>NC_132795.1:68948147-71448147 GCF_048418805.1 Vulpes vulpes | reverse complement strand
CAAAACTTTTTTTTAGAAAGGCAAACTGATCCCTCCATCACATGGTCTACAGCACCTGGGCAGGGTCTGGGGCGGCTGAATGACCAGTCACAGGAAGTGAGATCAAAGCTATAAAATAAATAGCTTGCAGCCAGTTCTGCCAAATGAGGTGGGGTTTTGTTTTGTTTTGTTTTTAATTTCAGACCTTTAGAGCTTTTAAAATATCTGAGCTGAGGGAGAGATTGTGGTTTGATACTTTGAAGGAAAGCCTTCTAAGGAGGATGGGTCTTGTTAACCAAAGACTCTCGTTTTGCCGCTGAGCACCTCAAGGGGAGTGAGTGAGAAGTGGGAGAGAGGAAATGATCAGGCCAACAGAACCCTGAGCGGTCTGGAGTGTGGGGCTGTGCTGGAGGGAGGGAGAGGCTCAGGAGGGCAGCAGGCAAGGAGAGGAGAGGGCAGCTGGTTCAGTGCTGGGTGTGCGCTGAAGCTGTCAAAGGCAGCCAAGGAGAAGACCCTGAGTAGGGCAGCTGAGGGCTGTTAGGACAGGAATGCCTAGTTATCAGTTTGAAATTGTTTGCATTGCTTTCCATAAGGCCTCTCCTTGCCCACACCACATGCCAGTGGATTCTCTAGAACAGTGGTAACAGAAATTGAATGTGAGCCTCCTATGTAATTTAAAAAATTTCTAGAAGCTATGTTAAAAGAGTAAAATGGTGAGCTTAATTTTAATACATTTATTTAACCCAATATACCCCAAATATTGTCATTTCAACATAGAATCAATAAAAATTGAGATCTTCTACATTTTTTTTTTTAACCAAGTGTGTCCTGTACACTAAGAACCTATCTCAGCCTGGACTCTCCACATTTCCAGTGCTCCAGAGTCACTCGTGCCTGGGGGATCCTGGACTGGGTAAACTCTAGATGCCACAGCTGGGCCAGTTTCATACCTCAGGTGGCTCACGCTTCCCCATAGGTGAGTCTCCCAGGTGGAACCGTAGTATGCTCCATACTCCTACCTGAATACATACAGCTTGACTCTTTTAATTCACCAGTTTACCAACAACCAGGGGATTAATTCCAGGTACCTATATTTATGAACATAATTATACTCCTTTTAGTGAGAGCTCTTGAGATATGTTGGAAGTGTTTCTTTAAATTGCAAAGAAAAAAAATCTGGAAAAGGTACTTTTCTGTAAAAACTCTGCATATCCAGAGCTACAAAGGATGCAGGAGGCAGGGTTATCCCTGCCTCCACTTTTTTCATTATAAATGACCATGGTTAGTTTCAACAACTTAATAAACACAATATTTCTCAAAGAGAATAGCACTCTATCTTCACTAGAGATCAATAGAATTAAATTTGTAATGTATAATTCTGAGAATTCGTGGGCACATATAAGCACCTGGATGCTATAAAATAGGAGAACTGATGAAGAAGCTGAAATAAAGGGTTTGTAAAAATAAAGATGATCAATCACGTCGTTTTCCCTAGCCAAAGAATTCTCCAGAATCTGTGAAAAGATTGCCTGTGTGGGGAAGCACCTCAAACCACTCCAACAGGACACTTACTGCACATCAGTCACCACCTTGCTTGGGCATACTCACTCTTCTCAGCCTGACGGCCTCATACAACAGTTAGCTGTCCAAACCCATTCAAACAAAATCGATTATTATTATTATTATTTTTGGTGAGTTTGCAGATACAATTCACAAATGAATTGCCCAAGAAATCAATTTGACAGATTATCACATCAAATCTTGGCTGCTTAGAAGAACTGTAAAAAATTTCATTAATACAGTTTCATTCTCCATCTTCTCATACCAACATCACTGCCTGTTACAGCAGCAAGACTCAAGTGGTTTATGCCCAAGAAGCTAAAATCACTGCATTGCAGCCAAAGAGTATTTAATTTTGAGCCAATTTATCCTATGTTTCTATTATTTAAACTCTGCATTATATTTAATGTAAAAGGTCTAATCCAGGGCATGCATCCCCACTCTACACAGTTACATCTGCACCCATTTGGTTTGCCACAAAAGAGAATCAAGTTATGTTTATTGTCTTACTATATTGCTTTTTCTTCCTTCTGCTCTAGACATGCAGTATCTGGAAGCCCAGAATTTGGACTAATGAAAGCTCTGCACACTTTATAGCACAGTGTGGGATTTCTATGGACGGTTGGCATTCTTGTTGGCTGTGGAGAGGGAGCCGGCCAGCCTCTCTTCTCCCTTTGCACTCCTCTTCCTCTATTTCTTCTCAGGGGGTCAGGCTCTTGCCATGGCTGGAAGATCTGAAGGCATCAGGTCTCTTAACTCATTTCTGCTTCCTACTCCAAGGGAAAGAAGTTCAACTGGCTCTCCAAAGGCAGAGAGTAGAAGCAAGAGAAAGCTGGAGAGGAGGAGTTCCACAGGATTTTGGATCAGGTTTCTGTAGATTTAAGAATTCTTGATGCCATGTGGGGTCCTGCCACCTACATAGCTGGGGAGCACTGCTGTCCATCCCTGCTCTGAGTATGGGGAGTAGGGTGTGTGTGTGTGTGTGTGTGTGTGTGTGTGTGTGTTTGAGATTGTAGCTATTCCTCTTCAAAAAACTTTCCAACCCAAGGACCATCTGTAAAAGCCTAGAGTTTGTCAGAGAAAAAAAATGCAAGTTTTAGGTCTATAGAGCAAATGTGGTAAGGAAGAGCAATTAGTAAGGTCATAAGTTAGGTTTCAGTACATACTTCCATTGTAAAGGCTAATTCTTTTTCAAAAAATAAACAAGGCATTCTGTTCTATAGAAAGGCCTTTGGGATCAAAACAGAAGAATAGGTCGTGCTAAGGATCCAGGCTCTGACAACTCCTTTCAGGCTCTACTGGCTCTGCCAGGTAGTCAGAGCCGAGGTCCCAAGTCCTTCTCCAGGTTCTGACGCTAAGTACTTATAATGGGAAGTATAAAACCACATCTGCCTTCTTCACATATTGTTGCTGAAGACAGTGTGATGTAGAAGAATTGAAAGTGCCTTGAAAAATACTGCCATATGAGGGATCCCTGGGTGGTGCAGCGGTTTGGCGCATGCCTTTGGCCCAGGGCGCGATCCTGGAGACCCCGGATCGAATCCCACATCGGGCTCCCGGTACATGGAGCCTGCTTCTTCCTCTGCCTGTGTCTCTGCCTCTTTCTCTCTCTCTGTGACTATCATAAATAAATAAAAACTAAAAAAAAGAAAAATACTGCCATATGAACATTAATAAGATAGTTAAAAAATATCTGACTTTGTGTATTTATTTGCATGCTGCCAATATATCTACTGCCTGTGTCATGAGGTCTCATCTATGATGTTCTATGATGCCTATGTCTGCTTTTTCCTTCTCTAAAACTACTCTATATATTCCCAGGCTGTTCAAAATAGAATTCCAAGGGTGTATCGTCTGTAGGATTGGGCAGTAGCACAGTGCTATCTTGATCCTGGAGCTAACCCAAAGTTCCAGGAATCAGAACATCTTTAAACTTCCCAGTTTGAAAACTCTGTTCTATGGAACAACATTCTCTAACGAGGCATGCCTAATCTTTGCTTTTGGACTACTGTTACCACTTATTTGTGTTTTTTTAAAGCTTATTTCCTGGCCCCGGGGGCAGCTACGTGTCT
Organism: Vulpes vulpes; assembly: GCF_048418805.1. NCBI lineage: Eukaryota > Metazoa > Chordata > Mammalia > Carnivora > Canidae > Vulpes > Vulpes vulpes. The sequence continues at coordinate 71,444,536 of NC_132795.1, read as the reverse complement.
TCCGGTACCATTAACAATGGAGTTTTGGGGCCAATCTGGGCATCTCTTCAGCACTCTCTGACTGTTCAAAAGTCTGCCTGTGACTCATGCCTTGGACTTCCCAGCATTGGGGTGCTGGATGGCTGTCACTAAACATTTGAAAATTTGAAAATTCCATCTCAAGCTCAACTCTGAGGCTGCTGACCCTGGCTAACTACACTCATGCAAAACAATCCAAGCACTGACTACTGACTGACTTTGGGAATCTGGGCATTCTTGGGCTTTTGATATTGAGAAAATGGAAAACATATCTTTATAGATGATACCGATAATTTTTATCCATTTAAGCACTTGATCTTTTACATATTTACCCAGAAATGTCCAAGGCTCACCACAGATCAGAGTTAATACTCCTTTGCAAGGAGAGACTGATCCACAGTGCTGACAGACACACGGTTGTAGACACCAAGTGAGAACATTCTAGGCATTTAGGCATCAGTATTCTGTAATTTTCATCACAGAGACCCCATATACATGTTGTTAGATTTATATGTATTTTATTTTCTTTGAGGCATTGTAAATGGTACTGTATTTTTATTTTGGTTCTTACATGTCAGTACACAGAAATGCAATTGATTCTTGTGTGTGGATCCTGTGTCCTATAATCTTCCAGAACTCTTTTGTTAGTTCTATTTGATAGGCCCATAAAGACAAGCATGTTGTCTCCATATGCAGACACGTGGGTTTCTTCTTTTCCAAAAAGTATGCCTTCTGTTTCTTGCCATACTGTAGTGGCTTGAACTTTGAGTGTTACATTGAATATGAGTGGTGTCAATTTTTTAAAAATGCTTTTTTTGGGGCATCAATGCATGTGATTATATGCATTTTCCTTTTTAGTTTGCTGATGGGTTAATTTTCATATATTGAACCAGCCTTGATTACCTGGAATAAATCCTACTTGGTCATGGTATATTATTATTCTTATACACTGTTAGATCCAACTTGCTAAAATTTTTTTGAAAAAAATTTTTTTTAAATTTCTAAGTTTATGAGAGATATTGGTCTATAATATTCTTGTTTGTTTTCGTCTGGTTTTGGTGTCAGGGTAGTACTGGACTCATACTTTGGTAATCTTCTCTGGAAATGACTGTACAAAATTAATGTTAATGTTTCTTTCTATATACAATAAAATTCTCCAGTGAAAACATCTGTGCCCAGAGATTTCTTTTTGAGGGGAGCTTTTAAATTACAAAGTAAATTTCTTTCACAGTTATATGGGTATTCAGGTTAGCTATTTCAGCTTGGCTGAGTTCTGATATTTTGTGGATTTTCAAGGATTTGATCCATTTCATGTAAATTGCCAGATTTATGTGCATAGTTATGTTCATAGGATTACCTTATCCTGACACCTGCACAGTCCTACAATGATATCCTTTGTTTCATTCCTGATATTGGCTATTTGTATTTCTTTTTATCTTCAAACTTGCTGGAATTTTATTAATTTCTTCAAAGAACTAGATTTCTGTTAACTAATTTCTTCTATTGTTTTCCTGTTTTCAGTTTCATCGATTTTAGCTCTTATCCTCATTATTTCCTCTCTTCTGCTTGTCTTGGGTGTATTTTGCTCTTCCTTTTCTAGTTTCTTAAGTCAGGACTTAGATAATTGATTTGAGATCTTTTCTCATTTCTAATGTAAGAATTTAGTACCATAAATTTTCATCTTGACATTGTTTTAGATGTATCTCATAGCACTTTGATACATCCTGTTTTCATTTTCAATCATTTCTATGTATATTACAAATTTCCTTTGAAATTTCCTCTTTGACCTGTGGGTTATTTAGAAGTAAGCGGTTTAATTTCCAAGTGTTTGGAGATTTGCCTTTTGTCTTTGTTATTTTAGTTTGAGTCTGTTATGGTCAGAGATTATACTGTATATGATTTCAATTCTTCTAAATCTGTTAAGGTTTGTTTTACGACCCAGAATAAGGCTTATTTTGGTGAATGTTTCCATGGGTTCTGGAAAATATATGTTCTAACTGTTGTTGGGTAAAGTGTTCTATTAATATCAGTTAGATACTGTTGCTGCTTGATGGTATTGTTCAATTCCTCTGCATTATTGTTGATTTCCTGTCTAGTAGTCTATTAATTGCTGAGGGTGGGGTTTTGAAATCCCTGATTATAACTGCAGATTTGTCTATTTACCTTTTCAGCCCTCTCAGTTTGTGCTTCATGTATTTTGAAGTGGTTTTGTTTCTAAATATACATTTCAGGTTGGTATATCATTTTAGTGGATTGATCCTTTTATCATTATGTATTTTCCCTGCTCTGAAAACTACTTTTAAAATATTAATATAGCCATTCCTAATCTTTAAAATTAACTTTTACATGACATATCTTTCTGATAGCTTTGCTTTTAACCCGGGTGTGCCATTGTGTTTGAAATGAGTTTTTTGTAGACAATAAGTAGTTGGATCATTTTTTAAAAATCCACTCCACTTGGGATGTCTGGCTGGCTCAGTGGTTGAGTGTCTGCCTTCAGCTCAGGGCATGATCCCACGATCCGGGATTGAGCCCCACGTTGGGCTCCCTCTGGGGAGCCTGCTTCTCCCTCTGCTGGTGTCTCTGCCCCTCTCTCTTTGTGTCTCTCATGAATAAATAAATAAATCTTTAAAAAAAAATCCACTCTACCAACCTCTGTATTTTAACTGATATATTTAGACCATTTACATTGAATATAATTATTGATATGTTACCGTTTAAGTGTGCCATATTATCAGTTATTTACTATTTTTATCTTTTGTTTCTCATTCTTCTTTTTTCCTGTCTTCATGTGGGTTACTTGAGCATTTTTTAGATTCCACTCTGATTTATTTATAATGTCTTTGAGTATATTGCTTGTATAGTTTTCTTAGGGGTTGTTCTCAGTATTGCCACACACACAGATAACATCACAGCCTACTAGTATCCACTTTGAATTGTAGAAACTTTAATTCCATTTAAGTTCCTTTATCCTCTCTCCTATGAAAACTATCTTTACAAATTCACTTGGGATTGGAATAATTTTAGAAGTCTGACATCTTCAAGCCCCATGGCCTTGAACTTCCAATGTGACCCTGAGGTCTCAGCCATTACCACATCCAGTAATACCAGTGGGGTCTTGGCCATTACTGCAATAATACCGTATTAATTATCTGTTTTTAAATGTTAATTTATTTATAAATATAAATTTTATTTTTATTTATTTATAAATTATTACCTTCAGTAATACCTTATCAACACAGGCACCAGGCCTGCAGGCATCTTATAAAACACACCCTCCTTTATGCCCAGAGATGTTAAAAAAAACATAAGAATATAACCCCTGACTCTGGCCCGGACCTCAGATGTAACACAAAAGCCCTAGGCAGAAAGTCAGCATCAATACATAGTGTCATGTCTTTGGTTGCAATTAGGTTAAACGAAGTACTGAGTGTTGGAGGTATGGATTTCACCATGGAGAGCCATTCGACTTTCAGAATTTGGTTCCTATACTATCTCTGAATCCTGGAAATTAAAACCAACAAAGCAACCAATCACGTTTTGTGTCCTTTATTTGCTTTTCTAGCCCTTGGGTTTATCTACTCAGTGGATTGATGCATACAGTTCTAGATCATGGCATGTATTACATTCCTGGGTTACTGTGCTAATGCCTGACTAACCCACATTTCAAAATGTTCAGGCAATAACTAAGGTAAAATTTCATTTTGTAGTGGTTTTACATGCTTATCATATATTTATCACTAGTATATTCATTATATTATGAGAAAATATATTAGAGGCAAAATCAGGTACCCAATACATTTGGTGTAATGGTAGAGAAACAGAGCTAAAATTTGAAGCTCATGTAGCATCATCATAGAATTAGGAGAGTATCCATGTGAGAACCAGAGAGACTCTCAGGAGAGTTAGCAAAATGCACTCTCAGTAGAGAGAATGGCATGAAGAAAGGCAGGTAGAAGAAAGATCTTAGAGCATGACAGAGGAATAGTAAGTACTAGTTTGGATCATGCTTTAGGTGTGTGGGGACTGAGGGTAGGTAGTGGAAGATGAAGTTAGAAAAAAAATAGGGGAAGCTCACAAAAGATTCTAAAATCCAGGTTTGGAATCTGAATTTAATATTTGGTAGTACATAGTTATTAAATATTTTAGAGCAGAGAAGTAGCATGATCAGAACTTGTTTTTTATATTTATTTATGGGGGGGGGAGGGGCAGAGAGAGAGGGAGAGAGAATCTCAAATAGACCCCCCACTGAGCTCAGAGCCCAACACAGGGCTCGATTCCATGACCCTGAGATCACGAGCTGAGCCAAAACCAAGAATGAGACACTTAGCTTAACTGACTGTGCCACCTAGGCACAGAACTGTATTTTAGATAAATTAAACTGGCAGCTTCTTAGAGATGGTATGAAGAAATGAGAAGCAAGGAGATCAGGATTCTATAGAGGACAGGGAAGAGAGAAGAGAAGGCCTTGACTCGGGTGGCCACAGAAACTTACAGAAAAAGAACTATGTAGGAGAAGCTGTGGGCATAGAACTTAATAGGATATAGTAAGTAACCAACGCTTGGGGCCAAGGAAGGGGAGAGAGGGACCGTGGTTTTGAGTCGGGGGGGTCATTGTTATCAAAAGTAGGTGATATAAAAAAAAAGAGCTGGGAAGGAATGAATAAGAGTATTAGATTCTGAATATATAGGATTTGGGGGTCTCAGAAGATGGCAGGAAAGACTGGTTAGAAGCTCAAGGAAGACATCAGAGTTAGGGATCTTGATTTGAGAGGCATCTGGACAGAGATTAAGAGTTACAGCTATGGGAATGGACAAGATCACCATGAGAAGGATGTAGAGAAAAAGAAACAGACCAAAGACTGAACCCTGGTAGACAAGGAACAGATGGCTCAAGGAGGGTGTGATCAATGAACAGAGTCATAGGCTGCAAAGACATCAAGGGAATTAAAGACTCAGAAAGGGCCACTGGTTGCCCAGTGACAAATAGATCATGGTGGCCCACAAGACTAGATAGATGCCAGAAGGAGGTAAAAGCAGACAGGTAGTCAGGAAGAGGACCCTTGAGCACAAAGTAGCTACAATGGTTGATGGCTGTGACTGTTTTTATTTTGTTTGGGAAAATATAAACAGGTTAAAGGCCCAGGTAGGAAGAGTAGCTAAGAAAAGGACAAGATAGGAGGGAGGAGATGAGGTCAGCGGCACCAGAGGAGAAAAGCATCAGACATTTCTTCTGCTGAGATGGGAGAGAAGCAGGCAGGGATAAAGCTAGGAAAATATTTAAGGTGAAAAAATGGATACATAGGGTATTGCTCCAAAGGTACTATACACACAACCAGATTATTTTTCTTCTAATTCAAAACCCCACTTTTTTTTCTTTTTTTTTGCTGAAATTAATGTGACTCAGGACAAAGGTGGTTTTCTAAATCTGACTAATCATCAAAATTAATTGTGAAACTTTTCAAGAATATGTATTTCTAGGCCCAAACCCAGCCATACCAAGTTGGAATCTCTGAGGAAGTGGCCTGGGAATTTTCATTTTAAAGCCTTTTCAGTGATTCTGAAGGTTACCTGGGTCTGGGACCTCCTGAGTACAGTTTTCAACTAAGGACATGTATCAGAATCTCAGAGGCCAGCATTGATTAAATGCGACTGTGCAGAGCACAGGTATTTATATTTCGAAAAGCTTCCCAGATGATCTGATGTGCACCCTGGATAAGAACCATAGTAAAGAGATTCGAATGAAAAAAAAAAAAAAAAAAACCACCAACTGGTTGTATAGAATACTGAAATTCACTGTGCTGACTGGTTCCCTGTTACTTATGTCACCTGACAATTTCCTTTGGACATTTCTCCTGTGGAAACAGCATCTGCTCCTAACCTGGCTGTCACAGGTGGACTGATGTGTTTCTCTGTGGCTCTTCAGCACCTTTCCACAGGCGGCCAGGCCTGTGGGGATGCCATCTGGGGCACTTTGGAGAGAGTCTGGCTTTAAAATTTTTTGAAGTAAAAAAAAAAAAAATTAAAAAAAAATTTTTTTTGAAGTCTCTTTAAGGGAAAACATACAGAATAACATTGTCCACTCTCTGAACTAATGACATAATGTATCTTATAAAAGAAACAAAGATGCAGAATGGAGGAAAGTGGATAGGAAAAGCAATGATGGTTCCTATTTCACTAATCGGGAAGAAAAGATTGTCAGGCAGATTCATAATTTGGCCAAAAAATGCCTTGCACCGTTTGGGTTGATTTTTTTTTTTTTTTAAAGCAACAGTAACAGTACAACAATTATAGAAATGAAAGCCTGGCACATACTTGCTTGGCTCTGAGGGAGGCCATAAGCCCAGCCCTTTTAATGGCTCTTAAAGAAATATGAAATTTTCTTTTATCCCACATGATGGTGTGATCCAATTCCTGCTCCAGCAGCCCCAACGTATCATCTGTTGGAGTCTTTAAGTTTACGGCACAGAAGGAAACTGTCAGCTCCTCTCCCTTTCTACAGGACATTCACATTTGCATACTCAACAGACGGTACAAGCCTCAAAGGCCATATTCCCCCAAATGCAATAATCCTACTCTCAAAATACAAAAGATACAATAGTAGCATGAAAATATTCTTACCCCGATGAAGGCTGGCTCCAGCTGTGGCTTAGTAAGTCAAAAACTAGTAAACTTGCTTGTAATAACATCCTAAAAATTCCAAAGGTTATTTTCCCCCATCCACAGTTAAAAAGCCATCTCCTACAGAACAATGTCACATCTGTGAAGTGTCCAGATTAAGGCAAGAGGTTTCTTGCTTCTAGTAATTTGTCTGGTTAGAGATTAAAGAAAAAAATCTGTCTTGAAGCTGTCAGTTAATATTTTGTAACTCAAAAAAAAAAAAAAAAAAAAAAAAAGCAAAGCCATCTTCACGCTTCACAGCAGAACTGTGTGATTTTTAAACAGAGGTAAATTCTTCTCCATATCAGGTATCTGATAGTTTTTTTTTTGCATTTTAGCGCGAGGCAAGCAAACAAAAGGTTATCCACGAAGTTTCAAATGCATGTTAGTAACATAAAGTGAAGTTAGCTTTCTTTGATATCAAATTACCTACATATCTCACTGAAAATACAAAATCCTTCTTGCAATTAATAAAGAACTGTGGTATTCTAACAAAGCTGGAAGCGTAGGATCTTCAAATTCCAAATCTTTCCATTCCTGGATGAGCTTTGGTATTCAGATGTTAATAGGATGCCTGCTTTTTTTTGGCCAGTGTTCAGGCTAAAGAGTCTGTGAAACAGACTTTTTCCATCCTATGACCTCAGTTTTAGGATTTCTTTCTTGCAAAATGTTAGTTATTTTACTTGGCAGGTTGCCAGAACACATTCTTACTTTCTCCTCTTTATCTCTTTTCACTTTTCTTTTCTCTCCCTTCTTCACCTTGTCTATCTTCTATTCTTTGATAAAGTATGGATTTAAATTAAAGTCCAGTCCAAACACCATGAAAGGGTAGGTGTTTGGTAGGGTCACTAGAATTAGCAAATAAAAATACAGGATGTCCAGTTAAATTTGAAGTTCAGGTAAAAAATGAATAATTTTTAAAATATAAATATGTCCCAAAAATTGCACAGGACATACATATGCTAAAAAAATTATTCCCAAATACTGCATGGGATATACTAATACAAAAAATTATTCCTTGTTACTCTGAAATTCAAATTCAACTGTGTGTCTTGTATTTTATCTGGCAATACTAGTTTGGAGGTTAGACAGAAGGGATAAAAAAACAACAAAGACATCTATTTACAACTGGAAGATGAGAAATTTCCATTCCTATCCTTCTGAATGCTTTTTGTCCAGGTATAACTCTCTATGGCACTGGTTTATTTTTGGCTCATCCAGTTATACTAACAGCTCCACTGAGACACCACATCCTGATACTGACTGCAGAAGTCCATAGGGTTTGAGCTCTGGATCACCTGAGTCCAGAACTCACAAAATGAGTCCTGAAGACAGCATGAGACTGTAGTTCAGCCACAAATTCATACAAATACTCAAGTTTTAATCGATCATTCTCTTTTGAAATTTGTACATCAAATTTAATATTTTCAAAGGCACTGAGTTTTCTCTCTGTAGTACCCACTTGGAAGCAATTTAGCATGACTAGTAATAGTCATTACTAGGAAAAACAACAGAATTCAATTGTATTTGGAAATGTAGTAAAATGATCGCCTCTTGGACATTTTGAAAGGAAGATGAAAATACTGATATCCTCCAGACATTTAAAGATAAGATGAAGATCTTAATTACATTAATGATTAATTCAAGTATATTTTCCAACATCTAAGTACACCCAGGGGTGATACATAATTCAGAAATGCAAAGGCATATCGATAGTATTTTGAAAATACTGTTGAAGTCTGACATCCAGAATGGAGACTATATAGAAGTGTGGTTAGAAGCACGGGTTCAGGAATCAAACTGAGTTCAAATCCCAGCTTTGTCACACACTAGCTGTGTGACGCCGGGCAAGTTACTTACCCTCTCTGTGCATCATTTCCCTTATCTGTAAATGGGGATAACCATTCCAGAGAGCTGTGAGGATGATATGAGTAAAATGCTTAGAACAGTACCCAGCACATAGTAAAGTGCTCAGTAAATTTTGGGGGTGAGGATAGTAGTGCAAACTGTCAATAAGAAAAAAACCTCACAAAATCAGATATTGGCTCCATTTTTACAATTGGCCCAGGAGAAAATGATTTTTTTTCCTATGGCCGCATGGATAATATATTCATATTTTTAAAATTACAAATGACAGTATTTTATGTATTTATCCATTAAAGAAATCTTCTCTTTGTTTTCAGAGTATACAACTTCTCAGGTTGTGTGAAATTAGCATCAGATTATTTCAAGAAGTGAAGTTATATGGTTAACAGTTCTACCCAACTATTGGTTGTTTTTCTTTCTCACCCTGCTTATTATTCTCTTTACTCTCCAAAACTCCAAAAGCAAATGAATAACATTCTTTCCCCCATTGCTACAAGCCAATTAATTTAACTCAATCCCTAGCTATAGTGTTAAACAGACTTTCAAATGAAATAGTCCCCAGTCACTGGGTTTCCTGCCATCTGGTCACTTTGAACTTCATTTGTTTGTGTTTTGAACCCGGAATGGAGTCCAGCAGTGCTAGGTCTACTCTACAACACAGCTCAGGTGTCTGCAGTCTGAGGCAGTGTCAAAGAAAGAGTGCTTTCAAGTCAGATACCTCTAGGGTAATATCCTGGCTTGGCCATACTACCTGTGGGAGCTCTCTGAGACTCACTTTCTTTATCTATAAAAGGAGAGATTCTAATACTATCTACTTTTTTGGGTTGCTATGAAGATTCAAAGAGTCGATTCATCTACAGGGTGAGCCTATGTTCCAGTTTACACCTGTCATTCCTCCATCACTGTTATATTATATAGTTAGTCCATTTTTATAAGGCATTTAGCATACAGACCAGCTAGTTACTATTCAGTATTTGTTACCTCTTAATCATGATAGACTGACGCCTTTACTATTCTAAAAAAATATTTTAAAACCCACCACGTCCTCATTTTTAAAGCAGGAATGGCCTTTTTAACATCGAAAGATGAGTGTATGTGTGTGAAAGTTTGGTCACCTGCCCATTATCTCTACATTCCCTGTCCCTTTTTGTATTTTTCAGTTGTTGAAGAAGCTAAAAGTGGGGGTGGCATTCTCTGTGGTAGAACCTTGAGGGCAGAGGCTTAAATATTTTACATGCTTTGGGGGATCATGTGAGTACTGCTTTAGCAAAATATACTCTGCCAACAGCAGAAGGCCCTCTGAGGTGAGCAGGTGGGCCAGAGCTGGGAAGCTGTCCTTTTACTTCTGCCAGCTATTTGGATTGTCAGATGAATTCCAGGCTCCAGCCCCTGCTCTTTCCAAGATCTCCATCACTGTGCAGTAACGCCATGCTTCCTCATTGTCTATAATCAGGCTTCCTCCAGCCTCCCCCCGTCCCCAAGCTCTTTGGGACACAATCTTCTTGACGATATGAAGGGAGGGCAGGTATTAAAGGGCTTTTAGGTAAATACCAGGCTTTGTGTAGGAACCGATTTCTCCCTTAAAATCACTTCTGCTTCATGTGCCCTCTGCACCAGGTCCCAGATTGAAAGTGGTTCCTGCAAGTGGTTCTGGAGCCAGCCGACTTAGCTAAAATCTAGGCCACTGACAACTGTGAAATCTCTTTGAGCCAACTCGCAGCTCTGAGACCTCGATTTTCTGTTCTATAATATGGGATGTAATAATGCAATAATACACCTCATTGGATTATTGTTAAGAATTAAGTAAGATAACATGTCTAGTACAGTGTCTGGCACAAAATAGGCATTTAATGCCTGGAAAGTATCATAATAGTACCAGGCTGCCTGGGAAGGGATCAGCATTAGAGGCAAAGAGAATCTGTGATCTGGGGGTGGGAGGAGGAGGGTTGGGAGAATTCAGTTTGTAAATATAAAAGCTCTGCATTTTGGAGGTTTACATCTTTTTTTTTTTTTTTTTGGAGGTTTACATCTTAATTAAGATCTGTACAAGAGAAAGGACAAATCTTGTAGTGGTATTTCTGAAAGAAGATACAGAAAGTGCTCAGCAAATGTATTCCAACCATCCTTTGTGTTATTTCAAATTCATTCATTGATTCGTACCAACAATATCTTATTATGTAGGTATTATGTTCTAAATAGCTGGGCAAAGCTTCAGCACAAGAGCATGAAGAAGCTTTATAAAAGAAAACATTTGGAAGAAGCATAATCAGTCTGTTAATGCCAGGCAATATTTATTGATTACCGACTGCAATCAATAAATATGGTAATATTTATTGATTTACCATGTTCTCGCATGGCCCAAGTGACTCCTCAGAAAAACGCTGCCATCTGCTAAAGCCACTGCGAATACAGAGTAGCTGAAGTTTATTAATTAATGTCTCTGTGGACTGGAATTGCTCATTGCAGAGGTGCCATATAGAAACTGTGTCCACTTTAATCGTTAAATGAAGGAAGCAGATGCTTATGTGATCTAATTAGGGGTCGCTGAAAAACCTCCTTCTTGTATAACTTACACTCCAACCATCTACCTTCTTAAGCCTCTGAAGGAGTCCTAAATTCTGAGTTGTCAGGCCTTTGAGCTCAAGCTTTCCTTGGCCCTGTGAGAATGCTTATGGGTTCTCTGAGGGCAGTACTGCAGGGTATAAATGAGTCACATTCCAACAGTGTGAGCCTGTGGCAATGCTGAGTGGGATACAGACTCACTGGATACAAATCTCTGGACAAGCTTCTCATACTCTTTCAGTCTCAGGAAGAACTCCCCTTCTGAGGAAGTCATTTACACAGGTGACTGAGTGAGGGTTGGAAGCATGACGGGGCCAGTACACATTTTCTTCTCCTGCCTCCACCTTCGGCATAGACTATCTCATTAGTTTGGTCAGTAGCCTATAGTGTGATATGGATATTGGCTGACAAAGGTGGATTGGTGTGGCTTGACCTGTATTTTAAAATATTAAATAAGGATAGAAAATGTCAAGAGTAGTTATAGGTAATGTTTTGTGATTCTGTTCTTTCAGTACACACACTTTCATAGGATATGATGTAAAATGTACTTCTGATTGTGCAGGGTATGTTCAAAAAGGATGAAATGAGTATATATCCAAAATAACTAAAGGCAGGAATTCGATGAGGTATTTGCATACTCATCTTGTAAGCAGCATTATTTGCAACAGGTAAAAAGTAGAAGCAGCCCAGGTGTCCACTGATGGATGAATGGAAACACAAAATGTATATACACACCATGGAATATTATTCCATTATGTATATATGCCCACAGAATGTTTTTCAGTGCATAACATTCATTTTATGTTTTCCATAAAAACAAAGGAAATTCCTTTTAGAAAGGAAAGAACTTCTGACACACACTACAACATGGATGAAACTTTGAAGACATTATGCTAAGTGAAATAAATCAGACACAAAAGGATAAATACTATGATTCCACCTATGCAAGGTCCCTAGTATAGTCAAATTCATAGAGACAGGAAGTAGAGTGGTGGTTGCCAGGGACCAGAGGAGGGGGAAATGGGAGTTAATGGCTTTGGCCATTCTTTAATTCAGCATATTAGCAGAGTTTCCATTTGGGAAGATCAAAGAAGTTCTGTGGATGGATGGTAGTAATGATTACACAACAATGTGACTGTGCTTAATGCTACTAACCTGTACACTTAAAAATGGTTAAGATGGTAGATTTTATGTTACATGTATTTTATCACAGTTCAAATATTAAAAAGACATTAAGTTACAAAAAAAAAAATACTGAGAAACCCTAACCTAGATAACACTCTGGGAGGAGCCTGGATATAAAGGAAAGAGAAAATGTGAGTCTCTGGGGAACCAAATGGGTCAGGGAATACACTCTCCAGTTTTTCTGAAGAATTCTCTTTTGTGACCTCTGGGACCATGGGCCTTCCAGTCTGGCGTAAGAGCACAAAAGAGAAGGTTTGCAATCTTGTTCTGTGATGGCATAATTTCCAGTCTACATTTTTGGGTTCATTTCGTATTTTAATCTGAGAGTACAAGCAATATGACAGCCACGTCTTTTCTTTTTCCCCCTCAGGTAAAACTGATACACACACCTTCTCTTTCAACAAGCCTGTCCAGCCTTGGACTCGTTGGTATCTGAGGGCTGGGTCAAGGTCTTCCTTCCTCACTGAATAAAACATATGTCTCAAAAGGCCTTCAGCCTAAGTTTGTTCATCTACACAATAAGGGGGTCCAAGGAGCCCTAAAGTCCCTTCCTATCATATTTTTTTATTTTTGGTATCTGAGAGTTGAAGAAACAGAATCTGGCCAATCTTTTCTAGGTAAAGGCTGTACACCAGGTTTCTCATTTTCTTAGCAGACAGAATCCTGGCAAATTACTTAAACAGATACGGAAAGGAAGTCTCTGGGGGCAGACACCTCACAGACTAAAAGAACAGCCACAGTTCATTATTTTAGATATGGAATACTGTGGCCAAAATAAATATCAGGAAGGTTTCAAACTTCTCTGAAAACACACACACACACACACGCACACACACACATGCAAACTATAAAACCATCTTTCGGTAACAGTTCTCAAATCAACTTTGATCTCTCAACTTCCAGAACCTATTATACAATCAGTTTGTGTAACCTTATTATTAAATGCACATGTATAAATGACAGATTTCTTTGTGTTTCAGATACAATTGTTTCTCTGTGTATTTTTCCCTTCATATTTAACATTTTCTAAGACAATGCTCTACAATGAGCATAAGAAATTTTTTAATAAATATGGTCATGGACTATTTATGTCCCTCCAAAATTTATACGCTGAAATTCTAACCACCAAGTGATGGTATTAGGAGGCCCTCTGGGAAGTAATTAGAATTAATGCTCTTATAAGAAGGAATATAATAAAGCTTGCTTCCTCTCTCTCTCTGCTCTCTGCCATGTGAGGACACAGCAAGATGGCCATCTGCAAACCAGGAAGCGGGCCCTCATCAGATGTTGGATCTGCCAAGCACCTTGATCCTAGACTTCTTGGCCTCCAGAACTGTGAGAAGTAAATTTCTATTGCTTGTAAACCACACAGACTATAGTAGTTTGTTAGAGCAACCTGAACTGACAAAGACAAATATTTTTTCATTGATATGAATACTTTTCATCTTTAAACTTTTTATCTTTAAAAATGACTCATACACCTGGAATGGATCTTTGGGCATCATCTAGACCCACTCTGTTCTACCAATCAATGGCAGCCACACCTTCCAAGACATTTAAAAACATTAGTCAGTGGTAAATTTTTTAGCCTTCTCCAGGCCATGCATTCTTCAAAGGGAGATGTAAAGCCATGCGCTCCTTGCCTAAGATCCCATTGTCTGGAATTAGAGAAAACTCATACTGGTTAACATCTCTGAAGCAGTCTGACCACTAGCTTTTCTTCTTCACTGCCTCAGCTCTACTAGAAGACCTTTTGAAATCTCTTTTAAAAAAATTATTCAGGGGATCCCTGGATGGCGCAGCAGTTTGGTGCCTGCCTTTGGCCCAGGGCGCGATCCTGGAGACCCGGGATCAAACCCCACGTCGGGCTCCCGGTGCACGGAGCCTGCTTCTCCCTCTGCCTGTGTCTCTGCCTCTCTCTCTCTCTCTCTGTGTGACTATCATAAATAAATAAAAATTAAAAAAAAATAAAAAATAAAAAAATTATTCATTTATGAGAGAGAGAGAGAGAGAGAGAGAGAGGCAGAGACATAGGCAGAGAGAGAAGCAAGCTCCATGTAGGGAGCCCAAGGTGGGACTCGATCCCAAGACCATGGGATCATGCCCTGAGCTGAAGGCAAACACTCAACTGCTGAGCCAGCCAGGCGTCCCCCTTTTGAAATCTTTATTTTTATCACCCTTCAACTCTTCTCAGTTTACTTTTTTTTAAAAGAAAGATTAAAATTCTAACTGAACTCTGATCATTACCAACTGCTAAGATAGGGTTGTTTTCTACCTTTTATAAGTCATGAATCCTGTTATGATTGCAGTACTAATGTTTATTGGGTGCCTCCCAGGTAACTGGCACTTTCCATATATTAATTTCAACTACTGTATTAACTTTGGAGAAAGAACACTGCATGAGTCATTCTAATCCAGTTTGAGTTTATAATAATTTCTAAGTCTTTTACTGTACCATGTGCACCTGACAGACCATTCTTTTTCTGCTTCATTTGTTTATTTATTTTTTTCTCCTAGGAAATGAATATTTGGTGTTTGATTCCACTTCATTTTTTTTTAAGATTTTATTTATTCATGAGACACACACACACACACACACACACACACACAGAGAGAGAGAGAGAGAGAGAGAGAGAGAGAGAGGCAGGCAGAGACACAGGCAGAGGGAGAAGCAGGCTCCATGCAGGGAGCCTGATGTGGGACTCGATCTCGGGTCTCCAGGATCACACACTGGGCCGAAGGCAGGCACTAAATTGCTGAGCCACCCAGGGATCCCCACTTCTTTCATTTATGAAGGTGCTATCAAATCTTCATGTAGTCTTTAACATCACAGGTGCTTTGTTCAATGAAGGGTCATATACAAATGTAGAAGGGTCCTGCCTCAGGATTTTTCTACAAGTGAATGCCATTGATCTTGTCAAAATATGGCCTTCACAGTATCTTGGGAATCTCCACTTGCTCATTATTTCTAGAACTTTTCTAGTACAGATGACAACCTGGCAGGATCTGAATCTACTCTTCCTCTGCAGGCACCACCTTGCTTGTTCTTCCTGCCCTGGTTATTGTCTCCAGAGAAACTTCAGAAGAGTTCAAGGATAGGAGTAGAGTGGGACAGAGGTTAAGAGCTTGGTTGCAGGTTCTGAATCTTGGGTTTAAATCCTGGCTTTGCCACTTAAAAGCTATATAGAGCAGAAACCTTATTCTCTTCTTTTTGCCTGTAAGATAAGGTGCTATTGGATTTTTGCTAAAAATTAGAAGTGATAAAACGTAAAGTGTTAAGACTAGTACTTGGTCAAGGTAAAACCTCAAAACAGGTCAATTATTATTATCACCAGGTAGAAAAGCTGCCACATAAATTTATCCTTTCTGTAAATTAATTGTTATTTAATTGAGGTATAATTTATAGACAGTGAAATGCAGAGAACTTAAGTGTAAAATTCAGTGGAGTTTTGTTAAATGTATATTCTTCTCACATAGCCCAAATTAAGATATAGAACTTTTCTATCACTTTAGAAATTTCATCATGACCCCTTCCAGTCAAACTCCAGCCCTTCACAGCAACCACTGGCAATGAATGAGAGTTCTTGTTGCTCCATATCCTTGTCAGCATTTGGTGTTGTCAATGTTCTGGATTTGGGCCATTCTAATGGCCATTCTAGTAGTAGTATTTCATTGTTTAAATTTACATTTTCCTGATGACATATGGAGTAAGAGCATCTATTCACATGAAGGTCTTTGGCTCATTTTAAAATCGGGTTGTTTACTTACTGTTGAGTTTTAAGAATTCTTTGTATATTTTGGATACCTGTCCTTTATCAGATGTGTCTTTCACATGTATTTTCTCCCAGTTTTATTCTCTTGACATTGTTTTGTCTCATTCTCATCTTTTCAATCTTTTTCACATTTTTTCATAGAGCATATGTTCTTAATTTCAATGAAATCCAGTTTACCAATTATTTAGTTCATGGATTATTCCTTTGGTGGTGTATCTAAAAAATCATCATCACTATACCCAAGGTCATCTAGGTTTTTTCCTATAATATCTTCTAGGAGTTTTATAGTTTTGTGTTTTATATATTTAAGTCTGTAATTCATTTTGAGTTAACTTTTGTGAGGAGCAGAAGGTCTGTCTAGATTCAATTTTTTTCTATGTGGATATCCAGCTGTTCCAGCACCATTTGTTGAAAATATTTTGGTACATTGTACTGTCTTTGCTCCTTTGTCAAAGATCAGTCAACTATATTTATGTGGGTCTATTCTGTTCCACTGATCTATTTCTCTATTCTTTTGCCAAAACCACACTGTCTTGATTACTATTGCTTTTAGTAAGTCTTGGGAGTGGGATAGCTTTAGTCCTCCAATGTTGCTTTTCTCTTTCAATATTGTGTTGGCTCTTCTGGGTCTTCTGCCTCTCCATATAAACTTTAGGATCAGCTTGTTGATATTCACAAAATAAATTGCTGGAATTTTTATTGTGATTGCTTTGAATCTACAGATCAAGTCGAGAAGTTTGTGGACTTTTGATTACAAGTATTCCATAGTGTGAATATACCATAGTTATTTATCCATTCACCAGTTGATGGATATTGGGGTTGCTTCCAGTTTTTGATTTTATGAGTAAAGCCATTACAAATACTCTTGTACAAATCTCTTTTTTCCCATTTTTTTTTTTTCTGCATGAATGCCCACAAAGGGAATTGCTGGGTCATGTAATAAATGTGTGTCTAGGAAACAGTCAAATGGTTTTCAGAAAGAGTTACACCATTTTATTTTTCTATCAGCAATGCATGAGATTTCCAACTGCTCCAGATCCTTGCCACTATTTGGTGTTGTCAGTCCTTTCAATTTTAGCCATTCTAGTGGGTGTTGTGGTATATCATTATGGCTTTAATTTGTATTTCCCTGAAGATGCATGTTATTGAAATAACATCTTTTAAGTCATTAAAGTGAAATGTATCTTTTAAGCTGCTTGCTAGCCATTTGTGTATATTCTTTTGTCTGTTTGAAGAGGTGGCCCATTTGAAACATTTGTTTATCATTTTGTTATTGAATTTTCAGAGTTCCCTAGGTATTCTGTATACAAATTATTTGTCAGATATATGTATTGCAAATATATTCTCCCAGTTTGTGTCTTGCCCTGTCATTTTGATGAGAAGATATTTTTAATTTTGAGGAAGTCCAATTCAACAGGATTTTCTTTTTTCTTTTTTTTTTAGGATTTTCTTTTATATTGTATGTTTTTGTGACTTCTGTGAGACATCTTTGCCTATCTCAGGTTTTGAAGATATTCTCCTATGTTTTCCTCTAGAAGCTTTATAGTTTTAGCCTTTATATTGAAGCCTATGATTTATCTCAATTGTGTGTGGTGTGAGATTCCTATTTTTACCCCCAGCAGTTGCTCCAACAGTATTTGTTGAAAGCATTTGGCTTTTGCCACTGAACTGCTTGGTGGTTCTGTGAAAGATCAACTGACCATATAGGTATGGTTCTATTTCTAGACTCTATTTTGCTCCATTGATTTATTTGTCTGTTCTTATGTTAATGCCACACTATATTACTTCGGTTTTATAAGTCTTGAAATTAGGAACCATAAGGACTTCAACCTTGTTCTTCAAGACTGTTTTGACTAATAGATCCTTCACTTTTTTATAAAAATTTTAGAATCAACTTGTCATTTTCTATAGAAGTGTCCTGCTAGCTATCTGATCAAGATGGTGTTGAATCTACAGAACAATATGAAAAGAAGTGACATGTTAACATAATTAATTCCTCCAATTTGTGAACATCTGTCCATTTATTTAGGTCTCAAATTTCTCTCATCAATGTTTTAGTTTTCAGAGTACAGGTCTTATGTCTTTTGCTAGATTTATTATGTATTTTGTCATTGTAAATAAAATTCCATTTAAAATTTCATTTTCTGGAATGCCTGGATGGCTCAGTGGTTAGGTGTCTGCCTTTGGCTCAGGGTGTGATCCCAGGCTCCTGGGATCGAATCCTGCATGGGCTCCTCACAGGGAGCCTTCTTCTCCCTCTGCCTATGTCTCTGCCTCTATCTCTCTCTGTGTCTTTCATGAATAAATAAAATCTTAAAAAAATTTCATTTTCCAATTCCTTATTGCTAATAAATAAAAATACAACTGAGTTTTGTAGGGTGACCTTGCTTAATTCATTTACTGATTCTATTAGTTGCTTATTAGATTTCTGAGGATTTTCTCTATAAACAACCATTCTTGTCAATCTTTATGTTTTTTAGTTCCTTTTCTTGCCTTATTGCACTGACTAGAAATAGTACAATGTTGAATACAGGTGATAAGCGCAAACATCACTGCTATGTTTCCAATCTTAGGAGGAAAGTGTTTGGTGTTTCATTATTAAATATGATGTTAGCAGTAGGTTTTTTATTCTATTTTTAAAGATTTTATTTATTCATGAGAGACACAGAGAGAGAGAGGCAGAGACATAGACAGAGGGAGAAGCAGGCTCCTTGTGGGGAGCCTAATGTGGGACTTGATCCCAGAACCCTGGGATCACCACCTGAGCCACCCAGGCAACCCACTAGTAGGTTTTTTTTTTTTTTTTTAAATTGTAGATGCCCTTTACCAGGTTGACTAAGTTTCTTTTTTGTCTTGGCTTGCTGAGATTTTCTAAAAATCATGAGTGTTAATTATGCCAAATGCTTTCTCTTCATCCATTTAAAAGATCAAGGTTTTTATCCTTTATTCTATTAATATGGTGGATTACAATTAATTTTTCTGTTAAACCAACCATGCATCCCTGTGATAAACCCCACTGAGTTATAATCATATATTTTTTACATATGTCTCTGAGTATACATGCTAATATTTTTTAAAGAAATTTCAGAATGTTTACAAAGGATACTGGATTATTTTCTTTTAAGGTTTATGTCAGATTTTGGTATCAGGGTTTTACTAGCCTGATACAATCAACTGGGTAGTTTTTCTTCCTCTAACTTCTGAAAGAATTTGTGTAAGATTGGTAGCTTATTTGTTGGTATTTCATTGGCATAAACATTTTTTATTTGAAGTTTTGTGAAGCCATCTAACCCTGGAAGAATCTTCTTTGTGTAAAAGTTTTTATTATATATTTAGTTTTTTAAAATAGTAATGGGGCCTTCATATTTTCTAATAGTCTTGTGAAAGTTACAGTAAATTGCGTATTTTCAAGGAAAGTGACTATTTCATCTAAATTGTCAAATAAATTGGCTAAAGTAGCCATAATATCCAGTTATCATTGTTAAAACTTCTGTAGGCTATGTGTTCATGTCCTGTCTTCTCATTGCTAATGTTGGTAGTTTGTGTTCTCATTCTTTTTTTCTTAATTGCTTTCATCAGTGTTTGTTAATTTTATTAATCTTTTAAAATAACTAAATTTTGGCTTCACTGATTTTCTATATTATTTGTTAAGTTCTATTCCTAATTTTTATTATGTTCTTTCTAATTACCTTGGGTTTAATTTATTCTTCTTTTGGTGGCTTCTTAGAGTGGGAACGTAAGTTACTGATGTTCAACCTTGGTCTTTTAACACAAGCATATGAAGCTACAAATTTCTTTTTTTGCTTTGTTTATTGTTTTCATGAATCCTATAATTTTCATAAATTGTGCTTTCATTTTCTCCCAGTTAAACTCACTTTCTAATTTCCCTTGTGATTTATTCTTTAACTCAAAGACTATTTCGATGTTATTTATCAAGTATCTAGATTATTTCTTTGCCATTGACATAATTTAATCATGCTGTGATCATAGAATACACTCTGTAAAGATTTTAATACTATGAAATTTATTGTTATTTCTTTTCTTGCTCCCAACAAGATCTGTCTTGGGTGAATGCTTCATGTATACTTGATGAGATTCTGTAATCTGCACTTGTTGAGGGCAGTGTTCTATAAATGTCAATTAGGCCAAAGTAGTTAATAATGTCCAAATATCTACATACTTGCTAATATTTTAAGTTTCCTACTGATTACTGAAGAAAGAGATGTTAAAAACCTGTACCTATTATTAAAGATCTGTTAATAAATACATAATTATGATTGCTTTTTTAAATAACTAACCTTTTTATCAGTTAAAGGTCTTTATCTAAAGGTCTATTTGGCAATATTAATAGTGTCACATTGGTTTTCTTATACTTACTGTTAACACAGTCTATCTTTTCCACCACCTGGCTTCAAACTATTTGTGTTTTTATATTTAAATTGTGTATCTTGTTGACAGCAGAAAGTCTTGATTTAGGCCAATTTGATACCCTTTGCCTTTTAACTGGAGTTTTTGGTCCATTTATATTTAATGCAAGTATCGATTGGGCTGGGACAAGATTTACTATTTTTTAAAATTTCTTTAATATCCATAACTTCTGCTTTTTATTTCTGTTCTTTCTTTCCTCTCATGTATTGTATTAACCTAAATTTTTTTATTTTAATTCCTCCAATGACTTAACTCTAGCTATTTTTTTTGGGGGGGGGGGTGTTTGCTTTTAGTGGCTTTTCTATGTATTTTACTATGCATATTTATCACCAAACTTAGATTTGATATTATACTAATTCACATAAAATGTAAGAACCTTGTAGTCATGCAATTCCATTAGCTCTTTCTTATTTTTTGTGCTATTTTTGTCATATTTTCCATCCATATACCATTGACCCTTGAACAAGAAAGGTTTGAACTGTGTGGTTCCACTTTATGAGATTTTTTCTTCAATAAGTACAGTACTATAAGTGTATTTTCTCTTCCTTCTTTTTCTAATCATATTTTACTCTTACTTTATTGTAAGAATACAGTATATAGCAGATAAATGAAATATGTGTCAATTGACTATGTCACCTTTAGAGGCTTACAGTTAACAGCAGGTATTAGTACTTAAGTTTCTGGGGATTTAAAGGTTATATATGGGTTTTTCATTGCATTGTGGAGGGGCAGAGTCAGGGCCCCAAGCCCTGCATTGTTCATTGGTCAACTGGACCCTGCAAATCCCAGAAAACAATATTTTATTTTTTACATTAAACAATCTTTCATGTTTATACATATATTTATTTTTTCCTATATATACTTCCTTCTTATATGCCTAAGTTTCCATCTGATAATATTGCCCTTCAACCTGATTAATTTCCTTTATCATTTGTTGTGGTGTAGGCCTACTGAAATGAATTCTTTCTGATTCTTTTGTATCCAAAAGTCTTTATTTCACCTTCCATTTTGAAGGATATTTTTGCTAGAGTTAAAATTATGGCTTGACAGTTCTCTCTTTAGCTTTTGGTTTTGTTTTTTGTTTTTCAGCACTTTAAAGATGTTTTAGCCTCTGAAGTTTCTAATGGAAATCCTAGTTATATCACTGCTCCTCTGCACATATCATATTTTCTTTGTGTTTCTCTTTATCTTTAGTTTTTAGCAACTTCACAATGTTTTGAGATGTGGTTTTATGTATTTTTTTTAAATCTTTCTTTGAGTTAGCTGAGTTTCGTGTATTTACAAGTTAATGTTTTTACCCAGTTTAATAAGCTTTCAGCTATTACTTTTTCAAAAAAATTTTCTGATCTCTTTTTTCTGCCCTATCCTTCTGGGACTTCAATTACATGTATATTAGACAATCTGATATTGTCCCATAATGCACTGAGGCTCCATTCATTGTTTTTAAATCTTTATTCTTACTGATCCTCATACTGAATAATTCTTATTGGCTATCTAGTGAAATTTTCATTTCAAATATTGTTCTTTTTATAGTTCCAGAATTTTCATTTAGTCCTTCTTTATAGTTTCCATTTCCCTGCTAAGATTTCACTTTTTTCAGTCATTATGATAATTTTTTTTCCCTTTACCTCCATGAATATATTATAACAGATGCTTGAAAGTTCTTGTCTGAAAATTCCAACATCTAGGTCATCTCAAAGTCTATTATAGTAACCACTTTTTCTCTTAATTATGGATCACATTTTCCTATTTCTTCACATATCCTTTAATTTTTTATTAAATAATGAATATTAGATAATGAATGTTAGTCAATGATATGCTATAGAGACTTTAGAGTCTGTTTTCTTCCTTTAAGCAATGTTGATATTTTTGTTCTATCACACAAATTATTAGCTGATTGCCTGAAACTTATGCATACTTAGTGTTTCACTTTGTCATATTTCATTTTGGTTTAGTCTTTAGTTTTTAGGATGAGTCCTTTATTCATAAGGTAGAGCCTCTCTGAGGTTTTGAAAAAAACACAGAAAACAAAAAACAAAAAACCCTCAAGGTGTTTACCAAGTTGTTATAACTGGATGGGAATCAAAATCCAAACTCTATGGGCAATAGTTGTAGGCATTAGGCAGCAGCTGAAAGCTCTGCTCAGCTTTACAGCTTTCTAAGCTATTGTTTTCCATGGGGCTCAATGACATCTCTCCCACACTTATGCAGTTTAGTGGTCATCCAAGGTTTGAGAGAAATTTATATAAAGAAGTGGAGCTCTATTATATATGGTTCCTTGCTTTCTGGAATTTCCTCCCTTAAAGCTCATCTACTCTGGCAGCCCTGAACTCCACTTTCTAACACTTCAAGCAAATATGAATGTGGCTTTCTCCTTGAATTCCAGTTGCTCTTGGTGGATTGAAGTGCCCTCAGGGGATAAGCTGTATAAATGTAGATCTCAACTGGTCCTTTTCCTTCTTTCAAGGAACAGATATCCAACATTATCTGCCTTCTTTTAGTCAGCCTCTAATGCCTTCAAAAAAACATTTTGTCCAGCATTTATAATAGTTATCCGCAGGAAAGTTAATCTAATATAAGCTCTTCTATTATTGACATAACTGGAACTCTGTCACAGAAATTTTGATGTATGAGTTTGTGTGTGTGTGTGTGTGTTAAGCATAAATTATACCTTCCATCTTTATGAATACTCATAGGATCTTATTAAATAAGATATCCTGAGGAGATCAAGTATTATCCAGACTACTCTGTCCTGCCAGGCAACGACTATCTTAAACTTGTCATGATTAATCTGTTTTTATTTATTCATTTATTAGTTTCAGGTCTACAGCATAATGATTTGACATACAGTTGACCCTTGAACAATGTGGTCAATGCCCCAATGCCCTTATAGTAAAAAATCCATGTATAACTTTGACTCCCCCCAAAACTTAACTACTAATAGCCTACTGTGACTGGAAACCTAACTGATAACATAAACAACTCAATTAACACATATTTTGTATATTATGTATTATATACTGTATTCATACAATAAAGTAAGGTAGAAAAAAACAAAAGTTATTAGGAAAATCGTAAGGAAGAAAAAATACACTTCCAGTACTATACATATTTGATGGAAAAAGCCCCCGTATGTAAGCAGATCCATGCGTTACAAATCTGTGTTGTTCAGGGGCCAACTACACATAGCTACAGTTTTTTTTTGTTTGTTTTTGAGACCTTTTAGATCTATTCTCTTGGCAACTTTCAAATATACAACAGATTACTATCAACTATAGTCACGATGTTGTTCATTACATCCCCAGGACTTATTTATTTTTACAACTGGAGATTTGTACCTTTGACAACTTTCCCTCATTTTGCCCATCCCTTACCTCACTCCCCTACCCCTGCCTCTGGAAACCATCAGTCTGTTTGTTTGCTTGTTAAGATTCTACATCTGTGTGAGATTATATGGCATTTGTCTTTCTCTGTCTGACTTATTTCACTTAGCATAATGCCCTCAAGTTCCAACCTTGTTGAAAATGGCAGGATTTCCTTCTTTTTTATGGTCAAATAATATTCCTCTGTATGTGTGTGTGTGTGTGTGTGTGTGTGTGTGTGTGTCTGCATGTGTGCATACCTCACATTTTCTTTATCTGTTTATCCATTAGTAATCACTTAGTTTGTTTCCATGTCTTGGCCATTTTAAATAATGCTAATGTCTTGCTTTTAAAAGAGGCCAGGGAGGAAAGATGCTTCTTCAGTAAATGAGTTCCCTGTCTGGAGACTCCCTATTATATACTATAATTTAAATCCATATAATGGCTTTGAATGACTCACAGGGTGATTGAATTATACAGATAGATGCATGAGTAAGCATTACTGAAGCGGAGTTTCTCCCACTAAACCACGAGCAAGAAAAAGATAGCTTTCCTCATGTTTTGTGTGTATGTTATCTTTTCTTTGTGTGTATGTACACTTTTCTTTACTCTGCTTCTTCACCCCTTCAGCTCCCATGGAGCTTATCATTTTTGGTCCGTTTTACTTAGGTTCTTTCACCTTGTTTCATCTTCTGGTATCTATACACTCTCTCTTCTCCCAACTTGGCTTCTGAATCATTCTGGTTGCTTCTGAACTTCTTTTTTTTTCTGAACCTTAATATTATGAGTTGAATAATTTCCCCTCAGAATTCATATATTGAAATTCTGGCTTCCAGGACCTCAGAATGTAATCTTATTTGGAGACAGGGTCTTTATAGGGGTAATAAGGTAAGAATGAAGCCATGAGGGTGGGCCCTATTCAATATAACTGGTATTTTCATAAAAGGGGGAAATTTGGACACAGACCCACACAGAAGGAAGATTATGTGGAAAAACATAGGGAGAATATGGCCATCTGTAAAACAAAGAACAAAGCCTGGAACAACAGATCCTTCCTTCACAGAAGAAACCAACCCTACTGACTGCTCTGAGACTTCTAGCCTGCAGAACTGTAAGACAATAAATTTCTCTTATTTAAGGCACACAGTCTGTGGTACTTTGTTATGGCAGCCCTAGCAAACTAATGTACTTACCACTTAGCAAATAATCTGATCACAGTTTTTCCACTTGATTCTAACTTAAGGCTTGCTTTGTCTCCTAATATCTACTCACCCCTCAGCTTGGTAAATGGGCAGAAAAGCAAAATAAATATGTGATCTGTGTCCTAATTTTTTCACTTAAGTCGAATGACTTTTCTGATTCTTAGGTTCCTTGTATATAAAATAAGGATATTCCCTACCCTAACTGTGTACCTAAATAAAGCTCAAATAAAATACCGCAAAGAAAGAAAAAAAAAAAATACCGCAAAGAGCATATAAAATGCTACACAAAACTCAGGCTTCCCGAGTCCTTGCTCTTTGTTCATAATATGCTCCTTCTCTTGCCTAATTACAAGATCGTTAGAGGGCTCAAGTTCAGAATTTTCCACTTAAAAAAAAGATTTATCTATTTATTTGAGAGAGAGAGAGAGAGAGAGAGAAAGGAAGAGCAGGGAGGAAGGGCAGAGAAAGAGGGGGAGAACGTCCCAAGCTAGATTGTGCTGAGCATGGAGCCTGATGTGGGGCTTGATTCCATCACCCCAAGATCACAACCCGACCTGAAACCAAGAGTCAGATGCTTAACTGACTGTGCCACCCCAGTGCCCCTAGAATTCTCTGCTTTTTAAAGAGAAATTCTTTCAAGCTAAGACTTTAGCTAGTGCAAAAGGCAGGATATGAGGCAGATGATGAATGTGAGATGATGCTTCAAGCTTTTAACATTCTGACATTTCCAGAGGGTTTAAAAGTAATTCCTCAAACTATTTATTTTTATAAGAAACTAACATATGGAAACAAATTCTTTCAGAGAATAGACTTTTTATAAATGCTTAAGAAAAGAAGAACTAGGGATGCTTGGGTGGCTCAGCAGTTGAACATCTGCCTTCGGCACAGGGTGTGATTCTGTCGTCCAGGGATTGAGGCCTGCATCGGGCTCCCTGCAAGGAGCCTGCTTCTCCCTTTGTCTATGTCTCTGCCTTTCTTTCTCTGTGTGTCTCATGAATAAATAAATAAAATCTTATAAAAAAAAAAGAAAAGAAGAACTAATGGCACATCAAACTGCATTAACAAAATTGGAGTATGTATTGAATGTAATTTTAAAATTTGTAAAGTTAAGTGTGGAATGCTAACAGTGTTTCAACATATTTTATACATTCTTTTGTCTGTTTTAAAAATGATTTTGTTAATGAGAATTTGAAAAATTGTTTCTATAATAATTAGCACTTTTATAAAATTATTCATAAACATATAGTTTACTCCCAAATAGCTTACATTCTAGTTGTATTGATTCTTATCCAGTTTCAAATGTTACTCAAAAGAACCAAATTTTTAAATGATTCTACCCTTTTCAATTCTCTAGAATGCCTCCAGATGGCATTAAAACCCTTCTTCCATTATATTTTGCAGCACAAAAATTTAAAAATTAATACTATTTTAACCATTTAAGACTAGTCACATTCATTATATCATCAGAAATCATGACAGTGGGACTATTGAGAACTTTTAGGGCAATATCTTAATAAAGGCAAACATATAATTATATCCTTTATGAAATACATAGCCTCCTATGCAAGCCTAAGGATCTTTCTAGACTGAGAAACAGATCTTGGACAAAATAAGACATTCAATAATATGTCACAAAGTGTGATTTCTAACAAACAGCATTGCAGATGCTTAGTAATATAAGCACTGGCCAGCACATAGATAAATTCACACAGCTGTCTTATAATACAAAAACATATCTCACCCCTTAGAGGATAAACATAAAGATTCTTAAGGAGCCAACCTGTTACTGATTCCTGTGAAGCTAAAGTAATTTGTTAACTTGTGAATTACTTAATTTAAACTTTGGTAGAAAAATCTGGTATCAAATTAATCATTAAAAACACATTCGGATTCTTTGAATACTGAGAGGAAAAAGACAAAATCTAGAGTGAGGAACACATGCTTCCTAAGTTCTATTATGTTTTTAAAGCTGCATTCGTTAATTCAAAAACATAACAAATTCTTGGGATTCCAGAGATATTTATAATCATACTTTTTGCATAATTCAGAGGTGAGGTTGTAGATGGCAGGCTTTTAAAATCACATTGGTACTTCACAGTTATGTAGGACAGAGTATCTCAGGATGTGTGAAAAGTCCTGTGATTATTTATGACAGTGCCGAAAGTCTCCAACAAAATTCTAAAGGTTTGCCTCCTTTCTCCCTGACAACATACACCCTGAAATTTTACTACATTTCTATTTCATAAGGAGGAGTATTTGCATTTTGAAGATTACTCTTACTATGATAAAGCATAAGAAAGACCTCAAATTGCATCTGCACCCAAAAGCATTTAAAAAGACATCATTATGAGAAAGAGAACCACAGGCTTCCTTCCATTATTATGATTCCTCTTACAAGATACTTGCACTGCTTCATATTACAGGCATATTATCTGGATAGAAACAGGAAAGAGACTTACGATGTATTCGATGTGCCATTGTCTGGACTCTCTGGCTCAGCATCACCTTTCTCTTAAAAAGGAAGCAGAAAAAAAAAAAAACCCAACATGTGAGTGTTACGGTCTTTAAGATTTAAGAGAGATTAAATATATTTCCATGCTTCTATTAAAAATCTTTCAAAATGTGCAGCAGGAGGCTTTTAAAACATCTTTTTTATTGTCTGAGAACCAGATTTGCAAGTCATTTCTTCTATATATTACAATTGCCCAGGCACAGATCTGTGAGTAGGTACTAAGGAAGCTGTTTGCAAACAACCAGAGGTTCAGAGTGGAGGCCTTGCCAAAAGATGAATATCTTACAGATGGAACCTGTTTCCTTCCACTTCATTTTACAGAAAATTTAAGGAAATAAACTCCATTAGCATTCTACGTGCAAGGCATTTTGAACTTTGATCCCTTCTGCAAACACAAGCCAAACCAGGGCAGGCTGTATCAGAACTTGGAAGAGAGAATTTGACAGAACACTAAGGCTGCATCACAGCTTACAAGATCCCCAAGATTTATACCCTATTGAGAGCCCTGCCAGCATCTTTTGGGGACCCTGATTTAATGCAGAATAAGATATAAGCCAGAAATCCTTCCAGACCATCTGAAAGCTTAGCTAAGAAATGTTTCTGCGGTCTGTGGTCACTGAAGACTTAATAGGTTTTAATTAAGGGAGCCTGGAACCAGTTCACTTTTTGTAGTTTTAAAGGGCAAATTCTTCCAACAATACACATAATGTAATTCTCAGAACCTTAACCACTAAGGGTTTGAACCATGCATCCTCATTTTGTAAGGGGCTTCTTTTTATTTCCCTGAGCCAGGTAGGGGATAGAAGGAGAAGGGGCAAGACTGCACATGTGGGTTAGCTATGGTTCTGATGGTTGTGTGGTGCTAATAGTTGAGTAAACCCTAGGGAAGGTGGTGGGTTGTAAGAAATGGGCCTGATGGTGGCAGCTTGCTTTGCTTTGTTTTTTCAAGTCAGGCCTGAATGTCTCATAGAACCTCAGGCCTATGGCACTGTATGAGCTCCCCTTGTCAGCTGCTGACATTAGCTTGTGATCACCTAGTGTAATCATCAAATTATATGATGAACATATCCCAAAGATATCCAAACTGAACTCCAGAGTAACCTTTACAATTTCTTCTCTTTTTCTTAAAGGAAATTAAATAGTTGTGAAGCAAAGAAGGCACAGTTATATATATAGTTCACACATCTATCTCAGATATAACTCTGGTTAGTATGTCTACACAGTGCCAGAAAAACCACAAGGGATAGTCACTTTGTTAAAAAGCCACAAAACTGATTTAAGTGCCTTGATCACAAACACTGATGAGACGAAGCCCCAGTACAGATAAAACCATATTGAAATGAAAGCAGAAGCAGCAAATTAACAGACTTGCTTTAAAGCTCATACTTTTATACTACATTTTTGTCTTCTAGGCCAGCCCATGGTGCACTTATTATGTAGGAGACATGTTAGGCCTCATCAACTGGCTTTAGTGCTGGAAAATAACCTAATTTAGTACTTTCCCTAATCATTTTTTCTGCTAAGTAACCACTATTTGTGCCAGAATCCCAAAATAAGAGCTGCAACACCTGCATTACAAAAGACAAAACTAAATGGAGGTTTAATTTCCCAAACATATTGATATACTTTTTTCCTTTAATTTGGAACAATTGGTTATTTTCCCAATGCTAGAGCCACCAGTAATAACCCCACATACAATCATAATCAAGAATGTAGAACAGCAGGTTTAGTAGCAGCAGGCAATAGTAAACATTTCTAAACAAATTCTGTCAAAAAACCAGGAAATCAATAATATAAACAGAGACAATTGTTTGGATGTCTGAATAAGTATGTTTTACCTTGACCAACAATGCTGCCAAGCAACCTGCAGGTTGAGAGGGCCCAGGCCTTATTGCACATGGGATCTGGGGGCTGCAGGAATTGTGGGCTGGATCAGTGCAGGGACAAAGCTGCAGCTGATTACCTCTGCTCTAAGCAGCAGTTATGTTGTGGCAACAGGGAAAACAGAATAGGAAGGATACAATGAGGCCAAACAGGGCATTTATGGATGGTCCGAGAGGGAGTGTCCTCAGCAGATTCAATGCTGGTAATGAATTAACTTTCTGGGGTAAAAGTAAGCTCAGAATGGAGAGAGGGATTAAGCTGTGTTCATTGTTCAGAAAAAATAAAATGCAAAAATTTCCCCCAACACCTTGAAATTTTAGGTGATGCAATTTCTGAAGTTAACTTGAAATGTTCAAGTGGGGCAGCCCCGGTGGCACAGCGGTTTGGCGCCGCCTGCAGCCTGGGGTGTGATCCTGGAGACCCGGGATTGAGTCCCACATCGGGCTTCCTGTAGGGAGCCTGCTTCTCCCTCTGCCTGTGTCTCTGCCTCTTTCTCTCTGTGTCTCTATGAATAAATAAACAAAATCTTAAAAAAATTAAAATTCATATAAAAAAATGAAATGTTCAAGTGCACAAGCCACTAAGAATCATGGTCTCTTTATCAGGATCCAAGGGAAAACAATAAATGTAGACTAGAAAATTCTCTACAAAAAAATTCTCAGTTGGGTGCTCAGGAGAGGTTTCCCTGCAGCCACCAAAGAAGACTGTTTGGGGTCACCCTGGTTATTTCAGCTGTTTTCATGATAGATACCATACTGATCCCTTTGAGGAAACCTGCACTGATCATTAAGAAATGGGACATAAAAGAATGGCTCAGGAGCAGTGCAGTCATTTTGCATGTGGAAATATAGTTACAAAGAGGAAGAGAGGGGAAAAAAAATGAGCCATAGGATATATGTATCTACACACACACGTAAATGCACAGGTGTGTATATATATATATATTATTATTATGTATAATATGTATAAACAGTCTCACTTCTGAAAAAAGACTAGATATTTAATAATATGTATATTATTATTAATATATATTATATATATTACATGCGTAATATCAATTTGATGCTCCGTATTCATCTACTTGAGCCTTCCATAGTACCTAACATATAATACATGCTCAGTACACGTCTTCTGTCTCATTACCTGTCATGAATACAGATTCCCTGCTACCGTGAGAGAAGAGGAGAAAGAGGCACTCACCACTGAGATGAATATATGGTTTGAGGTATAAAACAGCTTGATGGCCCCAACATGCCACTTAAAAAAAATTACAGTAGTGACATTTTTAATCCAATAAATGCACTGAGGACTTATACATTGGGCACTCTGGTAAGCATAAAGATAAACAATACCTAATTCATGCTCTTTAAACACGTAACATGACTGCGCTGTTGGAGTTTCCATTCTCCATCAGCAGAGCTACGAGGTGAACTAAGGACTGTTGGAAAAGGAATCAAAACCCACCTATGGATACTATGACTTTCCTTTATAACAATAGTAATCCATGTCCACGGTAATGACTTGGCTTGCTTTTTAGTTCTGTTAGCCCTTTAACCACTATGCTAAGTGATATCGTTTCTAGATGTATAATGTAATGATTGCTGATATGAAAGGCGAGAGAGAAGGTACTAAAGATACTACCACCTCTGATTACAATTCTTACTAGTTCTATTATTACTTTTAGTGCCTCTAGCGGGTATTTATAACTTTAAATTTAACCTTCTATTTCTTGATTAATCAACTGCTGACAGTATCTTTTCCTTTATGTGGTATGAGAAAATTCACTCATCTATTTTTCCCTTCCTCCACTGCACACAACTCTGCCTGGCTATACCTTTCCTTCTACATAGCCAAGATTTAAAATATTTATATTCTGTTCAGTAATTATTAATGAGTCACCTTCATTAATATTAATCCAATTAATAATTTAAATTTTGGAATTGCCTGTAGGCCCATTAGAAAAATTACAAACCAATAATAGGATTTACAGTATTGTAACGATTAAATACTAGGCACTAAAGAACAAAATAGTAAGACTGGATGTGTACAGAAGGGAATGCCACTAATGCTGAATGAAGGCAAGTGTTACTGGCATTTAGATCAACTGTATTCCCATTCTTATACTTCATCACACCACATGTTAACCTGTCTCAATGAAAGACTATGCTTTTCCTAAAAAAATGTTAAGCAGAGGGATGCCTGTGTGGCTACCACCAGTATCAGGCTCCTGCTCAGCAGGGAGTCTGCTTCTCCTTTTCCTTCTGCCCCTTGCCCTGCTCTCTCTTGGGTGCTCTCTCAAATAAATAAAATCTTAAAAAAATGTTAAAGAGAGCATGCATTTAAGGCATATAAAATGTATTCATATATGAAAGTGTACATATACAGTTTTAAAAAGTTAAAATGAGTTAACTGTGGAAACACCTTTCAGGCCAGGAAATGGGTATTGCCATGAAGTAACCCAGAAGCCTCCTGGGCTTACATCCTCTTTCTGCCATCCCCATGGCTATCAAGAAATGGAATTTTGTGTTAATCATTCCCTTTCTTTTCTTGATGGTTTCTATTACCCATTTATTTGTTAGTAGATAAAATATTCTTTAGTTTTCCCTGATTGTAAAATTTATATAAGTGGAATCACATTGTATGGATTCTTCTTTTTTGAAAAATCTATTTATTTATTTGAGAGAAAGTGAGAGACAGTACACGAGCAGGAGGAAGGGGCAGAGGGAGAGAGAGAGGGAGAAGCAGACTCCTGGCTGAGCAGGGAGACCAGCTCAGGGCTTGATCCCAGAACCCTGAGATCACCACCTGCGCCGAAGGCAGACCCTTAACCGAATGAGCCATCCGCACACCCCTAAATGCATTCTTCTGAGACTTACTTCTGTCACTCAGTGTTATGGGTTTTAGATTCAGCCATCATGATGTGCTATAGCATTGGTTCACTCATCCTCATTGTCATGCAGCATCTCCTTATAAAAATCCACTATGATTTTCTTATTCATTTGATTCTTGATGGACATTCATAGTTTTTTTTTTTCCATTATGAATGATGTCATTAAAAACATTCATGAACATCCTTCCTAGTGTATATCTTGGAGGAGTTCTGGGACATGGGGCTTACATATTCTCAATGTTGCTAGAGAATCCTAAACTGATTTCCAAATTAGCTTTTGGTTAAACTTTAAACATTTTTTCCAACTTAATAACATAGAACACAATTTCATTATGGTGTTTGCATTTCTGAGTACCAGTGAAGTGGATATTTTATGCTTGCCCTTTGTTGACACTCCCTGTCAATTCTTAAAAAAAATTATAGTATTATTTCTTTTTTTTTAATTCATAGAAGCATTTTGTGTTCTTGATACAAGTCTTCTGTCCTTTTTTATACATGTACACATACTCCAGGGAATAACTGTTTCCAGTGTGAATGAGTCTTTCTACTTTTTTTTCTGGAATCTTTGGATGACTATCAGTTCTCAAAATTGATGTACGTGAATTGATCAATATTTTCCCTTACTTTTTGTTTTAAGAAATACACCAAAAAGATGTTCTATATTATCTTTTGAAAGTACATAATTTTTGTATCAACATTTAGGTCTCTTAAAAATACAAGGAAGAGGGGCACCTGGGTGGCTCAGTCAGTGGAGCATCTGACTCTTGATTTTGGCTCAGATCATGATCTCAGGGTCATGAGATTGAGCCCTGTGTCAGGCTCCACGCTCAGTAGGGAGCCTGCTTGAGATTCTCCCCCTCTCCCTCTCCTTCTGCCCCTCCTCTCTCTCTCTCTCAAATAAATAAATAAATCTTAAAAAAATAAAAATATGAGGAATAGTTTTTGAATATGCTGTAGGGTAGGAATTAATTTCATTTTTCTCCCTATTGATAACCAATTATTCTGGTACTATTTATTAAGAAGCCCATTCTTTTTCCATTGGTCTACATTATCAGCTCTGTAATAAATCTAGTTTTCATACATCTGTGGGTCTATTCCTGGGTCTTCTGTTTCATTGCTCAATTTGTCTATTACTATCTTCATTACTTAGCTACAAATATGTATTTATTTTAAGTACTGGAAAGGCAAGGTTCCAACCTTTTTCTTCTCTAGGAGTGTCTGAGCTACTCCTGGCCCTTTGTTCTATCAAATAAATTTGAGAATCAGCCTGTCAATTTCCACATATACAAAAGTGAAGTTATAAATTTGCCATCTGCTGGATCCCACTGCTGCTATTGAGAATTCAACTGGAATTCTAATTGTTGCTTCTCTGAAGGTATTAAAGGTTATTTTAAGAACTTTTATCTTTGTGACTTGCGGTTTAACTATAATGTGTCTAGTGTGGGGGACCTCTTTTTTATTTATCTGCTTAGTATTCATTGAGTTCCTTCAGTCTGTGGGGTAGTGTCTTTCAATCCTGGAAAATTCTCAGCCACTTTCTCCTTTAATTTTTTCTCTGTTCCCTATTTCCTTCTGCAACTGTTAGACCTTCTCACTTTATCCCCCATATATTTTTTAAAGATTTTATTTATTTATTCATGAGAGACAAAAAGAGAGGCAGAGACATAGGCAGAATGAGAAGCAGGCTCCCCACAGGGAGACTGATGTGGGACTCAATCCCAGGACCCTGGCGTTGTGACCTGAACCAAAGGCAGATATTCAACCACTGAGCCACCCAGGTGTCCCTCTCCAGGCTATACTCTTAAGTCCAATTTCCCAATTCATTATTTTTTTCTTCAGTAATGTCCAGTCATCTGCTGTTAAACTTGACCAAAGAAATCTTATTTCCTACT
This sequence comes from Vulpes vulpes, assembly GCF_048418805.1. NCBI lineage: Eukaryota > Metazoa > Chordata > Mammalia > Carnivora > Canidae > Vulpes > Vulpes vulpes. Next base: position 71,410,302 of record NC_132795.1, on the reverse strand, counting down.
ATTATTTTTTCATTTCTAGAGGTTCTGATTAGTACTTCTTCAAGGCTTCTTGTTCTTTACCACATTTTCAATCCTTTCTTTTATTTCAGGGAATTAAGATAAGCAGTCTTATTTTATATTTGCTTGGTAATTCCACTTGATCTTAGCCAAAAGCCCACAAGGCGATGGGCTTGGTAATTACAATCTCTGGAGTCCTTGCAAATCTGACCAATTCTCTGCTGTTTTTCATTGCTCTTGTTGATGATCTCTCCTTTTCTTGCATGTGACTGGTTTTCTCTTTAGGTTTATTTACTTAAACAATCTTATACCCAATGTGGGGCCTGAACTCATGACCCCAAGATCAAGAGCCATAAGCTCCACTAGGCACCCCTATTTTTTTTTAAATTTAGTATATGAGTGGTTTTGAGAGTGAGTTGCTCATTTCCCTTAGAATTCTATTTTTATTCCTTTCCATTTATTTTCTTTTTCTGGTATTCCTATTAGCTGGATTTTGACCTTTCCATGCTGATTGATTTTCCAAGTATCTTACCTTCCTGTCATATTTTCCATCTGTCTTTTGCTTTATACCCAGAAAAAAATGTTTTCAACCTTATATTTTAGATTCCAGACTTCAGCTATTGCTCATCATTTCTATTAAATTTTTAAATTTTATTGACCATATTTTAAATTCTCAAGTGCTCATTTATTCTGCTACTACTTCTTTTTCATGCCAATCTGTTCTCTTTATATTTAATACAAACAATTTCAAATTTCTCTGAAGACTGATGACACTTGAAATATTTTCTTCTGTTCTTTGAATTAATGGATTGATTCCCTCAGGGCCATTCCTTCTCTTTGGTGCTCTGTTATGCATTCACATTTTTGAATGATAATGGGTTGATTAATGAAGGTAATTGGTGTGAATTTCCTGTATCAGTAATATTGATCTCTTTTCCTAACACACCTCTGCCTTGTAAGGAAGGGCTGATTTAGCACTCTCTGTAAGTGCACAGGGTATGGTGACTGGAAGGCTTCACTGAGGGTTCAGAAGAGAGGCCTCAAGGTAAGCTGGGAGCCCTGACCCAACACAAGTAGGAACTATTTTACTCTGAGTGTGTAGTATTTTTATTTTCTTCTTGAGAAAATGTAACTCTTCTTCTACTACCCATATATGTCTATTTTTAAGGTCTGGTATTATCTCAGAATTTGCTCTGCTTCTCTCTTAGTTATTAGCCTCCTAGCTGGGACTTCTAGTAAGCTGTTCATTTTCTTAGTAACTATTACCTTTTGTTTGTTTGTTTGTTTGGGGACAAAAACAAGACAGAATGCTCTCTATAAGAACCACTTAGGATGGGGGTGGAGGTAATCAGGGAAAAATGGTCCAGGTGTACCTATCATTGTCCATAATCCATTCCTATATACTCTTTCTTGGGATTGAGTGGAAATATGAAGTATCTCTTGGAGCACCCTAGGATAGTTCCCACCATTACTAGAACTTATTCCTATTTGTTTCATTCTTTTCCTTTTTTTCTTTTTCTGGGCCATGATCTTTCCTGTCAGGATTATCAAACAGTATGGTCCTTTCTGCTTCTGTTTTCCAGAAACTCAACTGAATTTCTGATTTGCTGTTGACATCCTTTCTTATTCTCAGTGCTATTATAGATTTATTTCCATTAATATAGCTTTTGGTTATTTAAATGGGGATCCTAAAGAAACGGGAAAAAGTGCTTATGCTTAGTCTTCCTCTTGAACAGGACACTCTCATAGCTTTCAAAAAACATAGACATACGCCCTATATTTTAATATTTAAGTTTCACAATGTTTAGTAAGTTTCTATTTTGTGATATTAAATTAACCAGCAATTCAACAAATTGACTATAAAGCATCCATCTTTTAAAGACTTGGATTGTAGGGCACCTGGGTTGCTCAGTCGGTTAAGCATCTGCCTCCAGCTCAGGTCATGATACCAGGGTCCTGGTATCAAGCTCCATGTTGTAGGGCTCCCTGCTCAGTGAGGAGCCTGCTTCTCTCTCTCTCCTTCTGCCACTCCCCCTACCCGTTCATGCTCTATCTCTTTCAAATAAATAAATAAATAAAATCTTTAAAAAAAAAAGACTTGGATTGTAAAGAATTTCTGTTTAATTCACACACTCTTTTCCTTTATTATCTACATGACAGACTTTTTCTGATTTCAAAAAGAAAAAAGCACTGACCAAAAGTGACAGTTAATCCATCAATCCACACATACACATTTTGTGTTTGGTGTCTCTGCATTTCAGTTTTTTCTATTTTCTACATATTTATTGGAATCAGACTTTCAAACACATTCCAAACTGTAATTATTCGAAACCAAATACAAGAAATAGCACTGAAAATGCTGGTGGCATCAGCTCTCCTAAAGTTTCAAATGTGCTATAATCTATAGAAAAAGCTCAGATTTTTAAATAGGAGTATTACCTTTTTATAGATGTGCTCAGCTTTTGGGGGAAATTTTATCTGAAAAAAAAAAAACACCTCTCTATCCCTAGAAAAGAGGAAGCCAATCACAAATTTCCATAGACAATAAAATGCTAGGAAGTATGCCACAGAAGGCAGTTGCTACCTCCCGTTCCATAGAAGATGGGGTCTGCTTTATATAATCTAAATTGCAGTATAAGCGTGACATGCCATAAAAATACACTAGATATGTACAAAAATCACAGTATACAGTTTTCGGACAAGAATTCAAACTCATGTGAAATGACAGAAGCAACCTTCTAGGGGTCACAAGGTAGTGGGATACAATCTGTTGTCTTAGGGGTAGATTCATTTTTTGTTTTACCATGTGACCTTGGGTTAGTCATTAAGCTCAAAAATTTCATTTTTATCATGTGTAAAATGGGGATGGTACTGCCTACCTTAATTGCCTATGGTTAGGATTAAGTGAAATTACATGTCAAGGCACTGGAACAAAGAAGAGACTCCTTTGTTCTTTATGTCAAAAACTCAAAGCTCAAGCAAGTACAATGGATGTACATTGATTATATTCTCCCTTTACCCTGAACTGTTTAAATTCAAATGGAAAGAAATAGGAAAGGAATGGCAACTCTTCAGTATGTTCCAGTTTTTTAGTATGTTCTTTAGTATGATCATAAAGCATATGATGCTAATACTGCACACCTCATGGATTTAATCAGGCATTTCTTTTAAGTCCTTTTCTTACCATTGAATTTATCATTTTCTTTAGATGTCAAGTCCCTTGGTCTTTCACTTCTTCACTGTGCCAATGCTCACAGCAAATCCCCAAAGAGGGTGGAATAATTAAGTGATATTGCCTATGCATCATGATGTTACCATCCCCCTACCCTGACTTTTCTCTAGCTGTGCATTAAAAGTCTGGGGCTTTTTAACACATTTGTCCGAATGTCTTTTCTCCTCAAGCCTTCTGCCTCACAGATGCTCAGTGGGTGAGCCTCAGTTCCCAAAGACACATTTACTAGCTCAGAGTGATTTTCATGTTCAAACGTGGCTTTGTAATTGGCAAGGGGTGCTCTCAGCTGACTGGCTGGGCATGAGACTAACAATGCCCAGTCTTTGTGAGTGTGCTTTCATGACATGAATGGGGTAGCATATGCATTTTTAATGCTCAAGAAGATATTAACAGCAATCACTAGTGCCAAAGAAGAGAATTAAAACACTACTTCATGGAATGATAACATTCTATCTTTGACAATGAAGCCCACGTGTTTCATTAGTTACTGGTTTCAATAAGAAAATTCCTTCCCAGACACTGTAGCCTGTCTATCTCTGGAAGAGGGCATGGTTTCTTCGTGGATTCTAAGGTCATTTATCTTGAAGTCTTCTAATTGGTTCTCTTGGCCCACTCATTTTCTTTCAAATTAAATAACTCACTGATTGCCTTTAAAATTTTTTTTCCTGTCCATGTATACCAGAGACCAATTGTAATAAAGTATAATGTTCCTTCCTCCTAGGATTGCTTTGAAATTCACCATTTTATATTTCGGTTCTCCCTCCCTTTGAATAAAGCTAGAGGAGAACTCTGGATCACCATGAATCTTATCCATTTGGGCAGTACTTGAACAAATGGCCCTCTTTTTCACCACCTGATTTTGTTTCTTAGTGAAATTCTTCTCAACCTACAGTCTATTGCATGCATTGTCCCCTCCTCACCCCCTCTATCTCCCACCCTCTGCATACAAAGCTGTAGAGAGAAGTCTTTCTTACTTGGATTATTGTGTCCGGAGGAAACAAGCTGAGAGTCCTAAAAGAACAAGAAATATTAATTAATTTTCTTATTTTGACTTTCAAAATCTAAGTTGAATATGAGACATACTATCAGTCATTCAGATCCTATTCACTAATTGTGGTCTCTACCAGATACTGTAATGAGAAATGTGCTTACTAAGCAGTTCTGAAATGTAGCTAGCTCACAATCACTTCACTTTTGTACTGTAGACTTTTTATTTATTGAGGTGAAATTCACATAACATAAAATTAACCACTTTAAAGTGAACAATTCAGGGGTGCTTGGGTGACTCAGTCGGTTAGGGTGTCCAACTCTTGGTTTCAGTTCAGGTCGTGATCTCAGGATTGTGAGATCGAGTCCTGCATCAGGCTCCATGTTCAGCTTGGCATTCTTTCTCCCTCTGCCTCTGTCCTTCCCCACCCCTGTACTCTCTCTCTTTCTAAAATAAAAATGAATAAATAAATCTTAAAAAATGTTTTAAGTTAACAACTCAATGGCACTTAGTACACTCCTAATGTATAATCACTATCTCTATCTGGTTGCAAATATTTCCAACATTCCAAAATAAAACTTCTTACCCTTTAGGCAGTGTCTCCTCTTTACCCACTCCTCTCAATCCCTGATAATCACCACTCTGCATCCTGTTTTATGAATTTATTTATTCTGGATATTTAGGGAGTAGAATCATAATACATGTGACATTTTGTGTCTGGCTTCTTTCACTTAGCATAATGTTTCAAAGGTTCACCCATGTCATAGCATGTATCAGTATTTCAGTCCTCTTTAAGGCCAAATAATATTTCATTGTGTGTATACACAACATAATGGAATATCCATTAATGGATATTTCAGCTGTTTTCTACCTTTTGGCTATTGTGAATAGTGCTATTATGAACCCACACATATATGTATTTGTTTCAGTCTCTATTTTCAAACTTTTTTGGGGTATATACCCACAAATGGAATTGTGGAGTCATAAGGTAATTCTATATGGAACTTTTTGAGGAACTGTCAAACTATTTTTTTTTAACATTTTATTTATTTATTCATGAGAGACACACAGAGAGAGGCAGAGACATAGGCAGAGGGAGAAGAAGGCTCCATCCAGACAGCCTGATGTGGGACTTGATCCTGGAACTCTGGGATCATGCTCTGAGCCCAAGGCAGACGCTCAACCACTGAGCTTCCCAGGCATCCCTGTCAAACTATTTTTCATAGTGACTGCATCACTGCATTTTTACCAGCCATGTATGCAGGTTTCAATTTCTCCACATCCTTACCAACACCTGTTATTTTCTTTTAATTTTGAGAAATTTTAGGATAGCCATCTTAGTGTGTATATGGTTTCGATTTGTATTTCCCTAACAGCTAATGAGGATGAGTATGCTTTTTTGGGCACTTGTATACGTTCTTTGGGGAAATATCTATTTAAGAACTTGGCCCATTTTAAAGTAGGTTGTTGGCCTTTTTGTTGTTGAAATAGTTCTTCATATATTCTGGATCTTAGACTCTTATCAGACATGATTTGTAAATATTTCCTCCCATTCTGTCAGCTGTCTTTTCACTTTATTGATAATATCCATTGATCCACAAAATTTTTTAAATTTTAATGAAGTCCAACTTATTTTTCTTCTATGGCTCATGCTTTTGGCATCATATCTGAGAATCTACTGCCAAATCCAAATCATACATTTAATTCTATGTTTTCTCCATGAGGTTTATGATGTTAGTTCATATATTGAGATTTTATTATATGACTGACTTTTAATCTAACCTACTTCCCTTTGTGTATATCTTTACTCTCATCACCTTTCTATAGATGATGCTGGCAACCATCCTACCATGGAAAACTCTCCTGAACAACTATTGTCAGTCTCACATTGGTAGATGGAAAGATTACTACAGATTTCCACTTAACCTGCAATGGTGGAAAGCCAGTACTACATAGTATTTTGAATTTAGTTACTGGTTAGGTAAATAGCAATTGATCATGATTTTATTTGCACTAAAGTGAAATGTTAAATTTTGTTTTGGGAATTCACATCCTTCTTACTTGCAAAATTCTCTTTTAGCATGAAATATAAGGGAGAGTTACAAAAGAATGAATTGATGGAGATGGTAGGAATGTAAAAGAATAGGTAGCAGCAAATAAAATCCAGTGAAACTCCTTTATAATTTTAGTGCATGGGACAAAAATCTAGTGAAATGGAATTAAATTCTATTATATAGTTTAATGTATTTTACTAGAGTTTTGCTCCATGAATATATTTGTCATGGGACAGGAGATGTCCTTTATGACTTGTAGCATATTCAAATCCATGTGATGTTTTCAAAAGGAATTCCACTGAAACATGATAAAACCAGCCAGACTGCTGGGTAGGGGCTGGTTGGGAAAATAGGGAAGGAAAGGGATTCCTGCTCTATTAAGCAGACTGAGTCACACACAGATGCTTTTCATGCTAATGCTGGTAATGATGAGCTATTCATATGAAGAAAAAGAACAAGCTCAACTCTGAACCTGAGAGTCAGGTTTTGGAAACAGTGTATTAAGATGAAATATTGTTCCTGAAATGATGGGCTAAAGTATAATCCTCATAAATAAATAATTTGGATAGTGTTATTAAGAAGATAACCACAGTTAAATCCTCCAAATGGATTGGTATGTTTTCCATCTTTTCTAATTAATTTAGAGTTTATATTTGAACATAAGTTAGTGTTAGCTTTGATACATGAAAAGTACTTTGAATCCGTGTAGCTGACTTCTCTAACTGCCTGCAGATTTTGACATTTTGTAGGTGTCCTGTACTAGAGAAGTAAACACTCACTCATGATCAAATAGGCAAGAATAGTAATTGAGATAGTTTTTAGCATTAAGTTCATTCTTTTTAATTTTTTTATAGTAGGCTCCACAATCAGCATGAAGACCAACACAGGCCTTGAACTCATGACCTTGATATCAAGATCTGAGCTGGAATTAAGAGTTGGACACTTAAACCACTGAGCTACCCCAGGCACCCTGCACTAAGTTCATTCTTAAAAGAAAAAGTAGGTATTTCTGTGAGTCTGCTGGTTGAAACTCTTGGAAAATAGCTCATTTTATTACTTGATGCATACCAGGCATCCTCAAGCTCAGACGATGACTATGGACTCTGACTCTTGAGCAGAGAACAAAAAGTAAGGTCATATATAACCTGAATTATAATTACATACTGCAAGATCATGTATTTCAGAGATTGCAGACTTTGAATTTTACTAAAACATTTGCATAATTAATGATGATGATTATTTCTATTTTGTGTGGGCAGTGAAGAGAGGCAGAAAATGGCTCAAGTAATTGGTTAAAAAAAATCACCATAAAAATCTGCCCTTCCAGAAAGAAGGAGACTTTTGGAGGGGCAAAATACTTTGTCTTAATATGTGATGTCATGTTTGTAACCAATGTCTTCTGGATGGTGCACTGAACCAACAAATATTAGCTTGAAAATAAGGACTCTAACCCCAGTTTCTAGACCATGCCATTCTGGGGGTACGAATGTTATCCCATCATCATTGTCACTGATGTCTGGCCAGCACATAGCCAGGGGGCCGGTGGAGGGCGTGAGTTACCTTATGAGGCTCATCTCAAGACTACATCCATAGGGCGTTGTCTTTATACTGACTAGGTCTCTGCTGGCCAACAATAGGGCCAGTGGCTGCTGCTTCTTGAAAGAGTCCTGCCCTGCCCAGGCAGCTGCACAACCCTGGGGCCACCAGAGAGCGTACAGATCCTTTATCCTTCACTGAGAGGAGCCAGGCTGCATTCAGAGCAGAGGGAAACAAAGCCCCCTCCCTCCAAGGGCCCAGGCACTTAAGTTCTTCCCATTTTGTATTTCCTGTCATCCTACCCAGACACTCTTACCACCTATAGCTTGTCTCAAAGGTCTTCTCTCTCTCTCTTCTCTTCTTTCTCTCAAAGGCCCTTGCTAAGTTTTCTGTAAGTAGATGCTTGGGGAGTTGCTAACCTCATCTGCGTATTCTTATTTTAGCCCCCTCTGGGAGCACTCTAGGAGGGCTGCAAAGTTCTGTCAGACATTTTAAGAGTTACAGAGTGAGGGAACAAACTCCCTGTCTACAGGGCCCCGAGGCCTGGCAAGTTAGCAGTGTAGATGATATGTATACAAAATATCATAACCTAGGGCTGAAAGGGATGTCATGGCCGCTCTGCAAGAGTACTTCAAGCCTTTGCAACCTTTCCTTGGCCTTGGGATGCATGCCCTGTCATTTTCTGTTTTCTGCTTGGCAAACTTCATTCTTTCTTCAAGGCTCTGAACAGAAAAGCTCAAGGCTTACCTGCTCTTTGAAATCTTCCTGATCCAGAAAGGGCTCATCTGCTTTATGTTTTCACTGTACTATGTCACACTGCCACTACAGACATTACCTTTTCAACTATGATTCTTTAAAAGAAGGACAAACCCAGCTTTATTAAGGTACAAATTCAATGATATAAGCTGCACATATTTCAAGTATACAATTTGATAGATAGGATAAAAAGATGCTACTATTATTCCTGCCTTGACCCAAAGGTAGCTCTATCTTATTGAGGAGCATTTATTATTTAAAAAAACAAGCAACAGTAATACCTATTCATTAAAGAAAATTCATAAAAGCAGTAAAAGTAAAGTATATACATTTTTAAAAAGTTGCCTGTCATCCTGTAACAGGACACTGCTAAGGTTAATTGACTGCTTTTGGTTTGCCAGTGTCATTCATCAAGTGAGCATCATTCTGACATGTGCACAAAGGCGAGAGCCACTTCCGGTTATTTACAAGAATATCTACAGATGAGAATTTATGCTTCTCCACCTCCAAGTCCTGAATTCCCAACACCTATTTTTTGGTACACAGGAATCCTAAACCTTCTTTAAATGTAGTGTTTAGTTGGGAAGCAGAGTTTGTACAAATCATTTTGCTGAAGTGTGCTGGTATCTAGAAAGCCCTTCAATGAAGCACTGTAATAAAGACTGTATTTCGTCATATGTACTCTGCCAGCAAAACTGTCTGAAGCTACACTCCCTCCCGTACTATTATGAAAGAAAACTACTGCCAATTAATTTTAAGATGCCGTCAATTATAAAACAAATCCTGATTTTTAGGGAACATAAGATGTAAAAAACCCCCCACAAAACTACTTTAGATCAGTAAAATACAGTTTTTCTTAAGCCATATGGCTTAAGGAGGGTCTTTATACTATGAGGGTATTACTTTTTTTTTTTTTTGAGGGTATTACTTAAAAATGGCTCTTTGGAATCATCTGAGGACTGCTCCACTCAGATCTCTCGTTGTGTTTCTATCAATCCAGTGTTAGAATTATGATAAGCAAGAAATGGAAATATATCTCATATTTTCAGACCCACGTACAAAGCTAGTTACTACAGGAACAAGACACACATGATTTGCAGTCTCCCTTCACACCTATTATTTCTCCTCATTCTTTTCTATAAAGCTTAAAAGAATTGAAATAAGGTAATTTATAATTAATTTAAATGTTTGTTTCCAGATAGTGCTAATCATGGAGTTTTAGTCCAAAAATTTTGTGGTGCAACTTAAAGCATGTTAGGAACCCCAAGAACAAGATAGAAAATGAACTTCCCAACTGTAAAACACTTTCTTTCACACTTGCTGCCTTCCTTCTTCTAGTGGACAAAAAGGCAATAATAGGATTATCATTTCTAAAATGATGCTAGAATTCTTCTGTATAATGCTTTAAACACTGATCAGTAAGTATAGTTCCAGACCAGGTTTGATCCCACCAGAGCCAGCATCCATTGCCACACAAAATGTTTGTGAAATGTCATTAGGTTTGCACATATGCCTTCTGAGGATGGAAAAGGTTCAAGCACTTGGAGTCCTTTATTTGCATTTCAAAATTTATGAGACTGTTCCAGAAACGAAGAGAAAGGGCAAATCAAATTCAATTTTTTTTCCTTGGTTGAAATACCTGATAATGGCATACAGGTTTTTTGTTGTTGTTGTTGTTTTGTTTTTTGTTTTTTGTTTTTAAAGCAAATTCAATTACTTTTGAGATTTAAAGAATGAGGTGGACATGTCTGGTAGTTTTTATCTAGGGAATTGTGACTCCCAATTAAGATTTTAGGGAACAGAAAAAAAATATCCAAGTTCATTATCAGTGAACTTTACTATACATAATGTCCTTTAACAATGAGACAAATTGGGGAAATTCTCGGAAGTATTCAGCTAATTAATTTAGTGGTAACTCAGAATGCTCAGTTAAAAAGACTTTTCCTTGTGAGGTCAAATTGCTCCTTCAATCTTAATGAGGGCTTAATTTTGTTATTTATGAGTCATTTTGGAGATTTTCTCCCTCATATTCCATAAATAATTCTAACTCTACACTAGCAATAGTGATAATCTCAAACATTAATCAATTAATGAACTGCACACCTCCAATTGTCAGAATACTAATTAGTTGAGATACAGGTTAAAAGAGATGCACTGTGTGTGAAAATTAGCAATAGTTTTTGTAGTAGGCAGAGTAAGGGCTCCCCCAAAGATGTCTGTTTCCTAATTACTGGACCCCATGAATATGCTGCTGCTCAGGGCAAAAGGGATTTGCAGATGTGATTAAATAATTCTGAGATGGGAGATTACCCTGGATTATCAGGTAGGCCCACTATAATCACAAAGACCCTTAGGACAGAGATGAGGAGGAAGGAGTCTCAGAGAAGGAGATGTGACAAGGAAGTCTGAGGTCAGAATGATGAGAGCCATGAGCTAAGTAACAAGGGTAGCTTGTAGAAGCTGAGAGCAACAAGAAAACAAATTCTTCCCTAGAGCATTTAGGAAGAATGCAGCCCACTAACACCTTGATTTTAGCTCAGACTTCTGACTTCCAGAATTGTAAGACAATAAATTTATGTTGTCTTAAGTCACTAAGTTTTTGGAAATTTGTTATAGCAGACATAGTACACTAATCCAGTCTTATTTCTTCTGTACAAGATAAATTAATAGTACTTACAAGCTTTTTGAAAGAAAAACATTATTAAAATCATGCAATGTTCTTACACTTTGTAAAATGACTTATCCTTTCTTTCTTGGGTAAGGCAAAAAGATCTAGGAGTGACATAACTACATACAAATCCTATAAAAATCCTAAATAACATACATTTTAAAATTTAAATTTGAAATTCTGTGCCCTATCTGATATTTGATAATGTATCTTTTTGGATGGAAGATAAGATTCTTGTAACTTAATTTCTGCCTTGAAAAATATATTTTTTATACTAGTGACATGAGGTCTCAATTTTACTGTAAAGATAAGTAAAGATAAGTTATTACTTCAACTTAACCATATACATTCAACAAAACAAATTTGTACAGTCCTTTTGGTAAAGTCACAACCAAATGGGCCTTGGGATGTGTGCTATTTGGGGATACCTCTACATTGCCTGGTTGGGGTGGCCAGTGGGGCTTATACTTTTGGGTCCCACAGAACTATAAACAACAGAGAAGAGTTCTTAAGCCACTACTATCCCTGGGTCACAACAAGAAGCAACAGACCTAGAAGCCCAGTCTTTCTGTGAGGGAGGCCTAGGCGTAGTAACTAATCATCATAGCTATGGCCTAAGGGGCAGGCTACTACTTAAACATGCATCTAGGAGCTGACTATATTTCTTTCCAGCAATCTTGGAGGGTAAGTGCTATCTTTGCATTCATCCCAGCTGGGTTCCAGAATGCCACATCTCCTGGAGGGGAGCATTATGTGTACCTGGTGCCTGGTGTTTGCAACAGATGTCCAGGGGATGCCTCTTGATCACCTGGTTCTGATGGCCTGAAGGGCCTTCTGTTCCTGGGTGCCACAGGACTGTGGCAATTACAGGGAAGCCTATCTTCATAGCCTTCTTGGCAGGCTATCACGTCCAGGGGACTGCACAGACAGTAGACTGAGCCATATTCTTTCCCCCAATCTGTGAAGGAGGCCACTTTGTTTGTCCTAGAGCTTTAGACTGAGAGGTAGTCTTCGGGACTGGCACATACTTTAGTGGCCAATGGAGCTGCTCTCAGGGAAGATATGCTGTAGACACTATCTTTTCATTCTCCCTCTGCCTAGCTCTAGCTTGCTGGTATCTCCCAGAAAGGAGCTTATATACTCCTCTGGAACCCAATTTTTTTGCAATTGCTATGCAGGGAACACTTCCAGATCCCCTGGCTCTGGTGGTCAGCAGTGCTTATGCCTGTGGTCCCTCAGGACTATATATATTTGCATACTTTTAAAAGCTGCTGTCTGCAGGTCTGGTTTTCAGCTTGAATCTACATGCTGAGATTCTTCCCTTTGGGACACTGACATGTCTTGGCACATTCTGAACTATTAGGGGCTGTTAGAAACATAGCAGATTGCTTGGACAAATACATAGGTTTGAGAAATGACTGAGATGTGAGGAAAGGCTGAATAAAAGGGTTCATTTCCAACATGAGGCTACTCCTTCAAGACTGTGAGAGGTATTCAGCTAATTAATTTACTATATATCTACTATATAGAAACCAACACAGAGAATCAAACAAAATGAAGATACAGAGGAATATGTTCCAAATGAAGGCAAAACTTCAGAAAAAAAATCCTTAATGAAACAGAGGTAAGTAATTTATCTAATAAAGAGTTCAAAGTAATGGTCATAAAAATGCTTACTGAAAGGGTGAGAAGAATGGAGGAACACAGTAAGAACTTCCACAAAGAGATGTAAAATATAAAAAAGTACCAAACAGAAGTCACAGAGGTGAAGAATGCAATGACTGAGGTGAAACATACACCACAGGGGTTCAACAACAGAATAAATGAAGCAGAAGAAAGGATCAGTCTACTCAAAGACAAGGTAGTGGAATTCACCAATCAGAGCAGGAAAAAAAAATGAAGTAAGTGAAGACAACTTCAGGACCATACAGGACAACAGACTAACATCTGCAGTATATAGGGCTCCCAGGAGGAAAAGACAAAAAGAAAGGGACAGAAATCTTATCAGAAGAAATAATGACTGAAAATTTCTCTACCTTGAGGAAGGAAATCGGAATCCAAATCCAGGAATCCCAAAGAATTCCAAAGAATATGAATCCAAAGAGACCCATACCAAGACACATTATGATTAAAACATCAAAAGTTAAAGAAAACAAGAGAATATTAAAAGCAGCCAGAGAAAAACAGCTTTTTAAGTATAAGGGAACCCCTATAAGAGTTTCAGAACAAACTTTACAGGTCAGAAGCGAGTAGTAGGATATATGCAAAGTGCTGAAAGAAAAATCTAGCCAAGAAAATTCATTAAGAATTGAAGGAGAGATCAAAAGTTTTTGAGACAGGCAAAAGCTAAAGGATTTCATCACATAATGATGAAGGTACCTTATGAAGTGGCCTAATTAGTAATAAGAAAGCATGTGAAAGAGTAAATATCATTGGAAAAGTAAATCTTTAGTAAAGGTAGTGGATTAATTATTATAGAGGTAACATGATGGCTAAAAGACAAAAGTGGTAAAAATAACCATGACTACAATAATTAGTTAGAGGATACACAAGATAAAAAGATGTAAACGTGACACCAAAATCAAAACGTGGCAGGAGAGTAAAAATGTTCAGCTTTAGAATGGGATCAAAGTTGTTATCAATTTAAAATAGACTGTTATGATATAAATTGTTACATGTAAGCCTCATGGTAACCACAAAGCAAAAAGCTATAGTTAATACTTAGAAAAGATAAAGAGAAAGGAATATAAGCATACCACTAAAGAAAGTCATCAAATCACAAAGGAAGAGAGCAAGAGAAGGATAGGAACAGAAAGGAACTACAAAAACAACTAGAAATCAACTAACAAGATAACAATAAACACATACTTATCAATAGTTGCTTCAAATGTAAATGGACTAAATTCTCCAATCAAAAGACACAGAGTGGCTGAATGGATTAAAAAACAAATTCAAAAAAATATTGTTGAGGCTACTGTGTGGAGAATAGATTGTGTATTAGGGTGAATGGCTGGAGAACTGTAGTCCAAACTAGATGTGATGATGGCCTGGAATAGAGTGGTAGATAGAGCAAGTGTAGAAACGGGAAGACTAGTTAGGGAGCTACCACAATAATTAATGCAAGAAGTGATAGTGTAGACCAAGGAGGTAGCTATGATGGTGGGGTTAGCATTTAGATTCGGGATATATTTTAAAAGTGGGGTAGACATGATTTAATGATGAGTTGGATGAATGGTATGAGAGAAAGAGGAATCAAAGATGGTGTACTGAGTTGAATAGCATCTTCTAAAATTCATGACTACTCAGATGAGGTCAAGATCACACTAGATTAGGGTGGGACCTAAATCTAAAGACTGTTGTCTTTATAGAGACACAGAGACACACAGAGGGAAGACAGCCATGTAAATGTAGCGGCAAAAGTGAAAGTGATGCAGCTACAAGCCAAGGAATGTGATTAGACCTGATAGTCATTAGAAGCTAGAAGAGGCAAGAAGGATTCTTCCCTAGAGCCGTCAGAAGGAGCATGGCACTGCTGACACCCTGATTTCAGACTTCAGCCTCCAGGACTAAGAGAGAATAAATTCATTTATTTTAAGCTGCCCACTAGTTGTGTATTTTGTTAAAGGTATCTTAGAAAACAAATACAGATGATTCCAAGGTTTTTGGCTTGAAACAGCTGCAAAAATGGAGAAATCATTTACTGAGAAAAACTGAGATAAGGTTTGTGGAGGGGGGGGTGAAAAATTCAGTTTTTGCTATGCTAAGCTTAAGACGTTTGTTAGGTATCCAAGTAGAGATATTGATTAAGTAAGTAGAAATACAAGTCTGGAGTTTGGGGAATGGAGAAGGGGCTGGAGACACAAACTTAGACGTCATAAGCTTGGCATAGAGAGTTATTTAAAGCAACAGACCAGATGAAATCACCAAAGGAGTGAACAAACAGAGAGGAGAAGTGGAAGGATTAAAAGTAAGTGCAAAAAGGATGGTGGGCAACTTTAATTCAAGTCTGGACTAAAAACCTGCTTAAAAATACACTCTAGTGAAAACAATAAACACACCTTAAAAAGCAGAAGATTTGATGCACAGGAAACAATGACCAATTAAGAAACTCACAAATAATTGTTACGGTGTAATGCTAAAAAATAGTTATAATAATGACAATTTGAAATATTGTAATCTCAAACTGAGAGACGGTGGTGAGAGAGACCAAACTAAACCTAATTGTTTTATAGCTGGGCGTAGAATATGGTTATGAGTTAATTGTAGGTATTGATAAAAATAAGTTTAAATAGGCTAATGTATTAAAAATTTAAAGGCAATTACTACAAAAACAGATTATGTATACATTTGAAAATCTGAAAGGGGAAAAAAAAAGAACAAAGAAAGTTTAGTTAATTCAAGAAGAGGTAGAAAATTTCAAAAAGCTAATAGGCATAGAAGAAAATGAAAATACAATTAAAGATCTACTCTTAAAAGAAAACTATGGACAGTACCTTTTATGGTTGAGTTACTCCATGCCTCTAAGAAGGGGGAAATTGGCATATTATATAAACTATATAAACCAGAATACAGAAAAAAGTAGAAAGCTAAAGAATTCATTATAGAAGGCTATTATATTCTTGATGTCATTCCTGATGATGAACACAGGAACAAAATTATGAAATTAAGTATTGGCATATTGAATCCAAAAGTGTATCAAATGAACAGAACACCATACTCAAGGAAACTAATCACAGGAATATACAAGTGATTAAAAAATCAGAGAACATATTAATATAATTTTCTACATTAGCAGATTAAAGAAAAAAAAGCTATGAATATATCAATAAATACTGAATACATTTCAACCAAATTCAAATTTGTTCTATTCATGTATACTCTGGAAAACAGATCAGTAATTGCCAATGACTGGGGGTGCAGGAGGCACTGACTACAAGGTACCAAGGGGGAGTTTTGGGTGGTGATGGAATGCTTCTATATCTTGAGTGTGGTGGTCTCAGGAGTATATGTGTTTTTAAAGACTTGCAGAATACTAAAAAGAGTAAATTTTGCTATTTGAAAATTATACCTTGAGTTTCAAAAATGAAAAAAAGAAACTGTGAAAGTGTTAAAAAACCTAGAAATAGAAGGAAGCTACCTGGGCTGGACATATAATACACAATTCTTATACCTATTGGTAACTACATTCAATGATTAGAATCATCCTTGTTAATGTTACGAATATGGCAAAGATGTATAGATTCCAGTAGACACAAGACGAGTAAAATGGAACACATTTGTTACTTGCAAAACTCTTTAACAGTTTCTCAATTCACTTAGAGTAAAGCCCAAGTCCTTTCAAAGTCCAAGTCCTACTGTCCCAGTATAATGTGACTGCATTTACCTCACTGTGCCACTTACTGTTTCTTTGCCTGGTTTCACTCTGCCTTGACCCCACTGAGTTCTTGGTGTTCCTCTAGCGTCCAGGCAATTTCACTTCCATCTGCCAGAACTCTCTTCCTCCTCTTGCCTATGTGACTTGCTCCTTCTCTTCCTTCAGCTCAAGTGTTACCTCCTCAGGATGGCCTTTCTTAAACTCTCTATTTAAAATTCATCCATCCCTATTCACCATCAGCATTCATTATTTTCCTCTCCCAATTTATCTTCCTTCACTACATATTATAATCTAACATGTTACACATTTTACTGCTACATATTCTGTTTTCCCCCACTTGGAAAATATAAATCCACCAAAAAAACCTCCCAGAACCAAAAGGAGTTCAAAGTAAACACAACCCCCAGTGGCATTCCTTTTCAGTTCTCTTGGGTATATACCTAGGAGTGGAATTGCTGGATTATATAATAACCTGATGTTTAACCTTTTGAGGAACTGTTAAAAGTGTCTTTCAAAGAGGCTGCACCATTTAACCTTAAAATGAGTTATCTTTTTATGTTGGGTTGTAAGAGTTCTTTATATATTGTGCCACTCACTACCTGTTTCTTTTTTTTTTCACTACTTGTTTCAGTAAATAAAATTTTATTTGAACATAGCCACATTCATTCATTTAGATATTCTCTGCAAAGCTTAAACTATTTACAATCTGATCCTTTACAAAAAATGCTTGTTGACCTTTTATTTAAAAATGAGTAATTGGGAAAGAATCAGATAAATATACTAAAAAAAGAGGCTGGACAGTCCTGAAGCAAATTCATGTATTTATGAGAAGTTCAACTGTTGATATAGGTGATATTTCAAACCACTGGGCGGAATATGAGCTAATCAGTTGATGGTGTTACAATAATTTACTAACCACTGAAATGAATAAATCTAGAATCCTATGTTACACCATCCACAAATGTTTTTTAAACATTTTTAGTTTTTTAAAACCTAAAAACGAAACTATAAAAAATGATAATAAAATAGCATTGTAAGAATGTGGGAGAGCAGGAAAAATCATTTTTCCCTGACATAAAATTAAACACTTTGCTAGTATAAAAGGTACATAAATAAGGTTGTAAGAAAATAGTTGCATCATATATAACAGACAAATGAATAAGATATAAGGAGTTCCTACAAATCATTTTTTTTAAAAGTGGTAATGGATATGAATGGGCAATTTGTAACGGAAAAAGAGTCAATGCTCAAACTCAAAAGTAATTGGAGAAATGCAAATTAAAACAATGGGATATCAATTTTTCACCTGCACTGCAGACACAATGATATAACACCAGATAATGTTAAACACTGGCAAAGATGCATAAAAAAAGTACTGTTGAAGCACAGTCAAGGCTAAACTTGGCTTCTCATGCCTCCAGCACCCAATTCCTGTTCTAGGTATTTGTACTAGAAACTTTCAAGAAGCATACAGAGGCAGTTATAAAAATGTTGGTTGTAATAGTGTTTGTGATAACAACAAGCCAGAAACAATATCAGTGTCCATCAAAAGAAGCTTGACCAAATAAACTACAACAAATTCAGACTACAAAGTATTTTGTGGCTATTAAGGAGAATGAAGAACATCTCCATATATTTACTTACAAAGATCTCCAAATACACTTGGTTAAAGGAAATAAAAATCAGCTCTTAGAATGAAATTTACCACTGTGATAATAATTATAACAAACTGTTATTTTAACATTTTACTTTAAAAAGTTGTGATGTTAATATTTAGCAATAATACGTATTCACGGTATCTGAAAAAAATCAACTTTTATAGAAGAAATGCTTTTAGAACCATACCATTTAAGGGCTTTAAAAAACTGCATATGCACATATATGTATATCATGCACAGGGAAGATGAGTGGAATAGTATTCACCGAACTCTTGAGAGTAAACTCTGGGTAGGGAAATAAAAATCTAGATGGAGGGTACTGTACATTTTCATATTTCGCTCCTGCTATATGCATAATTTCATCTTTATGAATATGTAGCTATATGTTAGTTGTATGGTTAAAAAACAAAACCTATTAGACTCATGTATAATTTAAATATATTGTGATGAATTTTTTGAGTGTGTGCTTGTCCTAAGAAAATATGGAAGTTTGTTTTTTAAAGTCCTAGAAAACATTTTAAGGTTTATAAAACATACCCAAGAGGAATTACATACTACATGTCCTCAATTCTAAGACATTGATTTTAAGATACATCATTAATTTAATAACAGCTTTTTAGGGAAAAAAAGACGCACAATCACACTAAATGTATAAAATGATTGTATGATGCATTTCAACTTTACAAATGTTTTAGATAAAATGACAAGTATAACATGTATCACATTTTGTAGGAAGTATGGAAATGGAAGCGAATTTTCTCCCTTTGATGAATAAATACATGTTTGCAAATTGTTGAAAATCAGAACCCTATGCCTCTGGTAAGACTATTTACAGTTGGAAAACAATCAAGGGAAAACCCACTATCCACTAAAAATCTCTATGTGAGTAAAGCATATCGTTCCTGAGTGTTTCAAGATCTCACCTTATTTGGAAATGGAAATTTGCTTGGTTCCACTTTTCCAGGTGCTGGAATAGCAGAAAGTGGTGGGAGCCAGGTCATCTCCTAAGTGGTGGGAAAAAACAAACAGCACTGTAATATGTTGAGTATTTAAAGTCTGTAGCATATAAAATAGCTATACGAGCCTGCCTTAGTAACACTGGGAAGGAACAGGAGTAAAGAATGAAAGGGATTTTTTAAAAAAAGGATGTGAGACCAGCTTTCATGATCTCTTTTCCTAATTTTACCAATTTTTGGTTCCATGGCTATCCCCATTCTCTCTTTAATCTTAAAAAGAGCTGCAAGGCTGTCCTATTTTTACTTCATTTAAGCTGCATAAAGGGACAACCCAGTAGTAAAAGTTCTATGGAAAATGCCGTACAAAGGGGGCTGCTTCCCTTGGACTTAATCCCACAAAATTTCATAGGGTGTTTCTGAAGGAATGGACAAAGTACTTTTGACTTTAGGGTCATTATTAGAGGACTTCTTTATTTTATTAGAAACTGATATTAGGGTGAGTTTCCAGTAAGCCCCCACACACTGCTTTGGCCTTCATAAAAATTTCCTTCATGGAGAAGTGAAAAAACAAATCATATGTATAAAATAAAGAGAGAGAAAGAGAGAGAGAGAGAGAGAGAGAGAGAGAAGTATCTTATTTTTCTTTTTTAATTTTTTAAAAAAATTTTCTTTATTTATTCATGAGAGACGCAGAGAGAGAGAGGGAGAGGCAGACACAGGCAGAGGGAGAAGCAGGCTCCATGCAGGGAGCCTGATGTGGGATTCGATCCCAGGACCCCAGGA
This sequence comes from Vulpes vulpes, assembly GCF_048418805.1. Classification (NCBI taxonomy): domain Eukaryota; kingdom Metazoa; phylum Chordata; class Mammalia; order Carnivora; family Canidae; genus Vulpes; species Vulpes vulpes. Next base: position 71,390,300 of record NC_132795.1, on the reverse strand, counting down.
CCACGCCCTGGGCCGAAGGCAGGCTCTAAACTGCTGAGCCACCCAGGGATCCCCGTGTCTTATTTTTCTAACACAGTATTAAGAACACAACTTTAGCTCAATGCACAATCACCTGTCATGTGCTTTTTGACACACACTTTCACTAAACTGTGAGAGGGAGCAGTGTTTATCCACTTGCAGTTTCCTTCCTCAGTTCTATCTCCTGGAAGGTACCTGCATTCACCAAATGACTGTACAATTCAATGGAGTCAATCAACTTCTGATTACCAGGATACTTACTTTGAGTTTATAGATAGGTTTTGAGCCCTATTTTTTTTTTTTTAATTTCCTTCCACTTTCTTTTTTTTTTTTTTTTAAATATTTTTTTTTTGAATTTTTATTTATTTATGATAGTCACAGTGAGAGAGAGAGAGGCAGAGACACAGGCAGAGGGAGAAGCAGGCTCCATGCACCGGGAGCCCGATGTGGGATTCGATCCCGAGTCTCCAGGATCGCGCCCTGGGCCAAAGGCAGGCGCCAAACCGCTGCGCCACCCAGGGATCCCTCCTTCCACTTTCAAACATACGCAAACACAGAAGCAGTAGTTGATCCATCTTAAGAAAAGTGAGAAATTCTTTTTAGTTGAAGACATTTTTCTCATTTCTCTTGGGGAAGAGGGATTCTGACAGGTTTTTCAAGTCCAGTAGATTCCTGAGGGGGTCTTGTGCCCTTTTTGGCGGTAACTTTCTTCTTTCAGCACCTCGGATAGTGCAGACCCATTCAGGCAGGGAGCAGAGGGAGTCAAACCCACCCTGGAAGGATTTACTGACCCTACCGTCATCTCTTGCCCTCCATGACACCTGTGCCGTAGGTGGGTTAGGCTCACAGGCATTTGAGATGTCCCTTCTCCATTCCACTGTTCCTGAGGTCTCTCCAATGGGAGCAAGGGAAGATCCAGTGACCTTCTGTGTCCCTCTCCTCTTACCTCTGCTCCCCAAGTACTTGCCCATTCTATCCTGTATCTTTCCTTGCTGTCTCTTTTGAAGAGGCTTGTTAAGCAGGACTCCTGAGTTTGTGTCCAGGAACTGAGTGGGTGGTCAGCATATTTTTGAGTGAATGCCAAACTAAACAGTATTTCTGCAATGTCTCTACCATCCTAATCATACCTTAATTACTTTTAATCTGGATTGCTTTAATAGTTCTTGATTGGTTCTCTCTCTTATGTTATTATTTTTTAAAAAGATTTTATCTATTTGTTTGACACAATTTCACAGAGCGAGCACAAGTAGGGGGAGCAGCAGAGGGAGAGGGAGAAGCAGGCTCTCTGCTGAGCAGGAAGCTGGATGTGGGGTTTGATCCTAGGACCACAAGATTGTGACCTGAGTTAAAGGCAGACACTTAACTGACTGAACCACGCAGGCGCCCCTCTTTTGTTATTAATCCACCCACTACACTCTTGCCAACTCAATTTTCCTAAATTGTAGATGCAGATGAAAAGCTTCACTGCTCCAAAATCTTCGCATGCCATTGTATATATAACAATATGATAATGACCACAGCAATGATGCCTCCTGTTGTGCTTTACAATTTTCAGAGTACTTCCATACACATTTTAAAATTTATACTCAACCTTTAATTACTATTACATCCATACTTCAGGTGAGGAAGTCAAAGTTCAAAGAGATGATTGATTTGCTCAAGCTCACTCAATTCATAAATGTCATGCTGAAATTTGTATATATGTCTCATACCTCCAGCCCAGTATTTGTCTTTCACTCCACTGCATTTGCTCTCAAAGACCTCACTCAGCCTAGTATTCAAGTCCTTTACAACAAAGTCCTGGTATTCAGCCTTGGGCCTTTTTGTTAATCTACATACATACACTAATATAAGAAAAGCTACGCCTCTGTGTTCAGTTACACGAGACCCTTTGTGTGTGAATGCCCTATTCTCATATGCTTTTTGGATTTCTATCCATTCACTAAGGTGCATCTTAAACATATCTACGTCTTGAGGCCTTTGCTAATTCCCCTTCTATTCCAATGTGATATGACAGTTTCCTTCTGATGCTTCTCCAAAGCATTTACTCATTTCCTCTCTCATCATAACTGTTAGATTCTTCTTTGTGTTACAGTTTTATGATAGTTGAGTGTACTTCACTCTGCACTCAACCATTTCTCCTTCTTCTGATATCCTTCCCCCCCCAAATAGAATAGAAATCATACTTCAGAATCTCAAGAATCTCTTTCAATAACATTCAGATATTTTAACATAATCCTGTAAAGAAGCACTGAAAACTTCTTCAGAGAGGGATACTGCTTACTTATCTTTGTGTAGATTGAAGCACATTATATACTAAGCACTCAAAATCAACTTGCTGAATTGAACTGAATGCCCATATTTCAATGCAAAATTGCTCACTAACTTTATTTTAATTCTAGCTAAGTATTTCCATGTGATTTTTCCACTCAATGCATTTTGCTAAATATATGAAGGAATGGTAAATACAGACAACGGGGTTTCTTAAAACATTCCAGAATTTCTAAAAACATAAGAATTCTTTACACAAACTATTTAAATGTATACTTTAAAAATCAATGTGCAAGAATTTTTTTAAGATTGATTACCTAGTATATAAAAATTCTTCACTATGGTTAGATGGGAAAATTAAGAGCAAATAGATTCTTTCTACTTCCTCTTCTGTCACTTGTTTAGTGATCTTAGGTAATCACACCTTCAGTAAACTGTAGTGATTTCAAACCACAGTTAGGAATTAATTAAATATAAGCTTGTGGTATTCTAGAACCAGAGGAAATAGAGATGTTAACGATCTCATAGTTTAGTCACAAAGACTAAATGAGATAATACATATAAAGGGCATAGAATGGTTCCCTTATGTTTAATCATCCAATAAAAGACAGTACTGATTTATATCAAACTGAGTTTCAGAATTCTTGTCTCTAAAATGAGAAACAGAATTTCTCTCTGAGCTTTAGATATTGGGAAACTGAGAGAATATATGGAGAAGTGTTTTTATTAAAAAAATGAGGCATTATGCAAATGTAACCTGTAATTAAGCTAGTAATTATCAATACAAACTATACAGTATTAAAACAGAAAGTTATTTAAGGTGATTATTATGATCCCTAAGTATGATTTGTAAGTTACACTGGAGAAAATGTCCCTAAGCTTTTTCATGGGAACACAGCCTTGACATAATAGTGAGATAAGATTTGGTTTACAAAATAAAGGGGTGTTTAATTTATATCTTACTTCTAGTAATTTAAAATGTGAAAAATTTTTCATAACTGTTAAAATTTCACTTAGTTTATCTCACAGCATTTTCTTCACAGGGAAAGATTCCTATCCATTGCCAGGTCATCAATCCCATGCCACTGTGTCCACTGCTGTCCCCTCACCCCTTCATGCTCCCGACCTCCTTTGCCTCAACCTTCCCTTCATAACTGCCTTGCTCCCTCTTCCCCCAATTGGCTGTCATGTAGCCACTTTCTGGATCATGGTAAGACAGGAAGATAATACAATGTAAGGTCAGTTACTCCAGAGTTTATTAGGAAGCTATCTTCTGATCTTCTAAAGTCCCTTGCCACTTCTTTAATCTGTCTGCCTTCCTTCCTTTTTGATTTTCTTGTCACTTAGGAACGAGGTTACATCCTATTCCTCAGCACTGACAGGGCCTCAGTTTTGAGCTTACATTGCTTAGCCTACTGGTAGGATTAAGAATAAAACGTATCTGTCTTAACACAGCCTCACCAGTCCCATCTCTTTAAGCAGATGTCTAGTTACCCAAGGGACATATTTCAGGGTGTCTTCTTATTTCTTAGATAGGCTTAAAATGCCAAGTCTCTTTATAGTAAATACACTCACTTTTCTGCTAAATGAAGGAACAGATGGTTAAATGATAACAGTATAGAATACTGCATTTCATTAACTGTCCAACTTTTTTCTATCCTCCATATAGCGGTTTTCAAAAGGCCATAGGGACATGGGCCAGTGTCCATTTTCATGTCTATTGTCCAGCAAGATTGGCCCTGAGTCCCAGGAATCCAGAACCTCAAGGTGAGCAAATGCCCATGTACTCATTTTACATAATCCTCTCCCTCCACTTTTACTCTGGTGTCACCTGGCTCAGCCTGACCTAGCACAAATGGTCAAAGGCACAGGGTATCCATTCATTATGCAGTGTAACTCTTTGTTATTCAAGGTGAGAAGAAACAAAAATTGAATTTTAGCCCAAAATCTCAAGAGTTCAAAATGTACAGTATAAAGAGCTGTGAAGTATAGTTTGCAGAGTAAATTAGAAAAATTTTGAACAACATTTAAATTTTCCTATTAAAATCAGCAAATAGAGAAATACTTTCTCTGGTTTCTCTCCCTGTCTACTGTCTCTCCACTACAATCTATCTTGATCACTGTCAACGAAGTGTTTTATTTAAAATAGTTACTATGCTGCACTTGCTCAAAAGCTTCCAGGGACTCTGGTCCAAGCATTCAAGATGCTCTGTCATATGGTGCCATCAAGAAACGCTGCGGTGTTACTGCTTGTTACTTTTCTATATGGTCCTCCCCCTTCCCTGCCAGATGGGCTTACTTCTTGTCCTACCCTACGTTTTCCTGTCCCAACATTTTTTGCTTTTCCCTTCATGTTTTTTTTTTTTTTTTGCTTTTCCCTTCATGCTTTCCCTTCATGACTTCATTTATCTCTTCCTTCTTCTTCTTCTTCTTTAAAGACTTATTTATTTTAGAGAAAGATGGGGAAAGGAGCAGAGGGAGAGGAAGAGTGAGGATCTCAAGCAAATGCCCAGCTTAGTGGGGAGCCCAACTCGGAGCTCTATCTCAGGACCCTGAGATCATGACCTGGGCCAAAATCAAGAGTCGGATGCTTAATGACTGAGCCACCCACTCACCCTTACCTCTTCCTTCTTTCTCATCTCATTATGAAAGTCACTGCCCAGTGCAATCCTTAGCAAGCATCATGCCCTCCACTCTCCATTTCACATGACCTGTGTCCCTTACTTAACATTTCCACGTTACCTGGGGCTGTGAGTTTACCTTTCATGTGTCATCAGATTACACATTTTTTAAAACCCCTATTAGGTTATAACCTCTTTGAGAGAAGGGATTGTGCTCTTTGAACTCCCAGATTATATAGATTATACATTTTTAAAACCCGTATTAGGCTATAACCTCTTTGAGGGAAGGGACTGTGTCTTTTAAACTCTCGTAACTCTCCGGAGGCCTACCACAATGAAGAAAAGAATAGGAATTCATTTAATTTCTTTGAGATTCTCTTTTCTCGCCTTTTAAAATGATGGCACCAATAAGCTATACTTGTCCTACCAAATACATATGATGGTTGCCAGAATTGGGAGAGACTGAATTTTCTTTTCTCTTTCAGCAATTTTTCAACATCTGCTGCCAACTCAGAGGTTTGCTAAAAAGGGGTGTCTATCTCCGCAGGCCTGGCAAATGACCACAGCTAACTCCAGAATTCTTTGTGCTCAGAAACTCCCTCTTTTCAAAATAAAACACTGGATTAATTCTGTCACTTGGGAATAAAAATATAAAATGCCAAAGTTGGTTTTTATATGTGGCAAGTAGCTCCTGCAGACCAGAGCGTTGTTTTGTTTTCAGTTTCCATATCAGGATAATCCCTCAGCTTTTCAGTTTTCTCACACATATTATTCATGTTATGATACTCCTATCCGATAAGTGCTGCCAACAACAGGACAGCGTAATTTTTATTACGCTGCATACCCTTTAAGTGTGGGGAGCTAACGAGAGCTGTATCCAGCAAAGGGAAACACTCCTGCAGGCCCATATCTGGGAGTCAGAGCACCAGCTCTGGAGGAAGAAAAACCAGGAGAACTCTACTTCTCTAATGGGGCTGAGAGTACATTCTAATTGTCAGTCCATCCCTGGACTTTCCATAGATTCCAACACCAGACTTGAAGGGTGGGCAGATCCTGGCTTTGAACAAGTAGGTTGAAGGTACCCCCTAAATCAACAAAAATTCAAGAGCATTCTCATTTTGTTGCTATAGTAAGAGGACCTAGAGTTTGCAAAATAATAGTAGATATAGTGTATTCATGTCCATGAAGAATAACAACAATCATGATTTTGATGGAAACACTGCTCACGGAAAGCTTTTAGAAAAACAGTAGCTGCTGGAAAAGAAAAGTACCTTCTGCTTTTTTTTTTTGTTTTGTTTTTGTTTTTTATATAGTCCAGTTAGGCTGCTAAAATTATAAGTAAGCAAATAACCAATAAAAATGTGTCATTGCAGCATTACTAAAAATCATAGTGAGATCTTGTTTCTTTATATTGAAAACCCAGGAATACATCCAATTTGAACAAAAATTGGCTTGAGGAGGGGATTCCCTGGAGCCATGGATGTATTTTCTGGTCTCGTGCATGTCCCCTGGGTGGGAGACTCGCAGATTGGAACACTAACTAATCTAAGCCAGTGCTTTTTAACTCTAGGCTATACCCTCCTCCCCCCTCCGCCATCAGTGAGCTTCTTCAACAAGGGACAGAATGGTGGGTGTACCATGTAGGTAAAGATTAATGGAATCAATTCGAGAAACAGCTTTCAATTCAGCTTTCACTGACTGAGAAAGACAAGGAGAACACATGTGTTAGATAACAATAGGACCCCATGGGCTTACAGTGGGAAAGCAAGCACTGGGGACGGGAAAGTACAAAAGCCAGCCTTGAAACAAGAGATTCCAAGGGTGCCCTCGGCCTGTGCATCACACTTCCTCCCTGGGCCATAGGATTTTCAGTCCTCTGAAGCACATTATTTCCTTCACATGTAAAGAGTGAGTCCTTGTAAGGAAATCCATCCCGTGCACTAGAAACTCAACTCTTATCTCCCTGATTTCAGCCTCCCTGCAAATTCTGGACTCTCCAATAACAGGATAAGAGCACAGACTGAAGTCAAGATACAAGTGCCAGTCCAAAAAATTATTTCCTGCTAGATGCCTTCATTCCAGACTTTTCTGAAGAGTTCTCGTTCTAGATGCAGCTTGGCTTATTTTCCAGTTTTCTTCTGGGGCAGGAAGATGGATGTGATCTTATTCTCTTGCCTCTTTGTGTTAAGTGCATTCTGTTTTATCTGTTTAATTGGGACCTTCTGGAACAGTAAGAACCATATATTTTTATAATTCATTTTTAGATTTACCTGGCTTTCCATTTCATTCCCCCCCCAGCCTTAAAAATATTATAATTCCTATTCCTTAATTGTGCATTGTTTCTGGAACTAAATGTTGGATTGAAATGTTAAAAGTAGCAAAATCTGGGGCGCCTGGGTGGCTCAGTCAGTTAAGTGTTTGCCTTCAGCTCAGTTCATGATCCCGGGATCCTGGGATCAGCCCTATGTGGGGTTCCTGCTCAGCAGAGTCTGCTTCTCCCTCTGCCCCTCACCCCTGCTTGTGCTCTCTGTCTCTCTCTCTCAAATAAATAAAAAATCTTCAAAAAAAGTAGTAAAATCTACTTTGGGTTCTCAGAATTTAAAGAAGAGGATTTTGATGTTGAGTGTACAGCTGCGGGAACTTAATGACTCTTGTTAAGCTCAGGTGACAACTTCACTCCTTAAAAACCTTATGCCCCTGTTGAGAAACACTAGTTAGTCTAATTTTAAAAGATGCTTTTGAAAAAAATAAAGCATTTGGGGGCAGTAAGAGGATTTCCCAAATTCTGAATGTGGGGCTGGTATTTTCCTCTATCATTTCTAAGAATAAGTCTTAGTAAGTCTAGGTTTATAAGAAGTGAGCCAAATTCCTGACTGGCTCGTGAGAAAGGTCATGTTATTAATGATGCCACTGTCACCTTACTTTTTGATCTACCTAACACCTTCCTAATAGACGTATGGATTGTAATTAATCTTGGAACTAGCTGTGGTTTGCAACAATCAAACAGCTCTTTCATGTGTATCTAAGGGTAAAGAAGGTCTTATTTGGGGCAGAGAGGAAGACTCGGAAGCCAGAGGGGAAGAGGGTGATAATTACATTCTTGGCCATGTTTTCCTCTTACCATGTTCCCGAACCCTCTTCCACAGACAATACTCATCTCTTAATTACAGAGAAGTGGAATGTGGAACAGAGAAGTTTGAAGTCAGCATCTGAGAAACCACGTGTCATTTTGGTCCTGCCGTGAATCGTAGAATGACCCTGGGCAAGTTCGCTTTTCTGATTATTGATGACCTAATCTGTAACTTGGTGTTAATAACCCTATCTTACAGCATTACTAAAAGGGTTATCGACAAACACACAAAGTACCTAGCATAATGTCTGGCACCAAGTAGGTGCTCCACAGAAGGTGATTACTGCTGTGTCACTACCTTTATCATTACTGTTGGCAGCTTTTGGCTTGAGCTTTGTGAAGAGATGGGGATGACTATAGGAGAAGACATTTATGAGTTTGTTTTTTAATCTATTTCACTCTGTTAATTATTTAATATTTACCTGGTTAATTATTCATAGTCAAATAGAAGGCATAATGAAAGTGTGCTTACCAAACAATAATTTGCTTCCCTTACTCCCTTTGCCACTAGAGTGCCATTTGCACAATGGGGAGAGTGTGCTGTCACATGGTCTGACATTTTTCTTAAATGGGACCATTACTAGTAAGCAGAATGCATTCTCTTTCCAAAAGCTGGTTTGGGGTTCAAAGGAGTTTAGAAGCTTTGTCTTTATGCCTCCAGACCACCTCTGGGGCAACGGTTAGGGCACTTAAGCTGGTACACTGGCCTGAGAGCTCTTCTAAGATGACCTGAAGGAGGCAATGGGGAGATGTGAATATGGAGGTGGAAAGCTACTGTGTCATGGCGGTAGAAGTCAGCCTGGAGGCAGGCAGGATACAGAGCAAGGCAGGCAGCCTGGACAAGAGGGGACTCTGTCTTCCCCACTGCGGGGCTGAGATAAATGTCCCTGGTACAGCAGGACGTCTGGTTCCCCAGAGGAAAGGCAAGTCTCAGCAGCTGTGCTGCCCTTAGTGCAACCTTGCAGTTGGGGCACATCTTTCTCCCTTTCAAGCCCTTTCTCAGCTAAGTTCCCTTTGGCCATGCAGGTTTCTGCCTATTAACTTCACCCAAGTATTTCTTCTCAGTTTGAGGGGTGATTTATAGATCACTGAGTGGCACTGCCCGAGTCTCAAGGGGGATGTTTCTTCATCTTAGGGATGAATGTAAAAGACAGGAAATGTCTACTGAAGTACTCCAGATACAGACAGCCAAATCCAGAGAAAGAAGGAAAGCTGGTTAATCTTAGAGAAACGACCTTTTTTTTTTTTAATTTTTAAGCCATGAAGTAAAAATATCTTTAAAATGGAGAAGTGAAAGATCAAAGTATTTCCCCTCAGGAGTTTATAGGTCTATGAGAAAAGAGATGTTAAGGCCAAAATGAAAACAGGACCATAACTACTTTTATTTGAAGAAAAGCAACAAAAAGGACCAAGTTAGTACAGCCTGGCAAAGAGCTTACCCCTCGCGAAAAGGTATTCCTTCAGAACTCATAAATGAAGATAAAAGAGGAAGGCACCAAGTGAATGATGTCTAAGGAAGATAAGACCTGAACCCAGATGGTGTGTCTTTAAATGCGGGAAAGAAAAGAACTTAAAGAAACGAGGAAGCAAAGATGATCTTGCAGATGTCTCTATGGGGAGAAAGTGAGAAGGTTCAGAATGTGCAAAAGCAAATGGACAATATACAAATTTGAGACAGATGTTTCTACTCCTTGATCCTTGCTGACAATATCAGACATAGCTTCCTGTCTTGAGAAGGGGTCTGAAATCATGCTGAAGAGTTTATGACTTAGTTAGGCTAATCAATTCAGTTTCTACTAGTGCACCCAGATGGACATCCAACTGGGCTAATTTTTGAGCATCTACTATGTACCAGGTGTAACAATATGTCCTGGGGATACAACACAGAATATAACAGACATGGCATTGTGAGTGCCAGTGGGACAGATAAGCAATAAACAATGAATGATGTAAATACAATGAACGCATCCATATTCTTTGTGGTTGCCACATTTTTGTTTCCGGTTTATTTCTCATGGGGCACCCCTGCCACCAATGCCCATCCTGGCTTTCATGGATGCTGGCTGAGGAATCATTCCTCATGGTTGCTCCCCTGGTCTGATGTGTCTAAGCAGTCTGGCAAAAAAGAAGCACAAGTTGTTGTGTTGGACATACAAGGGCCTACTTGTGGCTTATGGAGACAAGCAGCCACAGTTACAGTCCATTGGTTAAAGTTATCAGGAAGAGTTTGGTTTTTATAAACTTTCTAACAATTTCTGACAATATTCCACAGGTGCTTTGTGCTAAGTCCTGTTTTAGGTGCTGGAGACACAGCTGCAAATATGGTCCCTGTCTTCATGGAAACTACATTCTGGCCAAAGTGAAAGAGACAGCAAACATGTGTATGACTTTATACAGCATCTATAACTACACAATGCAGTTTGAGTTAGCATAATATGATATGACATAAGAACCACTAAAACTACTGAGGGGTAGGGGCACCTGGGTGGCTCAGTGGTTAAGTAAGCATCTGCGCTTAGTTCAGGTAGTGATCCCAGGGTCCTGGGATTGAGTCCCACATCAGTCTCTGCACAGGGAGCTTGCTTCTCCCTCTACCTGTGTCTCTACCTCTTTTTGTGTCTCTCATGAATAAATAAATAAAATCTTAAAAAAAAAAAAGCAAAACTTCTCAGGGGTAAACTGGCCATTTCTTAAAATAGTGAGCTGCCTATCTTGGAAGCATCTGCAATCATAACAGCAAGAGGTTTCTGTGCATCCCAAGTCTGGAATGTCTACTTCCTTCTGACCTTGGTGGGAACACATGGGGGATGTGAGGCCACCCCTGCCCTCTCTGTGTGTCTCTATGTATGACTCAGTGAAGTTCTTAACTGCACATGTAATCTCTGTTAGGCTAAGGACACATGATTTCACTTTAATTTTAATTTAATTGAAAAATTATCTTCGTTGAATCTTTCTGTTTACATAAATAATATATGCTTCTTGTTAAAAAGTTAAACATTGCAAAAATACAAAATGCAGGAAAGCAAAGGCCACCCAGGATCTTAACACCTATGGATAATGCCCCCAGTGAACAGTTTTAAGCACTGGGTACTTATCCAATTTATATATATATACACACTATATATATATGTATATATATATATATATATATATATATACACACACACACACACACACACACACACTGACGTGGGGATTATATATATATATATATATATTTAATGAGATCATACTGTTTTTCTTTTTTTTTTTTTAAGATTTTATTTATTTATTCATGAGAGACACACACAGAGAGAGGCAGAGACATAGGCAGAGGGAGAAGCAGGCTCCATGCAGGGAGCCTGATGTGGGATTCGATCCCAGGACTCCAGGATAATGCCCTGGGCCAAAGGCAGATGCTCAACCACTGAGCCATCCAGGCGTCCCAAGATACTGTTTGATGAGTTAATCTTTTTCATTTTTCATTTCTTCCTTCCCAACACAACATACAAATGTATCTTCTTTTGAAAGACTACACAGACAATCCACTGCCTGGAAGTATCATAGTTTATTTAATCTGCCTGGAAGTATTATAGTTTACTTAATCAAGTAATGGAGAGTTGATTTGTTGCCTTTTTTCATGACTATAAACCATGCTTTGGCAAAAATCCTTGACCATCGATCTTTTCACGGTTGTGTATTTCTCCCAGAGTATAAATTCCTTGTATAGAATTTCTGGATCAAATGGCATAAATTATTTTAAATGTTAATATATTGTCAAATTGTTCTCCAAAAATGGTCTATTAATTTATATATCCTGTAACAGTATATGGAAGTCCCTGTTTCTAACTATCTTTATTAATACTCTTTCAAAGTCATATTTGCCATGGCTTTTAGACCAAGATGGAGATATAGGAGGCTATTGAATTTCCCTCCTTTCATGGACACACTGAATATACGTCTACACATAGAATATCCTCTCAGAGAAATCCAGGAATTAAATGAGTGAATCCTATATACCAGGTGACAGAGAAAATATCCACATTGAAACAGGGAATAGGCTGAGACTTATGCCATAAATCCCATCCCTGGCATAGCATATAACTGGGAGGGAATCTGCCAAGTTCCAGCTTCTCTCTGAGAAGCAAAAGTTCTGGATCATAAATCTAGAACCACAGATTTGAAGGCTGACACCTTGAGGAATGGGCCTCCAAATCACCTAGCTCCAATAGAACAACAGGGATTTGTATCCATGAGTCCCACAGGATTATAGAAAACAAAGAAGGAGTCATTAAGGGATGAAGGAGCATTTGTGTCTATATACCTGGGCACAGTGCAAAGGTAGCAGGCAAAAATGCCCATCTTCCAGTTTCTCCCTGGAAGGAGTAAGAGGGGACTGCTAGAGGGACTGGCTTCTGGTCAACATGCATGTACGTGCTAACTACAATCCTCTCTTTTGGGATACTGACAAGTCTTGGCATACTCTCAACTACTAAGAGCTATTAAGAGCAAAAATGGTAGCTTGGACAATCACAAATGTTTGAGAAATAATCAGGAGCTTGAGCTGGGCTGGTTGATGGGTCTCATCTCTGATATAAGACCAGTCTGTCAAGCCAGAGAGAGTTGGCTATTTTAAATAATGTGCAGAAAGAAACACAGAACATCTCAGAAATGAATGAAGAAACAAGGAAATGTGTTCCAAAAAAAAAAAAAGAGAACAAGATAAATCTCCAAGAACCAATAGTAATGAAATAGAGATAAGTAATTTACCGAAAAGAAAGTTCAGAGTAATGTTCATAAAGATGCTCAATGAAGTCAGGAAATCAATTTATGAACAAAGTGAGAATTTCAACAAAGAGACAGGAAATATTAAAAAGTATAAAAAAATCTAAGAGCTGAAGAATTTAATAACTGAATTGGAAATTTTAATAGAGGGATTCAATACCAGACTAAATCAAGAGGAATAAAAAAATCAGGGAACTAGACGACAGGGCAGTGGAATTCATCTACTAAGAGGGGCAAAAAGGATAAAAAAGGGTAAGTTAGCTAAGGGACTTCTAGGACACCATATATATTATGTGTACTAATATACATCATGGGGGTCCCAGAAGGAGAAAAAAGAGAGAAATGGGCAGAAAATATATTCAAATAAATAATGACTGTAAACTTCCCTAAACTGAAAAAGGGAATAGATACCCAGATCTAGGAATCCCAGAAGGTACCAAAGGAGATGAATCCAAAGCAAATCATGCTGTTACACATTATAATTAAATTGTTAAAGGCTAAAGACAAAGAAGGAACCTTAAAAGCAGCAAGAAAACTACTTACATACATGGGAAACACCATAAAATTTTAACAGATTTTTCAGCAGAAACCTTGTGGGTCAGATGGAAGTGGGATGACATATTTCAAAGTTCTCACAGTGAGAACAAAAAACCCTGCCACCTGAGAATACTCTACCTGACAAAGTCCTTCTATCATCACTAGACCAGCCTTTCAAGAAATGTTAAAGGGAGTTAGTTCTTTAAGCTGAAGTGATGCTAATTAGTAACATAAAAATATGTGAAAGTATAAAACTCACTGGCTAAGGTAAATATTATTAAATTCAGAAAACCCTACATTATAGTGGTGTTACATAAATTACTTGTAACTCTTGTATAAAGGTTAAAAGACAAAAGTATTAAAATAACTACAACAATTTGTTAATAAATGCACAATTTAAAAAGATGTAAACTGTGAAACAGAATGGGAGACCTAATATTATAAAACTCCTAGAAGAAAACACAGGGAGTAAGCTCCTTGACATTGGTTTTGGCAGTGATCACTCAGTTTTGACACAAAAAGCAAAGGCAATAAAAGCAAAAATAAACAAGTCAGACTCCATCAAACTGAAAGCTTGTACACAGCAAAGGAAACATCAACAAAATGAAAAGATAACTTCTAGCATAGGAGATCTGCAAGCCACATATCTGATTAATACCCAAAATATACTAGAAACTCATAGAACCCCAATGGAAAAAACCTGAATAACCCGATGATCTGAACAGACATTTCCCAAAGAAGACACAGAGACAGAAATGAAAGTCAAAACCACAATGAACATCATCTCACATGTTAGGATATCTATTTTAAAAAAGATAAGAGATGACAAATACTGGTAAGGATGTAGAGAAGAGGGAAGCCTTGTACACTATTGGTGGGAATGTAAACTGGGACAGCTACTATGGGAAACACCATGGAGGTTCCTCAAGAAATTAAAATAAAGCTATTTCATGATCCAATAATATCACATCTGGGATATATCTAAAGGAGACAAAATCATCTCAAAGAAATATTTGTATTCCCATGTTCATTGCAGCGTTATTCATAATAGCCAAAGAATGTAAACAACCTAAGTATCCACTGATGGATGAATGGAAAAAGAAATTGTGTTTTGTATTTACATTGGAATATTACTCAGCCTTAAAAAGAGAGAAAATCTTGCCTTTTGTGACAACATGTATGGACTTGAGGAAATTAGGCTAAGTAAAATATTGCAAATAGAGAAAGAAAAATACTGTACAGCATTAATATAGGTGGAATCTAAAAAAAAAACAAAAAAACCCAAGTTGAATTCATAGAAACAGAGAGTAGACTGGTAGTTGCCTGGGGCTACGACGTGGGGGAAATAAGGAGAGGTTGGTAAAAGGGTATCAATTTTCACTTCTAAGATAAATGAAGCCTTAGATCCAAAAGTACAGTTGCTAATAATGTATTATAAATACTGTATCATATAACTGAAATTTGTTGAGAATAGAAATTTTAAAAAAAGTAAATATGTGAAATGATAGAAGTGTTACCTTCATGGTGGAAATCTTTTCATAATGTATATATATATCTCATCATCATGTTGGACTCTAAATATATTACAATTTTATTTGTCAATTATACCTCAACAAACAATCATTTTTTACCTCACTGCCAATTTTACAGGAAAAAAAATATCATTTGGGTATTTTGGAGATCAGCTCTGTCTCTGTCAGGTTGTCACATGAATATATTTTCCAATCACATCTTTGTGGAAAGAATTCTTGAAGTAAATATGCATAACAAAAATTGGAAGGAAAAGCAACTCTTGGGAAGAAAAGGGGAAGAGTAAAATTTTACCTTTGAAAGTATTCAATGTAATCATCAAAGTATGTGGCAATTTTATTGTATAGTGGCAAACTTGTCTAAGTATTGAAACCTGGTTGCAAAAAAATATTTGTTGTAGTAAAAGCCTAAAAGGAAGATGATAGTAATATTCTAGTTGATCCAATGGAGGTTTGAGTGAGTATATACATGTGAGGGTGTGTGTGAGTCAGCAGGTGTGTGTGTGTGTGTGTGTTCGTGTGTGAATGTTGGCTATAAAATGGGTATGAAGGATCTCACCAGGGTGATGAAATCAAACTATATAATGGTGATCATTGCACAACTCTAGATTTACTATGAACCACTGAATCGCACACTGGAAATGGGCTAGTTTCTTGATATGTAAACTATGCCTCAACAACGTCATAAAAGGGAGAATTAGAGTGCTCAATTATGCCCTGCAGATTATGGTAGAATAGCAGTACAGAGAAGATAAGGACCCTTGTGATTTAGGGAAGGAGCCAAAGAGGAGAAGGTTTTTGATGGAAGGTCAGAACCCATGTCAGTGATGGTATTGGGAGTGAAGAACCTGGCTTGATGAGGCAGCATGGAAGGTGGTGCTGGGTGGTAGTGAGTGCTCTGGCAGAGACAGAGATGAACCTGGAATAGGGAACAAGCACCCAGATCATGGAAGCCTGTAATAGAGCAATTCAATCAGCTAAGAGGTCTAAGCCCAAGTGTCATGGCAGGAATGGTTCTGACAAAAAAGGAGGTTGGCACAAGAGGGATACATCAAGAAATTGCTAGAGGTGCAGAATTCCAACTAAACATTTTAAAAATGTTTCCTCGTTTAAAGCATATTTATATTTTAAAACTGTGCTTTGGAGCCCCAGAGATGAAGAGAACAGCACTGGGTAAAGAGGTAAAGAAAAAGCATTGGACTCAGAATGAGGAGACACTGAGGCTGGTCCCAGAGCCATAGGGAGCCATGGAACCAAGGGGTTGGAAGACGAGAGCACTTGACTCAGAGAAGTTATCTGCTCAAGGCCACCAAGCCATTCTGTGACTCACCTAAAATGTGACACTATGGCTTCTACATCCTTCAATTTTCCTTCAGTTTGTAAAGTAAAGATAAGATCATTTAACCAGGGTTTGGTGAGAATAAGATACTGTATTTGATATTATTTCATAAATATGCTACTTGATGTAGAATAAGGAGCATCAGCAGTATTTTTTTTCTTTTCTTTTTTTTTTTTTTTAATGATTTCACTTATTTGAGAGAGAGAGAGAGGGAGAGAGAGAACAAACAGTGGGGAGGGGCAGAGAGAGAGTGAGAAGCAGACTCCCCGCTGAGGGAGGAGCCTGACTCAGGGCTTGATCCGAGGACCCTGAGATCATGACCTGAGCTGAAGGTAGACACTTCACCAACTGAGTCACCCAGATGCCCCATCATCAGCGGTATTTCTTAAGTGTAAATGTGATCTATACACTATTCTAGCATTATTGGTTCTCTTAGTGTTTTTTACTCAATCCTGGTCCCCTCTTTTCCTACCTCTGCTCCCACCAAAAATAAACAAGAAGTGGGACAAAAGAGAAAAAAGGGAAGGGGAAGAAAAAAAACAGAGACCAGAACTAGGCAAAGTGGGCAGGTGAAGGCAAGTAGACTAGGAATCGGGACACCTTGCTCTGTCCTTGACCAGGATGTGTGCTTGACTTTGCTGGGCCTTTGGTTTCTTACCTGTGCATACTGTGAGAAGAAACACAATCATCACAGACTTTTCGAAAGTAAGTTGTTAGATGGATCCTACCCCACTCTTACCTCCAGAGCAACTGTGTACACACATAGCAAGATTTTTGCTGAAGTTTACACAGAAATTGCCTGGCTCCATTCAGCTCTATTGAGTGATAGAAATGGAAAGTATTTACTCTGGAAACCTGGTTTCAATACACAGCCAGGGTCTTAATGTTCTCAGATTCTCTGGCATTTGCCTCTTCCCTTTTCTTGTTATTTCTTTTGTATCTCTTCAGGACGACGTGGTGACAATTTTTTAAAAACTATTTTGATCGGCGTCAAGTCATGTGCTTAAGCAAAGCACCATTTTTACTCCAGAGTTAAACAGTCATGCTCTAATTTTCAAATTGCTTCCCCACCCTGGGGAACTTCATGTCCCAATCTCTGACATGTAATTCTAGAACCATCTATCATGGAATGTAGTTGAACACAAGCAAGTTAGGACAACTGTAGCTAAGGGAAAGGTTATTAATCCTGGCGCCAGATTAATCTTCCCTTAACACCCTTTCTATCATGCCACCTGCCTCCCTAAGAGTCTGCTCCATCGAGAGGGTCCCAGACTTCATCCTTAGATGAAGTCCCGCTTCTCAGTCTTGTCTCAGGCCCGGCCTGACTGTGACATGTTCGGCACACTCCTCCTCCGAGTGTTCATCTAGGCAAGCCGGGATCCCCTGTGCTCACAGTAAGGAGGCTCTGTCCCTCTTACCTGCAGGGCTTTGCTAGGTGCTGGCACATCTGCCTTGATTTCCCTGTTCACATCCCTAACCTTCCATCACATATCAGTTCACTACTAACTAAGGAGAGCTATTTTGGATCAGAGCCCAAGTGAGGATGCTGGTTCCTCCCTGTTCATCCTCCTTGCTCTCAAGAAGAAAGTAGTTCTAGGAATGCCTGAGAGATGACATCATTAGAATGAGTATTTAACTTCTCAAAATGACTTTTTGAAGGACAGTGAGTAATGCCTTTGAATGCATTAAAAATACCCCACATGAGTATTTCTTTTAAAGGTGAACCTAGCAAAAAAAATTAAAAAATAAAATAGAGGTGAACCTAGCAACTAAGAACATTAGTATGAAATAAATCAACACCCATTGATCTAATCTTATTAATGGTTGTAGTTTGGTTCTGTGCAAATATGAACTTCAAAATAAATTTGATGCTTTAAAAATACCAAGTTTCTATAGTAGAACAATAAAACAACACAACAGTAAGAAACACACAAAGATGCATGGCTACCTTTTGGGAGGAAGGAAAGTGTGGGGAACTTTTTTTAAAATTATAATTCTCAGAGGGGTTTCAAATTACATGGAGAAGAAAGGAATGTACTAGATGTTTCTGGGGTTCTTTATAATTGTATCTTTTTGGCTCCAAACAAAGAACCAGCAGCAGAGTCAGGATTATTTTGGACAAATTCCAAGAAATTAAAACAAAGGTTAAAAAAAAAAAAGAAGAACAGAGGTCAGTCTGTTTACCTAGTACAGACAGATGGTTGTATTTATGTAGTTAGACTAGTAATGCAGAAAGACTTCCAAAGTTCCATGAAGCACATTTGCCAAGAGAATGCTTCAGGTTGGCAGAAGGTAAAAAACCCTGTATTGGGTAAATATTTAGCAACATTGGCGAATTTTTAACACTAATATCTCATTTGCAGTGGAATATGCTTTATGGTCTGAAATCTCTTTCCCCATTCTGTTTTATAAGTGATGATAAAAATCAAAACATAATCACCTGTCGAGGATGAATCCTGCACCTGTGAAACTGTATTTCAAACAAGCCAGCTTCCTAATTACAATGGAGAGGGAACTGGCATGAGGAAGTACACTTTTTCCACCATTCCTGCAGTGGGCTGCAGACTCCCAGATGAAGGGCTGCTGGTACAATTGCCAAAATCATTTTTTATTATTCCTGTCTACACAAAAAATAGCTTTGTCTGGGGCCCAATGGTAGACTCCAGCCAAAATGAGAGGGCTCAGCTCTGAGACACCTAATAGCAGCCCTAAGTAAGGCAGAAACCAGAGGACCAGGAGTGTCATGATCATGACCTACAGAAGTCAGTGGAGAGCTGGCTGGTGCAGGGCACTGGGCTGAGCATGTCAAGGGGCATGGTAAATGGGAACCACGGGCTCTCCTGTAAAGGAGCTTACAGTGCCGTTGGGAAGGTGGCAATACAGTCCCTTGGGCACTGGGACTGTGTGGCAAGTTCCAAATGTAGGATGGCAGTGATGCTTGGAACTGAGCAAGGGAGCAGCGCTCTGTGAGCTGGTGTGTTCAGGGGTCTATGAAGGAGGTGAGCAGTGAGCAAGCCAATGACAGAAGGGGAGATTCCTGGGTAATCCCAGGAATAGGCTGGTGGGGTATTTGAGCAGGGGTGAAGGGATGAGTAGAAGCTGAGGGGAGTAATAAGCATGGTCTCCAAAGGGCTTTGAATGCCAGATTGTGCCATGGAGGGTGAGTTGGTGGTGGCAGGTTATGAGGGTTTAAATGTGGAGGGTCAGACATGCCAGGTGCTGCTTTGGGCAGAGCAACGTGGCAATCCTGAGCCAGACTGTTTGGATGAGGGACAGTGGGAGAGAAGGAAGTCTTCTGGGAAGAAAAATCTTATTTAAACAGAAGAGGAACAGAATTACAATAGGAATGAGGAGGTGATGGGTTCAGGAAAAATCAGATGTTTTAGCAACAGAATAAGGAACTACTTTTAGAGGATACAAAGTCTGCAAGGCTAACTTCTGACCTTAGAGCAGATTTCTTCAAAGGCAGTTTTAAGAGCACACCACACCCAGGCTCAGACGGACAACCATGAGGGGGACATGCAATCATGTCCCACCTCAGCTTCTAGATCCCTGCCCAGCCCAGCCCTGTCCTAAGCCCTGCCAGGGCAGGACGAGCTCCCCTCTGCTCTCCTGAGTTCTCAAGTTATTACTGCAGATAGGAATGGACCTGGTCAGTTTGTACTTGAGTTAAACAAACAAGAATGTATACCAGCCTGCCTGATTTATTCAACTGCATTTAGAGGCTTAATAATGGTCTTTGTCTGCCTTCTGGCCATACAGAAGGTTTGTAAACTGCAGACCTTCCCCTAAGAAGACTCACATTAAAATTTGGAGGCCCAGTGAACACATGTCACTTACTGGGCATCACAAAATGGCATGTAATTTATGACAACCTTATGTATTTTAGATCAGAGTGTGAATGGGACTTTGGAGACATTTAGAATCTATGACCAAATAATTTTAAAAAGCATAAAGAGCCCCCAAAGGAGCAGAGCAGGCTTGCTTAAAGAACACTGGCTCCTATTGAAGATAAGACTTTCAAACAGAGGAAGGGTTGGGCTTTGAGGAAGAAGGAAAGCATGAATTGACAAATTCAGAGTGAACGCAGTATGAGGAATGGCGAGTGCAATCACCAAGTCATCTCTAACACAACTGTGATCACAGTGAAAAATCCCAAGTCAAGGGTGAGGTTAGCAAGTTCAGCTCCTCGTGCCATCACTGAGCAGAGCACAGGTATCTAATATATTCTCAAAGGCACTGTGTACTGAGTGGTCACTGTGTGCCAAGAGCCACATCAAACACTTGCTCTACACTTATCTCATGTAATCCTCAGAACTGTGAGGTAAGCAGGATGTGAAAGATGAGGAAACTGAGAATTTGAGAGGTTAAAGAACTTGCCCAGGGTCACGAAGCCAGGAAGTGAAGGAGCAATGCCTCCGTAGGCCTGTGAGCCTCCTGCCAGTGGGGCTGGGACCGTGGCTGCTGACAGTGCTCCCACCACCCTCAAATGTGCCTTCTGTGACTCACCGAGCCCTAGACACAGCTACAGAGCAGGGGATGGGGCGGGGGGCAGGGTGTGTATCTCTGGGGCTCCACAGTAGCTGCTTCCAAAGGGGACATAGGCTCCATGTTGTCACTCACCCTCTGAAACATGGAGAATTTGACTTTTCAGGGGAAATCTACTTTCCACTATTACAATTTTATAAGCATAGAAAGCTCCAGGGAACTTGATACTTTCAGATGGAGACTGCGGTGAGGTGAGGGGGTGTGCGGGGGGAAGGAGAAGTCTGGGCATAAAGTCACCTTGGCCTAGAGAAAGGGACCTGCGATTTTCTGCCATAATCAGGCTTTTCAGGAAGCTGTAGTACCTTTGGTGCTTCTGTTTTTACACTAACATTTGTCAAGAGCCTCACACGTATGAAGCCCCATGCTAAGTTCCTACACAGGCCAGAGGGCCTCTCATTTACCTGCTTCCTTCCTAGGACTGCTTAGGGAGGTGCCCCAAGAGACCTCAGTTCTTTCTGCACAGAGAAATACCTGACTTCATGTCTGACACCTAGGTCTTTTCTCTGTGGGCCTTAATGCAGCTGATGACAGACAGTGGTTGGTGCCACCCTGAGCACTGGCCATTTAGTGTAGCATGCCCTCAGACTGAGTGTCCACAGACTGACCACACGGTGTCCTGGGATTGAGTGCTGAGTTACAGAAGAGTGGCTGCCAGCTTTTCCTTGAGGTGGGCAGACATGTCACTGGACACCTGTGCCTTCACTCTGCCAGGCTGGGTTGAGTGTTCCCACTGTGTGGCCTTGTGAGCTTCTCCATTCAGGTACAAGGCTCCTCATTTGTAACTCTTAAATCACCTCAGATAAGGATTGCTCTGCTTGACACCTCTAGCATCTGGCAGGCTTTCTACTCTGTTCCTTTCTTTTCTGCAGCCTGAAAATGCCCTGAAGAGCTGGTCGCTGTCAGGCCACCCCCTGCAGGCATGGTCTTTATGTACATGGACAAGTCAACTGCTAACAAGTCTCCATGGCTGCACAGTGGAGACACAATTGTAGGTGGAGCCTGGACCCACGTGGGCCCCAGGAGTACAGACTCGACCTGCACGATAGGAACAAAGCTGGCCCTGGGGTTCTTTCAAAACCAAAACCAAAACCTGGAAAAATGAGTCCCAGCACTGCCAGGTCAAATGGGCAGCTTGCATGTCCATATGGCCCAGCCTCTGCAAGTCTGACTGTGTAATAAAGACAGGTTTTAATTGGTTGGTTGGAGAGCTGAGAGCCAAATGCAGAGCAGCTTCTGGAGCACCACAGCCAGAGTGATCACTGGACTTGCCACAGCCCCTGTTGGGCTTTCTTGTGTCTCCACTGCCTGGGCCTGTTCCCCTTCCTTCCCCTTCATCTAGTCTCCTTGTGTCCCTCCTCCTTCTCGGCGCGTACCTCCTACAGCTCCATGGCTTTTTTCCTGCATCTTACACAGTACCTGGCACTGAGTGAAGCTTCACAAATGTTTGCTTAATGAATGAAGGAATGTCCCAATGATACAAGAAAAGGATCAAACAGTGGGTGTCCCAGACAGGCTGTGGCTGGGATGGAAGAAGGGAACAGGGCAGGGGGAGGTTCACAGCAGATGTAAAAAGCAACAGAAGTATTCACATACATATATACCCAATGTGATTCTCCCCATCTCTCAACAATAGCTAGCAGGGATAGGGCTGGCACCACCATCTTTTCTTTTACGTGAGTATCAGCATGATCCATATGGCGGCCCATCTGCCTGTGTATCTGTGTGTCTATCTATATACCTATGTATCTATCTGTCAAGAGTGTTTTGTGAGAGCATCTCTGTGAGTACTAAGTGTGTGTGTGTACATGTGTGTCACATACAAAGAGCTTAGAAAAGCCATCTCCATTTTAGCAGTTCCCCCACAAACATTTCATGGATGGATTGTTGCAAGCATGTAGTTTTTAGGATTTCTTGACAAGGAAATGACTAAAAAAATTTTTTTATTACACTCACTATCACCTTTACATGAACATACCACATATAACCATTATGAAAAAATGACATTTAAAACCGTAGAGCCCCTCCTTAGGGACCATTCTGAATTTAGCAATTCCCTCTGGACTCTCACTAATGAAACGGTGGGATGAATTAGGGCCTCTTCTGGTGGCTTACTTCGCATGGCCAGGAGTGATGGTGTTAGGGATCTTAAATCATTTCCAATTCTAATTGCTACAGAAAAACATGTTGATTCCTGACTCCTAGAACTTGGAATTTAAATAGGTTTTAGGGGAAAGAAAAAGATGATAGTGAGGCTCTAAGACATAATTGACCACATATGGTTAGGGCACTAGGCACTTACCACAGAACTTAACTGGATTTCCTATGTGAAAGCTATTTTTTGGTCTCAACTGTCTACCTTCATGATCAAAAGGAAGAAAATAGTAGGAAAAAAAGACGTTTATGGTTTGTGTGTAGGCATGTGTGTATGTGTTTAAGAGAGGCCCATCCTGGAGAACTTGGCCACTTTCCAATAAAAGATATACTGCAGTTGTATTTTTCTGTCATCTCAGTGTCTGAAATTCCTATTATGTTTCTTTTACTGGGAACTATAAAGTAACTTTTTAGAAATTGAGGTAAAAATTCACTATTTTAGCCATTTAAAAATGCACAATTCACTGGATTTATGTTATTCACAATTTTGTGCAACCACCATCCACATCTAAATCCTAGAATATTTCTGTCATCTCACAAAGAAACCCTGTACCTTCCAATTCCACTCTCCTCCCCGCTGGCAACCACTATCTAGCTACTTGCTGTCTGGGTGGATTTGCCTATTCTGGACATTTCCTATAAATGGAATCATACAATATGTGGACTTTTGTGTGTCTTCTCTCAGCATCATGTTTTCAAGGTTCATCCATGTTGGAGCATGTGTCAGGTTTTATGGCCAAATAATGCTTCACTACAGCACAATTTTTTAATCTACTCATCAGCTGATAGAAATATTCAGGATGTCTCAGCTTTTTGGCTATTAGGGATAATGCCAGTACTAGTATTCACATACAAATTTTGGTGTGAATATGTTTTTTTTAAAGATTTTATTTATTTATTCATGAGAGACACACAAAGAGAGAGGCAGAGACACAGGCAGAGGGAGAAGCAGGTTCCATGAAGGGAGCTGGATGTGGGACTCGATCCGGGGTCTCCAGGATCACATCCTGGGCCGAAGGAGGCGCCAAGCCGCTGAGCCACTGGGGCTGCCCCTGAACATATGTTTTTAATTCTCTTGGATATGTATTTCCAAATGGAACTGCTCGGTCATACGGTAACTCTATGTTTAAGTTTTTGAGGAACTGTCAACTGTTTTCCCTAGTCCCTGCAACATTTACATTCATACCAGCAATATATGAGGGTTTGAATTTCTACACATCATTGTCAATTATTGTTCAGTTTAGCCATCCTAGTGGTAGGAAGTAGCTCATAATTTTGATCTATTTTCCTAATGACTAATGACAAACTTCTTTTCATGTCCTTACTGGCCACCTTATATGTATCTTCTTTAGAGAACTGTCTATTCAAATCCTTTGCCCCGTTTTGGGTTGAGTTTTCTCTTTATTATTGAATTTTAACAAGTTTTTAAAAACATATTCTGGATAATAAACCCTTACTAGATACATAATTTGCAAATATTTTTTTTCCACTCTGTAGGTTATTTTTCTAATCCTTTGATAGTATAACAGTTCTAAGTTTTGATGAGATCTAACTAAGCTATTTTCCCTTTTGTTGCTTGTGCATTTCATGTCATATTTATGAAAAAACTGCCTAATCTAAATCCACAAAAATCAAAATGATTTCTTCTAAGATTTTTATAGTTTTGGCTCTAAAATTTAGGTCTTTAATCCATCTTGAGTTAATTTTTGTATATGGTGTGAGGTAAGGGTCTGACTTCATTCTTTTGCATGTGGATATCTGCTTGTCCCTGCAACAGACGCTTCTTTCCCCATTGAATGGACCGATATCCTTGTCAAGGATCACTTGGCCATAAAATTATGGTTTAATTTTGGACTTTCAATTCTATCCTATTGATTATATGTCTATCCTTATGCCAGTACTATACTTTGTTGCTTTGTAGTAAATTTTGAAATCATAAAGTGTGAATACTTCAATTTTTTCTTTTCAAGATTTTTCTTGGACTTTGAAGGTCTCTTGAATTTCCAAATACATTTTAAGATCAGCTTTTTCTGGGGATCCCTGGGTGGCGCAGTGGTTTAGCGCCTGCCTTTGGCCCAGGGCGCGATCCTGGAGATCTGGGATCGAATCCCACGTCGGGCTCCCGGTGCATGGAGCCTGCTTCTCCCTTTGCCTGTGTCTCTGCCTCTATCTCTCTCTGTGACTATCATAAATAAGTAAATTAAAAAAAAAAAAGATCAGCTTTTTCTTTTTTGCAAAAACAGTAATTGGAATTTTGATAAAGATCGAACCAAATTTTTAGACTAATTTGGGGAGTATTGCCATTTTGACAATACTAGCTCTTCCAATCTATGAACTCCAAATGTCTTTACAGTTTTTTAGGCCTTGAACTTCTTTCGAGGTGTATAAGTATTGCACTTGTTTAATTTTATTTCTAAGTATTTTATTCTTTTGTTGGTATTGTAATTGGATTTTTAAAAATTTCATTTTCAGATTGTTCATTGTTAGTGTATAGAAGTACTTATTTTAGTATACTAATCTTGTACCCTGCAACTTTGTTGACTTGTTTGTTAGTTGTAATAGTTTTGTGTATGAGTTGGAGACGGGGGTTCTTCAGGGCTTTATAAGTGGAAAATGATGTTATCAGTGAGTAGAGATATGTTTTCTTCTTTCTTTCCATCCAATCTGGATGCATTTTTTTTTCTTGCCTAACTGCCTTACATAGTACTTCCAATACACGTTGAACAGGAACCATGACAACAGACATCCTTGACTAGTTCTTGACCTTGGCTGGGGGGAAGCTTTCAGTTTTTTACCATTAAATGTGATGTTAGTGGTGGGTTTTCCACAGATATCCTTTTATAGGTTGAAGAAGTTTGCCTCTATTCCCTAGTTTGTTGAGCATTTTTATAATGAAAGAGTGCTGGATTTTATCAAATGCTTTTTCTGTATCTATTGAGATAATTTGTGGTTTTTATAATTTAATTATTATATATTATTTGATTCTCATATGTTGAATCAACTTTGAATTACTTAGAGTAAATCCCTAAAAAATAATTCTTAAAACAGCAGGAAGATAATCAATATGCATTTAGCATCACATACCAGGGTAGTGATTCACAGTTTTCATGGAATTTATACAAACAAAAAACTCTGGGAAAGTGACCACATAGTCATTATTATTATTAATCTTCATTTTACGAGTGAAGAAACTGAAGCTCAGAAATTTTCCCAAGGATAGCATTGGCAAATGGTGAAGCCAGGTCCAGGCTCCAGGTCTTTCATTTCCAGTCTGTATATTGCCATACATACATAGAAAGTTTCCTCTAATTATACTGAAAAGATAGCCACAGCATCATGATATGAAAATGTAGGGACATCTCATTCAAAACTAGAATCTCAACATCTTAAGTATCATTGAAACATTTGGTGGTCATCTGTTCATAATCCTTTTCTATGAGTCATTCCTATCACTATAGAAACAACAAAAAGTATGTCCCAGCTCCACTCTTCCTTAATCTCAGTACATTAGCAGCTGTTCCATTTTTCTGCTCCCCTTTACAGCAAAACTCTGTGGAAGAGCTATCAGTACTCACTGTCTCCCCTTCCCCTCCTCAATCTGCCAATTCCAGTCACACTGAGCTGGCGCTGGGCTCTGGCATTCTCAATGCCGATTCTCAGTCTCCATCTCACTGGACTTCTCAGTACTCTGTTTCAGTTGAGAATTCTCTCCTCCATGAATCTCTCTGCACCTAGTCATTGAATCGCCTGCCGTTAGTTCTTCCTCAGTAGCTTCCCTTAGTTCTCCTCCTTCCTTACTTCCTTTGCAAGAGGATTGTGTGAACCAGGGTTCATTCAGCCCTATAATCACTTTTCTTTTCTAAGTATACTTACGTTCAAGGTGATCTCATCCTGGCGGCATTTATCCTGCTAACATATATCCTTCTCCTAATTCCAAACTTGTATATTGAACTGCTTCCCATTGACCACTACTTGGATATCAGAATAGCATCCCAATTTAATACATTTAAAACTGAGCTCTTGGGCAGCCTAGGTGGCTCAGCAGTTTAGCGCTGCCTTCAGTCCAGGGTGTGATCCTGGAGACCCGGGATCGGGTCCTACGTCGTGCTCCCTGAATGGAGTCGGCTTCTCCCTCTGCCTGTGTCTCTGCCCCCACCCCCTCATTCTCTCTCTGTGTGTGTGTCTCATGAGTAAATAAATTAAATCTTGAAAATAAATAAATAGATAGATAGATAGATAGATAAATAAATAAATAAATAAATCAAACTGAGCTCTTGATTTCCACCACAGCTCTTCTTTTCCCAAAGCCTTCCCAATCTGAGTTAATGGGAACTTCACTTCTCCAGTTGCTCAGATCAAAACCTTAGAGTCATTTTGATTTTTCTTTTCTCACACTGACCATTTAAGTCTATTAGCAAATCCTGTCAGCTCAACCTTCAAATTGTACCCAGGATGCAATCACGTGTTACTGTCCACTACTATGTCCTGGTATATGCTACTTTTGTTTCTTACCGGTTCTTTTGCTTCCATCTTTGTCCCCTGACAAGTCTCTTCTCCATATATTAACCAGAGGGATGTTTTAAGTGAATGTGGCAAAATTACTACAGAAACAGATCAGAATGATCTTTAAAAAGCACAAAACCAATCTTGTCCCTCCTTTGATGAAAAACTTCCAATGGTTGCCTATCTTATAGAGAATAAAACCCATAACATATCATGTCCTATATTATCTGGCATCTGGTTCTCTCTATGACTTAATTTCCATTATTGTCTCCCAGCTTATTCTATTTTAGCTACAATGGCCTCCTTGCTGTTCCTCTCAACAAGCCAAACAAGTTCCTACCTCAGGGCCTTTGTACTTCCTGTAATTGTAGCCTGCCCACTTGACTGCATGATAGCAACACCATTCTCTCATTTGTTACATCTCTGCTCCACTGTCACTTCCACAGAGAGGGCTCCTTGCCTGTCCTATCTTAAATAACACTTGCCGCACTGCTCCCTGTCCTCTTAACCTGCTTCCTTCTTAGCACTTATGGCCTACCTGACATTTATATATATACATTGGTTTATTTCTTGCCCCCATCTAGTAATATGTAAATTTCATAAGAACAAAGAATCTTCTCTTCATTGCTCTAACATGGAGCAGATGTCAGTAAACGATGACCTCCAGATGAAAGTGACCTGTCATCTGTTTTTGTAAATGAAGTTTTACTGGGACAGAGCTAAATCCATGCATTCACTGTGGCTTGTATGGCTGCTTTAGTGCTCTAGAAGCACAACTGAGTAGCTGCAATGGAGCCTGTATGACCCACAAAGCCTAAAAATATTTACTACCCAGCCCTTTATGGAAAAAGTTTGCTAACTCCTGTTTTGAGGCCTAGAATTCTATGCTAGTATATAGTAGAAGGCAATCAACACACTTGTTCAATGAATGAATGAATGAAAGAAAAAAGAAACAAAGAAGTGGGGTTAAGTAGTATCATAACAAAAGGACATTTGCATTTGTTACTAGATTAACCAAATATAGCAAATTATAAAGTGATTTGAACTTAAAATCCAAATATATATGAAAAATATTTTATAATTTTGTTTTCTGTACATTGGGAATAATCTCAGAATTTCTGAGAGAAAAATAATCAAAGTATTTTCTCTGATGTGATGTAGGAGAAGTACTGAGATGAATACTGCTAGCTTGCATGACATTTAAGGCCATGTAGGGCTTTATCATCTGGGTGATTTAAGTCCAAACAAGCAAACATCCACACACCAAAAACTATGGCTTCTTAAACCTGGAGGAACGGTTTTTTTCCCTTTTCTTCTTTAAATTATTCTGGCCAATGTTTTGATTTTCCATTTCCCTTTGGGCATGAAGGCAGTCTTCTTTTGGATTTAGGGTCCTTACATCGTAATACTTATAAACAGAGTGTACTTGAAAGGCTTAACATAGATGTTACCAAAAGCCCAGTAGCCCAAACATCTGTAAATGCTAGTGAACATTATAAAATAAAGAAACAGGATTCCAGGTTTATGATGTTATTTTTTTTAAGGCACTAATTCTGCCAGCATGAGAAAGAGGAAGAAAAAGAACCCAAAAAGGAAAGGTCAGCATTAGAATTTATAAGACAGTACAAAGTCCCAACTGAACACTTAGGGGACATACTGCCTAAGCTCTGACCTTTGTTGTCACTGTAGGACAAGGGCCCTACAATGACCCTGCAAAGGTTTTCTGTGGTAATCCATTTGAAAATACTTCTGAAACTTTTTAAACCTTGACCTGCAACACTAGTTCTCAAAAGATCTAGCTTGAAAAGCACTTGCTTATTTCCTTCTGTGTTCTGCTTTTTGTGTAACATCAGGGCTCAGACCTCTACCAGTATTTGACCATTTAAACCGGTAATTAGATTAATGGACTAATATTCCTGGTCCTATACACACGCACAGACACACATAGCACTCACAGTAAATTCAAGAGATAAGACTTCTGAAGATAAAATTAGCACTATACAGCCCCATAAAAAGACTCAAAATACTTTAATGACATTTAGATATCCAGAAGCCAAAAAAAAAAAAAAAAAAAAAAAAAAGAAAGAAAAAGAAAAGAAAAGAAAAAGAAAAAGAAGCCAGAAATGCTTATTTTGGCTTGTGAATACATAGAGGATCTGTTTTCTTAAGTTTGAATATTTTCTAGACGAACCATTTTCAACATCCAAAAGCCTGTTTTGCCTTGTTGTTTTAGACATGTTTCTAGGGTATTTAAGGGTGTTAAATAGGGTATAAAGACAGTGAATGGATGCTTGGAACCGAGAGCCCAGGTTGGCCACCTTTTCTCTTGGTATCTTTTTTTGCACAAGACAGTGGAAGATAAAATCCATCACTCACAGAAGGAAAAGAGACAGTGAACAGAGATTTAAGTGACAAAATACTAGTAATTACTCAATTTCACAATGGCAATAAAACCTTTGCTCTCGGAGTCTGGTAACTGCCATGCATTCCCAACTCTCACCTCCCAAATATTCTTTAATATCCTCCTTCTGTGTTGAAGGATAGAAATTCCCTCTGCCATTAGACCTAACTGTGGAGATTCTGAAGAGTGATCGCAGACTGAGGGTTTTGCTGTCAGTGTCCAGGGACTCTGGGTAGACAATGTACAAGGGAAGAGTACAGACATAAATGCTGCAGTTCTGTGACAGCAGAACTCACCCTATCTCAGCATGTGTAACTCAGGCCTCTCTCTCAAGGGCACTTGACATATTCTGGCTAATGACACCATGTGACAGCAAGGAATTGAGCAGCCTAAAAGGGTTCACTTCAAGCTTATGCTGTCCTAAGGACTAAGTCAAGCTTGGTCACTGACAAAATATGTGTTCTTTTCTCCACCAAACATCTCTGTAATAAATCATTTAGCCTGGCTGTCCTTCTAGAATCCAGGCATGCTTTGTGTTGTAGAGACTGCCATTTTCAGAAATTTCTAGAAAAGCAATGAATGGTTAAAGACCATTCTGAGGATATAAAACCAGCGTCTTTTCTAAGATAGTTTATTCTTGCTCAGATATGTCAAGACAGGGCCCTTATAGAAAAAGTTATTCAAGAGTCTTCAGAGCAGCAAATCAACACTCTCTTGAGCACTTAAAATGTGTTAAGCATAGATACTGCACCTCATCAATCACATGTCATCCATGGCAAATACTTTTGGGAGTTACACAGACTTTGATTGAAAGTCTACTTTTTAGGTGTACCCCAGCACTTTCCATTAGTCCTCAAAGAAAACACTCAAGGTAGCCTCCACAGATGCCTTACTGAGAAGCACGGATTTAGCTCACCAGCTTCTCTGGCCTGAATGATTAGCAAGGGGCTTATTTAAGCCCCAGGCCCCCCAGAGAAACTGAGGCAGTCCTGAGCATCCACTGGCAGTACCTGTTGATAACAACCAGGCCCACACAGCCTAGACTTCCCAGGACTTTGTCCAAGCATCCTCTTGGGCGCTTCCCTGCCTAGAAGAGAGGCTTGGGTGAGCTGCAATTTCCAGCACCCTGTGGAGGGTCTGAGTTCTGTGTGTGTGTGTGTGTGTGTGTGTGTGTGTGTGTGTGTAGTCATATCTGTCAAACCTCTGTAAGTTCCAAATCTGATAGAATGCAGAGGGTCACACCAAGGGCCCACAGAATAGAGGCACAAGGCCTGGGACTTATATCTCTACAGGCACAAGGCACAGACTCTAAGCAAATAAAGAATGGAAGGCAAATGCGCTGGCAAACAAAACTGTGTGTGCTAACACATTCTATATATCAGTATATGAGAAAAATATAATGCTTTGTGCAATATGAAGATATTCTGCTTCTCAACTTTAAAATCCTAGGCTGTTGGCTTGAAGGGAACAAATTCTGTATGCATGGCACTAAATATAAGAGCAATTTTCTTTTAGTGAATTGGAGGACTTCAATTTTCTGAGCCGCTTTTTATTTCAGGATCTGAAGAATACACCAAATGTAATTGTACTGCCCTAAAATTTAGTCCATACCTTTTCAACTACCTTCAGAAGCTGTTTCTGTCATGAGTTCACCTGGAGTTATTAGAGTTGAAAAATTCATAATGACCCAATAAGCCAGTCATGTTCATTTTCCTCGTTGTGGCTGTGTTCTCAACGCGCTCGTGTGCTCCCTCGCTCCTCTGAAATGATCTACTAAGGAAATTCTGACTGTAGAATTCTAACCGTTTGGATCTTGTTTATGCACAGGGTGATGTTGGAACCCTCCGAGGTTTTATTCACCTTAGCCCCATCTGCCCCCCTGCTTGTGTCCCGGTAGCCACAGGCAGAAGAATGAATTAGTTACCGCAGGTCGGCCTGAACTGGCCTGTCTGTTCCTAGTCAAACCCTGGCTAAGTCGTTCCAAGTTCTAGTCTACGTGGACCTGTGTAATAGGAAGAGAGTAAAATAGAGAACAGAGAATTACAGTCAGGGAGTCTCTGAGTAATGAAATTACCTATCACTACCCTAGTGCCACACTCACATTAAGCGGCCATTTCTAAATCTAAAATAATAGCGCAGAGGTGGATTCTCCCTGCCTTTAAAAGGACAGCACTAGTTCGAAAATTACATCCCAATCTCTAACAATTACCTGTAAAGGTTACGACTACTAAAGATAGGAAGACTAGCTTAAAAAGAATAAAACTTTACTCTCTCCTCATTCCTTTTCTCTCTTTACAGCAGAATCTTATCAGAAGTTCTATAAGGGCAATAAAAGAGGGACATTTTATTTCATTTCAGGGTCCTAGTAGAGACTTAAATGAAAGTTCTAAAAAGTATCATAGATGAAAGGTTTCTCTGCTATATCTTCTTCCAATCTTTAGAAAACTTCTCTTTCTAACTCCAGGAATTCTGGGAGTTGGGAGTCAGTATAAACTTTTAAGGAGTTATTTAAGAACTTGAGTTCATCTAGTGCAATCCGCCCCATGCACGTATTCTCTGCGCTCCACTCCACACATCCGCTGAGGATCTATTCTGAGCCTGCTCTGAAACTTTATACTCACCCAGCACAATGTCTAGTGTGTGACGCAGAGAAACAGCGTGGAGGTGAAGGGGGCGTGGGTCCTATAATCTGACTGGTGGGGTTTGAATCCAGTTCTGCAGACCTCTGCTCTGTGCCCTTTGGAAAGTTATTTCAACTCCAGGTCCTGTTTCTGCATCTCTAAGTTGGGAATGATAACAGTACTTGACTCACGGGGTCAATGGGAGGTTCAAATGAGATGTTAGCACCAAAGCCAGCACCAGCACACTAGTTCCTTTTTGACCTTAGATATTAGTTGTGGCTACAAAGATCAAAGTACTCAAAGTGGAAGATATAATATTGGATATTCAGGTAAAAAATACTGTTTCATCTTCAGAATGACAAATGTTTAAAAATCAAAATCAAGACCTCCCACATTCGGTCTTACATGATAAAAATGTGTCACCCAGCAATGTGATAAGGAATCAGGCAGGTAAGTGTCTTTGACTGCCCAGGAGGCATGGGTGCGGGAGTCAGTAAATAGAACCAACCCTGGAAAGCATTTGTGATTTTTTTATGTCATAGCGCTATAAAGTAAGATAGTAAAAATATAAATGATAACTTCAAACTTCAAATTAATCCTTTTATGCCAAGTTGCCGTAAAATATTTAGAGGATTCGGGCCGGTTTTAGTGATAGATTCAGTGTGTGATGGAGCTTTGTCCTTTACTGTACTTTTAGCACCAATGGCTGAATTCCCACCACACCATCTGTTCCTGACACTTGGTCTCATTAGCACGACTATTTTTATTGATACACATAGCAATGCTTCTCATACCATCTTAGCTAAGCATTATTTATTGTATCTATATATACAACAATATTAACACAGTCAAGCATCAGGATTGGGACTGGAGGGCATCATTAAAATCAGCCAGTGTTCAGCGAGAGATTTAATGATGGATTTAATAGTATTAAATGGGAAAAAATGCCCTTGGCCTTTACATTCTCATTTAAAAACATATAAAAGAGCAGTAATTCAGGCAGTTATACTTCTCTCAAAGATTTTGCTCTAAATCACAGATGGCAATGGGAGGCCATGGCTGTGTGCTGGCTCACACCCACTCACTCTGACCAAAGCCAGAAGTGCCTCGTTGGGTCATAATTAGCAAACTGCCTGCAAACTCAACTCTCTAAATCAGAGGCCAGTGAGTGCCAGGCTAAAACACAGAAGGCAGAAAACACAAAAATGATGATCTAGGTATTCTCTAGATACTAAATTCTCTGGATGGCTGCAACTCCCATCTCATTACTGGGTACCACCCCTCGCTCATGTACTGTGAAGTGGTATACTTTGCTTTCTAAGAAAGCCTAATAGTTTGGCTTTCAGTTTATAGGACTTCAAGGCAATATACTTCCCCCCAACTATCTCCTGCCCACTCTTCGCTCCTTGCCACAGACAGGTCATAAATTTCTGTCTTGGGAACACAACATGTAACCAACAAATTATCAATTCCCTATGATGTATATCCTGAAGAGCTCTGATCAGGGCTGCTGGCCTGAAAGGCTAAACATTTTTGGTCAGAGACCATTAGGCTGGGTTTCAAAATTTGATGGAGATAGTTCCGGCAGGGTGAATAAAACCAAAACCAAACCCTTAGTTTTACTCAGAGGTTTGGCTTTGAGTTTGCTGTTATGTAGCAGCCCTGTGATCTAGAGTTAGCCATGCTCTGAATCTGTTCTCTCATCTGTAAAATGCCTCTTAGAGTGGGTATGATACTTCTCATTCCTGAGGACTCGGGCCACTGGTACTTTCTTTTCTAGGGACCCTAGTGATCATGTATTTGTGACCAGAATGGCAATGTGGCTCTCAGAACTTCCATCAGGCCTCTCTGGATACCAGGGAGATGAACATGCAATAGATAGCAGCCATGCCTCTTCTTGTCTCCAGCCTTAGGAGAGACTTTCAATTGGAAATGTTGAAAATCAGCACTGAGAATGGGTCACAGAGAAGGTAGTGGAGGGAGAGCCCAAGGACTCAGGCTGCTTCCATGGCTAAGTTACAGTGCTGAGTCCTTTCCGTACTTTTTAAAGTCTTGTCAGGAAAAATAAACATCAGTGGCAGAAGCACAAGCTCTGCAAATTAAAATATAGCTACAAAATTATCTTCTTTGCATTTTAAAGCAAATTACAGAATCATTCAACTAATTTCAACAATGAAAGGAATGTAGATCCAGTCAAAATTACACATGCATGGACGCTGGTGATGATACCTAAAATTAGATTCTTGGTGGCAGTTCCTGCAAAAATAAATGCGAAGTGATTGCTCATCAGAAAATACATACGTTTCTGTGTGAAACTCTCTTGCCTGTGATAAATTCTTCCAACAAAGTGACTACTCAAGCATTTACCAACCTGCTTTGGAAAATACTGCAAGCTAATGCTTCTTGTCCAAAAACGTGTATACAGCACAGATAAGGGAAGAAATGGGATCACACCATTAGAATCTTGAACCATCTGAAAAGCCTATACAGTCAATGAAGTGCCACAAGAACTGCCTGAAACACAACTAAGGACCATGTAACTGAGGTAACTACGGTGTCTGCCAATTAGCAAGCATAGCGAAACTACTGAAAATCTAATAAAAGCACCATGTGCTTTTCAATATCTAAACACAATGGAACTAATGCTTTAGAATTTTTGAATGAAATGCACTAAACAGAATCTTCTGTCAATGAATGAGAGATCTAAGATTTGCTTCTCCCCAGGCAAGGGACTGTGAGATATATTCATGCATCTGAAGATAAAATATTTCCTTCACTGAGCACTGATTGCTTTTACAATTTTATTATAAATCCCCACTAAGTGGCCACCAAATTCTATAGTGGTTTTCAACCAGGGGCAATGTCTGGAGACATTTTTGGGTGTTACTGGCACCTAGTGGGTTAGGGGACAGGGATGCTGCTAAACATCCTCTGCACAATCCCCTCTCCACAATTCCCCAAAGAATTATCTGGTGCAAATTGTCAATAGTGCCAAGTCTGAAAAACCATAATCAACATACAATCCAGCAACTCTACTCCTAGGTACTTACCCAAGATAAGTGAAAACATATATCCATGAATGAAGAGCCAGATGAAGATATATAGAGGGTGGTGAGGTCCATCAGATTCTGAACACAGGAACTCCTGTCCCGGTGGAGTTTGGGGTGTGCTACTCTCCCAAGCACATGAATAGGTTCTTATTCACCAACTCGGAAGCTCTCCAAACCCTGCCCTTTTGGATTTTTATGGAGGCTTCATTATATAGGCATGATTGATTAAATCACTGGCCACTGGTGATCACTTCAATCTTTAACCCCTCTCCCCTCCCTGGTAGTCAGGAGGTAAGGCTGAAAGTTCCAACCCTCTAATCACAAGGTTGATTCTCCTGGCAACTAGACTTCATCTTTAGGTAATCTAGGGACTTTCCAAAAATCACCTCATTAACAAACTCAGATGTGGCTGAAAGAGATTTATTATGAGTAACAAAAGGAACCTTTATCTTGCTGATCACTTAGGAAATTCCAAGAATTTTTGGAGCTTTGTGCCAGAAAGTGGGATGAAGACCAAATATATATATTCCTTACTATAAATCACAGCACCATAGGACTTGCCCATGAATGTTCAATGCTCACGTTCCCAAGTGAGGTCCAATAAAGGTGATGCTTTGCCTTCTTTCAGCTCTTACACTATAAGCAAACATCCTTTTTGTGGTTTATTTAGCCCCATATTTTTTTCATTTTTGTGCTTTTTGTTGATGGTTTCACCATTTAAAATAGCCCCAAGCGTAGAGCTGAAGTGCCATCTAAAGTTCTTAGGTGCAAGAAAGCTGTGATGTGCCTTCCAGAGAAGACATATGTGTTAGATAAGCTTCATTCAGTCCTGAGTTAGAGTACTGGCCATGAATTCAATGCTAATGAATCAACAATACCTATTGAATAAGGTGTCTTTAAACAAAAACACACATAAAACAAGGTTATGCACTAATGGGTTGATGAAAGTGTTGTGACCCGAGAGGCTCGCAGGAACTTAACACTGTATTTCTCCAGGTTCAGTATTTGCAAATTTCATATTCATGGCAACTTTATAGAACATAACTACCATGAATAATGAGAACTGACAGTATACATGGGTCTTTCACTAGACTCTATTACACTTGCCTTTCTTTCTTTTTTTTAAAAGATTATTTATTCATGAGAGACACACAGAGAGAGAGAGAGAGAGAGAGAGAGAGAGAGGCAGAGACACAGGCAGAGGGAGAAGCAGGCTCCCTGTAGGGAGCCTGACATGGGACTCGACCCCTGGTCTCCAGGATCAGGCCCTGGGCCAAAGGTGGCGCTAAACCGCTGAGCCACCCGGGCTGCCCTAAACTTGCATTTCTATGTCTATTTCAGTGTCTGCTTCCTTAAGTGCTACAGTTTAGCTCTCCATTTACTTAGGCTTTCTTTAATTTCCCTTAGTAATTTTTTATAGCTTTCAGAGTATAATTCTTGGATGTATTTTGCTAAATTTATCAATTACTTTATGATTTTGATGTTACTATGAATGGCATACACATACAAGATTGTTATGTACTTCTGATAACTTGCTAAACGCTTTTTTTTCATCCTTTTACTTTACCTATCTCTTTAAATATAAAGGATGTAGACAGCAAATGGTTCCTTTCTGCTTTTATTATATCCGTTCTAACAATCTCAGTCTTTTAATTAAGAGTGTGTAGGCCATTTCATTTAATGTAATTATAAAATTATATCAATTTAGTATTAAGTGTACTTTAGGCTTTGGTTTAAGTCTATCATCTCGATGGTTGTTTTCCAGTCCATTCTTTGTTCCTTTTTTTCTCTTGTCCTGCCTTTTGTATTAATTCAATCTTTCTTGTATTTTTTCTCCATTATTGCCTTATTTGCTATACATCCATTTAATTTTTAAATAGCTGTTCTTTAGTTTACAATATAGATTATTATTATGGTCTGTCATAAAGTAACCTATCATTCTACTTCTGATGTAAGAGCTTTAAAGCAGTAAGCTCTATTCAGTCTGTTGTACTACTGTTGTGACTTATTTTACATATTGTGAACACTGATAAATTGTTGTATTTTTGCTTTATTTTTTAAAAGATGTTATTTATTTATTTGAGAGAGAGAGAATGTGTGCACACACACGTCAGTGCACAAGCCAAGGGAGAGGCAAAGAGAGAGAGAGAGGAAGAAGCAGACTCCAGGATGAACAGGGAGGCAAACTGGGGACTTGATCCTAGGACTCAGGATCATGACCTGAGCCAAAGGCAGATGCTTATTCTACTGAGCCACCCAGGTGCCTCTGCCTTTTTGCTTTAGATTGCCAGTTATCTTTAAAATCAGATTAAACTAGAAAAATATTTTATATTTACTAGTATATCTACCATTCCTGGAGGTTTTCATTCTTTTATGTAGCTCCCAGTTTCCATGTGGCATTATTTTTTTAAGCCTGAAAAACTTTAATATTTGTCCAATTTGTTGGAAATGAATTATCTCACTTTTTATTTGAAAAGCTCTACCATGGGGGAAAAAAAAGCTCTACCATGCATTCATTTTTTTTAAATTTTTATTTATTTATGATAGTCACACACAGAGAGAGAGAGAGAGAGGCAGAGACACAGGCAGAGGGAGAAGCAGGCTCCATGCACCGGGAGCCCGACGTGGGATTCGATCCCGGGTCTCCAGGATCGCGCCCTGGGCCAAAGGCAGGCGCCAAACCGCTGCGCCACCTAGGGATCCCCATGCATTCATTTTTGAGATATTTTCATTGGACATTAATTTCTAGGTTAACATGCTTTTTCTTTCAATACTTTAAAAATGCTGCTCCATTGTGATGGTGTTTGTACTGTTACTGACAGTAAGTTTGCACTGATGTTTTTATGTTTGCTCCCTTGTGTATAATGTTCTTTTTAAAATTTATTTATGATAGTCACACACACACACACACACAGAGAGAGACAGAGAGGCAGAGACACAGGCAGAGGGAGAAGCAGGCTCCATGCACCAGGAGCCCGACGTGGGACTCAATCCCGGGTCTCCAGGATCGCGCCCTGGGCCAAAGGCAGGCGCTAAACCGCTGCACCACCCAGGGATCCCTATAATGTTCCTTTTTTTCCCCTCTAGTTACCTTAAAATTTTCATTGTTATTCATTTTTAGCAGTTTGAGTATAACCTGCTTTGATATGATGTTTTTTTATGTTTATCCTATTTGGGATTTGTTGAACTTCTTGGATCTGTAGGTTTATAGTTTTCATCAAATATAAAGACTTTCATGGGATGCCTGGGTGGCTCAGTTGGTTGAGTGTCTAACTCAGGATTTTGATTCAGGTCATGCTCTCAGGTTTGTGAGACTGAGTCCTGCATTGGGCCCCACATTCAGCGGGGAGTCTGTTTCTCTCTCCCTCTCCTTCTGCCCCTCCCCCTGTTCACACACTCTCTCTCAAATAAATAAATAAGTCTTTAAAAAAGTATGAAAGACTTTCAGCCATTACTTCTTCAAAATATTTTTTCTGCCCCTTTCTTTCTCCTCTCCTTCTTAATTGCAAGTCTACACATGATAAACACCTAGATATTGTGACACAGACCAGTATAATTCTGGTTCTTTTTCTCTCTAGACCTCATTTTGGGTAGCTTCTCTATTGTAATGTTTCAGCTTCATTGATTTTTATTTTCTAAAGTGCCAATTACATAAAGACTCCTAACTCGGGGAAACGAACTAGGGGTGGTGGAAGGGGAGGAGGGCGGGTGGTGGAGGGGAATGGGTGACGGGCACTGAGGTGGACACTTGACGGGATGAGCACTGGGTGTTTTTCTGTATGTTGGTAAATTGAACACCAATAAAAATTAATTAAAAAAAATAAAGTGCCAATTAACTGTTAAATCTGTCCAGTGAATTTTAAATTCAAAAAGTGTACTTTTAGCTCTAGAAGTTACATTGCTATATCTTTGGTTTCTTTAATATATTAATCATTTCCTTTAAATCTTCAAGACCATTTGGATTAGCTATTATAAAGCTCTTGTCTGATAATTCTATTATGTCTTTCATTTCTGGGAATGTTTTCATTAACCTTTTTATTTTCCTTCTGTCACAAGTCACATTTTGCTGTTTCTTTATATGTTTCATGTTTCTTTGTATTGGATGCTTAACTATGTGAGTGTTATATTGGTAATTGTTTTCAATTTTTTTTATGGAGGTATAATAACATACATTATATTAGTTTCAGATGTTCAGCATAATGCTTTGATATCTGTATATATTGCAAAATGATCACAAGTCCAGTCAACATCTGTCACTATAAAGAATTTTTTTTTATGATCAGAACTTTTAAAAGTTGTAAAGAAAAAGTTGTGAATTTAATCTTAAGTGTGTAATGCAGTACTATTAACTACAGTCACCAGGCTATACATTACAACCACCTGAATTACTTATTACTTATTTTATAACTGAAAATTTGTACCTTTTGATTCCTTTCACCCATTTCACCCACTCCCATCTCATCTCTGGCAACCTTTCTCTATATCTATGAGCTTGTTTTTTGGTTTTGTTTTTAAAATTCCACATGTAAGTAAGATCATACAATATTTGTCTTTCTCTGTCTGACTTATTTCACTTAGCATAATGCCCTCAAGGTCCATCCAGGTTGTTGCAAATGGCAAGATTAATCCTTCATTTATGGGTAATATTCTTGTGTGTGTGTGCGTGCATGTGTGTGTGTGTGTGTGTGTGTGTGTGTGTATAAAACTTCTTTATCCATACATCTGTCAAAGGAGATTTAAGTTGTTTTCACAGCTTGGCTCTTATAAATAATACTGCAGTGAAGTTGGAGGGTGCATGTATCTTTTTGCATTAGGGTTTTCTTTTGAATAAATACTCAGAAGTGGAATTGCTGGATGATATGGTAGTTTTATTTTAATTTTTTTAGGAATCTCCATACTGTTTTCCATGGTGGCTACACCAATTTACGTTCCCACAAACAGTGTACAAGAGTTTCTTTTTCTCACATTTTTGTCAACACTTGTTATTTCTTGTCTTTTTGAGGACAACAGATGTGTATTGGTAATTGTTTTAACGTTTTTCTTTCTTCAAAGATGAAATTTGTTACTTGTGGATCAGGTTTATCCTTAAAGGCTTAATTTTAAAGTTTGTTAGGTTGGGTCCAAAGTAGCCTTTACTCTGGGGATATTTTAGCCTTATTACTAAGGCATGACTTTTCTGGTGACTCTACTTAATGTTCTGGTTTTTTAATGAGATTTCTCCATTATGGCTTGTGAGAATTCAAATGTACCTCTGCCCTATGAGAGCTCTGGGAATTGTTCAGTTTATAGCTCCATGGAAATTTTTATTTGCATGGCCTTGTGGAGTTTCACATTATGTATGCAAGGATTAGTATTCAGCCAAAGACTCAAGGGGCTCCCTATGCAGATTTCTGGAACTCTTTCTCTGAATGCCTCCACTTTTGTATTCTGCCTTGCAAATTCGAGCTCCCTAGGCCTCTCCAAACACTGTTTCTCTTTCCCCTCATCTCAGTGAGACTTCTAGGTTCTGCCTGAAGCTACCTCTCTGCACCACAGTCTGGAAAGCACCTCTGAATATAAATCTGAAGTGAATATGCAGTAGTCACCTAATTTATTTTCCTTCTTATAAATTTGCAATTCTGAATGGACTATTTTCCAATGTCTGAAAATAGTGATTTTTACCTATTTTGTGCAGTCTTCTATTTGTTTATGGCAGAAGAACAAATTCTGTGCCATTCATTATTTTATCAGAGGAACCAGGTTAATCATTCAAAAATACAAACCTGATGAAGTCACTCTTTAGCTTAAAATATTTCAAAGCTGACTACATATTTTATTGTCTATATGGTGTATTTTTGAAGTGCTAAAATGTTCATCTGAAGGAGGTATTATAGGGACCTCTGTCATTTTCATACATCTTGGCATAGCTTCTAGGGTCTCACTATGCAGCCCCCTCCCCCATCTTCCACCAAGCTTTAATATTTTGACAGTTTGCTTTCCTTTGTTTGTAGTACCTCTCCTATCTTGTCCATTTAGTAAATTCCTCTTCTTCCCTTCAGGTAGTTAAAATGTTATCTTGTCTCTACGTCTATGTAGTGCTTTGTACCTCATTTGGCATGTCCCTCATGGAAGTGTGTTAATTTGTTTACATTTTGGCTCTTCTTATAAACTAGCTTTTTGAAAAAGTGCAAAATCAAGAAGTATGTTTTAGAAAATTAACCAGAAGCAGTATTTGTTAAAAATTGTATAAAAGATATGTGATAAAGGTAATTCAGAGGAGGGTTCAATATCTCTTATTTTATTTAACCTCATCCTTCAACACTAAGGAAGCCAAATGTCCTTTTAACACCAAATCATCCTACTTTTTCTTGTTACATTCTCAACTACAGTCAAAACCTATTCAGAGGGCAGCCCGGGTGGCTCAGCTGTTTAGCACCACCTTCAGCCCAGGGTGTGATCCTGGAGACCCGGGATTGAGTCCCACATTGGGCTCCCTGCATGGAGCCTGCTTCTCCCTCTGCCTGTGTCTCTGCCTCTCTCTCACTCTCTGTGTCCCTCAGGAATAAATAAATAAAATCTTTAAAAAAAAACCTATTCAGAAAATCAGAATTTTTAAATGTGATAACCTCAGTGTGGAGGTTCTCTGTATTTTATGATCTAAGCCAACCTGCCAAAATTTGGTGAATTTTAATGTTGGGAAAATACCTTTCCTACTTAACTATATTGAATATCCTACTGCAGTACCCATTGCAACTGTCATATATGAACACGCCATGCTCACAATCACATTATTTGACTCAAAGCTCTGCAGTTTAATATTATGTCATAATTTCTTTCTCCTTTTTAGGGAGATGCAGGCTTCTAGTTATGAAATGAATGTCATGGGGATAAAAGGTACAGCATGAGGAATACAGTCAATGGTATTGTAATAGTATCATATGGTGACAGATGGTAGCTACACATATAAGCATAGAATTTAGAGACTGTCGAGTCACTATGTGGTACACTGAAGCTAGTGTAACACTGTGCATCAACTACACTTCACTTTAAAACAGAAGAAAAAAAAACCAAGAAGATAAAATTTAAATAAAAAAGTTTCCAATTTGGGATAAATACATGAAACAAAGGTTTTCAAGATAAGTACATGTTAGGCAATCAATGACACTGATTCTCAGGAGATGGAAAACTAATGAGGTAAACTATACTAACACTGCAGCTTATTAAGTGTTGCTAGGCTATGGTACAGAAAAGGGAATCCAGGTAGAGCCCAGTGGACACTCTGAGCTGAGTCTGGAAGAACAACTTGACTAGAGTTTGCAGGACAAAAGACCAGAGAGATTGCTGCACAGAGAGAATCCTAGAGATCTGCAGACGGCCCCCCTTGAGGGCCTTCAACAGAGTTCTGAGTAGCACAAGTGTGAGGAGGAAACAGAATCCAGGGAAAGAATCATCTAAAAGGATTAGAAAGAAGACATCGGGTGCTCACCCAAGGCCTGAAACAGTAATTATTTTCAGTAGCTAGAGTAGAAAACCTCATAAATGTTGAGGCATTGGGTAGAGACTAAAGAGAACCTTGCATCAGTAGTGGGCAATAGACTAAATGCTGCTCTTTTCTCACCTAACAGATTGTTAAAATAACAGATTGACGACAAATGATCAAGTTGTTTCCAAGCAACTTAAATGCACCCCAAAACAAGGCTCAAGATTTATCAAAATATAAAAAGGGCAGAATTATCACTAACAATCAACCAAATATTAGACCTACAAAAAAGCAATAAAATAGTGAAGAGAACAATCAATCAAAATGAACTCAAAATTGACACAGATGTTAAAGTAAGTATGTAAGGATAAATTAAATGGTTATTATAATTGTAATTTATATGTCCAAAAAGATGAGAGACATAGAAGATACACAGATGAACTAAATCAAACTTCTAGAGATGAAAACTACAAGGTATGAGATGAAAATGTACACTGAATGCAATTAATGGCAGAACAGAGATTACAGAAGGAAAGACTAATGAACTTGAAGACACAGTAACAGAAAACACACAAAATAAAACAGAAAAAAGAATAAAATAAAAAAAGAATATCATTGAACTATAGGATAGCATGTGTCCTAATGTACATGAAATCGGAGTCGGTACAGGGGAAAGGGGGGGGGATATGTTTGAAGAAATAATAAGAGAAAAAAAAAGTTAAATTGAATGAAAATGAGAAACCTGTAGGTTCAGGAAACTCTCTAAGCATGCGAACCATGAAGAAAGCCTTGTATAATGAAAATGGTCAAAATTAGCAATAAAGAAAAAAAAATCAGCCAGAGTAAAATGGAATGAAGATAGAAAATTACAAGAAATTTCTTATTGGAAACAACATAAGAGAGAGAAGACAGTGAAACAACATCTTTAAAATATGGGGAAAAAAATACCAGCCCAGTGATACATAACCAGCAAAAATATCTGTAAAAAGCTAGGGTAAAATAATGACATTTTCAAATATGCAAATGCTAAAAAATTCATAATCAGCAGATCTGCACTACAAGAAATGTTAAAGGAAGTCCTTCATGCAGAAGGAAAATGCTAGCAGATGGAAATGTAGATATATTCAAAGGACTAAAGAGAATGGGAAATGATAACCACAGAGGTAAATATAGAAAAATATATTTTATTATTTAAATGCATTTAAAACACAAATGGCTACTTAAACAACAATATTAATTTATGAGAAGTTTATAACATAAAGAAGTAAATATATATGCCAACAGCAGCATATAGGTGGCTAGGAAGGGAAAATGAAACATCCTGTTGCAAAGTTCTCAGACTGTATGGGAAGAGGGATAGTGTCGCTGGAAAGTGGACTGTGATACGTTAAAGGTGTCTACTGTAAACCTGAAAATAACCACTGAGAGAACAAAACAAAGAGTTAGTTACTAAGCCAACAAGTAAATAAATTAGAATAATGAAACAACTCAATACAAAGGAAGGCAGAGAAGGAGGGTAGAGAAACAAAGAAAAGATAGGATAGATAGAATATAGCAGAACAAGAGACCTAATCTCAACCATATCAATAATTATATTAAATGTAAACACTTTCAAATCCTAATTAAAAAACAAAAATGATGAGACTGCATAAAAAATCAAGACCTGACTATATGCTACTTATAAAAACCACACTTAAAATATAAAAAATCAAATAGATTAAAATAAAATGATAGAAATAGAAATTACATACTAACATGAATTCAAAAATGGGTAG
This sequence comes from Vulpes vulpes, assembly GCF_048418805.1. NCBI lineage: Eukaryota > Metazoa > Chordata > Mammalia > Carnivora > Canidae > Vulpes > Vulpes vulpes. Next base: position 71,345,583 of record NC_132795.1, on the reverse strand, counting down.
AATGACTATATTAATATTGAAGTACATCTCAGTGTAACCAGGAATTAAGAGATTATACTATGTTCAAGGAATCAATCCATCAATAGGACATTACAATCTAAATACTTACACCTCTCATAACAGAGTTTCAAAATCCATGGGATGCATGGGTGGCTCAGTGGTTTGAATGTCTGTCTTCAGCTCAGGGCGTGATCCTGGGGTCCTGGGATTGAGTCCCACATCGGGCTCCCGGCATAGAGCCTGCTTCTCCCTCTGCCTATGTCTCTGCCTCTCTCTCTCTCTGTCTCTCATGAATAAATAAGTAAAATCTTTAAAAAAAAACCCCAAAATCCACAAAATCCATGAAGCAAAATCTGACACAAGAGTAAGGAGAAATAGACAAACCCATAATTATCATCAGATTTCAATACCCTTCCCTTAGTAACTGACAGAATAAGTAGGAAGAAAACCAGTTACAACACAGGCTTGAACAGCAACATTATGACATGATATTTATGTAGAAAATATAATTGAATCCATAAAAAAGCTACTAAAATTAATAAGTTACTTTCACAATACTTTAGGATGTTAATTAAGATCAACAGAGATCAACTGTATACCTCTATGCTTGCAACTAATAAATATAAATTAAAATTAAAAAATAAGTGCCATGTACAGTAGTATAAAAATATAAAATACTTAGGGGTAAATCTGACAAAAGATGTTCATGCCTTGTACACTAAAAATTCTAAACATTGAAAGGAGAAATTAAGTAAGATTTAAATGAATGGAGATATATACTGTATTCATGGCTTGGAAGAATCAATACCGTTAAGATATCAGTTCTTTCCAGATTGATCTGTAGATTCAATATAATCCCAATAAAAATCCCAGTAGGTATTTTTTTTTTTTTGGTAGAAATTGATGCGCTGATTCTAAAATTCACATGGAAATGCAAAGGTGTAAAAATAACCAAAACAACTTAGGAAAACAAGAACAAAATTGGAGAACTAACACTAGCTGCTAGAAAATCTTATTATAGAGCCACAGTGACCAAGAGAGTGTGATATTGGTGAAAAGATTGATATATAGGGACAAAATAAAGAATCCAGAGATATATCACACATACACAGACAACTGATTTTCAGCAAAAGTGCAAAGGTAAATCAATGGAGAAATGACAGTGTTTTCAAGCATTGGTGATGGAACAATTAGATATTCATGTGCAAAACTGAACTCCATCTATACTTCAAAGTGGATCTTAAACTCAAATGTAAAACCTCAAACTGCAAATGTTTAAAAAAAAGTAGGAAAAAAATCTTTGTGATCATAGATTAGGGAAAGATTTTGTAGTACGACACTAAAAATATGATCCATAAAGAAAAATAATTAATAAACTGAACTTCACCAAAATTAATTAATAAAAACTAACAGTGTCATCTTTGAATGACACTGTTAAAGAGAATGTAAAGACAAACCCCATGTGAACAGACATATTTGCAAAGGAAGTATCTGCAAAGTATATACAAGATTTCTATATAAAATATATATAAAGAAATTTCAAACTCTATAATAAAATTAAAAAGGACAAACGTTTTGGATACTTTACCAAAGATGTATGGATGGAAAATAAGTGAGTGAAGAGAAGTTTAAGGTAATTAGCCACTGAGTCAACACAGATAAAAACCATAGGATACCATTGCACACATTGGAATGTTTAGAATTAAAAAGACCAGGTATTTGCAAGTATGTAGAGAAGCTACAATTCTCACATACTGCTGGTAGAAATGAAAATGGTATAAGCACTTTAGAATGCTTATACTGTCTGGAGAATAGTTTGGCAGGTTTTTTTTTTTTAATTTTTATTTATTTATGATAGTCACAGAGAGAGAGAGAGGCAGAGACACAGGCAGAGGGAGAAGCAGGCTCCATGCACCGGGAGCCCGACGTGGGATTCGATCCCGGGTCTCCAGGATCGCGCCCTGGGCCAAAGGCAAGCGCCGAACCACTGCGCCACCCAGGGATCCCAGGTTTTTTTTTTTTTTTTAATTAAACACACTTCTATCTTTGATTCAAACATTCCACTGCTAGGTATTTACTTCACAGAAAAGAAAGCATAACTCCATACAAAGACTTTTTGTACATTCTAAAAATGTGCACAAATATTTATAATAGACTTACTTGTACTAGCCAAGAAATGGAAACAAATCAAATGTCCTTTGAAAGTGAATGGATAAAGAAGTTGTGGTATATCCATACAATGGAATACTGCTTACCCATAAAAAGGAATGAGAATGAAATATGGATGAATCTCAAAATAATTAGGCAGACTGAAAGAAGACAAGAAAGAGTATGTATTATTATATGATTCCATTCACATAAGTGTAAAAAAGGCAAACTCTTCTATACTGACAGAGGCAGATGAGTGGTGGCCTGGGGATAGGTGGGGCATTCAAGGGTAAGGGACGAACGACAAAGGAATCTAAGAAACATTTGAGGAGTGATGGATATGTTCATAATCTTGATTATGATGATATTTTCACAGGTATCTTGAGCTTCATGCACTGTGAAAACTTACCAAACTGCCATTCTAAATATGTGCAATTCATTGTATATCAATTTTACCTCAGTGAAGAAAGGCACAACTAACACTTCCTATTTCCTTTCAATTCTATGCAGTTATAGACTTCATAGATCCTCTCCGTAAGCAGAGTCTCTCTCTTTCAGCAAAACCAGCTAAATAATTTTGAGAAACTTTTCAGAAATTTCAAAGGCTGTCCACTTCAATTACTTCTTATAATTGTATAGATTAATCTTCTTTTCCAACCTTCATCCATGGGTGCTACAAGATATTGTCCCATGTTTTCATTAACTTGGTCTTCCATGTCAAAGATTTTACTGATTGTGGATACTTACAGTCAAGAAGGTGAAGCCACTATTAAATGGAAAGGGAGAAGTGGATCCTTAAGTAAGGCAGCTACTGATCCAGTAGCAGACTCATGTGCAGGGAGCAGAAAGTTCCTGTCACCAAAACACAGGGCCTATATTTCTTTCCTACAGGAAAATCTAGATGCAGGAGCCATCCAGAGCCTACTCTGTTAAAAAGCTTTCACCAACTATGCTCCTATCCTAACATCTAGTTATAAGATCTCTCATTTTCACTCATCCCCTGAGTTCCAACTTTTCAGTTCATGTGTTTGCCTGTGACCGAAAAAGTAGAAATTGTGAACACAGATGCTACAGCATGAGAACTTCTTCAAAATTGTAGGAGGGGGTCTCTCTATTATTTCAAGTCATTAATTAGCCAAGTTCTGTAAGTCAATCCTTTTGCAACTCTTCCCATAATTATCTTGCTCTGAACTATTTCCTTTGTTAAATACATGCTTATACAGGTTTTTACATGTGTATTATGTATCAATTATCATATAATTACATAATTACTGTAATCGGATTTAACTGCATAATTAGAATGTGTAATTACATAATTAAAACATGTAATTACCAAGTTTAAAAAGTTATGGAAATTATTTTTTTCAATGAATAATGTATGTATGAGTAGGCAACTATTGAAGTTCACAACTTAGGACTTCTAAAAATCATTTTAACAGAAAACACGATTTAAAATTCAGTCACCAGTTATTTCACTTGATATGCTGGATATTTTAAATTTTTTAATGGATTTTTATTTTGTTAAAATATTAAAAACCTTCAATAGCTCAACATTTGAGTGTAGGATAAAGAGACAAAAAAAAAAAGGCAGCTCTCATTAAGTATACCTGAGGTCTGGCTGCATTATTAACCTATTCCCACACATGTAAGTTTACTTCATATAACTGACCGTAAATAATAAGCCGTGGTAACTCATATGAAAATCATTACCCTGATGGCGTTTTGGTGAATCCAGGAAACCATGTATTCCATTTTGCACCCTCGCCCCCAAAATCCATGCTTGGTCTCAAAGGTGTAATGTGACTTTTAGAATAAATGTCAAGTATATATCTGCTTCAAAATAAGAAAAATCCACCTCTATTTATACCACTTTCACTTGAAGAATAAAAAATTTTTAAAAGTTAGAAGTATATTACATCAGTGGTATTATGATAATAATTCAACTATGCCAGAGATGTAAAGAGAAATCAGAAGTGTTCTCTGGCCTTATGTTATTCAGACAGACGCACAAGCCAATAAGTGAAACACAGAGAATGCGGGCCATAATAGCTTTTGAAAACATTTTTTTAATCTACTAAGTCATAATTTGGTGCCTGAGGAAACAATCTTCATTCTCTAAGCCAGCAACTGATTTTAGATTTTTCTGATCCATATCAACACAACAGTTGATTATTTTCTGTGCAGGAAATTTCTACTCCTCTTTAGGCCCATAACATTCTGTACATACTTCATAATAAAGTACTTATCCTATAATCTCATAATTATGTATACATCTGCTTTTTCTTTAGAATGTAAGGTCCAGGAGGGAAATTGCTCAGTGCAGGAAACATTCACATGTGTTAATGCCTGCAGAGAGTATCTTCTGAACACACACATGCGTGTGCACACAGACACATGGGTGTACACACAACAAAGTAACATTTGCCTGCCCTTTTCACAGAAGCAGAATGTGTCTCTTAACACACATAACCAGCATATCTTTCAAAACCCAACAGTTTAACTTGAAAATATTCATAAAGATCACTGTCAAATGATAAAAAAGGAAACACGTGCACTAAATAAAGAACATGCCTCTCAGAGATGGCAGGAAAAAAATCAGAATAGTTAAGAGTCAACCACAGCCTCATTTTAAGAGGTGCCCAGTTTCCACAGACTGCTCTGTCACTGACCATCTTATGAGTTCATGTGCTTCAGGTTAATGTTCCATTCTTTAATTAATTACTCCCATCAACATTTATGGAGCTTCTGTCGACTATATGCAAAGTGGTGTGCTGGTTACAGAAGATGCAATAAAGGGCAAAAAATAACCTCATGGAGTTCGCGTTCCAGGGATGGGGCAGACACATGAACAAACATAATGGTGCGTGTGCTCAGCCCTATGATGACAGTGTGGGGACTCAAGGTGTGTGGAGGAGGGTGGGCACTCCTTGACAGATTCAAAGCACTGCACCAGGACTCTAGCTCCCTATATTGTTTCTTCTAGAGAGCCACTGCAGATTTAATAAGTGTAATCCAAGCTGAACTCAAATGATAGCGCAAGTAACTCAGGATAACCCTGATGTCCCAGACTTGGAGTGGATCCACTAGTCTCAGAGGAGTCCCATTCCCTCCAGATCCATCTGTCTCTACCCACCCCACCCTTGTTCCAGATAAAAATTCACAAGCATTATTCTTAATGTATCTTTGCTGGGAAATAAACTGGTAGGCTGGGGTCCAGCACAATTCCAGGTTGAACATTGAATCCACAAGTTACATGGGTACCACTTATAATCCATGGTATAATACATGTGAGTGGTTTTTTCCAATAATTTTTTTGTTTATCATTTTGGGAGGAAGAGACATACCAATGAGATATAGTAGTACATGGAACCTCTTGATTTATCATGGATCATGAACTTGATCATGACCTCCAGTGTTTAATCAAAGCCATGTTTAAGATCTCAAAGCTCCAATGAGGTTTGGAAAAGGCTTGGGAAGGGGGAAATAAGTGTTAGCCTAATCCCAAAATGTTCCTTGCTTTGTGTGGTATTACTGGCATCATTAGGCCTACTCCTTGCATCTGTCAGCAAATTTTGATAGAAGGCCACTATTAACATGTATGTTAAGTATGTTAACATGATGTGTATGTTAACATACATATGTTATGTATATTAGTATGTTAAGATGTTAAGTAAGTTAACATGATAAGTATGAACTGAAACTTATCACCCATGAATGTAAATTTGGTTCATCAGATTAGTGGGTGTCATCTCAGAAATGAAGAATTAGTATTCTAGGTGGAAGGGGGTAGAGCATTGTATAGGTAATAGAAAATGGCTTCGTTTTTGGATTGCTACATGATTGGCTGGTTCTTGAAGTCCTTTAAGATCACAGAATTCCCAGTCTCAGGCTCTGGGCCAGCCATGACCCTAATGTATGAATCCTTACCAAACACCTAGTTTCTGTTCTTCCTAGGATGAGAAACTGTTGTGTTCCCAAATAGACACTTAGTTTTCTGATATCTCAGCTGATAGAAAGGGCTTCCTGATAAGCTGCAAACTGCAAATTCTACTCATTGGTCCTGTTTTTTTCACCCTGAAGTCAGAAGAACCAACCTACTGACTTGGTTCTAATCATCTACTGCTATGGTGTAAGGCCTAACATTAAGATTCAATATTACGTGTTGCCTTGACATCTGGTGAAACCAGGGAGCCTCACATGGTCTAGCCACAAATCTGCCACCATTCTACGCCCCGTGGATAAGATCCCCTAGCCAAACAACCCTCCTTATTGAGAGGGACAAGCACACTTTCAGCTCATCCCTGACTGGTGGATATAGCTCCCTGCTAGCCTGCAGAATTATTCAAACAAGCCAATCTCACCCCTGTGGGGACTGGGGGACACCTCACTCTCTTGTTACTATGAAGCCTGCTTCTCACGGCCCCTGCTGATTCACTTTGTTCCAGGGTGCAGCCCCGTGTAGCCCTGCATCCTCATCTGCCAGGCTGTGAACATATGTGACTAATAAACTGCTGCCAAGCTCATCTGTCCAGTGTCAGGTGTCATGCATTTGGCTGTCCCCATTTCTCTGGAGGTGGGGGTGGAAATCCCTCCCTCAGCAATGGGGTGAAGTAGAGACAATCAGAGCAGCTGCATGTGAGTAGGAGGGCTTATGTACCTGGGAAGAGTGGGCGAAACAGAGGCCAGAAGAACTCGATTTCATGCAAATTTAAAAATCACATTTCCTCACACTTTCCATCTTCTCTAAATACCACTCCTGAGTTTTCTTAAGTGACTGTGGGGTATGGCTGCTGACGTAGCACGAGCTTAGGAAACAAGCTGAGTGAAGAGAGGTGGAAACAAGAGTCACAATTGAGGAAAAAGAAAATAAGGAAATATTCTGGGGTCTCAAAACCATCGGTGACTTGAAGTATATTCTAGAAAATGTGTAATTATTCATTCAATTCACCAGCAGATTCCACCCACATCTTAACTCTAGTTCACTGGATATCGCATTTCAGGACACCAAAACTCTACCTGTCTCTGTGTGAAAACAAAGAGTGACGAACAAGAGAATTAGTGATTAGTACTAATGTATGTGTTCAAGTTACAGATGCAGATCTGTCTCCCCTCCCCCATCCCACCCCAAGCTAATGGATGAACCTCAATCAATACACTCAGGAAAGACCACAGAATCAATAACAGGGCTAATTTAACAGAATTAAGAAGTGGCTTTTTTTTTTTTTAACAAAAAAGCAGACACATTGGCAATAACCACATTCTTAATGTTGCCTAGCAACAAGATATAAAAATGATGTACAATGTCAGTAACTTATTTTCACGTACAAAAACAGCCCCCTGCCTTGGCAATGCTATAATGTACTTTTCCCCAACTAGAACTCCACCGAGACTATTAACGTTACCATTTTCCATAATATACTCTGTTAAACAATCATGTGTTTTAGTGCATTAAAACACTGAATTTACTTAATGACTACTCAGTGAAGCAGCAGCTACAAAAGGGAAGGAGTTTTTCTGTTTCCATTTTAAGCTTATAGGTTCATTCCCTGGCCAGGGGAGTTCAATAGATAGCAAACGTAATGAATCTAAACACCAGAATTCACACATAAAACTGAACACCAGAATTCATACATAAAAGGGGAGAGAACAGGGCAAGGAGTGGTCTTTTTTTTTTTTTTTAAAGATTTTATTTATTTATTCATGAGAGACAGAGACACAGGCAGAGGGAGAAGCAGACCCCATGCAGGGAGCCCGACATGGAACTCGATCCGGGATCTCCAGATCATGTCCTGGACTGATGGCGGCACTAAACTGCTAGGCCACTCAGGCTGCACAAGGAATGGTTTTATATGTGTTTTAAAGGGAAAGTAGGGAAATGAAACTAAAGTGCAGTATTAGTACTTCTTGGTGATTTTTAATTTTTTTTTTTTTATTTAAGATAGTCACACAGAGAGAGAGAGAGGCAGAGACACAGGCAGAGGGAGAAGCAGGCTCCATGTACCGGGAGCCCGACGTGGGACTCGATCCCGGGTCTCCAGGATCGCGCCCTGGGCCAAAGGCAGGCGCCAAACCGCTGCGCCACCCAGGGATCCCATCTTGGTGATTTTTAAGTTTCTTCTTTGGATGTGAAAGAAGTTTCTGGAAGGCAGAAAGCCTTGGAGGTTCCAAGGTATGCCTTTGGATATGGGAGTGAAGGTGCAACAGGAAGGGAAAGTGACAGCAGAGAGCTTTATCGGAGGGGCTGGTAGAGAAGACCAGGCAGGGGCTAGAGGGGCTGAGCTCTCAGTGGCCACATGGGCAAGCCCTCAATCAGGGGATCCTCATTCCTAACACAGCTGCTGCTCTGGCAGGTGGGAAGGGGAGCAGATCTGCCCAAGCTGGGGCTTTACATATATTATCTCATTTCATCCTCCTATGAGTTCATTTAATAGAAGCAGAAAATAGGCTCAATGAGATTAAGTGATTTATCCAGAATCACTCAGCTAGTAAGTGGTAAAGCTGGGATTCAAAACCAGATCTGGCCTCAAAGCCACAGTTCATCTTTGCCCCACGTGGCTGTTCCTGAGGTCCTGCTGTGGGGGATGCTCTGGGATCATGTACCAAGGTGTGAAGGAGGAAACCTATTTCCCCTGAAGAAACAAAGAGACAAAAACCAAACTTGCCTGATGAGCCTCAGATCATAGTGCACTATATTCATGTGGACATGTGTTAACTTACATGCTCCCAGGATTTTTTTTTTTTGCAAGTTTCTTATCACTCTTATGTGGGATCATTAACTCCTTACTTTGGGGCCATGTAATATGTTAGAAGAAAGCCCAACAAACTATTTTCTGCTGGATAGAGCATCTTATTTAGGAGACCTTTGGTAAGTACTGCTGGATAACTTGTGCAACAAAGGACACTCAGTTTTATGAGATCTTTGCAGAAATGGATCTGTCATATTCATCACTTGTGCTGGAATATAGTAAGTGCTCATAGCTATGTATAAGGTCAACTCTATGCCCTCATGAATTTCAAGGTTTCCCCAGTTAGCTGATTGACCAGTGATTTTTACTCAGGATCTTCTGGAGCTTGAATCAATACTGGCACCTGTAAAACAGCCTGAGATGAGCAAAACGATCCATCATCACTGGATGCTAATCTGAAGTGGACGTATTGTTTACTGGGAAGGCCAGGCGATTATAGGTGAAGACTACTTGAAAGCAGCTGAGCATCCTCCTGGTTGCTATGCAACCCCAGACAAGTTCCTGGTCTTGTCTGGCCTCTCTAACCTCCCCTGTTTTCTGACCTAGGAAATACTTAGAACACACTGTCAGGCAGTCAACAAGCATTTACGGAATACCCACAGGGCACAAAGCAATAAACTTACTGCTTATTTAAGCCAGGAAATAAGGCTAAAGCAAAGCAGAGGATTAGTCCAAATACCTGGGCAAACGAGGCACCAGTAAAAGTATTAGGCTCTGAAATCCTCCAGGTGATTGCGGCCTTATGCAGTTGAGGCTTTGGGGGCATTTTAAAATTAGTATCTGAATAATCTTGTCTACTAACTTTAGTAAGAATGTGTATGTGTGTGTGTGTGTGTGTGTGTGTGTGTGTGTGTGTGTTTTCCTATTGCTGCTGTAAACAAATCATCCCAAATTTGGTGACTTAAAACAACACAAATTTATGATCTTACAGTTCAGAATCTTAGTAGTCCAGAATGGGCTAAAATCAAGGTGTGAGTGGGGCTGTGTTCTATTCTGGAAGCTCTGGTGGAGAATCTATTCCTTGCCCTCTCCAGTTTTAAGAGACTACCCATGTTCCTTAGCTTGTGGCTTCTTCTTCCATCTTCCAAGTCAGGCACCTTTTTCATACTCCCATCTCTTCTGCCTCTCTCCTCTACTCAGGAAGGGCCTTAGTGATTACATTGGAGCCACCCAGATAATATAGGATATAGGATAATCTCCCCATTTCAAGATCAGCTGGTTGGTAACCTTAATTTTCTTTGTAACCTTAATTCCCCTTTGCCATATAGCCTAGCACAGTCCCATGTTCTGGGGGTTAGAATATGGACATCTTTGGCGGGGGGTGTGCATTATTCTGCCTACCACAGTGTATGTTTATGAGTAATTATATATCAAAAGCAATGGTGGGTTATAAATTTTATGGTTACAGCTCTGGGACCTGTATAAGACTATCTATTGCCTTCAGCACTTTATGTTCTAAGGAAGGTAATATATACATAAAATATTCACCCTACAATCAAAAACAACCCTGACATTTATAACATGATTTATAGTTTGCAAAGCACTTTAACACATATATTTTCTATAAGACCCTCATAACGACTTTGCAAGGTAGATAAGGGAAGCACTGTTATCTCTGATTTACAGATGCATAAACTGAGGCACAGAGGGATTTCCTTAAGGCCACAAAATCAGATTCAAACCCAGATATGCAGAGTTCAGGTCCACTGTTCTTTCTATTACCCATACTGCAAGACCCTCATGGCATATGTCATATCAACATATATTGCCCAGAGAATTGTTGTAAGAGACCTTGCTTCTATTCTATGAAAGGAGAAATAGGTGTGAGGTTATTCAGAAATTTAATGAAGAACGCAAAGCACGCCTCTCATGGAGCTGAGGTGATTCTCTCTGCAACAACTCAGAGCTTATCTCTGATCGATGCCATGGGTAGTGACACAGTAATGGGCTGAGACGACAGGAGGAGCTGCTTGTATAGGCAGAGTTACCATAGCACTGAGGCACAGCAGAGCAATGTGTGTGCCTCACATCCATAGTAAAAGAACTTGCTCACTTTATGGTTCAGAGTTGTGGGTTGTAGTTTTGGTGGGCTTTTTTTTTATAGTTATAAAAGAACGCACCTGCAGGACAGCTAAGAGCCTGTGTTCACATTGGCAACTAGGAATATAAACTTGATAGCCAGAGAGGTTGAGGGGTTTTGTTAAAATCTTGCACTCCTGTTTGCCCCTATGAGTGATTTTATTCTCCAAAAAGGTACAACATTTTAATGGAAAATCCAAAATCAGAAACTTGTCCATTTTGACCATGATCTCACAGATTTGTTCTGTTTCATACTTTAAAAACAATAAGAGGAATGAATTTCATGTCCCTCTAAAGGGATGTGCTGATGATTAGTGAAATGTGACCACTCCTGATGACTGGCTTAACGCATGGCTAGGGCCAGTCGACAGTGATGGCATGGGGTTGTTATCTTCCACTTTCTCGATTTAGAGGCTGCCCACAGTAGCCTTTCCAAGTCAGATATTACTCTTTCCTTCCTAGTAACCTCTGAAGAAACCTCTCAAGGTGAAACACAGACAGAAGCTGAAAAGTCACAGTCGCCAGCTGGCAGTGCTGGACAAAAGTGCATGGTACACCCTGGCCGAGTGGTATCCTGAGGGAAGACCTTCCAAGCCCCAGAACCCCCAAATGCTCACTGTGCACTACCTCAAGACGTGACTCTAATGGTTAAGCCAGTGAAAGATAAGAAAGATAGTCCCTGGTATAATGCAGGAAAATACATAAATGTAAATGCATAAAGGGAACTCAAGTGTGACTCCCTACCTTAATTGCCTAACACAATTCCCACTAGATGCATAAATTATAGTTCCTATTAACAGCACTATGAATAATAATCAGTTTACTTTCTGACTTGTATCTAAATATACTTTCTATATGATTTCATCTTTTATTCAGCTGTTTAAAAGCAGAACATCTAATTACAGTTCCTATTAGTCAACATTAATTTTTTTTTTTATTTTTGCTATGGAGCATGTGTGATGACTGATTTTCTAAAAACAGAATTCTTCAGCATATGGAACAAATCGTGTTATTATTAATGCATTCCCAAATGACTCTGCATTTCAATTCCCTTAATTATTTAGTCATTGCTGATTATGTCTTTTTACAATTCATTATCTCATTTCTTGCCATGTGGGCATTTTATTCATTAAGTGTCAAAATGAAGGGTTTGACCTAAAAAAAAAAAGATAATCAGGAAATACTGACATATTTTTAAAAGTCCGTGTTTCCCTTCTTCAACATTTTCATGCCATGTGATAACACACTTTAAACAACAAGTATTTCAAGGACATCTCTAGGTAGCAATGCTAATCTGTGTATTGTGACAGCCACTGTTGGCTCAGGTTGGAGGGGCATCAAGGAGGGGAGGCTATGGAGTTGCTTACAGGAGACATCTCTCAAGATTAGAATGTACCAGTTCCAACTATAGCTCAATCACACTCTGATGTTCTCATTTTAAACAAAGATACTATTTGTGTTAAGTGGATTGTTGTACTAGTTTTCTTCCAAAGCTAAAATGATCTTTTAAAAATAGCTCTTTAAGCAGTGCTGGGAAACACAGGATAAGAAACATTTACTAAGTTGAAAGAGAACTAGCTCTTAATGGGAATTAATTTCGTCCTCTGGCTGGTCCTACCAAAGTTCCAAAACCAGATTCTGACTTGGGTATTTACTAAGGCCTGGGCACTGGGATCTTCATGCAGATGTTGGCTTGTGATTTCAGTGAGGTCAGTGAACCTTGTCTGAGACCAAACTCCTTGTCGAAACAAATAAACAAACAAACAAACAAAGGCAAGGGGAAACTATGGAAGGATAAAGAAGGCTAAGGATGTGAGAAAATTAGAAGAGAACATACTTCTTTCTACCTGGCTAAAGCCTGTGTCTGAGATGTCAGGTTTTCTCAACAAAACTGTGCTTTATTTGTAACCTAGATGGTAGATACTACATGCAGTAGCATAGGACAAAACGGTAATCCTCTCAGTCCGTGTATCTTCCAGCTAACCATGTACCTCCTGATCATGCTATAGTTAAGTACTACTAAACAGGATGTGAAAAAGGAACTGATTTTTGTTTTATAATTCAGAACAACAAATGCTATATAATCAAAGGAAGGTGCATCTAGGCAAGACAAAACTTGCAGTAGATGGGCTCTTAGGAGAGTATTATGACTTTTTGCTTAATACTCATCTAAGGCCTAGGAAGAGAATTTCTTTGGAGAAAGATACCTTAAGGTTGGGATGTTTTTCTCCCCCATCTGAAGTGGGGGAGGGGAAGGGAGTTGGTTCCTCATCACCTCAAGCCTAAATGCAAGGGCTTTCTGACACACACCCACGCACACATCAACAACCCTCAGAAGACTTTGTATTTGCTCTGGGTGCTTGGGGTTACCTAACTTAAGTCTGAAAAAAATCAACAGGGGAGCAGCCACTGAATGGCTGACAGGGCGGCACAGAAGGCTATGTCATGTATGGACTGCACGTTGACCTACAGAGAGACAAGATAATACCCTGGATGCAGAAGTTGGGTTGCACAAGAACATGGAGAGAAGAGGGGGTCATGTGGAAGATGGAAAGAGGCACTACCTTCATCAAAAGAGCTATAGGTGAATGTTCACAATGGGGACAAATCTTTTTAGAACCATTAAAACATCCCACAAAGAACCAGTGCTCTTTCCCAAAGAGAAAGACCCACCAACTCCACAGAACACCAGTGCCAGTTCACAGGGATAACCAAGTATGATTTCCTGGGCCCTTAGTACTTTATTGTCACCCTGGTTCTAGCTGCGGGGGAGCCAGAAACCCCAGCTGAAAAAAGGAATTATGCAAACCAGTGAAATATAGAAGGAACACCTGTCTCTCCTCCCCTTCTAGGATTCCAGCCTGAAGGAAGTCAAGTTGGGGGTAAGAGAATCTTTAACTTTAAATGAAGTTCAGAGCTTTGATGATGCCTATAACTGGGCATTTTAGTTACTGAAGTGAGATTTTATTTTTTTTGTCATTAAGAGTGACTAGAGGACTTTTGAATCATCTAACAGTGTCTGGGAAAGCCATGGAAACTAGTGAGATTTCATTTAAGGGCAGGAGAAGTTGCCCACAAAAAGGATTTCAAGAGATCATGTGATCAAAAACATCGGGCTTTGCAACCTATTGAGTCTTTGGATGTAACAGTTGCATTTCTTTTTTTCTTTTTCTTTTTTTTTCCTGTGGCAAAATATATGTAACACAAAATGTACCATTTTAACCCATTTTTAAGTATACTGTTCAATGGCATTAAGTACATTTGTATTGTTGTGTAACCACCATCCGTCCACAAAACCTTTTCATCTTTCCAAACTGAAGCTCTGTTTCCTTTAAATAATATATAATAGTTGCATTTTAAAGCACAAATAAAAAGAACTCAGCATAAGGTCTAGCTCTTGGCCTTGGAATTTACTACAATGCTTTTGTTGCTATTTTACTTACTTATTGCATTTCTGATGCTCTTATTTTTGTGTGTGGAGATCGGAGTTTCAGACTGTATCATAGTCCTCCTGCTTATTAATTTCCTCTAACATTTCTTGTAAAGTAGGTCTGCTGGTAATGAATTCCCCAAATTTTGGTTTGTCTATGGAACTCTTAATTTAACTTTTAAGGAATATTTTTTGCTGAGAATTCTGGGCTGACAGCTTTTTCTTCTTTAACTACTTCAAAGATGTCACTCTATTTATTATCTTATTGCTTGCCTGGCTACTGATGAGAAGTCTTCTGTCATTCTCATCTCAATTCCTCTGTTGGTAATGTGCCTTTTTTCTCTGGCTGGCTGACTTCAAGATTTTCTCTTTGTCTTTGGTCTTCAGCAGTTTTAATATGATACACCTTGGGGCAATGTGTTGGTATTTACACTGCTCAGCACTCTTCGAGCCTGAGCTTCTGGGATATGTGCATTGGGATCTATCACTAATTCTGAAAATTCTTGGCCATTATTTGTTTTGCCTTATTCTCTTTTATTTTCTTCCCCCTCTTCAGATTCCAGTTACGTGAATATTTCACCATTTACTATTATCCTACAGATCTTAGATGCTCTGTGTTTTCTTTTTCTTATAGTTTTTCTCTTTGTTTTCATTTTGAGCAATTCCTATTGACTTATCCTCATGCTCCTGGACTCTACCTCAATTGTGTCCAGGCCACTGATGAACTCATCAAAGGCATTTTATGTCCCACTGTGTTTTCCATTTTTCCAATTTTTTCATGTGGCTCTCTTATAGCTCCCCAATGAAATTACCTATGATTCTGCATGCATGATTTTGGGTTCCTATCTGAGGTAAAAACTAATTTCATAATTTTAGATGTCTTTTCCGTCAGAGACACTAATGTGTTGATTACAGACATTTAAGTTCTAATGTCTGTGTCACATTGGATTCCAGTTCTGATTGACTGCTTTGTCCCTTCAGACTATGCTTTTCTGAAGCCTTTTCATTGGTCCTATAAGTTGGTGCTGAAAGTCATACATGTCATATAGGGCAGCAGACTCTGAGGTAAGTATGTCCTGTGCTTGCAGATGAGAACACCTTTCTCTCTGTTAGGTCTTTAGTGTGCAGGTTTGTGTTAATCTAGTCAGAAGTTGGTCTGGATATGAAATTTTGCTCTCTGCTCGGCTTGAGTTCTCCCCACTTGACTTTGGATCTTCCCTATGCATGGCTCTTCCGATTGTATCCCACTGTTATTTTTACTCAATGCTTGCTAGTATGGTGGTTGGAGAATTGGGGAGGGAAAATGGACTCTGATGTTCTGATTAAGACTTGGTGTCAGGTAGGCAGTGTGAACATGAGTCTTGGTGGTGTGGCCGTCCTCCAGAAGTAATGTTAGGTAGCACATATTCCTGTGCTTTCCCCATAGGTAATGCTGTTTGTTTTCTCTTCCCCAGAACAGTGGATCTCCCCCCTAGGGGCCTCAGGATGCATTTTGGTTGTATTCCTTCTAGAGATTAAGGGTTTTGTTTCTTAGGAATGAGAGGGAGAGGGGTCTGAGCTCAGTTTTGGAAGTGGTTGACATTCCTCTGCCCCACCAGGGGGATCCACCAGTGCTCTCAGGCTGCAGTTTCATGCCCTTCTTCCTACAGATGAAGGCTTCCAAGCAGTCGGAGGGATAGAGGAGTTGGGTCAGGATGGAGGTTGAGCTGTGACTGCTATTCCCCTCCCTAGCCAACACCACAAGAGAGCCTTATCAGTATGCTCCCTAGTCTTTCCTATGAGTGCCTGGTGGAGGTAACCACTTCTATGTTTGTGGCACTCTCCTGTGAGCCCACATCTGACTTCAGCAATTCATTACAAATTTCTAACTGAATCTTCTTACTGTTTTACATGGCCTTGGGTGGTGTCCCACATCAGCAAATGTTCAGGTCTTGTTTCTTCCTGAAGGTGCCTGTCTCTCATCACATTTCAGGTTAATTGTTTGCCCTATGATGTCAGTTCTTTCATGGGCTAAATAGTTAATTTGCTGTTTCTCTAGCTCTTTTTTCTCATTGTGAGAGTGGAAGCAGTACATCGTCCAGCTCTCTTGTCTTCTTTCTGTAGCTCTGAGCTGAAGCACTTGTGTTTTTAATAGCACTTTACCATGTTGTGTACAATCCTTAATCATCTTTGAGCTACACAACAAATCTGGGTCAAGCACATATTACTGCTGCCAAGGCAGACAAGACAACCAGCTAGAAAACTTACTGTTAACAATTCTGAATATGTATGGCCAAGTATTGACAGGTATCATTATAAACTCTTAATTCACTCAAGAGTAGATTCTTATCAGAGGTAACACTAAGTTTATAATTTTAGATGCTTCTGAGTTCCCGTGAAGACATGAATTTTCTATGTAAAATTCTAGCTCTTATGTAAAATTCTAGCTCTTATTCATTTTGGACCCTAGAATTCTCTGGCTTTCATAATAGTAATAGTTCAAGGCACTGAATACAATTTAGCAAGTAATATGTCCCATGCTTGAAAGTATATAAGATGTCTTTAAATACTGAATAAGTCTATTTTTTCATGAAGTTAGATTTTCAATAAACGATTCCAGTACTTATCAGAATGACTGCTGGGTGCTACAAAGTCAAACACAAATGTAGGCAATCTCATTATAATTGAAATTAAGTCTGTACATCTCTGAAAAATATTGAAAAGAAATAATCCTTCATACATGGTATAAAAAATGCCAACCAACTTCCCTTCTCATATCTTCTTTTAAGAGTCTCTATAAAAGCTTAAGATTTTCTGAACCTACCCCTTTGAAGACCTCCACTATTTTAATTCATTGTCCTTTTAAGTCCAAGTATTTCTGAGTTTTACATTGCTCTCCTTGGTTGAAAAAGTATATGTGGAAAGGATTTATATTTAAGTAGGAGGGTTCTATGTCATTTGCCAGCTGTTCCAAGCAATGTACCAAGTGTATTTCAATGTGAAAATACTGTTCTAAGTTAGAAGTTTTGCATGATTTTTAATCCTTTGTGAGCTCTCAAAAGGAATCTTTAGGAACATAGTAGACTTCAACACATATAAAAATTACTTTGCCCCAGTAATCTGATTTATAATTAGGCATAGTTAGTATAACCATATACTTGTAAAAGCAACTTATAGGCATAAGTTGACATAGTTTTATAATCAACTAAAAAGGCAAAGAAATTTAAATAAGTACTTTAACTGTACTTAATGAGATAAAAAGCTATCAACCACCTATCAAACAAATGTTCCACCAGGGGGTGTAGTCTGCATTTATTCCCTTTGCAGCCACTTTGTACTTAGTACATGCACCTGAACAGTTGTATAAAAAATTCTATTTTTGTAAAGTGATTTATAATGTCCCACTGGCTTTTGATTTTATTCCACGTTTTATTGTTTGTCAAACTCAATGATTTCCTACACTTTTGTTTTCCTATTAACGCTGTTTTAAAGAAACTGTAAACAGACATCTAGGTTCTTTAGGGGGAGTTTGCTGTTGATCCTAGGTCGATCTTTTCCTATAGCTAGGAATCCTTTAGCAAAGATAATCTCACAAATACCCTACAGCTAGATAGTCTAGATTGCCATTTCTTTAAGTGAACCTCATCTCTAATTAATTTGAAAATACTCGATTATCCTAACAAGAATACCAGCAGCTAACAGTCATCAGCTCCAAAATAAAATGTTTATTTCAATCACAGATTTACAAAATTGGTTTACCTCCAAAACTGCATTTGATGAATGAAAATATTTTGTTAGACGCTGACTCACTAGGATGTGTGTATTCACAAATTTACCCAGCAATAGATGTCACAACCATATCAAATAGTGAGAACAATAGCCTTTTTTTTTTTTCTGGGCAAAATGTGCACTGTCTTGAAATCTGTATTAGCTCAGTGTTACCCAGCCAGTTGGTGGCAGAGCTGTGGCTGAACACAGGAGTATATCTGATGCAAAAGCTTGAACTTCAGGGCAACTCACACCTGTGCAGTCAGGGGTGCCTGGGTTTGTCACCTGGAATTCTTGATTTCTCTTGACTCTCCATCTTTACCCATCCCTCTCCTCGGGAGGAGCAGAGCACTGATTGCTGCTGCTCTTACCAAGAGTAATATGGGCAGGAGGTGTCAGTAATGTACAGCTCCATACAAGGCAGCACATAACATAGGCTGATGCAAAGGAACCCACGGTTTCAAAACATATTAGTAACTAGCTTACGCATGAATATGCACTCGAGATCAATTTGTACGGTACTGTCGGCAGTATTTCTAATGCTCACTGTGCATCCCTCATGCCACACAGCACATACCAATCCTCAATCTAACTCCTTCCAGACGCTTTGCAGCTTCTTACCACTGGAAAACAACTGTGGCCATCATGCATCCCTTTGTTTCCTCAAGGCCATAAGAAAGAGGTTGGTACAAATGCAAATCTTGATATGCCCCCACAAGAAGGATGTGCTCAGTCTTATATTTTGAAAATATTCAGAGTTTAAAGGATTGCATCATATTGTGTTTATGAGCTTGGGCTCTGGAGACCTGAGTTTGAACTCAAACTATGTCTCTTAATTGCTCTCTACATTTCCGTTGTCTTTTCTGTAAAATAGGGATGACATCATATAGAGTTACTTTGAGGATTAAAAGAAGTAATAGATGTGAAGGGCATAGCCATCTATATATGTAAAGCAATGGCAATATGATGCTTTCTGATGCTTTAAGTCACATAGTTTGCTCTGGTCCAAGAAGCCTATTCAAATTCCCATACCTTAAAGACAGGGAGGCTAGGAGGCAATATTGATTTGATTAGCTCTTCATCATTTTCAGTGAGAAAGGTCCAGCACCCATCCTGCAAGCTTTCCCAGTGCTCCTAAGATACTGGGGTAGGAGGGAGGAGCGGGGAGGGGAGGGGAAGGGGAGGGGAGGGGAATGCATTTTTAAAATGTTCAAATCAAAATTACCGTTCAGCTGATTTCCTAAACATTTGTTCTAATTCGCCAAATATTTTGCTCACTGCCTTGTCTTTCTATCTTCCTCCATTTGCATGTGCTTTGCTTTTGATGTGGCACACACTTTAAAAATACATTATTAAGCAGACAAGCACGTCACCCCTGGAGCTAGCACTCAGTCCCCTGCTTATTCTTAACAAATCTCCTTTTGTGTTCTATTGTGCTGAAGCGATTAATCATTTCAACTATTCAAGGGCTGCTGCTGATCTTTCTAGATGATGCCAGCTACGATGACCCCTCCTCCCCCACCATCCACACCACTTTAAACATGTTAGGAATCTGCTTTGGAGTCTTTATTCATATCACAGTGGGCTTCTCATTTCATACAACAATAACTGGTGAACCTCCAAGAGAACTCTGTGTTCATTTCTCATCTTTTTCCTGAGTCTAGGGTTGAGATGTGTGTGGAGAGGCTGGTAAGAGGCATTGGTGAAACAAAACAAGGAAGCAGAAAGTTAAGTCAGAACGGCAAATGCTTATTTTGCAGATTAGTAGAGAGGTTTTTATCTCACTGTCTGGAGAGAACCTGTTGCACCTCATTGTGCAATATCATCTTCTTCATTGCATGTGGCTGTATTTTCTTATCCCTCTTGCTTCTTTCTCACTAGTTATTTGCAATGGAATTTTCTTTTCTTTTCTTTTGCAATGGAATTTTCAAATGGCTTTTGTAGTCCAACTAGAGTCTCAGATTTACCAGGTTCTCAATCTGTAATCTGGTTACAGAGAAGCAGCCTGGGTAGGTTGTCAGGGATGGTCATTTTTTAGAAGCTGTAACTCTAACATTTTTAGCTAACTTTTAAAGGTTCTGCTTTGAAAAACCTACTCTTCAACCCCACCCTATCCCCAGATATACACCATTAAGGTGAATGCAAAAACATGTTTAAAAATTGGCCAAAAATACTGTTAAGTCACAAGTTATTGCTAGGGAAGGGAAGACTAAAATGATTCATTAAGGAAATATGCAGATGCAAGTATTTCAATAATGTTAAATGAATTAATATAGAATCCCTGGGTAATTTAAAAAGAAATAGGCACTTTACATATAGAAATAAATCTATATTTGAGAATATTAAAAAGATATTAACAAGTAGCTGAGGATAGAGTTTTAAATAACTGCATAATATGTCAATAATAAGCATGCCGACCTTAAGATTTTTAATCAAATTTCAGAAGCCTAATTAATGTTCATAGATACTTTGTTTAAAAAAAATAACATAAAATCTTTAATATTTTTAATTCCGCAGAGCTGCAGATGTCTAATTATTTAGGATTACAATGCAAAAATAAAGCACTAAAAACATTATGTTGAAAAATCTGTAATAATAAACAGTGAACTGCCCACAGGTCACAACATCTTTAATGTCCTAGGAAAGTCAGGGAAGAAAGATGCCCTAGCCGATGCTAGGTTACCTATTCTGAAATTATGGGCTGTGTGGATAGTTCTCAAAATCAGAACAAAATAAGATGCCTATAGGTATGGGATCACGTTCTAAAAGTTATGCAAAATGTCTGAATTCCAACCCCTACATTTAAAATATACTCACATTGCACTGCATCCAATCAACATAAAAACAAAAGAATTGCACATCTACAAATCACATTTCTTCAGACTTATAACATATAAATGAAATGGAAAGGGAAAATTAGGTTTCTAGGTTTTTTCAGATTATGTTGATTTAAATAATTATGAATATAAGAACTATAGGGACGCCTGGGTGGCTCAGCAGTTGAGTGTCTGCCTTTGGCTTAGGGCCTGATCCCAGGATCCAGGATCAAGTCCCACATCAGGCTCCCTGTGAGGAGCCTACTTCTCCCTCTACCTATGTCTCTGCCCCTCTCTCTTTCTCTGTGTCTCTCATGAATAAATAAATAAAATCTTTAAAAAAAAATAAGGACTATAGAAAATGCAGATTAATATCCATATGGATGGTCTAATTTTTCAAGGCCATTATCTCTTTAATCTGTAAATTATCATCTTCCATTTAAGAAATTATTTTCAGGACACCTGGGCGGCTCAGTGGTTGAGCATCTGCCTTTGGCTCAGGGCATGATCGGGGTCCTGGGATCAAGTCCCATATCGGGCTCCCCACAGGCAGCATGCTTCTCCCTCTGCCTATGCCTCTGCCTCTTTCTGTGTTTCTCATGAATAAATAAAATCTTAAAAAAATTATTTTCAACTTACCTATGTGGGTACAAATTTGTAGCAAATTTGTAATTTCACACCCCTGAATTTGAAAAAGTAACAGAGAACACTGTGTGTGGTTTTCATGATAATAAAGATAATTTTAAAATGTATGTCTTGAGCTGATCGCTTTTGGGTAGATGTGTTTTAATTGTTCTAAGAACTGCTTTCCACAGAGCATATTAGCAGTGGAAAGAGCTCTGACTTCTAGCCCTTGATTCTCTGAGCAGCAAAATGGTAATTAACCAAATTATCTCTGCAAATTTATTATCTTGATTTCTTCAACTTGTACATTACACTCATTATCTATCAAAATGAAAAACTCCATCTCCTGAAAGATAATCAGAACACAAATAGCGGATAGAAAGGTCTGAGCTCTCATGATGTGTACACCAGCCAGAGCTGCTGGACTCCTTTTCATTTCCAATCCTCAGGAGTTAGGAGGTGAATTTTCATCTCTCTTGCATTTGTGCTAATTGTAGGATGTGTCCTATGCTCCCAGGTCACATGACAGTCTTGGCTATCCTTATAGAGGTATGTTCTAGGGGGATGGCACTTCAACGTTTTTATTTTTTCTTTTTCTTTTTCTTTTTTGCAGGATAAGGTAGAGAGCAAGAACAGACATTGAGCAAAAGGTCAAAGTCATTCATTCATTATTCTCCATCCATTTATTCAATATTTATCAAACATTCATTATGTGACAGTCATTTTGATAGTCCCTGGGGATAGATGGTAACAGCTTAATGCGCACTAAGAAAGACCATTATGACTCAATGGAATAAGTGGTCTTAGAATAAAGGGTACCTTTTCTGCAGAATACAGAAAAGGAGCATATAACTCAGACTCCGGAATCAGGAAGGCTTCCTGGAGGGAGTGACCTCTCAAGGGAGGCTTGGAAACAGCTGAATTTGGGGTAAGGAGTAGACAGAGCATGTTCTGGGGGTAGAGAAGATCATGAGGTAAGTCCAGAGGTGAGGGAAAGGTGCTTGAAAGCACTCTTGCAGAATAGAGTATAGAGTGTGAGGAGGGCAGTAGGGAAAGATAAGGCTGGGATGCAATGCAGGGCTAGGACCTGTGTGGCTCTATGGAACCACACCCACTCTGCCTCTGTCCTGAACCCAGACAGGAGCCATGGAAATGTTTTTAGAGCAAACATGCTTTGGAAAGCTGATTCTGCCTACACTGGGAGAGCTGGCTAGAGGCAGCCAGTAGGCAGGTGGCCAAGAGGAGGTCTCTGGAATAATCTATGTGAGAAAGGATGGTGGACTGAACAAGGAGGGTAGCAGAGAGATAGAAAGAAGCACACCCATTTGAGGGAGATCAGGAGACAGAATAACAGACTTGGTTTGGAACCGAATGTGGCAAGTGTGAGGAGAGCAGCTAGGAAAATGAGGACAATCCATGCTGGAGGAAGAGCCAGCAGAGGTCTGAAATGGCACTAGGGTGGAGGTGTCCGAGGCACATATAAGTGGAGCAGTTGGGGCCCTGGATGGCTCAGTCAGTTAAGCGTCTGACTTCAGTTTAGGTCATGATTTGAGGGTCTTGGGATTGAGCCCCATGTTGGGCTCTACACTCAGCAGAGAGTCTGCTTCTCCCACCCCCGCCGCCCCTTCCCCTGCTAGTACTCTCTCTCAAATACATAAATAAAATCTTTTTAAAAAGTGGAGCAATTAGAGGGCGGCTGGATAGATGAGCATGAAACTCAGCAAACAGCTGGGCTCAAGAAACACACTGGACCCCCCTCACAGCAAAAATGCCAGCAGAAGCTGGAGAAACTATAGTGAGAAGAAAATAGGACAGAAGTCCAAGGAATCCCAACACATAAAGGGTAGTTACCAGGAAGAGAGGTCCATGGAAGGGAACAAGAAGAAATGACCACCAATTAGGAATAAACCCAGGGCAGCCCCGGTGGCACAGCGGTTTGGCGCCGACTGCAGCCCAGGGCGTGATCCTGGAAACCCTGGATCGAGTCCCATGTCGGGCTCTCTGCGTGGAGCCTGCTTCTCTCTCTGCCTCTCTCTCTCTCTCTCTCTCTCTCTCTGTGTGTGTCTCTATGAATAAATAAATAAAAATCTTTTTTTTAAAAAAAAAGGAATAAACCCAGGAGGGTGTGGTGAGAGATGCTAAGGCTTGAGCATTTTATTTTTTATTTTTTTTTAAATTTTTATTTATTTATTTATGATAGTCACAGAGAGAGAGAGAGAGAGAGAGAGAGAGAGAGGCAGAGACATAGGCAGAGGGAGAAGCAGGCTCCATGCACCGGGAGCCCGATGTGGGATTCGATCCTGGGTCTCCAGGATCACGCCCTGGGCCAAAGGCAGGCGCCAAACCGCTGCGCCACCCAGGGATCCCGGCTTGAGCATTTTAAAGTGGGAAGTGGAGTCAGCACATTGAATGCCCCCCAAGAGATCACACTGGGAATGGTCTCTGCTTAGTGAGAAGCCAGCTTGGAGCAGTGACCATGGTGAAAGTGGTTTCAGGGGAGCAGAGGAGGAGAAATCGAACAGCAGTGGTTGATGAGAAAGTAGAAGTGAGGGTACACAGGGACTTTGGCCAGGGAAGTCAACCGAGGAAGGGGAAAGAGCCATGAGGAGTGCAGCATTGAAGAAGCTCTTTTCCAAAGATGGAAAGCATGTGTACATGTTTACCCTGAGGATGAGACATTACAGGAGATCCAGACTGAAGGAGACCTGGAAGAGAGGGCATTTGTCAACTCCTGAGTTGGCATGGGGCCAGCAAGACAGAATCTAGGCCTATTTGGTTCACTGCTGTACCCCCAGTACCTAGGACAGAGCCTAGCACATTGGCCAATGAAGCGAGCAGGCCAAAGTGCTCATAACTAATCAGCTATCTCCTCAATATCTAGGAAGGTGAAGCTCCTGCTGAGGCAGGAGGGAGGTGCAGGCACCAGAGGTGTGAACCCTGCAACAGACATGACTTGGCTAAGCCAGATGAATCTGGTTCTTAGGGATGAAAAAGTCTTACTCTCTGTGTATAAATCACAGATGCATATACCATACACAGATGTACAGTATATTTGTGGTATCAGAATTTTGTGGGGTAGCAATTAGAAGAGTGTCAAAAGATTCCCTAGAAGGAGATAGTGGAAAAGATTGAGAAACACTGGGCAAAAGCAGAAAGCCTACAGGACACCTATAGTAGCAATGCCTGGTGAACACCACGTCAACAGTGAACTCCAGTGGAAGTAAGTCATTGTTTAAGGGGACCAGCACAGGCCAGCTACCGTGATCCTGCCCTGAAAGCGGGATTCTGCATAAACAAGAGCTGACAATTGGCTGGATGCTTGGAGGGGTCCATGATCCTGCTCTCAGAGCTGGCTGCTTGAGAAAAGGTTTCACTGCTCCATCCTAGAAGTCCTGGAAGGACTGAGAGGTGTTGTGGACTCTAAAGGTGGATCACAGACCAAGCACAATGGTGCTAATGTGGGGTGGGGAGAGCATCAACAGAGGACCCACCTCAGAGGAAGGTAATGCCTCACACATGGCCATTCCAGCCACAGGATGAAACTGGCAAGCTTTTTTGGGGAAAAGATGGCCATGCCCTTAGGGAGTTTGATGGGGCAGAAACAGTAGTAAGAGGTCTTCAGTGACTTGTATGCAAGGACCTGTTTACAAGGACGAGCTGCCCAAGAGAATTTCTAGGTTACAGAGAGAAGCAAATAATGTAGGGTAGAGGTGAAGAAGGTTGTGTTATGAGCCTTTTATGGTAGAAGTTTTCTGACACAAAGGTTATATACATGCACACACACATTCACAGTCTGAAAATACTTTTGCAAACAAAGAGAATCTTATTTGTACATGTTAAATACTAATATCACTGTAGCAAATATTCTAATGTTTTTGTGCTTCTTAATTAGCACTCCCAAATGTTCTTCATTAAATGACTTAACATAATAATTCCATAAATAATTACCAGTTTTGATCTTTGATAAGGTTTCTTTTTTTTTTTTTTTTTATAAGGTTTCAAAGTCCAAGGAGCACATATGCTTATATTATAACTTAGGTTTAGAAACAGGAAAGAAAAAACAAAATTGCATTTGTTCTGTTAGGTAAATTTAGCAAAGGACATGAAACAAGTTGAGTGCCCAGCACTAAACATTAGCATTTCACTGCTGAAGAATAGCACTCAAGAGGACCCAAGATTAAAAATAAGTATGTTCTTTGGGAATTTATACATTTGAAAGTATAATCAGATATTATAATCTCATGTGTATTGACATTTTCTATAAGTAAAATAGAAAACCACACTGCAATGATAAACTTTGGTCATAGATAAAGATAAGAATTTGCATGCTTTGGCCTCGGCAATCCAAGGTTAAGTCTTTATTTTTCTGCAAATGAAGACTCACCAAAATACAAAAAAGCAAAATACCATGAGGGTGCTATGAAAACCTGAGAGGCATGCATGGGTGACAAGTAGAGTCCTATGGATCACATATGCTCTGACAGTCAGTGACTGTCTCTGCTTCTGTCCCACCCTCCTACACTCTTGTGTTGTTAGGGCAGACTCTGCAAGGCACCTTTCAGAGGAGCGCCATCATTGAAAGGAATGCATCCCTACTTGTGTTCTTCCCCACATTCTCTCTCTTACTCATTCCATAAGGATCTGTCCCTTTTACATGTCTGGTGGGTGTCTTAAGTCCTGGTGTAAATCTACTACTTTTTGAGTTACATTCAATTTCACGCCCCTCACGGCACAAAGATGCCCTTCCCAAGCAGAAATGGAGTCATTTAAGTAGGACTTCTGGTTTCAGCCAAAAGGACTGACATAATAACATCTCGTAAAAATGCATCTATGGTTGTAAAATAAGATACAAATTGTGGTATTTCTGTCTCTATTCATTCAGATGACCAAATGCAGAAAGAGAAATTAAAACAAAACACTATGAGACAATAATTTGTCTTGCACAAGACTTGTAGGTTTTGTCTGGTGAATTTCTCTAGGCCTACATCAGGTTTATTTTCGCTTTGATTTTATTTCACTATGACAAGTAATGGGATGTATTAATGGAACTCCTCTGCAGCTGTACCTGGATTGATTTTGCCATTTTGGGGCTTCATTTTGTCACTAATAAAACCTTTACTGTTTGAAACAAATGAAGTAATTGGTAAAGGAAAGAGCATGAACTAGAAAAAGCCCATCTTGGCTGAAACAGGGGAGATATGACCAAGGTCCATCTCTGCAAATGATCCAAACAGGTCACTTAAAACAAGTTGTCTTTTTGTTCTCTATTTTCTCTGTAGACTGGCTAGCATATATTCATTTGGGTTAAAGGAGCATGTAGACATTTAAGCACAAGGTTTACCTTGGCCCATCATGATGGTGTGAATGTGTGTGTATGGGGCCATGATAATATGCACTTCATACGATGGTGTGCTGAACGCTCTCCTCACTTATTATAGATCTCCCAGAATCACAACCGAAAATCTTGTCCAGCAGTCTCTTTAGTTTCTAGAAAAGGAGTTTCCCTTATTTGCTGGAAGTCTGTTCAATTATAGTTTCAGGAAACTGATTTGGGTCTCCAGAATTTAAAAGAGTACCAGTTACCCCCTTCTTATCAACAGAAATGCAACTCTATGTAAATATTCACTATAAATATTTCATAGCAAATTGAAATTAAATTAGTGACTAAAGATGAAAACCAAGAAGATAATCTGCTCAGATGTTACCCTGAAATTGTCTCTAAATTCATCCTTTGAGTCCAAACCAGGATCTCAAACACTGGTCTCTTATTAGGAAGGCTCACTACACTGTGAGTGGTGCCCCTCAACAACTGCCACCTAAAACTGTCTTGCATAAAATTTGTGCATCCTAGATTCTAGCCCTGTACAACCCCATTAAGTTGTAAATGCATTTTATTTGCTGAACAAATGTTAATGCCATTCTACGTTAATGGATAATGCTACAAAAAGCACCTAAGTATTACAGCACTGGAACCTTTAAGAATGAAATATAGTATAACTTACAAAACTGTCTGTTACAAGCATATGTCAGCCAGGAGGGCTCCTAGCTCTTATCGCCCATCTTCATAGAACCCAGTTATAATTTCTCCCTTGGTTAACTGAATTTTGCAATAATACACAGATTTATTAGGTCCCAGGATTAAAATTCTTTGAGTAAGAGTAAAAAATAATTACACTTTAGAATATAATGTAATATTCAAATGACTTGAAAACAGTCACCTCAGCAAAAATAAGAGAAGGGAGAGGAAAAAGAAGTTTAAAGATGAAGCTGATAACATTGGCTGTAAAGCCTCTGTGAGTTCAAGTGCACAAATGCATAATCTGGCATTTCTGAATCATAAACATGTGGAAATGGGAAGCCTCCCTTTCATGACAAAATGCCTGAGTGGTTTCATTATTGAGACAGGGGGACTTCTTCATTTAATAAGAAAGCTTAGTAGAGAAGATAGAGAGGGTGCTGGTGCCAGACGGTGCTCATTAAAACCCCAGCTCTACCACTTTCTAGTTCTGTGACCTTGGGCAAACCCTATTTAACTTTCTTCATCTGTAAAATGGGGGTGTTAACAGCACCTGCCTCATGGGGCATCTGTGATGGTTAAATGAGCTAATGTATGCAAGAAACAGAATAGTTCTTCATCCGGAATTCTAACATTCCATAAATGTTAGCTCTCCATCATTTGGTACTTGTTCGTATCTATAGGACTGAATGCAAATAAATGAAAAGGCCCTGGATGGAAACTACAGCCCCTCCCCACTAAAGCTCTCTTGACTCACTGGCTTCATATTCTCAATTTTCTATTGTTTGGATGTTGCCCCCTCAACAGCACCCAATAAAGTCACTAATGAGCTTTTTGTTTTCCAATCCACGGAGTGGTTTTCAATCCTTGTCTCTCTTGTCCGCTCAGAGGTCCTGTGCACTGTTGAGCTTGAAACTCTTTTCCTGGGTTCTAGGACCTTCCATGGCCACCATTCACCCTCAACTTCCTGAGTCACGCCCTCCCTCTTTCATTTGCCAATGGATCCTACTCTCCCTGGCCCTTAAATTTTGGAGTCTGCCTCTCATTGTTTCTCAATCTCTTGCCTCTCTCCAGGCAAATCTACCCATTTTTATGGTTTTATTTATTACCAACATGCTAATTAGGCCAAAATGTTGGTCTGCTTAGACCTGTTCTGAGCCCCAGACCAACATATGCTCATCTACAGTCTCCATGTTTACTGGATTGTCTCAAAGGTACTTCAAACTCAACATGTCAAAAAAGTACTGTATGATTTCATCCCTCCCCCACAAACTAGCATCTCCCTCAATGTTCCCATGCCTACAAATGCCCCACCTTGCATCTCATTTCTGGGCAGCTGTGACACACTCTCACTCCTCTTTTCTTCCTCTCCTCCCCTCAATCCATTCTGTGTAGCAGTCAGAGTAGAGTATCTAAACAGCCAATTCGCTCACATCACCCTGGCTCAAATCTTTTGCTGGCCCCCCCATCTTGGACGTGGCTGAGAAGGTACAGCCCTACCTGGCTTGTCCTGTCTAGCTTTTGCCACCTACTCTCTAGCCACTCTGGCCTCACTTCCTTTCTGGGTCCCTAACTAGCTAAACTCCCCTGTTCCCTCTGCCTGTAGCTTCAATATTTTTCTCCTTAGGACAGTTTCCTATTCATCCTCCAACTATAAGTCCAAATGTTGCTTCTTCAGGGAAGCTGCTCTTGACCTAAAATGAAGTTGTGTGCCTTATAGTGGGCTCTCATAGAATGGTATTTATTACAATTAACATTAGATATTTATTTATAAGATTAAAAATAAAACTTAGTATCTATATCTTCCAGCACACCGTTGGTTTCTAAAAGGTTATGCCCATTTGGCCCACTATTATTCATTATTTTAAGGCATTTTCATGACCTGCTCATTCTCCACAATAAGAGAGAGCCATCGCTTAAGCGTGATGGTTATAAGTAATGAGTGCCTTGGTGACTGGTGACCCTGACCACATTAGGTCTACCTGAGCTGATCACAAGGGAGGAGACAGTGATAAGGAAGACTGGACTCCATAAAGACTATCCATGGGAACCCAGTGCTAAAAAGGCCAGTACATCACGTCCACAGTTTAGAACAAACGGAATCTGTTTGTGAGCCATCACAAGGATATTCTTCATTCTCCCTTAGAGGATTCCTTCCTTCCTTCCCTCACTCACTCGTTTATTTATTCATTCTACAAAATCATGAATCCCCAGTTCCAGACATCAGGGCCAGAGGGTGGGAGGAAAACCAGTATGTGGCAGACACATAATAAATCCCACTGACTGAACAGAGAAGGAGCCCCATGCTTGTGTTTGGAGGAGAGGACTTGCTTAGGACAAGAGAGGAAGACAACCCTGAAGAATGACTAGTATGAGTGAGTCAGGGGACAACCAGGAAAACCCTGCAGGCAAAAACGAGAACACGATGTGATCTTCTAGGAGCTTCCTACTACTACTATTAAGTACTACTACCTACTGCTACTACTATTAACTACTATTACTACTGCTGCTGCTGCTACTACTACTACCTACTACTACTACTACTAAATACGACGACTACTACTACTAACTACCACTATATCATCACCTCAGGCTGACAGGTAAGGACAGAGAAAAGGCCCACTTGGACACCACCATCCCCTGTTTCCTCTGAGTCTATCCCATTTCCCATTCTGGACCACTCCTCATGGGCTCTAGGAAGACCAGGACTTAGACAGAGCTCAGCTGTCACCTGATGAAATCATTATCTCCATTGCCCTGAACCTTGCAATATGTTTATGAATCAATGATCTGCTTGGTCTAGGCTTTCCCTTTTGTTCCATGCCTAATTCAAAGTGGGCCACAGCACAGGCAGGACCAGTGGAATATTAGGGCCAATATCAGGAAGCAGAGCAGGGCCAGGAGGTTCCATCAGCCCTCTTAAAAAAAAAATGCCTTAACCTCTTGGTGTTCAGTTTTATTTTAGGTGAATTTTATATCACTTCAACTATATCCTTTTGGTGTGTGAATTGCTCCAGCCCTTATTCAAACTTTAGGCTCTGCTTGGAATATGGATAAGGAAGGTTAAATGACAGATTTCTACCATATCATCAGAAAAGAGGATAAATGATAAGAATGGGTAGGATTTTATAAACAGGGAAACCAAAGAGGGATTGCTGGGTTCTGGTATCACTACTTTGCTGACATAAACACCATAACTAATCAAGGGAAGAAGGCTTAAACACTGAATATTTAGACTCCAGTCATGCAAGTATGTCAAAAGAGAAATAGGAAAGGTATATTAGCACTTTACACTATTTGTTGTTTCATCTGAAACAAGCCCCAGGTTAAAGATAATACACAATATGTATTTTATTTGACACATATTAAACGCCAGAAATGAAGCTCCCCATTTTGACAACTGTTTTCTATACAAATCTCTGCCAGGAAAACAAAAATCATTATGAACTCAACAGATCAAGCTTCAA
Organism: Vulpes vulpes; assembly: GCF_048418805.1. NCBI lineage: Eukaryota > Metazoa > Chordata > Mammalia > Carnivora > Canidae > Vulpes > Vulpes vulpes. The sequence continues at coordinate 71,314,510 of NC_132795.1, read as the reverse complement.
TTACTTATATTGGTCAATTTGAGAGTTAAAAAGATTTATTTATGAAAGAATGCTTTCCAGGAAGAAAAAAAAACTCTGCCTTCCGAAAACAATTTGATGATTAATGCAAATTTTTAAACCAAATAATTATATTACTGTCATTCACTAGCAATTCGAGATAAAGTGTGTAGGATGTCCAAAAGTTAGAAATACATTAAAATAAAGGCTTTTTCTTTATAGGGAATTGCCATCCCATCTGGTCTAATTTGTCTTGGTGTTTTGCCCAGCGTAATATCAGCTCTCTGAGAATGTAAATTATTAGGTTACTCCCCTGAAAAAAATATGAGTGAAGAAAAAATATGGGTTGAAGATGACATCCTGATTATAAGTTTGAATACTCGGGAAAACACTAATGTGGCAGAAGAGCCAACCTGAGTAAATCTGGGTGTGAAACTGGTTCACAGAGGGCACCAGCTAGAGATGATGAGGAGGAAAGGACAGTCTTACAGACAGTAACAAGCAAGACAATATGGAAGTACATTTTCAGACACTGAGCATTGCCTGTTTGTCAGGGTGCTTGTGCTCCTAATTAAGTTTAGGAGAAAAATAACAAGGCAACCCTTGCCTGGCTGGAGAGGATAGACTATGAAAGGGTGCTTCTAAAGAGGAGGGTGATAAACGGAGCATCCAAATGTGAGCACAAGCATATTTTTCATCTCAACTCTGTTCTTCTGTCTCCCAGCTGATCACTTTAATACCCTTCACCTCAGCCTATACAAACGCATCAGGTTGATGTGTAGCTCCTAGATTTCAAAAAGAGGTACTGTTTTTGTAAAGTGGCATGTAGGCAACTTACATGATTGCCCTCAGAAAAGGTACACGTCAAACAAGAAACAGACAAGAGGCTCCTTTGACAATGTGGCCACATGCCTTCTACTCGGCATCTATGTCCAACCAGTGGATGAGATTTGTAAAAAAAAAAAAAAAAAAAAAAGTCCTTACCCGAATTATTTCTTCAACACAGCTGTTTGTGTCTCCAGATCTACTCTCCTGAAAGCAAAGGGAAAAAAAAATTAGGCTTGATAACATAGATTATTTATGGTTTAAAGGAAGAGATGACACATAAGCTTCTAAACTTGAGTCTGGCCCGGGGATGCCTTCCTGAGAAGCTCCTTTCCTTAACGGGGTAGCCTGAGTCACGGGTATGACTGTTCCCCTCCCCTCTGCAGCGCAGCAGATGGGCCACCCAGGAGCACCACACACTCCTGCATTTCAGCTCTGGGTCCTCCAATTGCATCCACGCTAAGAAAGGGCAGGCTCCTAGGAGCACAGGAGCCAACTGGCAGGTGTGAGCTCTGTTCACCCTGGGCTCCACCAACGTGTAGAAACGTGACCTCCACCACAAAAGTGGAACCAGATCACCCACCAAACACGTGCAATGGCTTTGCCGAGCACAATGGTCACAGAGACTTAAGTAGAAGTCTGTCCCCACTTTTTAAGTAAAAGTCTGGTAGTTCCACCATCCTCAAAGCCCAGATTTACTGGTTTGATGAGCCGAAAACTGAAAGACCAAAAGGAGAAACATCCTCTCAACATTCGCACAGCATGCTGGGTGTCATACTCCAGAGCCACTTGTTCTGTGACCCACGCTGCCCTGTGCTGTGGAGATGTTAAGGGCTCTGAGGAATGGTGGCTTCAGGTCACAGCCGACACTGGGGAGCATTTTAAGTTCCAGAGATTCTGTGTGGTTACTGCTGGTTCCATAGCTCGGAGCGCAGGAAGTGGTATGGTGGGGACATGAAAGCAGCGTCTGCTGGTAGAAGTGCCCACTGGGGTCTCAGGGAGAAACTTCCTCTGGCCTTTATTTCAATGATGCTGGCCACCACTCAGCATGATGTTCCAGAATGAGGCTGTCTTCACAGTCTTCTCCAAGCCCTCGCTTTCATTCTCTTCACGGTTCTCTCTCCACCAGAGAAGCAAATGGGCCTGTTCCAGGTTTCCTGGTTAATGCCAAGTCACCCTGCAGATCACAGGTCAGTCATGACTTTCTCAGAGCAGCTGTCCCTAAGCCTGGAATCCTCATCCTCAGCAGCATCTACGTCTTCTTCAGAGTACTCGCCACGTTCAATAGTTAACTCTTACATGGTATCTCCTCCCTCTAGAATATACATTCCACAAATTCAGGAGCTCTGTGCTTTCAGCTGTGCCTCACACAGTCCTGAGTATGTGCGGTAGATGTTTGCTAGTGGACACGATATGAAGAAATGAGTAAACCTACTTCCTACAGTCTCAGGAATATGAGCACTGTCACAGTTGGCTCCGGGACTTTGGAATATTGCCAAGGCTCTACCAAAGGGCACATCTTTGCACCCTCCCCACTCCCTTGTTCTGGTAGAAGAGTCTGTTTGAAATATCCTACCCTTCACCCTGGGTAAGGGGCCAGGGTGCATAAAGGTATGCGAAGTTTCTCAGTCCCACACAGATTGAGAAAATCTGTCCAAGTACCCTAACTGAGGTCCAGAAATCTTACATGACTTGCCCCCACACCACGTAACAGGAGCACCTGGACCAAAACACAGGACTCCTGACTTTGGATCATGCACATTTCCACTTCCAGAAGCTTTCCCCAAGCCTAAAGCTATGCTTGAATTATATCTAATTCCTTAGCAGATCTGAGATCGTTTGTCAAAGGTATTTCAACACCAGGGTTTCTACAAGGTTTATATAAGTTTAGGAACTTCTCATGCGTGTGGTAAAATATACATAACATGAAATTTTCCATCTTAACCATTTTAAAGTGTATAATTTACTGGCATTAAATATAGTCACAATGCCACCATAATCTAGTTCTAGAAGTTTTTCATCACCCTGAATGAAGTTCTCATGCCCCTTGAACAGGAACTTCCCATTCTCTCTCTCTCAAGCCCCTAATAACCAGAAATCTACTTTCTGTCTCTCTGGATCTTTTTATTCTGGACATTTCATGTAAATGGAATCATATAAAATGTGGCCTTTTATCTCTGGTGGGCAGGTTTCACTTAGGATAATGTTTTCAAGGTTCCTCCATGTTATAGCTTGTATCATATTTCATTCCATTTTTACGGCCAAATAATATTCCATTGTGTAGATATACCACATTTTGTTTATCCATTCATTAATTGATGGACATTTTGATATTTCCACTTTGGCCTTTGTGATAGTATTTCTATAAACATTCACATACAAGTTTTTGTTTGAACGTCTTTCAGTTCTTTTGGGTATATAATTAGGAGGTGAATTAGTGGGTCACGTGGCAATTCTATGCTTAGCTTTGTTGAGGAACTGCCAAACTGTTTTTCACACTGGCTGTACTATTTTACATCCCCATCAGCAATGTATGAAGGTTCTAATTTCTCCATATCCTCACAAGTATTGTTATTTTCGGTTTTGCATTGTTTTGTTTTTGATAGTAGCCATCCTACTAGGTGTAAAAATGATATCTTGTTATGGTATTGATATTCATTTTCCTAATGACTATCGATGCTGAGCATCTTTACATGTATGTTGGTTATTTACATATCTTTTTTGGAAAAATGTCCTCTACCCACTTTTTTTTTCTCCCACTTTTTAATTTATCTTTTTATTGTTTGTTTTAAGAGTTCTTTATATATTCTGAATCTTAGACCCTTATCAGATAAATAATTTACACATATTTTCTTGCATTCTGTGAGCTGTATATTCACTTTCTTGGTAGTTCATGGATGAACAAAATTTTTCATTTGATTAAGTCCATTTTATCTACTTTCTTTCTCTCTTCCTTTGATTTTGGTGTTATATTTAAGAAACCATTGCTAGGGATCCCTGGGTGGCGCAGCGGTTTAGTGCCTGCCTTTGGCCCAGGGCGTGATCCTGGAGACCCGGGATCGAATCCCACATCGGGCTCCCAGGCATGGAGCCTGCTTCTCCCTCTGCCTGTGTCTCTGCTTCTGTCTATCATGAATAAATAAATAAAACCTTTAAAAAAAAAAAAGAAACCATTGCTAAATCCAAGGTTCTGGAATATGTGCCCATGTTCTCTTTTAAGAGCTTTATAGTTTTAGTTTTTATATTTAGGTCTTCAATCCATTAGTTTGAGAACTTTTAGGTAAAGTTTATTTCCTTATTGGTTATTTGGTAACTTTTAGTTAAAATAGAATATTATCTTTGTATAAATCACTCCATGCTGGTCTCATCACGAAAGGTTAGTAACAAAAAGTTTAAGGCACAGCCACTATTGCTAATGGTGCCTGAATACAACATATATGTCTATCCTTATAAAATAGTGTTAAAGAAAAGTGCTAAATGGTATGACAGGAGAAAAATAGTGTTAAATGGTATGACAGGATTAGGAGACACAAATGCTTTTACTAAAATCTCATTAACCTTTCTTACATCCATTCCTCCTATTTCCCCCAAAAGTTCCAGGTTGGTGACACACATCTAATAAGCTCCTCCTCCCATCCCCAATGCCTTATCCCAGGATCGCTCTAGAAACTTCACAATTCTTTTTTTTTTTTTTTTTTAAGAAAGTGAGAGAGGTAGGGGGAGGGACAAAGGGAGAAAGAATCTTAAGTAAGCTCCTCGCCCAGCATGATCTCACAACCCTGAGATCATGACCTGAGCTGAAATCAAGAGCCTGATGCTTAACCGACTGACCCACCCAGGCGCTCTAGGAAACTTCAGTATTCTGACACTCTAATCAAATTGGATCAGAGAGCTCTTTTTGGAATTTGCCCCAAACCTACTGCCTTTCCAGAGCAGCCTGAGGCAATCATCACAAAGGCTATATGTTGAAGTCTCCGTCAGGGCACGGCTGAATGATGTTTAGAATCATCTTCTTTGGAGTTCAGTGGTGGGGATGAATGGTCTCAATTGGAAAACGTCTTCAAACTCATAACCACTTATCTTACCTTACTTCCAAGTCCCAATTCTTTCTTACTGTATAACATACTGGCAGAGCAAATGCTAAGTTCTCATGTACTTTCTATTTTCCACCTTAAAACAGTCAATCAATAAAAACTTGACTTCATGTTTGTCTGGTAGTCTCACTCAAGTACACAACAAACTAAAAAGATACTTCAGATTGAACTTTGGGTTTGATTCCTTAAAACTATATTTCCCCCAAATAGAATAATTTCATTTGAAGTGATTTATATAAATAACAGGTTGCTTTTATGAATATTTCTCCCTATAATCCTATACATTTCCACTATTCTATTCTGAAAAGAGAATTCAGAGAGAGGCATATGGTATAGATCCTATTAAAATACTTCCCTTTTCACTGTAGATGGAGGATGTAAGATTATTACATCGGGTCATATTGATGACTGCTCCAACTATGAGTTTTGATGGTCTGGACAGACATCAGGTCATTCCCTACTGGGAGAGACCCTTATAAAGGTGAGAAAGTGTCAGAAGTGAGGCCAAGGACAAAGATTTTCAATAATAGTCTCAGGAAGACCTGGCCTTACGTTATAGTATGGAGAGTACTTGACAACGGAAAATCTTGGGCCTTCTCTGGAACATTTCTTACTCCTGGGGACACCTAAGAACCTAAGAAGGGTACTATGTTGAATCTGAATCCCCAGGACCCCATTTGTTTTTTTTGTTTTGTTTTGTTTTTCCCAGGACCCCATTTGGATTGAAGTCAGTCCATGAAGCACAGTATTGTAGAAAATTTGAATTGGAAGAAACCGTAGAGCTCATTTTAGGCCAATTCAATGACTTTAACAGATGGAGAAACTGTGGCCTAGAGAAGTGAGACTTTTCCAAAATCATTCTGGCAGCAAATCAAGATAGAACCCATACTCATTTATTCAATACCAGTTCAGTGAATTTTCTGCTATATCATGCTGTCTCTCTAAGATCAACCCTTAGAACTGGCTCAAATTTAAGGTCACTGTCATGCCTGAAGTACAGAAATAAAAGAATCCAGAGGGTATTTAGGTAAATTTCCATGCTGCAGATCATCCAACACTTAGTCACCCCGTGTCTTACTAACCGTTAACATCACATGCATAGACTAAAGGGGGAAGAGATAGGAGAGGAAGTGGAAAGGGTTAAACCCACCTTCCCTCCTTGTGACATTTACAGATTAGAGACAAGCATCTGTGCCCCCTGAAGTTGGAAGACAGAATCCCACTTCTTCTTTTCCAAATATGCAAAAGAGGGTAGGCAAGTAGGACTGGAGTGGGCAGGGGATGAGGGTTGGGGTAGACTGAGGGGCATTCCACCTTGTTGAGGTCTTTCTCAAATCTGGTTTTAGCTACACTTGTGTGCTTTGATTATATTTCGATTTTTAAAACTTTTAGTGTTTACGAACAAGATTAAAACATGCATGTAATTTACATCTCTAAATTTGTGTTTATATTTTTCACAATAAAGTTATTGCTTTCCCTGGAAAGGTACCCACTGAGAAGGAGGACTGCACAATGCAAATTTTAATTACTCTATTTTTTTGAGGGTTTGTAGCTGTTGTTTCATGCTGAGTTACTGAGTCGTTGCTCCGTATTTACTCTGACTTTGATGAACCCACCCCATTTCCTATCATTACATTTTGAAATCTGTCATAACAGTCTCACCTCATTGAACCTCCAACTAAACTTCAATTAAAAGCTAGCAACCCCAGCTGATTCTCCTGCTCTACAGCCTTGTCTATCACGTTCCTTTTTTCACAGAACTGCTTTCCTCAAATCCTACCACTTAAAAATACACACCACACACTCTGCCAGGGAAATGTGAGGAGCTAAGCTGTGGGAAAGTAGAACTGGAGAAATAGCCAGGAGCATCCTATCACTGAGAGCAGAAGTCCTTAATTACCATGCCAAGCACAGAGCCCTGGAAGAAGCAAGCAAGGCTTAAGGAGAAAAGGCTCGATCAAATCAGTGGGAAATGGCATTTCACTGCATAGATGAAGCTATACACATCCTATTTTCAAAAATAGTTTAACTCTTCATCAGACACATTTAAGGCAGAACTTTCATTCTATAATAATGCTACTCAGGCACGTGGGTGGCTCAGTCAGTTAAGCATCTGCCTTTGGCTCAGGTCATGATCCCAGGGTCCTGGAATCGAACCCCGCATGAGGCTCCCTGCTCCATGAGGAGCCTGTTTCTCCCACTCCCTCTGCCTGCTTGCTCCCCCTGCTTGTGTGTGCATGTGCAGTCTCTCTTTTGCTCTGTCATATAAAATAAAATCTTTAAAAAAATAAAATAATGCTACATTAAAGTCAGAATACCTTTGTTTGTCTGCAAGCACTCAAAAGGCCCTCAAGCATTTAGCAATTGTTTATCACATGAACACTCTTCAATACTTCTACAGGAGTATTTTTAAATAAGTCTTACTATTCTTGATTCACAGAAAAACTGAGTTTCAAAGAAATCAGGTGTGCCATCAATGCCAGCAAAGCAGTGGGTGAGGACTTAAGCTTGAATTCAGGGATTACTGAATTCTATGTTCAACCCATCCACTGGCTGTATCCCCAGTCTCATCTGAGGCCAGTCACCTATGGACAGGGAGGTAATCAGCCAGTTCTCCCTCAAATTCAGCCTGTCTTACACCCAACCTAACACCTCCCCTTTTGAAGGCTACACTCTGCTCTCAGTCACCCAAGCTGAAAACCTGCTTCATCCCTCATTAGTCCCCTCTTATCTCTGAATCCCTGATGGAGCTCAGCAAATCAGTGCTCTTTTCCTCTGCTACTCACACCCGCACCTTCCTCTCTGGTTCCACTGTTACACTATCATCGATACATTTACACACTGAGAGGAAAAATAAGCAAAAAGAGTAGTAAGAAAAGAAAGATGTTCAAAGATAATATAAAAATGCAAACAGAATTATGACAGGTAGTAGCAATATTAATATCAACTAAAGGATAGTTCATAGCAAAAAAAAAAGAATTGGAGAGCAAAAATGAGGAAAAAATAGTTCAGGCATTAATAGAGCATCAAAATAAGTAGGCTAGGAGAAAAGCAGAGACATAGAATTATTATGGTTGGAAACAATTAATTCACCCATATTGTCCCTAAGAAAAGAATGATGCTGCACCCTCCCCCATATAAGGGGTTAGAAAATTTGAAAAATTACGAGATGCCTGGGTGGCTCAGTGTTTAAGCATCTGCCTTCAGCTCAGGGCGTGATCCTGGGGTCTCAAGATCAAGTCCGGCATCAGGCTCCCTGCATGGAGCCTGCTTCTCCCTCTGACTATGTCTTTGCCTCTCTCTGTGTGTCTCTCATGAATAAATAAAAACTTAAAAAAAAAAGAAAATTTGAAAAATTAAATAAAATGAAGAAGGCTAACTTGTTAGCTATTATGAAGTTAGGGAGGAACCCCAGCTTTTCAAGCATACACGAGACAGTTACCATAGTGGCAGTCACTGTAGTAGTCATATACTGAGGTATAAGAGGGCTCAAAAAAAATCCAAAAAAGTAGTTGTTTTATAGCCTAGACTCTTTAACCACAAGTTATCAAAAACGATGGAGCTATAAATTAAACACTGTACAGACATAAAAATCTCCTAGAATTCTTGGAATAAAACAAATATCACACACTTATAAATAACTCTTTATAGACACAGAAAAGTAAAATTAAAATACTGCAAAAGAAAACTATGGGATACCCCAAAATATTCTTAGAAAAAAATTCACACACTAAAAAATTTCACTATGCTTTAAAAGAAAGTTTAGGTGCTAGGCAATCAATTAAAAATTTAAAATCAAAGGAGATACAAAAGGGAGGAAATAAGACATAGGGAAAAGCCAATGAAATATAAACTTATAACATGAAAAATCAGTAGAGTTTAGCAAGTCAAAATGTAATTTCTTAAAAACAAAACACACCACCCAAAACAATAGAAAGTCACTTAAAAATCTGTTCAAATAAAAAGAAAGCCCAAATAAACATACTTCAACATAATAAGGAGATAAAATATATGGAAGGAATTATAAGAGGATATTGATATTAATATTTAAAAAAGAATATAATACTAAGAAATGAAAAACTGTGATGAAATTGGCAACTTTCTATAAAACAAAACAATGGACTTAAATAAAGGAAAGACTGTATCCATCATCCTGAGAGAGCAGATTACATTAAATTTAAAATTATCTACAAATATGGCTTCAAATCAGATAGTTTTAGAGTGAAGCATTTCAAACTTTCAAGGTAAACTAATTCCATATATTTTTTTCTTCCAGAGTAGACAGTAATGGAAAGCTATGAGTGATTTTATTAAATTAGTATAAAAATCTAACATAAGAGAATAATCAATATCCCTTATGAAGATAAATGGAAAATCCCCAGCAGATTATTAGTAAATATAATTCAATAAAATATCACAATAATTAGTGGGGTGCATCCTAGGGACTACAAAATGGTTTAATATTTAATATTAGGGCACTTCAGATGTACTGTATCACTAAGGAAAATATGTAAAATTGGGATCATCTCAGCTTATAGATGTCTGATCACATACCCAGAAAAATCCAAAAGACTCTACTGTGAGTCTTATTAAAAAGGAAGATTAAAAGGTGCTAGATATAAACCAGAGTCAAAGCTCCATCGCTCTTCTGTGTGGCAGCACTAAAGAATTTTAAAATATAAAAAAAAATCCCACTCACAATATCAAGAAAAATAAGTGAGGAAGAATCTTCAGAAGAAATGTTTAAGACCTGTAAGAAATATCTTCAGAATTCTATTGAAAACCAAAGGAAAAAAAAAAAAAAGCCTTAAAGGGACCAAGCTAGACTTCTCAACTCTAATGTATAATACAAAGCCAAATAAATATATTAAGAGAAACAAACCACAGACTGCATTAACTTAAAAAAAAAACCTGAGATGAAAGTCACATAACAGAAAATCAATTACATTAAATAAGTGAACAATTTAGTGGCATTTATTACACACATTTAGTGCACAATGTTGTAAATCACAATCACCTCTAATTCCAAAACATCTCTACCAATTCAAAGTAAAATGCAGTACCTACTAAGCAGTTTCATTCCCTTTCACATTAGCTTTTTAAATATGATTTTATTGAATTAATACTTTACTGAACTGAAAAGAACAGAATGAGAAAACCATTGATAAGTATCATTTACTTATATGAATAGATTTTACAGTGGAAATGGTATCTCTCATTTATGTGTTTATGACCAGTCCCTAGCAGAATATTTGGCACAATGTCATAGGCGTCTGTTGATATTTGTTGAATGAATGAATAAATAAGAGTCTGATATTTTTAAAAAGAGACTCTTTTAAAAATTAAAAGTTGCACTTTATTCATAATATGGCTGGTCATCAATATGACAAAGGGATGTCTTTGCTTTGCCACTCCCATCCCTCCCAAATAAATCACCAGAGTTATCTTAAAGACAAATCCTTAAAAAGAAATGTGTGGGAAATATCAGGAAGGGAGACAGAACATAAAGACTCCTAACTCGGGGAAACGAACTAGGGGTGGTGGAAGGGGAGGAGGGCGGGTGTTGGAGGGGAATGGGTGACGGGCACTGAGGTGGACACTTGACGGGATGAGCACTGGGTGTTTTTCTGTATGTTGGTAAATTGAACACCAATAAAAATTAATTAAAAAAAAAAGACAAATCCTTAGAATATCAACATGTGTTTGCTTCATTAAAATTAAGCTTATATACCTTAAGGCAAAATCCATTAGCATGTTATGTGACTTCCCTAATCTCCATATTGGCATCTATAAATCAGAGGACAAGTATTAGCCTGCTATCAACAGACAGTATTATTAAAGAGTTAATAATCGATTTTCTATCAGATTCTTAGTCATAGGACAAGGTCTTTCAATTATGTTATTATTTTTATAATGAAAATTAGTGACCTCAGTCAGAACGTGTAGTTAAAAGTGCATTTGGTTTTCAGAAAGTTAAGTGGGCAGTGCACTGACCTTGTCAAAAATCTATTGATGGCATAAAGAGATTAGAACCAGAGACAGTGGTTTTACATCCTGATCACTGATTGATATTGAGTGCTTTTCCACAGGGTCATGTCTCAATAAAGTGCCTGAGTAGTGCATATTGGAGCCGTCTTCCACTGTCCTGTCAAAGCTCGGTAAAGAAACCACATTAACAGTAATAGTGAACACGTGCCTTCCACCTGTAATCTGACATTGACAAGAATGCTGCAAGACCTCTATGTTCTTTCATCTAAAACTGCACAGTCATTACTTTGAGCGAGAGGAAGACCACACAGGCCCAGGCAAGTGACAATGCTGACGTTATTAACCCTCACGCGACAGGCAGACTTTGGAAATGTACTACTTCCTTTTTAATGTTTTCCTGAATTTTGTCCTGCACCTCATCTACAGTAACAAATTATGTGGGGTTTTTTTTGTAGGTAGCAGAAGGCTTGCTGATAGGGCATCCCTATAATATATCATCTTTTTTTTTTTCTTAAATGATGGAGGGAAATGTGTAGGAAAAAACACATCTGAGTTATTTACAGTTGGGATCATGGTTTTCTTTTCTATTCGTGAAATTCTGGACACAAAAGCCTGCAAGATGGAGAGTGTAATTTGATGTGGCTAAAGAATTTAGCCAATTAAAGATACTTAGGGCTGCTCTACCCTGTGTCCCACAGAAAGATAGATGATCAATGTTCTCTCAGCCATGAATTGAAATGACTATTGTAAATGGCAGAAGTGGCATGACGTATTTAACAATATTCTGTTTGGCACATTCTATTACTTTTACTTATGTACTTAGATAAAAGAAATAAAGGACAGATTCACAAGTAACTCTTAATATGTCATGTTTCTTCATGAATCTTTCTCCATTATCATCTCACCTTTTCACAAAGGTCTCAGGTCTGGCTGCCCCCTAGAAGAGAGTTCATTCTGTCTGTGCCTGACATCAACTGTTTCTATGTATGCTCTCTGAGGAGACGGCTATAAATAAAAGCTGAATGAAGAAATCCAGCTGAAAATGAGGCTGACCTGAGAGGCTGGAAGCAAGCAGCACTGAAAAGCATGAGTGAGAAATTGGTATGCATTTCTATTGGCTGGTGAGGGTTTTTTAATACTCAGAGTTTTAATATATTTTTAGAAAAAAGCCACCTACAATGCCACACTTAAAGATTTTCTTCTTTTTTGAATGCACATTTACAGCATTTTCATTCTGGACTCTGTTGATGTAGCTTTCTTTAGCTGTTAGTCTTGGAAAACACTTGGAGTCTATTGAGAGGGGACCTGTCATAATGGCAATGGATTTTACATTTTGCTTTCACTCCTAGAAAATACTCAGTTCCTTTCTGTATGTTTGCCACAGTGTAAGAGAGAGTGAGTTTGTTCACCTGTGGAACTTCGTACACCCAGAGCTGAACCTGGGACGTTAGTCCATACATCTGCCCTTTCCACTATTAAGGCAGGGCCCAGAAGGTCCCTTGGAAGTGCCTGCTGGCATTTGGATTTCCATGTAAAACATCACCAGATAAACTATCCTCTGATGGTCCTTGCTGGGCAATTAAGGAAGAGAAGAGACATATCAGCTCCTGTGACCCTACCATAAAGATGGCAGAGCTGTTTTCTATGCCTATTCCAAAGCTTCTGTGTGAAGCCCAATGAGAAGACAACCTCTCTGTATCTTCACATCCTCACTGGTATCACAAAACCCCTTGGAGATGTAATCCAGAGAGAGAAAAACAAAAGATTGCCAAAACAAAAATTTCAATAAGAAATAAATACCACATTCTAAATATGCTGCGATCATGACGGCAAGATTCTGTTTGGCAGAATGCAGACATTCCCTCTTCAACATAAGTTAACACCATGAGAAATCCTTTATAGCATGAGATACTGGGAAACTATGGGAAGAAGACTTCGTGCTTAGGTCATTTTTTCATTTCACAGGCTTTGGCTCCTTTGGTTTTCTTAGTAGATTGTTAGAGTATGGAATTGATCCATAAGGCAAATTTCTACATCAACAATGTCTCTCGTTTCAACAGAGAAAATTTGAACTGTATGTGTGTGTGTATAATAAAAGGCTTGAAATCCAATTAAAACACACCCAAGATTATGTTGGAACAACTTAACCAAAAATGATCATTTTGTCACAAATACCAAAAGCAGTCAAATTATGTCCAAGTATGAATGGAAATTAGTCACAGTTACTTTCTATTTAACACTAGGGCGTAGAGGCCTACAGAAAAAGCAAAAAGAAGAAAATCATTCAGTTAAGCCCTCCTCTCTAACATAATACCAATAAATAATGTGCCATGTTTGATTATGGACTTGATCTCTAGCACCAGGAAAGTATATATATTTAGAAATCACTTCCTTTGGGCTACAGAAAAAGGACACCTAGAAACTTAGCAGTTGTAAAGGAATAAAAGATACAGACTGTTTAATGTAACACGCAACCAGAGAGGGACTTGAGAAACCTGTAAGGTAGTGTAAGGAGTCAGAACAGGTGGTGACAGATGGTGACTACACTTATCATGGTGAGCTCTCAGTCATGTATAGAGCTGTTGAATCAATATGTTATACTCCTGAAACTAAACACCATTCATCAATTATACCTCAATAATTTTTTTAGAAAAAGGATGGTCACCGGTTAGGTAGATGGTGTTATGTGAAATAGCACAACATCAACAGATGCCAGCAAAAACATAATTCAGCTTCTGTCTTGCTTCTGCTTTCATACTAAGAACAATCTTCAAAGTGATAAGAAGTAGAACAAAGAGGGAATTTAAGTGCTGGTGAAGAGGTAATACTAGGAGAATGTTTTTAACCACTTCACACTTGTTCCCCGAGAAGTTACCTAACTTCTCCAGACCACATTCATCTCATTTGTAAAACAGGGATAACAGGACCTCCTAAATAGGGCTAAATGAGGCAAGGACTAAATGAGCCAATACATTTGTACAGGTCACTGAGCAGGGTTCCTTCGACAGGAGAGCTGAATAGTACATATGAATAATTATTTTAGGTTATAATTACAAAGAGAGTATTTCCATACTTAGAAAAGAAAGCAATGATTACCAGGAGCCAACATGATTCACAAAGACCAGATGATGTTATCTCTACAATTTCCCCTGGTCTTAAATATAATGTATTAGGATTTCTACAAGGCATCTGTCAAGTCTTACAAAAGTTCCCAGTGGGTAAGATGGAAACATATGAATTGGTTGTTAAGTTTAGTTAGATGGACTGGTAGCTAATTGAACAGCCACACCTAAGCAATAAATACTGTTCAATAAATATTTGTTGAGTGCTTGCTGTGTGTCTAGCTTGTTCTAGATGGTAGGGATTCATAACTGAATATAGCAGAAAAAACTCCTACCTTCATGGAGTTTAGATTCTACCAAAAGGAGACAGTAAAATAATAAACAAATAAATTATGTAATATACTGGAAGATGCAGTGTCATGGAGGAAAAGTAGAACAGGGTAAAAGGACTGGGAATGTGGGATGGGGCATTTTGTTTGTAATCTGTTCATCTGGTGTGCATGTTATTATCTCTATTGACCCAGAGAGGTTTTGAGACTGGGCTAGAAGGTTAGTCCCTTTCCCTACCTCCTTTCCCAGCTACAAATCTGTAGTATTTTTTTCTTCCACTATGAGAATCTCATTACTCTTAGTGTTGTGTGTTTAATTTTTCCTTTCATTGTTGAGTTGAAGGCTCTGTGAGTCTGGAAAAGGACAGCAAGATTGATGGAGGGTCTGAGCATCTGAGGAATAGCTGAAGAAAGTAGAAATAATCTATCATGGAAAGAGAAGAGTTAAATGAAGATGCCACACTAGACATCTTACATATCTAAAGGGCATTGTTGTGGAAAAGAGTTTAAACATATTCTGGGCCATTCCAGACAGGGGAGTATGGACCAATGGGGTACAGTACAGTGGTGAGTTTAGCTCCATCAGAGTTCTTTTCACAATCAGGGCTGTCCAAAGAGAATGGGTAGGATTCCTCAACTGATGACATGTTCAACCAGAAGTTAAATGACTCTCTGAATGGAAATTAGTTGCTACCTCACATCTCTAAATGTGAGATTCTTTCCAACTTTAAGACTATAATTACGGTAATTTCTAACCAATTTCTGGTTAATAAAATCTTGAATGGTAAATTTCTATATCTTCTGGTTTAGCATAGCACTCTAGGTCCATATGACTTAGTGATTTATGAAGAAATCCTCTTAAGAGAATAAAAAGAATATTCTATAAGTACAATCTACAAGTACAGAATCAGAGTTACTACAGTATCTAATAAATTAAATGGATTAATTGGGTAGAGATTTGAGAAATTTTAATTAACAATTAATCAATAAAAGCATTCAACATGAAAATCTATTACAACCCTGTTTACATTATTTAACTTTAAGCGCTTCAGTTCTGTGTGCTTATAATTAGCAAGCTATAAAAGATGCCATCCATTGGAACATAATGAGAAGAACTGTTTATAATGATAATTAGTATTCATTTTCACAGACGGGAAGGTCACATGGCCACAGGGTGCAGCAAACAAAGAGTTAAACTCGTTATTGAGGAAAATACTACACTTAGGCAGTATTTATTATACACTTAACCCCGTAGTGCAGAGCCTTGCCTTAGGAAATACACCATAAATAAAGCTTCATGTTAAGACAGGTAAGATCTTCCAAGGTGAGGTGGTGAGTACAGGGAGTCCAGGAAATACTACACCTCCACTGGACTTCACTAATCCTACCGTATCGGGAAAGGCTAAACTGCAGCTGCTTTTATGTTCTCTCCTTGCTTCCTCAAATCTTACCTGTATATATTTTTTATATATATGCCAAACCATTTGGTGTATTGTGAAGGCCAGAAAAAAATATTTAAAAAAATTTTTTTTCATTCCTGCATTGGGGCTGGAGTTTGTTCTCTATGGCACTTTATCTCCTACACTCTGAGCACAGTTGGAGGCTTCTCATGGGCTTGCCTGCGGCAAAAATCTAGGCTCAGAAGTGGGAAATATAAACCCACAGTACAAATACCCTCACTTTTAAAATCCTTTTGTAATTCTGGCTTTAGAAAAATCAAAGTTTTCATTCAGCAGAGATGAAGCTCCTGTCCCTTTTCACAGAATCTCTAATATCTATAAAGACCTACTTGATGAAGCCTAAAATGCTTTCTAGACACATGGTTGTACCAATAAAAGTGGTTCTTCACCTCCCACTGTACCTCTGAGCTGATAGACAGGATTTGTTACTCTACTGACAAATAACATGCCAACACTTCGCAATAATCAGAGCAAATGATTCTCTTCTAGATACAGTGTAGTGCAACATTTCATATTAAAATTTTCTCTATTTGTTCTATGTGCAAGACTAAGACTGAACAAATCTTAGACTAGTTCCTAGCCTGAAGTCTCGGAGATATTAAATGCAGGTCTCGGGCTGAGAACAACAATAGCCAAGGGCAAAACCAGAAAAATATGAACCATGAAGCCAACAGTCAGACACAGTATGGCCTGTTGCATTAACCACCCTCTGAGCCAAAGAGGCACCCTCACAGTCCTCATTTAAAAAAAGAAAAATCAAAGAGCCTTAACAGAGATATTAGTGGGCTTATTTTTCATCATCACATGCCTTTAAAAGGAAAGGTGTATAGTCAGCTCTGATCAATACAGCTCCTCCTGCTTCCTATGTCTTTTCAATCTGTTAGGCAAGAAAATGCCTTTATGCCGGCACTAATCCTGCTGTGCCCCCAAAGTAAAAAAAACAAAAACAAAAACAAACCAAAAAAATCCCCCACAAACCTCCTATGGGACTACCTGTTTATATGCACATAATCATTTAAAAAAAAAAAAGCAAGCAGCAACCATAAAAAACAAGGAAATAAAGACTATCAAGAGAACACTCCTGGAAAAGCCTTCTTAAAAATATAGCTAAATAACATAAAAGTAAACAGATTAGAGAAAGCAATTATGTTCATGGAACTCATATTCTGCTTGTGAAAGAATTTCAACATCTAGAAAATTACTTATTAATGACTTCATTAACTCATTCATTCAATCACAGATGATTACTAGGCACCAGCGCTGTGCCAATACTAGGGATGAGGTAGTAAACAAAACAGACAGGGACCTAGCTCTCATGGAGCTTACATTCTATAGGTGAGGTGGACAACAAATAAATAGAATAAACAGGACAACTTCACATAGTGACAAGCAATTGCTAGAACAGTAAACAGGGTGGCGTGAAAGGGCTGGTATATAATCTTCAAGATTCCTCTTAGTTCTAACATCACCTCACTTTTACTCCTATCACAAAGGTATGATGAGGACGTTCAGTCATTTGGAAGAAAGGGGCTGTTTAGGACGAGACAGTATACTAATAACGGTAGGTATAAAACCCAAAAATACAACAACATAAAATTGAAAAGAAGAAGCAATATGCGATCCCAATTTCTACTACATCCCCAAGACTCTGGGAAGAACCTATTTACAGTTTCATTGCAGCCATTCTGAAAAGGTAGAGAAAGAATAACAGGTTTTTGATAAGAAATTTTGCAAATAACATGGCAGTATTGCAAAATGCAAATGTAAATGCTGCTGAGCCATCTGTTCAATATTACGGCAACATTGGGAAAAGGCTCTGAAAGAAATGATGTTTGAAATCATTAAAAAAATAACATGTCAAGTTTAAAATACTCAAGAATCTTAAAACCAGCATCAACACATTCAGCAACCATATGGCCCTACAGCAGGTTAAAAAAAAAATCACCCTGCTTGCATTTTCTACTTCAACCCAATGATTTCCAAAACATGTTTCTTTTTCCTATTTGAATACTTTTTTTTTCCTGTTAAATTCCTCGGTGTTTACAGCTTCTTGAATTATGCCTAAAACCATAATATTCATTTCACCCTTCCTGAAGCTGGAGATAATGTAGGGAGGAAGACTGAGTCATCTGTTCCAGGAAAGGACATGTAGGTGACTATATATAACTTGTTGAACACATCTCGTTTTAGGTTTATTGATTTATCCCTACTGATCTCACAGTCTCAGTACTGATAAGCTAACTTCATTGAGTATCGCAGTTTTCCAGGCACGGTGCTAAGTGCTTTACATTCATCGTATCATTCAATTATCACAATTTTACAAAATGGATACTGTTATTATCCACATTTTGTAGAAGAGGAACTTCTTCCAGGTCTACTACGAGCCTGTGGTAGGGCCATAGCCCAAACCCAATTTTGTGGGCCAAGCCCGTATTCTCAAATGTCTTACATGCAATACTTTATTGTTCAGATGTCTGTATGAGAACAACAGTGTCGACTTTTCAAGGTTCAGGGTAGAAGCAGCTCCCTTGTCTCATCAAGAAGAGACTCTTGGAGAAGTGCCTTAAACTGTAAAGAATAGAGGAAGGGGTCTAAACACAAACTCTTCCAGAAGCACAAGACATAATGACAGTCATAGAGTTGGGAAAATCATGAACAAATGGAGGACAGTGAGTGAGTTAATACTTCAAGTGTGGTTTTTGTGAAGGCAGTTAAAAACAGATTAAGATCAACAAAACTTAGCCTGCCCCACAATAAGTCAGAGATCTAAAATTTCAGGCTAACTTTTAAAATGATATTTACAAAGCCATCGTTTACATTGTTAGCAACAGATGATATGCCCCACTGTAACCCAAAGCACCCACCACCAGAGGAATTAGGTTATTCAATCACAAAAGCAGAGTTTATGTTAGAGTACATTTTTTAGCATTTGTCCAAGGACAGGTCAATTGCACCTAATACAGTGGCTGACTAGCACTGCAGATCTGTGTCTGGCAAGTCAAGAGCTTGTGATTATTATTTCAATCTGTGAGATGGAAAAGCAACCTGAAGCCCATTGGTTGTATTATAGTTCATAATTCATCTCATAAACCAATTCCAATGTTTGGTCAAATTTACATAATATACCAAGACTTAGAAAATTACATATTTATAATGGAAATCCCTGGGGCTTCAAATGAATTAAAAACTAACTCCATTCAACTTAACAGCTTCATATAGTGTCTCATGGATACAGTGAGACTCTAAATACAAGATTATTGGATTAGCAGTATTAACTCAGACGTAAAAATCAGTATTACCTCAAATGATCAGTATCTGGCAGATAAATTTTAAAGGCTCAAGTTGTTTTTGTATCTGAAACACAGAAGACTTTTTAAAGTAACAAGGCATATTTAAACAACTTGATGAATAGTTCAGGAAGAACCCAAAGGAAGTCAAGCAGTAGGAACATTTGCCAAACACTTAAGCTCTCTAAATGCAGTGATATAAATTATAAATATAACCCTAACAAATGCAAAAACCATAGTAGGAATAGATTTGCCTGTATTCAGTGATTTCCAATTATCCACAGACCTACATTGCTCTTTAGTTGTGTCTACCAATTGGCCAACAAATGAGTTGCTGATGCATGTGGCCATGGGCATTAGTGTCAGTGGAGAAAAGTATGTGGTTTTATAAAATTCTTTCATATCATCTATTGCTTTCCATTTTTTTATTGCTTTCAATTAATGATTTTATCTCTTGACTGATTAGCAATCTTGACTGTCTTTAGCAACCCTTTAAATCCCACTTAGCCAGAATAATAAACAGAATAAAAAGAATAAAATAAAAAAACAACAAATTAGATAAGACAAGTCAGCATGATAAACAGTTGTGGAGTTACAAACTTATTATAGAAAAATCCACACAACCAAATCCACATAAATACATAAACACTAGGTACAGCTTAAAACCTCCTATCACTTCTGCCTTTTGTGCCCTAAATTCAGGACACCTGGTAAATCTCTGGCCCGGAGTGGCATTTTATTTTTGCAAAGTGGAATATATATAACCAGAATATAGTTTCCTGTAGACAGAACTTGTCCCCTTTCTTCTCCACTAACTAGGGAATCCCTACAATAAAAATGGTAAGTTTTGGGGTGCCAGAACTGGAAATATAATTATTTTTCTTTCCTAATTGCTCTGGCTAGCACTTCCAATACCATATTGAATAGAATGGCAAGGGTAGACAACCTTGTCCTATTGTCAATCTTAGAGGAAAAGCTTTCAGCTTTTTTTCACCATTGAGTATACTGTCATCTGTGGGGCTGTCATATATGGCCTTCATTATGTCAAGATACGTTTTGTCTATCCTTAATTTGTTGAGAGTTTTTATCCTAAAAGATGTTGAATTTTGTCAAATGCTTTTTCTGCATCTACTGGGATTACTGTATGATCTTTATTCTTCATTGTACTCACGATGTGTGTATGTTGAACTATCCTTGTATTCCAGGGATAAAATCGTACTTGATCATGGTGAATGAATTGTACTTGATTTAGGTTTGCTAATACTTTGTTGAGGATTTTTGCACTATACTCATCAGAGATAATGACTTGTAATTTTCTTTTCTTACAGTGTCCTTGTAATCTGGCTTTGGTATCAGGGCAATGTAGGCTTTGTAAAATGAGTTTGGAATTGTACCTTCCTTTTCTTTCTTTTTTTGGGGGCAGGAGGAGAGTCTGAGAATGACTGGTATTAATTCTTATTTAAATGCTTAGTAAAATCTACCAATGATGCCATTTTTGCTTAGCAAGAGGTTTTTGATTACTGATTGACTCTCCTTACTTATTGGTCTGTTCAGATTTTCTATTTCCTCACAATTCAGTCTTGGAAGGGTGTACATTTTTAGGCATTTTATAATATTAACAAAAATTTTAATGATATTAAGAAATAGATGGCATATAAATGGTCAAGTTATGTTTTAAGAAAGTAAGGTAATTTGTTAAAAGGTAATTCAATGAGGAAAACAATCTTTCCAAAAATGGTGCTAGGATAATTGCATATCCATATACAAATAGATGAGCCTCAAGCCTTGCCAGACACCTCACAAATTATCTCAAAATGGATCTTAGACTTAAATATAAGTGCTAAGATACAAAATTTCTAGAACATAAGTGAAAATCTAAATGACCTTGAATGAGGCAAATTATTTCTTAACTAAGACACAAAAAGAATAAACTTCAAGAGAAAAAATAGTTAAACTTTGTTAAAATTAAAAACTAACCTTCTTCAAAAGACATTGTAAAAGTGAAAAGATAAAGGGTACAGGGTTTCTTTTGGGGGTGATGAAAATGTTCAAAAATTGACTGACGGGAGTTACAGAATTCTAAATATACTAAAAATTGTACATGTTTAATGAATGAATTGTATGGTATATGAGTTATAGCTCGATAAAGCTGTCAAAAAATAAAAAAGAAGAAGAGGAAAAGGAGAATTCCTCCTTTTCCAAGAGGAAAAGGAGAAAATATTTGTAAAACATTTATCAAATAGAAGACTTATAAGCAAAATAAAGAACTCTTACAGTTCAATAATGAGAAAACAATTCAATAAAACATGGGTAAAATCACAATGATGGAGCTATGTCAAAGGGACAAAGGAGCCAACTGGAAGAGTTCCTAATGGCCAGAGCTGAAACTGGATTGCTGGATTATAATTCAAAGTATGACATAAATACCCATGGTTCCTACTGATTATAAAAAAAGAGTGAAAAAAAATTCATAGGGAAGAACAAGTAAGTCTCCTGTGCACCAGAATTAAAATAAGTTATGTAGCTAATATGCACCCACGGAGATAGAGCATAACCTAGCACTTCTTCAAGTGTGGGCTGTACACAGGGACTTCTCTCCCAAAGGCTGGGATGGAAGAGGGAGAGGAGAGGTAAGTTTACAGGGGGAAAATCTGGCAAACACCACTCCAGCAAAATGATCAAGGTCAACATCAACACTGTTAAGTCATGCTGACAGTATGTATCCTATATATCACGTGATGAAACTGGCACTTTACCTCTGAGGTCTTCCTCCCCTAAATCATAACCTCAGTTTAATCATGAGAAAAAGATCAGACAAACTGAAACTGAAGGTTTCCTACAAATGTTGGACTAGTATTTCTCAGAACTGTCGAGGTTATAAAAAACGAGGGAAGTCTAGAAACTCACAGTTTAGAGAAGCCTAAGAAAATATGACAACTAAATGTGTGGTATCCTATATGAGATTCTAGAATAGAAAGGGGATATTAGGTAAAAACTTAGTAAATGTGAATAAAGTATTATTTAGTTAATAATAATGGGTCAATATTGGCTCATAAGTTGTGATGAATGTTCTATACTAATGTAAAATATTAACAATAGCTGAAACTGGATGTCAGGTACAGGGAATGTCAGTACTATCTGCAACATTTTGTAAATATTAACTATTCTGAAAGAAAAAGTTAATTTTCTCAAAAAAAATGGGCAAAGATTTGGAAAAACACTTTGCCAAAGAAGATACAGGAGTTGCAAATAAGCACATGAAAAGATGCTCAATATCATTGGCTAAAAAGGGAATGCCACAATGAGCTAACATTATACATCCACTAGAAATTCTAGACTGAAGTTAAATAGCCTGACATGTTCACTTCTAGTTCCGGGTGAGATGGAATACACCGACTTTTATCCTCTCTCTCACACTGAATGCAGCTAAAGAACCTGGACAAATGTATGGAGTAAAAATTAAACAGCAGCAGCTGGCTGGCAAAGAAGACCAGAATCTGAAGTACCAGTGAACCATTTTCTTTTCTCTCTGGTATCTCCCAGTCTGTACTCCAGAAAGTGTGAAACCCACAAGTGAGCATTATTGTGGAGAGAGGGAGACAGGGAGAAAGTACTAGGAGAAGCCTGCTGATATGGCCCAAAGGGAAGTACAAGATGCTACCAATATTCAGAGAATGTGCAGAGAATCCTCCATTTCTCCACTTTTTCACACCCTGGGCTCCAAAAATATCCCTTGGTGATGATAGCTTTTACAGTGGTAGCAAATAGGTGCCAGCAAGAGCCTAGGAATGCCATGGAAAAGAACCTTCTTCTCGGGTTAGAAGAACGCCTAGTCAATCTGAGCTAGGTGAACATATAACAATGGAGCACATACAAACACAAATCATAGCTCATATCAGACAGACCTTCCTATGAAGGCGGGGCAAACCCCGGGGCAAGGTTGCAGGAAGCATGTGAGAGAGTGCTATAAAGTCCCAGACTCCTGGTGGAATGTCTAAAAAGACAGTCCCAGTGAACCAGAAAGTTCCAGAGAGATTACCAAGAGAAAAAAGACTAGAAAATGAATCCCATAAGGTTTTTAATGATCTCCTGGGCTCACCTCTGAACAGAACATGCTTGGATCTAATTCTAAACAGCAAACCACTGACTTTCAGATCTGAACTCTTGGATTGGCTGGCACATGTGCAGAAATGGCCCAAACAGCAAGCCAATGATTTGAAAACAGAACTGGCACTGAAACTAAAACTCACAGAAGGATTCAACCTAAAGCCTGAATCCAACCAGGCTGGCTGATTGCCTGCTATAAAACAAAAATACCAACCTTCTCCGTATGATTTAAACAAGAACCAGTCTTAACTGGATCATATTCAAAATGTCCATGATACAATCCAAAGTTGCTGAGCATATGAAGAACCAAGAAAATCTCAGTTCACACAGGAAAAGGCAATAGATGCCAATGGTGAGATGACACAGATGTTGAAATTATCAAAGTCCATTGAGTTGTTAATCTTTCATAATTGGTAGATAATATGTAAATTATACCTCGAAAAATGAACAAAACCAGAGTACGTCTTATTTATTTATTTATTTTTAAGATTTTATTTATTCATGAGAGACAGAGAGAGAGAGAGAGAGAGAGGCAGAGACACAGGCAGAGGGAGAAGCAGGCTCCATACAGGGAGCCTGATGTGGGACTCGATCCCGGGACTCCAGGATCACACCCTGGGCTGAAGGCGGCGCTAAACTACTGGGCCACTGGGGCTGCCCCAGGGTAGTTTTAAAGGAGGACTGATGCAGTTGAAATCTTATGTTAGTACTCTTTTAGTTACAGTGTGAGATATATTGTTTCCTACAGACTATTCTGGAACTCAACCACTATTCGTAACAGTATTTCTTTGAGAAATTATGTTCTAAGTTTCAAATAATCAGATGGCAAAACATCTTTTGGCACGTGGTCCTTTCTTAGATTGGTGACCAAACGTTTTAGAAAATGTGGTACAGATCCCATCTTCAGTTCAGGAATGTGAGACTCGTGATTACTTGGGTATCAAATTATACATAAGCATATTAACATCTCTCAAAGGATTTTGGAGACAGCACATTTGGAGCAAGGGTAGTCTTTCAGAAAATTCTCAAATGATGACTCAGTTGTTATCCTGATAAGGGACCCCTTTTCCTCTTCTGGCACTGAAATTCTGTTAGAAATTAGTGAGTTCTGGGAAGCCTGGGTGGCTCAGTGGTTGAGCACCTGCCTTTGGCCCAGGGCATGATCCTGGAGTCCCGGGATCGAGTCCCACATCGGGCTCCCTACATGGAGCCTGCTTCTCCTTCTGCCTATGTCTCAGCCGTTCTCTCTCTGTGTGTCTCTCATGAATAAATAAATAAAATCTTTTAAAAAAAGAAATTAGTGAGTTCTGTTTTTATAGAGTATCTCTCATTAAATCCTTCAGCTTTTCCTAGAAAGAACCATGGAGACAAATAGTGTTCTCATTTTTATCCTTACTTATCACTAAAGGGGCATAGATACATAGGAGTCAAAAGATTGTCCTAAAGAATTTTTTTTTTCTCAAAAGGAAAACATCTGTAAAACTGATCTTCTTTTATTCTAAATAAATGAATAATCATAATTGGTATCTATGTTTGGGAGCTTATTTACAAATTGTTCCTATAATTGTGCCACTCATTTAGGGGCACAATTGAGTGAATCAGAACATAATACTGCACCCTACTTATTAGTATTAATTGTGATCAATTGTCACAGTTTGTTTATAAGACTGAATAATTTTTAATCCTAAAAGAATTATGCTGATTATCAAATGGTTCTGTATTATTTGTTTTTTTAACATTTAAAAAATGTTTAATATAATCATTGCATTTTTGGATGTTGAAATATAGGGCTTTTATTTCATTGTATTTGCTTTATTCCCAAGAACTTAAAGGTTTTTCCAAGTCATTCTGTCAATAGCTCATTAGAATAATAAGGTAAGGTGAATATATGTTAGGATTTTTCAGGTGCAATGAACAGTAAGGTAGAAAATGTAACACTGGAACACAGACACATGCAAATCCCAGCTTGGATCAGGTCAACTTCCTGTTTCTGATGGTGAAAGAGCCCATCCATCCTACAAACCTCAGTCAATTCAATCTTCCTGGATGATCCTAAAAATAGTTAATGATTCTCTTCTACCTGGGCCTCCAGTGTCACATTTCCTCTAAGCCTACCGTTAACTTGGGTAAGTTTTCCTCCACACCTTGACCTTGAACCTATGGCTATCTCCTTAGTTTTTTCTCCTGACATAAATTAAAGAAAAATTCTCTACTGTGCTATGTTAGGTTATTTTCCAGAAAATATCCACTCCCCTTTCTCTCCACTGTGGGTGGAATATGTTTCCCTACCCCTTAATTTTGTTGGCTGAATAACTTGCTTTGGCACATGGGATATAGCGGACATGACACAAACTTCAAATATGCTTGCTCAGCAGGGCTTGCCCTTATGAACTCCTGATATCACCAGGGAAAGGACATGCCCCAGATAGTATATGGTTGAAAGAAAATTAACTCATAGAAGAGATCTGAACCCAAGTTTCTTTCTTTCTTTAAAGATTTTATTTATTCCTGAGAGACATAGAGAGGGAGGCAGAGACATAAGCAGAGGGAGAAGTAGGCTCCCTGCAGGGAGCTTGATGTGGGACTTGCTCCTGGAACCCTGGGATCATGACCTGAGCCAAAGGCAGACGCTCAACCGCTGAGCCACCCAGGCGTCCCTGAACCCAACTTTCAACATGGAGCTGGTGCTAGCCAGTTTCAGCCTAGGCTGGATAAAGGAGCAAGAATAAGTGATTTTTGTTTTAAGCCACTGAATTTTGGGATGGTTTGCTCCTCAGTAATAACTGACTGATATATTTATTAATGTGGGTTTTTTATCCTCTATGAATATGTTTATGATCTCCAAAATAAACTAGCTCTGCTTCTCCTATGTCCTAAGAACAGTGCTAAATTGAGTTTGGATTGCTCTCCACTAATGCCATTTTCTTATACTTTCTTACATTAAAGCTGCTGTTTTTCTTTTCTGCCCAGTCTTTCAAGATCATTTTGTGATTTAGCCTTTACACTTTGGTAAACTGTTCCTCAGAAAAGTTGAGGTCATCTGCAAACATGTCACTCGGCACCCTGTCTTCTAGAATCACATCATTTGTGGTATGGATTTTAGTTTTCTTGAGAGGGGTCAGGAACCATCTGCAGCACAATCACCTAGAACTCTCGTTAAAATTACCAATTTCTGGGCCAGCTCCAAGTCCACTGAGTCAGAACCTTTGGGGTGGGATCCAGGAATTTACATTTTTAACAAACTCCCTAGGAAATTCTTATATTACAACAAAGTTTGCAAAATATTTCAATACTGTGAATATATTAACTAATCAGACCTCAAGCCAATACTGAGTCCTAAAGGATTTTTTAAAGATTTTATTTATTTATTCATGAGAGACACAGAGAGAGGCAGAGACACAGGCAGAGAGAGAAGCAGGCTCCCTCCCCACAGGAAGCCTGATGCAGACTCAATCCCAGGACTGGGGGATCACACCCTGAGTTGAAGGCAGACACTCAACCACTGAGCCACTCAGGCATCCTGATTTAAATGATTATCTATCATTACCCAGAAATGTACCTCTCTATCTCTATCCTTTATTTGTTTTCTATATGTTCATTTTCTATCTACTTCAAAATGTTATTTTTTTCTTCTCTTCACTTTTAATCACATGAAAGCTCAAGGTTTTTTTTTTTTTTTTTACTAACCTTTGTACCTAGTATTTTCAAAGACCTTTTGATAAGTTAAATATACTATTTCAATGGCTTCTATTAACAAATTTACATTTTCTTTCAAAAATGTAGTACTTGGGTTAGTCAAATATTTTCCCCAAAGAAATCACATGCTCCAGACCTCAAAGCTTAGTCCTTGCATTTTGCTTTTAATGGAGTTCACTGGCTGGCCTCATAAAGTGGTGACTCACAAATCTTAATTCATTGAGTTCCTCCTTATGGAAAGAAGTCAAATTGGTAGCCAACCAGGTCTTCAGCAATTTGCCAGTTACATGAGGGTTTCAATCAATAGCTCCAAAATTGGTGCAGCCACTGGTTTCATTTCATCTGTGGCTTCCAACCTTTCACACTTAAAAGACAATTTAATCTTTTCTGTATAAGAACTGATACAAAATTTTATTTAGTCTCCTTAATACTATATGGGTGTGTAGAAAAGTTGCTAACAGCATGGGCTTCAGAGCCAAAGTATCTGGATTTGATACTGGTCACACTCTGTGTCTCAGTAATGCCGCTATGTAAATGTGGATGACAATGGCATACTACACAAGCCTGTGCACTACATAAATTATTGCATTTACAAGTGCATGAACAGTACTTGCTTCATTAGAAGTCAAGTTGTGCAAATTGTTATCGTTACTACACTAAGAACATTGAGTATATTCTTAGCACCATTATAAATCTTTAGCTGGACTCTTGTGTAGTTAACCACTTCTTTCCATTTTCTTAAAGTTTTTTTTTTTTTTAAGATTTTATTTTTAAATAATCTCTACGCCCAGTGTAGGGCAAGAACTCACACCCCGAGATCAAGAGTCATGTGCTCTAATGACTGAGCCAGCCAGGCATCCCTTAAAGGTTTTATTTCAAAATATATCATTACACACAGGGGCTCCTGGGAGACTCAGTCAGTTAAGCATCTAACTCCTGATTTTGGCTCAGGTCATGATCTTGGGGTCATGAGATCAAGCCCCGCGTCTGGCTCCCCATGTTGGGCATGGAGCCTGCTTACAATTCTCTCTCTCCTTTTCCCTCTTCTCTTCTCCCCAAGCTCACATATTCTCTCTCTCTCTCTAAAAAATTATATATATATATATATATACACACACACACACACACACACACACACACACATACACACATATATTTAGGTAATCTCATACATACAAAAGTGTCCATAATGTATATGCATAAAGAATAACAGTAAAATACATATTTGTGTACCTAAACAGCTTAAAATACAGAATCATAAAAACCAAGTTTTGGAATCATTGTGCTCCTTACTTACCAACTTCTCTTCACTATTACCAAATGTTGTCATTTCTTCTTTTCTTTATACGTTTACTACCTATTTGTTTATTACTATTTTTAAAGAAAGTTTGCAAGTTCATAAATTCTTTTATGATCTATTTTCTTGTTAACACTCTCCATCTGCCACCTTTTTAAGACTCTTCTGTTCTCTACAATTGGGAGACTGTCACAGATTTTGAAAAAATGCCTTGTTCACCACGATTGTCAATTTTTTTTCCATTGCTTAGTTTTTGAAGGTTTCCTCTACCTTCCTCAAAACTCCCTCCCCTAATTGTCCAGTGACTATGGTCATGTTTATGGATAATGCCAAGCATCATCCATCTGGTCCGATGCTCCATAGTGTGGTCCTGACACTGGCCTGAATGACTGAGGTAGGAAATTTCCACAGTCTCATCTCATTCCTTATGCTCTTTACTCTGTGGAAGAGCTGAGTAAAAAACAATTAATATTTTACAAACATAAAAGGGATCTTTGAAACCTATTTGATGTGTCAGTATGCCAAAGGCTAAGGCTTCGCAAGAGGAACTGAATGAGGTTGTCATTGAACTTACTTAGTTTCTTCTTCTAAATTAAAATCTAGTGCCATACACCAAAAGGTTTCCTTTCTCTGTCCTTCTGCAATTAAAAAGACCCCTTTGGTCGAGCTAGGCTATTCTCTATTCCACCCACTTCCTATCATCTAACGATGCCATTTTGGCAAATTAATATTACAAGGATTTTTTTTTATTAAAATAAATATAGCTTTAAATGGAAACATGCAATAAAATATCTCAACAGATGTTTTTCCTGCAAAGGAAATGGAACCACAGAAATTCAAAACTAATCTATCCACCTTGCTCAATAAAGACTCTACTGTTCGTGTGCTATGACCATCGATTTCTGTGTGTAATAACAGAGAGGCTTGAGAAGAATTAAGCTCTTTTAAAGGTGAATGTTTTTGTCATTCACAAAGAAGCTTCTGCATTGCCCGTTTCAGACAAAAAAGTAAAAATTTATCTTGTGCAAAAAGGATAACTATTTCAGAGTAAAAGAACACTTCTGTGCTCTGAAGATAACTATTTCGGTATAAATATACCACTTTCTCATGGGGTATGCAGCCAGATGATGACTGATTTAAACCATACAAACATTAGAGTCAGACTGCTCTATTTATTTTGTCTCCTCTTTTAAGAAAAATTTCAGAAAGGAGTTCACATAACCCCAACCCTAATCCTTTAGCCATCAAATAAAGTATCTTAGATAAATATAAGTATGACTTACAGACACTGGAAAATATTTGGATTCTTCTATTGATTTATGTTTTTTATGTGCAATGTTGTAGAGAACATTTTTAAAAATCAACTATTAATGTATATATTATGCTTTGGTTCCAAGATACAAAAATATTATGTAATGAGGCTAATTCATCCACAAAGCAGACACTTAATTTTAACAAGGTTACCCAGAAGTTTTTGGGATGAATGTGGTATGAGCATATAAGTCAGATGACAGCATCTTAACTGAGCAGCTTGGAGGCAAATTAGGATAGAAGCATCAAATGAAAGAATATGACAGGTTCATGATCAATTTCTATTTGAAATCCACCTGCCACGAAGATGTTGCTTCTTTTGCACTGGTGGAGCAAACTCCATGTTAGACATGACAGAAAAAAAAGAGAGAGAGAGAGAGAGACAAAAGAAAGCTATTTTGAGGCCTTGTAAGCCATCAGTGTCAGGGAAGTAGGATAGACATCAATTATCTACTTGATACTTAAATACCACAGAATCGCCTTCTCAAGGGAAGCAAAGGAAGTTAGTTGTTGCCATGGCCCTGACAGACAGTTCACTACTGCTGGCAACATCTGAATAGATGAGCTGTTTCCTAATATGACCTGTTGTGGTCTTGGAGAATTCATTTATATAGTTTTTCTTGCTTTATGATACAAGGAACCCAATGATGGCTGCATAATAGACTGAAAACAGCGGATAAGATAAAGGGCATCTGATATCAGTACTGGACTTGGATTCTGGGAGCTTGGTAAGTTTGCCTACTGATAAAAGTCTACATATGTCTTTAAAAGTTTGTCTAGTCTTTTCCATGGTGATAAGCCCAGGAGTAGCAAAAATGTCCACAGATATTGTCCCCACTGTGCCTGTAGTAGAGCAGAGTTCCACAATAGCTCCCATTTTGTTCAATCTATTTTATGTAGTTCTATTTAAAAGCATAAACAGAGGCCTGTAAACTGGTATATCTATGCATCTAGTCCTTTGTGGAATTTCTCGATTTAATAGGTTACAAATGTCATGAAAAGTCCTTACGACCAGCCATATGACCAGTTATTCAAAGGCTGCCTATTCATGACTATTCTGAATGAGCCCACTCTGCATCTACTCTATTGCAAATGTGCCTACAATGAGCAGTGAGAAGCCTGAGGTTAACGCATCACCCTGCAAGTGACCAAAGAACTTCATCAAGGGAAGAACTGAAAGCTTTGCTTGAATTCTGCTTCACAACCCAATGTGTTCACTGAACATGAAATATTAAGTGAGGGCTGATTTGTTTTTTGGGGGAGTGTGATAGACAGGGTTCAGCAACATCAAGGCCCCACCAAACTCCAAATCAAACAAAAGGGCGAAGAGTCATGCCTTCTCTGCAGCTAGAGACCGAGGTGATACTGATGCCACATGTTGCTTCTTAGGCATTTTAATTAGTATCCTCTGTGAACTTTCTTTAGCATTAAATAGAAAGAAAAGAGATTCTTAAACAGAGTCAATCTGACAAGACTACAATAATTTTTGCTGAGCTCACACTGCTGAGAACACGGTGGAGGGAAATCAGACAGTTAAGCAACATTTATGTTAGATGGTGAATGGAACTGAACATAAGCTGTGTGGGTAGATAAAATGCTCTGTGGGCACAATGGCACAGCTTGAGTTGCAGTGGCCCCGCCATCAAGTGCTGGGGGAGACAGCAACAGGGGACCATCCTGGGCAGTGGAAGTGGGCCAGCTTTTCTGAGTAGAGTCTTTGGAACCCTTCAAGGAAAAATGTGGGCAGCTTTGGCCTATGAGCAATAGACTCTGGAAACAGAGAGTAGTTAAAGAGTAAACCAAAGAATTATTTACAAGAGCATGGAAGGTCCTGGCTGTCAAACTGCTTATTTTAGCCACACATACTTCATATGTTTGATGACAGAATTAAATTCAGAATGATCTCAACTAAGCTAGGATGGGTCATTCCAACAAAATGGAATTTAATAGAGATGCATGAGAATGAATTATATCTAGACCCAAAGATAAAACTCCAAGAATATATGCATTGCAGTTTAGCAGCTGCATGTAGATAAGACTTGGAAGAGCTGTAGTTGGGAGTCAATAGTGAAGCAGAATTAATCAAGTTAATTTGATTAATTATGCACAAAAAAAGGAGCATAACCCTATTTATGGACCAGATGTAGTGCACTGTGTTTCAGATGCATCCATGAGGAAGGTGCCCAAAGAAGAGGAACACATGAAATCATTGAAAATGCTCGCTTAAAGGGTATGAGAACTCCAAAATATCAGAAAGCCCTCACATTTTTTAAGGGTTATGATACAGATAAAAGATGGGAGTTATTCTATGAGGGTATTATGGGCAAAATTAGAGTCAGTGGTGGACATTACACTTTAGTCACTCATTCAACAAAGATCTGTTGAGCTCCAATCATGCATCAGGCATCATGCTAGGCAGCAGAATTGCAAGGTAGGAGAAATTCCCCCCAATACTCAGAGCTTTCCAGAAACAAAATGGACTGCCTTCTGAAGACTGTACATGTTTGCTGAAGATATTAAGGTAAAGTCAGAAGCTACATGTCTGTGTTAGACCACTTGGAAGTAGAAGAGATGAATTTTAAGCTTCCTACCTTTAGTGGCTTATCATCATCCATGTGCTATACCATGTGTTTCTCTTTTTCAGTTCTTTCACATGGTAAGAAAGAGGCTAACTCACTTGACATGGATTTCAGCAGAAAGCAACCAAAACAACCCTGGTGAATTTAAGCAGAAATGGCATTTATTGAAGAGGATACTGGGTGTCTCAATGGCTCTCCAGGGGACCTACAGAGCTGGTCTGGGGCATACCTCTGCCATGATTGATGAGCTCATGTTACTATCGATGGGCACTGGATGGTGCTACAAGAAAACAGCAGCCTGAAAACTGGACCAAACTGCTACCGTTGCCTCCCCTCCCGCCCTCAGTGGAACAGATTCCATGCATTCCCTAAACCCTCACATCACCTGCCTCTAATTTAACGTCTGGAGGGGATGAATTGGACAGGCAGAGCTAGGATCATGGGCCTAAGTCCCAGCTTGAAGAGAGGCTGGAGTATCTGGCAAGTACTCCAAGTATCTGGAATTTTCAAGTATCTGGCATTTTCAGCTTCGATAGGTGGGCCCCGCCTCATAAGACAGGGGAGTCTATGAGAGTGTTCAGGTGCTGAGAGTCCCTAAAATCTAATAATGTTGTAAAAACCTTCAAAGGAAATTATAGCAATTCTTCTCAAAATGATACTTTAAGCCAAAAACTGAAACAGAAGGCCAAAAGATGAGAAAATTAAAGTTGGCAAATTAACTCCCCCCCCCCCCCTTTTTAAAGATTATTTATTTATTCATGAGACAGAGAGATTGAAAGAGGCAGAGACACAGGCAGAGGGAGAAGCAGGCTCCATGCAGGGAGCCCGACGTGGGACTCGATCCAATCCCAGGTCTCCAGGATCAGGCCCTGGGCTGAAGGTGGTGCTAACCCGCTGAGCCACTGGGCGGCCCTAACTTCCCTAATATTACAGGGAGTATTTGCTTCTCTGAACTCCTTTTTTAGGAAGAATTCTGATACTCATGGTCCCTCACAAACATGGTTACCAATGATTAAAAATTGCCATAGTGGATTCGAATGGAATTGATAACGGAAGCAAAACCCAAGAGAAACTCGGGAGTTTCAGGTTGTATTATGGCAGATGAGTTTTCAAGTCAGCCTGTTGGAAAACTAATTACCGTAGCAGTGACCAAGAATAACTTACTAGTATCACAGGACTGGAAGAAACCTCCAGCAGTCAAGAAATCCATCACACAGTGTCCCCAGGGCCTGCATTTCCAAAAAGATAGCTGGCAGTTCCCTTTCTCTAAAAGCCTCTAGGGAAGGTCATTTGATAACCTCCCTAGATAAACGAGAACTGCAGATGTCATATATCTCATGGTCAGAATGTTCTTTGATGATGTTCTTTCCATCCATACCCTCCCACCTCAGTAAGGAAAACAGAGAGGAGGGGCTCACCATCTCTTCCAGCAATTTCATTGCGGTTTCCATAGGACAGTGCTGGGGGACAGAGCCAGAGCAACCTCCCACCACCGGGGTGCATCCACTGGGGCATTCCAGACTCTGGGTGACACTTCAGAACACCAGACTTCCTCCAGGAAGTGTGAGCACGCTAATCGTGCCCCTGGGACAGGTGGGCACGTGGAGAGAGAGATTAGCTTTCCCTACAGCTGTCAAGCTGGGGCCTCTCATTAACACCCACGTTTCTCTGTCTTTCTTTTTTCTTTCTTTCTTTCTTTCTTTCCTTTTTTTTTTTTTTAGGTCCTTTGAATGTAGCTTATGTACTTGAAGTATGTCATTGAAAACCGCACAGATGGGAGCTACCAGATCATGAGAACGCTTTCACAGCTTTTGAAAGTGTGCTGGGTTTCTTTCCTTAAGAAGAAAAAAACCCTGTATTCTAATTTCTACCCATTCCCCACTCTCTTCCTGCTTCAGAAATAGGCTATCACAGAAGACTATATTCCAAGTAGTAATAACCAATAGGGCGATAATTAAAATCTAGTTCTTTTTGATTTGTTTTTTAATCCTAAAGCAGCTAATTGTCTCTGCTAATCTTGTCTTCATAGTTCACAGAGAGGGCACAGCATTTGAAATATATTCAACATTAGCCACAACCTACTGAAATTCAATGTCAGGCCAGAAGGGGAGACAGCAGGGCAAGCAAGAGGGGCGTCTGACAGGTGGTACCCTGAGGGGAGATGCGTCCTGAAGCAGGAGGGACTTGGGGGAGGGGTCTTTTATCTTGTTATGAAAGTTCCAGTGAAGGGGTTGGGAGTTTTTGTATGGAAACAGCAAGATAATGAGGAATGGAGGGAGAGTACTGAGAACCATGAGTCTGTCTTGGATGACCTGTGGCTTCCTGAACATTTTAATCAGTTTCATACACGATCCCCTGAACAAAATCAAAGAGGCAAAGAGAATAAAGTCACTATTCTCTGGATGGACACTGTGTTCTCTTTGTATGAGGCTATCTCTGTATAAAGAAGAAAGGAAGCTATGCGAAGATCCAACAGTCCCATTTTAATTGAAGCTCCTAGTTCTGGACTTCTCGGTGGTCTCCTGCCACACCCACCTGGCCTCAGCCCGATCAGGGTCTCACTACACTGACCCCAAGCAGAGTGGGCCCCCTGGTAGCACGTGCAGAGAAGGCTGTAGTCTATTCAACACATGCCCAGGATTTGGAACAGGTGATATTAGCAATCTTCCTAGAAAATACCCAATTTATTTGTAATTGCTTGGTTGATAGACTGATAGTACTTTTTAAATCTCAGAAAAGATCTTCCATAAAAGGAAGGCATTCCCTCAATAAACATTTACCCAGCACCTACTATGGCTCATGTGTCAGGTGTAGGGCTGAAGCAGAAGGTGGGTTGGGGAGAATAAAATATGACCTAAAGAGACCTCCTACTGCATAAAATTCCAGTAATATAGCCTTGAAAATCATGACATATGTCCTGAGGAAGTGTAGTGACTGACAACAGGACTTCATCAACTAATAAGAAATGTTGAACAAGAGGTATTCAAACGTGTTCCTCTCTGGCCAGAAGGACCACCACTGTGCCTTTTCAAGGAACATCAGGGTAACAGCTCATCCTTGGTTACCCCAAGTAGCACCCTAAGTCATGTGCCAGACTGCAATCAGAGCCAAAGAATAATGACAGAGGGTCTCTTTTATGGAAAGATATGAGGGTGGAATTATATATTCTTTAAAAGTTGTTACTACAGAATGCACTCAAAATTCTGCTCTTCTATGTGAGCTAATTTCATCCCTTTCCTGAAAGCTCATAAAGAATAGGAATCTTTATGTTTAGTGAGAGATTGGTGGGATAAAGAAAAACCCACATTATGGAGTTTACCACAGCAGAGTGAGTAGGGCACAAAGGCTCAAGAGTGTGGCATCAGCCAGGGCTGTGAACTTGCAATTTCCCAGCATATCTTCAGGGATTCCATTAGTAGGTTCTACAGAAAAAGAATTTAGAATTTAGAAATGTAAGCCTGGTGGTCCTATGGGTCTACATCTTATCTTCAACACCAGGGCTTAGACCAAACAGCGCTGACCAGCCTCATCCTAGGGACCATCTTCTCAGCTCTCCTCTGCCTCTGGGAATAGCAAATACTGACATCTGTGGTTGGCATTGTGCTGCTGACCAGCCACGAGCTCCCAGATTCAAAAGAATTACTCCTTTAGGATAAGATCATAGCCAGCTGTCTGGTCAAACAGCATCAGCCTCCAACTCATATATTCCCTCTGGACCTAAAATTCCACCCCAGGATGTGGCCTTGGGAAAAATGGGCCCTTTACCCCTAGCTGGTGAAGGACACTCCTGCTCTCTCCTCAGGAAGCTGGCCAGGAAGAATGGACACCCCACCCTGGACATTCTGGCCCTGCAAAGAACCTGCACCAGCCCTCTTAGATGGGCTCACACAGACCACATCCCTGTGAGTTCCCAGAAAACCACTACGTAGATGAGCTGGGTAACTGCCTGACCCTCTTCTACAGGCCGGAAGGTCCCCACGCAGGCTGTGCAAGGGACCCTGGGAAAGACTAGCCCTCAAAGACTAGGGTCCTCCTTGGGTCTCTGAGGGAGCTTTTTAACCACTGGGAGCCTTCCAGCGAAGCTATGGGATGAGGAAAACAATAAAGCTTTTGCCGAAGAAAAATGAATTAGCAACCATTAAGAAAAATTATTATGTGTGAAAAATTATTACACAAAGAAACCCCTCTGTCCCTCAAATTGGTTTAAATTCCATAAACTGTATCAAGAATTTGGACTTGGGAAGTAGACTGCTGAGTTTAAACGCTGGCTCTGTCACTTAGTAGTCATCCAACCTCTCTCTATTTCAGTTTCTTCACCTATAAAAATGAATAGAAGATGACCTGCCTCAATGGGATTCTACAAGTAATAGGGGCATAGCAAAGCACCAGGCCCATAGGAGGCGCTCCCTCTCAAGACATATTAGCTATTGTTATTATTATTTAAATACATATTTGCATTACAGCACAGTGCATTGTTCTATTTCTCACCTCAGTGAATTCTCTGTGACCCATTAGAAAACAGATTAAAAACCTGGATAAACTGAATAAAATTCCTGATTGCCTTAAGGATAAGGAAATGCTCATAAAATTGTCTTACAGATGTTTCTTCAAAACTGACTCTCAATCAACAATTACGTAAAATGCTGTTGTGAATATTTTGATTACACATGACAAAAATGTTCTGAGAAACAAGTAACAGTAAGTTGCAACGTGAACTCTGAAATCACAGCAATGGACTTTCCAAATTTTAGTTACACTAAAATCCAATGATCTGGCACTATGAATGAACCTTTTGCACATGCACAATTTTGTGACATTACACACTGGTCATTTGGAAATTACCAACTCACTGCATTATACAGATCTTCCATATGTTAACACATTTCAATATAGAACATCAAAAAAAATCATGTTTGTTTTTATTACCAACAGTCTCACCAAAAAAAGTCTTTCAGTGTTTAAGTACTTATCAAGCCCCTGGTGGCAGCCACGTTTTCTGAAATTTTAAGTTTTGCTTGCAAGCTCAAGCTTCGCCATTAGCAACAAACAGTTTTCCTTGAAGTGACAATTTCACTTCATTCACTTTTGAGAAAATGTCTGCCAAATACCCGAGTTTGAGAACCACAGTCTGACTGTCGGCTGTTCTTCAAGGTAAAACACTGTTCCATCTCACTTGAGTGTTTTAGTGTCTTTTCTCCAGACGACCACTCTACTCGGGTAGGCAGGCAGTAGAAGTATCTTCCATATATTTCCCACTTACAGAGCGTTAGAGAGACGTACTCAGCTATTGAGATCAAACTCATAATTCTGTGCTTCTTAATCAAGGGCATTCTTAAATGAAATGGACAGTTTATGTTCTGGTTTTTAACTGGGGGTACATGACAATGAAGAATACAACGACTACTAATAAAGTTTGGTGGCCCTGCTATGATTTATACTAAGGCATTTGAGCTTTATCCTCCATTGTTTCCTAGTTGAACGTCAACATGGTGGGGAAAAGACAAGACAATATAGCATTTTTGTATTACTGTAAAGATAGTTTTGGTGTTGTGTACCCATCCTAAGGGTCTGGGACCATCAGAGACTACATATGGAGAACTGCTGCCTTAGGGAGATTCCTTCATCTCTCTAGGCCTCAGTTTTCCCATCTGTAAAATGGAGATCATTCACAGCATGTATCCCACAGGGTTGCTGTGATGACCAAACAGAACAAGTCTGGTACAGACCAAAGAA
Organism: Vulpes vulpes; assembly: GCF_048418805.1. NCBI lineage: Eukaryota > Metazoa > Chordata > Mammalia > Carnivora > Canidae > Vulpes > Vulpes vulpes. Next base: position 71,276,745 of record NC_132795.1, on the reverse strand, counting down.
CAAAGCTGGCCTGTGGTAAGTGCCATATAAAGATTGGCTAAAAGGGGCCTGGGGATCACTTGAGACCCTTGGTTCATTCAGATATGATAAAAAAAAAAAAAAAACACTTCAGTGGTTAAAGCAAAAAAGAACATCTATCGGTCATCTCCACTGAAAAAGTTCTTGTGGGGTATTTCCCAGAGACTGTTAAAAAGATCAACTGGTCAGAGACTCCTTTAAATGCCACAAGAACTACACCACTCTGTAAAAAGCTCTAATCGCTGTAATGGCTCTTGATGTAGCCTGAGAATGTTACCTACTCCACCTCTGTGCAGCTTTCTGAGCATCTCTTCTTAGGGGTTGCCAGGGAATCACTGGAAATACTGGAGGAAAAAAGCTGACATTTATTTATATTTATGCTTTTATATGTGGCTGGGTTCTCAAAATATTGTGACACGAGAGAGAGATGAGAGATTGCCTGGACCCCTGACCCTGCTGTGCAATGTCAGCTCTCTGCAGTTTAGCATGGTTTGTAAAAATGAGCAGACTCAGGACAAAAACATCTGTCCCTTTCGCCAACAAGATAGGAAGCTGATATGGGTTTGTTTATTCCTGATGGTACTAATGTGGTGTTTTATTTTTATTTTTTGAAGATTTTATTTATTTATTCATGAAACACACAGAGAGACAGAGAGACAGAGGGAGAAGCAGGCTCCCTTCGGGGAACTTGATGTGGGATTCGATCCCAGGACCTCAAGATCATGACTGGAGTCAAAGGCAGATGCTCAACCACTGAGCCACCCAGGTGCCCCTAATGTGGCATTTTAAAAGGAAAGCAGACACGGATGTATATTGTAAAATACAAACTTGTATGAATTTTTAGGAGACTTTTTTTTGCTTTTGTTGGCAGTGCTTATTAATGATGGTGCTCAGAGGCAATCTTCTCCATGCCACACATATCTTTCTCGGCCTCCTCCTATCCTGCTCAGGGCACTGCAGCCCAGGACTTCCCCTGTGAGCTTCCAACAGTCCCTGATCTGTCCTGCCTGAGGCCTGTTGCTCAGGACGTCCTCCTTCACCGCCTCTCATCTCCCTGCTTCCAGGGCATTGGCGACTTCCGGTTTCTCTCAGACTCTAGCTCTCCTTTACCAGCTCTTCCCAAATCATTTACTACTTCTGGAGGTTCCAAAGGACTCAGTCCTGAGCCTCCTTCACTTCCCATGCCACAGTCAGTCCCTATGCTGTGCCATGGACTCCTGTGGCCCCCAAATACCATTTGTGTGTTCACTCCCAAACATTCATGTCCAGTCCCGATCTATCATTGAATCCCAAGCTCATTTATCCAACTGTCTAGTTGGTACATCCACTTGAATATCTCAAAGAAATCCCAAAATGTCTATAACTGAACTTTTGGTCTTTTCTACTAAACTTCTTCTGTCCTGGTCACTTCAGGGACTGTCCACCTTGTAAACCTACAGTTACTGTCACATCCACTTTATCAATGTTATGTCGATTCTACCTCCAGGAGATATTTTATATCCATGTACTCTGACCCATCTCCAATGCCATCACGTTAGCTGGAAGTCTTATCACCTCTCACCTCTCTCTTAACCTGTCTCCTAGCTTTCCTCCTTGCCCACCTCCATACTTTACGCAGCAGCCAGGGTATGCTTTGTAAAAGAGGAATCACATCACATCACTTCTATGCTTAAAACCACCCAGTGGCTTTTTATGGCCTTCAGGATAGAAACCAAATCCTTAATGAGCCTACCTGAGGAGTTTGGGACATGCATTTGGCATGTCAATGAGACATCAGGCAGAAATGTCCATCACCTGCTGTGACGGGGGCTTTGGAGGGTACTAGTAGGCTGGAACTGCCACTGTGAGAAATGAGAAATGGAGTGGACTAGAAATGTGAAGGAGATGCTGGGTGCCCGTGGGTGGTGAGAGCTGTTATAGTTGTTGGCACCACTGAGAGGGAGCCTCCTTTAAATGGAAATTGTCATTGCACTTTATTAAAGACCATTATTCTGTAGCCATACATTCATTGTATGTTCACAGAACACATGAAGCCAGCATGACTATTTTTGGAATGCAATGAAAATGTCAAGTGAAACATAAAACTATTTTACAAGCATAATATACTAGTTTATTTAGAAGCAAACTAGAACTTTTGTTTGCTCCTAGTAGAGATGTTGCTAAACAGAGACTAGATACTATCATCTAGATACTAGGTGTTAATTTCCTTCCATTCAAAAACAGTGTAATTCTCAAAAAAGTGCATTCCTCATTCATTGAACAAGCCGTTCACAGAGTCCTACTATGTGAGAGACATTATCCAGGTGCTGGAGATGAGGTGGTAAGAAAGATACATATTTATACAACGTGTGATTAATGAATGTGCCGAATCAAATCATATCATAATATCTCATCTCTAACACATCTTCTCAATGCCACAGACATGATGCTAGGGGTGAACCTAGCTTGATAAGTTATCATTAAATATTGCAAAAGCACCCAACACTTAAGTTCTACATTAAAATAGACATCCAATAAAATGTAACTCTGTACTGATATGTAGGAGAAAACAGCAGGACGAGAAAGTTCATACAACCTCTTATGGCAATATTCCAGTCAACACGAGTTTGCTTGAGTTGTGAAGAAAAATCAAGGCAGGGTAATTTGACTTCAGAATAAAATTCTGATTGGATTATAAGTGGCTAAAACACAATTTCTGGGGAGAAATAGTTCTTGTCATGGAACGCCCTTCCCTGTGTGATTAGACTCAGGCTCTTAAGTCAGAATGAAGGGAAATTCCATTCAATAATCATCTCTTTACTGGGAGATTAAGAGTTTTTTTTTTTTTTTTTTTTTTTACCCATTCATAGCGGATTTTTAAACATTCAGAGCCTTCCAAATTAATCCAAAGTCTCATGATCTCTCCCTTTACTATGTTACTCTATAATAAGTACATTTTAGTAAAAACAAAGGAAATAAAATTCTGTTCTGTCAGTATGCACTGACATATCACTTCTAATTCCCATCATGTTCTCTGGAGCTGTACTTTTATGAAAATTGATACAATCTAAAAATAATCAATGATAAGAGTAAATTTAAGACCATGTTAGACATCCAGTCAATTACTTAAGAAAGCTGTCACTAAACTCTTGATTTGGCAACATTAAATCTCTCAAGTGAAAGAGTAGGTGGATGGGTGATTCCTGTTGCCTGCCAACATATCTTGTTTTTGCACTCCTATTCAATAACACCCTGGTCAGTACAATTCATACAGATTGAAGCAGCAATCCTTTTTACAGCCTTTGATTCTGTAAGCCTATGGAGTATCTTTCAAATATCTGAATTAAATGTGGACATAGGTTAAGAAAACTGGACAACCAAAGGCCACAAAATTAGGTCACTTCAGAGATGTTAGATTTTCTTTTTGTGCATGAAGTCAACACTCAGGGCAGCCCAGGAATCTGTTGGATAGAAGCAATGAAGTAATAATTCATAGGGGTTGAAAAAAGTCCCAGAGCTGGTCATGGGGATGGAAACACAGACCGTGTAGTTCTAAACCTGTTTTCCAGATTGTATTCTTTAACAAAAATACCTATTATTTATGCTTTTGAAAAAAGTCAGTGACTTCCCCATGCAGTCCATAATGAGTTCTGCAGATTCATGGAATTCCTTTCTTGAAATCATTTCCTTTACCTGAATTTTTATGTTTATACTATCCATCTCCAAGCTTATTTAAATTCAGATTGTGAACAGGGGCTATGTTTATATCTTCTGAGCCATGCTCATCAACTTCCTACTAGCTCCATAAATGTCTATATAGCAACAATATTAATAACAGTAATGAAGCATTACATAAAAACTATACAGAATGTGCATCAGTTTTTCTTCTATTTCCTTGAGGTGCAGTAAGCCACTTTTATAGAATTTCTCTATCAATTCGAGGTAGGGGAATGGTCAGAAGTTCCCTGTGAAGATAATTCTGAGATTCTGGATAGTTTACTCAGAGTCAACTGGGCATAAATAACTGATGTTTATAATCTCTTATATTTTGCAAAAGGTCGAAATTGGTCATCATTTCATATGTGGCCAGGTTTGCAAGCACTCAGGTCTTGCCAATGTGCCCAAGGGCCACATCTGTGTTCTTGTGCAAATACGGAAAACTTGATCTTCGTGTCTTCACCTCTTGAGTTTTTAATGCCCTTTTCAATTATTATTAATGTCCATGGGAACTGCTAAAGTAACTAGTCTTTTAGGTATGGACTATCATCAATTATCACTGTAACTTTCATTAAAATATTAAGGTAGTTAAGGACCAAATAGAAATAGTTTCCTTTATTAATATCATTTAAAATAACAATGAAAGTGGTAAGATGGTTAGATGTTCATTAAATTGCTAATGAAGCCAGACCCATAATTCAAAGCTGGGTTCCCTGCAGAATATCGATTTGAAGTAGCATCAGCCAGGATCATCTGATAAGAGAGATATAAAATTAGTACCAGGATTTTACTTTCCAAGAACTCATCTTTGAAATTTTGTGGCTAGTGGTTTCATTTCTAGCCCGCTAAGAAACAAATGTAAGGTCCCCTGAAGTGAGCAGGCATGAGACTAGTTGGAGGAATGGAATTATGATGAAACATTTGTACATCATATTAAAGTGGAGAGGAGCACACCTCACGCTGTCTGGCTGTATGTCACACGCCCTGGGAGAGCCCCACTGCGGCTCTGGCGAGGAGGCATCTCCCAGGACACAGCTCATCCTGAGGCTCTGACTCACAATGCCGGGGCTGTTTTCCTCTTGGGAAAGACCAGACACTTGCCCTTTATAAAAACCTCTAGGATGAGTCACCAGTAAAATTAGTTGGCATTCTGAGGTGGCGGGTGGAGATCAGGGTTTGCGAGGGGGGCCCTATGATGAGCTGGATGATCCTGCTGGCTGCTTCCCAAGCAATGTGGGCTGGGTTTTTATGGCTGCACCACATGGAGAATCCCTCACTCTAGGATTCCTGGTGTGGATCTCATCATGCAGCTAGGACTCCTACTCAATTTCAAAAGGGTGCTACCCACCCTGGAAAAAAAAAAAAACCTAGCCCACTGAGGAGATGTGAAAATGCACCGCCAGGGAAACAGATGGCTTAGGAAGAAGCAATCTGGAATAATAGTGAGGGTGTGGGAGTCGAAGTGCAGGCTGGGTGAGGAGATCAGAGAGGAGAGAACGGGCATCAGTATGTGGCGACAGATGACAGCGTGTTGTTTGGGAGAGGCAGTTGGAGGAGGCCAGGGAAATGGAAGTAATGCATAAGGGCTGCAGCATAATTAGGAAAATTGCCCCTTCTGTCGACTCCTGTAAGCCTCTCTTGGTTCAGACGGAGAGATAGAGCACTTGCTTCGCCCAGGAAGCTGAGGTTACATGCTATTCCAACAGGCTTTCTGTTTCTGATCGAAACAAATCCAAACTGAGCTAATTTGTGTACAGCTGCAGGCAATATAAACATGGCTGTTTAGAATTCTTTATAGAGTATGGGCCTTTGTACTCCATACTTCACCGAAGTTAATAAGTAGGTGTCAAACTCTGAATTAAAATTCCCAGAAGAGGACACAGCACAAAGGACAATAAAAATGATTTTTAAATAATCATAGGGATAAATAGCATCCACTTCTGACAAATGTAAGTGCTGGCATAAAATGTTATTAGGCTACAGAGATCGTCTTTTGTTCAGGAAGTATGTTTTATTCTCCAGTCGTGTCATTCATCATCCTAATGAGCCCTCAAAATGTAAATTAAATAGCAAAGACGGATTCCTTCGAAAAGCATCTTTGTGCTAGGTGTTAAACCATTTTTCTACTTTTATGCTATATATTGGTTCATGTTTTCATTGGGAAAAAAAATAGGCCCTCAGTAATGAACACTTTATGGGGTAAGTTCATGCAATTCATATTTTTAGGAAACAGTTCATTCATTCTCCAGTACTTTGGGTTCTGTGATTTCAAAAAGAAGAAATCCCATTTTAAAATGCTGTGCCCTGTAAATTATGTTTGATCCGGAAAATCTTAGAAACCTGTGCATGCATTTGCTTTGTTGTTTTATTCAGAAGTGATTTGGTCCAGGGAAGCCCTCAATGGGAAGGGATTAGTGAAAATTTCAAACAGCTTTAGTTTACTGAACCGAATGCATTAATGGCTAGGCAAACACCATTTCAACCATTAATGATAAAAGAATAAGGTCATGAGCCAAATTAGTTGCAATTTCTTGTTATGTATTGATAAGAACATTACCTGTTCCAATGATGAATAGAGAAATCAGGGTTTTGTACTTGACCTGAATTTATGCACGAGCACACACACAACACAAGTGACTGAACAGCAATGCCAGGGAGGCATTCAGGAAAAATACACTGAAAAAGTAAAATAGCAGCAAATCATGTCTCATTTCGGCATGATTGGTCCTCATTTGCCTCTCTCTGTCTCTCTCTCTATATATATATATCTCCCCTCCCCAACCCATCCTCTCTTATTGCAACATATAAATCATTCTTTGCATTCTTTGGCTGTCCCTGCTTATGTGAGAGCTCAGTGGACCTATGTGTCTCTCCAGCTTTAGTTCTGTGTGAGTGAATGTATATAAAATGAAGATACAAATAATTACACTGTTGAGGTTTACCTGATGTCTAGGGAACAGCCATTATCTGTGCAAGGGGGTTTCTACAGCCCCATTCTGCAGGATAAACTATAATTAGCCAATCTTGGTATTCTAGAGACTTTATATTTTATGAGGTCAAAATGCTGGAGAAATATCCCAGAGCAGAGACTGAAACCACCCAGCTAGGAAAAAGTAAGCCAAGTGAACAGCATTACAAGGAAGCCTGGGTTCTTCAATGACTTGTGACCCACTGCTGGCCTGGCTTGGGGTACACCCCCAAAGCCTGTCTGGTTCATTGGGATTGTGGTCTCTGGGAAGCAGGGTCCAATGACAGCCCATCTCTACATGAGTGGCATCTCTCTTTGAAGCTTTGGCTAACAAAAGAACACATGGTGACAAGTGGTAAAGTCAACATATTCTACTGAATATCTTGTTTTAATTTATTTATTTGGTTGTTTCCAATGGAGAATCTTCTTTATAACATGACTGCACAAATTCAGTACAAGGCTCAAGACTGTCAAAATGATAGTTGACCTCATAAAGAAACTCTATAGTCCGAACCCAAATCATGGCCACTTTATTTCTGCCTATCCATGTCCTACTAATGCACATTTTGATGGGCACATTGATTCATTTATGATCTAAGAACAACACTAATCAGGGAGGGAGAAGCTAATGCCATATGTCAAAGAGGCCTTGAGAAGTACTGGTACAAAGGGGATACAAAGCCAGTGAAGGGGTACAATCAGAGAGAACTAAAGATTACTTCTGACAAAGAAAAAAAGGTATTTTTCCATGTAATTTTCAACTCTTAAAAAGCGTTGTCCATTCAGAGACGTATTTTTAAATGAAATTTAAGCCTCACCTGGAGTCTGGGAAGATAAATGGATAGGATATCAATAAATTGTTTTGTTTTTGACCCCAGGCAGGGAAAACAATGAACAATCCAGGGACTGGAAGGTGCCCTACTGTGAAGAATGTGCCTTTTAACCTTTGCAATATGTTAATAATATAAATTCATACCAATATGGTGCCTTCACAGAAACACAGAACTCACACATAAAACCTTTCAAGTATAGAAGAAATAAGCTGCCCTCTAAACGTTTTGAGAAACTTCCCAATGAAGAAGGATCTCACCATCTAAATGCCTAGACTTTCAACCAGATCTGAAATGCCTGCAAATAGGCCCCATGTTAAGTGACTGACGGTATACCACTAGGAGCTCCACAGAATAAAATACATGCTTCATTAGTCCCCCAGCTGAACTCAGAATCCTCCGGCTCAGAATAAATCTCAGCCTTTACAAATAAATTCTCTTCTGAATTAACATCTCAGAATCATTAATCTTTGGAGTGACCCTTCAGTTTCATATGGAAGAGAACCACTGCATTTCACAAAGGTCTTTTTTCTTTTGGCAAATCATGATTTCATGGAGAGAAGAGAAATAACATACATTTTCTTTTATCATTTCTCCAGTCTCGCCCTCAAGGTGGCTTCTTTGTCCTCCACTGAAACACCCTAAATCTAAAATCAACAGATAGCCATCTACTGAATTGGGAAGGGACAAACATTTAGTTTTAAGTATATGCAAAAATTAAAACAAGGCTAGGTGGAATTACTATAAATTTCAGGAAGAAAAAGCATCGTAGGTAATTAAAACTTGTTAAATTCAAAATGGTTTGGATTTTGTTCTTCATTGCAAAAGGCCTTATGTGTCAGTAGACATAATTCAGCTTGATCATTCCACAAAGCAACCACCAAACACTAATATTGTTGATTTATTTAATAGGACAAATGAAGAGATGAAGTCTGTGTATAGTAAAGATAAATGTTGCCTTATTTCACCCAATGTGTGTGATACTAAAGATACAGACATCATGGTTTAAATACTTTAGAGTTTGGTCTGTAAAGCAATGCCACCATAATTCCTTCTTCAGCAAAGAACCATTTTGAAAAGCAAATAATTATTCCTTTATTTGCTTATTGATTAATCCAGATGTTAAAAGTTAGATATTTAGTTAAAGCAAGATGAGTCTATATTATCTACCAACTTTCAGTGTGAAGACCACACAAGGCAGGTAGCAGAGGAGACACACGGTTGTTTAGGGATTGCTGGCTTCACCATATTTGCTTCTCCTACCATCCTGGAACCTGTCCTCCCCTCAATCAAGGATATTCACTGGAACAATCCATGTTCTTCATTTTTGGTGTTCTTCAGCCTGAAACAACTCCCTAAAAGCTTGCCTGCCACCCACCCTTTCCAAACAACACCATCCTTTACTACCAGGTTAATCTTAAAATACAACTCTCGCAATTCAGTTCTCCATGCTCCATGTTCCGAGCTTTAATGGCTCCCATTACCTAGAGGATAAATCTGCAGTCCACAGAGCCAGGTGCAGCCCCTTACTAAGCCTTTCTGTTCCTGTCTGGCTCATTTGGGCATTTCCTTCTAAACAATCTTTGTGTTCCTGCTGAGAGCCCCTCCTTTCTCCTCCTCCTCCTCAAATTCTTCCTCTGAAGGTCTGCTCAAACCATACCTCACAATATAAAGACTTTCTCTCATCCTTCTGGTTTTTTAAAAAGATCTTATTAAGTAACCTCTACACCCAACATGAGGTTCAAACTCACAACCCCAAGATCAAGAGTTGCACACTCCACTAACTGAGCCAGGCAGGTGCTCCTCATCTTTCTGCTTAAAACCAATGTCTACAACCCTTATGCTTGATATTTATTCCCTTCTGTCTTACGGAGCTATTTCTTTCTTTTTTAGAGAGGGGTGGGTAGAAGGGCAGAGGGGAAGGGAGAGAAAGAATCTTAAGCGGGCTCTATGCCCAGTGGGGAGCCTGATGCTGGGCTCAATCTCACAACCCTGCGATCATGACCTGAGCTGAAATCAGGTGTTGGACAGTTAACCGACTGAGCCTCCCAGACACCCCACTCTCTTACTGAGGTATTTAATGTTTCACTTACGTTTACAATATGTCTTTGATCTCTAATAGCAGGAATTGTGTCTGGACTGCCAGGCACAAAATCTACATACAACATAGTGCCTTACCCACAGTAAAGACCAAATAAAAATGTAATCATAAGATTATTTTCCTACTCCCATCTTCAATTTGAGAAAATAGGAGTCCCAGAGAGAAACTCCAGGCCTCCAAATAAGTGTTCATGCCCAATGGTTGCTGGTTCCAGGGATGAAGGTACACGGGCCTTTTAAGACCCGAAAATTCCCCCCAACCCCTTGTAAGTTTTGGAGGTAGTAGAAGATACAGAACGCTTCTCCTGTTCAATGACTACTAACTTGTCTGTAGTGAATCTGCTCTTTTGCCATGTCTCAACTTCTGGTTGGGAGAGAAATTCAACCACTCTCTTGGGTCATCTGAACAACCTCATTTGGAGGGTAGACCATACACAGGGCCAGCTTTGGAGTCTATTATGTGGTAAGGCTTCTCCATCTACCCTCTCTGGCTATTATAGGCAAGGAAGGGCTTCTCTGTTGTCAGTTTTATTTCATCCCCTACTGTCTAAAGATGGAACAGGGAACATTGTAGACAGTGAAAGTTTATTGATCCAGTTTACTCTTAGCAATTGATCTGGAGAAGACAGAACATGGCACGAACCATGTGTACAGCTCTTTCCTAAATCCTCAAAATACATTTAAAAATATCCTGTAAACATACCTCTTACATGCCCTCTGTGTGACATCCAAACCTGTTCACATCTTGTTCACTTACATTGTACCTTTTAGATTTATTGTCTCTCTCCCAATTTAAAAAGGTTTCCATGACCCTAAAGATAGGTGCTCAGCTTCACACTAGCTAGGTCTTATTACTTTCCGCCCACATCGCCAAACTGGGAGAACATTCATCTTATCCCTGGCCAGCTCTTGCTGGGGAACTCTTTTCAGACTGGCCTTGGACTACTCCAACACATGGATACTCCAAGATGCCCACCACTAAATTAAAACTAATGCACTAGAGTCACTAAGCAATTTTTTTTTTTCAGGAATGAAGGTGGGACATGCAAGGTCAGACAGCCTCCTTAATACAGGATGGCCGCACTCCCATGACGTCAGGTCTGGAGGCAGAGCTAAAAGCATCTGTAGCCCCTTGCTGTCTCTCCTCCCTGCTGGAGACATGCAAAGGATACAAGTTTGCCATTAGAAAAAATCTCTAATTGCTTTTGGACTATTTTAACTTCAAGTCCATTGGATTACAGTCCTTTAAAGAAAGGTCTGACCAGACTCTATGGGAGAAATTTTATTACCCAAAGCGAAAAAAAAATTGATGACGATAAGGCAGACTGTGGAAGAAATTCCATTCTAACATATGATTTGTAGATTTCTTGAATAGCAAAAGAGCAACAGTAATCATGAAAGCATTTTACTATGTTAATTTGGGATTCTTCCTAAAAGTTTTCTTTTTAAGATCTCAATTGAGAAAAACCATCTTTAAAGTATCAACTTCAACTTGTACCCAATGCTATAGGCAATAGCAAAATTTAATTTCCTTACTTCAATTTCCAGTGACACCTAGGTTTTAGAATTTCATCACTTATCATCTCTCAATGACCCTTAATGGGATGCCTCGACTACCCTCATACCCAAATCCCTATCAGCAGTCAGTGTTTGAAAAGAAATGGTGGAAATCCTGGTTGGCCCTCATAGGTCACAGCTGCCTTCCTGCTCTGGTGGAGAAGGGACCCTAAAAGCAGCAGGTGTGCTGATGGAAGACAGCTGAGCTAATCTGTTCACCTGAACCTCCCTGTCATGTTCAATTTAGCTACACTCTCTAGAATGGAGGGGGGTTTCAGGCAAAGAGCAACTACACCTGCAGCCCTAAACCAGAGAACCAGTCTCTGAGTCCAGAAAAGGTAAAAATTCTTTTTTATTTTTTGAAACACAAAACAAAAGGGAGAAAAACCCCAAACTATTGTTACTAGAATCATTTTTTAGGTAAAAAAAGACTATGAATTCTTCCATGACTCTGAGCCTTTCTCATAACTGATTATTCAGGGCAGGGTTGGCACTATGCTTGTTCATTCAGCATCTGCCTAGTTTATGAAGTTGACTATTTTTTCTGAGCAACACATCATCCCTGTTTGCAAAACATCATAGAGTATATTCAGAGTAATGTGGTTATCACATTACATTATAATTATCACTTAAATATCTGTGCTTTTACCAGAAAATATAAACTCTTTAATGTTGAGGGTTATTTTGTTATTCTTTTTTTTTAATCCAAGTTCATAACACAGTATCTGGAACACAATTAGCATTTAATAAATAGATATTTTTATTATTGTTGCACTTGATGACATGTACTGAGTACTTATTGTAAACGGCCCTGTGCCAAACCCTTTCTATGCTTTATCTGCTTGATCCTGCATCATATCCCTGTGAGACAGCCTTACTTCTCCTCATTCACAGATGAGTTAACCAGGCTTAGTAAGGTAGGTATAACTTGTCCCAGATGACCCTGCCATCAGGTCGAGAGACACACTTCCGTCTGGGTCTGTCCAACTCCAAACAGGCACATTACTCCTGGCTGCACCAAATATCCATGAACTCACATGATTCTAAGAGCAGCTACCTCTCTGCACTTATTATCTGTAACCCAACTCAGCAAGTGTTATTATTATTATTATTTTAATTTTATTTATTTATTCATGAGAGACACACACACACAGAGAGAGAGAGAGAGGCAGAGACACAGGCAGAGGGAGAAGCAGGCTCCATGCAGGGAGCCCGACGTGGGACTCGATCCCAGGTCTCCAGGATCAGGCCCCGGGCTGAAGGTGGCGCTAAACTGCTGAGCCACCAGAGCTGCCCAGCAAGTGTTATTATTAATAACAAACACTGTCATACACAGTCAACACTTTGCATCAAATGTTTTAGTAATGAACCTATTATAAATACTTTGGATAATTCCAAAGCAAGGGGTGGGAAAGGTATATTCTCTTTTTTTTTTTTTTTTTTTTTTTTTTTTTTTTTTTTAATTTTTATTTATTTATGATAGTCACAGAGAGAGAGAGAGAGAGAGGCAGAGATACAGGCAGAGGGAGAAGCAGGCTCCATGCCCCGGGAGCCTGACGTGGGATTCGATCCCGGGTCTCCAGGATCGCGCCCTGGGCCAAAGGCAGGCGCCAAACCGCTGCGCCACCCAGGGATCCCAGGGAAAGGTATATTCTCAATAAAATACTGGGATGGGAAGACTTAACTCTGACAATAAAATACAATAAAACTTCACTGTAATTTGAGTATAAATGAAGACAGTAGATGATGAAAGTACTGGGATAAATTAAACAGATCTTACCTATAAAGCCTAGACATTGAGGACATCATATGTAATTTCAAGTGAATAAAAACTGTCAATTAAGTAGAAGCTTCAGCATGTGTATAATAGTTGAGAGTTGCCATTTTAAGATAGCATGTCATTTTCTGAATTGTATTAAAAACTACACTCAGGATTTCATAGCCACAAGACTAGAAATGTTTATTTAAATTAAATGTTATCATTACTCCAGTGCTTGTAGATAAGTATATTATCTTTTCCTTGATTTTTTCCCACTTCATCAATTTCTTTCTAAAAATTGTATGAGTAGTGTGGTTTTTGCAAATCACCATCTTACAATGACTCTCATTCTTAAGTATTTCAGATAAACATTTAACCCAACGTAACTTTTAGAAGTCTCTCTCTTTATGCATTGTAATCAATCACTCGTACTTCTGGAAAGACTAAAGCATGTATATCAAAACTGTATCTTTTTAAAGCATGCAGCTGTCTTTGTCAAAGCATTGCATCTTTTCAAGGAAATGTCAGCAATGTTATTCTTGGGCCTCCCTCTGCCCAAGAGGCCAATGAGGGCTGAACAATGAAGCCAACAAGACAGTTAATCAATAGCAGTCACAGCACCATTTTTTATCCTCCAGAATCTTCATTTTCAATGAGGTTTACATCATTAAAGTGAGAAAACAGGACCGTCAATATCCATTGGTTTCACGTGGTAGATGAAAGAATTAATTTGATGGTCATAAAAATAACGATGCAACTATAGACTTTAAGTCTTTAAAAATTCATTTTTAGGTTTAAAACCCAGAAGGACAGACATATTGCTGAGAAATAAAAGCGCTGATTTGTCAATTCTTTCTTTCTCTAGTAGTCCAAACAGATTTTTAATAGATCTAAACATTGTAAAGAAAAGCAAATGGCTTCAATATAAGTCTGTTAAGATGCAATGAACAGTATATTTGAAATACATTTATTATCATAATACCCATGTCATTGTTTTTGAATGATGTTGACACATGTCGTCTCAACATGTGTTTTCATCATGACAGATTTATATGAAAAGGAGTAAAAGCATCACATAACACCCACATAACCACACAACCACATAACCCCTTCCCAGGGACAGACACAAGTTTTGAGGGCCCTAAAGCCTATGGAGTTCTCCTTAAAAAAGAGAGAGAGAGAGAGAATGCAAAATCATGAATGTGAAATAGGTACAGCCTTATAAGAGGACCACACAACCCAGGAGCCCTGAAATTAAAGCTTGGTTAATTTAGTGGTAAATCCACCCCTCCTTCATCTACTGAATACATGAGTATTATCTTGCTTGTACACTGGCAAGTTCTAAATGAGATAGGTATTTCATCTAGTTTTTTTCCACAGCAGCCTGCGCTGACCTCCCTCAGACATTCTGTGTTACTGTGGCAGAGTATGCCTTGAGAGAGAGGGCATGGGGCATCAGCTCAGCCCACAGGGTTCTGTGAACATTCTGGAAAGCTGCAGGTGGCCACTCCCAGCCAATAAGGCAGTGGTGAGGGAAATGCCACAGCGGGTAAAGGAGTGCTTTTTGATTTTTAAACAATTTAGAGGACTGACAACATTATCATTAGGTAAGTTTCAGAGTTTTCAGAATTGGCTTAAGACACTTCCATGTTTTGCTTCTAATCACTTATTTCTAGTATTAATTTTCAGTATATGTGCTGCAGAAGTGAGTACTCTAGCATTAATTTTCAACAGAAAACTCATCAGAAAGAACAAAGAATGGAGAGGAAGCAGAAGTCAGAAAAAATACAGAAACAGAATGTTCCTGGGTCAGAGTGGGGAGAAGACCTGGAACAGGAGGAGGCATGTGACTTCTAAGAATTCGGCACTTTCTCAGAATCCATTTGTTCTCCCTAGGGCACCCTACCTGCCCCTCCCTGTTGTTCTTGTCCTTCAAACAACAGGAGTGTCAGAGTTAGGCTTTGGGGCTCAGTTCTGTCTGGATAGAAGTAAATGTCTGCATGCCCCTGGCCTACCAGATGCAGGATCAAGGCCTGTCAGCTGTATCTTCCTCACCATCATGGGGACCCAAGCCAACTGAGTTAGTTTTCTTGCTCAGTGGGATTTGCCATTCCCCACTCCCACCCCTGGCCTCTTCAGAGCTGGTATCTTTTAAACGTAAGTTTATTATTATTCAGGAATGATGACAGAAGGTGATTGATCAGAAGACACCTGCTGTTGAAAAGATAACTTGTTATTCACAGGTCCTAAGTGGAGAGGGCACACCACACCATGGTGCCAACAGGGAAGCACTGAGGTTGGCCAGAGGCAGAGGGAGCAAGGGAAAAATGTGGGCAAGAGCCTTTACTGTGCTTTACAAGGGAAGGAACAGGAGAGGCAAGGAAAGTGGGGTTATGATTCCTAGTTCGAATAATTTTAGTGGGCTCTACGGTACAGAGACTGGCCCTAGTTGTCTGGTACCTGGGGTGATCAGGGCTGAGGGATAGTAGCCTGATAAGGAGGTGGTTGGGGGTGTAGACTCTGGATTGGTTGATTTTATTTTGTTTTTTTAAAGATTTTATTTATTTATTCATGAGAGACACACAGAGAGAGGCAGAAACATAGGCAGAGGGAGAAGCAGGCTCCATGCAGGGAGCCTGATGCGGGGCTAGATCCCAGGATCTGGGATCAGGCCCTGAGCTGAAGGTAGATGCTCAACTGCTGAGCCACCCAGGCCTCCCTGGATTGGCTGGTTTTGTATATAAAAGGTGCACTGTCCCCGCTGAAACAAGCGAGAGTCATTTACATCTCTAAGAATCAGCCAGCACTGGGGAAAGGAAGTCCCTCCAGGGTCAGCCAGGCCCCAAGATGTTAAAGCATCAAAACTACAGAATAAAAAGACAAGATTGATACAGGAGGGAAGGAAGGCAGGCAGGTAAGCGTCCCCGCCTATAGCAAAGACAGCCAGAGCCCCATTTAGCTTTCAGGATTCTGAGGCTGGGGAAGAAAGACTGCCCTTGACCCTGTTTCAAGTGCATGCTATGAGGGTTACCAGGCCTTCCACCTGGTCCTTCTGACAAATGAAAGACAGCTGCTGGTAGACATTTCACGCAATGCCAAGAGACCAGACATGACTTCCCTGAGGTAGGCAATATCACCCCCATTTTACAAATGAAGACACTGGGGTTCAAAGTTTGAAAGCGCCTTTCTCAATGTCACACAGCTAGGAGGTGGTAGAGACAGGACTGTATCCAGGACAAATATTTGACACCTGAAGAAGTAAATATTGGGGCTCCAAAATAAAAAGAGAAAACTATAATGTCAAAATTAATAAATGTTTAAATAATGTCCAAAAGCATTATAACTCATTTTTAATAATTATGTTTAGTATTCATTTTAAAAATCCATTACACTTGAAAATAATGTGTAGCTTAGATTTTTTTTCATTTTTCCAAGAATTTCTGAGTTTGTCTGATTATTACAGAGAAGCCAAATGTAAATTAAATGAATTATAGTCAAATAATTTCAAAAGGAAACCCTTCAAAAATTTTAAGTGGGGTGCCTGAGTGGCTGAGTCGGTTAGGTACCTAAGGTCTCAGCTCAGGTCTTGATCTCAAGGCTGTGAGTTCACACCCTGCATTGGGCCCCATGCTTGGCACTAAAATAAAAAAAATTTAAAAACCACTTTTTTTTTTTAGTGTTTTAAAGCATTAAAATAAAACATGTTGAAGTTGTTCAACAGGAAAAGGGTATGGCCTCTGAAAGGATGCAAGCCTAATGACTTGGAAGTCTCTTAAAAGGGACCTGCCTGATTCAGCCTTGCTCCTTAATCCAGGCTCCTTCTACTTACATTCCTGCCTTGACCACAGGGGTTGTGGAACGTGGCTTCAGAGGTCCCTGTGGGAATGTGCTTACTATAGAGACTGGTTCAAGGGCTCTGCCCACTGCTCATTGCAGCATTTGATACCTTAAACTCTGTAGGATGTGATCCCAACTATAACAAAGAAGGTAGAATATTCAAATACGGGGCAGATTCCTAATGGAGTTTGTGGAATGTCTGTCAGGAACATCAAAGTCTGGGAGTTGTCCTTTCAGTGCTACAGCTCCTTGCGACCTGGGCAATTTAATAAATTTAGTCCATCAGTCTAGGCAGCTAGGAACTAGGATACTATTTCTTTTTAAGTTTTTTTTTAATTTTTATTTATTTATGATAGTCACAGAGAGAGAGAGAGAGGCAGAGACACAGGCAGAGGGAGAAGCAGGCTCCATGCACCAGGAGCCCACGTGGGATTCGATCCCGGGTCTCCAGGATCATGCCCCGGGCCAAAGGCAGGCGCTAAACCGCTGCGCCACCCAGGGATCCCACTAGGATACTATTATTAAATACACTTGCAAATTACATTGTTTTGGAATAAAAGAAGGGAAGTTCTGTATTATTTTAGGTTATCTATGTAAGTCTCTTTGAAAAGACCCCTGTACTCAGGGAAGTAATCAACCGTTATCTGGCTGTCATAATGATGAGATGACAGAGCACAGGTGGTATTGTCTGTCCCTCATTAGCTCAGTCAACAAGCATTTGTTGTGACCCCTCTCCCTCCCCCGATTCTTCCTAAAGGCTGTATCTTACATCCACATCAACATCTTGAGTGTAAAAGAGAATCCTGTGAGATCAATACGATGGGGGATAACCGCAGGATTGCCTCCAATTTTTGCTGTGGGATTCTCAGCACTCAGCACTATGTTCTCCCATCCCAGGGGAGCACAGAGGGAAGTCGTGGGCTTGTGGGGTGGCAGATGGGAGTGACAGAGGAGAAGCGGCTCCATCATGGGCACCTAATTCTCCTTATCCTGATGCTTACACAGATGGCTCTGTGACTCAGGAAGAAGACAAATGGCACTTTCACTACCTCCATAGACATAGGATGAACCAGTTTTGCACCTCCTCCAAATTTTTTTCTTTTTTTTTTTTTCCAGTTTAAAAAAAATCCAAATAAACGATCTTTGCTACCCACAGCTGGGCCTGCCTGCCCCCTGGTACTGGTCAAACTTTCTGCTCAGGATGACGATGGGTCCGACATTCCCAACACACCTCCACACTGGAAATGTTTTCTTAGAATTATATCTGAAGTACTTCATAGTACACTACACAAAGCAAATATTTAATAAATGTTACTACTGGAAGTTTGACAAACTCTCTTTTTTAATTTAAATTCAATTAGCCAACATATAGTACACCATTAGTTTCAGATGTAGTTTTCAATAATTCATGAGTTGCATGTAACACCCAGTGCTCATTCCATCCCTTGCCAAGCCCTTAAGCAGCAATGTTATGATCTGAACGTTTGTGTCCCACCCCCACCCCCTGCCCAGGTTCACACGTTGAATCCCTAACCTACCATGTGATAGTATTTGGAGGTGGGGTTTCAGGGAGGTAATGAGGTTAGATGGGACCCTCATCACAGCATTAGCGCTCTTATATGAAGAGACAGTGAAGAGCTTGCTTGCATTCTCTCCCCCGCATGAGGACACAACAAGAAGACATCTCTCTGTAAGCCAGGAAAAGGGTCCCACCAAAACCCAGCCCTGACCTTGGTCTTCCAGCCTCCGGAAACTTGAGAACATAAATTGTGAAGGGAAGAAAAAGGAAGGACAGTGTCTGGTACTTAGTAAACATTTTGATTGTCTGAAATTTTTTTTTCTGATGTCAGGAAAATAGTTTTTAAAAACTTAATTACATAATACATAAGTCTGTGCTCTGAAACACTTTATGCAGTGCAAAAGTGCATAGATTTTAAAATGTAAACCCTCCTTTACTTCTGCACCCATCTATATCTCTCTTCAAAAATAACCAATTATTAAGTTCTGTGTGTCATTATTTAGAAATATGTCATTTATTTAGAAATAAAATAATATTACATATTGGTTTTACAACTGCTTTCAATCTAACATTTCTTGATGCTCACCACATATAGATCTGTTTTCATTTTGTGTATCTAACATATGATAATTTACAAAATATTTACACCACAATTTAACTTCTTCCCTATAGGAAGGTGTTTGGGCAGTTGATACTTCTCCATTACAAGTTCATTGTGCACATATGTGGGTATTCCTGTTGGAAATGTTCTTAGAAATGAAACTGCCAGCCTGAAGGGCTCATACTTTCAAATGTTCACAGATATTGCCAAGTTGCACTTTGAAAAGACAATGCTAGTTTACAATCCCACCAACAGAACATTTCCCCATGCTTCAACAGAAAATTAATATAAGAGCCAATTTGAAGATATAAATGCGTTTTTGAAGTTGAACTGCAATTCAATAAAATGGGATAGAAACATACCTTTGATTTTAAACAGATGACATGCTGAAATTCAGATATGCTAAGGGCACAGGATATTCTTGGAGCACAAGAATCCTAGCCTTCACTTACATATTATTTAATTACATCTATTCACATAACCTTCTGAAGTTGGTTTTATAAAGAGGCCACCATGCTCACTCCAGAGTGGATCGTTACCCCCCGTAAAGCATGACCTCTGACAGTGGCATGTGGAACCCCTCACCTTGGCTGCGTACCAACTGCAGTAAAGGCCTGGGTTGTGCCCTCTCTATATGCTGATGAAAGGATTTAAGGTGACCTGAGTAAAGTAATAAACCATATTTATACACCCTTAGCAGCTGCTTCTACCATAGAAAAAGGCTGTCTTTTTTTCTTTTTTCTCTTCCACTAACCCTTCTACTTCTACCTCTCTGTCTTCTTTTTCTTCTTCCTCCCCTCCTCCCGGTTTCTAAAGTAAATCTCAACTGAGAAATCACCTGGCTACAGAAAATTCTGTTCACCTTCAGTTTCTGGATAAACAACTAGGGAGGGAGTTGGTTGTCTGACAAACACAGAACATATGACATTATGAGTTGATATAAAATGTACAGTAGGATGAACCAAACACCCAGGGTCAAGGAGTTTCCCATCAACACCATCCAATGCACGCCTCTATCAACCCAAATTCCAGAAACACAAGAAAGTCTATCCTGACTACTTCCATGCTGTAGCCACCTATCAGCAGTGTCACCCCGGCCACTTTGCAGGCTTCCCAGGTGCTAGAAGTATTTTCCTCAGTTAGTACCTGATGCTTTTTACACAGACAGAGCTTCACCCAAGAACCTGTCAGAAGTTTCCTTCTGAAGTGAAGCGGAGTTAAGTCAAAGTACTTAAAATTGCTAGTCAAGATGTTTTCATTTGTTCCTTTTTTTTCCCCCTGTCAAAAATACATTCTTCTTCAGTATTTCTCTATCCCAGGAGTAAATAAACTGTTTTGCAAGTACACCCTATAAATTTTAAAGGAATGATTTATTTTAAAATATTTTTTATTTTTTCTTATTTTTTTCAATTGTATTGTGATTTATTGAGAAACTGAGTTACAGATGGTTACTTTATCTTGCAAAGTTAAGTGAAACATTTATTATAAAATAATTAGAAGAATAAATTCACCTCATTTACCATAGGTATGATTTCCATTTTAGGACAATAATGACTAACATTTTAAAAGCTGCATTTCAGAAGTTTTTATCCAGTGCTGAATATAAGACAAATTGCATTGTAATCATATAGTTAATTTAATTTTTCGTCATGTGCAATTAACTTATTTTGATTTAAAAAGCACCCCTACCCCTCCACTACTCCACCAAATCCAAAAGATTCTCATGAGAAACTTAGGAATGAAAGAGTGCCAGGAGACCATGGAAATAGGGCCCCTTGAATGGATTCAAAGGATGTCTTTAGCCAGGTGAGTGGCTCATCATTCTGTGAAGACTCAGGTCACACGCAAGCCCTCTTCCAACATTCATCTCTCCTCACACTTACTTCCCAGGGCTCACACTTCATTGCCTCCTTGGAGCTCAGCTCATTTTCCTTCGTGAAGCCTTTTCCGACTGTTTCGGCTCATAATTCTAACTTCTCTCCATTTCTGGGGTGCTTACTGTCTATACCATTCTTTTTAGTCCTTATTCATTTACTTTCATATATCATCATTTTATAATCTTGTCTTTCTGAAGAGACACCCTTTAGGAGTAAAGTACAAATCTTACATCTTTTAATTTGCCCAGGATAGTGATAAGTATTTGGTTGGGAAATTCAGTAAATGCTGAATTGAAATGTCTAGCAAGAAAAAATGATAGAGGCAGAGCAAATGAATATTACGTATAAAGCACAAAGTACAATGATGATCTGCCAATTTAATAAAAACATACTAACTGTGACTTGATAAGAAAAAACAAAGCCCTTCAAATGACTAACTGCTGGAAAATACTGGAGAACTTAACTGATAAGCTGGGTCAATAAGTCTTAAGACTTTTCTATTTCCTATCCTCTCTGCAATTTCCACTGAGTCCATTACAAAGTTATATGCAGAATACAGACAAAAGTGGATTCTTTTCTCCCTTCCTGTTAATTCAGAAACATGTTTGCAGAGTAAGAAAATCTATCTTGTCATCTCCCTAGCTTTTGTTTTGGCTTTCCTGAGAGTTAACACTTCCTCTATATGATCTTCTGAATAGTAACAACTCACATATCGAGTACCTGCCCTGTGCCAAGCACGGTGCCCAATGCTTCTCTCATATTCCCTCACTGAAGCATCCTTCCAGCCCCAAGAGACAAGCATCTGATGAGGCTACTGAGACACAGGGAGGGCGGCTCACAGCCTGCGTGCTCAAACCAGCCTCAGATTCCCAAACTTGAGCTCTTGACACTGACTGTAGCACTCCATAACCCGCCTGCGGGAGAAACCATCATCTCCAACCTCAAGCACAAGCTCACAATCAGAAGGGGCACCCTCACAAGCAAGCAAATCTTGTGTGTCTTCTCTTGTGCCATGGTTTTTTCTTCTCCAGGTATCATATCACTTTTCTTTTTCTCAGTTCGGCCACTTACTCGTGCTAAATGGTTTGGTCCCCACTCGTGCTGTCTCCAGCCAGGGTGGCTCTACCTGGTTCCTGCTGTAGCTCTGTTCTCTCATGAAAGCCTCTTTCAACCATCCCTTCTGCA
Source organism: Vulpes vulpes (assembly GCF_048418805.1). Taxonomy (NCBI): domain Eukaryota; kingdom Metazoa; phylum Chordata; class Mammalia; order Carnivora; family Canidae; genus Vulpes; species Vulpes vulpes. The sequence goes on along the minus strand of NC_132795.1, from coordinate 71,254,798 downwards.
CACCTCCTATGACTAGACTGGGTTTTCAAGAATACATTTTCATCTCAGTTAAAAAAATTTTTTTAAATTTATTTACTCACGAGAGACACAGAGAGGGGCAGAGACACAGGCAGAGGGAGAAGCAGGCTTTCTGTGGGGAGCCCAATGAGGGACTTGATCCCAGGATCTGGGATTACACCCTGAGCCAAAGGCAGACACTCAACCACTGAGCCACCCAGGTGCCTCTGTATCAGAATTTTAAACTGATTTTAAATTTTATTTAAATAAAATATTTAAAAATAAATAAATAAAAATAAAATAAAATAAAATTCTGAAACAGCCCCCACCCCCTCCCGGCCTCTAGGCCTAAAGTCCAAGGCCCCATTGACTGGCACCCTCATGCCAGCCAACTGCATCTCCAATGACCACCCCTGCTCCAATAGGGGTGCATCTCTCCCTCATCCTCCCTTACTTCTCCTTCCACACCAGAATCCCAGCCTCCATCCTGCTTCCTGTTCCCACTGCCTTCTCTTCTCTCCACCCTTTGGTTATGCTAACCTCATCTTCAGAACCCAGACCGGTTTGAATGCCATTTTCTCCAGAACCCTCCTCCCAGGGCTAGGCACAAGGATGTGGGCTCTGAACGTCTGGATTTGACAACACAAAAAAATGAGTGCAAAATGTCGACTGTGGAAGAAAACAAAATAGCCCACTGCTAAAGAAAAAAAAAAAAAAAACCTCTCCAAGGTTTCTTTTCTTCCTTTCGCCCCACATTCAAAAATATACACAAATATACAGAAGTCCTTCCAACTCCCCTCATCTTGGCAAGTTTAAACTGCAGTTTTCTGAAACAAAGGTCACTTGCTCAGCTACGGATAAATAAAAATTCACAAGCATCTCCAGGAAAATCAATACAGGTACTAAAAAATCTAAGTTGATAATAAATTTTAGTTCCCCTTGCACATAGCTCAGGAATGTCACTATTTACTGGAACTGCTGTAATATCAGATATTTCAGAAGGGTATTGATTTTGCCACTGAAGTGTGACTAAGGGGATAAATAAACTGCTCCTGGGGTCAATCGATCCATTTATCTTCACTGGTATTTTATAAAAAGTCAAAGTAGCATAAACTTTGATAAATAAATGTTATCATGAAAGAAATATTGCTGACATAAGGATCTGAAGGAAGAGAGAACAGACAGTTTTGCTATTTGAGACACACAATTGGCTTAAGATTTTAGCACTTTTAATAATAGCTGTCCACAAAGAAACGTCCTTTTTCACTTGCTCTACATAATCCGTGTGGGACCAAGTAAAATTCTGAGACACATGGCCGAGAAAAACAGAGGACACAAGTCAAGTCCTCATGAAACAGAAATGCAAGGAAAACAAAGATTTTCCCCCTCTTTATCAGAAAGTAACTGCTAGAGTCTGTAACGTTCACAAGTGTCTTTAGATATTTTGAAGGTATGTTTGGAAGTGGCAGACTTATTGAAACTTTGTCAGAATGGGGTATACTCTGAAGTGGCTGTTTAGGGCTTTATTGTTAAACCTCACTGCACCAAAACCACTTAATTGCACCGCAACGATCTCATAAAGGTTTTGATGCAAGGCCACGGAGAACCCATAACATCAAGGCTCTGTAGGATGGTAAGTCTCCTAAAGAATTTTAATTGAAGTGTAGGAGCAGTGGGAACCCTGTGAAGAGGCGATAACTTACCCTGAGAAATTACACTGGCAAGAAGATTTTACTGCAGTTGTGTGAAGGCAGCATGACCATTTTCATCTTGTGATGGGACTGATGATGGAGGTTCCCACGCTGATACTATAATTTCAGCCCAATAATGACTCCAGAAATGACCATACCCCAGGGAGACACATGACCGTCAGGATGCACGGACTGCTAAAGATTATAAACTTGGTTCAGGCAACTTCTCAAAGGGCTCTCAAACTTAAAAAAAATTTCCAATCCAAATATGTAGCGCTTAGATCCAAGCCCGCCCTGGTTTTCTTTTCGTTAACTACCAGGAGCCCATTCAAGAGTTCCTTATTTTTCTTCTTTTCCTTCACACAGACCACTGCTGCCTTCAAAGACCCCTGCCCAGAGAGACGCTTTTCAGGGTCCTGTTGGAGGAAAGCCTGCTCGGCATTTGGTGAGGCAGCTAAAAGGAGTGTATCTCCTAGGGGCTGGGGTGATGCCCAGCGGGACACAGTGGGCACTGGATACAATGGCATTTTCTGACTGAAAGTGTCTGGGTGGCCAGACCAGGCCTGGGATTCTCTGGGGGTCACAGGATGTTGGCAATGTGGTTCTAACAGCTGCTAAAGCTACTCTGGGCAGGAACAGAGCGGTAGCCATGGGTACAGTCAAAGGGGGAAATGCCCATGACGAAAGGCTGTCTGACAGGCTTGGACAATCTCCATGAAATAGGTCTGGCACATTCCCGTAAAGGCAGGTCACAGGAAACAGTCCAGAGTGTACAATGATACTCATTTTGCTCCTCCTGAGGAGTTGAAAGTGCAGGCTTAGCCACAGATTTGTAGAAATGCATGTCCCCTCTAATGGCAGCATCCCTCCTTGTCACTTGAAGGAACAGAATGTGCATGCATGCATATGTGTATCCATGCATGCATATGTCTGTGCACACATGTCATCAGCTCTGAATTTATTTCAGAAGATCTCTCAGGTATTGAGACACTAAGGAAATAAGGCAACACCTTCCTTAATGTGGGTTTTCTTCTCTCTTTTCTTCCTGCCAGTTATTCTGAGGAACCTGGACTTGTCTTCACAATGCGTTACATCAGATGGAGGCTTATCTCTCTATCAGGATGTCATCTACATGTGGGTTATGTAGCATAGCTGGAGAAAACTCTCATCATAACTTGGTAGACAGGGCCTTCACCCTGGTGCTTGGGGTGAGCAGCAATCCGTTTCTCCAGCGAGAAGTCTCCCACTTTCCAACAGATCTTGCCAAACCTTGCCGGGGTCTACTAAACCCTTGCTCTTCCCTCTCACTCCATGACCAATAGGACATCTCCACTTGGACTGAACTCATCATCTTGACCCCCTGCTCGCAATCTGCTTTTCTTCATGTGTTCACTCTCGGAGAGTGGCACCACCATCCTTCCAGCTGCCTGAAATGGGGCTCTGGTCAGCCACAGCTCTGCCCATGTTTTACCCCGCATCCAGGGCATTACCAACTCTTCCTGAAGAGCTCTGTTCTGGGTGCCCCTTCCTTCCTTACAGTCTCTAGCTCATGTTCCATTCTTTCTTCTCAAATTGCTTCTCAAATTGCTGCTTCTCAAATTCTCAAATTGCTTAAGCCATCTCCTGAGAAGTCCCCTGGCATCCAGTACAGCTCCAGCGGGTTCTCCTTCCCTGTGGCCACAGGTATCTACTAAGGCTCATCTCATCATGTCGCTTCCCTGCTTGAGACACTTTGATGGCTGTGCCCTTAGAAGAGAAGGTCAACTGCTTGTCACAGTTAAGAAGGCATTTTTGGATCTGGCTTGGCTTAATAGTCTTTTACTTCCCTTCACAACTCCCTGTTCACCTACTTTCTGTTCTCACCTACACTGCTAGGTTTTGCAAATATTTCTCCCACTGCCCCAGTGCATCATGGAAGTCTCTGCTTGAATTTAATTTCCTCCTCAAATCTGGAAGAGAGGAACCTCCTCGGTGCTCCTACAGAACCCCGTGTGTGGTGGTCATTAACACTGCTCATGAAATATAGATTTTAGATGTATTTGGAAGCATATTTGCTCATGACTGTTTAAACTGTAAGCTCATGCACTAAAGTCTAAACTTTAATAAACAGTATACATAATTTATAGCCCTATAAATTCTTAAAATCTGGAAGTCACATGGTACAATTAGTACTGACTTGTTATACATGTACAATGGAGGAAATATTTCTTTTTTATTATCAGAGAAATTGAACATTTGTTTAAAATCAATGAGTGATAAATTCTAATTCCCAGTGGGTGACTCTTCTGAATAATGTTTAAATATATATTTAGTATGCTATGTGTTTGAGTCTCTTCTGCTGAATTCAATTGTTGATTCAGCTCAACAATGCAGGTATACCACATCAGTGCAGGTGTACCTCATTTTACCTGACAGGCATGCTTTTAAAACTACACACAAACTGAATTTCTGTGAATCAAAGTTGATTTTAAATGTCCCATTTGAGCGAATTCTATGGTAATTCCATGTTCAAAGGGAAGAATCACCTCCTAACTCAACTTTCCTGAATAATCCAGACCTTCATAATTGGATTTACTTATAGCAGTATTATAAAGCAATTAAGTGATTTTAGTCACAGAATAAAATAGAAAGAAAAAACAGAAATATAAGATATGTACACGCACACTGCCAACATCCTAGATAATACAAACACTGAGATGATTAAGCTGTTCTAAAGAACTCTCATACATAATGAGAGAAGAAATATAGGAAAATTTAGTATTTATATTTTTCTGAATCCCATTTTATCTATAATTTAAAATATTTTTACTCTCATTTCACAACTACAGAGGACAATAGAGCTATTTTTTTTCCTAAGGCCAACAACGAAATAATCTTGGAAGAATACTCTCAATTTTCATAATAAGTAAATATGAAGTAGTCGTTTAGGTTCACCAATACGTATAATTGTAATTATATCATTAAACTCTACTTCAACAATTCTAAGATGCTGTCAATTGAGAGATGCACAATAATGTTGTGTACCATTTAGGAAGAAAAACTGTCAACCAAATAATGACACATAATAGATTGTGAGACACATTCCAATTTTGGAGATGTTAAAATATGAGAATATGTGAATCCTATAATCAATGATATAAAGTAACAGATTCTTTCCTGCTTTATTTTCTGTATTTGAAATGATGATTGGCAGTAGTAGACTCTCTATAGATATTTGCTGAGTGGCTGAAAAAATAATAACTGAATATTTAAAATATAGTGAAATAAATACCTATATAGAAAAATGAGAAAAGTGGTGGGCATTGATCACAATTTTTTTTTTGAAGATTTTATTTATTTATTCATGAGAGACCCAGAGAGAGAGAGCGGCAGCGACACAGGCAGAGGGAGAAGCAGGCTCCAATCAGGGAGCCCGACGTGGGACTTGATCACAGGTCTCCAGGATCAGGCTCTGGGCTGAAGGCGGCGCTAAACCACTGAGCCACCCAGGCTGTCCTGATGACAAGTTTTTAAAAGTAGCAAGTTGTTTTATTACCAGATTGTCTCTTTGAAATTGCAGCTCAGGAAATTAGAATACAAATAATAACCTCTTTACAAATTTCCATTAAATAGATAACAATCAGGCTTAAGATATACAAAATCATATATAAATTTGATGAGATTATTTTTAATTAGATTTAAAAATGAATGCCCTGCTATGCCTTTTTGGTATGGTTTATAATAGATTTTCCTCTGAGTTTTACTTTACAATCATTACTTATATCAGACTTATCTCAAAAGTCGGGGGATCTTACTGGGACTGAACAAACACACCTTAGGCTTGTCTGCAATCATGGTAATATGAATGGGAAATGTCCTATTTTACAATTGCCAGCCACCTGCTGATGCTGCCAATTACAAGCTTTCTTCCTAAATAAATCTCATGAATACTCTTCCTTTATTATATTTCTCTTCTTCTATTGACATCATTTTAAGATACTTCCAGCAGAGAGCAGTTTTAAAAACAAAGAGGAATTCAACAACTTCTCACTTGTTGCTTAAATTTGCTGGATTTTAGTCATTTGCTTTACACATCTTTGTGAATTTTATCCTTCATCTGAAAACTTCCCTTTTCTTCTCATTTGTTCTGCCTTCGTGGGCTCATGAGTATGAAACCAGAAACTGGTTAGGTCATTTCTAATAGTTCTGACACCTGACACTCCACTGAAAATGGAAGCTACAGCTTCCCTCAGCCTTGATCTTCATGTAGAAAAGCCAGGTCTGCCAGGGCTGAGATAAATCAGTGTGTCTCCTCTGTGTTCTCGATGCACAATGCAAAACAGGGACCTCTGGAGAATAACTAAGCAAGGACATCATGTTCTATCTGTACAATAAAATGCACATCTCCCATTAAATGGCAAATCCTTCATTTCTAAAGGTTGAAGAGGATAGTACTTATAAATGAATTCACTTGGTTAAATTTAGAGTGTAGAAAAAGTCCTATCCAAAAATACACTCTGGCTTGGGGCCCTTTCCATTTGATTTTGAATTAATTTATCTCACACCCTTTCCTCTCAGTATCCGATGAGGCAAACACGAGTTGATCTAGCAATATCAAGGCCCAGATACCTGAAATGCTTTAGTACTCTGAGTTGCCTCGTAGAGTTTTCAATTAAATGAGGGCTTTCTCTTTATCAGTACATTTGGTGTAAGCAATATCAGTGACAACATTTCCCTAGTTTATTCATTGTTTTGTTCTGTTCCATTTCTTCAATAACTGACTTTGCCTTTGCCTTGTTCTCCAGACTCCCCAGGCATCCTTCTTTCCCTTTGGAGAGGAAAAGGTCTCCAATGAGCATGGCCAGTTCTCTAAGCCCATCTGTCTTAAGATTATCCAGAACACCAACATAATCTGGTCCTCTTTCCCAGGTGCCTCTTGGGGTCTAGAGTAACAGCCCCTCCCACACTTCTAGTGCCTTGTGGCCATGGAGGCCAGCTGCTCAGGGCTGATGCGCAGATGCCTAGTGCCTCACCATCTTGCCCTCTCTTTCCTCCATCCCCCCCCCCCCCTTGGCTGCTGCAGCTCCTGCCTTCTTCTGTTCCCCTACACCTCCTGGCTTCCTCCTCTGGTTGGTCACACTCCTGAACTCTCCCTCCCATGCTGGCCCCTGTGCTGGGGTGGCCCACAAACCTGGCTACTCCAAGGCCAATATTCAAGGGATGGAATTGTGTTGGCTAAACTTTGCGGGGCATCTGATGATGGTGTGCCATCCAGAAATCTCTGCTGCTCTTTCTCGCTGCTGCCACCCAAGTCTTCATGGGGTTGCTCTGAAGATGCTTGTTCAAGTTCCTGCCAGCTTACCTCTGCTAGTTATGGAAAAAGCTTCTGATGAAAACTTAATAGCCCCCTTGGTCTCAGTGACTTCCCCAAATAAAGGCAAGGACAGTGATCTGCCTCACATTCTTGGTCCAAATGCTTCTTGCCTGTCTCCCCATCCTACCTCCCCTTCTCTCAGAAACAGAGATCATATCATTAGTTACAGTTTCTTCTCTTATCATTTTATTTTTTTCTCTTATCATTTTAGACACTGATTATTGTAAACGACAAAGAGAAAGCACTCCAATTAATTGTCCCCCTTTGCTCTCCTGATTCCTAGCCTCAGACCGGCAAAGAGAAAGAGAGGTGCTTCGTGCAGTTCAGCGCATTTGTAGAAACAGCAATATAAGGCTTTTGTTTCAATTTTATATTTTAAAAACTATAACAGATATTCATGGGTTTAATTTAACTGTCTACTTACTAGCAGCCATGCTTGTTAAGGGCTGCAATAAACCAACAGAAAAATTAAGCGCTCCACTTCCTCACATCCTAAGTAATACATTATTTTAAGAGTCCCGTCATTATGAATTCAGTTGGTACTCATACCAGCAGCATAGATCCTAATGACTGCATTTGGAATTCATACAGACGTTATCATTTATCATGCCCTCCACTGCCATCAGAGAATCATTCCCATTCACTGGGGTTTTTTTTTTTATTCCTTATGTTTGATAAATAAGCTGATAATCTCTGCTCTACACAATAAAAGAATATTAAAACCAGGCCTGACTAATGTGTGACTGTAGACATGAGAAGAAACTTTTATAAATCCCAACACTAAAATACTCCAACTTCTTCCATGCCACTCCATCCAGATGATTTTTAGGCATTTTTACATTTCTGGATGCCATTCCAAATAATATGAAGATAAAATTCTCTAAATTGCATCTTAAACCTTAAAACATTACAAACCACAACAGCTACTGTTAACTGTGTACTTTCATCATATCAGAAATTCACCTGATTGTCCTAAGAACCCTGGAAAGTCGGCATTACTACCCCATTTTATATATGAGGGAGCTGAAACAAAGAATGTCAGGAAACATGTTTGGCTGGCTCAAACCAGGATGTGACCAGAGCTGGGCTTCAGACCTACACTTTCCAACTACCAAGTGCGTGTGTTAGGACCAGCATGTTAGCCTGAAACATAACCGTACCCTTATCTATCTGCAATGGTCAGCTAGCTGTACGTATCAACTTGGCTAGGCTCAATCACTAAAATAGGTGTTACTGTGAAGGTTAAAATACGTACATATCAACTTGGCTAGGCTCAATCACTAAAATAGGTATTGCTGTGATGTGGTTAACGTCCACAATTAGCTGCCTTTCTGTAGAAAAGAGTATTATGGATGACGTCACTGGGCTTGATCCAATCAGTTGAAAGACTTTAAGAGCCCAACTGAGGTCTCCCTAAAGAAGTGTTCCCCTAGTAGACTATAGACAGCATCAGCTCCTGACCAAGAGCTTCCAATCTGTTCTTCCTGATGTCCTGGCCTATGGATTTTGTACTTGTCTAGCCATTTCCCACAACCCATAAGCCAATTCCTTGCTATCTATCTGTCTGTCTATCTATCTATCACTTATTTACATATATCCATAGATCTGTTTCTGGTTATCTCCTGAATCATGGCTGAGACACCATCTAAGAACTGTGCTGATGCTTAAGGAGCTATCATGTACCAATACTGGGCTAAGCACTCTCACCTGTTACTATCCAGCAAGTCTAGACATACTACATGCCAGGAAAATAGTGAATGCACCACATTCTTGAAGATCACCCCCCCCCCCAAGTCCCTTAATGGTGTAAACAAATGAATTCTAACAATAAGCACAGCTATTCCTCCTTTTGTAATTTAGGGCTCCTTTTATCCTAAATGGAGGTGGAAAACCTTTCCTACTCATCTGTTTGAAGTTACTCATATGTCATTGATATGAAAACTATTAAAATTATGTAATATCTGCATAAGCTAACACTAGCCCAATTCTGTTGCACTGTGTACAATTTTTACCATTTTACATAATTAACAAGTTCATGCAAAACTCAGTCATTCTATGTGCAAGATTAAAGTGAAATATTTCAAGTATTACCAAAATATTATTCCTCAGACACTAGTTTAGGAAAGCCCATTCTTTTCTTCAGGTTAAATAACCCACTCTCCCTTAATGCTTCACCGTGAATCACGCACCCAGTCTTAATTATTGCAAGTCTTGCTTGCCTGTGGAATTTTTACTATTTATTTTTTCTCATCCTAAGAAGCTAACACTAGATTCAGTTTCCTAATAAGAGAGTCTGAGTTGTTGAGGAATTCTGTTCTTACCATGAAAAAAACATTCACCAACCATTATTCAGCTTTGGGTTTACTATACCCATCCCCACACCACTGCAGACCATCCCCTCATTCTCTTCCTGCCAAGCAGAAGGCATCTTGATGCTTTACCCTCCTCTCTCCTCACTGAAATGAATGAGTCATGGCCTTCTGACCATGTGATTCTCACAGCTAGCTTTTGTCTTTAATAAAAGTGTCTACCAGGATGGCCCAGTGGTTTGGTGCTGCCTTCGGCCGGGGTGTGATCCTAGAGATCCGAGATCAAGTCCTGCGTCGGGCTCCCTGCATGGAGCCTGCTTCTCTCCCCCTGCCTGTGTCTCTGCCTCTCTCTCTGTCATGAATAAATAAATAAAATCTTTAAAAAAAAAAAGTGTCTACCCGATACTTATTTCTAATTCAGGTGGCTTACACTTGCCCATCTTCTCTCATCTTAATAATTTTGAATCTTCATTGGCTATTTTACCTTCTGCTTCTTGGTCTAAAGGCAGTAATAGGTCATTTATATGCCACTGAACATAGTTTTCAATCTTTCACTCATGTTTCTTATCAAAAGATGTTTAAAATTCATCATTTCATGTATAGCAGCATATGCTCAATTTGAGATGAACTCCAAAATATAAAACGTGCTGATCTGGACTAAAAAAAGCATAAGCACAATACTATGCTCTGTCACAGAGAATTCCATTAAATATTAATTGCATTAAAATGACCATTCATGGGGTGCCTGGGTGGCTCAGTAGGTTAAGCATCTGCCTCCAGCTTAGGTCATGATCCCATGATTCTGGGAAGGAGTCCTGCATCAGACTCCACGCTCAGTGGGGAGCCTGCTTCTCCCTTTCCCTCTGTAGCTCCCTGCTGCTTATGCTCTCTCTGTCAAATAAATAAATAAAATAAAATAAAAATGACCACTCAAGAGTAAGGCACTCATAATACTTGATTTGGCAATAAATATACTTTTGTTTAGGCAGTTAACTATCCTCCCATTATTTATTCACTAAGTACTGTTGGTTAACATTTTTATTGTTCATTTGTTTTCATCCCCAAGCATATTTTAAAAAACTAGACTTGATTAATAATTTAAAATACTGTATTATGCAGTAGCATTTGGATACCGTATTAAAGCATTAAGGAAAAACCTAGATAGGGGAGAGGTAAAATAGCAGTGTATTCATTCTCTATCACCACTGTACTATATTGTAGCATTTTGATCACTATCTGCACAAAGGAATGCAACAAAAACAGCTGGATGAAAATTTCTAGATACTGCAAGAATGTTATAAACAGTCTTTTCTTCTATATCACTACCCTTGAGCTATATAAGGAGAAATGTGTCTTAGACCACAAAATGAGCAGTGTCTGCTTGTCCTAAGTGGTTAAGTTTATATTAAAGGACGATGCGATTCCTGAAGCCCTTCAAGTTTCCTTTTTCACTTTGGCCACTCGGGAACTCAGAGACAATTTATAGGCTACTTTCACTTACTCTATGATAATTGTACGAGCTCTGGTAAGTTACCTTAGATCCTTTTCTGAATAAGAGACATATGAGTAATGTTGTGGTTTGATGGAGTAAGTTAAATATGATCACTGAAGGAGCTCTCACTGGCTTTGCTGTTTGGCTACACAAATCACATAATTGCTCCAAATACTGAATTAGGGACTCTACAATTCCTTCCTCCACATCCAAGGCTACTCTGAGGATTGGTGAAGTTTACTGAAGAATCTTGAAAGAAGGCTTTTACATAAATGTTAAGGAAGGCATAAAAAATGCTTTTGATTTGTGCGTACAGTATAATAACCCAGCGCGATGTCTGAGTCAGAGCTGCTGGGGTATGGGCTTCCTGGAGAGAAGCATATTAGTCCATTTATTCTTCCAGTTGTCTGATGCTCTGTCTTTGACGGTGGATTGGCCTGTATTGCAGGAGGTATGGCATCAAGGGTCTATGTGGTTTTGTGTGTGACTATCACATCCGAAGAACTTTGATCTTTTATTTCTATGTGTTATTTTTTATAAGACTAAGCATGTACCAAGAGTTAGTACAAAAAGATTTTTTTTATAAGAAAAGGATTCCTCTCAAAAACTCAGTAGAAACTGGAAATTATAAACTAGCTTCCCCAGTAGATCTAACTGGTTTTGTCAAACTTTTGTGCTCATTTAAAGATTTGCACTTTTTATGTTCACTCAGACAGGGCAAAGGATGTGAGTCTGGCTATTATGGTGAGCACTGACCCCTCTGATAGAGCAAAATTCTAAGTACGAAGGTTGAGTGGTCATTAGAGGTTTCCTATGTCCCTGGATTCATACTGCAATTTACTGATCAACACTTGAACTGCATTATGAAAACAGATTGTAAATGCAGGTGTTATGTATTATTGCAAATGTTCCTTTAAAAAACAAGCTGCCGTACTCAGCAACAGCTGCTTGAAAGGATGCCGTGTGGTAACTGAAGGGGGTATACCGGGTTATGGCAGCCAAGAGGCTAGAAAGGAAGATCTGCACCACAGCAACAAAAACCAATACCTGTGCTAGGTGGTGAAGAACCCCATGTTGTTACTTACAGCTGGGATGTGAAATTCTAAGAAGAGCTGGGTATTTGAAAGCAATTTAACATTTTAAAAGCTCTAGATGGTAAAGGTTAACTTCCCTGATGATTCATCAGGTCTGTCTTGTTGAAAGTGGCAGAAATTTACAAGCACAAAATAATAGCTGGCAGGAGAGAGTGCCCAAATGAAAGAGAGAAGCAGAATCCATCTACAGCCAGGATACCAAGGCTCAGACACAGTATTCCTTGGCATGTGGAAGTAATTCAGAGGTCAATGGGAGTAATATATTGCTCTTTAGCCCAAAGGAGAATAAGGCTACATTCATGGTACTGAGAAATGGTGAGTCTTGATTTCTCCAAGTGATTAGTCTATAAAAGGAAGACTGCTCTATTTGTTAATCTAAGAACCTAGCACTGTTAGAGACCTAGGGCAAAAATCCACTGTGACTCATGGGGAAAAAAATCTTCCTAGGACACTAAGGATCAATAGTTCTATATTTACCTAAAGTTTTATGCTTGATGACAAACACAGTCCATAAACGTCATTTGGTAATTTGCATTGGTAAAAATTAATAGCCAAAAGTCACACTTGGGGCGCACATGATTCCAAATACCACATAACTTGCTATAACATGTCCTCATATTTATAACTATGCTATATGTCTCCATTAAAACCCAATAAATTGCTTCTCTGCACCACTGATTATGAAGATTTTTCTCCATTAGAGTACCTTCCAATCATACAAAGGTTTCCAAAGGTCATATTCTTAACCCTAATAAATATAGTTGTATTTCTCACTGAATAGTCTCAAGATCAGAAATCACTAGGGTATGAAAGAGACATGAGGCTACATATTAACTCAGAAAACTTTAAATTTAATGAGGGACAAAATCTCACAGGGTCATACATTCCCAAATGATAACACAGGGTAACAAATTCTTAGCTTACTGTTTCTGTATCAAAGGACTGACCTTTGCTGTGCCAAAATTGCATATCCATGAGCAAGATAAATTATTACGGTTGTTTTAAGCCACTATCTTTTAAGGTGGTTTGTTTTACAGCAAGAGCTAATCCAAACACTCCCTATGGGGCAGCAGTAACATGCATGTGAAGGGCCATCCTTTTGGCAGATACTACATAGTACCCAAACAGGGAAGAGCAAGGGTAACCTCCATCTGCACCCCCACTAATCCCAACCCCATCATAGCCTGGACTCTGTAGCACTTACTATGTTCTGAAAAACACTGGGGCAAAACCAATTCTATCTGGCTCCTTTCCTTCAGAGAGGAGAAGAAAGAGGAAGAGTTGAAGTAGTTCAGTGACAAGGATAGTCTCTTACTTGGCTATACCTACTATTGTGTCTAATACAATAGGAACCTTATATAAGGAATTATATTAAATAGTAAATTCTGTTTTTATTTTTTGGCATCAGAAACTAGAGGTTTATTTATTTATTTTTGTATATTTTTTATTGGACTTTGATTTGCCAACATATAACACCCAGTGCTCACCTCATCAAGTGGCCCCCTCAGTAGCCGTCACCCAGTCACCCCATCCCCCACCCACCTCCCCTTCCACTACTCCTTGTTCATTTCCCAGAGTTAGTAGTCTCTCATGTTATATCACCTTCTCTGATTTTTCCCACTCATTTTCTCTTTCCCCTATAATCCCTTTCACTATTTTTTATATTCCTTATGAGTGAAAACATATAATGTTTGTCCTTCTCCGATTGACTTACTTCACTCAGCATAATACCCTCCAGTTCCATCCACGTCAAAGCAAATGGTGGGTATTCATAATTTCTAATGGCTGAGCAATATTCCATTTTATATATAGACCACATCTTCTTTATCCATTCATCTTTTGATGGACACTGAGGCTCCTTCCACAGTTTGGCCACTGTGTACATTGCTGCTATAACATTGGGGTGCAGGGGTCTTGGCTTTTCACTGCATCTATATCTTTGGGGTAAATCCTCAGTAATGCAATTGCTGGGTCACAGGGTAGCTCTAAAATAGTGAATTTTTGACAGTATGTTTGTTTTTCACAATTGTATATGTTAGCAATTTTGAATCAATTTTTTGGTGTATTCTAATATTGAACAAATAAGTAAGGGGAGGTGGGTGGGGGCATTGGGTGATGGGAATTAAGGAGGGCACATGAGGAGATGAACACTGGGTGTTATATGATATTTTGGCAAATTGAGTTGAAATAAAAAAGTAAATATATTATGATAATAGGAATAAGGCTTTTCAATAGAAGAAAAGGGAATTATAAATGCAGAAAGAGAGAACGCTAGAATGAATCCTGTGGAACTGGATTAGAATTAGAGATGTCAATATGATCTCTGATTTTTGTTGGAGAGAAGGGTAGATATATATGTGGAAGATAAACATTTGATAGATACCTAGGTATCTAATATTGATAGTATGTGTGTTTGTAATGTATGTACATATGTAACATATATACTAGCATATGCACATATGATTTTTTTCTGAATCATTTGAGAATAAGTAGCAGGCATGTAAATACAGAGAGAGAGAAAATGTATATGTGTTTACTACCTTTTTCCAATTAAAAAGCCTAGAAGCAACAACATCCAAGTAGCAATGAGCACACATAGTACCCAGATCTTGGTTTCTAAATACCATGACTTCAATAAAAGGAGCCAGGGCTCCCTCCTTAGAGAAATGGCTGATTCCAGAACTAAGGTTGAGGAATTAAAAAATTATTCTAGGACATCTTGCTGTACCAGAGAAAAGGAATAATGGGGGAAAAGGGGAATATGCCAAGTGGAAACAAGCCAGCTTCTTGGGAATCTGACCATATCTGGGATAATTTGAGCATTAAAATAATGTGAATAGGGAATCCGTAGGTGGCGCAGCGGTTTGGCGCCTGCCTTTGGCCCAGGGCGCAATCCTGGAGACCCGGGATCGAATCCCACATCGGGCTCCTGGTGCATGGAGCCTGCTTCTCCCTCTGCCTGTGTCTCTGCCTCTCTCTCTCTCTCTCTCTCTCTGTGTGACTATCATAAAAAAATCTTAAAATAATGTGAATAATCCATTATAACCTACTAAGTAAAATAAAAATCCATGAGTCCACACTGATTGTATTAATAAATAAGGTAGAAGGGAAAGCTCTTCCTTACATAGGAATGTCAACTAATAAATATAGGAGTAATTACACAATTAGCAAAACCACTGTTTGGCAAACACCACTAAAATAAATGACTCAGGCAAGAATCATCAATGGATGCTAAAACTAGTGAGTGAAAGCTTCATAAGAAATAAAATGTCTACAGAGTCTCAAAGATATTTATTGATAATACTTATTAAAAACTTTAATGGAGAAAAAACTGACAGGTACTACCTTAACCAAGTGAGCATGTTTACATCATCAGTAATGAGACAAGTCAATATCATGAGCCCCTGAGCATGATGTTTTGAGATGAATCAGCATTTCTCTTATGGCATTCCTGCCAAAAAAAAAAAAAAAAAAATGCAAAACTTGAATCTAATCATTGGAAGACATTAAACCTAAATTGAGAAATAGTTTATAAACTAGGCTCTGGCCCTCAAAAATGTCAAGACTGTAAGAGCAAAAACACAAACAAACAAAAAGAGCCTAAGAAATAATGCATATTGAAGGAGTCTAAAGAGGCATATCAACTAAATGCAGTGGATGATCTTGAATTGGACCCTGGATCAGGGAAAGAAAAGAGACAGTAACACAATTTGAGAAAGTAAAAGAAGGTCTACAGATTATAGTACAGCATTAATGTTAATCTCCTAATTTTGATTAATGTACTATGAGTAGGTAAGAGAATGCTCTTGCTTTTTAAGAAAATACACACTAAATTATTTAGAAAAAAAATGAGCTTTGTGTCTGCACTGTTTCCTCAAGTGGTTCAGAAAAATTATATGTATATATGCGAAAGCCATATATCTTATATTATACACACGTACAAGGAGCAAGGAGAAAAGGAAAAGAGAAAAATAATGTGATCAAGTATTAACATTTGAGAAACCCAAATAAAAGGTACAGGGAATACTTTGACTCTCCTCGCAACTTTTCAGCATAAAATTACTTCAAAATAAGTGTATTAAAATTATATAGGTATGAAATGATGAAAAGTATTGGCTTAATGGAACAGATTAATTAAAATATTATATATTAACTTCTAACAGCAATTACACAAAAAAAATAGAGCCACATGTATCAGTAGGGATGTATTAAGTGAAAAAGGCAAGTTCACATGTCATGAACAGTACAGTATCATTTATGTAATTTAAAATATATAGGTGAAACATTACTATGTTATTTGAAATTCTTAATTTTTAAACATGGGTACCCACATTTTCATTTTGCACTGAGCCTCATAAGTTATGCAGCCCCACAAGTTGTTAAAACTTTCTTTCATAAAAAATAACTAAAATAAATTAACTATTTCTGGACAGCATATACCCAGGTGTTTACTGGGTTATTCTATGTACTTCACAGTATTTCAATATTTTTTTCAAGTTAAAAAGAATCTTTTCACAAGTTCATCTTATGACACTAATATAGCTTGTGGTGAAAAAAACACAACAATAACAACCCTATATTCAGCATTGCAAAGTTGGGTTGCCCTAAAGTTCAGTTTAAAAGAGAAGCTGTCTACAAGAACACTCTTCCCTTGCCCAAATCCTTTGCATTTACTTCTCTGCTTAAACGTTACCTCTTCAAAAGTTTTCTTTCACTACTTCATCTACAACTCCTCCTTTCCTTCTCAGTCCATCACTCCATCCCCTCACTCTGTTTTATCATAGCACTTACTCTGAAATCCCATAATTTATTTATGTGGTCATGCTATATTATATTCTCCTTCATTAGAATATAAATCCTAGGAGCTCTGTATTCCTTGTTCCTTCCATATTTCTGACACCTGAAAAAGGACTTGGCACATAGCAAGTGTCTAATGTCCATTAAAAAAGAAACTTAAAATGAGGGACAGAGACAACGAGAAAGATTTGCGAACATAGAGAAAGACCCAAAAGTATCCATGCTTTTGTAACCAGTCCAGTGTAAGATTTTCTAAGAGCTTGCAGGATGCACTAAGTGTGCAAACACAGACTTGAAGGAAGCTGGGGACACCCTAATCCTTGGAAATCACATTCTCCAATCATGCCCTTAGAAAACATATCTTGGCAACAGTCCTAAACAGAATTATGAACTACCTCTTTAGGGACAGCAGTGTCTCTGAGTCGTCAATTCTGGTCACTTCAAATCTTCATTTCAAGGTGACCTTGCAAGTCTACAAGGCCAAGGCAAAGACTGCAAAGGCAAGGGCCTGACACCTAATGCCACCTCTGCAAGACTAGAAATCTCTAGAACATGTGCACTTCTGTGTGTCTCTGCTCTTGTTCATGCTACATCTAGTTTTTTAGATGCCTGATCTCCAAAGCTTGACTTGAGCTTCCCTTCAGAAAACCTGCCCTAAGGACTGCAGCCCATTGTGTAGTCAGGGTTCTGGAAGATTGAGTAAGCAAGGACCTGGAAGATGAGAGTTTAACCCAGGGATTATTTACACACTCCATTGCAGGGGGCTGCAACTGTAGGCTAGTGCAGCACTCTGCCTAAGGTTAGGCACAAAAGGGGTAATGACTGCTCCTTGGCCTGAAAGGTCAGAGCCCAGAGGGTGATAACAGGGGCCATAGCAGGGAGAGGAGATAGGACCTGACTGTCCTTCCTCCCTCTGATCTCCTCACTGGCTGAGCTCAACCAGAGGCCAGAGGATAGGAAAGCCTGATGCACTACTTACAGGCACTTCTCTAGCACGAAACGGCTGGGAGAAGAGGTGAGAGTAGATCTGGGACAGGCGTATAGAAGAAACTGAATACTGACAATTATTTCTGTGTTCTAGACACTGATAACAAAGGATGTACAATTATATCCTCTCTTGTTAGAGTTCAACCCTTGTTTCCTGTGTGCCAGCCTTGTCTTTTTCAGCTAGACTCTAAGCTCTTCAGGGGAAGGGATCATATATTATTCTTCCTGCATTCCCTAAAGAGATTATCATATAATCATATATCATACCAAATAATCACAATAATTTAGTGATCCTATGAGAGATTACTAAACAGGCTGTCAGATTTTCTGATATTAAAAATGACCTAAAAGCATCACAATTTATGATACTCTGATTATATGTGATCAGTATCTATCTCATTAACAGAAGCCAGAATTCTGGAGCAACTCATACACATTTCTGCATAAGATACAACATAACCTAGTAAGAAAAGTAAATGATGAAAGTAGTTCACTAACAAGAAAACTGCATTATCTGCCTTACAAAAAGCATGAAAAAAAATTCTGTTGGTTATTTATTACTTGGTCATTATATGAAAATATTACAGAAATAAAAACCTTAGGAGGAGGAAAAAATCCTAACAAATTCTTATAGGACTGAATAGTAATATGCTAATGCACAATCAACTCTGATGCAAAAAAAAGGGGAAAGAAAAAAACCCCAGCTATTCTCTTTCAGTGTCGTTTTCTAAAGGGAATAAATAATTTACTGTTCCTTCAACCAAGCAATTGTCTCCTATTATCTGAAAAATATATTCTGGTTGCAGTTACAAAAAATAGAGAGCGTTTTTTTCCCCCTGGCTTGCCCGTTACATTGCTGTATATCTTTTGATTATGAGCATGATAACTCAGAAGTCATAAAGAAAAGTTTTTGAAACACCAACATCTTGCTTTGGTGACAACAAGGAAAAGGCTATCAACCCAAAGCTTGAAACATCCTGGAAATATCTTGGGCATTTAAGATAACTTAGAATAATTTAAAGTAGATTAGTTATACATTGCATTTCACGTCCTTAAAAATCTACTAATGAACATCACCCTGACCCCCATTCCTCATGCTTTAGACACTCTGGGGGTCAGAATTACTGACCATACATACTCAACGTTCCACTTGTGCCTTTTACAAAAAATGGTACCACTATCTGGGTTTGGAAAGCCAGAGGTATTTTTAATCCTACTCATTATTGTTATTGCTGTATAATATTCATTAGGTTATTGTCGGTTTTTATGAATATAGACAACAATCATTAATTACCAGTAGCAGTATAAAACCATTTCACTGCACTGTAATGTTTTCCCCCATTAAGGACATGGATGAAAAACATTTGGGGCACCTAATTCTTTTATGGAAGATCCAAGAGCATAACACTATTAATGTTTATCTCTTAAATATAATTACCATATTTCCCATATCAATGCCCACAGCTGAACGCAGCAATTAAAATGAGATGTATAATTTTCATGTTTTGAATGAATTTAATTGTGTGAAGATCTGTTCTTGCCCTCCTATACATACCTTTCAGGAGGCATTCCTTTGCCAATTCTAGAATGGGTTGTAGAATATGGGATGGTTCCTTCTACAAAATTAGCCAATCCCCTGGGCAGCTGCTACCAAGACCAGACAGCTATTCCTGTTCAAATCATTTTAGATCTAACAGGCAAACTTTACTCATTTTTGAAAACTAGGATCAAGTTCAATTTACCCACAATATATTATAAAACAATTATTCCTTATTTAAAAAGATTTCATACTAATTAATCTCTTTTTCCCCTTACTAATTGTAATTCCTTTAAGGCAAAGGTTAAAAGTAATAGCATTCCCCAAATTAAACCCAAAGAAAGTAAAACACAGAAAATAATACAAATTAATGAGACAGAAAACTGACAAAAAAAATTAGCAAAGCCAGAATTGGATTCTTTAAGAAGATTGATAAAATTGATAACCACTTACAAATACCAATCAAGATTTGGAAAAAAGAAAAGATAGAAAACAGAAATGATCAATCTTAAGAATAAAAGAGTGGACATAATACAGATTGTATAAAAATTAAAAGCATAATGAAAAGATATAAACAATTTTATGTCAACAAATTTGACTATATATGAAATAGGCAAGTTCCTAAAACACAACTTACCAAAATTGACACAAGAAGAGATAGAAAATCTAAAGAGTTCTATATCCATTAAAGAAATTGAATTTGTGGGATCCCTGGGTGGCGCAGTGGTTTGGCGCCTGCCTTTGGCCCAGGGCACGATCCTGGAGACCCGGGATCGAATCCCACGTCGGGCTCCTGGTGCATGGGGCCTGCTTCTCCCTCTGCCTATGTCTCTGCCTCTCTCGCTCTCTCTCTGTGTGACTATCATAAATAAATAAAAATTGAAAAAAAAAAAAGCTATAAAAAAAAAAAGAAATTGAATTTGTAATTAAACAATTTTCTAAAAGAAAACTCCAGGACTAAATCTATCCACTATTAAATTCTTCCAAGAATTAATAAAAGAGATAATATCAATCATATACAATCTTTTAGAAGACAAAGGAAAGAATACTTCCCAATGTATCCTGTGACGTCATTATGATCCTGGTATCAAAACCAATCTGAAACTAATGATGTCCTATATGTTGGCTAATTGAATTTAAATTTTGAAAAAAAAAACAAACACATTATAAGAAAAGAAAGTTACAGAGCAAAATCCCTCATGAACATCAATGTAAAGGAAAAAAAACTTTAACAAAATGTTACTACATCACCTAGAAACATAAAGAGGAAAATATACCATAATCAAGTAGAGCTTATTCTAGGAATTAATGGTTGGAAATTAATTAATGTAGTTTCTTATACTAACACATTAAGGGGGGATTTATATGGTCATTTCAGCAGATACAGAGAAAGCAGCTGACACATCCATTTACGTTAAATACATACCCCACTTATGCAACATGGATTTATGTAAGAATATTTCACCAAGCTAGGAATAGAAAATAACTTCCTCAGCCTGTAATGGACATCAAAAAAAGGAAAGTCTATAGCTAACCACACTTAACAGTGAAATATTAAATATTTCTCCCTAAGGTTGGGAACAAGAACAATAAAGTATAATGTATACTCTTACCACTTCTATTCAACATTTACTGAAGGTTCTAGCCATAGCAATCAGACAAGCAAGAGAAATAAAAGGTATATAGACCGAAAAGACAGCAGCAAAACTACCTTTATTCAGCACTGACATATTATGTATACATAAAAAGTCAGGATAAACCTAACAAGAGAACTACTAGATCTGATAAACGAATTTAGCTAAACGAATTCTGCTAAACGAAGTTAGCAATGTTGTAAGATATGAAGTATTTACAATAAAAAAGGCTAAAAACACTATTTACACAAGTATCAAAAATATCAAGTACTTGGGGATAAATTTAATAAAAGTCATGTAAGATCTAAAACACTGCTGAAAGAAGCTAAAGAAGACCTAAATAAGTAAAAATATATATGACAAATGCAGACATTGAAAAACTCAATATTGTGAAGAGGTCAATTCTCCTCATATTGATCAAGAAATTCAATACAATTACAGTCAAAGTCCCAGCAGTCTTTTGTTAAAAGGCACAAAATTAAAATTTAAATTAAAAAAATTAAAAGAAAAAAAAATTAAAAGAAAAGGCACAGAATCATGGACCCAACATTAAAGCTACAACAAACAAGTTACTAGAGACTCTGAAAAGAATACACCACCTCTGTTACGGCTCATTCTTCCCAATAATCCATAATCTCAGTCGAATCATGATGAAAATGTCAGATACACCAAATTGAGGGCTACTCTACAAAACCTCTCGAGTAGTCTTCAAAAGTGTCAAGGTCATAAAAGATGAGAAAAGGCTGAGGAATTATCAGAGACCAGAGAACTCTAAGGAATCACGACAACTAAGGGCAATGTGGTGTCCTGGGCTGGATCCTGAACAAAGACAATAAGGGAAAAACTGGTGAGATCTGAACAGAGTCAGTACATCATATATCGTACTGACATTAATTTCTTAATTTTGACAATTGTACAATGGTTGTGGAAGATGTTAACGTCAGGGATAGCTGGGTAAGGGGTACACAGGCACTCAATGCACCATCTTTGCAACTTTCCTGTAAATTTAAAATTACTTCAAAATAAAAAGGTTTTAAAGTGTTATTAGAACAAAGTATAAATATATTCATGAAGGTGAAATAGACAAAGATTGTTCAGAATAGGAATTTTTCTTAGCAGTAAACGTAAAAAGAACAAAAATGATAACTGATAACTTGGATTTCATCACAATTAAAAATGTGATGAAAAAAGTATGACAAGAGAATAAACAAGAAAGCCACAGAATGGAAGAATCTGCAATGCAATCTGAAAAGTGACTTCTATCTAGTACATAAGAAGCACTCTGGTACCTAATAAACAATAATAACAATAATAACAGCATAAGAAAAGGCAAAAGACATGGAGAGAGTCACTTGACAAATGATGTTTAAACAAATTGTCAATAAGCACGTGGAAGAGTGCTCAACATCATTTCCATTTGGGGAATGCAGATTAAAGCCATAATGAGATACCAACAGTCACCCACTAAAATGATTAAATGAAAAAGACAACCACCGCCAAATGTTGAGGAGGATTGTGCAATACCAAAATTCTTCAGTGTTCTTGGTCAAATATGGTAAAATCACTTTGGAAATCTCTTGCAGCTTTTTTTTTTAAGATTTTATTTATTGATTGATGAGAGACACAGAGAGAGAGAAAGAGGCAGAGACACAGGCAGAGGGAGAAGCAGGCTCCATGCAGGGAGCCCGATGTGGGACTCGATCCCGAGTCTCCAGGATCACGCCCCTGGCTGAAGGTGGCGCTAAACCTCTGAGCCACTGGGGCTGCCCTCTCTTGCAGCTTCTTAAAGTTAAACATAATCTACTCTGCAACTTATCAATTCCACTCCTAGGTGTTTATACAAAAGAAATCAAACCATAGGTCTGTAAAAGTTCTGTACTACAATGTCCATAGCTGTTTTATTCATAATGACCCAAACCTACAAATAGCCTAGATTTCTATTAAAGTATCAGCCTACTGTGATATATTCATATAGTGGATTCCTACACAATAAGTGTGGGGGAGGAGGAACACTGATGCAGGCAACAAAATCAATGAATCTCAAAAATACTATGTTGAGGGGGAGAAAGCTAGAAATTAAAAGTACATACTGTATGATCCCATTTCTACAAAATTCTAGAGTGGGTAAAATAATAAGATCAAGGCTTGCTTCTGGGGGCCATGGGAACTGACTGGAAGGAAGGCTGGAGATGATGCCTTTAGCCTTTGCATTTATCAAAACTGAAAGGTAACTGATCATTCCACTGCATGCGAATTGTACCTCAATTAAAGAAAAAGGTAACACAGTTCCTAAGAATTAAGAACCATTATAGGTTCTTGAGTTAACATGTTTTTTCCTTTATGCCTAGAGTCTTTCTTACCTCTGGGGATGAAAGAAGCCTTTTTCGTAGTTCCAGTCCTTTGGCCACTTCTCATGAAATGGTGGTAAATATTTTAGCCCAGACTGTTGGAGTTTTCAGCTAGGGCAAGTTACTGCTCTACCAGGTGTCCTTGAAACACTTCCCAAATGTAATATAGTATATTCATGCACGTGCTATTCACTCCCAATACACCCATCCAGAGCATCAACCTCATAAATGTTTCATATTCTATAAACTTAAAAAAAAAAAAAAAAAACAGGGTTGCCCTGGTGGCCCAGCGGTTTGGCGCCGCCTTCAGCCAAGGGGTGTGATCCTGGAGACCCGGGATAGAGTCCCACATCAGGCTCCCTGCATAGAGCCTGCTTCTCTCCCTCTCTCTCTGCCTGTGTCTCTGCCTCTCTTTCTGTCTGTCATGAATAAATAAATAAAATCTTAAAAAAAAAAACCAGAGTTTCACCATCACCCCTCCCTTGGAAGAGGGAAAATACCATGCCAATACAGTATGTTTAAGCAAACTTTTCTTGCTTAAAACAGTATGTTTTACCATGCCAAATACAGTATGGGTTTTTTTTAGTTTTTTTCTGAGTTTTTTTTTTTTAAGATTTAATTTATTTATTCTTGAGACATAGGCAGAGAGAGAAGCAGACTTTCCACAGGGAGCCTGATACGGGATTTGATCCCAACACCCCGGGATCACAATCTGAGACGAAGACAGATGCTCCACACTGAGCCACCCTGGTGCCCTTAAACACAGTATGTTTAAGCAAACTTTTCTTCATCCCACAGGAAGCATGACAGTAACCTAGCTCCATTTTAGATAGGATAATATAGGGGAAATCTGAAGATAAGATAAAACTGGAGCTGAGTAACCTCGATCTACCAGGATCTTCTCACAGTGCCATCTCTTCCAAATGCCAAATTGCTCAAAGTTAAATGGCTCCTTATGGAGTTACAGGATTTTGCATACAAAGGACTTTGGTCTGAACATTTGTGATGCTTACCAGAGTACTGATTGTCAATTTCTAGATATAAGCTTTCAATGCTAAAAAGCATATGGAATATCTGGAAAGAAATACGCTTTGGGCTTAAGAATCAGCAAGTACTTTATTTCACATTCTACCCAAGTATTCTCAAGAGCCACAGCTACGAGTTCTATAAATTTAGAAGTTAACTTGTATTGTTGCAAAAGGAACATTTATTTTTATTTTTTTAAATATTTATTTATTTATTTATTTATTTATTTATTTATTTATTTATTCACGTAGACAGAGAGAGAGAGAGAGGCAGAGATAGAAGCAGACTCCATGCAGGGAGCCCGACGTGGGACTCAATCCCGGGACTCCAGGATTGTGCCCTGGGCCAAAGGCAGGCGCCAAACCGCTGAGCCACCCAGGGATCCCCAAAAGGAACATTTAAAGATGACTAGGATCTTCTGAATTCTAGTTGGTGGAAAAGTGAGGTCTGATGAATTCATTCAAAAGAGAGAAAGCACGTAGTGACAATAGTTGTATGGCATTTGAGCATATCTACTATGCTGACTGTAAATCATTTGAATCAGATATTTTAAAGGACTTGTTCCATAGTTCTTTTGTTTTTTTTTTGTTTGTTTGTTTTTTTTTCATTGTAGATTTTTTTTTTAATTAACTTTTATTGGTGTTCAATTTACCAACATACAGAAAAACACCCAGTGCTCATCCTGTCAAGTGTCCACCTCAGTGCCCGTCACCCATTCCCCTCCAACACCCGCCCTCCTCCCCTTCCACCACCCCTAGTTCGTTTCCCCGAGTTAGGAGTCTTTATGTTCTGTCTCCCTTCCTGATATTTCCCAACATTTCTTTTCCCTTCCTTTATATTCCCTTTCACTATTATTCATATTCCCCAAATGAATGAGAACATACACTGTTTGTCCTTCTCCGATTGACTTATTTCACTCAGCATAATACCCTCCAGTTCCATCCACGTTGAAGCAAATGGTGGGTATTTGTCGTTTCTAATTGCTGAGTAATATTCCATTGTATACATAAACCACATCTTCTTTATCCATTCATCTTTCGATGGACACCGAGGCTCCTTCCACAGTTTGGCTATTGTGGCCATTGCTGATAGAAACATCGGGGTGCAGGTGTCCCGACATTTCATTGCATCTGAATCTTTGGGGTAAATCCCCAACAGTGCAATTGCTGGGTCGTAGGGCAGGTCTATTTTTAACTCTTTGAGGAACCTCCACACAGTTTTCCAGAGTGGCTGCACCAGTTCACATTCCCACCAACAGTGTAAGAGGGTTCCCTTTTCTCCGCATCCTCTCCAACATTTGTTGTTTCCTGCCTTGTTAATTTTCCCCATTCTCGCTGGTGTGAGGTGGTATCTCATTGTGGTTTTGATTTGTATTTCCCTGATGGCAAGTGATGCAGAGCATTTTCTCATGTGCTTGTTGGCCATGTCCATGTCTTCCTCTGTGAGATTTCTCTTCATGTCTTTTGCCCATTTCATGATTGGATTGTTTGTTTCTTTGGTGTTGAGTTTAATAAGTTCTTTATAGATTTTGGAAACTAGCCCTTTATCTGATATGTCATTTGCAAATATCTTCTCCCATTCTGTAGGTTGTCTTTTAGTTTTGTTGACTGTATCCTTTGCTGTGCGTTCCATAGTTCTTTTGCAATAAAAACTCAATCTTGCTTTGGGAAAAACTTTCCCAAAATAGGAAATTTCTCATCCTTAGTTTCTGAGATTTGTGTGGCCTACAAAAAAGGAGGCGGGGATGATCCACCCCAGTATGCGTGTTCTAAGCATATTAAATGTGTTTTTTGCCTCTATAAAATCACACCATAGAATTCACTTTTAATGTTGTACTTCTCAGAGTTACAATTAAACCAAGGTAAAGACTAAAATCAATAATGGCTGCATAGGAAGAGTAAGCAAGTCCTGATTTAAGAAACATCTCTGCTTTTGGACTATAGAATGGGCAAGAGAGAATTCCAGCAGTCAGTTTCATGTAGGGAGTGTGCTTATCTATGAATCACCTTACTGGATATGACCCTCATAAGAAAATCAGAATCTTACCCAATTCAGGCTATTCTCTGTAGGTTTGTTATAAAATTCTTCCCTTAAGCTTTCCTATCCTGTCCTTCCTCTAACAAGTACCAATGAACAAACCTTTGTGCTCTACACTGGGCTGAGGATTGAGGAAGTTTCTTTCTCCTCGTAAGACATGCCTCAGGGACTTAGGATTTTTGGAAAGAAAACACACAGGCATACACAACACACACAGACAATAATGCAATTCCTCCCCCTTCAGCTACCACAAATCTTACATATTATTCAAGGTTCTACTTGGGCATCGTTTCCTTTGAGTTGCTTTCTTAGAGGTTCCAAAGAAATCAACCTTCCTACTCACATCACAACTGTGTCTCTCTTATAGCTCTTACTTGATCCTGCTATGATCTATAATATACTGTCCATCTCTATTCCTCTTTGAATTCTTCCCACAGTGCTTACTACAGCACCATGTATGCAGGCAGTGTCACTAAATAAGAGTTGAATTCCTGGCCTTTTCATTTAAGTTGGGAATATGGAAGAAGATGGTCATTACCAGGAAGGTGAAGAGGTGAATATCCTTCTTGCATTACTATCACCGTTCCTCAGTCTGCCATATCATGTAACCCAAACTTCACTCTACTTTAGCTTATTACTATAAATTCAACATTAATCTGGCAAAAATAGCAACATCAGGAGGTCATTCTATCACATGCTATGTTTCAGATTTAGAAACTATTAAACTGACACATAAAACCCAAAATGCTACTTTATCAACTTAATTTTCCCATGTCCACACACTACAAAAAGGAATTTCTATTTTAGAACTACACCATCAAATGCAAATGGCTAAGGTTTTTATTGTTAATATTATTGTTATTACAGATTTTCTTTCCTTTTGTGCTCATACCGATTCAGTCAAATTTACTTCAGGCTTGGCACAGATGATCAAACTGTTTTCTTCAAGCTCAATAATATTTTCCTACAAAATACATTTTATTAATATAGAGAAATGTAAGCCATCCCAAGGAGTGATTATCACTACCCCAGAGCATGATCTAGGAATTTATGTCTGTTGCTTTTGATCTTCTTGAGGTCAAGGACCACATATTAATATCTTGTGTTTTCGGCAGATAGCATTGCACCTGGTACCTAGTCAGTACTCAATCCAAGTTTACAGAATGGATGCCCTACATTTTCTCTTGGGCAGATGAAAAGACAATTGAAAAATGAAGAAAGTGTGCTGGAATCTCAGCCTTCCTTTCTGTGCCTCTCCAGGGGCCCAGTCCCTGCCATCTCCGAGGCTGTGCTGATAGACTGAGCAGTTCGTAAGTCAAGCACAGATGGAGGAGGGCAGGGTGCAGGACATGCATAGAACAGGACTAGAAACCCCAGACCCTGGCATCAGCTTAGCAACAGAAGACACACAGTAAACAGCCTATATTATTCCAAGGCCACAAGCTGAGCTTCCATTCCCAGGGAGCTGCTTTATTATCAGCGAATAAACCAAGGTCTCACAACTATGGATCAGGAGCTGATAATGTCTCTTTTATGCTACAGGCAACCATGGAGTCATTTAATTAATATCTGCCAAGGCTAGATGATGGATGGAAATGAATCACTATATTGTACACCTGAAACTAATATCATACTGCAATGTTAAAAACACGAGAATTAAACTAAACTAAGCCAAACTAAACCAAAATAAACATAAAGACAACCTGAAAAAAATATATCTGCAAAGGTTGCTCATAGGAAAATGAAGTCATCATTTATACATTTGGTAAACATTTATTGGGCCCCAATTCAACTGTGTGAGGAGTTGAGGATACAAAAATCAATAATTCGCAGTCCTCAGTCCTCTTGGAGTAATCTGCCATGGGGACACAGTCATAACTTAAATCAATAAGTAGGAGACCAGACCCCAAATACATAAGCCTGGAGAAGAAACACAGCCAGTGATAGAAAGACAGCAAAGCCCCAACACATTGGTACCAAGCACAAAAGGAATTTAAACAGCACTACTGAGTCCACCTGCCACTCTCTGCAATAAACACACATGCCCAGAGTGCACACATGCCCAGAGTGCATGTATAGCCAGAGCCAGAGACCTGCTGCTCCACGTTCAGGTGCAAGTTCTTTATGCTTCTCATTTTCCCACTCTGAGCTCATTCTATTATTTAAAGATACATAAGTTTTCATACAGCAAAATCCCTAAAGCCATACCACCCACTTCACACATTATTAATTTACACATACACTGAGGACTAGATACATTAGAACAGGTCTCAACTGTTCTTTGTGGGAGATTTAGGGTTCTCAAGGACAGTTTTTATCTCATACTCCAACTTTGAATCTAGTGGCTCCCCACTGTATGTACAAAGTGCTTCAGACACACAGGACCTGGATGAAGGAGCAAGTGTGATGTGCCTGCAGGGCTGAAGTGGATCAAAAATGATCTACGCTTTTATTATGCAACAACTTGCTTCAAAAACACCATGTACACTTGACAATGCTTCCAACAATCTTTTCCTAGGAACCTGATTTTATTCCTTTGCATATATTAATACATCAACAATTAAAAATGAAATTTTGCCTACAAAGGTAAATCTCCAAGTAACCTAAAGAAAAGCGTCACAGCCCATATGCTAATCCTGCTTAATTTCTACTAAGTTTCCTAGCTGCTCCTGTGGTCTCATACAGGCTCAGGGCATAAGCTGATATGCAAGGTGATACTGGAATTCTTTTGAGAGTAGATCCCTGTCTCCTTGAAGGAAAGGTGAAAGCTGTGTCTCTCATCTCTCAACTTCTCATCATGCCCCTACTTGTGCAAAGCAGTGCCTGCTTAAAGGTCAAAAGCTAGAAGGAGATGAGTAATTAAACAATTTTCCAAGGGTCTGCAAATGAGCCAGAAGCAATCCAGCACCTCTCCAGAGCTCTAAACCTTAAAACTACTAACGTGTCCTAATCAGAGAACCATGAATGTATATTGAGAAACCACAGTGCATGTGGGAGGCTATTTCATGCTTCAGAGCCCACAAAGCTATTGTGGGACAGATGTACTAATATGGGAAAGAAAATTAAAGTTTAAGGCTAAATAACTTCATGAAAACCTCAGAATGGTAGCTAAATAGCATTATGTAAGTCCTTTTAATATGCACGACATGAAGCCAGGGATCCTTCTTTGAATATAAGTTTCCGAAGTCTCTTTGTCCTATAAATATTTGCAAGTGGAGGCTGATATTTATAGGTCATCTTCACAGAACATACTCACCTAATTATATTTATATAACGAGAACAAGCTGGACTTTGTTTGCCAGTATGGGCTGGAACTTGAAAGCCACCACCGATAAAAGAATCTTCCTTCAAAAGCTAAGTAATGTATCTGCATAAACTAAGTTGAGTCACTCTTTTTTTTTTTTTACCTTATCACTTCAGGTAAATAAGGCCAGTCCTACTCATTCTTCAATAGGAAACCCAGAAAGAAGCCAGAAAATGAGTTAGAGTTCCACAGGCAGGCCTTGGCGATTTGCTGGGTAAGGTGATATCACCGCTGTGGTTTGTGATGGCTCCAACCTCAATTCATTTGAACAAGGAACTGCATCATCCCAGCTCTAAGGGACCTGTCAAATTAGTGTGCAGTCCGTTCAGATCAACTCTCTTGGAGTTGCCACAGCCTTTAACTAGAAGAACTTTCATCACAAAACACCTTGCACAGCAGTGCCTACATATAAATCACATATACGCCGCAGAAACCAAACTTTCAGGACTTGGATTAAATGCTGTATATTAAAGCCAGTTTTTAGAAAAGCACAAAAAATAACTTAGACCAAGTTTAATATGTTTCAGGCTATGATTTACGAAATGAGGGGATCCCTGGGTAGCTCAGCGGTTTGGCGCCTGCCTTCAGCTCAGGGCGTGATCCTGGGGTCCCGAGATCGAATCCCACATCTGCTTCTCCCTCTGCCCGTGTCTCTGCCTCTCTCTCTCTCTCTCTCTCATGAATAAATAAATAAAATCTTAAAAAAAAAAAAAAGAGGGACAACTGGGTGGCTCAGTGGTTCAGTGTCTGCCTTTGGCCCAGGGCGTGATCCTGGAGGCCCAGGATCAAGTCCCACGTCGGGCTCCCTGCATGGAGCCTGCTTCTCCCTCTGCTTGTGTCTCTGCCTCTCTCTCTGTGTCTCTCATGAATAAATAAATAAAATCTTTATAAAAAAAAAAAGAAATGGCATGGGTAAATGTCAATAAAAAGTTTACTAAGGATCACAAAACTCACAACCAACACAGATTACATAATAAAAATTGTCTGTGCATCAACTCCATTAGAGAAGAAAAAAGGACACAT
Organism: Vulpes vulpes; assembly: GCF_048418805.1. Taxonomy (NCBI): domain Eukaryota; kingdom Metazoa; phylum Chordata; class Mammalia; order Carnivora; family Canidae; genus Vulpes; species Vulpes vulpes. The sequence continues at coordinate 71,224,169 of NC_132795.1, read as the reverse complement.
CGCTTCATCTCATCATGAAGTATGACCAACTACCTCCTTCAGTATAACTTCATGTTACTTTAGCTGACCTCGGTTATTTTTTTTTTAAGATTTTATTTATTTACTCATGAGAGACACAGAGAAAGAGAGGCAGAGACACAGGCAGAGGGAGAAGCAAGCTCCATGCAGGGAGCCCGATGTGGGACTCAATCCCAGGACTCCAGGATCACACCCTAAGCCAAAAGCAGACACTTAACTGCTGAGCCACCTAGGCGTCCCAGACCTCGGTTATTTTTTAAAAAATAAATTTGGTTTCTTTTTCCTCAGGACTTGTCATATGAATCATCTGAAAAAGCCACCTTACTTAAAGCATATCTTTTTGCAGAAAAATGTCCTCTTGGAATAAAGCATTTTCTGACATCACATTGCATTGCCCTTACTTGATTTAAGCTTATACTATAATAAAGTAAAAAGAAATTCAAAAATGTTAAAATAAATATGTTTTGAGTATAACATTTTTCAACCAAAATAGCTTGAAAATAGCATTTCCAAACAAATGAAAAGGCTGCGATGCCAACAAATATCTGAGAATGAGCATCATTTTAAAATACAGTTTGACATGTTTAGTGAAGGAGAACCAAGGGTAAATTCATTATCATGCATTTAGAATTTTTATTTTATTTAAATGAACATCTGACTTATTTTTATGTTTCAAATTCAGGAAAGCAGAAAATCCCAAGATATTAAAATATTTTCTGGATTATACAGAGATTGCCATAGACCTGCACACTAGCATCTCTCTAAACTTTAAGAAACTCTTGACTCTAGGTTAAGAGAAAGGCAGAGACATAGGCAGAGGGAGAAGCAGGCTCCATGCAGGGAGCCCGATGTGGGACTCGATCCCGGGACGCCAGGATCATGACCTGGGCCAAAGGTAGGCACTAAACCACTGAGCCACCCAGGCGTCCCTCAAAGTGTTGATTAATGCTCATACTTGCTATGCAAATCCATGAGACGGGGGTGGTGAGGGGGGTGGGGGGTGGGGGGGTAGTGGGGTGGTGGTCTAAGGGCTTTTATATTTCTTTAAAGCATTTAGCCATTGACAGGTTAAGTTTACCACTGGGACCCAGGAAGTTAGCCCCAAAACACAAGTTCAAATATATGTACTTTCTAATGTATGGTTCTCAAGGACATGTTCCATTTCTACATGGCTTTAATGAGACCTGAGCGCTGTCCATTTATAATGGCTCCCACAGCACATCTGGGGGTGATTTAGTAACTTGCCTAAGCTTTTACAATACTACGGTTCCAACAACCAACAGTTTAAGATTTAGAACTGGAATTCATATGGAAGAGGGTTTAAAGTCACAGTATGACTCTTTGCTTTTTAAGACTTTACGACATCACAGAAGGTTCATGATTTTAAGACAGGGAATAAGCATAGATTATCATGACCTTAGGATCAGTTTCTTTATCACAAAATCAACAACATGGTAAAATAAAAAATAATGGCATACTCCCTGTATCATTATTTTTCGTTGGTTTATGTCTGGGTATGAGGAGTCAGGACCTAAGAGAACTAACTAGTTCTCTAACTAGTTGATGATCTTCCAGCACTTGATGAGATGTTAAGAATAGCAAACCACAGGCTGGCCTCATGGGACTCTTGGTCTCTGTCCACAAGAGAAGCCAAGTGTATATTTCCTTTTCCAGGGACCTGTATGGCCAAGAAACAGAGTGGACCTTTCTGGGTACAAACGAAGAAGGACTTCAGCTTTGTGGACAAGTTGAAGTCTTAGAAGAGCACTGGTGGGTTCTTTTCTTTTTCCATTTCAGTGAGTACTTAAAGCCACAGTTAGTCATAGAGTACTATTTAAAGATTACTATGATAATTTTGTTGTTGTCCTATTTATATAAACATAAGTATAAATAATTTATATTGCAAGGTTTGCTATGTACTGTCTTCAGTCCATGGGGACCCCAAAGAACAAGATGCTAAATAGCACAGTTTTGGCGACTACAGAGATGACATCCATTTATCTTCCCTAATTTAGCACTACAATCAGTGTACAGATGAAACAGCTCACTCTGCTTATTTTTCTCATTGAGAATAAGCATTTCAGAAGATATTCCTCTTCATTCCAGATTTTATGCTGATCAAAAAAAAAAACCCACAAGATTTTGGAAGTTGAGCATTCTCCAGTTATTTCAGGTAAATAACAGCTACCACCAGGAGAACTGTTCTACTCCATAGGTGTCCCATGTCAGTGGCCTCTCTCAACACACCTACCACAGCCCCACTGGCAAACTCTGCAAGGGCCCAGTCAGACTGTGCTGACTTTCCTTGCTTAGGGACAGTACTATACCTGGAACTCTGTGTCACCTTACAAACTAACTGCCTATCTGCCCAGCTAAACTGCAGAAACTAGGTGGGCAGAGACTGCATCTCGCATTAATCTGTGTCTGGCAGGCACAAAATGCTCTTCAATGTTAGTTCCACACTCTTAGGATCAGAGGATGTATTTCCTTGAGTTTAAAAGGCTACACAGAGAGGCAACAAGGTCAGCAGTTTCCATAGGGTCCTTTGGCCTTCTCAGTTAATCATATTTTCCAATTAACTTTTCCACAGTGCTCCATAGATCTTCTTGTTCTATTCCTGATCAAAATGTACAGTTTCAATAATGTGGGGCTTTTTAATTGATATTAAATAAGCTCTGAGAAGCTGCACTGCAATGAAGTACTTCCACAGAAAGCCAAACTAGATTTGCTTGTCAGATAACAAATATATGTATGTTCATAATTAAAAGAGATTTATCTTTCCAGAAAGAAACATAAATGGAATGAAGGTAGTGCAGAAATTCCAAGCTCTACACAACTAGTGATGCATTTCACCTGAGGTCTTTTTCAGAAAAATGCAACATTCTGAATAGTAAAGGCTTGAGATGAGTTGGTTCCCTTGAGGACCTATCAAGAAAGTAGCAAGCTTAAACTAGGGGTGGAAGTACTTAGGTTAAACATTTGGAAGACTCTCAAACACAAGACCTGAGAGCTGGTGGAGCAGATAACTAAAGATGGCTGGAGGTATTTAAGAATTGGGCAAGGGCAGTCCCAGGAGGAAGCAGGCTTCAACTGTAGTATCAGCCCCAGCTGAGCAGTACAGCCTTCTCTGGTCCTGTGACCTCCTCGGCACAAACAGCCACTGTGCACTCCCAGCCTGGGGAGAGTGTCAGCATCTCTATGGCAGCCAGAAATCCCTGTAGATGGGCCTAGAACAACAGCACAAGGAACTTAAAGGGGCCCTGTGGGGAAGACAGTGAGTGAAGAACAGAACCCTTGCCCAATGTCTCCCCATTCCTCCTGAAGCTTCTAGCCACCACAGCCCCCACGTACCCTCAACAGTGATTGAGATAGTGCTGTCTAGGTCAAGTGCGTGGTGTCTTAGTTCCACGGTTTGACAATTGACACTAACCTATCAACTGGGCTTTTTCAGGTCTAAAAGGTGAATATCTTATGTGAGTTTTCATAAAGTTCTGAATGTCCAAAATTTCTGAGAAGACACCTCTGCATATAGATGTGTCCTTAAGTGCCTCACAGGCAGCTCATGACAAAGCTAATCCGCTCTCAGGGAGTAGAGGTGCAGGACAAGGAGAGAGAAGGATGTCTTGCAGACATCCCCCTGGGGATGGGGCACAGGGACAGTGTGGGGCTTAATCCAACAGTGAGGGCTGCAGTGAACCTAGACAGAACAAAAAGTCAGATCCAGGTGGGCTTTCTGAACAACCTGTATTAGAATAGATGTTTACGTCTAGCTGGTTACTGTGATACTATTCCCTCTTCTCATCTACCCCAGAAGGGAAGGAACTTGCATTCCCTTCCCAAGTTGGGAAGAAGGACTTCCAACCTCACTTGGCCTGCTCCCTCATGACTGCTTCCTGGGCAGGAGTCCCTTTTCCTATCTCTGCCTAAGGAAGAATGATCCACGTACCTTGGTCATTCTGGTGTTTTGGATCTTTCTGTGACAATGGTGCTTTTTTTTTTTAATTACTGACATACAGCTTACATACTGTACTTGGAATGTTATATTAGTTTCAGGTGTACAACATATGGATTTGACAATTCTATACATTAGGCTATGCTCACTGCCATTAAGTGTAGTTATCATTCTGTCACCATACAGTGGCATTACATTTTTTCTGCTTTCCTGCCATGCAGAAAGCTTAGCAAGGTAGGACCTGCCTCTCAGGAGAAGCTGCAGGTGTCCAGGATTTCCCAAGACCACTGGGATAGGAATGTTTAATTCTGGGGAGAAGAAACACAGATCAAAGGCCACCTTCTGTAATCCACTTTAGCAGCTGAGATTTTGACATACATTTGACTGTCACTGGTGTCTTATTTCCCAATTAGTTCTAGATTTGGAAGGGGACAAAAGGAGTGTGTTTACCTGCCACTTAATACTCTGACACCTTTATGTTTGAAAAGAAGAGGTTACCTAATACTTAGCATTAGCAAGGAGATGGCATATGTCCACTGTCACCTTTGGTACGAGTGACATTCTTTTGTTTTCAGCCATGGAGACACCTTAGAAGCCCTCTCGACATGGCGATCATGTTGACAGTCACCACCAATAAACTGCCACTGCAACGTGAAGTTATCTATTATCCCAGACCATTGCATGTTAAACACTGGTTCTAGTCCTTTCTGAAGAACTTCTTTCTATACTTAGCCAGACAGGTTATCTGTGGTCATCATTCATTCACTCACTGTACAAATATTTAATGAGCAATTTAGAACCCAAATTGGGGAGCAGAGAACAGCTGTCTCTATACAACTTCTTTAAAATGATAAAAGTACTGAGGATAATAAAGTACCATGAACCTTAACGAGAAGACATATTCTCACTACACTAGAGGGTACAATTTAGAAAGAAAGAGACTGAAAAAGCTCAAACATTCCCAGAGATGGCAGGCCATCCCGCAGGAATGAGTGTGACCATCTTATATTCCATTTAACAGCAGAGAACTTCCTGACACCTCAGCCTCGTCATGAGTATTTCTGGGACTCTCTAAATAGTCCCATATCAAAAGGCCTATGGCATGTCCTAAAATTCTAACATCACTTGTCTATTCTGAACACACCACAATTTGAATATACTTCAACATTTTCCATTCCACTTAAGAATGTTAGGGGAGAACTGATCAACATGTAAGTAGGAGCTGTGAACATCTACTTGAAGCAGTGTACCTGCAAATAAACATGCTCCCTGGTAAGTAACCCCACCATTCATCCTCAGTCATAGGAGCTGCATGATAATCATTCAACAAAAGCAAAAGGAAGAAATGGAAGAAAGGGGGAAGAACATGAATTCAAACAAAGCCAAAACCTAAAGCCCTCCATTATTTATACTTCAAAATCAGAAGAGGAAAAACACCTATACTAGTTGGTTGATCCTGGAGCCTAGATAGGTAGGTGGGTAGGTAAGTAGGTAGATATCCATGGCAAAAGCTAGAGAGAGAGAATTTTCCAAGATGGCTTGAAAGGAAAAGTAAATATAACCAACGCGCTCGTGTTTTTCATTTTCGTTCCCCCCCGCCCCTGCTTCTTCCTTCTATCCCTCAAAGACTCTAGCCTTGGGAGAAACGGAATTGGGTATTAGCTGGCTATTAATTAGAGGATCTAAGTTTGCTGGTACGGAAGGATTAGTGAGAGCTAGCCACACGATGCTCTGCTAATCCCTCACCTGAGGCACCAGGGGCCATCAGGGCCTGGTGGTGCTGTGTGGGCAGGAGTTCCCAGGAAATTGAGAGGATCATTTCCTGACAGCTTCATATGCTGAGTGTCAGCACCTGGCCTGCTTTGATGATGGGTTTTACCCTAATCAGACCACCCAGGAACTGCAGTGACAGGAAAGCCAGCTGAGTTTCAGGGACACATCCACAAAGCTACAGGAGGATTAAAAAAAAAAAAAGGCATTCTTGTTATCTGTCAATTCCATATATATTCCTATATAGACAGGAGGAAATGCCATTTGGGGCTGTGTGCTTATGCAGTTAATAGCTCTTAATTTCATCTTCTAAATTGTTTTAGAACAGTAGGGACAGGTTACACAATATTGAGGAAAAAAGTCCAACTTCAAACTCAGAAGTCCTTAGGAAGGAAGAAGGAATTAGGATATATTCATTTGGCATAAAGATGTTGGCCCCAGTGAGAAATTACTGGACTAGTGAAGTGTGAACACACTTGTTGGAAAGGTGAACACTCTTTAAAGTACTAATGACCTTAGTCAAGAAGTTGTTTCCTCTTTCAGTAACTACTGCATGCATTCTCAAACCTCGGTCCAGACCTTAGCCAGAGCTGGATTTATCTGTGGCATCATCTTGTGCCACTGGGATGCAGTCCTCCTACACAGCTTTAATCCAGGGTATCTGTAACTATTTGATGAGTTCCCAAACAGAAAAAGTAACATTCTGGAATGATTATTCATACTTGGGAAGAAAAGAAGAGAAAAGTGCAATGTATTTCATAAGGGACAGGCAAAAGAATCAGTGATATCCAGGTTGGAAAAGCTGGGAGTGAAAAGAAAAAAGAATAGTACCAGCCACATCTTTAAGGAAATTTTATAGGCAAAGTAGACATGTATACAATGAAATTAAACGAGCTATAGAACTGTGGGCATGTTACTTGACCTCACTGCAACTCTATCATTTATAAAATGGGTAGAGAAAGAGTATGTATCTGATGTGGCTATGATGAGGATCTAGTGAGTTAATACGTGTAAAGTACTTAAAATAGTACCTGGCACAGAATAAATGATGATGATGGTGGTGATGATGTTGCTGCTGTGATAGTTGATTTTTCTTTACCTTTTTTATTTTATTTATTTATTTTCTTAAAGATTTATGTATTTATTCATGAGAGACACACAGAGAGAGGCAGGGACATAGGCAGAGGGAGAAGCAGGCTCGTTGCAGGGAACCCGATGTAGGACCTGATCCCAGGACCTGGGGATCATGCCCTGAACCAAAGGTAGACGCTCAACCACTGAGCCACCCAGGCATCTCAGCTTTTTTTAAATTGAAGTATGGCTGATCTATGTTATATTATGTAACGGTCAACTGGATGTGTCAACTTGGCTAGACCACAATACCCAGATATTTGATGAAAGGCCATTCTAGATGTTGCTATTTTGGGGTATCTTAGATATTTTTAGAAGAAATTAATACTTAGGTCAAGAGATTTTGAGTACAGCAGATTATCCTCTGTAACGTGGGTGGGCCTCATCTAATCAGTTGAAGGCTTTAGGAGAAAACAACTGAGGTCCCTGAGGAAGAGGGAACTCTGCCTCCAGACTGCCTGTAAAGTCAGACAGATTGCACCATCAAGTCTACTCTTTGTCTCCAGCCTGCTGGCCTGCTCTGCAGATTTTAGACTGGTACACCCTCATAATCATGGATTCATTTTTTAATCTCCATCTCCATCTCCATTTCTCTCTCTCCATTCATATATATGTATTTTATACATATACTTTTACATGGTGTATGTGTATATACTCCTACCATATACTATACTCTTACTATATGTATGGATGTATACACATATGTAGATAAATGTATATGCACATGCACACATATACTCCATTGGCTCTGTTTCTCTGGAGCACCCGAACACAAATATTATTTATTATTATTATTATTTTATGGCCAAAAACGATTAAAGAAATGCTGGAATCAATATCACAAACAAGATTTCAACCTGATGAACTTTCTGTAAGTACCGTCCTATTTGATCTTGTTTCCCTGAAAATGCTGGCTGAATGTCAAGAGGACAATTTACTTAATGCATACCTAGTTGTTTCCTTTCTATTAGAAAATAAATACAAATGTTTAATTAAAATAAAATAAAGTAACATTTAACCTTCCTGATCACACCCAGGGGCAAAGGGCTTCACTCTCAACTCAATCATGTAAACACAACAACTCAGTTCTTGGATTTAGAAGGGAAAAAGGCCTCTCTCAATTCCCCTCTACATTAAAGAACACCTAAGCCCTTTCCTACAGAATATATTGCTCCTATCAGTTTAGACTGACACTGTATCTAAGGAACATTTAAATATTTGTAACAAATGCAAATGAATTGCCCAAGAAGAAAAATACAATTCCATGCAGCTTTAGAAAAGCTATAATATATTAAGAGACTAACAGTTTTAATATCTCTTCATTCCAGAGAGGGACAAATAGAGCTATTTGTTAAAACTACGCCTCCTGAAACATCTGATATTCTGACTACTTCTGCTAGATTAATGAAACACTTGAAATATAAAAAGTGAAATCTGTATTTCTTTCATTATCTGTTTATGGCATTAATAAGAACTGCTTTGCTAATTACTCTATTGTCAGTTTTCTTTTGGGACAAATCTAAGGTATTAAGAGTACATAAGAGCTTTATATTTAAGTCTTGTTCCAAATGATGAAGATATTGTTCTGATGGGGCCCATAGCATTGCAATTATAGTTAGATGCTTTATGCTATATTGAGCTAAAAGCGAACTTACAGAGAAAATCAGCCTTCCACAACCACTGAGATCTTAGATTTTTCACTGAAGCCTATCCCTAAATTTAAATGTCTGATGTGGCAGGAAACTTGTGCTATAATCTTGAACCAGGAGACCCTGATACCCCAGAGTTTCTGTGTATATTTGCATGTAAGTGTGCATGGGGTTTGCCTGTATTGTTACATTTAATCTGCTAGACATCCTGGGGCGCCAGGTGGCTCAGTTGATTAAGTATCTGCCTTCGGCTCAGGTCATGATCCCGGGATCCTGGGACGGAGCCCTGTGCCGGGCTCCCTGTTCACGAGCTAACGGTCTACTGGCGGAAACATTCAGGTAAGTAGCAGAGTATGTGTTGTATTATAGTAAGGCGTGCATTATCAACCCATTCAAAAGATGCCTATTAAGTCCCTACTAAGTTCTAGCACTACTCCCAGGGATATGATAAAGAGTTTATACTCTAAATGGCATGGAGAAGAGCAAGTTGGAGAAATAAAAACAATAATAAGATTAGTGAACAAGACAATGTCAGAAAATATGGGTGTTATGATCATGAGTGACTGCTGGTAGCCTGCAAAGGCCTCTCTGTAAAGGTAATATTTAAAATGAGATCCTAAACAAAGACGAAAAAGAAAACCACCCTGTGGAGAGCTGGGGGAGGAATGTTTCTGGCAGAAGGCACAGCTAATGCATAGGTCCTGGGCAGGTATAAATTTAGCATGTTCGAGAGTCGTGCTAATCCAGAGAGAATTAGCCCTGACTTAGGGGGATCGGAGGAAAGTTTTCCGAGTATCCCAAGTTGACCTTGGCTGCAGCCAAGTCTTTCTCCTCTCTAGACCACAGGAGTTCCCAGCAGAGAAAGAATACAGCGAGCAAATCCCCTTTCCCAACCTTACCTGGCACCCTACTCAGTGATGCCACTGTCTGTGCCTCACTCCCAACAGATTTTCCTTCCCTGAGAAATAATCACGTGAGACTCAGAGGAAAAAACAAACAAACAAACAAGCAGAAGAAATCCATCATTCCCCTTCTGTATTAGAGGAAAATAATTTTTGGCAGCCCTGCCATTTCAGAAGCAGTTGTCATGATTAAGGTCCAGCCTGTACCCAGATCAATTGCCACATAAAAGTTCACTAACACACAATTCCTGTTCAAAGTTTGCCAGCTACCTCAATTCCAAGATGTCAACTGCATCTTCACTGACCATATGCCAAGCCAGTGTGGACAGAAGCAGCCCATGCCCTCAAAGCCACAGGAGCAACCGATGCAAACTCATGTCCCTTACTCCAAAACCCCAACCTAGTTCTGTATGAGGCCCCGGGAACATGAGCTTGCTGGTAACTGCCTGTCCTGAATACCCTTCAGTGGCTTCACTGCCAAGATGATGAGGATATCCCTAGTCTTTTGGTTTAGTCAGCATTATTTAAAAAGTGGGAAGTAGGGGCAGCCCGAGGGGCTCAGCAGTTGAGCGTCTGCCTTTGGCTCAGGGACTGATCCTGGGGACCTGGGATCAAGTCCCACATCAGGCTCCCTGCATGGAGCCTGCTTCTCCCTCTGCCTGTGTCTCTGCCTCTCTCTCTGTGTCACTCATGAATAAATAAAATCTTTAAAAAAAAAAAGGTGGGAAGTATAGAAACACACCAGTCCACTGACTTTAGCAGATTCTGAGGTGATATATCCAATTTTCAATAAATGATGATATTATCACATGGACAATGATTCTTTGATCATTAAGAGAAAATGTGGCACTGTCCTCTCCTCAAACCAAAACAAGCTCTTTTCCTCTAGAAAAAAAAATGAGTTTATCAAGTGAAAAGGTTTTTCTTCACTTTAATGAAGATTCTTCCTCTCTTTTCACAGATATACTGCGCTCAATAATTGTCAAGTTATTACCTGGTGATCTATTTCTAATGAAGTCTACTTGGTTAAAAAAGAAGCTGAATGTGGAAAAATCATTTCTCTTTGGTTTCCCATTACCTTCCTGCTGATTGTTCAGTCTCCCATCTAAAAGTGGAACTGATGACATTTTGTGGAGTCTTCTGGTGTCTTCCTTCCTATATGTTTCTCTCAGATTAGTACTTTATGTAAAACTGGGACTAGCAGATCATTCTTCCCACTGGTGCCTCTATTTGCAATCTTTGTCTGGATGATCATCTAGATTAGTTTGAATGTTTTCACGTTGTCTTCTATGAGTTCTCTGTGCTTAAAATAAGCCTACTTATGTTGACTTTTTGTTCTAAGGGCCCAAATTGGGATTGGAGTTGATGATCTTGGGTTGGAGTTGATTATATTTTTTCCATGTTGTCATAGTGTGGATATTTCTCACTATCAAATTAAAGCTGTTTAAACATATTATCTATTCCCCTATTAGTAATAACATCCACATATAGGAATGTCCTAATAAGTCAAGTGGGATTAATTAGACAAAAACCCAATTTAACAGGACGCCTGGGTGGCTCAGCAGTTAAGCATCTGCCTTCAGCTCAGGGCTTGATCCTGGAGTCTTGGGACTGAGTCCCACATCGGGCTCCCTGCATGGAGCCTGCTTCTCCCTCTGCCTATGTCTCTGCCTCTGCCTCTCTCTCATTCTCTCATGAATAAATAAATAAATTCTTAAAAAAAAAAAAAACTTAAGGCAAAGCAGACTGTGAAAGGCTGGTGTTGGAAAACCTAAACTCCTACTTCTTCAAAGTGCAGAGGTTGGTCAAAGCATTCCATCTTCACCAAATTACACCACCTGCCAGGGGCTCTAGCATGGAAAGAAACATAGCAGGAGGCAGGTCTTCTTTCACTGGCAGTCAAGGAGTTTACAGTCTAACGATGAATCAACATGCTATACAACTCTTTGCTTTAAAATTTTTTAACATTTATATGCAGAGAACCATGTTTGACCCTAGAGATACAAAGAAGGAAAAGACAAGGCAGTGAATGACAGAATTGCCAAGTAGGTCCCCTATAGCCAGGACACATAGCCAGTAGCCCATAAGACCCAAGTCCAGAAAGAGCTTTCTTTTTTCAAGCTAAAATGTAATCATCAGAACCTAAAATATACATTTACATTTAATTAAGAAAGGCAATGGACCTCCAGAAGTTATCTGTTGGGACTTTTAAAACAGAAAAAATGGAGTCAACAGGGAGTTTGCATGACTCTCTGACATAAACTCAGTGACATGATTCATCCATTTAAGTATTTCACAGTTAATGGACACCCACCATGTACAAGCTGGAGTTACACAGGCAAGACATGATCCCTACTCTTGAGATGACTTGTCCCCAAACATAAGTGAATATATAGAGAGATAGCTTAGAATGTGGGACTTACTGTCTGCTGGCTAATGCAGACACAGGAACCAGGCATGAAAGAACCAGTGACCAAAGAATGGTCTTTAGCTGGTTCTCAAAAGATAAATGTGATTTCTAAGACCTGGTGGAGTTTTATTGGAAACTACTTTGGAATTTCTTCTCTTCCATAATAAAGGGAGAAGTAACTACTTCTCCCTTTGATCAGACACTATCAGGATCATTTGAATATTTGTATGCAGAAGATACAAATAAATGAGTCTCGACTATATAGCTAGCAAAACACACAGCAAGAAAACAGTTCTTTGACTAGGTAAAACACTAGTCTAATGGAGCTCTAAAGTAAACTTCAACACTTTCCTTGAAGACTCATGGCAAAGAGGACCTCCTCTCCATTTCCCCAGATGGGTGAAGAGCTGGTGTTGACGAGCACACTGAGCCTCCTCGGTTCCTACCACACCACCTCATCAGAAGTCAGACTGCCCCCCCGAGGCACCTCAGTGGACCCTGCCACAGGGCAGTCAGTTCTGGACCTTTCTTCTCTTCACGAAGGCAACTGGGAATGGTGAATTTCCATTTGTCCAATTTCTGTCCCCCAATGTCTAGCCAGGAGAAATGAGAAACTCACCATCCATCTCACCCTCACTAGGGAAACCATATGGGATCCAGGTTATTCAACAATGATTCCTTCAAACAGCTTCTCATTTACTCCCAAACCTAGCCTACGGGTATTTTTAGAGACAGCTCAGCTCTGCATTCTAGAATAAATAATCACTGAGGGTAAACCACACATGGGGAAGATGCTTTTGGGATTAGAAAGCAGAGACTGCTGACAAAAATCTTACTGGCCACTGAGGAAAACTGTGAGGCATGTGACGGGGGTGAGGGTGGGGGATCTATCACACCCCAGCACAGCCTAGATGGCATTCAAAACACACTTGTTGAACAATTAGTACAAATGACAATGTATGTGCAAAGATAGTCAAATTTTTAACAAATAGAAATTCCCCCATTACCTATTTCAGTGATTTTCTAAATGTTTCACAGAAAATTAACTTCAAGAACCAGGTTCCCCATAAAGTCCTCCTTGAGGCTCTAACAGGCACAGCCCCCACCACAAAGACATACTTACATTCTGGGAGATGCCACATGTGGCAAATGTCCTTAAACGATGGTTGATGGTCTACAGAGAGGCTCTGACTGACATCCTGCTGGGGCTTCAGTATGCACCACTGTCTTCAGAATTTCTTCATAACATGCCCTAAGCTCAGACATGGAACTTCCCTTGCAGACTGACCATTATTAAGAATAAAGGAAAGAAGAAATTCACTTGGGCTACCCTAATTAGAAGCCAGTAGGGGTGAAGAGGAATTAGGCTAACGTTCACATTGTTTGATGCTTAGGTAAAATGATTTGTTTATGGAGCTAACAATACCAAGAGTTGGTGTGTGCGTGGATCATTGGTAATTTATTTAGGAGACTACAGTGTCTCAGGCACCTTTAATCCTCAATTATACACAAATAGCTAACAAACTAACCTCAAATCTTTAGGGTAGTGACTGATATCTTTTCATTTGTGTATCACTCAGAGAACCCGGCATTCACTACATCCTGGATAAAATGATCCTTGTTAAAATATGTCACCTTAGGGCCTTCTATTTTGCAACATTTTGTTCTCATGCAAGAGAATGTATTATTTGCTTTAGTCAGTCATTACATAAACATTTATTCAGTACCTATATGTGCAAAGCCCTGTGTAAAGTATTGTAACAGGATGTAAAGATAAACAACACATCTCAGCAAGTGCATGGATATAAAATCAAAACGTGGATTTATATAGACAAACTGCCCAAAGCTTTCATGGGAAGTGGGAATTGCAGATGAACAAGGAGGGCAAGAGAAAGGCACTGAGGACCAGCTTGGGGGACAAGCATTAAGTAGGCATGTAGGGAAGGGAGGGCTGGAAATCAGCTCAGTAGTGGCATGGGAGTGCACAGGAAATACTAAGACGTTCGGTTTTTTCAATGCACAGAATAAATGAAGGGACTGGTGGGGGAGAAAGATGGGGAGAAAGAATGGGGACTTAGCATGGATTTTCCTGCAGCCAAGATCAGGCATCCGGTTTGGCCATTAGAAGTGAGTGGCAAAACTCTTTTAAGCAAAGGAAGTCATGGCAGTTGTACTGAAGAGCTATAAAACCACACTTTTTTTTTCTAGTCCTCTATACCTTGGGGTATATGCAGGTTGGCTGACTTCTCTCCCTAACACTAGTCTGCATTAATAGAACGCTGCTGTACAGGTCACCAGTTGGGGTACTCAGAGCTCCACGGTTACCTGGGGCCCACTCCTTCCGGGAGGAAGGCCTGGCTGTCTTCCGCCTGCAGGGCTCAGTTCCGACAGAACTCACCCCTTTATAAAACTGCAGGTGTAGGAGAATCTTACACTAAATGAATCCTGAGACAACTCCCCATGTTGCCCTGCATTCTATCTACCTGTTCCTTTACACGTTTCAGCTTCTGCAGCACACTCTGAGAGTCTTACTTGGCTTTGTATGCAGACAGCAGGAATTTTTCTTTGCTGCTATAGTCTATTGTATTTCATTTGGAATCGAAAAACTCAAAGGAAGAAGGATGATGAATGAGAACGGTGGATAGCAAGGGCCTTGTTGAAAGGACACCTTCACCCCCTGCCCCAAGTCAGCTTCTCCTGCTATCCACAGATGGACCTCCCTGCCTAATTCGGAGAAGAACCGACATCCTAAAGACACAGCTCCAGAAAGTCCAGGGCAGAGCTAGTAGCATGCATAGGCTCTTCTCATCTTCAACCTGTGATTCATGGAGGAAAACAGCTAAGAATTAAAACCACTGTGTCCAAAAATAAATAAATAATGAAAATAAAAATTTCTAAGTGAAGTAAGCCAGTCAGAGAAAGACAAATATACCATATGATTTCACTCATATGTGGAATTTAAGAAACAAAACAAACATAGAGAAAAAAAGAGACAAAACCAGAAAAACAGACACTTAAGTATAGGGAACCAATAGATGGCTACGGGGGGAGGGGGGCAGCGGGGGCCGGGAATAGGTGATGGGGATTAGGACTGCACTTGTTTTGATGAGTACTGAGTAATATATGGGACTGCAGGATCACTATATTGTACACCGAAAACTAATATAGCACTGTATATGTTAATTCCACTGGGATTAAAATTTGAAATTCATTATGACAGAGCATTCGATATTTAATATGCTCTTTTGTCTAATTTAAAAAATGTTAAATGCAGTATCATATGGACTAAATAAAGAACACATAAGCTAAAGGGGAAAAAAAAGCTGTGTCTTCCCTACCACTAGCTCACAACCACATATAATCCTCCCAACTAGAGCAATATGAATCCTGGCAAAGAAATGGGAGGCAAACCTCTGGATGTATCCTCAATTTAACTCCTCCAAAAAATTCTTTAGTTGGAAAAAAAACTAAAGGTCACTTTCAAGTTGACTTTGGTATGTTACTCAGGTTTCAGAGTCCTCATCTGTAAAATGGGAAAATAATAGTACCAACCTACTGGGGTAGTCAAGAATTCAATGAAGTAATGCATATAAAAGTATTTAATCCATCCATTTAGGATATCTCATTGCTGCTAACATTCATGTATCCAAACTGTTTTATTTATTTCACTGTTTCCATCTCAAGTGAAACATTTGTTTCCTTTTAGTTTCCCTAAAGGCAGGAGAAAAGATGAACTTTGGGGCAAGTATGTGAACTCCATCTGGTGCATGAATACTCTAAAACACTCACAGGCATCGATATGCATCTTCTACAGCTACTGAAATCATGTTTCAAGTATCAAAAAATGGAATGGAATAAAACGTCTTTTCACACAATAATCATGAAATGGTATTTTTCACTCTTTCCAAGTACTTAAAAGGAAACCACCTTATTTCTTACACTTTTCCTAGCCATTACAAAGAAATTTTTAAAAACCAAGTCTCTACTAGCAATTTGACTTATAAAAGACGAGAAAGCATTACTAACAAAGTGATTTTATCGCTAAACCTTAATTACATGTGCAGCTGTATCAGTTCAGTTTGGACAAATAATTATATGATTAATCGTGCAGTAACATTAAATGTAACGTAACAGTAAGATTAAATGGATTATCCCTATATTCTCCTTCTTCAGCCAAGTATTTCTGCGTTTGTGGTTAGCTTTCTAGGTTTTGTTTTCTTTTTTAACCCATAAAAAAAAAACAAGGGGAAACCAAGTTAAGGAGAGCTGGTGTGTGGGTGAATATGTGACAGATTCCAGGAAAGGAAGAATGGAAATAATTTGCTGAATGTGAATATTCTCTTTGGTAAAAAGAGACATAAAGTTACTGTATTCTGTACCCCGGTGCCTGGGACATGAGAGGCAATTCAGTGTTTGTCCTTTGAATGAATGATCACAGCAATTCATTATTGCTACTACTGGTGAAAATAATATGGCCAAGAAAAAATTTACTGAGTTTTAGGTTGTGTGCGCTCAATCAACTTCCATATCCATGAAATCTTTTATTTTACAAAAAAAGATTTAAAAACTAGGTTTAACTATTCCAAATTCATAGATGGAGAATTTATCCATCCATTTAGCAAATGTTTCTGAAGCACCTATTATGCACAATTACAACAGGAGAATCAGACTCGTACATCAATCTGCTACTTAAAACTGTGTATTATGTATATTCTCCATGCTCTAGTGGTACTGTGACAAATTTTTAAGAACTTTGAGACATACTTCATGTTGGGACAGCAAATAAAATCTAGTTTGTAGAAAGAAAACTACTGATCAAGAAATTTGATAATAATGAAAAAATAC
The DNA here is from genome assembly GCF_048418805.1 of Vulpes vulpes. Taxonomy (NCBI): domain Eukaryota; kingdom Metazoa; phylum Chordata; class Mammalia; order Carnivora; family Canidae; genus Vulpes; species Vulpes vulpes. The sequence goes on along the minus strand of NC_132795.1, from coordinate 71,207,492 downwards.
ATGCCTATACCTAAACATGTGCACAGATGTCCCTTATATTCTGACTTAGTGCCCAAAGGGGGTAGGTAAAATAAATCCACCAAAACCAGAGGCTAAGATTCTATACAAAATACTTAAATGAGCTTTTATGATGATGCCTAAAAAAAATAATGGAGAAAAAAAGAAAAAAAATTGAAAAAAAACTAAAGGAGAAAATGTATTTATTTTATAGCTTAACAATTTTTTTAGCTTAACAATTTTTATGTTCTAATTGTAACTACCCACTCAGTCTAAGCAAAGAATGGAGTCATAATTATTCTTCGAAATAATTTTTCTGAAAAAATTTGTATGACTTGCCCTCAAGAACACCTTTCTGATTTTTGAACCTGATTTTTTTGCAAAAAATAATCAAGTCTGTAATTCTTACTAGGCTTTCTCTTTAAAAACTCAATAAAATAGGGGATCCCTGGGTGGCTCAGCAGTTTAGTGCCTGCCTTCAGCCCAGGGTGTGATCCTGGAGTCTCGGGATCAAGTCCCATGTCGGGCTCCCTGCATGGAGCCTGCTTCTCCCTCTGCCTGTGTCCCTGCCTCTCTCTCTCTATGTCTCTCATTAATAAATAAAATCTTTAAAATATATATATATATAATAAAATAAAAACAATTAATAAATAACTACCATGCCATCATCTTGGTTGATCTTCTTTTTAATTACTAACTTGTTTAACTCTGCCAAATGTTGATTTGCCAGTGGTTCTGCCTATGATCTGACTAGTTCTCCAACACCAATTTCATTGGCAACATTGAAATCTCATATTTTGGTAAGGCATGGACATCACAATTCCAAATTGCATTGTATTTGGAATTTATTGTCAGATGTTTATAATAACTCCTTAGGAGGAACAAATAGACTGATGCAAGGTTAGGAAAGAGGAGTAGAAATTCATGTTACAAATGGTCAGCTCATTTGTAAATAGCATCATATTACAATGGCTTGATTTTTTTTTTTAGATTTATTTATTTATTTTAGAGAGAGGGAGGGAAGGACAGAGGGCGAAGGAGAGAGAGAGAATCTTAAGTAGACTGCACAAAGTTCGACGTAGGGTTCAATCTCACAACCCTGAGATCATGACCTGAGCTGAAATCAAGAGTCGGACACTTAACCCACTGAGCCACTCAGGTGCCCTGCAATGACTTGATACTTTCTGAAACTCTGAAACTGAGTTAATTCTCTGGGCATGACTACCTGGAAGATGCTAAGTGAGGTGCCAAAGCTGCCTTATTTAGAGAACAAGAGGCACCAATTGAGTTCAGCTTCTCTTCCACTGCTTCAGAAAGGTCCTTTGCTTTTCAAACACCCAAGTCCTCACACTGTCCCACTGCTCTCACCCTGAAAATGCTCACCTTGATCTGCCCTCCAGCACCTTGCTTTCCCTCCTTCCGTGATTTTCCAATCCTCTGTATTATTGTTTCAAAACTTCATTAGGAAGGTAACTTCCCAATATAAGAAATGTACCTGAATTGTATACTATTTATGATTGAGAAGAACAAACGTGCAGAGGCCCTCTCATTCTAGACACTTCCTTTGCCAGAGTCCTTCTGTTCTTTATTCAGAAGACTTACTACTGCAAGGTAGATGCACCCCAGTGGTTAGGAGCATGGGTGCTGAGAACAGGCAGCTGGGTGCAAAACCTGGCTCTAACTTACTATGTGACCTGAAGCAAGTCATTTAACCTTTCTGTACTGTAGTTTCCTTCCCTGTAAAATGGAGGTAGAAGAGTGCTGTACTCCACACAGTCAGTAATATTAAATAAGCTAATATATGTGCAGTGCTTAAAACAGGATCTGGTACTCAGTAAGTGCTAAGTGTGAGTCCTTACTGGGATCTTCAAGTACCCTTCAGTCCTCAATTAACACCAGGCCCCAGACTAGAGCCTTGGGATACAGAGATAATATGCATTCCCTTGGCCCTGAAATCTGAAAAGAGATCTCTATTGCATGGATTTCAAAGGCATCTTCACATTCACAGGCTGTGTGACTTGGGATGGGGAAGCAGGGACAGACTTTCAAGGCCACCTGCACCCCTTAGCAGCTGTCTGACTCTTGATGGAGTATCTAATGTCTTTAGACTTCTTTCTTCCACTATAAGACATGGAGACAATGCTCCCTAACTCACCCAGGTTTTGGAATGATTATACACAAGACATATGTGAGAAAGCATCTAAAACAGACTCACAGAGATACTCCAGAAATGTTCATTTCCCTTCCCTTCTTTAGAAAAACGAGCATAAATTCAATTTGCAAATACCTAGAAGAAAATGAGCTATTTCAATAAAGTGCACTCTGGTTAATTTTAAATCCTTCTATGTCCAAACTACAAGTCTTCGAAGATTGAGGATCTGTAATAGCTGTAATTTCTCAAATTCATCAAAATGTATTATTTCATCCTGTACGGAGTGGCTAACCAATGAACTGAGAAAGTTGTTTTATAATATCCTTTCTTGGACTGTTTTATTCAGAAGAGGAGGAAAAATGCCAGTTGTTAAAAATAGGCAGGAAAATTATGGGAAAATGAGAAACAAAGTGATGGATGGCAATAATTGTACAGCCAACACAGTCAGCTGCAAATGTGGAGACAGAGGGATCACGGCGCAGGAAGGACCGACCCAAGTGAGGAATTGGGCTTCCCTCACCCGCTGCAGCTCCTGCTCCCATGATCCTCCCCTCCCTCTCCACAGTAGAAGAGATACAGCTCTGGCCAGTACAACCAAGACACTGGGACATGTTAAAAAACGATTAATAAGAACACAGAGGGTCTTGTGGGTTTGACAGATTGACCAAGGTTATGGCTTAAGACTTGCCTTGTATACAAAAATGTGTGTGTGTGAGTGGAGTGATGGAGTGCTACAGATAGTACACCACTGCTGTGCACAACCAACCAAAATCCTCAAAGAATAAGTTCTATGACAGAATCAGCAGGCAGTTCTACTGTCAGTGATGTCTTTTCATATACACTTAGCATCATATAAATGTAGGGAGATTAAAATCCTGTGGTACCAAAAAAAACCCCATTTAATTATCAATCTGCCATGCTGATAAATATACATAGAAGGCAATGCTTAGGTACTGTTTTTGTTTTCTTTTTTTTTTTAAGATTTTATTTATTTATTCATGAGAGACACACACACACAGAGGCAGAGACACAGGCAGAAGGAGAAAAACAGGCTCCATGCAGGGAGCCCGATGTGGGACTCGATCCTGGGTCTCCAGGATCACACCCCAGGCTGTAGGCGGCACCAAACCGCTGCGCCACGTGGGCTGCCCAGGTGCTGTTTTTCTATCTTTATTCACATTTAAGGGCTACTTTGCCAAATATAGAGAAAATGGGTATCATATTTTTTTCCAGTAAATATAAATATCCATATATATTTGTATACATATACACACACATACACACACACCCACATACATCCTGAAACTTTGTGGAAATGTTAACGAGGTGATAGTATATACACATACAAAACACTCTGAGGAAGTAGAGTATTTAGAAATGCTTCAATTATCACCAAGGTGATGTAGTAAAATGAAGATAATAAAATATAATTAAACATTAATTACAGAAACTATCAAAAATAATTGACTTGTACAAAGCACAGCACTCCTATTAAAAAAGAAACTGATGGATAATAAAATATATACAGTATTCTGTTCTCTAGACATAATTACTTCAAGGCAGCAATTAAATTTATAGAAAACTGTTAAGTTTCTTCTGTGACGCTTTACTACTGTGAACTCAAGCCATTTTCACTGAGAATTGCCTCCAAAAAATTCTTACAATTGTTTAACATCTTAATGGGAAACACTGCCATAAACTCAAAGATGTGTGTTATAAACAAATAAGAAATGAATTTTAAAGCAGTTAGGACTCTGGTGCACTTGTCCCATTTCTGGTGCACACAGAACAGACTTTTGCTCCCATTAGAAATGTCTAATGTTCTTATAGCCAAGGCAGAGGACAGTTTAAACTAAAGGAAGAATTTAATTTAATTTAATTTAATTTTTATTTTTTTAAGAATTTAATTTTAATGCAAAAATAATATTCTGCAGAAATGCTGGCAGAATATATTTTAACTAAAAATTATCCTGCCAAAGTTTTTACACCAGTTTGTTTCTGTATCATTTAAGGAACTAGGACACCATTCCGTAAAACCATTCCAATGCCCTTATGGGAAGCATTAGGTTTTTAAAAGGGCATAAATATCTCTCCTTTTGGCCTTTGTACAGCATATTCAAAGAGCCCAGAGAATTCTAGGTAGGTAGCTGTAAACATAAACTCCTCTATACTGTTGCAGGGGGCCTGTGGCGGGAGCTAGGATTTCACATGTTTTTACACTGACAAAATTTGTAACCACTCAAGAATGAAGATGGTTCTAGTCAAAATATGTGTGTAGAGCTGTAGGAAAAAAGAAAATCTGAGAATTCTGTATGTATATGTGTGTGTGGAACAGCCTTCAAAAATCCAGTTTTAATTTTTTCCTTGCCATATACTTCTTTGTCCACAAATGATGTTTTTAATCAAATGTTGTTTTAGTCCAGTAACAGTACAGGGACATCAGGTTAAAGGAAGGAGGAAGACATGGCCAGCAGGAATAGGGGCCCTCCCTTGTTGATGTGAGAAAAAAGCCTGAGTCTCCAAAGAATACTTCCTGAAGCAGAACTAAATGGAACTGATAGATATTTAATGTGAACCATGACACTCAGGCCACTAGATCAGGGGCTGTTTGTTACAACAGCATCAGTAAGGTTAAGCTGATTGACACAAAACTGACATCTAGTTTTTATAAGCAGGTTATGGTTTGAGGACCTGATTTTAAATGAATATGAAAGTTATCCCTCACCTACCATGTCTTGATTTAACATTAAAAGAAACTGGAATGATTTGGCAGTATTCCTTTAATTTGCCTGATTGTGACTAAAATTATGCCATTAAGAGCCACATATGTTCATTACCCATCACTATTCATGACAATACATTTCAGCATCACTAAGCAATAGGCAATAGGTTATACCTGGAGTACAGTGGTAAGCAATTGTGGCAAGGAGTTTCTGGGAGGAACAGGAAATAAGGAACTCATCGATGTCATATGCTAATTCACCCTGTTGCCTTTGACTGAAGATGAAATGTGAACTCTGTGCCATAAGAACCACAGCATAAAAGTAGTAGGTTAAGTATAAAAATAATATAAGCACCTACCCACAGAAATTGCAATTTATGGAAGCTTCAGCAGAAACAGTTGAGAGTGGTGCCCAATAAACACCAGGCCCCACATTAGAGCCTTGGGATGAAGAGACAATATGCATTCTATTCTAGTGCCCACAAAATCTGAAAAGGGCCCCGTTGCACAAGAACCACAAAGGCCCCGTCACATTCACAAGCTGCGTGTGTGCGTGTGTGTATATATGTGTGTGTCCCTGCATCATTAGTTACAGACACCTTACTTAATTAAATGTCAACCCCTAGAAATTTGGGAGGTCATTCCAGAGTTATTTTTTAAATTTATCACTCCTTTACAGGAAAGGCAGCAACATTTAACACCTTAGGGTTGCACACAGAAATAGATTAAAATCAAGTGATAGTAATCCACTGTGATATCTCACTTAAATTTATCTCTCCAGACAGCCTGTCAAATAAGAAAATTCATTTATGTATGTGTGTGGGATGTGGAAGGAGGGAGAAAGGAGAAAACAGAAGTGAGCTGGTATATTTCTTTACAGAGAGAAAAAGATACAGCATGGAGTCACAAAACACCAGCACACTTTCCAATTGTTGGCCTCAACAGGGTGTTCAAAGGCAGCACTGTCTCCAAAAGACAGTATGAAGTGTTAACAGGACCAACTGGATCGTCAGGTTGGAGAGATCTTTCAGATAAAGCAGTATGTAATGGGTAATGAAAAGCAAACTCTCAAGATCCGTGGAAGATAAAGTGTGCACATTAAAGCTTTTTGGGGGGGAAGTCTGCTCAGTATGTGGAAACAAAGGGTTGTATCTGTTCTGTTTAATCTTTTTTCAATGTCTACGGCAAGGGAGGCAGGTGAGTCTTTGACAGTAGAAATGTAGTAACAGCTTCGAAGCAGGCATAAGGGGGCTGAATGGCCACAAGGCCTGACAGCATGGCTCACATTCATTATGTGTTCAAAGTATTTTTGGTCCATTTGGACTTTCCCACAATAATTAAAAGAAGATGACTCAGGATGCCTGGGTGGCTCAGTGGTTGAGCGTCTGCCTTTGGCTCAGGGTGTGATCCCAAGGTCCTGGGATTGAGTCCTGCATCAGGTTCCCCACAGGGAGCCTGCTTCTCTCTTGGCCTAGGTCTCTTCCTCTCTCTCTCTCTCTCTCTCTCTCTCTCTCATGAATAAATAAATAAAATCTTTAAAAAAGAAGAAGGAAGAAGGAAGAAGGAAGAGAAGGAAGAAGGAAGAAGGAAGAAGAAGAAGAAGAAGAAGACTCTCAGAGCGGTGGGTAGCTACCCCCCAAACCCCTTCTGAGGAAATTGGTGGTTGTGCTACATTGGGCCCCAATAAGAATACTGTTTTCAGTCTCTCTGACTGTGTCTAGAAAAGAGCAAGTGGAAAGACAAAGGCTTTGGAAATACTGAATCTCAAGAACTGAAGGAGTTAATATAGCCTGGAAAAACTGGTGGAACAGAATAGTTATACTCAAAAATAAGAAGGCTCACTATACAATATAATTCAATAAATATTTACTGAGTAACTTTCATGCAGATCCCTGGAGGGGTATGCAGAGACTGGTAAGAAACAGTCACTGTCCTTAGGGAGTTTGCAATCTAACTTGGGCAGAGGAAAATTGTAAATAAACACATAACCAACCCAAGGCAGGCCCGAGGAAGCATAAAATGTTGTATGGACCTATGGGAGGAAAAGATCATTTTTCACTAAAAGACATTTTGGAGAGATAGATAAAGTTTTGATTGCCAGAGGTTTTTTTTGAGGAGTGGGTAAGAAATAAGGACACTTTCAGGAATAGGATGAACAAAGACGTACAAGTAGAACATAAAACATATGAGGTTGGGAAAAGAAGTCTAGTTTTGCCTGGAAAATACAATACGATAAAGAAAACAATGTAAGATTGGTATGTGAATTATGTATTTGCAAGGAATATTTGTATTTCATGAAAATGTTTAACATAGTACTACAATATATACCATTTGTAGTTAGGGAAATGAAGCACAAGAATTCTTCCTCACAAACCCTTGGTTCTAAGTCATACTTTTGAGGCCTGTACCTTTTAAACGCTCAATCATGGATTGCTGAACCAAATGAAAACATAAATTGATATTTTTAAGGATAATTTATAGCACATATACATATGAGATTACTAGCAATTTTCCTTCTAAGATCAGTCCTATATTTTTCCCCTTTCTTTCTGTTTGTAAACTCAGACCACTTTTGCTAAATGCATGCTTTTAACTCCCATGCATGGTGTAGGCCCCATTTCAAACTCCATATTAGCTTTCCCTGGTCACCAACACAGTTTATGGCTTCTCCCTACCACACCTAATTACACCTACACCCAAGCAAAGACCACGGATATTTGAATGGCGTCCCGGACAGAACAAACAAGGACAGGGACTTTGTGTGTTTTGCTCACTGTTTATATTCCCAGTGCTTAGAACAGGGACGCGGTCTGTGGTCAATAAATATTTCGTTGTTGGATAACGCAAACAGATGTTTAACTTATGCAGAATATAAAATTATGTGTGGTGTTGTTTCCTTGCTTACTTGCTTCTTAAAAATATCTATCATACTAACGGAGTGGCACGATCAAGATGTTACACTCAATGAAATGGGGAAGTTCATGCTTAAAAAGGGTAAACTCTTCCTTCTTTGGTGGGCACTAGCGTTGGTAACATCTGAGCCATCACTCTGCCAGCACTCTTCTTTAAATTTTGAACTGTATTTAAATAACGACAGTATTACAGGTTTCTCTACTGGGATCTTTAGACTCAACCAGAAATTGCTGGTCATATATAATTTCACACTTTCCTAGCTATTACAGGGAAAGCAGTCATTCTGATGTTTCATTTAATATCACTATTTACAATTAGTTTTTATGTATACTGAAAAAAAAAAAAACAACAAGCACCATATGGACTAACTCCAAGATATCCTTCTGGGATGTTGCATTTTATAAACAATACGCTAAATGCTATTATCCTTATAATAACCCCCAACATTTTTCCTTCCTTCAAGTGCTGTGTTTCATACAACAGACCTCTTATTAAAAAAATCAGGCTTGCCATCTCTGTCATATTTTTTTTATCCTCTGCCTCCCTGCCCCCTGCCCTTTAAGCCTGCAAACCACCTTGTACAGGGACCCTCCAAATAGGACAAGGTGCTTAGAAAACCTGGGGAAGGGGCAACGGCAGGTTCTAGAATGGAGTGGGTATCAACAGCAGCACACACCAGAGAGGTGGGCCTCCCAGGTCCCCCTCTGAGCACTCTGATATGCTAATTAAGGATCTAGCCTCCACCTCTCGCCAGCCACCAGGAAGCTGTGCTGTTTCCTTTGGAGCTGTCTTGACAGAGCTGCCAAACCTGTGACCTACTTTCACATAGTCCTGTGATTCTCGCGTCCCTGCAGTCACATGCCCTTCCACATGGTGGGCTGGCTATCTGTTTTCTCAAAACTGGAAATTACATAGAGCTAGCCATTCAACCTTTTTAGCATTTTAGTCACTGCCTTCAGAGTTTTAGTCACCACGTGTAGGCATTTTGAAAGACATTCTTCCAAAGTCTTCCCCAACACCTGTCTCCCACTGATAGCTCACCACCCTGCTTCCCTTTCCCCCAGTACCTGGTAAAGCAAGGACAGATGACTTGGGGGAAGACGTCTCGTTTAAAAATGTGGCTTTCTAGCTGGCGGTTCTATATTACGAGCTAGGAAACCTCATTAACCTGACGATCATATCCTATGGGTGTCACGACCACTGAAAAACTGTGGTTATTAATTGCTCAGGTCAGGCCAGGAGATATATTGATCTCTCCTCCCTCTGAGTCCCCAGTGTTTCTTGCACATATCACTCACTTGGCAATCAATTACATTTTGCTTTGAGACACCTGCGGTTTCCCTGTTACCATTTTCTTTACACTCTTTGTTTCCAACTAGCCAGTCCACTTGGTGCACAAAGATTATGTAGATTATATGTTTCTGCATTTTCCACAGACTATACAAATGATGTCTCAGAAATATAAGAGGACTGACCTGTGGGCATCAAGTATGGACAGGATGATAAAGACTTATTTCTTCCTATCCCTGCCAAGCAAAACAATGAACCCTGGAAATAACACAAAGGGCAGCCAAAGGAAATATCTAAAGGTGTCAAGAGGAAGGCATATTGGCTAGGGACCCAAGATCCAAGGGTCTACAGAGTAGCAGGGAACCTTAGGACCTTCCCACCCAACAGAAGAGGGAGTCTCAGACTTGGGGTTTCCCAACCCAAACCTGTAGGAACAGAAGGCAGCCCAGGTAGTTTCATTCCTTCTGCGAATTGAATAAGACTCTCACCAACAGTGCCAGGTGAGGTGGAACTGGTAGGGGGATAGACCAGGTGCCCCACTGACAAAAGTCAGCCAGAAGTGTTCTTCTACCCTGCCAGGCCTAAGATTGCCTTTCCTCACCTAGATACAGCAAGGGAGATCCCATCACAAACATTTTTCATCTATGGCCTCCCCATGAGCCAAATACTCTCCTCCCTGGACTAAAGGCATGCAAATAATCCTTCCTTTTCCTCAAGCAACATGAAGGCCCAGATAAACCAAACAGATCAAAATAGCACTACAAAAGCTCTGAGCAGTAAATATCATTGTAACCACAGTCTACAAAAGTAGCCTGGTGCTAAACCTAAAAAAGAAAGACTCTTAATATAATAGGCAGAATGTCCAAGATAAAATGGTAAAATCAATCATAACAAGAGCCAAGAAAACCACAAGTTGAAATGAGAGAAGACAGTCAACTAATGCTAACACCAAGATGATCAGATGTTAGCATTATCTGACAAGGACTTGAAAGCAGTTATCATGAAAATGCTTCAACAATCAAACAAATGAAAGAACAGAAAATCTCAGCAAAAAAATAAATAAAAGTTATAAAAATGAACAAAATTTAAATTGTATAATAAAAATATTATAATGAATATAAATTCACTAAATAGGTTCAGTAGTAAAGTAGGGATGACAGAAGATACAATCAATAAAATTTGAAGATGTATCAAAAGAATTTACTCAATCTGAGCAAAAGTGATAAAATGGACAAAAAACAAAAAACAAAAAACAAAAAAACCCAGAGTCTTAGAGACCTGTGGCACAGTAACAAAAGATCTATTATCTTTTATCATCACAGCACCAGAAGGGGAGAAGAGAATGTGGATGAAAGATTATTAACAAAACAATGACTAAAAACTTCTTAAATCTGGTGAAAGACATGTAACTCACAGATTCAAAAAACTGAGTGAGTTCTAAATAAGAGAAAATCAAAGAAATTCACACCAAGATGCATTACCATTAAATTTCTGAAAAACTAAAGACAAAGAAAAAATCTTGAAAGTGGCCAGAGGGAAAAGTTGTATTATTTATAAGGGAATAACAATCCATACGAAAACAGATTTCTCATCTGAAACCATGGTGGTCAGGAGGAAATGGCACAAGTCTTCAAATATTTTTCAAAGAACTGTCAACTTTGAATTCTCTATCTGGTAACAATATCCTTCAGAAATGAAAGGGGAAATAAAAACATTCTCAGATGAAGAAAAACTAAGGGGATTAGTATGAGAAATTGTACCCACCCTTAAAAAATGGCTAGAAAAGCAAATAACAGAAGAAAGTCCTGGAGCTTTGGAGAAAAAGAGTATCAGAATAGGTAAAACTGATGGTTGAAGCAAAAAAAAATTTTTTTTTGATGAAGCAAAAATTCTTACACCATCTGATGTGGCGCACATGTAAAGAGGAAACACTTAAAACAATTACATTTAGAGAGGGAAGGTAAAGATACCTAAATGACCGTAAGTTTTCTATATTTCAATCAAAATGGTACAACTTTGATACCAGTAGATTACAATGTTTCTTTCAGAGGCACATTGTTAATACCTACAACTATCACTAAGAAAACTATACAAAGTGATATGCTTAAAAAACTATAAATAAATCAAAACAGAATCATCAAAAAAGTGTTCACACAACCTACAGAAATGTAAGAGAAACAGAGAAATGAGAAACAGTGAAAACAAATAGAGAACAAATAATAAAATGGAAGACTTACACCCAAACATGTCAAAAATTACCTTAAATGTAAATGGTCTCAATAAACCAACTAAAGCAGATGGTTAGAGTGGATAGAACAACATGAGGTAACAAAGTTGACAGACAGATGTACTGTCTACATGAAACTTTCTTCCTGTACAGCACTACAACTAGGTCAAAATAAAAGGAGGGAAGAAGACCATGCAAACATCAATCAAAAAAATAAAGGGCAGAAGCAGCTGTATTAATATTATTAGACTGATAAAACAGACTTAAAAGAAAAATACCAGAGATGAAGAGGATTATTACATGATTATAAAGCAATCAGTTCACTGGGAAGGCAAAATAGTCCTAAAAGTACATGCATGCACCAAACTACATAAAAACACTTCAAAATGCATGAAACAAAAACTGATAGAGCTGAAAGGCAAAACAGAGAAATATACAATTATAGCTGGGGACTTAAACACCCCACTTTTAGCAACAGTCAGAACTACTAGGCAGAAAATCAAAAAGGATATAGAATAATTGAACAACACATTCAACCAATAAAATCTACTTGACATATACAGAAAACTACACACAATGACAGCAGAATAAACATTTCTTTCAAGTGCTCATGAACCATTCATCAAGACAGGGAATTTCCTGTGTCATAAACTTCAACAAATGTAAAAGAATTAAAATCATACACAGACCAAAATGGAATCATACTAGAAAACAATAACAGAAAGACAAGAGGAAAATCTCCAAGCCCTTGAAAATTATCAAGACACTTCTAAACATTCCACGGGTCAAAAACAAAACCCCAAAGGAAATGAAAAATTGACAGAATGAAAGAATATGAAAATACAACACATCAAAATATGTGGCACCCAGCTAAAGCAGTGCTGAAAGAGAAATTTATAGTAGTAAAGAGAAATTTATATACTAAATGCCTGCAAGTAGAAAAGAGAAGAGATCTCAAGTATTAAATGCAAAAATCCTCAATAAAATATTAGCAAACCAAATCTAGCAATGTATGAAAAGCATTATGTACCATGACCAAGTATAACCAATTTGGGGGGATGCAAGGACAACACAAAGGATCTCTGTGGTGGTAGAGTTCTTCTGTATCTTGACTCTACCCATGTCAATATCCTGATTGTGATACTATACCATAGACTGCAAGGTGTTACCACTGGGGAGGAATGGGTAGAGAGTACATGGGATCTTTTTGTATTATTTCTTAATCTTTTTTTTATTTATTTTTATTTTTTTTTATTTTTTATGATAGTCATACAGAGAGAGAGAGAGGCAGAGACACAGGCAGAGGGAGAAGCAGGCTCCATGCACCGGGAGCCCGACGTGGGACTCGATCCCGGGTCTCCAGGATCGCGCCCTGGGCCAAAGGCAGGCGCCAAACCGCTGCGCCACCCAGGGATCCCTCTTTCTGTATTATTTCTTATAACTGCGTGTGAATCTACAATGATCTCAAAATAAGAAGTATGATTAAAACAATCTTTAAGTGATCTTATATTATGGAAGACTGAGGGTATTGTGGTTCTTGGTTCCTAGGGGTTAGACTCCCCCCCAAAACTAGAATTTGAGATTGTTCTCTGAGGTTTCAACTTATGAATAACACAAAATGAATGAAAGATGAAATATAAAAATAAATTTTCAAAAAATTACTATGAATGCTGGACCAGTAAGACTATACTGTGATCTGACTGAAGCTATCTATCTAAAATAAGGCCATATGCTTCAGAAGGGCAATTGAAGCAACCATGCCAAGCACTAAAGAAAAAAGCCAAGAGTGTAGCATCCATGCCAGGCCTTTCCAGGAAGGAACCAGCCTTAACCAAATCTATTACTGATACCCTGTTTGTAGGCAGGTATTCACACCATTGAGATGGAAGCACAGAATTATACTTACTGGACTTCAAATATTCCAGCCCCTGGAATATTCCCCTCCTGGGGTGTGCAGTAAACAAATCAAAATACTTAGAAATCAATAGTAAAACCTGCATCTGATGACAACTAGCTGAAAGTTTTCATTGTATACTCATTTAGCTTTTCCTTCTTTTCCAAGCCAGCCACATATCAATTCTATATTCTTTCCTAAATTTATAGTTCTCTTCCTACTTGAATGAATAAACTGACATTCTAGATTTGCACATCAATCTCATTAGGTTAATAAAGGGAGTCCAGTCTTAAAAGTTTGGTGGAAAAATCAGCAAATTCACTACTGAAATGGCACCAAACCATAGGTGGCCTTTTAGGAACTGGGCTGACTCTCATGGTGATGATCATTCCCTCTATATGTCTTGAGGTCCAATGTGACCTTTCTTCTGCCAGCAGTCTCAAATTGGATACGATGTTTTTTTTCTTTGACTGTACTAACACAATTGCCATGTGGTAAGTGGAAATATACCTGAGATTTTTATTATATTTTGACTAGCAAATGAAATAATTTTATGTTTTTTTAGAGCATTATGAAAACCCAAGATTTTGAAATTATTCTAACAGAGGCAATGAAGTTACTTTCTCCCAGACTTTAAAGCTTTTATTAATTAAGTCTGTTGAATCTAGGATATGGAAGACTAGAGAAAGAGCTTCTCAAACCATGTCATCTTTCTCTGTTAGGGTTCCCATGTAGACTTTTAATTGCCCTGTGCTTAAGTGAGCTGTCAGGAAAAAGCAACTAACCAGCTAAAACTTAATAGGTTTATGTTTAAAGACAAAATAAAACTTACATGGCTAATAATGACCACAGACTAAAATTTAAGGATATGAAATATTGCCTAAAGGATCATCTGTTCACTGTTAATAGTTAAAAAACAAAAAAGGACCTAGGGAAACTGGCCACAAATGATGGCCTCAAAAGAAAATGAATACCAGACGATATAATCAGTAAAACCCAATAGAGACTTTAAAAAGTTATTGATAAATCCAATCTTTATCATGATATTTATGAAGAAAATAACCAATCCTGATTTAAATAATTTTATTAAGATAAATATGAAAACAGAAAAAAATGGAAACAGATTAACAGCACTCTATGGAAAATTGATTATGGGAAGGAATTAAATTGGCTTAATGATGTTCCCTCAGGAACTTCATGAAAATTAATTCATGCTGGGCCAATTCTGATTAAAATGTTATGTTCATAAACCGGGAGTCTAAACATCCCGTCTTCCTGATGACATCATGCTGTTGCTTGAACTCTTTGCTATCTTAGGTGCTGCCATCCTGCCTTCTCCTGATTCTCACCAACCCCCAACCCCCCAAACCCCGCTTTCCTTTCCTCAGGCCTTCGCTTCTGGGTAGTTTTCCTTTCACATTTTGCCCCTTATACATAGGTATTCCCCAAGGTTCCATCTTAAGCCCATTTGTATAAATTCTCTCTCTCCTTCACGCTCCCTTCTTCCAGCCACTTTCCCTCTCCTGCCTCCACCTTCTCCTCACCGCCCCCCACTTTAATGCTGATGATGTCAATCTACGAATCTCACCCTGCCCTTTCTCTTAAGCACCGGTTATGTTTCAGTGGATGTTCCATAGATATATTCAATTCAAACCACTCAAAACTGGACCTCACATAGTTCTATACAATCTATAGGACACAATGCTTCTGGGGCCAGCTCCATCTATATTGAGTGTGTGCACCTCTTCTCAAACCCATAGTCAGAAGGTGGGAATTGACTTTGGTGGGTGTATCTATGTCAGGGACACTGGGAAACAGGATCTCTCTGTATTATTCTTCAGCATGCTACTCAATGACACTGCTTTATTCAAGCCACCAGCAGTGTGTGCCTAGACTATTGCAATAGCTTCCTAACTAGTCTCCTTGGCTTGTCTTTGATTACACAATCAATCTCACATGGCCACAAGATTCCATCCTTTAAAATACAGTCTGGTACATTCAATTCTGCTTCAGTATCTCACCATTTTCTAAGGAATGATGTTCAAAACACAGTACCTCATCCTGTGTTCCCTCATACAATATATGCCTACACATTCCCATCTGTGGCTTCTTCTGTATTCCCTTAACCTTAAATGTCCATACACTCATCCTCCTCTCGAGGCCCACTCAGCTGAGAAGCCCCTTTCCTGATCCCCCAGTAAGAATGAACTCTTCCTTCCTTTATGCCTACGCAACCTTTGTTTGCATCACTCCTTGTTCTTCTAACTCTGTGCTTCAGGGTCTCACGTGTACCCAACTTGGCAGGCAATCAACTTCATTTCCATCAGTTTTTAAAACCTCCTTTTGCCTTTAACTGATGGGAGATTCTATTTTCCTTTCAACCACGTATTTCCTTCATTTTGCTTCCCTAACCCAATTTAATTATTCCCAAACCATAAGCATTTACAGAGTTAAGAATGCCTACTCTGTCTGTCACAATCATGCAAGATGAAAGGATATTTAACCTCAGGCTGGGTATTCCAAGGGCCTGCAATTAAAGCAAATCTTTTTTTTTTCCCTTTGGTTGACTCTATGATTAAAAAAGAAAATGATTTCATTAAAGATAATTCAGTTGACATTTCTGCTTTGGTACAACTTGGATTTGAGACTGCCCTGGAATAATTTAGCATGAAGTAACATCAAGAAACAAGGAACAGGAATGCCCTCAACAAATAATAACGGGTAAAACATGAAGTGAGCAGCAAGGAGGGAAGTGGCCTAGAGGATGCTTGGTTTGTCATAAAATACCTATGGGAAGCCAACAGCTCTGGCCAGTGACAGGTTTGTAAAATTTCTTTATCCCTTTTTTCAGCCTTTACTTCCCTCTACTCTTTGTTCCCCACTTCTAAGGCAGCTAAAGCAATATCCTCCTAACTATGTATCAAAATATAGCAATGTTCCATTGCCAAAGAAGAGATTTGGATGCTTCAGGGTCATAAGTGAAATGAGATGGAAATGAAGCAGAGAGAGAGGAGCAGTAGAAAGAACACAGGCCCTGGAGTTAGGGTGAACTGCTTCCTGCCCTACAGCCGTCACTATCTTCCTAAGATCCAGAGCAAGAACCGAGCGTGGGAGCAGATTTCTGATTTATGGTTCTCTCTTATCCTAGGATACAAAGGTGAGAGGATGGCCACCAGGCAATCTTCAGGTGTGCATGCCACATCTCTTATTCAAGTCCCCATGGATGTCAGTCCACAGGATCACTCCACTCCCTTTACCACCTTCAGAGACAACACAGACATGCATTTTCTCTCTTGGTGAGCAGTGACCTCAATCTGCCTTGAACAAATGTACTAATTGGTGGAATGACCCATGTTTGGACAACTCCATCTGTAAATTCCCTTGTCTATGAAGACAGATTATGTTTTATTAATAGAAAGTTAGCAAGCTAAAAATTTTCTACCAAATATAGATCCATATTTAAAAATGAATAAACACCTACCAAATCAAATAATTTTAGTATTTCTAAACCTGAATATCTATTTATCATTTTTTAAATAATTAGGATCTTTGAAATTATACACAGAATTATCACAATAGTACCATCCATTTCTATATTTTCCACTCAGGAATCACTAAACACTTATCGGTATCATCTACCTCAGTCCCAGTTTTTCTATTTCTCATTGGACTGAGAAATAAACAGTGCATAAAAGTCTACAAATGGTACATCTCTGCAAGAAGTGACAAAATTTTCTGAATGGGATGAAAAGGAAGAAAATGGCAAAAGGCACAGACATGAACAGATGTGCTCCACACGTTTCCTTTGGGGCACTTACTGTACAGCTGACAATAAACCAGAGTCACACCCTTCCAGTCCCGAAGGAAGAAGTGTTCCCACCTTCTGAAAAGCAACCTTGCCCCTGTGACCCAGAGACCATCCCTTCTCTTTCTTGCTCATCAACTTGACTCTTTCTTCTGCCAACACTTCCGTCCCCTTTCTCTTCTACTTCTTTCCTATCCTTCTAATGATGCACGGTCTTCAACATAGAATTCTTGGCCTCCTACTCTTCTTCCTCTAAATCTCCTTCCCAAAGAGATTCAATTACTGCTTCATTGATTTAATTATCATATTGAGGACTTTAGTCTCAAGCATCTACACTGTATCTCCAAATGCTTCCTCAGCATTCCACTTAAGTTTTCCAGCATTAACTCAAACTCAACATATCCAGATGAGAATTTACCACATTCTTGACCAGGTCCCAGAGAATTTAGGCTCCGTCCCAGCTTCTCCACTTTATTAGCCATGTACCTTGTTTTTTCTGAGTTCTCTGAGCATCTACCTCTATAATATGAGAGTCAAAAGATCTTCCCTCCCTAGTTCAGAGGGTGGTCATAACAATTCACTGAGTGCTGTAAATACCTAACATGCTGTCACAGCAATTTTACCACTCCCATTCGTCTGAACAGCTCTTTCTTTACTAAGTTACCAGATAAACATCTTCTCTAATTTGTTGTCCCTTCCCTCAACAGAAGAGCATCTCCAGGCCCTATTACTTCCTTCAAGACATCCTTTATGTTGTGCCTGTCCACTCCACCCTCAGCCATGTCCTTCATCCACCACTACTTGCTTCCTGCAATAGTTCCTTAATCCAGACACTTCCCATTTCTCCCTCTTCACTCCATTATGCTACCCCCAGACTAATCTTCCTAAGATTTAACTTCCACAACGTCTTTTCCCATTTCCTAAACTGATTACAGTTCCCACTCTGCCCAGGAAGATATCCAGACGCAAACTTCTGGCTGACTTTCCAACCCTCTACAATCTAACTTTTTTCTCTCCAATCAAAATTATCTCCAACTAATCCAAAACCACAACCCACTACTAAATGTAAATGTCATGTCTCCTCTTGAGGCCAAAAGTTCCTTGAAATATATATATATATTAAAAAAACATGACTTAAATTTATTTTCTGTAATCCACATGGTGTAGACTACTCTTGACTGAACATGTAATGTTTGGTCCATCTTGTACTGAAAACTTTAAGCAGGGTAATATGATCATAAAATATAATTTGAAGGCCATTTTGGTTTAAATAATAACTCATCATCTAGCCCTACACTGGGGAGTCAGGCCCAGGGCCAAACCAAAAAATGAGCAACAAAAATATATTGGAGGTTTCAACTCAGTATGATTGATCTGGAAACATATCTTGAGGCTCTGTTAACAAAACTTTATGGTAGAAAAAAATGATTTGGATTGATTTCTCCCATCTAAATCATAAGCAGGAAACTACAAGAATTCAACATGTCTGTGCATTGTAAAGACAGAAGATGAGTAAATCTATTAACAGGTGAAACAACTCAAATGAGATCCACATCAAACCAGTGTCCTTTCCAGTGTCACAAAGTGTCCCACCTTAAAGCCAGCTGACCACTTGCTGGACGCACTGATAAATCTACTGGGCACTAAGCACATGAGGCCATAATATAGGTATCAACCCAGGATATACCTCAAGCCCTGGGGCTTGAGTCAATGAGGGTCTAGTGTAGAGGCTACAAGGATTGTGCCAGGCTCAGAAGACACAGGCTGGCTCCTTGGTCATCCACACATCTATCGTGCTTAGCCAGAAGAGCTGAGCAGGGGCAAGTCCAAAATAATTGCTTATCTCCGTAGGTGCTACAGTTGGTTAGCTCTTGATTCAGGTAAGCCTCAAACAGCATCCTTTCCTATAATTTTATAGAAATCATGGTGGGCAGTGGGGAGGAGGTGTCAGATAAAGACAATGACACCATGCAGAGTTTCATATAGAATATCTATATTACCCTGCTTTTCGTTCTGGATGGTATTTCCATCCATTCAACAAAAGTTATTGGCCTTTTACTATATGCCTGGCACTGCTGTAGGTACCCAGAATACAACAGTAAACAAGACAGATAAGGTCCTTAATATATCAAGGAGCAGGCAATAAACCAGAAAATGAGTAAGATAAGTGATAAATTGTAACAAGTTAAAAAGGATTATGAATGATTGTAGACTTTATGCACAGTCAATAAAAAACCAGAAAGAGGCAAAGATGTTCCAAACCTCTTCTCACCACTCCCCACCCAACTCCTAGAGGTCGGAGCTACTCTTTCTATCTCTGATGCCAATTAGGCTCAACAGAAATACCACACTGCTCTTGTATTCCTTTGTTAGGCCTGGCCTCGTCATAACAAAGCTAAACCTCAACACCTACAAATGGTTAAGTGTAAATAAACATGCAAGCTTTTCTCCTTTGGTGATTTTATTTAGTGCAATATTTGTCATACTTGATCTGATCAGAAATGGACCTTAAAACAACACATGATACTTGTAATTTTTCTCCTGATATGCCTTGTATAATTTCCAACTTAAATTCACAGGACCTTTTAGCTCAATATTGAGTGTTCACTATAGAGTTGTTCTTAGCATTCACTAGGAGCACTTAGCTCTCACTCACTGAGGCCCTGTGTTTTTTATCATGGCACAGATGCAGCTAAAAAGCAGTCCACCCGCTCACTAGAAAAATACTCCTTTGTTAAAATGAGATATGAGGAGGGAAAACATAGCTCCTCAGGACTTCTCATCTGCTGAATTCTGTTAAGTATAAGGTAGACAATGGAAGCAGATAAGCAAGTTGTTCTACTGGCTCCATTTTCTCACCATTTACATGAGTGCAGAATACTTCCTGACTCTTTTTTGCCCATAGATTCAGACTGACACCTAGACAGATGGCTATACTTTATTCTACTCTATGCATGGGGCGGGTGAGGGGGCAATCACTTAAAATGGACCTAAATTTCTCCTAAGTTTGATACCTCCAAATCTGTGCTGCCTAGAATTGTAATCACAAATTCAGGTCTATCGAAATAATTCTATTTCGACTTGGGTATTCAAAATTGTACTGTATAAGCCCTAATTGCCTAATTCTAATTCTCAATGTTTTCCCCTTTGTAGGTAGTCTTCATTTTTTAAAGAAATGAGACCTTTAATGGAAAATTATTGCTACAGGTACAGGTCTCCAATTTCTATTCTGTCTCTGCAGCTATTGTTTTAATTAGTTTGCCTGCTTGTATGCCGGCCCTTTGTTGTGGCCTGCTCTGGGGCAGGGGTGCCTGCAGAGGGTTCTTCTTCTGGAATGCAAGCAGTAATGAGCCATTTTAATAATAAGAGCCCTGTATTGAGCCAGGAGCCAGAGCACCCGATATACCCCAAGGAGCAAAAATGCTCCTGCATTTCTGAAGCTGCCTTTCTAATTTGCATTTAAACCTAACTCCTGAAGAACAATTTCACCTGTGATTTTTCTGAGCCGGGGAGTAGGTGCGTTTAGATGTTGAATATGTACAAATTATGTTAATACAATGGAGGTAAATGAAAGTCAAAGGCATTGTCATGCAAAATGTATAAGTTTTATCTAAATGCCTATTTTCTACCACAGGTTGTTTGTATTTTTTCCCCTTAGGTGAAATGTGATGGGATTTTTTAAATTAAGTGACTCTTTATAATTCCTATTTGATTAAAACTATCTGATCATTCTTCATTTTCCTGTAACCTAGACTTCAGAAACCCTAGCAAGAGGAGGATTAGTTGGTGTCTGGCCACTTCATACAATGGATTGAAAACAATCTAATTTAACACCTGTGTGCTCATCAATAAGTGTACTCAAGCACAAAAGTGAGCACAGTGTTGAGTGATTTTGACACTGACTGCATGACAACCACAGATTCTGTATCCAAACACTCCCAGACAAGAAGCTAATTGCAGGGATGAAAGGCACACCGCTAAAAGCATGAGTAATCACTGCCATGATCCAAAGATAACCTGCTCTCTTTACTAGCAAGGCACTTCAGCATTTATGTCAAACCTGTCTCTACCCAGTCTGACCACCTTTTGTCTCTCTGACCAGTGAAAAATGGAAATGATCTTTCACTGCTGCGCCTGCAACTGCGAAGGATCTCTTCCAAGTGTGGAGATTTCATTCAACAACTGAGTATAAAATAAATGCAAAAGCTGACAGTTGTCATCACGCTGCAGAAATAAAAGATGAATTAATGCAATTTGTTGGAACACCTTCTCCCCAATCCACCCGCTGGTACCAACGGAGACTATAGACACATGGCCTTTCCAAGTTGTGACACCCCAAACTACCAGGGCCAATGGTGGTGTCTATGAGGATGCAGCCCTGCCGTGCTGTGGTGACACAAAGGAATCGTATCATCAGATTGCAGTTCACGATAGTGATAATTAATAACATACTTCCTGAAATACATAACTTCAAATACTAAGAGAATATTAAAATTTTCCACTTGGCTTCACCAAGAGTATGTGAGCCCAACCAAAAAGCCTGCTGAACTGGAAGGCATCTTTAACCTGGGAATCACAGCTGCCTACTCTTATTCCAAGGTAAACTTGGGTTTGTTTCACCAAGTTCTTTGGGTGTTTTCTCTTGACAGCCACTTAGGCTAGTGAGCAATACACATCTGACTTAAAGCTGGAATCCATCCAGGCCTGCCAAATCACTGATGTCTCATTTTAACCAATCAATTGGGATAGAATTGGATATTCTTAAGTATCACACAAAGCAGGAAACATGAAACAATCTATTGAAGTTGTTCAGCTATCTGGACTAAACAATTTCACCTACATAGGGTATCCCTGATCATGAAATACTAGCAATGGCAGCAGGGAGATCTTCCCATTTCGAATCTACAGATGTCAATATTGATCATGGGAATATAAGTATAATGTAGTTCTCTTTAAATCAAGTCACTTACTATGGCATTTTGCTAATTTCATGGGACTGAAATTGAGACAGGGAAAATGAAAGGAGTCCATTTTTAGAAAGGCTCCATCTCTGCTGTTTTTCTGCTAGGCCTCATTTATCCACGTTCTATATTTTGCATCTGAGTAAAACAAAGAAGCTATGTTCCCAGTTCAAGGGGAAAACAGTAAAGTTCATTATTCTCTGAGTTCTATCCTAAGCCCCCCAAACACCTGATAACATTAAAGAAGAGCCAGATCCCAAACATGTTCCAGGAAATTAGCTGCAACAAAATACCTCGGCTGATGCTGGTATCAATACCCCCCTACCCTGGATGACCAGTTATTCACCTGCCGCTAGCCTCTGATCAGACCCTACCCTGGGTCGCTCAAAGAACAAGTACCCTGAACCCCTTTCCAATATAAACTCCTAAACTCCAAGTGACAGAGAGACTCATTCTCTTTTCCCGAGTCTCCCAGACACTCCATCTGCTATACTCTATCCCTTACACTATTCAATAAACTCTGCTCTCACTTCCTCTTGTCTCCAGATGGATTTCCATCCTGTGTGAAGCCAAGGATCCTCTTGGCCGGTCCTGCAGGACCTGCTCTGGGTCCTTGGACACAGCCTGCATATGTCAAAACAAAGGAAATTGTTCAGGAAATCTGAATTCTCATACATTGTGTATCCTTAAAGTATGTATGTGGGCTAGGAGTGATGAGACTTTGGAGCTTCCATCTTATTCCACAATGTGTGGAGCCCAGGTGGCTGAGACGAGATGAGTGACACATGAGCTCTGGTGAGCAATTATGGTGGCCGCCCATTGTGTCAAGACCTTATTACACTATTTCCTCTGCTCATTTTTGCCAAGCCGCCCTAACTAAATTATAAAAGTGGTGCATCAAGGAACATCTCACTAAACTCTGGAAAAGCATACCTATGAAGATGTAAGACAAATACAGAAAAATAAAACTAAGTAATAGATTCTGAAAGCAGCATTTTACGGATAAGAAAGCCCAAGAAGGTAACAGATGTACCCAGGTCCATATAACCAGCCAGTGACAGATGCAAGAGAAGAATCCATCATCCTGGTGCCTGTCCAGGGTTTCTTTACACAGTTCACTGCACTGTGAGGAGGAGGTTAACACCAACTCTTATTCAAACTTAAATTCTACTAGATATTATAGATTTCTGGTGGGAATACTTCAGAAATGAAAAAGTATTTTCAATTTAAATTAAATTAAATATCCAATTATGTCACAGAACTATACTTCAAAAGAAATGCTTTACCTTACCCTTTTATAAAAAGAAAAAAATCACTTTTTCCTTTCTTTTTGTAAATTAAGAGTTTTATGCAAAATGATTCATTTTCACCTCTGACTAAAATACAACCTATTTTAGGTTTGGGGATTAGAATCTGAGGTCCACGGACTCGACGTAATTTTATGGCACAGTTCCTGTATATACATATGTTGTTTTTTTCTAGGAAAGGATCTTTAGCTTTTATCAGATATTCGAATGGGTCTATGGCTCTCCCCAAAGATTAATAACTTTGGTTCCAAAGAGGGCTGAGGTTTTGGCAAAAGTAAGGAATCCTTACTCCACAATCTCATTTCTCTCAACAGTTTCTAAATCTCTTCAAATCACACAACTACTTTTAAATTCACAAAGGAAATCCGTAAGACTTACAAAGAAAAGTAAACTCCAGCTCCCACCGCAAGGGCAATGGACAGCAACTGATTAATTCTGCAGTGATGCAAACTTAATATAAAACTTCATTTCAAGTAGTCTGAACTTTAGATGGACATTATCAGCTTAAAAACCATTTCTTTCTCTTTCTGCCCCCCTCTCTTTCTCTCTTATCCCCCCCCCAAAAAAGGGCTTATATTTACTTGATTTAAATTTGCCTTGCAAGCTTTTCTTCTGAATTCAAGTGACTGGAACTGAAATTATTTTACCTAGGGAGAAGAGAAAGCTGAAAACCAATTTAATATTGGTTTCAAATACAAGAAGGGTACTCAGAAGATGATAGCCAAAGGAAATGGTCAAGAAGAATCTGAGTTTGCTCTAAAGCTAAATTTCCTAACATAAAGATGTCATAACATTAAACTGAAAGAATGAGGGACTGTTTTTGGACAGTATATGACCAGATAGATTCTTAAATGCCTGAGATGGCTTCAATGTGGCAAGGTGAAATTTACCACCAGTGGTCTCCTCCTGGCCTATGACTCTAAGGGCATGACAGGCCTATTGGAAGTTCCACACTAACCCAGGAAGCCCACAGTTGTCCCTCTAACAGGGGAGGGGGGGTGGCAGCTAACTAATAAATCTCACAGACTCACCACCTTGTGGCTAGCCACCACTGCTATGGTGTAACTGGAGACCTGTTCCTGCCTGAGGTTGGAAAGGGGGTTTCCGAAAAGGAGGAGAGAACTGCTCCCGTAATTCTAGCCCCAGATCCCCCCAATGCCACCGAGATCCTAAATTTCCAAGAAAAAAATTGATCTCAGGTGCTGTTTAGCAGAAATTACATGTATGTCAGATTTTTTTTTAATCCCTATTAGCCTTGCAAGACACTTTTTTTCTTCTTTTGATGAACAGGTAATAGCCCAGCTCTTCTTTCAAAACAACCATCTATAAGATTGGGCTGGTCTTTGCCTTCCTTTTTGTTGGACAATCCTGCCCCAACTTAGAGTGGAGGATATGTCTATAGCCTTATCCCTTCAGATTGGCCTCAAAGGTTTCTGTGTGGGTTCTCAAGGGGAACCCCAGGGGACACTTAAGGATCTGGAAGGTTCAGCTTCTCCCACCACCTGCCAGTCCTGTCCTCATAGATTCAAGGATGCTGAGTTATTTGGGGATCCCGGAAAACATGTGATCAATCCTTCAACAATACATGCCCCTCCATTCCAGTTCCCAACTGATCACCCTATTCCTGCCAGCGCTCCCTCCAGGGGGAAGAACTCATTATCTGCAATCGGCTCATCCCAAAGCTATCCTACTCTAAATGAGAAAAAGAGCTCAGCTGAAACCTGCCTTCCCTCTTGTCTATACATGTCCACTTTACACTAGTTTGTGAAACTTCATCCAAAGATCCAAAAGCAGTACGTTTACCTGGGCAATAAACGTTCAAAGACAGCTGCAGTGTACATTCCTTCAGAGGTTTGGGAACAGAATTCCTGGAAACATTAACAATCTGAAAAGTATGCATGAATATACTTTACAAATGAAGACTGTTCACAGAACTCAGATCCACAGGAAAATATCAATAGGGTAATAAACATGTGTATTTGTGGGGGTGCCTACTGTAAAGCTACAAACCCAGCAGAAACTAAAAGAGGCTAATAGGCACAATATGGGAAAAAGATTTAGAAAACACTTGCATTGTAATTTTATTAATACTGCCAATGTCAAAATTACTTATTGGTTAATAAAAAAAAACCCTCAGAGCATCAATGAGAATAATATGAAAGTGGAAGTCATTATTGATTTCTTTCTCTCTGAGAGCACAAGGGCCTATAGCCCACATGACAAATAGAAATGCTGGACATCATCAGAGAGTGAAGGCGTTCTCTTCCTCCTGGGTGAAGCCACAGTGCCATGTGTATGCATGACAGGGGAAGGAAGAGGAGAACAACTAACATGATCAATGTGGTAAGAGGACTAACTAAATAGGGCTCTTCCACTGGAAGAGACGAATGTACAAAGGGAATGAACATGATTTAAGTCTATTCAAAATCTGAAAACTATAAAGGGGAATATTTTCTTAATAAATACTTTTCCCTATGAGTCTCTTCAAAGACAAGGACCGGGACTAAGTTATCCCTGTGTCACCCAGAGACTCTGAAGAGCCTTGTACACATGAGGTGCTTAACACACATTTAAACTGAATCAGACTGCATTTTCTTAAGGTAAAAGTCGGTGCCTGAGAACTAGCTCATTTTAGTAAGAGGTATTCTGTTAGAGACGTCTTTGTAGAAAAAGAGTGAAATGGCTGATAAGCTCAGAACAGCTATGAGTCTAAGATTGAGTGGGAATATTTAGATTCAGGGAACAGTCTCCTAAGCCATGAAAAAGGGCCAGAGTCCACACAGAGAAAAAAAAAAACAAAAACCAACTTTTTTTTTAATGTTCCTTTTTTCCTTTATTATATTCTATACCTTTAAAAAAATCACTCCCTAGTTCTATGATCTCTATATTAAACATTTTTTTCCTGCTGCCAATCCACTATTTGAACTCTGAATATCAATAAGAACTTGAATTCCATAAAGCACAAGCAACGTAGATAAGCAAACACTGCTCCGAATATCTTACTGCCTATTTTGCTCACTATCTCTGGTTTTCAAGTACACTTCTTGCCATAATCATGCGTCCTTAATTAAATATAAGTTTCTGGCCAATTTTTTTATAATGTAAAAACTCATGACAACGTCCTTGGGTTTATGGCCCATTACGGTTATAGCATGCTATTCACCCTCAGCTATTGCTTGACTGAAGTTAATAGAGGATTCTGAGTCTCATATTCATTGCTGTAATGTCACTTATGGAAATAAATACCGTGCTGTTTGCCTTTCCCTGCTGTTCCGCCATCTCATTTCAGCCTCGAGGGCTGTCTAGCACATTTGTCCCTTGTGCCAGGACAGAAGACACAAGATGAGCCCTAACAGACACGATGTCAATGTTTTCTTTCCTCTCACTGCAGATATAAGGACACCAGCACAACTGTGCATGGAGTGGCAATGAGAGATACGGCACATCGCAGAACAAGTGTTCCAGAAGAAAACGAAGAAAGGTGATGATTTCTCTTGCCCAATATGTGGCAACTTGTAGGTTTCAGAGGCATAATGGATAGACACATTCTATGAAAGGATTTGATTTATAGCAATTGCCTTTCTTTTCCTGATTCCATTAAGGCCAGGCATGCTGACCTTAAGCATGGGGCCAGGTATTTTCTTCTTATTTAGTACTCCCTGGGCAGCTATTACGTGTATCAGTTTTCTTTTATCCAGATCAATGCTATAAAAAAATGTGTCTTTCAGTCACTGTATTTTATTTAAACAAAATATATCTTGGCATAACATGTTTTTATCCTCAACCTAAGGGAACTTTAAGTCACAGAGTTACTTTTTAACTACATGAGTTGTTTCTGATGATAAAATTCATGCTCACTGTAAGTAAAAAAGTAAAAATGTTTTAATGATCTCTAACGCCACCAATCAAAACGGGCTCTGGTAAGAAACTATGTATTTATAAAATTGGGATCATCCTCTAAGTACTGTTTTATAGATTTATTTTTTTGTTAACATATCATAAAAACTTTCCCATGACATTAAGTTCTTTTCAAAATTGTATTTTAATGTCACACAGGGCAGAGGGATTTTTTTTCCAGTTCCTTGATGTGTTACATGAAACTGTGATACATATCCCTATAGATAATATTTTAAATTTCTTCATTCACACTCCAAATTGCAATTCAGAAAGTTAACAATGTAGACTTTTATAAGGATACTGCAAGAATGACTGCTCCCAATCCTTCACAGCTTTTAAATCTTTGCCAATTAGATGGGTTAAGACACTGATATTTTCATGTGTCTTTATGTTTATTTTCCCACATGATTTTTTTGATGGCTGGATATCTTCTTTTTGTGAGCTATCTACTCAGGACCTTTGCCTATTTTTTTTTAGAGCAAAGATTTGTGGTTTGTTGTTGTTTTTAAATAACACTTAAGAATTCTTTATGTTTCTTAGGATATTAACAGACTGTAAATTTTCCTGTTTGTCATTTTCCTTTAAATCTGAGATGATCATGTCTTAAAAACTCTAATGTATAGGAACTTATATCTGTGTTGTTTCTCATCTGAACTTCAAAGTGTTATTGAAAATCATACCATTTATAATAATCAGATGTATTTAATGTTCTGAACTTGTCTACTATTTACCACTTAAAATATAAAACCACTAAAACCTTTTGAAAAAGAGAGCCTTTAGCTAACAATTATCAGAAGACCAAGAAGACCAAGAAAACCAGTAATTTCCATTGTTCTTTTGCTGTTCACAATGTCAGGATCCAGCAACGCCTCAAAGATACTAGCCCTACAATGCTCTTGCTCAAGCCACATGAGCCACATACAAGCAAGCAAAGGCAGCCTAGTACCAAACCACCATCCTTTGGGATTCAGTTTGGAGTTCTAATGTGACCTAACCAGAGAAGCATAAACATAACAGAAAAATGCAGTCCAGCCTATGCAACCACACTCACTGAGTTACTTGAATTTCTGAGTCTCATTCTGGCATGTCAACTATTGGCAGTATTCCTCATGACTCCCCAGGTCTGATGTTCCAAATTCCCTCACACTGTGGGCCCAGGATATGAAATTTACTAGAAATTTGCAGAAAGTATTAAATATGGAGCATTTAACTCAAAATGAAACTGAAAAACCAAGCAACCAAGTAAAGATAAAAAATAATACAGAAAATCAAAAAGGACAAAGAAGTATTTCCTAATTAAAGAGAAGGGGGGGAATCCCTGGGTGACTAAGCGGTTTAGTGTCTGCCTTTGGCCCAGGGTGGTCCTGGAGTCCCGGGATTGAGTCCCGAGTCAGGCTCCCGGGATGGAGCCTGCTTCTCCCTCTGCCTGTGTCTCTCCTCTCTCTCTCTCTCTCTCTCTCTCTCTCTCGAATAAATAAATAAAATCTTAAAAAAAAATAAAGAGAAGGGGAGGGGTGCCTGGGTGGCTCAGTCGGTGAAGCATCTGCCTTCAGCTCAGGTCATGATCCCAGGGTTTTGGTATTGAGCCCTATATCTGGCTCTCTGCTCAGCAGGGAATCAGCTTTTCCCTCTCCCTCTGCCCCTCCCCCAGCTCATGCTCTCTCTTGCTCACTCACTCTCTCAAATAAATAAAATCTTTAAAAAAGAAAAAGAGAGAAAGAAGGGGAGTCTTTAACCATGGAGGAAAAACATTCCAGGCTTTATGAGCTGTGCTCACTCACTGACAAGTGTTATTGCCACATACATGTAGTTTCCCTGAGGGACAGAGCATAATCTTTGTCAGAATATGTATATATAATTCATGCAGGGACATAACCAGGGATACATGGGATAATCCACAAATCTTTAATAAAGACAAGAGTCTCAGCCCCTTTAAGAATTACTCACGTGTCTCTGGCTGACTAGAACGCAACCATAAGGCATTTAAAATATATTAGATGAAATCTTAGTTCTGCTTAATCAGAAGAGCCTCATACAAGTGTGAGATTAATCCAGTTTTCCTCGAACAGAACGGTCTCATCAAGTCAACAGTCACCATGCATCCCAATGGCAAAGGAACAAAGTCGAATGGGGCCTACTCTTCATCTGACCCATTTCTTCCTCTCTCCAAAATGGTTTACAAATTTTCAAAATTCATATAAAGGATGATCTCCATATATCTTGATTACCTTTCTGCTTTTTCCTTAATCCAAGATGATATAATTCATTTTTTTGGTGGACCACTTGTGAATTATTTTTAAATGTAATTGTTATTACTATTACCATTCCTGTTTTTAATATATCCTGAAATGATATCAAGTACTTAAAGTATCTGCTAAGGAGGCAGAGACCTGACCTCAAGGTCTGGAGTTGTTTGCCATCTGAGGGGGGTGAGGAGGCAGAAAGAGCAATAGGGCCAGTGTCTTTTTATCTATTGACTTCAGAAGGCAAAAACAATTATCTGGACAATTCAGGTGAGAAAAACTCACCTTTCCCTGAATTATTTGTGTAAAAGCAGCATTAATGGACTGAATTACTCAGATAATAGTAATGTGTTGGTCTGTGTTTAATTAAAATAAGAAAGGAAATAATGCTGCCAGGCAAGCACTTTTCAGAAGGTTTAGAGTACTGTGCACTCCAAAGGTTTTTGCAATAGGAATATATGGCTTCAGAAAGTGCCAGAAGAGCAGAAAAATTCATCTAAACAACATTAGTTTTAATTTCACTAATTCCGGGAGAAATCCACTTCGCAAAGCTTATAAAAACACTGGTTTTCAAGCATGAGAGAGAAATTCTCTTTCCCCTTTTACATAAAATAAAATGTAAAAGTGTTTTCCTCCAGCTCATCAAGAGTGAGCTTTGTTTTCGCATTTTTGTTTTTGTCCTTTATTTTTTAATTTTACAATGTAGTACAAACTGCTTCTAATATTTCAGATGTCAGGCTTGAGGTGTTAAGGTGATTGTGACAAGATTTGAAATAATGTGGAGAGGGAACGAATGTTCAATGCACCTAAGACTGACAGAGGTATCAATCACTTCAACTAAACAATTCGCTGATTTCTGTATATGAAAGGAATCTATGAAGCTTTTAAATTCAGACCTGAGTAGAAAATTTTAATAATGAAAGATCCTCTTCACTCAGCTTCCATATTCGGTTTCATCCAAAGTCCTTATTTTAGTATGCTATGAATATCAACAGAAATTAAATAGGCCCCTTCTGTGAAGGCCTGGGTTTAGCATGAAGATTGCTTATGAAATAATGTGAAAGCTAATCTAAATGTGTTTTTGCTTTGTTTGGGTCACCTAGATGGTCATAAATATGCTATAGCCCTATGGATGGAAAAGTAACTGGATGGAAATGGAAAGAGGTATGTTAATAAATCTACAAAACTAAAAACAAAATAGTATGTTAATACCATCTGTTCCAGTTCTGTACCGTCCAACTTTGCCACCCCCCGCCCCATCAGAAGGACCTAGTTAATTCACATGAACTGCTTGCTGCCTGAGATTCTTGCCAGAACACTTAACAGCCCCCTCATTTGTTGGGTGGTTTTATAGGTCTCTGGTGCTGAGCAGAGGTAGGACAGCTTGCAGTGCACGAGGAGGACAGATAAAACCACCCTGCTGTGCAGATTTAGTCCATTTGCACTGGCTCTCATACAGAAAACAAATTGCAACCTCTCACAAAGGGGCCCTTTTCTGCACTAGCAACCCTGAAAAATGCAGGCAAAAATGAGTAAATCAGGCAACTTCACATCAGGAGGAAAAAAAAATGGCTACCACTCCAACAGCTGCTCTCATAATTAAGAACAGATTTCATCACTAAACTCTTGCTGGTTATGTCTGCAGCAAAACAAATACACAGATGTAAGGCATTTACATACTGGATATTTTGTACTGGGTAACCAAACCAAATTTACCTATCTTGCTTTAGGATACTCTCTTAAAAATATCATCTAGCCAATGATGAAGTATAAGGCAATGTCCAAACCTGAAGTACAACTATATTTCTGTCATCATCTTGCAACTAAATTTATTTTGGCATCTTACCAGATTCACTTTCTTTTTACATATTCAAAATTGCAATGCGCTGCCATGGACATGACCCCTTTCAAATAATGAAAATGCGCTACCAGTTTCTTTTACTCGTAAAATTTGCTAAATTTATTGCTGCCTCATTTATCCATGTTTTAAAAGATTGCACGGCACATGCAGTAAAAGGAATCGCATTTGACCTTTTTAAAGGTAAATTGGTGTGCCATTAAATCAGAGAAATAAAATTAATGAAATGATAAAATTATGATAAAAACAGATAGATAAGGACAAATTAATGGAATGCCACTCCACTACAATGAGAAAGCAGTCTACAGTTCACACATTGATGAAACTCACATACATTAAAAAAACATAAAGAAAAAAGAACAAAAGAAGCCCATAATATAAAGTACAAAAACAGGAAAAATCCTTTTGCTGTTAGAAGTCAGAATAGTGGTCCCTCCTGGGTAGATAGGGTAGTTGCTGGGAAGGGGCAAAAGAGGGCTTCTGGGGTCTGGTAATGCTCCATTTCTTTCTTTCTTTCTTTTTTTTTTAATGCTCCATTTCTTAATGTGGGTGCCAGTTATACTATATGTGTTCAATTTGTAAAAATTCCTCAAGCTATATTCTCAGGATCATTTTTCTACATATAAATTGTACTTCCACAAAAAATAAAATAAAATGAAGTAAAGTAAAATGAATAAAAGATAGGCAAGGCATGCACTGAACTTCATGATTTTCAATGTCAACAATAAGTACCTATTCACCGATGTTACTCCCAACCTCTTCACATGACTCAATCCATGCAGTGTTCATAAGCTTCCTGACACTGTTGTCACAGTGTCTTTATTAACAGTACTTATCAAGTTATAAGTTTTACTTTTGAATGACTAAATTGGACATTTGAATATTTAAGCTTAAATTAATAGCTCAATGTTTTAGGATAGTCTCTTGTCTAATATGCTCAACAGATTATCCTCCCAAAAGGTATGAATGTTAAATAAATTTTTGTGTGTTTCATTACCAGTGTATAATTTAAAGCAAAGAAGCAGTTCCAAACATGTAATTTTAAGTAAAAAGTGGTTCTAAGAGCATCTTTCAAATGATGTACTATTACACTGCTTTACCTAAGGAACAATAATCCTTACAGAAATCCATGGATTTAAGTAAACCAATTCAAAGGTAGAACGTGCAAGATAATGCCTACTCAAGCTGACATATTTTCTAAGAGCCTGAATATTTAAAATTATTAGGAATATATAACTGGTGGATTAAATAGTGGTGTAATCTTCATTTAGAATTTCAAATTTCAGCATTTACAGATGCAATGAAGCTGGAAACAAGCATTAAGGCATCAGAGTATCTGGAGAAGTAAATTTACTAAACAAGTTGTGGTGGCTGACGTCGAGGGTGGTGGTTTCTACACTTTTGTCCCAGCTAGGGCTTTGAACAAAACAGCGGCTGAGTTACAAACATAATCATGTGCCCTTTACTCTAAGTGGCTTCACAGCTGCACTTCTCAAACAGTGACAATCCATGCATGAACCAGGGGTCAAAGGCATAAAGACACTTTCTTAGCCTAAGAGGAGGGTCTCTCTGACCTCTTTCTGCATGTTTGCTCATCTAGTTCAACACTGTTGCAAAGGCTGAATTCTCTCCTTTTTTTTTTCTGAATTCTCTCCTGATCGCTTGATCCCACACGATAATTATCATTAAACTATACCTGAAAGACAGGGATATGGAAAACATTATCCACAGTCTTCGTGTTAATCTATTTGGGGTTCACGTTTATAAGTGAAAGCCATAGAGAACTTGTACATAGCACAATGGAACTCCCCACAAACTGGTTGTCTGTTAAATAGCTGAAATAACTTTAGGCTTCACTTTCCTGTGCAATGCTTCCACAAATAGGAGACTTGGAACTGGCATCTTCAGCTAGTGTGCATTTAGATCCATCTATACAACCTCTCAGACTGTCATCCTAAGATCTAGCTTGTGACCCAGGACCATTCAGGGCTCACTGAATTTTGATTTATGGAGTACTTGATGTTACTTGAACTTTAGCTTATGCCAAACTATGAGTATTTGCTTGTTTTAAAGAACTCCTTTGCGATCATAATTTAAAGGAACTAAATCTATATCCTTAACGAAATTATGATTTCAAATTCCTACTCACTCTCAGAGTGTGGACACTTCTCTCCTGATCATCGACTATCCCAAATGAAGCTTTTATCCATGAGCTTACTCCTGCACTACCCACACCTTTTAAAAACATATTCTCTGTCCTTTAAGAATTACATGTCCAGCCAGAATCCTGACAGGATGTAAGATGTAAAGTATATTATTTTCTTAATCTCTAGGCTGGGATAATGCTTGTTTATAAAACTCTATGAATCCTTTTTTTGAAAAAAGAACAGCTATGTACTCGATGCCAAGGATGTAAAGACAAATAAAACAGGGCACTAGCCTGACTAGGAGCTCACAGACTAGTGAAAGAGAACTATGTGAACCTAATGAAAACATTATGGGATGGATGGATGGATGGATAATATAGATGGCGGGGAACGGGTAGAGACAAGAAGTTCTGTGAAGACACACAGAAAGCACGTCATCCCACAAGGAGTAGAGGTTTCACAGAGAAGATGATAAAGAGCTTTAGTGACAGTTGCCTTGATGGGGTGGGGTGAATGGATGCGGAAGGTGTCTGGTATGGAAAAACTGATGGCAAAGCCTCAAGGCATGAAAGTGCATGGTGGGCTGGGGGGTTGGGAGGAGGCTGGGAACACAGCCATCAAGTTCAGAGTCAGTAAAGCATAGTATACCTGGCTCAGTGTTGTGAGGTTAAAGCTAGAGGAGTGAGTTGATATAAGGTTGTGAGGGCTGTATGCTAGGTCTAAGTATTAGATTTTTTACCTCTAGGTTAGTATTTTCTAGAATATGTTTCTGAGAATACTAATTCCCTGAATTGCTTTGCCAAAAAAACCCTCGAAAAACCAAAATGCTTTTTGATCAAGTAAGTTTAGAAAATGCTGCATCCTATAGTCTCCTTTCAGAGATTCATAATACACATTTGGTGTAACAGGGTTGAGAAAGACAGCAGTAAAAACCATCTTAATTGAACAGCATCTTCACATAACTATTGACATCTCTCAAAACTAATGTTCTACAGAATACACATGGAAGATATGATATTAAATGCTGCTTCAGGAAAGTAGGGGAACAAAAAAACTTTTGGAGCAGGAATAGAACATGATCAGATTTATTTGTTCCTTTTCATTTCCCTTCATTAGAAAATTATTTTTTTAGCAGTTCATGTCTGGTAATGAAGTAGATATTGCACTAAATTTGAAAGAGATTACCGGCAAAAAGCCAAGAGGTGACAAAACACAGGGAGGAGGGACTTTACACAAGACACTATCTCAGATTGAAATTACAAAAGTAAATCATAATATGATAAAAGTGGAATGATGGAAACACAGCAAATGAGAATGACTTCAAAGATTCTAGCCTAAAGACCCAGTGGAAGGTGCTCCTTTAGCCAAGACAGAATTTCAAAGAAGTCTGCTCTGCAAAAAAAGCAGTATGATCAGTGCTGGTCATTTTACATATGAGGTACCTACAAAAACATCCATAGGGGCATACTGAGAAAGCAGTTAGACAGTGAGCATAACATAACATCTAGAGAAGTTGAATAGCAATTATGCTATACACCTGAAACTAAGGTAACACTGTGTGTCAACTATACTCCTATTTAAAAAAATTAAAAAGGAAAAAGAAAGCAAGCAGTTAGAAATATGGCTTTCAGTTTAGAAGGAAGGTCAGGACCAGAGATACATACTGTAATCATACAGATGGTATATGAAGTCATTGGAATAGATAAAGTGCTCCCCTCCCAACTCTGGGGAAAATGTAGGGCAAAAAGAGTATAGAATCCAGAATACCAACATTTCAGTGTTAAAATACAAAGTTAATTAATATCTTATGTGACATTTTTTATACTGTAATCTTAAGAGTTTTTGTAATCTTAAGGTTTTCTTATAATGTAAAAGGTTCTGTTTTACATTATCCAGAAACAGAATACAGTGTTGAGCCTGACACTGTTTTATATTGTTACTTTGGTCACTGGTACATCACGTAAAGAAATCAAAATATGTTTGGAACAGAACAGAGGCTAATTAAATACACCTGAAGTCTAGAGCGATTCAGAGAATTGACCGAAGTCTTGCAGCAAATTGGTCCTGTTTGCAACTAGCCCAATATCTAAAAATTAATTCAAAATCTAATGTTCTCTTTCCTTTTATTTGTTTCTAAGGCATGTGAGAATATAAATAAAATCATATAATTCACTCAAATAAGATCATTAACAGATATTAGAAAATCATTTTGTAATTTTCACATGTACTCTTTAATTTTAATAGCTATAAAGTGTTAACAATATTAGCTATTTTTTTCTTATGTAGTTGAATTGTGCTTCATTGGAAGGAATATCACGGAATTATGTTCCTGTATTCTTGGAAGGGTGGTCTATATGCATTCTATATTAACAATGGTCTTAATATCCCACATAGCCAATCAACAAAAGTTACTAAGTGACTAACATAAGTGAAGCATATCCTTACTCATGTGAGAAACACCAGAGAAAGGAAGAGTTGAGTAGCACAATCATAACTGAAGTAAAAAAATTGAACACCAATAAAAAATAAATTTATATTTTAAAAAAAAGAGATAAAGAATATGAAAAAAAAAATAACTGAAGTCAAGGAAGACTCCCAACAGCCGCCACTTAATTGCACATAATGATTTCAATTGACTGGCATGAAGTTCTTAAACACTCAAGTATAGAATCCTTTAAAATCTGTGTTAGATATAACAGAATTTACATTTTTCCTCAGTGAGAGGGGAATAAAACCTTCGAGAGTTATAAAATATTGTTGCACAACAACATGAATATATTTCACATTCCTGAACCAGTTACTTAAAAAATGATTAAGATGATAAATTTTATGCTACATGTTTTTTATCACAATTAAAAAATTTTAAAGGAATCATGAAATTAAATCACTTTAACATACTTTTGTCCAGAAGATGTTTTATATCCTACAAGGAATAGGGAGCCGGCCACCATTTTCAGATGGTGAGAAAGAGGTGGAACTGGATCTTTAGGTTAATTAATCAGACAATGTTACTCAGGGCTTGTTAAGAGATGTGACAAGATGAACATTCAAAAGCTAGAAAAGCTAGTTAACAAAGTGAAACAGTTAAATAGGAAAGTAGCACTAAGGTTTGGAAGATTATGAAAGACTTATGAAAAGAGTAATCAACAAGATATGATATGACTAAAGAAAGAGAATCTAAGATCAAGTTCCAGTAATAACATGGTACATGCTACTAATGGTCAACCTGAGCTTTAACCATTAAAACGAAAAAACCCAGAAAGCATTTGGTAAAACAGGGGCAGCCTGGGTGGCTCAGCAGTTTAGGGCCGCCTTCAGCCCAGGGCCTGATCCTGGAGATCCGGGATGGAGTCCCACATTGGGCTCCCTGCATGGAGCCTGCTCCTCCCTCTGCCTGTGTCTCTATCTCTCTCTCTCTGTATCTCTCATGAATAAATAAATACAATCTTAAAAAGAAAAAAAAAGCATTTGGTAAAACAAAAACAAAAACACTGTAGCCTGGATGCTCTTTAACCTTTACCACCAAGGTTCAAAGACACCAAATCTGAGATATATGCCAGTATATTTGAACCAGGAATTTAGATGAAGTCCATCAACCAGTTCAGCCATCAGGTTTTGTCCCAGCGAGGTTACACTACTCACCTGTCCCTGTGCCTTCTTCACTTGAAGTTTACCTGAGAAGGTGAAGGGACTAACAAAGAAAAGTAAAAATCATTTCACTTCCAATTTGATGGAACTAAAAAAAACTTCTGGAGAGTGAAACAGTCTTTTTTAAAAATTTGCTGTGCTCTAGGAAACAGAATAGAGCTGAGAAAAATTAAACCCTTGATAGACTTTATGCCTTTAGGCAATCTGACAACCACTGTCCAAAAGGACAAATCCTCTCCTTTTGGATCTCAGTACTGCAGGCAACTCAGAAACTCTCCAGCTCTGATCTGTACAAAAGGTCATCTGGTGTTTCCAGATCAATCTCTGTGGTGTTCGAGTCACTAAAACAGCAGATTAAATGAGCATCCACAAGAACTGCAAGTCCCTCCTCTCCACACAAACACTTGGAGGAAAAACCAGGTAAATCAGAATGCCATTAGTATATTGGGATTAGAGAATCTTACTGTAATGTATAGGAATAAAAAAAGAAGAAGAAGAAAAGAAAATTCAACTTTTTAATTAAAACCTTCAGAATCTTATCACAAAATGTTTCAGCCTTTGCAGATTAAATGGAGTTTTTTTCACTTAAAAAAATACATAGCCAACTTCTAGGGGAAAATAGTACTTAGAAAAACAAAATGAGTTTATTTTCACTAGAATGTATATAGTTAGACTATCTTACTATTTCTGTTCTTTAAATCTAATCTTGAATATTCATTTTTAATTTAAAAAGTGGGCATGTTTTAATTTCTAATCTAAGGATGATATGGCTACAAAAATTTATTTTATTTTTTTACTACTGTTAGCTACTTAATCTGTGAAATACAGCTCAGGAAAAAAAAATGCTGTCATAAAACCTGTTGGTATAAAGATAAGCAGTTTATTTAATATCTAATTAAATGTGGTCACCAGAGAAATCACAGCTTATGAAACTTTATCAGAAAAAGATTAATCCATTTCAGGCTTAACCCAAATGTCATAAGAGAACTCATGAATTTAGATAGGAATCCACTTATTATCCAAAGACATTTTCATATTGAGTAAGAAGAGCTGATATTACTGGTTATATTTATAGTCACTTCAATCAAATTCATATACTTTGTAGCTATCATTGATTTCAGGGACAATTATCAAACTAGAATAATATAACAGGAAGTCCCGTCCTCTTTGTCAAACATTTCTATAATGTTCTAAAAGCACTTTGAGTTTACAGACCTCATTCATTGAGAAATTCAAAAAATTATACGGATTGTGTCATTTTAATTAAAAAACAACTAACAAAAAACTACTGAACAACCTATTATATGTTGGACTCAGGCACTGGGGAAATGAGGATGGAGAACAGGATTCCATTTTTGAAGGGCTCACACAAATCATGAGACAAACCCCGAAAGAACCACTGATATAAAGTAATAACTACTACAGGGCAAAGGCTGCTGTTCCCCCCCATATCTTTCATGCCTTTGTCTATAGCAAAATAAATTTATCTGGACACGTGGTGACCCAACATAAAGTCTGGATGCATTTCTCAGCCCTCTTTAAAGCTAAGACAGCCAGGTGACTAATTGGGGTCAATGGGATCTGAAAGAAAGTAGTCTGTGCTCCTTCCAGGTTGAAGCTTTAAAGGGGAGGATATGCCCTCCCCATTCCTATTCCTCTTCCTGAGGGCTCAAAAGGAATCTGGGCCACCTTGGATCAGGTGGACAAGTTGTAGCACTCATTATAGGTGGTAGAGCTATAGAATAAAAGAAGACTGAGTCCATGATAGAATGTCAGAGAACAAAGCCACCATTCCACCTCAGATTTATAATGTAAGAAAAGCAAGCTTTTGTCTTGTTTTTAAGTTGCTTCTTTGGGAATCCATCACATAAAACAGCATCATGTTCTTTTCTTTTTTTTAAGATTTTTATTTATTTATTCAGAGAGAGAGAGAGAGAGAGGCAGAGACGCAGGCAGAGGGAGAAGCAGGCTCCATGCAGGGAGCCCGACGTGGGACTTGATCCCAGGTCTCCAGGATCACACCCCGGGCTGCAGGAGGCGTTAAACTGCTGCACCACTGGGGCTGCCCAAAACAGCACCATGTTCTAATTAAGATTTAATAGACATGCTTCTTTCTCTGAGAATTTTGGTACCAGAAAATGTCCATTAAAAGGAAGAACCAAAATTTTATAGTAAAAGCAAAGGGAAAGCTTGAATTCTAATTTTTTCATGAAAAATAAAACCCTGAATCATAAAAATAAACTAATCTTACAATACCAAAATAGAAATGAGAATTAAAACTTTATAAATTCCTAGAAAAGAATGACTTAAGTCATTTGGGATAGGGGGCCTAAGTTTTTGTTAACAAAACTGTATAATCATGTGATAGAGGTAATGAAAAAAAAAAAATCAACCTAGTAAGTAACAGAATAGGTCTCAAAGCCTGACCATCAACATGTAAGAAAGGCTTAGGAAAATAGTAGTGAATACAGATAAAAAACAAAAAAGTACAGGTCAAAGCAATTAGAATGGAACTAATAGATAAGAAAAACAAGGATGATTCAACCAAGAGTAATATGTTTACTTCCTTTAATTTGCTTCTTAAAGGCAAATCAAAAAGCGTGTGTGCACACAATGTGTGTAAACAATACAAAAAAAACTCTGAGCTGGAATAATGTATTAATCTGACAAGACTGAAAGACCAATCCATGTTTCAGGAAATGCTCAATATTGAGACACATTTTGATTAAGCCGCAGAAGTTTGAAGAAATAAATACTTAGGATATTCAAGCAAAATGAGCAAATCATTTTCAAGATTTAACAGGATAGGCATATTTGAGGAATATACATATTAAAGCTCAAGAGTGTCTTCAAATTTGGTGAAACTAAAAAAAAGTAGAAAAAGAGAGAGGTGAAGGAAGAGAGACAATGTTGTCTTGAATGAAATTCATCTTATGTTTGTGGAATTTTTTCTGGATGGTGGGATTTGAGTTGATTTTTAAATTTCATTTTTCTTCATTTTTAGATAATTTGAAGGAGCATGTAACATGTTAACAAAAACAATGAGTAAGTAAGCAGAAAAATATCAAGATGGAAAGCAAATATGACAATATATTAACAACAATCAATTCTGGGTGGTGACTCTCTAATTTCCAAATATTATTATCATTTTTTTATAAGAGGAACCAGATTTGAAGGAGGAATTGGGCAGGCAAACTAGGAAAGAATAATACTCCAGGCATAAGCAAAGCCAGAAAATTATGAAAGAAAATGGTGTGCTTAGGAAACAGCAAGATGTCTGGTAAGTAGATAAGGATGAAGTCTGGGTCAGATTATATGCTATGATTGAATTTCATTCTAGACTTTATTTTTGTCACTGATATTAACTAACATCATTCAAACCAGTTACAGTATGTTTGTCTCTGTTTTTCAGGTGCAAAAACTCAAAGTCCAGACCTCAGGGACAAGATAATTCAGTACTAGTTCTAAGAGATGGTACAAAGACAGATGAGAAGTAGAGAGTAAAAAAAAAAAAAGAGAAGTAGAGAGTAAGCTCAAGGTGCTTACGATACATTGGTGACACCAGACAGACAACAAAGCAGTAAATAATAATATATGGTAATATAACACACACAGACTCTATAGGAATTTAGAAGAAAGGAAATTCTTTGATGGTTGGAGCAGATTGTGGAAGTGGCATGACTTATGCCATAGGCTTGAAGAAAGCCTGGAGCATTTTGAATTAAGATTTTCAGTCTCACAAGAAATTACATTGTAGGATCCCTACCCACAGCTACATCACAATTCCATAAAGATGGAGTATTTATCTTTCTTTCATACTGAACTATAAAGAAAAGATGGACTGAGTCATCGCTTAGGCTGGAATATGACTGTAGGGAAAAATAAACAAGTAAGTAAAGGCTTACCTTATATTAAAATAAATTCCAGATGGCTAACTTTTCATCTAGTTTCCTTTATGGTTTTACATCAGATTTAACTCTTTAACATATCTATGGAAATAGCCTTTTTAGCCATAATTAAAAAAGAAGGGATCAAAAAGAAGAAAGATACAAAATTTAATTTCTACATTATAAACAAAGGTTAATCAAGAAGCTGGGAGAATTGCTTATAATTTATTTAGAAAAGGTTCATTTCCTTAATTTTAAAAACCCATAACTCAGTAAGAAAGAATACAAAGACTCCAACAGAAAAATGGGTAAAGAGCATGAAAAGAAAATCACAAAAAATTATACATAATCACCTTTGTTCATTTTGAAATTATAAATTAGATGTCTATGCATTTTTCCTTGGAAAATATGATATCTACACAAATTTACTTATAAGGCTATTCATTGCAGAATAATTTACAATGGTGAAAAAAATTGAAAACAGTTTAAATGCCCAACAAAAGGATTATGTAACAAATTATGGTATCTGCATAGGATAAAACTACTGAAATTCTCAACTAAATGCAATGCAAAGATCATACACTGAACATTGCCAAAGACTGTTCAGTAACATAGCAAAGCGGTTATGGTATGCAAGGAGAATAATTGGGAAAATAACCATATATGATAGCTTCATCCTGATTCAACAAAGAAGGTCTAAGTATAGAAAAAGACCAGAAGAATCTATACCAAAATGTAAACTGTGACTATTTCCAGACTGCAGCATTACATGTGGGTTTTTTTATCATTTATGTTCTTAATGTTACCCTAATTTTTATAATGAAGACATATTACTCCAAAAATCTCTGTTGCCCTTTGCAGCAGAAATTCCAGAAAGAGTGGTCTATATGTAACGTCTCTAATTCCTCCTCCTGATTTTCTCTTAAACTTAGACTTTGGCCCCCAAAACACTCTTTGAGGTAACTGATAACTTTCATGTTACTAAATCCATCAGCAGCAGAAATGAAACTGACAATTCCCTTCTCTTCTTGATACCTTCTCTCCTCACGTTTGCTAGATACTACACTGATTTCTTCCCACCTCCTGATTCTGTCTCTCTCACTGGCACCTTCTCTTCTCATTAATCCCTTGATGTACAAATGCATAAGGGCTTAGCCTTCTTTTTTAGCCACACTCAAACCCTAAGTGACCTCATCCAGCCTCAAGGCATTATCAAGGTATGCAGACCACTTCCAAATCTCTATCTTCTAGCCCAGATATGTATTTCTTTCTCTACCAAATTCCACGCTTATGGCTCCAATGTGTGTGTCTACTTAAGGTGTCCACGTGGATGTCTAACAGACACCCCAAACTCAGTCAGTTCAAATGAATTCCTGCTCTTCTCCTCAAAAATCGGCTTCATATATAACTTCCCATTTCAGTTGAAAGCAACTTTCAGCTACTCAAGTCAAAAATCTGTCTTCAATTCCTCTCCATCTGTCATCCAATCAGTCGATTCTTACCTGACTCTCCTCCAAAATATATCCAGAATCCAACCTTCTCATCATCTTTGCTACCACCTAGCTCCTACAACTGCTGTCATCTCTCCCCCAGATTAGGGAAATAATCTGCCAAGTAATCTCCTGCTTCCACGTCTATCCCTTTACAGTTTATTCTCAACACAACAGCCAGACAGATTCTTGTAATACTTAAGTCAGACCATGATGCTCTGTGCTCAGAACCCCTCCAGGGTTCCCTATTCTCACTCGCAGTAACACCCCGATCCTTGTGGTAGCCTAAAGGCCTTACGTGATGTGGGTTTCTCTCCTATTTCCCTTCACCTCATGCATTCTCCTCCAGCACACTGTCCCATTGATGTTACAGGGTGAGGAGGGATGCTCCCACTCGGGCCTTTGCCCTAGCTATCCACTCTGCTCTAACTAATTCCTCCTTTCTCCAGATACCTTCCTCCTAACTTCCTGCTCAAGTCTCTCTTTCTTAATGAGGATTACTTTAACTATCCTACTTAATAGAGCAATCTGCTCCCCCTCCTCCCAACCTGTCTGCACTCCTTTACAGGTGTGAAGCCAGTCACTTTGACTCTTTTCTGTAATACTTATCACAAATTATAAAAGGGTAAAATTCAAAATGGTAAAGGAGTTGCTGAGATAGGCTGTGCTGAAGCAAGAAAGGCTCCTCTGAAAGCTTATGTTTAAATTACTATGATGCCAACTGGAAAAGGGTGGCATGACCCTGAGGGAGGGACTGGCCAGAGAACCTAACCTACAGGAATTCATACTAACACACAAACATGAATGAAATAGCCAGTAATGTGAAAGCCCAGTGGGCACATCTACAGCTAAGAAGCGCAAGTTGCTGGAAGGTTGGTTTGTAGGCCAACATAAGGAAGGGTGAGGGCTGTCCAAAGATGGGGAGGCTACGCCAGGAGGTAGGAAGTTCCCTCTTAGCCATGGGGGCTGAACACAGACAGGAAGAGCCTCAGTGGGGATGTCACAGAGAGGAGTCAAGCATCCTGCAGGAGGTCTGGAGGAGACCTTCCATCACCCATGCTCTGTCTGTAAGATTTTCAAGACGTCCAAGAATGAGGGAGAGGGTAGGAGAGTGGCTGATCTATATTTGTTTTCAGGGCTTATGTAGATCACAAACTGAATGTACACATCTTTTTATTTTCTAGTTTAGCCTTCTGTCACACAGATAAGGAGTCAAACATTTACTGTGTATTAAAGGCATGCCACTGGCTATGTGGACCCAAATGCTCTGTAACCAGCAATATTTCTGAAGGATACGTCTCCAAGACAACAAATAAACAGAGCTCTGGATAAATATATGGATTGTGTTTGCATAAATTATGAAATAATGCATTACTATGAAGGAGTGAAATAGGAATCGTGACAGAAACAAGACCCATGAAGCACAAAATGACATAGAAAAAAAGGGGCAATTCTGGGACTCGGTACCCACTGGAATCAAGGAGTACCTCTAAGAACTCCATGTGTTCCAGGCTATTTTAAATCCATTAAAACTTAATTCACATGGCAGAAAGTTTGAAAATGGGGTCTCTTCCCCACTGTCCCTTGTCCCCTTCACCACACTTCTCATCCCCACATCCTTTTGCTACAGCTCACATCATGTGGCCAGAGAACAGAAGCATCTGCCTGCAGCACATACACAAAACACCGTCCACACTGCCCCCAGGCCAGGGCTTCTGCTCACACAAACCAAACAAAGAAGAACATGAAAAAAGAGACAGAGCACATATCCCTGGCAGAGCCACTGCCTGCTTTGGCTTTTGTTTCTGAGGCCAACATATAGCATTATGGTTTATTTTACATTGGTTGTGTTTACATACATCAGTAAATATGGTTCCCATTTCTCTTTGTAACAGCAGCTATAAATTATATGTTGGAAGTGTTTGGCTTTTCTCTTCCCATAAAAGGTTTGGCAGGAATTACTGAGGCCCCAAGAAGAGGAGGTCAGTGGTTGGAAGGGAGTGACTTCCTTCACCTATATCCTTAAATGAATTAACTAATTCAACAAACACCTATTGAGCACAAACTATGAGTCAGGCACA
The DNA here is from genome assembly GCF_048418805.1 of Vulpes vulpes. Classification (NCBI taxonomy): domain Eukaryota; kingdom Metazoa; phylum Chordata; class Mammalia; order Carnivora; family Canidae; genus Vulpes; species Vulpes vulpes. The sequence goes on along the minus strand of NC_132795.1, from coordinate 71,162,973 downwards.
GTTAGGAAAGCTCCAGGAAGCAACGCAGCAAAAAGCAAAACAAAAATCCTTGTTCTTATGGCATTCATATTCTAGTAAAATTCATCACCTCACCTCAGTTTCCAGGTTCAAAGCTCTCAAACCGTCTAGGGCTGAGCACAGTAGAAGGTAAATGTGAAGTAAAGAGTTACTATAAATAATTATAATAGTAATTCTGAGTTATTATTATTATTGTGGCTTATTAAGTGCTTACTTTGTGCCAGGCACACTATTCTAAGCACTGTACCAGTATTAACTTACTAAGTAGTCATAAAAAGACTATCAAATGCTATCTAGTACTGTTATATTGAATTGTGTCCCTCACAATTTTAAATTTGAGATAGAGATAGGGACTTTACAGAGGTAATCAAGTTAACAACAAGGTCATTAGGGTGGCCCTAATCCAATATGACTGATGTCCTTACAAAAAAGGAGAAATTTAGATAGACATACATGTAGAGGGAAAACAACGTAAAGACACAAAGAGTAGACAGCTTTGAGCCAGGGAAGGAGGGCTAGAGCAGATTCTCTCTCACAGCCCTCAGAAGAAATCAACCCTATCAACTCCATGATTTTAGCGTTCTGGCCTCCAGAACTGTGAGACAATTTCTTTGTTCTAAGCCAACCGATTTGTGGTCCTTTGTTATGGCAGCCCTGGCATACTAATAAAGGTACAGTCATGATTCCATGTTGCAGATAAAGCCACTGAGACACAAGGTCATCTGGCTAGCCAACAGACTGGGAGTTGAAGTCAGACAATCTAGCTCAAGAAACTACACTCCTCATTCGGTTCTAAAACCAGGCCAATTACTGCAGAGATGGGTCCCAGTCAGTATTGCTCCTGAAAGTGTCTTTTGATCCTAAAGCCTGACCTTTGGCCAAAATAGAAAACTGCTATGTTCCGGGGGTGACCACAGGCTGCTTGTCACACATGCAGCTACAGAATGGAACGTGTGACTAGCAGCAGGGAAACTGCACTCTCCTCTACTATAAAGGCATTGCTAATGCTGGTTAATCATGTGGATAAGTGATTCTCCTGATCGGCCCAATTAAACATGCTATTTAATACTTTGTAGCTTTAAAAAGATCGATTTCAATGAGTCATTCTAAATACTACCTGAAAATTTTAACACTTTTCTTCAGCCCATATCTTGTTGATTTTATATTTCATTTAACTGGAAATAAAGCTCAAGTGTGATAAGTTCTACTACAGGTAATAGTTCAGGAAAGCCAAATACACAGGAGAGAGAAAATTCGATCCCAGGCTTGGCAATAAAATCTCAGGAGGGGGCTAAGCATTAAATTAGGGAGAATCATGTCACTCAGGCTTTGCTATATTAATCCAGGATAATCTCAGTCTTCAAGATTTCCATTATTTCCAACAAATAAACACAAAAGAACTTTCAGGATTTCATTTTCCTTTTTCTTCCCACCTCATATCTCTGCCATTCTCTCTCTCTAGTTCACTCACATGCACACACACAACCACTTCCAATAATACCCTCACTTCTAGATCTTGTTTGCTTTTGTCATTTCAGCGGTATTTCTAATAAGAGTAACATAGCCAATATTTACTGAATGCTTACTATATTGTCACTGCGTTAAGCACATGACATTCTTCAACTCATCGATCAACTCCTCTTTCCAGTAACTCTGCAATGTAGATATTATCATTTTCTCCACTCATAAGAAACCTGAGGCTCGGAGACATTAAACTACTTGCTCTTGGCCACATGGCTAAGTGGCAGAGCCAGGATTTGAACCTATGCCTGGCAGAGCCATCATCATTCCACTGTGTATCCCTGTACATCTGAAAGCTTGCATGGGATTTCCAACCAAGAATGAATGAAATACAAGAGAAGAGGCTTTTGTCATTGGGCTGTACACTGATACGTTTTCCAGGGTGGAAGAGGTTGTTGGATCACACACCCATCTCTTCAAGGGACTCCAAATACAGAGAGCTCAGGCTCTTGATTAGTCCCAGGTTTGGAGTCAACACATATAAGGTTGCGGTTTAAGGGCAAACAGCCCCGTAATCTGTCCAGATGCTGTCTGGGAGAGGAAACTTTATGAGAACTGAGAAAATATACGGGGAAAGTAAAGTGGGCTTTCTAATAGCCTCCCCTGGGTCTCACTCTCAACGCCTCCGTCACTGGGAGTAGTCTCCTATCTTATGGCTAGAAAATGTGGTTTTATAATATGAACCTAAAGGAGCCCAGAGAGGAAAGGGGACGACGGCAAAGGACATCAGCACCTTTACACGAGGCACATTTTAATATGCTTTCTTCAAAGTTTTCAATAAAGAGTTATAGAAGCTGAAGTTATTTTAAACTGGCTAAGTGCTTTTACCTTTTAGGGCCTCGCTAGCTGAACATAAAAATACCAAAAAGTATGGAAACATTTCCACTTGCCAGCCTTCATTATGACCTTCAGAGTGACCCATCAATAAGATGAGAAATGAGTGCTTTCATCTAGTATCTAAGATCAAAGTTGTGGCTCTTCACTCTTCTAAGTCCAAGTGCTACAAGTTGTCTGTGTTCCCACTGAGAGAACACACTGCGTGTAATCAGCTATGCTGTTACTAAGCCCCACTGTCCCACAGGATGCAACCTTATGCTGCAGTGAGTGACGGAGGATGGAGGTTATGGTGATGGGGAGGATAAAACCACAACAGACAGGGAAACTGAGTCTCCAGCCTGGCCACGCACCCTCATTTCATCAATGAGCAATCAGATAGCATACTGTCATTTGAAAACATTATACATCTCAAATGTAATTAAGAAATTTAGACTGGCATGAATATGTAATGTACACATTGCTCTGCAGATGCCTTTCTCGTCCGACAGGCTGGTGCCGACTTTAATTTGGAAGAAATCCATTTTCATACAAAGGTAACCAACAGTGACAGGAAATAGGAAGCCTACATCATTTATCTTCTATGAACTTAGGAAAAAAATCAGTTAATTGCTTTTCTAGGAAGCTATTTTGTGGAATCATGGTGCTTTATCTTTCTGCTCTTATTTATATATAAATGGTGATTTTAAAATGCCCATTGTGAAAATGCTAATTAATCAATACATCTTAAACTATTTTTTAAAAATATTTTATTTATTTATTCATGAGAGACACACACACAGAGAGAGAGAGAGAGGCAGAGACACGGGCAGAGGGAGAAGCAGGCTCCATGCAGGGAGCCTGATGTGGGACTTGATCCTGGGACACTGGGATCACGGCCTGATCTGAAGGCAGACGCTCAACCACTGAGCCACCCAGGCATCCCCATCTTAAACTACTTAATTGCTTATTTTAACAAATAAAATTCTGACCAACCAAAAATGGTCTCTCTGTTCTTGCAGATGAATTATCAACCACTACAAAAACTCCTAGTATACATACTACAGTCTATTAATTGATATTCAAATTTAAGTGTCTCTTCCCTTATCACTGACTAAGCTGAGAGCAGCAGGCTCTGCTTTCCTTCCTTCCTTCCCCGGATTTTCAGATATGTTCTATTCTCGGCCATCAGAGCCCCTCTGTAAGTCTTAAATCACTGCTACTTATTAAATTAATAACAGAAACTAAAATGTATATGTCTTGGAATACCACTGAAGCTGAAACTTGCCAAACAAACTGATTTCATGGCCCATGAGACCCATATTCCCATATTTTGTCTCAACAGCACTGCATATTAAGCTTTTTTATAGGATTGTCCCATTTCTGCTTTTCTATATCACCTAGCACATACATGTGTATTTTTAAATTCTATAAAGTTTGAGGCCATATAAAGCACTCTCTTCAAATCTAAAATTATCATTTTAATAATTTCTTATTATTCCATGAGCCAAAGATAGGTACAGCATGAAGCTAATGATGCATAACCTTCAAGACCTCTTAAGCAAAGATTCCTCCAAGGCCCCAGGAGGGGTTCTAGCAATGAGTTAATACATTTTTTTGGTAAGAATTTCAAATATAATTTTTTTTTAATTTTTTTTTTATGATAGTCACAGAGAGAGAGAGAGAGAGAGAGAGAGGCAGAGACATAGGCGGAGGGAGAAGCAGGCTCCATGCACCGGGAGCCTGATGTGGGATTCGATCCCGGGTCTCCAGGATCGCGCCCTGGGCCAAAGGCAGGTGCCAAACCGCTGCGCCACCCAGGGATCCCTCAAATATAATTTTCTAGTCCTTTTTTCCTGAAGAAAATCCTCAAGATGGTATATACTTTAGGTCCCACAAAACTTGTATCTGCCCCACTAGGTTAACAGCCCCCCGTGTCTGGATCTTGAATTACATGTGAAGGGCAAAACATTTATTTTGTGTGTGTATGTGAAACAAAAAATAATTTGCTTCAACTGGAAATAAGATTTACTGTGCCCTACTCTAGAATGTTCTAGAATGCATGCTGCAGTCCTTCTTATGTCCCTGTCTCTCATCTAACACTAGTCTCCTTTCCCAGTGGCACTCCAGGGAAGGCTCACTTAATGAGGGATGGCATCAAGAATAAAAAACTCAGCTATAACAACAAAAATATGTTTTTCATTAAACACAAAACTGAGCAGGGAAAAACCAGCCAAGAGACAGGTGTATCAGTTAAAGAACTCCCTTGAGGTCTTTAACTTCCACATCAAATTGCACTGAATTTTTCCACACTAATTACCTATTATTGAAGACTAAAGAATTATAACAAATAATTTGCCAGGGCAGCAGATAGAGTGCAGATGTTGTAAGAAAAAAAAAATGAAGAATTTATGAAGTATAAAATCAGGCGAAAGAGATCCACAAATTCTCAATTTTTTAAAACAACAATATTTTTCTACTACAAGGATTATGAAGGTGAGGAAATTTTCTAGGACTAAAAGGCAAATTTTAAATTTAGTTTGGACTGTATGTGAGAGAAACTGCAAATTAAAAGCTAAGGGCTAGAGTCTAATTTATTCAATTCATGTAAATTTCTTGCAGGCAGAGTTCATATCGTAGATTTTTTTTTTAATTTTGCATATCACATTACACCTAGTCATTGATTTGATTTCTTATGAGGACTATAGCTACACAATGCCATATGGCTATATTTGTATCTCCTTTGTCTTTACGTCATTTTTACCTAACACTTCCTTTACGCCCCCAAATCCCTCACATTGGCGTTAAGTTTTGCTGTACAGCTAACGTCCTAGGAAACTAGAGTCAAGTCATGCAAAAGTTCCCATCAGGTCATTACCTCTGTAGATTTCCCTAAAAAAACGCATTCCCTACCTCACTGGGAATTAATATTAGTACTAATCAAGAGGACATTTTCACCTAGGTACTGTGTAAAAAAAAAAAACAGGCATTAATATTTCTCGTTTGCCATGTTTGTTTTAGTCTCTCTGAAAAATAAAAACAAAAATTCCCTCAAAAATAACATTTAATTAGCCAATAAAATTTAGTTCCTATGCTATGATTGTGGATTTTATAGGGATGCCCTATAAATACTGAATGATATACCTGCAAAAAGGTATTTTTTAATTTCTTGGAGTACTGTAAAACAAACAAACAAACAAAAAAACTCTTTGAAAAGTCTGAAGGATGGGAAATATAACTGATAGATACTACCCTGCTGCTAACTGAGAAAGAATCTATTATAATGAACTTATTATAACAGTGTGTTGCATTATTCAAATTATCATATTTTCCATAATATGGAATTTTTTGCTAATGTAAAGACTGTACTATCTTCCCTACCAAAAACAAAAAACCCAAAACAAAAACAAAAAAAAACAAATCCAGCAATTAAAATTTTGTTCTGCAAACAACACTTCTTCCCTCTTTTCTATCAATGCATGATTGGCCTCTTTAAACTATTCAGTATAAAATGTTAGGAAGGGAGCAAGCTCACAGGCTCAATGTCATTACATGGGGGAAATGAAACACTTCCTGTATAAAAGCTCTAATTTTTCTCGGTATGACTTTCTATCTCAGGCATTTCCCTCTTTCTGTGATTACTGAACCGTAGTACAATGTGTCATTCCCAATCTGGGGTCTTGGAAGGGCGTCCTGAAAGTGTCCACGTTATTAATGGCATACCCAAAAGCCTAATGAAAACTGGACAGTTATCTACATAAGGCTGTACTGGCTATGAAAAACTGGCTTTTAACCAGGCTTTATCAGCTCATTGGGTGACAAAGTAAATAAATAAATTACTAACAAATTTGAAGTTTCTTTGGCACATAAAAATCATTTTAACAAGGAATCAATTGGGATTAAAATTATAAAGGATTCCTGGGGATTACAGTCACCTCTATTCAAGGATAAGCCATGTTTTATTTGCCAGGTCACTGGATGATGATAACACAAATCAAAGGACTTGATAAATTCAGTTTTATAAGGTGATATTAATACGTGTTTCCTGCAAATTTTTAAAAACATGAATGCTTGCAGAAGTTATATGTTGCTCCAATTAATTCCTGAGAATACTTTATGGGATCCATCATAAATGAATAATCAAAAGTGAATGTCACTTAATTTCCTCATTAGAACCTGCGTAAACATCTTGGATGTATCTTCTCTAAGGGCAATATGTTGATCTCCCAGTTGGTGCACTGTGCTGAGGTAAGAGCTCAGCTCAGAAATTATTAAGTTCAGCCTTGTCAGACTCCCCACAAGAAACATCAAATCATTTGTGTTTTAGTTGGTCATTAAATCAAATTAAGATACAAAGAATATGCTAGCTACAGTGTTACTCCATCTTTAAAAACAAATGTCAAAAAGAAAAAAAAACCCTGAATATTTCCTAAGTCCAATGTTCTAGAATTCACATTTCATGTTACTTAATATACCACATCACAACAAAACAAAAAAAAATGTGCATGCATACTTTTTCCTATGCTTTTGACAACTGTCATCAATTTGGAATATAGTATGAAATGTGTTTCTCTAAACCAAGACTTCATTTTCCATCCAGATTTACTGTTCAAGTAGACTAGACTCTTTGCTACCTCTGTGATTATGAGATTTGCTTTATGAATTCTAATATTCCATACATCTAGCCTACACATTTTGTAATGCAATAAATAAATACCTCAGATTAAATTCAAGAGGCAAATCAGAAGAATCTGAACTGAAAGATTTCACACACTTCATACAACCGAAGATCATTTTTACAGGGCAAGAAAAGTTCTTACTTGATTAACATCAATTAATCTGGATTTTAAGTTTATAATATAGATGGGACATACAATACACTCGAATATTCACCATATTCAATATTGAGTCATTTAATAATTACCTTAAAAATCATTGAGGTTTACTTTGTAAAGTTTGTCCTGGAATATTTCAAAACTGACAAAAATATTGAACTTCTGAACTCTTTCACATAAAAATTAACCTCTTTATATATGGCCTTTACAATACTTTTATTTCTACTATTTCACGTCAACACCAACTCATTCACACACACACACACACACACACACACACACAAACCCTTGACCTATACTGAAGGAAACATTCTCTCCGGAACGAACATAGACATGTAACTGCATTATGTTGGAACTTAAAAAAAAAAAAATGGGTGATAATCAATCTGAGATTTTAAGAAATCATTGTTTATCTGTACATTCTGCTTTAGCAATTGCTACAAATCCTACCACATGAATCGTTCACACACTGAAAATAAACATGGTAAGTAAATTTGTATCAAGTTATCACTGAGAATGACTCAGATGGTAGGTGGCATTGAATAGAGACTCACCTCTCCTTGTTTGGGGATGCTTAACTTGGAAAGTTTGGCCTTGGCTCTGGCAGACTCTGGCTTGGTGGCCGGGACTCCCCTGTATGAGGTGCAGTGCACACCCGTTTCTGTGGACGACTTAAGCTTTGGAGACTCGTCAGGAGCTTGATCTTGGCCATCCATCGGCCGCACATATGCAGTTGGTTTCTGCTGGACCAGGCTGGGTTTTGAAGCCAGGGATGGAGGAAAGTTCTGAACACAGTGTCCGCTGCTGCTATGCTTGGCTGCCATAGCAGGTGGCCTTTCCTGGGTCTGAAGACCCACCTCTACATTGCACACTTGTTTGGCTCGTGGCTGCTGTCTGCCAACACCATCTCCAAGCAAGGTCCTGAGAGAGCCTTGTTGTGCTGAGTTGGAAGAAGAAGAAGAAGAGGAAGATGAGGATGAGGGGCTCAACACAGACTGGTTAGGTTTTTTATTATGGTTCTTTGGGTTAGCAGAGCGGTTCAAATCAAGCAACCTGTGTCCGTGCTTACTTGCTCTCTGTTGGCCATCTGATGGCGGATGCCCGGCCTTCTGCCAGCCCATGGTGCCTCTCTTACTCTGCTGCACGGGGACAGCTGCTGGTGTGGAAGAAGCAGTGCTACAGACAGATGAGGGCTGGGCCTGGGCTCTTGAATCTGCAGCAAAATGTTCATCGATCTTGTTCACAGGAGCCTGAGGAACCCCAGGTTTGGGAACACCAACAAGATGACTCTGATTAGATCGGTCAGTTAAAAAGTCTTTCATTTCATCGTAATTGCCTAAAGTATTCTGGATCCGGTTGGAGAGCTCATCCCCCTTGTTAGTCTGGAGAAAGAAAAACACAGTAAGTACCTTGTTGTTAGAGACAAGGGAAATACAGGAAACAATGGAGAGGTGCCTTGATGGCTCCTAGAGTCAGGGCTGTCACATCCAGAATAAGAGCTGGGAGGTGAAATCAAAATCGTTGTCTCAGAAATCCATCTACGCTGCATGGCTCCAGAACCAGGAAGCCACTAAGAGCCTTAGACTACACCAAAAGGGAATCTATCCTTGGTGGTATGATGCAGCAATGGAAATCAGGATTAAGGCTTTCCAGGATTGGGTTTTCTTTGCATTTTTAGAGTCCCTTAGAAACTTTTCTTGAAAATTCAAATTGGGCTCAAATTGTTCTGCTGCCAATTTCTAAATATATCATATTCTTGTCAGAAACCCAGAGTGACAGGCAAAAGAAGTCAGCATAAAGCTTAAAAATGAACACGGGCTAAATGTGCAAGAGGCCAACTATCCACAGTTCCGTGCAGGCCTCAGATATTAGTGAAATCTTGGAAGACCTTTCATTTTGGCAGAGTTTGTATCTCTGGCTTTTGGTGTAAATGAGAAACAATCCAGCCATTTTTTTTTTCTCATTATCTTATCAGGTAGCCTGATCACAGCATAACCTATGTGTGGCAAATATGTTACCCAAACTCTTTTTATTTCCTATAGCTTAGAAGGAAAAACATTACAAGTGGCATTAACTTTGAAAATCAATGCAGAAATGAAATCCATACTATTGATAAAATTCACAGCAAGCAGCTCTCACCATTACGCAAAAGTTACATTTTACTGAGGAAACAGGCAGTCAAGTCATGTGAACTAGACACCAAGATTTGTGGGAAAAGACATCATTCTGAGAGGCAGAGCTGTCTTCTTGGGCTGAACAGGCAGAAAACAAGCTGGAGTTTGGTTGGTCAACTCTTCGAGGAGAGACTGCCATCACAGGGGTAGAGGTACAAGTCGGGGAGAAGATGAATTGAAAATCATCTACCTTATAAGGTTCACTGAAGAGGGAGTAACTCGAATTAAATGTGCCATCATCCTGCTGTGTTTCCTGATTTCTTCTCTCTCGTTCCTTCCTTCGTAACACATTTCTATCTGGTTCATAGACGCTGCATCAGGAGAAAGAAAAGAGAACAACCACACAGGAAAAAGTTAAAGGCTAAAACCCTGTGGAACATTCCCCTGAGTGCAAAAGTCTGGTTCATGGATAGACGGCCGTGACAAGGAGAACAAGGATCAGATTAGACACCCAGCAGTAGGAGCTTGGGTGTCTGATAATTACATTCTTCAGGGGTAAAAATAAAAAATCCTTAGGGCAAGTTCCAACCAGTACTAGTCCTCTCTGCCTGATATCTAAGACAGGAAATATCTAAGCAGCTTTGACAGGAGAAGACTGAAAGTAATCTTAAAGCAGACAGTAATTACAGTGATGTGTAAATAGAAATTACGAGCATATTTCCTCTTATGACATAGCCTCTGAATGTTCTATGGGAATGCTCCTGTTCTTGTCTTTCTTTTCCTTTTCCTTTTTTTTTTTTTTTTTTGTAAGGCTGTGTTTCTGTAGTGATTCTTTCATTAACTAGCTCCCTAAAGAGCTGTTAAAACTCCATGCTGCAATGGTTTTCACAGTTATGAGCCTTCTTCTGATCTCTGTTAATCAGTCAAGTCGTCAAACTACTACTGAATCAATTCTTCCTTCTGATATATTTGACACTATCACTCCTCCTAACTATGAAAAATGTGCCAGGAGGAAGGGGTGCAGGCAACGCAGGGAGAGAACGGAAATTGAATTATGGTGTGTCATCAAGGATCTCAGCCTTTTTTGTTAAAGAAAATTAATATCTATTCTCCCAAAATACAATTATGAAGTGACCAGACACCAGATAACTGGGAGGACTAAGGGAGAAATAGTGTTCCTTCCCCCTCATAAGGAGAAAATAGAGAGGCTAATTCAACTAATAATAAGGAAGTGACCCATTTACTGAAGGAAGGAAATACACTTGTTTTTTTTTTTTCAGCTCAGTATATAAAGAAATCTGGCCTCAGTGGAGAACTGACATGTCCCTCAGAATGTGCAACTGTCTTCATTTCCTAGCTGAAGCATTTGGTTTAACTGACCTTGTTTTCCTTTGAGCTCCCACTTGGTCTAATACTCAGATGCCTGAGCTGGGAGCCAGGACAACTACCTACTAACCGGTTCTCCCATAACCAGCGACTCGATGATGGAAGAGCCACACAAACTCTCTCACTCCAGTGTCTTCATTATAAAACAGGGATTCTTCATGGCATGGTAAGGTTTCAATGTGAAGATAATGCACAAAATGGCCTTAGAATAGCTTTAGGTGCCCAAACTCCAATGTATTGCTTTTAAATGTTGTTAATAATGAAAGAATCCATGAATTTACAGAAACATATGAAAAGAGAGAGATTCTGTTTTGTCTTGTTTTGTTTTAGCCAAATTGCTATCTTGAGTATAAGAGAGGATATTGTGTCATGTGGCTGTAGAGGACACAAATAAAATGATCATAAAATAAATACTGCTTATCCTTCTAGCTATGCCCAGGTGAACAGAATATACTTTAAATTGCTAAGGGGCAATGCTGAATATGCTTCCAGCAAGGCTGTGAGAACACCTAAGGCATTCCATTTAAATTTAAGATTAGGGAATGTTAAAATACCCAGAACGTGTCACCTATTAGCATTTTAATTCATCTTTAGCACGTTACCCAAAGTTATTAGATTGGGGAGTCTAACCAGTGACCTTCACATTAACGGAGGCTGCAGGCACAGCCTTACCAACTGAGAGGCTCACTGCTCCAACATAGCCATCACTAAGAACTCTCTGGGCAGCTATGGTCATAGTGACTAGTGTAAGATGAAAATGACACTCTTATTCACAGAACCAAGCTTCCAGTTCAAATAAGAGGCTGTGATTGTCCTGCCCTGCTTGTGGATGTTTGCAATATGAAACCCCAGCTTTCACGAACATTCCATGGATTTCAAATGGAGACTGACCCATGCTGTGGATGGAGATGAAGTAAGCTTTAACCACGAAGTGAATCCGAGTTTTACTATGAACTTGCTAACTTTGGGACCAATACCAGCATTTGCAGTCAGAAATACAAGCTTGCATTGCATGCACTGCACTTCTTCCCCTCTCCAGCATGTCCAGACACCTGTGAAGCACCGACTGTGCAAAACTCCATGCACAGAGACTTCCACAAACATGCTCACTGCCCTCAGGACAAGTCAAATCAACCACACGCATGAGACTGGTGTGATGCATGAAGTGGCCTTATGTGACATGGGGCAGGCAGGTGGTCATTTAGAATGATTTCAGGGCTCCTAAGAGGCCCCCATGCCCAAAATAATACCTCCTGCATCTGCTGGCGGAAGACTGAAATTCCACAACTAGAGAGTCATTCCTCTGGTTTAAGATGTCTTCACCCCTGTAAAAAATGTAGACACCACAAGAAGAGGAAACACTTTAACCCAATCAGCCCTTGGTATCTGGGTGTGCATGAGTTTCCAAGGGGAAAGGGCAGAGGACATAGGGGCCCAAAGGGGGTCCAAATAGGAGGTATAACAAAAAAGGGAGGGACAGCATACAGTATAGCAATGAAAACAAATTTATAAACTCTATCTACTTTGCAACCTGGTTTAGATGTTTAGCATTAGGCTAAAAGCCATAGTCAATCAGGCAGCTATCAGACTTGCTGCATTCAGGGTCAGGGAGTAAGAATCACTTCAAAATATGAAGAAGCTGGAGGTGAGAGGCAAGCTGCTCCTCTTTAACTAAATCTGCCTATTCCACAATCCATTTAAAGATAACCAAAAGCACTTCAAGATGCACATCTGGGCTGGCTAACATTCCCTAATGAGGTTCGGCTTGCACACCCAGCCTATGCCTTCTCAAGGACTGAACACCCTCAGGATCACCTACACACAGCCTGCTAATAGAAATGCACTTGCCATCTTTTATGGCACTGCCATGATGCTTGTGCCATGCAGTAACCTCCATGCCACTAGATGAAACCAGAAGGACCAAAAAATGACAATCATCCCCACCTTCTCCAGAAGAGCACAAAAGAAACCCAAAAGAAGAGCCAATACTTCTTCAGTGCCTTCCCTTTGGTTTTTCTTCTCCTTCTTTGGAAGGCAGCTCTGTTGCTTCTACTGAGCATTCAATACTTCCTAATGGTGACCCATCTGACTCCACCTCCTTCACTAGAACCACAACCCCCACCTGTCTTGTCAGGCCTTGGAAGCTAAAATGTCACCTGCTTAAAGCAAATGTCATTGTAGAGAAAGTCTGGACTTGCCACCCCCCATCTTTCTCTAAACGTCTGAACTCTTATCTCTTCTACCAACGCTAAATGTTTTAACTCATAAAGACAGTATCTTCTCAACAGTGAGTCCACCACTCCACTAATTACCAGTGAAATCTGTGCAGGTACTTACAACTCCAGAGAGTGCCTTTCTCTTGATCTCTCACCATTAAAAGTCAGTTCTCTTCCCTCCTCTGTCATTCAAGCAATGTAAAGATCATGCCATTTGCTTTAGAAGCAAAGGAACCTTTCCCTTGACATGCTGAAAAGTCAGGTCAGCTTCCCTGGGGAATGGCTGACTAAAGTTGTAGAGAATTCTGATTCCTGGCATGCTGATACATACATTAGACTCAGTAAAAGCCTCATGTTATGAGCTGTGTTGGTTTGTTTTGGAGTTTTTTTGTTGTTTTGTTTTTTGTTTTTTTGGTGACTAGCAGATGGTGAAATCTCTGTAAAGTTATTCCTTATTTCCATGAAAATTATAAGAATCACACTCCTCAAATGTATGTCACCAAATGTATTTATTTATTTTGTATAAAAGTGGAGGCAGCCAACTGCTACAATATTATTTATTATTTATTGCAGATGCATAACATTCCCAGAAAATGAACCTTTTTAATCAACTCCTTTAAAAGACCTATTTTTAGAATTAAAAAACAGCCAATGAAAACTATAGTAAAAACATTTCTGAAAATTTCCCTTTATTTGCTTTTAATCTATAAAATGAGGTAAGTAAGTGTAAGGTTCAGGCCAAAGCCAATTATGCTGAGTAGATAGGAATAGAAATTCAAACATGAAATTATCACCATTTCCAAAATTAATGTATTCTTGATCATATGGTAACAGTATGAAACCAAATAATAGTAATACCTTTGAATCTAATGGCTTCTCCCTTCTACTAAGCTCAAAACATCCCACACACAGGTCCCTTACTTATCCTTACAATGTCCCTTGAAGAAAGAAAACGATGGTGGCTATCACTGCTGGGATAACTTTTCTAAAGATCAAGGAACTTACAGTAAGACTTTGATAATCAAAACAATGTCATAAAGAAGACACCATGTAGAAGGAACAGCAGTGTCAATCCATGGATGAGGAGCTACCTGGGAGCAAGAGGTGGACATGCTTCCTAAACCCTGATGTCTACAAGCCAAGTATTAATAAATAGTGAATGTGAACCTCACAAAAGCAAAACAGGGCAAATGAAACATAGGGAAGCTACTTTCCATTCAGAAAGAACTAGGAGAATTCTGGAATTAAGGCTAAGTTGTTAAAATTTTATAGTCCACAAAAGACAAAAATCACTTTCCACAGTACATGCAATAAAAGGATATCCATGTAATACAGAATAGTGGACTAGAGCACAGATGAGCCAATTTAGAAATTATAGACTCTGAAGTAATAAGTCAGCTTGGGCTGCTGGTATCACTAGTTGCATCAAATCCTACCCATCCCTTAGCCTGCTCTTGTCTCTGCCTAAGCAGCCCTCCTGGAGGGAGAGGTGGTGGAGCTGGTGGAGCCACCCACTCAGGTGAGCTCAGGTTTGACCCAGAAGGCCCAGCTGGCCAGGAGGGACTGCTCTCCTCCCTCTGGCACTGATTCATATGCAGCCTGTTTATATCTGAACATTTGCTGCAGACGAACTGCATTTCCCATGGAGGACGCTATCAGCCAAGGGCATACCTAGCTAATCCCACCCCTCGATGAAAGTCATCAAACTGTTTTCTTCTTTAAAAAACAAAACAAAACAAAACAAAACAAAAAAACATTATCTTACCTACTGGTATGTCTCCAGAGTTGAGGGCTAGAAAACAAGTAAATTCAAGGAGAAGAGAGAGAACGACCTCTCACCAATCTTTTGAAGAAAGTTATCATGTTCTCTATGGTTAAAATCTACTGTCCTCTTACACAGCAGAAACACAACTCACTTTAGTCCAAAAGTATTTTTCTGAAAGCCATGGTGCTAGGTCCAAGGGAGACAACTAGGGCTGTGACTGGCCTTTCCTTGTTACTGTGAAGCCAATGGTTCAGGAGACGGGGAGAAGAGGGAAGTGGCCCATTTAAAGCAGAGCATGTTGACATAATGTGTTTGGGGCATCAGAGAAGGAAGCACAGGGAATCTGGAGTGCTTCCTGCAGAAGACTGCCTTTGAGCCGGGTCTTGAGAAACGGGTGGGTAGAGGAGAATGAAGGGAAGAAGGGCTTAAAAGTGCATGATACACAAATTACTACTAGGCAACCTTTGAGAGGATGTGGAGGAGGTGACCTCTGCCCTGCCCACACCATCCTGGTTCTTTAACCTGCTGGAATTCCACATTTAAAGCTTCATTTGTTTGGTGAGCTCCACCGCCACCCTGTTGTTGCTACCTTACCCTAAATGAGTTTAATCTGATCCCTTCCTGGAGCAGAACTGGTTTGGAGTAAATAAATGAAGGGTGGACACAAGGAAGAATAAAAGACACACTGTCTCTTTCTTTACAGTTTGCATCAGAACTGGCCTTGAACACCTTGACCACAGAGAAGATAACCTTTTCAGTCATGGGACCCTCAAAGCCCTTGCACAACACACTAACCTTCCCCTAGAGTGCACTGGCAGCCACTGGGGCAAACACGAAAAGAAGACACCAAGTAGAGAGAATGTTTTGCAGAAACTCTCCGTTCTTTGGAGTAGCAATGTCAACAACTTTGTATAATTAAAGAAACTTAATCAAACACTGCAAAATTATAACAATTGCTTTAAACTTAATGACTCAAACTATCATCTCTTGTTATTTATAAAGCAAATGATAAAAGATCAGTAATCCCTTAAGTCAAAGAAAAGCAAGACTGTTAAAGTATACTTGCAAATTCCTTCCTTAATCTACAGACAGAGCTGGGAGACTGAGAGACAGGAAGGTGGTCAGAGAATGAGCAGGTGTGAGAAGTGAGTCAGATAGAGAGAAGGTGGGTTGGAGTCACAGCTGGGTAAAGAGGCAAAGATTCCCTAACCGGAGTCCTTCAAGGTCCTGAACTGTTGTAGCCATGGTACTGGTGCTGGGGGTGTGGGGTAGGGATGGGAAGGGTAATAGTGGTAGGGATGGTGATGATGGAGGTGCGGGTGGGGATGAGGAGATAGGGCATGGGGGTGATGGAGGTAATGGTGGGGATGATGGAGGTAAGGGTGGGGATGAGGAGGCAGGGGGTAGGGGTGATGGAGGTAATGGTGGGGATGATGAGTGTGGGGTGGGGATGAGGAGGTAGGGGATGGAGGTGATGGAGGTAATGGTGGTGATGATGGAGGTGAGGGTGGGGATGAGGATGTAGGGGGTGGGGGTGATGGTAGTAATGATGGGGGTGGGGTGGGGATGAGGAGGTAGGGAGCGGGGGTGATAGAGGTAATGGCAGTGACGATGGGGATGGGGGTGGGGATGAGGACATAGGGGATGGAGGTAATGGTGGTGATGATGGGGCTGAGGATAAAGGGGGTGGGGGGTGGCATTAAGAGGAGTTGGGGGAAGTGGGAAGGGGTGGGGTGTTGGCGGGGTTGGTAATGTTTGGGGGTAATGGAAATGACAGGAGTGATGGTGGCGGTAAGAGTGGTGGTGGGAAGAGGGGCTGGAGAGTGGTGGGAAGGGGTGATGGTGATGAGAAGAGTGGTGAGGTTGGTAGTTAAAGATGTGCTGAGGAGTGAGGACTGGTCAACGGCCCATATAACCCTTAAATCCTGAAGAACAGCACTCTGTCCTGCTCACTTATACTAGGCTTTTCTTGGAGAGCCAAGTAATTCCCTTCTCACATCTCTTAATTCCATTTTCCCCCAAGAGCATTACACTACTGGCTTTGCCATCAGCTTTGTAAGTATGATCCCCAAAATTATTTCGACAACAAGTACCCTGGAAAGGTCAGTCCAACCTTACTTGTTTGTCTTGGATCACAAAGGTGATCTCAATCTTAATTCAATCTTGAAACCCTCTAAGAGCATTTACAGATCTCTGCCTCAGCACTGCCCATCTATTCTACAAGAATGGGAAAAAAATTTGAGAGTGGTTTGGTCCATAATCACTTGTCCCGTACCACAGCTTTGGTGAAACTAGGAAAACAGAAGGGAGTCACAAAATAATGAACACTCACAGACAAATTGAGCCCACAAATATTCCAAAGAAAAATAGCCTTTTGGGATAATCTGTAACATCTTCCCAAGCCCATCAAGCCCATATTAAATTTTGCTAATAACAGCAACCCTTTACTATTACTGAAGCACTTTACATGCATTATTTCACTGAGTGGTTTTGAAAACCCTAAGAGACATTATCCCCATCTACCAGTGAAGAAACAAGAGGCTCTGAGGTTAACTAACTCATACAAGTCTCATAGCCGGTGAGCGACAATGCTGGGGTCTGAAGCCAGGCAGTCTGGCACCAGAAACCGAATTCTTAGACTCTGCTCTGCTGGCTCCCCGGGGAATCTGCTCACTGACAGGCTTTGACAAATGGCATCCCCATCTTTTGCTAGTAAATGCCAGGCAGAAGGGTATTAATTTTCAGATCATGACAATTTCAGTTCATTCTTCTAAGATCTGTTAAGTCTCTTTAGTTGGAAAGTGTTAACTTCAAGAATTCTTCTAAAACTTATATAAGTGGGATAAGCAATTCAACTGAGTCAGCACTTGCAATTAATACTCCAGTATTAAAAATACTCCAGTATTAATTCTGTACAGTGAGTTCCTCAAAAATTATGGAATACCATAATTACACTTACAAAGACAAGACACTTCTGCAATATGGTGCTGGACATTTGTCAGTTCTATACTGATCATTTAGTTAGTCCTAACTCCATTTCTCAGTGGAAATGATGACTGTTTCAACTCTCTCTTGTAAATAGCCCCCAGTGAGTTCTTAGAGAGATGACAGATAAATGACAGCTTTGCATTTCCAAGGGTTAAATGCTTTTCCTGAGGGATCTTAAAGTCTTCGTGGCATGAGAACAAGTGTCAGGTTCTAATGGAATTGTTCCATTATAAATAAACCACCAGGTTGTATGACAAGCAGCTTTCCAAGAGGCTTTCCACATAGCATAGTATAAACAGAGAAGTTAATTTGAGTTTCTTAACAGGACCTTTTTTCCTTTACAATATAAAAGTGCCTTGGGATGAAGCAATTACTCTGATTTACCATCTTCTCCTTGTTAGAATATAAAGATGCAGTGGAGCTTCACAAAAGCAGTAGTAACTTAACCAAACAAGACCCACCTCTATAGTCCCTACTATGCTATTTCAAAGAGCTCACTTCTAGCCAGCAGCAGCACAGAGCTGCCATCAATCACGGTGTCCGTTATTAGAAGGACACTCACTCCCAAGACTTTCAATAAAGTACTTTCCTCCACCAAATATTCAGTTAAATTTCATTTTCACTTTGCAGCATCAGTTTCTAAACTTATATTCCTAGGAATTTTAAAACCATATGCAAGAAGTCATATTTAATAGCGTGCTTATATTTTAACTATGATGTCCTTCCATACCCTCCCTTTGTGGCCACTCAGGGTCATGGACGTGATACTCTACACTAAACTAGAGGACAGAACGGTGGCCGTGTCCTCTCATATAACTTCCTGATATTGGCTGGGTCCACTTCTGGACACAGAAAAGACCCTGAACATCAGCCATTAAAGAATGGCTCCTGTTCCCCCTGAATCCAACTGTTCAACTTCTTTTCCTCCCAGAACCATTAATGACACACACTATCTGGTTGAAATGGGATTTCTGAAAAGGAGTTAAGAGTTAACTTGAGCTACTTTCATCTGTTGAACTGAATTAATTTACCTGTGAGGTACAGAACTAACCCCAGGCTAGAATGAAAGCAAATACAGCTAACTTTAAGGAAAGAAAGAATTAAAGGAATATGCATGTCCTCAAATACCTTCTGGTGTGGAAGCAATCTGACAGACCAACCATTAGAGTCTTCCACGTAGGAAATACAAATGGCAAAGACTATCATAGACCCAATAATTTATCTGAAAGGGAGAGAGATCCTATTTTGAAGATGAGAATGGCCTATTTTAGTACAGGGCAGTTTATTGGCTGAGCTAGAAGTCTTAGTGGGTAAAGGGAAGAGGGAAGAGGAAAATACGATGGAAATCCTCAGTGTCTGAATAAGAACAGAGAACCACTGAGAGGATGCAGCCTCTATGTCACCAGGATTGCAGGTCTGGGGTATGAGACATGGGCTCAGTTCCTCGGTCACAGGGAAACAGAAGGTAATGGGCAGATGCTCTCTCAACTTCTCATCCTCCAATCTTTCTCACCTCACCTGCCACCTCAGGCCTCACATCCTTTTCTGGATTCCCCTACTCCTCACTCCTCTTTCCTCCTTCCCAGGCTAATTCTCTCATTTAAACACTGAAGCCTACTGCCCCCAACCTGCCTTCTACAGATGCCACTTTCTCGTACTTAGTCGCCATCCTGGTCTCCCCTGGGATTTTTTCCATCAGCTAATGAACTCATTCAAGTCCCTCCTATCTTCTAAAAAAGAAAATGACAAGTCCTCCCTGACCCTCTGCCCCCTTCTGGCTGTTGCTCTCCATCAGCCACTGTTTTCTGCAGAGCCATCCACACTTGCTCTCTCTCCAATTTTTGGTTTTCCTAAACCCATGTGATTTGGTTCTGTTCTTCACAGCAAGGTCACAACTTCCTCACTAGGCAATCAATGGATACTTTTCATCCCGCACAGCTACTATTGCCTTTTGAGAAGCTTTCTTCCCTACACTCTATGGAAATATATACTGGTAATTCACCTCCTGCCTTTTGGGCTACTCTTGAACGTGCTATGCTTGTCTCTACTCTTTTGTCACTCCTTTAGAATTTGTTGCCACTTAAGATCTGGGCAAGACCTTTTGTCTAGGCTCGGTCTCTTCTTTCCCAAGACTTACCCAAGTCTCTCTTCTTGGCTCCAGACCCAATTATGCAACTATCCACCTCATCTTCTCAAGTCATATTTCCCACAGTTACATAGAGTGCAGCAAGTCTACACATACCTCATTGCCACTCCCTGACCCAGCCTCTGCCTCCACTCTGTTGCCTATGCTGGTGGATGGCATCACTACCCACACAGTTGGTCAGAAACAAGAGCATCCAGTCAATCCCCCAGGCCTGTCAGTATCACTCCAATTTGTCCAACTATCTGTCTCATTCTCCACTGCTATGTCTTCAGTCCAGGCCACCAGAAGCTCTCTCCTAGTCCTTCACAGTGCTTCCTATTGTTCTTCCTGCAATTTGCTCTTCCACAGTGAAGTGGTGTTTCCTAAAATAGCAGTTTGATCACGTCACTGTGATGCTCCACCCTCTCTTGGACAGAATCCAAATCTGGTATCCATGACCCTGCAGGGCCTGGTCCCTGCTTATCTCTCCAATGTCAGCTCAAATCTCCCCCAATCTCTATACTATAGCCTCTCTTTGAGCCTAGTGTATGCTCTCCACTTGCCTACCTATTCCTGATCCTGAAGGTCTCAATTTAGTGATGCTTCCTTCACAAAAATATTCCCTGATGCTCTCAACAGACCCAAGTCTTAACGAGGGTACCCTTCATATGTCCTATATAGAACCCTACACTAATCATCTAAGTCCTCCATGAAATGGTTAGCCCCACAGAAGAGGATCTGTATCTATTTTCTGTAAAACTATATTCCCAGCAACTACAATGCTACCTGGCACAGAGTGGGTACTAAAAATAATACTCAAAGTACTTTAAAATACATGATAAATTATTTTTAAATTTTTTTCTCATTCCTTTTCAAAATTTAGCCTATATACATACCACAATTTGAACAAACAGAATAAAAATCCATTCAAATCCTAGGTGGCTCAGTGGTTGAGCATCTGCCTTTGGCTCTGATCATGATCCCAGGGTCTTGGGATCGAGTCCCACATTTGGTGCCCCACAGGGAGCCTGCTTCTCCCTCCACCTATGTCTCTGCCTCTCTCTGTGTCTCTCATGAATTAAAAAAAAAATCCTGGGTCTTAAAATGTTCTTTGTGGTTGTAGAGTATAACAATGGGAGTCATATTAACAGTAATACTGAGCAACTGTTTGGTGTCGGACAATTTGTAAAGAAAGTTTTGTTACTTTATTATCCCTCTCAGCAAACTGTTATGTAGCCCTTATTTATGAAAAACACAGATTTTAATAAATGAACATGCAAATATAAAAATGAAAATCTGTGTGCCATAAACATTCTTCTGTTCATTTTACAGATAAAAGCCTGTCTTCAATGGAGAAATGAGGCTTAGAAAATTTAAATGAAAAAAAAAAAAGAAAATTTAAATGTGTTGCCTAAACAGTAACTGTTAGAATTAAAATTCTAAGTTCCACAGAAGTTCTGGATATTAAAAACAATTGAAGTGTTTAAAATATATATTTTTTATTAAAAAAATTTAATTAGCACTATATACCAAAATGCCAGGTAGATATGAAAAAATACCCATTCTTGGGGACTTCTCTAACTTACCATGGTGAAAGCTCTATAGTCGATTAAGTTTGAGTTAGAGGACGATGTTAAAAATTATGAATTATTTGAACTCTATAGTTCTATAATTCATTAGGTGCTAGTGAAGTAAAGATGATTAATTCTAAATATCCGTATAACGTAGTGTCAGAAAACCAAGGGGTCTTCCTATGGCTGATGTATCATTCACAAGTTCCCAATTTTAAATAGACATCTAATTTATCATAAAAATATTTTATTAGATTCCTAGAACATTAGGAATATTATACATTATGGGGCTGCCTGCACATGATGATAATTTTCACAATTCTTTTAAGAAATGCTGTAAAGAGGACACTCATACATATTCTGCCAATATATTTGCTTCATGTTAACTTAAAATACCCCTCCTTCCCCTTCTCTTTTCCTCTCTTCCCTCGCTCCTTACTCTTTTTGTTTCTTTCAATGTGTTCAACATACAACCATTCACAACAAAGTAAATTCAACATCGCAGG
The DNA here is from genome assembly GCF_048418805.1 of Vulpes vulpes. Lineage (NCBI taxonomy): Eukaryota > Metazoa > Chordata > Mammalia > Carnivora > Canidae > Vulpes > Vulpes vulpes. The sequence goes on along the minus strand of NC_132795.1, from coordinate 71,141,115 downwards.
AAACATAGGCGACTCTGTGGCATTAAAATACATTTATTATGAAGAAAGTCTAGGAAAAAGGTTCTTCTTTCTCAAAATGCTATGTCCAGAACAAGGTTGGGCAGTTAGTGGCACATACTAGAGGGAGAGACAAGAGAAGAAACATTTGACTTCTCACCTTTGATCTCTGGCAATTCAACATTAGCTTTCTGCTGAGTTAGAAGGAGGATTCCATTCTGTGGGCTTCCATCTTGACTGCCCAGCTTTTGGAGTGCCTAAGGTCTCCCTCCATAAGATTTTAGTGTCCACACCTCTCAGAATTAGCTAAGGATAATACCTGGCTTACATTAGGCACTCTGTCACCATTTGTTGAATGAATGGATGGATGCCTGCCAACATAATTTTCACTCAACCCCTCCTTTCACTGAATAATCAGTAAGGATAAACAATACTATGAGTAGATTTATCTGGTCTTCTCAGGACAGTAAAACATATGCTATGATACATAAAGGCCTTTCAGATACATTCTGAAGGCAGCAGTCTCAAGGAGTTGATAAAGCAAGGTTTTATCAAATAATTCTTTAAATGACTGGCACAAAGAAACATGAAAGTGTCATATTGTCCATTTAGAATTAAAAGTTTATATGCATTAACAGAAGATATTGTAATATCTCAATGGGAAACCTACCTGAAAATCACTAAACTTAAAGCTTTCTTGAATTAAAAGCTAATGATTCAGAGTCAGGTTGAAATGACATAAAAAGGAAAACCTAGCAAAGCCTCCCCACTGGACAAGTAGAACATTTCCTACCACTGGCCCTATACCTTTCAAGGACACTCCACTATCTTCAAAGATATTAATATCAGACCAAGAATGAGGAGACCCAGGGTAAGGTCCAGCCATAGACAAGTTAGGAACCACTCCATGCTTTAGCAAGATTAATAAAACCAATCCATACACTGATCACTTGTAAGAAGCAAATGAAGTCATGAATGTAGAATTCTTTGAAAACGTTAGAGTGCTCTGCCAAGGTAAAATACTATTAATGCCTGGACAGAGGTGATTAAAACACCCACTATGCAGAAAAATATGCTACTTCTTATCCATCTCAGGCTGTCCTTAAATACTGACTTTGACTCAAAGATTTCATATTTAATAATACACCATCCATATTTAGGATGTCACTGTAGCATTATTTAAACTGCAAAACAAATTTAAAGTCAATTAAATATCATTCTGAAGAGACTGCTTAATAAATTATGATCTTTCATACAATAGAAGACTATGAAGCCATTGGATGGAGGGGATCTAAATGTACAGACATGGAAAAATACCAAAGACATACATATTAAAGGAAAAAGAATAAGCTATAGAAGAGCATGGATGATATAATCTCTTTTACATAAAATAACATGTGTGTTTTTACAAACATATGAAAATCTTAAAATACTCCTCTCTGAAGTAAACAATGAAGTGGCAAGGGGTGGGAAGGGATTTATATTCTTCTGCTTAGGTTGGACATTTTACAAGCACATTACTTTTTTACTAGAAAGCATTATATTTTTAAAATATTGACAGTGTTAAGTTTCAATTTGTTTCTCCTTCCTGAATTAGCTATAAACATGTAAAATGTAAAATTAAAGCAATGATTAGTAAATATAGCACAGGTTTATATGCGACACTCTACGGGATCCTGGCTCTCCCTACCAGGCCAGGCTCCACGCCCCCTACCCACTCACTCTTCCTCCCCAAGGAAGAACTAAACAGATGTCTCCACAAATGTAACCTGTAGACTTTAATCCAACTAAACTTCATGTTGATCAAAGACTTTCTGAATCTGTCAGTAATTCCCCTGTACTTAAGCATACCAAACAAACATAAAATCACCATGTTCATCCTGTTAGTATCTAATTGCATCTACACTGATATAATCTGGGCTTTAGACAAATAATCTGCATAAACCCTAGGGATAACTCAGAAGACACCAGATCACATGATACCAAGTCTGGGAAAGTCTCTTTACGAACTCAACTTGCCTACTTCTCCAGAGAGAAACATAACCCCAATATGACAAACCTGGGTACAGAGGCATCTGAGACTTTCAATTCATAGGAGGGTAACAATTTACCTCAAAAAGGGTTTACTGAATTGCCAAAGCCCTCCAGGAACTCTGAATTCTGCTTTCCTGGCTACAAATTGGTTAATTGTCCATCCTACTTCCTTGTCTGCACCATTCCCCTCCAAATCTCTCTCCCCTTATAATTTTATCAGTAGTCCTGAGTTTTTGTGTCAGATTGTCTGTCTCCTTATCTCTCATCTAATCTAATTTTGTTTGCTGTTTGAGTAATAGTATTTACTGTATTAATTATTCATTTTCAGGTTAGTAAGTAATAATGTTGGAATTTTAGATAAAAATGAACTCTTCTTCAAATTATAACATGCATTTCCTCTGTTACAAATACTTATATTTTAAGCAGTTGTCTAGTATTTACATCTCATAAAACAATGAAAGTAGCATTAATAAATGCAACATCTCTTAGTATTAGGCATATTATATATTCTTAAACATTAAAGACTATGACTAATAACATCTTATACTATTCTTACACTAGAAAAATATTGGTAATTCTGCAAATTCAATGTGCCATTTTTCTATCCATGTCAACTGTTTTATCAGGCACATAAAATTCACAAGAGAAAGAATAATAAATATGTAACAACTGCACATCCTCACTAATAATTAAAGAAATGCAAGGCAAATCAAAGTGAAACCATTTTTACCTACCCAATTAGAAAAAAAATGTTTAAGTGAGTTGGAAAAATTAATATTCAAGTCTGGTAAGTGTTGGTTGACAGTGGTGTCTTCCATGTAGCTGGAGGGAGTCTAGATCAGAACCAAGTTCCTGACAACAGTTCTGTGTTTTGTAATCCATATTCAGAACCTTTAAAAAGGATCTTTTATCTTGCTCCTCTCCTCCTAGGAATCTGTTCAAAGGAAATTGTCAGAAATGCAGAGATTTATATAGATAAATTTTCATCAGAGAATTGTATATAAGGGAAACTAGAAGCAACCTGATGTGCAATAATCAGAAAATAATTAAATCGTAATTTACTGTGGCCATTAAAACTCATGTATTTCAATACTACTTAAGTTCACAGGAAATACTCATAATGTTAAATGAAAAAAAAACAGGATAAAAATTATGTAAGCAAATGATAACAGTTTTGTTAAAATTATACAAAAGTAAAAAAAATCATACAAAAGCGTATGTGTGTATACATATTTCTGTGTATTCCTGCATACATACAAGGGAAAAAAATCTAAAAGAATACCAAAATGTTAATGCTGGCTATTCCTGAGAAACATTAAATATAAAACTTTCTTTTTCCTTTGTTTGTATTTGGTATGTTTGAGTCTTCAGACTCTTCCTATACATTAGGATCGCTGCTCTAAGACACAAACAACACCAAGTGTTGGCGAGCATGTATAGAAACTGGAACCCTGTGTGCACAGTTGCTGGGAATGTAAATTGGTGCAGATGCATTAGAAAACAGTATGGCAGTTCCTCAAAAAGCTAAGAATAGAGTTACTGTATGATTTAACAATCTTACTTCTGGCATATTCCCTGAAGACTTGAAAGCAAGGTCTCAAATATATACATCCATGTTCATCTGTACATCCATGTTCAGAGCAGCATTATTCATAACACCCCAGAGGTGGAAGCAACCCAAACAACCAATGAATGGATAAATAAAATGTGCTCTTCACACATGATGGAATGTATTCAGCCTGAAAAGGAAGGAGATTCTGACACATGACATATACTACAATGTTATCAGCTAAACTGTGTCCCTCCTAAAGTCAAACATCGAAGCTCTAACCCCCAGTATCTAGAATGTGACTGTATGTGGAGGCAGGGCCTTGGAAGAGGTGATTCAGTTAAAATGAGTCATGAGGGTGGGTCCTAATTCAATCCAACTGGTGTCCTTCTGAGAAAAGGAAATTTGGCCTCACCAGGGGGACACCAGAGATGTCTACGCACAGGGAAAAGACCATGTGAAGAGGAGGGATGACAGAAGCCATCTGCAAGCTAAGGAGAGAGGCTTCATAACAAACCAAACCTTCTAACACTTTGATCTGGGAATTCCAGCCGTCAGGACGGTGAAGAAAGAAATCTCTGCTGTTTAAGCCACCCCATCTGTGGCATTTTGTTAAATAATCCTAGCAACCTAATACATACAACATGGATGGACCTTAAGGATATAATGCTAAGTAAATGAGCCGATCATAAAGAGTTTTGGTTTTGTGAGATGAAAACAGTTCTGGAGATTTGCTGCATTTAACACTACTGAACTGTATGCTTAAAAATGGTTAAAATGGCAAATTCCAAGTTGCATGTAATTTAAGAAAGAAAGTGACAATCTGAGTTAAAAGGATTACTTCACAATTATAAATGTTATACATATTTTATTAACATTTAAAATAAAATATCTATTTAATTCATGTCATTCAACAATAGAATAACAGTATTCCAGATGTTCACCCCAATTTTGCTCCCATGCAGTCTTCTCTCAATAAATAGCAAATCCATTCTTCTAATTGGCCAAAAACCTTTGGAATCTTCTTCACATAAGACGGTGAGGGGAACCTGGCAGGATCTATGCAATCCATGTAATAGTGAGTTAGAGCTCTAGACATCAGCCTGAACTTATGTTCAGCTTAATATATATGCATATGGATACATATGTAAATGTTTATAGTATATATATATATATGTATATATATGTATATATGCACAGGTTAGTATATATACATATATGTCCTTGCTCTGTCAGCTAAGTGGGCCTAGAAACATCAACACCTCAGTGACAGTGAACATGGCTAGCATTCAGATCTTGGTTTCCAACAGCAATTCTCCAATGAAAGGAACCAGGGCTTCTTGAAGAAATGGCTTACTTTTAGACTGCCACAGAAAATGTACAAGATAGATCTGACCAACTTGTAGCACCAAAAAGCAATACCACCACCACCAATGATGAGCCTATACCAAGGAGATATAAAAGGCAACTGATAGAGTTTCTGCTGGCCAAAGCTGGAGCAACCTGAACAAGAAAATGACTAAAATAGTACTGGAATATAATCCAAATTATCAAAGAAATATCCATGAGTCCATACTAAGTAAACAAATCCAAACAATTTATATAGATACTCCACCTCCATTTAGAGAGGAGAAGCATAACTCCACACTTCTTAAGAACTACAACCATAACCAGCAACATAAATTAATCTCACAAACACAATACTGAGCAAAAGAAGCAAAACAGAGAAGGGTATCTACTATATAATTCCATTTGTATGATGTACAAAAATAAGTAAGCATTAACTTTAGCATCAGAATTCAAGATAATGGTTATCTCTGGAAAAAAAGGGAAAGAAACAGTGATTGGAAGGATGCCCAGGAGAGATTTCTGAGATGCTGGCAATATTCTATTAAACTTGTTAATGGATATGTTCTATCCATGATCTAATCAAACTCAATGAATTACACTTGACCACTACCTCATACTATGCATGAAACCAACGTCAGTTTGGTGGGGGGGGGGGGGGGGTGGAGGAACCACCTGAAATTGATTTTGATGTAATATGATGATCGGTTTCATTTTTTTCCACACAGCAAGCCAAATGACCCAGCTCTATTAGTTGAAAAGACTATTATTTTCACATTGCTATACAGTGCCAACTTTCACCATAAATCAGGTCTTCATATAGGTGTGATTCTGTTGCTGGACTCCTTTTTCAATTCCATTTGTCTATTTGCTTATCCCTGTGCCAACACTATATGTCTTAATTACTACAGCTTTGTAATAAAGTCTTGATATCCAGTAGAGTAAGCCCTACAACCTTATTCTTTTTCCAGACTGTCTTGGTATAGTGACCCCTTTGTATCTGTCATACATATTCTGGAATCAGCTTGCCAATTCCACACACAATTGCTAGGAGCTTGTTTAGGAACAGGTACACACATCCTCTCATATGTCACATCCACATCTCCTCCCTTGCCAAATATAGAAGCATAAAGATATAGTTTTCCTGCACTTGGGTGCCTAAGTAGGGTTGCTGTCACAAAAAGCCCCTACTCCCACTGACACATTATGAACAGGTAGCATAAGCAAGAAACAGACCTACATTATCAAAAACAATTCTATGGCCTTCAAGAAGGAAGAGGGCTTGTAAGAAAAAGATCTAATATTAATTCTGGATTTATTTTAAATATCTGAGCTACAACAAGCTTATTGCATACAGACTCATACACACATATATGGGATGCATGAATTGTTAATTCTGTATGAAACATCTGAGTTATTTGCAACTCTCTGAAATTAACTCAAACCATTTACCAGATGGTAAATTCTGGAAATAAATTTAAAATATGCAAAAAAATACTATCTGACTTTTATATGAAACACAGAGTACCTAATTATAACCTCATATTTTAATTCTGAAAAAGAGGAAACAACATAGAATTTTTATTTCTAATATCAGCTTTGAATGATAATTCAGATTTGCAAAAAAAAATCTATGTTTTGTAAGCAAATCAGTGTTTCCCATTTGGGATTTTTATTGGACAATAAAAAAGCCTTATGGGCTAAAAATTCATCAGGATTAATTAAAAAAAAGATGCAAATTCTTATAATATGATATGCCCCTCAACTTTTTAAAAATCCCTGCAACTGGGGATCCCCGGGGGGGGGGGGGGGGCGCTCAGTGGTTTGGTGCCTGCCTTCGGCCCAAGGCATGATCCTGGAGTTCCAGGATCGAGTCCCACATCGGGGGACTGCATGGAACCTGCTTCTCCCTCTACCTGTGTCTCTGCCTCTCTCTCTCTGTGTCTCTCATGAATAAGTAAATAAAATCCTTTAAAAATAAATAAATAAGCAAACAAATAAATAAAAATAAAACCCCTGCAACAGCTTTTTGTGTATATCAAATTAAGATTTATTATATAATAAAATTATGTAATAATAATATACAACCTTTATCTAAAGTCATATGATTCTTCAACATTTATCCCTGCTACACTGCAACACATAAATCATGCAAGAGAACTCTCAAGATACATATTATATAGGCCTAGAATTATTTTGATTTAATTCTTGATAAGAAGTGAAGCGGTAACTTGTTACTTTAGACTGGCAAATCAATATCAAATGCTTGTTCTAAGATCGGTTATCACTCCAGTCATGCAAGTAGCTTGAAAAACCGAAATATTAGCATTGACAAAAGGATTGCTCTATTTGTTTTCCAAAGGCTTTCCTGTGTGACTCAATACTTAGTTTTACTCCAAAGAAAATCAATTTCTTTATTCAACTTGTCAATCAGAAAACACATATAGAAACAATGACTTTATTGGAGCACATAAAAGAACAATGAATAATAATCTAAGATGAAATGGAAACATAAAGTGGTATTACATACAAAATATACATATGTAACAACAGAATTAATAACTTATATAGACATATAAAAAAAGAATTAAATACAGAAGTAAACACTAAATTTGACAAAAATAAGTTGCACAAACTCATTCCCATCTTTAGGTTTCAAATATAGCAATCTCTTTTCAATTCAGAATTCAAAAAATTAGGGACACCTGGGTAGCTCAGTGGTTGAGCGTCTGTCTTTAGCTCAGGACATGATCCCGGAGTCCTAGGATCAAGTCCCACAATAGGCTCCCCACAGGGAGCCTGCTTCTCCCTCTGCCTATGTCTCTGCCTCTCTCTCTGTGTCTCTCATGAATAAATAAATAAAATCTATAAAGAACTTATTAAACTCAACACCAAAGAAACAAACAATCCAATCATGAAATGGGCAAAAGACATGAACAGAAATCTCACAGAGGAAGACATGGACATGGCCAACATGCACATGAGAAAATGCTCTGCATCACTTGCCATCAGGGAAATACAAATCAAAACCACAATGAGATACCACCTCACACCAGTGAGAATGGGGAAAATTAACAAGGCAGGAAACAACAAATGTTGGAGAGGATGTGGAGAAAAGGGAACCCTCTTACACTGTTGGTGGGAATGTGAACTGGTGCAGCCACTCTGGAAAACTGTGTGGAGGTTCCTCAAAGAGTTAAAAATAGACCTGCCCTACGACCCAGCAATTGCACTGTTGGGGATTTACCCCAAAGATTCAGATGCAATGAAACGTCGGGACACCTACACCCCGATGTTTCTATCAGCAATGGCCACAATAGCCAAACTGTGGAAGGAGCCTCGGTGTCCATCGAAAGATGAATGGATAAAGAAGATGTGGTTTATGTATACAATGGAATATTACTCAGCAATTAGAAACGACAAATACCCACCATTTGCTTCAACGTGGATGGAACTGGAGGGTATTATGCTGAGTGAAATAAGTCAATCGGAGAAGGACAAACAGTGTATGTTCTCATTCATTTGGGGAATATGAATAATAGTGAAAGGGAATATAAAGGAAGGGAAAAGAAATGTTGGGAAATATCAGGAAGGGAGACAGAACATAAAGACTCCTAACTCGGGGAAACGAACTAGGGGTGGTGGAAGGGGAGGCGGGCGGGTGTTGGAGGGGAATGGGTGACGGGCACTGAGGTGGACACTTGACAGGATGAGCACTGGGTGTTTTTCTGTATGTTGGTAAATTGAACACCAATAAAAATTAATTAAAAAAAATGCTGAAGGACAAAATAAATAAATAAATAAATAAATAAAATCTTTTAAAAAAAGAATTCAAAAAAATAAAATCATTGGAATAACTAACTTTTTCTCTTACAATGAAAGTCCACAGAAATCCAATTTTTTCTTTTTTTTTATCTGCAAATACTAAACTTTCTAGAGGAATGATAGTGGGACATTTATATCAGAATATCAACAAAGAAACATTTCTTTTTAAACGAAGAGCCTGAGTGAGTCTGTTACACTTTACATAATAAAGAATGAAGAAATTATCCAGCTTTCACTCTAGTACCAATAAAAAGAGTTTTAAAAAGGTATACATTGGGTACCGAGGTATAAAGCAACATAATACATTGATCTAATTACCACTCAAGTCCCTCCATTCCTTTAAGACCACTCAAGTTCACCGTGTATGAAGTATTCAATGTCACCCACATTAATTGCCTCATGTGAGTTTTATTTTATTTTAAGATTGGGTAGAGCCAAACATCAAATCCTGGCTTTAAAAAGTGAAGTCTGAGCAAGGAAAAGAGACTGCTTCTTCCTTATTTTGATTCAGAACAAGAACCTTCCTTTTTATTCATCCTCAGTACCTAACAATGCTCCGCAAACCATGGGCCCTTGATGAGTATTTTTTCAATGAGAGAACAGGAAAACATATATTCTTTGTGTGACCTTAGGCACCAAATGTCTTTTGGTATAAATTTCCAAATCTTTAAAAACAAGGACATAATAATAATGCATGCATGTCTTCTACACTGGGTTGTTGTGAGAACCAACTGAACGAATAGATATGAAAGTTATCTGTTCCCCATAAAGTATTTTACAGAGGTAAGTTTTGAGTAAAGAAGCATTCCTGGAATTGGGGTGGTGGTAGCAATGAGGGAACTTCAAGGAACATAGTTTTCAAAAGTCCTTATTTCTTTGTCCCTTGAACCACTTTACCTACATTTTGGCTCACAAAGATGTTCTATCCACTGAAAGAGATCAATGATATGGTTCTAATCAAAACTGAGAAAAAAAAAAAAAACTGAGTATGTGTGCCAGGGCTCTGAAGAATAAAGTGCTTAAGAAAATGTATCAATTTTTTTCCTGCCAATGATCTCCCCCACCATGAATTCCCCATTAAGATAGATGGTGCCACCATCTTCACAATGCCTTAAGTTTGAAGTGTCTGCCACCCACCTGCTGCTACATTCAATTCTTTCTATTAAATAATTCCAGGGCTGCCCCCACATGTTGCTCTAAGCCATTATTATCTTACCAGGTTTTTTTGTTTGTTTGTTTTTTTGTGTGTTTTGTTTTTTTAAGATTTATTTATTTATTTATTTATTTATTTATTTATTTATTTATTTATGATAGAGAGAGAGAGAGAGAGAGGCAGAGACACAGGAGGAGGGAGAAGCAGGCTCCATGCCGGGAGCCCGACGTGGGACTCGATCCCGGGACTGGGACTCCAGGATCGCACCCTGGGACAAAGGCAGGCGCTAAACCACTAAGCCACCCAGGGATCCCCTCTTACCAGTTTTTTAAAAATCTATCGTATCATTACAGATCCACTTTTGGGTTTTAAGATAATAAGTACACTATTTGGGAAAGATACTGTTTTACCCTACTCATACCATATTCAAAAATAAATCTTAACAGTTTGAAGAATAACTGTTTTAAAATGAAACAACAATAGGGGTGCCTGGGTGGCTCAGTTGGTTAGGTGTCTGGCTCTCGAATTCATGGTGATGGTCTCAGGGTCATGAGATCAAGTCCCATGTCAGACTCCATGCTCAGCACAGAGTCTGCTTGTCCTTCTCCCTCTGTTCCTTCTCCAGTTCTCTCTTTCTCTCTCTAATAAAATCTTTAAAAAAAAATGAAGCAACAATAAAACAACCAAAAGAAAATATAGGTAAATATTTATGTGATCTTAGAAGAGGCTGGCATTCCTAGTCATTAAAGCAATGAAAGAGAATGCAAAAAAAATGGACAGATTTGATCATGTAGAAATTTTACACTTCTACACATCATTAAATTCCCACAAATTTGCCTTCAAAAGATTAAGGATAAACTGAGAAAGGATGTAAAACGTATAAGAAAAGGGGTAATAGTTTTATTCTATATATAAAGATTTCTTATAAATAAGAAATTTCCTATATATAAATATAGGAAATGGTTTTAAAAAATCAGATAAAAGTGAGTGAGGTCATGAACACTAAGTGACAAAAAAAAATAAAAGAGAAGAAACAAAAATAACCAAAAATGTAAAAAAAAAAAAGCAAACCACCATAATCTTTAAAAAAGAAAAAATAAATAATAAAGAAATACCATTTTTCCCTACCAAACAGGCATAGAACTAAGAAGTATAATCCTCAATACAGACAACTGTACAGGGCAGCAGGAGGTCTCATATGCTCCTGCTGGTACCAAAACAGGTCAAATCTTTCTAAAGGGAAATTTGGCAATATATCAAAAACTATATAAAAACTCACATCCTCCAATCAGGAATTATTGGAAATACGGGCAATGACTTCTATACAAGGATGTTTATCATTGTATGTGTTCATGTAACAGCTAAAGTATTAAAAGAAAAAACCTCAATGTCCAATAGGAGGCTGGTTAAGCAAGTATGGTAAATCCATATTATTGAGTATTAGGAATCTGTTTTCAAGGAAAATGTAATGATATGTAATGATAAATACCCACAATATTAATGAAAATGGAACATTCAAAACTATATTGGCTATGATCCAAATGGGGGAAAGGTGCAAATATGAATACACACATTTTATGAATATAAAAGTCAAGAATAGCACCCACAACTTCAACTTGGAGTGTCTTTGGTTTTTTGCTTTGTTTTGTAATTGTTTGATTTGGGTCTCTGTAGACTATGAAATGGTTTGAGTAGAAGAAATACTTTCAAAGTCAGTATTTCAAACGATCAAACTCTAGGCTACATTTCTTCTCAGCCCCCAAAAAATCCTCAAGTCATTAAGGGAAGACAGAGAGAGAAAGAGAACAGGGAGGGTGTGTGCAAATACAATACAGGAGTAATTCTACAGAAGAAGAGAAGGATCACCAGTCCCCCGTATGGTCCTCCAGAGGACATAGGACACAACCAGAGGCACCCATGGACATCTCAGCTGAGCGAGTATGCCTATGCCTGTGGTGCTTTCCCACCATACTAAGTGTGTCATGTGGTCTTACTCTCAAAGATTTCAGCAGAGACCACGTGGCCCCTTATTTCATTCCTCCCAGGATTTCAGCCTTCCAGCATCAGTCAAATTAACTTAAGTTTTCCTCATATCAATAACCCCCTCCAAACAATGTAAAAGTATGTACATATCAAAGAGAGAGGAGCTGCAAAAAGCAAAGAGTGTCTTACAGAAAGACACAGAAAAAAGTAAACAAACTCAACCATTTTGTAGATTAATAATACAAAGAGAGCTTTGATGTTGTTTCTCATGTATTTTATAAACCTTGGAGAGAGCAAGTAAAAGACATCACGCGGCTTGCGGTTGGGGGGAAAAGGAGGCTGGGTGCCCATCCAAAATCTTCCCATGATTTTACCAGTGCCACATCTATGCATAGAAAAGACCACAATATAACAAAGCATTCAAATGGCTTAATTTTTATAAATGGGTCACGGGATTATGCAACATATCTATTTTCTTCTTTTAGTTTTTCATTTTGAATTTTCCTGAAATTAATCTCTTGCTTTTATAAGAGAAAACTATCATAACAATGTTCACATTTTAAATTAGTTAAATAAAATACCACCTTCATTATGTCACTTTCCTGCTCAAAAATCTACAGTGGTTTCCTAGTAACCAGGGGCTATCCTATTAAATTCACACGCCTTCAAATATTTTCTATCAAACCTGAGCATGTCCAGAAGCCTCAGCATGACATAAAAGACTCTCCCCACCAGTGCTGACCTACCTGCCTCCCTCCCTAGCCCTACATAACTTACCTTCCTGCACACGTCCATATAGGAGACACACAGGACCTCTCCCCAACACATGGAAGTCCTTTTCACATACACATCTTTGCTAACCTTCTTACTTAACTTGAAATTCCTCTTCTTTGTCTCCCCACCTCTCATTCACTGTCAGCTCTGCTGGAAGGTCCCTCTGCTCTAGGAAGCAGTCCATAACATAACCAACTGCTGCATCTTCCTTGATCCAGGTGCCTTGGGCTCACATCCAGCACAGATTAGTTTCCATTTTCTCTCTTCCCTGGGAGACTGTGACTTCTGGGGCACATACTCATCTCTGTTCTCCCCAGAACCTAGCTCATTACCTAGCTCAAAGGGGCACTGAATAAATGCTTGTTAAATTAAGTTTTCATCTCAACTGTTCTATTTCACAGAAATCTCAAATACAGAGATTTCTAATACTCCAGCCTAGCAAACACCTGCCTCAATGCTACCTCCCATTTCAAACCCACTTACTATATCTGCCATGCTTTCTAAGTGGGATTCCAGCTACAGCATGACTCATCACATTCCACCTTCCTCACAACTCTTGTCATTTCCTTCACAGAGTGCTTCCCCTCCCTAACCACATTCCCCTGAACTTCCCCCACGTGCTCCTCTGTCTTTATATTCTCTACCAGACCTCTCTAAAGCTGTTGTCACTCGGACCCTGGGTGCGCAATATTATTAAGCACTCCGCTATTGTTGCTTGCAACCTCCCCCATTTGACTATAATCTCCCTAACGAAAAATAATGTGACAAATTACTTGGAGTCCCTGAGTCCCTGATACAGTACTCAACACAAAGAGCTCCACCCCAATGATCACAGCATTCCTTTGCTCTGAGAAAAGAGTTCAATTTAGCTGAGATGCAACCATTTTACTAATATGGCCAATGTACATCACTGAGTTGCAAAAGGCGAAATGCTCCTGGAGACTTCCCTCTCGCCAGTAAAGGAAACCAATATATAACCAGACCCCTTTTGTAGTCACTAGCAGTAGGAGAAAATGTCCTAGTTTTACATTTATCAGTTACACCAGAAGACCACCATGAACCCCTGAGGAGAGCAGGATATTGAGGCAGGCAGTGCTTAAAATCGGTGTCAGTATCTCCAGGTCTGACACACCTGCCTGGCAAGAGCACTGCAGGGCTCGGGTGCTGAAGCATCTGCTTCATTCACCCGATACTTACAAGGCCTGCCTTTTCTTCAAATGATTTTCTCATGGACAATCACAAGCAAGAGCAGTGTTAGACAACAGTTTCAGGGCTTGAGAAGTGTCATTTTGCTGGGCCAGCTGGGAAGTCACCCTGAGCGATGATGGGACAAACTCCCCCTGAAAGGAGAGAGCCTCACCTAGATAAGATAAACCCTTGAAGGAGGACAAGAAGGGTGAAGACTTCAATTAGTTGGGGAATGTGCTTTAAGATAGAATCGGGCCTGTGTTCCAACTGTAGTCTTTTCATACTGTGGCGAGTTTCTTAACTGTGTCTCCCCCACCACATACACTTTCGTAGGATTTGTAAAGTAAACAGAAAAGTGGAGAGTTCTCAGTAAGAAATAAAAAATGAAGATGTATAAGAAAAAAGCATTCAATTTCTCTCTACCCCTTCCCTCTACTACCATCCAATGCTATACAACCATCTTTCTATGTGTCCTCAATTCAACAGATTATAGCAAGAACTAAATTGGACCAAATTCTAGTCTATGAATTCTAAAAAAAAGATAAACTTCAATCTCAACACAAATAGCTGTAATCCTGAAGAGGGCTGTATCCTCTTGATCACCACGAACTTCCTACCTAAAAAAAGCAATGCAAAAGAAATCTTAAAACACTATAGATTAACATTTACTATCCTATGCGTATTTAAACCGGAAAGAGTTAAACTTTGTTGACTTTGGCATTTAGTAATTTCTTCCTGCAAACTGAAATTCAGCGTGGAATGGTGGTGAAAGCACAATGCTTGATGGCTGCACATCTGGGATGGCACACAGTTCTACAACTTGCTGGATGGATAGCTCCCTCAGAAAACACTATCAGTGTCTTTTATCTATAAAGTGGGCATAATAATGCTGATACTCTATATGCTTTGTGTATTTTTGAAAAGGCAAAATTAGAAATTGCTCCTGCACTGTAAAACATTATTCAAATAAAAGTGCAGAATATAGTCAAGCAAGGAAAGAAAAACTGGTATTAATAACAAAACATTAAAATCTGTAGGATAGGTCCTGTCAAGGGCTATGAATATTTGTCTCAACAATTACCAAATTTTATTTTTGAGCCTCTTAAAAAGGCACCAACTTTCATGGGTGCACCTGGCTAGCTCAGTTGCTATATCATACAAATCTCAATCTTGGGGTTGCGAGAGTTCGAGCCCCATGCTGGGGGTATAGTTTATTTAAAAAAAAGTCACGAACTTTCTTTTAAAAACATATGAATTTAAAAACATATGAATTAAATCTGAATGTGTGAGTAGTGTCTTAATGGTGGATCTTTCTACTGATGGTTAAAGGGTCTGGATTACCAAATGGGTAAGTCTCAGAGTCCTTATTTCTTTTAATCCCTGGGGGTGAGGAATGGCCAGACTCAACACCAGATCTTCAGGCCAAGGGCCATGTCATCCTAGGTCAGAATAGCATTCAGGATCACATCAGCTCGGTCAGGGTCTCATCAGGGTCTGGCCTCCCTCTTCATCACCTTGAAAGTTAAGCCAATCGAGGTCTCTGGGTCTTCCAAAATAAGGCCAACACTGAGCTAAACCTATGTGCAAATGCACAATTTCTTGAGGATAAAAGTGTGTGTGGGATGCCTGGGTGGCTCAGTGGTTGAGGATCTGACTTCAGCTCAGGTCGTGGTCCCAGGGTCCTGGGGTAGAGTCCGCATGAGGCTGCCCAGGAGGCCTGCATCTCCCTCTGCCTATGTCTCTGCCTCTCTCCTTCTCTGTGTCTCTCAGGAATAAATAAATAAAATCTTAAAAAAAAAAAAAGTCGTGTTTGTGATTGATGGCTCTACCAGCAAGATGTCAGCAAGGAATTGTTAAGGAAGTGCCTCCTGAGCACATGGCATTCTCCAGTTCCACAAAAGCAGCACACAGGTTCAACGAGAAACTATGAACCAGGCCTCATCTCAAAGATGGGTCTTTGTCTACCCTTGAATTTCAGGGAGCAGAGTACTTTTGAAATATACCTTGGAAAATACCTCACTTGTAAGTAAAAATTATATATTCAGAGTACTGTCAGTGCTTATCCAAAAGACAGTGTAAAGCTAAGCAAAATATTCTGTTAACAGTAAAGGAAGTATCATGATTTTAATTCTGGAGTGCTAAGTCAACTAATCTTCAATGTTTTGTGTTCAGATGACAGGCAGGCAGCAGAACCTAGAGTTTATGCTTGTCCAATTAATCAAATAACCTCCATGCCACTTATCCTTGGAATTGGCATTAGAAAAGCACCCATGTGCCCCCAAATCATATAAATTCCATGGTTTCCTATTCATTAAATCCAGGTTGGCTTATGCTGATATGTCATATTTTGACACGTAGCCACAAGGGATATACAATCAAAATTAAGAGGAGACCCTAGCTAAAATTGGCATGCCCTACTCAAATGAACAATTTATGCCTACACATGGATAAAAATGTATATATCTTCTCCAAATGATGAATATTAAACTGTTAGAAAGACAGAAAGATATAATTTACTTACTCATTTCTTTCTGTTTTCAACCAAACATACTTAGGGAGTGTTCACATCATAGCAAGTACACATGCTATTATTACATGTAATTATATACCCACTATCAATACTACTAACATCATGGTATTTACTGAATAAAACCTACAGCATTAATAAAATCCTATTTTTCTCCTGCTTTCAACCTGCTTATTACAGCTTCCCTCTGCATTTGGAATAAATGTCCAACTCCTCACTATCGCCTCCAAGCCTCCAGCCAGTGCTCACTCTGAGCCCACCTCATGCCACCCCCACCCCATTCCACAACCTCGCAAACCCCCTGGCCCTGTCCCACCATCACTCATCCTACCCCTGGCACACCAGACTTTTTTGTTCTTTGTCCCAGAGTGAGCTAGGAGAAAAGCCATCCCTGGCCCCCCCACCCCGCCCTGACCCTGCAGTTTCCTTTGTTTGAAAAGCTTTTCCCCAAGACCTCTGTGTGGTAAACTTCTCAGATCTCAGGTCAAATGTCATCTCACCAGTAGGGTTTCCCTGGCCATCTTAACTACTGATGTCCTCCACCTGCAAGCACCTCTACCATGTCCCTTATTGCCCATTTTTTCTCTATAGCACAAATATATTTTGTTCTGAAAGCTATTTTTTGGCCCACTAAAATGTGAGTTCCAGTAGGTCAGCTGGTTCTTTTTAGTGCAGTGTCTGGAAGCTGTGCCTGGCACACAATAGGTCCACAATACATGTTTGTTACATAATTGAATGCTGGGCTAGAAGCCGGACAAAACAAGTTATGGATGTGGCAATCCACATGCCTGAAACTATCTAATGACTGAGAAATAAATGGAAACAGAAAAATATTTAGCAGTTGGACACTAAATTATGATTAAGTAATCAAGTTTAACTGAAGGTATCCAACACAAATAAATTTAACACTATTATACAACATGAATA
Organism: Vulpes vulpes; assembly: GCF_048418805.1. Lineage (NCBI taxonomy): Eukaryota > Metazoa > Chordata > Mammalia > Carnivora > Canidae > Vulpes > Vulpes vulpes. Next base: position 71,123,811 of record NC_132795.1, on the reverse strand, counting down.
AATTGTTTAATAAAATAAAGAAGGGTCACGGGGCTCAGTTGGTTAATTGTCTGCCTTTGGCTCAGGTCATGATCCTGGGGTCCTGGGATCGAGTCCCACCCCCCACCCCATGTTGGGCTCCCTCCTCAATGGGGAGTCTGCATCTCCCTTGCCCCTCTCCCTGTTTGTGCTCTCTTGCTCTCTCTCAAATAAATAAATAAGATCTTTTAAAAAATAAAGAAAGAAAGAAGGGTCACATGGAAATGTGAGTGACCTAGACTGGGAAGGCTTTCTGAAATTTGATAATGAAGAACCTGATGAAACTTCTAATATGATTTTATGGACTGAATATATCTTCCCCAAATTCATATGTTGAAGACCTAACCTCCAATGTGATGGTATTTGTAGGTGGGGCCTTTGGGAAGTAATTAGATTTAAAGAGGTCAAGAGAGTAAAGCCCCTGTGATGGGAACAGTGTCCTTATAAAAAACAATAGAGAGAACAAACATATCTCCCTCTCCTCCTCCCCTTTCTTCCCAGCTCTCCATGTAAGGACAGCCAGAAGGCAGCCTTCTGTAAGCCAAGACGAAGGACCTCATCAGACACGAAGCCTGCTGATAACCTGATCTTGGACTCCAACCTCTAGAACTGTGAGATGTAAATGTCTGTTATTGAAATCCCCCATCTATGGAATATTTGTTACAGTAGTCCAAGCTGACTGATACACATAGTGTCTGCTATGGTACATACTGCCTGGAATATCATAGCTGTTCAATAAATATCATGGAACTTTAAAATATTCAAACTAAGAAAAACTTAAAATGTTATTTTCGTTTTCTCAGTGAATATTTTTAAGGACCACTTCTCTATAATCCCTACTGATGTTCCACTCCAGCATAAATACCAGATTTGTGGATATTAAAATCAGGCAGTAGAAAAACTATCCATGAATCTAGGTAAGATATAACTTGGAAGAAAAAAATTTTTTAAGTAGGGAGGATTTTTTTTTTTTAGCCCTACAAATTTCAAAGAGCCTTTGCAAGTGCAAACAGACTTCAGCTTTTTCACGTTTCTCATGCCCAGAAATTGGGACATTATAAAATGCCAGGAATCCTTTCAATATCTAAAATATGTGATAAATGCAGAAGAAACTCTCAAATGACCAAGATAACTTCTGTGGAGCTGCCAAGAAGCCAGATGCTTCTTTCAAAAGAATATCAATTTGGCTTTGAAAGAATCTGTGGCCTTAGCCCCAAACAGGAAGGGCAGGTGGGATGACATGGTGTGCAATGCACATTCCCGTCCCCTCAGCAAGCATCTTCTGACAGCAACACTGTGTTACTACCAGGCTTGGCGTCATGTGCAAAACACATGGCTCTGCTGTAGATGAGGACAGGAATTGGAGGGATTTGGTCTGGGGCCATGCAAAATGAATTCTGTACAATCACATGGGGAGAATGTTATATTGAAAAAGATGCAAAATAGCTTCACCACACTTGAGATTTTTATTTTCAGAGAAACTAAACATGGTTGAAAAAAAATAGCTGCATTCAAAAAAAGTTTCATGATGCAGGATACTAGAAAATACAACTTTTCTTTTTAACCAACACATACCACAAAGAGCAATTGTTTTTACTATTGCCATCTACCAAACTATCAACTGTGTGATCTTTTGCCTAATTATGAACATTTTAAAGGCCCTATTCAAGTGCATTTGTTTTTCTACACACACTTGTGAAACTAACATGATGATTTGGCTTGAAATAATGAATCCAAGGGGTTTTTTTGTAGTTGTTGCCGAGGTCTTTTTGTGTTTTTAAGAAAGCCTAGACTCCATTCCTACATTTGCCACTCCTAGTGGAGTTCATCTGAGTTTAAATTTGCTGCCAAAATTATTTTTTCAGTATCTTTAACACTGGCTGGTCTCATGAGAGTTTGTGTGCCCTGGGCTTTCATAATTAGGCAGCTCACACCTGAGCATCTCTGCCTCTGGTAATTAGATCTCATGGTGGTACTTTCCTCCCCATCCAGCCACTGGGCCAGGACTGAACATATTCAGGAGCTGTGACTGGGAGCAGCACTGCTCTTACCCTTTCTCCGCACCCTCCTCCGCCTCGAGGTGGCCAGGTTCTCAATTATATGGTCAATGCCCGGAGGGCAGGAATGCATCCTCCACTTCTGCTCTCTCTGGGCACCTAGCAGAATCCTCACTCATGGAAGACAGCTTATAAACATTCCCTTCCCAGCAGTAATAATATCTACATATTCATAAACGGTTACATGTTTTGAGCAAAATAGTTCTTTCTGTATTTATCTGCCCCTGTGCTCTAAATATTGGGGATGGTACAAAGAGAAAATCTCTGGATGAGGCTATTGAATTTAATCAGAATTACTCCTTGTACATCTCTCCCTTTAGATCTGTCTATATGAGTTAGGGAGTGCAACGAACTTCAACACCGTTTTTCAAGATTTTTTTCATTCTCAACACCCAACCTAAGTTCACTTTCCTGGCCCAATGCAGTAGCCAATAGTGAAAGGGAATTCTCTAAGCAATAAATAGAAATGCATACTGTCTCATTTTTTTTCTCTGTGGGTTGGCCTACTGTCTGCCGGTTCATGGGCTAATGGCATTCAGTTTTGGTTGATCTCTGAGATTCAGTCTGGGGGACGTTTATATTCCTTCAAAAATAACCTAGAGATGTGCCAAAGAGGAAAAAAGAAAACGGTAATGTCCTTTCAGGGGCCTGCCAAACCCTTCTGTCCCATGGCTGTCTTGCTGTCCTTCAGGTCAGACCACATCAAGCAATGAGACAGACCTGACCAGATGGACTGGAACAAGGTCGGTTGGAGGATCTAACAAGTACAGGGTGGTAATGTGCTTTGGGAGAAAGAGCCTCAGCCCAAGGGCTCCTAAGCACCTCCCCAGCCATCCTCATCAAATTCAGAGCCACCATATCATCATTGGTCTGAAAGGAGAGGAAAGGGAAGGGAAGGAATACACCGTGGCCATGGGGGCAATGGAGGGGCAAGAATGGGAAGAGGTAGGAAATTGGCGATTTTCTTTCATCAAGTGGCCAGTGGTAGCTATTGAAGACTGTGAAATAACCTCAGGAAAGCAAGCAATTGATGAGTTATGGAGCAGCTACTATCTAGCAGCAGCAATCGTATTTTTATCAGCGTTCTTGCTCTGCCTCTAAGAAGCAGAGAAAATGGCCAAGCAACTACAGACAAATCTACTTCTTAATAAGAACAGCCACCATTATTGAGTGCTCACTGTATGTCAGCTATTCTGCTAAGAATTGCCTTAAATCTTCCCTTTAAGGGTACCAATAAATATTTATTATTCATATATATATATATATAAAATTTCTAACCTACTTTACAATCCTGTTATGTTGGTTATTAGTCAGGTTTCTCCAGAGAAATAGAATCAACAAGGGGCATGTGAGTGTGTGTTTGTGTGTGTGTGTGTGTGTGTGTGTATAAACAGATTTATTATAAGGACCTGACTCATGCAATTATGAAGGCTGACAAGGCCCAAGATCTGCAGGGTGAGCTGCAAGCTGGAGATCCAGTCTGAGTCTGAAGACCCGAGGACCAGGAGAGCCCAATGATGTAAAAACACTCACTGTTTTACTTTTCCATTTCCTCCACATAACAGTAGGTTTCAGAACTTGTACATACTGAGTCTTAGAATTCTCCAAGTATTACTGAGTACCTGCTGTGGGCCAGGCCTAACGACATAACACAGATTCTGTCCTTACAAACCTTTCTATCCTCTACCTCTAAAATAAATCCCAAAGCAACCTAAATAAAATAAACCGAAAATTAAAAAAAAAAAAAAACCTCAAAACCAATCCAGAATATATGTCCTTGACAATTTTTTAAAAGATTTTATTTATTTATTCATGAGAGACACAGAGAGAGAGAGAGAGGCAGACACACAGGCAGAGGAAGAAGCAGGCTCCATGCAAGGGACCCCGACGTGGGACTCGATCCCGGGTCTCCATGATCACGCCCTGGGCTGAAGGTGACGCTAAACTGCTGAGCCACCCGGGCTGCCCCTTCTTGACAATTTTTTAAATTCAGTTACAGTAATTAAAATCTTGAGTTTTTAAAAAGTCAACTATAAAAAATAAAAAACAAAAGTCAACTATAAGATCTAAGCCAATGTAATGCAATAATGCTTAATTCTTCGTTCAATCATTACTGTACTGATGAAATTCTCTGTAAGGAGTAAAACATCATGTCCTTTGTGACAAATTAAGCTACAAAGCTGTTTCCTCTGTTCTCTGGTTTCTAGCTTATATTAACGAGTGCCATAAAAGAAAGCCTTTAAGATAATATTTATTTGCAGAAACAAACATCGATTCAAAGCACTTAGAAGCACATATGTGCACTGAGGGGAAACACTCGAGGGAATCCTAATATTTTATCATGTCGTGTATATTATTACCGTTGTACCTGCATATCTCCATACTCAAGCCACTCTCAATATTTCATGTCTATCTCTATCCTCGACCAAAGCTGTTCTGGTGGCATACCTGCATATTACCCACAGTAATGACACCAGTAAATATCACATTTTACCCTTTGTCAGAACTGTCTAAGATTACATAAACATGATATATTTTTAAGGAGGAATGCATCTCTCTTGTTTACAATTTAACAAAGATAAAGCTATGACAAATATTATAAGCTATAAATAAAGACATCTACCATTGTACTGTACTTATTTATCTCCGGGTTGAACAAATGTTAATTATACAGAATTTGAAAATGAGACTTGTTAATGTCATTTTTAATTTAGCATGTAACAGTGTAAATGTTTTCCATTGTGTTAATTTACACCTGTTATCACAAGCTTCATTATTAGGTTTATAGTGGAGCAGCTCTCTGTGACTCTGAAATTTGCTTAAAATGGCAGAAACAATTACTAATTAGAAGGGCATGTTTACTTTAATTATATTTATTTCCTAGTCTAGTTTTATATGTAATGTACTATGGAAGTGTATGATTTAATTAGTGAAACCCATTTATCACAAGCAATTTCTCAAATGAGTGCTGCTTAAAAAATACAACAGATTCATTCAGAGTTTCGTAAATTCCTTAGATGATATTTCTACAGTAATAGAGTATGAAGATCTTTCACTCATGCAAACAGAATACTTTCCCACTTTTGGTTCAAATACTGCAATAACAAGAATTCAACCCTAAAATTTTTGATGCAAATTTTAAGAGATGGTGTACAAAATTTAGAAATTTATAAGCTCACGATTTTATTATCTGCACCCAAAATTAACAAAGGCTTTTATTTACTGATATTCACATTCACAAATTTCATTTAAAAGTTTTAAATATAGAAAAAGCAAATTATCTTTATTTTAAAAAAAGGATATGCAATTTTTTCTCCCTAGAATCATTCCTCTGGTACCCAAAGTACAGTTGACGTTTTCTGTCTCAAAATTGGGGTATGGTAACCATCAGTTCAAGAACTGATATTCACATGGTCTCAAAATCACCCCACAAGCTACTAAATCACAAGAGGAAGAAAATGCCTTCACTGGGGAGAAATCTAGTGGACACCACTTTAACCACATGACCAAAGCCAACACTACCACCAAGGGACAGACTGACTCTCTGTGCTTCCTGAGGTATCGCCATGAGAAGATAACCCTCCTGAAGTAGCATTCTTCATTCTTTAAGAGGAAACAACTGAACAGACACAGATTGTGGGACATTTCACAAGAACTGGCCTGGTCTATTCAATGTCACAACAGACTTTGAAAAAACTGAGAGACTATTTTTTTTTAATTTTTATTTATTTATGACAGTCACACACAGAGAGAGAGAGGAGAGAGAGAGGCAGAGAGATAGGCAAAGGGAGAAGCAGGCTCCATGCACCGGGAGCCCGACGTGGGATTCGATCCCGGGTCTCCAGGATCGCGCCCTGGGCCAAAGGCAGGCGCCAAACCGCTGTGCCACTCAGGGATCCCGAGAGACTATTTAAAAGAGATTAAGGAGGGGTGCCTGGGTGGCTCAGTTGGTTAAGTGGCCAACTCTTCATTTCGGCTCAGGTCATGACATAGAGCTCTGAGTAGTGTTCCACACCTACTTAAGATTCTCTCTCTCCATCTCCTTCTGCTCCTCTCCACTCCCCCACCCCATGTGCATGTGCTGTCTCATAAATAAATAAATAAATAAATAAATAAATAAATAAATAAATAAGGCTAAGGAGATGGGACAACTAAATACAGTATGTGGTCCTTGTTTGGATCCTGGGTTGTTTTTTTTTTTAAATAGCTATAAGGAAAATAACTGACACAACTGGGAAATTTAAATCTGAATTAATACTAGATGATATTATTATGTCAAAGTTGTATTTTCCCGGTTTTTTTTTTTAAGATTTTAGTTATTTATTCATGAGAGACACAGAGAGAAAGAGACATAGGCAGGGGAAGAAGCAGGCTCCATGCAGGGAGCCCGACATGGGACTCGATCCCAAGTCTCCAGGATCATGCCCCAGGCTGAAGGTGGCGCTAAACTGCTGAGCCACCCAGGCTGCCATTTTCCTGGTGTTTTAATGGTAACAGATTTTGTAAAGGAAAAACTGATTCTTAGGAACCTGAAGTGGGTAGGGATGAATTGTCATGGTCTGCAACATTCTTTCAAATTTTCAGAGAACAGAGTGGGAGCTTTGCAGCAAGTGCAGCGAAATGCCTGGTACACAGGGTTGGGGGGCGGGGTGGGGGTAAAGAGTTCATCATGTTCATTACACCCTTGTTCTAATTTTTCTGTAACTTTGAAATCAGAAGTTTGGAAATAGGAGTCCTCCAACAGGCAGAATGGGAGACCAAACTAGGAATACTCTATACAACTTCTTAGATACAGACTTGCAAGAAACATTATTGCACTACTCTGAATTTAAACTTCTTAGCATGAATATTAAACCCATTAAAATGGGCAGAGTTACATTTGGAACTCCATATATTGACTCAAAAATTCCCGTGAAGCACATTCTTTCTAGTCACCTTATGTTTTTAGACCCCAGAAAGAATCCATGCTATTGAATAGCCGAGACACTTCTCACTAAAGACATGCACCCCACCAGCCTGGGTGAGAAGTATAGTGCTTAGATTTATCAGAAAAGATGTATTTTGGGCAGCCCCGGTGGCACAGCGGTTTGGCACCACCTGCAGCCTGGGGTGTGATTCTGGGGACCTGGGATCAAGTTCTGCATCGGGCTTCCTGCATGGAGCCTGCTTCTCCCTCTGTCTGTGTCTCTGCCCCTCTTTCTCTGAGTTTATGAATAAATAAATAAAATCTTTTTAAAAAGATGCATTTTTAGAGTTTTATTTGAGGTTTTATTTTTAGAGTTTAAAATGTATTTTTATACATTTTATTTAATTGTAAGACAGTTAGTGTAAGTTCCCTAACACAGTTTCTACATTCGTAGAAACACACTCTCTTAAGAAAGGAAAACAAACATCAGCATACCCAGGATTTGCCTGGCTAGGAGAAATCCCCCAGAACCCTAAAGTTCAGAGCTTTCCCTGCTCATCCCCAACCAGGCCAGGCTAGTATTTCCTACAAATGCAGATATATACTGGACCACACCCACTAATTCCCTCCTGGCAGGTGAACTAAGGATCTCTTTTAGGAAGATGCCTGCTGCAGTCTGATTAATGTGAATTAACAACCAGTAAGGGGACGTCCCACTGGAGGAGGACTGGTAAGAAGGGCACTACATTCCAGGATCCCTGTCCCCAATCCTCCCCTATCCAAAGAACTATACGACACACACTCTGTTACTCCTTGAGTCTGCCACCAAGCTTTCCAGTTACCTATGGCATTTATAGGCAATACTAGCGAAGTTATCTTTTAATTAAATTTCTGATTTCTCCCCATGGCAGGGCCTTTTGCTTGCAACTCAGTCATTCTGGCAGTCTTCATTAAATGTGGTTATCCTGCTGGTTAGGGAAGATAACAAGCTTCTTGGCCAAGGGTCGGTCCACTCCCAGGCCAGCCCTGGATTTTAACCTGTGGGGGTAGACCAGGCCTAGCTAAGGAAGTAAAAAGACCTGGAAAATCCAAGCTGAGCCACTAACACCTCTCAGGAGGGTACAGAGGGCTGCTAGTGAAGAACAAGTTAAGGCCAGGGTAGCCAATCCATGGATAAATTGGCAGCTCAGCAGCTTTTAACAGTCTTCAAACACACTGCATTTACAGATTCTGAAACTGAAAACACATCTTCTATCTACAGAAACAGAAGTATTGGGATGAGGCAAAGCTCGCTTGGAGAAACAAGAGAGGCTAGTAGTGACCCAGATTAGGCAGTAGCGTCTTACAACTGCCTTTAGCAAGCTGTAAAAAGTCCAAAGGTAAAAGGAAAAAAACTGAAACGGCTTACATTTCTAACCTACCATTTACATAGAGAGTTGAAAGTAAAAGCCAGGGAGCTTTACAGGCATAGATTATTTGTGTGTGTCTGTACCTCTGAGTTTATAGATGTACAACATGCACTGCATGTGTGTTTCAAGAAGGGGAGAGGCCGCTGAAGAGGCTAAATTTCAGCAAAATGTAACCTTCGCCTTAGAAACCAGGAACTGGAGTAATTAGATTACAATCTTTCCAACACTGTGGGAGAGATTTGATCAATTAGAGCCAAGATCAGTTACATTATTTGGTTTACCTAAGTAATGGACCCTTAAATGCAATCAATACTTCTCCAGGCTGTGAGTCCTCAAGACCTAAGATGCATTCAGCAAAAAAAAAAAAAAAAAAACACAAATGGATTTTCAAAGGGCTTTAGGATGTTCAATCACAGACTGAGGAAGGGGACTGGAGAGGGTGGGAAGAAGGAAGGAAACCCAGTTCTAAGCTTGCTATATGGAGTCTTCCTTTCCTTCCCTCCTTTGTGTGCTATGTTCACATTTGTTTGTCTTGTAGTTCACGTGATTTAAATGTTTTACCATAACGCCTTAATCCAGGGATGAGTAGCCATGTGATTCCGTTTGTTTAAAATTTCAGTATTGAATCTAATTTGATAGGGGAAACAGTAAGATTTCTAATTATGGTTTAAGAAATTGACAAAACTTACATTGTGAAGTTGTGTTTTTTTTATTTTTTTTTTATTTATTTGAGAGTGAGCACGAGTTGGGGTTGGGGGGAGAGGGGGCAGGGAGAAGCAGACTCCTCACTAAGCAGGGAACCCCATGTGGGGCTTGATCCCAGAACCCAAGATCATGACCTGAGCTGAACCTTAGCTGACTGAGCCACCCAGGTGCCCCTAAATTGTGAATTTTTAAAGTAAAATGGCAGAAACAACTCTAGATCTTCTATCTTCCCCACACACACACCATCTCCCCTGCAGGAATGAATTTGGGAAAGGGCAATGGGGATGCCATGCTCATTTTGTCTGGGGACTACCTAGAGCTACCTTCTAGAACTATTCTTGCTGAAAATGATCCAGAAGAGCCCCAAACTTTCCAACTACCTACTCAAGTCCAAGAGCTGGGTTTAGACTGCCCTTCAGAGTGGCGAGTCCACTTACCAACTTAGAGGGTTTAGAGCCTAAAGATAATGTACTTGTACATCTAGACAGAATACTCCTCAAAGCATCCTAAGTCCATCTACTATCATCCTAAATTCGGGCAGGACAGGGGCAGCAGCACCCGCCAGCATTTTCTCCAGCAGCCCTCTTTGAGTATCTGCTCCGGCATGGGGCACCTGCAACACACAAGCCTCTTACCAGTGATTTGTTTAACACACTTGTAATAATTAGAAAGTTAAGCAACTAATTCCTGACTTCCCCAGGAGTAGGGCTTCTATTAAAAGGTGTGGGGAAATGTGACAAGAGAGGAAGTGGAAGGGGGTAAATTTATACTAAGAGGCTTTTTTGCATAGCTTTTAAGTCTCTGTAGCAATGATGAAGAGAAGCCGGGATAATCTAAAACAACAGGTAATCAAAAAGTCATTTATATTTGCCTTTTATCATCAATTATCTTCCTCTTGGCAGCAGTTGAAAAATTATGTTTTACTCAAAAGTCAGCCTGTTGACTTTATTTATACAACACCTGAACTGTGTTGGGTGTCAGCACGTTAGCCACCACGGAATTTCAAATTCTGCTGTTTGACAGTAACTGGGAGCTGACTCTGAGAGCAATCTTCTGAATAACTGCATTATTATTGTTCCCTAAAGTCAGATGGGCTCAGTGCCAGCAGTGTAGAAACATGCAGGGGCATGACATTAGAAGCTTGAATCTAGGCTGTCAATTCAAATAACCTTCTTCCAAAATGAAGAAAATGCATCTGGAGCTCAGTCTTCTTGTCTGTGGGATGGGGATAATAATGTGTGACTTGAAGAGCTAATTTGAACTAGAAAAAAACTATGCATGTGAAGTGCCTAGAATAGTATTTGATACCAGGTAGGTGCTTAGCCTGTTTTGATGGCTGTCAGGAACAATGTCCTGGAGGCAGAGCCCCCCCTTTGAGTGTCCTGCATCTTTCTGGCCAATTATCTGCCTGTTCTCCACAAGGAGGTCAGATGTTGAGAACACAAGGGAGCTGCTACCACCCCCAGCCCATGGACTGCCACTCACCTAATTATGCATGCCAGCGGTATCCTACCTGGAGATCCCTCTTCCTCCTCCTCTTCAGAGCATTAAAAGATTAACTAGCATTTCAGGCTCCTTGAGAGGCCTGCAGGAGGTTTATGTATAAAATGGAAGTAATTGAGCCTAAGGCTGTCACCTGTTGGTACACTGACCACCTCTGTATCTAGTTGACAGGTGTGCTCCCCAAAATTGCACACTACTTTCCAGTGGCTACAGTGCTTGCCCTGGTTATGGTTTCTCACCCCGAGGCATTACTTTTTCATTTCTTCTAACAGAGTCAGTTTAATTCTGTGCATTGGAGAAGATCCTGGAGGTCACCCACACACCACCCACATCTACTGAACAGTCTGGCCAGAGAAGCAAAGGACTGTGGATTGAGGAGACCCAAATCCTAAAGCTGCTTTGGCCACAGGAGCACCTTGGGCAAGTCACATCCTGAGACTGTTTTCTTTTCCACGAAATGAAGACACTGCATTAGAAGGTCACTGTGAGGGCAGCCCCCGTGGCTCAGCGGTTTAGCACCGCCTTTGGCCCAAGGCCTGATCCTGGACACCTGGGATCAAGTTCCACATCAGGCTCCCTGCATGGAGCCTGCTTCTCCCTCTGCCTGTGTCTCTGCCTGTCTCTCATATTAATAAATAAAATCTTTTAAAAAAAGAAGAAAAGGGTCACTGTGATAGTAGCTGATTTGATGTGTTGATCTGACTAGGCTATGGATGCCCAGACATTTGGTCAAACACTATTCTGAGTGTGTCTGTGAATGTGTTTCTAGATTGGATTAACAGCTGAGTCAGTAGTCTGAGTAAAGCAGACTGCTCTCCACAGTGTGGGTGAGCTTCATACAATACAATGAAGGCCTGACTAGAACAAAAAGGCAGTTTCTTCTGAGGAAGAGAGAATTCTTTCTGCCCAACTACCTTCAAAGTGGGACAAGGGCTTCTTCCTGCCCTCAGATTTGAACTGAAACATTAACTCTTCTTGGGTTTTGAACCTGCAGGCCTTCTGACTGGAACTGATACCATTGGCTTTTCTGGTTCACAGGCCTTAAGGACTCAGACTAGAACTTACATTATTGGTTCTCCTGGGTCTCCAGTTTGCTGATTGACCCTGCAGATCTTGGGACTTGCTGGCTTCCATAACCACATGAGCAATATATCTTTTTATAAATATATAAATACACAAACATACACACATATATCCTATTGGGTCTGTTTCTCTGAAGAACCCTAATACAATCATCAAGAATATTTTCAACTCTAACCCATACCAAATAGTCATGTAATCTTCCCTTGAACACGTCCTAGAGAGGGGACTTCCTTGCTTCCCATGGCAGCTCATCCTACCCCTGGGCGAGAATCCAAAGCAGAATCAGCCATATCCTCAGCTATAAGGAGCTTAGATCTAACAAATGTAATCTGACCTAAACAGGGTATAGTATCTTTGCTTTTCATTATAATTAGGTTAACGCAGGCTGAGACTGCCTTGGTTGTTATTGTTGATTTGGTTTCATTTTGGTTTTCCTGGTTATATCATAATGTTGGCAGTTAACTCTCAGCTCATTTTCACATGAATTACAATGAGGCTAAGTCATCACCCAATACTTATACGGACATTTAGTACATAAATGCAGGACTTTGCATTTATTATTATAACCAACATCATTTTCTTACCCTAAGGGCAGAAATTTTGTAATTCTTACCCTGTCATCTAGAGAACTATCTCTTCCTTTCCCTTCTGCATCATCCAGAGATTAATTATATATATCCTTAGCTCTAACAGAAAACATGAGATGGCTCCTGGCCCCCTAGAGCACTCCTCATTAGTACCCTACCTCTGGGTCAGAGGTCTCCAGCCCTGACTGACTACACATTACATTACATGGGAATCTAAATAAATAAATAAATAAATAAATAAGCAAGCCAGTCCCAGCCTCAGTGTTTCTTACTCAGCTGGGGAGAGTGGGGAACACAAGCTAGGTATCAGTAAGAACCTAGGTGATTCTAATATATAGTTGGTCTGAAAACCCATGTTTTGTCCAGGCCAGGAGTCAGCAAACTTATTCCATAAGGAGCCAGACAGCAAATATTTTAGGCTATGTGGGCCACATGGTCTCTGTCACACTGCTCACTGTTCCCTTTAGCAGAAAAGTAGCCATAGGAATGAATGGCTTGACTGTGTTCCAATAAAACTTTATTTATAAAAACAAGCAGTGGGCTATACTGGCTCATGGGCCATGTTTGTCAAGTCATCCATTCACCACAAGTTTTTAAATGGCTGTTGCTCTCTCTTGCAGCAAAAAGGAAAGCCATCGAACTGTATTATCACCCACCTCACATCTCTCTATCTTGCCACGTCACAAGAGACTCTCAAATGTCTTGTTAAAATCAATATTCACTATCTGGCATCCTATCCTCTTCCTGTGTCACACTAATGATCCCATCCAAACAGGAACAAACTTGTTCTTAGAGAATCCTTTGTGTCTCCCAGTAATCACTGCTGCCTTTTTATATGTTCACAAACATCTGTTTAATATCGCTTCTAGAATTTCATCAGACACTGACTTAAGCTCACCCATCTGTAGTTTCTAAACTACGCTTTCCCCCCTTGAAAACTGGTACATGTTCACTGAAATCATTTACAATCTTTTGGCATCCTATTTGCCTTGATTCACAAAATATTATCTAAAGTGGTTCCACAATCACATCTGCAAGTTCTTTCAGTGCACAGGAGACCTAAATGCATTTTTAGCAGCATTTATTATCTCTTCTATCTTGGGCTTTAATTTCTTGTAACCATCTTCATTCCTCCCATACCAATTTCAAGATCATTTTTCCCGATAAATATGATAACATCAAAATAGGAGTAAAGCAGTTCTGCTTTCTCCATGTCATCTGTTTATACTATACCATCATCTGTTCTAAATAAGGCTATGTCTCTCTTTTCTTTCTTTCTTTCTTTTCTTTTTTTTTTTTTTTTTTTTTTTGCTTCAAATATAATTATTTTAAAACCCCTCCACACAGGTGACCATATGCCTGGGACAGTCTGATACATATCTTTTGCCCTGAGGTAAATGTTAAGAAAGCCCTCTTTACTCCAAAAAGCATTCAGTTTGAACAGCTGGCTCCATAGGAAAGCTAAGGAAATGGAAGTAGACAGCACTTCACAGGCTTGATGAGTTCTCAGGTCCCTCACACTCTCAAGAAAAAGAGAAAAACATCTCTGCTGTCTCTAGCCACACTGGATTCATTTCCTGGATCTGCCATTTACTAGCTGTGTGATCTGTGAATAAGTTCTTTACTCTATTTTAACTCCTGACTGGATTCTGTAGAATCTTCATATCTATTAGATGAACAAATATGTGATCAGAGTCCTTTGCGCACATGTATCACAGAGCAAATACCCAATAAATGTTACCTACTATTACTACTAGTAAAATTACCAGTATTATTAATTCCTTCAACTCCCTCCATGGGTCGCAGTATGTGCAACCCTCTCTTGGTGGCTTGTCCTTCCTCTTCTATTAGTCACGAATTCTTTCTTCTCATTAATCTCTTGCTATTCATTCAAACTCTACCTTGCCACAGTCTTGTAAAGTCATTCCTATCTTGTTGAAGAAATCTTTGTCTCCACTAGACACAAAGAGAGCTACGATGTGCAGAGGAAGTTTCTCCTCTGGCAAAAAAGCAACCTGCATCTCTAACCTGCATGATTCGAGAGCTGCTCTAGTGGGAATGCACAAACATATTTCATGAATCCCTCAGCATCTATATTTCTTGGAACAAGATAAACTGCTATCCTTCGTGGTTCCCTTGGGAACACATCCCGAAAACTTGGGAGATTTCAATTTTCAAATAGCTAGAGTAAATCACACCAGCTAGATGATATGACTATGTAATAAACTTTCTAGGAAAAAGTCTGACCTAAGCCATATTCAAGTAAGGGCATTAGAAAAAGGACCACACAGAAAAAAGTAAGTGATAGTTGGTGTTTCCGGGTCAAAAATAGCAGCCGTTTATTGAGTGACTACTATATGCCAAGACATGACATCCTAGGCATTTTAGAAATGTTATATTACGTATTCCTCTCAGAAATTCTGCAGTAAAATGAGGCTCAGTACTCACTCAACCAAGGCGCATAATTGATAAATGGCAGGAATAGCATTCACGCCAGATCTTCTGAACCCAAGTCTAAGCTCTTTCAGATATACCAGGCTTTTTTTATAAAGACAATCCAAGCTTGTTTTTAGACACAGTTGAAAAATAAAAAGCCACCATGAAAAAAGCAAAACTAGTAAGATTTATATACATTTTAGAGAAATGTATACACCTTGATCGTTGAATGGGTGGTTGACTTTAATCAACAATTTTGGATGATGAAAGGCTAGTATCCCAAAGGTGCTTTTTATGTAATACTTACATAATATATACAAGGCCCATAGTTCAAAGCAGATAACTACAATGGAGTAAAATTCCAAGAGACTCAAGAAAGGTATCACTTTGATTCATCCTGTGTCCCAAAGAGAAAGTGGGACCAAAGAGAAAGTGTTCCAAAGAGAAAGTTGAAGAAATCTTTGTCTCCACTAGACACAAAGAGAGCTACGATGTGCAGAGGAAGTTTCTCCTCTGGCAAAAAAGCAACCTGCATCTCTAACCTGCATGATTCGAGAGCTGCTCTAGTGGGAATGCACAAACATATTTCATGAATCCCTCAGCATCTATATTTCATGTAGTGGCCCAGAGTTGGTTTTAAATTTGGAAGATGGGGTTCTGTTATGAACTGAATGTTTATGTATTCCCAAAATTCCTATGTGGAAGTCCTACTCCCCAATATTATGGTATTTGGAGATAGGGCTTTTAAGAGGTAATAAAGTTTAGAAGAGGTCATGTGATAGGACCCTCCATGATAAAATTAATGCCCATATAAAAAGTAGAAAAGTCCATAATTCCTCCCTCTCTCCACCGTGTGAGGATACAGCAAGAAGGCATATGTCCACAAACCAGAAAGAGAGGCCCTCCTTGGTAATGCAATCAGCTGCCTGTCACCTTATCTTGGACTTTCCAGACCTTAAACTATGAGGAACAGATGTCTATCGTTTAAGCTACCCAATCTACAGATACTTTTGTATAGCAGCCTGAACTAAGATAGGCTCCTATCTTAGTCCATATACTTGCTACATGTTTGACCTTGTATAACACATGTGCTGTTCCTGAGCTTTCAGGATTTGAATTTCTCTTTGAAAATATATGTCCTCTTTCAGTAAATAATGCTAGGACAACTAGATATCCAAATGCAAAAGAATGAAGTTAGACGCTGTATTATGGAGCCCTACAACCACCACCATGTTCAGATATTTGCTAGAAAGACTGAGACTCAGTACCTGGTTATACTCATTACCAAGATTTGTTACAGTTATGTAGTAAAGATACAAAGCTAGATCACATGGGGAAAAGACACAAGGGAATCTGGAGAAACCCATGTGTAGACTTCCTAGGCTCTTTCCCTCCTATGAGGGGTAACACACAGCACTTTTCTCCCAGCAATAAAAATGCAGCAACATGTGTATGATGTTTCTACCTAGGGAACCCTATTAGAGACCACACACCCTAGACTTTTACCAAAAGCTGGTCACATAGGCACCTTCTTCCTAGCCCATACTATAATTACAGACCATCCGGGATTAAAAAAAAAAAACACACACAAGAGATCCCTTCCTCATACCATATATAAAAATTAGCTTGAAATAGATCAGAAACCTCAGTGTAAGATCTAAAATTATAAAAATCCCCGAAAATATAGGAGTAAATCTTCTTGAACTTGATTAGCAAACCTTTCTTAGATAGGACACCATAGTATAAGCAACAACAACAAAAAATAAAGTAGATTTCAGGGATGCCTGAGTGGCTCAGCGGTTGAGCATCTGCCTTCGGCTCAGAGCGTGATCCTGGGGTCCTGGGATCGAGTCCCACATCGGGCTCCCTGCATGGAGTCTACTTCTCTCTCTGCCTGTGTCTCTGCTGCTCTGTCTCTCTATGTCTCTCATGAATAAATAAATAAAATCTTAAAAAAAATAAAGTGGATTTCATTAACATCAAACCTTTTCTGTTTCAAAGACTATCATCAAAAACATAAAGACTCACCGAATGGTAGAAAATATTTGCAAATCTCATTTCTGATAAGGGAGTTAAAATATACAACGAACTCTTATAACTCAAAAATAAAGAGAAAATAACTTACTTAAAAATCAGGAAAAATATGAATAGACATTTCTCCAAAGACAGTATATAAATGGCCAATAAGCACATGAAAAGATGGTTATCATCCTTAGTCATTACTGAAATGTCTATCACAACCACAATGAGATGCCACTGCATAAGCAATCGGATGTCTATAATCAAAAAAAGAGAAACAAGCATTGACAAGAATATAAAAAATTAGAACCCAAATAAGCTACTAGTGAAAATATAAAATGATGTAGCCACTTTAGAAAACAGTCTGGTGGTTCCTCAACCACTTAAACATATGAACCAGCAATTCTGAAAATATTCATCCACAACAACAGCATTACTGTAGTAATCAAAAAGTATAAAAAACACATGTTCATCAACTGATGAGCAAATACATAAAATGTGGTCTATGTATTCAATGGAATACTATTCAGCAATAAAAAGGAACGAATTATTGATATGTGCTACAATATGGATAAAACCTAAAAATGTTATGCTAATAAGCAAAATAAGCCAGATACACAGGCCACATATTATATGATTTTACTCATATGAAAGGTCCAGAACAGGAAAATCCACAGAGACAGAAAGTAGATTAGTGGCTTTCTAAGGCTGGAAATAGTGGGGAGTTGGGGGATGATACCTAAAGGGTGTGGGATTTCTCTGGGGGTCATGAAGGTACTCCAAAATTGCGTGTTATGAGGGTTGTACAACTCTGTGAATGCACTGAAGTCACTGAATTGTACATTCATGGATGAGTGGTACGGTATATGAATTTTATCTCAATAAAGTTATTTTTTAAAGAAAATTATATGTTCTCATTGCTTCTAATCCAATGCAAGTTAACAAAAGAACAATGAGAAAAAGAGGGCTAATTTTGATCCAGAGGCCACTTCAATGCTCCCATCTGGCTAAAGAGTCAGCCAAGAAACCAGATGTCAGGACAAGAAGAAGACGACCCAGGATCTGGCACTGATGCCTTTGAAAGAGGACAATGAAAGCTTATCTGTCATGAAACACAGCAGTGTCCAGAGAATAAGCTTTATGATCCCAGCCATATGATGTGTTTCCTCAAAATCATAAATAAAGTTCTGCAAAACCAAAAACACAAAACGCATATGACTAGATGTATTAATCTGATACATTCGTTAACATTTAGAGAGTACCCAAAGGATCCAGGATACGCAAGTGATGATATTATTACTAAACAATGTGGGAAACACACCCTCCCCATCCTTGTCCAGTTCAACACTGGCCTCTGAGAACAGACATTTTCACACTAACCTGCCTGGCATCAGGTTATCTACTAACTTGTCTCTGAGTCATTTGAATAGGTAGTAAAGATGTTGGAAAAATAGGGTGAAAGTCCTGGCACTACAGCAGGGATGTAGATTATGACACAGAGCTTTATGTGTGTTATCTCATTAGTCCTCAACCATCCAACGTAGGATAATGATACTGCATGTGGAAATACTAAGGCACAGAAATGCTAACTTGCCTAAGGTCACCCAGCTAGGAGGAATGAAATTGCATTTCAAACCCCATCAGTCTAGCTCCAGTGATGCCCTTCATCACCACGCTAACTGCTATCTGCTCAACTAGGCTATGTGCCTGACCACCACAATTTATCTCTTCTAGAAAATGGTCAAAGGTTCTGCTGAAGTATCGATAAGACCACATATAGATATTTCTCAGTGCTATTACAAAAAGTATATAAATACCTATTTTTACTTAAGGATATCTACTTAAAATTTTGAGTAACATTTTTACTTTATGATAGTTTTAGGCATACAGAAAAGTTGCCAAGATAGTGGAAAGAATCCCTCTATACTCCATCACCAGTTCACCCTACTATTAATATCTCACATTACTCTGTATCTCTTTTATAACTAAGTAACCAACTAATATCAGACACTACCATTAACTAAGTGCCACATTTTCTTTGGATTTCACCACTTTTTTTTTTCCTGATGTCCTTCTCCTGTTCCCAGATCTCATCACATTACAGTTTGCAATAGTGGCTCTTTTGCCTTCTCTCATCCGTGACAGTTTCTCAGACTTTCCCTATTTTTTATGATATTGACAGTTTGAGGAGTGCTAGTCAGACATTGTGTAGAATGTCCCTCACTTTAGGTTTTACTGGTGTTTTCTCTCATCATTAGACTGAGATTATAGGTTTTTAGCTAAGGCTTCCAGAAGTATAGCAGACCAACTACTCTGGGATCTACAAGTAAAACAATCAGATCCTAAATAAAAATGCAATCATTATTGTTTTCTTAAGTTCAGAGGAAGCGAGAAAAATCACCAATAAGCACAAAGGAAAAAGCAAACGAAAACTGTAGCCAATGAACACAAAAAGGAGAGGGTTGGTCCTACAAGGGACAGCGCTATTTTCAAAGTGGCTTTTGGGAGGGGTTTACATGTGCCGTTGGACAGGAGCAATCAACTAAAGCTCTGGGACACCTGGGAGGTGGTGAAATGGTCGCAGGACAGCAACGCCCCAAGACAACTTGCAGAAGAAAATGCAAATACTCTCCCAGAAAAGCATCCTTGAAGTAGGTCCCAAGGCTTTGTCTACAGATTAGCATCAAATCAAATATGAGCTAGCAATCAAGGCTTACTAAGTACACATGGAAACAAAGCACCATGTATGAGAGTCAGAACAGATAACAAACAACAGATTTAGGCTACCATGGACTTCAGAAGTTTCAATTACCAGAGAAAGCCTATAAAATTATTATAGAAACATTTTTTAAAAAACAAAAAGAATCACAAAAATAAACATGCAATAAGTGACTATCAAAAGTGACCAGTTTTAGTTTTGCAACATGAAAAGAGTGCTAGAGGGGCTCCTGTGTGGCTCAGCTGGTTAAGAGTCTGTCTTCCACTCAGGTCATGATCCCAGGGTCCTGGGATCAAGCACATGTCAATCAGGGAGCCTGCTTCATCCTCTCCTTGTGCCCCTCCTCTCTCCTGCTTGTGTTCTCTCTCTCTCAAATAAGTAAACAAAATCTATTTTTTTAAAAAGTTGAGTGATAAGCTTAATTAAGGAGGGCATGTGATGTGATGAGCACTGGATGTGATACTGTATGTTAGCAAACTGAATTTTTAAAAAATTTTTTAAAAGTGTTGGAGACTGGTTGCACAACAATGTGAATGTACTTAATACTAACTGAATTTAATGGAATTGTACAATGTAACAATGCTTAAGATGGTATATCTTATGTGTGTATGACCATAGCTTCTTTAAATGATCAGCAGATTTAAGAAGAACCAAATAAAACATTTAAAAATAAAAATTATAATTATTGGGGGCATATAGGAGGCACAGTCAGTTAAGTGACACTTAATCTCAGCTCAGGTCTTGGTCTCAGGGTCGTGAGTTCAAGCCCCACATCAGACCCCATGCTAGTAGGCCTGGAGCCTACTTTTTAAAAAATTATAACTATTGAAAAAAAATGCACTAGAAAGATTATACAGCATATTAGTCAAAGCTGAAAAGGGAATTAATGAGCTGGAAGGAAGAGCTGAAGAAATTGCCTAAAAGGCCATTCAGGGAGGCAAGGAGATAAAAAATATAGAAGAGATGTTAACCTACATGAAGAATATAATGAGAAGGTCTAAAATAAGTCTAATCACAATCCTGGAAGAGAAAGGATGGAGGACAGGGAATGTTTAAGGCTGTAATAACAGAGACCTTCCTGAAGGTGGTAGGACATGAATCCAATAAATAAAAAGGAATCCAATCTAGACATATTGTAGAGAAATGGAAAAGCCCCAAAGACAAAGGATGTTAAATAGCAACTAAGCCCAGAAAACATAGCTTATGACCAGACCAGTCAAGTAAGAAATCCCATCCATTTCTTAAAATTACCTTCCTTCCCTCAACTTCTTTTCTTCCCCAACACAAACCCAATGAGGAAGACCAGTTAAAATGCAGGGGAAAATGAAAAAGACACCAAATTTCCCCATAATCAGGATGGATGGATGCATACGACCCGGCCTCAGCTGGGCAGGAAAAGTCTCACCTTTGAACAAGTGAAGTTTCTGAGGCTTTCACTAACATAATACTGTAGTTTACTGAGTTTTCTAACTGATACTACAGGGAGACAGTGTGTTTTCAACTTAACACAACTGTCCAGTGTAAAGAGGATAAAAAGAGAACTGTGAGTTAACCTTCCTCAACAGAAGGGAGGTGATAAATTCCTGTTACTTCTATATTGCAAGCTGCCAGCGACCAGGAATATCTCTCACCATTTGTTTTCCCAGGGCCAGACACCACAGTTGGCCTGATAAACATGGTCTGTGTAAATACAAAAATATGTCATTATGCAGCGATAATTTCAGTGCCCGCACTTACCTCCACTCCCAGCTCCAATGTGCAAAGTATTAATCTGCCAATTGTTGTGAAAAGCATCTATGCTGTGCTCTCTTTTATAAATTCTATAGATGCATTATGATTAGATGCTTTCCTTACACACCAGCTAGCCAGAAAAGGGGATGAGATAATGAATAATACCCAAGGGAAGGAAATCCCTTTTTCAGCTGGTTTAAGTCGCACCAACAATGTGCATACAGCATTTTGCATTTACCATAAAGCTCTTCAATTAGTTCATAGGCAAGTTAACCTTCTAACTCCCAGAAAATATAATTCATGCACATTTTATGCCATGCAGCATCCTGCTAGCTATTATCCATCATTTACAAGTGTTATTTGTCTATAAAAATGACACTAAATTCTTGAAAAATGACACTACTCTGCTTGCTCCTGGCTGTGTTTTAACAAATGGTACCACTGCAAAAGGCTTCAAGTCGTGTAAGAAGCAATTAGTCAAAGAAGCTATAAATATTTTTTAAAAGGATATAAGTGATTGCTTGTCCAGATAGCCAAATGTCTAAAGGCTGATACACAATAAAACAAGGGTTAACATCAAAGAGTACACTTCATTATTTATGGTTAATAAAGTTAATCAAATTCAGTGCTTCTTACTCATGCATGCATTTAAACAGAAACAGGAGTAAGATATGCATATTTATGGAAAACAGCCCAAAAGATCATTATCTCCAAAAGAAAATCCAACAAAGAAAGAGATGCATAAAATGTTGCCATTATCCTATTACAACATAAACTGTTTTGCTTAAAACACAAATATTTATTTTAATTTAAACTATTAAAGCTAAATAATATTTTCCACCACTGACAACCATGACTAAAACATACATTCCAAGATTAATATTAAAATCACTTTTGGTCAGAGAAAAACATAGTCAGAGCCCTTCCGTGTTCCTTCTTCCGGTATCTTATCCACCTATCGTAGAGTATTTTTGTTCCTCCATTCAAAAATCCAGTCTTGGGATGCCTGGTGGCTCAGGGGTTGAGCGTCTGCCTTTGGCTCAGGGCGTGATCCTGGGTCTGGGGATGGAGTCCTGCATCGGGCTCCCTGTGGGGAGCCTGCTTCTCCCTCTGCCTACGTCTCTGCCTCTCTCTGTGTGTTTCTCATGAATAAATAAAATCTTTAAAAAAAAATCTATTCTCAAAAGATATATTAGGATCTTTTTAAAACAAAATTAGATAAGCATAAGCTCATCAATCAGCAATTTCTAAATGCATTATCTTCAAGTGGCTTGGTCTTTTATGTCACTTATCTGCTCAAAATTAAGTGTAAAAGAATTTCCAAGAAAAGAAGATAGAAAATTAACTTCATTTCATAATACGTTCTCCAATCATGCCAGCAGACAGCTGACATTATTATAGCTCACACTTATAAATCAGTGATTATATACACTAGTTAAGCCAGAAAAGAAATGAAGAAGGCAATTAGGTAGTGGCGAAATTCCCAAGAAGCACAGTTCTAGTCAATGTTGCTAAACAGCAGTTCACTTGTCATTAAAAAAAAAAAAAAAAAAAAAAAAAAAAAACCTACCTCCAGGTATTTTGGGGGGTCCTTACATAGTGACTTTTGAAGGGAATAAAGTACAAAATCTATGCAATCAGTCTTATTATATAAGCAGAAAAGCCAACAAAGAAATCAATGGACTCTAATTGTAATTAGTTTTACTATTTTGAGTTTAAATTCTAAAATTTCCATGTTGCTAAACAATAAAATAGCACTGAATCAAGCCGAGAGCAGAATATTTGGGACGAGGGGGTGATATCTAAATATCTAGACACTCCATAAGCCGGTGGAGAATATAAAGACACAAGAAGTGAACTGGGCATGGTTTCCACAGCCTCTTCTGCTCTGTGCCACTTGAATAAAGGCCAAAACACCACTTCTAATCTTATTTTCCATTTCTTAGATGTGTTTTATTAACTCCTCTTTTACTGCACAGTTAAGTATTCTAATTGGCACATTGTAGACCTACAGTACTAGATGTCAAACATACCTGAAATGTGTTTGTAATGGCCTGCAGTAGAAGGGTTCCAGCAGACCCAGTGAGGTCCCATTTATTTCTTAACTTAGAGGGCCTGCGCATACTACAACCTAAGTAGTGCACTGAAACAAAGTAGTTTGTGGGCAGCCCGGATGGCTCAGTGGTTTAGCACCGCCTTCAGCCCAGGGCATGATCCTGGAGACCTAGGATTGAGTCCCACGTTAGGCTCCCTGCATGGAGCCTACTTCTCCCTCTGCCTGTGTCTCTGCCTCTCTCTCTATCTCTCTGTGTCTCTCATAAATAAATAAATAAAATCTTTTTTTTTTTTAAAGTAGTTCATATCACC
Source organism: Vulpes vulpes (assembly GCF_048418805.1). Taxonomy (NCBI): domain Eukaryota; kingdom Metazoa; phylum Chordata; class Mammalia; order Carnivora; family Canidae; genus Vulpes; species Vulpes vulpes. The sequence goes on along the minus strand of NC_132795.1, from coordinate 71,100,271 downwards.
ACAAGGAGAGGAACATTATTCTCTCGTCTATCTTCTTTAAATTACTTTAAAGAAAGGAGATATCTTTTCTGCTCACTCCAAATAAGCACCAAACGATGTTTATCATTTCTGAAGTACCTTTTGATTTTCAAAGCATTTGCTAGTTTTCTATTTAATTAACCCCCACAGCATCTCTGCAAGGACAGCTACAGGAAATACTTTCCAAAACTGACATTTGATAGATTGGAAAACTAGAGACATATATTCAGAAAATTTGACAAGAGTCTGAGGGCTTCTACAAAAGAGGATACCACTTTTATTCATATCTTCAGCGCCAGTGTTCTGCCGTGAAGGAAATACTACTTGTGATCCTGGGCAACTGCAATTCACTCACTTGCATCATCATCCAAACCATCACACTCATAATTATTTCCCCCTCAACTAGCACACTTGAAGATCTGTTCATACTCTTACACTTGCTAAAAAAAAAGGTGTTGCTCAAAAAGCCAGACAGATAACCTTAAACCCACTGCCCCTGGGGAGATATAAAAAGTTTACTTCTTCCAGTCCAATCTACAGCTAAGGAAAGAGCTGGATAACATGCAGGGGGAAGCGCCTCTTATCTGTTTCCTTCCTGAGAACAAATGGAGCAAGCACACAAATCTAAGGGTGTATGCGTGCACATACGCACGCCCCACTCCAAGCTCATCTGAGATCAATTAAGGGAGTTGTTTCTGAGTGATCAGTCTGTTCCCTGAAAAGTCAGAATTTTCTGGTAAATATTTTTGATAACTCCACCCTGTCTAAATTAACAGCAACAGCAAAACTAAAAAAAAAAAAAAAAAAAAAAAACCCAGCATGCTAGGAAGAGTCTAAAGTCCACTGATAAGCCAATACTTTCATTTATAGTAATGGCAAATAAATACTTACAATAGCATTACATCATTTGATGTAAACTCATTTCTCTAGACATCTCAGGCCTCTAGATAGCCAATACATTTAACACCTCTTTCCACTAGATAGGGCAAAGATACTTATTTACCCTATTTCACAAAAGAACTTTGGCCCAGAAAATTAAAAGATTCGTCTAAGCTAGGAACTGGTGACAAGGCAGAGACATGAATTCAGGTCTCCAAACTCTCTGCTAACTAAATAAAGGCCCAGAAGAGTCATAGGAAAGTCAACACAAACAGTGTCAGCTGTTATTTACACTGCCTACAATAAATATTTGTTCCAGAAAAAATAGTTCAAACAAGATGGGAAATAGTTTAAACACAAAGGGCTGAAGGGTTCAGTATAGGAGAAAGATATGTTTGCTTTTACTACAGTGGAGGAGCTGTTCAGGAACAGCCTGTCCTCCTGCAAAGGCTGGCCTGTGCTGCAGAAGGCCACAAGCTCACGGGAAACATGGCATTGAAATACCTGCTGCTTCAGCACAACTAACTCCTCTCTTAATGTCCCAAGTTCCCATGCTCTTAATTCCACCACATCTTTGATTTGGAATGCAAGCGATCTTTCTCGACAAGCAAAATGTAGATTTGTGTTATAAACAATGACCCAAGTCTCCTAATTCTGACAGAGCTAAGTAATAAAAAAGAAAAAGAAAATTAACTGGGGATTTAGGGAGGCTACAAAATGGTATGATACTAGGGCAAACAGCATAATACATGCCTTCTGAAGATCGGGGGAGATTCCGTGGTTGATATCACGGTTGTATGTGGGGGCTGTGGTGGTTTCTTTTTGGAGTGGAGTTGAATTTGGCACCCGATGCAAGTAACCTAGAGTAGGAAAACCACAGAACGAAGGAGCCATGTTTCTTTGAATAGCACAAAGGCTGTCATGCAAAAGAAGGGCTGGATTTATTCTGGATAGCTCCAGAGGGCAAACGCAGTAAGTGACAGGCAAGAATATACGTGCCCAGAGCAGAACTTGTGAATAATCTGAACTGCTCAGCAATAGCAGGGCCTGCCTGGAAAAACTAGAGCCTCATCTCTCAACTGCCTGCATCAGAGGCTCAGAAACCCACCGCCAAGGATGTCGGGAGGAGAATCCCATGCTGGGAAAGATGTCAGACAAAATAAAAGCTAGGATTTCCTTTCTTTCTTTCTTTCTTTCTTTCTTTCTTTCTTTCTTTCTTTCTTTCTTTTCTTTCTTTCTTTCAGACTTTATTTATTCATGAGAGACAGAGAGACAGAGACACAGGCAGAGGGAGAAGCAGGCTCCATGCAGGGAGCCCGACGTGGGACTCGATCTGAGGTCTCCAGGATCACAACCTGAGCCAATGGCAGACCCTCAAGCACTGAGACACCCAGGTGCCCCACTAGGATTCTTTCAAATATTTAGGACTCTATGGTGGTTTTCAAATGTCTCTGGCTCAGGCACCCCATGACATTACTTCCAGATCACATGAACTCTGGAGGCACACAGATCTGAGTTCCAATCTTAACACTATCATTTCACAACCGTGTGACATGAGATGGCTCTTCCAACCAAGTGTGGCCTCCAAACCTGGGTGGTGTTCATTAGAATCAACTGGGGAAACTACTTAGCCATAAAGACACTCAGACCTATACTCTAGAACTTCTAAATCCTACCCACCAGAATGTGGTCCAAGAATCTCTATTTTTAAAAAGCTCCCACAGGACTTGCTAGCAGACCAATCTTGGGACCACTGATAAACTTTTTTACCCTACATCTTCATTTGTAAAATGACTTAATGCTACATTTTGCCTGAGTTATAGAGATAGTTATAACAACATGCAAAATACATAGGTTGGTGTCTATTTCTAATAAACACCGGAATGTCTTAAAAGATGTGTTTTCCACCATACACGATCAAGCTTTACTTAAGAGCATTCACTAATTAAAAATAAGTACAATGCAGTTCATGCAGAGTTAATGTTTGGCCATCTATTTTCTTGTCTGTTTTCTCATCCTGTGTGCTTATGGCAAAAAGAACAAAACCTGATGCAACTAATTTGAATTAGTTGACTAAAATGTCTTATCTGGGTGAATGTTGCCTTAAAATCATTTAACATAAACTTGCATTTAAAAACAGAAAGCAGTAGTATAATAAAGCCTATAAATTTTTGCTCTTTTACAACAATCAGAAGCTCAAGATATAAATTCTCTACACAGATGAGTTTAAAACTCATATTTATTCCAGCATACTCAGGTAAAGATAGAAGACCCCATTTCTCATCTTCCCTATATCAAACAGCCACAGTCACTCATTTAAAATCCTGCAGGGCATTGAAATGGAAGAATTATCCTGTTCTGACATTTATATCAGCACAAATGGCTTCAATTCTTTAATTGTAAAGTTGCTTCTAGACACTAGGGTGAGTGTTAAAAATACCCCCAGACAGAAGGAAAGAAAGGAGGTAATTGAAGCAATTTATATCAAATGGAAAAATGTCTCCTGGATTTCTGCATTCCTAGTTGCAAGTTATTAGACTGTTTCTGTTTGGATGCTTTTGTACAAAAAATTGTAAAGCGTGGTTGCTTAAGCACATCTAAAGGTTAAACTCCAAGCAGCTCATCTGTATGTGAGAACAAGGAACTGTCAAACACTTCACCTTTTGCAGATTAAAACCCTCTGACTAACAGATGTGAAATCATTGTTGCTGTAATTGTTATAAGTAGAAATCTGAGCATTTTTAGAAGATACATCACTTTCTGGAGCAGTCGTTTGATGCCTCGGGTCAACTTTCCTGTTCATGACTGAGATAGAATCACTGCCTTTCATTTATGTTCATACTCTGGTTCCCCTGAATCACTATACAGTGTTCATCATTATTCTACAGATGTGTTCTTGAAAAGTTATAAATTGAATTTTAATCATCAGTTATATTTTCACATTGTTCCACACATCATGATTTTAGAAATGCATTATCTTCATTTCTGACTGCTCCTAATTGGCCACAGCAACTATGATTCTCTGCTCCCTTCCACTTCTGTGCCTACTTCTACCACATAATTACAAGTGTCTGGCTCACAGTACATGTTGATCAAGATTTGGCGAATGAAGTAATTACCTGTAACACCTCAAAGATCTACTCCCTAAAGACAGTTTTTGGTAAATTCTTTCTGTTACTGTAAACTTGCTTGATAGTTTTTAATTTTAATAAATGAGGTTTTTTTTCTTAAAATGGAATATGTTGTTTCTGGTTTTCAGTTTTAAAGTTACTGGTAAGAATGAACATTTTATAACCTATGAAAGTACATAATAGAATAAATTATAGTTATATTGTTGTCCAGCACAACACAGGAGTTCAAATATTTGTTTAAAAGGGTTCTGCATGTTAGAAGTAATTGCATTAAAACACTTGACTTGAAACATGCTACAATTTAATAACATAAACTTCTTCTTATCAACAATGGTCTAGAGGAAATGACCTGTTTCCAAAAGAAAAAAAAAAAGCAAGTGTGCAAAAGCTTTTAATTCTGGAACTGTCATATAAAATAGAGAACCTTATTAAAAACAAAAATGGCTGACAGGAGAAAAGCCTGAAGTATAAAGCCTGAAGTATCTTTTACACTTGACCCTTGAACACCACAGGACTTCAGGGCACCAGTCCCCTGCACAGTCGAAAATCCACATACAATGTTTGACTTCACCAAAACTTAATTAGTAGCCTACCACTTACCGGAAGCATCACCAATAACCTCAACAACACGTATCTTGTAGCTTATATGTACTATATGCTGTATTCTTACCCAAAAAGTAAGCTAGAGAAAAGAAAACGTTACTCAGAAATCACAAGACAAAATATATTTACAGTACTATATGGTATTTATTGGAAAAAAATCCATCTATCAGTGGACCTGTGCAGTTCAAGGGTCAATTGTAAGGGAAGTATAGAAGATATAGGAGGGTTTCAAAGTTTCAAGTTCCAGGGTTTTATGCAAACAGTTTACAAAACACAAATTGTGAAATATACGCTGAGCCATCTGCGACTGAGGTGACTCCATACTCTTACACATGTGGACTCGTGTTTGAAGGAAGAGTTAAAGTGCACAAAAGCATGCATACACAGCTAGAGAGAGGAGATGTGGTTCCTGTGAGGCCCCTGGAAGAAAGAAACCCCCCACAAATGAGGTGACTCAATGTCAGGGTCTGCCTTTAAAGGGGCTGGTATTTGACATGGGTGTTAGAAGGAACTGAAAAGAAAGAGAACCCCGAAAAATGCTTTGAGCAGAGCTGTCCATAAATACCAAATGATGAAGTGAATGGCTGGTGCTTTCTTTAAGAAACCGTAATTGTGTCTTATTTCTCCTTTTTCTGCCTGTGAATCAAGCTGCCTTTTTCCTGTGAAGACATTCTCCATTTCAGAGTCTCAGTGAGTGTATATTCAAGGCACATACTGCACAGCAGATGTGGTTATCTGCAGGTAGTACAGTCTGTAAATCCAGCTTGCTCAACTAAACAGCATTTATCATGTATTTTTATGCCTTCTGACGTCTGTTACTAAATATAAACAAGGGAAGAGTCACTGACAACTGGAGATTTCTAATCTATGAGATACGGTGGCTAGAAAAATCACCTCTGCTTTAACCGCAAAATGAGATATTTTGGCCTCTTTGTGTCCATGTGCTCAGGCTGTCCTCTAAATGACCCCTTAGCCTTTAAGGGAGTATGTGTGGCCCTTGAAGAGCAGGATCCATGGGGAGGTGACTCGCTGGAGCTGGCTTGCTGGTTGGGCCACACCAGGAGGAATCCATCCTATGGATAAAGGCTGGGACACCCTCCCACCTCCATCCCCACTCCAGGAAAATGCTACTTTCCTCGGAAAAGACTCAGAAGGGGGGTATTAATGAACTGAAACATCTCCAAAATAATGCTGATAACTACATTTTTGCTTTTCTTGTTTATTACATGTAGGATTAAAATCACAAATGCTAAGAACCCATCATATCACAAACACTGACAATTAAGTGTGTTTAAAATACTTCACAGATTTTCTGCACCCGGAAAATTCCATCTGAAATATGCTCTGAACATAACCACCATTGCTGTTTCTTATTTGTATTCTTTATTTTTTTATTAAAGTATGATTAACATACAGTGTTATATTAGTTCCAGGTGTACAACATAATGATTCAACAATTCTACACATTTCTCAGTGCTCATTCAGACAAGTATACGTATTTCCTTTATTTCTGCCATTTTATCTTCATTTCTGTTTCCTGCCATCCTGTTACTCTAACGGAGTCCTTTTGTTCTCTAGTTCCATTCTCATATTAACTGATTTGGCTAATTAATCCACAGATTTAAATATGAAGAAATTATTGTCGAACTTTCCTAAATGTCATTTTTCAATGAAGTGTAAGATAAAGTCCTACGCCTGAAGGCCAATGTTGAGGACAGATTTCCTAACCTCAGTCTCAGAGAAATCTTACTTCCTGTAGTCTGTCATGGGTTGAACTTTGTCCCCCAAAATTCATATGTTGAAGTCCTACTACCTCAGAATGTGACTTATTTGGAAACACAGTCACTGCAGATGTATTAGTTAAAATGAGACCATCCTGGAGTAGGCGGGCCCCTGATCCACTCTGAGTGATGTCCTGATAAAAGGGGGAAATTGCCAAGTGGGCATGAAAGTAGAGATCAGTGTGATGTTTTCTACATGCCCAGGAACACCAAGTATTGCCAGAAAGCCACTAAAAGCTAGGACGCAGTCAGGAAGAAATTCTCCTTCACAGTCTTTAAAAGGAGCTGACTGTCAACATCTTGATCTAGAGTTCTAGCCTCCAGAACAGTTGGACAATAGACTTCTGCTGTTAACGCCTTCTGGCCTGTGGTGCTTTGTTATAACAGCTCTCACAAACTAATACACATGCCACGCATTTTCTGTTCACCCAAGCAGCTCAACAAAATGTGTTATTTGGTCTAATAAAATACAACACAGAGCCACATAAATAAGACACCAATCTCCTTCTCAAATAAATGCAAGTTCATACATCATGGTCAGAAGTTAAAAATTAAAAGAAAAATTGTTGCCACCTACAATTCAAAGGTTGCCTGACAGAGCTTCTAGATGGCTACCTCATGGGAATCAGATCTTTCTTTTTTTTTTTTTTACTTTACATTTAAAGTGTTACATCTAAGTTTAAAATTGTTAACAAGTGGCTTACTGTGCAAAAAGCAGCATATTACTCAATCTATAATATATATCTAATGAGACTTATGAAATGAGAAATTCTTAAATTATGAAAAATGAGAACATGTAGCCTCTATGATGGAGCACTTTGTAAACAAGTCATATCAGAAGAGCCAGTCCCATAAATATGAAGGAGACTGAGTAGAAAGTTCCAGAAGGAAGACTCCTACCAGGCCCTGTCATGGCTCAGCCATGGATCAGACACTTACTCATTCTGAGCACTGGTTTCCTCAGTCAAAAGTCTCAGGTATGGTTACTTTCCAGATCTGACTGGGCTGCTAACTCTGTGGCATTTTATTCTGTTGACCCTGACCCTTGAAATTTCCTTCCTGGGCTTCTGGACTTTGTTGCCTCCTGGCTCTCCTCCTGCCTCGGGGTCTGTTCCTCTACCTGCCAAGGGCACCTCACACTCTCTTTCATTCTTGTCACTCTCCCTCTTATACCCCGTATGCCATTCTTGCCACTCTCCCTCCTGTACCTTATATGCCATGACAAGCCTATCCTCTCAGTCCCAACCTCTCACAGTGCCTAAGCAGTCATCTCTGGGGAACAGTTATGCTAATGATCACTGCATGTTCCCAACATGCTTGGTACCTACACATACTTAGATTTGCACTTGCTAAACACTGTTTTTACAGCTGATCCACCACAGGATCAACACAACATAAAGTGATAAGGTTACTTGGAAAATGGCCTGTGGATAGATTAGTCCCTCAAAGAAGGTTAACACATCCCAGCTCCTTGTTTACATTTATTCTTTCATTTAGCAGATGTCTTTATCTCACTTTACCTGGTGGAAAGTTAAAGCCCAATTTGCCACCAAATTCTGAATCAGAGGGGTACAACATAGGCAATATGCATCTAATAGCGTCCAACACTGAGGATCTGCAGGTCCTCCCTAAGACTAAACAACAAGAAGAATGAAAGGGCAGAGACCCAACAGAGTGTTAGCCTTGTTTACCCTGAGAACACAAAATCTGACCTTGGAGAATTACAGAATATTTTGGAGAGAGTTCCTGCTACTTGGAAGCAAATTAAAGCCCACCTTCGAGCCTGATAGAAAAGAAGGTAAAGAGAGGCAGCAGGAAGCCTAGATAGGTTAAAAAAAATTCTAATTTAAATGTTCAAAAGGACCATTATTGGATCTTAATTCCTGCCAGTAAATAGAGCATTTAATTATATGACAATGAGCTATAAATATAACCCCTCTAGAAAGGAAACATAGAATAGAGTTCTCTGCTCCAGGGAGTATCCTTTGCTTTCAAAAGAATAACCTGAGCTAACTGCTCACATTTCTTGGTGGGTGATCAGGTAAGTTTAGAGCAGACCCATTTAGGGGAACAGCAGGCACACAGAAGCTGGCCATGGGCTAAGTTAAATGTCAAGGCTCCCAGGTAAAACATGGCAAATGTCCCTGTCCCCTCAATCAACCTCTTCTAAAACCCTCTTAAGAAACACCATGATCAATGCCTTCCTTCTTCAGTGAATGGAGTCCATAAGAAGCACAACAAAGGTTAGGGCAATAGTTATGCCCATCTAGTGAGCGGGTATTCCTTCTTTCTACTAGAGCTCTGAGAACTGGAGAAAAACAACAGAGTCAGAGCAACAAAAGATGGCCAAGGCTGTCTGCCTCTCTAGGAATACCCATTTCAAGATTCTTCAGTGAAAATAACTCTTCCTCAGAGCACAACGAAGAGAGATTAAAGAATAAGCACGTATGTTTCCCAGATATTGTCAGCCGAGAACAATCCTATTTCTAAACACAGCAACAACAGTGACAAAAAAGTGTTAATTAGGGTAGGTGGGGGGATGGGTAAAATAAAGGGGATTAACAGGACACTTGTCTCAATGTGAACTGAGAAAGTTACAGAATTGTTGAAGTCACTATATTATACACCTGAAACTAATATAACATGGTGTTGATTATACTTCAATAAGAGAAAGTAAATAAAAAAAACAAGCCAAAAAATAAGATAAAGACCTTTTGGCTTGTGGTTTCAATAATTACACTGACTTCTACAATGAAAAAAAAAAAACCTGTTAATTAGGGAAATAACTAACGAAATTTCACTATAATTAGGGAAAATCTAAAACTGTGGTATTTTATAAATGTTTCCAGCTTTCACTTTTCCCTAGAGGTTCTGGCCAAATTCCCAGCATACATTTATCTGATGATGTCTGGTATGATTGCAAAAACAGAATAACATACTCCAGTTGTTCCTGCTGCTGGTACCTCTGTGGGTCCCACCTCTATAAGATGTTTTATGCCTTGAAGGCATTGTGCTGTCAGGACACCTGGGGGCTCAGGTTATAGAGCCCATACCACCCGGCTGACTGGACACGCCCACACCTGAACGCAGCCCACATCCAGCGCTTCTCCACCATTTACCAGGTAGTGTTCGGAGGCAGGTTAGCATGCTTCTATTGAAGCAAATCCAAAAGTCAAGATGGACTGGAGAAATACAAAATTCCTCAGGAACCAAATGAGTTTCTGCCAATGACCCGAATGTCTCTGTCAAATCAGAGTATGAATGCAAAGTGGCTGGAGTTTATGGGGGGAAAGATGTGGCTTCAGTGTCACTCATTTGCTCTCCACGCTCTAACTTGTCCTCAGTCAATTACGTCTGTAACTATAAACCGAGATAACTCCTTATCTAATGCAGTGACAATTAAAATGTCACCCTTGAGACACTAAGAACACAGATTCATCGTGGCTTCTGCTGTAGAGAACTATAAACACTGCGATGGCACATTCAGACTCTATGCAGGGGCTTCTTTCCCACCAAAGATTTGACGCCTTTCCAGGCAAAAAGACTTCCCAGAAAAAGCCTCACCTCCAGAAAGTAAACACATGTTATGTCCACCTTGAATGCAAGGTGCACACTGCAGCTGAACTCTCAGAGAACCTACAACCAAATATCTCACCAAATTTCCTAAGAGACAAGTTGCAAAATACCTGTGGTTCTGACCCCTGGAACCTGTTTGCCTTTTTTTTCTGCACAACTGAATCAGAGCATATCGTACACTCTCCTTCCAAAGGCCTTGATGTTGACTCCATTTGAGTTGATAAAACTGCCTCCCAGCTGTGTAGTTCTTTTCCCATTTTCTCCCCTTTTTCCTTTTAATAAACTTCCTGCTGAGGCACAAGAGGCTGGAGCAGTGCAGCTGAAGGTCCCTCGTGAATGCTAAAAATGATTTAATCTGCTAGCAATATTTCTTTCAAGGGAGAGAAGCATGGTCTCCTGGGCCACTGCAATGCTATCAACATTATGTATGTGTGGTAGGTAGAATAATGGCACCCCAAAGATGTCCATCTCTTAATCCCCAGAACCTGTGAATATGTTCCCCTTACACAGCAAAAAGGGTTTTGCAGTTGTGATTAAGTTAAGGATCTTGAGCTGAGATTATCCTGGGTTATCCTAGAGGGCCCAAAGGTCCTTATAAAGGTCCTTCACAAAGGTCCTTATAAAAGGGAGGCAGGAGAGTTAGAGAAGCAGAGGTCAGCATGAGATGACTGTTGGCTTTGAAGATGGAGGAAGGGGCCACAAGTCAAGGACTGTGGAAAGCCTCCAAAAGTTGGAAAACTCAAGGAAACAGATTCTCCCTTAGATCTTCTAGAAAGACACCTTGATTTTAGCCCCATGAAGCCTGTGTCAGACTTCTGACCTTCAGAACTATAAAATAATAAATATGTGCTGCCTTAGGCCAATAAGGCAGTGCTACTCTATTCCAGCAGCAGAAGAAACTAATACAGGATGTTACTTCCTCCCTCTTAACTAATTCAACCTAGGAGTTTTGAGGAAGCAAGTGGGGGAAACACCTAGCTAGTCCCCAAACTCTTTCTCTACTACTCCAACTCTCGATTATCTGTTCCATCAGTAGAAGCTAACCAGGTACAGTCTCCTTTATTAGGAGGACTGCAGAATTCTTAAGGCTAGAGAAGCCATTTAATAAGCCAAACCTGTAATCTTATCCAAGAGGAAAATAAGAACTCAGAGAGGTTCAAGGAACTCCCATGGATGCCCAGTCAACTGCTGCCTTCTTCTGACTTTCTGATCCAGTTGTCTAAATTTCCTGTATCCTGCTTGTATTGTGAACAATTCCACCCTTAGAAATAACATTCTTCCCTCCCTCTGATTCCCTTTACAAATTTTTCCTCTGACATAAATATTTCAATCAGCAAAATATACCTATATTGCATATGCCAGTGAGGAGGCCATACACACAGGCCAGCAAATCCATGACAAACCAGCCTGACGGAAGGAACCGTCAGTTATGCCCTGGGGGGGATTACCAGATTGCCAGAGACCGACACCTTGAAGTCAGGTGAACTGAGCTTCTGCCAAAATGCAGAAGGTGCTGCAAGTCAATGTGCAGGTTTGTCAAAGCCGTAGGTGTTACAAATGCCATCTAAAATACTGGAGAGAGTTTTTACCACTTCAAACTTGCAGCTTTTTACAAGGCTTGTTTGTTTTATTTTGAATCAAAATCATATCTTTAGAGCTGGAAGAGAACTAGAGACTGTTAGTTCAAGCTTTCGTCTAGTCAAAGAATCCTCTCTACACGAGAATGTACATATGACTCGGTCCTGACCCAGAAGCACAAATCAATGTCTCAGAGGGCTCTGCTCCCAGGTTCAGCCTCAAGTCTTGCTTTGCAGTGGGGGTGTAAATGACGACAGAGAGAACAGGCTCACTTGGCTACCACTGAACTGAGTCACATGGACTTCTGAACATCTCCCAATGAAAGAATAAAAAATTAAATTAATAATATGATGTCAGATGGAATTAAGTGTTGTGTGTAGGAGAGTATGCATAACCTAAAAAAATAAAAAGTCCACTAGAAACAAGCAAACTAGCAGATTTCAAGTGTTTCAGTTAACCTGTCAACTACTCAGGGCAGCCACTCCGTGGACACACTTCTCCTTCTTGCCTGCCACCCTTGCTTTACAACAGGCACACAATCAGTGCATGTTGAATTCGCCTGGAAATGACCCATCCCTGCTTTGCTCTTAGAGATGGAGAGATCCCCACAGTGTGAATTGCACCTTTTTCCACTGCCCCCCCCCAATAGAAATTGAAGTTCCCCAGCTTCATGAACGCTTGCAGATGCTATCTAAACTTTCTGGTGGTGGTCCATTCCCGTACCAGTGTTTGCTCCTTGAAGTTCATTTTCATCTGGGTGCAAGGTGAGTCTGATGGATACATATGCTGCTTCAGAGCACTGGGTGAATGGGGTGCCACCAGACTCACTGTAAGAATAAGAAGTCAGTTTCCCTTGAGTAGGGTGCTCTTGAGCTCCCAGCCAGGTAGACAGAACATCTTGATCTTACTTTTCCCTGCTCTAACCACACACTTCACTGTTGCTCTTGTCATTATCACTCAAGTAGTGTGTAACCTGTGCTGGTCCTTTAGCATGCAGACACAGCAAATTGACCAAGAACCACAATATACAAAAAAGGGTTAGAAGAGCTGCAATACCCTTTATTTTTTTTATTTTTTTAAAGATTTTATTTATTTACTCATGAGAGACAGAGACACAGGAAGAGGGAGAAGCCAGCTCCATGCAGGAAGCCCGACGTGGGACTCGATCCCAGGTCTCCAGGATCAAGGTCTGGACTGAAGGCGGTGCTAAACCGCTGAGCCACCCAGGTTGCCCTACAATACCCTTTAAAACAACAAGACAGGGCACCTGCTTTGCTTTAAAACCAGGATGGCATAGTCCAATGACATTATGTCCAGTGTCACAACTGGGCGTAAACCCAACTGTGCCTTTGTTTTCTCACCTGTTCTCCCTGCTGTGGTTAAGTTATTATGGTGATTAGAGAGAATGTAGATAGGATTCTATTAATTATTAGCTCTTAACCATTATTGTTACTTGTATAATATTAATGGATGTTTACTGCAATTTTGCTTAGCTTTATCAAAGAATATATTACTTCTAATTAAAACATTCATATAGTCCATCTGAAGGTTTTCTCTTCCCTTACATGTTTTATCCAAGGCTGTGGCTGATGCTAAAAAAAAAAAAAGAAAGAGAAAGGTCATATGCATATTTGTCAATAAATTATTGTCCTGAAACCTGCAGACCAGAGGCAAAAGTAAAGCCTATCATCTTGACTACAGAAAGAAAGGAAGAGAGAAAAGAAAGGAGGGAGGAAAGCACATAAATAAATAAATACAAAACTGATTTAAAAAAGAAAAAGCATAGACATACACTAAGCTCTAACCAGTTTGCCTCAGATGTTCTCCTTGAAGGAAATAATTTGTACTGTTTGGGCTAAATGACCGATTTATACATAAAGATTAAGAATCAGTGCATTTGGGAGGCTTCTCAGGCAAATGTCTACTTCAGAACAGGAGGGCACTGTCCTCTTTTAGGGACAAAGAGAAGAAAAGTCCTCTGCCCTCAGATGGAACAAGGATATAACCCTAACTCCACTATTCATTGGCCACAACACTTAGACATGTATTTAATCCCTCAGAGTTCCATTGGCCCCATTTGTCAAATGGGACAGAGTGCCTCCATATAGAGCTGTCTGTGATAAGCATTCAAGTTAACCTGTATCCTATCTGCTGGGCCACTCACCTCTGCCTCTAGGAAAACACATAAATGCTGCTCCCTGCCCCAAAGGATCTGGACAGAGAAGACTGCACTTCTCCAAAAGGGAATGGCTCTAAAGAAATGTACAGTGATGATCAAGACAAGGCTGGGAACCAAAGGTGGGGCTTTTTTTGGGCTAGGAGTAGATTAAGGGGTATCCAGAAGCTAGTAACAAGGATTGAGCAGGCAGCTAAAAAGTCAGATAACAGTAGACATCTACAGAAACCAGCAAGCAGCCTGAAAGGCAGTCCAAAGGCCATAGAAAGAACAAGTCCATATACTCCTAAGTCTACTACAGGGAGCGGAGCCAACCACAGAGTAAGTCAAGCCCACCATCTCCAAGGGCAATCAGGTAAACTGCCCTAGGAAGGGGGATAATTAGGTTTTGCTAGAAGAAAAGATTCTGATAATTAGGCCTATTACCTCTCTAAGCCATGAAGTGATCTCCACACTACAGCCAAGTGGATTCTGCCTCAGAGCAATTTTCTCCCATTCACTCAGATCTAGAGACAGGAAAGTCCCTGGATGGCCACATCAAACAGAGCTAGAAGAACAAAAAAATCCCCACAACTTCAGTGACCACCTGTTCACCTAGTGAGTTCCTCCAACAGATAGGTTCTGTTTAATCCACACTTTGTTCTACCTTCCCAAATTTCCACTGCCCTGCCCTGCCTCCCTCTCACCTGGCTTAGGAGGTTTTGACCTATATCCCACCCAAGTTCTAAATTCACAGATAAAAGGAGAGGAGACACAACTTTGATTAAGGTAACAGGACCTCCACAGTTGACTCTGATTTGCCTTTTGATTCACAGACTCTTTGGGGGAAAAACAGTTACAATTTATCAGGTGCTGACAGTAAGGCACTGCTCATTCATTTAATACCCACACAAGCTCACAAACTAGAGAGCACAGCATCATCATCCCAACTTTATAGATACAGAAATAAAAAATCAGATTGTAGGGAATGGCATGGCCAAGAGTTAAGCCCGCATTTGACCTTTCATTGATCAGCAGCTCTCCCATAACAATCAACAGGCAACATACAGAACAAAAATAGAAAAATATATATAGAACAAAAATATCTCTATTGGGGGGAAAAAATGAGATGTAACCTAACAGAAAGATCTTGTATTTGTGAGGGTTTTTTTTAAGAATTCATTTTTTTTTTAAGAATTCATTTAAAGAAAGAAATTCCTATTGACATTTCTTTCTTTTATTTAGTAATGTTTAATATCTGTTTCCTTGGAAAGCTTTTTAAGAGTGTTTGTGCAAGTATGTAAGTCCTCTAATGTTTTCCTAATTTTAATTTTTCATCATGAGTTTCTCTCAACAAAAATTATTCAGATCCTTGTAAAAAAATGTCCAAAAAGTAAACCTAATGTCAGAAAAAAGAGACATATTGAAATACGAACTAATAAATGAATGAACAAATTAACAAACTCTAGAACAAACAATGCACCACTGTCCTACATGCCTAAAGTACCTAACTTCAACAAGAACTGTGACTAGAAACTCCTAACCAATGACAGCCCAATAGTGATTTCTGAATGCTAAATATAGACCAGGCCCAAATGCCCAAAGCCTACCCTGGCTTTATCACACATACTTGGCAAAAGAATGTCAGCCTGATAAAGCCCTCCTGTCTGGCCATGCTTAACTAAATGCCCCCAACACGTCCTGTTTTCCACCTAACTGCCAGGGAAGAAATGGATCACTTCTATACTCCTGATGTCTAGCCAGACTAGATTAAAAAGCCCTTGATCCTACCACTGCAACAAAAAAATCATTGCCATGGGTTATATTAAAGTTGCTATGTGATAAATCTGAATATTGTATAATGAAGGAAAAAAATCTTGAGCTACCTGATAGCTACAAAAGGTGCACATAAAGCTCTTTGGTCACAATTTTATCATTGAGTAGTAAGGTACAGGATAACCCAAACAACAATTAACTTGAAAAGCCCTTGGGATACATGATATGCATTCTTGTAAAATGGTTCTTATAACATCATAACGCATTTGAATTCCTAAGTCCTTACACACAAGATTGGTCCATTAATTGTATTTGAGACACAAAACAGAATTTTTCCTTTAGCAGTTATGCATCACTGTGAGAAAGCTCAGGTCAATCAGCTCATTTGCAAGGAAGGCAAATTTAAGCCACTTGACTCCCACCTTGCCATAACAAAGTAACAGAAGAAGAGAGGGACCTGCTGGCTCTTAGTTCTTCTGGGGCTTAGTTTCCAAGCCATGGCCTGCATTGTCTTTATGTTCTGGCTGTAAAATTCCAAGCCTCCCACGTGTTCACACAGTCAAGAAGAGATTCGGCAGTGTCTTCATGATAAAATCACTTGTGCCTGGCACAATGGTTCTGCCCAGCAGCCCTATTAGTGCCCACTCCTTCCTCTGCAGCTGAAAACACTAACAAAGGAATACAGTTCTTATACTTCTCCAGCACCACCTCAGCTTCTGCTCATAATGGACTCTGTCTGCTCCTAGAGATGCTTCCACTCTGGTCACAGTTGCTTCAGGAGTCTAATGAAAGTTGTAGGCTCTCTTCTCAGAAAAGACAAAGAGAAAAAGAAAAATGTGCATATGATGTTTGGAGCTTCCCAAACCTCCAGGTTTAGAATAGGGATTTATAAGGCCAAAGAGGAAGAATGGGATAGAGAAGAGAAATGAAGAGCTGGGGGGCGGGGGGGGGGGGGGGGCAGGAATAGGGCCAGAGGGACTCAGTAAAAGAGCCAGACCAAACACTGAAGTGCTTCAGAGAGAAGCAACTTTCTTCCCTTCTCACCTAGCCTGGGAATCAGGTGGTTTGGGTTCTCGTCCAGGTTCTCATTTCTTAATGATCTTGAGTGAGTCCTTAGAATAAGTCCTTGATTCCTCAATGTATAAAATGAAGGGCATTAACTAGATAACTTTAAAGCACTTTACATAGATTAACTCATTTAATCCTGACACCAATCCTTTGTGATAGGTATTTGTTTCCAGAGTTCACAGTTGACAAAATAGTTATCCATAGCTAGCAAGCAACAAAAAGGGAAAGGGGGGGGGGGTGGAATAAGAACTCAGATCATCTGGTTCAGAGTCCATGGTTTTAATCATTACTATGCCATTACCCCCTTCAACCAATTCATAGGCTAGAGAGAATGGTTATTGTACAAAAACTGTTGAACATTTTGACAGCAAAATGAATGTAACTTTAAAATGCATACAGAATGCATAACTATAAAATTATTATATATGTAAATACAAAGTGGACAGACATTTTACAAAAAGGAAATTGTGTGGTGTCAACACTGGTTGAGAACACTTATTTATTTATCATGAAGACTGTATACAGCTTCATGTACCTTAATAATATTTAAAATACCATAAAAATAATTCACTTTCTTGAGATAATAAAATTATTTTCAACAAAGAATAATTTATAAGTGTTCATGTTTCTGCTGGTTGTCTCTAGTACACCATATCTAAATATGTCTCTGGACATATTTAGTAGCATACTGCATATCAATTACTTTATTACCAAGAAAAACAGGAAATGAACATACAAATTTATCAATGTCTATCTCAAAACAATTTGGGGAAGCCAGAGAAGATACTATGATGATATTAATAATAAACTAGAAAAAAATGCTTAGCCAGATACAATGAATTTAGAATTGTAGAATTACCTGTAATGCAATCAAATACTTTCTCGAAACCTTCTCGAAAAAAGTCCAAGTGACTATCAGGATGTCTTGAGCATGTCACAGCTCGTTTTCAAAGTGAATGTACAAAATTCCCTATGCACTTTGCTATCCAAGAGAAACTCATGACATAAAACACCATACTCGTCACCTTGGCCATGCCAATCCCCAACTCCATGCCCTCACCCAAGGTCTCAGTCATCTCAATCTTACCCACCCATTACTGCAACATTAAAGTTCTCCATTGGGCCCTTTCTTGGCCTTTCAATGAACTCCTTAAACTCTAAATTCCAAAAACACTAACAACCTGACTGGTACCATTCCTAAATCCATTAAGCATTTGGGTCTGCCGGAATCCTTCAGGACTGTCAATCTTTTGTACTTCAGTATGAACTCTTGGTTCCCCATCTTAGAGACTATATCCCCATGTGATTCTGGGAAGCAGCTAGACTTGAGGATTTGAGAAGACTTGGACTACCTGGTAGAAATTAATATTTAGTGACAGGTATCAGTTTTCTCTGCTGTAAAATGAGGGAAATGGCTTGATAGATGACTTCCAGGGCTCCTTCAAGACAAGCTAATAGTCTATGAGTCCAGATTCTAGAGCTATTTCATGGAAATTGCTCGCTCTCCAACCAGACTTCATGCTTTTTCAAAGGGCCACATTACTTTTCTGTGCTCTCAAGCTAGCATAGTGCTTCAGACTTAGTGGGAATTCAATAAACTTAGGATCATGAGTTTCTACGACTATGTCCTACTGACTGAGGAGAAATGGTTAGCTGAGCCACAGATACCACTGAATGGCTATTTGGCAAATTTTATGCAGATGCTGGTTTACATCTTGCTCCAAAAGAACCTCTTACAGAGGCTTCAAGATAACAGCACTTGATTGGCTGCAGTCAGAAAATTGCAAAATTAACTTTTTCTAATCTCAGGGTACCGAGACTTTGTCAAGTAAACCACAGAAAGTCCTTATAACTAATATAACTGGTTTTTAAGAATTATGAAGCCTATAGTACTGTCATAATACTTCACATTTATTTTTTTAATTTTTTTATTTATTTTTGATAGTCACAGAGAGAGAGAGAGAGAGAGAGAGAGAGAGAGAGGGGGGCAGAGACACAGGCAGAGGGAGAAGCAGGCTCCATGCACCAGGAGCCCGTCGTGGGATTTGATCCCGGGTCTTCAGGATCGCGCCCTGGGCCGAAGGCAGGCACTAAACCGCTGCGCCACCCAGGGATCCCAATACTTCACATTTCTAATAGCAAGTAATGGGGAGAAAAACAAGACAATGGTTCTTTTTGCCATAATGATAGTGGTATGATTCAGGTAAGAATTCAAGTCAGGAAAATACATTAAACGGGCTTACATTTATTACCAGGTTCATTCTATCGAAAGGGGGCTTTTCTAGCTAGCCTTTTGGAGTTTCCCAATGTCTGGCTACGAAACCTTCTTAACAAGGAAAGTGTCATCTTTGGAGAACTAAGATTTGCAAAAACTAAGAAACAACAATATTTCTTACATGGATACAGGCTTGAATAGTTTTCGAGTCATTTTCACATATTATTCCCCTTCAGCCTCTCACAATAGCCTCTGGAGACAGGCAAGGCGTATCATCAGCATTTTATGACTCAGAAGAAGAGGACTAGGAGACATTAAGAATTTCTTCAATGGTGGAACTGGAATGAGACCCTGGTCTATACATTCTGTCACTGAATCAGGGTGTCACACAGGGGAGGCAGAAATGTGATGTCTGGCCAGAACAATGGGGGATTTAAGTTTGCTTTGTTCATTTTATTTTGTTTGTTTTCCTTTGAATTTGAATGTACTGAAGCAAGGTTGCAAGGTTTCCAACTGGCCACAGGCCCCATCATATCCAATTATGTAACTGCTTCAGACATTTACTTGGTCTCTTTGGCTCTTGAACTTATTTTAACTTATGCCCCTGTGCTAAGCAATTATATTTACCTGCTTATATAAACAATTGTATCTTACCATATTATGTAATATGAGCACATTTAAACACCATATTGTATTCACTCCTCATAATTCTATTTACTGATTAAGAAACTAAGCTAAGAAGAAAAATTAAGTGATTTCCACAGGGTCAGGATCTAAAATCTGAATGTGTCACATAAGAAATAACATTATGTGGGAATTTTTCAGCATACGCCAAGGTAAAATTCTTTAAATAACTATTACATAAGTTTCTGAACTTGAGTACTCAGGTAGGCATATTTTGAAGTCTGATTATCACTTAAAGGACAGTCATTCAGAGCATGTACAGAAATGAAGTTTCCATATTTCCATGGGGCCAAGTCCTGGGAAAGTCATGTTTACTTTTCTCTCCAGTGTTCCTGAGTTTCTATTTTCAAAGAATAAATTGACAGTCTTTTCAAAAAAGGAAGCTATTCATCAAAATACTGGTAAAATGAATCCAGCAACATATGAAAGGATTATATACCATGACCAAGTGAAATATTCCAGGCATGCAAGGTTGGTACAACATACGAGGATCAGTCAACATAACACATTACATAAATAGAATAAAGAACAAAACACACAATTGCCTCCATAGACGTCTAAAGCCTTCGACAAAATCAAACATTATTTTATGATAAAAACACTTAACAAACTAGAAATAGAAAAAGGAACTTCTTCAACCTGATAAAAGGCATCTATGAAAACCCACAAACAATATCATACTTAATACTGAATGACTGAATGCTTTCCCCCTAAGACAGGAATAAGCCGAGAAAAAATGTCTGCTCTCACCATTGCTGGTCAACATAGTACTGGACATTCTAACGTACCCACTAGGCAAGAAAATTGAATAAAAGATACCCACATTAGAAAAAACGAAGTAAAACTATCTCTATTTACAGATAACATGATCTTGCACATATAAAACCCTAAGAAATACACACACATACACATTCATTCCCACATGCACATGCACACTTACTAGGACTAATGAATACATTCATCAAGGTTGCAGGATACAAGATCAATATACAAAAAAGACAGTAAAAATAACAGGGACTCACAATCCCATCACTAAATACTAACAACTAAAAAGTCTGGTCTTCTAATTTCATATAATCTCAACCTGAGATGCAGAATATAAAATTCAGAATTTATTTTGGCTTTCAATACTATGATATTTGGTTAAGAGACGTGTTTCCTGGTATACACACAGTTCTGGAAAACGTGGAGGGAAAGATACTTTTGTTTATAGAGCCAAGAAATTTAAGTGATAAGAAAAATTTTGAAGCAACAAAAGAAATTCTGCCTGGCTCACTAAAGAACACTAATCTGTTCAGGTTTTACTTTTTCTCTAATGGGTTTTCTTCTAAGTACTTTATAGCAGTTGCAATTAGTTCAAAATATTGCATCCTGGTGCTCATACAAACTAGAAAGTAATGACTACATTTTCAGTTATTTCATTTATATTCTTACTTTGGCCTAGTCTCCCAGAGATTTTAAACTCCATTAAGCACTTCACAATATTGGGTTTCCTTCTTCAATTTCATTAGAATTAACATAGAAGTGGTATCTTACTCCAATAATATTGAATACACTTCTTAGGTAACACAAACTGAACATACATAGGAAGGAAAGTTGTTCATTATTTCAGAAAAGCATTACATTTGAGTACAGACCCAGCCTATCCTAAAATCCATAAAGTGTAAAGTGAACCAAGAGTAAGCCTGACTCTGAAAGGTCCTGCCAGATTCCAAGAAAATCCTTTCATAGCCCTTACCCTCAAGACTTCAATAAACATGCATGCATTCATTCACTCACATCAACAGTTAATTATCATTCCCTCTATATTTGTAGGTTACCACATCTTTTGTCTAAATGTCTAAATTTGTTCTAAACAAAAATCAAAATGAGGCTCAAGTCATAAGCAAAGCTTCAGTTAAAGAAAACATTAATGTAGCTTTTTCCCAGATAGTTTATTGCCTGATTCCCTTACAATTTATATATGGATTTTACTCCTCATTCACAACTTGATTCCAATTAGTGACTGGCAAGCAAAGTCTGATTATTAATTTAAGAACCTGGACATTATAATTGAATAATAGCATTCTACTATATATGATAAAGGCACGTTGCTTAAAAATGAAATATTAAATAAACACATAGTTTCAAAAATAACTTCCCTAATATTGTAAAGCTGACAACATGGAAACTTTGGCTCTTTGGATGAATGCATTTCACCAACTTTTTTCATCAGCTACCCTTTCTGCCATGAAAATTCAAAAAAGGTGATAAATTCCAGTAAAAAGAAAACGATGGGCCAAAAGATAGAAAAATTCTATAATATAAAAGAACACACTACTAGACATTCTGGAAGCCCTTTTTCAAAGCTTACTAGTTTCCTTTCATTTAAAAACACTGATTAACAATAACAACAATAAAATACTGATGAATTGCTTAGTAGACTATATGTATCATTGTTTTCAGTTTTTCATTGCCTTCCTTTAGGAGGATATGCGTTCCTGCTGATCACCATGTGACTGGCACTACTGCTTCATAAAAGGAGGATATTTGTCCTTCCTACTGATGTCAGGTTTGGGCTTATGACTAATTAGGCCAATGAAATGGGAGCCATGTGATAGTATGCCATATTCAGCAAAAGCTCTTTCATTCTCTCCACCAAGAGGATGGCATGTTCCAAAAAAGGTATATACTCTGTCAGCCTTAGCCACACGAGGGTACAGCTGACCTTCAACTGCCACATAATGTGGGTAAGAGTTACATTTTGAGATTGTAAATCACTGAGATCTAGGGGTTATTACCACAGCATTGCCTGACAAAAGCTGACTAATGCAAACTACAATTCTAGCATTTAACCCACTTTGTCATTTTAATTTATCTGTTAGTAGACAAACCTGATGGATGTCATAAACAACCTTTAGGGAATGTTGATTTCACAATTCAGTATGAAAGAAATGTGTAATGACTCATCTTCTTGGTTTGCCAGAATAAAGCAATTTGATATAAAACTATCCTATGTTCTTCAGCAGCAATTAATGCAGTGACAAGAGAAGGGAATCAAGAGAATAGAAAGCACCCAAATCTGAAGTCTATGGAAACAATGAATACATCACTTGAGTTCACTCTATAGACTACAATAGGCTGTCATACAGCTGGAGAATCTGAGGTCATTCTAAGTCTGAAAATGGGGAGCAGTCATATGGATAAGGATCAAAGTAGAGATATGAGGTAAAGGTACAATCATCCATCTGAAATAGTGGAAAGACCACAGTTTGGTACTGATGAAAAATTACTAGAAATTTTGTCATTGGGGCTATCCAAAGTCATTGCTCTGAAGTCCACCGAAACAATTCCATAATATTATTATATTATATATCATAATTATAACAATCATAATTGTTCAAGTTCTCTTAGTTTTTATTGTAATTGAAATGTATATAGTTTTTTTTTTAAATAGGCACATACAATGCATAGGGATCTTTATACCAACACCGAAGAGGATTGTGAAGTCACAAGAAAATATTCCTGCTCTCTATAGAAGAAAGTATTAGACTATCTTCTATTCTTATCTGCTGTAGTTATTAAATAAACACAGCCCAGAGTTGAAAAAAAAAACACCGATTTTTTAAAAAGATACAAACTGAAAGAGTGACTCACATAAATGCTTCTAAATATGTTTTAATCAACAGAATGGATACAGCAATTAAATACAATTGTTAATAAAAATAGTAAGTAACCAAGAGAAGTGAATAAAGAATAATAAAGTTACCATTCTAAGGATCTACTATGTGCCAGGTTATCTGTGTATATTATCTCATTTAATCTTCATGATACATCAGCGGCACAGGCATTATCTCCATTTGATACATAAGGAAACAGGCACAGGAAGGTTAAGTTATTTGCTCAACTAGAGAATGGCACAGTCATAATTTGAACCCACTGCATGCTGGCTCCAAACCCCTTGCCCTTCCCATTATCAGACGCAAAATTCTTTCTGGAATTTTGTCACCATGTGGATTTTTAACCTACCTTAAAGTCTAATTTGTCTTATACTCAAAGATTTTTACATATTTAAAATCATTTTTGTCATCTGTTCCAGTATGTCACAATTCCTTATGCCAAGAATCTATTAATTTTACTTCCCCTGAAGTGCTAGTGACATAAATTAATCCCATTTATTCTTTCCATGTCATCAAAGCAACACTTTTTATAGAATCAATTGTACAGCTAGAAGAGATAGTATTTCTGTAGAAACTAAAAAGAAATTATAAAATAATCTACACAGAAAAGAATCACTTCACACACAATTTCAGATTACCTTTCTAAGGTGGTTGTATTCATTTTATTGCTGCACCATCATTATTATTAATAAAGTTACATTTAGGTGTTATGATAGATTTGACCAGCTGTGGTGAACAGTTGTTATCATTTTCTTCATCCATTAAACTTGTCAAATTAGTGGTTTTATGAGTATACAAATAATTAAGAGAGAAAACAGATATAGACAACGTATTTTTATGTTTTAAACACTGACAAAAAAAACTGGTAGCTAAAATGGCAATGAATTATGATCTTTGCATAGTAAAACCTATTTAATTGGAATTCTAGTCCAAAATACACAGTAACTTGGACACAATATATTATTCCTTCTGAGTTAAAAAGTTCAAACAAAATCTTAAGATGTTTTTCCGTATGTATTTCACTGTACCTGTTGGAGACTATAAAGATATACATATGAAATCACAAATATTTTAAAGTTGGAAAGGACCTTGGAATTCATGCCCTATGATTCTGTCACTGAGATACTTTTTGTATGCTGGTGGCTACCTGTGAGGACTGGAGCCAGACTGTCTGGACTGAAGCTCCAGCTCTGTACGCACTAGTTGTGGGGGCTTTGGATTAAGTTACTTTGCACCTTTGTTTCCCACTCTTGATATAAAATAAAGAATAAAAGAACCTCCTCACAGGTGATGAAGATTAAATGAGATACGATGCACATAACGCGCTCACTACACTTCCTTACATGTAAGAAAAAACTAAGAATCCCTGATGCCAGATGGGCTAAGTGCCCTTCCAAGGAGATTATGGCCGTTAAATGTCGGAACACCATTCTGGGGCACCTCATTCTGTCAGTCTTGTGTGTTTGAAAACACTTTTTAAAAATCCATTTTAAACAGTCCTCAATTAGAAAAGTCTACAAATTTTTTCCTGGCTACAGAGCTTCATCCAATTACTTCCAAATCAAAATTACTTTTAAAAAACACTCTAATTAAATTACAGATGGTGTGACATAAATTTATGCTCAAGTGGTGTATGCAGACTTTTCATTCATTAGTCACTTATTCAAAACTATCTATGAAACATTTATTATTTACATTTTAGAGTCTAATATTTGATACTACCTTCTTCTCTATGGTTCCATGTCCCAAAACTTCCATTTCTCAGATTTTTTTTTAAAGTCTCCACCTCCCTCAACACATCTACATCTAAAACCACCCACTTGCTCTTCCTCTTATTCTGGGCCTGACCTAGCCCATCCACTTCCTTCTCTGAGACATGCCACCATCCATCTGCTCCATCTTTCCCCTCAAGAGGAGACCATTCATAATCTCCACTTCCCCACCTCCCATTCATTCTTGCACCCCCACTGCCAATTCCATCAACCACTTCAACCTTCCTGTGTTAAGCGACTACTCTAAAGCAGTTGACCTGGGACCCCACTTTCTCATGGTTCCTTACCTCTCCAACCATTTGTTTTCAACCCTTTTCAAGGGCTGCTTTCCAAACCAATGTCCCTCTGTGCCCTCAGCTTAATTCTCATCCTCTCCTTTCTTCCTGGATAATCTTGTCCAATTTCACAGTTCTCATCAGTACCTGTATGCAGATAACTCCCAAATCTTTATTTCTGTTCTAACCTTAATTGTCATTATCATACAATAAACTTTCTATGGGCAATTCTACCTGGAGGGCCTAAGGCACTTCAACTGCAATATATTTATATCCAACCACTTCATCTTTCCCCATTCAATTTGCTCTTCCTCTTATATTCCCTACCTCATCACACAAGCTAAGTGTTCTAAAAGCATCTCTGGTCCCAGTCACCAAGTTCTTCCTGTATAATCCCTGAACACCTCTCCACACTGCCTCCTCTCCTCTCCATCCGCATTGGCCTCATCTTGGCAGCCATCACTCCCTGAACTGACCTTCCCAACCTCACAGCCACCAGACTCATCCATGGACAATGCCTTTTAGAAATAATGATAAAATGCAAATGTGGCCATTTTGTTCCTCACCTCAAAGCCCTCAATAGCAGGCTATTACCTACTAGAAAACATTCGAACTCCTTGGAATGCCAAGCAAGGCCCTTGGAAGTCTGGCTTCCGGGGGCTCTTTTCCCCCGACTCCTCTCCTGCTACTCCTTATTTTGAATGCTTCAGACCTGCAACTTACCTGCATTCATCATTGTTCACAACACACTCTTTTTCATTTTTTTGTCTTTGCTTATCTATTGTAACTATTGCATTATTTTGCACCTTTGTACCTACCCACATTTCCCCTATTGCCAGCCTCACTAACTCCTATTCATCCTGTAAAACTCAAATTAGGTCTCATTTTCTCCAAGAATCTTCCCTAAAACTCCACAATGAGAAGAGTACCTTTTTATGTACTCCCCAGGATTCCCTATTACAGCATATAAAAACTCTACTGAGATTATTTGAAATAATCTGCTCCAGGCTAAAGTATAAACACATCAAGGGCTGGAAAAGTGGTCTATTCACTTCTGTGTCTGGTTCAATAAATGGTTGTTCATCTCAACCCAGAAACCTATAAATCCAGAGGAAGAAAGTTACAAAGAGCAGTTTAAAGCATCCATACTGTGTTACATTATTGTATATGATATTTTAGGACTTTAAAATATTACTTTTGTCCTGCTGAGGGATAAGAGTAAGAAAAAAAGAATAGAAACTAATTTATGTAACTAATTATCTACCTAAATATTAGAAACTGAAATACCATACTTCCTTTCTAGACTATAAATATTTAATTTCCATACTGAGAACTTGTTAACTCAGCCTTGGAGTATTCATTTGAGTTGAGGAGAGGGAGGGGGAGGGTGGCTGGGTAGCAGGTAAAATATACCAGCTTTCCCACAAAATATCTTTCTCAGGTATTCTGCTCATACTAAAAGAATAAACTCTACCTATTAAAAACAAACCAAAACAAAAAGCACTCTAAAGGAAAGTCATCTAAAAGATTTAGTTCTCAGAAGTCATGCCATATTCTGGAGAAAGACCTATCTTCAATGAAAGGAACAGAAATAGGAGAGTCCGTGTGGTACCAGCTGAGCAGCCCTGTCCTACACTTCTGAGGACTCAGCAGGCTTTGCACACAACATCTGTCCTGAGCTCTGAATATCCTACTACAGCAGATGTGTCTGGTGCTCAGACACAGCATGGACTTTATCTGCATCACCCTAACCTGAGCCCAGACAATATAGGCCAGGTCAAAGGCTTCATCCTACAGAGTTACACAGCCAGAGGTACAACTGGTATACCACAGTAAAATATTAAACCATTTGATTTTATATCAAAAAGAGGCTATTACATATGGATGTCAGTTGGGATAGCATGGTTTTCCCGTTACTGCTGATGCTACTATCTATTTCCTCTGGACAACAGACGACTCATATATTTTGCTCAAAGGGTCCCACACTCCATTCCACTACCACTGCAGACCATGAGGAGAGCTGGCAGGACATCGGAGTAAGTGGAAGGACCAAAACACTCCCCATCCCGACCCTCTATTTCAGTGAGCTGCAGTGTCCACGGCCTGTGAAGATACATGTCTCTTAGCCTGAGGTAAAGTCCACAAACTCCAACAGCATTTTCCTGCTCAGCAATTCTGAAAATTGACACCAGTGGGCTCCCCGTCATGGAATATGGTTGGTATAAAAGGGAGCAACGAGGGAGGGTCGTGCTGATGGCCTGTCTTCTCAGTCAAAACTCTGAATAATGTAACCTAAGTTCAGAATTTAGTTGACCATGATCGGTTGCTTCTTTGTTCTTAAGCAACTCTTGGGTGTTTCTTCTTGGGAGCAACCCCTGACTCTGAGAGTCCTTTTTTTTTTACCCCTGAGAGTTGTCTAAATCGCCTGACTATTCTGTTTGTACTGTATGTTGATGGCCTATAAACAGTGTTTTCTCTCTTGTAAAAGAAAATATATTAATTTGATAATACTAGGACAAAACAAAGCCATACTCACAAACACCCACCTTCCTTATTATGGGCCTGACCTATCTTCTTGAGGGAAATATTTTCCCTCCCCTCCTCCCAATCTGAAAGAAAAGTTAAATTGGTGGAATAATTACAAGAAATTATTAAATACTATTAGACAGCATAATGAATTATGATGTATAAGGCAGCATCACAACTAGAAGTATAAATGAGGAGTCTTGCCACAAACAATGGGCTGAAAGCTATTGCAAGCACTTCCTCTGTGGGTTCACATGTGTCCCAAGACTGCAAGATTTGAACTGGTCACTACTATTCCTGCAAAGTCAGGTTTCTTTTTCAAATCTGAAATGGTCACAATTGTTTAACCCAATGTGGCT
The DNA here is from genome assembly GCF_048418805.1 of Vulpes vulpes. NCBI lineage: Eukaryota > Metazoa > Chordata > Mammalia > Carnivora > Canidae > Vulpes > Vulpes vulpes. Next base: position 71,072,216 of record NC_132795.1, on the reverse strand, counting down.
TGCTCTTACCAGCAACAGTCTTCTATGCCATTTCAGAAAATGGAAATGTGCATGTGTGCACGCACACACACAAATCCTCATTAAGAAGATAAAGTAAATAAATTTCCTGTCCGTCTCAACAGCACATTCAAAGTCAACTGCACTATATTTGCTTATATAATCATTCCTATATGCACTTATTTTTCTAATGAAATAGGATTGGAAATTCAACCCAGAAACTGCAGCTATGTGTGAGCACCTGATGGATTCAGGGCACTCTGTGGTCAGAGCTGAGGGATAGGGGAGCTGGCAGTGCTGGGTTAGAAGGCTCCCCACCTGAGGTGTCTGAGACTTGCCCTTGGCTCCACTTGGAGCTTGAGTTTTGATTTCTCTCAGGACTTGAGGAAAGTTGCAATTTGCAGCTATGGCCACAGGGTAGTGCAGTCAATCTGCAAATAGCTACCCCTCTCCCCCACCACTGCCACCTCCCTTCCCCTCAGCACCCTACCTCCCCAATTCCCTCCCAGAGAGGGAATGGCTAGGAGAGAATGCAGACATTTGGTCTGAGCCCTGGGCAGCTCCAGGAAGGACTGTGAGATTCCCTGAGAAATCCAGGAGTGTCTATAAGACTTGGCACCCAGTTACTCTGAGCATTCACTGCTGACACAGGAAAACCTGGCCTTTGAAGGACTGACAAGAACTGTAAAGCTGTAAAAAGTGATTAGCCTATTTATTACAAACTTCATTTACTTCGGCTTTTATGTTTATTCGCCACTGTGTCCCCACTAGGATACAATTAACCACCCCTTCACTCATCAAAATTGTATTCGAGGGATGCCCGGGTGGCTCAATGGTTGAGTGTCTGCCTTTGGCTCAGGGCCTGATCCAGGGTCCTGGGATTGAGTCCCGCATCAGAGGAGCCTGCTTTTCCCTCTGCCTAGGTCTCTGCCTCTCTCTCTCTGGGTCATCATGAATAAATAAATAAAAATAAAATATTTTTTAAAACCGTATTAGAAAGACCCACAAAAATAAAATAAATGCTGCTCTAAACGTAACTTCCTGGCATCATGGAATTATAATGTTATTATGCAACCCCTTCTTCCCCCAAAATCAGGAGAAGAAAGTGCAGTATTTTAAAAGAACTTCTTTTTATTTTTTTTCCAAGGTAAAAATATAGATTTGTATCTCATTTTTTTTTCTGCATTGTACTCTTTTTTTTTAAATAAATTAATTTTTATTGGTGTTCAATTTACCAACATACAGAAGAACTTCTTTTTAAAGTAATTTTCATCCTTTTAGTTCTCCCTACTCAAAGTTTGGTCTGTGGACCAGCAGTTTACCAGGAAGCTAGTTAGATATGCAGAATCATAGCCTCACCCTGAACCTATTAAATCATAATGTATATTTTATCAAGTTCCCTAAGTTACCTGAAGGCAAGTTAATGTCTGAGAAGCACCTCCTGGATGACAGTTAAGTATACTGACTTATGTTCTCAAAATAGTTTTATAAGCCCTGGATCTTTTCTTTCTCAAGATACAGTTTATAGAAAAACAAACATACCTTGAAATTGGAAAATAAAAACAGGTTATTTCCTAGAACTGGTGATGATCCACTGAAGTCAAAGCTTTTTTCTATCTAAACTACCAGACAACTAATTAACATTTCAATGAACACTGACAGAAAATGTGTGGTCACTTCATAACTTAGGTACAGTACAGGTATGACAACCAAAATGTAACCAAGACCAACAGACTCATATTACAGCACTCCAGAGGGTTTCTGACAACTAATTTCCTGTTCATAAAAAGGAAAATTAAAATTATTTTCAGCATCAAGTTAACACATAACTCTAAACAGAGTTGTTATGTTAGTGGTCTTCAAATTACAGTTCTTTTTGTTTACCTCAGCTAACAATGAGCCCCCTGGGAAGAAATTATGTGAAGAAGTTTAAGTACCCTCTATGCCATCCTCCACATGTGAGTGGGGAAATTACAAAGGGGAAAAATACACAAGAGAAAATTAATGACTTCTGCACTCTTTGATTCCTGCTCTCCTACGATGGGAATGATCATAGATTTTGAAGTTGGAAGAACTCAGATAACTTACTGCTGCTGGCCCACTTCCCCAGGAATCTTTTGTAAGAAGTAGCTGGCAGGGCATCTGCAGCCTCCTACAGACAGGTAATTGTTACCCTCCAACATAGCAGGGTCACATCCCCTTTAGATACTCTCACACCCCCTGATCTCACCAGTGCCCTTAAATAACCCAAAACAGCTCCAGGCCCCCTTCCCAGTGAAACTGCTTCAACCCCTTCAGGGCCTCTATCATGTCTCCAGGGGTTAGTTTCTGTAGACTAAACCCATTTAGTTTCTTGGATGGTGTGGTGTCCTCTTACCCTGGTAATAACTGTGTATTTTGTTTCTATTGAAACTAAATTATGATTAGCCTGACATAATTTAATGAGACCCACAGTGCCAAATGAAGTCATTTGATGTAATGGGTGGTAATTCAATACATTCTCAGTGAAACATCAAAGATTATGTAATGGTTAATATATCTACATACGTTAGTAGCACAACCACAAGTAAGGGTGTATTTGTCTGTTAGAGTATGATATACAACTAAGAAAAACTACCAGCCTCCACTCTAAAATGTCCCTGGATCCCACTGCCAGGGACAGAACTCTGTACCAGATGGATGACCTGACCCAAAGTGGCCTTTCTGTATCCTTCCTTGTTTATGATAAAGAGACTTTTTAAGGAAGCGAAGGGTATTAAAAGAACTACATTTGGCATTCACAAAGCAATTGACACTTTTATTACTTAACATCACAACCTTATGAGGTAGGCCACTATAAGTGCTGTCATTTTATAAGTGATTAAACCAAGACTGAGAATAGGAAATGAGAAAAATCGTGAGCTGCCCAGGGCCAAACAGAAAGCAAGGCTGGAGCCAACTGAATTCAGAAACCTCAATTAAATTCCCAGACAAAAGAGAATGGGCAACATTTAAAGTAAGTTTTATGGATTTCACTTTGAAATAAAACAAGGAAACATTATGTTACCATTAAATGATATTAAAATTGTCTTTTATGGCCTTGATTTTGCTACCAAGGCTTTATTTTCAAAATAAAGAAAATTTAAACAGGCAAACTCATACCAGGTTAAAAATCCCATTTATACAGAAAAAAATCTTGCGTTCCTTTTGAGATTTTTTTCCTTCAATTCGACTGCTATGCTAACCAATATTATGCCAAAGGGCTTCGTACCAGTTGCTACATCTAAAGTGTCATTGATTAGACCCATTCTGGTTCACAGGGACATTCTCCCAAAATAGATCCCTAGCATTTTATAACCCTCCTACATTTTCACAAAAGAGAATCTGGAACACAGGAAGGAATCACTTCCCCACACACAATACTCATCTTCATCGTCATCAGAAGGCATGTGGTTAAAATTCATCTGCACACCCAGTGCTCACCGTCTCTGTAACACTGTGGCCCCCAGCCAAGCCTGAGTCCTCAACTTTAACACCGTGCATTACCCAGTCTTCCCACCTGGTTTTCTCCAAGACACACCTACCCACAGCCAGGCTCACGCTCTTCACAGATGGGAGTGGTACTCAGCTCCTTGCCCCCAGCACTCCATAGCTTCCCATGGATATCTCCTTGCCTCTTGCACCCAGGCAACCAGCCCCCTTCAAGCCTGCAGCCCACAGGTCCTAGCCCTGAAATCCACTTGTAGAAATATTTTCATCCCCACACATGCTAAGTAAGGCCTTTCCTAAGCTCTGGATATGCTCTAGGGCTCTCAACCAAAGAGAACCACTGTTGCCAACCATACAGCCACCTTGGGCCAGTCACCTGCAGTAACCCCGCAGAAAGCATGTGGAGGGTCCTTGTGTGCACCTCTCCTTCTGCCTTCTGTGTTCTACTGAACTGCTTTGACCCCAAGAGCCAACAAGAGGCATAGCGGTAGGCCTTAAAATGTTTGCTTTGCCGGGGCTACAGGAAAGGGTCAAGGCACCTGAGGGTCAAGGTCAGGAATCTGGAGCAGTTTTCTGACACTATACAGGGCCTGGGAAGCCAAACTAACAAGGAATGAAAGAAGCCATGGTCTGACCATGTCCATTGGTAGTTGACTTGAAGAGAACCAAATGTGTCAGTAGGTACTACTGGGAAGCACTCCAGTACTGTCAGTAGCTCTTCTTCACTGTTTTCAACCTATGGGTAGATGGAAAATTTGAAAAAAAATAGAGTGGAAATAGAATAGAAAATATCAAAGTGCATCACACATAGTAAGGATAAGCATTACCTTGTGACAGTTGTTTCAGTTACGTGTATGGGTACTCACAAGGGGTCGAAATGTTAAATGATTTACTGTGAGTCATGGTCTAAAGTGCTTGAAAGCCACTGGTTCTATAGTACCTATCACAGAATAATGCTTAATACTCTATGAATACTTGCTAAATGAACAAATTGATAAGTATGAAACAATCCATTTATCACACTTCAAAGGTTCTAATTTGAAAGAATATAAAGTATAATGCCTATTTGAATAAAAGTAAATGGATTCTGGCCTATGCGAAACTATGGGGTGGGGGGGGGGTGGTGAGAGAAATAGAGAGAAATCTGAGTATTTCTATTGTATTTCGATAGTCTTTCCAATAACTGAAAAGTTTTATATTTAAGACAATTTTGACTAAGGTCATTTGGAAAACTTTTCCCACTCCCTGAAACTGCCTCCTGATTACAAAAGTTCTGCATCTTTAAAATACTTGGTATAGGTAATTCCACCATGATTCATAAAAGGATCTTTCAGAAACACCATGAAAGCCTTTGTTCAAGTTCTTTCTTTGCCCAAGATGCCTCTATGTCCTCTCAATACCCCGACCCCCACCATCTGTAAAAATCCCATTCATCTTCCAAGGCTTAGTTCAAAGGCCACCTTTTCCATGGAAGCGTTTTGGTTTTTTTTAACTCAATTTTTCCTCTTTCCTTCCTTTACCACCCACCCCAGTCCCAAATATGGCCTTTTTCTCTTCTGAATCACCAGTGTTGAAAACTTCCTTTTTTATTTGTATACTCATCTCATTCCCCTACTAGATAATCACATGCACAACCCACAGTTTACTCATCTTAGTACTCCTTATAGCAATCAGCACAAGGTCTTAGACTAAAGAAATGATCAATATTTAAATGAATAAATGAAAATAATGTTAGATTGTTAAAAGGGAGGCTCATTATTTTAAAGGCCCTGAGGAATGGCTATGTCCAGCAGCTGATCAAAAGGTGATGGAGAACAGGAAGGAGCAGATGGGAAGAGGGTGGGAGGCTGGTAAGAGTGCTGTTCCTCAGGATACCTGCCTCTGCAAACTTACTGAATCCCCAACTCTCCAGGGATCCAACTCTACCCAGTGAAGCTATAGAGCTGGGGGCAGGATGAGTACCTTCACCCTGTTCCAAGCTCTCTGTTCTCTTTAAACCAGAAATGGGAAGTGAAATTAGAAAAAAAAAATTTAAAAAAAGTAGAAATTAGGGCTACCCTTTTCAACTTTAAGTAAGGCTGAAAGGAAAAGTTTAAACAAGCTATCTGGACCATTTAGACTCAAAAGGCCTCCTTTGAAAAATAAGAATGAGGGTTTTGGCAGAACGTGGGGGAGGTACAAGGAGGTGGAGGAGATGGCTCTTGAATTCCTTGATTTTTTTCAATAGGTCATTTGGGGACATTTTCTGTGACCCGCAGACTAAGCTAGCTCAGGTTCAAAGCCACAGCCACAATTAATAAATTTGTTTTATTGGAAAACAATGCCCACCAATTAGAAAGAACTATTAGGGATTAAAATACCATTCTCCTTTGTCATTAACCTGTACCTTCTCCCACCATCTCCAAAGAAACATGTTTTTCTAAGATGAATGAAAAGAGTAAGTTTTTAGTGGTGTTTATTTTAAATGTATAGATATTTATAAGTTAATTCATGTAAGGCAAGCATAATTTCCTAAATCCTGGTATTTATTTTTCAGATTTTTAATTTTAGATCAGTATCTTCTAGGGTTCTGACCTTCTCTTTCTTTGGTATTTTAACAGAACCTTAACTTCCAGTCCCTCATGGTTTTATTTTATAATTAACTTTAGAGCCACCCTCATACACTGGGAGACATCTGCAATATTGTAGAAAACCCACTGGATTTAGAGTCAGAAACCTGAGTGTTGAGAAGTTAATGGCTGGTTCAATTACAGCTCCTCCACTTCTAGATGTGTGACCTTGGGCAGGTTACCTGGCCTTCCCCACCCTCAATTTCTCAATCTGTAAAATGGGAACAGTAACAGATAATGCTTCCTGAGGCAGTTGTGAGGGCTAACTGAGCTAAAACATATAACGTACTTAGAACTGTGCCTGGTAAATGGTGAGTGTTCAGTCAATGTTAGTGTGAAAATTCTGCTCTCATTTGTTTTACCGGCTCAGTTGAGTCCTTTTACAATCCAAAGCCTCCATTTCCTTATCTATAAAATAAGAGTCCTACTGCTTGCCACCAAGATTGTGGTCAGATTCAAATAAGCAAACAATGGATAAGAAAACATTTGACACACAAAGTACTCAAATGTTATTTTGGATCACTTATAAATTTAAAAATAAACCATAAAACTGAGTGAGAAAATACCATGCAAAAATTCGTCCATAAAGTGAGGAAATGCCTATGTTAGAAATGCATATTCAAGAAGTATGATTTATCTTTAACTTCTCAGAAATACACAAGCTTTTGTAAAACATAAGTTTTACGTCTGCAAACTAGAAACACCCCCTCCGTCAAGCCAAATTGTCCCACTATACTACAAGCAAGAAACCCTCCACATTTTTATAAGCCAAAGATAAACCGATGCACTGATTCAATGCTGACTGCGTATACAGCAACTTTTCAAAAATGCTTAAATTTTTTCATTTTTGAAAGGAATAAATGTACTCTAGATAACGTAAATTTCAAGTCAATACAACAGACTTTGTATAACTGTGCTCCATCCAGGTAACCCAGCTGGAAACTAAGGATGAAAAGAGAAATAAAGCTTAGATCCTGTGCTGGAAAAGCCCACAGATTGTATCTGGTAATTTCAAACTATTACTTGTAAAAGTCATGAGGGGGCTTCGGTTTGAGTCAGCAAGCTGATGAGCACCATAAAAACATGCCAAAACAGTAAGTTCTTCCCTTTGATTGAAAAACTGTCTTTTAAAAGCAAAAGTCATTTTTAAAGCACAGTCTATCTAGAAAACTACTGAATTTGTGCCAGAAACCAACATTTCTAAATGTAAACCTGTAAAATAACAGGTATCTGTAAATGAAAGGCTGAAACAACCCCAGGAGCAACAAGACAGTAATTAGCAACTTTTATAGAGTAATAACATGCTTCATATTCTTTCTACACTGGCTCTTTGAAGTTTCCAGTGTAATATATAAAAGTTTTATTACATTAGGGCCCATCCTTGTGTATTTTATAAGCACCAGCATTATGCAGAGCAAGCTGCAGTTACTCATCATCAGATCTTTTATAAGAAACCGCTCAATAATGCACTAGCTCTGCGTCCAGTTTAGTTTGTTACACCTGGCTTTAGAAAGATAAAAGTGACTAGAAGCCTAAATCACTGAAAATAATCCACATTATCATCTATATAATCTATAAATCTCAAAGCAGTTTAGCTTTAAAATTGTACACTGCATATTCATGTGCACACCACTTGCAGTTCTAGACACATGCGAACTCTTTACTGAATTAAAGCAGAAAAAAAAAAAAAATTTACCAGAGGCAGAACAGAGTGCAGTTAATATGCTTGTTCCAGCAGATGTTCATTCCCGTAAATATTAAACATAACACAAGTTCCTCCAGGAATATGCGGGCAGTAATTTTACCACCTGAATAGGGCTGGTTGGAAACATTGAGGAGGTAGGGGTGGAAGGGAGGGTAGGAAATCAGAGGGATGCCGAAGCAGCCAATGGGATTTTTAAGAAACCCGCAACGAGAATTAAACTGCTTCTAGCGGCGACTCGCCTACAGCAGCTCCTCAACGTGAGGCTGCGGAGCAACAGATCCCGGAGTGTCCCCGCGGCCGCCCGCCCCACAGGCCGGGAGCCGCGAGCGCGGAATAAAGGGGCGCGCGGGGCGCGGGGCGCCGGGTGGGGGCGCGGGGCGCGGAGCGGGCAACGGCAGCGGGGTGTGAAGAAAGGGCCCGGAGGAACCGTGAACCTCGAGGACACGAGCCTCCGCGGGCCAAGGCCTCCGGAATTCCCGCACGGAGAAATCCTCGCCCCCTGCCCCGGCGTTCACTTTCCCTGTCGGGGGGAGCGGGCCGAGGCAGCAGGGATGCGGGCGCCCCGGGCGGGAGGCTGCAGCATCCTCGAAGGGCACTTGCAGCGGCACCAACTCCGGGGTCGCTGGGGTGAACGCAGGGCGCACACGAGGCGCAGGGAGCCGAGAGGGGCTGCGCGCCGGGGCCGGGCCGGGCCGGGCCGGGCCGGGCCGGGGGGTGGGTCCGCAGGCACCAGGGACACGTTCTGGAAATCGGGGCTTTTTCTCCCCACGGCTGCGCTCTGCCCCCGGGCTCCCCCGCTCCCCGGCCCCTGGGCTGGGGCGGGCAGCACCGAGGGGAGAGGACGGGAAGGGGGGGCGAGGAGACGGGGACGCAGGGGGGCGGCGGGGCGGGCGCCCCCGGCCCACCCCACCCCCACGGCGGCCGGCCGCTCCGAGCCCCCCGCCCAGGTGAGCGCGCGGCCGCCCCCGCCCCGCCCCCGCCCGCCCGGCCCCGCGCCCGCGCCCGCGCCCCGCGCCCCGGCGGCCGGCGCTGCACTCACCACAGCGACTCGAGGTCCCATTCCTGGAGCAGGGCTAAGTCGAAGCTGTCCATGGTGGGAGGTGTCAGCGCCGCCGCCGCCGCCGCCGCCGCCGCCGAGGCTCGGGCCGCCCGCGCGCTGCAACGAAAGGCGCCGCTCAAGGTGCATCCCGGCCGCGCCGGAGCCGCCGCCCGCCCGCCGCCCGCCCCCCGCCCCCGGGTCGGGCTTCCCCGCGCCCCCCGCCCCCGACGCCCGGCCCGCGCGGCGGGGGGCAGCGGCCGGCGACTCACCCGCTCCCCGGCTCGCGCGCAGGCACACTCAGCAGACAGCGGCGAGCTCGCCGCGCCGCCGCCGCCGCCGCCGCCGCCGCCTCGCCCCCCTCCCGCCCCGCGCCCGCCCCTCCTCCCCGCCCTCCCCGCGGCCCGGCCCGCTGCAGCCGCCGCCGCCGCCGCCGCCGCCGCCGCGGTGCTCTGCGCCCGCCCGCCCGCCTCTTTCTCCTCGGGGAGGCGCGTGTGCGCGGGCGAGGCCGAGGCCGAGGCGCGCGCGCGCCGTGAGCCCCGCGCCGCGCCCGCCCCGCGCGCCCCTGCGCTCCCCGCGCCGCTCCCCGGGGCCCCGCCGCCCCCGCGCCCCGCGCCCCCGCCCCCGCGCCCGCCCCCGCGCCCGCGCCCGCGCCCGCTGCCCGCCTGCCCCGGGGCCGCCCCGAGAGCGGGGGCGGGGGCGGGGGCGGGGGCCGGCGGGCGGCCGTGCGGAGCGCCGGGGGATGCTGAGCCGGGCCCGGCCTGCCGCATCTCCTGCCCCTCGCCCTCGCCCTCGCCCTCGCTCGCCCTCGCCCTCGCCCTCGCCCTCGCCCTCGCCCTCGCCCTCGCCCTCGCCCTCGCCCGGCCCCGCCCGGGCCGCACGCACTTCTCCTGCGGCCCGGAATTGCCCCGACCGCGCCGGGCGCTCCGGGGCGCTGTGCCGCCTGCAGCCCGGGGTGTGGGGGGGCTGGGGGGCTGGGGGCGCTGGGAGAGTCCCGGGCCGCCCCAGGCACGGGGAGAGAGAACGGAGCAGCCTGCAGTCGCGCTGTAAACAAATCGTTTAAAATATCTGGAGTCAGTAAGTTAAGTGAAGGGGAGGAAGCCTCTGCTGACAGGACCCGCAGCTTGGCCTACGGTGGGGGTCCCACCGCCCTCCAGCTGGCCGTCCCTGGAAACTAAGCTCCTTTCTTTTTATTCCTTACAGGGAGGGGGGACAGGCCCCTGGGTGTAGGCTGCTAACTTCTCGCCCCATCTGTCTGGAAAGTGACATACTGTCAGCTGGAGGATGATAGAGTATCATTGTGGCTCCTGAAAAAAATCAGGTCCCTTTTACCATTCCTTCCTAGATCGTAGAGAACATCCCCCACCCCCCTCCTTACTTCTGCAGACATGCCAAGAAGTCCATGCCTAGATCAGGGCCGTGGCTCTGTTTCCCCACAGCGGGCCAAAATCAGAACCCCTCCTCAGTTCCCTGACTCCCCCGTCCTCTTGGCCACAGCTCTGGGGATCCAGAGCTCAGGATCCCAGAGAACTCCTAGAGAGTGGTACAGAGCGATGTGGTTATATCCCTCCCATCATTTGCACCAAACCCCCAATTTCCTGCAGGCCAAGATGCCTTTTCCATGCTCTCCCCTTTGTTCGTTCTCACAGAAGGACCACTGACTGGAACCACCAGAAATCTAGACCCTTGCGTAAAAGTCACAGGATCCCTCCATCAAGCCTCCTCACCTCTCTGACCTCTGAATGAGGATTAACAAACTAAGTCTGGAGAACATGCAGAAGAAGAAAAGACTGATGAGAATTCTTACTTATTTGGGATCCGATTACAAAACACTCAGCCAGCCCCCCACCCACTTTTCCCCCCAGCTCTGAAGTACTCCTTCCTTTATTAGCATCCATAACTGGTTGCAAAATGTAAAACACTAAACTAAGAGTATCAGCATAGTTTGAGAAAATGGAATTGTTATTTTACAAGCTGACAACTCCCAGCCCCTAAAAATCTCTCTCGTTAGTTGAAGGTAGTAAAGAGGCTGCAAAAGAACAAAGAGAATGTGAATAGAGGAGAAAGTACAGGTGTGAAGGGCTGTCTTCCCAAATCCCAGTCTACAGGACATCTGGAGAGTAAAGGGGGAAAAAAAAAATCTGTCTTCCTAATATCTCCTTAGCATAAGCCTTGTTGGAAATGTTTGCTCTGGCAAAACTGAGATGCCGGAGACATCCAGACAGTATTCCCAGGAACAAAGGATGGGGGTGGAGGGTGGAGGAGAGTGAGAAGAACAGCCCCTCTCTGGAAGAACTGCAAGTTCCCCTGCCTGAACAAGAAATGCATCCTGTCCCTGTGCTAATGGCTGCAGCCTGAAGCTTCTCCAGAAAGAAGACCTCCCACCCCTCACAGAGATCTGGCTTTCCTTCCCTTCCCACCACATCTGTTTATACAAAGGAGGGCTGCTGGAGAACAAACAGAACCATGTTTACTGGGAGTCCCATCCTAAGCTTGAAGCTTAAGATACAGATTTGCCCTCACCACAGAGGCTGAAGATAAATAGATGGCCCCGGAAAAGGAAAGCAAGAAAGCAGTGGGGGGTATAGAGCCAGTGGAGTGGTTTACTCATAAAAGGTCTCTCTCCCCAAAAGCCATGTAGTAGTGGGTAGATTTATATTTGAATTTACACACAGTGCCTCGTGTTACTACATGAAGGTACTTGAGCCTAAAGCAATTCCAGTGTGGGTATCCAAATATTTTTCTTCAGGAATCATCGTTATTTTCTGTTTGGGGCCTCCGAACATAGGGGAAGTTGCATTAACACTTTTATTTCCAATTATATTTTTGTGTTTAGTGTCCAGTTGGAGAATATGGTCTTTTGAAGAAACCCGAATCATACTTGTAGATACCGTATTTACTAAGTTGTCATGGAAATAAATCTAAATTAATAGTATTTACAAGTAAAATGTAGAAGAGTTAATGAGAACCTTTATAAGGTGACCTTTTTATTATTTTTATTTATCTGGTATATTAAGATGTTGCCATAATACGCCAGCCCCTAGATACACGTACCAAAACAAGCGCTTCATCCAGTTGTCAAAATTTTAAATCTTGAATAAAAAGCAAAAAAAAAAAAAAAAAGATTTGGACTTTCTGGGATTTAGAATGCCAGAAGTAAAAGGGAGGTTTGGGGGTGTTTGGGTTTTTGGTTTGGTTTGGTTTGTAAAGGAATAAGAGACTACCTAAATTAAAAATAAAAATAAAAACTGGTGTTTCTTCTGAAGCAGATGTAGTTTCTGTGCATACTAACGACCTGGAGACTTGAGGGACTCTTCCTGGGGTAGATGCAGATAATACTCCAGAGAGCTGATTGAAACCACCCAGCTCTGGAGAGCCACTGTGAGGAGTTAGCTAAGACCTCCCTGGGTCAGGGGTGTTTTTTTTGGGTTTTTTTTTTTTTTTTTTTTTTTGAGTTAAATCTGTGAATGGAAGGAACTGAGAAATGAATCCTACTCAGTCTGGGGCAGGCTGACAAGCACACTCAGCAAGAGCCCCACTCACATTCCACCAGCCTGGAATTGAAAGCCTCTAAAACAGACCCAGAAGCAAATCTGTAACATCCAACTAAGATCCCCTGGATCCAAGCTGAGAGAAGAGAAAGCTTGCCTGGCTTTATTAATCCATGCCTTATTCTGAAGATGTGGCTGCAACTCAGGTCACAATTGTGACCGGGTAGGTATTTTCCTTTTATATTCCCACCATTCCCCTAGAAAATATGCCTGGCTAAAAGCCAGCTGTGCAGGCGATCTTGCTGGAAGGTCAGGGGAGCCCCCACCCCACATCCTGCAGCATTGTTTGTCACTGCACCTTCTCTCATGTTCCAGCAAGGCTGCAGTCACATCACAGTCTGCTTCTCCTTCCAGAGGCTTCTTGAGTGTTCGTAACTATATCTAGGGATTGCAGGATAAGCCCTCTAGGCTTTCTGCTTGCAAATGACATGCTAATATGTCGAGCCCCAGGACAGCTTGGATTTTAATCCACCCAGGAGTTGTAGTGTCTTCAGGCCTTTCCCTCTGCCTTGGTATCTCAGAGTGGTTCTAGCCTGGGATCTGAGGTGCCTCTCTTTTTCTATTTTTTTTTCATCATTCACCAGGTCCCGAGCAGATGGTGTGGCTGTGCTGGCTGTCATCACTCCTCCTATGTTTCCATGGAAACATGGGGCATAGGGACCATCTCTGCCTTGGGCTCTCTGACAGTATCCTCTGGCAGAGAACTTCAGCACTCTGGCCCCCTCCCCCTTGCTTGCCCACATCCTGGAGAGTTTGAGAAAGACTTGTGGCCCTGGTAGCCAGGTCATTTCAGAGATCATCTAAGGACATGCTCCCCACAAGTGGTTGTGAACTGGCTGCAAAAAGAAGGGGGAGGGGAAAGAGTGCTGATAACCTAGTTGTGCGGCAGTTGTGTTGCAGTTGTGGCATATCTGGATTACCTGTCCCCTCAGCCAGATTCTGTAATGGCTGATTATTGCCCAGATGTCAAAAGAGATGCTCCTAAGGTTGCATCTGCTCATCAGGCAGGAGATACTTAATGAGCTTAAGCATGTTACTGATGTTTTACGCTTTACTGACGTTCCACCTCCTCCAAGTGCATTCCTTTTTTTTTTTTTTTCCCTTTGTACAAAACCAGGTTTTCCCCCAAGGAATGTATGTACCTTCCTCAAACTTTCCAACATCCTCCTGCCTACATAATTCACTTATATAGCCACTGAGACGTTAATTAGATTCAGAAGTCCATGGAAACAGCAGAGTTTGGCAGGGTCAGAGGCCAGGCAGGGCAGAGAAAAGAGCGGGGAAAATGACCCCTTAGGAGAGGGGTAAGGAAGCAGAGGGAAATTTTTCATGCCATTCAAGTACCAAACAAGACAAAGATAATTTCAAAAGGTGGTCAACTACCATAACATTGTTTAGAGAATTAAAGTATTGTCCAATTAAAGAGTTCTTTTTAAAAAAACTGATTTGGTATAAGAATCCCATGCATGTCTTTGGTGTTAGTTGCTCCTTATATAGCTGGTACAAAAGACTAGTGTGTGAAGCTCACCACATTTTAAAAAAGAAAAGAAACAAAGCAGGCATATCTTCTGAAAATGAAAATACTGGCAGAAAATGCATAGGCTAGTCATAAAAGTAGATCAGAAAAGTATTCCTTATCATAGATCATGTATTTCATGCCATGCTGACCTACTTGGGGGATAATCCCATTATTTGTGATTTGAGATTCCCTTGGTGTTGGTAACAAGAACCAACCGTCCTGACTTAAAAGTTAATATTCCCACTGGCTCTTTGTCGTGCTTCTTCAAGATGTGCACTGGCCATCGTGCAAGATTCAAAGACAATCTGCTGAGAATAGGAGACAACTAGTCATAATGAAAGCAAACATTTCTATATTATAATATCTTCAGATTATAACTGGGTACTGTTCAAAGTGGCAACTCCGTCTTATTCCTCCTAAAACCACACGGGGTACGTTACCATTGTTTTTACAGGTGAGCAAACTTAAGGAACAGATAAGCATCACAAACCAAAGCATGGAGAAAGGGGATTAGATTTAGCAGCCACAATATCACACCACATCCCATAACTTTTGCCTTGATTGTCTATAGCTTTGGAGCATTCCTATGCCTGCAGGTGCTTAAATAATGAATGCAACACAAACCTACTCAGAAAGTGAAAGAGAGCCCTCTACCTCTCTCCCTGTAGTCTTCCTTCCCCTAGGTTTTGACCTCTGTGTTGTGCCATGCCACACCTGGAGTAAAGACCCGCACTCTCTCAAGTCTCAGTGTCTTCTTTTGCAACATGAGAGGGCTGAGTTGGCCATCCTTTGTCAGTTTCTGTCTCTTGACGGTTACAAAATGTTACAATTCTGCTTTCAGTTGTCCCTCCTGAGCACTGCCAGACAGGAATCCCTGGAGTATGTCAAGAGAGCCATAAATCTTTTTTGTTGTTGTTTAAAGGTAGGACCTCCTTCTTGGCTTAAACAAATCTCAAGGTGTTGATCTGTTCTAAACAGGAGAGCTTGCTGTTCTGTTAAGTGTTAACAGACAGCAAGACCAGCATGTCCAAGAGGAAGAGACTTGGTTTAGGTCTGGGGGGGAAGTGTGAGAAAGAAGTCAGAACATGACTATAGGTGTCAGACTCTTTTCTCTATGGCACCAGAAAATATTCAAGTATGGAGCTGACGGTCCCCCCAAGCTCCTGGAGGACACTGGAGCTGCAAATGGATGGACTACGGCTCATAGCCGGAAGACAGAGAAATTTCAAAATTATGTGTGGATGGGTTAAATATTGGTGTGGGCAAAGGGCATCCGTATAAGAGCCTTACAAGGTCTTTCAGATAGTGGCACCTCCTATAGCTCAAAGTCTATATGGAAAGTCCTCCATCCAGAAAAAAAGAAATAGCAGAGTCTACCTCATCAGGAGACAGACAAGTTATGACACTCACTGCTGTTTGCCTACTCAATATGCCTCCTCCTCTTATTTACTAACTAAACCTAAGTTTTGTTTGGGGAGCTAATAAACCCAACTGAAAGAACTATATTTTCCAGGCTCTGTTACAGCAAGAACATATAACAGCATATAACACAGCTTGGGTCAATGACGCCTAAGTTCAAGTTGGCTGGAATTTCTTGGAAAATTTCGCTTTCCTGAAATAGGTTACCATCTCTTCCTCTAAGTCACTTCCTTCTTCATGTCCCAAATGTATTTAAAGGTCTGAGGGGGAACAGCCATCATAGACCTCGAGGGCAAAAAAACTACAGACTAGAGTTTGTAGATCTGAAGTTAAAAGGAAGCTACATCCTTGGTGGTTTCCTCACACAACTATACCATCTTTGAACCATCTACCTGTCTCTGGACTTTTGGGGACAAAGTAAGACTCTATCTGGCTAAGTCATTAGAGTCCTGTCTTGATTATTACAGCTAACTAGTAGAGAAAGTCATGGTCCCTCCAGGGTACCTGACACACTGCCACATACAGTCAGGTCTTCCAGATGTCCCAGCCTATGTGCCCCAGCAGGGGCAGCTCTATGAGAGGACCAACTGTGCTTTGGAGAAGCCTACATTTGCTGTCTCTCTCTTTTTTTTTTTTAAGATTTTATTTATTTATTCATGAGAGACACACAGAGAGAGAGGGGCAGAGACATCGGCAGAAGGAGAAGCAGGCTCCCTGTGAGGAGCCTGATACAGGTTGTGATCCCAGGGCTCCAGGATCACACCCTGAGCCAAAGGCAGATGCTCAACCACTGAGCCACCCAAGTGCCCCCTGTGTTTGCTTTCTTAAGTATAAGCTTACCAGAATCTTCTGGGTTCACACATGTTATAAGAAACTATGCTCAATTGTCTGAAAACTGATTCATCTGGCTTCAGCACTTTTTAAATATTCCATATTAATAGTTGTTTCTTTATTTTCATGTTATTTATTAACTTGGTTAAGTTACTATTACATCTTCACGAGGATGCTAGAAAATCTCATTTCTGGAAAATAGTGCAGGAATAATAATAGTCAGCCTTTCTTGTGTCCTTGCCACATACATAAAAATATGCATGCTTCAGACTCAGTCATTGTTTCTACCAATAAACTAATTACCACTGTATGAAGCTGATTTACTTCAGAAGGAGTTTAGAAAAACAACTAATTAAGTACAGTATTTTGAAATACAAACTACATTATAGGGTTAGAACCCTATAATAAAATTGCAGAAGCTTGAAATTTGGAAGAAACCATAGAGGCTCTCTCTAGCTAACCTTCTACCCATACAGGAATTACTTCCAGATCAGCCCTGGTATGTTCAGCCTGAGCATGAGCATTTTTTTAAAGATTTTATTTATTTATTCATGAGAGACACACAGAGAGAGGCAGAGACATAGGCAGAGGGAGAAGCAGGCTCCCTGTGGGGAGCCCGATGCAGGACTCAATCCCAGGAGCCACCCAGGCACCCTGCATTTCTTTTTTTTTTTTTTTTAAGATTTTATTCATTTGTTTATTTGACACGCAGAGAGAGAAAGCACAAGCAAGGGGAGGTAACAGAGGGAAGGGGAGAAGCAGACTCTCTGTTAAGTAGGGAGCCCAAGGTGATGTGCAAGGCTCCATCACAAGACTCCCAGGACTCTAGGATCATGACCTGAGGTGAGGGCAGATGCTCAACCGACAGAGCCCCACCCAGGCTCCCTGAGCATTTCTAATGATAGGTAGCTCACTCTGTTGAAAGGCTTCCTATTCCATTTTAAAAGAGCTCAGCTCTAACTCAACAACATTCCTCCTTATATTTATGAATCCCAAATTGATTTCCTGTAACTGTCTAGCACATTACTAACTTGCAGTAAGTACTCAAATAGAGCTCAGATTCACTAAATTCCTTCTCTTGATGCTCCATAGATTGAGACTTGGGGGCTCAAGTAATTTCGTTGGCACCTTTGGAAGAGAGACTTCCCTGTCCAGTTGGGAATGCTGTGCAGAGGAGAGCCAGACGCTTAAAAGGAGCACTTGGACAAAGGAATGAGAGAAACCCCACCTCCTTCCAACTGATAGGTGGTTTCTTGGAAGAGGGGAGCTTCAAAAAGAACTTGAGCTGGCCAGGGCATCTGGGTCGCTCAGTGGTTGAGTGTCTACCTTCGGCTCAGGTCATGATCCCGGGGTCCTGGAATCGAGTCCCACATCAGGCTTCCCACAAGGAGCCTGCTTCTCCCTCTGCCTATGTCTCTGCCTCTTTCTGTGTGTCTCATGAATAAATAAATAAAATCTTCTAGAAAAAAAAAAAAGAACTTGAGCTGGTCACAACAATGAAAATGCATGCTACAAGATACAGGGGTTGGGGGTGGGGGCAGGAAACTCCTCAAAAGAAAGATACCTCTCTCCTGGATCTCAAGGAAAAAGTTACACATTGGGAGGTAGAAAATGGGAGCCCAAGATCATAGGAGGAGGAGGACAATGAGGACAGGAAGGAGCCCTGATGAAAGCTACTAGTCTAAGGGTCAGGCCCACCCTTGAATAAAGACAGCAGCTCTTTCGGCGGTTGGTTCCCAGTGTTTTTCCAAAGCCCCAACTCTCCTGTGATGCTTATTATAATTCTATATACTTAGCGCAGACAGTTACATTTTTATGAATTTAGCATTACTTTCTGTCACTCTCTAGACAACAATATGAGGTTTATTACAACATAAAGGGAGATTCTTCCTCTTGGTCCTCAGTGAGTATCACCAGATCCCCGTGCTGTCATCCCTGCCATACTCCTCTAAAGAATACAACCTCAAGTCAAGGATGAAGTCATTGCGGATACTTACCCACACCCAGGCCTTGGTGTCAGGCTCCATGATCACCTAAGTACCTCAGACATTTGTTTACCTAACAAACACATTGAATAGCTAATACATGCCAATCAGTGGGTTAAGAAATAAGGAGAGAGAGGGAGAAGTTTAAGAAAAAAGTTATAAAACCCACAGTCTAGATGATAATGTACATATATATTCCTTTACTTATTCATTCTCAAATTGAACAAGTATTTATCGAGCCAGTTACGTGCCCAAAACTATGCTAGGCACTCTGGTTACCACCCTAAGTGAAACAGACCTGGTTTCACTGAGGAGGGGTACCAATTATGTTACAATGTGATTAGTGCTATAATGAGGTACTCAGGAAGAACTTTCTAGAAAGAATGACTGACTTGTATTCCAAGTCATGAATGGACTTCTCCAGAATAAGGTGGGTGGGAGAGGACGAAAGAGAAGAACCACCTCTGTATGCCATTCTGTTTTACCTGCTATGACAGAGGTGTGTCTTCAAAGCTTTGGGAGCAAGAGCAAGTGGGTAACGCCTTTTGCCTGAGGCATTCAGGTGGGGTCTAAAAAATGAGAGCCAAAGTGGGGTAGGTGGTAGCAATGGAAGAGCATTCCAAGCAGAAGGAAAAGCACATGGCAGAGTGCAGAGGTGAGAAGCATGTCATGTTCCACTGACAGAGAAAGTTCTGTGTGGTCAAAGCCCTGCCTTGGGCTGGAGAGGAGGGGGCGTTATAGTAGTCAGTGGGTCATGCTCAGGTGGGAGCAGAAGCAGAATGAAGGGAGAAGGGAAAGGGAGCCGAGATTGGGGCCAGGTGGTGAAAAACCCTATTTTGCCATTGTGAAAATATTTTAAGGGAGCAGGAAACGAACATCAGAGATTCAGTAAAGCAGCAAGTGAACAGCAGCTGCCAAACCCAGGGGGACAACTGAGAGCTGAAAAGAGGAAATGGTTTCTGAGAAACCAGAGAAAGTATTTCACAAAGCACTCAGCCCAGAGGTTTTTCTTTTTTGTTGTTGTTGTAAAATCAAGCAAAACTATAAACCCCTTTCCTCAGCACAGGGCTGACCACATCATTTGCAGAGCCCAGAGCAAAATGAGAGTGAGGAGCCCCTTGTGCATAAATTAGTAAGAATTTCAAATAACGACAAGCACAGCACCCTTCTAAGTGTGGGGCCCCGTGTGATTGCCTGTGTCACATGTTCAAAAAGCTGGGGCCGCCGAGGTACTTTTGTGCCATGGGGCACCTTTTCACTAACAGGGTGAGTGGCTGCTGGCTCCTTGGGGCCTGTCACCAGGCCGGGCTGAGCAGCACATCTAGAGCACAGCGCTGTCACCCATTCAGTCTGCACCATGCAAGTCCCCTGCACTTGAGTTCACTCCAAAATGAAAAGCTTCTTTTTTTCCTGAGAGTATTGAAAATATACACAAAGGAAGACAATGCAAGCCCTGCCCAGCTGTACGTGGCAGGGGGAAACATTAAATTAGAAGTACTTTCAATCTTTCTCTCCCTTTTATTAGATCAAGTCCTCAAAAAGACTTTTGTTTGCTAAGCAAGGTGATGATAGAGATGGAGGAGAGGGAAACTGAGGGAAGGCAGAAATTGTTCTGCGAAATAAACCAAAAAATAACAGGAGGAATGCAGGAAGAAATGAAGAACTTGGCTAGAAGAGAAAGGGAAAGGAGCGGGCAGCAACTGAAGGGAGTAGAAATTTGGGAAAAGACAAATATCTAAATGGGATTTCAGAAAGTTTTGGAATATGATGTAATTGCATTCTCCAGCCTCCTAATGAGCCTCAAATAAAAAACTGCATTGCTCATCAAAGTTTAGAAGACAGAGGTGAGTTGTGTGTGCGTGTGTGTGTGTGTGTGTGTGTGTTGGGGGGATGTGGTTTTCAAACAGCTGCAGATTAGAATTATCTAAGGGAACATTCCAATGGTCCAATGGCCCGACCTGCCCCAAGACAGTGTGAAGATTAACTGGTGTGAAGCACCTTGGAGAGGCCCTGACTCGGGGGAAGCTATCACACCACTGGCCTGGAGAAGGTGGCTCTCTTGGTCGTAGTCCAGGTCCTTTTCTTTGGCGATCCTGTCATTTCCATTGGTCTATTTGTCTCTCCTTGGCTCAGTTCCACACTTCAACTACTGTTGCTTTACAAAAGACTCGGATGGATGGTAGAGTCTGTTACTCCCACCTTGTTCCTCTTCTTTTTTTTTTTTTTTATTTTATTGAAATTCAATTAATTAACATATCAGGTATTATTGGTTTTAGAGGTAGAGTTCGGTGATTCATCAGTCTTAGTTAATATCCACTGCTCGTTATATCATGTGCCCTCCTTAACGTCCATCATCCAGTTACCCACCTCCCTGAGCCCCTTCCCTTCCAGCCCCTTCCCTTCCCATGTTTCCTATGATTAAGACTCTCTTATAGTTTGTCTCCCTCTCTGATTTCACTGTTTTAATTTTTTCCTCTCTTCCCCTATGATCCTCTGATTTGTTTCTTAAATTCCACATATGAATGAGATCATATGATAATTGTCTTTCTCTGATTTACTGCACTTAATGTAATACCCTCTATCTAGTTCCATCCATGTCATTGCAAATGGCAAGATTTCTTTTTCTTTCTTTTTTTTTTTTTTCTGATGGCTGACCACCTTGTTCTTCTATAAGATAATCTTTGGGGCGCCTGGCTGGCTCAGTTGGAAGAGCATGCAACTCTTGATCTTGGGGTCCTGAGTTGGGTTTAGAGATTATGTAAATAAAAACTTCTTTTAAAAAAGAAAATCTTCTATTCCTAGCCCTCCGTTTTTCAATTATATTTTGGAATCAGCTTGTCATTTTACATACACACATACATGCACAGAAAAGAAAACATATTAGCATTTTGACAGGAATAGCTTTGGATACATAGATCTATTTGGGGAGAACTAATATTTCAACAATATTGAGTCTTCTATACCTGAACATGCTAGTTCCTCTGTTTATTTAGATTTCCTTTCACTTATATTAATTTTTCACATCTTTCTGTGTAGAAATCTTGCATATTATTTGTTAGACTTTTTTTCTCCAGATGTCTGATTAAACTAGTCTATTCATTCTAATTATTTTTCTGTAGTTTTATTATTTCCTATGTACACAATAATTCAACAATATCATCATATGAATGATGGCTGTTTTTCCCCCTCTCTGCAATCCTGAGGCCTTAACTTACCAGCTGGAACTTCAAATGCAATGTTGAGTAGAAGCAGTAATGATGGGCACCATTGTCTTATTCCTGGTTTCAAAACTAAGGATTCTTTGTAGACCTTTTTATCAGATTAAGAAATTTCCTTTCTGCTCCTGGTTTGTCAGCTTTATAGCTATTATTTTTTATTGAAATCATGAATTGATGCTGCATTAAAAAATATATTTTCTGTGGCCTGTTGAAATGATTCCACTATTTAACTCCTTTTTTTTCTAGTAATGGTTAATGCAATTAATTACATTTATTAATTTTCAAAAGTTAAACCAGCCTTGTGTTCTGGAATAAATACAACTCAGTGGTGAAGCATTGCTTGTTATATATTTATTGTTAGAATTAATGTGCTATCTGGCCAGGGTGGGGAAATTTCTACATCAATGGTCATGAATAAGTGAACAAATTTTCCTATTTTGAAGTGACCTTGTTAGCTTTTGCCAAGAAAGTACTTGAAAATGAATTGGATTTACCTCTTTTTCTTTGTATTGTCTGGGAGAGTTTGTGTACTATTGCCTTAATTACTTCTTTAAGAACTTGGTGGCTTTCACCAGCCACCTGACTCCTGAGTTTTCTTTAAAGGAAATTTTTAAATTACAGATTCAGTTTTTAATCATTTTAGGTCTATTTCCTGTCCATTTTGGCAAGTTGTATTCTTCTAGAAAGATGTCTAAGTCATGAAAATTTTCAAGTTGACTCCATAAGATATGATATTTACTTAATGGCTCTTTAATATCCATCAGATCACTGGTTAGCCCCTTTTCACTTCTTCATCACATTTTATGGCTTCTCTCCCTCTATCTCTAAACTGACCTCCCTAGCACTTTATCAATTTTATCAGTATTTTTCAAAGAATTACCTTTTTGTCTTTGATCCCTACTATCATATATTTGTTTTCTATTTCACTCATTTCTGTGACCATCTTTATCGTTTCCTTCATCTGAATTTATTTGCTTGTGATTTGCTCTTCTTTTTCTAATTTCCAGAGTTGGATGCTTGGTTCTTTGATATCTGGCCTTTCTTCTTTTCTAATATATGCATTTAGTGCTATACATTTTTTAGTCTAAACACAACTTTAGCTGCATTTTTAAAAATATTTTATTTATTTATTCATGAGAGACACAGAGAGAGAGGCAGAGACACAGCCAGAGGGAGAAGCAGGCTCCATGCAGGGAGCCCGATGTGGGACTCCATCCTGAGACTCCAGGATCATGCCCTGGGCCAAAGGCAGGCACTAAACCACTGAGCCACCCAAGGATCCACTAGCTGCATTCTATAAGCTTTGATATACAGAATTTTCATTATCTTTTTACAATTTGCATGCCTTTTCTTTCATTTTCTTGCCTAATTGCTCTAGCTAGGAACACCAGTACTATGTTGAAGAAAAGTGGTAAGAGTGGACATCCTTGTCTTCTTCTTGATGTTAGAGGAAACACTTTCAGCTTTTCAGCATTGAGTATGATGTTAGCTGTGGGCTTCTCATATATGGCCTTATTATATTGAGGTACATTCCCATTATAACCAGTTTGTTGAGAGTTTTTATCATGAGAAGATGTTGAATTTTGTCAAATGATTTTTCTGCATATATTGAGATAAGCATGTTTTTTATCCTTCATTTTGTTAATGTGGTTATCACATTGATTTGTGAATGTTCAACTACCTTTGCATCCTGATAATAAATTTTCACTTGACCATGGTGTATGATCTGTCTAATGTGCTCCTGCACTTGGTTTGCTAATATTTTGTTGAGAATTTTTTAATCTGTTCTCACCAGAGATATTGGTCTATAATTTTCTTAGAGTATCCTTATCTGGCTTTGGTATCAGCATGATGCTGGCCCAAAAAAATGAATTTGAAAGTGTTCCTTCCTCTTCTATTTTTTGGAAGAACTTGAGAAGGATTGGTATTAAATCTTTAAAGTGTTGATAGAATTCACCAATGAAGACTGAGGTTTTCTTCATTGAGAGGTTTTTGATTACTGATTCAATCTCCTTATTAGAAATTGGTCTATTCAAATTTTCTATTTATTCGTGATTCAATCTTATTAGGTTGTAGGTTTCTAGGAATTTGTCTATTTCTTCTACATTATCTAATTTGTTGGCATATAATAGTACATAGTGGTTTCTTATAATCAATTGTATTTATATGGCATTCATTGTAAAAGCTCCTTTTTCATTTATAGTTTTATTTGAGTCCTCTTTTTTTCTTGGTATGTCTAACTAAAGGTTTGCCTGTTTTGTTTTGTTTATCTTTTAAAAAAAACAGTTCTTACTTTCATCATTCTTTTCTCTTTTTAGTCTCCATCATTTTTTGCCATTCCTTGGTTTTCTGTCATTCTAATTTTGGGCTTGGTTTGTTTTTCTTTTACTAGTTCCTTGAGGTATAAAGTTAGGTTGTGTATTTGAGATCTTTCTTTTTTCTCAATGTATTTTTCTCAATTTTTGCATCTCATCAGCTTTGGTGTATTGTGTTTTCAATTTTATTTGTCTCAAGATTTTTTTAAATTTCCCTTTTGATTTCTTCTTTGATCCACTGGTTGTTCAGTAGCATGTGTTTATAGCCAAATATACGTGAATTTTCCAGTTTTCTTTTTGTAACTGACTTCTAGTTTTATACCACTGGGGTTGGAAAAGACACTTGATACAATTTCAATCTTCTTAAATTTATTAAGACTTATTTTGTGGCCTCACAATTGACCTATCCTGGGGAATGTTCCAAGTGAACTTGAAAAAAATATATATTCTTTTGCTGTTGGATGAAATGTTCTATAAATGTCTATTAGGTCCATTTGATCCCATGTGTAGTTTCAATCAGATTTTTCCATATTGATTTTCTGTCTGGATGATTTATCCATTATTGAAAGAGGAGTATTGAAGTCCTCTCCTATTATTGTATTGCTATTTCTCCTTTCAAATGTATTAATATTTACTTTATATATTTAGGTGTTTCTATGTTGGGTACATAAGTATCTACTGTTATAACACCTTGATAAATTGACCCCTCTATCATTATATAGAGACTTTCTTTGTCTCTTGTTACTTTTTGGCTTAATATCTATTATGTCTGACAAAAGTATAGCTATTCCTGTTTTCTTTTGGTTTCCATTTGCATGGAATACCTTTTCCCATCCCTTTACTTTTAGTACATTTAGTCCTTAAAGCTAAAGTAAGTCCCTTGCAGGAGACAGCATATAGCTCGGCCTTGTTTGGTAAATCCATTTAGCCACTCTACATCTCCCCGACCACCACCACATATTTTGATTGAAAAAATTAGTCCATTTACATTTGAAGTAATTACTGATAAGTATGGTCTTATTCCTGCCATTTTATTAATTACTTTTTGGTTGCTTTCTGATATCTTTTTTCCTTTATTCCTTGCTCACTCTCAGTCTTTGTGATTCAATGATTTTCTTTAGTGGTATGCTTTGATTCCTTTCTCTTTATGTTTTGTGTATGTACTACAGGCTCTTCCTTTAAGGTTACCATGAGCCTTCCTTTAAGGCTACTAGGTCACATAAAACATCTTATATTATGGCAGTCTACTTTAAGCTGATAAGAGCTTCACTTTGAATGCAAACAAAAGCTCTACATTTTCACTCTCCCCTCATCTTATGTTGATACCACAATTTACATCTTTTTACATTGTGTAGTCATTAACTGATTACTGTAATTATAGGTATTTTAATACTTTATGTTTTAATCTTCATTGTAGAGTTATAAGTGATTTACTCACCACCATTACAACATTAGAGTACTCTTAATTCAACTATATATTTTCTTTTGCTAGTGAGTTTTATACTTTCTTAAGTTTTCCTGTTACTATATAGTGCCCTTCTATTTCAGCTTCAAAAACTCTAATGAACAGCTTGTAGAGCCTATCTAGTGGTGATGAACTCCTTCTGCTTCTGTTTGCCTAGAAAACTCTTTATCTCTGTTTTAATTCTGAAGAACAGCTCTGCTGGGTAGAGTATTCTTGGTTGATGGTGTTTTTCTTTCAGCACGTTGAATATATTATTCCACTTCTTTCTGGCCTACGGGATTTATGCTGAAAAATCTGCTTATAGTCTTATGTGGGTTCTCTTATATGTAACAGGTTGCCTTTCTCTTGCTGTTTTTAAGATGTTCTCCTTGTCTTTGACTTTTGACCCTTTATTTATAATGTGCTGGTGAAAAAAAGTTTTTTGTTTTTGTTTTTTTAATTCATCTTATTTGGTACTGTTTTGGCTTCCTTCATCTGGATCTCTGTTTCTTTCCCCAGGTCAGGAAATTTTTCAGTCACTATTTCTTTGAACAATCTGTCCTCCTTCTGGGACCCCTATAGTGTGTATATTGGGTTTTTTTTTTTTTTTTTAATGGTTTTCCCTACTCCTGTAAGCTGTCTTCAATGTTTTTCATTCTTTTTCTTTTTGGTCTTTTGATTGAATGTTATTGTCTGTTTTCATGCTCTCTTATCCTTTCTTCCACATGATCTAGTTTATTGTTTAACTCCTTTAATGATTTTTTTCAATTCTTCAGCAATGTGACTTCTGTTTGGTAATTGTTTATATTTTCTGTCTCTTTATTGAAAATTTTACTTTGTTCATATGTTGTTCTTCTGACCTCTGAGAACATCTTTGACTGTTATTTTGAACTCTCTGTCAGATAAATCACTTATTTCCACTTCACTAAGATGTGTTTCTGAAGATTTATCTTGAACTTTTGTTTGAAGAATTTTCCTCTATTAATTTTTCTTGACTTTTCATGTTGGTTTTGTACATTAGATAAAACAATCACTCTCCTAGTCTTGACAGAGTAGTCTTGCTAGAAGATGAAACTTGTCAATCAGCCTGGCCTGAGCTCCTGGTTGCCTCTCAAACCTCTGTGATTGTCCAACCTGCTTGTTTTATTCTAAGTGCCTTTCAAATAGTATTTGAGGGTGTGCCAAGACCTGTCAGTGTCCCTAAAGAAGAACTGCATTCAGCAGCTAGATACAGTATAATTGGAAGCTAGACCTTCAAACAGCTTTGGGAAAGTAGGTATATAAGCCTCTTCCAGGGAGAAACTGGTAGTGTTTTTGCCTACTCCCTTTGCACTGGGACCAGGTATATAGCTGCAGTGGTGTTTTTGTGGGACTTGTGAATGGAAGCCCAGTTGGCTATCAGAGCTGGGTGATCTGGGGACACATCCCTCAGGCAGTAGAGCAAAAGCTGGATGCACATGTGTGTGCAAACTCTTTCCAAGGAGACACTGGTGATTTTTAGTATGCCAAAGGGAGAGAAAGGGAGTTGTCTGCTGGTTTTTCTAGTTTCAAGAACAGATCCTGGCTAGCCTCAAGACGTATGCTAAATTAGAAGACTGATCCTAAGGTGACAGCTTTCAACATTTGCAGATTGTCTTCTTTTTTTTTTTTTTTTTTTATGATAGTCACAGAGAGAGAGAGAGGCAGAGACACAGGTAGAGGGAGAAGCAGGCTCCATGCACCGGGAGCCTGATGTGGGATTCGATCCCGGGTCTCCAGGATCGCGCCCTGGGCCAAAGGCAGGCGCCAAACCGCTGCGCCACCCAGGGATCCCCGCAGATTGTCTTCTTTAGGAAGACCTAAAGATGGGTGATTTTCCCTGTTCCCTCTATGCTGAGCCCTAGGGAGACAGCCACAGCAAGTGCCTTCGTGCCCATTAATGATTGCTTCTTTGTTTGCTATTCTCTTACTGGTCTCATGAACACAAGGCACATTGGTTTTCAGAGCTAGGTGTTTGTGGGACTGTCCTTCAGGTGGGAGTCTTAAAAATTGGGTGCTAAATGTGGGGTTCAAACCATTCACTCCTTGGGAATAATATGGGAATTTGGAGTTCTCTCCCAATTGATGGTTCTGCATCAGTGGTGGGGTTTATGTCTCACATTTCCTACCCATTCCAATATGAGTATTTTCTCATTTGTCCAATGTATAGAAGTCTCTCAGATACTTTCTGTATTTCCTTCAGAGGTAATTTCTGTGTTTATCTGTACATTTGGTGTTACCATGGGAAGAGGAAAGAAGCCTTCACTCTCTCCATTGTGATTGACTTCTCTATTTTACTTTTATTATTGAAGGATATTTTTGCTAGGCTTAAAATTCTGGCTTGACACGGTTTTTTTTTTTGTTTTTTTGTTTTTTGTTTTCTCCAGCAATTTAAGGATATTATATCACTGTCTTCTGGTTTCTATTATATCCATTAAAAAGTCAGCTATCAATTATATATTTGTTCCTGTGTAGGTAAAGCCTCTTTTTCCCTCTGCCTGATTTTAAGATTATCTGTTTTATTTTTGGCTTTCAGAGGTTTTACTATGATGTGCCTAGATGTAGTTTATTTTTTCTTTATCCTACTTGAGATCCATAAGGCTTATTATCTGAGTTTGATACCTTTCAGCAATTTTGGTAAGTTCTTAGCTATTATCTCTTTAGTTACTGAGTTTGACTCATTCTCTCTTTCCTCTCCGGAGACTTCAATTTTATGCATGTTAGAATTTCTGTCTTCTCTATCTTTTACTCTGTCTTTTGAAATTTTAGGGATCCCTGGGTGGCGCAGTGGTTTGGCGCCTGCCTTTGGCCCAGGGCGCGATCCTGGAGACCCGGGATCGAATCCCACGTCAGGCTCCCGGTGCATGGAGCCTGCTTCTCCCTCCGCCTGTGCCTCTGCCTCTCTCTCTCTCTCTGTGACTATCATAAATAAATAAAAATTAAAAAAAAAATTAAAAATTGAAATTTTAATCCTCTTGCCTTTCTAAATCTTCTTTCTAATTATTTTCTTTGAATATGTCTTCCAGTTAACTGTTTCTTGAGCTATATGTAATCTGCTGTTAAGCCCATTGCTGAGTTCTTAATTTGTAGTATCATGTTTTTTTATAATACAATTCCCATTTGATTTCTTTTGTAGTTTCTCTTTTTCTGCTAAGATTCTCTATCTTACCTTTTTTTCAATTTAGACTTTATAAACATAGTTATTTTAAAGTTTATGTCTCATGGCTCCTTTATCTGGAGCTCCATGAGTATATTTCCATGGTCTATTTTTCTACTGAGAACATGTCATTCATATTGTCTTACTTCCTTATGTCCAGTTATTCCTTTAAATTATATGGTGGGCACTGCATTTGCAAAATGATTTTTGGAAATAGTTTGAGGGTTATAGTAATGTTATCTTTCTCCAAAGAAGTATGTCCATTTCTGCCAGATTCTTAGAAGTATTAGCAATCAAGGATTATCTTTATATAGTTTCACAATTTGGGGGGAATTTGTAATGAATTTATACTCTAGGGGCATGTCTGCTTTCAAGTCTCCATTTTTTTTTTTTAGGGTCCATTCTTCATGATTCCAGTCCAAAAAATAGGAATTCACTATTGTTTTTCCTTTGTGAACTCTGACTTCATTGTAATCACTTGAGCTCCAGAAAACTGTCAACAGTTTGTGTCAAGCTCCCAATCAGTGCCTCCAAAATCAGGTTTGGCCTCCAGGGAAAACACCAGCCTCACTTTCTTTGATCTCTTTCTCCTTCTGGAGCTTGACTCTGTAATTCTTCACTCAATTTTTATATCTTAATGCCTTTATATACTAATTATTCAAAAACTTTTTAGATTAATTGAGTAGATGCATATGGGCTATGAAAAATAAAATTTTATTTGGATTTGGGTAACTTGCTCTGACAATGACATTCACAGGATGGATGTAAGCTATCCTCCATATTGGTTAAGAGCACAGGATTTGGAGCTAGCAAATCTGGTTCAAATCCTTGTTTTGCTTCTAGTAGCAGTGTGATTTTAGGTAGCTTACTTAAACTTTCTGATTCCCACTCCTCTCACTGGTAAAATGTAAATGATGATCATGGATTCTTTGTTGACAAATAAATAGAATATTGCAAAAATATAATACAGAGTTGGCGTCTAGTGTAAGCACAATCAAATGGCAGCTATTGTTATTCAATATGAGCTATTTAAATATTTAATAACATCTGCCAAAGATAACTATTTCAGATTTAAAATGATTATAGTTATCAGTTTTTTTTCTGGTGTTGTAATTTTAGAAAGGAACTCTTAGGTCATAGCTTTGGGGTCCTGGCAGTACCTGCTTTGTAATTTTTCCATACTCAAATCTTAGCATTGTTTATGCTATAGAAGTCAGGGACCCAGTGGAATACTTCCTTGTATTCTGGGGTCAATTAAAAACTCCAATTAAGGAAAATTCTGGCTCTGTCCACATGTAGCCTTAAAGCATGCTTCCGTGCAAAGATGTGTAAGACTTCATGTGTTTGAATTTCTACAATTACCCTAATTGTTTTAATGCCTTTATTACCTCCCTCTTTACACACAGGTAAAGCCAAAGGTGCACTAGCAAAAAGTCCCTGTGATTACCCTTAGGACTCCCATTGTTCTAGCCCTAGTTTAAACCACTTGGCCTTGTTTTTACACATCTAGAGATTATCCTCTTCAGGAGACTATTCCTGCCAATTCTGCCTGTTGGGCACTTGAAAGCAGGTTCATTTAAACATCAATAACTAGGAGTCTTCATTGACCTCATGCTGCTTAAGTCCTAACCTAGTCTTGACCCTAGAGTCAAAACTTTGTGAAAAGTCAATAAAAGTAGTAAACAATGTTATATTATTCTTGGCAGACTTGGCACAACAATGAGAGGGTTTAACAATAGTTAATTATGGTTCAATAGTTGCTTGTTAGCAAGTATTGAGTGTTTACAATGTAGCAGGCAATATGCACACATGCTCTAGTTTGATTCATATAACAACCAAATGAAAAAAAAAAAAAAAACAACCAAATGAGGTAGGCACTGTCATTACCCCTGCTTTAAAGGGGAGGAACTGTAGTTTACAGGGGCAAAGTACTTAACCTGAAGCCACAAACAGCAACAGGGTTCATATCAGCCAATCCTGGAATCTGTGTGCTCTCCACATAAAATATTAGGTAGAGAAATTTAAGACTCACTTTATTATGGAGAAGGCTGTTGTGAAGCTTTGAAAGAACATCCAGCAAATTAATAGGCCTGTAGTTATTCCACAGAATTGCTCTGTTAAAATGAGGTAGATTATGCTTTCAAAGACTATCCTGGTAAGAATAAAGACTAAAGATCTAATTAAAACAATTAGGTTAGCAAGCATCAAAACCAACCCGTCGGAACAGGAGCAGAAGAGTCTGGCAGCAAAGGGATAGCACCTGGTCGTGTCAGTGATGATGTTCAATAAATCATCCAGATAAGGAGGTACTACCAGGTCTTGAGAACTTCTTATAGAAGCTTATAATTGAGAAAATGAAAAGTAACACTCCTGCAAATATAAGACTGTGAAAAGTTAACCTTCTAGGCCCAAATAGAATATGTGTTTCCACAAAATCTCTGACTAGACACACTTAGTCGGTAACCATGCTACAGAATTGACCCTCATTAAAGATTCTAACAACCCAACCAAGGCCTTCCACACAAATCATTACACTTGAGGCTCTTTTATGGAGTAGAAATGAAATTAAATAAGAATAAAATTTATTAAGTTACTTAATGGTCCTGCTGCCTAGACTACTAAGACAAGGTTTTGATTTTGATTTTGGTTTTTCCCTGTGAATACTTAACCAAGGAGAAACCCAAAGTCTGAAGGGTTAGGCCCACATTTACCCAAGTAGTTCTGGTTACCCTCACTTACCTGAGGGATGGAAATAAATCCCCTGTTAAATTTCTTGAAACAATTAAAATGTAGCTTCAGAAGATATTCTGAGATTAAACAATCCTTCACTTCATTTACTTTAGCCTTTTAATGTAATCTTACCAGTCAGTGTAGAACTCAATGCAAGGACTGCTAATACCAATGTTTAAGTGTGAAGGTAAAGTGGTGTAAAATACCCATTCCAAAGATGATGGTGATGAAGGAGGAGGGATCATATCATCTATAGTAGTGCTTTCCCATAGTGAAGGTATATAAATGAAGTTCTTATATATTTGCTCTGCACACTACCAGTTGGCAAGCCTGGATAATGCCTGGCATATGAAATTCTCAAATGCTTGTTGGGTGAATATATTTGTTTAGAAAGTGAGCTGGTCAAGGCTTTGAACTCAATATTAAAGGATGAAATTAGCCAGTTGAAGAAGAGATTCGCTCAAATCAGAGAGGTAAGCAAAGGGATGAGGATGGCTTTGAAGTTCTCATCATGGCAGATTAATGGGCAGTGGTGCCATAAACTAAACAAGGTGATGGATGGAAGAGGAGGCACCAGTCAAATTACTAACAAACACATGATATTTTGTCACAAATTGGGGAAATTCATTTTCAAGAGATTGGTGCATCTTGTTACTGTCTCAAATTACCTTCTCCGTATTTACACAACTGGAATCCTCTTGTAACCTTTTCTGTTGGACATTCTGTGACTATCCTAGATCTTGAGTCTTTGTATAGTTTTGATTTTGTTGTCTACCAAAATGGGATATTATTTACTAAAGGCTAAGGTGGCCATGAGAGAACTCTCTAAAAGCAGAAACTTTATTTCAGTGATTTTATTGTCACCTTCATGTAATAGGTAGGCTGTCATTTTTCTTTTTCATTTCTCACTAAAGCCTAATGTGTTTGTATGTTGACATTTTCCAGATGAGGGAATTGTATTAAAATACAACATCATTCAAGGAAGGGTGTTTGGAAGGGAGGCTGGCTGCAAATTAAAGATGGTCATAGCACAAAAGCAGAGAATGAAGATGAATATAGTAGTGAGGTTACCCAATCCAAAGTAGTGAAAACTGAATATTATTCTGGAATAAAATGCCACATGGCTGGGAGATATGGCCCAAACACGTGTAATTGAGAATATGTCTCTGGAGAGGAGAGGAAAGCAAAATGGCTCTTTAATAAATTAAGTTAATGTCTCTCAAAATGTGTGTTTTCTAAATTAAGCATTTCCCAAAATGTGCATTTCCCAAATTGTGAATCTCCAAGAGATTCACAATGCTAAATATTAGCAACGAAAGACTCCGAGAAGACCAGCAGCAAAAGAAAACTAACTTTATTTAATCCAAATTTGATCAAACTTATTTGACCTTGAAATGCATTTGTAGTGGAACATCTAGTACCACCTCCCAGAAAGGTGTGGGAAATATTGAATTAAGAAATCATGTTTAATTTCATAGTGTCTAGTACATACTAAGTGATAAATACTTACTTTTGATCTTTTATAAGTAATTTTCTAATAAAATCATTATTTGTTGTCAACAGTTTTTTCAAAAAATGGATTTTTAAAAAAGTGAAGTAGCCATGACCTTCAGAATCAGGGCAGAATCTTAGAAAGAATGTGGCTTTCTTAACATCTAGTAAAAATAATTAAAGAAATTTCTACCATCTCGGGGCCTGCCCAATTCAGGGATAAATTATTCCCTCCAGTTCCATAGCACATAGTTCCTCTGAAACTGTTAATTCTGCTTAGATGCCTTCTGAGTGTGAGTGAAATTTAATTATCTCATTTTCTTTAATAGCAGAGAGTAGATTAATTGTTTAAGAGAAAAAGAAGATTTGTTACATGGGTGGAAAGGTGCAGAGTCCCTGGTATGCCACTGTAGATATGACCATCAAGGCAGAAGTTTGAAGTAGATAGCACATGAAAGTGTATATTCACACAGAAGATAGAACTAATTATTCATTTAATACTAATTTTCAATTTACACTGAAATTTATTTGGTTTTGTCAAATGATAATAAATGTGTTCATCAGGCAAACTGCAGTTCAGATTTTGATTTAATCACTTTCTAGCTATTTAAGCACAGGCAAGCCTCTGAGCTTCAGTTTCCTCTTTGTAAAGTGGCATTAATATTTGGAGTACTAGGATAAAGCCTTGCTCATTTCAGCATTTGGAAGTCTTCAGGATGATTCTTGATCACTGTCATGCCACCCTAAAGCAAATCTTCCTAGCAGACACACCCTACTCCATCCTACTTACAGTTCTAAAGTAGAGAGATCTAGCCAGAAAACAGACCTACAAAAGATAAATACCAGAAATATACAAGTCACTTAATTCTTCTCCCTTAAACGGAAATGCAAAACTAAGGATTACCAGGCATACAAGGAGAGCTGTCATGAAAAAGACAAAAAACAAAAACCAAAAAACCAAGAACACACACACACACACACACACACACACACACACCAATAGAAAAGACAAAAACTAACCCAGAAAGAGGGAGAAAGACAATTAGGAAATAGAAGACAATACTAAAAACACTCTAATTAACATGCCAGGGGAATTTTGGAGAAAATATGATATCCTTAAAATTGGGACAAAATGCTAAGAAAAAGAAACAATTAGAGAATGAAAGAGAATGCTTGCAGATTTAAAAAAACAATACTCCTTGAGAAAAAAATTAATTATAGAAGACTAAAAAATAAACCCAAAGACTCTTTCTACTCTCTTAAAGTATAGGGAGAAAAAGACAAAGAATTGAAAACTATGAAACAAAAGATCAGTCTAGAAACCAGAAGTTCAGCCTAGGAGGTCTCACATGCAGTGTTGGAGATTAAAAAAAAAAAAAATCACAAAAAAATACTTGAAGAAAAAAGTTCCAAAGCTGAAGAACAAAATTCTTCAGAATTAAAAAAGCTTCTGAATACCCAGAACAATTAAAGAAAAGAGAGCCATACCTAGAAACATTTTTGATGTGTCAGAACACCAAGGATGAAAAGAAACTTCTAAGGCTTCTATGCCCAGCCAGATACCAATCAAGTATAAGGGCAGAATAATATTTTCAAACAAAAAGATCCCAGAAAGTTTATCTACCATACATTCTCTCCTTGAAAAGTATTTGAAGATATGCCAAGAGAAATGAAAGAGTAGAATAAGAAGAAGGTTTTGGGGTCCAGGAACCTGTAGTTAAAATCCAGACTCCTGAGAGCAGTGGGGAAAATTTGCACCATGACAATTGAATAAAAGGCTTAGAGGGCGACCAGGACAGATTGGAACAGAAGGAAGGTGGGGAGAAGGGGAGATGGAGGTTTCCAGGAGTAAAGGGGGACCTGACAGAAAAGACAGGCTTGAGGAAAACTAATCACAAAGACAAATAATGCAAAAGAACCCCAATTGCTCCCATTGGGAACTCCAGGGATCACTGGTAGGATAAGGAATGTATAATAAAATGAATGTTTAATAAAATCATCATTAACACACGTAGCAAACTAAAATGTGGCAATATTGGAAGATAAAAACAAAGAGAGAGAAATTCCACTGAACCATGATGGGAACATCCTCTCTCAATTGACCCAGGGGTTACAATGTTAGGCTTCTCAAAAAGAATATACTCCTAACACATGACATGATCAATCTATGGATGAATCATGGAGATGTGGTTGCAACTTTAGGACAAAATGTAAGGTATATGTTTATCTGACAAAAGGAGATTTGGAAGGTCAATAAAAGGGCAGAGGCAGGGCAGCCTGGCAGGCTCAGCAGTTTGGCACTGACTTTGGCCCAGGGTGTGATCCTGGGGGCCAAGGATCGAGTCCCACATCGGGCCCCCTGCATGGAGCCTGCTTCTCCCTTTGCCTGTGTCTCTGCCTCTCGCTCTCTCTCTGTGTATCTCTCATGAATAAATAAATAAAATCTTAAAAAAAAAGGGCAGAGGCATCAATAATTTTACTTTTCAAAGTGAGAAATCAAGAGATACAACATTATCAAAAGGTAACGAAAGAAGAAATAGATTAAGTATAATACTTTATATTACAAGTATAAACATGGGAAAAACAATAGATAATAAATATAACAAAAAATTGCAATACAAATGTCAGACACGGAGAACAGCTAGGATTGGGAAGGTTAGGGGGGGTGGTAGGACTGGACTTCAGCTTTCGTACTGAAGAGTGTGCAAATAATATCCTTTATTGATACATTTTTAAAAAGAGAGAGTTGATGGCATATTGTTTATAGGGAGGAAAGAATAGAAGAAATGAAAATGGAAACAACCTCTTAGAATGGGACCTTGTCTATCTCCTTTGTCCAACATTGTATCCCTTGTGCCTCGAATGGTACTGGCACACCTGCTGTTGGTAAGTGAAAAGAAGGTGACTCTGAGAAATAATACACGAGTGCAGAGCAGAAGGGCCAGAGGCTGTCTCTTCCAACATTGAATGATTACCAGATAAAGGTACTACTTTGATGAAAAAAAATTATAATATTGAAAGGACATAGGAGAATGGAGCATGTCATAAACGGGGGTGCTCCTTGGAGAAGTAAAAGAGAAGATGAGACCTGGAAGAGGCATCAGCCAGGTGTGGAAAGAGAGTTCCAGACTGAAGGAACACATGTGCAGACTTCAGGTGGAAAACGATCCGGGTGGCTGGGGCGGACTGCCAAGCCGGGGTAGGCTCTGTGCGAGCCTGTGGAAGTAGGCAGGGGCCAAGTCTAACAGGGTTTAGCAGACCACGTAAGGATGCTGATGAATTGCTCAGGAAACACAAAGTGAGGACTCTGACTTCTCTGTGTTTCCTTATCACCAGTGACGCTGGGTGCTCCAGGCTCTATGCCCTCACACTTGAGATCGCAGCTTGCATATAACTCTGTTGTTGGCCTTTCGGGAATGGACTGGGCTTCTGGATTGGATTTTCAGTATCTAATAACTCTGAACCCCCAAAGAAGAAGAGGACACTACATATTAAGTGACTGAGTAGACTATGGTCAACTTACTGCACACTTTGTGTATTCATTGCATAAGTTGAAGGGGATATGCAGAGAATGCTGGAGGAAGAAGCTGGATTTTCTCGTCAAAGTATTGGTGCCTGTCAGGAAATTGTGATACTCTTTTAGCAGGGAGGCAGAGAAACATTATCAGGGCAATTTAGGCATTGATCAGTGGCAAGGCACATTCTTCTCAAGAAGCCAGAGGAGTGTGTACTGGGCTCTCAGGAGCATGGGGCCGGGCCAGACACCAATTATAATTGTAAAGATATGGGCTCTACCCTGAAGGAGTGCCTATTCTTAGAAGATAGAAATAGATGTGGATGAACACAGATCCAGATTCTCTCAGAGCACAAATGCTGCACGGGGATTAGGCTTGGTGCTCTGGGAAGCTGAATGAACTCTTCCAATCCACTAGGGTCCTTGTTAGTGCATCGAAGCAGTAATTTACTCAATGACAAGAGTTCACGTCGCTTCCTAAGGCACTTAACTTACTCCCGGGATGTTGGTTGCACACCAGGGGAATCTGGCGCACTAATCTTTAACACTTGTCATAATTATTTTTCCTTCAATAATACTATTTTCCCCCTGAGAAACTCAAAATTATTACATAAGAAATGTAGAAATATAAGTGTGTGATATTTTTTAATAAAATGTAGTCAGTGGCCCTGGGGAATTTTTGTAGCAAAAACCTCTCAAATCAATTATATTTTCTCATTTCTAGTTCCAATAATTGAATATTTTATTTCTGTATTTATTTAAGTTCTTTCAAAATGAAAAGGTGGAGTTGTGTTGACACTCTGGGAAAGGAGGGTATTATTAATTAAAGTTGCTTAAAGTATAAGATGAAAACAGTGCTGATGCATATAAATTTGCTTCAATGAGCTGCCAGCTGCTTGCGAGGTTATAGGAATACTGTCGGCAATGCTGGGTGGTGGCACAGCAGTGCATCATTCCGTCATCTCTAGGAGGTAAGTCTGCAATTACAATTCATCTAGAGGAAAAGTAAATGATGCAGCCAGGTGTTTGATGCCCATGATTCGGCTGTTTAGAAAATCCAGGATTACTGACCTGCATTTCTCACATTTCAATCAGAATGTTCAGTTCTGATCCCTCTGTCACCTCAGCTGGGCACTCATTGTCATTTACTTCTGTTGTCTCGTCTGATTCTCAGATCATTGCTAGGGTGTAGGTGGGATGGTGGTGGTGGTGGTTATTTATTTGCCTTTAGTACATAAGAAACATCTCAACACAAAAAGGTTGAGGATGCTTGCCCAAGGTCACATAGCTGCTGGGTGGTAAAGCCAGAACCAGACTGGAAGTCTTTTGATTCCTTGCAGGTACTTCTTGCTGACTCGCAGACCTCAGGTGACCCTAAGCCCTATTTTGCCTGACCTCTGAGCTTCAACCACTGCATCCCACCCCTGCCATACGAGTGCTTTGAATGTCTGAATAAACAAGACTTGGGAAGAGCAGCCCCAAGAAAGTTCCTGCTCCCAGCTAGATGCTGATAAGTTACGTAGAGGCATGGGAACTCTTGGGATGGCATACATCCCACGGAGGAGTTGGCATTAGAGACAATCGTGAACCACGTAGATTTTTTACCCTCTCTGCTAGTTGCCTTAGTATGAACAATACTGCCTCTCAATCTCTCTCTCTCTCTCTCTCTCCCTTTCTCTCTCCCTCCCCCCACCTCCCCACACTCTTCCTCCCTGCCTTGCCCATTCTCATAGGAAAAACTCTCAAGGGGCTTCTGATGTTTTTCGTGATGGGTTAAGGATGACCAGAGTGACCCACTCGAGGCAGGTTAATTTCAGAGTTCAAGCAATGAGTTTTCCAGAGCCTACTTCTTCTAGCCCATGCCACTAGAGATTAATAAATGTTGGTTATTGTTATTTGGCTCAGAGGATGCTTGGAATACAGAGAATTATGATCTGTTTGCCTAAGTCAGTCTCGTATTCCTGTATTTATTCACTGTGACACCAGAAGGCAAAATGAGAAACAAGAGTCAAAATGACAGAGACTGATCTCACTTTGAAATGAAGAACTTTCAAGTAATTGGAACTCTTTGAAAAAAAAAAATGGCCATGCCAAGGGGCCATGAGGTTTTTGTTGCCAGAGGTAGTTAAACTGAATCGATGACCACTTACTGAAATGTGTTGGAAAGAGTATGGTTAGAATAGATGACCTCTAAGGTTCAATACTGAGATATTTAATCTGTTTATCTTTCCCATAGACACATTTCTGGAGTACAGACAGAGGGAATTGGGTCAGAGGTCAGGGTCAACGGTCAGGCATCTTCAGTCCATCTGTCGCCTTTGCTAACCCAAGCTACTCATCCACTAAGTCCAGCAAGGAATGTGGTACCAGGAGAGCAGCTGGGCAAAATACCGGCCTGTAGCTAATAGGTCAGAGGCTCCCCGGTTTCAGCTACATTCCCACCATCGACAAACTTCGCAGCAGCAACCACTTAACTAAACCAAAGGATCTATTTTGATGAGATTCTGAAACAAGAATCCCTAATGATTTTCTCCCCAGAATCATAGGAAAATGTAGCAGAGATATCATCATATCATTTGAATGTGTACCCACTTGCCAATTACTCTGGATTGATGCTTCCTGATGTAAATAATCAGCTGAACATAAAATCTAAATCATATACAGTTATTTGACACTTTATTCAAGACAAAAAAAGATTGGCTATTTAGGCAAAAACATCCGCCTAGTAGTTTTCCTGGCAAATGTGCTATAACTAAGTATATATATAAAACAGTCCACATTATGAGCAAGTAATGGTCAGGCCATTCCAATGGGCAATTTACTCTCCAGGAAACCAACAGGGCCTGTGCTACATGCATGCTCTTTCCCAAGTTGCTCAGAGCCATTTAGAAAATTACTATTGTTATTCACAAAATGCTCCACCAATCTCAGGAATTAACCCTCCTCCCAACATGTCTAATTTACTTGTTCTTCAAGTAATAGGCACGTTAACGTTGATACGGGTCCAGTGTCTAAATAAGAAAAAATAGCTACTTTTTACTGAAGACTCCATGTCTTCCAGGTACTCTGAATGCATTGCATACAGCCTCATTAAATCCTCACAGCAACCCACGTGTATTATTACCCCTATTTGAACTGAAGAGTAAACCAAGACTCAGAGAAGGAAGCAATTTGCCCACAGTTACACAGCTCGTAGTGCCTGGTGCACAGGAAGTGCTGAATGAGTGATCCTTAATGTTAGTTTATACTAGGAGGCACAGCTGGGATTTGAGTTGAGATCTAACACTCATCAAAGCCTTTCAATGGCCTCTATGTGGTTCTGCCCCATACAAATTGCACTGTCCATGAGAAGGAGGTATGTCATGGCCGAGTGTCACCGACATGAATCTTTGTCCTAAGGGAGCCATGTTGTGTTTGTCACACTTTCAGTAGCTCCCTCTTAGTTAAGGCACGTGGCATGTAAAACATAACAATTAACACAGAAGTCTCCAAACTTGGGTAGGGTACACAACGAATTTTCCAGAAGTTTCTACAAGCTGCATGATACAGTCAGAAGCTGCATGATACCGCTTCTTTTTGTGGATGTCATCCTTCCTAAAGCTGATTTGCTCAAGACTGCTCTGTGGGCAAGGCTCCATGCCAGCTCCCCATTCCTGCCTTTCCTATACCACAGATTTCTGCCACACAGGACACTTCTCTCACCCAGGCCTGTCCTATGTACATGCATAAGAGACACTCACTCTCAAGAGTGCAGCCCTGTGGGCCCAGAGCTTATTAAGATGCTAGTGCCTTTGTGACAATAGAGAAAAAGCATCCTTTCCTCTGGGCAGATGGAGTGTGGGCTGGACCTCAGTCCCTACTCACACAGTGGGCAGTGTGCCCCTGTGCAACTCATTGCCTGCACCAATCTTACTACAGCCCTCAGAATTATTCATTGTCCTGAAATAAAAGCCCTGTGGCCCTTTTTTTCTTAAGAGGCAGTTTCAACTTGATCATATATATATATAAAAAAAAAGAGGCAGTTTCAAAAGCTGATTTCCAGGAAGCCTTGAAGTACGAAGTTTTCTGGGGTCCTTTCAGAAGGTTCATGAGTGAAATCATTTCATGTAGTTTGAAAAGACGAGATCACTGGGCTGCCTCACGGGATAACCCAACTGAGGCATCGTCAATACTCAAAGATCTCAGTTGAGTCAGCAGAAGGGCATTTAGCAGTCAGGAAGGTTAACTGCTCATTCTTTATTTCTAAACAAAGACTGTGGAGCATCTCCTAAAGCACAAAAATATAATTGCAGGCCAGACGACAATGAAGATTGAATAACAGACTCATAAAATTAATGGCCAGAAATTCCACAGGAACATTTTCAGCCCAGAGCTTCTCTGACCTCAGACTGTAAATATTCCATTTGAAAAACAAAAAGATGGACTCAACAATCCAGTTCCCCAATAGCTCCAACATTTTTTTTTTAAAGATTTTATTTATTTATTCTGGAGAGATAGAAGGAGAGACAGAGCCAGAGACACAGGCAGAGACAGAGCCAGAGACACAGGCAGAGGGAGAAGCAGGCTCCATGCACCGGGAGCCCGACGTGGGATTCGATCCCGGGTCCCCAGGA
Source organism: Vulpes vulpes (assembly GCF_048418805.1). NCBI lineage: Eukaryota > Metazoa > Chordata > Mammalia > Carnivora > Canidae > Vulpes > Vulpes vulpes. The sequence goes on along the minus strand of NC_132795.1, from coordinate 71,031,596 downwards.
TCGCGCCCTGGGCCAAAGGCAGGCGCCAAACCGCTGCGTCACCCAGGGATCCCAGCTCCAACATTTTTAAGAGCAGGGCAGCGCACTACTCCTGTGAAATTCAGACCCCACAGACACACTTAATTATGATTATTATTATTTTTTAACCAAACAGAGGAGAGGAAGTGTCAGTTCAATGTATGACACGGTGCTTTCTTGGCCCTTAACTACTCAAATGATTTTCATGGTCAGTATTATTGATATGATATAAATGCAGTTTTCTTGGGGGAACCTGCCTTTAAAATAGAGTTCTCAAGAACTAAAGGGCTTCTACCTCACCTTCTTTTCATTATATTTTTGAGTCAATGGGGGAAGAAAGCAGAATGCTGCCTCTGAAGTGATCTAACAGGTACACCCCAAGGAATGAAAGAATGAAATAATTAATAAACACTTAGAGGTTCCATCTATGCGTCATGTGTGGCATTAGGAGATAACAATAATATTAAAGGCCAGTGGTTATTAAGCACCTACTATATGCCAAGTGTTATTCTTTTTTTTTAAACAAATTTATTTTTTTTTTGTTTATTTATGATAGGCACACAGTGAGAGAGAGAGAGGCAGAGACATAGGCAGAGGGAGAAGCAGGCTCCATGCACCGGGAGCCCGACGTGAGCCCGACCTGGGATTCGATCCCGGGTCTCCAGGATCGCGCTCTGGGCCAAAGGCAGGCACTAAACCTCTGCGCCACCCAGGGATCCCTGCCAAGTGTTATTCTAAGAAAAGTACAGGTATTTGCTCACTGAAGCCACATGGCATCCACTTTTATAGAACTGAGTGGCTTGCCCACCACCACACAGCTGGTTGAATTTTTCTTCCCAAATGCTTATTAGGCATTTATATATATTTTTCTCTTTTGAGTTTATTTGACAGAGCTTTTTATATATTAATGATAGCATCACACATTATATATCAAAGTATTCCAAGTTTGCTGTTCATTTTTTGTGAGTGGTGTCTTTGACAGAGACAAATCTACCCTTGTTTTTGTTTATATTTCATTTATTTAGTATAGACTTACAAAAACCTTGCTCACCTCAAGATTACTTAGTCTGTACCTAAATTTTCTCTAGTAATTTTCAAGCTTTATTATAATACATTGAAATCTTTCTAGAACTTATTTTAGCTTAGTATGCATCTAATTTTACTCTACTTCCAACCACTCCCAACAATTAGGCAGTGTCCTAATATTGTTTACTGGAAAGTTACTTTTCTAATCATACATTTATTCAACAAATCCTTATCTGGAGCCTATGATGAGCAGACATTTTTCTAGGTCCTGGAGATATGTTACCTTATAATGAAGAGAGGTAATTAGGACAACTAAACATGTAGTATGTTAGGTGGTGCTTAATGCAGTGGATGAGGAGAGGCTGGAATGGCTATTTTACCCTGAGTGGTCAAGGTCAAGGAAGTTCTCTTTGAAATGGTGGTATTAGGGTAGAGAGCTGAAGGAAGTGAGAGGCAATCTGTGTACCCAAGGAAGGGCATTACAGGCAGAGGGAACAGTAGGTACTAGGCCATGAGGTCAGATTATAGTTTATGTGTTTGAAGAATGGCAGAGAGACCATCTAGCTGAAGTAGCACCACGAATTAGGGGAAATGGGACCAGGAGTCAGAGGGGTGGCAGGAGTCAGATCATGGAGGACCTAATGGGTTATGGTAAGCATTTGGGATTTTGGCACTGGATGAGCATAGCAGATTACATTCCCCACAGATGGCCACAGCCACATTCCATGTGCTTGTTTGCAATAAGGGATTGCCATACCATCAACCTCTTTGAATCTCAGCAGGCCTAGTAACTGCTTTGTTTTTTTAATTTTTTAAAAAAGATTTTATTTATTTATTCATAAGACACAGAAAGAGAAAGGCAGAGATGTAGGCAGAGGGAGAAGCAGGCTCCATGTCGGGAGCACAATTCAAGACTCGATCCTGGGACCGTGGGATCACACCCTGAGCCAAAGGCAGACACTCAACTGCTGAGCCACCCAGGCATTCTTAGTAACTGCTTTGGGCAAGAAAATATGGTAGAATAGATGCTATAATGGTTTTGGGGGTAGCCCCTAACTGGTGTGGCAGCTTCTTCTTCCTGACTCTTAGAAGAAAATCACAATGGGAAAAATGCCACCACTCCAAAGCCACCACTCTGTGAGAAGCCCAAGCCACATAGAGAGCACTGGAAGAAGGGATGCCACCTGAAGAGACAGAAGGTACAAAGATCCACAAGGCACCAGGCTCCAGGTAAAGAAGCAGAAGGAGATCCCCCAGACTGTTCAACACCTAAATGTCCCAATTCCTGATCCATAATATCTTGAGAAAAATTGAAATGCTGTCTTAAGCCACCATGTTTTGGGATAGTTGGTTATGCAGCAACAGATAACTGGAACAGTGAGGAAGGAGGCTTTTAGAGGGGTTTGAGCAATCACATGATTTGACCTGTTCTATGAGAATTCCTCTGGGTCTGTGCTGAGAACAGAGTACGGAACGGAGAGTGTAGACAGGAAAGCAGCATGCAGAGCAGCTAAGACACCAGAGCGGTAGAGGCTGAACAGGTGAGAAGTGATTCAGTTCTAGATGTATTTCAAAGGACACATGGATGGGATTTGCTGATGGATTAGATGTGTGTGGTGAAAGCAAGACATGAAGGATGGCGTTGGCCTGACACTGGAAGAACAGAGGGGACTGTTAGTGACAAGAAAGGAAACTACAGGAAGAGAAGCTTGGAGGCAGGGAAATCAGGAATTCTGTCTTGGACATGTTAAGATTAGGAGGCTAAATATACACTCAAATAGAGACTCAAATAGAGAAATATACACTCAATAGAGTGTTGCTGGGCAGCCTTGTATCTAGTCAGAAAAGAGATCAGGGCTGGGAGAAGTAAGTCTGGGCATTGTTGGTGTTTCCAAGGTCATATCAGACCAGATGTCCCAGGGAATGAGCACAAATGGAGGAGAGAAGTTGGAGGACTGAGCCCTGGGCACTCTACCATCTAGAGATGTAGAAGAGTTGGAGAAGGAACACAAAAAGAAGGTGGTAGCAGAGTGCCCAGTGAGATAGGAAGAGAAGTAAGAAAATGATGCTCTGGAGGCAGAGATGGAAGTTGCTTTGGTAAAGAAAGAGCAAAAAACTGTGTCAGATCTGCCAAAGAATCAAGTCAAATGAGGACTGACCATTCCCGATATTATTGTCCTCATTCTTGGTATTACCAATTCAATACATTTATCATTTACTAAATTTGCATGTGTGAGTGTACATGTGTGTGAACTTTCTCTTCTCTCCTATTGATCTGTTTATCCACCTGGAACCATGTGACCACTGAAACTTTCATACCCCCCAAGGCAAGCTCTATGCCTGCCCAACCCCACACCTTTTCTTCTTTTTTCTCCCCAAGAATATCCTGGTTATTCTAATCTAAAATTCATCAGAATTTTAGATTGGAATTTTATCAGGTCCCCTTCTTCCCCAACTGTACTGGAAATTTTATTTTATATATTTTTGGCATACAAATTAGTTTGGTGAGAGTAAATACTGAGTCTGCTTATCTAGTCTCCACACATTATGCATTTTCATTTATATGTTTCACAAACCTAAGTAGATTTTTTTTCATATAGTCTCATGTGTTTTCTCTTAGGTTCTTTTCTAGGTATTTAAATTGCAGTGGTTTTTGTGAATTATATCCCCTTTTTCAATCTTATTTTCTTACTGGTTATTTTTGCCATAAGAAATCTATTTATTTTTGTATAAAGAATTCTCTTATTATTTCTAATGATTTTACAGGTGATGTAAACAGATTTCACACCTTTGTTATTTTCATGAGCAAGAAGTTTCACAGCTATGGAACCAAATAGCCAATATATCCAACAGTCCTCATTTTAGCTGATAAAATTATTCCTAGTTTGGAGAATGGGATTTAATATGCCACTATTTCAAAGTGTTTCAAAAAGAACTCCATGATTTCCAGGTGCTCTGAGAATGATTGTAGCCACACATCTCAAATTGTGCCAGATATTTCCAATTTCAAATATTTTTCCCTTTGTCAACCCATGAGTCAGACCATATGTCCTTTGATCTTTGCTTCAAAAAATATTGTCACGGTATTTAGAAACAGGGACAGCCCAGGCAAAGTTATAACATATGGGATGTTTTTTCTCTGAGCCCCTAACTTTCCTCTCAGCATTTTTCCTGGTTATGTGTGCCCGTAGCACATACATGCATGCACATGTACACACACACACAGGACACAGTGTGGTGTCCTGGAGGAAAAGGGGTTTTATTCAAATACTGCCATGTGTACTGCTGCTGCACAGCCTAGACTCAGGACCATCTTAAGGCTGGCTGGGATGGAGGCCTCAGTTTGAACCTCCCTCTAACTGTACGCACTTGGGCAGGTCACTTAACCTTAGAACCTCTATTCTCTACATGTGAATATCTACTTTGTAGGGCTGTTATGAGGACTCAGAAAAGGACTTGGCATAGGTAAGAGCTGAGGAAACAGTACTTATTATTGTGATTTAGAAGGAAGTTCCATATTATTGCTCAGATCTTCAGGAAAATTCCTGGGTCTCATGCCAAGTAAAGCAATAGATGCAAAGTGGCCAGAATGAGAATGTGGGAAGCAGTGGGGTCTGTCTCTTAGTTCCCCCTTTTGTGCACCTATCTATGGAAACAAACCACCAATGGCTGATCTCTCTCATTTATAACTAACCAGCCTCCACTCAGAGGCTGCAGCGCAGTAACTATGGGGCAGACATTTGCCATTTTTTTGCTGTCACCTTCCAACTATCCACCCCTTCCTGTTGTCACTGCATTCTTCCTTTTGAGGATGCCTTCCTGTACATAGCCCTGGGAAGTAGAACCTGAAGTCAAATGGACAGACCTGACCCTTCTCTGGGAACAGGCATGTGACCTAGAAGCAGCTCATCACACTCTCCCTTCTCTGAGATTCTGTATTTTACCTAAGTAATCCCCCAAAGTGGGGACAACTGAGGTCATATCTGTCACAGTGGTGGCCACATTACATGGCACAAACTGTGTTCAAGTTCCTATTACTGTTGTTCTTAATGGTGTTCGTACTGGTTCTGGGTGCTTGGCCTTCAGACCCCTTCACTTGCTACTCTACTTTATACCTACCTAGTGAGCGCCACCCCCTCCGCCCCCCCCCCCCCCGCCCCGCCACCATTGTTCCAAAAGATTGCCCTTTTGTTTAGCACAACACGCAATTCAAAACAAAAATAAGAAAAGACGTTCATCCCACTTACCAAGAATTCTTTTACCGCTGTCAACAGCTGGTGCTTGGGAGAAAGGTGAACTCATAAAACACGTGACTAAATGGGACATCAAGACTGAGCTGAAGTTCTACATTATCACATTAGAGAGGATTTGGGAGTAGAATGCCTCTCAGCTTGCAAATTTATCATCAAAGGAAGCAAGAGCATGGAGGGTTGGAAGAGGGATAGCGAGTATCAGCAGATGCAACTACCAACTCAAACCCAACTCTTCGTACACTTTCGGGAGAACCTGAAACAACTTCTTTTTTCAGAATGGGGAGAAGTAAATGCTAGACTTGCCCTTACGCTCTTCATTTTCCATTGCTTCAGCACTGCACCCTGGGCCTGAGAAAGCTGCCGCAAAGCATTTTACTAGTTATCTGATTGTCATCCTACTTAACATGTTCCGTGGTCTGCTGGCTGATGGTAGTTTAAGCAGGATCTAATTGGTAACATATTGTCGATTGAATTAAGTGCCATATGATAGAGATTTAAACCATGGTAATTTTTCCATAAAGAAAAATCTGTCAACAGACTACAGTGGAGGACCATTAATAAATCAAATTGTCATGTTTATTAGTTATTGCAGGAGTCTCGTTGTCTCGTCTTCATGATAATCCCCCCCCCCCCCCATTCTTTGCACTGATAATAGGTATAAGGAGAAATCTCTGGCAAGGTGCTTTTCAGTGGGTTCACATTTGTACACAAATACCTGTTTGTATTTCAATCACGAGAAAAATGGTGCTACTTCACTTTAAAAGGAACATGGATTTGGGCTGTTTTTTGGATGAGGGATAATGTTTTTATTTTCTTGCAGTTATGTTTTAAAACACCGGGAATCAACACATTGATAATCAGAGAAGAGCCAATGAAAACAAAAATGAGAGCACCATTTGCTGATCAGATTTGCAAAAAATAAAAGAACTTGTAGAATGTGCTACAGGATTTGTGGAAGAACAGTCGCTGCCATTTGATTTGTAATATCATAAAAATTGGCAATAAATTAATTTTCCATGTATGGGAATGACTCAACAGATTTATGGAACATCAGTACCAGAGAGCAAAACAGCTATTTGAAAAAATGAGCTAAATCCTACCTAATGATGCATCATTAAGAACCAATATCATTTATATTTTCCCTTTCCCTTTTCCTATAACTGCCTGTACTGAAAGTCGCTTTCTCACATTTTTCTCCTACATGAATAAGAAAGAATAGTAATTTGCAAATGTACCCTCACTGGAATCTCCTAAAACTCTGTGATCTATGTAGGACAGGTTATTATACCCATTTTACAGATAAAGAAGCTGAAGCATGGAAGAGAAAGTGGGTTATTGAGGGAGTCCCATAGCTGTCAACGTCAGGAGGCAGGCAAGGTCTTTCTCTGAACTGATGTGTAGAATAAAGAGTCTAGAAATCAGACACCAGCATCCAGCTCCTCCCCAGACTGTTAAATCTCAGCGAGACTTTCAACTTGTTTCTGAATTCTCTGGGACCTGGCTTTCTCATCACTCACATTTCAATACCACTCAGTACTGGAAAGGCGACACTGGCAGCTTAGGTGCACAGAGTCCGGAGATGGTCAGACCCTCAGACCCCAACACTGCCCGGTCCCACCCAGCTCTGCACCCTTGGGCCAGCTACCAGCTATCTTCTAAAATAAGCACAATCACAAGCAATCTGATGCAACAGCATGAGAAGGCATGTGACATGTACATGCAAGTGACAGACACTGGGCCCATGCCATGTACTGTCATATGGATGCTGGTTACAGGTATCTGCTGCCCAGGTTGCTGTGTACATGGACACACGGATGTGTATGAACTCATGTCATCAAATCCACCAAGCTCTGGAGCTTGCTCCCATCACCAGCAGGACTCATGGGAAGCTCTGCCCTGGGCTCCTTTCCCAGCACCCCCTCTCTACTACATCTTGCAGGGTTTGCACTGCATGTGTTGGGTATCCTTGCTTTGACCTCCTCCGTATCCCCTCATACGCTCATTTACCTACTCTACCTCCCATCTTCAATCTTTCCCACTCTGCTACCATTTCCCTTAAAGTCTGACAGCTTTTTTTTTTTTAAGATTTTATTTATTTGAGAGAGAAAGAGAGAGAGTGAATGAGTGAAAAAGAGCATGAATGGAGAGGAGAGGAAGAAGCAGACTCCTTGTGGGCAGGGAGCTCAACCTGCAGCTCAATCCCAGGACCCTGGGATCGTGACCTGAGTGAAGGCAGACACTAAAGTGACCACCCAGCAGCCCCAAGTCTAACAGCTTAATTGCAGAGAAGGGGGTGATGACGATTAATAATAATAATAATAAATTATGATGTTCACTAATACTTATTGAGCTATTTCAATGTGCCAGGAACTCTCCTAAGCACTTTACATGTATTAGCTCTGCTAAACCTTACATAAGAGGTAGGGACTATTGTACCCACTTTACAGATGGCAGGACCCTGATGCAGAGAGCTATAATGAATGACTTGCCCGAAGTCACAGCAAGTGTTAGAGTTAAGATTTGAGCCCAGAAATCCAGTGAACGAGCAATGTATTTTTTTCATTTTCTAAATGCAAATAAATAAAAATATGCATGACAACTAAACACTAAATGCCGGTGATACTTGGAGAAAGAGAACCACAGTAGACAGAAGCAAAACCAAAACCTTAGCACGTTGAGTGTTTGTGTTACTTTCACTGTAGTAATCTCACATCAGCAGTGAGATGAGAAACCCCAACAGACCTACGTAAAGGAAGAAACTCTCCCTCACTTTGCACTAAGGGGCAGATACTTCTGAGAAAAGCAGACACCATAATTTTTCTAATGGATTATTTAGTTGTACAATCAAGACTCGAACAAGTTTACTGTCACTTCTTTGCTCTTGTGGGTACTGGTTAACAGTTGGCTTATGTTATCTTTGTTGCAATAACAGGTCGCAGAATTCCTGAACGCTCTACCTTGTGAATATTCAACCCTTTGAAAAAAAAGGGATTATGAGCTGCATATCTAAACATGATTTTACTTTTACATTTGTAAGAGCTTCAATTGCAAGGAATTCACATATTAGGAAACAAAATCCTTTGTCACACCATCAGATCTCTGGTTTCAAAAATATTGTCACTATTGTTATTTTGTATTAGATGTGTGTCTATGTGTATATTGTGTGTGTGTGTGTGGATAGCGCTATACATATATATGTATGATATCTGCACACCCAAGCATATGTGCATGCATAGTATATAATGTGCTATCCAAAGAATATGGGATAGAGCTGTCAGACCCTGTTGTTGAGGTCATTTGTTCTGAGTTATTTATGCAGAAGCAGTGGTGGCCTTCGGGTAAAACACACATATTTTCTCTTTCCTGTGACCAGGCCTCTGGGACGTTATTCTCTATGACCATTCACTGAGGTCTAGTCTGTGCCATGTCATAACCTCTTTTTTAGGGGTACACCTAATGGTCTAAATAAGGTACAGACATACATACATACATAAGGCCCATAGGCCCAGCTACCCTCGGTATCAGCACGTCCACATGAAGGCTGTATATATTCTTCACATGCTGCATCCATGTGAATTCTGTGGCCTTTTCTGATAATGTTCCAAATCTGCCTTCTTAGTCTGCCCAGCCATTTACCCAAAGCTGAATTATCTCTATGGGGTGCAATGGGGGTGCTCTGTGCTGCCCGGTCCTGAAGAGGAGGGCCAGGCTACCCTCATGCACCCCTGAATAAGGGTATCAAGGCAAGGGTTATTTTTTCCCACCCATGGCAGCCCAGAAGACCCAGACATTCTACAGCTTGATCTTACCTCTCAACTCAGAGGCTCCTTTTCTTTCTCTCTCAAATAAGTCGTTCAGCTTCTTTCTTCTGAGGCTGTGTGTGGAGCTCCCATCTCCCTGGCAAGCTTTCTGAATGGCACTTTCTATATAAACAGGAAGAGTGTGTGTGGTCACGACTGAAGTGTGCAGGTGCTGATAGAGGATGTGAAAGTGTGGAGGCGAGTGACTAAACCAGCCAATGGCATTTCCCCACCAGATACCCAACTGCCCTCCTGTTATTCACTGCAGGGCAAGGTCTACCAGAAGGCTGAAAGCAAGAGCCTGGGCTCCACTCTTGGGGACCACCTGACATGAACCAAAGGAATGTAATTGGTTATGGAGGCCTAGGAAGTTCTCTATTGCTCTGCCTGTCCCTAACTCTATGTAGACTCCTTAGAAGAATCCCAGGAACATTTTTGGAACTCTTTAAATACATCCTTATCCTCAAGTACACGGATTTAAATGGACTACTACTTGTCTGAAATTCTGCTGGCTTCCCAAACTGCCCATATATAGGAGACCGGAACCAAAAGCCTTATCCTGCCCATGGTCTGTAATCAGTCTTCTAGAACTTTCTAGAATAAGATGCAGCAGGAGAAAAGGTGTTCTAGATCAGTAATCAGATGACCCAAAGCTGCCTTATTTGTAGGATTTCTACCAACTCATCTCCATTCACTACTCAACCCACAATAGTAGGACTTCTTGCTCCACATCCTTCCATTCTATCCCATTCTTCTCTGGAATTACTTTCTGTCACCAGGGAGCTTACTGAGGGACACTTTTTCAGTTCCTGTCTTACCTGTCCCTCTGCAGTATTTGACACCCGGGACCATGTCTTTCATTCTGGAACTTCCCTCTTGGCCTCCATGACTCCACATTCTCCTGGTTTGGGTCAGGCAATCTCTTTCATGTCAGGCTTCCTTTCCTTTGCCAACATCTTAATTTTTGTCCCTCCCTAGGGCTCCATTCTTAGTCTAGTGGTTCATGTTCTCCATGGGTGGCCTCTTTCCAAGTCCATATCCATATATTCACAAGTCTTTGCTGATCTCCCAACATGTCCCCCAGGCACTCTGGCTCAACTGGCCAAGATGAAACCCTGGTCTCTCACTCTCCTGCCTTTCCATGAAACCTGTGAAATCCTTCCTGCTTTGTTCCCAACTTGCTCCTGCTTCCCACTCCTGAGCTTGCCTACTTCTGGATTCACTTCTGAACAAACCTAGAAATTGCCCCACTCAAGCCTATGCCAACCACAGGGCATTATCCAAGTATTGGCAACTTTAGGTCCCGGGCACAGGGAAAACCTTTCTTTCTTTTATAGTCCAATATTCAAATCAGAAACGGGGTATCTTCCTGCCTTCTTTCCTTTCTCACATACTCCTCCACCTTTAATTACCAAGCCCTGTCAGTTCTACCTCTTAAATCACACCTCAAATTCTTTCTTTCTTCTCTTTTCCTATAGCCAGGCCCTTACATCAGGCTTCATCATCAATGCCCCACACCCCAAAAGGGCATGTGTGCCCAAGGTATGCAAGAAAATTCAGAGTTGGGGGAGAAAAGTTTTGAATATTGCTCATGCTTGCTTGTTTTTTATTTGTGCTGAGGTTAGAGTCACATCACATAATATAAAATTAACCATTTTAAAATGCATAATCCAGTGACATTGAATATATTCATAATATTGTGCTGGTGGTTACCAGCTCCATCTAGTCCCAAACCTCACATTTATTTTTATGTCACATCTTTAGTGTCTACTTTTTTGTGTACATTTGAATGCACGTAATGTTTGAATATAGTTGTATTATGATCATTTGTGAATAAACATACATCTACCGGAAATCTGTTGAAGACTTTTTTACCGAGAAGGATACATGATCAGAAATGTGGACACATAGTCTCTAAACTCATCTCCCAGGTGACAGGCTCTAGAGTGTTTTCCAAACTGCCTCTAAATTTTCTTTGGAAATGCCTGCAAAAATGTTAATGTTATAAGCCCCTACCCCAAACCCAGTCCTTAAACTCTTCAATGCCTCCTTGCATAACCCCCCCCCCCCCGCCCAATCACCTATGAGAAAATCCCAAAGTCCTGACCCTCTCCAACATGATCTCTTGTCATGCTCACTACCACCCTCCTTCCTCACCACCCAACAATACCATGCCCCTGGGGATTTCCTGAACATCTAGGTTACTTTAGGTTGATGTTTTTCCCATGCTATTCCTCTGTAAGGGATGCCTTTACACCCACTGGCTAACTGGAAAATCCCCACAGACACTAAAATTCCTTCCTCATTGTTCCTCTCTGAGGCATAATTCATGACACCTGCCAGCCACCACTGCAGCCATGGGTCTCCATGTTGGAAGATACCATGGGCGATTTGGTAGTTAGGAGGGTGAACGCTGATGTCAGAAAGACTTGGGTTCGAATCCTGCCTCTACCATTTACTGGCTGTGGAAACTCAGATACATTTCTTAAGTTCAACCTCCTCGTCTCTTACAATACCCACGTCAGAGCGATTGCCTAAATTAAACAACATCACGGTGCCCAGGGTAAGTATTCAGCAAGTTGTGGGGAACATCCTATTTCTTTGTTTCCCTTACTATTCTGAAAACTCCTTGAAATTTGCATGAATTTGATATGAAATTTGTAAATTTCATACCAAGGAGAGCTACTCCCAGTGAAGCAGAATGCCTTTATTTAAAAAAAAAAAAAAGATTCTTTGTTGTGCGTTTGTAACAGAAATTCAGAAAAGGCATTTTCCCCAGCTGTCCTACCTACGAGCTGACCTCTGCGGACTCCCAGGCCACACCTCCTCCACCTTCCCCCTCCAGGCTCCTTTCACTGCCCACACAGCAATAACCCACCACTAGCAGACTGAGGGAGGAGGCCCATGGGAGTCCACATTGGGGAAGACTGGGGAAGACCATGGATGTACATCCGACTGGGGAGGATCATGGATGTTCCAAGAGCAGAGACTCTCCATCCTTGCACCTCCGAGCATTTTTGCATGATTCTGGCACTCCGGTGCTGTAAATTTTGGCTGAGTGAGTATGGAGGATCCAATCTCATCAATGTCTGTATGTGTATGTCTATATTATTTTTTCTGTGTGATAAAGAAACAGCTGACAGGATTGTTGAATGCTTATAATGTACCAAGAAGCACTCTATATGTATTAATTAATTTATTTCTCACAAAACCCTATGAGACAGATATTATCCCTATCCTTATTTTACCAATGAGGAAAATGGAGTCCAGAAGTTTAAGAAATTGCCCAAGGTCACACCGATAATTAATGATTGATGTAAGGTTCAAACATAGGTCTTACTGTTTCAGAACACAGTCTCTCTCCCTACACACACACACACACACACACACACTTCATTCGCATACACTTACATGCATGTGTAGAAGCAGGTATACATATTATGCTTGTATTTATACGTAAATCTATCCGCATAGTGTTTATTCCTGGTATGGCTGTCCCATGTGGAATTTTCATTAGATTTCTCGGCCCTAGTGAGGAACCCAAAAATACATGTGTATATAAAATAATTTCGCTTCATATTTCACTATCACACAAATCAAACCAAGGGAGGGGGAGGAAAAGGTTATTAGTAAGTTGAACAAATTATCTCTCTTAGAACCAAAAGGCTTCTAGTTAGAAAATAAATAAGAAACAGAAGGAGACAACCAGAAGGAAGACAGAACAAGCCTCGCACATTTGGTCTTGAAAGTAAGGGTAAGCGGGTAACGCCTTAAGGAAAAGGAGGTAGAGCGGCCCATCACCCATAAGAAAAATGACTGTTGGAGCCACTCTGTAATTCATGACTGGAACACGAAGCAGGGACTGCCACAGTGATATAATAAGAAACAAATAGGGTAGACAAGGATGGAACATAATTACGGAGACACTCAATCCGCTGGTTGCATTTACCAGAGAGTAAGTTGCATGCAAGAGAATTTGCATACAAATGAGATGCTGAAATCGCAGGAACAGGACAGTGATAAGACCTCATACATGTTATTAAAGCATGTCAGTGGGAAAAAAAATCATTAAATTGATACCATGCAGGTTTAACTACATTACATTACCAAAATAAATTTCAAATGGCCTCCTGAGCTTTAAAACAGGTATGTGGCTCTCAATTCAGAAAGTTAACTGATATTTTGTGTGTATCTGTCTCATTATTTGTGTTCCTTGGCCTTATTATTTTAGAAACTAATATTTTAAAATAAATACTAAATTATTAGTTCTCCTATAGGTTAAAGGTAATCATTTTTTTTAATGTTCACAAACACTGTTTTTTATTCTCTTGTTATATGCTGTGTGCAGTTCTTAGACAAGACTCTTAAAGAATAACGTCTTCAAAATACTTCATCATTACCATGGATGCAAAATTCGTTTTCATGAATAGGTAAGAAAAACTTGAACTTTTATAAATAATCATTCAAAACTTCCACAACAGTTAAAATGGTATTTAAGGAGTCCAATAGTCTTCTTTTGCTTTTTCTTGGAAGTTGCTTTGTTGGAATAAATTGTGAAGAGGGAATGAATTTTGTATCAAATGAAACTTCATATCAATCTTTTAAAATAGTGATGAAGCTCTCATTTTCTATTTGTGTATATATTGTTAGAGGAGTCACTCTGCTGCAAGCCCTGAAAGGCAAATGTAGGGGCACCTGGATGGCTCCTTGGTTAAACGTCTGCCTTAAGCTCAGGTCATGATCCCTGGGGTCCTGGGATCAAGCTCCATGTTGGGCTCCCTGCTCAGCCAGGAGCCTACTTCTACCTCTTTCTCTGCCTGCCGCTCCCATTGTTTGTGCTCTTTCTCTCTCTTAAGTAAGTAAGTAAGTAAGTAAGTAAGTAAGTAAGTAAGTAAATAATCTGTAAAAAAAAATCTACCAAAAGGGACAGAAGTATCCAAGAGATTTAGGGCCAAGGCCTGGATATGTCCCTGCTCATCTTCCCTAATTACCAGTCACGTCCTTGTTGGACAGCTTGCTCCTTGCTACTTGGGCATCCCACCTGAACTTACTTGCTCCACAACAGGCAACTGCAGGTGCCTGTGGAATCACATGCCCGGGTGGTGGACACTTCCTTGCCCATGCACAGTGTATTTCTGCGCACTGGAGAGAGCCAGATGTAACTCCTTGTATTCTCTCTCTGGTCTCAGGTACTGAGACCCCATTCAACTCCCATCTACTCAAGTAGTTCTCCTCAGAGTCCTAGAAAAAGCTGCTCAAGACTGGAGGTGGCTAACCTGAAGTTTTCAGCTCCCTAATCTCTGTAGATGACTTAAAGTCTCAGAAGGTCCTATGGCACAAGAGAGCTTATTGGTTGGGAAACTCTGTTCTAAAATTTGGGAGCTAAGAGTTGGCTATTACTTTTGTACTCAACATGCCATTGGCTGATACATGCTATGAAAATTAATAAAGGGACATCTCATTAACGTGAAGTTGAAGGCTAAACAGGGGAACCTTAATATTCAACATCAATTACAGGAAGAACTGTCAATTATAGACCCTAACGAAAGAATAATCAAGAGGAAAGAATCAGTTACAGGCCCCACCAAGGAAAGTTGTACACTGCATCTCCTATAAGAAACTTCAGTCAATGAGAAACTATCATCACCCTGCACTCTTGATTTTCCAATGGATTTTTGTTCAGATCAACCCCTCCAAACTTCCTCCTTCTTCTCCATTAAATTAGCTTTCCTTCCTTTTGTTTGCTGGACTTGTGTATGGTTTTGCCATAGCTTACATGTCCTTAATCGCAATTCCCTGTTACTCCTAAATAACCCCAAATTTTGCTGCTAAGATAACTGAATGTTTTATTTTTAAGGGTAGCATTGTATGTTACTGTATCCCTGCATTTGGACTTTGCTAATTACTCCTTGATCACCTCAAAATATTTGCTTTCTATGTATTTTTATTGACATGTAATTGACATACAATGCTAGTTTCAGGTGTACAACATAGTGATTCGACAACTCTATACATTGTTATGATCCCCATAAGTGTAACTCCCATCTGCCACTATACAATGATATTAAAGGACAATTGAATCTGTTCCCTATGCTATACCTCTCATCCCCCAAACTTACTCCATAACTAGAAGCTTGAATCTCCCACTTTTCTTCACCCATTTTGCCCATTCCTGACAATTCCCGCCTCTGACAGTCATGTTTGTTCTCTGTATTTAAGAGTCTGTTTTCCTATCTTTTCCTTTATTTGTTCATGTATTTTGTTCCTTAAATTCACATATGAATGAGATCATAGGGTATTCATCTCTTTCCATCTGACTTATTTCACTTAGCATGGGATTCTCTAGGTTCATCCATATTGTTGCAAATGGTAAGATCTCATTCTTTTTTATGGCTCCATAATATTCAATGTGTGTGTGTGTGTGTGTGTGTGTGTGTGTGTGTGTGTTCACACATACCACATCTTCTTTATCCATTCATCTATTGATGAACACTTAGGTGTTGCTTTCTATATTTTATGCTATGTTTTGGGCACATAGATATTCCTACAAAATATTTAATTTTGTTATTGATTATACCTTATACCAATTTATAAGATGATTCCATTTTTCATTATCATTATGCACATTTTGCTGAATTTGACTTTGAATAGAAATATCATACTCCTTATATTTAGCTTTTTCCTGAGAGTCTTCATTTATTCTTTTAATTTTAATATTTATTTGTCATTTTCATTTACATATTAAGAGTCTGGTAGTTTGTTAGAGTTTACATTGTTAGGTTTTTTTGAGAGACAGTGTGAGCAAGTGGGAGTGGGGGGAGAGGCAGAGGGAGAGGGATATTAAGAATCCCAATCAGGCTCTGTACTCAGTGCAGAGCCCAACAAGGGGCTTAATCTCATGACCCTGGGATCATGACTTGAGACAAATCAAGAGTGTGATGCTTCCTAACCAACTGAACCACCCAGGCACCCCAGAGTCTGTTTTACCTGATATTTGTTTACCTGGCTTCCCTCATTTACTTTTACTGTCTTTACTAATTTATCTTTTTTTCCATTATGTCTCAGGTTTCTCCTTTTTTATATTTCTTTCTACTTCTCTTGTTTTGATTTTCCTATATAAATTAGGTATTACTCTCTTTGGGGCACTTGACAGGATAAGCACTGGGTGTTATGCTCTATGCTGGCAAATCGAACTCCAATAAAAAATATACAAAAAAATTATGTATTACTCTCTTTGAAAGGTGGAAATCCTGCTTTAATTTTATTGGTCTTTTATTCTTTGAGTCTAGTCATTTTGAAATTGGTAAAAACATAAGCATTATTATTTTAGTAAGATGGATAAAATGCTTAATAGAACTACTAATGGGCATGATAATTCTGGGAGGAACTGATATTAACCAAGTGCTTACCATGAGCCAAAACCGATGTTGTCTTTCAAGGATGCAGCTTGGTGGTAGGGCTCCCAAGGCTGAGGGCCTAGCCAATGCCAAGGGGTTAGCAGTAGATGAAGCTAGAATATAAACCCTTGGCTGTGTGACTACAGAGGCCAATCCCAAATCCAAAGGGATGCCTTAGAAATCTTTTCAAGGAACCGATGTCCTCCCCCCCCCCCCCCCCCGAGTGACCTGCTACAACTCCTCTGAGGATGTTCCAAGAGCCTCTTAGCCAAAGATAATTGGTCCTGGAAAAAAGCCACTTAGAGTGACTCCATTTAAAGTGGAAGCCAAAATTTGATTCTCAGTAGAGAAGAAGTTCCACTGTAACTTCATCTTTAAAAATTAAAGTGAAAAACTGTGAAAGTAAGTTTATTTTACATGTAGTGAAATGTAGGTTATAAGGGTGCCTGGGTGGCTTAGTTGGTTAAGCATCTGCCTTTGGCTTGGGTCATGATGGGATGGAGTCCCACATCCGGCTCCCCGCTCAGCAGGAAGTCGGCTTTTCCCTCTGACCCTTCCCCTTATCATGCTCTCTCTCGCAAAATAAATAACAATCTTTTTAAAAAATAAAATGTAGGTTATAATTGTAATTATATGCTAATTCTTAAGACAAAGAAAAAGTAAACTGAGTATTATTTGGTGGCTTTTTCTATTTGGGTACAACACTCCTGACAAAAGAGTAGGGTAATATCTAAGGACACCCTTTACTTCATATAGTTTTATGGTACAAATATAAAGAAAACATCTCTTTTATTGAAGAAGAAGAAAAGAAGAAGAAGAAGAAGAAGAAGAAGAAGAAGAAGAAGAAGAAGAAGAAGAAAGAAAGAAGAACCAAATAATTAATATATTTGCCTAATGCTTCTTTTTATTCTTTGACATTAAAATCATTCTCTTTTGAAATGGCTAAGTGCTAATTTTCTCCTCCATTTTCTCCTGGAGAAACTTTGCTAACCTTCATTAGATAAATAGTTTTTTGTTTCTTTTTTTAATTTTTTTTTATTTTATTATTTATTTATGATAGTCATACAGAGAGAGAGAGAGAGAGAGGCAGAGACACAGGCAGAGGGAGAAGCAGGCTCCATGCACCAGGAGCCCGACGTGGGATTCGATCCCGGGTCTCCAGGATCGCGCCCTGGGCCAAAGGCAGGCGCCAAACCGCTGCACCACCCAGGGATCCCGATAAATAGTTTTATATGTGATTCAAACAGTTCTCCAACACTACTTTCATCTGCTCTGTAAAATTTTACCATCTTTTGCAAAATGTATAATTTCACTCTGCAATGGACTTACATCATATATCCATTGTATTGCATTGTGTTGCCCTGCTTACTTGTGATAGGGAGGGTCAAACTGTACCAGTCTTGGTCCCTATAGGAAGCAGATGGCATACTCAGTCAGACTGTGTAATTGAGGATAGTTTACTAAAGAAACCTTAAAATACGTTGTTGGGCAGAATTGGAGAAACCAGGAAAGGATATTGAAGGATATGTGGATAGGAAGAAGGCCATTGCCAACCACCTCTAAACCCCAAACTCCCACCTGTGACCCAAAGCACATAGCTATAGCCAGAGCAGAGGGCTGTAACAAAGGAGTTGTGATTTAGATAGAGGGATTCAGGCCATTCATAGTAATCCAGTTGAGAAGGAGCTGGGAGAGTAATTATCCTGATATTATTCTTCTATTGTTTTCTGGTCTCTTGCCAATGACATCCACTGGCTAAAGCCAAATGGAATCCAGAGCGGAAGGGAGCCCATTTAATACATTTATGGAATTCAGCCTCTCCCCAGAAAGGGAGGTGGAAAGGGAGAAATTGATCTAGGGAGACAAAAATCTCTATCATACTGACCAGAAACATGTTGATTTGTTGACTCAGTAGATTCTGATATTAAGTAGAGAGTGATATTTGAATGAGGACAAACCGTACAGGTGCTCAATTCATTATGGATCTTCTAGTTTTATAACTTGTCTCCACTATATTGCATCACAACTGGAGCAATCTGCCTGACAAATACTGGGTTAATTTGATCTCCTGAAGTTTCCTTTCTAAAGGAATATAGAAGAAAGTTTCCTTTTTACTTTGAAGAGGGAAGAAATTGAATAAGGGGTAAACTGAACACATGTGTTTTGGGGACATATTTGTACATATGTACACATGACACAGAAAAATGTTCCCATATCGCATGGAAGAATTTACTGAGTCAGCTAACAATAATGGATATTTCAATCACTAAAAAATGCTTCCTGGTATTTTGAATCCAAGAGGCCATATTTAAACTTTCAAGCCTTTACTTAACTACCAGTTTCATGATTTCACCTGATTTATAAAGTTTAATGAACAAAATGAAAGTTTCAGAAAGAAATGAAGTTGGATTCTTAATTTGTACAATACAAAAAGGCTAGGAAACCACTGAAAAAACATCAGGAAAACAGCAGAAGTTTTTACTGGTCACGTATATGTGGAGAAATGAGAATTAGAGCCCACTATTCTCTAAGTTCTAGCAAACACTCAAGCTCTCAGTGAGAGAGTCTGGAGTATATACTGAAGGTAGGTTTGAATCATAGATAGACTCAATCTTACAAAGGCCGTAACATAACTTTGAACCAAGGATTAAGGTCAGCTGCCCATATTTGAGCTGTCTGGTGGAGGGTAGCATTAATCCTCTCTGAAGATGAAAAAATTACTCTCAACCTTTTCATTTTTCTTATATAATGTTTGACATTCAGTTAAACATATCCATGTATATAGGGAACAGGGTCAAGAGAAAAATAGGCAATAAAAAGACAAAAAGGTGATCTAAATATTTCAGTTATATGCGTTCATGCATCTGATTGATATGTTTATGAAACTAGATGCGAAGATAATTTCAACAGAGCACTGTAATACATTAAAGGGAAATTCTAGAAATTTAAGATATAGCTGAAATTAAAAAAGAGCTCAATAAATAGGTATGGCAGCAGATTGAAAACAATACAGTACCTGGGATTTCAGAAGAAGATAGAGAGATTGGGGCAAAACCAATATTTAAAAGAGAATATCTGGCAGCTTTCCAAGACATACAGAAGATACATAAAAGACATCATGCTACAGATACAGGATCACTCTGACCCTCAAATAAGTATAAAGAAACTAAGAGAGAAAAAAACCCACTTATACCTACTACATCATAGGAAAAATGAAGAAACTTAAAAGCAAAGGGGAAATATTAAAAGCAGCCAAAGAAAAAAGATAGAGCACTTTCAAATAGTCAATGAACAATAAGGCTAATATCTGACTTCTCAATAAAAACTTCAAAAGCCAGAAAACAATGGAAAGATACCTTCAGGTATTAAAAGGAAGTAATCTCCAAACTAGAATTTTATACTAAAAAAATATATTCTTTAAAAATTAAAGAAAAATAAAGATACTTTTGGATAAATACAGAGAACTTATTGCCAGGGGTTCCCATAGAAGAACATGAAATTGGGCTTTTCAGGCAGAAGGAAAATGATACCAGATTGAAATATAGAAAGGAATAAATAAAAGAGATACACACAAATGAATAAGATGTCAACAACAACAATTCATGTGATTTAAAGTGTATGCACAATTAAAGTTCATTACCATCATACCAAAAAAAAGTTAAAAGTGGAGTTAAAAAAATTCTGGCATGAGAAGTAGTAAAAGAACTAATTTATGTTGAATCTTAAGAAGTAAAAAGCACAGATAGTAGTCTCTAGGGTAGCCATTTGAAGAATAGTATAGGAACGCATAACTAAAAGCAAGATGAAAATTATAGAATAATGAAATATTTTTTATTATCTAAAAAAGGTTAAAAAAAGATAAATAGAAGGTCTACAAAACAGGCAGGGTGGCAGCTACTCAAGCAAATTAGTATGGACTGGATTTCAAAAAAAAAAAAAAACAAACACCAACTATGTGGCTAACAAGACACGCATTTTAATATAACAAAACAAAAGGGATGACAATTAGAAGATACAGAAAAGTGTACCACGCAAACACAAAGCAGAAGCAAGCTGACTGATGTAGCTGTGCTAATCTAGTGAGTTTTAGTCAAATGACAAGGTAGACTTTAAGGTAAGAAACAGCACTAGAAATGAGAAACTTTCATAATAACAAAAGATTGAAGCTTCAAGAAATGTATAAAAAGTATAAATTTGTATGCACTTAATTACGTAGTTAAAAATACTTAAAACAAAACTTGACAGATCTGAAAGTGGAAATAACCAAATCTGGGACATTTAAAGATGCATTTCTCAGTAACTGACAGAACAAGTCAACAAGAAATTCATAAGGGTATAAAAGACTTGAACAACATGATTAATAAACTTGACCTGATTATTCTATACAGATCACTGCATCCAAAAATGACAGGATAGCTATCCTTTTCAAATGCACATTGAATATTTACCAAAATTTAACATATTCTGGTCCATAAAACAAGGAATAAGGTCACTCAGAGTTATTTGTTAGTGAAATTAAGCCGTATATCAGTAACAAAAGATAACTTGAAAATTCTCGAATATTTGGAAATTTTAAGAATTTCTAAATAACTTATGGGACAAAGAATTATAATGGAAAGTGAATGATAAGAGGTTCTATTTCCAGTAATGGTGGAGAAGCTTATATTGGATTAACTAACTCTCCGACGGATAAAAATGATAAACTCTGGGCAAAATACTAGCAACCCCTGGACAACAACAACAACAACAAAAACAAATGACTATTTGTTAATTAGTCACATCACAATCAAATTGCTTAAAATAATTGCATGTACTCACTGCATTTGCGTGTGTGTGTGTGTGTGTGTGTGTGTGTGTTCTGTGCAATTTCATTACATGGGTGGCTCTCTGACTACCGCCACAATCAAGATAAACAGTTCGCTTGCAAAAAGCCCTCAAGCTACCCTTGTATAACCATAGTCACTTCTCTCTTACTACTATCCCCCTGCTCCAATATAACCCTTAGCAGCAACTATTCTATACTCTATAATCTTGTTGTTTCAACAAAATCTTATAAAGGGGATCAGGCAGCGATTGAATTTTTTTTCACCCAGTACAATTCCCTGGAGACCTACCCAAGTTGTTGCACATATTAATAGTTCACTACTATTTATTGTTATGTAGTATTTATGAAATGGGTGTATCACAGTTTGCTAAAATACCTGTTGAAAGAAATCTGGGCTCTTACCAGTTTTTGCTCTGTTTTTTTTTTTTTTTAAGATTTTATTTATTTATTCATGAGAGAGAGAGACAGAGACAGAGAGAGGCAGAGGCACAGGCAGAGGGAGAAGCAGGCTCCATGCAGGGAGCCCGACGTGGGACTCGGTCTCCAGGATCACGCCCTGGGCTGAAGGCGCGCTAAACCGCTGGGCCACCCCGGCTGCCCTCTTACCAGTTTTTGGCTGTTGTGGATAAAGCTGCTCTAAACATTCATATACAGATTTTTGTACGGATGGAAGTTTTCATTTCTGTGGGATAAAAGTCCAACAGTGCAAATCATGGACCATATGGTAGTGGCACGTTTATTTCTATAAGAAGCTGCCGAACTGCCAAAAAAAAAAAAAAAAAAAACCAGAACAAAAACATCACAAAATGGATCATACACCTAAATGTAAAACCTAAAACTATAAATTTATAGAGGAAAACATACAGAAGGTGTTTGTGACCTTAGGTTAGGCAATAATTTTTTTAGTACAACATCAAAAGCAAGCTGCGTTAAAAGAAAATATTGAGAAATTATACATTATCAAAATTGAAAACTTTTACTTTTCAAAATATACTTTAAGACAAAGAAAAGGTAAACCACAGACTGGGAGAAAATATTTGCAAACCCGTATTTGATTAAGAACTTGGATCTAGAATAAAGAACTCTTCAAATTCAGTAATAAGACAACAAACAACCCAATATAAAATAGGACAAATACTTTAACAGATACTTTAGCAAAGATGATATACAAATGGTGCACATGATTAAGTCATCAGGGCAATGAATTAAAATCACAATGAGATACCACTACCTATAGATTAGAATTTTTTTTTAGATTAGAATTTTTAAAATTAAAATGTCTGATCATACAAAGTATTGGAGATGATGGAGAGGAACTGAAATTCTTGCACACTGCTGGTAAGAATGTAAAATGGCACAACTATTTTGTTAAACAGTTTGGCAGACTCTTTTAAAGGTAAACTTACACCTACCATGACCTAGCCATTCTGCTCCTAGGTAGAAAAGAAAGCATATGTCCATGCAGAGACTTGTCCACAAATATTTATAGCCACTTTAATTGTGATAGCCCCAGATTGGAAATACCTAAATATACATCAGTGAGTAGTTGGTTAACTGAACTGTAATATGTACATACAATGGAATACTGCTCATCTTTCAAGAAAAAATGAGTTAAAACATGGCATAACTTGGATAAACCTCGAAATAATTATGCTGAGCATAAGAAGAAAGACAAGAAAAAGAAACCCCATAATTTACGTCTATAAAATTTGAGAACAGGTAAATAATCTAAAGTGACATAAAGCTGATCATTAGTTGCTGGAGGATGAGGATGGGGAGTGACAAAAAGGAAGCAATACAAAGGACTTCAAGGAATCTTTTGGAAATAATGGATATTTCCATTATCTTGATTGTGGTGACAGTGTGACAGTTTCAAGTATGGGAACCTATATTCAAATGTATCAAATAATTCACTTTATGTACATACAGTTTCTTGCCTGTCAATTATATCTCCAAAAAAACCTGTTTCAAATTTAATTAAAAAGTTTTCCTACAAAGAAATGTTTAGGCCCAGATGTATTTGCTCGCAGATACTTCTTTTTTTTTTTTATTTTTATTTATTTATGATAGCCACAGAGAGAGAGAGAGGCAGAAACACAGGCAGAGGGAGAAGCAGGCTCCATGCACCGGGAGCCCGATGTGGGATTCGGGTCTCCAGGATCGCGCCCTGGGCCAAAGGCAGGCGCCAAACCGCTGCGCCACCCAGGGATCCCAACTCGCAGATACTTCTAAACATTAAGGAGGAAATAGCACCAATCCTATGCAAACTCTTTCAGAGAGCAGATAAAAAAGGAAATACTTTCTAATTTGTTCTATGACGCCAACATATCCTTAATACCAAAATCATGCAAAAGAAGGCGATACGAAAGAAATAAATTGCCAGCCAAATTCTTATAATGCAGAATCCTAAAAGAATTTTAGCAAACCATATCCTGCAATTTATATTATATATTTATATTTATAAAAAGTGTAACATGTCACAAAGTTAGGCTTATTCCAGTAATGATTTAGAAAAATCATTCAGTGTAATTTACCAATTATCAAAATAAGTGTGAAAAATCTGATTATTATCTGAACAGATCTATAAAAAATATTTGACCAAGTTCAACATCTATGTATTTATTAAAAAGAAAAAAAACAGGGCAGCCCCGGTGGCGCAGCGGTTTGGCGCCGCCTGCAGCCTGGGGTGTGATCCTGGAGACCTGGGATCGAGTCCCGCGTCCGGCTCCCAGCATGGAGCCTGCTTCTCCCTCTGTGTCTCTGCCTCTCTCTCTCTCTCTCTCTCTCTCTCTCTGTGTGTGTGTGTGTGTGTCTGTGAGTAAATAAATAAAATCTTAAAAAAAAGAAAAAAGAAAAAAACAGCAAACTAGAAGTAAAGGGGAACATCTTAAAAAAATAATAAAAAAATTTAAAAAAGGGGAACTTCTTAACACAATAGAGATTTACAAAAATTCTATAGTAAACATGCTTAATGATGAAATAGTGAAAGCTTTTCCTCTGTGATAGGGAGTAAAATAAGGATGTTTAGTATCACTATTTCTATTCAATATTGTACAGTATAATATAGTCAGCACAACAAGGTAAGAAAGATAAGTTTTAAGAAGTGGAAAGTAAATAATAAAACTGTTATTATTAACAGCAACATGGTTAAAACAGAAACATGAAAGACAAAAGATTCTACAAACTCTTAGAATTAATAATAATTTTAGCAAGATCACTGAATACAGGACCAATGTACAGCAACCAATTATGTTTCTATACATGAGGAAACATCACAAAATAAAACTTTAAGAAGAAAATCATTTATAATAGCATCAACAAACATCATATAACTAAAAATAAAGTAATAAGCTATATAATTCATTTGCATTGAAAATTACAAAATAGCATATAGAAAAATTAAAGAAACCTAAATAAATGGAAGGATATATCATCTTCATTTTTATACTATAAAATTGCATTTTCCTCTTCAATTCAATGAATTTAAATGGGAATGGAGAGGGCCAAGAAGAGACAAGACAATCTTGAAGAAGAAAACTTAAGTTCTTACTGAACCTTAGATGAGTTCATATAGAAGACATTACTGAGCCCAGAACCAGACCTGCACATATACTGTACCTGATTTATGATGAAGGTGACACTCCAGTTATAAAGGAAAAATGATAACTTTTTCCAAAAGTAGTGCTGAACCAACTGGATCCCACAAAGGACAACAATCCATCTTGATATCCTACCTCACACCATGCAAAGAAACTTAGGTGAATTTTAGATATGAAAGTAAAAGGTAACAATAACACTTGTAGAAGAGAACACTGGAGAATATTTTGATGACACAATGGTAGGCAAAGATTTCTTTTTTTTATCTCATTGTGGTTTTGATTTGTATTTCCCTGATGGCAAGTGATGTGGAGCATTTTCTCATGTGCTTGTTGGCCATGTGTATGTCTTCCTCTGTGAGATTTCTTTTTTTTTTTTTTCTCTGTGAGATTTCTGTTCATGTCTTTTGCCCACTTCATGATTGGATTGTTTCTTTGCTGTTGGGTTAATAAGTTCTTTATAGATCTTGGATACTAGCCCTTAATCTGATATTTCATTTGCAAATATCTTCTCCTATTCTGTAGGTTGTCTTTTAGTTTTGTAGACTGTTTCTTTTGCTGTGCAGGAGATTTTTATCTTGATTAAGTCTCAATAGTTCATTTTTGCTTTTGTTTCCCTTGCCTTTATAAATGTACCTTACGAGAAGTTGCTGTGGCTAAGTTCAAAAAGGGTGTTGATAGGCAAAGTTTTCTTAAATAGGACTGGAAAAGCACTGACCACAATGAAAACCAGCAAAATTAGACCATGTTAAACTTAAAGATTTCTGTCTATCAAGGGATACCCTTAGGAAAGTTAAATACAAGTCACCGAATAGAACATGGCATTTGCAACTCATTGCTAACAAAGAATTTGATACTCTAATCCATCGAAAAGGGAAATACAGACGCACCATGGAAAAAACGTGTGAGCAGTTATGTCACAAAAAGAATAAACAAATGTTCAATAAACACATGAAAAAGTGCTTACATCACGAGGCATCAGGTGAGTAAAAACCCAAAGCACAAGGGGATACTATTATAGATACACCAAAATGATTAAAATTAAAAAGACAAATAATACCAAGTTTGGCAAGGATGTGGAACAACTGGAATTCTCAATCACTGCTGCTCAAATGTGTTGATTTGTACGACTGTTTGGCAGTATTTACTAACACTGAATATCTTCATACCTTATGCCCCAATTCTTCCACCTCAAGGTTTATCCTGAGCAGACATGTATATACATGTCCACCGAAAGGCATGTGTAAGAATGTTTATGGCAGCACTCTTCATGATGGCCAAAAACTGAAAATAACACAAATATCCCTTGGCAGTGGAATTAAGCCATAATAAGTTGTAGTATATTCACACAACACAGTACTCTATAGCGAGTAAATATTGTAGGTTTTATAAGCCACACATTGTCTTCGCTGCATATTCACGTCATTTGTTCACAACTCTTTTTTTTTATTAAAGATTTTATTTATTTAATCAGAGAGAGAGAGAGAGAGAGAGGCACAGAGACACAACCAGAGGGATAAGCAGGCTCCAGGCAGAGAGCCTGACGTGGGACTTGATCCAGGGTCTCCAGGATCACACCCTGGGCTGCAGGCAGTGCTAAACCACTGTGCCACTGGGGCTGCCCTGTTCACAACTCTTGAGAAATGTTAAAGCCATTCTTAGCTGGTGGGCTGTACAAGAACAGTTATAGTATGCTGCAGTTGGCCATCATTGCTCTAGACCAGGAACAAGTATGTTACTGCTAAATGCAATAACATTAATGAATTTCACCAATGCAGTTTTACACGAGGGAACCCATTCACCCAAGAGTGCATACTCACAATCTAGGCAAAACCCAAAAAAACTAAGAAGTTTTGATAGTGGGGTTTTTGCAGGTAATAGCAGTAATAAAAGGGGCACAAATAGGGTTTCGAAGGGGCCAGCAATATTATTTCTTGATCTGGATGGTGGTTACACATGATTCATTCAGTGAAAATTCATTGTATTACATACTTATGATTTGTATCATTTCCTGTATATTATAATTCAAACATAATTTTACTTTAAAATATTGAAAGTTCAGTTTTCCCCTCAACAATTTAATTATTTTCTTCTCACTGCTGTTTTACACCAGCCTCTTTTCAGCTATCCTAATTAGTAAAAACTTAGCCCACGCCTAGAAGATTGTGTTGTGACTTATATCACTATAGTTATTAAATAAGAATAACAAAACAGTGATTTTCTCTGTCATGAGTGAGAGGGAAGGGGGAGATAGAGGGCAGGGGGAGGGAGGGGACAGGGGGAGAGAAAGTGAGACAGTTAGAAACAGAGAGCATAACATCTAGAGAAGTCACCCCAAGTACAGCAGGACAATGGTTTCACCATCTGGTCTGCGGTCTTGGTCCTGCTCATAACACTGATATTTCAGCAGAAGAGAATTAAGAACACAGTTAGCTAAAATATAAGAGCCTAGTTGAACATGGTTTTCTCATTTGTGCTTTATCCTAAACATGTGTAAAGATTTAGCAGCTCACCCCAGCAAGCATTTTTAATCCACATTCCAGTAATAGAGATTTCATAAATGCTTCTCAAGGATATTTTTATTTCCAGGCTTCAACAGATCCAAGTTATTTCATTCATAGGTGGCTTGGTGAAACCTTGAGATGATGACCAACACGACAGAGCAAAGGTGATTCCTCTTTAAAGGTCAGAGATAAGGGCACTTGGGTGGCTCAGTGGCTGAGCATCTACCTTTGGCTCAGATCATGATCCTGGGGTCTTAGGATCAAGTCCCGCATCAGGCTCCCCGCAGGGAGCCTGCTTCTCCATCTGCCTGTGTCTCTGCCTCTCTCTCTCTTTCTTTCTCTCATGAATAAATAAATTAAATAAATTAAATATTAAAAAAATAAAAGTCAGAGATATTGGTAAGTGTGGCAACTTATTGGGTTTTCTGATCTCAATGAGAACTTGAAGATTTAGAAGCCAAATACCAAGATAGGTGCAATGATTACAACAAACAACAGAGCTAGAACTGTTATCAGAATGTTTTCACCTGCATATATAAGAGGTAGGTCCCTTGGGTCCCTGGAAATGAAATAGACGGACAATTTCCTAGGATACTACTTGACATATATAGGTGAAAAAATTCTAGGTCTGATGAGTAGAAACCTAACGTAAGTTGCTATAGTAGAAATTCAAGGTCTCATACACAGGTCTCAGACATAGATCAGTTCACAGACCAAGAACTTCTCAATTCAAGGGGGTGACTGGGTCTCTTTGAAGAAGGATCTAGCAATATGTACACAGAAGTACAGCATACTGTGAATATTCTTCCAAGCCTTTCCCAGAGAGCTCTGAGGTCATTTTCCAGGACTATGCCCCAAGATAACCAGACTTTTCTAGGAATTTTTTAGATAGTGGTTCTGAAATGGTGCTAATCCCTGGAGAACCAAAAAGCCACAGTGGGGACATTGTGAAGTAAGTGATAGATAAAATTTTTAATCTGTCTCACTGTGAGTCCACTCTTCTTGTGGTTAATTTCCCCACCATCAGAAGTAGAGCAAGACTAGATATACTCAGTAACTAGCCAAATTTTGACATTGGTTCCCTGACCTATAAAGTGAAGATAATTATGATAGGAAGTAGAAGTCCCTGAAAATGCCCCCAACCCCATCATTAAGAAAGTAAACTAAGGGATTGCTACGTCTCTGGGAACTGCAGAGATTAATGCTGCTATCAAAGATCTGACACACGCGGGGGTGGAGACTCCAGCCATATCTCTATTTAAATCACCTGGTGAAACAGCCTGACAGCTCCTGGAGAATAACTGAGATGATCACAAACCTAACCAGATGGCGATGATGATCACAGCTGTGGTTAGGGTTGTGGTATAATTACTAAAACAAATCAACATGGTCCCTAATATCTGGTATGTAGCTATAGTCCAGAAAATCCTTTTCTCATTCACATCAACAGGATAATCAGAAGCAGTTGCATATACAGAATAGTCTATCACTGTCCTGCCTGAGTTATGTCAGGTCTCCCAATTCCCATCAAAATATAATCCCTGAGAGGACTGTTGCGGATATCAATTATTTCCCACAAAATAAAATATAGCAAAGAAGCTAAGAGGCAAAGAGGGTAAAGTCTTTTAGATATTTCCCATTGTCCCTTCAGATCCACTCTCCACCCTTCTCCTCCCTACTCTGTGCCTATATGGAGTATACAAACAGATATACTTGTCTTCTGCCTTTTGGTTGATTTGGCCAATGGCAGGCACCAGCAAAGGATCAGAGGATGGGAGAAAAATAAGGTGGAGGTATTTTTCTGCCATTCTGGATTGTCTTGGGTTAGTTGCATCCCTCCATGGAAGGCCACAGTTTATCAGGCAGCCATCTCCTTATACCGCTACTCTCTCTGAGTTCTACTCTCTCTGAATTCTACTCAGGCTTAACGGGTGGTAATCACTGTTTCTAGTGATGAGGACTACTCTCTTGTTGCTTTCTCTACACTCTGCCTATACTTTTATAAGTAGCTTTTCTTAAACTTTTTTTTTTTTTTTTGGTATAGTTAACACACGATGTTACATTAGCTTCAGGTGCACCACTCAGTGATTTGACAAGTTCATACATGATGCCATATTCACCACAAGTATAACCACTATCTGTTCCCATTACATTGCTATCACAATATCACTGACCGCACTCCTCGTGTTCTGCTCTTCATTCCTATGACCTACTCTTTTCATAACTGGAGGTCTGCACACCCCTTCAGCTATCCTTCCCAATCCTCTAATCATCCTCCTGGCAACCATCAGTTTGTTTTCTGTATTTATAGTTCTGGTTCTGCTTTCTGTTTATTCATTTTTTCAGATTTCATTTATGAGTGAAATCATACAGGATTTGTCTTTCTCAATCTTATTTCACTTAGCATAATACCCTCTAGGTCCATCCATGTTATCCCAAACGGCACAATTTCATCCTTTTTATGGCTATGTAATATTCCATTGTGTGAATATTTGTGTGTGTGTGTGTGTGTGTGTGTGTGTGTGTGTACCATGTTTGCCTTATCTATTCATCTGTTGTCTGACACTTAGGTTGCTTCCTAAGTACAGCTATTGTAAATAATGCTGCAATAAATATAGGAGTGCATATATTTTTTTGAGCTACTATTTTTGTTTTTCCTGGGTAAATACCCAGTAGTGGAATTACTGGATCATATGGTATTTCTATTCTTAATTTCTTGAGGAGCTTCTATACTATTTTCCATAGTGGCTGTACCAATTTACATTCCCACCAATAGTGCTTGAAGGTTCCTTTCATTCCACATTCTTGCCAACACTTGTTTCTTATCTTCTTGATTTTGGCCATTCTTTTTTTTTTAATTTTATTTATTTATTTGATAGAGGGAGAGAGCATGAGTGGATAGAGGGGCAGAGGAAGAGGGAGAAGGACAAGTAGACTTCCCATTGAGCACACAGCATGATGCATGACTTGATCCCAGGATTGTGAGATCATGACCTGAGCTAAAGTCAGATGCTCAACCAACTGACCCACCCAGGCACCCCTTGATTTTAGCCATTCTAACAGGTGTAAGGTGATATTTCACCATGGTTTTGATTTGCATTTCTCTGATGATGAGTAATGTTAACCATCTTTTCATGTATCTCTTGGCCATATGTATGCCTTCTTTGGAACAATGTCTATTCAGGTCCTCTTCCCCTTTTTAAAATCAGATTGTTTGGGGTTTCTTGGTGTTAGTTGTACAAGTTCTTTCTATATTTTAGGTACTAATCCTTTATTAGATATATCATTTGCAAATATCTTCTCCCATGCAGTAGGTTGTCTTTTCATTTTCTTGATCATTTCCTTTGCTGTGCTGTACAAAACTTCTTATTTTGATGCATTCCCAATAGTTTATTTTTGCTTTTGTTTCCCTTGCCTTAAAAGACCTATCTAGAAAAATGTTGCTAAGGCTGATGTCAGAGAAATTACTGCCTGTGTTCTTTTCTAGGATTTTTACAGTTTCAGGTCTCATGTTTTGGTCTTTAATCCATCTTGAGTTTACTTTTGTGTATGTTATTAGAAAGTCGAGTTTCATTCTTTTACATGTAGCTGTCCAGGTTTTCCCAGCACCATGTATTGAAAAGACTATCTTTTCCACTGTATGTTCTTTCCTTCTTTGTCATAGATTAATGGACTGTATAAATGTGGTTTTTTTTCTGGGGTCTGTATTCTGGCCCATTGATCTTTGTGTCTGTTTTTGTGCCTAGTACCATACAACTTTAATTGCTACAGCTTTAGTATATCTTGAAATCTTGAGTTGTGATATCTCCAGTCTGTTCCCCTTTCTCAGGATTGCTTTGGCTATATGGGGTCTTCTGTGGTTCCATTAAAATGTTAGCATCACTGTCCTAGTTTTATGAAAAATGCTGTTGGTATTTTGATAGGGACTGAATTGAATCTGTAGATTGTTTTGGGTAATATGGACATTTTGACAATATTAGTTGAGCATGGACTATCTTTCCATTTGCTTGTGTCATCTTCAATCTCTTTCATCACTGTTTTATAGTTTTCTGAGTATAGGTCTTTCACTTTCTTGGTTAAGTTTATTCCTAGGTATTCTATTCTCTTTGGTGCAATTACAAATATGGGGTTTTTAAAAAATTTCTCTCTCTGTAACTTTGTTGTTAGTGTATGGGAATGCTACCGATTTCTCAGTATTAATTTTGTACCCTGCCACTTTACTGAACTCATTTGTTACTTCCAGTAGTTTTTGGTAGAATCTTTAGGATTTTCTATATATAACAAACATCAATGTCATTGGCAAATAGTGATAGTTTAACTTTTCTTTGCCAACATGGATGGCTCATTTCTTTTTCTTGTCTGATTGCCACAGGTAAGACTTCCAGGACTATGCTGAACAAAAGTGGCAAGCATGGACATTCTTGTTCCTGAACTTAGACGGAAAGCTCTCAGTTTTTCACTACAAGTGTTTTGTTTTGTTTTGTTTTGTTTTGTTTTGTTTTTTGTTAAACTGCCTAACTATCATGTGCTGTGTCCTGACTAATAGATTGATAGTTTCCAGCCCTAATCTGGGGATGTTTGGGCCTGAGATAAAGTAGATGGGGGCTGCAGCCATAAATGCCATTGCCATTCTGTATGTCCCCCTCCTTTCTTTCCAATCAGATAAGGATTTGGAGAACCAGAAATATCTACCCAATCTGTATACCCCCCACCTCCCATCTGGTCTAGAGCTTCTTTTTGTGGCTCTCTCCTTCCTGATTTCCCTCTATAGTTGGTGTCTTGCCCTGAAATAGCCTACCTAGCTATTAGACCCTGGCTACCTTTCACCATGTTCATCCCCATGGCTTAAGGTCCTCAAATCTCCTTCTCTAGATACCATGGCACGTCTATAGGAGCCAGGACTCAGTTTTCCTCTGCTTTCCCTCAGCTGCCTTATTGGCCACTTAGAACTAATCATTTCTAAAATCAGAGTCAGTGTACCCAGGCCTACATGATGCCTGACTGCCAACTGTACTTTCTGAACTACATCAGCTTTCATTCCTTCTACTTGCAGTACATATTACTTGGCCTCTACCTAGCCATAAATATTTCCCATTTGAGCTGCCCCAGAGCACACATCCTCACTCCAAGGCCAGGCAATTTGACAGCATTACATGAAATGCCTTGCCTGTAGAAGTTCCTCATTAAATGAAATGACATGTCAGAAAGCATTTTGTAAACAATAAAGTGCTACAGACAATGAAATTGTGATTACCTGTTGACCAAAGTCAATGACCAGCATGTATACAAAAGTTTGGATATTTGCAATAGTCTTTTACATAATTGATATTTGTAAAGTGACAGTGAAGAAAAGCACATATAATTTCCTTTTGTGTCAGGTTTTTTTCCTTCCTAAGATTCATTAGGAAAAGATCTGCCTTTACATACATATGGAAATGGTAAAAATATTCTGCTATGCTCTCTGAGAATGAGCTGGTGTCCGCAGCACACTAGGAATGCAGTATACAATTTAGTGTGTGGATGTATGTAGGCATGTGTGTGTGTGTGTGTATATATATATATATGTATACATATATGCATGTGATGTGTGTATGTGCATGTGATATGTGTATGTGTGCAAATAGTGTGTGTGTGTGTGTGTGTGCGTGTGAAAGAAGAGGCAGCTAGAGCCCTAGAACAAAGATGTAAGACAGCAGGTTAAGGAGTAAGCTTTGGCAGAAAGGCTGTTAGGAACCTAACTGATGCTTTTCTCCAAGCAGGATGAAACAAATGCAGCCAAACAATATGGAAAGGTAGAGTCAAGAAGAAAAAACATCACATTCTTAGGTCTCAAAGAAGACAATATTGAATGACATACAGACTATAATAGTTAAGGAATTACATGAAGGCTTAATGAGTACTTAGGAGTTGTTTATTTTAACACTTGCTATATTTGGTGGTAATTCAGGGCTTATGAAAAGAGACATAAGAATAATAATGATAATGATAATCAATATGTATTAACCACTGACTATGTACCAGGTGCTGTTCTAAGCCTCCTACATGTATTAGTTCACTTAATTCAGATAGCAACCCTCTGAAATATGCTCTATTATCCCCGCTTTGCAGATAAAGAAACTGGGGCACAAAGGGTTTGAATGGTAACTAGCCAGTATTCATACAGCCAGTAAGTGTTAGAGCCAAGATTCAAGTCCCTGTTGCCTGACTTTAGAGTCATTGGGGTTTCCATGCTAAGTTGACTCACAGAGGGTTTTCTCAATACATTTATTTCTGGAAATAAAGGTAAAGGAATGAACTGTTAGATTTTTGTTATCCAGGTCTGAATAAACTTAATTGTTTGTATTATACTATCCTAAATCAGCTACTCTGATATTAAATAAAATTAGAGTGACCAACTACCTCAGTTTGACCAGGATCAGATACTGGGAACATCCCAGGATGTTTTTCACTGGGAAAACCAGGATGGAAAAAAAAAAGAAAGAAAGAAAAAGAAAAAAGAAAACCAGGATGGCTGGTCATCCTAAAAGGAATCCTATTTAAAATGAATAAATTTACCTCTATGGACTTCTTCCAGTTTGTTTTGGCAACAAAATCATCACCAGAGTAATTTCTACATTTTGTCTCTGCCATTAATTAATAACTATCATATAGTAAAATGGCCCTCATTGATTTTTCATTAAGCAGTGGCTCCCATCCTGAGATGGTTTTGTTTTAATGTTGAGTAGAGAGTGTAGGCAAGCAGATCCCCAAGGTCTCTAACCCATGCAGGCACAGCTGGGCAGATGGAGAGTTCTCCCATGGAAGAGAGAGGTCTTTAGGAATGGCAGACATTGTCCAGAAGGTCCAACCTCTCTGGCCCCACAGGAGCTTCCCCTGTGGCTCTCTCAATACAGGCCTGGCAGAGGACAGATGGGTCAAGGCCCAGAGGATGCCCACATGCACCACCTGTATCTGTGAGACAATGCACACTGGGCTAGCCTTTCTGTTCTGCAAGCCACTCAAAAATTCAGTGCCAGGTACACAGCGCCTTTCATTTCTTTTTAGTAATTGGTCCATTGTCAATGTCTTTCTCACCTCTTCACAGTCTGGCTTCAGAGGGTATTTCCCATTGTGCCTTTAGCTTTCTTTGTCACTTGGCTTCCTGCCATCCGCTAGAATCTTTTCCTTGAGTGACTGGGGACAGGCACATTTATGCCAGCCTCTCTAGTGAGATCTTACTGCCTTAGCCCAGCACACTGTCTCATGTTCAATGTCTCAGCTGGAAGAAAAGTCCCACTTGCTGGCTTGTTCCATTTTATCAGACCAGGCAACAGTCAAAGTGAAGTGACAAGTGCTGGAGGGTGCTCATTTCCTAAACCTCAATTTACACCCACTAATGATCTGCAATATCTGGGCTGAGGCATGTAGATTTGCAGAGATAAACCCTAATGGCTGCTAATTTCAAGTGGCATCAACAAAGTCACTCAGGCAGAAAGAGCGTATGCAGGTGGCATGAATTGTATGTACAGTCTATAACTAGGATGCTTTTGAACTCAATTGCTTAAAAGTGAAAAATAAACAATTGAGAAATGAATAACCTGGGATTTGGGATCATTTGTGTAAAATTCTATTTGCATAAAAAGAACCTATGTACCAGAACCAGAAACTCTGGTCATTATGGCTGACTAAATCATCCCAAGTGGTGATCACTAAAATGGAACTCTGCATAATTTCCTGACATTTCCATGTCTCTTCTACATAAGAAATCGGTTCTGAAATCCAAACAACTCAGAAAAAAGGTTATAAATATGAAACTAAGTATTATTTTCTCCCTATCCCTAAAGATAAAGTGGCGCCTCTTCAAGAGAGACACAAATCATTTAAAACTCCAATCTTAATCTAGCATAAAACCATAATAGTATAATTCTTCCTGGGGGTAAACTAAAGCCTGCTTCAAGGTCCCTGCTTATAATTATTTTACCATTAGAAGCATAACCATATTTCTAAAACTCGGTGTTTACTGTTCTGATCTATTTGCTTCACTCCCAACCATCAGCTGGTTCCCAGTTATAAAGATGAGCCTAGAAGGAAATTAAGGCCTTTCTAAGAACTAATAAAAGACCATCTCTTCTGCAAGTGGTGTTTGTATTATGTTTGTCATCGTTTGGCTGGTAGAGACTGTATGAAATGGGAAGGAGATCATTACACAAGAATGCATATTGTAGAGAGAAATGAAGATGTGCCCATCGATTCTGTGTCCTATCCCAGAAATTGGGTGATGCAGTTCCAAGATGCTCGGCGATGTTCATTAATTTGCTTTGGCGAGAAAGAGACAGACAGAGACAGAGAGACATAGATAGAAGGCCTCTCAGCCCTGAGAAGCCAGCACTAGTATACTGAATCCTGGCATGACTGTGAGGACAATGATTTTAGAGCTCACAATTAATTTATCATTAAAAATACGATGAAAAAGAATCCTGGCATTGGTGGTTTTGGCAGACTCCCCAATCCAAAAAGGAGAGGGAGATTTCCTTTCTGTCAAGTTTTGCTTAATGGACTAAGAGAAATCACGCTACTGGTCCAAATTTAAGAAGTATTTAAAGAATATTATCTAATAATGTATTCACCTGTGGGTTTATTTATTCCCTACTTACTCTTCTTTCATGAACTCTTCATAGCTTTGCTTTGAATGGCAAAGTTCTGGGATAGCTTTGGCTGATGTGAGGATGCCGTGGTGGACAGGGGTGGAAGTTGATGGAGTAGTCCCTCCTTGTCTCAATTCTCCCCCTCAAAACCAGGGCAAGATCTCAGATAAGCCCTGCTCCCAGTGCAGCCTCTGAACATTCTGTCTATAGAGGGCTTCGTCACCCCAGAACTGGCTTATTTCCCACTGCAGCTTCCCAGTCCCATGTTAATTCCCCCCGTTCTGTCCTGACCTGTGTACTTTGTTAGCTGAAATCTCTTCCCCTGCCATATTTCGTTGACACTTCTCCCACTCAAAAACCCAGAATGTTGACTTACTGGCTAGCACGTTAGGAAAGTCCAAATTCAATACCATTTTTAATCCTAATATCAGACTGCAGTGTTGGAAACCTACCCTCTGGCTCCGCCTCCCCATAGCTGGGCAAAATATCAATTGTTGATTACCATTCTCTGATGTTCCAGATCTTCCTCAACACAGCCCTCCAAATGGTCACTAATTACTGATGTGAGTTAGCAAGCAAGATAGCTCAGCAAGAAAGAATTTGTTGAACCCTGTTACGTTCCAGCCACCTCTTCTAGGCCCTGGAGACACAGCAGAAAACACAACAAAGGCCATGCACAGACAGAAGACAGATAAATAAATAAAGGATTTAATGCCAGATAGGGGGAAAAAATGTCATGAAAGAAAATTTAATCAGAGTGAGGAGATGGCCTAATTGGTCAGAGAGTAGAGAAAAGAGAGAAATGAGGGAGTCAGCCATGCAAATACCAATGGGGAAGATTCTTCCAGACAAAGGGAATAGCAAGTGCAAAGGCCTGCAGCTGTAAGGCTGCTAGGGATCTGTTTGCCATCTCCCCCATCCAGCCTGATCCCCATCTACCACCCCATCCTATTTTCCACTCTTGGTCAAAGCCAACCATTGCACAATCATGACTCACCTGTGCAAGTACTGCCAATTCTCATTATCATCTCTGGGCTGAGGTTATAATCAAGTGTTCACATGGCTGAAATCCCTCCTAGAAACTGCCAGAATTTAGAAGCTTCTGAATAGATGAAGAGAAACCAACTTTGTTGCCTTCTGTCTAGATGTTGACTCTTATTACTAATATAAGGAGATCATCTGATCATGGAGAAGGAGCCAAAAAACCTTTTGGCCATTTTCTCTTGAACCATGTAGGAAGGGTCTTCTCCTTATTTAAGACTCTTAACAAGCTTTCTCCTACCAAGTCAAGTCAATTCTTCTTTACTAATTTCCCCCCTCCATTCCTTTCCTTCTTCTTCCCACTCCTTCTCTCCCTCTCTCCCTCCCTCCTCCCTTCCCTCCTCCTCTATTTTGCCACCCACTCTCTACCTGGTGCCCTGGGATGAAACCAGTGACCTTGCTTTGGGGTATTGGGTCCTCAAGGCAAGGCTTGGTGGATGTGATTTCTCTTCCTCGGTGCCAACACTACCTATTAACTACACAGTGGAGGTCATAGAGATCCTTCTCAACTCCCTCATGGGAAGACCCCTAGCAAGATGCACCTTTGGCATTTCATCTACTCCAACTAGTCCCTGTTTGGCTTACTCTTCTCAGTCTGGGATTGCTGGCTTATACTATTGAAAATTGATCTCAAATGAGCCATATCAGCATCTACACAGTTAATACACCAGGTTGTACATTGCCTTGGCTTCTTTACAGTGATTCATATTTTGTTTCTACATTTTAGGATCCATTCAGAGTCATTTGCATACTTTTTGATGATACTATTGGATGATGGAGATCTTTGAATGTGTGTGTATGGTAGAGGAAGGGACGTGGAGGGAGGTAGATTAGTACATCAACCATTCATCTCTAGCTCTCAGAACAAACCACATCCAAATCCCCAGATTTTGAATCCTGTTTCTGCCAAGGCTAGAACATCTCCTTTTCCCTTTTTGACTGTGCCTTCAGGGCTGGTGTCAATGTCACTTCTCTGATCTTTCCTAAATCGTAAGAATTCTTATTGAACTCCTAGGTCACTTTTTGTTTTATTCAAAGTGGGTTAACTTTTCAAATAAATAAAACAAAACAAAATCTGAGTAGCTAAAATTATGATGATGTAATTCCTGCTTGCAGTACAGTCCATGTGGGTTAGGTAGCACCTCTCCAAATAATGACCCAGAATGAAGTGCCTTCCATCACAGCAGAGCCATCTTCAATCCATGGCATTTGAGGGCACCACAGCAAAACATAGAGAGTGGAGGTCTCAATGTGATGTTTCATATGCCAGACCAGAGAGGGGCATATGTAATATCTGACTATGCTCCCTTGGCCATAAATGAGTCACGTGGCCCTACTTATCTGCTGGGACACTGGGAGATGTCATTGTGCTACCTGCCCAGGAGGAGCCATTCAGGAGGCACATAAAGCATGGTCTCTGCTACAATCTTTGCTGCTTCACTTTGATTATATTTTGTCTAATTATTCCCACAGATGCAGAAAAGTAATAAGGAAGCTCAGAGGCTTAATACGAACACTGCCTTTTACAGATGAGGCCCGGAGAAGCAAAGTGACTTGCCCAGTGCAGAGTTTAGACTAGAACTCTTCTCTTCCAATACCTGCTCCAGAGCTTACAATTCTGCCTAAGTGTTTTATATTTTTTTTTACCTGACAAGTCCATACACTCATCGGAGTCAAGAATAGGTCTCTAGTCCCAGCTCCCACCATGGGACTGAACATAGAGAAAATCTTAACAATTGAACAGAGGTGAAGTCGCAGGGCACAACTTTTCCTTTTCAGGGATGACCCTCTCACATGGGTCTTTTTTATATGGAGAGAGGAGGTGAAGGAAAGCACATGGCCATATTTCACAAATCTAGGATGCCAATGATGAAAGATGTATCATTATTTTATTTACTACTAAAAAAGAAAAAAATGCTGTTAATTACCTTGGGCAAAACACTTTATCACTTAAAATTATTATTTTATACTTATCAATAGAATGTGTATACATTTCTTAAGACATAGATTTTTTTAAAATTTTTATTTTATTTATGATAGTCATACAGAGAGAGAGAGAGAGAGAGAGGCAGAGACACAGGCAGAGGGAGAAGCAGGCTCCATGCACCGGGAGCCCGACGTGGGATTTGATCCCGGGTCTCCAGGATCGCGCCCTGGGCCAAAGGCAGGCGCCAAACCGCTCTGCCACCCAGGGATCCCAAGACCTAGATTTTTTTTATCATACTAAATATATGTAACAAAAGTTACCATTTTAACCATTTTTAAGTGTATTGTTCTATGGCATCAAGAACATTCACATTGTTGTGTAACCAACCCAGAACTTTTTCATCTTCCCAGTCTGAAACTATGTACTATTAAGCAGAAATCCCATGCCCCTCCCCTTAACAGAGCCCCCTGATAACTACTATTCCACTTCCCTTTTCTATGAATTTGGTTACTGGGGACCTCATGGACCTCATGTATGTGGATTCATATAATATTTGTCCTTTTGTGACTGACTTATTTCACTGAGCATAATGTCCTTAAGGGTCATCCCTATTGGAACATGTGTCCTAATTTCATTACTATTTACAGATGAATTATAGTCCATTGTCTATACATATACCACATTTTGTTTATCTACCTATTCGTCAAAGGACATTTGGTTTGCTTTCACCTGTTGACTGTTGTGAATGATATTGCTACATACCTGGGTGTACAAATATCTGTTTAAGTCTCTGCTTTGAATAATTTGGGGCATGTGCCCACAGTGTAATTGTTGGATCATATGGTAATTCTGTATTTAATTTTTCTGAGGACCCACTATACTCTTATCCAGAGAGGCTGCACCATTTTACATTCCCACCAGCCACGTACAAGGGTTGTAATTTCTCTACATCCTAGTCTTGCTTATTATTTTTGGTTTGCTTTTCTTTTTATGACAACCATCCTAATTAGACATAGGCATTTTAAAAAAATCATATATCACTCTTGTGCATCCATAAAAAGGGAAACACAAGCAAAGTCAATAGTTTCAGACTTTCTTAGAACTTTTTCATATTGTCTGACTTTCCTGAGTCACTTAGTGACTCAGAGATGATGATATTTTCCCATGCAATGTCACAGTCTATGCTGTAGGATCATCAAGCTCATTGGTGATGCAGCATTTTTTAACAGGCCCAAAAAACAACTGGTACTGGGCTCCTCAGCTAATGTTGCTTTTCTGTGGAGTCAGCCTATTTGTGACTCCTGCTTTGAGAATGTTGCTAACTAGTCTGGTTTACCTCCTCCCCCACCATGTCCTGGTAGCCACTTGGCTCATAGGAATGCAGTGCTCCACTGTGATCTGGGGATTTTCTTCCAAGCCACTGATCCTCATTTTGCAAGTTCTGATGCTGGTGTTTTCAATCAATGCCTATCCAGGCAACGGCAACTATGTCATGACCACTGCCAAATAATGTAAGATGTCACTGATTGCAAGGCTTAATTTCTGAAAAGTTAAAATAAAAATAAAAAAGAATGTGTGTTGTCAAAATGATGACAAATATTAAGTGTGACAGGTAAGTATGTTTGTACATGAATCACTTGATATGAAGACTCTAAGTCCAGCCCCCTTGAAATTATCATTTAATAACTCAGGAGGGCAATGAGCACACAACCTCACCCTCTCCCCCATCATATAAGACTAGAGTCCCTTTTATCCTGAACCCATAGGACAAAAATAATATTGTCCCCCACAAACGGAGGAGGTCCATTTACACCAGTTGCAAGTGGAGGGTGGGGATGTCCAACCTTCTGTTGGGTGACTGCTGATCCTGTTACCCTAAGACAGGGAGGTCACTCTAGGCTTTCATTGAAAAACAAGGTCTATATGGAAGAAACGCTGAAGGTCTCTTTTGGCCATGAGGGGGCAGAATGGACATTGTGCACTAAAGAGATTTGGTTGAGCTCTCTGGTGTGTGATACAGTTCTTCCTTGGTCTGGCAATGCTTCTGGAAAAGGTTAACCCCTTAATCCCTCCCTGTACTCCCTTCTGGATTTACTTATTGTAGTGCAGGATCATAAAGAAATGTGCAACCTGGGGCTTATCAGTCCAAATTACTCCTGAGAAGCTGGAAGGGAATGAATGAGAAGGTAGAAAGACCCAAAACGATCACGGAAACAAAGAGAAAGACCCCAGGAGAGGGAAATTCAGAAAACTCATTAGACTCATAATGAATTTATCTTTGTCATTCATTTTAAATTTTTATAATTGGAAAATACAATACATATAAATAGAAGTGCATAAAAAATAAATTTGCAGTAAACTGTAATTATAAAGCCACTTACATCACTAACAAGAAGGTTGTTGGCACCCTAGAGACCCACCTCTGTGTGCCTTCTCCATTACCTACCCCCTTTATCTCACAGTGTACCTCACAGCTGAGGCAGCACTGGCTTCATGGGGGCAAGAGCTGAGCCATCTACAGTGCCCCACACTCAAATGGGTCTCAGGTTGGGGATCTAATGCTCTGCTCTCACCATCTTTAAATTCTCGGTAATTTTCTGAACTTGTGTTTTATAAGTGGAGTCCAATGGCACGTATGCACGAGCAGAGGAGATACATATAAGAAAGGAAAAGCTTATACATTATAGTACTTTGAATGATACTTTTCCTTCCTTTTTGACAAAAGGCCTGATAATATTCAGTTTGCATTGGGCTCCATAAATTTTGTAGTTGCTTTAGGCTATAAGAATATTACATACTGGGTGGGGGTGGTGGGTTGGGGTGACTGGGTGATGGGCACTGAGGGGGGCAGTTGGCGGGATGAGCACTGGGTGTTATGCTATATGTTGGCAAATTGAACTCCAATAAAAAAATAATAAAAAAGAATATTGCATACCTTAAAAGGAAAAAGAGAGAACTATATTCAGATAAAAATAATATAAATAATTAAATTTAATTTAAAAATAAAGAAATACCAAAAGAAAAAAGAAAGAAAGAAAGAAAGAGAGAGAGAGAGAGAGAGAGAGAGAAAGAACGAACAAATTAAAAAAGTTAACTGGCAACTCTTGACAAGAAACCTGTAGGTATTTTCTATGTGACCCAGCTAGGGGTCAGCCTCCAGCTGTTCTCACAGTAAAGGAAGGGATACACACACACCATTCAGTAACTGACCTCCTTCACTGAACAAACACTGAGAGCCAACCATATGAAAAGCACTGTGACAGACTAATGAAACCCAATTCCTACCCTCAAGGAATCTAGAGTTTCCTGGGCCAAATGAAACATGCATGTTCCTCCTGGAATCTAGTATTGCCTGTCTCCAATCATTTATCTTCACTGCTGCAAGGGTGATCCTTCTAAAACTTAGATTTGAATATAACACTTGTCTCCTAAAGACCCTTCAGTGGCTTCCTACTGCCCTCAGAATAAAGTTCAAACTCACTGACTTGTGATTCACTTCATACACTTCCTGCAGTAATTATTAAACAACTCGAAAGAGTCAACAATAAGAAAATGTACTACCTCACATAACCAAAAGTCCCAGGCAGAGAAGCTTCAGACCTGGTTAATTTATCAGCCCAATGACTTCATCATGAATGTGGGTTCCCTCTATCTGGCTACTCTTGTCTTTCCAGCATATTGATTTGTCTTCTGGGGTTAGTTTTCTTTTTGAACTAGGATATATCCACAGAGGAAAAGCGGAGTGGTATGTTTGCCTCTATGTGACTCTCTGAATGAGCATTCTTCCCATGCTATCTCATTGGCAAGAACTGCAGTCTTGCCAATGCTAAACCAATTCTTAGGAAGGTAACAGAATTACCATGACCAGCTTAGACCCTGGTCTATGGAGGGGCTTTCACCCCTCTCAATCACATGCTGCTTAGTAGCTAAACAATATAGAGATTCCCAAGGCAAAGAAGGATGACTAGTAGTAAGGCAATCAGCAGTGCCCACCCACCAGGCCCATGAGGCTCTGCATCATCTGGCCCTGCTTATGTATCTGGCCTTCTCTATTGCCACATCTCTCTCACATTCTATTCTTCAGCTACACTAAATTTCTCAACCTACTAGACTGACTCTGTTGGGTATCCACTCATGCTGTTCTTCTTACCTGGAACTCTCTTTCTACTGAAGCATCTGCCCCCTGCCCCAGAACACACACACACACACACACACACACACACACACACACACACAACATATTTTTACCTGGTTAACTCTTGATCATTCTTTTGACCAGTGGTTTAAGCCAGAGTGGAAAGCTGGCAGCACCTGATCTATTAATGTATTTTGTTTCCCTTAGTATTTTTATATTTTTTAATTCGGTTGGGACATTTAAACATAAAAGTCCAGCTTTTGACTTCCCTTAAAAATTGGGAAGAGATATTAACGCCACGTAGCCACAAGACTCCACTCACTCAAGCTGAGGGCCATGGCAACTGTAAACAGGGAATGCTCTCTCCAGTTCATTCAGCTCCCACCTGACTGGATTAACTCATTTATATAGACTGCCTGGCCCTGTAGGCATTGGAGGTTGCCAACCCTGGTTTAGACTGTCCCTGAAGACCTGTTTCCAATTTAGATTGTTTTTTTTTTTTTTTTTCTTGGCTGTTTACAAAGACTTCCCTCCCGTAGTCAAAACACTTATCACATTATTGTAACCACCCATTTTCTGGTCAGCTCCCTCAATACTCAGATTATAAAGTCCTTGAGGGTCATAAGTGTTTCTGTCTTGTTCGTGGTTCTGTCCCAATCATCCAGCCCAGGGCCTGGCATGTAGCAGGTACTTAGTGCATGTACGGATGAAAGTGAAAAGTAAAATGTATGTTGTTTGTCTCAGAAGAGCACTTAGGCCCTATTTGTTTAACCTACAATTACATGTTCATTGAAGCAATATCAATTAACTGCCCATTATAGGCCTGATAGTGTGCTAGATGTTGAGGGTAAAAGGCAAATAAGTCAGCCTTAGCTCTCAGTGAGGCCGTAGTCTAATGGGGAGACCAACAGAAACACAATGATTGCAGTGGAGGTGATAAATGGGATCAGAGAAGAATGTGGAGGGGCACTGGAGGGTAGTTGACTGATTTACCTTGAGTGGTAAAGAGAATCTATGTCTGAGTCCCAGCAGAATACAAAATTCATGCCAGATGGCTCAAGCAAAGAGTCTGGTGAAGGCACCAGACACAGAACTGTGGGGAAGTTAAGGAACTAAGAAGGGCTGTTGTCATGATACTGGGAAGCCATTACTTCTCCTGGGGCTAGAGGGCTAGAAGAGGAAACGGTGCTGTTGGACCTAATAAGAGCTAGAATTGGGAGACCTGGCCAAAATCAGAGACCTAGTACCCATATATGGGGTAAACAAGGAAGAAATACCCCAATCTCTCTCTCTCTCTCTCTTCCTGCCTTCCCATTTCCTGCCAGTCTCTCCCACTGGCTCAAGACAACCAGAAAGCCACCAGGTAGAGTGTCAGAGTGA
Organism: Vulpes vulpes; assembly: GCF_048418805.1. Lineage (NCBI taxonomy): Eukaryota > Metazoa > Chordata > Mammalia > Carnivora > Canidae > Vulpes > Vulpes vulpes. Next base: position 70,987,070 of record NC_132795.1, on the reverse strand, counting down.
TTTACTCTACAGAGGTCAGCCTCCTGGGGCACAACAGGATATAAGTGAGAGAGAAGGGATCTGATGGTGGTGGGGGGGGTGGTGGCAGGTAAAGAGAAGGCAGCTAATGCAAGAGTCTTTCCAAGAAGAGGTCACCCTGGAGCTGAGGCTGAAGAAGGGAGGAAAAACACTGTTTTCAAGATTTTTTGTTTCACTTAGTTTATTGATTTGGATTATCTATATCTATCCGTTATTTTATGTGTGTCTGTGTGTGTTTCTGCTTTGCTTGCAGCTATCACCACATGTAAATGCGTTTGCTGAGGCAGCTACCTTTTGCAGACCACAGTTAACGTGTTCATTCACTAAGGCAGAAGATCTCCACTTAAACAATTGGTTTTGGGAATAAAAATCTAAATAAAAGTACTCAGTAATTTTCGAGTTTTGTTTCTTTGGGTACCAGGTACATTAGCTAGAGGGCAGACATCAGCAATGGCATATGTATGTAACATGTGTTGTTTTTAATACTATAGGAAAGGTTGGAAACTACTTTCACTATCAATCTAGATTTCTCTGTAGCTCTGATTAACAGAAAACGTGCCTAAATGTCCTCATCTCAAAACTTAATTCCATAAAAAGTGATATTTGGATTGATTAGGTTCTTCTATTTGCTCATATAAAAGAAGGAACATTTGTGAAGGATATGGTTCTTCCATCCTCATAGGAGGAACAGAAGGTCGATTTATGCCCTTAAGGGAATGAAGATGGCGGTAGAATGGGAGGGATTCAGGTGCTTGTAATTATTCAAATTGTGCAAGTTTAGATGTAAAATTCGGAGCATATTCCTTACTGTGATTCAGTTTGAAAAATCTCAAAGCCTATATCTACTCTACATGAACAAAAATATCTGGCTGATAATGAGACCAGACAACAGTTGTGCACTGTGTTGCCTCCTCAATAAAAATTCAAGGGTGTTGTGTGGGTTCCCAGCTATGGCTAGACCGGCAGACACACCTGGTGACCACATCAAAAGGGCTCAGGGTGGTGCTTTTTACACTTAAGGTGCAGTGAGAAGACAAAGGTATTTAAAGATCTTGAAGATAGTAGCAAAGGTCCTTTTTAAAGGGCTTTAATGGGAGCTTATGCTAAAGTGTTTTGACCTGGTAAATTGATTGATTTCCAATTCCCTGTTGGCTTGTGTTGTCACTACCAGGCAGTCTCAGGGAGGATAGTCTCTGTATTTTATAATCTTTACATTTATGGAGATTTTTTAAAAATTAATTTCTTATCCTTGCTAGGTACATTTCAAAAGGATATTCTTAAAGTCACTCCAACAGGATACCTCTGTCCCAGGGGTCAGGGTGGGGCCATGGAAAATCCATCAGAGAGATGCCTGGGTGGCTCAGTGGTTGAGCGTCTGCCTTCCAGCTCAGGGCGTGATCCCAGAGTTGCGGAATTGAGTCCCACATCGGAATTGAGTCCCACATCGGGCTCCCTAGAGGAGCCTGCTTCTCCCTCTGCCTGTGTCTCTCATGAATAAATAAATAAATAAAAATCTTTTTAAAAAGAAAAAAAAATCCATCAGAAAGGGAGAGAACAACCTATGCTCTACTGAAAGGTTTTTGCTCCTGGACAAGTGGTTGAGCCTCTTTGTGGCTTGACTGCTCAGTAAATAAGCTAAGATGAATATCTCTGCCTCATTTGCCTCATCTAGAGCCAATAGGGACAGAACAAGAACAGAGCATCACAAGATGGCACAGCTCGTCTGTTTGCCAGGCATAGAGTAGTAGAACATGATTTGGTTCCTGGGGGTGGAAGGGAGTGGGATGGGGCTGTTTTTGCAAGGAGCGTTTGCTGCATGTATCACACAGCCTGTTAGACTGGAGGTTGGGGAGGTGAGCTGCTGGCATACTCTCCAGCTAGTGATGTCAACATCTTCTGGGTCTGAGACACTCTGGACTCTGCTTATCACTAAATCCAGCACACATGAGGAGACCTCTGGACTACAGACAACCTGAGCTGCAATACTTTTCTTCCATTCCAATTTTGGTGCCCTGATGCAGAAATATATGGGTGGAGCTCTCAAACCACAGTAACCTGAGGGTATCGTCAAGGGGATGTGGGTCTACTGAACCCTCAGTCTATTTCCTCTTCTTTCCCCCAACACATATGTAAAGTCTTTCTAGATTCTTGGCTGGGTTCTGTGATTCCTCATGATGTGTGTCCTTTGGAAACTTTCACCTCTGAAGTCAGGAGCCTTCCTCTTCCCTGGTCACTTTCTCCCGCCCCATGCCTCTGCCCACTGGCCAGTGACATGGTGTGGCCCTTGTGCAACTTTAGATTTTACCATGACTTGACCTCCCTTGTTAGTGAAGTCTACGTAGTCACACCTCTGACTGCCAATGTTGGGCGCACCTCCTTTACTCTACCTGATCCCGGCCATACCACTTGGTAAGGCAAGGGCTCTCCATCTAATTGACTGATTAAAAAAAAAAATTAATCCTTAAATAGGAAGACTTAGAGCTTTACAGTGACTGACTCTTGTGCTACAGCTCTTCTTTATCTTCCATATCAGTATTGTTATCTCCCTTCCCCGCCACTTGGGCCTTCTTTAAATTCTTTATGGGCTGAGTTCAAGATGATCTCCTCTCATCTGTGCTGACTGGGTATCAAAATTGGCCTTTTCAGGCCCTCAATGGGCACTTTGCTGCCATCCTGTTTCTCCCAGGAAAGCTGGGGGGAAGCCCTTTCCTTCCCATCCCATCTGTATTGGAGGACCTCAGTTCTAGGGTTGCCATGACACCCAGGCTCCTATAAACCTCTTTCCACTTGGGGAACCTCGATACATTGTGTTGGACAAATATGCTGTCCTTTAAACTTATCCTGTAGATTTAACTTCAGACCAAGAAAAATATGGAGTTTTGAGCTCAAATGTATTAAAGGGATTTATGCGTGACTAAAAATAGAGAAAAATTCATTACATTCTTTTCTTGTAAGAAGCTGGATTTACTTTGCCAAATGTGTCTCAGAAAGTGCATGGTGTTTTTTTTTTTTTTTTTTTCTGTCAATAGTTATATTTGCTGCCATTCCCAGCAGGGCAGACTGTCCATTAAATAATCACAATATAAGGGAATCCTCAATAAAATACAATTTTAGCTCAGGGGGACATAGGTATGCCTTGCTTTAAAGAATAGAGATGTTCTTCAAAGTGACTTTTCGGTAAAGCAACTAAGAAATACCAGAAATGCACCAGAAGGGAAATAAAAAATGTGGCTCAGACTCCAGACAAGGAGGGGGGTTGCTGGCGGGAGGCAGGAGCAGGAGCCTGGGGGATGGGCACAGCTTGGCCTCAGCCCGGCTGGGGAAGGAAGTCTGCTACTCCTTGGCTGGAACTGCCTGTGGCCCCAGGAAGCCGAGACCACGCCTGCCCAAGGGGGCCACTGCCAGCAAAGCCAGGAGCTCTCAGCTCCTTCCCCCTCCTCCGCCTGCCTGCTTTGCACCATTATCAGCCCCAGGCAGAAACAGTGAGATGGGAGTCCGCCCTGCAGATGATCCTGGAGCCAATAGGAAAACAGCCTTTGCTTCATGGACAATTTACGGCAGCTGTCTGAAGCACGGTTGCTTCTCTGATGCAAGGTACAATGGGTACAGCTCCGAGGAAGGCATTTTATGTACTCGAGATGTTCTGTGCCTAGTTTGAAAAGCGCACAAATTGCTTATATAACCCAGATGTCAGCTGGGATCTCACTAACCTTGGAGTTGAGGTCACCTTAGCTCCCAAATCCTCCGAGGCCTGCCTCTGACTCCTGAACACCCCCAGATTTTCTCTCGGTCTGGGTCCTAAATGCCTCATCTGCATGTTCTCAGTCTTCGAGTGGGGTCAGATGGAAGCTCCTGGTGGGTCCCCCAGTGGAATCCACTTACGCAGAAGTAACATGAGCTGCCAAGAGGGACTGACTGGAGGTAGGGGTTGGAACACAGTTGGGGGGTTATATCATACACTTCACTGCTCACAATTTCAAAACCTCCCCTTACAAGATGTCCTTCGAGGGTAATGAAAATGTTCTGGAACTAGATACAGGCAATGGTTTCACAACATTGTGTACTAAATGCTACTTTAAAGCAGTTCGTGGTCTGTTCTGTGTATTTCATCCTACTAGAAAACAAAAACTCGACACCTCCCGTCCAGACCTCTCCTCCAGCAGAGCCCAGGCTCCCTCCCCTCAGTCCTCTGCCCCTCTCCCAGGCTGGCTAGCCCTCCCCTCTGTCTGGGGTGCCCACAAATGCCTGCACAAATGCCTCAAGGGCTTCAGCTTTATGGGCCTGGCCATAAACTGATCCACCTTCTGTAAAGGTCAGAGGAAAAGTGATATTTCTGTCTGTTCCATGGACTCAAGTGAGGAGGGGTGAGGAGCAGGAGATGTGCACGGGAAGACTTCTATTTTTTTTTCCTTTTTAAAAATTTATTCACTCATGAGAGACACAGAGAGAAAGAGAGAGATACAGGCAGAGGGAGAAGCAGGCTCCATGCAGGAAGCCTGATGTGGGACTTGATCCTGGGTCTCCAGGATCACGCCCTGGGCTGAAGGTGGTGCTAAACCGCTGAGCCCCCCAGGCTGCCCAAGACTTCTATTTTAATGAGCCAGTAGCAACTGTGGCATCCCATCCCCTATATAACTGGGTCCCCATGAATAGGTTATACAGGTCCCCCCGCCCTACATAATTCCTCAAGCTTTCAGAGAGTAGACATAGGTCAGTGGTCAGGTGCAGGAACTCTGGAACTAGACTATACTGATCAGGAGACTGCCTTTGCCTCTTCCTTGCTCCACGGCCTTGGCTGACTGCTCAGCCTCTGTGCACTTTAGTCCCTTCACCTCTAAATGGGGATCATAACAGTATTTGCCTCGTCAGGCCATTGAAAGTGCTAGGTCATGAGAAGTGGCCAGCATGTAGTGAGTGACAGTAACAGTGAATGTTAGAGATCACAGTTCATGCCACCTCAGAGTATAGCCAGTAGACTTAGTCGTGCGGCCTTTTGGCTTGGCATTCCTGTAGTATTCGAAGCATATCGACCTTTATTCTTAGCATTCCCAGGGAACCTGCCTAATGTGGGCTCAGAAATCAGGGTTCCTGGGACTGCAAAGAGTAGGTGGAGAGTAGGTGGCTTGAGGTCCCTGTGCCTAGGCAAATGTGTGTTACAACTCAACTGGAATTTGCATGCTTATATTTATATTAATTACAGTTTACAAAACACTTCCACAATAATTTTCTCACTTGTTTTCACAACCACCACAGGAAGCAGATTTCATCCCCATCTTTAGAGATGAGAAAGCTGAGATTTGAAAAGGTTAGGTGACTTGTCTATTGTCACACAGCAAAGAGTGGAGCCAAGAGTCAAAAGCAAGGTTCTGATTCCTGTGTGATCTCCCAGGCAGGAGCTCTGTCCACAAAACCAAGGTCTTCCCCAGCTGAGCACTGCCTCGTGGCCAGCACTGGGCTGATGGTTGGTGGGAATAATAAAAGGAAGAGAGACACATATCCTGCCCCAGGGAGCTTAGTTTACTTGGGGACAAAGTGCTGCAGTTCCCTATCCAAATGGCCACCAACATATCTTTCTTAAAGCTCCATGGCAATTTGGAATGAATTAGTTTATTTTCTTCAAAACAAAATAATTCACAAATTATTGAACAAAATTATTTTGTTTTCTTCAAGGGCATGTTGTGATGTTGAGCTGTGCTCTCTGGTGAGCAGCATATGTCTGCAGTGAGAAAAAGGCTATGGCCGACTCTCAGCGTGATGAGGGAGGGAGCCCAGTAGAGAGGAGCCTTGTCCTTGGTAGAGTCAGGGGACCGGTCTCTGAACCACAGCTCAGTTTCCTCATCTGTCAAATGGGAATTGCCAGGGTACCTACCTCATGGGGTTCTTTTGAAAATTAAAAGAGAAGATGACAGATATTTAGCACAGTGACCATCATTATCATCCCCTCGAACAAGCTCTGTGCTACACATTGACCATCTTCAGTAATAGGCAAATTCAACATTAGCTGATCCTATGTTTTGTGCGATGATTGTGTCCCATGGGATTAACTGCAATTCACTCCCCAGAGCTGGATGTCCTTTATTCTTTTGTATGCATCTTTACACAGACTAGAAATCTACAGAGCACTAAAAACCCCACCATAATGAATGGCAGATATAAAAATTATACCCTGAGAGTATTTTTCAACCTCAGCCACAGAAGAAATTCAGGCGAGAAAAATTCAATCACAAGACTTGTTTTTTTTAACATCTACTATTTCAGGTAAATGTCAGATTGGGGAATAGTCTTTAATTATAGTTTTTAATAAGTTTGCCTGACCTCTGTTTCATATACATGTATAGGAAGTTTTTATAAAAGCTACTAGAATACAATAAAATAGATGAAGAATGACATATTTCTTTTAAGAAAGGTTTTGAAGATTATGTAAGGAGTGACGATCTCCTCGCATTTTATTTATTATCCATATGTTTTCCAAACAAAAACAAAAACAACTGAAATAAGAAGATACCCATTAGTGGGTGCTCCTCAAACAAACACTGCAGGTAAACCACTTTTATGTGCAACGGCAAGTTAGATCAGTCACCGTTTTCAATAAAACTGATTAACAACTAAGTGTGAGCAAAATAGGGAAGTGAGTAATCAGGTGGAATTTATGTTATTCTAAAGCTGGAATAAAAGTCTATGGCATGGAAAAAAGCCTTTGGGGGCTTGGCCAAGTCCTTAAATAATCGGAAGGCTGAGCAGAGTGGCTGCTCTCAGGCATCAGCGTCCAGTTGCACAGACAGACGCTATTAAAAATTAACAAAATAGTTTGAGATTACTATTTTAAGCGTTATGATTCGGCAAACGGCAAATACCTCGCTGAACAGATGACTGGTTTTGGTTCTTAATAGCCAGTTGTAAAGGAAATGGACCACAACAGGCTCTCAGACATAGACGCAGCAGTCAGTGCAGGGACCGAGGCTGGAGGTCCATGTACGTGGAAGGATCAGCTATTCCCTGGGAGCAAGTGGGAAAAGCCAAGTCTTATTCCCCATCAATTGTTGAGCATTTTCTAGCAAATTAAGGATAAGTCTGGATGGAACTGGGTGGGTTGGAGTGGGTGCGAATGGGGATGGTCTCCATTGGAGTGGGTCTTAGGCATGCAGGAAGCTCACTAATAGGAGACTATTTAAGGCATTATTCAATAGTTTGAGGATGTGGGGGCAGGGCTTAAGACCATTGTATTAATCATGCTTTTGTTTTTGGTTTTTTTTTTTAAGATTTTATTTATTTATTCATGAGAGACACATAGAGAGAAGCAGAGACACAGGCAGAGGGAGAAGCAGGCTCCATGCAGGGAGCCCGATGCAGTATTCGATCCCAGGACCCCAGGATCACGACCTGAGCCAAAGGCAGATGCTCAACCACTAAGCCACCCAGATACCCCTAATCATGTTTTTTCTGTATTTCAGATGCTTTGATACCCTGGGACCTGGATGAGTCTGGAGAGAATGCCCTTCCTCAGGGTGAGACAATTCCTGGGCTGTGAGCAAGCCTTTTATATGAAAACTAACCTATCCAGAGCCTTTACCTCCAACCACCTCCTCTTACAGGCTCTTACACTTAGGACCACTAACCCCTTGCCCAAACAATAATTCCAGGGCCAACTCCCAGACTAGAATATAGCCCCGGTGGCCAAGAGCCTCTTGAAATTATTCAAACAACCAATCCAAAACTTGCTTATTCAGTTTACCTTGCCTCACCTGTTCCTTCTAATAGGAACCACAATAAAGGCTCTTGCCCACCTACATTTTCCCCCTCACTCCCTCCTCCTCCTGACCCACTCAGGCTTCCTCATGTGGTCCTACATAGCATGGCATGCCCCCTCCTCTCAGGAACAGTAATGAACTGCCTTTTCAAGGGGTCTCCTGACATGTTGGCCTCACCATACCTGAATAATAATAAAATCTTCATTTTAGAACAGTCCTGTCAAAAATCTCTGACATCAGAGTAGCCCCACAAAATGTCACGTACCCAGAAAAGGCAAGGGCTGAGAAGGTGAGTTTGAGCTTCATAATGCAGAGCCTCACATGCCTGCATGAGTAATGATTCCATCAGTCCATTGGCAGTGGGGAACCTCAGCAAACCCCTCAGCAAAAGGGAATGATCGTAGCTATACCTGAGACAGATCAATCTGGCCTCAGACTGACGGACTCACTGTGGAGGCAGGGAGACTGGTGAGGATCCCGGAGCAGCTGCCTAGACAAAAGGGCTGGGCCCAGGGAGGGAGTAAAAAGGTCACCATAGATCAGAAAGGGCAAGATTTGCCAGCTAATGGAACATGGTGAGTAGAAGAAGAAAATGACCCAGAGCTTCCAAATGTTGGCCTCTCAACAGAGAGGTTAACAAAAGCAGAGGAGGAGTGATGAAAAGATGTGAAGTTTGGAAGTAGGAGATCACTGACTTTTCAAAAAGATTTTTAGGGCAGCCCAGGGGTCTCCGCGGTTTAGCGCCACCTTCAGTCCAGGGCCTGATCCTGGAGACCTGAGATTGAGTCCCATGTCAGGCTCCTGGCATGGAGCCTGCTTCTCCCTCTGCTTGTGTCTCTGCCTCTCTCTCTGTGTGTGTCTCTCATGAATAAATAAATAAAATCTTTTAAAAAATAAAAATGAAAAGATTTTAAAAATTTATTTTAGATAGAGAGAAAGAGAGAGAGAATGAGCAAGGGGTGGGGGGGGACGAAAGGGGCGGGGCGGGAAGAATGTAAAGTAGCGTCTTGCTGAGCATGGAGCCCGACATGGGGCTCCTGGAGCTCCTCAATCTCACAATCCTGAAATCATGACCTGGGCCAAAATCAAGAGTCAGATGCTTAACCAACTAAGTCAGCCAGGTGCCCAGATAACTGGCTTCTTCATTCCTTCTTCATTCAGGGCGCTAGTAATCATCACGGGGGCCTTCACCCAAGAAGTATTTATTTGCTGAGTGCCTCCCACACCCTGTCCTAAGTGCTGAGAGGGAAGGTGCAAACACACAGGACCTGCACAGAGCTTGTATCCCAGTGGGGAAGATGTTTCAAAGCACCTTGTTTTTTCTTTAAAGGGCCTTATAACTCAGGACTTGCAGGCCAAAGACTCACCCACGAGCCCTTCCCAGGCACTTGCTGTTCATTTCACCCCTGAACACACGCTCATCTTCCTCATCCATGTCATTCACGTGGACATGAAGATGGCATCGGGGCTTTTATTGGACAACCCGGAGTCAGTTACAACTAACTTGAAAATCCACATTTATTTATTTTTCTCTTCAGCTAATCAAATAAGTGTTAAGAAAAAGAGATGGAGTCACGTGGGTACCAGATGTGTGTGAGTGAGTGGCCCGGCACAGGGAGAGCAAGTCCTCAGTGGTCCCCCCCTTTCCTGGCCCAGGGCCATCTCACCTAACCGGAGGACCCCTCCCCTCATTCACATGGTGCATGCTCTTGCTTTTGTTTCCCTTCTGCCTATGGAATCATCATTTTGTTTCTGATTCCTTCTCTGACCCAGAACCTGGTGGTACAGACCAATCACAGCAAAACCGCAGGTTAGGAACAGAGAATTGCACTCAGGCAAAACCACGCAAAGCAGGCCGACAATAGCATGAGAGCTCTTCCAACTGTCCATCTCACCTCTGCTTTCCGATGTCTTCCACCAGCTGTGGATAAAAACTGCAGTATTTGTCTGTCTTACTCAGCCTGGGCTGCTATAACTAATAGCAGTTTAAACAACAGACATTTATTTCTCAGTTTGGGAAGCTGACTGACAAGTCCAAGATCAAGACGCCTAGCCGGCCAGTTTGTTTCCTGGCGACAACCTATTTCCTGGCTTGCAGATGGCTGCCTTCTTGTTGTGTTGGATCCTCACAGGACAGAGAGGGAGATTGTCTCCCTCCTTTGTCTTATAAAGCACTAATCCCATCATGAGGGCTCCACCCTGGTGACCTACTCACCTCCTAAAGGCCCCACCTCCTAATACCATCACACTGGGTATTAGGGCTTTGACATAGGAATTTTGGAAAGACATGAACATGGAGTCCATACTACCTTCATTGGCCAAAGTGACATAAATGAGTCTTCCAGAATGTCTCATTAGAAATAAATTTGGGTAGATTAAAGATTAAAAAAAAAAAGCCAAGGAGAACCTAAAAGGTTTTCATCACTTAATAATGCCAATTTTATCATCACTTAGCATAACTCCTTTCTGACAATTTTATCATCACTTACAATAACTTCCATTAGGGTAATAAGGCATTAAGTAGATGTTGATTGCAAGTAATCTGGTTACATTCACTAATTATATGGAGACTGATTTTTTTTTCCTGTTTAAAATGTAATTTTAAAACATCACTATTTCCTAAAAACAAGACATATCAAAGTAAGGAGACACACAGGCTGTAGAGATAGAAAATGAGATTTTTGTGTATTTGGCAAGTGCCTGATGATAAGATGAACATAAATGAAGGGTTCCTCTTCAGAAATAAAGAATGTAAATGGCTTGCTCTAGTTGATTTACTCTCACCTTCTTTCCCTTGGGGTCAAATTAATTTGTTTACTGTGGAAAAGCCATTTTCTATAGCTGAATATGTTGATGCTCAAATGCCATCTCATGGAATGTGGATCTCCCCTGAACACAGAATCTTTGTAGAGATTAAGTATAAATTGCCAGGCTCTGAATTTTATGGGTCTTCCATAGCTGGAGTGCTAGTTTAAGTAAGGGGTAGAGAGGCTTTGGATATATTGTATTATTATTTAGGGCTGCTATAAAGTTTTGTAAGGCTGTCCATTATAACTCTGGCTTTCAGGGGGCTGTTGTAACTCAATAGAAATACTGATACTACCATTCTACTGCTACCCCTACTCCAACAACTACTAGCAAATTGTTACAATCCTGGCATGTATGAACTAGATTAAATTATTTGTTTCCAATTGATAAAGCATTCTTTAGTTATTTTCAGATTTATAACATTATAAATGTCTATAAATGTCCTGAGCATCCAAACAAGAGCTGAATTGTCAGAGCTGTGCATTTTGGTTCTTCTGGAACTGAACATGATTTTCTTTACTTCACAGACATTTTTTGAACCTATTTCTCATTAATATGTTTAGGTCTTTTTAGCTTAGAAAGAGTAAGAAACAACTCAGATTTCAATATAAAAATGACAATGACAATTTGTTCTGTGCAGTGTTTTCAACTACTTAAAAACAATTTTATTTTCTTATTCTCTCTTTAAGAGATTAGGAGACCATGTGTTGTTAACATTTTGTAGATTAGGCAGCTATTTGCCCCATTTTACAGATAAGGAAGTGAGGTTTAGAGAGACCACATGGCTTGTTCAAGGTCATGTGTCTACAATAAGATTAGAAGGATCCAGGTGTCATAAACAACAACCTTTGTACCAGAAGCATGAAATGACTATAATGGAAAGCGTACATTATTCTAGTCACGAATTTTAAAACAAAAAACAAAAAACAAAAAACCCAACACTTTCATCACAATCTCTCTGAAAACTAGTCTTACATAAGCCCACAATGATTAGTGCTAGATCTGGCCAGCTTGGGCCAAAGCAAAGGGCTTAGCTCATTGTACGGTGTCTATTTTTTGCGTAGTTACCATCTGATGAATGTGAAGAGATGACTGAGACAGGCAAACTGTGCTGCCCCAATGCTTGGTGCATGGGACACCAGCTCTACCCCCGCCCTCCAATGTTTTGAAGGCCATCTACTCACTGAATCTGAGCCAAGAGGTACCTTTCAAAAAGTTTAGTGACTCTGGTTTTCTTTTCTAAAAGCAGTTAAAGGTGGGCATAAGTTCTGTCTCACAGAATGCTTCCAAAAAGCAAGTAAATAGTCTAGAACAATTCAAAACCTAAAGTCCACTAAGATCTGAGCTCATATATATCTTTTTCAGATTTTATTTATTTATTTTGAAAGAGAGTGAGAGATAGCATGAGAGTAGGGTGAGGGCCAAAGGGAGAAACAGACTACCCACTGAGCAGGGAGCCCGTTGCAGGGCTTGATCCTGGGACTCTAGGATCATGACCTGAGCCACAGGCAGACACCTAATGGACTGAGCCACCAAGGCACCCCGAGCTCATATATTCTGATTACAAACTGCTACCCCAAGGACATATTAATTTCCCATCAACATCCTGCTCCTACACTTGATATTTTATTTGGGGAAGAAAAGGTCAAGAAAATTTAGGTCCAAAAGTTTCTAGTCCAAGAAGGTCAAGAAACGAAATAGGGTTTTTCTTTAATTGCAGTCTCTTCCATCTATATGTACACCTTACAATTAGAATCCTAGAAACCTAAGTCCCCAGGCAGATCCAGAGCCTAAAGAAGCAAAATTTCTTTATATATTGCTAGGAAGAATGCTCTTGGTCTGAATTTTAAGATGCTTTCTGCCATAATATTCTCCTCCTTTAGAATGCAATTCTCATTTCTTAAACTATATAGATAGGAACCGCTTGGCTTCCTTAAGGGTAAAATCACTCAGGTGAGTTCTTTTTTCTTGCTACATGTTGTCTTTGGTAGTTTAAAGGTTGTGGCAACACCCCCACCATCGTATTTATTGGGTGTCCTTTGCAAGGGTTCATATGAACCAATATGAACCCTGCAGTCCCAACACTGATGACAATCTTTATATTAACAAGAACATGGGTCTAATTATTCTAAATTCTGCTAAAATAAAGCCCAAATGTTCAATTCTCCATGTGTTCCTCTTAATTAAAAATGAAATGAAAGAGAAAAAGAAACCATCAAAATTATATAAATAAAAGCAGATGGAATGCAGCATTGGAAGCTCTCTTTTATAATAACATTCCTTTTAATAAAATTCATTGGTTAATTTGGTTGATAAAAGCAGCGTTAAAATTAAATAAGAATTAACATACACTCGGGTAAATATTTGTAGTTTCCTTCGTGTGCTACCATGATAAAGGTAATTTAGCTTAAAAGCAGTCATCATCTTTCTTCATAACTGATAAAGCATTACTAATTGTGTGTGTTAATATGGTACAATATGGGATTGAATAGAGATTTTATCTTAATAACATCTCCATTAAATTAAAGACAGTGTTGTATGACAGGAAAGATAAGCCTGTTTATTCTGAACTAGCACATCAAAAGAACAACTGTGGGAGCTGGTGCAGTAGCTCACATTTTCTATACAATTCAAACTGGCAATGCTACATTTATAGTCCCTGTTGTAAACATCGTGTTTTTTTTTTTTTTTTTGAGGAATAATCTACAGATAATGTTTCATTGAGAAAAGTAATATGTTAATTATGGTGCAAAAGATATCTATCTTTTCCTTCCTGTGTCTGATAGGATATTTCTATAAACAAAATGCTAGGTAGAAAATGACCCAATTCTGTTGCGATGAAATAATCTTCCTTTTCAGATATTTCACCAATCCTGAGCCCCTGTTAGCATGACATGAGTGGCCAGGGTTTACTACAAAGAGAACTCTCAAGCTTGTAAGGACTGAATAGTAGTGATTTAATTGTAAGAATGCTAGTGTCATGATTCTAGTTCTTTCCTCCAGACCCCTAGACCCCAGTCCCTGCCAGGTTGGAAGGGCAGGATGCCCTGGAGACTGCTAGCCAGCTCAAAGCCCCAGGCCTGAGAAGGCCAGCATCCTTTTCCACATGGGCCTGAGCAGCTTCACCCTGATAAACACATCATTGCCACACCACTGCCTGCCCTGGAGGACCAGTAGACATTTTGAATCTCAGCTATTTTGTCTGTTAATGTGTTTGTTTTCAAAAGCACATGCCACAAACTGTCGACTCAGAGGCTATGGATTTGCTATGGAAGGTGAGACCTTGTACTCTGCTATGTGGACATGCTCCCATGTCACCTTGTTGCTTCTGGGGGCAGATAACCTAACCTCCAACACCTGTGCAGAGCCTTGGAAGACATATCTTTTTACTGCTGAATTTGAGGACACACATCACACAGACGAGTCTCATGCGAGATGGCATGAGTGTGAACAGCCAGAGTAGATATCAAGTACTGGCTAAGGAAGTAAGCAGTTTGGGAATAATTACAAACCTCTTCCAAAATATGCTGTTCAAAAAATCAGTCTGCAAAGTAGATGCCAACCCTATTTTTATACCAACCCGGCTGAATTCTTAAAGCCCAGCAAAAAAGAAAATCATAGTTTAACATAAAGTGGGAGATGTAATAAATAATGAACTGCACTAACAGCTTAGCATCATAAGGAGACAGATGGAAAACTTCTCTCCCGAGATCGCTGCTTCCAGAATTAGAGAAAAGGGCTTCTGGACGTGTTCAGGGTGGATAGTTCAAGCCGGAATTTCAATGAAGTGAGAATACTTTTTAGTATAAACGCAAGATTTTCATATCTCCCTTTCAGAAAACACAGAAATTATGGCATTCATCTGCTTCACCCAGGACATGAAAGGCAAAACAGTGAATCTCAGGCTTTTCTAGAATGTTGGATTCAATTAAACACAGGAAGATGCTGCTGGGCTTTGTTTCCTACAGAAGTGTTACGATGCCATCATCTGTCCAGGAAAAGAAAGGAACACCCATCCATATGTAAAAGTTATCAGAAAACTGGTGCATTGGGAATAAAAGAATTATTTCCATGAGAAAAGCACAGCCAGCCATTGGCTTATAATGGGCTAAAAGGCCAATGACCCTTTCTCAGAGACTCCCAAGCCCTGGTGTCCAAGACCCACAGCTGCAGCTGAGTCAGCACAGTGCAGATCAAAGAGCAGGGGTGAGGCTGGGCAATGTTGACCAGCTATTTCTGCTCTGGATCACCTGCGAGTGCCACAGATTCAGTTCATTTTCATCGCCATCCTAGGAAACAGGCCCATGCACATAGGGACACACCAATGCACAAGTAATCTTGGGGAAGCTCATTTACCACAAATCCTGGTCTATCCAGCTCTCTAGAATCCCTCCTTCCCTAGACACCATCTTCACTGAGGTTATTTGACTATACTTCTTTTTGAAAGGCGCACAAGGTATGCCTGGGTGGCTCAGCAGTTGGGCTTCTGCCTTTGGCTCAGGGCGTGATCCTGGGATGACTGGATTGAGTCCCACATTGGGCTCTCTGCATGGAGCCTGCTTCACCCTTTGCCTGTGTCTCTGCCTCTCACTGTGTCTCTCATGAATAAATAAATAAAATCTTAAAAAAAAAAGGAAGGGTGCACAAGTGCCTCTGGCATCCGTCTACTGGTCAGGAAACTCTATGTCTGGGCTCAGCTCCCTTTGCCTCAATTCCAATGACAAAAGGGATTCTTCTTAGATTTTCACTTCTCAGTTGTTTCAAATGACCTCTGCTGGTATCATCATCATCTTGCCAATAAGGCTTTCCTATTAGAATGGCTCTAAGAAGTCTTCAAGAGCAAAATTTGCATAATAGTGTATCAAAAAATACTCTGATTGGTGTTTGGGGACCATCCAGAGCATGTCTGGCAGAGGATGGCTTCCCCTGGGAGACCTGAGCCAGTAGGTGGCCTGAACCTTCCCCATAATTATAGGCCATTGCATTAAATAGCCCAATTCTGCAAAACCCAACTGACTCTTTATAAAAACCATGCATTTAAAAACAATGAATGAATACTCTTTTCTCTTTGAAACATTGAAAATAATGGGGTGTTCCAGCCTCAGATGAACTTTTCAACCCGTGACCCTTAAACACAAATGAATAGTAGCATGGACAGTCAAGGAAAACTCAAGTTCAAAATGTCAGAAAATAGGAAATCAGAATAAGATTAATTTACCTCTTAACTGCAGGAAAGGATAGGAAATGATGAGATCAAAGGCATGTTTTTCAAAACCATGGCAGCTTGCTTCTTCAAAACCGGCAAGGGAGTGCAAGGCTCCAGCAAGATGGGGCTACAGTCCTATGTAATGCAACTGTGTGATCATGGGCCTGTAATCATGGACCTCCAGTCACCTTTATTATATGGTGGTGGTTAGAAATAGGTCATAGGTCCTGCTCAATCTCAAGGGGAGACTATCATAAAAAGCAAGAACATAAGAAGTTAGAATCATGGGGACCACCTTATGTGTCTGTCTGCCGTAAGATACCATTACCAAATTCAGGAAGTTTAGTATTGCTACTGTCCTGCTCAGTGTCAGTTTATCCCATTGGTGGTGATTTGAACTCTGATCATTTGGTGGAGAAAGCATCTTCTAGATTTCTCATCTGTAGTAAATTTACCAATGTTCCCTCTGTAATTATTAAGTCATAGCCTGTTATTCATCAAATTTTCACCCAATAATTTTAACAAAATTGGTGATTCTTTGCCTGCATCAATAATTACCATGATTTTTGCAAGATGGTGGCTTTGTAAATTCCATCATTCTTTCCACTTTTATTAGTTGGCATTATTCTGCTGTAAGAAAGAACTTTCCCTCTTCCCTATATGTATGTGGGTAGGTATGTAGGTTTGTATGTGGTTATGTATTTATATAGGTACAGACTCATGGATTCCAATTATCTTAAGGGTTTAAAATTTATTACCGTCCTTACTTATTCTGATGCTCAAACTATCCAAGATTTAGTCAGCCTTTGAACACTTTCAAGGTGGCTCCTGTTTCCTGAGTCCTTTTAACATGTCCCCTTACTTTTTGGCATAACAAGATGATGGTTCATTGTGTACTTTCCTGCCTCAGCCCTAGAATCAGTCATTTTTCCAAGGAGTCTTGGTTCCTTGTGTCAGAGAATGGCATTTAGAAACCAAGACCAGTGTGCATGAGTCTTTAAACAAAGATGTGGGCAACAGAACTTAGGCCACTGCAGTGGATGGGACAATGTATGGCAGCTGTATTGTAGGTTCTTTAGAGGCTGAGAGGCCAACTGTAGGCAGAGTTTCTCCTAAATGCCTGGTGTTTAAAACGATCCTAGACCCTTAATAGTTCCTCTATAAATACCTAGTTGGTTGATTCATTCACTCATTGACATATTTATTGTTCAATAATAAAGCCAAAGTTAGCTTATTAGATGCCTTTTCACGGACCTTTCTAATAGGTAAAATAAAGTGCAAGCACAGCTTGGAGATCATACAGGCCATTTGGTTAATGAGGTCTCTTCGACTTCAGCGAGGGGCCTGCCATCTTGGGTTCACACACTTGGCCAGCAGCAGAGCCAGGCCTGGACTCCAGCCCTCACAGCTCAGAGCCCACTACATCATATAGCTTTCACCAGGACCATTTGTAATAAGATGCCAAAAAGAATCCTTGCCTCTTAACAGAAGAGGCTTTCCAAAGCTTTACTCATGACTTCCCTAGTGTGGCTTGGCCTGGGAACCATGCATTCCGCCCAAGCCCACACCGGCATGCTTTCCCAGGACCACGACTCACAGGTTTTACTACAAGCCTTTCAGCTCCATGTTGCCAGATGGTGGCTCTGGGTTAGCAGTCACACCCTGCTACAGGCTCTGTAAATTCTGAGCATGCACACTACTGACTCCAGGCCAATCTGTAAGCTTCTTGACCATTGAGACTATCAGCAGGACACTATGTTCTAGAGGCTGCAGTGATGCAGGGAGGGGCAAGGTCCCCATCCTCCAGGTCCCCTGAAGTCCTCAGTGTCTATTTCACAGTAAGGTAAGCAGCCTTACTCCTTGCTCATTAAAAAAATAATAAATACAATGTCCTAAAGAGTTCATTGCAAGTGTAGCTGACGGGTTACTGAAACCTTGCTCAATGCCCAATCTCTTGCACACTTCCTCTATAATCATCACCACCACCTTGCAAAGAAGCTATAGTTATCTTCCATTTTTCAGTAGGAAATCATGGCACAAAAGAGATAAGCAGCGTTACCTCAAATCTCACTCAGGGTGTGGAAGTGAGAGAGCTAGAGCTGCACCCCGACCCACTGACCCTGAAGAAAGAATTTCTCCTCTGCTGGGACGCCAAGGATATTGACAGACCAAAAGGCTGAGGGGAAGGGGGTTGTGCACTCCTTCTGCTCCCATCATCCCATTGTTTTCCTGCTCCCATCACTTGGGTTGGCGTGTGTTCTTAGGGTAGGGGCATTCTCCTGGCCCTTCACAGACTTCCTTCCTCCCCCAGCAGCCAGCCCTGGACGGCTCCTCAGGCAGGGCCTTGGGCTCCCCGCTGGCCAGCAGAGGCATCTTCACTGGCTTCTTGCCTCCCTAAAAGGACTTAGTTCCAGTTCTCAGCTTTTAAATCCCAGAAAATCTTCTGGCAGGGCTAGCTCATAAGTGTCCCTAGCTTGGCTGGAGGCAACAGTAAGCCACACCAGAGGTTTCCCTCTGCACGCTTTGCTTTGGAGTTTTGCCTGGGGCTGCTTTCTAAAGGAAGGCTTTAGAGTGTAGACATGAGCTTTGCGCTGTAGCAGATGTTTTTTGGCGTCTTTCCTGGGAAACACCTCTGGGACTATACCTAGGGTGGAAATAGAAATTACAACTCGGGACTTAACTCAGGAACGTTCATCTGAAACTCTGTGAACAGGCAATAATTTCCACTTGTGGGACCAACAGTCATATAAGAACATTTCAATGATTCAAAATAGGGCAGACACCAGTGTTTCCAATTGTGATTACAAGGTTATGGAGTTAGATCTGGAATCCCACACTAGTTCTACTCATTAGTAGACCTAGGACCTCGGGCAGTTACTTAGCCTGATGAGAAACTAAATGTTATCCCCTCCCAAGGGCTAGTCTTTCCTGAATTAGTGAAGCTTAAGGTTTTACAAGTTTTGTGTATCATTTATTTGCAAAGGCACCCTCAAATTGCATGAGGTCCAAAGATGTGGATTCTTTTCTGCTCCTTTTTATGGGCCAGTTACTTGTTTGAAGGGGCAGTCCCTTCTTCTTCCCTGAAGATGAAGTGCTAGCAGTGGAATTGAAAGCACTCTGGAACCTGAAGCCCAAGGCAGAGGCTCAGACTCTTTGGAATGGAAACACCACTGACAGACTGGCCTTCAGGCCTTTGTTCCAGCTCCTGCCTCTCTGTCTATCTGTCTGGAGCTCTTGAAACCATGTAGGTGAAAGTGCTTGGAATAGAAAAGGCCTATTCAAATGTCAGAGGTAAATAGGCCCTGCCTTTTCCAGACCCTGAGCCTTAGCATAGCAGATCCCCACCTCGTACACATTGGAATCAGGGGAGAGCTTTGGAGAAATACAAATAAATATCTGGGCTCTACCCCAAGCCAGTTAAGTCAGAGTCCCTGGGGGTGAGGCTAAGGTATTGGCACTCTTTTTAGGTTCCTCAGATGATGCTACTGTGGGAACCACTGCCTTAGGAAGCCATCCTGGGCCTCCCAGGTCTTGTGCTTCTAGAATATTAATCCTGGAATACTAATCTTTGCCATTCATTCAATGCTAAGCATTTGCTTTCTTGTAATGCCATTTGCTGTTTTATTTCTCCTTCCCAGGGTAGGTGGTGAGTACCTTCACACCCTCTCTATCTACCCCCAAAGAGCACTCCTCTGGCTCTGGACATTTAAGCAAATTGTGGGCAGGAGCCGGTGGCTAACTGCCTACTGTACACGCAGGTACAGCTAATCTCACTGGAAGATAGGAGGATAGTAACCACTTGTTCAGCCTTTTGTGTGCTAGGAGATTCCATGCTAGGAGCCCCACAAGAAATCTGCCAAGGAAAGAGCTTTTAAGCCCCATTTTTATAGGCAAGCAGGGGTGAGAATCAGAGAGGGGCAACACCTGACCTGGGGTCACAGGGCTACCCAGTGCTGGACCTGGATGCCTGCACTGGTCTGTGTGCTTTTCTCTGAGCATGTACCCTGACTATGGTCTCATTGAAGTAAGGACAGATCAGAGAGATGTTTGGGTGCAAGCCTGCAGGGCAGCTCAAGAGGTGACTAAGAGAACTGTAAAACTGACATTTGAATTTTTCACTGTTCGAGTTCTTGATATGATTCATACTCATTTTGTGTGGCCAGGCTTAGAACTGAATGACTAGCTCAGCTATAAAATTTGGGTGCTTTCCTGAGTTCCTGCTGAAATAAATTAATAATAAGGTGACCTATAAATATTTAATAGTCGATTAGAGGTTTTTCCTTTTTTGGATCGGAATCAACATCCTTTGATAATTGCATTTGAATGTTGCAAATAATCTCTGACCCTCATGCTTTTCAATATAACCTGTGTAAATTACCTCTTCAAAAAAAAATCTATTTGGAGTAAAAGGCCTGGCAGGAAATATGAACAGCAAAACCATTCAAACCTGGAGGTCATTTCATTCTGATGATGTGAGGACAGCCTGCTGGGCCAAAAAAGAGGTAAGCTGTGGGTGCTGACATTCCTTCAAACAAGGGTTGAATTTGTGAAAGGTTTATGTCCAGGCTGGTCCCTGTCATTTTTCTTTATGCCCAGAAAGGCAACCACCAAATTCCACACTGGCCTCAGACAACTGGGCACTTTCTGCCTTTTCATACATGTTGCTGGAGCCAGGAATATAAGGTCCACCTTCCAAGGCAGTTGTTCTCCCTCATGGTTGGAAGGATAATCCTGGAGCTTGTTAAAAATGTAGTCCAGTGGGTCTGATTCAGTGGGTCTGAGCAGGGGCCAAGGCAGGGCTCAGGAGCCTGCCATATTAGTGAGCATCCCACACTACTCAGGGCTGGGAATCATGTTTTGTGAACTGCAGACTCGCCGTCACAGATTTAGGACACCTCAAAAGTCATTCAGTCCAGCCTCCTCCTTTTTGTCTGATCCCCCATCCCAGCCCCCTATCAAGGATCCTCTGTGCTCTTCTCTGGGCTCCTAGGATCAATACCTGCGTGGAAGGGCAAAGCAGGGCAGGGCAGGAGAAAGGACTGAGTAGGGTGGGAAGCTGGGCTCCGAGGCAGTCTCAATGAAGGCCTTAGCCAGCCCCACAGGGAGCCCTGGAGCAGGGATGGCTCTTTTGAGGTGTCCCAGGTCTGGCGAGAGAACAGACCTGAACCTTTGTAGTGCTGCACTAATTAGTTGTTATTCCTAAAGAGGGCTGACAGCCCAGGGCCATCTTCTAGCAGTGCTCTGGCACTTTGTTCCTGAAGGGGATCTGTGTGGCCCCTCATGGTACCCACCAAAGTTCTCATGACAACCAGCTCTCATCCCCGTCCACAACTCTTCACAACTAAATACTAGAACCTCTTCTGTGTGCAAGGGACCATTCAGCCGAGGAAACCCACAGCCTTTCCCCTGGCGTCATATCTGCACTGAAGGCATACAGGTGTCCAAGCCGGGCCCTGTCATTTTCCTTTATGCCCACAAAAGCAAGCTCCAAATCCCACACTGGCCTCAGATGACTCAGCACTTTCCGCCGCCACGTTGTACCTGTTGCTGGAGCCAAGAGCATAAAGGCCACCGGTAAGGTTCTCCCATGTAATGGTCACCCAAATGTTTGAAGGCAGTGACCTTCGTACGAGGCCAAAGCTACAGTGTGCCACATGTAGTCCTGTGGGCTTCTCCAAGGTCACTGTTATGACTATCATCCACTGAAAAAATTTCTGTATGTCAGGCCCTCTGCTGAGAAAGTTTCCAGGTACTTAACCCTCACTGCAAACCCATGAAGTAGAATCTACAAAATCTTTATTCCTGTTTTACAGATAAAGAGATTTTGAGTTGCTCAGAGAAACGAAGTAAGTTGCCTGATGGCCCCATGCAGTGGGTGGTGGGGCCTGAAGGCAAACTTGGGCCCATCTGACCTGCTGCTCATCAGCGTTAGAAATATTCACTTGGAAAGCTGGGTCTTGGGTCCCATCTGTGTAAGGGAGACCAGGTACAGAGAAGCAAGCACTCCTTCTGGAACTGGCCTTAGAGGAACCCTGTCTCAGCCTTCCTGATGTCAGAGAGTCTGCTAACATGCAGAGTCCTCTCCGCAATCTTATGTGCATCTTCATTGGAAGGGCTTGGCCATTCCCCCCCTGACATCCTCACACACCAGGCTTTCCTAAGCAGAAGAGGGTTTTCAGGGAATCTGCCAGATATTACATCAACCAGCCTAAATCTTCCTCATTTTACTGATGAAGAAATGGAGGAAATGAAGTCACAAAGCCAAGATTACATGATTTGTTCTTTTCCACCCCTTGGAAGTCTGACTCTTTTCAGGTATATATTTTAAAAATACCCAGATGCTTCAATAAAAACAATGCCATACATATCTCTTTGTTTTCCAGAACAGCTTTCCTCTAACTTGAAAATTTTAATAAAGGCAGACAGGAAACCCCAAGATCACAGAAAGCCTAATTAGCAGGCACGGAGGGGACATCCTTCCCCTCCATCTGGTATCCTCATCACCAGAGTCCTAACTGGGACTAACCTGAGTCCACCCAGGTTTCACCTCGGGGCTCCAATGTACAGAGGTGTAGGGATTCTAAATTGCATTGCTAAATGACCACAGTGCCCAGTTCATCCCTTAGTGGCACGCCTCAAACTCAATGCACTCCTCTCTAGGTTCAGAGGCACCCTGGAGGCCACCCTGCCCCCTTGCCAGCCAAAGGAAAAGGATGGAGGTGACCAGGGACTCCTGAGATGAGGGTGTGGTTTGTATTTGCTCATGAAGGCTTGAGAGGTTCTGTTTCATCCAAGTGCCTGTGCTGGGGACCCTGTGTGTCTCAAGGCTGCTGCTTATCAGGAGGAGGACCTGGACAGGCATGCACTTCCTTCTTTTATTTCTCCCATCCTACGCCACTGCATGCCACCCACTACAACAAATGCAGTTGCTTGCTCAGCCACCAAACCCCTGTGTAACAGAAGCACACACAATTCCGATTCTTGCAGCTTCAATATCAACTGAGCCCTTAGGTAGGCAATGACCTACATAGTGTTTAATATGGAAATATAAGAAATTTTATCTTAAAAAAAATCCCTGACCCACTTTCAGGCCACTGACACAGGTACTCCTGGGTAAGCCAGATTCCTGTTGACTCTGAATAGCACAAATGCTAATATCATTAGCGTTTCTCCTAGGACTGATAGTAATTCAATCAAAGCCCCTCCCAGCAAGGGCCAGTTCTGAAACATGCCTTAATTCACTTGTCAGAACATGGCTCTGCTGCATCTAGGGCCTGAATTAAACAGCAAATTCTCGAACACAGGCTCGTGGCATAACGATTTTATACATCCTTCACAGGATGTGGTCTTTTGGGGCAAAAAGTGGCTGAAGCATTCTAGTGATGAATTCATAAAAGGAATACTGCCGTTTTTCTTTCCCTTCATTTTCCAGTCGATCTAAAAAACTCCTTTAAAAGTATTTTTTTTTAAAGAACTATTAAGTTGTATTAAGGAGCACTAGCTATAATTTAAAATCTTTGGAGAACAGTAGAGTAGGCTCTTTCTACATCACTGTAATTGAAAGAGCACATGATCTCGAGTTCAGAGACCTGGGTTTAAGTCCTGACTCTGCCCTTAATGGCAGGGTGGCCTTGGGTGGCCATTACATTTTATGTTCTACTTTCGTCCCCTGAAAATGGGAATCACATTCATGCTTCTTTACTGACTTATTTATAAAGACCAAATGAGATCAAGCACATACTTTATCAACTATAAAACTTTATCCAAGGATAAGGGATCTTCCTTTATTTTTTATTCATTAGTAGAAAGGTCAAAGTGAACACTGAGTATCAAGTTTGTTTTTATCATACTTTGCTTCCCAGTTTATTTTTTGGTCCTCGGAGACAGCCAATCTCTTTCCATTTTCATCTCTGCATTTAAGCATAAAATGAATCATAAACTCATTCATACTAAGGTATAAATGTCTTTAAAAAAACATTTTTGGGGGATCCCTGGGTGGCTCAGCAGTTTAGCGCCTGCCTTTGGCCCAGGGCGTGATCCTGGAGTCCCGGGATCGAGTCCTGCATCAGGCTCCCGGCATGGAGCCTGCTTCTCCCTCTGCCTGTGTCTCTGCCTCTCTGTCTCTCTCATGAATAAATAAATAAAATCCTTAAAAATAAATAAATAAAATAAAATAAAATAAAAAATAAACATTTTTCTTAGTCACAGGAATCAAGACTTTATACTGGTAAAATAATTTGGGGGTAGTGAGGCATACTGGATTCCCCAAATTCTACTGATGGGTAATTGCATGCTTGTGAATATTTAAGGACATAGCAATGGGTGACAAGATTATGATCTGAAAGTTTTCACAAGAACACAGAGTAACTCTCACAATCTTTGAACCTATTCCACCTCACACCCGCTAAAAATATCACCTTACTGGGGCCACTTGCTGCTGTGGTCTTGACTGAGGCTCCTGACCCTAATGTTAACATTCAAACTCTGAAAAAAATATTTGGAAGCTTTTCTTTTTGATGCTACTACAAATGGAATTATTTTCAGAATTTTACTTTTAGGTTGTTTATTGCAAGTGTCTACAAATAACAACTGATTTTTACAGATTGATCTTTTATCCTGCAACCTTGCTGAACTCATTAGCTTTCATGACCTTTTAGTGGACTCCTTAGGGTTTCCTATATACAACATCATGTCATCTACAAATAGACATGTTTAACTTCTTCCTTTCCAATCTGATGCCTTTTATTTCTTTTTCTTGCCCAATTGTCTTGACTAGAACCTCTAGTACAACGTTGAATAGAAGTGGTATAAGCGAGCATCCTTGTCTTTCTCCCTGATCTCAGGGGGGAGATCATTCAGTCTTTTACCAAGTATGATGTTTGTGGGGGTTTCTTATAGATGCCCTTCATCGGGTTGAAGAAGTTCTCATCTTATTCTAGTTTGCCAAATGTTTTTATAGTAAAAGGGTGTTGAATTTTGTCAGATGTATTCCTCACCTCCATTGATATGTCAGGAGGTTTTGTCCTTTATTCTATTAATACGATATATGACATCAATCAAATTTTGGATGATAAATCAACCTTGCATTCCTATGATAAGCCATAGTATAGAATCCTTTTTATATGTCGCTGGATTTGATCAGCTAGTATTTTGTTGAAGACTTTTGCATCTGTATTCTGAAGATGTATTGATCTGTAACTTTCTTTTCTTGTGATATCTCAGTCTGGTTTTGATATTAGGATTATACAGGCCTCATAGAATGAGTTGGGAAGTGTTCCTTCCTTTTCTGCTTTTTGGAAGAGCTCATTAAGAATTGGCATTAATTCTTCTTCAAATGTTTGGTAGAATTTATTTTACCAGGGAAGCCATTTGGGCATGGGTAGTTTTCTCTTTACTAATCCAATCCTTCTGCGTGTCATAGGTCTGAATATTCAGGTTTCCTTGTTCCTTTTTTCTCAATTTGGAAGCTCTTAAAAAAAATCAAGTCATCCCTCAGAGACCTCACAGAGTTGATACTTGCAACTGAGTCCTTTTCTTTCTTCAAAGTAACTAGATTGTAGTCTCAGCATCTAGAAACTTTTCAACTTAAAATAGTTTTTTTTTTCTTCAGCAAGTTTAACTCCTTGAACCATTTGATCCAAAATACAGTCTTGTGAATGAGCATGTGCATATCTTTTCCGAATCGTTTATAATGAGCATATATTTCTTCTGTCTCAACTAAATAATCACATAAAGAAAAGCACCACGGTTCTCTGAGGCTTCATTTGCATACATTTGCATACTATTCCATCAATGCCATCCACCTTTTCTTTTAAAAAGTATGATGAAATTAATTCCCATTATTTTGTAGCCCAATATGAAATGTAGCAGGTATTAACTGAAATACCCTTATAGCTCTCCTTTAAATCTGGAAAGGCTGGGTGACATTACATGGCTCAGCCCTTGGGAAAAGCATATAGAAATGCTCTTATTTTCTATTCCTCTTGGATAGCTTAGCAGTCTCTGAAGAGTTATCATCAACAAAAAGAACCCCTCCTAACCCATAGCCCCAGAGCCCTTCAGAGTCATCACTATGGACCCAGTTCCTTGCAATTTTTTTTCCAGTCCAGCTTGGCTGCAAGGAAGTTACACTTTCCTTGACTTCTTCATTTTTTTTGCCCTGAGAGGCATTTTAATTTTTATTACTAATCATCACCTGGAAATGGAATGAAGGCATAAAGCCAATACATATGGAGAAGTTGCAAGATTCAAGAAATCCAACCAAGTTGGATTGACTTCCTTCCTTCCCGGGTCCCAGGGGCTCTTAGTTTTTATTTGTTTTCCATCTTTATTCCCGAGAGAAGAGCTTGTCAAACTGCCCCAAATAATTAGATTCCCCTTGTCTTTCAGGCATAATGGCCTCTTCCTTCATGCAGTCTGCAAAGGTAGAAAGAGAACTGCACAAGAGGAGTAAACAGCTGTCATGTCTTCCTCCCTGGGCAGAACCACCATCACCTCCAGTCTGGGGGTCTCCAGGAGCTTTCTTGCTGCTTAACCTGCTTCTGCCCTCACCCCCTACACCTATCTTCATCACAGGAGCCAGTGCTCTTGTTAAAATATGTCAGATCCTGTTGTTGCTCTGCTAAGATTAGCCCAACTGCTTCCTGTCTCAGAATAAAAGCCAGCCTTTACTGTGTTCTGTGAGGCTCTCCCTGATGTGGCTCCCCACCTGTCTTTCTGCTCTCACATCTTTCCACTCTCTAACCTCTCCACCTGCTTCAATTTCTCCCTAAACATATCACACCATTTGCTATTCTCTCTGCCCGGAACAGTCTTCCTCCAGATAGTCACAGGTTCACGTTGTCTTCAAGTTTTTAGACAAACATTACATTCAAAGCGAGTCTGTTCTCAACCACTCTATTTAAAATTTAACTTTCACTCTTACCCTTAAAACTTCTGTCCTCTTAATTTCTTTACATTTTACTTATCAATTCTGTTATTGCTTTTTTTCCCCTGTAGACTGTGAGCTACATGAGGGCAGAAGTTTTGCTATTTGTTCACTGAAGGGGTCAGGCGTTGAGTGACATCTTTTACCACTGCCTGACATGCTGCCACTCAGTCATACCTAAAGACCTGGTTAACCCTGTAACAGGGTTTCTCCTGGGTTTATTTAACTAGCTGCGTGAGGCCAGGGCCACCATATTCAAGGGAAATTTTTTCTCCTTATTTCCAAGAGTAGGGAAATAACAAAATTCCCTGCCCAGACTATTACCACCTTTCCTTTTAAAAAGCATGATTCCCGAAAGATGCTTTAGCAAAGTTCAGGCTTTCCTGAATCAAGTTAATAAATTACTTTGGAGTTAACCATTAAGGTCATTCATTTTCCAAATTATCTCCCTTCTTAAAATCTCCTAGGGTTTAAGCTTCTTTAAAGGGATTGCTCTGATTCACCTAAAAATGGGAATATGGAAGAAGCAATGTTCATGAAGATCACAATAGATCCTTTATATTTTTGCCTCTTTCTTGACCAGGCTTAGATTCTCATGGGATCTATCATTTCCTTTGCCTATATCACTCCACTGACAGCTCTAGTTAAGGTCCCTACTGACATCCCCAACCAAACCTAACTCTCAGTACCTAGCCCTCATCTTATTCACCATCTCTTCCTTGAAACATTTTATTTACCTAGTTTCCAGAACACCGACCTCTCTCCTCTCTCCTTTTACTTCAATGTGCCTTCTTGGACTCTTTGTTGATTTTTTTTTTTTTTTACCAATCCGAACTGGAATGCCCAAAGCTTGGTTCTCAGGTCTCTGCTCCCCTCTTTCTACACCCACTCCCTATTAGGAATCATTACTTCTAATTGTTCATGACCACTGAATTTATACTTCCTGCCCAGGAGTGGCAGACTCATGGCCAACTGACTACTTGATATCTGCCTCTAGATGACACACCTTCTCAGTCTTACCCATCCAAATACAACTCTGACAGTTTTTTGAATCATCCTTGACTTCTCTCTTTCTCTCACATGTCACAATCAACCATCAGTCAATGCTCCAGATTGTCTAAAATCCAACTAGTTTTTTCACCATTACATCATAGCCTAACCCAGAATATTGCAATGGCCTGACTTGTCTCTTCTTGCTTCCTCTTCGCCTGTCTATAATTTATTCTCTATTCAGTAGCCAGAGTGGACCTTTACAAAATATAAAAGGTATATCATCTACATCATTCACTTCTATGCTCCAGGTCCTACAATGGCTTTCCATATTATTTATAGTAAAATCTGGTTGCTGGCACTCTCTATGACTTCATCTCTCCTCATCCTCTCCTAACATGCTACATACCAGCCGTGTTTGCCTCCTTGACCTTTTTCTAATACCTGCCTCAGGTCCTTTGCATTTGCTATACCCTCTAACTGGTATACTTTCTGCCAGACATCTGCCGGGCTGCTCCCCTACTTCTTCCTGTCTCATTAGTCAGAACTTCTCTAAAACACTGTAAAATAGCATAATTCCACCTACCTAACCCCCCTCTATTCCTCTTACCCTGTTTACTTTTCTTCATAGTACTTTGGTCCTGCTGACATATCATATGCTTATCTGTTTAGAGTCTCTCTTATGTACCTGTAGGGGAATGTAAGCTCCTTGAAAGTAATCCCTTTGTCTGACTGGAGCACTGCTATATGAACAGTGACTAACAACATAGAAGCCACCCTTTTAACATCTTCTGCATGAATAAAATAATTAATTTATAATAGATGTAAATTACTTGTGTCCAACAGCAGAAAAATGATTACGTAAATTACAGTTTCACTTCTCAATGGAATTTTACATAGTCAATAAAATTGATGGAATCACTCACAGGTATTACCCAAAGGACATGAACAATTTTCAGAAAGACTCCAAATTGTTAACAGACACACAGGGAAAAAGTATTATCCACCTAGCAAGCAAGGAAAAGCAATTTAAAAGAACTACAGGATACCATTTTCCCGTTACTAAATTAACACATGTTTCTCTTTAAACGAATACCGCCAGATTCTGGAAAGGCTTTCCGGTGCTCTTCTAGGGAATATAAATTTAAAGAACACCTTTGGAAAAAAAATTGTACAAAAATGCATAATATTACATCAAGATGTTCATTCTTTTTCATCTGGTAATTCTGTTGGGAGTATTGCATAAGAACATAATAAATACTATGGAAATATATGAATTTATCAAATAATATATATCAGATAACATGTCAGATAATATATCAGATATATGTATCAGAAGTCTGCATGTCTCATGGTTAAGAAAATGATGTATCTACTCTATTGAACATTATAAAGTTGCTAAAATGATATTTAATAAGGGCTTTTTATTGACTTGGAAAAATGTTTACAATATAATATGATACTAAATTTTAAAACATCAGCCCTGGAGAAGACATTAGGTTATCTAGATAAGGAGTGAAATCATCCACAGAGACCCTATAGGAAACTGGAGAATTTTTACTTTTGCTCAAAATTACTGATTTGATATTTTCTATTTGTGTTCCAAAAGCTAAATTAGGGATGCCTGAGTGGCTCAATGGTTGAGCATCTGCCTTCAGCTCAGGGCGCGATCCTGGGGTCCCGGGATTGAGTCC
Organism: Vulpes vulpes; assembly: GCF_048418805.1. Classification (NCBI taxonomy): domain Eukaryota; kingdom Metazoa; phylum Chordata; class Mammalia; order Carnivora; family Canidae; genus Vulpes; species Vulpes vulpes. The sequence goes on along the minus strand of NC_132795.1, from coordinate 70,957,679 downwards.
CACATCGTGCTTCCTGCATGGAGCCTATGTCTCTGCCTCTCTCTCTGTGTCTCTCATGAGTAAATAAATAAAATCCTTTAAAAAAAGTTAAGTGTATATTCACATAATGTTTTGCCTGAGCTCTTTTTAGTTACAAATAAAAGATAAAGATTCCACTATGCACTCCCTACTGCTATGCTTCTCCATTAGTACTACATATAAATATTTGTTAATCATGTCAGAGGTTTCATGCTTAATTTTTAAATTGTAAAGAATTATTAGCACTTTAGTAAGTAATAATATTTCACATCTATAAATGAACATTGAAATATATAAACTTTGATTTTTTTAATAATATACCTATTTAAAGTATTACCTCCAGGAAAAGCCTCATCTAGAACAAGTTCTCTCTTTTTAGAATTGATAACTGATTGTTGTGTGTATGGGCTGTTGGAATCAGTGGTATTTGGAAGGCAGCTATGCTTACCACTATACCACCAACACTGGAATCAATCGTATTTGGAAGGGGAGGAGTGACAAAGACATGTTTTATCATATGTTCTTATTTCCTACCACTTAGAATCCAGCAGGAATTGAAGGGACAACAGAGTTGCCGGGTAGCCAGAAGGAATCCCAAAATTATAGATACTAAACTTTGTTTAGTTTGTTCTCTATTGTTTGTTCTTTGTTCTCTATTGCACACACACCCCTGTACACTGAGCCCGGCTTCAGTTCATCCAAAAAAGTGAATGGATCACTGACTTTAAAAAAAACAATTTTAAAATTTTGACATAATTTTAGATTCACTTCAAAGTCACACAGAAAGATGCCTTCATTGAGTTTCCTCCAGTGGTAAATTCTGCAATACTATAGTAGAATGCCACAGTCAAGGTATTGATGTTGATACACTCCAATCTTATTCAGATTGCCCAGTTTTACATGTACTCGTGTGTTTTGTGTGTGTGTTGAGTTCTATGCAATTTTATCAGACATGTAGGTTCATGTTTTCACTACCAAAGTCAAGACACAGAACAGCTCCCTCACCACAAGGATCCCATTATTGATCTGTTATAGACACACCCACTTCCTTCCCCTGACTCAACTGTCCCTAACCTCTAGCAACCACTAGTCTGTTTTCCATTTCTAATTTTTTTCTTTTCAACAAAATTCTATAAATGGAATTATATAATGTGTAACATTTTGAGATTTGCTTTTTTTTCCCACTCAGATCCAAGGGATTCATCTGAGTTCCTGTATTTATCAATATTTGGGTACTATTTATGTAGTAGTATTTTATGCCATGGATGCACCATGGTTTATTTAACCACTCACCCACTGAGGGGCTTTGGGTTATTTTTAGTACTTGGCTGTTATAAAGAATGCTGCTACAAACATCCATGAGAAGGTTCCTCTTTGAGCATAAATTTTCATTTTGCTGGGGTAAATGTCTGAGTGCAATTGCTAGATCATATAGTAACTGCATGTTTAGTTGTATAAGAAACTGCCAAACTATTTTCTAGCGTGACTGGACCATTTTATATTCTCACCAGCAATGTATGAATGATCCAGTTTCTCCACATTCTTACTGGCATTTGGCGGTGTTACTATCTTTAATTTTAGCCATTTGGATAGGTTTGTAGTAGTGTTAATTTGCATTTTCCTGAAAGTCAATGATGTTGAACATCTTTTCGTGTTTTTTTTTTTTTCATCTGTATATCTTTTGGTGAAATATCTTTTCAGGTCTTTTACTCACTTTCTGATTGAATTTACTTATTTATTGCTATCGAAGGTTTTGGTGGTTTTGTTTTTTGTTTTTTTGTTTTGTTTTGTTTTTAGTAGATTTAATTTTTTTCAGAGCAGTTTTAGGTTCATAGAAGTTTGAGAAGAAAGTACATAGTTCCCATATACCTCTGTCCCTACTGACTCACAGACTCCCTCACTATCACCCTCCACTGCAGTGGTACATTTGTTACAATCCATGAGCCTACACTGACACATCATCATCCAAGGTCCATGGCTTACATTAGGGATCACTCTTGGTGTTGTACATTCTATGGATTTGAATAAATGTATATTGACCTGTATCTACCACTGTAGTATCATACAGAAAAATTTCACTGCCCTAAAAATCTTCTTGAGCTCTGCCTATCAATCCCTCATCTACCTTAACTTCTGGCAACTACTGATCTTTCTACTATCTCCACAGTTGTACCTTTTTAGAATGCCATATAGTTGGAATCATACACTATGTAGCCTTTCCAAATTGGTTCCTTTCACTTAGTAATATGTATCTAGAGGTTCCTCCATGTCTTTTCATGATTTGATAGTTCATTGCTTTTTATTTTATTTTTTTTAAGATTTTATTTATTTATTCATGAGAGCCAGAGAGAGAGAGAGAGAGAGAGAGAGAGAGAGAGAGAGAGGCAGAGACACAGGCAGAGGGAGAAGCAGGCTCCATGCAGGGAGCCCGACGGGGGACTGGATCCTGGGACTCCAGGATCGCGCCCTGGACCAAAGGCAGGCGCTAAACCGCTGAGCCACCAGGGATCCCTAGTTCATTGCTTTTTAGTGCTGAATACTATTCCATTGTCTGGTTGCGCCATAATTTATTTATCTATTAACCTACTAAAGAACTATTTGGTTGTTTCCAAGTTTTGGCAATTATCAGTGAAGCTCCTATAAACATCTGTATGCAAGTTTTTGCATGGATGTAAGTTTCCAATTCATTTGGGTAAATACCAAGGAGTAGGATTGCTGGAACATATGGTAAGAGTATGTTTAACTTTCTAAGAAGTTGCCAAGCTGTCTTCTAAGGTGGCTGTACCAGTTTGCATTCCCATCAACAATGAATGATAGTTCTGTCATTCTACTTCCTCACCAGCATTAGGTATAGTCAATGATTTGGATTTTGACCATTCTATAGGTGTGTGATAATATCTCACTGTTGTTTTAATTTGCAATTCTCTGATGACATATTATGTAGAGCATCTTTTCATATGCTTACTTGCCATCTGTGTATTTTCTTTGGTGAGGTATCTGTTCAGGTCTTTGCCCATTTTTTATTCAGTTGCTTATTTTCTTATCATTAGGTTTTAAGAGTTCTTTGTATGTTTTGGATAATGGTATTTTATCAAATGTGAATTTCACAAATATTCTCTCCCAGTCTGTGGCTTGTCTTCTCACTCTCTTGACACTATTGAATTTTGAGATTCTACTGTTTCATTGGATGTGTGGTTTGGAAATATTTTCTCCCAGTCTGTAGTTGTTTTTTTTTTTTTTTTTCATCCTCTTCACTGGGTCTTTCATAGAACAAAAGTTTTTAATTTTGATGACTCACCTTATCAATTGGACTATACTTTTGGTGTCAAGTCTAAAGAACCCTGCTTGGCGTAGGTCCAAAATATTTTCTCTTCAATGTCAGAGGCAACCAAAGAAGAGTATGGAAAAAAAGAAAGATAAACTGAAAGGTAGAAAGAGAAAGATAAACTTATTAGAGACTGAGAACTGAGAGAGCAACAGGCTATGTATTTTCTTTTGTTTTTTTTTTTCCACATCCCTCCACCCACTAGGAAAAAATGACTCAAGTCCATGTTTCAGATCATTCTTCCCTTGGACTGAAGAAAAGACCCGTCTAACTGTGCTGAGAGGGAGGGTCAGGAGCCCTGGTGACAAAACATGGCCAGAAGAAGTGCTTTTTCCCCTACAGACTTGAGAAGCAACTCCTCTATTGAAAGACACTGGGAAGCTTAACCGTACTGGCAAGAGGGATCTTGCTATAGGAAGGCTTGAGTCCAGGAATTCTCTCTATCTTCAGGGTTTGAGATTCCTTTCTCCCACCCAGAATCACCAGGTGGCAAGGTGGCATCAGTGAGGGGGATCCTGCCCAGAAAGCATGCTTTATTTCTAGGGTTTGGAGGTTCCTTCTGTAATCTAGAGGCATTTAGTGAAATATTCCCTCTGGCAGCACCACGAGGGACCACTGAGAGCCTCAACAGCATCAGAGAAACCAAATAGATCAAAATAGCACCATGAAGACTGCAAAAATTAAATGGTCTTTGTAATCACAGACCACAAAAAGTAGCCTGGATGCTAAACATAAAATGATAGTCTGCAAATAATATCTAAAAATTCCAAGATACAATAAAAAAAATTACCAGGTACGCCATAAGCCAGGAAAATCACAACCTGAGTAAAAAGAGACAATCAACTGATGCCAATACTAAGAATCAGATGTTGGAATTATTTAACAAGGATTTCAAAGCAGTCATTATAAAAACGCTTCAGCGATCAATTACAAATTCTGTTGACACAAATGAAAAAATAAAAATATCTCAGCAAAGAAACAGAAGCTATGAAAAAGAACCAGTGGGAAATTACAGAACTGAAAAATCCAATATTTAACCCAAATGCATATAAATAAATATAAATCCAAAAGAATTTTTTAAAGTAGTAGAGCTTAATAGTAGAGTGAAGATGCAAGAAGATATAATCAGTAAACTTGAGGAAATATAGATTTTTTTCAACAGAGAGAAAATTAATCGAAAAAGAAGGAACAAGTGAAGCTTCAAAGACCTGTATGACAATAACAAAAGATCCAAAATTTGTAACATCAGAGTCCCAGAGAAGAGGAGAAATATCATGGCTGAAAGATAATTCAAAGAAACAATGGAGGAAAACTCCCCAAATTTGGCAAAGGACATCAACCTACAAATTCAAAAAGCTGAGTGAATTTCCAAACAGGACATATCCAAAAAGATCCATGCTAAGACATACTATAATTAAGCTTTTGAAAAATAAAGACAAAAAAAATCTTGAAAACAGCCAGAGATGACATATTACCTACAGGGGAACACGTTTGTATGATATATTGTGGATTTGTTTTCATCTGAAACCATAGAAGAAAGTGGCAAATTTTTCAAGTGCTAAAAAAAAAAAAAAAGAATTGCCAACCACAAATTCTCTATCTGGCAAAGTATACCTCAGGAATAAAGAGAAAATAAACATAAAATCTGACACTAGAATACAAAAAGTATTTGCAGTTAGCTTACCTACCCTTAAAGAATGGTTGAAGCAAGGTACCTGGGTGGCTCAGTCAGTTAAGTGACCAACTCTTGATTTTGGCTCATGTCATGATCTCAGGGTAGTGAGATTAAGTCCCATGTTAGGCTCCACACTCAGTGTGGAGCCTCCCCAGGATTCTACCCTTCTTTCCCCTCTCCCCCAGCTTGCAGGTGTTCTCTCTTACTCTAAAATAAATAAGTAAATCTTTTAAAAAGATGGTTGAAGCAATTTCTTAAAACAGAAGGTAAAAATAAAAGAAAGAACTTGGACTATCAGGAAGGCAGAAAAAGCAATAGAAAGAGAACATATAAGGGTATATAAGATAGACTACCCTTCTCCATATGAGTTTCATAAATCATAGTTGATTATGGAAATAAAAATGACACCATATGATACTTAAGTCAATATGGGGAAGATAGGGACCTCAATGGAAGTAGGGTTTCCACATTGCACTTTGAATAGTAAAATGTTGATAATAGTACACTACGATAAGTCACATACGCTTCACCAGAAGCAAAGAGGCACATTACACTACAATAAAAGGATCAGTCTACTGGGAAAAAAATAATGATTCTAAAGAGTACACACACACCAAATAACAGAGATCCATGAAGCAAGTGCTGAAGGGAAAAATTGACAAATCCACAGCCATAGTTGGAGACTTCAACACTTTCCTCTCAGTAACTGATAGAATTTCTAGAATGCAAATCAGCAAGAATAGAGAAGATGTAAACTATGCAGTCAGCCAATGTAACCTAATTGACACATATAGAATATTCCATTTCATGACAGCAAACTTTTTTTTTTCACGTGCTCATGGAACATTTACCAAGACCTACCATATCCTGGGCCAAAAACAAACCTCAAAAAATTTAAAGGCATTAAAATTTTACAGGTTACATTCTCTGACCATAATGGAATCAGATTAGAACTCAATAAGATAAAGAAAACAGGAAAAATATCTAAACAGTTGTAAATTAAACAACACACTTTTAAACAATTTATTGGTCAAAAAAGAAGCCTCACAGAAAAATTTAAGATATACATAGATCTGCATGAAAGCACCTCTTGTGTTGGTAAATTGAACACCAATAAAAAATAAATTTATTATAAAAAAATAAATAAAAAAATAAAGCACCTCTTGAAAATAGTTTTTATTATGTAGTTATAAAATAAGTTCAATATATTTTATTATGTAATTTAAACACTAGATTGTCAGTACATACCCCATTATCTTTTTAAATCAAAATTGTAGAATATTGCTTTGACTCCCACACTTTTAGGAGGATATAGGTTGGTTTTGCAATGTATTTCTTAAAAAAAATATAGGATAACTGATAAGAGAACCAATCTCCTATTTCACATATCCCCCAGACTGTCAGTATGGGTCAGGGAGCATATGGTTGGAGAAAGAAGCAAGAAGCTCCTCTTCTTCTGCTCAGTTTCTAAAAGTTAAGGTAACTTCTTGCAGGGCCTTTCTCTTCTCCGTGTCATACTCTCTCCTCAAGTGATATCATCCAGTTCCACAACTATAAATATTGTCCCTGTGACAATAATTCTCAATTAGGCAACTCTGGCTCTAGACTCCAGACTTATTCATCAAACCACAAACCTGCCATGTCCACCTGGATGTCTAGTTGTCACCTTGCCCATCTCTAACAGGACACTTGACTTTACTTCAAATCTGCTTTCCTCAAGTCTTCTCCCGAAATCAGCACCCTCACTCACCCATTCAAGTCAGAACCCCAGCAGCCAATCTGGGCTCCTCCTTTTGCCTCATACCCCTAATGTACATCCATGACACACATCAGCAAGCTCCACAGACCCAACTGCCTGAACATTCCTCTCCTCTCCATCTCTGCCACCATCTTGCTCATCTAGATGACTGCAACGACTTCCTACCTGCTCTCTTTGTTTCTGGTCTTCTCTCACTATGATTCATTCTCCACGTGGAAGGAAATCATTTTTAAAAATATAAATCAGATTATGCTACCCCCTGCTCACAGATTTCTAGTGACTTCCCATCACCCTTAACATTTGTTTGCTTATCTACAGCATCTCCTCCAAATAGAATATGTATTTTATGGGAGACAAAAATCTCTCTGTCTTATTCACTGCAGTATTTTCAAGACCTAACAAGGGACTCCATAAATATCTGTTGAATGAACAAATAAACGAACAGAGTTTGAAGACGGCAACAGCAGCCATAATCATGAAACAAATTATCTTGGGAATCTAGATCAGAGTACACAGATATGACTCTGTTATAAATGCATATTATCTGATCACAACAATGAAAAAAGCATGTGTGTACAGAAGACTAGTTGAAACAAAGAAAAATGTTAAAATGTCATCTTTAGGTGGTGGCTCATGGATACTTTTCTTCCTCCTTCAAATTTTCTTCTCTAAAATTAGCATGAATAATTATATACTGGAGAGAACTTAAATGAGTGTTATTTGCTTAAGTCACCCATTGGGGCCTTTCTTCCTCCAGTTTAATTATTCAGTGTCTCACCATTTTATCTTCTTACCCCTCAATCATCTTTTAGGCCCTTTGCAACACACTCTCTCCTCATCAGTCACAACCCTCAACAAGTTCTCATTCATATTATAGTTCACAATATTTTGTGTAGGCATGAAAATTTAAGGAAAGGAATTTTTCCTTTCCTAGAAGGTGTCAGAGAGCCAGTGTGCTCAAAAATGTTAATAAAGTCCTCATTTTAGGAATGGCTTCTAAAGAGAGCTGCAACGGTTCTAATGGGGTATAAAATCTGGCAATTAATTCCTGAAAGAATGCCTGAGAAACTCTAATGAGCTTTGCATATGTTTCCTCTTTTTATAAGTGGGATTGAATGAGTTATGTTATTCACACTTTTCAAGTGTGAATCTTAGCTAAAGTAGGTTTAATTATGTTTAGCCCAAGTACTATGAAAGCAACATGGAACTTAAAAACTAATCTTCACAAATTAAAGAAATATACGTGGTGCAATAAATGTGAACATTTTTCTTTTTTAAAAAAAAAAGTCAGATATAGTTGCAAGTACATGAGTATATCCAGTTTTGTCTTCCATCAGGCAGTGACCCTAACGAGGGTGGTGACATGCTAATTTCAGGAATATGTGTCTGAGATAAGAAACATAGAACATGTTTCATAAAAAGTTTCACTTGGGGGCAGAGGTCTAAGCTGGCTTTGGGGGTGGTCTTATGGCCACCTGGACAAGTCAGGTTTCTTGCCATTTCTGGAACTGGCTCATTTCCAGGCCTCATTAGATGAGGTTAAATTAGAGCCAGTGAGAGGGAGGGCAGATCAAACTGTCTGGGGAATCTGGACAGAGTGGGCCCCCAAGCACACCAGAGCCCTCAGATCCAAAATAGAGTTAGAACTCATCCACCCCACAGCTTCTTTGTCATCACCACTGGTATCCACCACAGGTGAAGTTTGCTGGGATTGGCTAGCTGCTGACTGAAGATAAGATCTGGTCTCTGCTCTCAAGAATTTTAGTCTTCTTGTGGAGGTAGGACCCACAGCTGACAAAGGAAACACATGCCGAATGCTGAGATGAGAAGTCATTCAATAGGTCGGAGGTGGGGAACGAACTGTACAGGACACTTGGCAGTGGTCTAGCAGGGCTGACTCTCCATGCCCATGCTCCTTCCCACTAGTTTAACCTGATATGGGACATCATCCTTTGAATGCTTGTTGGAACGGCTGCCTGACTGGCTGGAGAAAAGACACCTTCATATGAAACAGAACCACCCTTAGTGCTCCCATCCCCTCTACTGTCATTCCCATTTGTGTCAAAGCACCAGAAAGCATCTTAGTGATGAGCTATAAAGCTGGTTTAGTGTCTTGTAGCTGGGCTAACAGAAGCAGGAGGTAGTACCTCTAGCCTGAGAGTCATTTAATCTCTGTTTTGGACTGTAGGGTATGAATTTGAATCAGATTTGCCTTTCTGATGAGGCTTTGCTGAAGCTTCTATTAAAAATTCACAGGCAGTTCCCATATATGTTCCCAACATTCACATATATATGTTAAGGGATGAGAAAAGAGGTACTCTTTTTCCCTCAAGAAGCAGGTACTGGCCAGGAGGAAGAAACCAGCCCTTGCCTGGGAAGCCCCTGTCACAGCTTTCCTGAGGAGATCATCCAGATATGCAAATTAAGCTACAATGACATTGTTTCATTTATCAGATTGGCTCTGCTAAATATGGGCTGATGAAGTTCAGCACTGGTGAGGGTGTAGGAAATAAATGGGTGCTTTGGGCATTTTGGTGGTACAAGTGTAACTCTGTATATCTTTTTGTCTTGCAATTTAGCAGTATCTACTTAAATGTTTAAAGTTGATGCTTTTTTAAAAAGATTTTACTTATTAATTTGAGAGAGAGAGTGAGTGAGAAAGTGAGAGAGCATGAGCAGTGCGGGGGGAGTAGAGGGAGAAACAGACTCCCTGCTGAGCGGGGAGTCCCAGGCCGGTATGGTCCCAGGACTCTGGGTTTGTGACCTGAACCAAAGGCAGATGCTTAACCGATTGAGCCACCCAGGGGCCCCTAAAGTTGATACTTTTGAACCACTTTTTCTACTTCTAAGATCTATGTCTCCAAAACCCTTCTGTAAGTGCTCAAAGTACTCAATATGTTCCTTATGGCTTTGTCTAAAAATGCAAAAGTATTACAAACATGTAAATAACCCAAATGAACTCCAAAGAAGATTAAATAAATATTGGGACATCCACATAGTGGAATACTATACATGACTTAAGAATGCATTAGATTTCTCTGTACTGATGTGGAAAGTGAAACATGCAAGCTCCAGGGCAGCATTAATGATATGAGTTCATATCCAAAATAATCAACATCAAGAGTTAATATTAGTGTAAAAAAGAAGATGGAGAATTTTGTACCAATTTTTGACAGCATGTCTCTAGAAGTGAGATTATGTACCTTCTGTTACAGTTTGGAATTTTACATAAATATGCCCATTTATTCAGAAAAGAAAGAAGTGAAGCCCATCTTAGGGTAGTTCTGAAACTTAGTTCCATTCAATGAATATTTGCAGGAATTATTCATAACATTTGTAAACATGTGGGCATATGAAGTGATACTTCATAGAGGCTTTAGGACACTAATTTCCAGTGTGAATAAACAAGGAGAGATATGGGCAAGTCTATGTAGCAAGGTTTATTTAGATCCCCACATCAAGAATTGCACTTGTTGTGGGTCTTTGAACAAGTAATTTTTAAGTCTCTTGAAGTCTTAGTTTGCTTATCGGTAACTTACAGATGGGCAAAGTGTCCTTTAAAGGTCTAGTTGAGAAGGACTCAGCAGACAGGTAAGTGGAGGGTGGGTAAATGATTCCTCCTAGTAATGGCAGCTACGTGCTGCTCATGTTAGCTCAGACCAGTGAGAGCTGAGAGACCTCCTCTAAGTTAGCTAAACACAGAGCTTTCTAGCATAACCTCAGTGGCCTTTCCCACTCCAGTACTTTCTCTCTTATTCATCCCAGGCCTTCTGATTCCCCATCTACTCTGACTAAAGAAAATTCAAGAGACAGAAACACACACACACACACACACACACACTCACACATGCACAGAGACAGAGAGAAACAGAGAAATGTGTTAGGAAGAAAAAATATAAAGGAGAAAGGAACTGAGTCATTAGGAAGGAGGGCAGTTAAGATGAGTTACTAGAGGCGTAAATCACACAAACAAAAGTTTGTAAAACAAACCAAGGCCCAACGAGGTGATGACTGACACACAGCTCCAGAGCCCCACGTTCCAGGCCACCCTGGAGGGCCTACTCCACAACGTGGCCATTGATGCAGCCCAGGTGTGCACAGCCTTGGCCACTCTCATTTCCCCTTCCTGCCTATGGCCCCCCTGTTGTTCAGGAAGCTGTGCGGTCCTGGTTGTGCATGCAGAACTCCACAGCAGCTCAGGAGCCCTGGGAGCCAGGGGCTCCAGGCCCATTCTCACTGTAAGAACGGCATTTGTAGCAGAGACAAGTTCACAGCCACTGAGTGAACCTGGAACAGTCTTGCAGAGCTCACACTTTTACTGCCAGCCAGGGCTGGACCCAGAGAGTGATGCAGTCAACGACATTAGAGCCATTGTAATGGATGTTGTAGACATTCTGTGCCAGCCTGACCCTCATCACAACTCCATGAGGCAGGCATTACAATGTGCATTGAATGGATGAGGAGGTCATGGCTGGTCAGAGAGATCAGATGTCCAAAGTCATCCAGCCAGAAAGAAACTGGGTCAGGGCTCAAACTCTGATCCACCTGGCTCCTCTTGCTCTCATATTGCTGCCTTTGATTTTTGGCTCTTTCCAGGCATGTCTCCCATCCCTTCCTGTGTCCCACATCATTCTCTTATACTTATGAGCCAACCACTAAGAAAGCTGGACCTGCCCAAATCAGGCTTTCTCCATCTATCTCTGTTGGTGATGTCCTTTTGCATACGTTAGAAGGTTAATCTTAATTAGTATTCAAAAATCAATTAGAAACCTAAGCGATAATTATAAAGCAATCACACTACAATGTCACACTGTTTCCCAAAACCTAAAAGAGCATCTCTGATCATATCAGATTCAGCCCCACATCCCTGTGTGAGTGGGACCATCCACACTCCAAACTCTCTCAGTCTACACTGAGGAAGTGGAGCCTGCCTAACCTTACCTCCTACATCTCACCTAACCTTACTCACTGCAGATGATGCTGGCTCTCAGCACAGCTCATGGTCCCACCAACCCAACCCCTTTTGAGACACAGCAGGGTGATAGAATGAACGCATAGTTTTGTAAAAATCCACACACTGGGGGTGGGTGAGTGGCTCAATCAGTTAAGTGTTTGCTTTTGGCTCAGGTTATGATCCCAGGAAGTCTGCTTCTCCCTCTCTGCCTCTCCTCCCACTTTCATTCACTCTCTTTCTCAAATAAATTTTTAAAAAATCTTTTTAATTTTTTAAAAAATATTTTATTTATTTATTCATGAGAGACATGGAGAGAGAGGCAGAGATGTAGGCCGAGGGAGAAGCAGGCTCCCTGTAGGGAGCCTGATGTAGAACTTGATTCCAGGACCCCGGGATCACACCCTAAGTCAAAGGAAGACACTCAACCACTGAACCTCTGGCCCACCCCCCCGCCAAAATCTTTTTTAAAAATCCACATGCTGGTCAGAATTTGGCAATGAAGGTTTCAGCCACACAATTTGAGAGCCAATGTGCTAAAGAGTTAAATGAAAGCAATTTTTTCTACCTCTCTTGGGCATAACTACCTCTGGGTGAGATCCCTGAAGATGAAGTCATCTTCAAGACGTAAATGAACAAGACTCTAAGACTGTTTCAGACACCCATGGGGAAAGGCTTGGGATCAAGCAAGGAGAGGCCATGGAGAAGAGGGGGTGGGTGGAGGGGGCTTCTCAGTCACTTAAATCATGTGGCATAGGCAGACCTCTTCATAACCCTTATAAGTTGAAGTGTGCTGCCCCCATTCATGGTAAAGCCCCCAGTTCCTAAGAATGTGAATTTATTTGGAAATAGATTCCTTGCTGACATAATTACTTTAGATGAAGACATACTGGAGTACAATGGGCCTTAGTCCAATATGACTGGTGTTCCTATAAAATAGGGGAAATTGGAAACAGACACAGATACAAGGAGAACGTCATGTGAACATGAAGATGGTCACCTACAAGCCAAGGAGAGGCCTGGAGCAGATTTTTCCCTCAGAGTCTCAGAAAGTATCAACCCTGCAGACACCTAGATTTCAGACTTCCAGCCTCCACAGCTGTGAGAGAACATATTTCTCTGGTTTGAGCAGCCCAGTTTGGGGTAATTTGTTCTGGCAGTCCTACAAACTGAAATACAACAGCTCAATTTCAAAGCTCTGCTAAGAAAACCTACACAGTAGACCACAGTTCTCAGGTATAAAGCTACACACTAAAATACACCAAAGGCAGGGGCACCTGGGGGGCTCAGTTGGTTAAGTGTCTGATTCTTGATTTTGCCTCAGGTCAGGATCCCAGATTTGTGAGACCAATCCCCAAGTTGGGAATCCATGCTCAGTGGGGAGTCTGCTTGATATTCTCTCTCTCCCTCTCCCTCTGCTCATGCTTTCTCTCTCTCTCTCTCTCTCTCTCTCTCTTTCTCTCTCAAATAAATAAATCTTTAAATCTCTCTCTCTCTCAAATAAATAAATCTTTAAAATACAATAAGGGCAGAGTCATGTGCTTTCAACCCAAAATAGGACCATGGGCCTTCCATGACATTTCCCTCACTTCTTAGGAAGGCTTCCAAGAACCATCTATACATCAAGAGTAGCATTATGTCACCTACAGGAAAGATCTGAGTCTTAAGTGACATATTTTAAATAAAAACAAAAAGACAGGTTGCTGATACCTGAAGCATAAAGTCTCAAATATTAGATGAGATAATTAGATTGAGTGTATATTGGTCATAGTTAGCCATGTTTCAGTCCTCCATATAAATGCCAATTAAAAATCTATACATCTGGCAAAATGATCTAATTTTTCCACTTACCATTCTTACGTTTTTATACCATACTGAAAACAATAATTCTTTAGAAAATGGGCTTCAAAACAAAAGGAATCAAACCAAGATGTTCTTTGTTTAAGGAATGCATCCTGAATTAGGGCCATGAGAACATTCACAATTTTGTGGCCATTTTGTACAATAGGATTTACCTTGATGACTTCATAAAACTTTGTGCTATAATTTTACCCAGAGACATTTTAATTCTTCTGCAATCTGATATGCATGTTGCTGGCTGAAAGGATAAACATGAATTCCTTTTTTGTATTTTTTCCATCACTGGTACATGTTATCCAACACCTGACAGGCTGTCAGGACACGAGCTCACTAAAAATTGAGGCTAGTGTTTAATTTGCTTCATGAAGCACAAGTATGGCACAGAGCCACACACATGGACACCGCATATTTCATTCATTCATTCAACAAACAAGCCCTCTGTTACTGGGCTGGGCTGTATGATGAAGAATCCTGCAGGACCGAATAAACAAATCCAAGAAGTAGAGCTATTTTTCTATCTATGCAGATGTAGTCTACATATGTGTAGATTCACCTCCTCATTTAAGATTATTTGGGAACACACCCAACAGGCCAGTTTTCTTTTTGTTCTTTGAGAGCCCTGCAAGGTCTGGTACGATGGCCATGGTACACAATCAGGGCTTGTCGGCTCTTTCATCAGGTTCCTGACCCTAGGACAGAAAGAACTGTAATACGGAACGTCTTTCCTAGTTTACTGCTTTTGACTAAAATAATAATATTCGCTCTGACATAATGACTGTACCAATTAGACTTAGGCAAATAAAAAATTCTGATGGAATAAATTTAGATGTGGGAATGGAAACCTCTCCAGAGGTCCCCGCAGTAATCATCTGTATTCTTCTGGGGGCTGGGAAACAGGCATAGGGCAGGCCTGAAGTCCATGGGGAGGCCCCAGCTTCACTGAGGAGAGGGCCTCCAAACTCCTCGCTGGGCAATCCACCTCCCTTCCTGTTTGCACCCCCAGCACAACCTGCTGGAGAGGGGAGGTTAACAAGGGTTACTGAACACCAGGACCTGGGCAGCAAGAAGCACCCGAATGATCTTTAGGCTGAAGCTTCCAGACTCTTGCCTTGAATCGGAAGCCCTGAGGGCAGGGTCTCAATCCATCCAGGTGTGCACACAGCAAATATATACTGAATGAAAGAATGGCTAGATCTAATTTCACGGACATTAAAATAAAAACCATCCTTACAACAGCTCAGGTCCTTCCTCCAGGTGTTTGCACACACTGGAGTTTCCTCCAGTGCAATGCTCTTTGTCTATTAGACCTAGAGTGGGATACAAGGCTGTTGTCACAGTCTCTTAGGGCACTGAGTTACAAATCAATAGAGGTCAGGCATTTTCTGGAGTGACTTTAAAAGCAAACAAAATAAAAATGGAGACTCCATAGAAAGTAATCTTGAGTAATTGCTTAAAAAAATACAAACGTCATTCCACTATGTCCAACAGAAACAAGTGCTTATTCTGTTTTGTTTTTCCAAATGAAACTCCCAGCCCCACTGAAAAATCCTTTTTATCCCAGCTGCTGCCTATGAGGATGAGCAAGGCAAGCTGTGCATCCGTGGAGGACACTTGGAAAACTGTAGCCCCTCCCTGGGGATGTTATTAGTGTCTGGGGTTCTTGTAAAGACAGGGAGACATGAGAATCTGATTACTATTCAGATCAGCAGCGAGGCCCAGGCTGTCTGGAACTGACATCTCCAGGTAAATAAAAGGGCATTTACTGTAGACTACGCATGTTCTTGTGTCCCGCCTTAGAAAAAGTGCATGCCTGCACCCACAGCATTCATAGCCATCTTGTGGAAAATGTCTCTAGCCCCCCAGATGCAGGGGTACACTTTGTGCACAATGCAATTTATTATTTTATGTCATTTAGCACTTCTTCTACCCCCAACACCAGACACCTGGCCCATTTGGACTCTAGCACTAGGTGGGGATTGGTACTTGCCTGGGGTCTCTTTCTTGGTTCCTCTCTTCATATCCAAGTATGTGACACTGTCCACTTGTCAAAACTGACTCGTATCAAGCAACAACAGTAAAGCCATTGGCCTTGTGGCTTGAATGAGTTGACGACTTCATTGTAATTGCTAACAGTCATTGACATCTTCCTCTGTGCCAGGGACTGTGCTTAATATCCACTATGTTACAACGACCCCATGACATTATTATCCTCATCTCCGGGGTTAAGGAAACCTGAGCACAGGAAGGGAAAGTCACCTACCCCAGGTCACACAGCCAGTAACTGAGGTAGCCAGGACTCCAGTCTGGTTTGTTTCTGACTCCAAGGCCAAGCTTGTCACTGCTCTAGCATTGGGGAGGACAAAGCATCTGAAACTGCAGGCTGCAGGTTGGGTTCTTTCATCCCTCCTCCACCCCCACCCCCCATAAGAGTTCGAGCAATCCATCAAGCTGTATAAAGTGGTTTCTCAATCACACACAAATTTGATTTTCCCTAAGTATCAACCCAACTTTATCTAAAAACCCATCTTAAAGTTAACTTGCAGCCGAGGGGCTGGGGTGACGCGGGTGTTCAGGGCCTCTCGGGAACGTCTGTGGTAAGTCTACACCCGCCATATAAATCTTGTCCAGGAAAAGAAAAGAAGCTGGGTTGTGCAGGGTAGAGTTACTCCAGCTGCCTGGACCCCCTGCTCCCAGACTGGGGAGATCAGAAGGGAGCCAGGCCAATTTGATTGCAGGCCCAGAAAGCCGTGTTTGAAGCGAACCCTCTCAAGTTTCCAAGGAGGGAAGGTTTGCTGGGGAGCTGGGAGCGTGGACCGAGGAAGGAATTCCAGGCTCTGTGGCTCCTTAGAGAAGCCGAGGACGGCACACTGGATAAGGAACCAGTCTCCTTTCTACCTCAGATAAGATCGACGCCTCTGTCTCTGAAGGTGGTATGAATACTCTGCCCGGTTCTAAAGAGCTAGTGCTGTTCTTTTCCTACAGGGAGAGTCAGAAGAGACAGGGACTTCCCCAAGGCAGGATGACCCCAAGGTTATAAACCCAAGGAGGGAGGTCCCACGGGGGCCTCTGGGGAGATGGGTCGGGCTCCAGCTCTGCAGCAAGGCTGCTAGAGCAGCTCTCTTACTCACTATGTAATCACATTTAATAAAAAAAATGACTATTGTACAATAAAGACTGCATTTTCATAAATCTGTTTGTGAGATCAAGCGGTATGCCTGAAAATATGAAATATGCATCAAAATCTATTACAGCCTCCTCTGGGCACTTTATATAAATCTTTACCTGTGAGAACGTTTCAGAGATAGAATCTAGACTCTACGGAACACCCAAAGCTTTTCTTCTGCTGCAGTGAGATATCAGCATAACGTTTTTAAAAATTCAAGTTAACCTTTGGGATTCACATGCCCTGCATCGTCCCCCTAAGAAACAGGTTTCGGTTCACATGAACAATGACTGCACTTGCCCTGCCTCACCTGGCAGGCACCAGCCAAGCTTTGTGCGCCCACAGCGCCCCCTGGCACCAGTGACTACAGCTGGCTCCTCACTGCTTCCCTGCTTTCTTGGGGTGGGGGGGGGGGCGGTCCATATACACCACACACCTCTCTCCACTGTGGTCCTTGGGTCTTTAAGCATACAGTAAATAATTATCTAGAACTAGTTAACTTCTCATGGACATTCTCCATCTCACATGCCCATCCATCTTCTCTAGAACCTCTTCCTCTTCATTCTCCTGCAACTCTGAGTTTCTGTATTAGAAAATCTCTATCCACTTTCTAATCCTCTCTCCCTTCTATTTGGGAACCAAATAGTAACCAAAATTAGGGGCGAACGACATAAAAGTAGTGTTGATAATCTGAGTGCATCCAGGGAAGGGACACGTCTACATTTGCCATGGAGGTAAATGCAGTGACACACTAATGCTGTTTCTAAAGCTCTGAAAAGTACCCAGAAGCACCTGTCAATCTCCATGAGTCTCTATCTACCTCATTCTATCTCACCAAGGAAACCTGCTTTCCTCAAGCACTAACATGCCAGACAACTTCAAAAATACTATTTTACTCACTATGATTATTTTTCTGTTGTCTTCCATAGTAAAAGCCTTGAGGTTACATTTCCCTGTGCAATGAGTTCATCCAGATTGCAGTTTGTTTGTGAGCTGGCCCACAGGGTCAGGCCACCACTTATTTGTAATGCTTTCAATGGAGAAGTGTGGTCAGAATGCCACCGATCACCCTATACTGATCAGGCCCGTGGTTATGAGGGGGCCACCTTTTGTGCATCACCTCTCCTCCCGTCAGCCTCACCTCTTACAGCCACTGCTGTAGAAACCAGGACCCCGCAGGTTGCAACCAGTTTCCCACAGGTCTGAACTGCCAGCTTCTTCCCTTACCACACATTACATTACATGGAGAACCAGGTAGGAATGTGGCTTCTTAGAGTGACATTTTATAAGCATGACTGGTGGCTCCTCTGGATGCTCGAACCAAAGACATATTTGTGACAAATCCTGTAAGAGCATCAATGAACATGGGTTCCATAAGGACTCTAAAGGACCAGCTGCTCTTTGCTCTAGAATGTGCATTAGTTTCTTACACAGTTAACTTAAACATAGTCACATAAAACTATCTGTAGGTAATATAAAAAGATTCTGATATTAATTTTCAATTCCTCATGCATGAGAACCTCTTTAGCCTCATGTGGAGAAAATACTGTATCTGCTCTGGGCTTGTCCAGATTTCTTGGCTTTTTTCATTGGCCAGTCCTGTATTTTCTCTTCTCTGGATTTTGCTTGTCCTACAAAGTTTGTGTTAGGATGTCATTTCTAGGATCCGGTACAAAGCTGAGCCACAGTGGTTTTATTGGCAGGACTGTAAAAAAAGGCTTCATTCTATGCAGTACTCTGCAAAGTGCCTTCCTCTGTTTGGAGTGTCCATGCTGGTACCCTCTCTACAGCCTGTAGAGCCCTGGGCTTGCCCAGAGTCTGATGATCTCTGGTCCCTGCTCTGTGAGCTGACCTGTTGCTGAGACTAGAGGGGAGAGCCATCCTTGTCTCTGCAGAGAAGAGGCACTTCCTGACGGGTATGAGCTGAAAGGGGGCTCACAGGGCAGAAAGAGTGTCCTCTCACTTCCTGAACTCAAAACACCCTTCCCTGAGCAGCACTGTGGGCTCACTAACTACTTCCTGTCTGAAGCAGTGTGAGCTACAGGAAGGTGGAGCACCCCAGTCGGCTGTGTGTGGTTGGGTGCTCAGACCTCTGGGAAGCAGGTGAATGTGACCTGTTGGAAAGGATGTGAGGTGCCGACAGAAGGGAATAAAATAGGGAGGAAGCTGGCAATCCTTCTTGGCTCTGGAAAGAGCCTTTTGCCCAGGTGTTAGAAAATGTGACAGGGTGGGAAAAGGAAAGCAAATGCTGGACAGGCTTGGCCCTGTTATAAATGTTCTAGTTCCTCTGGCTAGAAAAGAGTATAAGATGTGAATTATTTTACTTCAGGAAGAGAAAACCCCAAAGGCAAAACTTCAGTCAGAGACCCTGCCTGGACGAGGCAGGATGCCTTCCTAACTTCTTCTCTCCTCACTTCTGGAAAGCATGGCTTGGAGTTTCCTAATAACCACAGGACTGGCTTAGCCCCCAGGTTCTCTGGGAGACCCTGTCTGAGGCCTGACGGGGATCACCAGGCCACTTCCCCCCATGTAGAGGCAGGATGGTGGCTGCAGAGTGCCACCTAGAGGCAGCAGTGGCTAAATATTCAGAGGGACTCGGGCCACAGCAAGCACCAAGCCAAATGCGGTCCACTCTCCCCACCTTCATTCCCCAGCCTTGAGCCCCCAGCCCTCAATCCCCAGCCCTGGACAGGCTCAGGCACAGCCAGGGCCTCTCGCTCCCAAAGCCCCAAGGGCAATCTGGACCCAGGGAGAGGCCAGCAGACGCCAGAGCTCTGTCAGCTTCCCTTGGATTTGAGGGTTTTGTTCTTTTCTTCACAGTTAGTCTCACCAAATGTATTCTAACCCTACAGACGCAAAGAAATCAGAGGGAATGTTTATTTTTATAAACTAAGCTCAGAAGACGTGTAAAGCACATACTTCCTGGCCCAAACGCTGTTCCTTCCCTTGATTCTTCTTTTAAAGAATCTACTTTGTACCCAGCTAGGAGTGTGTCTTATTAGTTCCCACCGTAACCGGGGCTGGCTTAGAAAACACTGTTTTTAAAATCTGAAACACCACCCCTACTTCTTAGAGTTCCCAGACTCCTTTTAAATCTGGTGGGCCCTCTGCCCAGAAGACATTTAATGCACCCGTACCCAAGCTAATTTAGCCATAGTCTCTAGGGGTGTGTGAATCACTCCTCTCCCCAGTCCATCTATGGATGGATTAAAAATCCCTCTGTATCTGTCCTATGCCTGGGGACAAATCTCATACTGCAACTGGTCCTGCAGGGGTGGTTCTAAGATTTTTTAAAATGCCTTATTCTCCTCTGAAAGTCTAAGGCCACAGAATCTTGGCCTTTTCACATGCTATTCCTCTGCCCAGAACTCCCCACCACCCCTAGTATCCAGCTATCCATAGCTGCATAACAAATCACCCCAAAACTCAATGGGTTAAGTCAATAGCTTGTTAGTTTTTTTCACAATTCTACGGGTGACCGAACTCTTATGGGCAATTCTTACTCTGTTACAGTCAGATAATGGCTGAGGCTAGAATCATCAAAAGGCTCCTTTACTCATGTGCCTAGGACTGCTGGGATGGCTGGAAAAGCCAGGGGCTGATTGGGTATCTCCTTCCATGCTGCTCTTCTATGAGGCTAGCTGGTCTTCCTCACAGCATGGCAGTCTCAGTAATTGTACTTTTTTTTTTTTTAAAGATTTTATTTATTTATATATTTATGGTAGAGAGAGAGAGAGAGAGAGGCAGAGACACAGGAGGAGGGAGAAGCAGGCTCCATGCCGGGAGCCCGATGTGGGACTCGATCCCAGGACTCTAGGATTGCGCGCTGGGCCAAAAGCACGCGCTAAACCGCTGAGCCACCCAGGGATCCCCCTCAGTAATTGTACTTCTTACATGGCACCTGCCTTTCCCCCGGACAAATGTTCTAAAAGATCTAGGTAGAAGCTGAAGGCTTCTTACGACCTAGCTCAGAAGATCCAGAACATCACTTTTGCCACATTTTATAGGTCAAGCTAAGGCCAGTTCAGATTCAAGGAGAGAAGAATTAGACCCCACATATCAGGGCGAGGAGGAATAAAGAATTTGTGACCATTTAAACCACATACCCTGTTTGGCCAAATACTACTGGATGCTTTCAGCTTCATATTAATGCCATGCTCTTTGGGAAGTCTTTTCTAACCCCCTAGACTAGGTTAATCATTTTTTTTGTACATGCTCCTATAGTGCACGCTCTCTCTCTCTCACACACACACCTTTTTCATATTTTCACAATATTTATCTTCCCCATAGACTAAATTCCTCAAGGGTACAGGCCATGTCTTTTATTCTCTACTGGTCGCAGGCACTTAAACAATGTCTGGCATCATGTTCCACTTCAGAATTGAACTAAATTGATGTTAGGTTTTCAGTTGATTAAGGAAAGGAACACAGAGAGATTTGCAGGAAGGTTGAAACTAACTTAGGTGTGTCTTCATGCAGCTCCCTCTCCCTGTAGCCCTACTTGTCGTCAGTTTGATCATGCCCATCCTTGAACTCTCTAAAAGAAAGCCCTTCATGTTTCAGGACCCTGACAGTCATGTAGTTTGAGCCCTGGAATGTGGGGGCGGACTTAGAACTTTGGATGGGGCAGATCATAGGGGTGTATCGACACCTAGAAGGAATCTGGCCTCCCAGGCAGCATGTGGCAGTTGCTGTGTGGGCACAGACAAGAGGTGGTCAGTCATTGAGCCCAGCTGTCAGGTCAGCAGGCTCTGCGCAGTCACAGGTGTCCTGACAGCTGGGCAGAGCCCCCAAACGGGTAATTTAGAGCAGATCCTCATCAGAAATTGCATCTTAAAAAAAAAAAAGAAATTGCATCTTGAGGGGCCTTAGGGTCAGCAGATGGTGAGACCTCATCTCTCAGTTGCTCAGCCAGGGGGTGGCTCTTTGGGACTCCAGGCTCTGGGAGTCCCTACTCTTAGAGAGACTGGAGCTCTAAATGGGGCACTGAAACAGAGCCAGGGGCACAGGATACAAGCCAGGCAGCCATTTTCCACCAACAAGGTATGAGGGAGGGCTTGGGCATGAGGCAGATCCAGGCCCCCAGTCAATACCACACGTCAGGAAGAACAACTTTTTTGTTTAAATACCTCCTGCTAAGCCCTGGCTGCACATTTGTGGTAGCCACTGTAGCCTTTGCCAAACATTTTTGCTTTCCACCTTCTGAGGACACGGTAGGGCTGTATTTCCTGTCCCCCTTGTGGTTGGATGGAGTCATGTGACCAGTCTAACGAGTCATGAGAGCCAGTGACATGTGTTCCTTCGGCCAGAGCCTGGAATTACTTGGTGTAAGACCCTGGGAGATCTCCTTCACCAACCCTGGAGATGGCTGCCCCAACCAGGCTGGGTTTCTGAGTCACTTAGGATGAACAGCAAGCCCTTGCCTCCCATAATACCTGTGTAGCTGGAAGGGCATAAAAATCTGTCTTAAGTACCTGAGACTTTACAGCTATTTGTTGCTGTAGCACAAACTGGCCTGAAGTTTCTCACTTTGTCTGTAAATCAAAATCATCAAGGGTTTTTTAAAAAGTCCTAATGCCCACTCCCATGCCAGAAATTCTGATTTCACTGGTACTAGTATGCTGGGAATCAGGACTTTTTTTAAAACTGAACTTTTTGTTTTGGAAAATTTTACATTTATAGGAAATTTGAGAAAGTAATAGAGTTCCTATATGCTCCTCACAGAAGATACCCATTCAAATGAAGGTTTTTGTTTTTTGTTGTTTGTGCAACAATTTGTAAGTACTATTTACACCAATGTTTCCCAGAGTTAAAGAATCTTAGCAGAATTTACATCTGGTGCTGCTGCTAGAATTCTCTCTGCCTATCCCCAACCCCCTATACTGCTGCTCTGGAGCTCAGTCCTTCTCTCAACATCCAGAAAATATGAAAGGTGGAGAAAGTATATTCTCAAGGCACTGTCAGCTCAGGATCTACCCCCGAGGCAGGGGTGAACCCAAGACACTGAGGTGACTATTTTCTTTCTAGGACCAGGAAGAAAACTCTAATCTGATTTGAGGTGTGTGTGTGTGTATGTGTGTGTGTGTGTGTGTGTGTGTGTGTGAGAGAGAGAGAGAGAGAGAGAGAGAGAGAGAATACATGAGCACCTGTGAGCACGTGAAAGTATGTGTGAGTGTGTGCAAACTGTGAGTGTATATAAATCCAGGTGAATGTGTGTGGTTGAGAGTAAGTGTGCAAGTGTGTGTGAATGTGGTATATAAATTTGAGATGGTGTGTGTGAATGAATGTGAGTGTGCATGAATGGGAATGTGCATGAAACGCTGTGAGCAGGGGGGCGGGCACAGGTCCCAGTGACACGAGCCCCCCAGCCATCCTCATTCCTCATACCATCTCGAACTCCCAGCTGACTGTGTCTGCTCCAAACTCACAGGAAGGGGGGACCAGGGTGCAGTGTGTGGCACATTGCCAAACCTTGTCTCTCGCCCCCTCCTGAGAACCGGGGTGCAGCACAAAACAGTCAAATATTTTCCTCTTCTGTCATCACTAACTATAGCTCCACAAGTTCTCAGATCGCTGTGCTAGCTCATTGCCATAATTAGCAATTTTCTGATATCATACTAACACTAGTTAATTATTCCCCCAGAGACAAAGCAAATTCATGGGATGCCAAGGGTAAGTGGATAAATTCTGCTCCAGAGAGAAGCACAAGCACTTGTTGTAGGTTAGTCATACTGCAGTGTGGTCTCAGAAAGGGCTCAGTGACCTGGAGCGGGGCCATGGATGAGGACCTGCAGGAAGCCCGGGTGGTTGTTACACTGGTGTCCACTGGCCCTGCTCCCCCTCCACCTCACAAACACTGGAAAATTTGGGAGCCTTCACTGATGTTGTGACTAGCCCACCACAGCCTGGCCTGGGGCCCTGGTGTGAAGAAGGAAGTTTGTCATCACCACCCTCCTCAAGCTGCCTATGCACCCCAGTGTCACTCACCCTGTGTTCCAGAAAAATTAACCTATCCTCATCTTATCCTTAGGGCCCTGCTTTGTGTCTGCTTCTCCCCTCGGGGACACAGGTCCTTAACAACAAGGCAGCTTGCAATCCCCTTCTGCAGGCAGGGCTTCCTGGAGGGGTCTTAGATGCTGAGGAGGGGCAAGAAGAGAGGGGTGTAGGCACAGCTGTGGCTCCTGGGGCACGGGAGCAGTGCCACTTCTCCTCCCCAGGGACACTGAAAAAGAGAACTGAGAGTTCTCGAGGGCACATCATTACGTGGGACACACCACAAGCCCTTCAAAGGCCCGTTTAGTGAAAAGAAGTAAAGCCACCCACAAGGCTATTTTTGCCTGTTATTCTATTGACTGAGGCAGACATTGGGTTTTCTCGCCTATATTACTCAAATAACAACCCCAGTGGTGTCTTCCTTTCATAAGTGAGAAAGTCCCTTCTTGGTGGAAAATTTAGGCTTGAGATCTTTTACCTGGGGCTTCTTCTCAATTCCCAAAACACAGTGGGGGCTGCAGGGTGTCGTTACAGTGTGTCCAGGGCAGTCCCTGGCTGCCCCTAGCAAAGGGCTTTGTGAGATCCTCACAAATCTCACAAGGTGAGAGAGGCCTTGTTGGACTATATAGTTCGATATGTTCTATGGGCCTAGGCACCTGGCTGCCCAGGGACAGTCTCCGATGACACTTCTTGTCCTGGACCAGTAGCTTTCCCTAGACAGTCTCCATCTAGATAAAAACTATGATCACCCTACTTTGTAAATAAGATTAGGCCCAGCACCATCTCCTTGGCCTCAGTCTGAAGCATCTCCATCCCTGTTGGTGAGGGGTAAGCTTGCTTCCTGAAGCTCTGGAAAAACCAGAGGAAGGGGAGGTAGAGTGAAGAGGTACTGCTAGAGGGAACCAGATGCCCTGTCCACGAGCAGAGACTTAAAAGGCTTGTGCTGCACACCCAGGTCTGTTAAAATCCAGCCCAACTCTTTAAGTGCCTCCAGTGTCCTGAAGCCTTTCTGCATGTCTTCGACCAGAGGTATCCTCTCTCTTTGAACCCTTAGATCCACCCCGAGCATCTTTTACCTCCTTTAGCACATTCCTTCTGACATGTTGGAGAGCAGCATTGAGCAAGGCTCAGGAGTATATTAGCCTCAGCTCAAGTCCCAGCTCTAACACAGAGTAGCTCTGTGACCTTGGGCAAGTCACTTCACTGCCATAGGCCTCAGTTTCCCCATCTGTAAAATGAGAATAAGAGAGGCAGCCTCATAGAGAGGAGTAAATGAGTGAATACATGTGATACACTTGGAGCAGAGTCTAACACCTCTAAGCATTAGCTATTAAGTACTACATCTTACCTTCCTTTCTAGACTGTGAGCATTCTTCCTTTAGGTAGCAAAATTCAAAGTGATTTGTTGAGTAAGGATTACATGCCAGGTACTTTCACAATCATTGTGTCACCAATCCTGGAGCCAACTCTGGTTGCTGGGGGCTACTGGTCACTGGCCACTCCCCTTTTATAGGTGGAGAAGAAGAGGTTCAGAGAGGTTAATTAATTAGCCCCGGACACAGAGCTTAGTAATGAAAAGATCAGAGATAATTTAGAACACAGGTCCTTCCTCCAGCTTGTCAAACAATAACCCTCCATCTCCCTCCACAAAAATCTCACAATAACAAATAAGTCTTTGTTCCAACATACACTGCGGTTTAGCTACAGAGGTTTACAAAATATGACATTTAAAATCAGTTGTGCTCTTCAAGAAAAGTCAAATGGGTTCCAGGCATCAATTTAAGAGAAGGACAATCATTTACACGGGCCAGGAAGCATTAAGAGCTTCAGCCAAAATCAATATGTTCCTGCTCCCTATACTCTTTCCTGAATATGTGCCAGGGTCTGCTCACGGACTTGACTTCTGGATTGAAGAAAAGATGCTCAAACAAGGTTTGTCATTTGCAGACAGAGCAAGTGAATGTTGTTTCCAGGTATAAGATTTATTTCTGAAAAGAGGAAGTATCACCAGCCTCTCCTGGCCTCTGTCACTTCCCCTCTTGGGGCCTCAACATCCTCCTTTGCACAATGGGACTGTATTGGGGCTTCTCTAGGACCCCAGCCGTTCTGTGACTCAGTTCTGAGGGGTCTCTGAGTCACATATCTTAGATGCTTCAGGTTACATCTGCTTTCTAGAAGGTTTGCCTGAGCAAGTAGTATAGTAGGTTGAGTGGTGGCTCCTCCAGGATATGTCCAGATCCTTATCTCCAGGACCTGTGAATGTGACTTTAAAAAAAAAGTCTTTGCGGAGGAACTTAATTTAAGGATTTTGAGGTGAGATCATTCTGGATTACCGGAGTGAGTCCTAAATCTAATGACAAGCATGTCTTTTAGGAGACACACAGAGGAGACACACAGACACATAGCAGAGAATCCCATGTGAAGACAGGGGCAGAGACCTGGGTGAGATGTGGCCACAAGTCAAGGAAGGCCAACCACCGCCAGGAGCTGAAAGAGGCCGAGAACACATTCTCTCCTATTGCCTCCAAAAGGAGCCCAGCCCCACAACCCCTAGAATTTGCCCTCCTGGCATCCAGAACTGTGAAAGAATAAATTCCTGTTGTTTTAAGCCACTCATTTTGTGGTAATTTGTTCTGGTAGCCATTCAGGAAACAAATATAAATAGTTTTATATGAACACAAAGTAGCGATACAGATGTTCACTTTTAAAGCACAAGTTGGCTTCATCTGTAAATGTTTCTAAAAGAAACTATTCAGTGGAATTACTGTGACTGAAATCAAGATTAGCCCCCGTCTGTTAGAACACCTGAAAATTATTTCCAGTGAAAGGAAGAGGTGCCTGGGAAACTGGCTGGACAAACCCCTCCGGCTGGTGGGGTACTTCACACCTTTACCAAATGTTTCCTTTTTTGGGCCATTCTGCTGATAGGACATTCTCATCATTGAATATCTCTTTATCATGTCAGAGACAGACAGGCACCAGGGAGCCTAAAAGCCACCCATCCCATGTCCGATTTGGTACCCACAGCATAATGGGGTCTCCTTGGCAGCTGCATCTAGAGTCTGGATGTTGCTCTGTAAAGACCTTCAATCAATTTTTTTTTTGGAGACAAACAAAATTGTAGTTATTTGCTGTAGGAATAGCTGACAGCACTGTTATAACAACAATCTCTCCCCCCACGGCGGACAGTACATGATCCAGGAGTGCACAGTAGCTTTAAAATGTTGCTCCAAACCAAACAGTCAATAGGCCCATCTGATCCTTCTCTTATACAGTCTGGTTCATTTTTCTCACTGTGCTCCCCGGAGGGTCCATCTCCAGTCCCACAGCCTGCCTTGCATCCAGCCACAACCACTCAAATGGAGAGAACAGAGGCCCAGGGTGAGTGTCCTCAATTTCCTCGGCTCCCTCCACCTGGCAAACAGTCCTTCCTTCCTCCCTTCCTGGCAGAGGAATGTTCCTCTCCCCAAAGTCTAATCTCCCTCCCAGGTTCTGGGTCCCATCTGCTCCTCCTCAGGATCTCTGTTTCACCCTTAGCCAGTAATCGCTCCCTCTCTACAGTGCCTTCCCCTGGGACAGAAACACAATGGATAGACACTCTCTTACATGAAGAAACTATCTGTACCAAGGGCATACAGTCAGCTCAGAGAAGAAAGTAGTATGATCAATAGCACATGAAATGATCCTCAACCTCACCAGAAGCGGGGGAATGCAAGTTAAAACCACAGCGAGGCACCATTTCAATCATGTCAGATCACCTGAAATTAAAAGCAATGCCCAGTGCTGGTAAATAATGTTAATCATAGGTTTGTTTAGTACAGAAATGGAAAAAACCTAAATGTACACCAGAGGGGGATGGATCTGTATATTGAGGCGCAGTCACACAATATGAATTCTCCACAAAGCTGAGCATGGCAGCGTGTTGCCGAGGGAAATGTACAGGACAATGGGGAAGGTGGTCTAGGTTTGAGGACACGTGCTTGGTACAGGCTACTTTCTTTTGTTTTACTGAAGAACAGCAAACAGTGCAAAGGATGTGCCCAAGTTTGAGGACAAAGTGAATGGTCAAAGGAGCCCCACCTTCAATGGTCTCAGTACCCTGCACAGAATACAGACTTGACCAGGCTAGAGAAGGAGAAGGTCAGATCCTAGCACTCACTTCTGGAGTGTGTGAGTGTGTGTGAGTGTGTGTGTGTGTGTGTGTGTGTGCATGCGCATGCGCATGCATGGGAGGGAAGCAAGCTAGAGCTGAAACAGTAGAAACTCCTCAGCTGCTGGATCATTCGGTGACAAGACAAGCCATGGGCCTGTCTCTTCTCTCTGGCTGGCCTCCCGAGACTATCTGTTCCTCCTGGCCAACTCTTCACCCCGGTCAGGCTTCACTCCAGCCCAGTCAGGCTCTGCCCACCGCCTCATGAGGGCTGCTCTAACCCAAGCCTTCGGTGACCTTCTGTGTCAAGAGTCCACAGACCCTGTCCAGTCCTGCCTGACTGGAGTTCTCTTGATACAATTGATCCCTCCTCTTTCCTAAAACCTTCCCGAGGTCTGGAGGGTGCAAACCTCCTCAGGCTCTCTGCTAACCTTTCTTCAATATCCTTCCTAGTTTCCCCCTCTCTTTTCTTCTCCCGGCGCGGTCCTCTGCCCAGCCTCAGACTCCCCTGGTATAATATCATGAGGATTTTTGTATGTTAACTTGACTAGGACACAGGGTGTCCAGACATTTGGTCAAACATTATTCTCAGTGCATGTGTGAGGGTTTTTCTGGATCCAATTAGCATTTGAATCGGTAGACTTGAGTAAAGCAGATTGCCATCCCCAGTGTAGGTGTAGGTGGGCATCGTCCAAACATTTGAAGGCCTGTATCAAACAGATAGCAGAGGCAGGGAGAATTTGTCCCTATACTAAGTGACTGCTTAAGCTGAGACATCAGTCTTCTTCTGCTCTTGGACTCAGACTTATACCAACAACTCCCCTAGTTCTCAGGTCTTTGGACTTGGGTTGCATCATACCACTCAGCCATCTTGATCCTCCAGCTTTCAGACAGCAGATTAGGAGATTTTTCAGCCTCTATAATTGCATAAGCCAATTATATATATATATATATATATATATTTTTTTTTTCCTGGAGAACACTAATGCAAGTAGTCAGTAAAATATGGATTCTTCAGCCCTGTCCCAGACCTAATGAATCAGAATTTTGGAGGACCCCAGGAATCTCCACCTTATAGGCACCATGGGGGGCGGGGAGTGAGGGGAAAGTTCTTGTTCTTCTGTGAATGAGAACACCTGCTCTTCTCTGAGATTTGTGGCCAGCAGAGAGCTTTCATGGCCTTTTTTGGCCAGCAGGATCATAGGTCCCTCATTCCCTCTTCCTCCTTCCCCTAAAAGACAGTAGAATGAGAACCTTCAGAAAAACAGCCTCTGGGTTTGGCCTGGGCAGGCCAGCCCCCAGTGGGGGTCTGCAGAGCAGGCTCTACATTCAAGCGGGTTCTCTCCAGTGGAAAGGAAACAAATGGCTTATCTCCGAAAATAAAGTACTGCAGCAACTCCCAGAAAGACTGCTTTCTTATGGTTTAATAGAATCTGTCGTAATTAAAATCAACCTTCCAGGAATGCTCAACCCAGTAGTAACTATCAAAATGTGAGGCATATCCTTCCATGTTGGTTCTTAGTGTTTGGTTTACCAAGGGTAATGTTGTCACTTCTCCTGAATGATGTCACATGCTCACAGGTGAGACCACCACCCACAGGCTTATGATACCCACATCCAGACCGACAGGCCAGGTTTTCCTCCTAATGTCCAGGCCGTATTTCTGATGCTCCCTAGATACCCTCCACCTGGATGCCTTTCACTCAGCACATCCAGAACCACTTCATCATTTCCCTCTGTACTTCCTCTACTTCCTTCCTCTTCCCTAGTCCTTACCTTAGTTAATGGCAACAGTGCTCACCTAGCTGTTCAAGTTAAAAATTCTGCTGTTATACTCCCTCCTCCTCTCCCTTACTTCCCACAATCAGCCGGTTATGGCTCTTCTCTGAGGCTATTTCCTCATTACTGCTTCCCTCCTCCCTATCCCCTTATCACGGCCTTTCTTGGTTTGGGCCCCATCACTTTCTGCCTGGACTTCTATAAGAAAGGAGAGGGCTTTTAGAGCTTATAGGGAAATTCAGAGTTCTAGAGTCAGACTAACGTAGGTTCAAATCCCTGCTTTGCTATCTACTAGCTGGGTGACTTTAGGTAAGTCATTCATCTGCTCTAAATCACAACAGTTTCCTTGTGTGTAATAAGGAGTAATGATGTCTATCTCATAGGGTTCTAATGAGGATCAAATGAGGTCATGCTTAGCACAGTGACTGCACAGTGTACTTATTCAGTGAATATTAGCTCTCAATTAGTATCAATTTTGGTGGATAGACAAGGCCTTCCGTGACCTTTCAGGCTCTGTCTGTGCCCTCATACATTTTCCTCATGCTTTTTTTTTTAAGATTTTATTTATTTATTCATGATAGACACAGAGAGAGAGAGAGGCAGAGACACTGGCAGAGGGAGAAGCAGGCTCCACGCAGGGAGCCCGACACAGACTCGATCCCAGGACTCCAGGATCACGCCCTGGGCCAAAGGCAGGCGCTAAACTGCTGAGCCACCCAGGGATCCCCTTCTCATGCTTTTCTCTCTGCCTGGAATGTTCCTTCTTTTGTCCATCAAGTTAACCCATGCTTATACTTCAAAAGTGAGCTTGGGTGTCACTTCTTTGTGACAAGTCAGTAACTTGAAATCACCCATAGTGGGAGTACTTAACACTCAGGAAATTGGCAAATACTGTGAACCAAGGATTGGTTTATTATTCTGATGATTGTCTAGACTTGACAAAGTGATGAAGAAAAAGTTAACAATGAAGATTAAACTTAAAAGTGTGTTGTGCCTTTTGCTATTACAACTGCAAAATTGTTCCTCTAGTATTTGAAAACTATTATCTAATTTAGCAAAGAAGTTGCTCACATTGACAAGTGAACTTCCAATATACATCTTTGTTGTTTCACCTTCTTATTAATATAAACAAATATAGGGGCACCTGGGTGGCTTAACAAGTAAAGCATCTGACTTGATTTCAGCTCAGGTCATGATCTCAGTGTTATGAGATCAAGCCCCGAGTCACGCTCTGCATTCAGTATGGCATCTGCTTGAGATTCTCTCTCTCCCTCTGCCCCTTTTCCCCACCCTGACATGCCCCTCTTGTGCTTTTTTTTTTTTTTTCTTTCTCTGACAGAGACAGAGACACAGGCAGAGGGAGAAGCAGGCTCTGTGCAGGGAGCCCGACGTGGGACTCGATCCGGGGTCTCCAGAATCACACCCTGGGCTGAAAGCAGGCGCTAAGCCGCTGAGCCACCCGGGCTGCCCAGCTATATATAATTTACAATAAAGAATATTATATGTTTTATCATTGTAAGTTCTGTGCTACATATCCTTTATATCAGTAAATTCTATAACCAACTTATTTATGTGCCCTTAGGGAGCCAGCAGTTGATCCTTGAGCCCGCACGGCTGCGCCCTGCGCCCCTGCCCTGTCGGAGCTCGCAGCGCAGAATGGAGGATGCGGAGGTGGCGCTGTCACGAGGGGAGACCAGCAGGTCGCGAGACAGGTAGGAGCGGTCTGGGTCTGCCGCAGGAAGCCCGGGAGTGAGCCCAGCCGCCAGGCCTTGTTCCTGGCCGCACGCGGTCCTCCCGCGCCTGTGAACTCTGAATTGAGGGGAAACGCAGGGACCGCGGGGATCCTGGAGTCCGCGCATCTTGGGCTCACCCTCGTCAGGTGCCCGTCCGCTCGCTCCGTGGCGTGTTCTGCGGCCCCGGGACGGACCGAGCCAGGTCCGAGGCCCAGGGAGGAATCTCCCAGACCCCCCGCAGCGAGCGGCGGGGAACCTCCTCTGCCTCTGTCAAGGGTTCTCCCCAAAGGAGGGCGCAGGGCCCTCTCCCCGGGTAGGGGGGAGGCGCGGGACAGGGACAGGGGTGGGGGGGAGGTGGGACAGGGGTGGGGGTGGGGGGGAGGCGCGGGACAGGGACAGGGGTGGGGGTGGGGGGGAGGCGCGGGACAGGGGTGGGGGTGGGGGGTAGGGGGGAGGCGCGGGACAGGGACAGGGGTGGGGGTGGGGGGGAGGCGCGGGACAGGGGTGGGGGTGGGGGGTAGGGGGGAGGCGCGGGACAGGGACAGGGGTGGGGGTGGGGGGGAGGCGCGGGACAGGGGTGGGGGTGGGGGGGTAGGGGGGAGGCGCGGGACAGGGGTGGGGGTGGGGGGGAGGGGGGAGGCGTGGGACAGGGACAGGGGTGGGGGTGGGGGGGAGGCGCGGGACAGGGACAGGGGTGGGGGTGGGGGGGAGGCGCGGGACAGGGACAGGGGTGGGGGGGAGGTGGGACAGGGGTGGGGGTGGGGGGGGAGGCGCGGGACAGGGACAGGGGTGGGGGGGAGGGGGGAGGCGTGGGACAGGGACAGGGCTGCCGGGGAGCCACGGGGAGGGCCGGGCGGGGCTCCCCTCCCGCAGCTCGGGCGTGGGCCTCCTGGGCCCCGCCCCCGCCGGTCCACGTTGCGGGAGGAGGTGGCCGGGTCAGGCTTCGTGGGCGCATAAGGGCCGGGACGAGGGCCCCGGGAGCCGCTGGGGTGCGTCCTGCACGGCTGCCCGGGGCGGGAGGCGGGCCGCCTGCAGGGGCGAGGGCAGCGAGGCACGACCGGACTGTCCCGTGGGGGCCAGCAGGCCTGGGTCGCGTGGTCCCGCCGGCTCCGCGAGCCCTCGCCACGCAGGTCGCCAGGCTCGGGCCGGCCTCGCTTTCCTCCTCCTCCTCCTTCCCCTCCTCCTCCTCCTCCTCCTCCTCCTCCTCCTCCTCGTCCCCCTCCTCCTCCTCCCCCCCCCCACGAAGGGGGGCTGAGGCCAGGCACGCGTTGGGGCCGGGGCCCTTTCCGGCCCAGCGCCCACCCGACCCCGACCCGGCGGCCTCCACACCGGGTCCTTTACCAGAACCAAGTAGCGTCGGCCTGGAAGGGAGCGGGCCCCGCCGACGCGGGACAGCAGGGACAGCAGGGACAGCAGGGACAGCAGGGACAGCAGGGACAGCAGGCAGGCCGCGGTGGGCAGAGGAGCGGGGAGCCGGTGACCCGCCCGTGACCCGCCGGGGACCGGCCTCCCGAAGGCCCTTCTGGGCCCTTGGCTGCCTGTGACTGATGGGTGGGGCGGTGACAGGGGGCAAGCACCTCTTCCTCAGCAGCTCCTCCTCTGCCTTCCAAGGGCCGCATTCCCCTCCTGCTGCAGACATGGGCAGAATTGCCCCCCCCCCCCCCAGGTGGCTGCACGCAGGTGGCACAGAGACCTAAGTGACACGTGCCTGCTGACTGGGGGATGATCCTATTGAAATAATAAAAAGCAGACAAAACACTGCCAAGCGACTAACGTGTTCTGAGTGGACACATCTCTAGAGTCATTTTCTCACCGGGGCAGGGCTGCCAGGTGTGCCCTCTGGTGGGGGAGCCCCTCCACACCCGTGGCTATTGAACGGGAAAGGTGGCCCCCAAACTGACACGGGGGCTGCCTTTAAACCCCACCCTGGATTTCCAAGAGAATAAAAAAGGCGAATAGGGATCTCTGGGTGGCGCAGCGGTTTGGCGCCTGCCTTTGGCCCAGGGCATGATCCTGGAGACCCGGGATCGAATCCCACGTCGGGCTCCCGGTGCATGGAGCCTGCTTCTCCCTCTGCCTGTGTGTCTGCCTCTCTCTCTCTCTGTGTGTGACTATCATAAATAAATAAAAATGTTTAAAAAAGGCAAATAGCCCATTAATCATTTCATATGGAATTAACATTAGGTATTGAATTAACATGCTAGTTTAAATTAATCATTACGTATTGAATTAACATGCTAGTTTAAATAAAATATTGTTAACATTTATATCTCAGCTGTTTCTTTTTTTCTTTTTTTTTAAGATTATTTATTTATGATAGACAGAGAGAGAGAGAGAGAGGCAGAGACACAGGCAGAAGGAGAAGCAGGCTCCATGCACCGGGAGCCCGACGTGGAACTCGATCCGGGACTCCAGGATCGCGCCCTGGGCTAAAGGCAGGCACCAAACCGCTGAGCCACCCAGGGATCCCCAGCTGTTTCATTTCATTGTTGAAAATAGGACACTAGATCACCCGTGTGACTCGCATACGTGGCTAACATTATACTTCAATTGTTTTGAGGGAGTATCTACCTATATATATCTAAGGGAATCCAGGTTTTTAAAAAACAACCAAAATCACAAACACTTGGCTTCCATGACTCAGTTATTCCAAGGGTTTCCTACCAAGGGTGGTGGGAGTGGCTGCTCTGGCGTGGGCAATAAGGGATGGGATGTCTGTAGAGAATTTAAAAACAATAAAACTCAACCAAAAGTCAGTCTGCTTTTTATTATCACCGAGTTGCTACTATAAACAACTTCAGGGTTGAATAGCACCTTCCTGCCCCGGGGGGAATGGCTCCTACAGCCCCCCACCCTTCAGATGCACACTGACTCCCCCACCTTAGTTTCTCATTAACTCCCGCCTCACCCCAGGTGCCCACTGACCACCGCACCCCAGGTGCACGCTGACTTCCCCTGACCCCAGGCGTCCACCAATCCCACCCCCAAAATGCCTTCATTGCCCCCACCATGGGCTTGGTGCTACACTAAGCACCCTGGGGCTGCAAAAAGCATAGAATTTAGGAAAGGCTCCTGTATTAGGGTTCTCCAGAGAAACAGAATCAATAAGATGTGTAGAAATAGAAAAGGATTTATTATAAGGAATTGGCTCATGCGATCATGGAGGTTGGCAGCTCCCAAATCTGCCGACCCAATGCCCCTGTTCCAAGTCCAAAGGCCAGCAGCTGTGTAGAACCAGGAAGATGCCCCATTTCAAAGGCTAGCAGGTTGGAGGAATTCTCTTTTACTTGGAGGCTCCATCTTTTCTTCTCTTCAGGCCTGCAACTGACTGGTGGAGGCCCACCCACATTATGGAGGTAGTCTCAAAGGCTACCAGTTCAAACACTAATCTCACCCAAAATACTCTCAACTCACCCAAAATAATGTTTGGCCAAATATCTGGGCACCATGGCCCAGCCGAGTTGACACATAAAATTAACCTTCACAGCTCCTCACAGGCTAGCCCCAGGGAAGAGGTAGGAAAAGGAAGAGTCTACTGTATCTGGGCTCCAGCGCTTAGCTGCCCCACTGCATGCGGCACAGTCCTGAGCAGCTCATTTGGCCTCTCTGTGCCCATGTCCCCTTCAATGCACTGGGGACAGTGATCATATCCATCCGGAGGCAACACATGTGTAAAGTGCTCAGGACCATGCCTGGCATCCTCGGTGCCACCATTGTTAGTCTTCTAGTGTGGCTGGGACTATGACCAGAGGAGCTGGGAGCAAAGAAAGAGAGGTAACCAGGGAGGCCCCTCAGGGGAGGGGGAGATTCTGATTAAGCTCATGATCACTTCCTGTGGCTTTGCAGCTCCTTTCATTGCATTTTAGCTTTTGGATCCAGGGCCCTTTGAAGGTAGATTTTCATCAGCTTGCAAAAATGTGTCCAAAACCTGCTTTTTCCTGGCTTAAGTGCACACATGTGCGTCAGATACCCAGGAGGCCTGGAACCACTTCCTCTGCAAGGCACAGGCATTCCTTATGCTCCTGCACCTCCTGGGTCCTAGGTTCTTCGAAACCCTGTATTTAGATGCTGAGCCTGGCTCATCCCCCTACTCCCCCCAACCCCCACCCCCTGCCCCATCCTTTAATCTGAACTCCTCCTAGCTGAGTGTCTGAAGTGAATCAATAGTGCTGCTGTGTGGGAGAACTGAGGCTAAAAATAGGCACCTTTTCATGGCAGGAGAAAGCAGAGTCCTTAGTAACCAGGACCTCAGGAAAAACGGAGGGAGTGACCCAGACCCTGGGGGCCTCAGGTAGATGAGCAATCATGGGTCCATTATGTACTTACTGCACATAGGGTACCCGGTGGGGCCTTCTCGCTTTTCTCATGGCTCAGAGAGAAGGGAATCTCCCATACTATCTCACACCAGGGGTGGGGGCGGGGCTCATCTGACTGGTAAGAACTTGACATCCACTGGGTCCCATCCACTGGGGAGCACTACGCTCCCTTCCCATCTCCTACTCTTGGATCCATGCTCATTGTGCCCTCAGGGGCCCAGGGCCAGTTTTCCCTGCAGAGGAGAGGAGCTGGGACTTCTTTCTCAGCTGTCCTTCCACCCACAAGGCAGTGTGTTAAGGAAACAGAGTAGGCAAATGGGATGGCTTTAGTGCAGGTTCAGAACCATCTTCCTCTTTCTTGCTGCCTGCCACAGCCTTTCTCTGGCACTGGGGTCCTTCCAGTTGTAGGTACCCCACATTATCGTGCTGAAACATGATTAATGAGAGACACAGAGAGAGAGGCAGAGACACAGGCAGAGGGAGAAGCAGGCTCCCTGCAGGGAGCCCAATGTGGGACTCGATCCCACGCCCTGAGTCCAAGGCAGACGCTCAACCAGTGAGCCACCCCGGTGCCCGAGCTTGCA
Source organism: Vulpes vulpes (assembly GCF_048418805.1). Taxonomy (NCBI): domain Eukaryota; kingdom Metazoa; phylum Chordata; class Mammalia; order Carnivora; family Canidae; genus Vulpes; species Vulpes vulpes. The sequence continues at coordinate 70,921,373 of NC_132795.1, read as the reverse complement.
CTCAATTTAACGAGGACATGGTAAGTGCCATGAGGCAGGTGTGAAATGTGTGCTTGGAGCTGAATTTTATGCAGAGGATACCGAGAACGATCTCCCCATTCCCTACGCTGAGCTCTTTGAGGAGAAGGATGGACAGAGTGACAGGGCCGAGATGTTCAGGTGGGCCCACACAGGTTCCTTAGCACCCAGATGAGGGCAAGTATGTCTCTGGGGTCTGGCCAACCCCTCACCCCAGGCAGTGGGCATGGGGGCTGTGGGAGGAAATTCGGAAGGAGGAAGGGGGCCCCTGGGGTAGGCACCCAGATTTGGATTTCACAGACTAGTCACATTCCAGAAATATCTGGGGAGGTAGGCCTAGGGTTGCTAACTTTTTCATTTCACCAAATAAGGAGGTTAAAATAGAAAACTACCATCGATTATCAGCAATGCTTCATGAGGGAAAGGGCATTTTCAACACCAAAATGTAGTAACAATTTTCTAAAATAGAATAAAGGGCTATGTTTCCTTTGAAAAGTGTGTGTAGGGGGGTGCCTGAGTGGCACAGTCACTTGGGCATCAAACTCCTGAATTCAGCTCAGGTCATGATCTCAGGGTACTTGAGTTTGATCCCTGCACTGGGCTCCATGCTCAGCAAGGAGTCTGCTTGGGATTCTCTCCCTCTCCCTCTGATCTCCACCTTCCCCCCCAGCTCATGCTCTTTCTAAGAAAAAAAGAAAGAAAAGTGTGTGTGTGTGTATTAATATATAATTATATATAGCTAGTATAATTGTATATAACATATAATTATACATAACTATATTATACATTTATTATGTTTTATTTATAATATTTTTTATCCCTCTTTTCCTCTTTTGCATGCATTTATAATGGTATCTATTTTTTTCTTATTTACTTATTCTGCAATAAACACCCTCCTGGCACTTGGAAAACTCACAAGAACACTCAGTAGTGCTGGGACATATTTTCACTTCATTTATAGAGTCATGGTTTGCAAGATCTGCTGTATCATCTATTCTGAGTAGACGTACTTTTGGCTCTGTTTAGGAACATTCCACTTGTAAACTCCGTCAGATTGTGCTCAACTTGTATTTATTTAGAACACCTGAGATGGTCACCAGCACCTGCACCTGGTCAGAACCACCTGTCCCTGTGGCCATGTCTGTCTAGACTCCCTCGATCCAGCCAGTGGAGAGTGAGGCTCCAGCTTCACATGGCCACACCCCAGCAGGTATGTTCATAGTGATCACTGCCATGAAACAAACAGGGCCTCAGCTAGCTTCCTGAGTGGATGATGCATTGCTCCACAAGCCACCTCGGTATATTGAAAAGTGATCCACCTAAGTCAGTGACCAGTACTAAATCCCAGCACTGTACCCAACCCAGAAAAGCATATGATGAGATGAGGAATTTGGAATCAGATTTTGCAAAAGGGCAAGGGCAGATGCCCAAGAGCAGTTGGACATCTCCTGCAGTGTTACCAGGTCACAGCTGTGGCTGGGGAGGCAGGGTTCCACACTAGAGGCTGCAAAGCTTAGGGGCTCAGCTTCCAGGGCATGGTTTTTTGTTTTTTTTTTTTTCCCCAGACATCACTGATCTTCATGAACTCTCTTCCTGGATTGCTTGGTGAATACAATAAAGCTGTAAATGGAAGACACTTGCAGTTGGAAGAGCAAATGAGTGAATAAAGAGAGTGAATAAAGAGCAATTGGCACCAAGAAAGTGCCCACAAAGTATCTCCCCAAGGCCTGGGGTAAATCCAGGGGAGTCAGGGCCTGCCCTGCACAGAGCAAGTACACTCAACCCACTTCTACCTGTGGTTCTTCGCACCAGCCCACCACTGCCCTCTCCCTAGTCTTCCCTGCCCTGAGCCCCCAAGATATGAAGCCAGAATGAAGGCTGTCACCAAACAAGTGTAGGAGCTCCTGGAAGGGCTTTGCTCTCAGGACTTCTGGTGGCTGGAACCTCTGATGCAGGATGACTGGCTCAGGGAGATGGAGGAGGATTGACTGTCTGGTTTGCTGCTTGTGCATAGTCACAGCTAGACGCCTTGTTCCATGCTGAATGCTTCACGTATGTTCCTGCATCAGATCCTCACAGCAACACCAGAAAGCAGGTACTATTCTCATCCCGATTTTACAGGGGAAAACTCAGGTACAAGGAGGTTAAGAAGCTGTCCTGAGTGTGCCTCCCAAGTGCAACAGTCATGCCTGTGCTTTGATTCATCATAGTCACTGCCTCCCAAAATGACATGGAAATTTTGAACCCCCAGCGTCTCAGATCTCCTTGATCTGATAATGTGAGGAGGATGTTCAGTTGACAGGAGTACCTGGGTAATTTGAGAGGTGTAGACATGCTCAGTCACAATAAGTTGTCCTATAATTACTGTCTCCTCAGATCTTCATGCAGCCCAGTGGGCAGAGAGCTGGGGTGAGGAGTCCATGGGGGGCAGGGGTCACCCTAGCTGGGCTGCAGAGGCTGCTCCCCCACTTAACCAGGTGTGTGAATGCAGGCCAGGTCACTTCTCTGAGCCTCTCTTCTCTCCTGGGTAAAGTGGGATAACGTTTCTGAGAACCTCGTGGTTTGTTAGGAGAAGCCAGTAAGTTGGTGTAGAACAGTGGCTGGCATCCAGAAAGTGCCCGCAAATGTCAGCCGCTGGGGCTGTTTTTGTTGGCTTGTTATCATTACTGCTATTATTCCTTGTGCAACCAACAGTGACCATTACCATTAGCCATTTAAACGGTGTCAGAAGGCCACAAAATATCCCAGCATCCACATCTAGCCCTGCGGTTACTATTTTCTCTTTTTTAGGATTCTTAAGGAAGCACGCATTGTTGCAGGTGGAAATCGGGGAGGGAACTTCATTATTCACTTTATGGAACCAGGAGAAATGAGTGTGCCTGGCTAGCCCTTCGCTATTCCCTGCTAGGTGCCAGGCCGGGGGGCTGAGAGATGCAGGAGCAATGCCTGGAGTCTGATGAGGGGCAGGGGAAAGGGTGGGTGCTGGGATGCCAAACAGGAAAGAGCCACTTAGGAGAATGACACCAGAAGCACATCTGCCAGCACAAGGATGGCGGGAGCATGGGCACTGTGCCCACACTTCCTTTGTATCAGTGCTTCTCAGACTTTATTTACATTGATGTCACCTGCAGGGCTTGTTAAGGCCCCACTTGCAGGTTTCCACCTGTTTCTGATACTTAGGTCTGGGTAGGGCCCAAGATTTCGCCTGTCTGGCAAATTCCCAGGCGGTGTTGGTGTTGCCGATCTGGGAATGTACCTGGAGAACTACTGCTTCAAACCAATGATCTTCAAATGTTTTAAAGCCAGGGAACCCTTTGATCAAATGAAATCTCTTAGGTGCAAAAATAAGGAGCAAGGTGATGGCATGGGGGCAGGGGTGCCCTGCTAGATACTTCCTAAGGCACGATTCAAACCGACTAGAAATTCTCAAATTCACTTTTGGCTTTAGGCCAGCCACCAGAGAAGGACCAGTCCAGGCCTCGTGTTGTGAACCCTGAAAATAGCTGGTTACAAATTGCATGGTACTTGGGGTTGGCTGTCCCAACAACCCTGTGTTTTAACAGCCTTCCAGATGCTTCTGAACTTGTGGAAGTTTGAGAACCACTGGCCCACACCACTTGCGGTGATGTTAGTTACTTGGGGATGGCTCTACCTCTGCGTCATTCTAGAGAAGAGACCCAGCTGTCCTGAGCTCCCTGTCTGCTGCTCCTCCACCTACCCCTCCCAGAACACTGCAAACACATCCAAACGTATGTCTGAACCCACCACCCTCTCCCCCAGCCTGTCTGCTTCCTGCGCTCCCTACTTTGGGAGCAACATGGTCATGTTGATTGCTCACCCTGTGCCCAGCTCAGACAGGAGCTCTATGCACATTAACTCCAAACCAAGGTAGATATTAGATTTCTCACTTTATAAGTAAGAAAATAAAGATTCCAGGAAGTGAAGCATCTCACCCAAGGTCACCCAGCCAGCATGAGATTCAAACCTATGTCTGGAGCTGGCATAGCAATTGTTTTACACCACCACACCACCTGTTCTTTTCCGCCAAAACCAATCACCCAGCAGACAAAACTAGACACTCACATCAGGACGCTTTACAAAGGCTTTGGCCTTGATTTATTTTAGTGGGCATTTGACCTCTTTAGAGAAAAGACTTACAGCTTTTATCAGCTGTGAGACAAAAAAAGATCACAAAGGAATTCCAAAATCCCATAACAATGAACATAAAAAAAGAGTAATATTCCACAAGCCTGTTTTCTAAACTAAGACTTTAGGAGAGGCTCAAATGTGTCTTGGTCAGTTCAGCTTTGCAGAAAGGGAGCATCTTCATCCCTTCCAAGGGCAGCTCCTTTCTTAAATTCAGCTGTGTCTGATAGGCCCCTCACTGCTGTCCCTTCATTCCTGAGTGTGCAGTGACCCCACGTGGCCATTTCCCAGTGCAACCACTTGCTGATAGTTCATTATTTTAAAAAATCATCAGATTGATGTCTTTTGTTAGAGAAGGCAGGCAAAACAAGCAGCTCTGAGTGATAGGCTGAACTTGTGGGAAAAAATGTCCTTCCAGCCAGCTGACCACAAGATCCTTAGAGCTCAGGAAGTGGGCTCGAGCATCCCCTTAAGGCAGTATTTGAAAGACAGCAACACGGTGATACAGTGATCAGGACAGCTAACCCCAAGTCCATTTCCACCCTCTCTGCACCTGCCCCTGGCTCCTTCCTCCACAGCACCACCAGCCCTCCCCTGCTCCCCAAGCCAACCTGCTGCATCCTAGAGGAAGATGAAAGCAGGCAGGCACAACCAGGAAACTGCTCTGGCATAACCTCCAGACTTAGGAAGTGGAGATGGGGGCCTATGATGTGAGAGTTGGGAAGGCCCGTGGGGGTGATCTAAGCTCCCCTTTATTTAATAAATAAAAGTAAGAGGGCTAGAAGTCTTAGAAAGTCTCTCCTTAAAGGCACCCAGCAAGGATTTGCATATGGCTACTAACACAGGTCAAGTCATGGTGATTTAAAGAAGGTAGGGGTTGTTTTCTCTCATATTGAGGCAGGGAAACAGAAAGGGACTCCATTTTTAGAAAGGCTCAATCTCTGCTGTTTTTCTGCTGGGCCCTATTTACTCATGGTGTATGTTTTATATCTGAATAAACCAAAGAAGCCATGTTCCCATTTCAAGGGGGAAGCAAGCAAGTTAATCACTTTCTGAGTTTTGTCCTAGGCCCTTCAACATTTGATAAACATCTAAGAAGAGCTGGATCCCAAACATTATCCGGGATATCAGTTTCAAACAAAACTTGGCTGATACTTGCACCCATACCCCCTGCCGTTGATGATTTGTGAAATAACACCTATCATTCACTTGTCACTTGCCTTTGATGGGACCCTACCCTGGATTCCTGAAGGAACACATACCCTGGACCCCTTTCCAATGTAAACCCCTAATCAGTGACCAGGAGACTCATTCTTCTGAGTCTCCTAGACATTATGTCTGATACATCTTATCACCAAACAATAAATTCTGTTTTCACTTTCTCCAACTTACATCTAATTTCTATCCTGTGCAAAGCCAAGACCCTCTTGGCTGGTCCTTCAGGAACCCCCTCTGGGTCTTCAGACTCAGCCTAAGTCAATATTAACTAAAGTCCCTCTGAGGTAGGTGGCCCAGATGCTATATCATCTGAGACCACAGCTCTTTTACCCTCTGCTTCATCAGCCCTGAAGAATAAATTCCATCCATAAGGTTACATTGTGATCACAATATGGTTGCTAGAGACTCACCTGTTGATTCTGAGTTCCATGCAGAAAAAAGAAAAGAGCAAGAGCAAAATCTCTCTTGCCAGAATTGAAAAGCTCCTTTTAAATAGCTTTTCCCATTTTCCAATAACTTCCCTTATTTCTTATTTGGCCATCCCTCTCTGTAAAAAGAGGTTTAGAATTGTAGTTTTGTAAGCTGGGCACATTGCTAAGAAAGAAAGGGCAGAGGCGCCTGGTGGCTCAGTCAGTTAAGCACCTGACTCTTGATTTCGGTCATGATTCCCGGGTCCTGGGATCCAGCTCTGTGTTGGGCTCCACACTCAGCATGGAGTCGCTTAAGGATTATCCCTCTCCCTCTGCTCCTCCACCTGGTCACTCTCTCTCTTTTTCTAACATAAATAAATAAATCTTTAAGAAAAAGAAAGGACAGGGAGAATGAAGACACAGACAACTAGAAGCTTCCTCTGTAACTAGTGGTGATTACAATGCCTACTATTTCTTTAGTGTCTACTGCGTTTACATGCACTGTCTCATTTACCCGCAGAGTAACCTGCCAGAATCTGTTATTCTACTTCACAGGGGAGAAAAACGAAGCTGAGTGAGGTTGTCCCCTGCACTACGGCCAGTGAGAGATGGGACAAAATCTGACCCTGGATCTTACTCCAAATTTCACACTCTTGAAACTGTGCATCATAGGGTTGATGAGGTTGAAACCAGCACAAAGTTTAAAGCTTGTTTTTCAGAGAATTGTTCCCCCTAATCAGCTACGGTGTCTTTCCAGACCCCACTAACAAGTCCGCCAGCTGTCTCTGCAGAATCCTGGACTCAAGGTCAGCTGATAATGGTTCCAGCCTGGCAACAGGCAAGGCCCCCGTGTTCCTTACCCAAGATAACAAGCCCAGCATCCCATCCAGGCTATACTGGTCCTTGAAGAATGCCCATGGCCTCTGTGCTTGTTCTAAGAGAAACTCTTGATGTCAGCAGCTGAATTACACCTTATTCTGACTCAAGTCTCCACCCCAAAGTGAACATGGGATGCATGTTGACTATATGTTTGCTCAATGCGCATGCTCCATCCTTCCTCGTGATTAATCATAAGCTTTCCCGCTCTTCTCATCAATACCTATTCAATCTCCTACCCTGAATTTCCCCTTTAAAAAAGCCCACTCCTTAACCCAGAACCCAAGAGATGGTCTTTGGACGTCAGTCCGCCATCTCCCCAGTTTGCTGGCCTCCTGAATAAAGCAATTTTCCTCTCAACCAACACTTGTCTCTGGAGTATTGGTTTTTGAGCAGTGAGCGGCTGAACTCGGGTTTCGGCAACAGTCCTAACATTACAGCACCAGGAGCAGGGGAAGAACCGCAGGACTCCTCCAGGTATTTTACCATAAGGGCTCCATACCAAAGCTGCTCCCTGAGCATTTATCACTGATCTATCCTTGGGAGTTATCATTGGTCCCTCATGGTAAGTGGTGAGAAACAACACTAAAACATTCTTTTTTAGGAGTAGGACCTTTCTGCGCCACCGCCCCTGTTGTAAAGGGCAGAGTGTTCAATGCAACAGTCTGGTCTAAATAAGCAAGTTTGCCCACGTGCATTTCTCCCAGACCCTTCCTCTGTTTTCTGCCTGGCTGCTGACCTTGTAATCGCAGTGAAATCTTCCACAGGTCTCTTGACTATTTCGGTTTGAAGTCTGTCATCTTTTACTATTTGCGTACTTGAGTCCAGAATTGTAAAAAAATCATTGAAATGTAGAAAATAGACCAATCCTTTTGGTTGTAAAAAAGGCTCTTGGCTTCAGAACAGAACTCCTTCCAGGGTTCCTTTAACTGGAGGTCTCCCGTATTTTTGAGTATACAATATTTTTAGGTATTAACTAGCTGGCAAAATCGCCTACGGACAGAGAAACTTAAAACGAGATTGTGTGACACACTGCCAAGTAACGATCATACGGGAATCACGAGACAGCACAGTATAGATCAGTGGGAAAATGGAGTTGCATTTATAACCAGAATTTTCCCACTAGTCTCTCCTCTAAAGCAAAGTCCAACTCTGCCTAGGATTTCTGATAATGAAGAGAAATGTTGACAGTCGGGCCTCTGGAAGCACTCTGCTCCACGATCAATTGCCTGGGCAATGGTGTTTGTGCTTTGTTCTCCTAAAGCCATTTGTCATGGGATCCCACTTTAGGCTTTTATTATTTGGGTGAAGTTCTTTGGAAAACCATCAGACACAGGCAGCAGGCCCGTTGGGAATCCCTGCGGGCAGCACACTCAAGCCTTGGCAGGACCGCAGCACGTCCAGCAGATGGCGCAAAACATCTCTTGTCCTTCCGAGGGGATGGTTCCCGAACCTGGCTGCTTCCTCCCTCCTTCCCTCCCTCCTGTTTTCTCCCTCCCTTCTCTGTCCCTCCCTTTCTCCTTTTATTCATTGATTCATCAAATATCTATGAAAGCTTAAAGCTGGGCTCTGTGCAAGATAGTGGGGAAATGCATTAGGACAAGGTCCTTGTCTTTGAGATGCCCAGGGCATATGAAGAAAAATACAACAGACAATTGAGGCTGACAGGTTGCTAAGGGAGTAGCGTCATCCTTGAGCTTAGCCTATAGGTTTTGCAGTTAGACCTGCCTTGTCTGTCTTCAAGTCCCAACTGCATGCTTACTGTGACTTTGTGCAAGTGCCTTAATCTCTCAAAGCCTCAGTCTCCTTCTCCACAGAATGGGGACACAGTAGATCACCCCATGAGGTTTCCATACCGTTGGAGTACATGAGTTGATATGAAACACTTAACACATAAAAATCCCCAAAATGTTATTTAACACATGTAACTCATTCTTTCATGCACGCATTTATTCCATAGGCATTTGTCATACGTAGCCACGTTAAAAAGACCATCCTTGTTTTGAGAGGCACGTTATAGATCGAAGGAACCCTTCGTGCTCTGGGGAGTTGTGCTTATGTGGATACTTGTTCAACATATTTCTGAATTCCTTCCCCAGTGAAAGAGTAAAAATCTGCCAAAACTAAAATTGTAAAATCAGCTTACTGTAAAGAGAAAAAAGCAGCCCCGATGTTAGCCAGGCTTGGGAGGACAGACTCAGAGCCAGTGGCAGGGTTCCAGGAAATAGCACTTCTCCCAAAGGTCAGGCTGCAGCAGGAAAATACCACCATGACCGCTTCTTTGAGTGACCAGTGCCTTCTAACCCCTGATGTCACAGACCCATTTTGCTCCTTTTCTCCTTTACTAGGGACACCAAAACACAGAACCACTGTCGCTTGGGAGGGCACCATACATTGAGCTAATCTAGTCCATATCTCCTCCTCCTGCCCCAGAAGCAGCAGCCAGCGCACCACTGACCCATTTCCAGGAGTATCCTTGGGCTAGTAATTGTGTTTGCTCACAGATGGTGGCACAGATGCCTCAGGCCAGACCCCATTCCCCCTTCCCTTAGGTTGCTGACTATTCCCTCCAGGCCCAGTGACGGTAGGGCAATCCACCAGTGGAATGGGCTCTGGGGCAGATGATACCTGTGCAGTCTTAAACATGGGTTTGAGGGCATGCCAATGTTCCATTTTTGGGACCTGGGCCAAGTAGTGAGTCTGGCCCTTTGCAGCCTGTGGGGCTGCTAACTCTGGCTCAGTGGCTGGTGGCTCAGTTGTTTGGCCAGGCAGTGCTAACTGCCCTTCTGAGGCACAGAGTGTGTCCCCAGTGCCATATTAGGGCATAATGGTCTATGGGATATCAGGGCCCTCAGTCTCCTTGAGTACACAGGGGTGAGAGATGCGGCCCCTTCCTGGCCAGGCGGAACATTGGGGCCTCTGTCTCATCATCTAGAAGTGAAGCACAGCATGCATGGTGCTGGGGTGAGAGCCCCTACTTCAAGACTGGGAGGAAGAAGAAAAGTGGGTCCCAAGAAAGGAAATCTGGCATGAGTATCCAGGAGGACAAGTTGTGAGTGTGATGAAATGTGTGGGCCCCCCACGTGCACAGCCCTGCCCCTCTCCTCCTCCTCCAGGCCTGGCACCGTGTAGATGCCTGAGCAACATCCCTCCCCTGCTGTCCACCCCATTTATTGAGTGCCAACCATATGCCAGGCGCTCATTCCACAGATTCTGTTCTTAGTCTCCTAGATCCTGCCCTGCATGGCATAGCTGGTGCTCCAGCCTTTGGAGACCATGTTTTCTGGCTCTGTGTTAAGAGCAGGGGCTGATGTCAAGTTAATCAGATGAAGTGATCTTGCTGAAACTGAGGTCAGGCCAGAGGCAAGGATCTGGAGGCCTGAATTAGCCTGTGGCCATAGCATTTCACTGTACTACTCTGGCTTGAAGCGTGAGGTTGGGCTCCAGCAAGGAGTTCCAAATTTTGAGTTGTAGCCCTCCCCTAGCCATTCAGAACTACGTTTCCCATGACAACCTATGCCATGCTGAGAACTATAGCACGTGTTCTTACTGTGTGCAGTGAGTTCTGCAGTTTTCTATTTTATTTCGTTTTATTTCGTTGCTTTGAAATGATGTTCACAACCCACTAAATTGACATCACAACACACTAACGACCCTGGGCTACCTGTCAGTGATGCTCCACAATGAACTGATGCCTGCCTTGTGCCAATGGCTCCACGTTTCCATTGGCTAAAGTGCCCCAGATCCAATGGAGCTCTAGGAGGGGCATTTTTGGTTACACAGGGGCTTAGGATCCCTTTCTTCCCACTAATCTGGGTGTGGTAATTTCCAGGGAAAACTCAGAATCCTCAAGTGGTTTCAAGAGAGCACTGAGCTGGGGGGCTTTCTGCCCAGCCTAAGGCCTTCTTCCCACCAGCAGGATATGGGGACCTAGACACTACTGGACCTGGGTTAGTCACTCAGCTGGGGTGAACACCTAAGAGTGACTTGTCCCTGAGCTCCTTTTCCTCTTGGCTTTACTGATGCATCTTGCCCTGACTCGGGTTGAGGCATCACAGTGCGCTTTGCTAGCTCATCTCCTGTGGGCTCTGCAGCTCTCCCCTCACTAATATGCACAGAAATGGCTCAATATGGCACATGTTAAGGAATAGTCCAGTAACATAATTTATTTGGGTGCTATATTTTGCTTTTATGTAACTTGATTCATGTGTTGACTTCAATTGCAGCAGCTACCTAGGGCCTGGGGGCCTCTCAGGGCCTGTTCTCCTGTAAACAGTGGCTAGGGATAGGCAGGGGTCCTGCTTTGTCTGGAGGTGGGCTGCAGGAAGAGAGCACCATAGAGCCAGCTCTGGGTACAAACCAGGTATCCCCAATCTAAGTCCCCCCTCCCTTCCTGTAGCTCCAAGGCCTTGGCTCCAGTCACATTGGTTGTACTCTTCTGGAAAACAAAACACCAAAAAAAAAAAAAAAAAAAAAAACATTACATTCCCCAGGAGCAATCTAATGGCCCTGGTTGTGAGCTGAGCTTTTAAGGGTCTGCTGTTTCTTTCCAGGGCTTGTTTATGCTAATTGCTAGGCTCTGCTCCTCAGGCTCGTACTGGAAATAAGACCTTTTCACAAAAATGCATTTCTGAAAGTCCTGAAGTGGTGAAGAAGCAAAGGAAGAGTGATCTGGAAACAGAGCCTGGACCTGCTCTCCTGTGCTGCCGCCCCTGTGTTGGTTCCATCCCTGGGAAGCCTGAGCATTTAGCATCTACCCATAGCTTTATCGTCTGTCTGGGGGGAGTTGCTGACACTGTTACTGCAAGGGGAAGAAATCTGCTGCCTGTTTCTGTTTCCTGTGCAAGCCTCTCCATTTCTTTTTTTCCCCTTCTTTCTGAAACAACGAACTGTTTCTGTTTTTTTCCAAAGTCAGCTTCTAAGGTTTCATAAGGAATACAGAGCTCTGACAATGCCAGGCAGTGTATCTCTGGGGCAGTCCTAGGTTTGAAGAGCCAAGGAAGTAAGAAGTCCCTTTTTCTTTGACAGAGCTGTCTCACCCTTCCTGCAAAAGGGATTGGCAAAGGGGGTGGGCCAGGCCCTGGAAAGAGCCTTTATGGAGTATATGGGTTTCCTGCTGCTGGTGGCGCAAATGACCACAAGTTAGTTATCTTTTGGTTCTGGAGGTCAAAAGTCTGACACAGGTCTCACTAGGCCCATATCGAGGTGTCCTCAGGGCTGCCTTCATTCTGGAGCATCTGGGGGGGAAAATCCATTTTTCCAACTTCAGGTTTGCCCTTGCCAGGCTGCCCACATTCTGTGCCTCGATTCTCTTTCATTTTCAACGCCCACAACTGCATCACTCTGACTTCTGCTTCTGTCATCCCATCTCCTCCTCTGACTTTCCTGCCTCCCTCTCTCACACTTTTAAGGACCCTTATGATTATATTGGGCCCGCTCAGATAAGCCAGATAGTCTCCTCTCAGAATCTTTAATTCATTCAAGTCTGCAAAGTCCCTTAGGTATGTAAGTTAACATATGCACGGGTCTTGAAATGAGGACCTGGACATCTATAGGGGCTCATTATTTTGCCTACCTCATGGGGTCTCAACAGCCTGTGGGCACTTAGCCAGGCACTGCCTCTCAGGGTGCCACCAATGAGGAGCATGGGAACCTGAGTAAGGCTTTCTTGCATGGCTCAGTCTGGGTTTGGAGGAATTGTTGTTACCAAGAGAAGTCCATCCAGTCCTTGCCTTGCGCCCTTATCCTGTCCCTCTCTGCTGACAGCCCCATACTTCTGATTTGGTCACAGACACAGGCTTTTGTCCTTAACACATTCTGCAGCCAGTGTGTTTCCCTGCTGGGAGTGATGCTGCAGTCTGGGTTCTGGGAAACGGACTCCAGATGGGCTGTGGTGTGCAGAACGTTTATTAAGGAATGCACCCGGAATCAACACCTGCAGAAGGCAAAGGAAAGCAGACCGAAGTGGGCAGAGAGAGAAGCCGAACCCAATGACAGCCTGGGTTGACTCCCCTGGAGAGCTCTGGAGCCTGAATGATCCTTGAGAGATGTCCAAGTCTAGCAGAGAGGGCCAGGACTTTGCACCTCCAAATTGGTCAGTCATGGGATGTAGGCTCCTTGGGAAGTCTCTGCACCTGAGACAATTCTGGAAGGGTCAGAGGGCTGTAGGCCACATGCTGCCAATGTGCTCAGCCACTACAGTGACTAGTCTCCACAGAAAGGGGTCTGGGCAGCACATCACAATGCTCACTACAGCCCACACCTAGTGCCTGTCAGACATAATGTGTATGGGAAGCAGATCCTTCAGGATTCTGGTGGGCCTCTTTTCCTGGAGGAAACTTCAAACAAGATCAGTAGGATGCTCTCCAGCTCCTGCCTCTGTTGCTCGTCTCAGGCCTCAGCTGATGAGCACCATCTCCCCACTGCACCATTCATTCCATTTCATTCTCCCTCATCTAAGTGAGCACCTCTGCTGGCCTCAGTGCCTTAACCAGACCCTCATCTCTGAGAAGTATGCGCCCCTGCTCTACACACCCTTCTTAGGCTTGGGTTGCTGCATTTTTCCCATCTTCAATTGAAACTGAGCAAAGGAGTGCCAAGGGGCACCTACATGGATCACCCAGGTTTCACACACAGTCCTCCCTTCCCCAGTGTGCAACAGACTTGCCTCCTCCTTCCGAGGTCAACTACCCCCCAACAGGATGGGGACTCTCTTCCTACTTGCTAGTCACTTTGACGTGTCTAGATGCAACTGCAGTTTGTAATCCAGCGAGTCTGATCGTGTTCCCAGGCAGAAATCTGCCTTTGGGAACCAAGACATCTGAACCTACAGAGCTCAAAACGAGGCTATGGGAAGTACAGATGCTCCAGGTGGCTCACTGGGAGTCACGGTAAGCAGCCCTTGGTTCCCAGACCTCTGTATTCTTCCTCCTGGGAACACAGTCCTGCATAAGGGGGCTGGATCCAATGTGTATCCTGCATCCTGGGGGATGGCATCCCGTTCTTGTAAAGCAGGGCCTCTGAGATGGCACTATTCCTTAATAGGCCATAGCAAGTCACCATCAGTGGCTCAGTATGTGATAGGAACCCAAGGCCACAGGCCACTCCTGCCTTTTTGCCATGAACAGGATCTCTTGAGCTTCCATGATATGTGACTCCCCATGCTGTGAATCAAACACTCCCTACACACGTTAATAGTGGTTCTGTTGGTGGGAAAGGTAAATTGATACCCAGAGTGTCTATTTCTGTCAGAGAAAATTACTGGCCCTTTCAGGGTAAAAGGGGTCTGATGTAGTCAGCATGCTGCCAAGTCTCCTGGAGGGATGAGGACATGTCACAGACTCGGCTTGTGTCTTGGCTTGTGTCTCTGTAGATGGCAGATTGGACATTTGGTAGCAGCAGTAGCTACATCAGCTTTGATAAGTGGAAGCCCATGCTGCCAGGCCTGTCCACAGCCTCCGTCCCTGCCACCATGTCAGCACTAGGATGATCAGTGTCAGAGCCTGGCTGCATCATTTTGTCCCCCCTGGAAGCTCAGAGCTTCTACTGGGTGAATGCTCTGCAGTTAACACTAACAGGTGACATGAGTCTCCTCACCCTCTGCCCACCTTCCCCATATGCCCACCCACATGCCTCTAGCAGACCCTGTCCCACACCTTCCAATCGTCTTCCTTCCAGGATCTTGAAGCCAGACAAGCCACTTGTCACTGCCTGTTGAGTCCATATATATTCCAATTTTGGCCCACTTTTCTTTTCACCCAAAATGGACAACCAGGTGCCCTGCCCCAAATCTGCCCATTGAGAGGTTTTCCCCTCCCTATGCTTTTTTTCCTTAAAGATTTTATTTATTTATTCATAATTGACATAGAGAGAGAGGCAGAGACACAGGCAGAGAGAGAGAAGGCTCCATGCCAGGAACCCGACGTGGGACTGGATCCCAGGACTCCAGGATCGTGCCCTGGGCCAAAGGCAGGCACTAAACTGCTGAGCCACCCAGGGATGCCCTCCTCCCTATGCTTTTGAGACCACCCTTGGTTGAGGCTGTAGACAGCTGCCACCTCTTTTCTGCTTATACAACCATATCAAGCCTACCTGACCATGAACTAAGGTTGGACTTTTTCTTCCTCCTTCATCCAGCCATATAGAATCCCCAAGGCAGATGCAGGTAGGAGCTGTGAAGGTGCACTGATGCAAGACTGGTGGATGGGGAAGAGATCTCGGCTACTGGCTGTCATCTGCTGTGCCCTCTGCTCTTGTTTGTGTGTGACTGTAGGTATACCACTTCCATCTTAAAATGGATTCTTGTCAGTGGGCACCTGGATGGCTGAAATGGTTAAGTGTTTGCCTTTGGCTCAGGTCATGATCCCAGGATCCTGGGATAGAGCCCTGCATCGGGCTCCCTGCTCAGTGGGGAGCCTACTTCTCCCTCTCCTGCTACCCTTGCTTGTGCTTTCTAATGAATAAATAAAATCTTTTAAAAAAAAATGGATTCTTGCCAGCCCACCCAACCTTATGATGTGAGTCTGTCAGAACCCAGCTCATCGTGGGCACTTGTGGCTTCATGGTCACCTTATACCCCATGGTCAAGAGTTCTGTCTCTGCCAGGGCACACTAGCATACCAGGAATGTCTTTTAAAAATATATAAACTGGAAATGGCACAGTGTTGCTCTCCAGAGGCCAAAGGGGTGAATGTGCTACAATTCTCTTACTGTGGTCTGCCATAAATTCTGCTCAACATCTTGCCCACCAATGGTCTATCTGCCTGGTTATATGGTCTCAATGTTAGGGATCCTTGCAGGAGCCTTCCCTGTCCCCTTGGGCCCCATCCAAAACTAGCAGCTCTTGATTCACTTTGCATGTGGGTTAGATATGCAACATGGTGCCTCTAAAATCTAAAGAGGCTTTCAAGATGCCATGCTTTTTTCTTCACTGTGGGAGGTGCAAATGATTTGTCCTTTACTTTGGATAGGATATCCTGTATGCTTCTCATTACTGAACTCCCTCCAAATTCCACTGATGTGGCAAGCCCTGAGTCTTTGTAGAGCTTCTTTCCCATGTTTTGGAGTGCATGTGTTTTACCTGGGCCTTCCATGGGCTAGCTACTTCTTGCTCATCCAGTTTGACTGGGATCAGCTCAGTAGTTCAGTGGACTGTTCTGCAGAACTGGATGGTCCAGACCTCCTCAGACTATTATGACAAAGAGCAGAAGGTCAACACTGGTCCAGAGGAAAGACTGTAAATGTACACATGTGAACGCAAAGTGCCTCTTTTCTGATAGGAAACGCATTTGCCGAATCAGTATCTATATACCATTTGCCTCAGCACAAGTCAATATGTCCTAGCAAAGACAGAACATCTGGCATCGCAGGCTGCAGTCAGGGCTAATCCTAAATTGAGTTTAGAGGAGTCTGCTCTCATTTGCCAGGCTCCACCAGGATTTTTCAAGGGCTAGACTAGTAAGTTAAATGGAGAAATGATGGAACCACTATCTCTATATCCTTTTGATATTTAATAGTGGCACAAATTTCTGCCATCCTGCTGGGGCTGGATATTGTTTTCATTTGCTATCTTGGCTGAGAGAGTGGGGGAATAGTTTCAGAGGCTTTCGCTTGTCCCTCCCTACTAGGATAGCTCTCACCTCATAGGCCAAGGGCACTAAAGTGTGTCTATTCTGTTTATACACTCAGCCACCAGAGAAATGGCCACTGGCGGAGGGCAGGGGTGTCTGTGAAGCAACCGACCCACAGTGACTTGGATCCTGACCCACACTGCATTTACTCCCTCTGGTCTTCATATGCTTCACTCCAGAAGGGGTACCACAATGGTGCTTTGTGGACTTGGATAACAATATGGACTTGCATCCTCTGTCCAAGAGTCCTTGATATGTGAACTATTTCTCTTCCCCTGGTGCGTTGTGGGCTGAACGAATGTCCAAAGGTGTCTTTGGAGAAAGGCCAGGAGAGATTTATCAAGGTGTTACAGTCCCCTTCCAACGTGGAGAGCTGGTTATCTTCTTCACTCAATAGATTCCGGGTCTGAAACGGACTCAGATACGGAAGTTGGCAAAGGACTGTGAATTTGTATTGGGGCAACTCTCCTTCACCTCTGGACTTCTTAATATATATTCTCAGCAGTAGACTGAATAGCTCCCTCATTGGCTATTCATCTATTTTGCCCCGGGATACCTTGTTTTAATATCCATCCTTGTGTGTATGGTCAACAGCATCTCTCCCTTTACAGCTGGGGCATTGCTACACAGTACAATAACTATTCACCTGGCTTCTGGCTGTTCTATGTTGTCATGTTGCTGCTATTGCTTTGGAAGTCCAAAATCCGAAAAACCATCAGTGGACTGGGTTCTCTTAACACCCTTCCCCTATCATCAGCTCTGGCTGGATTTTAGGGCTGCTGGGACTCCTTTTACTGGGGCACTCTCCCATCTCTTGGGGTCCTTGTTAGCATGTTAAAGAAATCCTGAGTCCTAGGAGGCTGCTTCCAAATTGATCAGTTCTCTTTTAAGCAGGTTATATTCCAATCGTGTTGAGAACATCCCAGAATCCTACCCCACGAAGTCTCCTGCCTTCTGCTGGTACAAATGGGGTAGGTCTATTCCTTTGGGATACAATACTCTCCCCAACCCCTTTATCAGGCTCAGAATATCCCCAGGAGAATTTCACTGTGATTTAACCCTATTATAGGCTTAGTAACCTTTGCATTATCTCTATGCTACTTCTGTGGATAGGTCATGTAATTAAAAAATAAATCTTTACCATTTGAAGACCATGAGATTGAGAGGATGCTTGTTACTGTAGCATCATATAGCCTATCCTGATACATCTGATTGCATTCTGAAAGAAGGGAAAGACATCTTTCAAGTGTCAAGGACATAAAAAGGAACATTTTTCCCAGAATAGTATGCCTTTTCTTTTTAAAACATGTTGATTCAATAATCATTCTGAGCATATGTAAGTAGATGAGACAGACA
Organism: Vulpes vulpes; assembly: GCF_048418805.1. NCBI lineage: Eukaryota > Metazoa > Chordata > Mammalia > Carnivora > Canidae > Vulpes > Vulpes vulpes. The sequence goes on along the minus strand of NC_132795.1, from coordinate 70,903,720 downwards.
ATTTTTTTCATATCTCCATGTCCTTGGTTAGTTTCACCAAATTCACTGGCTTGGGCCCTGATTTGCTAACATGGTCACTGGGCCTGGAGGGAAGCCCAGAAGAGGGTACTGAGGTGGGCCACAGGGCTGGGAGTGGGCAGATTTCTGGGCAAAAAGCCAAGTTTAAAACTGAGTTAAATAAAAAAATTAGCTTCTCAGTCACATCAACCACAGCTTAAGTGCTTAACAGCCACCTATGGGTACTGGTGACCATACTGGACTGCACAAATAGACATTCCCATCATTTCAGATAATTCTGTGATGTAGTGCTAAAGGATTTAAGGTTAGGCACTCCATGAAATACCTTGAAAATGCTCATGGGGATCCCTGGGTGGCGCAGCGGTTTGGCGCCTGCCTTTGGCCCAGGGCGCGATCCTGGAGACCCGGGATCGAGTCCCACGTCGGGCTCCCGGTGCATGGAGCCTGCTTCTCCCTCTGCCTGTGTCTCTGCCTCTCTCTCTATCTCTCTGTGACTATCATAAATAAATAAAAATTAAAAAAAAAAAGAAAATGCTCATGTATAAAAGAATACCAGTTTAGGTTTTCCCAAATTTAGCAACAATCCTCATAAATGGTATAACCAACAACTTGTGGAAACTAAAAGAAACTTCTAAATCATAAAGTTCTTTCAACAACCACAAGAGAAGTAGAATTTAAATATCATTCTCTCTTGAGAAACTAATACAAAATTATCATAGGAAGAGGCGATCAAAGTGAATGCAACCAAAAAAAAAAAAAAAAAAGAGGAGGAAATGTATCATAAAGGTGTCAGGCTATTAATAAAAACAGTTTTTAGTATTTTGCAATGAGTGTGGTATATCCATTTTCAAAATTTTTAACTTACTCCTTTTAAAATTCTAAATATACATTTTTATAACCTAACTCTGTATTTGCAATTTTATATTCCTTTTCTCATGAAGTCCTACTCCACTCACTTATTCCCCAAAAACTGCATAAGCCTCAGTTCTTATAAAATCTTATATGCCTTGGATAGAACTATTCTTAAAAAAGTAATTTTTGTTTTTAAGGCAAAGCCACTGACAGCCTCTTCCCTTATTTTTCTAATACTGAATTAAGCTGGAATAGTTCTACATCTGTACTGGGTTAAATGGTGTTCCTCCAAAATTCATATCCATATAGAACTGTGAATATGACTTTCTTTGGGGATAGTTTTTGCAGAGGTAATCAAGATCATGCTGGATTAGGGTGGGCTCTAAATCCAATGACTGGTGTTCTTACACAGGAGGAAGGAGACATGGACACACACAGGGAAGAAGGCCACGTGATGACAGAGACAGATTTGCTGTTAAGTTGCCACAAGCCAAGGACTGCTGGCAACCACCATGAGGTAGAAGAGCCAGGGAAGAATTCTTCTTAGGGCCTTTAGAGGAAGTGTAGCCATGCTGATGCCATGATTTGGGGCTTCTAATCTCCAGAGCTGTGAAACAATAGATGTCTGTTGCTTTAAGCCACTAAGTTCGTGGTAATTGGTTGGAGCAGCCATAGGAAATGAACACAATATTCTATGCATTAAACTGATCTAAATTCCAGTCGTTGTACCCTATTATTTGGGTGCAATTATTTATTAAAGAGCATTTACAACACTGTATGTTTTATTTACTTCAAATATCACATCTTAGATATAGAATTCCAATGAATGAAAAGAACAGTACAAGAATACATGAAGTAAATACTGCAACATTTAAGACTGGCCTCACTTAAGCAACAGGAAATGCCAAATACTTATTACATCTTTAACCACTGACTTGATCTTAAAAAATAAAAGGCCAGAATAATCTACATTAATGAATGTGATAACACATTGCCTATCTCTAAACAGATAAAAGCATAATTTTTAAGTTTATCTACTTTGACTTAATAGTTCAAACCTGCTCTTCTAATTAAGAAAAAAACACACGTTAAATTTTTAACTGGTAAAATCATTTCACAGCTATAAAAGATGCTAATGACACCATCCTCTACTAGCAAAGAACAATATACAAATAGAGCTTTCCGACCTATTAACAATTTTTTTTCCAGAGTTCAGTGGAAAACTGTGTGTATGGGTTGGGGGGATAGAGGGTGAGTAGTATGAGAGGTAAGATAAGCCAGTCACTGATCAAACTGTTAGCTTACAAAACTTGACCAAACCATTCAAGCTAAAAGACAAATAAATGACAAAGGTCCCAATGCAATGTTTCAAATGATCTCAAGAGTAAAAGGTTAGAGATAATCCATGTTGCAAATGCTGTTTTTGTCCTCAAGAGCCATACAGACCAACTCAGCTTTATGAGTTGGGCAGACTCCCTCAACAGATTCTGTTGTTACCTGGGCTCAGGCTCTTTCCCCGGGACTGTCTTACGCTGAGAGGCCTCCCTGCTCTGCAGAGCTACCCCTCTGCCACACAACTACAACAGTGGTTCTGCTGCTGAGCTCTGCACACACGAAGGCCTGTGCCCATGGGCCCAGGCCCCACTTCTGTAGAGAAATGCCTACTCGTCGGAGAATACATCTACCTCTCTTTTACAGGGACTGTAGTCAGAAATGCTAGTAGAGCTTCTTTAATCATTTTTTAAAAGATTTTGTGACATTTCAGCAATGTGGGGGCCTCCCTGATTGTGAAGAAACTGCTCTTCCTGGTCTGGCCAATTCTTAGAGACAACAAAAGACCCACCACTGAGCATACCCTTCCTATGAAGACCAGCCAATCCACAGCCCACACTCTCAGCTGCTTTCTCTATCTGGCTCTTATGCTCTGGAAGGCAATATTCCTCTGTCCTAATCACCCAGAGTCAGCACCACACAAATAGAGGTCAATCTGGCTTATAGCCCAGAGCCCTCTGACATTATCCAAGCTAGCCAATCCTAAGATGTTCATCTGCCCTGCCTGGCCTTTCCTGCAAAAACACTCCATTCTTTCCCAGCCCTCCTGTTTCTTCCTCCTCAGTGGCTCTGGTGTGTTTCCCTGTGGCTTTTGGCATGGCATTAGCTTTTCCATGTTGTCACTCGATTGCCTCCATAAATAAAATCCTCTGGGTATATTTTAACACAACTGATGCAGCAAGAAGGCTGACAGTTTTGTCAGAGGGGCAAGCCTCTTCACTGCTCCTGACTTGCTAAATAGATTCACTAAGTAGCCTGCACTGCCTATGAAAGCACAGCCAGCTGTTGGCATGCTTGTACTCTGGCAGCTACACTTATGCTGCACCTGCCATATGGTGACATGGTGTTCCAGCCTAACTTGTAGGAAGACCTCAAAGGCGTGTGTGTCTATGGTCCTCATTTACTCTTAAGCGCTGTAGCCTAGGCTGATGGGAATCCAAGTTCCCTACCGGGATAAATAACTGGACTCATAGCTCCCACATGATTGCTTACCCTGATATGCCTAATTTCTGGACTAATGACCCTCATGGATTAGGATAACTGGAAAACACACAAGACACACATGGACTTGCTGTAGCTGTGACACTTATGTCTGAGCTACTGGCATTTGCAGAGCTCTCATAGGCAAGAGGCTTTTCCCAACCGGGACCGAGAGTGGCTTCCTCTAACAGACTGTTGAGATGTAAGCCTGACTGACTAAGCCAGCAATGCCAAAGCCAGTCAGGCCTGCTCGACTGAGTTAGCTCTCTCCTCATTCTGTGACCAACTTATCCCATCACACTGATGCCAACTTCCTCCAGAATATCTTCCTTTTAGAAAGTGTCTCTGGCAGAAGTCCAAGTGTTAGTCCCCAGGACACTACAGGGATCCATCAGTAACATGACGTGAGAGCCCTCCTCATGGAAACCACGGATCCCAAAAGGCTTAACATGTTGCTTCAAGGGGTGCCTGGGTGGCTCAGCTGGTTAAGGCTTTGACTCTTGGCTTTAGGTCAGGTCATGATCTCTGGGTCATGAGATCAAGCCCCGCTTTGTGCTTTGCCTGGGTCCTCTGTAGCAAAGGCTGTAAATGTCCATTGCTGGGGGTCCCTGCTCTCCTTTCTCTGTGGGATACAATCCCTCTGAGGGGATCCCTCTTGGTACTGAGCTCCCCTGGACTGAGGGTTGGGGCTAATGTGCCTCAGGACCCAGGACGATGGCAGTTCTGCATGCAACCCATCCCTGGAGCACAGCTCCACTGAGGATCAGTGTACTGACTTGGTGCCAGCAGGGATGCTCTCAGCTAGAACTTCCTTCCATGGACAACAAAGGAGAACAAGAGAACCTCAGCACCTTCACCACCAAGGACTGCAGTAGCCCTAGTCAATTATTGCCACCAGCAAGCCCTCCATCGTTTGGGCCACCAAAGATCTCCACAGCCTTTACTGACACTGAGCTCATCTAACAGGCCTGCATGGAGACCGTGTCACTGTACTCTCCCCACAAGAAATGTACCCTACTCAGACAGTGCCCTCACAGCCCACCTTCAGATAAAAGTCTTTCCCCATCAAAGCCAGTCTGAAAAGGCTGGAGGTGGTAAATTCTCCCTCAAATGCTCAGACATCACTAGAAACACACAAAAAAGCAAGGACACATGACATGACAAAAGGGAACACAATAACTTCCAGCAACTGACCCCAAAGAATTGGAACTCTGTGTGAGTTACCCGAAAAAGAATTCAAAATAATTATTTCAAGGAAGCTCAGTGAAATTTAAGAAAACACAAGTCAGTGAATTCAGGAAAATAATGCATGAATAAAACAAAAAGTTCAGCAAAAAAATTAGAAATCATAAAAAATAACCACACAGAAATGCTAGAGGTGAAAAATACAATAAATTAGATGAAAAATGCAACAAAAAGTTTCAGTGAAGCTGGCTCAACAAGCTGAAGAAAGAATCTTCATGGGGTAGGTGAACATAAAGACAGAGAACTGGTATTATCTAATCAGAGGCCAAAAAAGAAAAAGAGTGGAGAAAACCTATGTGAGTTACTGGACATAAGCAAGCAAAAAAATATTCGTATCATGAATGTCATAGAAGGAGAAGAGAGAGAGAGAGAGATAGAAAATCAATTAAAGAAATAGGAAGAAAATCCCCAAACTGGGGAGAGATATGGATCATCCAGGCATATGAAGCTCAAAGTTTCCCAAACAGATTCATCTTGGACAGATCTTCACCAAGACACAGTATAGGGAAACTCTCAAAACTCAAAGACAAAGATGGGATCCTGGGTGGCTCTGTCAGTTAAGCATCTGACTCCTGATTTCGGCTCAGGTCATGATCTCAGGGTTGTAAGACTGAGCCCCATGTCACAATCCATGCTCAGCAGGGAGTCCCCTTAAGATTCTCTCTCCTGGGGTGCCTGGGTGGCTCAGCTGGTTATACCTCCAACCCATGATTTCAGCTCAGGTCATGATCTCATGGGTCCTAAAATGAAGCTCCATGTGGGGCTCCACATTCAGTGGGGAGTTTTCTTGAGATTCTCTCTCTCTCTGCTCCTCCCCAACACTTGTGCATGTGTGCATGCTCTAAAATAAATAAATCTTAACAAAAAAAATATTTTCTCTCCCTTTTCTCCACACCTCTTGCTCTCTTTCCCTCTCTAAAACAACCAATCAATCAATCAAAATGAGAAGTTTGAAAACAGCCAAAGAGAAAAAAGACATCACATACAAGGAAACCTCAGAAGCCTATCAGCAGATTTCTCTGCAGAAACCTTGCAAACCAGGAGAAAATGGGATGAAGAAAAAAAACTGCCAAACAAAAATGTTTTGCCCAGCAAAGTTGTCCTTCAGAAGGAAATAAGAAATAAAGACTTTCCCAGATACACAAAAGCTGAGGGAAATCACCACTAGACCTGCCTTACAAGAAATGCTAAAAGAAGTTCAAACTAAAACTAAAACTAAAGGATGCTAATTAGTAAATTAAAGCGTAGAATATAAAATTCACTGGTAAAGATAAATATATAGTCAAATTCAAAATACTCTTAATCAAATCGCTTTGAACTCTAGCATCTAGGTTAAAAGACAAAAGTGTTAAAAAGAACTACAGCTACAATATTTTGTTAATGGACACACAATATAAAAACAGGGAAACTGACAGCAACAAAATAAAATGTATGGGACAAGTAAATGTGTAGAACTTTTAATGCAAATTAAAGTTAACTTGTTATTAGCTTAAATAGACTATTAAAACTGTAAGATATGTTATGAAAGACTCATGGAAATCATACAGCAAAAACCTATTAACAGATACATCTATGATAAAGAGAAAAAAATTCAAAGCATACGACTATAAAAACTCACTAATTCAGAAAGACAGACAGTAATAGAAGAAAAAAAAGGAACACATTAACTATAAAATAATAATAATTCACAAAATGGTGATAGTCACTGCCTATTAATAATTACTCTAAGGTAAATGGTTTAAATTCTTCAATTAAATGACATAAAGTGGCTAAGGATAAAAAAAAATTAAGACTCAACTATATGCTGCCCACGGGGACTAAATTAAGCTTTAATGACATTCGCGGGCTAAAAGTAAAGACACAGAACAGGATATTCCATGCAAATGAAAACCAAAAGAAAGCAGAGGTAGCTATACTTAATGTCAAATAAAACAGACTTTTAGTCAAAAGCTGTAACAAGAGGGCACCCAGTTGGTTCAGTGGTTTAGTGCCACCTTCAGCCCAGGATGTAATCCTGGAGACCCAGGATTGACTCCCATGTTGGGCTCCCTGCATGGAGCCTCCTTCTCCCTCTGCCTCTCTCTCTCTCTCTCTCTCCCCCCCCCCCATCTCTGTCATGAATAAATAAATAAACAAATAAATAATCTAAAATAAAAAGCTGTAACAAGAAACAAGGTCATTATGCAAAGACAAAGGGATCATATAACAACTGTATATATAGATACCACATATCAGGTACCACATACCTGAATATTTAAAAAAAATTATTACCAGATCTGAAACTAGAAACAGACAGCAATGCAAGAGGGGACTCTAACCCCATTTTCAGCAAGGATTTCATCTAGAGGAAAATCAACTAGAAAATAATGGGCTTGAACTATACTTTATACCAAATGGGTCTAACAGACATACTGAATATTCTACCCAACATCAGCATAACATACATTCTTCTCAAGTGTATATGAAATATTTTCCAGGACAGATCATGTATAGGTCACAAAACCAGTCTTAAGAAACTTAAAAGATGAAATGTTATGAATTATCTTTTCCTAACACAATGATAGGAAGCTAGAAATCAATAACAGGAAGAAAGTTACAATATTCACAAATATGGAGAAATTAACATACTTTTGAACAATCAATGTATCAAAAAAGAAATCAAAAAGGTTTATCTTGAGACAAATGAAATGGAAACATAGCATATTAAAACTTACAGAATGTAGCAAAAGCAGTTCTAAAATGGAAGTTTATAGCAATAAATGCCTACATTAAGAATAAAGAAAGATATCAAATAAACCTAATTTAAACTTTAAAGAACTACGAAAAGAAGAACAAACTATGTCCAACGTTTTCAGAAGGAAGGAAATAATAAAACTTTAAAGAACTAGGAAAAGAAGAACAAACTATGTCCAAAGTTTTCAGAAGGAAGGAAATAATAAAAATAAGAGAAGTAAATGAAATAGACACTAGAAAGACAATGGAAAGGATCAATTAAGAGTTTTTTTTAAAAAAGATAAAATTGACAATTCATTAACCAGACTAAGAAAAAAGTGAGAAAGAGGAAACACCACATATAATACTATAGACATACAAAGGACTGTAGGGGAGACTACTGTGCTGTGAGCATTTATGTCAAATGACAGGACTTAGAAGAAATGGATAAATTCAAAGAAATATACAAATTACCAATACCAAATCATGAAGTAATAGAAAATCTGAGTAAGTCAATAACAAACAAGGAGATTAAATATGTAATCAAAAATTTCCTAAAAGGAAAAGCCTAGAATCAGATGGCTTCACTTGCAAATTATATCAATCATTTAAATAATACCAATCCTTCTCAAACCATCTCAAAAAAATGGAAAAGTGCATCTTTCCAAACTTACTTTACAAGGTCATTATTGCCCTTACACAAAACCAGGTAATGGACACTACAAGAAAAGAAAATTACAGACCAATATCCCTGATGAAGACAGACTTACAAAATCCTCAACTAAATACCAGTCAGCCAAATTCAAGAGCATATAGAAAAGATTTACCCTTTATTTACATCATGATTTACATCATGATCAAGAGGGATTTACCCTTGGGATGCAAGGAAGGTTCAACATATGCAAATCAACCAATATGACATCCACATTATCAGAATGAGCTTTTCAATAATGAAGAAAAATATATGACAAAATTCAACAACTTTTCATGATAAAAACTCTCAATAAGTTAAGTGTAGAATGAATGTTAATGTCATAAAGGCTACGTATGATAAGCCCATAGCTAACATCATACTTAACAGTAATAAGTTAAAAGTCTTTCCTCTAAGGTCATGAGTAAGACAAAGATGTCCACATTCACCACTTTTATTAAAGATGGTACTGGAAATCCTAGCCACAGCAATTGAGCAATAAAAAGAAATAAAAAGCATTCAAACGGGACAAGAAGTCAAATTATCTCTTATAAATAGAAAACCCCAAAGGTCCCACCAAAAAACTGTTAGAACTAATCAATGAATTCAGTAAAGTCACATGATACAAAATCAATTGTATTTCTATACACTAACAACAAATTATCAGAAAGAGGAATTAAGAAAACAATCCCATTTACAATTGCATCAAAAAACAATAAAATACATAGAAATAAGTTTATTCCAGGAGATGAAAGACTTGTACATTGAAAACTATGAGACACGGATGAAAGAAAATGATGACACAAATAAATGGAAAGATATCTTACCTTCTTAGATTGGAAGAATTGATATTGTTACAATGCCCATATTACCCAAAGTAATCTACAGATTCAATGTGATCTCTATCAAGATTCCAATGGAATTTTTCACAGAAATAGAAAAAAGTCCTAAAATTCTTATGGAAGCACAAAAGACCCTAATAGCCAAAGCAATCTTAAGAAAGATGAATAAAGTTGGTAGCATCACATTTCCTGATTTCAAACAAAATTATCAAGTTACGGTAATTAAAACAGTGTCATGCTGGCATAAAAAGGCACACAGACCAGTAGAACAGAACAGACAGCACCAAAATAAACCCATGCAGATATGGTCAAGTAACCCTGACAAGGGAGCCAAGAAAACACAATGGGAAAAAGATAGTCTCTTCAATAAATGGTATTAGGAAAGCTGGGTATCCACATGCAAAAGAATGAAAATGGACATCTATTTTATACCTATAAAAATTAACTCAAATTTGGTTAAAGACTTAAATGTAAGACTTGAAACTGTAAAACTCCTAGAAGAAAATGAAGAAAAGAAACTCCTTGATACTGGTATTAGCAATGATTTCTTTTGGGGTAAGATGCCCAAAGCACGGGCAAGAAAAGCTAAAATAAACAAGGAGGACCACAAAGTATTAAAGTATTTTTGTACAACAAAGAAAATGATTAATAAATTGAAAAGGCAATCTATAGAATGGGAAGAAATATTTGAACCATACAGGAAATGAAATGAACTCATATAAGGAATGAAATTAGGATTTCGAAATCTCTGCACCCTCTGTTCACTGCAGCTTCTTCACAATAGTCAAGATAGGGAAATCTTAATGTGTTTCAATGGGTGACTGGATAAAGAAAATCTCTCTCTCTCTCTCTCTCTCTCTCTCACACACACACACACACACACAGTGGAATATTATTCTGCCTTAAAAAGAAGGAAATTAAAAAAAAAAAAAAAGAAGGAAATTTTATCATTTGTGACAACAGGGATAAATTATGCTAAGTGAAGTAAGCCAGACACAGAAAGACAAATACCATATGGTAACACTACATATGGAATCTTTAAAAAAAAAAAAAAACAACAAAAAAGCTGATTTGATAGAAATAAGGAATAGAATGGTGGTTGCTAGGGGCTGGGGAGAGGGGGAAATGGGAGATGTAGGTCAGAAGGTACAAACTTTCAGTTATAAGAAGAGTTGGTTCTGAGGATCTAATGCACAGCATAGGGACTAGAGTTAATTATACAGTATCATGTTCTTAAAAGCTGCTGAGAATAGATTTTATACATTCTCATTACACATACACTGTAAAGTGATGGCTGTGTTATCTCAATGTACATGTACATCAAATCATCATGTTGTACACTTTGAATATACATAATTATATTCATTCATTTTTAATAAAGCTGGGGAGAAATTTCTGATTGTCCTCCATTTAAAGGGAGATACGTGTTCAGATGGCTAACAGATACATGAAAAGATGCTCAACACCACCCATCAGGGAAATACAAACCAAAATCATGATGAGATACCATCTCACACCTGTAAAGATGGCTAAAATTAACAACACAAGAAATAATAGGTGTTGGCGAAGATGTGGAGAAAGGGAATCCTCCTGTATTGTTGGTGGGAATGCAAACTGGTGCAGCTACTCCGAAGAACAGTACTGAGGTACCTCAAAATGTTAAAAATAGAAACTACACTACAATCCAGCAATTACACTATTAGGATTTACCCAAAGGATATAAAAATACAGATTTGTAGGGGTACATGCACCCCAGTGTTTATAGCAGCATTATCTACAATAGCCAAACTATGGAGAGAGTGTAAATGTCCATCAACTGATGAATGGATAAGAAAGATGTGATATATATACATACAGGATGGATATTATTCAGCCATCAAAAAGAATGAAACCTGTCATTTGCAATGACATGGATGGAGCTAGAATGTATTATGCCAAGTGAAATAAGTCACTCAGAGAAAGACAAATACCATATGATTTCACTGATGTGAAATTTAATAACTAAAATAGATGAATATATGGGAAGGGGGAAAAGAAAAAAGGAGAGAGGAAAACAAGCTATAAGAAACTCTCAATGATAGAATAAACTGAGGGTTGATGGAAGGAGGTGGGTGGAGGATGTGCTAGATGGGTGATAGGGTAACAAGGAGGGCACTTGTGGGGATGAGCACTGGGTATTGTATATAAATGATGAATCACTGAATTCTATTCCAGAAACCAATATCACACTATATGTCAGGTACCTAAAATTTAAGTAAAAAAAATAAATGGGGGTGTGTTGCCCTCATGTACATTAAAAATTCATTACATGTTAGGCCCTTTAACAAGTTTTCCCCCTCCCTTTATAAATTTTTTTATCTTGCCCTCATCCCACAAGGGATATAGGCCAGATTGAGGGCACATACTTTCTTGGGACCCATTAATCACAGACATTCCCACAGGCCAGGTGGCTGCTCAACTGTTAAGAGACCCAAGTGAACCTAAACCAAAAATCAAAAGCAAAAACTGCCCAGTGTAGCTGCCCACCGTTCCACTGACCGTTGGTCTTATTACTGCTGGTCTGGTTGCTTTCATTGGTTTGCAAACACCTCAAGTAAACCACTGTTTCAAGCAAACATATCAAACCCACACCAACCTGAGTGGGTACCCACTTAAAATGGATAGATACTCCATGTCTCACACCCCAGACAACATCACTCTGGTCAGAAGCTCACTACTCAGATAACATCTCCCAGACCATAAGCTTGCCACTGGAGAGAACTCTACCTTGGACACTAGAATTTATGCCCATGGACTACCTTTGCTAAGTCACAAATTAGACACAGGGCATTTTTAGTTCTCTTCCTTCTATATTAAGAATTCTATTATGTTTCTGAGCTTCCTGCCTGTTTAGTGCATTGCCCTGGTATATTCCTTGCTCTCTGCCAAAACACACACTCCTACACTCTCATGCCTAAAGTGAAATCTGATAGAAGTTACTATCTGTACAGTATTCCAAAAAATGAATGGTGATTATTACTTTCCCCAGGAACTCTCAGTCAACCCCTGAAGTCTCTGGGAGAGGACCACTCACTCACTGTCCACTGCCTTCTCCTATTGCCCTCTCCAGCTTTCCACCAGAACCTCCTGCCCCATGTCTCCAATCATAATACTCCTTTCCCTTGGTTACACATACTCACTGCTTAATCATTAATTTATTTACTAAATTATCACAGGCTCCAATAGCATAACTGCTGGACCTGCCATCTTGACTCAAGAAACATATCAAGATATTATTACCACACTCACTTTTCATATAGTTTACAACTCCACCCAGATAGTGTTGAAGACCCCCCAAGATTCCAGATCTATGATCCTGGCTAATGTGTATAAATGGGAACCTTAGTTATAGACCAGCCTCAAGGACTCCCTACACCCCTGCCTATGCTTCTCCTTTCTACTCTCATAATAAAATGCTTTCTGTTCTGTTTAAGCTAACATATGCCTTACTCATTTATGTCTCCATTCTTATCACTCCAAAGATTCCTTAATATGATGTCACATCAGAGGGCCAATTGTATTAATCATGTGTTTAAGAAGTATGATATTTTGACAGCTTGGGGGCCTCACCGGCTGAGGAGACCAAGGGCTGGTCTTAGGCTGGTCTTGGTCTTGGGCTGGTCATTCAGAAGAAGCAAAGGGCCCACAAGCATACCTTTCATATGAGAATTAACCAGTCCAGAGCCTAAACTCTGAGCCACCTTCTTTGTCTGGCTCTTACAGTCTAGGAGAAAAGAGTCCTTGGCCTTAATCACCCAGGGCTCACTACCAGACAAGTAGATCCCACCCTTATAATCCAGAGTCCACCACCATCATCCAAACTAGACAGTCCTAAGCTGTTTCCACTGCCCTGCCAGGTGTTTCCTACCAAAACACAGTAAGGGCTCTTCCCCTCACTCCTGCCTCTGCCTTGTGGCTCTGGTGCTTCCCCATGCGGCCCTAAGTGCATGCCTGTCATTTCTAGGGGAAATATGAGTAGCAATGAATTTTCCTTTCAATGCCATGGACCTCTCTGGCAACTTTAGAAGTTAAGTCTTGGGCACAAATCGGAGCTAATGTCCCAACTAGTCCACCCACCATGGGGGCACTTGAATTTCTTCACTAGTTTATGCTACTGCAATATTCTAATTCAATATGCTAATGTTCACCCAAAAGCCGATACACTACTAAAAGCTATTTGACTAAAAGCAGATTTGGGTACATTTTTTTTTAGCAGTTGAAAGGCCAAAGTTAAGGTGAAGTTAAGGCAAGGAGCTGCAAAGTGGAAAGATCTCCCACAAGTCAGAAGGCAATGCCTCAGAATGAAACATTAGTCCTAGTAGGGATGAGGTGATACTGGGCAACAATCAGGGTTCAATTTTTCCCACATGACTTGCATAGCTCACCCTACTCATTCAGATCTAGCCTCCCTGGTTTTAGTTTTGATGAACTATAGAATCAGAACAGGGTCTTTTAGTAGGGGCAGAGCTACAGACAAATAACTTTTTTTCTGCAAGCTGCCACTGGCATCCATGCTGAGAATGAAGACGGGGACCTCTCTACCCTATTCTATAGGGGTATTTAGAAAAAATAAAAACCCATGCCTTAAACAAACAAAAACCACTCACATTTATTTTCCCTCCTAATGCTTTTTATTCCTCATATCTGTCAAATTATTTGACAGATAGCATCTAAATTTTAAGGAGTGGTATCTACCAAAGTAGATACATAAAAGGAGAAAGGAAGAAGAAACAGATGAGTACAATGTAAAAGCCATAATGACTTCTATGTAATACAGCCAGGTCAGGCAATGGAGTATTTTGATTATAACAACTGCCAGTTTTCAAATAATTTTAGGACAAAATGATAATATCACAGTTCATGGTAATTCTACCATCTATAATTTTGTTCCCTGATGATTCAAAAGTCCTGTAGTAAGACCTGATATGTGTTACTAGTTGAGATACAATTTACTAAACAATCTTGGTGTCTTTTGATATGGGAGATAGGGGGGTGATGCTTAAGAGAAGAAAGGACACCTTTAGGGTTATAAAATGGGATAACACTTCCAAAAGTTGGCACATGAACTGGTTATGAACCACTTATTGTGGTTGCATGGATAAATCTTAAAATTTAAAAAAAATTTAATTCAGAACTTTAAAAAGTATTCTAACATTCTGAAGATGAGCAAACACAGGGAATGTGATACCCTAAAAATCTCATGAGCTTTCAGCATACTGCCCATCAGGATATCAGCTGTATTTCAGAGACGTAGGCAGGGATGGAATTATGAGTCAAGCCACTTAGGAGACTGAAATGGAAAAATACCTAACAGAGTGTACAGAATGTACTTCAAGTACTATACTTAAAGAAGAAAAATTACTCCTCCACACTGTTATTATTACTCTAAGTAGATTCTGTTTTTATTCTGATGCAACTAGACCGTTAGTGTTGGAACATTTTCAGTAAAATTAAACTTGAATGTTCTGACTCTGAATGAGATCTTATTTTCTGAGAAATATTAGACATGACATCTCCATGATAGAAAAGAGGTGTGTGTGTGGAGGGGAGCTGTTCTACTGCTTTAGCTAAATTAGTAGCAAAATGAGCAAACTAGAGTTTAGGCTTCCTTAAATTTGTAAAAGGAAGCTTCTCTCATAATATGACTTGAGATATTATTTCCCTGGTCCAACTTCCTGAGAAAGAATGTCATCTGAAAGGTACCTGGGTGGCTCAGTCAGTTAAGTGTCTGCCTTAGGCTCAGGTCATAATCCCAGGGTCCTGGCATCGAGCCCTACAATGGGCTCCCTGTTCAGGGAGAGTCTGCTTCTCCCTCTCTCCTTATCTCCCTGCTCACGCTCTCGTGCACACATATTCTCTCTCAAAGAAATAAATAAAATCTTTTTTAAAAAGAATGCCATCTAAGTGCTCACGAAGTAGCCATCTGCTCCTGCTCTGCTTTAGGTAGACACTAGATGCTCAACAGAGCATGAAGTAGTCACAGTCCATTCCCTTGGGTGTCAAAAGACAAAGACAACAGAAAGTTTTGCTGCTCTATTTACATCATTACTGACAAACAGGCTTTTACACCAGAATACTCAGAATGAGAAGACAACTCAGAAAGAGGCAGACATAATTAGGAAGAGATACGTTATAGCTCTGGTCAGAGATCTGTGCCAGTTATGACATATCAGGAGTAAGACTGAGAAAGCAACAGCATCCAATGGGTACAGGAGAAGCCCTGGTACTCTGAGCACAGAGACTTAACTTCAGGAAAGCTCCTGGAGAAACTATGATTACAATGTGGTTATTTTACATATTCCCAGATGGAAACAGCAATGATAAGGTTTCAGGGTAGGAAAGATTCTCCAAAAGAAAAAGAAAGAGAATGGTCAGTACATACCTATTTTCATGAACCATTCCTAAGAAAGGTCCTCTCACATATTAGATACAGTTTTGCTTTCTTTTAGATGATCAGCTTAGGATACACAGCCTAAAACTGCTGGATATTGTCATTAACACATGAATCAATAAAATAGTTTAAAAATCACTTGGCCAAACAGCTTTTAAACCATGTTCAAGATGAAATTTGAGATTTGCAATAAGTGAGGCACTAGAAACATCTGACTGGAAATACTTTCACATTTTCTCTTTATGACTAAGTTACACAAGAATAGTATTTTCTCACTCCCATAATGGAACTGAGCTTTAGCTTGAAAACTCCAATGAAAACAAAATACAATCATAGAGTCTTTCTAATAAAATGCTTGATGGATTGATAAACAACCAACTTTTGACATTATGAAATATATTTGTTAAAATTCAAATATCATATACCTTGAATGAATAAAGAGAAACTTAAAACTGTGATTTATTCCCTGGTCTGGTTCTCATCATCTTTTAGTTAAGACAATCCACAGCATATACCAAGAAGCCAACTCAACACACCAGCTGGTTAGGCCAGTGAGGACAATTCAGTATCTCAGGTTCAAGTGGTTATTTCAATTAATACTACCAACATCTGTTAGAGGTTGAAGTTGTCATTATATGGTTCTTTAACAGATAACACCAGGTCTTATCACTTCTACAACTTCTTTTCAAAAGACACAAAGCCAATTTTTAGGTTGAGGATGGAGGAAAAACTTGCCGAATATTTACATCCCATAACCATCTCCCTCTTCTTGCATATTGTCCTGATAGGTTTTCCTGGAATAGATAAATTCCCATTCCACATGAGCTTTTTAATATCTTCATATATGAGTGGGTGGATGGTAAACTCAAATTACTGATGGGCCTAATTTCCAATGCAAATCCATTAGAAAGAGGGCTATTTTCTCAATGCTTTGTATCTACCAATTTAATGAGATAGGGTTATGCTTTCAAGGAGGTTTTTATTTTTTTTTGCACTAATTTGACTATGTTTGACATCCCAATGCATGTACAGTATTAGCTAACTTTTGCTCACTCTTCATTGAGTGTGTATAAATATGTATCCTTAAGTCACCATACTGTTCTCAGATTTTCTATATCCAAGGTACACCTTTGTGTATTCTGACATTCATTTGATTACAACATGCAATGTACAACACCTGAACTACTGCAGGACACAAAACACAGTTCTATCCGGCAGCTACTACTTCTTGGGTGAGGACTAATTTTGGCTCCTGCACTGGACAACAGTTTGATTCCTCAATTTCACAGACAACTTCACAGTGACACACAAAGCCTAAGTGCATTTTCCGTTAGCCTGTGCACTGAGAAATCTGCTTCTAGATAAAAAATGTGGTTTCCCCTTACTGTCTAGCCACTAAAGCATGCTGTTTCCATCTGGTGTAGCAAAATACTTTACTGGGGAGGGAGTCCTTCTTTCTTGCAAAACCTAAACCACTCCTCAACCATCTGTGGTGTTCTCTGCTGTTAGCGAACTACAAAGTAGAGCATCTGCTTCAAAGAGATTCTCTTAGGTTCTTTTCCAACCATAGGCTCTGTTCAAACTTCCCACTAACCTTGTACACAGTCAGGTTCCACCAGGCACAGACTTTTAACATTTCAGTAGGAGTCAATGTTTGCTAAATGTTCCATTTTGCAACCCTATCAACAAGCACATTACAAAGCATGATGAATGGGATGCTACTCGTCCATGCCTAGCACTCCTCAAAAATGTACAAGGGCTCCCAGAAAAAATCAATTATTTCTCTCCCTGCTATTAACCAGCTCCTGCCGACTATTCATCTTACGAGTGATGATGACCAATATTCGCCGAATGGCAAGCAGACGCTCTTTAAGTGAGATCATGCCAAGAATAGCCAGCTGAGCCTTGCGCTCCAATGGCAACACTGCCAGGATCCACCAGGACCATGCAGGACCACTAGGGTTACTCTGAAAAAGAAATGAAAGCAAAACAAAATTATCATCTAAAATACAAGTCTCTTCCCCGATACTGTCCTTGTGTTTCACCAAAAAGTTATGAGGAAGAATTAAATGCCACTTTGTCTTTTAGGTCAACTTTCCATCCATTCAGCCCTTGACATACAAAGTTTACATTCCTGTTACACATTTAAATATGGGAGAAGTCAAAATATAGAGCTTGCAATGAGAAGTATCTTCCACAGGGAAATTCCACGAATTATTTGCTTCTGTTCTCTCAAAGCTCTAGTTGTGAGTATATATCAGTCAGAAGAGGAGACCATACATTTTTACCTCTATTTCCAATGTTCTGTGTTATTGTTTTTTAAGTTTTAAATGCACTTTAGAAAGTTCAATATTAGGAAGGCAAAAAATATGTGTATAAGTCTGGGTATTATAATGCTTCCAATATCTATGTGATGAATGTACACATATAGATGCAACATCTATGTATGAATTATTGTTAATCACCATGAATTAACTATATAAGAGTTATTAAGCTGACAGCCTTTATTTCACATACCAAAACACACAATTCTGGATTGAGCTCTAAGCAAAGTTGGTCATAAAGTTGTTCTCAGTATTCCTGGCATTAAGAACCACAATATCCAGGCCTCCCTGTTTCCTGTCTTGGATTCTCCTCCAATTCCACCCCAAAGGTATACAGAATCCCACTGGGAACTACAGAGGGCGGACTCTGGAGTCACCTTAGCTTAAGAGGAGAAAGATTCTACTGAAAGATTGGGAGTATCATATTTGGGACAATTTTTGGCTTCAAGGACAGGACAGTCATGAGTTTGGAAGATACATAATTCGGATGGGGGGCGGGGACAAGACAGAAGTCCTCGAGAGACAGAAAAAGAACCTAAAAATGGATGGGAGAAATATAAAGGACATTTCACCTTCCCCCCGATCTGCTGAAAGCTGGTCCTCCAGCTCTGCTTTCTCTATGAGACAGGTGAGCATGTATAGTAGAAGGAATTACATACTCTCAGCTATGAGCCTAAGCCATTCCTGCCTGGCGGTCATCTGGAGGAGGAGGGGATTCATTTGCACTTAGAACTGCTTCACAGCCTGAAGCCACACTCTGCCTGAAGAGCCAGCTTCACTAAAAGCATCCTTGCAGAGCACCCAAGGAGGCCACATTGGACAGAGGGCAGGAAGGCTTCTCGTTTACCCAGAGCTAGATTTTTCTCTTCATTTATTCAACACCTGTTTCTTAGGCACAAGGCAATATTATGTGTAAAACATAGAGCATTCATGCTAATGTACAAAGATTATTACTCTCTAAATCAGAAGATTTATTTTGTTAAGATTTTATTTATTTATTCATGAGAGACACAGAGAAAGAGACTGAGACACAGGGAGAAGCAGGGAGCTTGATGCAGGACTAGATCCCAGGACCTCCAGGATCATGACTGAGCCGAAGGCAGATGCTCAACCACTGAGCCACCCAGGCATCCCTAAATTATAAGATTTAAACAGCTGACTGAAATAGTTGGTGAGAGAAGTGAAAGTACTAAAGGTAACAGCCAATCAGAACAAATTCATTTCCGATAGAAAAGAAATTACTTTTATGCAGTACATTAATCAGAAAGCACTGACTGTTTTGCTCAAAAAGGCACATGCTACTCTGTTAGGTGCTTCTCTGGGCTCTCGATGAATGAATCGGTTCGTAAGTGAGCATAATGGAGTATGCGGCATAGTACTGCCTAATTTTCCAGCAGAATAGTATGTCTTAACACATTACAGCAGCAAATAAGAGCATTATAAAATAAATAAGGAGAATATACCTGAGGTTCAGATTCCCTGTCTGGCATTAACCCAAAATGGCTTAAAATTTGTTCTTTCATGTGATCCTGAAGTGAAGTAAACCAGGAAACTGACTGTTGGTAAACAGAATCGTGAAGACTGGTGAGTTCTTCATATGCTGGTCCTTCCACCTGATCAAGGAGAAAGGAATCCACTCTTACATGTGAACGTACTGATGTCTGCTGCATTTGCTATGTGAACTCGTGGCATTTAGATGATTCATTTGTGTTTAGGAACATACTATATGCCCAACCACACAAATCTCTACTTCTCTTACATAGGGAAGATCTATCCACCCTGTCTATATCGCCCTGATTTTTCTCTTAACCACGTATACATAAATCCCATGTTACTATGAATAATTTTCACTGGCTACATGCAAATCTATATTTGAGAATTTACTCCACCATTCAGATAAGATCTATTTAAAAATAACATAGCAATATAAGTATTTATGCAAAAGTGAGTGTTTTTTAAGAAATTTTGTTGGTGGTGGTAAGAGAAGGGGCTATCATTCCCTCAGGATAGTTTCCTAGAAGAAGAATTGCCAAATTAAAGAGTGAGACATTTAAAATATTGTATTCCATATCATCAAACTATATTCCAAAAAACATGTTACCGTCACCACACATTCCCTACATTAGCCTTATGCAGCAGGAAGCCCTGCCGCTTTAGATTTACCATGCTTTGCTTCTGGGTGCCAAGTCACTCAGTTTAAGTATGTCCCAGTCCTACTCAGGAACACCGAGTGGGAAAAGCACTGGGTTGGGGAAGCCAGGGATCCAGGTGTGTTCTGGCTTCACTGCTGATTCTCATGAGCCAGTCACACAGCCCCCTGAGGGTAGAGTTTTTTCATCTATAAAATGGGGATAAACCATTCTGGTCCTTTCTGGTTATAAAATTCCAGAATCTCTGAAAACTAGGGTAAACTGAGGAATTAGATGATAATGCATACAACCATTCTCAATTTGACTTATACAAATTAAATACTCACAAGTAGTAGAGAGTTTTGTTTTTTAAAAAACACCAAAATTATTTTATGTTGTAGCCATGTAAGCTCTCATTTTAAACATATATACCACTAACAATCACCATCCACATCAAGAGTCAGTAAACCCTCTTATCAGCAGAGAGACCCTGAGAACAATCCCATTCTGTCACACTCTTTACACTCCCCTCCCTGGTCCTGAGGATGACCAGGAGCCAGAACCAGCAGCCAGAAAAGAGACAGTGCTGGCGCTGCTGCGGGGTAGCTCTCCTCAGGGGCATCACGAATGGACATCACTGTCCCCACAGCGACTTCCAGTGTGATGTCAGACAGCTGAAGACTCACTTCCCATCTTTCTAAATGTGAACCAAAGAATTCAAAAGAGGGATACAGTAATTCCAAGGATTTCCTCTTTCTAAATGGTGGTAATGTTTTTCTTGCAAGATAATTTACATACAGAAAATGCATAGATCTTAATGGTTGGCTTAAAGTATTGTCAGCCGTACACACTAGTGGGATCACGATCCTAAACAGGAGAGAGAATATTTCCATCACCCACAATAGCCCTCCCATCCCCTCTCTAGTCAGTTACAACATCCCCACCCCCAGCCAGTGTCTGCCCTCCAACACCAGAGACAAGTGATGCCTGGTCCTGGAGTATATAAATGGAGCCACATATCATGTGAGGTTGTGAGTCTGGCTCCCTTGGCTTGGCATCACGCTAAGACAGGTGTTCACTGAGAGACCTAGAAGATTGTTCCACGTTGTTCTATGTCAGCAGTTCCTTCGTTTTTACTGCCAAGTAGTATTCCATTGTATAAATACACTACAGTTTGTTTATCCATTCCTCTGCTGATGAGCATCTGCACTATTTCTTGGTCTTGGCCACTAATGAATATGTCTGCTAGGGACATCTTTGTACACGTCTTTTCAAGAATCCCTTGAAAACATTTTGTTAATCTGTCAAAATATGGGTTCTGATATTTCCATTAGGCATATCAATATTTCTTAAGGGGTAAGAGATCCAAACCTTTTATATTGGGCTTAAGAAGCTATTTTTAAGCACCATTTTTTGTACTATATCTCATTCTGCACTAATACGAGTATCTAGAACAGGGATGGACTACTACCCACAAGTCAAATCCTGTTCATTGTATGTTTATGTAAGTAGCGTTTCACTGGAAACCAATTATGCCAACTAATTTACATAATGCCTATGGCTGCTTCAGTGCTACAATGGCAGGGCTGAGTAGTTGCAACAGGGGCTGTATGACCTGCAAAGTCTATAGTATTGACTGTATGGCCCTCTGCAGATAGTCTGCAGATAGAACACCAAGACAACAAATCACAAAGGCATTTCAAATGTGCAGCAGTAAGGTAATTTTTTTTTAGGAGATGTTTCCACCAGCTCCAACTCAGGTGAAAAATCCAGTGAGGTAATAAGTAACAAAATGCTGAATTGGGGAGGATGTAAGTAATACTGTCAATAAAAATCCGACCAAGTTTTTCCACTACGAAGAGGGAACCAAGGTGAGTGACCTCTAAACAATGCAGCAGTAAAATAAACCTCACCTTTTCATCTTCAAGATATTCAATGTCGGCTGTGTTATAGCCATCTCTGTGACGGTGGCTTAGGACTCTGAATCGACTTATTCCAATGGCATCCACAACCGAACTCCCATCAGGAAATGTTCTGACATCCTTAATCTCCAGCATGCAGCCATACTCTGAAATTCTGACAGGACAATTGGGAGAAATGACTGATTTGAAAAATGCAGAAGATCCAAAAAAAAAAAAAAAAAAAACAAATGGTTGTCTCCACATGAGACCAGCAAGCTTATTTTGTCTAAGAGACACTGGCAGAGATTCCTTCTGTTAATGTGAAACATAGGGTGTGCAAGGGCTGCAGAGGGAGGGCTGGACGGGAAAGGCCCTTGTGCCTTGGTTGCTCAAACAAGCTAGTGGTTTGGAAAGACTCAAGAGGTGGAGAAAGAATCATCGTGGTCTGGGCACCAGCAGGGGGTACACACAGCACAAGGTATATCCAAGCTCCCATATCATTCACAGATTCTGCTCCCTCCTCCCCCATTTCCACTGCTGCTGGCCAACTCTGTCCTCCCTAGCAACCGCTATGGAAAGTCATCTACAGTCACTGCTTCCTCTTCTGCTTCCCATCAGGCCTCTGACTCTACCACTGGAAGTCACAAATAACCCTACCATGAGCCTGCTGATCTGTCACTGAGCCAACCCCCACTGCTGCTCTCTGCCGTTCTCTCTGATCAGCTGTGACCAGCTCTTCACAGCTTGCCTCCCTCCTCCACATGTCCCTCACACACAGAGGTCACCCAGGGTGGCATCCTCACTCCCAAACTCTTCCATGTGATCTTACCCACTCTTGCTCTTTGAACTCTTGTCTGCTTCCTGAGGACACTGATCGTGCCTATTACATGTCAAGCACCACGTGGAGTTTATAGTATGTACTCAGTCAAGCTCCTCCAAAACAGGAAGGTTTAAAAAAAGTCAAATAACTTATGTAAGGCCACAGTAAGATTTCGAGCTGAGACCTGAGCCTAACCCTATCTAATTTTAAAGTGAATGAACAACTTCATTACTTACTTCAAGCTAACTTTAAGTGACAGTTCTCAAGTCACACACAGGCCTGTAAGGCTGGACACCTCTACCTGGACCTCTCCGAAAACTCTCTTTCTGCTTATTGAACGGGGCTATCTTATCCATAACCAGGGCATGGGCGGAGGTACCCTGAAGATCCTCAAAGGAAGGCTTACTGCCCCAGCTATCGGCAGACAAATGCCTTCAAATGGTTGCTCCTTCAAAGCCTGGCTCAGCTGTGGAAACTGTCTTTCCAAAGAGCACACTGTCCTGTCTATGGACAAGAACTTGTGAATGAATGCAAATTTCCTTTACAGCTATAACTCTCAGGACATCTGGACTCTCATGAGGCCATCAGAACATGGCCCCCCAAAATTAGCTGAATTCTTCCTACACACTTGCGTGTCTCCTTCTCCTGGCCTTTGCCACAGGTGAGCCATGCTTTTGTCTACTGTTCTCCATGGTAGGACTTGCCTTTCCTCACTTACTCTGAGCAACCTCTGCTCACCAACAAGTTGAAGAGACTTATGTTCTATAGTTTATCTGGATAATGCCCTTCTTAGTGTTCTGTATCCTTCATGGAAGCAGAATTTCTGGAACTTGGTTTCTCACTCTGCTTTTGATGAATCAAATTTTAATACATTAAAATTTATTAATCTCTTCCTCTATGTGATGCACTCTCAGAATCTTGTATTTAAAAAAATCTTTTCTGGGCAGCCCTGGTGGCTCAGCAGTTTAGCGCCACCTACAGCTCAGGGTGTGATCCTGGAGACCGGGGATCGAGTCCCACATCAGGCTCCCTGCATGGAGCCTGCTTCTCCCTCTGCCTGTGTCTCTGCCTCTCTCTCTCTCTCTCTCTCTCTCTCTCTCTCCTCTGTGTATTCTCATGAATAAATAAATAAAATCTTTAAAAAAAAAAAACTTTTCCTTTTCCTAATTATAGTTTCCAGTGTTTTCTCGTAAAAATTTTATAGGTTGTTTTTCACATAGAGAATGTAAATAACATGTGTTAATTTGTGTATATGGTACAAGGCAGAGAAAATATTGTATCACTTGGGCTGCCCACAAATTTTCTAAGTACCTTTAAAGTGAGCAGCTTGCTTTTTCTCACAAACTTGTATGTAAATATGGGTCCATATATGAGTGGTTCTGTTTTGTATCTCCCTATTCTGTTTCAGTGGTCTACTTATTAGGGCTTCTGAGTTTATTACAGCAGTGTTCTCCCATCTTACTGCTGATTTCTTCAAAACTATCGTGACCTCGGTCTTTTGTTTTTCCGTAATTATAAAATCAGCTTAAACAATTCCATGAAAAAATCCCTCTTGTAATGTTGACTGAAAACTACTTTAGATTTGTAGATGTATTTGGGTAAAACTGACATTTCTGTGACATGGAAGTCAATGCATCCATCCATGGACATGGTATTTCTCTCTATTTATTTAGATCTTCCTGAATATTTTTCAATAAAGCTGTAGAATTTTTTCCATGAAGGTCCTGCACATATCTTTAAAAAGATGTGTTCCTAAGTATATATGGTAGAAACCAGTGGATGGTCCCACATGTCCATTCTCCCTTCCTTCCTGGGCACATCCGTGGGCTACAATTTCCAGCCTTCTTTGCAGTAGGTGTGAGCAATAGTGATGTGTATCTGTTTTTCCAGAATCCTTTTAGAGCATTTGTGCCTCTTCCACCAGCTAGAACTTGCATGTAGTGACCTCATCATAACCAAGCAGTAATGACAGCCCTAGAGGATAAGGAAGCCCACAGATGGGAAGGACCCAGAGTCCCCAGAGTCCCCAGAGCAGCCATGGAGGGGAGCCACCTGCCAATCTGATGTAAAATGAAAAGAGGTAAAAACTTAGGGCTGTGGTTTTTATAAGATTGAAATTTGGCTGTGTAGATGGAGGTTTTTTTATTTTTTTAGCAAATTTTTTAGACTTTAAAAGTTAGACTAGATTTGTTTGTATGATGATGAACTAGAAGGGAATTATAGGCAGAGAGAAGCATGGAAGTATGAATATGAATTGTATTTAGAGAAAGGCAAATAATATGGTATGGGCTAGCAAGTATAATGTCTGAAACAAAGGAATAGGAGGTGAGACTAGAAAGAAGTCTGGAGTCACATCAAGGATGGCCTCAGACTTATATCTTGTCATGTAATGGGAGCCAATGGAAGTTTTCAACATCATCTTAAATTATTCTTTGAGAAAAGTAACAAGTCATGTATTTACTTAGGACCCTCTGAATGCTGACAATTCTTACCCTGCATGCTCAGCAGAGAGACACATGCCAAACCGTTTGGTGCCAGTTTCCATGCATCTTCTTATCATAAGCCGATAGCGGGGCTCAAAGACATGAAGTGGACACGGGACGGTAGGGAAGGCCATGGCACACACAAAGATGGGGACATCTCTGGTCAGACTGTTGGGTGAAGGAAAATGTAAACTTAGGAGGAGGAGCAGTTAGAAGCAGAAAGCAATATTAGTCCCTATAAAATAGCAAAAGCTAACCAACCTCAATTCTGTCATTTACAAAATAAAACCCTCAGGCCTGTCTTGGTCTTTAGTGGGAAAAGTAAACCAAGGACCACCTTAAGAAAAAGTTCTCAGCTCACCAGGTTTCCTGCCAAGCCTGTCTTATTTAATTTGATGAAACAGAACTGCTGAATTGTATTCATGGACTTAGAAAAAGTGATAGCTTAGGACCATGCTCAGAAAAAATTCTGATGACCCTGAGGGCACTATGCTAAGTGAGATAAAAAGACTGTTGGTTGCCAGAGGCTGAGGTGGGGGTGGTGGTGGATGAATTGGGTGAAGGGGGTGGAAAGTACAAGCTTCCAGCTGCAAAATAAATATAAGTCCTGGGGATATAACACACAGCATGGTGACAATAGTTAATAATACTGCATTGCATATTTGAAAGATGCTAAGAGAACAGATCTTAAAAGTTCTTTTTCTAACAAAAGAAAAAAATTGTTAACTATGTATAGTAATGGATGTTAAGACTTATTGTGGTGATCATTTTGCAATATATAGAAATATCAAATATAATGTTATGCATCAATTTTACCTCAAAAAATATAAAAGGAAAAGGAGAAAAAAGTTCTGACAAAAGCAAAAATTACACAGTAATCAAAGGAAGTGAGAGGAAAAGAGTGGAAGAATTATAAGACCTCAATAGTTAAAGGTTGCTACAACACACAACTTTGCTCATTTTAAAAGATAAAAGCAACTGTCAAGCCTACCTCCAGAGGTAAACCTGTTCTCCCTCCTGTTTCCATATACTGTGCCTTTTCAACTCTGAAAAATTTAGTACCACTTATTCCAATACAAAAAGCAACTACCTAATCCTCTGAAGACACATTTTTTTAAAGTGGTCTCCATACTCAGCATGGGGCCCAACATGGGGATTGAACTCATGACCCCGAGATCTAGACCCAAGCTGAGATCAAGAGTCACACACTTAACCAACCGAGCCACCCAAGGGCCCCATGAAGACACACTTTTGAAATACTTCTTATTACCCCTTTCAATTAAATTTCCATAAACTCCACAATTAATTTTTTTTCTTTTTTAAGTACTAATTTCTCTGCCAAGGGGGGAAAAACCTGAGATAAAGCTATGAATGCAAGGATTTCCCTTAATCTGAACTTAAGACCAAGTACGTACCACATGAGGACTTACTTTGACAGTTCTGTCATTTCTTCATCATAAATTCTCTTCCTATCAGAGAGCTCATCAGACAAATATCGAAATATTAACTCTTCAGCCAGAATAGTTATATTAAAATTTCTGCTTGCCAACAACTGTAAACAAAAGGAAATGTTAAGTAATACCACGTGGTAATTAATTCTAGAGGACAAAATACTCTCTCCCCAGTAGAAAAGGCGAACAAGGAGGGTGAAGGGTGGGGGGTCTCCAGGAAGACCAAAGGATGGGGATGGAAAGCTCAGAGGTCAGCCAGCCTGGCATAGGGACAAGATCAGGGCAGCTCCTTCCCTCTGAGAAAAGGCACGAGAAGGTGTTCACCTAGAGGAAGGATGAATGAATTCCAGCCTTTTCGGCCTCTGTATTTGCAATCAAGTGTCATAAGTTCAGGGAGATGAGAAGGTGTAGGATATGTTGCAAAAGAGAAATATGAAGTAATCATCCAGAAAAGTGAATAATTGAAGCTACGAGAGAAGCACAGTGAGAATGACTGTGCCTACTAGAGTTTCAAGTCTAAGATTTAAGACTATCAATTTAAACTGAAACCAATCTTCCCAATTTTGTGGCTTTTCTCTAGCTTTGCTTCGTCACTTATACGGACATGTGCAAGAGGCAGCGCTGACTATATCTGGATTGGGAAAGGGACTGAGGAACCAAGGAATTACAGTTGGATGTGAAGGGAAGGAAACAGGTGAAAACTGCATTAAAATATGTTAGGATTAGTATGAGTGGAAGGGTCCTATGTAGCTGAAGATCCATTATTCTGTGTGTGTGCACTGCTTTTATCTTATGCATGTGAATTTGCACATGCGTTTGTTGTTGTTTTTCACTAATATCCTAACATGTATCAGGAACCAATTGCAGATGCTTCATGTAAATTAAGTTAGGTCTTAAAATAGCACTATCCCATAGGTATTCTCTACAATGCACTCATAAGGAAGATGGGACTCAGAAAGGTTAAAGGGTGAGTGTAGAGCCACCATGGCACAGCAAGGACCTCAGGGCTGGTAGGTTTCAATGGGCTGTTGCTTCTTTGTTAACTTGCTGCATTTCTGGGCTTAGGCTGCTTTACCTATTTCTAACAGTTACATCTGGGTGAGTCCTAGACATACTGCCAAGTTTCCCTTTAGCTTCTATGAAACAAGCTACATGTGTTGCTGTAATTGACTAAGAACTAGGAATTCAACCTCAAGGACATGACTGTGTTTGAGACCCTCAGTAACAGAATAACTAGCAGAAACAAGTTTAACTTAATTCACAATTAGCATTATTAATGACATCAGTATTTTACACTGCTATGGCACCATCTTGTTGAAGAGTAATACCATAAAATTTGCTTTACTTGGCATTACGTTAAAAAGACTTCTGTGCATACATAGATAATTGATGATTCATGTTTATACTAATGTATGTGACAAAGTCAAAGCTCATGAAGGGATTTCTGCATTGAAGAAAGATCAAATTGTGGTTTTTAAATTTTAATTGGTTTTGTTATAATTTCTAATTTCTGCAACACTGGCAGTCTACGCAGAGCTTACACTTTACCATTCACTCATTTAATCATTCATTCATTTAATCATTCATTCAACACGGATTTCCTGAACCTCTTAGAGTATGTTCTGGCCCCTGGAGATAGAGTGAAAACAAGACAGAAGTCTTCTCTATCCCTATGGAGCTTATATTACTGTGCTAACCTCAGCATACTGCTTCATCACACAGCCCCCTACCAGACAGCACTGAACAAAAGTGAACAAACAGTGGTCACAAAGACATGTGTTTCACTGTCTTAGAATAAACAAGCTGCCTCCAGACCCACTGGCCCCAACAAGCATAGGCCCAACAGGGCAGCAGGCCAGATGCTGTGTCACTGTTAGCAAGCAAAGAAAGCAAACACAGTGCAGTAGACCCGCACAGGAACTGCCAAAGAGAAGTGCTACACAGACTCAAGAAGCATCCACTGTCATGACACATGGTGCACAGTACAATGAGCAGTATTCATGAGGAGAACCCTAAATAACCTAGATTCAGGATGTATGCAATTTAAAAAAGCAAGTATGAACATATAATGATATAGAAAAGTCTAATTATAATAACTTAGTTCAACAAGTTTTAGCAGTAAACTAAGTTATAATTATTCAAAAATTCATGTAAGTATAGTATCTCCTTTACCATATCAAATTCAAAAATAAATTTGAATTTTTAAAATTTTACCAGACATCTGTTTTAAAAAACCACTTTATCCTGGGATGCCTAGGTGGCTCAGTCGGTTACTTGTCTGACTCTGATTTCAGCTCAGGTCATGATCTCGGGGTCTTGAGATCAAGCCCAGCAACTGGCTCCACCCTCAGCAAAGAGTTTGCTTGAGATTCTCTCCCTCTCCCTCTCTCTCGCTCTGTCCTCCTCCCCCTGGCTCACACATGCACCCTCCCCACACACACACATATACACACATGCTTTCTTTCTCTCTAAAAAACAGATAAATCTGGGCAGCCCGGGTGGCTCAGCGGTTTAGTGCAGCCTTCAGCCTAGGGCCTAATCCTGGAGACCCAGGATCGAGTCCCACGTCGGGCTTCCTGCATGGAGCCTGCTTCTCCCTCTGCCTGTATGCCTGTATCTCTGCCTCTCTCTCTCTCTCTCTCTCTCTCTCTCTGTGTGTCTCTCATGAATAAATAATAAATAAAATCTGAAAAAAATAAAGAAATAAAAATAAAAAATAGATAAATCTTTAAAAAAAAACACGTTATCCTACTTAAATTAAAATGCATTAAGTAAGCTTAATCCCCAGAAGTAATTAAGGCAAATATTATTAGTATCATTTTAATGATTTAAAAAAACCCTCTCCTACCCCAGGAAGTTAAATAGTTTGCTTCATGGAAGGTTAGTGGCACCAGAGCCCAAGAGAGTTGATACATATTCACAATTTGAAAAGTTGATCAGAAAGCCTTTAAAAGCTTTTAAGTGGTGTTTATTATATTTACCATACCCAATATATAGACTTAACAGTTTATTTTTGAGTTAGACATAATTAAATAGCTTCCCTTCATGAAGTTTTAAATATTACTGGCTTTGATTACAGACAGAAGACACAACTGACAGCACACCAAAGGGATTTCCAGTAGTCAAAAATGATCAAGTCTTCAATCCTATGCAAAACTGAGTATTACAATGTGACTTCACCTTGAGATGGGGAAAAGGACAGAATTCTTGGCACATATTAAGTGCACCATAATGTTATCTCAACCCTTTATGATTAACATATGGTGAGGACTCAGTACTGTTATCTCAACTATTTATAATAAACACATAGTAAGAGCTCCAATTATATTACCTGTTTTCAGTATACCTCGACTATAATTTATGCCTAAAAATTTTCCTGAAGTTTAATTGTTTCTGTATCTAAATTTCTCTTGTGTATTTTTTGAGAAATCATATAAGAAAAAGACCTACCTTTGACTAGAGAAATCCAACTTTCTTTCATAAATGGGTAGTAGAAGCAAAGCCAACCCAAGAAATGGGCGTCTACTGAGGGATGAGAAGAGGAGCTGAATAATCTTGTTTCAGAAGAGATACTTACTTCTGACAGTTTTTCTTTACACAGCGGACAATGAGGGGCATGGTCGAGGCAGCGCTCAAGGCATTTCAGGCAAAATGTATGTCCACATGGTGTAGTGACAGGCTCAAAGAGCAACCTGGAAAATATATCTGAGCTTTTAGCCAAAAATATCCAGAAGAGATTTTCAAATAAACTATTTATTTTCTAAGAATTGCTTACAATTCCCTTACGGCTGCAGAAATCACTGATATCCATTCCCATTGAGATCTTCTTTATCAAAGTTTTAGAAAATAAATCACTTATTACTAAGGTATACATAATTTCTCTGGTAATAAAAAGCCCATTATATTTAGGGTATCAAATTCAGAAACGATGAGTTTTTCAGAGAGTTGCACAGATTCTCTGTCATCCTACCTCATGCAAAGGGCACACTCGAAGTCAGTTACATCTATGGAGAGCTCTGGACTTTCTCCTGTGTTGGAGGTCATGTTCCTTTGAGGTGAGGAATCCACCTCTGAAAAAAGGTTACAATGCTATAATTAAAATTGCTCATTTGGACAAAAGCATGCAGTAACTGCACTTATTCTGGCTAAAGTGTGTTTTGCCAATTTCACAAACCATGCTGGGCAGGAATAGTTCCTATCGGATTGACGATAGATAGCAATAATTTATCTGGACAGTGAGCACAAATGGGAGTTAAAGTTATAACAAAATCTTCCCTATTTCTGACAATGAAGTCTTCATAGGATTAACTACTTAAACTATTCTATAACAGTAAAGCTAATATATTCTTTTATTAATAATTTTTAAAAACCATGTAAATTTTTTTTTTTTTAAATATCTTGAATATAGCTAACTTCCTATCACTCTGGAGTCACATAGCTCCATGACAAAAGAGCTTACTGACCTTTCTTGGGAATTTTCCCAGGGCCATTCAGTTCATGCACATCCTCCAAATCATTTGGAAATTGTCTCTTTAAACCAGTGCTGGGTGCCACTGGAAGGATACTCTCTAACATTTCTTTATCCTCTTCAAAGTGCAGACCCAGTATAAAATACAAAACGGAAGAACTGGTATTTCTAAACACATCAGATTTCTCAGATGGATTCTGGTCAAGTAGGAAAAAAGAATCCTGAATATTAAAGAAATCATAGCATAAGAGAAAACAATATTCATGCAGTGGTCTTTCTTAGAAAATTCTGGAAAAAAGGACTTATACTCTTCCTTCACAACTGGTTTCATCTAACAACTTCTAGATGAACTTTATGCTTTCCATGGTAAGATACAGAATAATTATTTTTGAGACAGATCAATGGAACATCAACCTGCATATATTCAAATCATCCCTCTCTTTCTTTTCTCCAAGCCAAACCAATTCAAGTTTCCTGATACTTGGGATGTGATGTGTGAAGTTCTAAATGTTTCTATATGATGTCCTAAATGTTTCTATATGTTTTTTTTTTTTTTTTGATCATGTTCATTACTTCCACCAACTTCCTTTAAAAGGATCAACTTTCAGTTTGAGGAGCTGGAACCAGTCTTGAGAAGTATTTCCAACTAACATAATGCCACAGTCTGAATAACTTATGTTCAAATTTTAAGGAATTACATAAAGCTTAATCAAGATAACACTGACAAACACATGCACTTCATACCTTAGAACTCCCTGCACTGTCCCCTTCTTCCAGAGGCTCGGTGTTCACATGGCTAGCACATTGAGCCTTCAACCTGCTGTTTAATATCCTGCTTTGGATGGAAGATGTCAAATTCTGATGCACATTTTCTGAAGCTGGAAAAAACACCTCACACATTACCTACAAAATTTCCGAGAAGAAAAAAATTTTTTTAAAACACTCTTGAAAAATAAATAATATGCCTGAAATATCCAAAGGAAACTATAAGGCCAAATAGGCCTAAAAGATTGAAAAGAATAATTATCGTATTTCAATTGCCACTATTTCAAAACTCAAGTTTCTGAAACCAAAATCAATGCTTTAGGCATTTTAGCTACCAGTGCCTTTCCAGCTTGGTCTCACCAATTACAAAATATGAGTATTACCATTTTTTTTTCTGTCTGGTCCTTAGACATCTGTTACAGACGATCACCCCTAAAAGTCTCATGGTTAAGAGAGCAAAGTAGGGTGTAGAGGTTGCAGGGACCCTAAATTAAATCCAAGCTGTGATCACCCACAGGACTGAGATATTTCTAGAGGACTACTCAACTTACAAGAGAACCAGAAAGAGCTGCCTTGGATGGAATTTTAAAGGAAAACCAAGGGAATGGCCATAATTCTAATTCAAAAGCCATGGGCCAGCCTTTGTTGATGGTGGGAAGTGACTGCCAGTCACTCGATGGTCCTGCCAAACCTCATGGACTCAGCTGAATTCAAGGGCTTAAAGAGAGGTACAAAGGAGTGACCAAGACCCAATAAAGAACCCATCACTGTTCCTCATGTGACAGGTCAATGCACCAGAACCAATGACCCTTCTATCAAGAAGGAACAGCACTTGGCAGGGACACTGGTGTCCTCTGAGCTGGCTCTGAGAGGCTTCAGTAAAGCAGCAGAAGGCTGCCCAGTAGATTACTATATTTCACGGGCATTGACAGGCTGGCACTGTTTTGACCCTGAGACAGAAGACATCTACCTCTCACAGAATGCTACAGGGAAAAGCATCATAATTTAAATAGCACCTGACAGACATGAAGCACCACAAGTGCCACAAGACCTAGATGCTGGTCCTTGGACCTTTGTAAATATGCTTAATTTTGAGCTCAGGCTGAATTTCTTATGATGTTGTTGTAAAGAGCAGTTGAGTTATGTTTTAAGGTTCTTGTGAAATTTGCAGGTGGGACAGAACAGGCAGGGATAGTCAGAAGAGCCAATCTTAAGATTCACTATTATTTTGAGAAGTTGAAACAATGGCCAAAACCTGTAAGTGATATTTGACAGCATTAATGAAGACCAATCCACTGCACAATAAAAGGACGAAAAATATTGCTAGAAGGTTCTCACTAAAAACAAAGATCTAGGTATTTGGGCTAACTATGGTTCTAATAGGAGCCAACAGTGTGATGGTATTAGGCTAAAAATAAACAAACATGCCTCATGATATGAACACAAGAGAAGGTCAAAGTTCCCCACCTGTAGCTGTCAGATATGGAGGTACACTAGAATGCATCCAGAGTAGGAAACCCTACTACCTTATTCCATGAGAAAAGGATGTTGTTGGGTCTAAAGACGTAAGGCAAAGATAACAGCCAATCTCAAATATCTAAGGTAGTTTAAAATGGAAGAGGAAGAATGGATTCATTTTCTCTTGCTCCAGAAAATAAAACTAGACTCTAAAGTCAAAATTATAAGGTAAATGTATGATAGAAGTCAGCAATGAATAGTGCTAAAATAGGGAAACACTGACATAAAAACAAGAACTGTGGTCACTGGAAGTGCTAAGATTGTAACAATTGCACAGGCTCTTATAGGGTGGATTTCCACAGTAACTGTGACTCAGTGACCTCTAAACAAAATTGGGCTAAGGACCCAATAAGAGAAAAGATCTTTCTGCATTGTGCCAGTAAAGCTTTTCTAAAAATTTTAAGTTAACACCAGCTGAACCTGTATATTTTATATATTATCACAATGTCTTTCATAGAATTCCTATACAAACTATAATGCTTGAAATTACAACTCTAAGAAAATTTGCTTTGCCTCCCCAGTCTCACACACTGACCCTGCCTCCCTAGCCCTTGTCACTATCTCAGCAGAACTGAGCCGCACAAACGCCATCTCATGAAACATTGTGCTTTATCGTTGGATAAAAGGTGTCAAACATGTGAAACTCATTATTATTCCTGTATTTTTAACTACATTGTCATGAATACTCAGGATTATATTTCTTCTTTATGCTCCATGTAGGAGCTACTCAGCATGGACATAAAGGCTATAAATGAGACCTAAAAAAGAAAGTGGTTTAAAGAAAATCACACCTTCTGTACTTCTTTCTTCACTGAGTTACATTCCGGATTTAAAGCAAGGCAGTAGAGAAACTCCTTTAACACTTCCTTACTTCTTCCCAATGCAGAAAGAGCCTGAGCCTTCACATGATGCCCCTGGATTCATCAAAAGACAAGACATGCGTTTTAAAAAGTGTGATCATATACTTGCATACAAAGAGCCTTGATAAAAAAAAAATCATTAGAACTACTTAATTTTCATATTAGCTAGAATAAACAAAACCCCACCTAGGATGACACTAGCTCTACTACCTTGGAACCTGAGCAAATCTGAATACCTCATAAACACAATCTACAATCAGAACACAGCAGTCACCAGACTAGGAATATGAACCCAAGGTGGGTTTCAAGGGACATGCTAAGTAAGAGAGAAGTGGTATCTACCAAGTTTAAATACATTCAGTCATCACAGATCATAACTATGTTCCTGTCTTTAAGGAGCATACAATCTTGTGAGAGAAGACAGATATGACCAGAAATACCTAGAACACAAAGCAAAACATACAAAATACTACAACAGAAATATACAAAGTGCAATATGAATCAGTATTTTCACTAGCATTTTTTTGTGCCTGTAGTATTTTCTCAAATCATAGTAAACACTGTAATTTGTTTTATCAGTTCACATATCAGTTCACAGTTTCCATTGGGGTCAGGTGTCCTGATCATTCATATTAGTCTCTTTCTTCTTTATTTCATTGAATTTTTTCTTGTTAATCCCTGTTTCTTCATTCATATTTTAAAAAGATGTACTAGGGGTGTCTCGGTGGCTCAGTTAAGTGTCTGTCTTCACCTCAGGTCATGATCTCAGGGTCCTGGGATCCAGCTGTGCCTTGGGCTCTCTGCTCAGCGGAGAGTCTGCTTCTCCCTTTCCCTCTGCCCCTCCCCCTGCATGCTCTTTCTCTGTCTCATAAATAAAAAATCTAAAAAAATAATAAAAATAAAGAAGATGTACTGTTTCAACTGATTTTCATCCATGTTGAGTCAGACTCCTGACTTCATAGACTTCACTGCTGAATGGAAGGCTCTTTGGGTCCTTCATCTACATGTGGGAGATCTATTTGAGATGTTTTATTTTCAGGTATGTGTGGTAGAGAAGCCAGGCCTTAGGCTGAGAACCTCATGTACCAGGATTTAGAGGGGTTTACTCAGGGGTGGGGGGCCCTGTTGGCAGCCACAACTTTCCCCAAGCAGTCTGTCCAAATTCTTTGCAGGAGGTGGAGGTGGGGGGGCTAGGATTTTTTCCCCTACTACTACTCTGCATGGTGGAGTGAACTGTACCATCAAACAAACCTTTCTAATTCCTTTCCTAAGAGCTTAAATTGAATCTTCTCTGGAGTTTGTATTATGACATGAGCTCAGATCCCATTTGAACTATCATGATCTCTGCTTTTTCATCCATTCACCTGCATTTTAAAAATTTGCTGAGATTCCCTTCAGTGATGGACTTATACTTGTTTATGCTTTCTTGCTGCCACAGTTCTATGGAGTTATAACTTATACCTAGTAAAATTCATCAATTGTAAATGTATAATATAGGACTTTTGACAAATGCATGCAGTGTGTAACTACAACCACAATCATGATGTAGCACATTTCCATCACCCCAGAGAGTTCTCTCATGCCCCTTCAAAGTCAATCCTCTCCTCTCTCCTAGTCCAGGAACCACTGATCTGCCACTACTGTTTTGCCTTTTTGAGAATTTCATATAAATGAAATAACACATTTATTTGTGTGCCTTCCTTCAGTTTAATGTGATGCTTCTGAAGTTCATCCACCTTACTGAATGGATCAATTGACACTCCATTACTCCCTATCACCAGGTTGGGTTCATTCCACTGAGTGTTTAGTTATTTATATTTTTTAATTTTTAAAAAGAAATGTTATTAGTTTCACAGTATTTCATTTAGGCAAGTAAATCATACAATGACCCTGTGTCTGCCTGTGTCTCTCCCTCTCTTTCTCTTCTTCTCTGTCTCTCATGAATAAATAAAACATTTAATATACATATATATATATATATATATATATATATATATATATGCCTTTTATTTATTTCCTTTTTTTTTTTTTTTTTTTTTGCCTTACCAGACTGGCTAGGACCTCCAATACCATACTGGTAAGTGCTAAAAGCAAACACCTCTTATTTTTCATGGTCTTAGCAGAAAGTCCCCCCAGTAAGTACGATAGTCATTATCAGATTGAGGAAATCCCTTGCTATTCCTAGTTCATTCGAAGTTTTTAACATGAAGAGTGTTCAATTTTATCAAATGCTTTATCTCCATTTATTGCATTTTTTTTCAGTCTGTCAATACAAACTAATTTTCAAATGAGATAGAGATACTAGTTTGAAGTTTGTTTTTTAATGTTTTTACCTAGTTTTGTTATCAATAATAATACTGTTCTCATAAAATAAGTATTCCCTCCTTTTCTGTTTTCCAAAAGAATCTTGAAAGATTGGCATTATTTCTTCCTTAAATTTATGATAGAATTCACCAGTAATTCTATCAGGTCCTGATAAATTGGGGGGGGGGGGTTAACTATAATTTCAATTTCACTAAATAGAGATAGGGCTATTGAGGCTCTCTATTTTTCCTTGAATGAACATTGGTAGTTTGTGTTTTTTAAGGAGTTAACTTCTAGGTTGTTGAATGTATTGGTATAATGTTGTTCATAAAATTGTTCTTTTTTATCCTTTTTTTTTAAAAAAAAAGATTTTCTTTATTTATTCATGAGAGAGACACAAAGAGAGAGAGAGAGGCACAGACACAGGCAGAGGGAGAAGCAGGCTCCACGCAGGGAGCCTAATGTGGGACTCAATCCTGGGTCTCCAGGATCACACCCTGGGCCGAAGGCAGGCGCCAAACCTCTGAGCCACCCGGGCTGCCCCTTTTTTATCCTTTTAATGTGGGATCTATAGTGGTATCAACTCTTTCATTCTTGCTATAAGTAATCTGTACCTTTTCTCTTTTTTCCTGATTAGTCTGGTGAGGTATATCAATTTCATTTATCCTTGCAAAACAACAAGTTTTGTTTCATCGACTTTTCTCTATTGTTTTTTCCTATTTTATTGCCTCCCTGTTTCTTATAGTTCTTCTTTTCTTTCTGTTTATCTTTGTTTTAATTTGCTCTTCTTGTCTTAGTATTTTAAGGAGGAAACATCACTCTTCTGAGACCTTATTTCTTTAATAATTTACTAATATTATAAATTTCCCTCAAAGAATAGCTTTAGCTGCATATGATGAATTAGATGTAATATGCTTTTATTATCAACGATTTAAAAATAGTTCCTAATTTCCTTTGTGATATCATCTTTGTTCCACGGACTGTTCAGAAGTAATATAATTAAATAAGAGATATTTAAGGATTTCCTGGATATTTCATTATCATTGATTACTCTTTTCATTCTATTGTCAGAGAGCAGACTCTTCAAGATTTCAGCAATTTGAAATTTATTGAGATTTAATTTACCAGCATAGGAATCTATGAGCATTAAAAAGCACAAGCATGCTTACCCATTTGATAAGGTCAAACTTTCACATGCCTATTTATAGTTCTGTATATGGCCAAATATTTTGTTTGCATTGGCTTATCTCCATTTGCACCAAAAATTGTGAATCATGGCTGATGCTGATTGACAGATGGCTTGAAAGAATAGTTTTGCCTGGAAAAAACACACTGGTATAGTAGTCCCCAACTGAAAACTCGAAGTTGGTTCTAAAGTGCTTCCATCTCATCTCAGCCACAGTTGCACAACATCATCCTTCCCTCAGTCCTTTCAACTTACTTTCCAATATTGCTTCTGCCCTAATCCTTTAGTTATAATATTAACCTGGAAATACATTTCTATCCTTCATTATCTTAAACTGATTTATCAGGGTATACTTCCACTGAAGCTGTTCTTCTCTAGGCATTTATCAAAAATTGAGGTCCACAGATTTGCAATAAATCCTAAAGATATAACCCAAATCCCAAAAGCTAATGATTCATTTGCTGGCTCTCTTACAGTTAAAATTATCTCCATAACTTTGCAGTAACAGAGTCTGTCTTTCTTCAAAGACACACTGCCAACTTACCAAGTTTTTAGCTCAAAAATCAATTCTGTAGAGAAGAAACTAGCTTCACAGGACAACACAGGTCTACTGTCATTCAGAAATCCTAAACTTATAATTCATAACAATTAAGGCTCAATCATTACTGACAGAAATTCCCTCAGAAGATTAAGAGATCTAGGGATAGGAGAAAAGTCATCAGAAAAAGGAGGAGAAAATGTTTTATAGTGAAGCAAGCAAGCAAAAAAATAGATTTGTGAATCAGCATCAGCCATGACAGATGGCTTGAAAGAATAGTTTTGCCTGGAAAAAACACACTGGTATAGTAGTCCCCAACTGAAAACTCGAAGTTGGCTCTAAAGTGCTTCCATCTCATCTCAGCCACAGCTGCACAACATCATCCTTCCCTCAGTCCTTTCAACTTACTTTCCAATATTGCTTCTGCCCTAATCCTTTAGTTATAATATTAACCTGGAAATACATTTCTATCCTTCATTATCCCTCAGAATATTAGAGATCTAGGGATAGGGGAAAAGTCATCAGAAAAGGGAGGAGAAAATGTTTTATAGTGAAGCAAGCAAGCAAGCAAAAAAATAGATTTCTGGGCTTAGTCCAACAAACATTTGTTTCCCACCCTTATACTCAATTTCGATTTAACACTCAATCTGATATAAAAACATTTTGTTTTAAAGAATGGAAGGTTGAACGGAAGAAAGGAAAGAAGGGCATCTTTTCTATTAAATGGGTTAATGCCTCTTCAATGCTTCTAAAACAAAAACGATAAAAAGTAATATAGAAGGACAAAAATATTTGTATTTACTAGCTATAGAGCATGTGATCCATGTTAATTTCATTACAAGTTCTTTAAAACTTTAAAATCTCTTTTGGGTTTTAAAATCCAGAGATTCATGCAAAAGCTACAACTTTTATTGTCTGGCTTCTTAATCTTCAAGGATAACTTAAGCTATTATTTTTAATTAACTTATTAATTAAAGCTTATTTTGTATCATCACAGGAAGAAATATTAGACCTTTCTAACACAGACTAAAGTTATTCCAAAATAAATAGAAAACATTAGTCCTTTCACTAACAAAGGCATATAACATTTATATGCTACACGCATATTAGGGGACAACTGTTAATCATGAATATTATATAATCTTCCTATTTAAAGTGTGGTTTTAAACATTCTCCCTTTACTCACAAATTTATATAACTTTATCATTATTGCTTATATATTTATTTAGTATATAAGGCATACTATATAAGGCAGCTGAATATCTCCTAAAAGTAATCTGAATTAGTGTTTCTTAACTAAATCCATTTAGGAGACTTTTTGGTCTTTTAAACAGAGTTGGTTTATTATGAAGTGGATTGCTACATTTAGACTACTATCATGAGGAAAATGTACGCTGTGTTAGGCACCTAATCACAATCATCTTAGTTTATTCTTAAGGAAGTCCCATGAACTTAACATTTATCTCCAAAGACAACCAATACCTTAGTCAAATACCTTAGTCAAGAGAGGTTCATTCTGACAAACTGCATTAGCATCCTGTAGAGCCTGCTCATAGTTCTTCAGAGTTAAATATAACTCTGCTCGCAGCAGCAATAATGAGTTATCTCTAGGAGCTGAAAGACATGGAGAATAGAAAAAAAAAAATTAAATGATTACATTTAAAAATCAATCTTCAAGTCACTAAAAACATTAAATTGGAAAATAAACATAAAGGCAAAATAAACACTTCCTCCCTCAAATCACATGTGGTTTGGTAGCTTGGTAAGTATATTTTAAAAGACCTCTCTCAGGAAAACAGAAAGAAAATTAACAAGACTTCAAAATCAAGAAAAACAGACTGCTGAATACACACTAGGTTTAACACAATCTGCAATAATAATGAGTAAATGCTGAATCATCTTAATGCTATAACTAGGTATTAAAAATGAAAAGATTTAAAATAACTTTCTTGAAGTACACAAGGAGATTCATGCTAGAAACAAAAGAATGCATAACTTGTCCTCTAATACAACTGCATGGATGTGAACTTATCATCATAATTGTACCTACAGTAGTATATTCTCTTAAGTGAGAAAAGAAGGGGGAAAAATCTTTCTCAAACAGAAGAAAGGTTGAGAACTGCTCGTATTAGACTATGGACATAAGCCTAGCTACGCAGAAGCCAAGATAGGCTCTCTAATGTGTAGTATGTTTAGTCCTTGACCTGGAAAGATACCATGGAAAAGTGACAGAACCATCACAGCCATTTTCATACTTCTGGACCTGGTTCACTCTACCTATACTCATTGCAGGATCTTTGAAAGAGAGCTACAATATGCATTTTAATTGATAATAAATATTGTAAGTACTTAAAATGTGGTCTCATTTCTCTACCCAATACCCATTTAAGTTTGCTCCAAATCCTAGACTTTGACTCTCAAGCTAGCCACCTTTCCAAACGTGACTACATCTCCTCTTAGCTAATGTAGGAAACTGAGCAAGAGTGCATAATAGAACTCATGCAGAAAGACATCATATCAAGATGATGAGGCTACTTATAACTGTGTTACTGCTACATATGTTTAATGTAGAAAAGGTATGACAAGGAAAAAAAGTGTGGAAAAGAGGAAAGAAATGGCAGGAATGGAGAATCTAACAATAAAAGCAATAACAAAACAATGTCTTTTAAAATGACATTGACTGGTTAGATTAGAAATCAACAACTTTTTTCTGTAAAAAGCTGAAGAGTAAATATTTTAGGTTTTGCAGGCCAGAAAGAAATTTGAGAATATTGTACAGGTACTTAAATAACAAGAGAGAAAACAAACTTTCAGATTTTTTTTTGATAAAATTTAAAAAAAACATTAATAATTTAGTACTTTTTTTGTGACAAAGGTCTACTAATTCGAAGAATGGAATTCTTTGGGGGGGAAGGGATAACATTTTCCTTAAAGTTCAAAGTTAATGTTCCCTATCATCAAAATAAATTGAAAATGTTCGTGTTGGTTATGATCTGTAATGAAACTTTGTTTTTCATCTTGGAATATTAAATACAGATGTCAATCCACTAGGGTAGGATTTTAAATTGAGCATTTTATTGCTTAGAAGTTCTTTATTGAATCCTATCAGATCCTCCTATCTGTCTCCATAGTGTGTCATACAGGAAATATAATTACAGATTAATCATTTCCAACTGAAGATTAAGTGAAAATTCCTCAACTACACAATTAAATACATTTTCAAATACAGAAATAATCTTTGGAGATTTTGGAAATCTCAAAAAGAAAATGCCACTGAAACTATAGCTGGAGCTTGAGAAATACACCTGCTGCAAATGTGG
This sequence comes from Vulpes vulpes, assembly GCF_048418805.1. NCBI lineage: Eukaryota > Metazoa > Chordata > Mammalia > Carnivora > Canidae > Vulpes > Vulpes vulpes. The sequence goes on along the minus strand of NC_132795.1, from coordinate 70,862,331 downwards.
GTGAGAATGAAGATCTCCCACTTTGTTCCCACTTTGCCAGAGTTGATTCTCTTGAATCTTCTAAGCAACCATATCATGTGCAATCAGCTTTGATTCTGGAAAGCTAGTTTTTATTCCTTGTGTTTCTTTTTACTCCACATTGCAGTAACAGTGGTGATAGCAGACATTTTCCACTTATTTTTGAACTTAAAGAGGGATATGTGGAATGCTTTAACATGAACTATTACTATAAGCTCCTAAGTGAGAATATTTATCAAATTAGTCAAGCTTCTTTCTATTCCTCGTTTTCTATGAAGACATTATAAAAAGTGGGTGAATTTTATAGTATGATCTTTCAGCATGTGAAAAATTACATGGAGTGTATCTCCTTAAATCTGTCCTTATAGTAACTACATTGAACAATTTGTCTAATACTTAATTATCCTTATTTTCTTGGGATAATCTCATCTTGGCCTTGAGTCTTACTATATTGCTAGATTCAAATACTAAGAGATTTAACTAAGATTTTGGCAGCTATTTACATATATAAGCCTATAACCTTCTTCCTAAGCTTTACTTGATTGTAGTATCAACACTAATCTCCTAAAATTAATGAAAAATTTCTCATATCGCTGCATGATCTGAAATAAGATGAAAGTTAATACTCCTTCAAAGTTTGTTAAAACTTGCTTTTTCAAAAGAAAAGCCCTGAGTAGCACTTCTATTTTATGATTATTGGTCAGTGTCAAGTTTTTACCTCTTCTTGGGTTAATTTTGATAATTTATAATTTCCTTAAAATTGTCCTTTTTATATAGACTCTAAAATCTGTTATGTTCCTTTATATCTGCAATTATGTTGCCTTTTTCATTCCTGATCCTGTGTTTTCCTTTTTCTTCATCACATTTGCCGAACATTTGTTTCTTTTATTGGTCTCTGTAATGAACCTGCTTCTGACTTAGCGAAATCAATTTTTTTTTTCCTGTTTCACTAATGTTTTCTTCATTATCTCTATGCTTACACTTGTGTTAGTTTCATTATCTTGACAAAGTTTTTGGAGTTAAAAATACTCTTCATTTACATTTATTTTTAATCATTCTTTTCTAATGAATGCATTTAAGCCTCTACTCCTCACAGTCTAAAAGCTTTTACTGAAGTCCAAAAAAGTCATTTCTCATCCAAGACACTGAGTAAATTAAACGGTTTTCTTTGTTGACTTCCACCATTTGTAATCCACTTATGAAGCCAGAACTTCAAAATTTAATCTTTTAAAACATTTCAAATAAATCTCTACACATTTCCTAAATATTAAGCCTTAAGCTTAATAAAACTGAGAGAATTTATGGAGGAATCACTAAAAAATCGAAGAGGAAAAGCAACTTAAAAATTATTTGTGTGAAGACAGCTTATGGAAGAAAAAGACATGTGTGCACCTTCCAAGAAATTGACACAAATATGCAAACAGTTTATAAATTAACCCTTGTACGGGAAATGAGCCAAAAAGAGTACAGTCTGAGAATCAGGCTTTGTGAGGAAGAGACAGTCTACTCTCTACATTTGCATTTAGGGTTAATCAAAGACTGTTCTCTTCCAACTGCAACCCAGAGTTGTCATTGTGCTGGGAGCTAGTGTTACCACCGTAAGATCTGTCAAATGAGTGGGCAGTGGTGAGAAGTAGAGAACTGTACAAGTGTTATTTAGGAAGAGCTGAATGAATTGATACATAAAGCCATGACAGCTAAGTAGTGGTCCTGGTTAATATAAAGAATCAACAGCAATACTCCTCATGGGTTATTTGTTTGAAGTGATGTAAGGACTTATAAAGTGAAGGCTACAACTTTTAAGTGTGTATCTTGAACTTTTATATACTATACACCTAAGTCATCGTGACCCAGATCAGGACCTAAGAAGGCTCCTTTGTGCACTTTCTCAGGTAGTACACCTTTTCTAAAGGTAACCAGCATTCTGACTTCCATTACCATGGATTACTTTCACCTGTTTCTGAACTTATACATGGGGCTATATGAATAGAATGTACTCTTGTATCTGTCACTATCATTCTGTGAAATTCCTTCATACTGCTGTATGTCTGTTTCTTTAAGAGAATAAAAGACCTGCTGCATACTACACTGTATGGTTTGATTTATATACTCATCCTACTGATGGGTTGTTATCCAAATGTTCTTGGCATTTATTTATATAAATAAATATAAAGCTGCTATGAACATTCTTGTATAGGTCTTTTGTTGGGCAAAAGCATTAATTTTTTTGTATATATTATTTTTATTGGAGTTTGATTTGCCAACATATAGCATAGCAGCCAGTGCTCATCCTGTCAAGTAAAAGCATTAATTTCTATTTGACATAGTCAAAAGTGTGAATACTGTGCCAGAAGTTATGTTACGTTTGGCTTTAGTAGGTACTCCTAAGTATATTTAACTTATACCAATTTCCACTTCAACTAGCAATGTAAGAGTTCCGATTGCTTCCAATACTTGCCAAAACCAGGTACTGTTACTTGTTTTCATTTTCAGGTATGTTCTAATATCTTTCTTTGGTTTTAAATTTGCATTTGATCAGTAATTACATTGGGCACCCCTTCATATATTTATTTTCCATTCTGAGATCTAGTTTTACAAAGCATCTGTTCAACTCTGCCTATTATTTAGACAGACTTCCTTTTTGGTTCTTGAGCTACAAGCATTATTTTCAATAGTCTGAATTAGCATTCTCATTTAGATACATATCACCAATACACATCATCTTTTCAGTCTTTTGTGGAGGTCTCTGAGGAACAAAAGTTATTAATTTTAATCGAATTTATCTATCTTTTCCTGCATGGTTATGCTTTTTGTGCCTTAAAAAGGATCACCTCCCCTAAATTCATGAAAATATTCTATGATTTCTTTTAGATATCTGATTATAATTTCCATGTATGATGTATGATGGGCATCTAGGTTCATTTTTTTTTTTCCAAATGGATAAACAACAGACTTTGACTATTTAAAACACTCCCCCCTCCCCAACCATTTAACTCTATTGGCATCTTTGTAGCAAATCAAGTGACTGTACATGAGAGTCTGTTTCTATGTGTCTATATTTGGGCCAATACAACTCTGTGCTAATTACTGCAGCTGTATTATAATAAGTCTTGGTATCTTGCAAGTATCAGTTCTCCACTTTCATTATTTTTCTTCAGTATTGCCTTGGCCATTCATCAACTTCCACCAAAATCATTAGCTGAGATTTTGACTGAGAACGCACTGAATCTATAGTTCAATATGCCCAGAACTGACATCAATACTGAGTTTTACAATCTGTGAAAATCACGTACCTTTCCACTTACTCAATTTCTCCCAGAAATGTTTCGTATTTCAGTGAAGAGGTCTTGAACTTTCAGGTATGTCAAGATTTACTCCAAAGACGGTTTTTGTTATTTAAATGGGTTTTCTATTTTATTTTTTGGTTTTTACTAAGTATATATAATCATCACTGATCTTGCTGTATTAATCTTATAGTCAACAATCTTGATAATTCACTTATAATTTCCAATAGTTCAAATATTCCTCTGGACTTCCTATGTACTCCACCATGCCATCTACAAATGTTTTATTTTTCCAATCTTAGTACTTTTTATTCTCTCTTCATTGCAGCACCTAGAATCTTAATATGATACAAAATGGCAGTAACGGCAGTTTACTTTTTCGCTCAATGGTAATACATTCAATATTTCATTATGATGATTGCTACAGATTTTTTAAAATTTTAAATTTTAAATTTTAAATTTTAAATTCAATGTAGTTAACATATAGTGTATTATTAGTTTCAGGGGTAGAATGTAGTGATTCATCAGTTGCAATATAACACCCAGTGCTCATTCCATCAAGTGTCCTCCTTAATGCCCATCACCCAGTTACCCCATCCCCCACTCACATCCCCTCCAGCAACTGTTTCCTAGAGTTAAATGAGTCTCTCATGGTTTGCTTTACCATTTTTATCTTACTTTTCCTTCTCTTCCCTACCTTTAACAGATAACAGACTTAATTTCTTGAATTCCACGAGTGAAATCCTATGGTACTTGTATTTCTAAGACTTATTTTGCTTAGCATAATACCCTCTATTGCCATCCACGTCATTATAAATAGGGAGATTTCATTCTTTCTGATGCCTTAGTACTGCATTGCGTGTGTGTGTGTGTGTGTGTATATATATATATATATATATATATATATATATATATATATATAAAACCACATTTTTATCCATTCATCTGTCGATGGACGATGGATGTCTGGGCTCTTTCCAGAGTTTTGCTATTGTGGATATTGCTGCTATAAACATTGGGGTGCATGTGCCCTTTTGGATCACTATTTTTGTATCCTCTGGATACATACACAGTAGTGCAGTTGCTGGGTCATAAGGTGGTCCTATTTTTAACTTTTTGAGGAAGTTTTCCATGCTGTCTTCCAAAGTGGCTGCATCAGTTTGCATTCCCACCCACAGTGCAACAGTGCTTCCTTGCCAATATCTATTGTTTCCTGTGTTAATTTTAGCCATTCTCACAGGTGAGAGATGGTATCTTATTGTGGTTTTAATTTGTATTTCCCTGCTACAGATTTTTGTAGATACTCTTTAACATATTAAGAAAGTTCCCTTGTACTCCTACTTCCCTGAAAGATTTTAACACAGCTTATATGATTTTTCTCTATAGATGTAGTGAATTACATTAGTTGATACACAATGATTAAATGAAATAACATTTTACTTGATTGTGACCCGTTTTAAGTGTATCACTGGATTCAATCTGCTAATATTTTGTTTCCCAAAGGTAACCACTGCCCTTACCTACAACATGCTATAGTGATTTTGTCTGTTTGGATTTATAAATAGAATCATATGGTAAAAATGCTTTTGAGTCTTACTTCTTTCACCCAACATTATGTTTGTGATTTGTCCATGTTGTAGTGTGTAGTTGTAGCTGGTTTACTTTTTGTACAGTATTCCAAAAGGCATAATATATTTAGTCATTCATTCCATTTATTGGACATGGGTGTTGTTTCCACTTCAGGGGTATCTCTACATAAGGATATAAGCTCTTGCACATTCTTGTACATTCTTTCAGTGCACATATATATGTACCTTATTGAAACTGCTTGGCCAATATTATATTTAACACTTCAGATACTACCAATTTTCCAGGTGTATAATTTGCAGACCCATCTGCAACATATGATGGTTCTCATTTCCTCCATCTTCTCCAACAGCTGGTATTGTGATCTTCTACACTTCTAGCAGCTGTTTTTATTTCTGATTTATTTATTTGAAAGAAAGCATAAGCAGACAGAGGGAGGGTATGGCAGAGGGAGGGGGAGAGGGAGGGGGAGACTCCTGCTGAGCAGGGAGCCTGAAGCTGGGCTTGATCTCACAACCCCAGAGCTCATGACTTGAGTCAAAATCAAGAGTCACCCAGGCACCCCAGCAACTGTTTCTATATGTTCCATACTTACTGAGACAATAGCCACTAGGGCAAATGAAATGGGGTTGGAATGACAAAGGAACTGAGATGCGGACTTTTTAAATTTAACTAACTGAAAGTTAATTTTAAAAGCTGATATTCTATTGACTAGTGGAAAGCTTTTAAGTTAATTTGGAACAATTTCAACATGCCGATCTACTTTTTCAACACTAAGTTTTATGAAACTGAAATATAAAGGAGGGATTTCTGATGAAAATTTTGTATCCAAATTGAAGTTGGTAGTACATATAAAAATTACAATGCATTTGGAAGATCTGTTTGGGAAAAAAAGTAAAATCTCCATATTTTACATTGAAGATATGTTGAATAGTATTTTCGATATATAGGTTTAAAAATATTAAGATAAATGTTATCTGCTTCTGTTCATCTTTTACACGTGGCTACCAGAAATTTAAATATTACATATGTGGCTTACACAATTTTTCCACTGGATAGTGTTGCTCAACACTACATATATAAAACATGATAGATGAAAATACGAAAATATACAGCCTGTTAAAATATGGATACAAGCTGCAAAAATGGTACAGGATATTTGTTATATAATACAGTTTAACTGCTCTATCCAACAAAGAATCCCCCATATTAAATACAAGTGTATCTTCTAAAAGGGAAAACCTTAACTCTAAATTTAAAATAAAATGCATAATGAGTTACAGCACACAAGATTCTTTTAGTAACAAAAAAAAATAAGCGAAGTCTTCTTGGCTAGTGATTTAACTCGCACATAACCTGTAGCAAAACCAGGGAATCCGAATCACCCTCCACATAGACTTCACCACCCCCAAAAAATTGTCAATATAGTATATGCAGTGGGAATCAAGTACAATGGCAGGAAGTTTGGTTTTGGTTTTTTTTTGTTGTTTTTTTTTTTAGATTTTATTTATTCATTTATGAGAGAGAGAGAGAGAGAGAGAGAGAGAAGCAGGCTCCATGCAGGGAGCCTGATGTGGGCCTCGATCTCAGGTCTCCAGGATCACGCCCTGGGCTGACGCCAGCGCTAAACCGCTGAGCCACCCGGGGATCCCCAAGTTTGGTCTTTTTAAATGACATATTCTTAACAGGTGGGAAGAAAATCAGAGAGCCTGCTGCTGGCCACGAATTTCAGCAACCTTTTAAAAATTAAACACACAACACTAGTTAGTATAACTATCTAATAAACCCGAACAACATCTAATGCCCTTTGAGGGAGACTGTGCAAATAAGAAAAGCACGACGGAAAAGGATCCTTCCTGGATTCTTTACTTGAAACCCCCCCGAGCAAATCCCGCCCCAGCACCAGGCACTCCCCCGTTCGTGCCCCTCTAGGGTGTTGCATTTTCCTGCGGGGCAAACAACACCACCGGGTCATCCCGCCACTCCCGGACGGCCGAGACGGGGTGGAAGGCGGTGCGGGCCTCACGGCCACGGAGGAAGGCGGCGCAGGTCCGGCGGAGCACGACCGCTGGGCGCACCTGCCTCTGCCCCTGGCCCCGCGGGCGCCGGCTCGCCTTGCCCCCTTCGGAAGGGGGTCACCTGCGCGCGCCGGCGGGCAGCTCCGCAGAGCGACTTACCGAGCTCCAGCGCCTGGTCGCACCTGAGCAGCGCGGCGTCGGGCTGCTGCTGGCGCTGCAGGCTCCGCGCCTGGCCCGCCAGCCTGCGCACGCGGCACTCGGCCGGGAAGCACTTCTCCAGCAGGCCGCTCAGCACCACGTTGACCCGCCGCGCCTGCGGCCGCGCCGGCCCCGGCTCCACGCAGCGCTTGCACACCGTCAGCCCGCACGGCAGCGTCACCGGCTTGTGCAGCAGCCGCCGGCAGCGCGGACAGCCCAGCAGCGCCCGCGCCTCCCCGCGCGCCTCCCCGGGGGCGCCGCCCGGCCTCCCCGCCGGCAGCCGCCGCTCGCCCCGGCCCAGGGCGCGCGCGAGGCCGCCCGCCAGCTCCCCCAGCTCCTCGGGCCGCAGCGCGCCGAGCCGCGCGGCGCCGCGGAAGGCGCCCAGGGCCTCGGGGAGGCGGCCCGCGCGGGCCAGCGCGTCCCCCAGCCGCAGGCACAGGCCGCGCTCGGGCTGCGCCGGCCCCGCCGGCCCCGCCGGCCCCGCCAGCGCGGAGCGGAGGAGCTCCGCGGCCGCCCCGTACTCGCCGGCGCGGAAGGCCTCGTCGGCCCTCTCCAAGCGCCGGGCGAGCGGCTCCCCGCAGTCGCAGCCGGGGCGCGGGGGCGGCGGCGGCGGCGGGACCGGCTCGGGACTCATCGCCGCGGGCTGGGGCGCCGCAGGCCCGACGCGAGCGGAGGCTCCGCCGCCGGCCGCCTTCCGCGAGAGCCCCGCGCCTGGGGGCGGGACGAGGCGGGACGAGGCAAGGCGGGGCGGGGCGGGGCGGGGCCCCCCGCGGCGCGGGCGGCAGGTGCCGCGGGCCCACGCCCCGGGCCGGGCGGGCGCACGCCGCAGGCCGCGGCCCGAGCCCCGAGCCCCGAGCCCCGAGCCCCGCGCGCGAGGCGCCCCCGTCGCCGGCTCGCTCCCGTAGGCCAGGCGGCCCGTGAGAGCCCCGCGACCCTCCGCGGCCCGGCGCCTGCGTGCGTGCGCGTCCGCCTCCGCCTCCGCCGCCGCCGCCTCCACGCGCCCCTCGCCGCGCGCTCTCTTCCCGCCGCCGCCGCCGCCGCAGCCCAGGCCTGGCCGCCCCCACACCCCGCGGCCGCGGTTACGAAGGGAACCGGGGCGGGTGCGCAGCACGCAGCGAATTCGACTTAGGAGATTGTCTCGAGTGACGGGAGAGCCCGAAGTAGGCGCTGAGCGGGCCTCCGGGCAGCCTCCGTAAATTTTAGACCCGGACACTTTAGAAGCCTAATTTAGAACAGGAGTTTTAACAGAGAACGCAGAGAGAGACCGCGCTGGGTGCCGGGAGGAGGACGGCGGTTGCGCTGTGCTCTCGACTTAGAAAGCAGAAATCGAAGTTTTTAAAACGTCTCCCAACGTGGGGTTCTGCAGACAGAAGTTGCTGGAAGGAGGGAGTTAAAAGCTACATTGGTGTATAAGCAAGGACTAAATGTTCCCTTCTGTGCTCATTAACCAGTTTTTAGAATTCTTCGCTACATAAGGCCTATTGTCTCACCATTTATTTTATTCTGTGAATGCAATAAAATGCAATATTCCAGAATCTGTATGTTCATTGTGTCGAGTCGGAATGTCTCTGTTCTAAATTGGTGAGGTTTGACGTTAAGACTGATGACTAAAGAAAATATAAAACAATCAAATCTGGCTTTGGGGAAGAGGAAATGCCTCCTCATTAGGTAAGGAGACAAAAATTAGACTAATTAGCAATAGAAAAAAAAGAGACAACTTTGGAGAACCTTCTAGTCCTGTGATCAATGTAGGGTAATCCCACCACCTCCCATCCCACCACCAGCCCTTTCCATGAATGATTTCCACCCCAGCTCTCTATTTTGACTGATAACATTTGTAGTCGAAGTAGGTTCTGATCTGTTTCTCATTACTGAATTATTCCAAACTCTCTCTCTAATCACTTTTGAGGGTTTTTTAAATATTTTATTTATTTGTGTGTGTGTGTGTGTGAGAGAGACAGAGAGAGAGAGCTCACAAGCCAAGGGAAGGAACAGAGAAAGAGGGAGAAGCAAACTCCCCACTGAGCAGGGAGCAGGGAGCCTGTCCCAGGGCTCCATTCCAGATCCCTGGGATTATGACCCCAGCCAAGCAGATGCAGATGCTTAACTGACTGAGCCACCTAGGTGCCCCTCCTTTTGAATTTTTATCTACTTTCTCTATACAGTAATAATTCACTTACCCAAAGATTGTTTATTCAACAAATTCACAACCAGAAAGCTAGGAGAAAAAAGCTGAGTAAATTAGAGCTACAAAGACGATACGCTAAAGATTAACACATGTCTCTCCATTTGTTTAGGTCTTCTCTGATTTCTCTCAACGCTGTGCTTTTTTTCACGCTTATCCCTAAGTTTTTCATAATTTTTGACACAGTATAAATACTATTGTCTTTAGGTTTCAATTTTCACTTGTTGCTAGTATATAGAAATCTAATTATTCATTCCAATTATTCATTCTGTGGGTTACTTAGAGGTATGTTGTTCAGTTTCCAAATATTTGAGGATTTTCTGGATACTTTTCTATTACTGATTCCTATTTTCAATCCACTGTAGTCAAAGAACATACTTTGTATGACTTCTTGAATCTCTTAAAATTTATTGAGACTTGTTTGATGGTTCAAATATGTAGTATATTAGTAAATGTCCATGTGCACTTGAGAAGAATATGTATTCTGTTGACAGGTGAAATGTTCTACAATAAGGATATAGAAGACCTGACCAGTATTACCAATCAGTTTGATTGGTAATATTCTCTTTTCAGCATACATATTCTTTTGATTTTTGGGAGAAGGATATTGAAATCTCCAGCTATAATTATGAACTTATTTCACCTTATGATTTTATCAATTTTTGCTTCAAATATTTTGAAGGATCTCCCCCAAATTGATCTATAAACCCAAAACTATCTAAATCAAAATCCCAGCATGTCTTTTTGTAGAAATTAGCAAGCTACATCTGAAACTCACATGAAAATGCACATTACCTAAAATATCCAAAATTACTTTTAAAAAAATGAACAAAGCAGAGTCTTCAAGACTCTACAATAAAAAGCAACAATAACCAACAGAGTATGGTTTTGGTTTCAAAATAAACAAGTAGATCCATGGAATAAGTTAGAGATTCCAAAAACAGACCCACATATATATATTGGTAATTGATTCTTGGCAAAACCTATACAGTGGAGAAGGGATAGTCTTTTCAACAAATACTGCTGGACTAATTGGTTATTTATAGGCAAAAAAAAGAGGAAGAAAAGTAGGAGGAGAGGGAGAAATAGAAGAAGAAAAAACTTTGATCTATACCAAGCATCATATATGAAAATCAACCCAAAGATTATTGACCGGAGGGGATCCCTGGGTGGCTCAGCGATTTGGTGCCTGCCTTTGGCCCAGGGCGTGATCCTGGAGTCCCAGGATCAAGTCCCGCGTCGGGCTCCTGGCATGGAGCCTGCTTCTCCCTCCTCCTGTGTCTCTGCCTCTCTCTCTCTCTCTCTCTCTCTCATAAATAAATAAATAAATAAATCTTTTATTTAAAAAAAGATTATTGACCTCAAAGTAAAACTACAGAACTTATAGGGGGAAAAATGCATAGAAGAGAACCTTTGTGACTCTGGGCATTATATTTAACAGCAAAATCATGATCCATAAAAGAAAGGAGTTTCTTACATCTGGTCTGACAGTGAGGCCTCAGTATTATTATAAAGCTAGCCTGCTGCACACAACTAGTTAATGTTACTCTCCTAATGGACATGAACAATCTCATAAAACACCAACATCAGACAAAGTCATCCTGAGACCATGATAAAGTGAAACAAAAACAAAGTCACTATTGGGTCACTATTGAATCAGAGAGTGGCTCAGTCAGTTAGGCAGCCAGCTCTTGATTTCAGCTCAGGTCATTATCTCAGGGTCCTGGGATCAACCACTGTGTCAAGCTCTGTGCTCAGTGGGGAGTGCTTGAGGATTGTCTATCCTTCTTCCTTTGCCCCTTCCCCACCCTGGTCACTTGCTCTAAAATAAGTAAATAAATCTCTAAAAAAACACAAAAACAAGGTTACTATGTAACTCACAAAATATTAACCATTCCCCTCTCCCAGCTAAAATGAATGATAACTACTTCTTTAGCAAGTGCAGCTTCATCCTCATTCTGGTGTGCTCTCCTTTTAAATAAGATTTAGTAAAACACAAATTACAGAATTTCACCTGCCAAAGCTAATATTACCCAACCAAACCCCAAGCCCCATAACAGATTCTAACATCCTTTCACCAAGACTACCTATGATTCCCCACAGTAAGTGTTCTCCCTCATTGCAATGAATAATAAACCAAAATATAAATTATAAAAATATAATATAATGCCTAGTGGTTTGGGGCATTCATGAATTAATAAATTGGATGTATGAAAATTGAGAACTTCTATTCTTTGAAAGAGACTGTTAAGATATGCCCCCACACTTCCTGAAATCAATACTATACTATATGTTAACTAACTTGAATTAAAAAAAAAATGCCCCAGACTTGAAGAAAAATTTTAAGTCATGTGTCTGATCAAGGACTTTAATCAAGTATATACAGAGAACACAGGAAACTCAATAATAGGAAAACATATAACTGACTTAAGAAGTAGACCAAAGATTTGAACAGTCAGCTACAGAAGATATATTGATAGCAAATAGATACATGAAAAGATGCTCAGACAGATTATAGCTGCCTGACACAGGTTATAAAATTCGGACAACTCAAAATTATCACAGAAGTGCAGTGTCTTGGCAGCTGCTCAAGTCTGCTCAAGTAGAATGTGATTTTAAGGTATTTTGTTTCTATTTTGTAAAAATCATTTTGAAAATTAAGGCGATAAGCAGGAACCTCTGCTCCGACCTCAGTTCTAGGAGGGACTATTTGGCAAAAGGGGAGTGATGTGAACTTGCAAGAATTGTTTGCTATGTTAGAGTGCATTATAGGCGAGGAATAAGAGGCTGGCATTACTTGGCATGTGCCCTAAATCTTAAAAAGTGTATTTCATAATTTCCAGAGAAAAGATAATCATGAATTATGATGAAACTTTATTAAAGAAAGAAAACTCACAAACATGAATTTCTGTCAATATATTATTAATTGTGGTCACAGTAGTAGTGGGCATAGGGAGTAATTTCTACCCAACTACACAGGATGTTGTAGACCTTAGTTTTCATTTTGAGTGAAGTGGGATGCTATTAGAGGGTTTTAAGCAGAGGGATGACATGATTTGATTTACATTTGAAAATGTTCACACTGGTTGTTATGTTAACCTATAGCAGATTATTATGTAATCTCAATAATAACTCAAGAAACTTACAACATACTTCTATTCTCCACCCCACCCTTGTGCTCTTCTGTCCTAGATATTTTATTCTGGAAAAAATCTTCAATTCTTTTTAATTTTGAAAATTACGCTGGTGATCACAGAATTCTAAGTTGAAAGTTTCTTTCTGCAATTTAAAGATGTCATTCCGGGGATCCCTGGGTGGCGCAGCGGTTTGGCGCCTGCCTTTGGCCCAGGGCGCGATCCTGGAGACCCGGGATCGAATCCCACATCGGGCTCCCGGTGCATGGAGCCTGCTTCTCCCTCTGCCTGTGTCTCTGGCTCGCTCACTCTCTCTCTCTCTCTCTGTGACTATCATAAATAAATAAATAAAATACGGTACTGTCATGTATTTAAAAAAAAATAAAATAAAATAAAGATGTCATTCCATTGCTCTGGTTTGCATAGTTTCTGATAAGAAGTCTATGATTATTTTTTGTTGCTCTTTAGGTTATATGTCTTTTTTCTTCTGATTGCTCTTAAGGTTTTCTGTTTAACACTTTTTTGACACTGAGGTGTCTTAATGTGTTTTGTTTTCACTTCTTGGGCTCATTGAGCTTCTTAGACTCAATGAATGTATATAGTTTAGATCAAATTTGGGGATTTGGGGGCCATTATTCTTTCAAATATGTTTCTATCCCTCCTTTTATCCTTTGGGTAGTTCAATAACAGGTACACTAGTCTTCTTGATATTGTCCCATGGATCACTGAGGTCCTGGTCATTTATTTTCAATCTTGTGTATCTCTGTGCTTCAGTTTGGATAGTTTCTATTACTATCTATTGCTATGTCTTCACGTTCACTAACCTTTCCTTTTGCAGGATCTAATCTATACATTTTTTCCTATACAGTGAATTTTTTAATTTTCAGAGATTTTTTTTTTACCCTTTAAAGGAATGTTATGCGCTTATTAGAAATAAGAATTACAAAAGACTTTTTTGTGATGTAGATAACTGCTTGTGAGATGATACACAATGAAATATATTCATTAAATGCATAAATTTAAAAAATAAAACCAAAATTATGGGGCATCTGGGTTGCTTAGTGGTTGAGTATCTGCCTTTGACTCAGATCATGATCCCAAGGTCCTGGGATCGAGTCCCACACTGGCCTCCCCACAGGGAGCCTGCTTCTTCCTCTGCCTATGTCTGCCTCTCTGTCTCTCATGAATAAATAAATAAAATCTTTTTAAAAATAAATAAAAAATAAAACCAAAATTACACAGTATGACCTCAAAATTTAATATGCATAGAAAAATGACCAGGAGAAAATATTTCAAATATTAAGAATAGTGTTGCTCCCAGGGAAGGGGATCATCTAAGTACTTTAATTGGTTGTTTGTTTGTGTTTTTTTGTGTGTGTGTCTCCTTATACTGTTATTACTTCCAAAACTTCTATAGAGAGAATTATATTGGGCTCAAAGTAAAAGTGACAATCTCTTTCAAAAAGCAGGACAGGATTTCAAAGGAAGCTTTGAAATGAATGATTCTTATAAGATGTTCTTTTGTCATGTTTTGCTTAATGGATGAAAAGTTGATTTTGACAACCTAAATGGTCACCAAGAAAGCATTACTTTACTATATAACGGGAAGTCATGGATCAAGAAGTAGGCAGCCACTAAATGTCCCAAAGTACATGAAGTCCATTGACATGAGAAAGTTCTGTGAAATATTCTTAATGAAAGAAAGCAGGCTTCAAAATGCTTATGTAAAATCAAACCCATTGTTTAAACACAAAATTAGAAATAATTTTAAGCACAGAAAAAAGTGCCAGGTCACCCAATGGTTAATTATGGCTATTTGGAAGTAATTTAAATTTATTTTTTTAAAGATTTTATTTATTTATTCATGACAGACACACACACAGAGAGAAGCAGAGACATAGGCAGAAGGAGAAGCAGACTCCATGCAGGGAGCTGGATGTGAGACTCAATTCCGGATCTGGGGATCACGCCCTGAGTCAAAGGCAGATGTTCAACTGTTGAGCCACCCAGACATCCTGGGAGTAATTTAAATTTAATAAAATTTAATTTACAGTTTTAATGTAAATGTTCTCAATTCTAATAATAGGGACTACAACTTTGAATGTTTTAAAATCCAATAGCAATTATTTTTATTAAGTTTATAATTTTAATTCCAGTATAGTTAACATATAGTGTTATATTCATTTCAGGTGTACAATACAGTGATTCAACAGTTTTAAACATTATTCAGTGCTCATCATAATAATTATACTCTTTAATCCCACCACCTTTTTCACCCATCCCGCTACTCATCTCCCCTCTGGTAACCATCAATTTGTTCCCTATAATTAAGGGCCTATTTCTTGGTTTCTCTCTCTCTCTCTCTCTCTCCTTTTCCTTTGCTCATTTGTTTTGTTTCTTAAATTCCACATATAAGTGAAGTCACATGGTCTTTGTCTTTCTCTGACTGACTTATTTTGTTTAGCATTATACTCTAGCTCCATCCAAGATTTTATTCTTTTTTTATGGCTAAATAATATTCAATTGTATCTATGTATCACCTTTTCTTTATTTACCTATGAATGGACACTTGGATGCTTCCATAGTTTGACTATTGTAAATAATGCAACAATGAACATAGCGGTTTAATTATCCCTTTAAATTAGTGTTTTTGTATTTGGGGGTTCAATACCCAGTAATGCAATTACTGGATTGTAGGATAGTTCTATTTTTAACCTTTTCAGGGACCTTCATACCGTTTTCCACAGTGGCTGCACCACTTTGCATTCCAACCAACAGTGCACAAGGGCTCCTTTTTCTCCACATCCTCACTAACATCTGTTGTTTCTTGTGTTATTGATTTTGGCCATTCTGACAGGTGTGAAGTGATATCTCATTATAGTTTTGATTTCCATTTCCCTGATGATGAATGATGTTGAGCATTTTTCATGTGTCGGTTGAACATCTGGATGTCTTTTTTGGAGAAAATTCTGTTCATGTCTTCTGCCCTTCTCTAATTGGATTATTTGGCTTTTGGGTGTTGAGTTGGTATAAGATCTTTTATATACTTTGAATGCTAACCCTGTATCAAATATGTCATTGGCAAATACCTTCTTTCATGCAGTAGGTTGTCTTTTGGTTTTGCTTCATTGTGCAGAAACATTTTATTTTGATGTAATCCAATAGTTTATTTTTGCTTTTATTTCCATTGCTTCAGGAGACATATCTTCAAAAAAAAGAAAAAAAAAACCAACATTGTTTTTGTTTTGTTTTCTTTTCTCTGATGTTAGAAAAATTACTGCCTGTGCTCTTCTAGGATTTTTATGGTTTCAGGTCTCATATTTAGCTTTTTAATCAATTTTTAGTTTATTTTTTTAAAAAGATTTATTTATTTATTCATGAGAGACACAGACTGAGAGAGAGAGAGGCAGAGAAACAGGCAGAGAGAAAGAAGCAAGCTCCTCGCAGGGAGCCTGATGCGGGACTTGATCCTGGATCCAGGGATAATGACCTGAGGTGATGGCAAGCACCCAACCGTTGAGCCAGCCAGGCGTCCCAATCAATTTTGAGTTTATTTTTGTGTGTGGTGTAAGAAAGTGGTCCAGCTTCATTCTTTTACATGTAGCTGTCCAGTTTTCCCAATACCATTTGTTGTGGAGGTTGTCTTTTTTCCACTGGATATTCTTTCCTGCTTTGTCAAAGAATAATTGACCATGTAATTGTGGGTATATTTCTAGGTTTACCATTCTGTTCTATTGATATATGTGTATATATTTATGCCAGTATCATTACTGTTTTAATTACTACAGATTTGTAATATCATTTGAAGTCTAGAGTTTTGACACATTCAGTTTTCTCTTTTTCAAGATTATTTTGGCTATTTGAGGTCTTTGTGATTCTATACAAATTTCAGGATTGTTTGTTCTAGTTCTGTGAAAAATGATGTTGGTGTTTTAATAGGGATTGCATTAAATTTGTAGATTGCTTTGGGTAGTATAGACATTTTAACAATATTTGTTCTTCCAATCCATGAGCATTTCCATTTCTTTGTCTTGAATTTCTTTTGCCCATGTTTTATAGTTTTCAAAGTACAGATCTGTCACCTCTTTGGTTGTTTATTCCTAGACATTTTATTCTTTTTGGTATAATTGTAAATGGGAATTTTTCTTACTCTCCCTTTCTGTTGCTTTATTAGTGTAGGGGAATGCAATAGGTTTCTGTACATTGATTTTGTATGTTGTGACTTAACTGAATTCATTTGTCAGTTCTCATAGATTTTTTGGTGGAGTCTTTAGGTTTTTTATATATAATATATCATCTGAAAAAATAGTGACAGTTTAACTTCTTCTTTAGCAGTTTGGATGCCTTTTATTTCTTTTTGTTGTCCAGTTGCTGTGGCAAAGACTTCAAAGTACTATGTTGAATAAAAGTGGTGAGAGTGGACATCCTTGTCTTGTTCCTGACCTTAGGAAAAAAGCTCTAAAATTTTCCACATTGAGTATAATATTAGCTGTGGGTTTTTTCATATAAAGCCATTATTATGTTGAAGTATGTTCCCTCTAAGCCTACTTTCTTGAGATTTTTTTAACATGAATGGGTATTATACTTTGTCAAATGCTTTTTCTGCATCTAAATGGTCATGTGGTTTTTATCCTTTCTTTTATTGATGTGATGTATCATGTTGATTGATTTGTGAATATTCAACCATTCTTTCATCCTGGGAATAAATCCCACATGACCATGGTGAATGATTTTTTTTTTTTAATGTATTGCTGGATTTGGTTTGCTAGTATTTTGTTGAGGATTTTTTGCATCTCTGTTCATCAGAGATATTGGCCAGTAGTTCTCTCTCTTTTTTGTAGTATGTTTATCTGGTTTTGGCATCAGGATGATGCTGGCCTCATATAATGAATTTGGAAGTTATTTTTTCTTTTATTTTTTGGAATAGCTTGAGAAGAATAAGGATTAACTCTTATTTAAATGTTTGGTAGAATTCTCCTGTAAAGGTATCTGGTCCTGGACTTTTATTTGTTGGGAGTTTTTTGATTACTGACTCAATTTCATTGCTGGTAATCAGTCTCTTCAGATGTTCTATTTCTCCCTACTTCAGTTTTGGTAGGTAGTATGTTTTGAGGAATTTACATATTCTTTCTATGTTGTCTGACTTGTTGAGATATAATTTTTCATAATATTCTCTTATAATATTTTGTATTTCTGTGGTGGCTATTGCTATTTCTCCTCTTTCATTTCTGATTTTGTTTATTTGGGTACCCCTCCCTCTCTTTTTGATGAGTCTGGCTTTGAACCTGAAACCTAGACTTATCAATTTTGTTGATCTTTTCAAGGAATCAGTTCAATCATTGATCTGTTCTACTCGTTTTTTTTTGTTGTTGTTGTTTTGTTTTGTTTTTAGTTTCTGTATCATTTCTTTCTTTCTAATCTTTATTATTTCCTGCCTTATACGGTTTTGGGTTTCATTTGTTCTTTTATTTGTTCTTTTCCTAGCTCCTTCAGGCATGAAGTTACATTGTTTATTTGTGACTTTTCTTGCGTCTTAAGGTAGGCCTCTATTGCTATAAACATCCTTCTTAGAACTGCTTTTGCTGCATCGCAAAGGTTGTGCATTATTGTGTTTTCATTTTCACATAATTTTTTATTTCTTCTTTGATTTCTTAGTTGACCCATTCATTGCTTGGTGGCATGCTATTTGACTTCCATGTATTTATGTTCTCTCCAGATTTTTTTCTTGTTGGAAACACTTGGTTTCATAGTGTTGTGGTCAGAAAAGATGCATGGTATGACTTTGATCTTTTTGAATTTTTTGAGACTTGTATTGTGGCCTAATTGTGATCTATTCTGGAGAATTTTCCATGTGCACTTGAAAAGAATGTGTATTCTATTGGTTGAGGATGGACTATTCTGAATATATCTGTTAAATCCATCTGATATCCATCTGGTGTGTCATCCAAAGCTACTGTTTCCTTGTTGATTTTCTGTTTGGGTGATCTGTTCATCCAGGTTAAGTGGATTATTAAAGTCCATTACTATTGTTTTATTACTCTCTATTAGTTCCTTTATATTTGTTTCTTAACTTTTATGTATTTGGGTGCTTCTGTGTTGGGTACATAAATATTTATAATTGTTACATCCTCTTGTTGGGTTTTCCTATTTATTATTATAGAGTATCCTTCTTTTTCTCTTGTTACAGTCTGTGTTTTATAGTATATTTTGTCTGATATAAGTATTGCTACCCCAGTTTTCATTTGACATCATTTGCATGATAATAGTTTCTCCATCCCCTCACTTTCAATCTGCAGGTGCCTTAGGTCTGAAATGAGTTTCTTATAGGCAGAATATAGATAAGTCTTATTTTTTTAAAATCTACTCTGTTATCCTATGTCTCTTGATTGGAGCATTTAGTTCATTTACATTCAAAGTAATTATTGAGTAATTACTCAATTACTTATTGAGTGACTATTACTCAATAAGTAATACTTATTATCCTCAATAATTTATTATATAAATTTACATATAATATATACCTCAATGGTATTAATTGCCATTGTTTTACTTGTTTTGTGGTTGCTTTTGTAGTTTTTCTCTGATCCTTTCTTCTCTTGATCTCTTTCTTGGTTTATTGGCTTTCTTTAGTGTTATCCTTGGATTCCTTTCTCTTTATTCTTTGCATATCTATTACTGGTCTTTAATTTTTGGTGACCATAGGTTTGTATATAACATATTCTCCATATTACTGTCTATATTATGTTGATAGTTGCTCAAGTTTGAACCCAGTTTTTACTCTTCTCTCCCACCCTTGTTCTAGGTATATGAGTTTGGTATATGGTGCCATAGTTAACACCCTTTTATTTTATGAATCCCTTGACTGATTTTTACAGAAATACTTGTTTTTACTGCCTTTGTGTTTTTAACTTTTCATACTCTCACTTATGGTCTTTCCTTTCCATTTAAAAGTCCCCTTTAATATTTGATGTAGGGATGGTTAGCTTCTGTTTATCTAGGAACTTTTTATCTCTCCTTCTCTTCTGAATGATAGCCTTGCTGGATAGAGTATTCTTGGCTACAGAGTTTTCCCTTTTAGCACTCTGAATCTATCATGCTACTTTCTTCTGGCCTGCAAAGTTTCTGCTGAAAAATCTGCTGACAGCCTTTGGGGTTTCCCTTGTGTGTAATTGTTTTCTTTTCTCTTGCTGCCTTCAAATTTTTTTCTTTATCACTACTTTAATTACAGTGTGTCTTGTGGACCTCCTTGGGTTGATCTTTTTTAGGGGAAATCTCTGTGCCTCCTGGACCTGGATATCTGTTTCTTTCCCCAGATTAGGGAATTTTTCAGCTATTATTTCTTAAAATAAATTTTCAACCCACTTTTCTCTTCTTCTCCTGGGACTCCTATAATATGAATGTTATTATGTTTGATGGAGTCATGATTTCCCTAAGACTATTCTCAATTTGCATATTTTTTCCCTCTGATTTGCTCAGCACTTTTACTCTCCATTACTCTGTCTTCCAGGTCATTAATTCTCTGCTTCATCTAGCCTTCCATCAAGTGTATTTTTAATTTCATTTATTATGTTCTTTATATTTGATGAGTTCTTTGTTATCTCTTTGTAAAGGGTCTCACTGATGTCCTCCACTCTTTTCTCAAGTCCAGTGAGTATCTTTATGATCATTACTTACTTTAAAATCTCTATCAGGTGGAGCACCTGGGTGGCTCAATTGATTAAGCATCTGCCTTCAGCCCAGGTCATGATCCCAGGTCTTGGGATTGAGCCCTGCATCAGGCTCCCTGCTCAGTGGGGAGTCTGCTTCTACATCTCTCTCTGCCTGCCACTCTCCCTCCTTGTGTGCTCTCTCTCTCTGCAAATAAACAAATAAATAAAATCTTTTTAAAAAATAAAATCTATTAGTCATATTACTTATATCCTTTTTACTTTGGTCTATTGCTGTGGTTTGGTTCCAGTCTTTCACTGGGGAGATACTCCTCAGTCTCCCAATTTTGTCTAACTCTGTGTCTGTGTATATTAGAAAAGTCAGCTACATATTTTGCTCTTGAAAGTAATGACCTTGGGAAGAAAAGGTCCTGTAATGCCCTGCAGTGTGGTGTCCCCTGTTCCCTAGGACCTGGTGCTTCACAGAGTGACTCCTATGTGTGTTGCCTATGCCCTGCTATTTAGTCCTGGCCACTTTTTCCTTTGAGTCCAGTTGTCTGCAGAGGCTGTCTTTGCCTGTGGTGAGCAAGCAGTGCTTTTCTCTGGCCAAGTGGAGTACATTTTAACAAGGTCTGTGCTGGTCTGCTTGCAAAATGAGATCTGCCACCACTGCCACTGGAAACTCGGCCATGTAAAAAGTTGCATGTGGGAAAACAGAGTGCTGGCAAGTTTTTGCTGTTCTTCTTGGGGTAGGGGCCCCGCGGCACCAGGACTGAGGCAAGCATGACTAGGGAGGGGGGATCTGCTGAAACATTGTGGGGAGCTTTGGTGTAAGCAAGTTAGGTAGGGAGTGCTGGTGCCACACTGGTTCCCACAGGTGGTACTGTGTTTATGCTGGTCAGAGGAAGGAGATGGTACCTGCCAGTTCTTTTTTTCCTGGGGTTCTCCTCAGGATTCTTGCCTCTCTGGGCCATGCTCTGAGATGAGTAAACACTCTCCCTCTCTTCTGCCCATGACAGTTTTTCAAACTGCTTCTTCCCTGCTATATCTCTGTTGTTTACCATGCTGTCTCCTGAAGGGTGGGGTCTCAGCTTCTTAATGTCCTTCAGGCTCTCCCAGAGCTAAGCCCTCCAATTTTTAAAATTCCAGGCTTTAAATCCTGCTGGTTCTAAGAACTCATGAGACTGGCCTCACTCAGTTTTCAAAACCAAATGTTATAGGGATTCATTTTCCCAGTACAGAAAATGAATCCCTAGTGTGATAGTCTGTTTTTTGCCCTTCTCCATGCCACCTGCCCCCGTCCCACCATGGAGAGCCATGTTCCATTTCATTCCCAAACTATGTCTTCACCCTTCCTACCTTTCTTTTATGTGGCCTTCTCTATCTTTGTTCTTGGTCTGCCAGCCTTCAGATAATTTGGGAGGTTATTTTTGCTGATGTGAATGTTATCTAGTTGTACCTGTGGGACAAGGTGAGTTTAGGGTCCTCCCATTCTACCATCTTTCCAGCCTCTCCCCCTCCCCCACCCAATAGTCTCAGAGATTGTTTTTAATCTCAATAAAGTCCATTTGGGATAAAGAAGCTGTGGTCTATGTATACAATGGAATATTACTCAGCCATTAGAAATGACAAAACCCACCAGGAACTGGAGGGTATCATGCTGAGTGAACTAAGTCAATCGGAGAAGGACAAACATTATATGGTCTCATTCATTCGGGGAATATAAAAAATAGTGAAAGGGAATAAAGGGGAAGGGAGAGAAAATGAGTGGGAAATATCAGAGAGGGTGATGGAACATGAGAGACTCCTAACTCTGGGAAACGAACAGGGGTAGTGGAAGGGGAGATGGAAGGGGAGATGGACGGGGGGTGGGGGTGACTGGGTGATGGGCACTGAGGGGGGCACTTGATGGGATGAGCACTGGGTGTTATACTATATGTTGGCAATCAAACTCCAATAAAAAAATATACAAAAAAAAGTGTGTGTGTGTGTGTGTGTGTGTGTGTGAATGTTATACCAGAGGTTACCCAAACCTACATGCAGAAGAACAGATTTCTGGAAATAATTATGTAAAATGGCATTTTAATACATAGCTTAGTTAAAAAATATACTAAATAGGGATCCCTGGGTAGTGCAGCGGTTTAGCGCCTGCCTTTGGCCCAGGGCGCGATCCTGGAGACCCCAGATCCAATCCCACGTCGGGCTCCCGGTGCATGGAGCCTGCTTCTCCCTCTGCCTATGTCTCTGCCTCTCTCTCTCTCTCTCTCTCTCTCTCTCTCACTGTGTGCCTATCATAAATAAAAAAATAAAAATAAAAAAAATTAAAAAATAAAAAATATACTAAATAAACAAATAAGTGAATTTGTGACAATAACAGAAAAAAAAAGAAAGTCCATTTAGTTCTTTATATGTTTTTCATTTCTATCTTTACTATATTAATATTTTCTTTTAAACAACATAAACAGAATTATAGTAGCCATTTTAATGTACTTCTCTGTCAATTCCATCATTTCTATCATTTCTGGATCTGTTTCTATTGTCTAATTTTTCTCCTAGTTATGGGTCACATTTTTCTGTTTCCTGGCTTCTCTGGTAGGTAATTCTTAATTAGATGCTGGAAATTATAATTTTTTTTTGGTAAGTATCTGAACTTAAAAAAAATTTTTTTTAAGATTTATTTATTCATGAGAGACACACAGAGAGAGGCAGACAGAGACACAGGCAGGGGGAGAAGCAGGCTTGCTGAGGGGAGCCTGATGCGGGACTCAATCCCAGAACCTGGGATCACGACCTGAGCCAAAGGCAGATGCTCAACCACTGAGCCACCCAGGCAACCCTGGATTTTTGTTTGTTCTCAAATGTGTAGGGCATTTTTCTGGTAGGTTATTTTCAGCTTCTTTTGATGTTTCTTTTAAGCTTTGTTATGATTCATCTGGAGTTGCCTTTATTTTAGGGATAGGGCAGCCCACTTCTAAGGTGTGGCTCTATTTGAAGTTTCTAATGAATTCCTTGAATAACAAAGGAGGACTCCTCGGCTAATGGTGAACTTGTATAATTTCTAGGATTGTGTGAATTCTGGGAACCATTCAGCTCATTACTCTCTGACCTTTGCCCTATCTCATGTAGTTTCATCCTGTACACACTATCTTATAATTCAGGAAAGATACAAGGAGACACTCATGCGAATTTCTGTGGCTCTTTGTATCTTTTATTTTGTTCCCCTTTCTCTCTTGTACTCTGCCCCACAACTTCCAGTGGCCTGTACTCCTATCTGTCTCCTAAAGTCCATGAGCATTCTGTTCTGTTTGGGATTCCCTTCCCTGCTCCATGATTCAAACTGTGCCTCCAAATAAAGAGTTGGAGTAGATTGTTAGAGTATCATGGGGATAAATATATATAATTTTTGCATGCATAGAATAATAGAGAATAAACCGTCCCATATCCACAATATTTACTACTGAAACAGAAATGATCCCTCTGCTCTTTAAGGATCTAAATTTATCTCAGCTTAAACTTAATCTGATAAATAAATGAAGTAAGTTCATGGAAGGAAACTACTTAAACAAACAGCTTTTCTTCCCCCCGGCATCCCAGAAAAAGCCAAAAAAAAAGAAACTTATATTTTAAAGTTTTCTTCAGGATCTTCACTAAGATTAATTTAAAACTATTCTGGTGTACTCTATGAATGGTAAGAGAAATGACAATGCAGGCAACATGATGAAAAGATGACTAGCCTGGGAATAAAGAAACATGGATTCTAGTTTCAATTATAAACTGTTACTCTGTGATTTGGGGCTTCAATTCCCTTAACTATAAATGAGGTGATGACCAGTGCTCTGTTAAATCCCAAGTTGTTTTCAGGATCAAATAAGCTAGTATCATGGAAATGCTTATAAAGCATAAAGGGTCAAGATAGAAGGATTCTCAAAATTAGAATGATCAAGATTATATCATTTCAGAGTAATTTATGGCATCTATAGTGATGTTCCCAATTGGGAGAAGCAAGTCAGATTACACATCATGAACATGGCAGTGGTCAGTAGACTTGACTCCCAGGATCTTAGATACATATAGAGTCTGAGAAGGGTAGTGGGTGAGTACCCCAAGGCCAGATTGCAGGATCCCCTATTTTGTCACGATGGGACCCCTCAGAAGCCAACTTTCAGATATCATTCTATCGAATGTTATCACCTCTGTGCTGTTTTAGGGTCTCCTTTTGTGGATTCACTATTGTTGCAAGCTCTATCCTTCCCAGTTAGTGCTCATGGTCAGTCCCAGTTCTCTCCTGTAACATCCTGGGCTATCTGGGCTTCAGGTTCTCTCAACTGTTGTTTTGTTCCATTCCTGGGCTGCCCACCCACCCAGTTGGCATTCTTTGGGACTGTGACAGAAATTCTAATTAACTGCTGCCTAATTATCAACCTGATTAAGGACACCTGCTAGGGAGATTGGCCCCTTTGATCCAGGTTTCTGCTGTAGCTGTCACAGTTAATTTTTTCCTGGATAATCAAGGGCTGACTATGGCCTTGTTTTTACCATTATGTTTATCTGTAAATTGGCTTCCACTGGGTAATCTGGATAATTGGGAATAGCCTATGCTATAGGGTAGGGCAGGGTGCAGCTTCTCAAACTTTGCTGCTCAGAAGGGGGTCTGCCAACCAGCAGCACTGGCATCACCTGGAGCTATTTCATAATGAAAGATCTCAGGTCTTGCTTCAGATATATTGAATCAGAATGTATAGTTTTACCAGAGCTGTAAGTGCTTTGAGTTTGAGCTCTTTTCTAGACCAAGGCATACCCCTCAGAGAACAGTGGGGAGTTGCCAGAGGAACCAGCAAGCATACAAGGACAGCAACTCCCACAGCAGGAAAAGGAGACCAAATGGACAATTATCACATTGGAGGAATTAAGGGAGAGATAGCTATCACCCACATGGAGGGGAAGGCATTGGATCACTCCTGATGCCAGAACCAGAGGATTCTGACTACCTGCAGGGAACGTTCCCTTCATCAGCAGTGGGTTAGTGGCAATTTGAGTGGGGCAGCCCACCTACCCAGGTAAGCCCTAAGACATATTCATATGAATAAACCCTGATTTCTGAATAATTCCAATTTCAAAACAGCAACCTTCATCTAACATACTTAAATAAGATCAAAATTGAACAAGACTGTAAAGAATGAAGCAAGGATTTATACAAAAAAGCCAAAAAAAAAAAAAAAAAAAGAAAGAAAAGAAAAGAAAAAAAGCCAAAATCTGGGGACAAGAATACATTAGAGTTAAGTGGCAGTTATATACTCTATTGTTACGTGTTTGTCCTCTTGGTATCAGGGTTAACAGATAAGAAGATGCCATCATAGAGGAATGGTGGGAAGAGGCTGAGATAAGGAATTAGAAAAACCTGGATTTGAATTTTAGTTCCACCTTAATATTTAATAGTTATAAACCTTTAACTTTGCCAACAATCTTTGATAAAATAATAATAATGAGTCTCAGGGGGTGGGGAGTGTTGTGCCAATCAGCCAGGATGGCTGGAAAACACCAACCTCACCTGACACCTGTGTCAGTGCACAGTATGTTATTGATTCTCTCATTCCTTAACACAAAATGATGTTGCTCTTTGCAGGGCACGGGGTTGGTTGTACTCCTGGGCATGAGGAGGCTGCAGGACAAACTCCTCTCTTATAAAATCAAACATTCTCTTGTAGAAAGGATCCATTTTCAGATTTTGGGTGGAGTCCTGGTCAATGCTATCAAGCGTAGGAACCCATCCCAGCCCTTGTACTGGCCAGAAAGATCCAAGACAAAATTGAGAATCATCTCTCCTAGCCAATTTTGAAAAACATGAAACTCCCTTAGTCTTCTTCAGGTACTAATATATTTTCTGCAATTTTGCTTAATATGGAGACTTTGTTTTTTTCATAGCCCAAAGAGAGCTAGGTACATTCCTCTCAATTCTATTTTACAGCTAATCTGATAATATAAAAGGGACTCAGGGTATCCTGATCATAGCAAGTCTCAGCAGAAAATCAGAAAAGAAAAGAAAAAATCTAGCATATGAGGCAGATAGAAAATTTTTATGTATTATTTTTAGTCTTGAGTGAAGTAGAGAGGAAAAAGAAAAAACTGGAAAAAAAGAGGAATAAAATCACAGAGAGAAGTTCTAATTACAAAAGAAGACTTAAGTAGCAGATTTTATAAACCTAAGGCTGAGCCAAATAAATATTCATTCATGCAGCACATAATGCAACAGTAGTGAGAGCAAGGAAGGTACAGGCCATAAATGAATGAGGCATTAATAAAACATTAAAAGCCTCTTCTCACTGGATAGTCAGTACAAGATGTGCTGAAGCATAAAGACGTGCAATTTAATAAATAGTATGGCTAAACACGTGGGTGGAAAAAATGCTCAAATCCATGTAAATCATGCTGAAGATATTGTTAAAAGATTTTATGAAATGCCTTGGGGAAAAATATGCTGATCTATTCACAGATGTTGGTGGGCAATTTTGTACACATTTAGGGTTTGAAATTACTTTTCCTCGTCTAAATCTTTCACTTTGTTGTTTAAAAAAGGGCTGGGGGAAAAATGCTCAGAAAAAAAAGAAAGGTCCACAAAAGAA
Source organism: Vulpes vulpes (assembly GCF_048418805.1). NCBI lineage: Eukaryota > Metazoa > Chordata > Mammalia > Carnivora > Canidae > Vulpes > Vulpes vulpes. The sequence goes on along the minus strand of NC_132795.1, from coordinate 70,835,641 downwards.
GGAGGAGGAAGGGGAGGAAGAGGAACTGTGAAAAATACAATTAGGAATTTCCTTCTATTTGAGATAACAAAAGAAAAAGATCTAGAGATCATGGCGAACCTCACACACACAAAAATAAGGCAACATTGTGGTGTACTTAGATGAAAGGTAAGTTGCCATGGTTAATAACAGGTATACAGGGATGCCTGGGTGGCTTAGTGGTTGAGCATCTGCCTTTGGCTCAGGTCATGATCTCAGGGTCCTGGGATCGAGTCTCTACTCCCATTTGGGTGCAAGGGCAGAGGGGCCACAGGGATCTGCTGAGTGGCAGTGGGAAGATGAGAGAGTGGTCCGCATCTTTAACAAACTCTCCCCTCCAGAAACAAAATGAAACAACTGCTAGTAGTAGATCAGATGAGCATAGTAAGAACTAGGGTTCCCATACTGAAAAATGAGAATCAGGGGAGCCAGATCTCAGGCCATTTGTTGTTACTTTCAACAAAGGAAGAAGACTTTGACCCAGGAATCTAAAAAACTACTCTGGTCCATCCCCACCCGTACACTAGAATCTGTCCCTAAAAGTGCAGGAAAACCTCCTTATTTAAACACTATCAATAACAAAAAGGAATTGTGATTTAATTTTGTATCAAGACATGAATAAAAACAGAGCCTAAAATAATATGAAAGAACTGAAATAAAAAACATGTTGTGTAGTTTAAAATATATGTTTAACTGAAATATTTGGCAATAGTAATAAAAAAGGAGAGAGGGTAGTAAATAAAACTAAAGTAGTATAACACTATTGCCTTTTAAGGGGAAGGATAAAAGTTGTAACTGAATATAGACAATCTCCTTGCAGTCCAAATTAGGTGGTGTAGACTGTTCTCACTCTGCTTCTACCCATTAGGCAACTGTAAACCCTGAAAGTAACACAAGAGATAATCAAAAGAGATATCTCAAATGTGGTAAGAAGACCCACAGGACTAGAGGAACAGCACTGTGGCAGAGTGCCTTACATCTCTGTAACCAATAGAATAAGGTGACCTGGACCTGGCATTTTTTGACTCCTGACCCAGCAGTATCAGGCAGTCCAGATGGGCTATTCTTTCCCCACATCTAATGGGAGTCTATCTAACAACATCAAGTGAGCCAAACACTACCAGCAAAGGGATGGATTTGGAGCCCAGCCAACAATAAACAACCATGGGAAATGTTCTACTTCTCTGCTGGGCTTGAGACTCCCTTCTCTGACCTGAGAGATAGCAGGAAGGCAGGCTGAAAGACCCCTTCTACCTTCTTAGACAGCTGCAGCACCAGATACTCAGGTAAAAATTACCAAGTTTCTGAAAATTCAAGAGTTTTCTGAAAATTAAATTGGCATTGAAACCACAGCCCACAAAAGTAGACCAGAACCTGTATTCTAATTAAACAGGGTGACTCCCTCAGAAATAATAGATTTAATAGGGCCCAGGATCTCCTAACATAACAGAGAAAATGCTGTGGATACAATAAAAGCCCCCCATAATAGAAAGAACAAAGAAAATCTTGGCTTGACTCTCAATCAACTGACACCAACTCTGACATGATTTATAAGGAGGAATTATATGACAAGGATTTTAAAGCAACCTTCATAAAAGTTTTTTAACAATCAATGACAAGTTCTCTTGAAACAAATGAAAAAAAATGGAAAATCTCAGCCCTGGAATAGAAGTCTTTGAAAAGAACATTTTGGATATTATAGATCTGAAAAATACAATGGAAAATTCTCAAACTTCTTGTATAGTGTATACTCTAACAGTGTAGATGACCGAAGATAGAATTGATGAATGTGAGGACAGATTAATAGAACTCTCTCAAAACAACAAAGAGAACAGAGAGAACAAACAAAACAACAGAGAGAAAAGTGACTCAGAAGAATGGACAGAGCCCTACAGAATTATTATAAATAATAGAAGGTCTAGCATTGTTATCATTGGAGTCCCAAAAAGAGATAAGAAAGAAAGTGGAACTAAAAGAATACTCAAAGAAATAATCAGTGCACATTTTGTGAAAAATGCAAACTTGCAGATTTAAGAACCATAATGAACCTCAAACAAAATAAACTCAAAGATAATTAAATCAAGACATTTTGTATTAGTTTTCTATAGCTGTCATAACAAATTACCACAAATTAAAAACATAACAAGTTTATTACCATATAGTTCTGTAAGTCAGAGATCCATTATAAATTTCATCAGACTAATGTCAAGTTGCCAGCAATACTACATTCCTTGCTGGAGGCTCTGGGGGATAATATGTTTCCATGCCTTTTCCAGATTCTTCCCATGTTTCTTGGCTCCATCTTCAAAACCAGCAATATCACATTTCTCTGTGCCTTCTTCAGTTGTCACATTGCTCTCTGATTATAGCTGGGAAAATTTGGTTTTACTCACCCAGATAAACCAGGATAATCTTCCCATTTCAGAGACCTTAACCTAATACATGTACAAAGTCCCTTTTACCATGTAGGGTAATATATTCATGGGTAATAGGCCTTAGAGCCTGGATGTCTTTGGGACTATTATTCTGCCTACTGCATGCATCATAATTAAGCTTCTGAAAACAAAAGCAAAGAAAAAAATCTTGAAAGCAGTGACAAATGAAGCATATCCTATGAAGGAACACCAATTAAAATGATAGTGGGTCTCATGTGCCACCATGGAGCCAGCAGAAAGTGGTACATATTTTTCAAGTGATGAAAGAAAAAAGTCAGTTGCAAATTCAATATCCAGTGAGACTATTCCTGAGAAATAAAGGGGAAATAAAGACCTCAGACAAAGGACAACTAAAGGAATTTGTGACTAGCAGATCTACTATCCAAGAACAGAAAATGGCAGAATGTATGAAAAAAAAAATCACTTCAAATTCAATGACATAAGGCACTAAAAGGATATAAAAATATATACTATGAAAACATCAATTAAAAAATAAAAATGTAATAATTAAGATTAAAATATTTATAGTGATATCTACTATTTAATTCTTGATGTTTTGTTGAAATGATTAATATTTACTTATTTTAAATTTAGAATTTAAATTTTTAGACAATAGATTTTATTAATATGTGATAAAGTAGACTTGGAGCAAAGAAAATTTCTAGATACAAAGAGAGGCATTACATAATCATAAAAGAATCAATTCACCAAAAGATATAATTATCCTAAGTGTGTATTAACCGAACAACAGAGCCTTATTGAGCTAAAAAAATAAAAAGAAAAAAACTGACAAATCCACAGTTATAGTTGGGAACTTCAACATCCTCCTTCAGCGACTGAAAGAACTACCAGACTCAAAACTTAGCTGAGATAAAGAAAATCTGAACAACACAATCAACCAATGAATCTAATTCATATATATTATGTACTCTACCCAATAACAGCAGAATATACATTTTACCCCCAGTAAAGCCCCAGAGCCTGGTCATAAAATAAATTTCAAAAAACTTAAAGTAAATTGAATCATAAATATATTTTCTGACCACAAGAGATTCAAGGTACAAATTAGTAACTGAAAGAATGGAAAAAGTTGTAAATATGAGGAAATTAAATAATACACTTCTAGTTAATCCATAGGCCAAATAGAAAGTCTCAAAGAAAATTTAAAATGCATATCAAAATATGTGGGATGCATTGAAAACAGTTCTGAAAAAACATTTCATAGTACTAAATGGATACCCTAGAAAAGAGTAAAGGTCTCAAATCAGTTATTTGAGTTCTTATCTCAAAAAAAGAAAACAAAAAGACAAAAAAAGAAAGGAAAGAAAAATAACTTCAAGAAAATTATAAGGCAAAAATAAAGATCAGAATGGAAAGTGATGAAATTGAAAATAGAAAAACAGGAGCAAAATCAATGAGACAAAAATGTTTCTTTGAAAAAAGACATTAACATTAATAAATCTCTAGCAAGACCAACAACAATAAAAAGGAAGACACATCAGAAATTAAATAGGGATTATCCCTACAGATCCTACAGCCATTAAACAGCTAATAAGAGGGTTACACGAAGGGAAATATTACAATAAAGACCTTCAAAAATTATATTCTCCATAAAAGCAAAGAAAAAACTGGCAAAAATTAATAGAATCAAATTTTTTTTTTCTTTAGAACTTTGGTAAGGCTGCAGGGCAAGATGGCAGAGGAGTAGGGGTCCTCAACTCACCTGGCCCCACCAACTTACCTAGATAACTTTCAAATCATCCTGAACACCTATGAATTCGACCTAAGATTTAAAGAAAGAACAGCCAGAATGCCATAGAGATAAGGGTTTTCGCTTCTAGCAAGACATATTTTCCACTTTCAGATGCCCTTCAATATATTCAACTTAATTTTGGGAGATATATGAGATATGCTTTTTTTGTTTTGTTTTGTGTTTTTTTGTTTTCTCTGCCTTATTTTGTTCTACAATGGCAGAATACCTTCTAAAACATGACCAGCATGCACCCAGAACCAAGTGGTATACCATGCTGGTCCATTCTGTGAGTTTATATTATCTCTTCATTCCCATTCTTCCCCCCTCTTTTATCTTGTTTATGTTTTGAAGGTCAGTGTTGGGGCTCTCTACAAGTATTTCTGGTTTATATAAATTTGGGACTGAGCATCTTCTAATATACAGAACTTAATATATTCAGAACCAAGAGGATCACCCTCTAGGACCTCTCAGGTAGACTACACTCTCTCTACTACAACTTCGTCACCACCACCATTTCCCAGTCCCCTCCTTTTTTCTTTTTTTCCCTCCTTACTTTTGCTTTTTCCTCTTCTTTTTTTCTCTTTTCTTTTTTTCCATTCTTCTTTGCAGTTCTTGGCCTTTTATTTTTTACTACTTTGTTTTAAAGTTTTTCACTTTAGTGGTGCTTTTGTTTTATTTTGTTCTGATCTTTGTCTTAATTTTCTGGTCATCAGACCATCAGAATCATCAGAATCATCTAGGGTGAAATTTACTTAGGTCATGGTTGACATTCTTGACTCAGCCCACTCATACAGCCTCTGCACTGAACAAAATGACTAGAAGGAAGAACTCACCATGAAAGAAAGAATCAGAAACAGTACTGTCTGCAACAGAGTTACAGAATTTGGATTACAATTCGATGTCAGAAAGCTAATTCAGAAGCACAATTATAAAGCTACTGGTGGCTCTGGAAAAAAGCACAAAGGATTCAAGAGATTTTTATGACTGCAGAATTTAGATCTAATCAGGCCAAAATTAAAAATCAATTAAATGAGATGCAATCCAAACTGGAGGTCCTAATGATGAGGGTTAATGAGGTGGAAGAAAAAGTGAGCAACAAAGAAGACAAGTTGATGGCAAGGAAGGAAGCTGAGGAAGAAAGAGAAAAATAAAAGACCATAAGGAAAGGTTAAGGGAAATAAATGATAGCCTCAGAAGGAAGAATATAACATATAATTTGGGTTCCAGAGAGCACCAAGAGGGCCAGAGGTTCAGAGGGCCAGAAAGCATATTTAAACAAATCATAGCTGAGAACTTCCCTACTTTGGGGAGGGAAACAGATATTCAGATCCAGGAGATAGAGAGGTCCCCCCCAAATCAATACAAACCTTTCAACACCTCGACATTTAATAGTGAAACTTGCAAATTCCAAAGGTAAAAAGAAAATCCTTAAAGCAGTGAGAGACAAGATATTCCTAACTTATATGGGGAGAAATATTAAATTAACAGCAGACCTCTCCACAGAGACCTGGCAGGCCAGAAAGGGCTGTAAGGAATATATTTGGGGTCCTAAATGAGAAGAACATGCAGCCAAGAATACTTTATCCAGCAAGGCTCTCATTCAGAATAGAAGAAGAGATAAAGAGCTTCCAGGATAGGCAGAAACTGAAAGAATTTGTGACCACCAAACCAGCTCTGCAAGAAATATCAAGGAGGACCCTGTAAAAGAAAGAGGGAGCCCAAAGAAATAATCCACAAAACAGGGACTTAATAGGTATTATGATGACACTAAATTCATATCTTTCAATAGTTACTCTGAACGTGAATGAGCTAAATGCTCCCATCAAAAGACGTAAGATTTCAGACTGGGTAAGAAAGCAAGACCCATCTATTTGCTGTCTACAAGAGACTCATTTTAGACTTATGGGCACCTCCATCCTGAAAATGAAAGGTTGGAGAACCATTTACCATTCAAATGGTCCTCAAAAGAAAGCTGGGGTAGCAATCCTCATATCAGATAAAGTTTATCTCAAAGGCTGTAGTAGAGATGAAGAGGGACATTATAGCATACTTAAAGGGTCTATCCAACAAGAAGACCCAAAAATCATGAATATTTATGCCCCGAATGTGGGAGCTGCCAAGTATATCAATCAATTAGTAACCAAAGTAAAGACATACTTAGATAATACACTAATAGTAGGAAACTTCAACATGGCACTTTCTGCAAATGACAGATATTATAAGCACATCATCAAAGAATCAAGGGCTTTAAATGATACACTGGGCCAGATGGATTTCACAGATATATACAGAACTTTCCATTTGAATGCAATTGCATACACATTCTTTTCAAGTACGTATGGAACTTTCTCCAGAATAGACCACATACTGGGTCACAAATTAGGTCTCAACCTATACCAAAAGATTGGGATTGTCCCCTATATATTTTCAGACCACAATGCTTTGAAACTAGAACTCAATTACAAGAAGAAATTTGGAAGGAATTCAAACACATGGAGGTTAAAGAGCATCCTACTAAAAGATACATGGGTCAGCCAGGAAATTAGAGAAGAATTAAAAAGATTCATGGAAACTAATGAAAATGAAGATACAACTGTTCAAAATCTTTGGGATACAGCAAAAGCGGTCCTAAGAGGGAATACAAGCATCCCTCAAAAAATTGGAAAAAAAACATAAATACACAAACTAACCTCGTACCTAAAGGAACTGGAGAAAGAACAGCAAATAAAACCTACACAAAACAGAAGAAGAGAGATAATAAAGATTCGAGCAGAACTCTATGAAATAAAGACCATAAAAACTGTAGAACAGATCAACAAAACCAGGAATTGGTTCTTTGAAAGAATTAATGAGATAGATAAACGATTAGCCAGCTTTATTACAAAGAAAAGAGAAAAGACTCAAATTAATAAAATCATGAATGAAAGAGGAGAGGTCATAACCAATACCAAGGAAATACAGAGGATTTTAAAAACATATTATGAGCAGCTATATGCCAGTAAATTAGGCAATCTAAAAGAAATGGATGCATTTCTGGAAAACCACAAACTACCAAAACTAGAACAGGAAGAAATAGAAAACCTTAACAGGCCAATAACCAGGGAGGAAATTGCAGCAGTCATCAAAAACCTCTCAAGACATAAAAGTCCAGGGCCAGATGGCTTCCAGGGGAATTCTATCAAACATTTAAAGAAGAAACAATACCTATTCTACTAAAGCTGTTGCGAAGGACAGAAAGGGATGGAATACTTTCAAACTCGTTTTATGAGGCCAGCATCACCTTAATTCCAAAACCAAAGACCACACCAAAAGGAGAATTATAGACCAATATCCCTGGTGAACACATAAAAAATTCTCAACAAGATACTAACCAATAGGATCCAACAGTACATTAAGAAGATTATTCACCATGACCAAGTGGGGTTTATCCCCAGGATGCAAGGTTGGTTCAACACTTGTAAAACATTCAATGTGATAGATCACATCAACAAGAGAAAAAACAAGAACCATATGATCCTCTCAATAGATGCAGAGAAAGCATTTGACAAAATACAGCATCCATTCCTGATCAAAACTCTTCAGAATGTAGGGATAGCGGAAACATTCCTCAGAATCTTAAAAGCCATCTATGAAAAGCCCACAGCAAATATCACTCTCAATGGGGAAACACTGGGAGCCTTTCCCCTAAGATCAGGAACACAACAGGGATGTCCACTCTCACCACTGCTATTCAACATAGTACTAGAAGCCCTAGCCTCAGCAATCAGACAACAAAAAGAAATAAAAGACTTTCAGATTGGCAAAGAAGAAGTCAAATTCTCCCTCTTTGCAGATGACATGATACTGTACATAGAAAACCCAAATGACTCCACCTCAAGATTGCTAGAGCTCATAGAGCAATTTGGCAGTGTGGCAGGATACAAAATCAATGCCCCCAAATCAGTGGCATTTCTATACACTAACAATGAGACTGAAGAAAGAGAAATTAAGGAGTCAATTCCATCTACAATTGCACCCAAAGCATAAGATACCTAGGAATAAACCTAGCCAAAGAGGTAAAGGATCTATACCATAAAAACTATAGAACACTTCTGAAAAAAATTGAGGAAGACACAAAGAGATGGAAAACTATTCCATGCTCATGGATTGGAAGAATTAATATTGTGAAAATGTCTATGTTACCCAGGGCAATTTACATGTTCAATGCAATCCCTATCAAAATACCATGGACTTTCTTCAGAGTTGGAACAAATTATCTTAAGATTTGTGTGGAATCAGAAAAGACCCCGAATACCCAGGGGAATATTGAAAAAGAAAATCAGAGCCAGGGCATCACAATGTAGGATTTCAAGTTATACTACAAAGCTGTGATCATCAAGACAGTGTGGTATTGGCACAAAAACAGACACATAGATCAATGGAACAGAATAGAGCCAGAAATGGGCCCTCAGCTTTATGGTCAACTAATATTTGACAAAGCAGGAAAGACTAAGGCAGTTGTAGAAAACATTTAGAAGCAATTGTTCAACTTTACACCTGCCTGAGGAGGTGGGTGATATTTAGAGAAAACCACAGACTAACTATAAAGCCTAAAGGTAAAAGCTGGTGAATGAGATATCCATCCATAAGGCTTTTTAAAAGCCCATATATATTCCTGGGAATTGAAAAGGCTACACACACGCATAAGGCTGTGCATGTGCTGTGCACATACTCTATTTTGTTCTGTTCAGGCTGCTATAATAAAACCCACTGACGGGGTAGCATAAAATGACAGAAATTTATTGGTTCCATTTCTGGGGGCTAGAAAAGTCTAAGATCAAGGGGCCAATGTGGTTACCTTCTGGTGAGAGCCCTCTCCCTGGTGTATAAGTGGCATCTTCTAGCCACATCCTTATACAGGGGAAGGGCAAGGGATCTGTCTGGAACCTGAAAAGCACTACTTCCATCCTTGATGGTTTTACCTTCATGACTCAAGTAACTCCTAAAGACCCCACCTACTGATACCATCACATTGGATATTAGAATCTCAACACATGAGTTTGGATTGGGAGCGTATACAAACATTTGGACTGTACCACTCAGAAAAGACCTGAGAAGGCCCTAAGTGTTCATGTTAACTGAACTTGGTGATTCTGTGAAAACAGGAAGGGCAAGCTAAGGCAGAGTTGTCAGGTGCCTATCTAAGTACTGAAAGTGTGCCCCAACACACAAAGAGCATCTCAGAGAAGACTGGAAGACTCACTGGTTCTCACTGAAATTTCTGTCTAGTTAATCACTAAGCTAACTGAGCAGAGACTTCAGCAGCCACACGTAACAGAAAGTAGTCTTTAGAGAATTATTTCAGAAAAGTTACTGAAAAAACAAACGACAATAACAACAAAAATCCTGGGGAGAGAGGCGAATCTGGTTTCTAGAACTGCCACATTATGTTCTCTAAAATGTCCAATTGCCAACAAGAAATTGTAAGACATGCATAGAAATAAGAAAGTAAAGGCCACACCCGGGGGGAAATAAAGGAATCAATAGTAAATATCCTTGAGGAATCCCGGATGTTGGATTACTAGACAAAGGTTAGCTGTTTCAGAAAACTCAAGGAAACCATGTCTAAAGAACCAAAGGAAAGCATGAGAACAATGCTTCACCAAATAGAGGATATCAAGAGCTAGAAAGTAAACAAACAAAAACAAAACTAAAAACAGAAATTCTGGCATAGGAAAGTATAATAACTTACATGAAAAATTTACTAAGCTGTCCCAACAGTGTACTTGAGTAGACAGAAGAAAAGAATCAGCAAACTTGAAGATAGGTACCCAACTCATCCTACTCCTATTATTATTGTCCTGATACTAAAGCCAGACAAAGACATCACAAGAAAATAGTAGATAACTATCTTGTATGACTATGGATGTAGATATCTACTAAATGAATGTACTAAATACATTGAATATACTAAATACCACCAAAAATTGGAAACTTTAAATGGGTTAATGTTATGGTATATGAAATACATCTTAATAAAGCTACTATAAAAAACAGTTCTTTTCACAAAAGCAAACACATGCTTTTCAAACATACGATGAATATTCACAAAAATTTGGCAATTTTCTGTCTACAGAGGAAACCTCAACAAAAATTTCAAAGGTGTTGTCCTACAGTCCAGATGCTGGACTGTGTGTGCGTATATGGACATACTGTGATGACATTGGGAGTCATTGAAAGTACTCAACAAGCAAACAAAATATGAAATTCTAGTAATTACATGTGGTTATATTAAAGGATAAATTAAAACTGTATTTATAATAATAAAAGACCTACAACTCAAAAACTGTGCTGAGAAAAAAAAAAAATGGAACCTTAAAGGAAGATTGAACAATTAATAAATTTCACTCAAAACAGATAAGGAAAAACCCAAGAGGATAAGTTAAAGAAAGTAAACTGAAGTAATCATAAAAGGAAAGCAAAATATTGATATAACAGACAAAAAAATAAATGAGTGGAGTTGAACACAGTCAAAAGATTATTTGAGAAGACCAATATATTTGACAAATATTTACAACTATAACCAAGAAAAATAAAGATAGTAATGAAAAACAAAAGGAATTAAAGGAGGCCTGAATACAGATATAGAAAAGATTTTTAAATTGAAATTGATATTACTTCATTAAATTTAAAAATTGGATGAAATAGACATGATTATAGAAATTATCCAAGTTGGCTGAAAGTGGAAAATTTGTATAGGCTGATAACCATAGGAAAAAATGAATTAAAATTCAAAATGCTATTCTCCATACCAAGGGTTTAAGGTACATTTAAGGTACAGTTTAGGTGTAGTTTCTGAAATCTCTGGGGAGCAAATATCTTATACAAACTGTTCCAGAGAACAGATAATAATGGGGAAAATGGAGCTGGTCAACTCACTTATGAACCCAACATCACTCTATGCTCAGATGAAACAAAGAAAGGCAAGAAAATTATCTCTCTTGGTTTCAATCATTGGTTTAAAAATCTTAGGGCACCTGGGTGGCTCAGTCTCTTACGTGCCCGATTCTTGAGTTTGGCTCAGGTCATGATCTTAGGGTAGTGAGGTCAAGCTGCATGTTGGCCTCCGTGCTGGGTGTGGAGCCTGCTTAAGATTCTCTCTTTCCCTCTCTCCTTCCACCTCCCCTCCCCATGTGCATGCTCTCTCTCTTAAAAAAAAATTAGATAGATAGATAGATAGATAGATAGATAGATAGATAGATAGATAGATAGATACACACATATACAGCAGGGATACTTCTTGTTATTGTCATATTCTGTTTGCTGACTTCATTGAAAAAACATGCTAATGCCCACATGAGTAGAACTCTCTACACATAAGAGCTGAATGATGGATGAGGAATTCCTATAGCATAGTGATGTGAAAGCTGGTCAACACGGTTAACATCACCCATCACTGCATTTATATACTGGCCCTTGGCAGATGGATTTTTTTTTTTAAATCAGGCATAGACCTTATAGGCTTCATAGAGTATAAAAATAAACTATGGGAAACATTGCAACCATCTGTGACACAGATGCACAGTGAGCAAGAGAGGGCGTGGATTTCTGTACGAAGTGACCATCCATCATTCTTTAGTTTGGAACTTGTTGCCAAAAGTGGAAACCAGCTCTTAGTGTTAATGGAGTTATTGGCTGAGCAGTAATGAGGCTATTGATTGGACAAAAGCTCTGTGGCCTTTTTCTTCTTTGGAAACTCCCTGAGCCTGAGCATGCAGAGCATTACAACAGACATTTCTCTCCACAAATCCTTTCCACAATGTCCTGGCAAATCTTCTTCACAAAGTAGTCCTTAAATATATAACTCAGTTTCATATACCACCTAGCAATTGGTTTCCGTTCTCCAGAGTCATCTGGTAAAAAAGCAAGCAAGTAGGCTAAGAAGAAATTAAAGACATAAAACAATCATACCTATTCTGCATTGTCTTCATTCATAGCTCTTTCTAAAAGGGCCATGTACCCACTTCTCAGACTCACTCACTACATACCTCTCTGATCTTTACTTATGGCATTAAAGGATTGTATCTACCAGGCCTCCCCAGGGGACTGCATTCACACATGGGTTCCCACCTACATTTTTAAAGCCACCTTCTGTTAATACTGGGAAGGCAAAATCAACAGGATGCTGTGGCTTCCTTGCCTGGGAGGTAATTACCTTAGGTGATATAGGTTGAAGGTCGTCAATGAACCTGCTGTACATGATAACAGGGGAAGCAACACACCAGTCAATGTATGGAACACACAGCTTTAAAAAAAGGAAAACCCCAGTGAGCACATGGAAGTAAAGCATACATTTCATACCTGTTTGCCACGCCTAGAAGCTGTAGGCTTACTGAAACTACACATAGCTATAAGACTAAAAGGCAATTTTTTTAATCATGAAGAGTATATCAGTATTAGTCTAGTTTATTCTTCGCTTCTCGTTTTTTCCCACTGATCATTATTTTTTTTAGTGCAGGAGACAAAAATATTTGTTACCTTAATTTTGCATTTTATTTCTGTAACTCATTGAAGTTTCCTTTTTCTTTAAATAAGAAAACCAATATAATCTCATGTATGAGCTTAAAGAAGTAGATTTTTAGAAATTATGTATGGCATAATTCTAAAATAAGAATTTCTGTATGTTTCCATATGCTCTTTTCTTATGTCTCTTATTTACTTATATTTTATTTTCTCTTGTGCTTTATCACTATTGAAATATGTCAGATGTCCATTTGTTGCTTGTACTATGCTTAGAATGTACAAATAAAGTTGAACAGATACATGTTTCATCCTTTAGGAATTTTGCAGTTCAGTACGAATGCAGAGACAAATATAAAGATGAGGACAGACATCTACAGATATCACATACATAAATAAAATATTCTGTATCAACAACAAAAACAAAAAAGATATGCGGATATGTGTATGTGCACAGATAGGCACATGCATATATATATACAAACACACACACAGAAAGCTTTTTACTGCATATCTTAATTTTATTGGTTGCTGGGCTCTTGTTAAGCAGGAAAGCAGCATTTCTGTAGAATAATAATTAATCTGCAAGTTTGAGCAGCTGTTAAATAGAAAAACTGCTCACAAATGCTACATGCCTAACCATTGTTTGGTTTTAGTTAGCTGGGTTTTGTAGATGTTAATGAGTGTGCAATTCTTGGCAGGCATGGAAAAAGTTTTCTTTTTTTTGAAACTCACACCAAAGCCTTGAGGAGTGTCTGTTCAGGCAGAGGCAGGTTAAGCCCTCTTTGGTGGACTGTCAAGTTCTCCACTGCAGGTGAAGACCACCCTCCACAAGCAGATCAGCTGCTCTGCGTCCACAGTAGGTCCCCATTCCTTTCAGAACAAGACAGAGAGTTAGCCTGATTGGCTCCAGCTATCACTGGGGCAAGCATGAGTAAAATCAGGGTGGAATTGTACGAAGACCAAAGCAAGGGGTTCCAGATTTAAAACTAACCACTACCAACACCCCCCACCCCCAACAACAACAAAAACTGCAAGCTTTAGAAGCTTTTACTAAGAATTACCTCCTGATGAGGAAGCTATCCACTGTTTTTTCTACAGCTTACCAATTAAAGAAATAGAAAAGATTTCTATTTCCGTGGCTCAGAGATTTTGAGGGATCCCTCTGTAGACTTGATCTCCTATTCTCTACCTGCTCTTTAACAGAGAAAAATCTGTCCATGTACCCCCTGGGCCTAATTTCTGTACAGTAGTGTTTTGTACTGTCATCCCTGTAGTTACTGAAAATATCTTAGCCGACTTCCCTGCTTGCCTAAAGGGAACCTAGGGTTAGCAGGGGCTAGAATAGGAAACAGCACCCCCTGGAGGAAGATGGTGAAACTAAGTGGGCAGAGAAACTGCCGGTGAACAATGGTGTGGCCCCTAAAGCCTCCGTACCATTGCAGCTCCTGTTCTTTGATGTCTCCAACTGTGAAACAGGTATTCTCACATCAGTCTTCCTGTTCATCTTCTTATATTTGGTAGTGTATACAATACCATGCAGGTCAGAGGCCCTTGACATTTTCCTCCTAAAGAACCACTTTCGATTTATGCAACATTTTATGTGTTCCCATATTTGGCTATTTTTAAGATCAGTAAGAGATACCATCAATGGGAAAGCCAAAACTGCGAGACATCAGGAAATTCATTAATCATGAGGTTTTATACACACACACATTGGAGGAGGAGGAAACAGTTTGTCCCTTCTTTCTGCTGTTGTGGATTGGAGGTCCTGGGGTTTCCCTGACTTCCTGACTTAGATGGGGTGACCATGCCTTCTATGGGGTGGTCCTTGGCCTGGAAGTCCAGCTTTTGGTCACAATTGTCTTATATTTACTCACCCACTGGAGACTAGATACATCACTACTATTTTTATTATCCTAGTTTCCAGATAATTACTCAGAGCAATATGCTTATGGCTAATTCCTTAGTGTTATTCTCTCCATTTTATCTCTTCTATTAGAATATCAATCACAGGGATGCCTGGGTGGCTCAGCAGTTGAGCATCTATCTTCAGCTCAGGCATGATCCTCAGGTTCCGGTATCAGGTCCCATGTTGGGTGCCCTGAATGGAGCCTCTTTCTCCTCCCTCTGCCTATGTCTCTGCCTCTCTGTGTCTCTCATGAATAAATAAATAAAATCTTAAAAAAATAAAGGTTTTAAAAAATAGAATATCAATTATTTTCTTTTTATACCGTTTAGTAGTTGCCCTTGAGTTTGCATTTACATAAATAAATAATCTAAGTCCACCTTGAAACAGCACCATATACTGCTGCAGATGTAGTGTCCAGTCTACAGATGAGCCCTTCAAAGGGATTTTTAATTTGTCACATTGTTGTGGATTTCTAGCATTTTCTTTGGATTTTTCTTAGAGTTTCCATCTCTTGACTTACATTACCCATCTGTTCACTCGTGGTGTCTACTTTTTTCCTTAGAGCCCTCAACATATTAATCAGTTATTTTAAATTCCTTGTTTGATAATTCCAACATTTGTGTCAATATCTGATTCTGGTTCTGATACTCTTCAGATTTTTTTCCTTGTCTTTTAGCAAGCTTTGCAATTTTTTGTTAGACTCCAGCCATAATGTATCAGGTAACAGAAACTGAGGTAAAAGGCCTTTAGTGTGAGGATTTATGTTAATCTGCCAAGGATTTGGGCTGTGTTTAATGTTTATTGTTACTGTAGGCGCCAGAGGTTTTGGCTTCCTCTAGGGTTTCTGCTTCTGTGTCCTCTGCTGTTTTGGCTTCC
The DNA here is from genome assembly GCF_048418805.1 of Vulpes vulpes. Lineage (NCBI taxonomy): Eukaryota > Metazoa > Chordata > Mammalia > Carnivora > Canidae > Vulpes > Vulpes vulpes. Next base: position 70,820,148 of record NC_132795.1, on the reverse strand, counting down.
CTAAGAACTCCTCTTCAGAGTCTGCTCCTTGCTCTTTCCGTTCCTTTAACTGGAACTCAATTATATTTGATTCCTGTTGCTGTGGTGGCAAGGTGTAGAGGAGGGGAAGCATTCTGTAATTTTAATGATAAAATCTGTCTTTTGGGCCTGTCCCCGGGCTGCGATGTTCACAGGGGATTCTTGGCATTATTTTTTTTTTACCGCTGGGGTAAAATAGGAAGGATTGAGGGGGCTGGAATTGGGTAAATGCCCTTCTTATGCAGGATAATGCTCTGGTAGTCTTTTCCCTTAGAAAGTAAGTCTTTCTAATGCAGAATGTTTTGGGCATATCTCAAAATGGTTATCTTTCTCTTCCACCTGCCAGAGCCAGCAGGAGGTATTTCTTGACTCTTCATCATAATAAACTGGTGGGGTTCTCTTGGAGGTAAAACCTTGGAAAATCTGTAAAATTTCCTATGACTGTGGCCTCCAGGAGTTTTTCACTCTCAAGCTAGCCCACACTCAGCACCCAGTGATTTGTCAAAATTACCATCTGAGTGATTCCTACAGTTGATGGCTCCAGAAGTTTTCACTCTAGGTAAGCAGATCTCAGCTGTGAATCTCTGTCTTCACCCTTCTCTACAGATTTCAGGACAGCAGTTTGTCTTGCAACCTCAACTCTCTGGTGAGTACAAGAAAAGGCATTGATTTTCAGGGTTTTTCTTTTTCTTTCACTTTTGTTTTGTTGTTGTAAGAGGAGTGATAACTTCTAAGCTCTTTACACATTGGATCTGAAACCAGAGGTTGAGTGGTATAATCTTGCACAGGTTAACATCTCTGAATCCATTTCTCCCTTTATGACATGGAGATAATAAACCTTTTAGGCTTACTTCATGTCATTATTTACATTAAAATGCTTTATAAATGGTAAAGCACTTTAGTTACACAGAGGCTATTACCAATTAGTCAACATCCCCCACAAATTTGTGGAGTTGTCACCAGGAAATATCTATTAATAATAGCCAGGGACGGGATCCCTGGGTGGCACAGCGGTTTAGCGCCTGCCTTTGGCCCAGGGCGCAATCCTGGAGACCCGGGATCAAATCCCACGTCGGGCTCCCGGTGCATGGAGCCTGCTTCTCCCTCTGCCTGTGTCTCTGCCTCTCTCTCTCTCTATCATAAATAAATAAAAATTAAAAAAAAAATAATAATAGCCAGGGATAACATTTCCTAGCTCCCTTGAAATTGTTCTGTGCCAAAGGAATGAAGTTGTGTCCCAATTCCACAACTGGCCCAAAATAATGTCCCCAGAGCTGATCCAGGCTCTTTACCCTTCTCTTAGAAGCAGAGGGATAAGGCACTGAAATGATGGAACCATATGATGGAAAAATCCCTGCCTACAAGGAACAGACTATTGGGTGTGCAAGAAAATCATTTTACTGTGTTAAGCCACTGAAATCCTGGTGTTTGTTGCAACAGCTAGTGTTTTCCTATCTAATAAAAAAAGAAAACCTGATACCTTGATATTGAGGCTACTTACATACATGAACTACTAGTGAGGTGCTGAGTGGCAAAAAAAAAAATACTGTAGATAGAAGGATTGAGACTCAGGTCCTACTGTAATGCAATATTGAGTGAAACTGCTACCTGTGATGAGGATGACAAAGAGAAAACAGAGACTGTTTTGTTACAAAAATCGAGCGTTTAAGGATTCCAGACAATAGGAAATAAGACTGAAAAAGAGCTGAAGCAAAGGCCCATTATGATTTGTTAGGTAACCAGTGACTCAGCCTTGAGGAAAATGATTATGGACATGATATTCTCATCCAAGTCTTGTTTAAAATGGCTTTCTGATAACTAGTAATTGACAGAAAGATTGACTTGGGGGCAAGGAAGCTAAGACATAATTCCTGCTCCCTACACCTTCCCTGATCTTTCTCTTTACCTGCCACTTTCACCAGGGGAGTAAATTTGCGGCCTTGTTCAGCACTTGCCACGTCTCTCCTCTCTTGTGAGCCTGCTGTTCCTGGTTCAGGCCTGGAACCCCACAGCCCTGGTGCAAAGCTTGGAAAATGTACCTTGAACAACTTAAATTTCATCCCAAAGGTGGCAAGGCTTGCTTCCTCTCAAACAGCCACCATCCTTATTACTGCTTTCTCCTAATCCAGGTTTCTGCTGTTTCCTGCTTCTGGAGATTCCAGCTGAACAGGCCATGCTGGGGCTTAGAAGGGGGGAGGCAGGGATTGGCGTCAGGATAGGGTGAGGGGTCGAGTGTGGGGGCTGGGAGACCAACATCCCTGAGAACCTGCTGGGACCCCTCCCTGGTTGGAGGCTTTTCCTCCCATGAACCTGAGCTGGAGCTGGAGAGCCTGCTTGTGGATCTGCAGCATCTCTGTGTACGCTCAGCCACTATGAAAATCAAATTTCATCTTGGCTCTAAACACTTCACTGTGATGGTTTTCAGGGCTTAGACCAATAAAACTAAAACATGTGAGGAGAGAAATCCAATAAGAGAAAGCAATTTAAGATACAAGCCTATTAAGCCAACCTACAATCATTAAACTTTTAAATTTAGGAATTGGCCTCCCTATCTTAAGACCACTTCTGGGAGGCAGAGTGACTACTTGTTCCTTTTAATCCAGGCTTAATGCTACTTCTGAGTTTCCACCTAGACATTTCATGGGGGTTACCCATCTCTTCTTACCCGGAGGCAAAGGCTGTGCTCCTAGGTGGGTGGTGGCACCACTCTGGCCTGACCCCAGCCCACCCATCCCCACAGAAGCAGTGGGGTGAGAGGTGTGAAGGGGGGCAGTGGAGCAGGCTCTGGCCGATTGGGACTGTTCAGGGAGGGAGGTCCTGGGTCCTCGGTGCTGCCAGGAAGGACACCAGAAAAGAAGCGGCCAGGTTTGCTCCAGATTGCTTCTGTAAGGCTCTGCTGTGGACACCTGCCCAGGCCCAGAAGGGAGGCAGTGGGTTCTGGAGGTGGAAGGAAGTCAGATGACCTCAGTGAGGGGGGGGGGGGGCGCTGCACAGTTCCAGGGGACTGGCCATGCAGGGTTAGGACCCTGGTCGGTAGGGATGGTTGTGGGAATGCAGGTTTTGGACACACGGTGGAGTGCTCAGGAGATGTGATGGCAGCCTCCGTTTGTTTGGCAAAATGCTAGGAAAATGAACCAAATGCTAGACAAAAATGACCTAAATCTAAATGCCAGAAGTGTGGTGGGGGAGCGGTGGTGTGTAAGGAGGGTAGGGGCTGGCACCCCAGGGCCCAGTGTTTTGTTTCCAAAAGAAAATACCTTTTTAAATTAGGACTAAATTGGGCAGCCCGGGTGGCTCAGCGGTTTAGCGCCACCTTCAGCCCAGGGCGTGATCCTGGAGATCGGGGATCAAGTCCCACGTAGGGCTCCCTGCATGGAGCCTTCTTCTCCCTCTGCCTGTGTCTCTGCCTCTCTCTCTCTCCCCTGTGTTTCTCATGAATAAATAAAATCTTAAAAAAAATAAATTAGGACTAACTCTAGGGCCTTAAATTCACATGTTATTCACGCTATTATTTAGGACTAACTCTAGGGCCTTAAATTCACATGTTATTCACGCTATTATGTTTCAAATAGAAAGGAGGTAATCAGCTCATTAGGTATGTAATGATTTTGACAAGACTTTGCTAAAACTTCACAGAAAAATAACTCATATCACATCTTCTGTGTGTCACCTGAGGATGAAAGGCGACATCGACTGCCTTTCCTCAATGCCAACAGTCATACTTGAGTCTTGCTTCTCCTCCACAGTCCTGTCACCAGCAGCCATCTAAGCAGGCCCGAGCCACCCATCACTGTTGCCAGGCCTTAAGGACCAGGTGTGGCCACAGAGCACCTTCCCTAGAACTGCATGCAGCACATGTCAGGTTTGGCACATATTTTTTATTTTCTTTTACTTTCACATTTACAAATTCAGGAAGCCATTTGGAGAAAGGGGAGGTTGAGGCTGCCTGGAAGAAAAGCTGGGCTCGTGGGTACTGCACAGAGTCGGGCACTTAGGACTTCTCACAGGGACACCTGGCCTATATCTCAAGAGCCCTCGCTGTCAGGCGACATCTGAAAGAGCAGCTGTGGCCTGCTCCTTCGTGCCTGGAAGATGCCTCGGCCCAGGATTTTATTGCTGGTGAACTTGATTATCCAACATATAGTCCAGGATGATGGTGTTCTCAGAATCGGGTCCAGTGGCGAGCATGTGGCAGAGATGAATGGAAACTGCCATGTGAACACTGCATTGATTCTGCAGTGCCGGCATGTGGCCCATGGTTGCCTCTGCCGCAGGGGACGGTCCCAGAGATGGGTGTTGTCCCTCCAGATAGGACAAAGAGGTGAACAATAATCAGCATGGACATGCTCAAACCCACCGCAGTGGGAGTGCCAGAACCCAACCAGCTCTCCCTTCCCCCACGATGTTCATTTCCTCAGGTGGAAAGAATGTACACTCCCCTCTTTCCTAAGTTGCATCTCTTGGGCTGAGTGAGACAACTGTTCAGCACGCAGTTCAGAAATACAGACTAGAAGTACCAAGGCATGTATCCTGGAAAGATGGACTGCCAAAAAGTACCCTCAGGTCACCTCTGAGTTTCACAGGAACAAAAGAGTCTTAGAAAGAAAGAATGGTTTGCCTCTGTGATGATAGCAGCGCTAAGATGAAAGCCAGATTTGATCCTGTATTAGCCCCATGCGATTTTTGCAGACCATTAGCTTCTCTATCTCTCCTCAAAGTGCCAGGTGCCATTCTTGCAATCCGTTAGTGACGGGCAGGACCACCCACCCTCTAGGGGAGCTGCCAGTGTGTCTGCCTCTTTGACAACCAAGGGAAATGACTCCTACACCATATAATTTCTCCTCCCAGCCTGTCAGACTGCAGATGTCCAGTCCCTTTCACGTTCTGAAGAGAGTAGAATTCTAATAGCATCAACTTGGGAGGAGACCGAGGGGGGACCTGCCAGGGCCCTCAGTGCACCTGATGTCCAAACTAAGTTGTAACGGTCAGGGTCCAGCTTCATTGGCCGAGGCATGCACAGGTCCATGGGAGGCTGCGGAGTCTCCAGAAGGAGTGGAATGAAGGACATGTCATTTCTGTGCTCACGTCTCCCATCTGGTTAGCCTCTGGTCTAAAAGGTATTTGAATTCACATTAGTTCTACACATTAGTTTAGCAAAAAATCTGGCTTCTGATACCCAAAGAGCTTAAAGTCCCCTTCAAAACGTGCATACAGGCGCCGGATGTCTCGTTTGCTGATGCCCAGAAAGTAGCGCTCCACCTTGGTTTTATTATAGACGGTAATGCCCGGAGGGATGGTGGGGTAAGACACCAGGTGGTCTATGCCGGCTTCTTTTAAGATATATGGGGCATCGTCCTCCAAGGTCTCATGGTGACCAATTACACTGTACTTTATTTCACAGGGTGCGCACAGTTCAACATACGTCACCCAGTGAATGATGTGGTCCCCAAACTGAAGGTCCAGCCACCTGTGGTTTGGATCACCCAGGTACCGTACAAAATCTTCAAATTGGATGCCCCTGGTCTCTGTACGGTTCCTCCTGTATTTCCTAATGATGCCAGGGGCAATCTCGTGCCTGTACCAAGGCTCAAAGCGGGGATTGTGAACAAACTTATCCTTAAACGCAGAAATCAGTCTTTCGAAGGGATCTCTTACAATAAAAAACTTGAAGTATGTTTTCAAGCTAAGGAAAAAAAATGAAGATAAACAAGCAGTCAGGCTGATGCTCATTGGTGATAACCAGGGAGAGGTGGGACGACGGAAGAGCGTCTGCTAGAGCAGCTGGGCCACTGTGGCTAGAACTCGCCCTCCCATGAGGAGCGAGCTTCGCACATTTCTGAGTCCACCCCCCACCTTCGGAAGCAGACTGTTACTGACCCATTTTACAGTGAGGAAATAAAGACTCAGAACCGTAACTGTCCCAGGCCACGGGACTCTTCATCCCAGAGGGCCACTGTGAAGACATCTACTTATCTCAACAGATACTCAAGTATTTCCAAACTTCAAAGGGGTTTAAAAGTCTTGTTCTTGGGCAGAGAACTGATTTAAGGGCAGGAGTGAGGCAGAACAGTGGAGGCCAGAGGAGTTACTTTAGGAAACCTCTATATAAGTTCAATTTACAATTGCCAGGGGAAGGCCACCTAGAGCACGGAGTAGGTAAGAGAAAGTGGGGAGCGAGGCTGCTAGCTCCAGGTGGCAGGAAGGTGGCCGGGGGTAGCTGCCAGTAGTGGCGGGGCTGGCGCAGTGGCAGCAGTGTGACGGCCTGGGATGGTGCTGACAGAACAGTGACATCACCACTGCCGTCATCACAGTGCCCACTCCCCGCCAGAGACCAGATCAGGGCCCTGCGCACCTGGATTTCTCTTCTATCACAGAAGCCCCTATGAGGTCAGTGCTCAGGCGGGCAGCAGGACGGCCCTGACCCAGGAGGCTCTCTGATCCTGCATCTAACACCTGCATTCTACAGGTTTTGCACAAACCGGGAAGACTAAATAACCAGCACCAGAAAAAATTAGAATCAAATGGCTAAAAAGCAAGGGAGTCAAAGTTCATTTGGTGCCCTTAACAACATTCTGATTTCTTTTAAGCCTTGTTCTGCAGGGTCATTTCATAGTTACTAAAAAGAAGTTTTCAATTTACTAGCTAAGTAATTTTTTAAATGCCGAGTCTCTGCCCTTGCTGTGATCAGTGAGGTCTGATTCTCTTGGCCTGTGTTAGGTTCAGTCCTCTGGGCAGCTACCATGAAAGTTGGGGTAAGGCCTCTGGAAGAAGGTAAAAAACTAGGTGGGGTTCCTCTGTAATCCAAATCCCTTTCCTGTGATCTAAAGGTCATATTCAGTAAGGAGTCCATAAAGCTTAGCAGAACTAAAGGAGAACAAAAAAAAATTACTCGTTTCTATTAAGAAAATTGTGTAACCTTTGTTTTAATGGACTGCATAAAGGTAAGGGTGGAGGAGATGTTTTGGAATTCTCATGAAGGAATTTTTTTTTTCATGAAGGAATTTAAATGCACTGAACCCTGGGTGTATGCTTGGCTGCCTCTCACCGATGTAAACCAAAAGCCGCCAGTAGTCCTTGGAACAATCTGAAGTGCATGGCAAGGGCAGAACTAAGCCTCGGGTTTTACCAAAATCCCCCTCCCCTTAGGAACCTACTCCTACCGCTTCTGAATTTCCGCATCGCTGAAGGAAGAGAGACGAGGGAGGCCATTCTTCTCATGGTCATGAACCACATTTTCGGGGATCTCTTCAATGGAAGGAAAAGCCCCTGGGGAGGAAACAAGGAAGGGCAGGTTGGCTGCCTCAGTGCTACCCTTCAAGGAAGATGCCTGGTCTCTTAACCTGGGCCCCAAGTTCCCCACAAGCCCATCCACCGAAATCCCAGTTTAGGTATTTGAATTCCAGCTGCTTCTGCCAGCAGGATGAGAGAATGAAGAAAAGCTTCTGGTAATCCATAAGCCAACTAGAGGAAACAGACAAGTCAGGGTGGGTGGGGGAACAGGGGAAGAAACACTGCCAATCCCTACCCCTGGCAATGCACCTAAATTAGGTGAAATCTGACATTTAAAAAAGCTCCCTGCATGCAGAAAGAATTCCTAAAACGAGCCATGCTCCTTCTACTCTGAAATTGGGAGGAAATGCCAGGGGAGCAGGACTATGAAACATACTGCTGGCTGATGCCCCATCAGGGGCCCATCACTCCCAACAGGCTTGTCCCTCCCAGCTCCATATCCCTAAGCCTGCGGTGGTTCCTAGGTAACCTCACCACATCCCAGACTGGCGAGTGGCAAAGCTGATTGGTGCTGGGAAAACCTGGCCAATGCTGTGGGAGCAGGCTGATATATCTGAAGCAGGGGACAAGGAGGACAAAATGTGTCTAAGAAGGCAGGGCAGGAGCAAAGCCACAGTGCCCAGGTTGGGGTTGCTGAATGGAGCCTTGAGTACACCCCACCCTCAGGTTGGTGGACTGGGCAGGTTTTTCTTTCTCTTCTCAACTTAAGACAAATAGAAACAAAGCATCATTACCCACAAAGGTTCTAACCAGGCCTCTGCAAACCTTCCCATCCATCTGTTATATTAATCCTGTCTTGTTGGAGTCTGGCAAAGGAGGATCTCTGTTGGGCCACCTTATACAAGGGCCACTGCCTTGTTTTTTGTTTTTTGTTTTTTTTTTGCCTTGTTTGATTTATCCCTTTCCCAAGTATGTAAGCACCAGTCCAGAACTCTGCGCTAAGTGCTATGGATGGCCATGAAATGAGCAAGATGAGCAACTGCTCTGAAGAGGATAATGAAAGAACCAGCTCTGAAGATTTATACCTGGACCTGCTCAAGTACCTGTCCTGGTGCAGGTGTCTCTAGGGACGACTGGAGACAGCCACAAGGACCATCCTCTATTTATGGCCTGGCAAACCTGCCCCCATTTTTATTCTGTGCTTGCAAATCGGTGTTTACTTATTTAAAGTGTGATGCTTTATATTGTGGCGGCAGACTTATAAAACTTTTGTGTATTTATTGTTTTAAATTTGATTTGTAACCTCATTCTTTGATGTCAAAAATCCAACATACTGTCAGAGGTCTCAAGAAACACATTAATTATATGAGGCAAGTGTCTCACTTTTCTCCCCCAAACAACCACAAAAAGGTCAAATGAAGCAACCACGAGAAGGCCGATTGACCACCAACTCTAAGAACAGCAGCAAGAGTGGTAGGCTGGAGGAGAGGCCACAGGGCCACCTCTCACAGTGCTCTAAGGGCTGATTCCTGGTCCTGGAGTCACAGTGCTGTCAACTGGAATTACGCTCCTTTTGAAGCTGGATTTAACAGACAGAGCCCATAATTATCTTGGACCAATTCAGGGTAATTGGAGTTTAAACAAACAAACATGGTATCTGAAAAGAGCAGTGAGTAATCAAAACCTGTAGTGTATGAGGTCACTTTCCAATGACCTAATTTGTTCCTAAATAAACATGATTTCCTGAAGCAAGTGGATTCAATTCTCTGAACATGGAGGCTCTGTACAAAATGGGACACCTTCTTTCTTAGCCAAGTGGCACAAAATACTTCATCTGTGGGTGAAGGGGCGCCCACACCCACCCACCTGACAGGACTCCCCTCCCAGGCCTGGGTACAGGCCCTTCTACTGCAGAGGAGCAGCTGGGAGGGCACTGAGTGTGAGCCTTGACTTATCACCATAGAGCTAGCAACTGCTAAGAGGCAAAGCAATGCCTCTGAAAAGAAGAAAAGAGATCAGCCCAGGGTGGTGGGGGACAGGCTGTCTGAGACAGGGATTCCGCTCTGGAAAGTGAGGAGAGATCCTGACCACTGGGGGCGGTGGCTTGAAAACCTCAATATTTAAAACTTTAAACCACCAGCTTTTAAAGTGCAACACCCAGGGTGACTGGATGACAGGCACTAAGGAGGGCACTTGATGGGATGAGCACTGGGTGATATACTGTATGTTGACTAACTGAATTTAAATAAAATATTAAATAATAATAATAATAATAAAGTATAATACCCACAGGGGAAACACAACGGAGAACCGTCTATAAGGTTACCAGCCCTTCCGAGTCGACAGTCCCTGCCTGTGGCTCCTTTGTGCTGTCCCCCTCAGCTTCCCCTGCTCAGGCCACAGGGCCCCCCCAGGCTAACCCTGCGCCCGACCATAGACCGCAGGTGGCCACCGGGCACTGCACGCACCATTTAACACGATCAACACTTTCTTCCACTGGGTGTTGCCCACTTTAGGAGTCTGGCAGAAAAGAATCCTGTGCTTGTCACACACAAATATCCGGTCCAGGACAAACTTGGAGATGGCGGTGTGCGAGAGGTTCTTCAGGGCTTCATCCCTGCAGACGTTTCTGATGAGTTCCAGGCGTTCCATATAGACCAGAGGCTGAACCAGCCCTTTCCCAGTCGGCTGCAAGTCACAAGGAGGCAAAAGGGGCATAAGAGCTTCTTGAACAGAAAACAGGGGAGCACACCCCCACCACGGGGCCCACCCAAGGTGCCTAACCCCTGACCTCATGCAGCACATTAGCAGGTAGAGGGCAACAACCAGAGCCACCTTAGCAAGAGCAGGACTCTGCAGGCATGATTCACCTCCAGAGGCCTGGAATTCACGCTGCATGGATGTGCTGGACCAAAGCTCGGTCAGAGACCTGAGGGTGTTTCTTCACCCTCAGCTTGAACAGACCTGGGAGGAGGTGGCGAGTGGGCTGTCTGCCTGTCACTCTGCTGATGGTGGGCACTATGGCCCACAACATCTCGGACATAGCAGGATACTCTGCATTTGAGCATTTTAGTGCCTCCTTCCTTCTCCCTAGCATTTCCCTCCACCTAATTCTGTGTACGTAGATGGATATGGTAGAGAAGGGCCAGTCATCTACACACGTGTGGATTGTTTCACAGATGCTCTGGTATTACTGGTATTATTGGTGTAATGCTTTACTAATTAAAAAAAACCTACTTTAGGTCATTCAGTAGGGGTTTTAAAAATGCAAGAGCCATTACTCCATCTCCTCCATGACAAGCATGGGGCCAAGCTTCTCTGTAAGGCAGTTTAAGGAGAGGGGAATGGGGTCTGTATAGCAGTGGTGTCAGTCTTTCTGGAAGCGTGGCCACTGTGGGCAAGTGCTGGGGGCACTGGTTTCTGCTGAGTCCTCCCAACAAGTGAGAAAACATGTGAATGTGGGGCAAAGGCTCTGATCCAGAAACCCCCACCTGCCAGGAAAGTGGGTCTGGAAGCAAGCAGAAGTGGGCATGTGGGCTGCCCTGGATGACCCAGGATCACGGGAACCACCGGCATGGCCTCCGGCTGGGTTTCTGAGGTTGGGGTGCAAGCTGCACAAGGGCATTGTTGCTGCTTTTATTCTGTAATGTCTCAAGCGTTTTTGATCACCTCTGAGTTATCTGGAATAGATCTCTCAATAGTTTCTCCTCTCAAAAGCAGTACAATTTCCAGTCTGTGTGTATCTAGGACACAGGACAGTTCCTCTGTAGACTTCACATATGGAATACTACTTGAGTGTGAATACTGAGTCATCATTCTCCCTACAAAGTCTCAAGCTGGCACTGAACACCGGAGAGAAGTCTGTGGCCCACCCTTCCCACCCCTGCCTCAACTGCCACTCTTTGTAAGCAACCCATTTTTAATACCCAGGTGCTTGTAGGATTTTTTTTGTAATGTTCCACCACATGAAAAAAATTCATCAGGATAGATCAGTGTGGGTTTCTCCTCTGATTTGCCTCAAAGGCAGGGAGCCCTTTCTACCTGCATTCTCGGTTCAGAAAATGTCTTTTTTCCTCAGGACACTTAGGCAGGGGTGGAGCTCATGTGCGACAGTGGGTGAAAGTTATCTTAGGTTAGGAGGCCTATGTGAGGAGGTGGGCAGGGTTTCTGGATCAGAGTCTTTGCCCCACAGCTCACATGGATTTTCCCACCAGGTGGGAGGGACTCCTTAGAACAGAAACCAGTGCCACTGTGCTCCAGCATTTCTTCACAATGGCTACCATTGCCGTAAGACTGACACCCCTACCAAACAGAACCTATCCCCTCTGCTTACAGGTAGTTTAAGAGGCATAACTCTGTGCTTATCACTCAAGGGATGGAGTCTTATACCATATATTTGTTACATCTCAATGAATGTCTTTTAAAAAAGAAACATACAAAAGTGTTGACAGTGGTTAAAGAAAATTATGGATTGTGATGGCTATAGCTGAGGTCTTTTTCCTTCTAAGGCTGGATATTTTAAAAAAATATACAAAGAGTTTATCTCCTTCATAAAAAACTTGATTTAGAAATATTGGCTGGTGGGGGAGAGCACCTATAAACACTTCTAGAAAGTTCTAGAAAACTGTTCCAAGTTGTCTGTGAATGGCATCTGGGTACTTTCTATATTAAAAGGTGGCTCTGTAAAAACAGCACATTTTTGTCTCTCTTCCTTCAGCACAATCATCACTAACTAAAAGCCACAACTCTGCAGAGCCCCCTCTGAATTTCCTTCCAGGGCTCACCTGTCCCTTTCTTACCAGCCACGGGCCCCTTCTCAGCTTTCCTTCCTCCCTTTTTCTACAGCAACAGCCAATATTTCCAGCCACTTCCTGAAGTGGCCTCAGGGCCCTTCCACTGCCCAATAAATCAGAGATGAGTCAGTATGGTTGGCAAGGAAAGTGGACACAAAATGGGTTCATTTGGCTTTTCTTCTCAAGAGAAAGTTGACTTAAAAAACAAAGAGATGAAAAAGCTCAAATTCCAAATTATGACACATACTCTTTGGGACAGCTTTAGAACCTAACAGAATATCTATAACAGAAAAGGGCTTTTGTTAACACTTGATTCAAAATCTACTGCTCTGTTACTCGGCAGAGTGAAACATTTGACAAATATTTATCAAGTCTTTACTCTGTGCTTGGATGCGGTTACAGGTGTTCTGTGGACACACTGGGAAAACCTCAGCTGAGTAACAACGTGTGTGGCAGTTCAGTGACACCCTGTCCTCAGTGACTTATTAATCCCTCCCTGTTCACATCATGGTGGAATGTCTGCCCACAGAGACCTCCTGGCTTTCCAAGAAGCATCCCATAAGGCAGGTCTGAATAAAGAGTCTGTTCCTCTAACCCCACTCCTTTGGCTACCCCTACTTGTGGCCCTTTCCCTCAGCATTTTGAAATGTTTCTGTTGCTGTTTATTGTCTATTCATTCCCTTTAAGTTACCCAGAACTTCTTTCCAAAAGTTCAAACCAGATGGTCCCCTAAATCAACTTTACTGAATGGACCAAAATGCCCTTTTATCTGTTAAAATGCACCAAGATTTTCAGGCAATCCATTTAATGGGCAGTTGTAAAACCAGTCCTCCCCTAGGGACTGTATCAGTTACAAAATGGGGGAGAAGGACATAGCCTTCCAGAACACAAGAGAATAAGGACACTGGAAATATTGGGATGATAAACGTTTCCACCCCACCACTCCAGCTCCCTGCTCTTACCTCATGAATCTGCCATAACCAAACTCCCTGACATACCTTCTCAAGTGTTTGACTGAATTTCCTGGGTTTCCCTGGTGAAGGGAAGTGTCTTGGGAATTCCTAACAGCTACTTTCTCAGGTCAAGACATTCTGGAAATGAGAGTGGGCACTTGCAGCCTTACCCAGGTCTGATCCTTTGCAGAGATATCCCTTCCTCCCCAGAAAGGACAAGCATGAGTCTGCCACTCTGGCTCTTGCCTTCTTGCTTCCATAAATGGAGTCTAATTTAATCTCATTCCCTCACTCACCCCAACTCTTGCTCACTTATTGATATGGTCTTTCTCTCTTTTCTCTCACTCTATTCCAACCTGGATCACGGATGACACTCCAGAGCAGTGCATCACAGGGCAGAACCGACCCCCAAACAAGTTTTCTTGAGAAACTGCAGAAAAATCTCCTTCATTTTTAAATTTGCTTTTCCTCAAGCTTAAGCATTATATGTAAAGAAAAACAATTTCTCATTCAATTGTGCTTATGGACTGGCATGGTTTTCTGTTTTCTTCCTTTGCAAATATAATAAACCAATTTCAATAATTAACATTGTTTTCCATTCAAATATTCAGCTATATTATGTACAAAATAAACTTTCTTTTGCAGTTTTTAAAAATTGAAGTGTAAATGAAATACATTATATTAGTTTCAGGTGTATGACATATTGATTCAACAGCTACACAAGATCAACTTTTAAAGATAAGCTACACAACCTGATCACTTTTATAAATCACCTTTCTTTTGGGAGGACAGACGCTGAGTTTAACATCTAATGACTCCGGGTCTCAGAGAATCGTGTCTGACCAGCTGATTCCCACTCCCTTTACCTTGCATTTGAGTTTCATGAGCGTCAAGGGGACAGGGTAGCAAGAAGGGGAAACAGGACATGTAGTTGGAAGTCCCAGCCCACTACTTGCTGCCTCTGACACACAGGCTCCGTTACTGAAGCCTCACACTTTCCAAATGCAAAATAAGAATAAAAATACTTAGAGCTCAGAGGGCTGTTTTTGTAAGACTAAAACCCAGTAAGTCTTCTGTGGACTACAAGGCATGTTCTGCTGCTGTATTTCCAACCACGATTACTCCCCCACAGGGCCTACAGTCTGTGGGAAGGGTGCTCCTCCTTCCCTCAAGAGCACCTCCTGGGATGGTCACTTTTGTTCTTCACGAGCTACTGCGTTGTAGCTGCACCCTTGTCTCAGAGCACTGTGTTCCTCTTGTGAAACTCTTACCCCAACTCTGTGTCATTACTGATCTCAACACCTAAACGTTTATTTCCCTTCCGCTTCCCACTCTCCTATTTCCTACAGATTTTTCTGGTTTCCTGGCTCTGTGGTCCATCCACTCTCTTCCCTTGTCCTGGAATGCCTCGACCCAAAAGCAACATTCCAGGCATGCTTCGGGGAGTTCTGCAGACTTCACCAATCAGTGTTCTGCATCTTGTAAACTTGATCCAACAGCACTTCCCTCTGACCAGGTGCACACTTTCTAGACTTTGTTGCGCTCTAATTTGTGCAGTGCAAATCAAGGACAAGAATGTCTCCTTCTCTGCAGCTTAATGCTGGGCTGATAAATGTCTTAGAGTTTGGTCTAACAATTTCATTCCTTTAGACATACCTGCAACCCAAACTTTCCAGACCCAGAATAGAGGTTAGCCAGTGAGAGGGGAATCTCAAGAGTGTGCCCCCTCCTCATCTTGGCTGGGGATTAATTAGGAATTTTTGTATAAAAGGAGCCTGAGGAGAAACACTTGGAGTCAGAATACGCAGGAAGGTGAGCACCAGGTAAATCAGCAGCCTTGGGCTGTGCCACCAACTCCCATATGATTTGGGATGATTAGCCTTTTCTCTAAATTGTTCTCTCATCCATACCATTCAAAGGTGAGATTAGCTGCTCTTCTATCCAAGAACCCTTCTAAACTTAAAAATTCCATGATTCTAGGTCAGAGACTTCCCCCACTCCCTTGGTTTTCTCCTGATCTAGCTCAACATCCTCCATTCCCCTGGCAAGGCTCCTTCTAAGCTGGTCAGGAACACAACACAATCAACATTTACAGAGGATCCATGATGTACAAAGCACTGTGAAGAACCTAAAAACAGATGTGACTGTGCCACCTCCAAAGAGAAACTAAAAGATAAGTGGAAATGTGCAGAAGTAACAAAAGCCACAACTCTAGAGCAGAATGTGATGAGACAGTGAGAGGAAGCCAGCTGATGTAAGTACAGATAGAGGGGAGGCTAGTCCCATGTGATGGGGATCCCCACGGAGGCCAGAGAGGGTGAGAACAAGACACCACAGCTAAATGAGGAGGAGGCAGCCCTGCCCCTCTGCTGACGGCCTCAGAGGAGACAGTACCCTCCACCTTGCTGTGCTTACCTTCAGTTCCTCAGGAAAGTGTTTCTCTCCAGGCGGCTTCCCTGCATCTGGCACGGCTGTCAGCAACAGGAACTCCTGTTTGGCGCCATATGCTAGGAGACAAAGAGGTTAAGGTGTCTTCTCATGGAAGAACAGAACAGATACACAGATCAGCAGGACAGAACAGAGGCCCCAGAAATAGGCCCACAAAAATATGCCCAACTGACATTTGATAAAGGTGCAAAATCAGTTCAGTGGAAGTCCTTTCAAAAATGGTGGTCTGACAACTAGACCTCTACAGACCAAAAAAAAAAAAAAAAGGAAAAAAGAAAGAAAGAAAGAGAACCTTTACCTGAATCTCATACTTTATTCAAGAACAAACTCAAAATGGATCAGCACTTAAATGTAATAAAACTGAGCCACCACTGGGTGGCTCAGCGGTTGAGCATCTGCCTTTGGCTCAGGGCATGATCCTGGGGTCCTGGGATCGAGTCCCACATAGGGCTCCTTGCAGGGAGCCTGCTTCTCCCTCTGCCTATGTCTCTGCTTCTGTGTGTGTGTGTGTGTGTCTCATGAATAAGTAAATATAATCTTAAAAAAAAAACTTTTAAAAAACATTGGAGAAAATCTTTGGAAAAATTGATAAGCTGACTCTCATCAAAATTTAAAGCTTTTACTCTGCAAAAGTCCCTATAAAGAGGATGGAAAGATGAGCCACTTGCTGGAGGAAATTATCTGCAAATCAATATCTGGCAAAGAATACATATCTAGAATATGTAAAGAAATTTCAAAACTCTACAGAAAAGAAAAAATCAATCCAATTAGAAAACGGGTAAGACACAAACTGACATTTTACCAAAGAGGATCTACAGATGGCAAATAAACACAAGAAAAGATACTCAACATCATTAGCAATCAAGCAAATACAAATGAAAACCACAATGAGATACCACTACACATCTATCAAAATGGCTAAAAGGAAGTAAGATGAAAACTCCCAAATGCTAATGAGGGTACAGAAAAACTGAAGAACCTACACGGCTGTGGGAATGAAAAACAGCTTGGAAGTTTCTTTAAAAACTAGGCATTTAACTACTATATGACCTATTAATTGCATTCCTGAGAATTTATCCCAGAGAAATGAAAATTTATATCCATACAAAAACCTAAACACACAAATGTTTATAGCAACTTCATTGCTATATTGTAGTAGCCCCAAACTGGAAGAAAACCTAGATGTCCTTCAACAAGTGAATGGATAAACAACAGTGATACATCCATACTATGGAATACTACCCAGCAATAAAAAGGAACAAAGTATTGATACACAAAATAATAGTTGGATGATCATCCAGGAAATTATGTTGAATAAACAAAGCCAAGGCCAAGAGGTCATACACTGTCTATAACATTTTTAAAAAAAAATTACGGAGAGAGAAATAGATTAGTGGTTTCCAAGGAGGGGGTAGAGGCCAGGGGAGGGAGATAGGGAGAGGCAGTTAGGTATGGCTATAAAAGGGCAACCCGGGGTTCCCTGTGGTGATGGAGATGTTCTGCATCTTGACTATCAATGTCAATATTGTGATTGCAACTCTCCACTGTAGTTCTAGAACATGTTACTATTGGGGTAAACTGAGTAAATGGTACATAGAACTCTGCATTCTTATTACTACATATGACTCTACAGTGATCTCAAAATTAATGGTGTAATTTAAAAAAACCCAAGTTAGGGTGCCTGGGTGGCTTAGTCAGTTAAGCACCTGACTCTTGGTTTCAGCTCAGGTTATGATCTCAGACTCGTGAGATCTCAGAGCCATATCAGGCTCTGCACTCAGCGTGGAGTCTGCTTGAGAGTCTCCTCTCCTGCTCCTCCCCCACTCTTCTCTTTCTCTGAAATAATAAAATCTAAAAAACAAAAATCCAAGTTAGCAGTCAAGTTAGTATTTATACATTAGTTTAAAAATTCACGGATAGTGAGATGAGATGAGACAAATCTTACAAAATGCTAGACCAGAGTAATAATTTCAAAAAAAAAAAAAAAAAAACTGCTTTGGGAAAATCCTTTGGGTAGAATTTGAAGATAATTTTCAAATTGCTACAATCAAAGAAACATTTACTTTCAAAATTCTCCAAAGCCTAAAAACATAATTAGAAAAAAGGTAACAAAAAAAGCATAAAATCAGCGTAACAAAGCATAAACAAAGGCACATTTTTTTCATTTAAAAAACAATCAAAACCTCATCTTGGGTCATTAATAGCCACACCACACACACCGGACTGGAGCCCCCTACCTGCCCCAAGGCTGGCTGTTACACCTCCCCCCGGCCCTAGCCAGCCCTGCTGTTAGTATGCACCATGGCCTGCTATCCACCCTACTCAGGGAGGGTAAAACATCTTACAGGTACCTGACAATAATAATAATCCCATCTCCCCATCTGTTACACATCTTTGAGTTCTCCGCCTCCAAAATAAACCTATTTGTCACACACCTTTAGGAATGCCACTAAAGTCTTTTTCCTAGCCTACGTGGGATTTAAAATGCCATCCTAACCAAAGCTGAACACAGAAGCTCTCCTGTACTTGCAACAAGGTCAAAGAGCCCGGGCATCCCTGGGTAGCTCGGTGGTTTGGCGCCTGCCTTCGGCCCAGGGCATGATCCTGGAGACCCAGGATCGAGTCCCACATCGGGCTCCCTGCATGGAGCCTGTTTCTCCCTCTGCCTGTGTCTCTGCCTCTCTCTGTGTCTCTCATGAATGAATAAAATAAAATCTTTAAGAAAAAAAGGTCAAGAGCTCTTTCTATGGTATGAAATGGACAGAGTATCAGCGCCATTAGCCCCCAGAGTTCCTGAATGCACTCTGAGGACCCCAAAAGACCACCCTCTATTCATCCTCCTCCGCTGCAACCTTGTCATCATTGAGCACTCATGCTAACAAGACAATTCACACTCGATGCCTGTCTGGTCACTTTGTGTTCTGATGGCATCTTCAAAGACTAGCGTTGCAATGCTTAGCTCTGTCACAGGTTGAGTGGGTTTTGCAGAATCCTAAGTTTCCTTAATAACATTTTAGATGGGACAATGCATCCTGAATTCTAAACAGCTGACCTGTCAATGAATTTCTGAAGCAACCTGTTTCCCATACTCAGAAGCAGAGAGAACAGGCTTTGGCAGCTATGGAATATCTCATCTCTCAGCCAGTCATTATATTTGGCTCAGATGGTCTCGTTCCCCATCCTGACCCTCAGGAGCAAGCTTCCAGATCCAGGATCAAGCATTTTGAGCCTCTAGGTATGGCCAGGTGCCCCCAGTGTATCAGATAACTTTTGTTACAGGCATCACTATATTTGCAATGCTTTATAAGATGTCTACATTTGCCAAGCAATGTACCACCTTGTTCTTCTACAAGTGATCACATCCATGAATCTCCCTCATCATCCTGTGCACCAGCCCCTCAGTGTCTGTCACCTGCCCCATCACATGCTAGGCAGTAGAAAGGCAAAGATACTCAAAGCATGGGCTCCATCCTTAAGCAGCTGACAGCCAAGCTGAGAGGCTGAGTAGAGGTGAAAGATTGGAAGAGGAAGTCAAAGTGAACTGAGAAGAAAAATCAGTGTCTACACATACACACCAGATTCACAAGGATGTCTTTTTTGATTTCAAGTGTCACCATACCATGCCATCAAATTTCCCAACACTGAATGGGCTTTATGTCCCTGTGACAGAGTCTACTTATAACATCTGAGCCTAGTTCCATATGACACTGAAGTTTGTTAACTAAGGATGAATCATTGCTACAAATATCTTTATGGCTTCACTGCTGAGCTGAAGACAGACCATAACACAACTTTTTAAACAGTACTTCAAGGTAAATCTGCTCTTCCTATCAGCTTAAGTGGCAGGGAAATCATTAAGAACAGGTAGGTGAGAAGAAAACACACATGCCCAGTGACAGATTGGAACAGAGCTCTGTGTCCCAGAGGTCACAGCCAGAAGGAGCAGCCACACAGACATTGAAGTTACATCAGGCCCCTTGAATGATGAGACCACAGATCTCCCATCTGCTTTACAGGAAGTGGAACCTCATCATACAGGAGACCACTGTGTTGTCAATTATTTCTTTGTGATGATACTACACATTGGGCTTTTGGTTTAAAACCAAACACTGTGAACATGAGTGAAACAAACTCCAGCATGAGAAAAATCTCTTCCAGTCACATGTTAACAAACCTCTTTCAGTTCCCTGTACAGAGCGCTAAGACTCACCAGGGGGGCTTAAGTGCCTCCCCGAGACAAAGGGAGCCCCCTAAGGCTAAGTGACTAAGCCCACCAAACCACAGCTGTAAAGGGGGCAGGAGATACCCTCTCTGATGGCCTCCTCAGAAGCTGCATGTTTACCTTCTCATGGGTGTCCATCCCTACTCAATCACCCAGGCTAGCAAGACACCCTGCAGGCGAGCTCACTTCCTTCCTTTAGAACTCAGCCCATCTTCGTGATCCCAACCAGGTACTTAGGGACAATTAGAGAAGTTTCTGTGTGCTCAAAAAGGCTAGGTTGTGTTTTGGCCTTGACAACAAAGGGTTCTCACCCCAAGTTACCTGCATGCTGTGGGGCTTACCGGTGACCCACCCTGCTTCCCAGAGGTGGGAGAAGGGCAGTGGGGCCAAGCGTGCACCGGATCTAAGGTTCCAACCAGAAGTAGTCCACACCACTGCACTCCCATTCACTAACCACAGCAATCACACCGAACATCCACCAGTGTGAGAAACATTTGGTGAGTAGCACCTAAAGCTACCATAGATCTTTCCTCCAGATTTAAAATCCTAAAGCTTCTCATCCTTCCTTACGGGTTTCTCCTTCTATCCCTTTAACTGTTTGCTCCACACTTTACAAAGCCCTCTAGAGCTTCTACATTTTCCTGAAAAAACTCACCACATCCTAGCTTATCAGATACTACTGAGGAATGAAAAGTTCTTTAGAGGCTATTCTGCCAAAGAATATTATAACTCAAAGGCACACACCTCACTTAATTATTTTTGGTGGAAGTCTCATAAAATATATTCCCTATACTCCTAGTTTTTGAAACAAAATAAATAATAAACAATTTAACCTCATGACTTGCCATTGAAGTGCCTTCCTTACCAGGAGGTGACATTTAAGGGAACCATTAAAATGTGTGGACTTGCTGTACCAACAAATTCATATTCTCAGTAGCTGCAGCTCTTTCTACATTTGCAGGTCTCCAGAGTTGCACTCCTAGAGATTCTAACTCATTTGGTCTCTGGTTGGGCTAACAGGGAAAGGTTTACAAAGTCCTGCAGATAGTTCTAAAGTACCATGGGGATGAGACCCAGTGCTCTCTTAATGAGGGATCTCCATCACAGGTAAGTGTAACTGTTCTGGAGCAGCTAGAGAAACATCTAAATGGTCAAGCTGAGATGACTGTCTCAGATTCCAAAGACTCCCTAAAGTTTCAATGCCTGCTGTTCTGACGGAGGCCCTGGTCCATGGTGTGAGCCCTGAGTATCTGTGATTATCCATCGTGCTCTGTGATGCTCCTGGCCACCCCATATACCTGCAGTTAACACAGCCTTCCCAAGGCTGTGAAAACCTCCCAGGTTCTCACAAGGGCTCCTGGAAGGTGGGGGTGGTACCTGAAATGACAATCTATCAGGCCTGAGCACAAAGGAGCTAGCTGAGTTACTGAGTGGAAAGCACAGAGCTGAGAATCACCTCTTGGGGCCAATTTCAGGGACTCCCTCTTTGGTCTACACATCTGCCTTCCAGCCTCACTGTTCCTCTATAGACAGGCTGAGAGACGGAGGGGAGAGGGAAGAGAGAGGATGAGTGGGAGCAGGAGGGTTGCCCTTGAGCAGCCCTCAGCCCAGCAGGGGGCTCTCTGGGCTGGAGCGGAATGGTAGTCTGCTGGCCACTTAGAAGGCACATTTCCTGCAGCTGCAGTAAGTGGGGGAAACTGCTGGAATGAATGGATACTCTCCTGATCTCCCCCTTCCTAAGGGCCACCAACCTGCAGGGGCATGTGTGAAGGCTTGTACACAGTGAAGATGCTGTGCACACCCATGTTCACAAGCACCCTCTTTATTAGGCAGACATAGGCCAATCTGAAGCTGCTCATGAGCCTTTTCAGTATCTCCTGTTTGCCTTGTCTCACTTTGCCATGGAAGGAGTCGCCTTGGGGTTCCAGACCATCAGTGCACCTCCTTACGTACCCAGCATCTTCACAGATCAGAGAGCTTCACTGTACTCAGGTCAATCTTGGAGCTGTCAGACATGTCCATTTTGTAGAAAAAAACCACTAATGCCTCAGTAAGCAAAGGTCAAGGGCATAACTTAAAATAAGTTCTTCTGAATCTGGGTTTGGTGTTCTTTATATGTCTTCATCTGAACACCTACATCAAGTCAAGAAGAGCTAAAAAGTCCTCAAAGACTACTGGACAGAGTATTTAAATCACCTCCCCTCCAGTGAACTGAAGGTGACTTTCAAACGCATGGCTACCAGCACACAGTGCCAGCTAGAACACAGGGATGCTGGTCAATCACGGCAGCATCTCTGGATGACACAGAGTAGGAGACCTACCAAGCCTGGGGCCCAGGAGATAACCTGGCAATGGTATTGCTGGGAAGAGGCCACCAAAGGAGCCCACATAGAAAGCGTGCTCCACTTGCCCCCAGGAGAGATTCAGAGAAGACACCTTTGTCCCTTTCCACCTCCTCTTGTGCACCTCTGTAACATGAAGGAACTGGACGCCATGACCTCCAAGGTCACTTCTGGCATTAATGTTCCTCTGATTTTGTTACAAAGGTCATCTATGTATGTACCCAGGAACAATACCACAGCATTATCTGGATTAACTGAAATCCATCCCATGAGGAAGCATACCTACCATCGGGGTCTTTAAAGGTCAATGTGATAAATTTGCTAGCCACCATGAACATGAAAATCACCCAAAAGCATGCGGCCAACAGAAGCCACTGGTGGTGCATGTTGTCAAATGTCAGCCATTCAGTAATTCTTCCTGGAAAACAAAAGTGAAATGCCCCTGATGCTCATAAATAAGTCAATTAAACAAAAGGTAATAAAAAGAACAGGTGATTTTAGTTAACAGCATCAATGCAAATATTTGAAAAAATTTTTCTATTGACACAGAATTTTGACTTAGTATTTAAATTTTATTAATAATATGAAGTTATCAATCTGATAATTCAAACAAATTTAAAACACTCTAAAGGAAAGTAGCCATTTCTGTTTGTTTTTGGAATACATGGTAAGATTTGGCTTTTGCAGATTTGCTTTGTAACTCCCTTCTGGCCTAACCTAACATCAAAACCAGTTGCTGGTACCCAGCAATAGCCTGCATCTGGAAGCAGGTGGGCAGAAGGAAGTCTACCAAGGGTCAGACCTTTGCTGTGGTAATTTGCAGAGGGCAGAAGCCATACTGAGCCAATTACAAGCAGGCCTTGGGTAAAATCTTGACATGCTGACAAGATAGATGTAGCCACACCTACAGAATCTCTAAAATGGTAAAAATGAACACTGGAGCTTTTCTGTCTCCATTCACTTGCCTGTGAGAGTCTGTGCAGAACCTTGGGGGTGGGTGTTTTTCATGCTGTCACTGCCCGAGAGTAACACAGGGCATGTCAATCCTCAACAGGTCATGCTGCAAGGGACACATAAAAAGCGGGGAAGTCACAGTCAATTCTTGGCAAGAGAGAGAAAACAAAAAGTGTGTTTCATTTCACCTTTAACACAGTGCTTCTTCAAGCCAAACCAAACCACTTAAAGAGACCCTGCTGGGCTGGGTTGGTTTCCACTAGCTGACTGAGGCCATCCATCACTCCTGGGCAGCAGGGAGAAATGGTCCTCTCAACAAGGTGCTGATGACTTATGATTTCAGACAGCTTCTGAACACTGGATGGGACAGAGCTCAGTGGGGACCCAGGTAATCTCCACTTTGTCTCAACAACATTTACTTCCTAGAATCTCAGTGGAACCAGACATCTGAAACCTGAATTCCCTCCACCAAGTAATTATCCAGCCTATACCTGAATACATCCTGCAAAGGGGAGCTTACCACCTTACTTTACTGGGCGGCTTGAGAGCCAAACTCTGCCTTTCTCACACATCAGACCCAGTGTGTTTCCTGGGGTCTTCAAACAAGGTTGCCAGGTTAAATAAAATAAAAATGTAGGACATGGGATCCCTGGGTGGTGCAGTGGTTTGGCGCCTGCCTTTGGCCCAGGGCATGATCCTGGAGACCCGGGATCGAATCCCACATCGGGCTCCCGGTGCATGGAGCCTGCTTCTCCCTCTGCCTGTGTCTCTGCCTCTCCCTCTCTCTCTCTTTGACTATCATAAATAAATAAAAATTTTTAAAAAATTTTAAAAAAATGTAGGACACTCAGTTGTAACTGAATTTCAGATAAACAATACAGTAGTGTCCCCTAATCCACCAGGGATACTTTCTAAGACCTCCAGTGGATGCCCCAAACTGCAGAGAGTACTGAACCCTATATATTTTGGGGGTTTTTGGTATACATACATCCCTACAAGAAAGTTTAATTTACAAATTAGGCACAGTAAGAGATTAACAATGATAACTAATAATAAAAGAGAAAAATTATAACAATATGCCATAACAAAAGTTACGTGAATGTACCCTCTCCCTCTCAAAAGATCTTACTGTGCTGTACTTACCCTCCCTGTGATGATATGAGATGGTAAGCTGCCTATGAGATGAGATACAGTGAGGGGAATGACATAGTCACAGAGACACAGTGTTAGGCAACTACTAACCTTCTGACCATTTGTCAGAAGGAGGATCATCTGCTTCTAGACCACGGTTGACCACAGGTAACTGAAATCACCAAAGAGGGGACTACCGTGAAGAACGTTTTAGTAGAAGTATGTCCCAAATATTACATGGGACATACTTACACTATAAAGAGCTATTTTTTGTCTCCTGAGTTTCAAATTTCACTAGGAGTCCTGTATTTTACCCGGCCGCACTGCCTAACATGGGGCATGCCCACCCCTCTCCAGCTGCCTGAAGCCAGCTGGCCTGCCTGAGTTGAGTCTCCATTTCTCCTTCAGTTCTGCTCGACTGAGGGAGAAAGCCTAGATGACTCCACCACTCACAGCTCTGTGACTCAGCAAGTCACTTAACCTCCCTAAGCCTTGGTTTTCCACTCGTGAGACAAGGCTCTCCTCCTTCCAGGGTGGTCATGAGGATTAAAAGGCCTGTAGCTGTCCCCCTGTAAACATAAAGTGATCCTCTCTGATTTTCCAATTTGATCTGCACACAGCCTTCTAAATAGCCAGAAATGAGTGAGACAGCTGCTAGTCTTCCCAAGAGGGGGGAAAGAAAGCTAGACTTATCCCAGGGGACTCAAGTTCCTAATTCTTCTCTTCCAGAGACAACCAAGGTATAGGCTGTGCCCAGAGGCATAGGTTACTGCAGTCCTGAGTCCACTGGCCTTGTCCCTCACAAGACAGTGATACTTAGAGGTGTCCATCCCCATGGGTTCCAGTGGGAGCACTCCACTGGGAAATCGCAACTGCAGGCCTTTTCTAACAGAAGGGCAGAGGGGCAGAAGAACCAGTGAGGGCTACGGAGGGGGTAAAAGGAAAGGAGGTAGGAGATAAGTGACCAGAACAGAGAAACTTTGTTCCCTTATACCAGCTTTCAGGAAGCCTGAGAGGCCCAGAACACTCTGGTTGCTGAGTGGCCTGGGGCTTGCAACCCCACTTTGCTAAGAGAAGTGCTAAAGACAAGTAAATACAGGGATCCCTGGGTGGCGCAGCGGTTTGGCGCCTGCCTTTGGCCCAGGGCACGATCCTGGAGACCCGGGATCGAGTCCCATGTCGGGCTCCTGGTGCATGGAGCCTGCTTCTCCCTCTGCCTTTATCTCTGCCTTGTCTCTGCCTCTCTCTATATATATATGACTATCATAAATAAATAATAAAAAAATTAAAAAAAAAAAAAAAAAGACAAGTGAATACAGAGGGGAGGCACCTTGAGCTGCTTCCCTCACATGGTCTTTCACTGTAGAGCAAAAGAACCTCCCTGCACTGCTCACTCACAGTGTCCTGCCATGATCAGATGGAGGCTGAAGCTTCTGGCCCCTGGGCACCCTCCTGGGTATCAAGCCGGCACTTGGGAGGGTTTTAGATTTTATGGCTTAAGAATCTCATCTTTCTAATGGGAGCCAGTTTTCTGAAGGGATCTAATTTGAGTCTGTGGACTGAGTTCACCTCTACATAAAAGTAGGAAGATAATGAATAATCAGCCTTACATGAAAATGAAGGGTCATATCATCTGCTTTTCAGGAAGCCAAGGAGCTCAGGGATAGGATCTCTACATCTGGGCTAGGAGAAAAGTGAGACCTGCATTATCCTGAAGCCACGCCTGCCTTCCTAAGTCCTGGATTTTAATTTCAAGCCAGGAATACTTTATTCTTTCACCCAGGCCTGGGGCCAGGGATGGGCGGGGGGAGGTTAGTCTATTCTCTTCTGGAAAATCTCCCCAATTTTCTCATCTGTAAGATAAAACCACCACTGCACACCTACCAGTGTGTTGTGAGGCCCCCCGTGAGACAGAACCCACTGAAGCACCTTCTCTACAACTTACAATACATCAGCCAATGTCTTCTTCCCGATAGGCAATTTTACTTGAAACACGTTCAACTTCAAAAGGGACTTCAATTAAACCCCCTACTGAACTAGGACATCTAGAGTGCCCTCTCCTGCTGTGAGCCTGGCTGCTACCCTGAGTCAGAAGGGAGATCTGCAAGGCCTCCACATCCCTCTCGTCCCTATCATAGCCCACCTGGACTGGGCAGGGACAACCAAAGACACCTGGGGACCCTGATGAGGGCTGCAGACGTGGGAAGTTTTGTGTGATGCATAAACCCTAGGCCCTGCCAAAAAATGTTCTCTTGAGAAGAGGAGTATAAAGTCGCAGGCCCTAGGCAGCCTGGGTGGCTCAGCGGTTTGGCACCTGCCTTCAGGCCAAGGCGTGATCCCAGAGACCTAAGATCAAGTCCCATGTCGGGTTCCCTGCATGGAGCCTGCCTCTCCCTCTGCCTGTGTCTCTCCCTCTTTCTCTGTGTCTTTCATGAATAAATGAATAAAATCTTAAAAAAAAAAAAAAAAAAAAAAAGATAAAGTTGCAGGCCCTCACCAGTGTCTTGGGTAGAGCTGCCCAGACGAGACTGAGGCCTGACAATGACCCTGTGCCCCAGTGCAGTTGCCCTCGCAGGCCATAGAGCCTGAGAGCGGTCACTGTGAAAGGTGGCTCAGAGGGAGTGCTCGCTGCTGGCCAGCAGACTTCTGTAAATGGGCAGTAAGCAGGGCCTGCTCTCCTGTGCACAGCAGAGGAAAAGTCAGCTCACCTTGACACCCACTCTGTTGGAACCCCCCAAAGCCCCTCTCCAACACTCTGCCTTGTTTCATTTCCTGCACCATACCTACTACTCGTTCACCATCTGGCCCCCTACTAGAATATAAGTGCCTCTGAGTAGAACAAGGACTAGAATAGTACCCGGCACTCAGTTAGACAACAATCATTATTTGCTGAATGCCTACATCCACCTAGAAACTTACAGGGAAAATTCCGGAGAGCTGAAAGGCACTTCTGAAGGCCCCTCACCCAACCTTCTACCTGAGAGTTTCCGAATTCTTTAAAGCATGAAGCCTCCAATTTCAACCCCAAAGTATTTCTCCAATATCCAGTGAGAGTGCTTATATATATCTAATACCTATTACCTAAGAGTAGGAAACAATTAAAAACTACTATGACTTCAGTATTACTTGAAAATAAAATTATAAGTTACAGTACTTGACATGCATTTGAATAGATATACAACTTAAATATACTGACTGGGGTGGGGGTTAAGAGATCTCACTAGAGTTCCTGCTTAGTAAAGCGAAGGAAAGGATGGTAAATACTTTTACAGCTGGGAGAAAATGTGGTTAAGTGACAACATCAACATGTATCTGGATATTCAGTAAATATATCTCTGTCTTCATTGGTTTTTATTTTATTTTAAAAATGATTTAATATTTAAAACATAAAGTACAGAGACTAATAGAACAAAAACAGGTTCTTGGCTCTAATAGTTTTGCTGTACTCACTTAAGTGTTTTTAAAGGAAAGAAGCCCCTGTATGCCCCCGCCTGGCTCTAATCACCCTGCACCCGAGAGCTATTGCTCCATCAGGGGGTTACACCTGTCAGATTCAACTCCTCTGACAGAAGGGGGTTAGGAAGGTAGTCTTCCCTGCACAGAGAAAGGCGGGGTTGGCTGCCGAAGGTGGGAAAGTGTGTTCACCCAAGGCTGACAGGAAAACACTGCATTACATGATGATGCTTTCTAGGGAGGCTCCTGCTGGGCTGAGAAACCCTGGGGTGGAGAGATGCACTATTTTAAGTGCTTACCTTTTTTTTTTCATGGTCTATTGTGAAGAAATTCACAAATTACACATAGACTTAAGAAAAAAAAGCTGTCAAGGTGAAAATTTAGATAAACCAGCACTTGTTCTCCAAGTCATGCACTACATGCGCCAACCAGAACCGTAAGACTAAAGCCTGGTCCCTCTCAAATACCCCTCCCCTAGGCCCATTATCTCTACAGCTCATTACATATGACACACAAACATGAGTAGATGTTCATCTGCATATACTTTTAAGGACACAATAACCTAAAGATAATTATTTGCCAAATTCATTATGAAAAGGGATATTCATCCATCCAACAAACCAGAAGCCAGGGATATGACACTGAGTCCCAAACCAAACACATCTGCACAGTTTATGTCCTTATAGAGTCTGCAGTCTAACAGAGAGACACACATGCAACGAAGTCTATCCCACAAGTGGTGTGAGGTGAAGACATGGCTCTATGGGAGGAAAATACAAAAGGATAGAACTTGGGTGGAGAGGTCAGGGACAGCACTTATGTAAGGACGTCCCCAGGGGACCAGCAGGGAATGGAGGCCTGAGGGTAGGCAGGAGCAAGCCAGGGGCCTTTGAAGAACCAAAGGAAACCCCAGTGGCCGGAGTTTCCAGATCAATGTCAGAGATGAGCAAATGCAGCTATGGTCAGAGAATACGGCATCTTAAAGAGCAGTTTGTGGAATTTAGTTTCACCTTGTGAGCAATGAAAAGCCACAGAAGAAGAGTTTTCCATAAGAAGAGGGGCAGCAGTGTCATGACCTGATTTAAATTTTGAAACTATTTCTCCAGCAGCACAGTCAAAAATGTAAAGCACTATCCACTTGGTCATTCTCCAGGCTCAACATCATTTACATAAGTGGCGCAGAAGTGTTCTAACACAGCTAAGTGTTCTGCATCACCACCTAGACCTACCCTCCTAGATGACCACAATGACAACGAGGACCACCACCACCACTGCCATCATCATCATCGCCATCAAGGTTGCTAAAACCTAGCACATAAACTAGTAAAGATCCACAATATCTAACAGGTTGGGTTTTCACGGATCCTAAAGACTAGGGGTTCCAGTTAGCCATAGCATGCTTCTGCTTTGAGAGCTCATACATTCTGAATCTAGGTATCTACCTAATGATGTCTGACTTTATGTTTAGGGCAGTGGTTCCAGCCCTGTGTAACTTTAAAAAAAATATAGCAAGGCCCTGGGCCCCAAGAATGTTGAAGCCAAGAGAACACATATTTCTGGCAATGGATACAGGGCTTGTTTTAAAAGCTCTGCACAGGATTCTAATGAGCAGCCAGGGCTGAGAACTGCTTGTCCAAGTCCCCAGCCCTTCCTGTTAATGCCCACATAAATCCCAGGGTGCCTCCTGTTAAAATGCAGATTCTAGGCATTTTGACATAATAGCCACTTTCCTACCACCTCCTTCTATTATAAGAACAAAAACTAGCAGCAAAAGAATATCTGTCAACTAGCATCCATTGATGCTCTGTAAAAACAGCTTAAAGAGGTTTAATAAGAATCAAAGAACTCCATCACTGTTCCAATTTATTCTTCTTTCCAGCCCTCCTACCTATAGGTAACCAGATTCTGTTGAATTAGGATTTGGTCTGACTTTGGAAAAATTACAATAATTTTCCCCATTTGTTTAAATAAAACGAAAGGCATTCCAAATTCCCTTAGGGCCAGCTCCTTTAAGCCCATCCCACAATCTGGATTGTTTCCCTGAATATACCAATTCTCCATGAGGTTTGCCTCCTGTACGACGATGACACCCTCAAGGCTCATTTTCTGTGTGCACAGAGACTAGAGCCTGAAACAAACAGTCCTTCCTCCATACCTCTGCCAAGGGCCACTGCTCTCCCAGTAGCTCGGTGACAAATGGCCTTTAAAAAGCCTGACATTTTCTGTAATTAACTCTCCTTTGTTCAAGGAGCCAAGACAACTCTCAAGTTGCCTCTTGCAGCTAATGGTGGCAAACCTGAGTGTTCCTCAGGCCCCCTGTGGTAACAGTGTGCCCTGAACTGAGCCCCTGGGTCCCCCGGAGTCAGCATACCCATCTTTAGAGCTTTCCTATTTCCACTCATTAAATGAGACTTTCACTCAGAGATGTCAGGTTCTGAAGCCAAGCCAGAGGGCTGGACTCAGAAAACCCACAAGTCAGACTGGTGGTTAAGGTGGTTTCTCCTCTTATGGGGAAAGCAGGGTTAGGGAAGCAAGAACAGAGCTGAACCTACCAAAAGTCTCAGTCTTTTTTTCCCCCTTCTAATCTAAAAGAAACACAGCACACATTTTATATGTTTGTAATGACTAACAATGGGTTTGGTATTATTACCATCCTCTAGTGCAGATTTTCCCTCCCCTGCATTTTCAAAAAGATGCTTGTAAATCCATTTTGGTCAGCTGCCAGTGGCTTTTCCCTGTGTTTGAGCTATCATCCAAAAGCACAAAACCTTTCTGGGTTTCTGCTGAAGAGCTTGACTCCACCTGCCCTGTTCTACTTTTGCTATACATACTGACTTATTAAAGGTTCTGAAAAGTCCTATGGTAAATAAGTCCATTTAACTCTGTTTAAATAGATTCTTTTCCAACTGTCATTCATTCAGCAATATTGATCAAGTGCCCACTCTGAGGCAGGAGTTGTCCTAGGCCCTGGGGATATGGCAACACTCCCTGCTTTCCCAGTGCTTCTAGAGAGGTGGACAAGCCAATAAACAAATAGTGATCACACCAAGTGTGTAGGGCCACGGTTAATAACAAAGAAGGGTAAGGGGAATCCTGAAAAGAGACGGAACAGAGTAGGGAAATCCTGCAGCACCCGAGCCAACAGCTTGGTTAGTGTCCCAGTGTCTCAAAAGCAGCAAGGAGACAGCATCCCTCGTGCTGAGTGAGCTAGAGGTCTAGGGAGTGGCCCAGATAAAGAATCCTGTCCACAGTCCTTTACTGAGCTGGAAAGTCCTAGATCCCCACCTTGATCACATACATACTCCAGGGAAAGGACCATGCATCCAATGTTCAGTTTTTAAAACATTCATTCAAAACACAGCCAGGCACTAAAGGAAACTTCACCAAAAAAAGCCTGGTAATGCACAAGCAACTGGTAGCACTGGGGGGGATTCACAGGAAGAAGGGAAACTGCGTAGCTAGAGGCTGGCGCAACCGGAGGCATTCTACAATCAACGCTTCTGTATCTTTAGATTTTGAACGAAAATGTTATCATCTAATCAATAAAATTAATAAATTACTATGCAATAAAATACTGCATATAAATGTATTATGTATATCTTTATATATCTTTTATATATTATATATATGCATATTATATATAAAGTGCCATGACAATGACAGTCATGGGGATTTTTAAATTTATAGGGTTTCTCTCAATCTAAGTTCAGAAATTTCCTCTGTCTACTTGGCCATGATCATTACAATTTACTGTCTTAGAATGATTAATCATCCTTAGTTACCAGAAATGCAAACACACTCCTTACTCTGTCCAGCTGAAGAATGTATCTGAGGTAAAGACAGATTTTCATGAGTAATGATAACACACAGCAAACACCTGCCTGGGGTTATCTACACGTCAGGCACTGCTGTCAGTAAGGACCAAACTCACCTAATTCCCAGCCTGGGAAGGTGCTTCTATTATTATATTTAAGAAAACATTTCTAAGTATAAGTGTACATACTCCTATTTAAGAGTTTTAAATCTCCTAAAATCTCCATACAAGCAAGAAAAGAGGCAGTGAGAAGAACGGTAAATGACATGAATCTCAAATAGTGAGCTCACATTCTCCTTAATCTAACTTCTGAGGCCTGGCATCCACGTTTCCTTGCAGTATTTGCTTTGCCTGAGATTCTTGGTTCCTCCTGTCACTGTATAAGATAATTAAAAACAAAAACAATAAGCACCATTAGAAATGATAAGATCAACTTATTTAATACAACTTGGTTTATATTTGGGAAATAGTTAACCACTTTGATTATTCCAGTACAGTTTGCACAACAGGTCTCTTACAGAGGTGGGCTATATTTGGCATTCCTGGCAAATGAATAAATGTTCTAACTGTGCCAAAACGGGTAGCTGTTTAAAAGACTGTTCCCTGTAACTTCATATGAAAAATAAAATAAGTTTTGTAGCAAAAAAAAAAAAAATCAAATTCTGTTTTATCTATTTTATATGTTTGACATTGGGTAAAGGATTCCTGTAGAGGATGATGAAATCTTCCAAAGCAAGATGTTCTCTGGGTTTTGCATTTCTTTAGGCTTTAACACCCCGGCAAAATTCTAGCCAAATGACACATCATGAATGAATAACTGGAAACAAGCCGAACTTGTGGAATTAGAGAGATTACAGATTTAATAGAGTTGGCTGGCAAAATAAACATACAACTCATTTAACACATAATGTAGCCCAAACTGCTTGGGATTCATGTAGCACAGTCTAGCCGTGTTTCCTTTTACTCTGAAGAGCTCAATGTTAAAACTAAAAGCAATTTCACATTATGCAGATGGAAAGATTAAGCTTTATGTACTCACATCCAGATTCTTCCAGACCTGTATCAGAAGAAAACAGACTCTTCGTTTCTGCAATCTGAAAGGTCCTGAATTCACCTCTCTCCCGTTTCCATTTCCAGCTCTCTCCCACCTTTTTATCATCTAACCTCAAGCATTTGAACAAAGATCTGAATATACCTGCAAACTGCCTGGGATACTTCCTGAGTCTTTCCTTGTTTTGTTTAGTTTTGCAAGCACTCCAGTTTTCATTCCAGCGAAGGAAAGAATTTTTCTCTCAGGTATTACTTTGAGATTCTATTCTTCAGGGTCAAGAGCAAAAAAAGAAGTGCAGAAAAAAAAAGAAAGATTTTTCTTTCCATCTTGAAATTCCAATTTTGGGCCAAGATGGGCTCATAATTATAATGGTAGAAAAGGGAGAAGACTATTTTCTTTGTGTCTTTTTCTTTTCACCCAGTCACTGAAAATTTCCGAGTGAATAAGTAAGGTCCTGGAGACCAGCAAGCCTGAGCTGCAGGACCGAACCTGAGCTGCCCAGCCTGAACTGAGCTACCTAATTTTCAGAATGTCTGAGGCATTTCTCACCCTGGCAGTCAAAACTGACCATTACCCAACTCTTTATGGCCCAAAGCCTCAGGCTCTGGGTGTTTCAGACCAAAAAAAAAAAAAGCCCTTTATGACAGTCCTCGGGCTTAGCTAACCAGGCAGAGCCTGGCTGCACCGCTTTCTATTCATTGCCCGGCCCTTTCCTGCCTTCAGAGACTTGGAAAAACAAAAACGACAGCTTTTGGAAAACCTGGTTCAATCTTCCCAGCCAGAAGTGCAGAAATTCCTACTTCGTCCTCCAACTTCTGCCCGGCCCCTCGACCGTCCACATGAGGGCGGGGGGCACTCTGCAGCCCCTCCGGCAGGAGGCCTCATTTCCAGCCACCCTCTCCGCTCTCCCCCACCCGGCACACCTCACCGGGCACACCTCACCGGGCGCTTCGGGAGGGTGCACACGTGCCTTCTCACCTGCCCTCTCCGCAGGCTCCTTGCGCCCAAGCGGAACGTCTTCTTTCGCCGTGCACCAACCGCAAATGCAGATCAGCAGCCAAAGATGAAAGAAGTAAATTAGAGATCACCAAGTATCAATCATCCCGCCGGTCACACCATCCCGCAGCAAGGACGCCGCCGCCTTATTGCATAATTAGCGCGATGAGCGATCTCCGCGCTAATCGCACCAGCCAGCGAGGTGCTCAAGTCACCCAGACACACCGCGACGGTGCTCACAAAGAAACGCCAGCCCGCCCGGTGCGGGTCGGGGCCGCGGCGCTACGGGACCCACAGCCCGCCCGCCCCCAGCTCACCCTCCGTGGAGCCGGAGCCCGCCGGGGTCCCCGGGCCCCTCCGCGCCGCCGGCGGCGAAGCTCAGCCCGGGCCTCGCGGGCCTGGCCGGGGGCGGAGCGCGCGGGGGCCCCGCGTCCCGGGAGCGCGGGAGGCCCGCCCCGCCCGGAGGCCTCGGCGCCGCCACCGGCGGCCTCCGCGCCGCGGCCCGCCCGGCCCGGGATGTGGCGGCGGCGCGCCGGAAGGAGGAAGCCGGGCGCGCGAGGCCCTCTCCCGGGGGCGAGCCCGCCGCCGCCGCCCGCCGCGGCCCCCGCCCGGCTGCGCGCGCCCCCGCCCGCCCCGCCGCCCGCCCGTGCGCGCCCCCGCCTGCCCCCGCCCGCGCGCGCGCGCCCCCGCCGCCGTCCCCACGGTGCGCGCGCCTGCCGGGGCCGCGCGGGGAGGCGCGGCGGAGGGGCCCCTGCACCTCGTAGGTCCTTTCGCCTCCCGAACAAACTCCGTCCCAGGAAATTGCACAGAGACGTGCGGCCGAACCTGATGCCGCCAGATCTCCATCCGGAAAAAACAGGTATGATGTTTGAGGACCAAAAAAAAAAAAAAAAAAAAGTCCAAACTTGGAAAAATGAAGAAGAAACAAATCCAAGCTTGGAAAAAGGCCCAACCGGTTTTTACCTTCCCAGCATTTTCTGCTGAGCTGAGCCGTCCCAGTAAAAGCTGGGCCTTCTGTTCTTTGCAGACCGCCCCTCTGCTGACAGTCCGGGGGATGCAACTTTGTTGTCGAGGTGCAGGTGATTAATACACAACTGCTGGAGGCCCGGACAGTTAACTGCCCTATAGAGCTGTGACTTCTTAACCTGCAGAAGTGGGTAAGACGCTGAGGCTGTAGAGCCTGGTAGAGAAGCCAATCCCAAAGCTGTTGGGGGGGTTATTGCCCTGGAAAAGGTAAACTAGCTTTGTTTTGATCTAACCTACAGACGCTGTATCTGTATCTATTTAGCTGTATCTGTTCAGCAGACGAGGTGGTAGATACTGTGCACACCCGCATTCACCTGCATTGGTAAAACTTGTCAAGCTTTCAAAGAATCACGGTTTTATTGGCCTACCCTGTTGGTTCCCTTCTTAAGGAGTTAAACGTAGTATGGATGGGGCTTGCCGTTTCAGAATTTCACCTTTAACATGGTTACTAACCATTGTGGCTTAAAGATAGCAAGGTGGTTTACTTGGTCTTTTGGTCACTCATCCTGATATTTATTAAACCCTTTCTTTGGGTGCTACGGTTGACACAGACTGTTGGCTTTCTCCATGAGGATCTGAATGGACACACAGATGTGGGAGACACACAATAAGTAAATTTGGAGCTCAAATGAGAAGTAGAATATAATGCAGGGTTTAAGGGTCCAAGCTCTGGGAATTAAGCGTTGTGGGTTCAAATCTTTACAGCACCACATATAGCTTGTGACACTGTCAAATTATGTTATTGTTCTGTGTCCCGTTTTCCTCATCTTTAAAATAAGGATATGGCTCTATAGAATATTGGAGATAATGGAGATAATGCATTTAAAATAGCACAGGGCAGCCCGGGTGGCTCAGCAGTTTAGCACCGCCTTCAGCCCAGGGCCTGATCCTGGGACCTGGGATCAAGTCCTGCGTCAGGCTCCCCGCATGGAGCCTGCTTCTCCCTCTGCCTGTGTCTCTGCCTCTCTCTCTCTCTCTCTGTGTCTATCATGAATAAATAAATAAAATCTTTAAAATAAATAAATAAATAAAATGCATAGCACAATTCTCTTCCAGTAGTAAATATTACAGTAAACATAAACGACTTTCATCATTACCATTTACTTACTGCATTCTCAAGGTGCTGTTCAAATATTTAAAAATATATTTCTTTCTAGGGCATACACATTGGTGACTAAAGTAACTGAGTATTTTTCTTGGGGTATTTCCCGAATTATTCTAGTTCTTCTTTTTGTTTCTATGAATGAACTTCAGGAAAGTATTAATATTTAGTCTTTATAACAGGAGGATAGTTTCTAACGTAGTGGTTCTCAAAGTGTGATCCTTGTACCCCTGGATCTGTAATGTCGAGACTTTTTTTTCCCAGCAATGCTAGGACATTGGTTGTCTTCACTATTTAGACATTTGTTCTGATGGCACAAAAGTAGTGATGGGTAAAATTGATGACACTTAGCATGAATCTAGGCAGTGGAATAAAATGGGATTGGTGGGCATTGCATTTGTCACCATCAAGCATTTGCAATAAAAACAAAAAATGTCACTGAGGAATGTCCTTCATGAAGTAGGCATACCCTTTGGGATGGGATGGGAAGTGCACACAAGACCTCTTGCTGCATAGCCAAGTATGGTGGTTGTCTGGAGGCCAAGCTCTTGGGTGATGGTTTGTGATATTTCTTTTCATGGAACACCATTTTATTTCAAAGGAGAACTGACAGACACACTGTGGTTACACAAACTTGGGTATTTGGCAGACATTTTCTCCAAAATGAATGAAATGAGCCTGTCACTTCAGGGAAACAACTGATGGTATCTGTTGCCAGTGATAAAACGCAGGCTTTTAAGTGAAAATTCAAGCTTTTGGAAAACCTGTATCTGCCACTAGGAGTTTGACAGTATCCCAATATTTAAAGATTTTTCTGATTCAGTCAGTGGTGATATTAACAACCTTTCCTTTCATTCTTCCTTTTTTTTTTTTTTTCTTTCTTGGTATATTGTATACTGATAGATTGTGGCCCAATAAGACACATATATTATATATTTGGCCTTTTCCATGGTTCCTGACACACCACTCCAAAAACCTTTGTAATTTCCTGAATGATAAGGGTGAAAGGAGCATCTTTTGTTCTAATTTAGCCTTTGTTTCTGGTTCCTGACACAAAGCTCCTAAATCCCTTAGAATTTCCTGGGTGATAGGAGCATCATTTGTTTTAATGAGGCAACTCTAGCTAGCTTCAGATGGGGACTGGTCACCACAAAGACCAAACCTTGATTAGAAGCCTAGGACTTTAAGCCCCACCTCCCCCAGCCTCTGAGGAGAG
This sequence comes from Vulpes vulpes, assembly GCF_048418805.1. Lineage (NCBI taxonomy): Eukaryota > Metazoa > Chordata > Mammalia > Carnivora > Canidae > Vulpes > Vulpes vulpes. The sequence continues at coordinate 70,783,399 of NC_132795.1, read as the reverse complement.
CAGAGGGGCTTAAGAGTGAATTAATAACCAATTCTGCTGATGTGATGAAAACACTTAAATGACGGGGGTTGGAGAGCTTCTACATTGGTAAGCTCATTAAGGTGCTGGAAGGGTGGCCATGTAGAAAGGGCATGGAAGCTCTATGCACACAGCCCCCCCATAACTTGCCCTAGGAATATCTTCCATTTGGCTGTTCCTGAGTTGTGTCCTTTATAATAAACCTGTAGTAATAAATAGACTGTTTCTCTTAGTTTTGTGAGCTGTTCTAACATAATCAAAACTGAGGAGAGTGGGGCGGGGCGGGGGGAGGGCTCATGGAACCTATGATTTGTAGCCAAGCCAGACTCAGACAGAAGTATGGGTATCTTGGGGACCCAATATTTTTGAGTGGTGTCTGAAGTGGGAACATCCTTGTGGGACTGAGCCCTTAATCCTGTGGAGTTTGACGTTAACTTCAGGGAGTGTCAGAATAAAATTGAATTGTGAGACATTCAGTTAGTGTCTGGAGAATCAGAGAATTGGTTTTTGGTGTTGGAAAACACCCAGGCTGATGAATTTTAATGTCACATAGTTTGAAAAGTTCATGACAGGGTTTTAGATTCCACGTTGTACTAAACTTCAAGAAACTACCACTTGCCGAGTTTAAGCTTAGTGTTAAACACCCAAAATTATCTGAAAAGATTATTAAAATACTTCTTCCTTTTCTACTTATCTGCATGAGAAGGATTTTCTTCATATTCTTTGACCAAAATAACATGGCAACAGATTGGATGCAGAAACAAGTATATGAATCCAATTATCTTCTATTAAACAAGACATTAAAAGGATTTGGAAAAAGATAAACAGTGCTAAAGTTTTGTTGCAGAAAATATAGTTATTTTTCCTTAAAATAGGTTACTTATGGTACCATATAATGGGAACGTTATTATTTTCAAGTGAATAAATAAATACAGGTTTTAAATTTCTCAGTTTTAATTACTGACTCCCTAAGTTTAGATATCTGGATATCTATCCAGATTAACAAAAGCTCTTTGCATTCCTTGATAATTTTTTTTTAAGATTTTATTTATTTATTCATGAGAGATACAGAGAGAGAGAGAGAGGCAGAGACAAAGGCAGAGGGAGAAGCAGGCTCCAGGCAGAGAGCCCGATGTAGGACTTGATTCTGGGACTCCGGGATCACACCCTGGGCCGAAGGCAGGCACCAAACTGCTGAGCCACCCAGGGATCCCCCTTGATAATTTTTAAGAGAGTAAATGAATCCTTAGGCCAAAAGGTTTGAGAACTGCTGCTAAGAGAAACCCAAATTCTTAATGGTAAGAGAAAAATATACCAGATTCTTTCACCTTCCACAACTGCCAACTGTATATCTTTAAAGTCAAGACTGGAGATGATACTATGAAATAATGGAAGTTAACCACTGACCCAAATTATTGCTGTCTATTTGAACCAAACCAGTGGAATAAGCAAATAAATACATCTAGAGAAACCCAGATGTCCTTATGGGGATATGGGTTATATGAAGAGCCATCTTTCTGTGAGAGTAAGAATTTGCTCATTCCTCTGATCATCTTTTGGTAGTAGGATTTTACAAGTTTCTCTATAGTACTTCATTTTGGCTTAAGCACAAATGGACTTGGGGTCCCTTGGTGTCAGATACAAGAAATTGACATTGTCTTCCTTGTTACCACTTCCCCATCTCCTCAATATGCCACATGCATTCTCCATGTCAGCCCAGGCAAGAGACAGTTCCCACAATACTGGTTGTCCCCCTCTTGAGCTCTCATCTCAGTCTTGACAGTTGACACCAGCCACTCACAGGCTTCCTTGGGTTTTGTTTAAACAGCATGTGCTTGGAAATTATTTCTCAGCCACCCTCGACTGTAAAGGCAATGGAAAATTGCATACAGAGAGCGCACATCCAAGGTCCTTTTTCGGAGCCCACTGAAAAATTGCATTTGGCTCCCTTGATGGGTATACAAGGAGAGTCAAAATGAGATTTTTTAAAACAGAGTTGAAATGAGACTTTTCCCAGGTTGAGCCTTTGAGAAAGCTGTAATGGCCACAACCAAGCATCTCTATGTAGTTCTAGAACTGTGAAATGTTCAGTTACTTAGACGGTTCTTCTCAGTAGTTGTAGAAGTAGAGATTATCCAGACCCACACAAGTTGATGTCCCTTTCCAGTTTGTAGATGGCCCTGTAATTCAAAGGGTTTTCATTCATTTATTTGTTTACCAGGAGGCAGTGAAGTGAAATAGGCTGATCCCATGCTCTGACCCTCAGAAAACCTCCAATGAGTTTATTATGGTCTTTATGGGGCTTTGTTTTGTCTTGTTAATAATTTCTCCTAAATTGGCTAAAATATGATAGGGCTTCACATTAGGAAAAATCCACCAATAGGATTTATTTCGTCTTTGAATTCTGAGGCATATTTCAGCCCTACATTTTGATTTGTTTAAAATACATTTTAAGTATTAAAGTGAGGAAAGCCAAAGAGATTGAAGAGTCAAATGCTGAACTCTTGAGATGAGAAGGCACACTTTACTGTCAGGTTAGACTACATTCTCAATGTAGTTGGCCAAAGGATAGAAAATTCTATTGGAAGTAAGGCAGCCACACAGAGTAGGTTTGGGCTATGTGACTAGGCCAATGAGCTGTACACAGAAGTGATCTAAGCCACCCATAGGGCTCACCATTAAGAACATGCCATGTGATTCTGAAGTTCTCTTCCCCTGACATATGCCCTGGAAGGCAGGCACACAAAATAGAAGCAGCTGTGATCCCTCTGTCACCATTCGGAGGAAAGTTGCAGTATCTGAATAGAATAAGATGAGCACAAAATCAGTATTCATTGTCGTAAGCCAAGAATAGCTCAGGGTGTATGCCTTATGTAGCACAGACTATCCTAACATAATATTCTGGTTTAGTGATGAGAATGCTGGACTGAAAGTTAGGAGATTTAGGTTGTGTGGGATTGAACTATAAGAAATTGTTGATAATCATTAATTTTTGATGTTCAAGAATGGCAGTTTCACATGATTCACCTTAATAATTCCACCTCTGTGACCAGCTAGGCATGCAACATTGGATAGTCCACTAATGCCTTCTGTATCTCATTTTTCTCATCTATAAACATCAGCCCTCATAGATATCTATGAAACATTCCACCCAATAACAGCAGAACACACATTTTTCTTAAGGATACACAGAGTAGGGCAGCCCTGGTAGCGCAGCAGTTTAGCGCCGCCTGCAGCCCAGGGCCTGATCCTGGAGACCCAAGATCGAGTCCCACGTTGGGTTCCCTGCATGGAGCCTGCTCCTCCCTCTGCCTGTGTCTCTGCCTCTCTCTCTCTCTCTTGCGCGCGTGCGCGCGTGCACTCTGTATCTCTCATGAAGTAAATGAAATAAAAATCTTTTTTAAAAAAATGATACACAGAGCATTCTCCAGGATGTGTGTGCTAAGCTATAAAACAAGCCTCAATAAATGTAAAAGGGTTGAATTTATACAAAGAAAAATTCTCTAAACACAATGGAATTAAATTAGAAGTCAATAATGGGGGAAAATTTGAGAAATGCATAAAATACATAAATTAGGTTAAACAGTCCAATGGGTCAAAGAAGAAATCAGAAAATACTTTCAAATTAATGAAAATAAAAGCACAGCATACCCAAACTTATGGAGTACACTGAAAGCAGTATTATAGCTATAAATGGGAACATTAAAATGAAGAAAGATCTCAAATTTAACCTAACCTTTCACCTTATGAAACTAGCAAAAGACCAGCAAACTAAACTGAAAGCAAGAAAAAAGGAAGGAAATAATGAATATTAAAATGGAAAGAAATGAAAAAGAAAATAGTAAAACAATGGGGAGAAAAACAAAACAAAAAAAATTGTTCTTTGAAAAGATCAACAAAATTGATACACATTTTTCTAGGCTGACCAAGAAAAAAAGAGAGAATAAATAAAGTTACTAAAATCAGGAATGAGAGGGGGAACATTATTACCAAACTTGAAGAAATAAAAAGTCTTATACGTGAATACTTGAACAATTTTATATCAACAAATTGGATAACTTAACATAATGGACAGATTCGTAGAGAGACACAAACTACCTAAAATTGACTCAAGAAGAAAATCTGAGTGGACCTATGACAAGCAAGAGATTGAATTATTAGTTTTAAAACTTCCTACAGGGAAAAATCCAAGCCCCAGTAATTTTACTGTTGAATTCTACATTTAAAGAAGAATTAATATCAATCCTTCATAACTTCTTCCAAAAAATTGAAGAGGATGGAATACATCTCAACTTATTTTGTTAGGCTAGTATTACCCTGATACCAAAACTAGACATAGACATCACAAGAAAACTATAGACCAATATGTCTTATAACTACAGACACACAAATCCTCCACAAAATACAAGCAAACTGAATTCAGCAACATATACAAAGGATTATACACCATGAACAAGTGGGATATATCTCACAATGCAAGATCACCTTAACATCTGAAAGTCAACTAATGTAATACACATGTCAGTAAAGACAAATCACATGACTAACTAGAAGCAGAAGAAAGCATTTGACAAAATTCAAGTCCCATTTATTAGAAATGCATGAAATAAATTAGGAATAGGAAGGAATTTCCTTTACCTGATAAGTGGCATCTACAAAACCCCACAGATAGTATCATACTTAATGGTGAAAGACTAAAAGCTTTCCCCTGAGATCAGGAACAAGACAAGATGTCCACTTTTATTGTTTCTACTCAACATTTTACTGAAGGTTTTAGGTAGAACAGTTAGGCAAGAACAAGACAGAAGTATCCATATGGGAAAGCAATAAACAAAGCTATTTCTATTTTAGGTGACATGGTCTTGCATACAGAAAATCCTAAGGATTCTATTAAACTATTAGAACCAATAAATGAGGTGAACAAAGTAACAGTGTACAAGACCAACCTATGAAAATCAATTGTATTTTTATAGACTAGCAATGAACAATCCAAAAATGAAATGAAGAAAACAATACTGTTTATAATAGCATTTAAAGTAATATAATTCTTAGGGATAAATTTAACAAAAAGGGTATAAAACTTATACTCTGAAAGCTATGAACATTTCTGAAAGGAATTAAAGAACACCTAAACAAGTGTAGAGACATCTCATGTTTCTGTATCAGATTTAATACTGTTAAGATGGCAATACTCTTTAAATTGACCTACGGATTCATTGCAATCCTCATCAAAATTCCAGCTGGCTTCTTTGGAGAAATTGCCAACATGACCCTAAAATTTGATGGAAATTCAAGAAACTCAGAGTAGCCAAAACAATCTTGAAAAATAATATCAAAGTCAGAGGAATCATACTTCTCAAACTTAAAACTTACTACAAAGCTACAGTAATCGAGAGAGTGTCGAACTGGCATAAGAAGAGATAGAAAGATCAATGGAGTAGAATTGAGTGTCCAGAAATAAACCTTCATATTATGGACAATAGGTTTGTGACAAGATTGCTAAGACCATTAATGAAATCAGAATTGTCTTTTCTACACAAATGGTGTCAGGATGACTGGATATCCACATGCAAAATAATGGATTTAAACACCTCTGTCCAAAAAAAAAAAAAACAAAAACACCTCTGTCATATCATATTAAAAAATTAACTCAAAATGGACCATAGACCTAATTGCAAGAGCTAAAACTAAAAAACAAGCAGAAAAATAGGCATAAATTTTTGCAACCTCGAGACAATGGTTTCTTAGATATGTATGACACCACTGCACAAATTCAAAAAATATATAAGTTGCATTTCATCAAAATTAAAAAATTTTGTGCTTCAAAGGACACTATTATAAAAATGAAAAGACAATCCATAGAATGGGAGAAAACTTTTGCAAATCATGTTTCTGATAAGGGACTGGTATCTAGAATATATATAGAACTTCTACAATTCTAAAACAAAAAGACAAAAAAAAAAACTCAATAAAAATGGGCAACGGATCTGAATAGATATTTCTCCGAAAGAGATATGCAAATAGCCAGTAAGCACATGAAAAGATGCTCCACATCATTAATCATTAGGGAAATAAAAATCAAAGTCACAAGGAGATACCACTTTATACCAACTAGAATGGCTAGGATCAAAAAAGACAAAAACAAGGAGTTGTGGAGAAATGCAACACTCATACATTGCTGGTAAGAATGTAAAATGGTGCTGTTGCTTTAGAAGACTCCTTGGTAGTTCCTTAAACATTAAACATAGTGTTACCATATAACCTATTAATTTCACTCTGAGGTGTGTACCTGAGAGAAATGAAGACATAAGTGTATCCAAAAACTTGTATGTAAATGTTCACATCACTATTTGTAGTGATGAATGAATAAACAAAATGTGGCATATCCATACAGTAGAATATGACTTGGGAAAAAAAAGGAATGACATCAATGAACTTTGAAAACATTATGCTAATTGAAAGAAGCCAGATACAAAGAGCCACATACCCTATGATTCCATTTATATGAAATGTTCAAAATAAGCAAATCTGTAGTGACAGAAAGTAAAATAGTGATTGCCTGGGACTGGAGACAAGATTAGGAATTGGGAGTGACTATTCGTAGATATAGGTGATGGAAAATATTCTGAAATCAAATTGTGGTAATTGCTGCTGCACAACTCTGAACATACTAAAAGACCTTGAACTTTAAAAGGATGAGTTTTAGGGTATGTGAATTATATCTCTATAAAAAATTTTGATTAAAAATGGGCAGATGTAGTGATTTTAGAAAAATACCTTCATATATATTGTGGTTCACTTCATTATATGTATCTGTTGAATGGAAGGGAAGGTGGAAAAATGCTCTGCTAATAGGAGATGTGATTCCCAATCTGGCTTTTGTGTAGAATCTGGTAAATCACTTAACTTCTGAGTCCCAATTTTCTAATATGAAGTCAAATATGATATTTTGAATGACTACTGTGTTCCTCTCCAGCACTAATAGCCAATTATTCTATGGGAACTAGATCTGAATCTGTGCAGAGTTGTTGTGGGGGATGTACATTTATATCTGGGTTTAAGTCCTGTAACGAAAATAGCGAAGTGTGGAAGGAAAAATGTCAGAAACGTTCATCTAAGAAGAAAATAATACGGAGAAATAAGGAGAGAGAAAGAAAAAAAGTAAGTGAATTTTGTGTGTGTGTGACATACGGTTACATAATTAACTACTTATCCAGTTGGTTGAAAATATAATTACTACTTTCTTTCCAATCATGGCAAGATGGGACTTACTTTTACATCTCTTACTTATGATAAGGAAACTGCCAATTAAAATAAAGTTACTATTATATTTTTTCATACAAGCAGTGCTGTTCAGAATGCAGCATGGTTGGGCAGCCTGGGTGGCTCAGCGGTTTAGTGCTGCCTTCAGCCCAGGGCCTGATCCTGCAGACCCAGGATCGAGTCCCAAGTCAGGCTCCCTGCGTGGAGCCTGCTTTCCCTCTGCTTGTGTCTCTGCCCCTCTCACTCTCTGTCTCATGAAATAAATAAATAAAATCTTTAAAAAAAAATGTTATCCAGAATGCAGCATGGTAAGTAAGTTACATAGTGCTAGGGTGGCACTTTGAAAAATTGGCCCTCACTTCTGACATTGTGTTCATAAAGCATGGGAAAAAGTATCCTTCCCAGATAAGATGTGTTAATAATAAAGCATGAGTAGACTAAGAAGTAACAAACTCCTGAGGTCTTATTACTAAAGATTCTTTTTAGGATCGTTATCAGAAAAGCTCTACATCAGGTGGAATGTTGGAAATTCACCACACATATGCTTTATTTTTGTCACCACCCAAATAATTGTGCAGGTGCATTGATTCTTCAGACCATGAGAGTACTACTTGGTTCCCATCTACTATTGATTCTCAGACCTGGCTGATCATCAGGGAAATCTGTAAAGATAATGCAGATCAGTGGCTCTGTTCCTAGAGATTCATACTCAATAGGTCCAGGTAAAGCCTGGAGACCCTAATTTTTAAAAGCTCTTCAGAGCCTTGATTAGACAAGTATTCCCAAAGTTGTGAGCAGTCAACTTAGTCCTTAGTACTAAGATGCCACTGACTATAAAACACTCTTGAAAGAGGACTTCAGCTATCTCCATTTTGACCTCAGTCGGTATTTACCAATTGATTAAGTTCTTCTTTCCAGCTTATCTCTTAATTCAGGCAAAAGACCCTACAGGCAAAGCATCCTGTGTTGTGAGGACCCTGAAGGCAAAGAATCCTGTGATGGAAACGAAAACTCCCCCTCTAGCAATAGGAACTGCCTCTTGCTAGCAAGACCCCCTGTATTTGACTCCAAGACAGCGATCGACCTGACTTTTATTGCGCACCTGCATGTACCACATTTTGCCCACCGCTTTGTCCCACATTTTCCTTATGTGAACGTACAAGTATTTTCAGCACTTTGGAAACAGTCTGAGATGTTAGTCCAATGTCTTCCCAGTGTTGGCGATATATTCCTTCCTTGTTTCGCTGCCAGTCATCTCTCTGCCTTTGGATTTTGTCAGTGGTGAGTGGGCCCAACTTGGTCTGTTTGGGAGTCAGGTGCTACTGTGCCCTTATGCCCCAGCTGCACTATGTTAATTTCTATTTAATTTGGGGACAGAACAGAAACACTACATTAATTGTACTAAAACTCTTTACAAAGTGAAAATAGTAATCATGCATCCATACAATTACATACCTTTCCTTTTACAGCACCACATTCAAAGTTTTAGCCTACATCCTGTTTCCAGTTTTCAGAGGCCATTGATTCCCTGACAGTGATGCACAGCAGTGTGGAAACAAGCTGCCATTATTAACCTATGCTCATATTCTTAATTGCTTGAAAACTCTTAGGATTGAAAACTCTTAGGATTGAGTGCTTCGAAACACATTGAAGAATACTAGTGTTTGACTTGTATTTTACATTTGGTCAAAATCTTTTTTGTTTCCTCTCCCCTTAATTGAATCACGCATGACTGGATGTTCAAAAGTTCTTCTTCAAAGTTGGTCAGAGGCTTTTGAGTAGTTCAATGCATTGGAATAGACTATTCCAGTGTATGTGTTGGTTATAATGACCTTATGTAGCTTTGGAAATTCTGTGATTTGAAAGGTTTAATATTTTCCTCTGCCTTGAATTGACTTGTTTTGTATATCCAAAGACCCAGTTTCAATACTGCATCATGGTGGTAAGCCTTTTCTTTGTTAATGAAAATTAGTAACCCAAATTCAAGTTAAAATTCAGCCACATGGGATCCCTGGGTGGCGCAGAGGTTTAGCGCCTGCCTTTGGCCCAGGGCGCGATCCTGGAGACCCGGGATCGAATCCCACATCGGGCTCCCGGTGCATGGAGCCTGCTTCTCCCTCTGCCTGTGTCTCTGCCTCTCTCTCTCTCTCTCTCTCTCTCTGTGTGACTATCATAAATTAAAAAAAAAAAAATTCAGCCACATTTGGGGCCACCAAAGTAATTGAGATGAAAATGCAGTGAAGAGGGGATCCCTGGGTGGCGCAGCGGTTTGGCGCCTGCCTTTGGCCCAGGGCACGATCCTGGAGACCCGGGATCGAGTCCCACGTCCGGCTCCCAGTGCATGGGGCCTGCTTCTTCCTCTGCCTGTGTCTCTGCCTCTCTCTCTCTGTGACTATCATAAATAAATAAAAATAAATCTTTAAAAAAAAAAAATGCAGTGAAGAGATGCCTTGCCTGTGTGAGACAGTTTATACATGTACAGCTAATGACAACTACATGACCACCTCTTTTTTATTCTGGTGACTGGCAAATTTCTTTTGTTATTAGTTATAAGAGGTAGACATGGGTGTAGGTGATACCCTAGTTCCTAGTAAAAGTTAAGGAGAAGAATGTCTCAAGAGGGGGATACTACTCCCAACTCTCTACTGAGACCACTCTCTTAAAGGCCACAAATAATTCATTTACAGACATTTTTCAGATGCTTACTGTGTGCCAGATATTGCACAAGTGTTGGAGATCCTTAGATGAATAATAATAGTAATAATAGCAAACATTTATATAGTGACTACCCTATGGAAGCACTGTTCTTCAAACTGCACATAACAACCTATTAGTGGGTCACAAAATCAATTTAGTGTTTCACAACCATCATTTATTTTTTTTAATAGTTAAGAGATTTTATTCTAGTAGCTATAATTACAGTGCTTGTTTGTCGAAATGAAAACTGAAAACAAGTATACAAAACAGTTGATTACTAATCGTGTATTGAAAGTAGTAAGAGGTTCCACGACACCAAATAAACCAGTTCTGAGAACTTCCCCAAGATAAAGTTGAACAGCTCCAGCTTCTTCAGTGTTTATCAATATACTTTATACAAAAGAAAACAATAGAGGTTGTCCTTTTGATGGCAAATCTGACCCTTGCAGGCTGAGGGAGTGAAAGCACATGTAGACAGGGGCTCCTGGGGCTTGGGGCTGAGGCGCTGATATGACTGGCCTGCCCGCCCGCACTCCTGCTGGTGAGACCCCAGGTGGCCCAGAGGAAGCCAGAGTGCCCACACTGCCCCCAGGGAGGCCGGGGTCCCTCTGAGGGGTCTATGAGCAGTAATGCAGCCCCCCAGCCCATCTCCTGGACGGCCGTGTAAGCACAAGTATGAGCACAAACACTAGGGGATACAGGATGACCCGAGACAAGAGTGATCACAGGGACCCTATTGTGACCATGCAGAATGGATCGTGGCTGGTTCTGCCCCAGTCTCACGTTCCCGACGGGAAGTGGCCCACTGGTGGACTGGACTCTGGCTGCCCCTGCAAAACCTACACTAGGCACATATCTCCCTTCTGTGTGTTCAAGTGTTCTCCTTTTCTTGTTATTTGTAACGATTTTAAAAATGCACTGAGTTTGGGTTAAAAACCAACCACCAAAATGGATCTCAATATAGACCTAATGCCCCGAGGAGGCGTGCCAGGCTGGTCCCACACAGCGACTCCCGGAGGCCCCGTGTGCCTAAATTCCTTCTCAGTATTGAACGGTGGGTTGGTTGATTCTCTTTGTACAATAAAAAAAGCTGAGTAATATTGCATAGGAGTACCAGAAACTGCCTTGTTGGGAACACAAAACTATTTACATTAAATAAAAACCCGGCTGCAGGCTGCGTCTGCACATTTCCAGCGTGGTGAAGCACACTGTGACCGGCCGTGGAGACAGCTTCTGGCACTCACACCACAGGAGAGCAAAGCAGGGTGGAAGGAGGGAGTGAGGGCTGGGGGGGGGGGGGCGGCGGGGGGGGGGGCGGCGGGGGGGGGGCGGCGGCTCACTTCTGGTTCCGGAGCTGATTGGACAGCCAGGCCAGTCCCTCATAGAGCCCATCCCCGCTGGTGGCACAGGTGGCCTGAATGCACCAGTTCCTGTAGCGCAGGGAGTGCAGCCCCAGCTTGTCCCTGATCTCAGCAGCATTCATGGTGTTCAGGAGGTCCTGCTTTTGGCAAACACCAGCAGGACGGCATCCCTGAGCTCATCCTCCGCCAGCATCCTCATGAGCTCCTCACGGGCCTTGTTCACACGCTCCAGGTCATTGCTGTCAACCACAAAGATGAGACCTCGTGTATTCTGGAGGTAGTGGCGCCACAGAGGCCGGATCTTGTCCTGGCCACCCACATCCCACACGGTGAAGCTGGTGTTCTTGTACTCCACGGTCTCCATGTGGAAGCCTATGGTGGGAATGGTGGTCACGATCTCACCCAGCTTTAGTTTGTACAGGATGGTGGTCTTCCCTGCAGCATCCAGACCCACCATGAGAATGCGCATTTCTTTTTTGCCAAAAAGGCCCTTAAAGAGGTTTGCGAAGATATTTCCCATGCTGTAGACTGGTGGGAGCAACACTAGCCAGAGAAATCCTTGGCGGCCCGCGAGGCTACTGCTCTGAGCCAGGCGTTGGTTTTGCTCCCACCTCACAACCATCATTTAAAAGAACAGAGGAGAATTGAAATAATGGAGTAGTTCCCTCATATTAAGATTGTAGGGCTTAGGGCCAGCTGTCCCAAGATGGGCCATTTTGGCATGAACATTATTTTGAGTTAAAAGCAATCAAAACTCAGCAGATTCAGGAAAAGCTCTTTATCTCCCCATCTGCTGCCTGCTAGTACAAGGAAAAGAGCTTTTAACAGAGATTCTTCTTTACCTAAGAAACCTATCTGCATAATAGGGCGCCTGTGTTTTCCAAACGTCTCCTTACTCTTCCTGCTAATGGTGTTCTCCCTTTGTGTCCTGGGACCCCTACTCCTTTATTCAGCTGATGTATGTTTCCTGTTGCCTCATTGTCTTTGGAATTTCCATGTCGCTATTTGATTTCCTCATGTGTACACTATCAAATTTGATTTTTTCCCGTTAATCTGTGTCAAGTCAACTTGATTCTTAGTCCAGGTAGAAGGGTCTTGAAGGGCAGAGGAAATTCTTCCTCCCCAACAACAGTAAGAATTGCTTCATAAAACTTTTATTTCATATACATATGCATCCATACATCTATGCACAATATAAAATGTATTTCCTATTGTTTTGCTCAAAACAGTTTTAAAGCCACTGATCTAGAACATTATTCCCAGGAGCATTAATATGCATTAATTATGGATTCGATTTTTTTTTATTTTTATTTTTTATTTATGATAGACACAGAGAGAGAGAGAGGCAGAGACACAGGCAGAGGGAGAAGCAGGCTCCATGCACTGGGAGCCCGATGTGGGATTCGATCCCGGGTCTCCAGGATCGCGCCCTGGGCCAAAGGCAGGTGCCAAACAGCTGCACCACCCAGGGATCCCTGGATTCGATTTTTTAAACAGATATAAGGCTATTCAGAATTTTGATTTTCTTTTATGTAAGTTGGTTAGTTGTCTTTTGGTTAGTTGTGTTTTGGGCAGAAATTTTCCATTTCATCTAAGTTTTCAAATTTATTTGCATGAAGTTATTCATAGTATCTTATCTTGTTTTGATATCTGTGGAATCTACATTAATGTCTCCCTTTTCATTCCTGATACTGATCATTTGTATTTTTCTCTTTTCTTGCCCAGTCTTACTAATGTTTACAATTTATTACTAATTTCTAAAAATATATTGAAACTAATTTATTTGATCTTATTGATTTCCTCTGTTGCAGTCTACTTTCTATTTTATTGATTTCTGCTTTTATCTTTTTTCTTATCTTTTTATTTGTTTGCTGTTCCTTTTTTTTTTTTAAAGATTTTATTTATTTATTCATGAGAGACACACACACACACACACACAGAGAGAGAGAGAGAGAGAGAGAAAGAGGCAGAGGGAGAAACAGGCTCCATGCAGGGAGCCTGATGTGGGACTTGATCCCGGGACTCCAGAATCACACCCCAGGCTGAAGGCAGGAGCTAAACCACTGAGCCACCCAGGGATCCCTGTTTGCTGTTCCTTTTAAGATAGAAGCTTAGATTATTTATTTTCAACCTTTCTCTTTTAAAAAAAAAATATTTACATTTAAAGCTGTTAATATCTCTGTAAGTATGGCTTTGATTACATTCTATAAGGTTTGACATGTAAATATTCCAGGTCATAATGAGACAGGGAGATTGAAGAACTCCATAAAAACCTACTTTTTACTGCGTCTATTCTTGCTAGGACCTGTATCCGCACTTTGCACATACCTCATCTTGCAAATAGTGTATGTCTTCTTTTAAGGGACAAAGAGTTAATGATTTCTATGGAAAAGATAACATTTAAGGAAGGATCAGGTGAGAATGAGTGGACAAGGCCATCATATGTGGATTCTAGATCACCAGGTTCTAGACATCTCAACACCAAGGCCTCCTGTCTCCAAGAAGTAACACTTGGGCCTCTGTATTTGTTCTAACAAGTTCCTGGATTCCTGAGAGGACATGTACACCAGACTACAATCCCCAATAAAAAGCCCCAGATCCCAAACAAAGATCAGACTCATGCTCTTTTCCTTTCTGAGTCTTCTGGATACTCCATCTATATCTGCCTTCTCTATATATGTTCAAAAAAACTCTACTCTCACTTCCTGTTTGGCTCAAGTTTGATTTCCACCCTTTGTGAAGCCAAGGACCCTCTTGGCTGGTCCTGCAGGACCCCATCTGGGTCCCTGGACCTGGCCTGCTGGCGTCAATAACCCAATGCTTGTTCAGTTCGATTTGTTCTGTTTAATTTCTTTCATCTTGGGGAGTGTGTCAGCATAATTCTGTGACCATCAGAACAATATTCACACAATTTCCCAAATCATTTTTTACTTAAAATATATCTAACAAAACATCTTTTGGTATTTAATCTTATGAAATGGCTTTGATCAGGAGAGTGGAGTAACCCAATCGGGTGGAGGCCACTAACACAGGTAGTGAAAGGATTCACCCAAGGCAGAACAAAGGAGATAAAATTTTATTGAATCCACTGCAAGGGAACAGTGGACAGGATAGCCGAGACTGTCAGCCAGAAAGCAGTGGTGGGGGGCTGTAGTTGTGGGAGAGAGCGAAGACATATGGGAACCTATGGAACTTTCTGCTATCACTCAATAAACTTTGCATTACTGGCCACTGTCTGGTCTACCTCTTCATTCTTCGAACAGTATGACCAAGAGCCATGGGCACTAATGGAAATCCTGAAACATAGACGTACTTGACTCATGGCACCAATGGGATAAAAACTGGTCCAGTTAATTGCAGTACAAAGTTTTTAGGAAGGAACAGGACTTGGTCTTGGTTGTTGGAAGTCAGAAAATTGGCTTCAGAAGACAACATTTTGCAGTCCCTTGATTCAGCAATTCCATATCTAGGAATTTGGTCTAAGGAAATAACTATTTATATGTGTGAAGATTTAACTATAAGGATGTCCATCATAATGTTGCTTAGAATTCTATAAAAACTGCAAATAAGCCTAGATATTCTCAATTAGGTAATAGAAGTTTACTATATTGGAATATGATAAAGCTAAAAATGATGCTTCTGATAAATATATCATGATATAGAAAACATTCATAGTATAGTATATTTTAAAAAGAAAAATATTATATATGATGTAATTCATTTTTTTTTAAAAGGGCACATGGTATATTATATACTGTATGCATTGATAAAATACCAGAAGAGATATGTGATGTTGACAGTGGTTACCTCTTGGAGTGGGGATTATAGGTGATTATATTTTCTTTTGGCTTCTCTGCAGTTTAAAATAGCTTCTAAAGAAAAGTCCATGCTTCATGTTTGTAATATAGAAAAATAGAAGCTATTGCTTTAGAGCAATTGAGAAATGAATGAATATGGACTCTTGCTGTGAGAATTTCCAGATACCTGACATTGAGTGACATTTTAAAAAGTGTTTCTTTTTTTCTTTTTTTCTTTGAGAGAGAGAGAGAGAGAGAGAAAGCACACAAGCAAGGGTGAGGAGCAGACAGAGGACAAGCAGACTCTGCACTGAGCATGGAGCCTGATACAGAGCTCAGTCTAATGACCTGAGATCATGACCTGAGCCGAAATCACGAGTCAGGCACTTAAGTGACTAAGCCACTTAGGCACCCCAAGTGTTTAATTCTTTTTGAATTACCTTGTCCGTAGGCATAGATGGGAAGGTGTTTGATGGAATGTTAACCAAGACTATGGTTATGGAAGGTGGAAAAATCTGGATATTCCCATCAGAGTTCAATCAGAGAAGCACACCAGTAGGAGTGATAGAGAATATGGGTTTTACTACAGGGATTTGGCCTTACACAATTGTGGGAGCTAATTAAACAGCTTACACACAGAGGTTGCCTCTGTATCTGGAGCTGGGCCTGATGTCACTAGGGAAGGCAGTCAGGAAAGAAAGTGCATGAGATGAGAGCAAGGACAAGCTGGAACCTGCAAGGATGAACTAAAATCCATATCAGTCCCTTACTGCCTTCGTTCTTCTTCTTCTTCTTCTTCTTCTTCTTCTTCTTCTTCTTCTTCTTCTTCTTCTTCTTCTTCTTCTTCTTCTTTTTTTTTTTGCCTTCATTCTTCTGACTTCACTGACGACCTGAAGAAGAATCTTGTGCCCATTGTCACAAAGCTAGTGTGCCCCTGGCAGGCGATAGAAAGCCCAGAAGCCTAGGGAGGAATGCAGCTACGGTTGGAAGAGCTGTGGGTCTGGCTGCTGCCTCACACCAGTCAGGGGGAATCTGCAGTGTCAGTCATGGTCTGCAACCACACCAGACTCTTACAAACCAGGTAGAGATACACAGTTGACCCTTGAACAGCATGAGTTGTTCCACCATCCTATATGGCTCTCCAAACCTCTCTAATATAATAAAAGAAACAGCACTAGCCTCCTTTTTGCTTTGTATCTATAGGGGTAAAGATTAGAAAGACTAGACCTAAAATTATTGTGTGAATGTTAGGATTAATTTGGTATCATCATTTTAAGTTTTATGTTCATTGCTTTCTAACATAGACCTTCCTATAGATGTACCGCTTACTGTTAAGGCAACTGTTAAAATATATAAAATATATAAAATATTTAGATTTGATAGAAAGAAGCTAATGTGTATAAGCCAAGAATAACTCATAAGAGTATGTTGATATTCCTAACAAGCAAATGAACACCTTGAGGTTTTATCCTCAATGGAACACCTTGAGGTTTTATCCTCATTGATAGGAAAACAATGATAGTATGTCTCTTATCTGCGTACTAAAACAATAATTTACAACTCTCTCTTCCACTGAGCTTCTGGTCAACAGCAGGTTATTAGTAGTTTTTTAAAAAAGATTTTATTTATTTATTTATGAAAGACAGAAAGAAAGGCAGAGACACAGGCAGAGGGAGAAGCAGGCTCCATGCAGGGAGCCTGATGTGGGACTCAATCCCAGGACCATGGGATCACTCAACCACTGAAGCACCCAGGCATCCTGGCTATTAGTAGTTAAGTTTGCCTTTTATAGTAATGCTACCCACTAAGCCTAAAAACTACATTGTTATGTGTTGAGTCACTACTGTGTATCATGCCCTGGCCAAATACCTTTAATACATAGTATTTAGGTTTCTCTCTAACTCTGCAAGATAAATATTCATATTTCTATTTTACAGATGAGATGATGAAGCCTCAAAGAAGTTAGGTAATTTCCCCAAGGCTACAAAACTCCAAAGTTGTGTAGCTGGAATTTGGACAGTTCTGTATGATGCCCAAACTTTGCCTTTATCTTCAGGACTCAAGTGTGGTCCACACACCGGCAGCACCAGCATCTGCAAGCTATTGGAATCTTGGGTCCTACCCAGATCTACTGGATCAAAATCTAGTTTAACAAGATCAGCAAGTAATCTGCCTTCGTGTTAAAGTTTGAGAAGCACTGTTATGCATACAGTACTATTCTCCACAAAATGGTGTTGGGAGGTCAGATAATTTTATATTCAGTGTTGAAACTCATTATTTGCTAGGCTTGATAGGAAAGTGGCCTGGTTGATTTTCAGTGATTAACCTAAGCTTTCAGAACAGCTTCTATTTCCCCTGTGTGCTCAGAGTAGCATCCCTATCCCACAAATTTATGTTGAGGTTACATGATTGAAGGTTCCACGGACATAAGCAACATGGTGATTGAATTTCCTTTTAGGGAGGTGTCTGTGTTCTTCTTCTTATCTGTTAATATGATGGATTATCTAAGAACTTGCAAATGGAACAGACCACTATAGAAAAAGAATTCATCAAAGAAGATAAAGCACAACTCAAGAAATTATTTAACCCACCACCCCTCCAATCCCAAACTCCTGAGGGTGTTTGCATTTTAAAAGAGGAGCTTGGGAATCAAATGAATCTATAACAGTTGATAATTTGCTGCAGCATATATTTTTTGAGAAGATGGAAACATATTCTTTGTGTCCTTAGCTTTCCTCTTTTAGCTCCAGGCTCCACATTTTAGTGCCATTAGAGCAATAGGATCAGAGATTGGCACTTCTCTTCTCAAAGTTTAAGAGTAGCCTAAGAGTAGAAGGTCCATTTAGTTTGCTACTGTGGGATAGTCACCAAATGAAGTTATTTTCACATATAACCAACTTTAATACAAAGAGCACATTTCTAACTAGTATCTGTACAATCCTCCAGGCTCTGCCTCCATCTCCCCTTTCTAGCCTCACTTCCTTAGTTTAGCATTTCCTTTTCATCCTGGCTGCACCAGGGGAACCCTCTACTTTGTACTAATTCCAAGGCTTGCTTCTGATTCTCTTTCCACCTGAAATGTCTTCTCTCTTATGTTTCCTCTTGCCCAAAACCTACTCATTCTTCATGCCCAATGTCAGCCATGACACACATCTTTCTTGGTACATGTTAGCTAGAAACTCTAAACCTGAGGCACCTGGGTCAGGTTGTGATCCTGGGGGTCTGGATTGAGTCCTGCATTGGGCTCCCTGCAGGGAGCTGCTTTTTCCCTCTGCCTGTGTCTCTGCCTCTCTGTCTCTCATGAATAAAAAAATAATAATAAAGGAAAAGAAACTCCAAACCCTAAAGTGTTTATTTTCTCTCTAGTGGGACACTTACACTTTCCATCTCCACATAATATTTATCTGAGACTTTCCCTGCCCTGTTAGACTGTATATACCCTGAAAGAAGGATCCTTGTCTTAAGATCTAAGCATCCCCACAAATGCCTCATACAATATCTGCGACATCAGCCCTCAATAAATAAACTTCTTTCCTTCCTTCCTGGCTGATGATGTTAAACTCCTTTCACCTGTGGGACACCTGGGTGGCTCAGTTGGTTAAGTGTCTGCCATCAGCTCAGATCATGATCCTGGGATGGAGCCCCACATCAGGCTCCCTGTTCAGCAGGGAGCCTGCATCTCCCTCTGCCTGTCGCTCTGCCTACTTCTGCTGTGCCCTCTCTCTGTCACATAAATAAAATCTTTTTCTAAAAACCCCAAGCCTTTCATATGCTTAACTGGATCTGTATACTCTCTTCATTGAAATGACTCTTCAAATCTTTTGTCCATTTTCTAACAGGATATTTTTTATTGTTGAGTTTTGAGTGTTCTATATATATGTTAGATATTTTGTTAGAGTCTCATAGATCCCTGAGGCTCTGCTCTTTTTTTTTCTTTTTTTTTTTAAGTCTATTTTCTTTCTGTTGTTCTGATTGGGTAATTTCTATCATTGTATTTTTTCAGTTCACTGATTCCTTTTTCCCCTGCATCCAGTGAGTTTTCAATTTTGGTTATCACGTTTTTCAGTTCTGAAATTTCTATTTGCCTTTTATATATATCCTTTATTTCTTTTTTTGAGGCTTTCTGTTTCTTCCTTGAGACTCTGTTTTGGTTTTATTTATTTATTTCAGATGTGTTTGTAACTGCTTGTTGAAGCATTTTTATGATAGCTGCTTTAAAATCTTTGTATGATCATCTTAACACCTTTGTCATCTTGGTATTAGGATCTGTTGCCTTTTCTTTTCATTCAGTGAGGTCTTCCTGGTTCTTAGAATGATACGGTTTTCAATTGAAACCCAGATATTTTGTATAGTACGTTACAAATCTCTGAATCTTTTAAACTTTTCATTTGACCTGTTTTTTTTTTTTTCCTACATTGCTTTAGTAGGAAAAGCAGGAGCACCACCTGTTGCTACCAGATGGGAGGAGAAGTCCAGTTTTCTTCCCTGGACTTCATTGATGTACCAGTGGGGGTGGCTCCTCATTTCTGCTGGACAGGTGTGGGAGTTACGGTCCTCTACTGGTCCTTCACTGATGCTTCCCTGGCTGGGTGAATTAGGAATATTTTGTTACTTCTCCACATGTTGCTTCACTGACACCACAAGATGGGGCAGTGCTGACTCTCTTCTAAGCCTCCTCTGACATCAGTCTAGTGGGGAATGGGAAGAAAGCTCATTCCTGCCAGGTGGAGTGGAAGTCCAAGCTCCTCACATAGTCTCCACTGACACCACAGTCTCCACTGACACCACAGTCTCCACTGACACTACTGACACTGTTGTTACCACCCAATGGAGATGAGTGCTATAGCTCTCTACTCAGTCTTTTCTGACATCACTATGGCAGTAGTGTTGGACATCTTGTTACAGCCTGGCAAGGGTGAAACTCTAGACTCCCCATATAGACTTTGCTTGCAAGGGTGAGGATGGGGCAATAGTATTTTCCTGTGGTATTCTGCTGCAACAGGGTGGATATTTTCCAAAAGTTTAGTCTTGCTAGGCTGATGCCCTCTCATTTCTTGGATATAGAGAGCAGGTTTTTGTTGGAGCATTTTTGGTCTGCACTTATTGGCATTTCTGGGTTGCTGGCTTCTCCAGCACCCAGTCCAGAATATTTGAGGCAAAAAGAAAACCCAGACAACTCATTGCCATGTTGTCCCTTGGGTCCTGAGGTCCTCCCTCAGTCTGTCTTTTTCTCTCCAGCTTTTAAAATCTTATATATTTTGCATATAATGTTCATTGTTTTTAGTTGTACTAGTGGGAAGAATAGGAAAAAGTAACTCTGCTTCATCTCTCTCAAATAAGAAGGTGTAACTTCCCTTTTTTTCCACTCAACATTATGTTATTTATTTATCTATCTATTAGAGAGAGATCATGAGGAAGGAGATGCAGAGGGAGAGGGAGAAAGAGAATCTTAAGCAGGGTTCCCGCCCAGCACAGAGACCCTCATGGGGCTCAATCTCAAAATCATGAGATCATGACCTGAGCCAAAATCAAGAGCCACCCAGGTACCCTGACATTGTGCTTTTTAGATTTACTTATAATAACACACTGAGAATGAATTCATTTACCTAATTAATTCCTGTATAGTATTCCACTATACAACTAAATTTCAGTTTATTTACCTATTCCCCCAATGATGGACATTTATGTTGTTTCCAACATTTTGCTGTAACAGAGCTTCATTGAATATCCTTAAACAGGTCTTCTTGTGCACACGTGAGTTTCTCTGGAGTGTATACCTACATGTAGTATTACTGAGACATAGGTGTGTACATTTCAGCTTTACTAAATAGTCACAAATTGCTTGCAAAGCAGTACTAATTTACTCATTTGCCATTTCTTTGCCACACTTAGTATTGTTATACTTTTTGGTTTTTGCCAATCTGACGTGTGTGAAATAGTATTTAATTGTTTTAACTTGTACTTTTCTAATACTGGTCTACTGATCATTAGCTTTCTTCTTTGAATTGCATGTTCATATCCTTTGTCAAGTCCTGGCTCAGGTCATTACCAGGTAGGTAATATGGAACAAATTATTTAAATTCTTTGCATCCGAATTTCCTTATCTGTAGAAAGAAAAATGTATAATAAGATTACTTTATAAATGTAGGGTATTAGGATAAAGTGCACTCATACATGTTAACTATTATTAATTCATAATATATATGTTAATTTGTATTTAGATATTAATTCTCATCTGTTCTGTTATAAATATGTTCTCTCTAATCTGGCTTGTCTTTAAACTTAATTTATAATATATATTATCATATAGGAGTTTAACATTTTCATAACATAAATACTTTCTCTAATGATTTATGCTTTCTTATAAAGATTTATTCATTCATTTTAGAGAGAGAAAGAGAGAGAGTGTGCATGGCAGGAGGGGCAGAGAGAGAGGGAAAGCAGGCTTTCCACTGAGCAGAGAGCCCAAAGTGGGGCTCTATCTCCTGACCAGGAAATCCTGACCTGAGTCAAAACCAAAAGTCAGATGGTCAACTGAATGAGCCACCCAGACACTTCATCTGCTATTTTTATAAAGAAATCATCTTTCTCTTAAATAATAAAATATTATAACATACTTTCTTCTAGTTGTTTTAAAATTTTTAATTTCACATTTAGATATTTAATCTTTCTGGTGTTTATGTTTATATGGTGTCAGGAAGTATACATCTAATTTATTTCCATGTAGAAAGCTGACTGAGACCAGATCACAAGTGCTGGTATAAATAAGAGGACTGGTGAGAATGGTGACCTCACTTAGCTTGGGTTACTTTCTCTCTTATTTGCTACTGAGCCAGTCAATGACCGGGACAAAGGATCATAGGAGGTTAAGGGCATGCTTTTGAAGAAACAGCTCTCCAAAATCTCCTTTGTCTAGTGTCTGAATATTGGAGGGTCTCAGTAGCCTGTGGGGTGAGAAAAGTCCCAGAGGCTGCAGAATCAAGGTGGCCTGCCTTTTATATCATCTCGGAGGTTGAAAGGGCTTTGTTGGGAGGGAATGTCACATCAACACTTAAGGACGACCCTGTGATCTCATGAAGATATTGGTACAACTCATATCTTCTATTCTAATTGGGCCTCCTTGAGATTTCAGTGCCATGAGACAACACACAACTCCATTTACTGACCACTCCTTCCCCATGATTGGTAACATCTCCCACATCAAATACCCCTAAAAGCCAGTGTTTCTCTGTGAATACAATAGCTAATATAATCATTTATGTAAAACAGACAACTTCAAATGTTAGCATCTTGATTTTGGTTTGTGGATTCTAAATGTCCAAAGTCTAAATGCTTCAGAGCTGAAGTGAAAGAAAACGAAATCCTCATTTTCCTTTGGATGACACGTTCCAGTTTTTAAAGATTCATAACACAATCCAGAGCCTTTTATACAGATGCCTAATGGTATGGCATGGGCTTGGGACTTGGAGTTGTGCCTTCTGATAAATACAGTGGTATCAGATATAGCTGGGTAATTATAATTGCAATAATCCACAGTAGGGGACTAAGTCAGCCCATGAATTGGTCAGCAAACTCTCCACAAAGAAAATTATTAGCATGAGAAGTGCAGGAATAAATGTGTGGGTATAGTCCAGTTTAATTTCCTGTGAACTGATTGCTTCCTTGGTAGCAGTCAGTATATGTGCCTCAATGCCTTCTGGGAAGCATGCTGCTATGGTGTCATGATGGATATTAAAAACACAGAATCCTGAGGAAGAATATTGCTACATGGTATTAAAATATGGCTCTGGTATGAAAAAAATAAGCTTGTGACATCTGACTAATAGGGAGATGGAGCATAGTGAGAATCATTCATAGTGGGTCATAAAATGAAAAGGCCAGGATGCCCACTGAGCAGAGCAGCCAGCAATACTCGGGTGTTTGCATACTGCTTCCCTAAATGACAAATTGCAGTCATCAAAGGCTTCTCAAAACTTTCCATTCACCAGGGCTGCTTAGGCAAGTGCACAAATGATATTTTTACATGTACAGATGGCCGTGCACAGATCATATGGGCGCCAGCAGCTGTGATGGGACCGGGCTGTGGCACGGATCACCCAAGACATTCCACATGGCTTCTGGGGAATTCTCTATTACTTATTTTGGGCATAAGATTTATTTTTGTAAGAGTTTTTCAAGAACCAATATACATATAACTTTGCATGTCCTGAGCATTTCTATGGTGTTGGAGAATGGAGAGTCCAGGATCATGCCGGCTAGAGATAGAAGGCAGAAAGAGCCCAAAATGGGCTGAGAATGAGCACTTGAGCAAAAAAGAGAAAATGCCTAGTTCTGCTGAACTGAGATTCTCAACCTAGAGTCTGAACCCATAGGCAATTGTTCTCAAACTCAGACTGGTGCAGAATCCTCCGGATTTGTTTAAAATCCAGTTTGTTTGCAATGCAGATTCCTATGCCCCACAACCAGTGATTCAGATTCAGAGTCTGGAATGGGACCCACAAACCTGTGCACCCCAGGTATTTCTGAAATGTGTGGTCTGGGGACTATATTCAGAGGAAACCCTTTACTGCTGGTGGGTAATTGTTTGTGGTGGGGATTCATGAAAAAGGACTATGGAAAAGAGTCATGCTCCTGAACCCCCAAAACATTCATATGAGCATTCATATGTGCCTGGGCATTTTTCAAAGATGAAAATCCATACCTTTCCTCACATATTCAGAAGGATCCATGTCCCCTCAGAAGTTACAAACCGTGACAGCATACAGTTTCCACGAAGCTAATGATCAGATCTCTATTTCTACAGAAGGTATTTAACTTCTCTCCACCTCCAACCTCAGATAACTCACCCAGACCCATCTAGCATCTCAGAATTATGAACATACTTGGCCTAACAGAGTTCTGGTCAGAGAGAATGGCCGGGTCTCTGTGACTCTGTTGTCACTATTGGGAAAGTGCTCAGAGAGACATCCTACTGAGATGGATAAGCAGCTTGTCTCTGCAAACAAAGATAGCAGTGCAATTCTGTGCACCAAACAGTCTTGCTAATGGCTCCCAAAGATAGCCTGAGGAGCATGGAGTTCCCCCAGGTGCTGGTTTTCCTCAGTCAAGGCCTGAGAAAGGACCCTTAGAGTCAAAGGTCTGATTAGAAGGTCTTTCTAGTCCTCTGGCTCTGTTCCAGAGCCCCCTCCACAGCTCCTTGAGCTTCCAGAACCTTCCTCTCACGGTGGGCTGAAGAACAGTAACAGTAACACAGGGCATCCATATTGACCATGCTAACCTTAACTCTGCCCTTGGATATTTTTTTCCATTTACCACATGACTTCTCAAGCATTTATTACTATTAATTTGCATGAATTATTCTTTCAAAGTCTATTTAAACAAGATAAAAGATTCATAGAGTTTAATTTTATTATTATTATGTTCTTACTTTTGCATGAATGAGAGATGAGAGAAGTGTCCATAACCCTCTCCTGACTTAGGAGTCTCACCAATATGTATGCCTTTCAGGAAACCATGTCTCAAATGGAACATGACTCGAGCCACATGTTTTTATTTTTTAAAGATTTTATTTATTTATTCATGAGAGACACAGATTGAGAGAGAGAGAGAGGCAGAGACACAGGCAGAGGAAGAAGCAGGCTCCATGCAGGAAGCCCGATGTGGGACTCCATCCTGGGTCTCCAGGATCATGCCCTGGGCTGAAGGTGGGCACCAAACCACTAAGCCACCCAGGGATTCCTGCCACATGTTTTTAAACAAGACCAATGAGCATTACCACCTTTGTGGAAGCTATGGTTACATCCACAAGCCGTAGCAACAATCTCCAAAATTCAGATGTTTTATTACTCCTGAGTTAGAAATAACATTAACGAGCATAGGTAAAGACGTCAAAGAATATTTCTTTGTGTTTTTGTTTTGTTTCATGTAGAAGATCTATTTTCTTCTTGACTAGCTGAGATTTCTCTCACCTGCAGTTAGAAGGATCTGTTATTTCAAGACTTTGATTTTCTTTACTTAGCACTATGAAAAATAATGCAAACCTGCTTTGTTGTTATATTTAAAAAACGATAGAGCAGGAAAAAGCAAAAAGAGAATTTGACAAGTGGAGTGTGAGGTCTAGCAGCTAGCTTACCCTTTCTAGCTCACTGCTTCTTCCCACCAGGCTCCACCTAGGTAACATGGCCTCGTCTTTACACAGAAAGCAGAGGTTCCCCATCATGTGACCTGGTCAAATTCCTTCCTACCACCTCCAGATCTCTCTGTGTCTTTGCCTTCCTCCCCCCTGTTTCAGGGGTAGAAGACTCATCTCTCCTCTTGGGTTATGATTATTTCCCTCTCGATTATTCCATGACTTTGACTCCTCAGTTTCCTTTCGCTTCCCGGTCTCCCCTACTTCCTCTCCTCTGCCTGTCTGCATGCTCACGTCTCCCTCACCCTTCATTTATTATAAAACCTCCCTGGTTCTCAAGCCCTCCACCTCCTGTCCCTCCTGAAAGGCTGGTCTGTATCTGCTTCCTCTGCACACCCTCAGCCCAGCCCCTATTGACACTGCTCACCAGTGACACCCTAACTGCTCCCCTCCTGCAGGGCGCTTTCCCTGATGATGGCTTCTTGGCTTCTGCTCAAGCCCTGATGTTTGCCAGGGTCTCATGTTCCTTCACTCCCTTCATATTCCCAGAGCGATCGCGTTTTATCTGGTGACATCAGCCACCACACACGTGCTCCTGATGATTAAATCTACACACATGACTTCAGTTTCCTTCTTAAGCATGAGCCACTCATCTCCAGCTACGTCCTGGACACCTCCATTTGCGTCCTCCACAGGCATATGTCCCACACATCAACCCACTGTTTTCTCTCCATTCCCAGTCTCCGTGAAGACGGCCACTCTCTGTTCTGGCGTCATAGGCCTAACCCCTTGGAGGCCTCTCCTGCTCCTTCCTTTCCTTTAGCCTCCAGATAATCATCCCCAATTCTTGTGGATTCTCCAGTTAAAATGTCTGAGTCCACCCCCTCCTTTCCGTTCCTGCTGACACTACCTTGGGACTGGTCCTCACTATTTTTCACTTGCAGATGCTTCCTGATAGATTTCCATTTTAGGTCTCACCTCTCGCCTAAGCTTCTCTCTATAGCCACAGCTGGGGGAGATCCCAACACCCCCTGCTTTTAATCTTTCATGACTTCCTGAAACACAATACATCCCACACCTGAAATGGCATATCGGGCTCTCCAGTACAGCATTTCCATGTCTCTAACCAGTGTGATCCTCTCCCTCTCGCTTCCCTTCCCTATCAGAAGTGAGGCCAAGTTCTAACATCAGAGGTACCCAGCTGGTGGCAGGCACTCCCTTTGCAGATGGGGAGAGTGAGCTTATAAAAACGACACCATTCATTTCCTACACTCTCTCCAAGTCTGCAGGCTGACAACCTGTTTCCATTTCACTCATCTTTCTGTTTCCCTTAACATCTTTGTCATTGTCAAAGGAACCTTCCAAAAGATGCCACAACTATCTTTCCTCCCATTCCAACTATTAGCCACGCTTTTGTCAAAGCCTCTGGAAACACCAAACCTCACATTTGCCAGATGTTTTCCCACCAATGTATCTTTCATATGGCTAATCCACCTCCACTGCCTGCCAAACTCACTTGGTCTTCAAAACCCCTGTTGAAGCCAGCTCCACTGTAGAGTCTTCCCTGCTTCCCCTGCAATGGATGCCCTTCTTTCATGCTCTCATAGAGAATTATTGATGCGTTTGCCTTTCCTGCTACACTGGGACCTCCTTGAGTTTCTTACTCATCTTCCTATCCTTGGTGCCTGGCATCTAGTTGGAGTTCCCCAAATGTATAAAGAAATGAATGAGTGAACGAGTGAATGACTACCATTGTTCCAGGTGCCATGGGCAGACAGGGCAGTGGAATTAACTAATAAATGGTGAGGTTGGGAGGAGGAGACACTGTTTCCAGTTGCTCCATGTTCCAAGCAAGAGTCATCCTTTCTTTCCTGCTCTGGTCATCCTCCCCTCTCCTTCAGCTCCTGAATCATCAGGCTAGAAGGACTTGTGTGCCTGCCCACGGCAAACTGACTCATCGCACCCACCCACCCCAGTCACCTGTCCCGAAGGCACTAGAGTCAGTACCTAGTCAGTATCAGATCTGGTCTGATCTCCTGAGGCTGTCCTGGGGTGGGTGAGCTGTTTGTTTATATTTTCTTGTGTTCATTTATTTTAATTGGCTGCCATGAAACTCCTCCTTCTTTTTGAAATTTGTCCTTATATAGAACTCCACTGGACATAAGCCATTGTCTTTTCTATTGATTGCCATTCCTATCTACTCTTTATTGCTTGCTCAATTTACTTTGCTCTTTATTGCTTGCTCAATTTACTTTGCTCAAAATATGATTTTCATCTATACTCTTCCATTAGTCTCTATTTCCAAACACTGGCAATTTACTCTTCTCTGTTAAATGTTTCCCATCTCATACCTCTGAACCTTCACCTATGTGTGTGCTAGAGATCCTTTCTTGCTTCGCTCCTGTGCCTACACTTCAAATAGAGCTATTATATTCTCATTTCATCCTAGTTTCTGCCTGCCTAGACGTGATTCTTGATCTTTCATCCTTTCAAGCCGTGAGAGCTTTCCTCTCCATTTATTCATCCAATACATATTGAGTGTTGAGTCACATAATTTTTGTATGGAATTAGCACCCAACTAGAGAGAGAAAAAAAAGGAAATCACTCTAGTTATCTTAAACAGAAATTTAATTTAGTGACTTGGTTACAAAAGTACTGGAAGGAGTAGAATGGCTAAAGTTAAAAACAAACCATCTCAAGTGTTGACAAGAATGTGGAGCAACTGGAATTCTCATGTACTGCTGGTGAGAATGTAAAACTACCCTATAATCCAGTCATTCCCAGATTAGGTATTTCCCCAAGAGAAATGAAAGCAGATTTCATACACAGACTTGCACACAAGTGACCTAGCAGCTTTATTTGTAACAGCTCAAAACTGGAAACAAATGTCCATCAAAAGGTGAATGAAGGGGCGCCTTGGTGGCTCAGTCTGTTGAGTGTCCAACTCTTGATTTCGTCTCAGGTCATGATCCCAGGGTCATGAGATCAAGGTCCAGGTGGGCTCTGTGCTGAGCATGGAGCCTGATTAAGATTTTCTCTCTCCCTCTGACCCCCTTTCTGCACATATGTACTCGTTCTCTGTTTAAAAAAAAAATTGGTAAAAAAAAAAAAAATTGGTGAATGAAAACACAAACTGTGATACATATATACAATAGAATATTCTTCAGCAACAAAAAAGGAATGAATGATTAAAATATGCAACATGGGTCAGTTTAATTATGCTAATTAAAAGAATTTAAATTAAGGAAAAGGAAATACATACTGTATGATTCTATTTATATAAAATACTAGAAAATGCAAGCTATGATGACAGAAAGCAGATCTGTGGTGGGGGAAGAAGAGGGAGAGATTACAAAAGAGTATGAGAAACTTTTGGAGCATGGGAAATAACAAGTTATTTTTACTGTGATGATGGTATCACAGCATATACTTATATTAAAGTTTATCAGATTATGTAGTTTAAATACATTTGATATATCTCAACAAAGCTGTAAACAAATAATCTCAAAAGGAGTCTGGAATTGGAAAGTGGTGACATTACCCAGAGATTAGCAACTGCATAAAGCCCCTGTCTACCTCTAGGATTGGAGGAACATAAGGAAAAATGGTATTCCCAGAGCCCATGTTCCTTGGCCACTAAGACTAATGGGGTCTCTACTAAAACTGCTCTTTCAACTACCACCTCTACTTCTCTCCAGGAAGCCAGGAGCACACATTCTCATTACACCTGGGGAGTGTGAAGTCATGTGTAAGTGCTGCTGCTTGTGGAGTGCCCGTGGAGCCCAGGAGAGCTGCCTCTGCTGGAGGCATCACCAAAAGCAGAAAAGAAAAAATGGCTCTCCTTTCCATCTTCCAAACTCTTCCCATCCTCCTCTCCTATTGACAGAAGCTAATAGGAAGCTGGCTGAGAAGAGTGTTGACTTTGTAGCTTTCTAGCTCTTCATGATCAGAGGGGAATAAGGAAAGGCATTTATGGAGCTGAAGGCCAATGGACAAGTAACTAGCCCAACTGTCTAATATATCACTCTTGGCAAAGGAAAATACATAGTAAGTAAAGCCACAGTTCTTACTGCCATGGATTTTGTCTATTAGCATATGCTGGTTCCCCTGAGGTTACACGCTCTCCCATCCCCTGCCTCCACTAAGTAGCTCACCATAAGTGCAGATGTAAAGGCCAAGAGAAAAGTACAGGCTACAAGCACAGAAGGTGGGAAGAAAAGAGAGGGTGTATTCAGGTGAGTGGAGACAGTGTTAGTAGATGTGGGAGGATGGCCTTTTCTGTCACCAAACAGCTTTTTGGGGGTTTAATAGCCAGCCTCTCAAATAAACCTGTCACTACTTTCTGTGAAATCCTGCTAGGAATAGAAGCCCTCAAACATTAATCCTTGTACCTGCATCTCAATTTGCTGTAGACTCAGAGGGCTCTTGAAGGACCCTCTGGATGCCACTGAAGAACTCAGAAAGTTATGCTTTGAACACAGGAACATATAATCAATTTTGGAATTACATTTTTTATATCCTATAGATTAAAGTCCAGTTCCTTAAAAGCCTGCTGAGTTTTTTCATAATAACCATTTACAAAGTGGGAGCTAAGTTGATGTGGAAAGGGGGAGGAATTTTTAGTGTAATTCTCAGCATTCGCTTCTGCTTCAGATGGTGTGGGAGCTCCACATGGTGAGTTCATATATTTTTTAAAAAGATATCTCATTAAATTGGCTTGGCACTGACAAATCCACTGGTCACAACCTCCTCAATAATGTCTAACAAAGGAAACACTTTGGAAAAATAAATGTAATGAAATAAAGAAAGAAGTTGCTTTTTCATATATGTAAGTTCAGATGTTTAAATATGAACCCATATACTCACGATAGTGTTTGGAGTTTATTACATTTTTAAGATTTAATTTTACTTATACAGGTAATTTACAATCAGCCAATGGGATCATTAAAAAGTATAGATAACGTAAAAGGTTTTTATGACCCCCTCACAATCTTGTTTCTCTAGAACCACTGCTATTTGTGTGTTTGTGTCATATCCCAACCCTTTTTCTTTGCATTACCTACATATGCACTCATAGAATTGCGTCTGCTATTTTGAAAAAAATTATCCTGAAGTGGAAATCTGTAGATTGCAAAATTGGCTGTATACTTTTCAGCTACTTTTATTGAAAGAGGGAGTTTATTTTCCCACCCCTTGATTCCAGCTTGCCTTGTGACTTGCTTTGACTGTTCTAATGCAGAAGGGATGTTGTGCCAGTCCCAAACCTAGAGGCCTCATCGCTTTTACTCTCACTGCCCTGGAACTTTGAAACCAGCATGGGAACAATTCTGGACTAGCCATCTGGAGACTGAGACCACATGGAAAGAGGTCCCAGGCACCCCAGTCTATTTACCAGATGAATGTAAATGTGTAAGTGATTAGTTGAGCCCAGCCCAAACCATAAGAATCACCCAGTTGAGTCCAGCCTGAATTACTGACCTGCATTTTAAGTTAAATAAATGGTTGTTTTTAAACAATTAAGTGTGAGGATGGGTTTTATTATGAGCAGAAGCAAACTGATACTAGACCATATAGTACGTAATTCTATAACTTTTTTTCTTTACGTTACAAAGAATTTGACTTGTCAATACATAAAGATCCATCTTCTTCTTTTTAAGAGTTGTATACATTTCTATATTATGGATAATCTACAGTTTAATATTTTCTCAGTCAGACATTTAGGTTGTGCCTGCCTACCTCCTTCCTTCTATCTGTCCCCCCATTTTTTTCTATATTTTAAGCATCTCTATAGTTGTTTTATACTTACCTTACTCTGCCTTTTCTCTGCTAATATTGGTTATCTTTTTCATAGACATTTTTAAAAATATAATAAAATGTATCAGTCTTTTTCTTAATGGCCTCCCTACTCTAAATTTTGCTCAAGAGCAATTTTCCAATCAAATATATACTCTATTTCTTTCTAATACAGAATTTTATGTGAGTGTCTATGTGTATATGTGGGTGTGTTAGGCTTAATTCATGAATCTTCTGAAATTCATTTGAATTTATAGTGTGAAATAGGGGATTTTTTTGTCAACTGGATAGCCAATTGTTCTAAACGCCATTTAGAGTAGTTCATCATTTTGCATTGATTTGAAATACCACCTTTACGTTGTATGTAAATAATCTGCTTCAAGACTCTATTCCATTAATCTATTTATTTGCCTGTTGCCAGATCAGTAGCAAAATTACTACTACAATGTAACAATTACTGCTGCCTTCTAGTAGTTTTGACATTGGCAAAATATCTTTCTTTTTTTCAAAAATGTCTTGAATATTCTTCAATATTCTCTCAAAATAATTTCAGAATCAGCTTTAAAATTCCATGAAAAAAGTCATTTCAGAATTTTAATAAGGCTGACATTAACTTTATAATCTGCCATCCATTGAACTTTTAACAAACGCTGACTCCTGTTGTCAGTGATCATGATATGCCTTTCCTGTTTTTTTTAAAGATTTAATTTATTTATTTGAGAGAGACAGACTGAGAGGGAGCACAAGAAGGAGGAGAGGCAGAGGGAGAAGGTGAAGCAGACTCCCTGCTGAGCAGGGAGCCCAACACGGGGCTCAGTCTCAGGACTTTGAGATCATGACCTGAGCTGAAGGCAGACACTTAACTGACTGAGCCACCCAGGCACCCCATGATATGCCTTTTCCCTTATTCATATATTTCTTATGTCCTTCAGTAATGTTTTATAGTTTTCTTTTTTAATATATTGCATACTTATTATTTGGTTTAGTCCTCAGAATGACATTTTTTAAAGCCATTTACATTTTAAAATACATTTTAAATTTTATTTTTGCTCATGTTTGAGAAAATTATTCCTGAAAATTTTCTTTAAATTTTAGCATTTTGGTAAGCTGAATTATAATAATTTGTCATTTGATTCCTTTGGATTTTCTGGGTAGATAATCATATCATTTAAAACCATGAGAGTTTTGGGGCTCCTTGGTGGCTCAGTGGTTGAGCACCTGCCTTTGGCTCAGGTGGTAATCCTAGAGGTACCAGGGTTGAGTACCACATCAGGTTCCGTACTCAGGGGGGAACATATTTCTCCTTCTGTCTATGTCTCTGCCTCTCTCTCTCTGTGTCTCTCAAGAATAAATAAATAAAATCTTAAAAACAAAAAAAAAAAACCATGAGACTTTCTAACTTTTATTTTACCTTTAATTTCATTATTTTACTTCTTCTTCTTCTTTTTTTTTTTTTTCCTGGTACTGAATTGGCTAAAACCCCCTGTGTGTTCGTATTCGTCAGCTCAGGCTATCATAACTGAAGACTACAGTCTGGGTGGCTTAAACAACAAAAATGTATTTTCTCACAGTTTGGAGTCTGGAAGTCCAAGATGAAGGTGCCAAAAAGATCATTTCCAATGGGACCTCATTCGTCAACTTGCAGGCAGTGACTTCTCACTGTGTCCTCTCCTGGCCCTTTCTTTGTGTGCACTAAGAGAGAGAGTTCTGGTGTCACTTCCTTTTCTTCTAAAGCTACCGGCCCTCAAAGATTAGGCCTCTATCTTTATGCTTCATTTAACCTTAATTATCTCCTTAAAGGCCAAATCTCCAAATATAGTTACACAGGGGATCAGGGCTTCAACATATTTCATTTCTGGGATATCAACATAATCGCATTTCTGCATTAGCATTAAAAACTATTATTTTAGGGGCAACTGGCTGGCTAAGTTAGTAAGGCATGTAACTTGATCTTGGGGTTGTGAGTTAAGCCCCACGTTGGATGTAAAGGTCACTTAGAAATAAAATTGTTGAAAAAAATAATGGTTTCAAAAATGTTTTATTTTCTGTTCTGAATATCTGAGAAATAATGAGTGTACAATGTACAGAAGAAGCAAAATCAATTTGGTAGAAATCAGAGTTATCACATAGGTTTACTTGAAAAATATGTTTGTACTTAGAGTACCTAGTTCATGGTAGAGAGAAACCAACTCTTTAAAAAATACCTATTGATTGACAGTAGAACTGCCACAAACCTTTGCTATTATATGTGCGTTGTGTTTAAAATGTCCATAAATAAGGATGTTTAATACCATATAGATAGATGATTTATGTTCAAAAAGCAATCATTCATTTTTTCCTAGTCGTTCCATAAAGACTTGGAGCTGGACAATGGGTGCATTTCAATAAAAAGGCATCATCTCTTCCTGCTGCCTGAAGACCTTAGATTATTCTTCTTGTACTAAAGTGGTAAATACTGTAACAAATAGAAATCTCTATTTCTTGCTATCTCACAGAAGTAGACAAAATATTATGGCTATACAGTAGCTTATAATTCCCACCGTCTTATGACTTAGAATTTTTTAGCAAAATACCACATTTTAAGTCATAAATAGTCCATTCTGACCCACACCCACCCAAAATTATTCTTAAAACTTTCATTCATTGAAAACAATGATATAAGATGACTTAGATAAAGGATTAACCTGTTTTAAGCACATTATAAACATTCAAAAATTGTTAGTTACCTGCTAACCCTTAAGAGCAAAAATTAAAGATATGCATAATGAAAAAAGATACTTATTTGCTATATGCTTTATATAGGTTACACTTTCTGCAAGACAGCAAACTTCATTCTTTCTCCTTCCTTCTATCCCATATCCAATCTCAAGTAGGCTCTTTAAAATTTTTTTATTATTGCAGTATAGTTGACATACTATTATATTAGTGTCAGGTGTATAACATAGTGATTTGACAACTTTATACCTTACACCATGTTCACCATGGTACCATCTGTCATCATATGACATTACAATATTATTCACTATATTCCTTATGCTATACTTTTCATCCTGTGACTTATTTATGTTATAATTGGAAGTTTGTATTGTAAGATTAATTCTCTTTACCTGTTTCTACCATTCCTTCACCCTCCTCCCTTGTGGCAACCACCAGTTTGTTCTCTGTATTTATGAATCTGTCTGTTTCTGGGTTTTGTTGTGGCTGTTGTTGTTTGTTTGCTTTTTTGTTTTATAGATTTCACGAATAAGTGAAATCATATGTTATTTGTCTTTGTCTGACTTATTTCACTTAGCATGATACCTTATTGTTAAAATATCAATACTATGCAAAGTGGTCTACAGATTGACTGACTTTCCTATCAAGGAGGATCTTTTTATTGGTGGGATGAGCACTGGTGTTATACTATATGTTGGCAAATGGAACTCCAATAAAAAAAATACCAAAAAAGGAGGATATTTTTATAAAAAAAAAATGAACACATTGACTAAAATTCCACACTTTTACAGACATGAATGGGCTCAGATACCCTTGAGTCTAAATCCCTGCTCTGTATTCTTTATGGCTTGGTGACCTTGGCAAGTTCCTTATTCTCTCTCATCCTTGATTTTCCCGTTCATTAAATTGGGATAATAATACATTCCTTATGGGTTTTCTATGAGAACTACATGAAATAATCTATGTGAAATTCTAAGTAGGATCTCAGTAGATGAAACATTATTATCATAATTATTATTATTAAACATTGTCATATTTTCTTGCATTCTGATTTAATTTGAAATACTTGTTCATAGAAATGAGTCTGGAGAAAACTTAAGGAGTCTAATTTCCAACCATGATTTTTAAAAAATCTACTTGAACTTTTGAGTTTCTTGTAATATTATATTCAGGACTCCAAATTTTGTTCTTAGATGCACCAAAGGCTATAAAACATCTTTTGTTAATGGTGGAAAATAAACAGCTTCTTAGGAAATAAAACTTCGTCATGCAAGAGTATATAGATTTATGTCCAGTTCTTTGATTAAAAAAAAGAGAAAAACCTTTCTAGAGTTAGAAACGTTTCTCAAACCACTATAGAATAACCATTATGACTCTCTACTTTTCATTTTTATTGCTGGATTGAAAAAGATGACTGTCTACAATGCCTGCACCAGGAGGATATTATTCTACAAATAAGGGCCCAGCGTGACATTTATGAGAAAGCCAGGGTCCTTCTGTGCAAAACTGATTGGTGCTCAGCCAATGGGCTCCAGGGCATTGCAAATAAAACCACCTTCTCCACCGGGCCCGTTCAGATGCAGGATAGTGTGTTGCTTCTGCCTGTGGAACTTTAGGAAATGCTCAACTCCTGTCCTAGCAAAATACATCTGTGGCCAGCTAAGTGAAACCAGCTTTGAAGATGAAACACCTTCTTCCTCAATTCCCTTCCATCTTGGCCATCTATTGCTTCTGCATGCTACAGATTCCCTCTTCAGGTAAGGGGACCCCTTCATCAGATCCCAACTAGCCTGAGCTCTAAGGAAGACTGAGACAGACCTTGATCCTTCACGGTGGTTCTGGTTTCTGGAGGGAGTCAAGCTATATCCCCTCACCTACCCCATTTACCCTTTTGAAATGGCTTCCCATTTGTCTCTAACCTTGAGAGGGTGGACAGAACCAGATGCCATAGCCTTTCACCAAAGGAGGCAACTTTCCCATGTGGAACTCTCTTTAAACAGCTGCTGACTCAGGGCTGTCCTAAAGATGTGCTTCTAAAACTGTGAGGGATGAGTTGGGGACCCCAATGTCTTAGTAATCTGTACTCCAGGAATTCTGCAGAGAGGAGAACAGAGGTGGTAAAACTGGGTTTTACAGACCCAAAGACTGAGGATTGAGGGGCAGTTGGAGAGGGAGCACACAAAGGAAAAAAAGGAATATTTTCATAGCTTTTCTGTAGTCTCCCAGGAGGCAGGATCCCAGACAAACCTGTGGATGCCCCAATCTTTTGGGCTTGGGTGCTGTCCGAGGTGCTGACTGGATGGGGTTGTTGCTTTCCTAACTTCTGAGAACCAGTGTCTTTGCAGGGAACCAGGGGTGGGGTATGGGATCAGTAGTCAGAATGCATTACCCATTTCAAGGTAATTCACCAAATTATGCAAGGAAGCATGTGGTGGAAACTCTGATTGAAAACAGGGACTATTTCAAAATTTCAGATTTTTCCATTAGAATTTTGATTTAGGGAGTATAGAAAATATTTGAAAGTATATTCAAACAGAAAATATATTTCAAACAGTATGTTTGTTTCGCTATGTTCCATAGTGTAATCACAAAACCTAGGCATTGCAGGGAACCTTGGAAGTCATCTAGTTTAATCTTTTATGGAGAGTAGGGAATCTATGATTTCTCTAATTACTTTCAGTGACACCCAACTCACTATCAGCCTAAGGGAGCCAGTAGCTTCCTCTTCTGGGCTCCAATAGAATCTGTTTGTATTACGTTTTGGGGAATTTATTATTATTTCTTATCCGTCTGTATATTTATATACACCTCCCTATTTCCTATTTGATTTTATGTTTCCTGAGGGTGGGTCCCTATGCTCTTTATTGTATTGTTTTGTTTTTTAAAGATTTTATTTATTTATTCATCACACACACACACACACACACACACACACAGAGGCAGAGACACAGGCAGAGGGAGAAGCGGGCTCCATGCAGGGAGCCCGGGGTGGGACCGGATCTTGGGTCCCCAGGATCACGCCCTGGGCTGAAGGCAGCGCTAAACCGCTGAGTCCCCGGGCTGCCCTATCATTGTATTGTTAACACAGAATCTCTAGAGAAATCCTTATAGGATTAGTTTAAATTACTTTGCATCTTTGAGTGTCTCCAATCAGCAAAAATTTCTTTACACTAAATTAAAATCTGATCACATGTGCCTTCTAACCATTAGCCCTAGTCCTATCCTTTGGGAATACAGAATAAGATTAATATCTCTTATGATAGTTCCCAAAATAATTGAAGGCAGTTAGCATACACTTCTTAATTTTCCTTTTTGCCAAAGAAAACTATTCTGTTTCTCTAACTCTACCACATATTCTATCATTCTAGTAGGATTACTACTCAGGGCTTGGACACTATTATTTCTATAAAGCACAAGATTGCCCTAGCTTTTCTCGGTTCATACAGAGGCTACAGGAAGCAAAATATCACTCAATGTTTTAAATATATATATATATTACTTTTGAGCCAGATATTCCCTGTCCCACATTTTAAAAATCTAAGTTCAGGGATGCCTGGGTGGCTCAGCAGTTGACTGTCTGCCTTTGGCTAGGGCGTGATCCTGGGGTCTGGGGATTGAGTCCCACATCGGGCTCCCTGGGAGGAGCTTGCTTCTCCCTCTGCCTATGTCTCTGTCTCTGTGTCTCTCATGAATACATAAATAAAATCTTAAAAATAAAATAAAATAAAAAATCTAAGTTCAGGGTTTTACATTAATCCCATTTAACTTCATCTATCCAATTGATTCCTTCAATTGCCATATTAGCTATCCTCCCAAGTGTTGTATCACACACAAATGAGATGCAGATTTCATTTAGACCAGATAAAGGTTGATTGGCATAGGGTGCATCTGCGTGCTGGCGACAACCTTGCCCAGAACCTACTCCTATAGAGACGAGCATCTGTATTGCTCAAAAGTTCCAAGAGTGATTCTGATGTACATACTTTCTTGACAACATTTCCTGATATTCTATTTTCATAAGTTCCATCAAAATACACATTATGTCATCACCTAGATATCTTTTCCCTCTTTCTTAGTTACTCTTATAATGGTCACTCCAGAATAAAGAAACACTCTGTTTTTAATTAATTTTGGTACAAATCTCACATTTACTGTTAGTAGGCAGAAGTGTGTTTTCTTTGTAAATCCTTTTTAAAGAAACTGTATTTCTAGAATCTTTGTATGTTTTTCATGGTAAAGATTTAAAAGTCAATGCTATGACCTCTATTTCCCCTCTAATTAATATTTTTATGATTTCTCACAATAGGATCTCCTCGACCTCTAGCTGATCCCCCAGATGGCTTGGATATCACGCAGCTTGAGGTACGCTGCTGTTCAGTAATGTGAGATTTTTATTTAGTCTTGGCCTTGAAAATATCATGTGGATAGTGTTCACTTGAAACTATTTTAAGATCAGATTCTTGGCTGCAGCAGGAACTCATGTTGCCATTTTCATGGCCTCATTTAAAGCATCACGAGAGTTGTGTTGAAATTCACTGCCACTGTGTGAGAAGATAATGGAAGGTTCATAAATGGGACAACTTTAGTATTTTACATATGTTTTAATAGATTGCTATTGACTGATTTGTACCGATCTTTGATTCATTGTTCATATTTTTCTTTAGCGACTGGCATATTGGGCCACTCTTTCTAAGCAACCTAAGGTAAAAAAAAAATATATACATATAATAATTCATTTATTTTTATTTTTTTAAAGATTTATTTATTTATTTGAGAGAGAGAGAGGAGTAAGCACAGCAGGGGGAGGGGCAGAGGGAGAAATCTCAAGTAGACTCCTGGCTGAGTCTGACATGCAGCTCAATATCATGATTCTAGGATCATGACTTGAACTGAAATCAAGAGTGGGGCACTTGGTTGCAGAAGGGAAGGAGTGTGGGGACATGGGGTGACTGGGTGACAGGCACTAAGGAGGGCACTTGATGGGGATGAGCACTGAGTGTTATATGTTAGCAAATTGAATTTAAATTTAATTTTTTTTTAATTTTTATTTATTTATGATAGTCACAGAGAGAGAGAGAGAGAGGCAGAGACACAGGCAGAGGGAGAAGCAGGCTCCATGCACTGGGAGCCCAACGTGGGATTCGATCCCGGGTCTCCAGGATCGCGCCCTGGGCCAAAGGCAGGGGCCAAACCGCTGCGCCACCCAGGGATCCCTGAATTTAAATTTAAAAAAGGGGAAAAAAAGAGTGGGGCACTTAACTGACTGAGCCACCCAGGCACCCCCATATAAGAATTCTTTTAATTGTAACAATGCACATGCTTATACCATAATTGATATCTGTAACAAGCACACTTTTTTGCCACCTGCAGGAGAAATCTGTGTATATGGTTAAGCACATGGTAAGAAGGTAGTGGTAGGAAATAACAAGTGAATCTCTCAAAATAAAATACCATGGAATATTGGTCATTCATGTATATTCTTACAATTATAATAATATATATGTATTATATATATGTAATTATAATTACATTAATTATGTATGTTATGAGATATCATGACATATGTTACACATTGATATAGTATGATATGATAATTCTTCAAAACAATAGATCTCAGGTGAAGAACCTAACAGTGATAGTAACCACAACGGATAGGTTTCAGTGGATACAAAGTAAATATTGATTCAATCAAAAGTGCAGGATGGTGGTGTTAGGGTGGAGCCCATGATTCTAAAGCATAAACTGAATGTTTTCACCTTGAACCATATCTTTTCTTCCTCCTTCCCCTCCCCCAAGCCACAGCATACCTCATCTTGGTGAACTTCTTATTATTCCCCTAATACCCTAGACTCTTATATCTGCACAGGTTTTTCCTCAGCCAAAAATGCCTTTGCAGCTCAGATTCTAAAACCTGGGTTCAAAACCTAATCT
The DNA here is from genome assembly GCF_048418805.1 of Vulpes vulpes. NCBI lineage: Eukaryota > Metazoa > Chordata > Mammalia > Carnivora > Canidae > Vulpes > Vulpes vulpes. The sequence continues at coordinate 70,743,695 of NC_132795.1, read as the reverse complement.
ACTTAACTTTGGCAAAATTATTAATCTCTCTATGTCTGTTTCCTCATCTGTAATATGGGAATAATAGTTATACTAGCCTCATAATGTTGTTGTGAAGATTGAGTGCTTGAATCTTTGAAGGGTTTTCAACAGTGTCTAGAACACAGTAAATGACAGCACCTAAGTGCCACCTGCTAGCATTGTCCCTGATGCAACTAATGGCCATTATTGAAAACTCAAACATTACTTTCTCTCTTTTATTTTTTAAAATTTATTTGAGAGAGAGCAAGAGAGCACAAGCAGGGGAGTGGCAGAGGAAAAGGGAGAAGCACACTGCCTGCCTGCTGAGTGGGAAGCCCAATATGGGGTTCAATCTCAGGACCCTGGGATCATGACCTGAGTCAAAGGTAGACCCTTAACAGACTGAGCCGTACAGGTGCCACTGCTTTCTCTCTTAAACTTCATAAATATATCATGCCTATTTCTCCTTATTTTCAGTTTATCCTTATGCACATGTTTGAAGACAATTGCCATTTCTTATCTTTAGAACTAATCTTTACAGCCTTGCTATCCAGAGCAAAAATTCAGGGTGAAAATCCAAAGTTTTCCATTTCCTTGCCACTGTTTCTTCACTTCACACAGAATGGGCTTCTCTATCCCTCACATAAAGGCTGTAGGGATGTCCCCTACATAGGCAGAAGTGGAAGTGTGGCTGTCACATGTGCTACCTATAGCCTTAAATTGGGTTGTGGGCTTCCCCAAGTGCAAGGGCCCACCTGGAATGAATTTCCATCCACTTCCTCCATTTTCCCAAAGCTGATCCTTTCATCATTTCCAGTCGTAGAACAGCAAGAGATTATTCAGTGAACAAAACTCTCAATATCTTAAATCTATTAATAGAGACACTGTAGCTCTTCCTGGTCTTGCTGCTGCATTAATAAAAGACCTTTGGCATGTCACTCCCTCTCCTGGGGCTCTGGTTCCCTCAACTATCTCATGTCCAGATGATCTACCTGGGTTCTAAGTCCTCTTCCAGTTCTGGTCTCCAGAAAAGCCAGATCTGGGTCTCTGCGGGACCTTCGTCTTTAAGCATTTCAGAAAGCAGAGTTACATCCTACAAATAATGACTCCTGCAGAAAGTCTTCTTGTTTTGTGCTTCTGGTGGGATCAGAAGTTCAGACAGGAAAGGGGACAATGAATTCTTGGGAACACAGTTCTACTATTCATCCCTTCAAACAAATATATCTACTGAGAGCACACCACGTGTTAGGTGCTAAATGTGCAATGGTGATCAAAACAGAGAAAACTACTTGCTCTCATGAAACTGAAGTTCTAGTTGGGGACATAAATAATAAATTAGATAGTCAAGAACATTTTGAAATACATTTTTTTTCTGTAAAAAGTTCTAGTTGGGGACATAAATAATAAATTAGACAGTTAAGTGCATTTGGAAATACATTTTTTTTTCTGTAAAAAGAAAAAATTGAAGCAAGGAAGGTGCAGATGAAATGTTGAGAGTGGTGTTTGAGCACCAGGAAAAGCATCTTCATATTTCTTGTTGTTTTTTGGCTTGAAACCTAACAGCATTAAGCTGATAATTGTTTTTGTGGTACACAAAAACAATTATTTGACTAATTAGTGTCCAGAAAACACACATACATAATCATAATCACACATACATAACGAGTGGGGTATGTGTACATGTGTGTGTATGTAGAATACATAAGTATGGGTGGCTTCCCATGCAGAAACCCTTCACAGTTGGTAGGATGATGTAATTGTGTCAACAGCAACAAATTATAAGTGTTATTAACAACTTTCATTTCTGTCTCGATTGAAGTGTGAGCCGATTCAAAGAGGTTTCAAGGTGATTGAGATGAGAATGATCAATCTTAGCCAGATCAGCATATTTAAAATATTCACAGTAATCATCTTAAGCAATACAAAATGCACACATAGAAACCTGATTTATTGTTTTGTAAGACATCTTCTTCACAGCAAGATATCGGAGTAGAATATGCTTAGTATACAACTAAGCCTGTCATTCATGCAAGGATTTAGAAATGAAAAGTTGGACTTTCTGCAAAAAGAGTGGAGATTTATGTAGAAAGCTTTTGGGGGAAAACGAGTTTGGTCAATTTGAATCAACTCTAAAAAACTGAATTCTAGAGTATATTCAGCAACAAATTAAAAATTGCAATCATTAATTTTATTCCAAGTCTTAGATGGTTATCTCGGAATGGATTAGGGTATTGCTTCTATGTACTACAGAATATGTTTTTCTCCCTAAGATTGGAAAGGTGAAACGAGAGTCAACCTTAAAATAATTATGTATTACTGGGAACTTGTTTTTTTTTTTTTTGTAAGACCCTTCATCAACTATAGTTGCCTGCTCCAATTAAATTCCATGTATCTTACCCTCACAATTCTCTTTCTAGGATAATCAAGACATATACAAAAGGGTGAGTACTGCCTAGCGTGGTAACACAGGCATGCAACTTTCATGTTTATAGCAAGTGACACTTGTACTAAAATAAACTTTTTTTATTATTCAGTTTTTATTTCACTACTCCAGAACTCAGGAGCCGACACATCCAGTTAAAAGTGGGGTCAGTACTTTACCATTCTCATCTTTCTGTAAAAGTGACTCTCTGCTTGCCTTTTATCTTATCCAAATTAGTATGTGTAGATAAGTAGAAAAGCACGGGGCTTGCAGACGTTGTCTGTGTATTAGCTTTCTAAGGGCTTTTTCCTGGAGCTTCAGAGATTCTTCTTTCCCTGTCTGGGCTATGGCTGGTGGGAGGCTGAGAGATCGAAAAGGTTAGATAGTATATTATAGAAAAGGAAAAAATAAGTGAGGAGAGTTTTTTATTATGCCCTTTAACCGATGTTTGAAAAAGACCTGATAAAACTGAGCTCAATTTACATTTATTATACTATCTTTTTAAATTAAATTTAATTTTTAAAAGATTTTATTTATTCATGAGAAACACAGAGAGAGAGTCAGAGACACAGGCAGAGGGAGAAGCAGGCTCCTCCCTAGACCCAGGATCACACTCTGAGCTGAAGGCAGATGTTTAACCACTGAGCCACCCAGGCATCCCTCCTTTTTTATTTTAAGAAGGGTTTTGTGAAACATAAAGTGCTGTGTCCTTAGTAGTGATCCATAGAGGAGCACCTTCTATAACCATCACTATGTATATGTGCTAAGGAGATAACATGCATCACCCCTAACTTTGTTATTTTAAACTTGAAATACCCTCAGAAGCAGGTTGTATAAGTGAATTTCTGCAGGGTATGATTGGAGGAATATTAGGAAGGTCAGAGTATAAAATTTTTAATTCAGTGGCTCTGTTACAGTAACTGAAATTCTACCATTAGTAAGTCATTTATATAATCAAGGCTTTTCAAGTCTTCAAGAACATCCTTTTAAAGAAAAAATAGTGAAGTGTTTTTTTCCCTAAGAGGTAAAGACTCATCAGTAGCATAGATTTAGGAATGAGGATCAGGTGAGGATAGGGATTGATAGTATCAGGAAGGCAAGGGGCTTTTAATTGTTTGTCTCTTTTTTCCTCAGTTTCCCTTTTTGGCATCAACTTGTCTTCTATGTCACTCACTTGTTCTTCCACCTTATTAACCCTCATCGTTAGGACTTCTAGTTTGGATTGCATCTCATTCAATTGATTTTTGATTTCTGCCTGATTAGATCCAAATTCTGCAGTCATGAAGTCTCTTGAGTCCTTTATGCTTTTTTCTAGAGCCACCAGTAGCTGTATAATAGTGCTTCTGAATTGGCTTTCTGACATTGAATTGTAATCCAGATTTTGTAACTCTGTGGGAGAGAGGACTGTTTCTGATTCTTTCTTTTGAGGTGAGGTTTTCCTTCTAGTCCTTTTGCTCAGTGCAGAGTGGCCAAAAACAAGTTGTATTGGGAAAATGAGAAAAAGAGAGAAGAGAAAGAAGAAAAGAGAAAAAGAAAAAAGAAAAAAGGAAGAAAAAAAGAAAAAAAAGAAGAAAAAGAGAAAGAAAAAGAAAGAAAGGGAAAAAGGGGGGGTGGGGAAAGCAAACAGAAATCAAAAAGCAAAAAAAAAAAAAAAAAAACACGGGGAGTATCTTCTGTTTCTGTATACTTTAAGTCCCTTGACTTCCCCTGGAACTGGTCCGTCTAGCTGGTCTTCTGGGGGAGGGGCCGGTTGTGCTGATTTTCAGGTGTTAGCACTTGGGGGAATATCAAATTTTCAGGTGTTAGCACTTGCAGGAATATCAAATACACTAGGAAGGGGGGATTAAGGTGCTGTCCTTCCACCCCCCCCCCAAGACTAGGAGAGCACACTTGGGGCGCAAAAGGATCTGCGTGGGCTTGCTTCTTTGGGACAGTGCACTCCTTGCTTCTTTGGGACAGTGCACATAAAAGTCTGATTTACCCTAAGGGAATATTTGTAAGTGTTGTGTAGGAAATTTTAACCTGCTGTAAGGGCAAGCAGTTCTTTATTGAAAACACAAAATTTCAAGCCTAGGTGTGGATGTGAATTTTATCCGGGGTACTAAACCCATCTGTAAGGGAGGGCGGGAGAGGACAGGTAGCCTGGGCTGCGTCCTGGCGAGGCCAGCCTCCAACCCCCCCCCCCCATCTGTTGCAGTTCCCTCCTGTGCACCCCTTGATGCGCCTGGCCGCGCAGCTCGCCAACCGCAGGATGAGAAGATTTCTGCAACCGCTGGTAAGTGTTCTCCTCCCTTAACTGCGGTGACTGCGGGTGGTCTCTGGGGGGCAGGGAGCAGGGGAGCGGGAAAGGGAGGGCTGACTTGCAGGCTCTCTTTGAATCTCAGCCTCCACCTTGGGAAGGAGAGCAGGCCTTACCTTATGCCACAGTCCCCTACCCTGAACCCCACAGAATGGCTGCAGGGCCCGGGGAGCCCCCTTAGGGCAGAGATGGCCTCTTCTCTTCCACTCTCATCTTCCCAGTTTCCTGCCACTTTCCCTGACCCTTCCTCTTCCGATGGACATTGGCCTTGGTGACCCCCTGGGCTTCCCCTTGTGGCTCCGCCTGGCCTTTTGTCCTATCTCAGAACTTTATTTCTTTAAAAATAGCTTTTTTTGTTTGTTTGGTTGGTTGGTTGGTTGGTTTGGTTTGGTTTGAAGCTTTGAAATTACCAGCTTCAGTAATAGGTATAGTTGTTCAAAATCCTAATTGAAGTTTTATTACATGGTAGCCAAAATAAAAGAATAATGTTGTGCCCAAGATTGCGAATCCGAGAAACCACCAAGGAGCCGACACCGGTGCAAGCGCACGAGGGTTTATTTGCAAGCTGGAGTTTGGGTCCAAGTATACCTGACACAGAGGAGCAGGGACTTGGACCCTGAAGTGGGTTACAGCTGGGTTTTTTAATGGGCTGGTCTAGGGGATTTTCAGAAGAGGTGGAGGAATTTCTCAAGTTCTGTTTACTATTCTGATATGGGGCTTTCAAGGGCATTGAGCTCTGTTCTCATTCTAATATGGGACTTTCTACCATGGGCATGGGCTCTTGTTGTCTTTCTGATATGGGATTCCCTGCCGAGGACATTCTGCAGTTTTTCTTTTTTTTTTTTTTCTTTCTTTTTTTTTTTTTTTTCATTCTGCAGTTTTTCCTGTAAAGTTCAGCTCTTATTCCCAGGGCCCTAAGATGGCTGTACTTGTGCTAATGCTAAACTTGAGGGTGGAATGGCCTTAAATTCTCTCAGCCTCCACAATTACATGGTAGCCAAAATAAAAAAATAAAATAAAAAGAATATTCCTTTTGAATACTGAAACTCATCCCAGTTTGCCCCGGACTTTCCTGGTTTTAGCTCTGAAAAATCCCAAGACCCCTCAGGAAGCTGCTCAGTTCCTAGAAAGCAGGTGGGTCGTCGTAAGTGTAGACAGCAGTTTGTCTTGTCTGATTCACTGCACAGCCTTCCGGATTGAGTCCGATCTGTTGTTATGCTAGACTCATAAGCAAAGACAAGCTGGAGAAGCTGCCATGGCTTATCCTTGGATGGGGGTCAATTTCAAGGTGATACTGTTGGGAAGAACAAGCCGATTTAACCTTGTCTTGGACATAAATGGTACCTCAATCAAGAAAACACGGCTGCCTTCCTGAACAGGAGATTATAATCGGCTACGTGGTTAGCCCTTCCCCTGAACTACTTTTTTGCTCCCGATTTCTGGCTACCTGAGGATGGAGCTGTGGAGGCTGAAAAAAGTAAGGCCATTCCACCTCAAGTTTAGCATTAGCACAAGTACAGCCATCTTAGGCCCCTGTGAATAAGAGCTGAACTTTATAGGAAAAACTGCAGAATGTCCTTGACAGGGAATCCCATATCAGATCTTAAGAAAGCCCCCCACCCTTTCCCCCATATTGGAATGAGAAAAAAAATTCCTCTACCTCTTCTGAAAATCCCCTAGACCAGCCCATAAAAAACCGAGCTGTAACCCACTTGGGGGTCCAAGCCCCTGCTCTTCTGTGTGGAGTATACTTGGACCCAAGCTCAAGCTTGTAAATAACCCCTCATGTACTTGCATCGGTGTCGACTCCTTTGTGGTTTCTCGGATTCTCAATCTTGGGCACAACAGAGCCAAGGAGGTACAGGGTCACAGCCTAATGACTGCAACCCTGGGGGGTGTGGTTCCTGTTAAATAACCTGCACCTCATTCTCTCACAGGATTCGAGGACTGCTGCAGTGGATTTCACCAAGAAGGTGTATAAGCCCTTTCGAGAACCCACACCTCCTGAAGATCTGTAGGAGAAGCCTAGGAAGTGCTTGGAGCTGGGCAATCTTGTAGCCCCTCTAGATCACTTCTGGAAAGAACTGGTCCCACAATATTGCCCCTGAAAATCGGAGGCCGAGAGTTTAATTTCAGGTTTTTCTGAGCTTGTTCCGAGGCAGAAAGGAATCATGGGGCAATGCTGCTGGCTGACTATATTTCATCTCCAGTCTTGTAGATGAGTCACCTGGAACCATCTGTTCCTGAGGATTTGCTTTATGTGGCTCAGGGGCCTGCATGCCAGTTGTACAAACTTGGGGAGAGGTAAACTGCAAGTGGCACAACCCCATCCATATACCAGTTCTTCTCCATGTTGACCATGAATCATAGATACCTGGGGACTTGGTTAAAATTCAGATGGCTGGGCCCCAGCTCCAGATAGCTGGTAGAGACCTGAGGATTTCCATTTCTAACAAAGTTTCAGGTGTCATTGATGCTTTTGGTCTGGGGACCACACTTTGAAAACTGTTGTCATAGACATTTTCAGAAGACCTTAGGCACAAAGTGGTTGCGTAATGGTTTGTGTTTTTATGTTGCAGGATCACACTGCCACCTGGGGACGACCATTTTTCCTTTTCAGGGTATAGCATTTCTTTTTCTCTGTTTTTAACTCGGACTCCCTCCTGCCACCCAATTATGGATTCCTGCAGAATGAGCACAGCCCAGCACCCTATGGCAAGCTAGTGAATAATTATGGGGACTCTCTCACCCTTTCCTTAGGAGAGACCTTCAAAGTCTCCTCCTATAAACTTGATGTTTAGAAAAGAAAAGGTACAGAAAGACATAGGCTGAGAGAACCAGGGCTCCGGGAGCATGGGTAGGAGGTGGGAGTGCTGCTGATGGACAGACATGGGAGCCAACCAGAATTGGGGTCTGTGTCCCTGTGTCCGGGTTCCGTGCTCCCAAATAGCATAGGCACTGTTCTCTCCTTCCCTGGGGTCCCAGAGCCCCTTGCGAAGGTCACAGAGTCAGAAACTGTCTTAGTTTGTGGTCTGCCACTCACTAGCTCTGCTTCTTCCCCTAGATCCTCAAGTGTTTGCATCAAAAAAATCGGACTCTGAATCAGACAGATTCATGCCCCTCAAACTGTACTCTGTGGGTCACTGGTGCCAAGAGGTTACTCTGCAAAGATCAGACAAGATGGGAAAACACTGCACCCAACACTCTCAAAAGTTTACAGCACATATCAGCATGCCCTGCAGGAAACAACCTGTTTTTCTCAGCTTTCTTATATAGTTCCCAACTTGTTTGACCATAGAGGCCCTGTATGACCTATTGGTGGTCATTCTCTAGAAGGTACTTTGAGGAACAATGGGTCTCCACAATGTCTTTAGGGTGAGAAGTCCTGTGATAAATGGTTTGAAGACCATTCTGCTACATAAATAGAGCCTGGAGTGGGGGAGCAGTGGGGTAGAGGACAGTGTCAGGGCTGTAGGAGCAGCAAGGGTCCTGGAGCACTGGCCTGGTAGCCCTGGGCTAGGGCTGACCAGGTGAACTCCCAGGGAGGCTGCTGACATTTCAGTTAGGAAAACGAAGTCTTAGGGTCAGTTGAGGAAGGATCCAAGGCCTGGAAACAGGTTCTAGGCAGTTTTGTCTCAGTATCTGTAAGCTGCTCCTTTTTTTTTTTTCTCCCCCAGCCAAGGAATGGAAGAAACACTGAAGATAACACCCTGTAGGGAAGTCCAAGGTCAGCCCCATTGCTACTGTTCTCCTCCAAGTAAATGTTGTGTCTGACTTGGGGGGTGGTGAGAGGCAGCCAGAGGGGTGGCAGTTCAAAAAAGAGGGGAGCCACGTAGAACCTCTGAGGGTCCTCCACCCCCTCCCTCCCTTCCCTACTCTCCACACCACAGAGACCCCACTGCAGCCTGGTAGAAACAGGCTGTCCCAAGCACACAAGGCAGCCTTCGCCTCCGTGCTGGCCCTTTGCAGGTATGTTGTCTCTAGCAGGACCTGCGAGGCAGTGAGGGCCACATGTGGCCCAGCTGATCCTCGGGACTTCTCACCTGACCCTTCGAAGGAAGGTGAAGCCGCCCTAGCAGGCTTGGCAGGGGAAGGGGGGTACCTTATAGTGGGAACATCTCTGAGTACAGCAGACGTAGCCAGGCAAGGCTACTCCCTCCATTCAACAGTGAGCTGAGACCCAGAGTTTAAATCTCAGGAGATTCCTTGGTCTTCGGGCCCATGGAAGTGAAGTCCACGTACGAGGGCAGCTCTGGGCCTCCTCTGTCTCTCATGATGGTGTGGTCCTGGGGTCATTGAGGTGGCTGTCCTTTGGAGGTGTCCCAGCCTCCCTCCTGGAGCCTGATCTGACCTGCCAGGGCCTGGGCAGGCCAAGGGTGCCTGAGAAAGCTGTCCAGATGCTGTGAAACAGGACTCCCCAGGTGAAAGGAGAGGAAGAGGTTCCCTGAGGCCACAGCACTGACACAGACCGAATGGTCTAATTAGATGCTGCAAAAATGAATAAGTACCGATTTGGGGGCATTTGTGACTTATCAAATTGAGGAGTAATTTAAAAATATGCTGTACAATAACATGCCCATAGGCCTCGTCTTGATTCTGGTAATGATTTGATCCAAGCAGTGCATTTTTCTTCTCTTTTTCAGAGTTCTGTGGCAAAGAGAAACTGGATCAGATAAAGAAATCGAGCAATTATCTTGAACAAATGTCAACTTTCTTTCTGTGAACAATAAAAGATAATTCTCTTGCTCTATACTCACTAGAATATGCAATTGTATAAAAAATAAAGGAGCATGGACACAATATTTTCATTTCTTATTGGGAAGCTTTAGCGGAGGGATTAGATGTATTTTAAAAATAATACTCTCTATTTTTTTTTAATGTTCTGTGTTTGGGATTGTTTAAGCATACCCCAAATATCTTGTTATTATCAAGAATTGAGAGCTTGGGGCTAGGGATAGACTGTCTTCCTGTTCTGGCTCATCTTTTAGCTGGGGCACTGTGGGCTGGTCACTTCCCATCCCTGTGCCTTATTCTCCTCCACAGTAAAATGGGATTGGTAATAATAGTACCTTCACACAATTTTTGTGAGGACTGCAGAGACCACCTACGTAAAGGCTTAGCATGGTGGTACCTAGAGAGCATGCAATAGGTGTTGGCTCTAATTACACCTCAAAGATGATTCTCATGACACAAATAGTACCAGAACGACTTGCCCTAGACAGCTTCTTCTATCTTGCTGACCAGGGACTTGAGGTTACAGCACTAAGTTAACATATAACAATTCCAGACTTCTCAGGAAACCATGAGGCTTAGGCATTTTACTTTCTCAGGCTCCTCCTCTGTAAACAGTATTTGACTTCCAGACCTCCCAAGATCATTCAAAGGAGTAGATGATGCAGAAGATGGGCAGTGACACAAGGAGGGACCCTAGTGATACATGCAGCGAATCTAAGCTGCATTGAAACACTCTCCTTTTAAGCTTCTCATGAAATTTAAAAGTCCTCCTTTTAAAATATAATGTAGATGTCACATTTTAGGATTAGTTTTTATTTTTAGCATTTATAAGCTCTTGTAATAAGTCTCAAGCCTATTCTCTCAAATAAGATATTTTAAGACCCCTCAGTAGATCTTACCACACAGAGATAAGTCAAGCAAACCTGACTCCACATGACATTTTGCTGAGCACAGGCTGCAGAGGGATCAAGGCACTGGTCTGAGACCCTGCAGTAGGTAGGAAACAGGGCAGGTTTGGCCTCCTGGTGTATATCCCAGGTCCTGGGAGCACAGGGAGTGTGGACTTGACCTCACAGCTCTGTGACAGGGTGGGCAGAGCACAGTGTTCATGAACAATGTTCCAGTACAAGTCTGTAGGAACAGTCTCAACATTTTGAAGTGACCAAGGATGACTGTTTCCACCCCAAAGTCCTGGAATCCTCTTCGTTAAACCAGTGATTATCATTTCCACTCTAATGGAGGATCATACACTTGGCGTGGACCTGCAGCAGGCCAGTCTGCAGGACAATGGTTATGAGAGTGAGGGGTGGGCAAAGAGGGCCACTGCTTCTAAGGAACACTATTTGAGCTAAAAGCTCTTCCTTTGCCAAGCCAGTCTCTGATGATGGGGAGGTAGAGACAGACTCTGAAATCTCAGACATCACCTCACTCCTTTCCCATACAGCAATGACCAGTGATGCGCCACCAGTGCCAATAAATTCAGAGAGGAAAGCAGACTATGATTTACAGCTTCAGCTTCCACACTGTGACACCTGGTTCTCCCTACGTACAGTGCTGGGCTATTTTTAGCCTGGTGTCCTATGAGAAGGAGCCTTACATTATCACTCTAACCAGGTGTCACATCAAATAAGTCCGAGTCCTAGGCCCAATGTTGGTCTCTAGAGGGAGGCTGCCTGCCTTCATAACCCTCGTGGTCACTTTATAGGAAGAGGCCATGCCTCAGGCCATTGCCCAGGCCGCTGGGGGCCTCAGGAAGGTCAGAGGTCTGAGGCTAGCAGAACAGAACTTGAAAGAAACTCTCAGAACCTTAAAGGGGGCAGAGGCCTTGCTGATCATTCACCCCCACCTTCTTGTGGGCTTCAGAGGAAAGCAGCCCACAGAAGCCAAGTGACTTTCTCATGGCCACAAGGCTACTGGCAAGCATGTCCAGAACAGAACTCACATCTTTCAATTAAAGCCTAATTGCTTTTTTCACCCTAACTTTATTATCTCGTATCAGTTTTCTAGGATCGCCGTAACAAATTTTCTCAAGCTTATTGACTTCAAGCAACAGAAATGTATTCTTGGGGTGCTTGGGTGGCTCAGTAGGTTAAGCATCTGCCTTCAGCTCAGGTCATGATCTTGGGTCCTGGGATCAAGCCCTACATCAGTCTCCCTGCTCATTGGGGAGCCTGCTTCTTCATCTCCCCTCTGCCCATCCCTCCTACTGGTGCTCTCTCTCTCTCATAAATAATAAATAAATAAATAAATAAATAAATAAATAAATAAATAAATAAATAAAATATTTAAAATAAATGTATTCTCTTATAGTTCTGGAGGCCAAAGTCCAGAATAATGGTATCATTAGGGCCATGCTCCCTCTGAAGACCTTAGTGGAGAATCCTTCCCCACCTCTTCTCTCCTCTGGTTGGCTCCAGATATTTCTCCTGGTTGTACAGCATCACTCAATTCTCTACCTCTGTCCTCATGTGGCCTCTCCTCTTTGTCTAGTGCCTTTCTATTCTCTTTCAAAGATACTCTTTAAACACTGATATTGACACACACTTCCTTACTCTTTTTTCTCCAATCACATTTACATTACTTCTTTCCACTGCAATCTATATATCTCCCATATTATTTTGTCTGTCTGGTATGCATTATGGATGTTTTCTTCTGACTACCACCTTCCAGTTTGCTAAATCTCTATTCAGCTGTGTCTCTTATGTTATTAAAATGACCAGCTGAGTTCCTAATTTTGGTTATTATGTTTTTCACCTCCAGAATTTCTATTTGCTAATTTCATTATTTTCTAGCTTTCTAATGAAATTCTCAATCTTACCATTTTTCTCCTTTAACATAGTAAGTATAGATATTTTTAGGGTCTTTCTGATGAGTAAATTACTTAGATTCCCTTGATGTCTATTTCACTGTTTGTTATTTATCTCAATTTTTGCTTATTATTCACCCTACCTCTTAGTTCTTTGGGGCCCTAATGAAATAGCTGAGAGTTTTTCATGAGCTCCCCCATTGTACACTCAAGACTCCAGTTTTTGTCCCCTGGTCCTTAAAGGATGACAAAGACTGCTGCCCAGTTTTTCAGTTTCAAAGCTGCCCTTCTGAAACCTTCAGCAACTCATATAAGAAATACACTAGCCCCCAAGGCTTATTTGATCTTTCTGCGTTTACACCTTAATCAGATCTTGACCTTTTAATTCTTAACTGCCACATTATCTTCCCTGATACCCACTTACCAGAGAAAGTCTTCAAAGTCCGAGAGGACACAGATATGAGTGTTCATGTGGTTTCTTAAAGCAAAAGAGTTGGAAAGAACCCAGATGTCCATTAACAGGAGAAAAAATAAAAATTATAATATTCATATAGATGACATTTAGATAGCAACAAAAATGAATGAATCACTTGCATAAAGTTAGAAGAGTCTTAAAATCATGATGATGAGTGAAATAAGCAAGATGCTTTTTATAACAAGACAACATTTATGTAAGTTGAATACTATGGTGAGAACAAATACCAAATTTAGAAGACCAGTGATTCCTGAGGGTAGGAAGACTGGCACAAACCAGGAGGGCCACAGTGGGCTTCTATTGCATTGGTAATCTTTATGTTAGGTATTAATATTGTAAAAGGTAATAATCAGTAAATGAATTTATGTGGAAGCACAGAGAAGGAAGGGATTGTTTGGGTCCAGGAAAATCAAAGAGAGAGGTGGTTCTTGAATTGGTTCTTGAAGCATCTGTAGGATTTTTATAGATGGCAATGGAAAAGAGCATCCCTGATAGAAAGAATAACAAATAAAGATGGGAAAGTGAGAAGATTCAGGACATGTTCAAGGGACCACAAGTAGCAGGATGGTATCTTCCTGCTTTGGCATCCCAGCCCCCACACACATGTATGACCTTCCTGTTAAGCTAGATATCACTTGCTGAAACTAGGGTGAAGTGAGATTTCAAGCAACTGGGAGATCAGGCTATGGCTCATGTTGAGGTACTATGACAAGCCATAGTTGAGTTATATGGGTGGTGTGTATGGCCTGACAGCCAGACTGCCTGGGTTCAAATTCCACTTTTGCCTCTCACTTTTTGTGTAATCTTGGCCCATTATCTCACCATTCTGTGCCTGTTTCCTTACATTAATGTGATCACAATAATAGAACCTATCCTGTATGGTTGTTCTGAGTTTTTTGTTGTTGTTGTTGTTGTTGTTGTTCTGAGTATTAAATGAGTTAATACTTGTAAAGAATTTAGAACAGTGCTTGATATCTTATAGGAATTCTATTGGTATTTGTTATTTTCATTGTTATTACAGCATGAGTAAAGGAGATTGTCTGAGGCCTGATGCCAGGGAAGTCACCCTGACTGGGCTCTAAAACCTCTCTCTCTCTCCTACATTAAATTAGTGATTAGCCTTTGCGTATCCTATAGATTTCTCCTTTCTGAATTAAAAAAATATATATTATAACTGAACTCAGTTAAGGGCTCAGCTCTGTCATTGGCTATTCCCTGTGTAATGTCTTCTTACAATCTTGGATAATTTATTTAACTTCTCAAAGCCTTAGTTTATTCATCTGTAAAGTGGGACAAATAATAGAATCTACTATATAATAGTGTTATGATTAAGCATAAGAATGAATGTAAGGTCTCAGTAAGTGTGGTGCACACACAATTTACAAACACATATCTACATACCAATGTTATATCATAGGTACTGTGCAATGAGTTTCCATTTATGGAGACCTGAGTTAGTTACATTTCCTGAATCTGTACTCTTTTGGGCTTTATGGTGGATATTTTACATTAATCTTCACAGTCCTAAAAAGTAGTGTATTAGTGAAATGCTAGTTACTGCCTCAGAAAAATCTTATATTCTTGCTGGCTTAATCCAGTAGAATTTCATTTACAACTCTTAGATAGTGCACTGCAAATGTTCCTTATTATTGGACTCTTCAGGTTTCTCTCCCATGATAGGTGCTGTCTAGAATGAGCGGAAGGGTCTCCAGGCCTATTCAGTGGGTGGATGGGGAAAGATAAGAGGCTCTCAGGAGGGAGGATTTTTATGGACCAGACCACTCCTTTTAGTAGAACTCTGTCATATGATCATGCCTGACTGGAAAGGAGACTGGAAATGTAACCTAGCTTAGTGGCCTAGAAGAAGGAGTGGCAGATTTGGCAAACAGCTGGTTAGTTTCTGCTATAGTAAAAGCATTATCTTTAAGGCATGAGAAAACTGATACTCAGATATTAAATACTTGCCCAAGATCTTTCATTAAATGGCAGAATCAGAATTCAAACCCAGGTGTAACTGGCTTCAATATCTATAGCTCATGACTCACCGTTGCTGGCTGACTCACCATTGCCTCTCTGTCCCCCAGCATTAGCCCTTGGCTGGGTGCAGGAGTGGATGGCTTTAGGTTAGAGTGTTGAGTTGTACATGAAGTTACAAGCTATAATCACTGCTACCTCAGCCCTTGACTTGCTAGGTAGAGATGATGTGCCTAGTGCAAGAATGGAGTGAAGCAAGAGTTCACTGCAGCCAAGTAATTCCAGGGCCATGTCTGATTAGGGGCTGAGGGAGGGATCTGGATGAACTGGGTGAGGTTGAGCAGGGACCTCCCTACCTCTGCTTGGGCTCTCAAGTTCTTTCCTAATTCAAGATGTTTAGACACTCTGGCTTTTTAAAGTATTTTTCTTGTGTATCTCAGTCCCTGTAAGAAACAGATGTGCCTGGTCCAAACAAATCCCTTCAGAGAGTTGGAAAAATTCCACTTCTGGACAATTTTATTTTTTGTTCAATTCTCTGATCTCTTTGCTGACTCTTGGCATTTCAGTTTAATATTAAAGCCATCAATTTGCCTCAAGAGATTAAGTCACAATCAATAGAAACCTTGAAGGAGAAGGTAATAGGACTTACATTATTTATGTTCTTAGTCTTTGTCTTCCAGACATTGGCAAAATGGAACTTATGAAATTGCTGTAATAAAGCAGAGCCCAGAAGAAGAGGCTTTCCATGCAACGCAGCTACAGGGATGCTGGAGCACTGGGCAGTCGGCAGCAGACTATATGGCTGCAGACCCAGAAAGAGAGGTGGTCAAAGGGAAGCATTACCACTTGTTACCAGTTCCCAGGGAAAACTCACCATTGACATCAAGCAGTGGAAGAAGTGTGAGGAACATTTGTGGGAAGAAAAGTCCCAGGAGAGTAGATTTGATGCTTGATTGGTGCTTAAGCAATGGATAGCCCTGTAAAATTTACTTTTTTTTTTTTAAAATCAGGGGATAAGGACCACTCCCACTGAACTAGAAAACAAAGAGATCTTTGGGTATTGAGACTTATATTACTTAGAGTGAAAGACCCAACAATATTGTGATTTAAAGAACAAGTAAGGTTTCTTCCCAGCTAACAGTCCCAATGTGGATGACCCAGATCTGTGGAGCAGCTCTGTGCCATGAGCCATTCAGAGATACAGGGCCCGAAAATCACTGCCCCACTATACTGTGCATTGTCAGAGCTGAGTTGCCACCAGTCTGTGCTCCAGCTTGGTGAGGTGTTAAGGCCACTTCCCTCCCTTGGAGATAAATCAACAACAGGGCCACACTTGGGGGATGTAATCTGTACCTGGGTGGCCATGTTCCACTACAGCCCTGCTGCCTTAGAAGAAGAGAAGAAAGGTGCCTGGTGGGTCACTACAGACTAACACAGGACTCAATGTTGAGGAAGAAGAAGCAATTCTTTCAGCAAAGTACTAATGCTGTGATATGTGATGGGGAGGAGGATGTCAATAGTACAAAAGCCTGTCATGGGCTGGTAGAACATCTACCAGCAGGATCCAATGTGCTCTCTTCTCCACCTCATCTGAGTGGAATTTGATGAACTTGACAATTGTCTACCAAAATTGGAGGTCAAGGAGAATACATGGGATTCTGCAGACCAGACCACCCAATAGAGGAAAGAGAGAGGATGTAAAGGGGAAGGGTCAGTGACCCAGTGGCTACAAGAAGGGCTGGATGTATGTAGCTGCCCCAGAAGCAAAGTGAAGGCTGTGTTTGATGAAGAGATACCTGATGAGAGAAAGTAAGCTGGATGGTAAGGAGACTATTCCCCAACATTCCTGTGAATATTCTCTCAAAGGATGAGAAGGCATGACTGGAACCTGAAGTGAAAAACTGTTTGAAATCCTTCTTGATCCTGGGATGCCTGAGTAGCTCAGCAGTTGAGCCTCTGCCTTTGGCTCAGGTCATGATCCCAGGGTCCTAGGGTTGAGTCTTACATTGGGCTCCCTGCAGGGAGCCTGCTTCTCCCTCTGCCTATGTCTCTGCCTCTCTCTATGTGTCTCTCATGAATAAATAAATAAAATCCTAACAAAGAGAAATCCTTCTGGATCCTGAGTAGCTTGTTTAGGGATGGACCAATCTACTCTCTTCTACTGTGTTAGGGGTGGGAGGAACATTTGCAGGGCTATGCTTCTCCAGCTTAGTGAGAAGGTTCTCGACAGGGACTCTGTTGGCCCACACAAGGCAGATTTTCCTTGACATTCTCCTCTAGTAAGTTGTGCTTCACCCTTGAACCACTCATTACTCATAATCCTGACTCAATGTATCTATACCTAGAGTTCCTAATAAAAGCTCAACACACAGTAAGTGCTCAAGAATTGAATTTCTTCGAGACCTTATGGTGTGTTACCAAACAGGGGAAAGGCTTGTAACAATACAAATGGAGGGACTGCAGTTTAATGCAGTTGAGATCACTCCCAGGGATTCAGAGCCACCTCTGGCATCTGCCTGCATCAACCTCAGGACCTTGGACAGGGTATCTGATCTACGGAGGCCTTGAGCACCTGCCCAGGCCAGTCACCGTTAGCTGCTCATGACTGCATCAGTCATCAGGGTCCCTCAAAACAGCCCAACCCAATGGACCCATTCATTACCCACACACATGGTCACTGCACATGCTGCCAGCAGCTACAACTTCACAGAAGAGGAGACAAGCATCACACTGCCCTAGAATTTTCTCCCAGCCATCCTCACATTGCCGCTCTGTTCCCAGGGCCACTGCTCCCTCTGGGATCTTGGACCCTTACACCAGGATAAAAAGCCCTCTTTATCCAATCTCTTCCCGGAATTCTGTACCTCCACTTCGTTTCTCTTCCCTGAGGCTTCCTGGGCGGGGGGTGGGATGGGAGAGACTGCTCAGTGTCCAGCACCAGGTTTTCCAGGATGCCTCCAGGGGAGGTGCTCTTCACTACCTTAAGAATTCCAGACCAAAAATAATAATAAATAAATAAATAAATAAATAAATAAATAAGATTAAAAAAATAAAAAAGAATTCCAGACCAGTTGTCCTCCATCTTCCTCTAAAACTCAGGACTTCTTGGCAGCTCATTTCTTCTCAGCTCAGTCAGCCCTCCCCTCCTCAATTTTGTCATCTACAGACATCTTGGCTGCGTTTCTCTCTTCCCTCAAGGAATACTGGAATTTGTTCATGGTCTCCTTCCCCACCTCTTGTCCTGTGTCATCCTGATTGGCCTCAAAGCCCTGCAAACATCTGTCTGACACTCCAGACTTGGATTTCTTGATACCCTTATCCACAGAGCTGATAATATTAGATCTTTGTGTGAGGCTATTACAAGAAAAATACCTAATGATAAAGGGAGACAGATGTAAGGTCTCATCTAAAATGTGATGACAAGTCATCATTGACAATTTCAGTCCCCTGGCTTCCTTTCTGTAACCTGGGATCTAAAATTGGTAATAAAGTCAAATAAAACCAACCAACAACAACAAACATCACCACCACCCCCTCCCCCAAATACAGGACCAAGGGACCATTTTCCTTCTATTAAAGCTCCATCATGAAGACCTCCAGGGACAAACCAACAAAATTGGATTTATCGACATGAGGCAGTGAAGAAGGCACTTCAAAGGAGCTGTGAAATCTGCTCAATAGGAGGGATGAGCTTTGTAAGGTCAAGGCTCCTACTGAAGGTTCTTAGGAGAGTCTAAAGGTAGTGGGGAGCATATCTGTGATGGTTGCAGCTTCTGAGGCAGAATTAGGAGAAAGTAGAATTAACCAGGGGTTGGATACCATGGTAAGGATGGCTCAGCATCTGGATATCCCTAGTAAAAGATGGGTGTAGTAAAGCAGATCTAGGGGAATTGCTGGTAAGAAAGCAGTGGCTATTCAAAGCAGGGGTTGTTACGGCATTTTACAACCACAGCCAGAAGAAATGTGGTTTTATGTGAACTTTGCATTTGGCTTTATCTGGATCTGTTCTGCCAGCTTGGTAAACAGCAGGGCTGTTTTTACTTTTTTTCAGTCTGAGCTCATTTTCATTCTTTTAGGCCTGGATAAGTTTTAACTCTTTCAGTTAATTGGCTTTTGCCAATTTAAATATTCCTTTAAAAAATCATGCTAAAGCCAGATACCCACATTTCCTTCTGCCGTGATGACCACCAAGCACACTCAGGATCAAAGGCCCTGCCAAGCCGGATGTGGCCATGTGCAGGGTAACTGCAGGATGGTTCATTAAAAACAATTGGAGTCAAATAAAACTCAGGCTCAAATCAGAGGTGACTTATTCCCAGCAAAAATGGAGTGAGCTATCTGCTTGCTGTTGCATGACCAACTTCCTACGACTGGTGTCAGGGAACTGTTATCTCTAATAAGGCCCTAAAGCATTCAATAAGAAAAAGTGCTTATTAGCTTATTATCTCTCACTTCTTAAAAAAAAAGAATAAAGGAAAACCACTTAGAATCTGGACACATGAGGAGCCCAGCTATTGTGGCTGATAAAAAAACAACTCACACTCAGTGGTCCTCAGACTTTAATGTGATTCAGAAACACCTGTGGGCTTGCTGAAACCAAGATTGTGGATATGCTGATTCAGTAGGGCCCAAGAATTCACATAGTTAACAGGTTCCCAGATGATGCTGATGGTGCTGGTGCAGAGACCACAGTTGAGAACCACTCCTCTTGCCTGGAGCTTCCTTAGTACTTTCTGTACTTCCTGCACTTTCTGTTCTTCCTGCTTGAAATGCCTTCCCTGCTTTCCACCAACTGATTGCTGTCTTGGTTTGTTATACCTCCTTCTTGTTCATTGTTGTTAGTTATTTATTACTGCAGGACCAAAGACTCCAAGGAGGACCTCTTGGAATGGGAATGTGAGGTGTTCAGGCAACCTTCCCCAACAAAGACCCTTAGGAAGCTGGTCAAAATTAATACAGACAATTGTTCAAAATCTCTGGAGATTGAAGGGTTTGCAATAAATGGAGAAACATTAATTGAACAAAATCTGTGGAAACTTAGCAGAAAGAGTAGAGATCCATGGTAGTCAAGCCTATCTTCCCACAGCTCTGCCTTATGGAAGAACTGTTCCAATGAGCTCAACAACCACGTGGCAGTTCATGTCTCTCCCAGCTCTATGGGCTGGAATAGCTATTCCCGATGCTTTTAGCAGACAGTCAACATGAATAGGTTTCATTTTCTATATTTCTGTGCTGTAGAAGGCCTATAGCAAGTGAGTGGTGGCAGTTAGATGGCATTTATTTCCTTACTCACAACCTCCACTATGTAAAGAAGATCCTGGAAGGGAAGCTATTGAAGAGTAAAACCCACCTTTTCAACACAGCTCTATGTCTCAGAAGAGATACTTTCCTGGGCTCAGAAGATAAATGACAGCTCCCTTCTTCTTTAGCTCCCCAGCGCTGAAAATGTATTCTGGGTAGATTTGGCAACCAGTAAATTTAAGATCTTATCCTCTTTGGACCTGTGTTGCAGATGATCCATAGTGGGGATAAACTCAGGAGTGGCAGCAGCCTAGTATGGGACCACTTTCCACTCCCCACTGTCAGTACACACAGCTCCTGCTCCATAAGGAGGATCCGGGTGGAGCAGGCAGTCAAGAGAGAGTTCCCCAATTGCAAGACTGGAAACACCTTTTTTAAGTGCCCAGAGAACATGCACCAAGACTGGCCATATTCTGGATCTTAAAATGAACCTTAACAAATTTCAAAAATTTGAAATTATACAGAGTCCATTCCATCCATAGTGGAATCAAGCTAAAGATATATAATAAAAAGCCACTTGAGGCTATATTATATATTCCCCACTTGAGGGAATCCCTGGGTGGCTCAGCAGTTCAGTGTTGGCCCAGGGCGTAATCCTGGAGTCCTGGGATTGAGTCCCATGTCAGGCTCCCTGCATGGAGCCTGCTTCTCCCTTTGCCTATGTCTCTGCCTCTCTCTCTCTCTCATTCTCTCTCTCTCTCTCTCTCTCTCTCTCTTTCTGTATTTCATGAATAAATATAATCTTTTAAAAAAAGGCACTTGAAAATCTCCAAACACTTGGAAAATTAACAGCACATATTTACCAAACTCAAACTTGTCTGTGCACCTGATGCATAGTAAGGCAATGTCTGAGGTACTGATTTTGAAGCAAAGAAAGATTTATTATCAGAAAAGAAGCCCCCCCCCCAAAAAAAAAAGAAAAGAAAAGCAGCCCAATGAAAAGGCAGGGAATCATTCCCAAAGCTGCCTTGCCCTGTTGAGCCTCTGGACAGCTTATATACATGAGAGAAAGGTAAGAGATTCCTTGAAATGGGGGGTAAGGGTGGACAGTTTAAAATAGTCTGGAGGTAAGCATTCTTTTGGAAAATGAGATACTATTTAGGACCTGGTATGATCAGATATGTCAAAACAAATGATACCATCCTGTTCCTATTAGGTTTCTGCAACCACTGGGTAAATGAATAGGAGTAATAATTGATCAAGCATGAGGTTAAAAAGTGCACAGAAAATAAGTAAGTAGGGAACAAAGCAGAATATGGAGCTAAGTTAATAATGCAACTAATACAACCATAGTTTTGCATATGCTTTCAAAACAGTTCCAGAAACCAAGGGTCCCAATTCAACACTTCTTAATCATCAATGGGTGGGGTTTTTGGTTGGCTCGGTTGGTGCAGCATGCAACTATTGATTTCAGTGTCATGAATTCAGGTCGCATGTTGGGCATGGAGCCTACTTAAAAAAAAATCATCAATGGGTCAAAGAGGAAGTCTCAAAAGAAACAAAAAAGTGAATAGAACTGAATGACAATAAAAACAACATATCAGAATTTCTTAAGATGCATTTAAGCAAAGCTAACAGAAAATTCATAGCACTAAGTACTTGGCTTAGAAGAGAAAAAAAGCCTCAAATCAATAATTTAGGTTTCTACTTCAAGAAACAAGAAAAATAGTGAAAAAAGAGAAAAATAAGCCCAAGTTAAGCAGAAAGAAGAAAATAATAAATGATAGGTATCATGGAACTAAGATAGGAAAATAGAGAAAATTAATGAAACAAAAAGCTGGCTCTTTTTTAAAAAAAATCATTGCCTTTGATGAACTTCTAGAGTTATTGAAAAAAATTCTACCTGGGAATTTGAATTTTTCAAAATTTCCCAGGGGAGTCAATGTGCACCTGGGGTTGAAAAACCACAGTAAAGGAGTTTAGTTCAGCTTCTGTTGACTCCTCAGGCTGATGAGAGAGGAGAGGGGGTACAGAAAAAACTCTGTATATCCAACAGCTCCATCCTAACTAAAATACCAAGCCTTCTTCATGACCATGACACCAGTTAGATCTGAGATATGCTTATAACTCATTTCTCTGTGGGCCTCCATTTCCTTGCTGTAAAATGGAGATAATCATACTTATCTTGAAGGACTATTGTGAGGCTTAAATTATGTGTACAATGTATACAGTCTGGTGCTTGACAGATCAACATTTTTAGCTGTCAAATAGCAGAAAACCCAAAACAAGGACATTTGTTGTCTCACAGAGGAGGAGTCCTAAAGGAGACAAGGACCCAGGATCTTTGGGTTCTTCCATCCTCAGTATGAGACTTACCTTTTATAAGACAGCATCAAAAGCAGATAGAACAGTGTTGAGTTGTTGTCAACACCAAAATCCTACTCTGAATCACCCAGCTCTTTGTATCTCATGGACCAGAATGGAATCTTACCTGTGTCCAAATCAATGCCTGAGAAAAAACAGCTTAGAAGAGGAGGAGATTTAAAAACAGGAACAAAAAAAGGATGCCCAGGTCCCACTCCCGGAGGCTGAGTAAATTGGTTGGGGATGAGCCTGAGCAAAGATGGATTTTCAATGCTCTGGGGTGCCTTCAAGGTGCAGCCATTCTGAGAATCACTGGTTTTGACTCCCCTGTGATTAATGTCATCATTCATTTGGTGATACATTGCAGTGAATAGCCCACACTGGTTGCCATGGTCACTTTGTGTTAGATCCTCCACTCCTGAAGGAGTGGAGATTGGCTCTATAATCAGGACCCACATTTTAGTACGATCCCCAGGTGAGTCTCATGACCATTTAACTGTGAGAAGTGCTAACATAAAACACTTCTGCGTGATCTTCCTGTCTGAAACCTACAGCTGCATCTCCAACTCTTTCCACAGTCTTGTCTCCAGCTCTTCCCCGGGTTCACATAAGCATGACTTCCAAAGTCTTGCTACCTGAGGACGACAGCCCCCATCCCGCTTTGCCAGAGAGACTGTCTGCATCTTTATGGCTTTTGGGCTGAGACTTGACCAGATGATAGACTTCAGGTGAGAATAATGCTGTTATTGTCTCAATAAACACGTGATACCTCCTTCCACAGGTCAAGGCCCTCCTGGGGTGCTTTGAGGAGTCAGAGCTAAATAATATGTGGTCTTTCTCTCAAATCTTGCAGAGTAGGGCAGCCCGGGTGGCTCAGAGGTTTATAGCACTGCCTTCAGTCCAGGGCCTGGTCCTAGAGACCTGGGATCGAGTCCTGTGTTGGGCTCTCTGCAGGGAGCCTGCTTCTCCCTCTACCTGTGTCTTTGCCTCTATCTCATGAATAAATAAATTTTTAAAAATCTTGCAGAGTAGAAGGGCCAAATAAAGCACAACAACAAGTACATTTGCAGAACTTTAAACCTACAAGATGCCTTTATGTATATATGGTCCTTGCAATAACAGGCTTAAAGAAGTTACCTGGTTATTCAAGTCCATACATCTAAGTCCGTGGTAAGTTTATTCTGAGAACCAGGATTTTTTATTCCAAACCAGATAAAATACAGGACACCTAATTAAAATTTAATTTTAAAGAATAATTTTTAGTATATGTTACATGCAATATTTGAGACATACTCCAAAAAATATTTATTAGTTAGCTGAAAATCAAATTTAAGTCAGCATTCTATATTTTTATCTGGAAATCCTATTTCATAATCCTCTTTCCTCTATGTAGCAGAATGAGATGAATGCTAGTTACTTTCAACCACCAAATTTTTTTCCTTCCTCCATGATCCCAATACTCAGCAAAGCCATATAGTACATTATAGAAGTTGCTGAGGCAGTGATGTAGCCGCCCTTACCAGCCTGAAGCCATGAAATGGAAGGTCTGTAGAGTCTTTCAATGTGACACCCCTCCTCTCTGCCCTTGGGGCATCGTCATAGGAAGGTTCCTAAGATTGGGGACCACAGTGGGCTTTTATTGCTGGAGGCCAGACCTAGGCCTACAGAATGGTCAAGAGCATGATGCTTCCTGTTGAGGGAGCATGGATCAACATGTATTTCTCCATTTCCCTCATAAAGTCTGAACCAAAAGAGAGAAAGACACAGAAGTTAAGAAGATGGAGGTAAAAATAATCATCTTAGCATTTGCAATTCTGTGTTCAGAGGGGGGATACTGATGGTGTGAATCCAAGGGACCGATTTCTGAAACAACCTACTGTGGATCTGAAATTTCAACTTTATAACCAAACCCTTCAGAAGTTATTTTGTGCCTCAGCCATCTCTCAGGATTATCATGCTCACTAGTTCATTATTGATGGTTTTACTCTATTTTAGCCTGTAGTCTAGAGCCCGTGATCTCTCCTCTTCCTATCCACTCTGCACCCTGCTGTTAGCCTCATTTGCCTTAAATCTTGTTTCAATAATACTGCTCTCCCTTCTCAAACACCTTCAGTGGCTCCCTGTTTTCAGTTCTTCACATCTCAGTTTTGCCTGCCCCTGCAAATCTCTCCATCATCTGTCTTAATCCCGCATCTGACTCCTGCCCCCCTCCAAGCCCCTCTGCTCTGCATTCTCACTCACTAAGCTCATCCTCACTTTAAACCCATTCCACTTACACTTCTCTTCCCTTGGACAGCCTCTTCTCTCAAAAGCCTCTTCTCACACCTTCCCTGTCTCTGAAAACTCAGCTCCAGTTCATTGATTTCCTTCTACTTTAAACCCACATAGCAAGTTTTCACTCTGAGAACCATATCAGTCCCTTTGCGCCATTATTTATCACTCACTGTTTGATTTTTCCTTCAGTAAAATCTCCCAGAGTAGGGACACACCTTCTGAAACTTCTGTATCCCCCATTGCACAAGCCCATTGTGGAGAGTGCTCCCTAACTTGCTGGTTGATTATCCAAAAACTTGTCTCTGGGAGCTCAGGATTAGGATGTGATGTGGATTTGATGAGCACACCTAGCTTCTCTCTATTCCTTTGATTTCTGATGTATAAATATCTGTCTTAACATCATGCAGTTTTAGTGAAAGCTGCTGTCATTTATTTGTATTAACTATGCACTAGAATCATGCCAGGCACTCTACATTTATTGACTCCTGAGGACACACTGCTATTAAGCAGCTGAATCTGACCTGAACCCAGATGTACTTGCCTCAGGGTCCATGATTTTAACTGTGAGGTGTAGTTGTAGTCATTATCACAGTGTGAAGAGATGAGTCTCTGTGATGCATCCTTTCTCCAAGCGTAGCTTTTGAGGTCCTAATAGATTTTTATGTGAAATCAAGTTTCCATGGCTAAATCATTTGGTATGCACTGCACAGAACAAGAGTGGTTTCTTTTATTAAAGAAGGGCTTGGCCCCTTTAAAGGACTGAAATACATTTTGAATAGTCAGAAAAGGAATTGGTCTATAGGGTTCTAAATGTATTTGACTTGGGATTTTTTTTAATACAGCACCTCAAGCGACCAGTGCATTCTGGAATATGCTTTGAAAATGTGGCTTGACAATATGCTTATATTGTCAGCTTGTTTCCTGCTTCTGCATTCACTTCATTTCTATGATGTTTCTCTGAAGGGGAATATCAGCACGCCATTAAGAATTTCTATTATTAAAGTTTCGGATCGAGGTAGGATGACAGTTATCTCTGATTTTTAATATCATTCTGGATGATAGACATAGTGTCAATTATTGGCCTGTTGGGAAAAATTGCACAGTTGGGATCAAGGTCATTGAGCAACATGAATCTCCAGCTATTACTCCCAGTCATCCCTGGTGCCCTATACTTATTTGTTTCCTGAGTTCTATGTATTTAAGGGAGCTGGGGGCCAGGATGTGCAAGGGGACACAATGTCTGCTGCAGAGCAGCAGAAGACAACAGGTCAATCTGCCTGTGTTGCTTCCTTCCTGATTGACATTTTTGAATTAGCTTTGATGATTAGCTTTGGAATAGACTTACTCATCTATTTAGTCAATTATTCAAAATATTTACTGAACACCTATTCCATGCCAAGCTCTATGTTTTGTGTTTGAAGAATAAACAGAAGCCCAGTCTTGTCCCAAATTAATTCACATTTCAGTGTGGGAGATAGATACATACTATATTACAATGATGCAGAAATGATGTGCACTCAAAGAGAACCACAGTATCAATTTCAGTAGAAGCTTCTGGAAGAATGGACCAGTTGGATAGGAATTGGCCAATCAAAGGTGGGGAAGGTGAGTAGCAGGGGGTATGGGAGCTGAGGAAGGGATTCCTGATAGAAGGGTCAAACTGAGCCCAGTGTGGAGATGAAGAATAGAACAGAGTGCATACAGAATCATTCAGTTCTGATAAATCATTTACAGCTCCCACACACATACACATTTTTAAGGAAAGGCTGGAAGTCGAGAGATAGTGCCCCAGCATTGCATTATCTTTTATTGCCCCTATCTTTTTTCTGGGTCGTAACTATCAAGAAATAATCACAGGGTCCCCGGTGATTTTGCAGTTTTCTTGGGTCCCATGATAGATTTTTCCCCTCCTCCACTCACAGATTAATGCAGCCTCAGAGCTGAGTTCAGACCACTTCTGTGGTTAACGCTGGGGAGAAGGTCTCATTTCAGCGGTTAGGAACAAGAGTATCATTTTTCAGGGCCATGTACTTGAGTTGAATCAAGGTGCCTCCATTAATAAAGTAAGTCCTAGCAGGATAAAAAGTGCTTCTACAACTTCAGGAAATGCTGAGCAATGAAATATGCCTGCTGGGGTAGTCAAGGCAGAGTTAATACATTTATTTCATCTTTTCTGATGTTAAATGGTAATCACTGGCCCTGTGTTTTTACCAGTCTTCTTAAGAAGGAGAAACTCTTCCACAGAAAGGCCAAGTCGCTTCTTGAAAAATCATATTCTTTCTGTGTGATGTTAATAGAATTACAGTTCTTACCACAATCTGAGAAGTTGCTAGACACAATGTAGATCTGAGTATATGTGCTGCAAAAACAGAAATAAAACATAGACAATCATGGCCCCAGATCCTGTAATCTATCATTTTAAATGTATTAGAGGTGATGAGAAGTCCTTTATGACAAATATGAATTAAATTAACATATTTCTGGGCTCCTAGAATGTTTAGGTACTGAAGTAAAGGTAAGATGGTAGGATGTCAAGGGCCCATATTTTTTGTTTTATATTCCCAGCTTTATTGAGATATAATTGACATACAACACTGTGTAAGTTTAAGGTGTTCGATGTGATAATTTCATACACGTATATATTGTGAAATGTTTACCACAATAAGGTTAGGTAGTAACATCCTTCACCTGATAGGATTGTTATTTTGTTTTTATTATAGTGAGAACATTAAAACAACTTTAAAAGCAACTTTAAGACATACAACACCATATTGTTAGCTATAGTCACCATGCAGTACATTAAGTTCCTGGAACATACTCATCTTAAAGCTAAAAGTTTATACCCTTTGACCAGCATCTCCCTTTTCTTCCCACCCCACAGCCCCCGGCAACCACCATTCTACTCTGCTTCTATCAGTATGCTTTTAGATTCCACATATAAGTGACATCATATAGTATTTGTCTTTCCTTGTCAGACTTATTACACTTAGCATAATGCCCTCAAAGTCCATCCATATTGTTGCCAATGGCAGGATTCTGAATAATACTCCATTATATGTATCACATTTCCTCTAGCCATTCATTTGTTGATGAGCACGTAGGTTGTTTCCACGTCTTGGCAATTGTGAATAATGCTGCAAAGAATATGAGGGGATAGATATCTCTTTCAGATAGTGATTTCATTAAGTGGGATTAATGAAATGGGAGAAATGAACCCCTGTTTTAGCCACAAAAAACATTGACTGTTCACAGATATGCTCAGCCATGGTGTGACCTAGGGTGTTTTTTTTTTTTTTACCTCTCTGGGTCTCAGTTTCTTCATAGGCAAAGGAAGGATAAGATCATCTGTTTTTGTACAATAACTTTGATGGTTTAAAGATATTTGTAAAATGTATAGAATGATACTTGCAGATATTCATTCTTAAATTTTAAGGAGCAGCTCATTCCTAAATTAGGATTGCATCCCGAAGTATGTAACATATTTAATTCCTTGTGAAATAGCTCTGCCTCCTGCTCACTCCTGTGTTTTTAAGATATGAGCTCTGAATTTTTATTTTACCCGTAGCTGCATCTAATTCTCTATGGTGTCTTCAACAATAAATAAGTTGCTTTATATTAATTCCTAGAAGGTTTATACCCAGGTTCTCTGTACATTAAGACAAAATGAATCTTCATCCCTCATTCATTTTAGAGAATAAAATGGCTCAATAAGTCTGTAGGATGGGAGGAAGATGAAAATAAGGGACATGTGAATTTGACCAGTCATTGAGCAACTTGCAGAAGCTGTCTTTCCAAGCATAATGCTGAGCAGCCCTTTCCAAGTTATGTCATGCTCTTTTGAGTTCATGAGTTTTATTTCTCTGGAGAAGGAGCAGAAGGAGCTCAACCGTTGCTCCTTTAACATGATTTTCTAACTCCAGTTTATGTATCCCTGGGGCACCTCAGGCAGAGTTCTCCATGTGCCTCTTGGTGGATGGATATTTCTATGGTCTAATTTCTTCTAGAGATGGATGATATCTCAATCCCATTCCTAGGCTTGCTGGGGGCAGAGGGGATCTTGGATTAAAGCTTTGCCCCTAAAAATGTAAATGCCTTTGGAAGATAATTAGCCTTATCCTCCACATATAACTTAGTAAGAGGGATTTTATTTGGGGCAGGCGTGCAAATATGAAAACATGAAGGCCCTGGGAGAAAGGTCATCATGAAGGGACTGAAAGGACATTCCAAAGTACCAGAATTAGAGGAAGTAAACTCATTCCACTGCAAATAATTACGTGGCTGGGGAAAACATAATTATGTCTGATTCCCTGGTCTTCCAGCCAGTCATTACCGTAAAGAAGATTCCGAGTTAACCAGCTTAAAGAGGGTCCTGCCTTGCTCAACTTATTCTCTTGGTTTTTGAGATACAGAATTAGAATGAAATCAGAATGAAAATGATAAAAAGCTTAAAAGTGAGGTTGGGTGGGGGTGTTTCCCATGCTACTTTGAAAAAGAGTCTTGTATGGGCAGCTACAAAAGTATAGCAGTTCATGGAGTAGAAAATGGGGTTGTTATAAGTCTTCCTGTGGTCAACAAGTTCCTGTCTAGTATGTGAGAAATACAAGAAAGGGCAAAGTCATTTTGGATCTTCTTTTCGGTATATGGACTCTGTTTCTTGGATTTTGACACTCCTCCAACACTGGACCATTTGGGTGATGACTTTATAAAAATTGCAATGAAATCATGTGACTAAGACCAAATGATTTTACTATTGAAGTAGTGGGATGCGGGACAGAAAGCTAGTCTTGACAGTGTCACTCTTAGTTACATGAAGGAGGAAAGAATCTTCTCTCTCCACTCAGTCACTTTTGCAGCAGTGGCAGCCACCTCCTCTCTTTGTTCTACTGTTGGCTGAGAAACCAGCTAATCAATAAGTTGCCTCCTAGTTCAAATTCAGAAAGTCTGGACTTTTGGTAAACATGGCAATGTGAACATGTGTGCTTAGTGCCACTTCCACTAAGTACTGTGCTGGTAAGGGACTAATAAATGGGAATAAACTACAAGGAAAGAGGAAAGATTGAGCATCATCTGTAGAGAAATAGAGTGACCTAGAAGGGATAAAAAGACTGAAGTCAAATTTCTGGAGATGAAAACTACGATATCTAAGAAGAAAAATGCAGTGAATGAGGTTAATAGATCAGCATTGCAGAATAAAAGATTAGATATCTAAAGACACAGGGAGGGAAACTATCCAAAATGAAACAGGATTTTCCAAAAAATTAATGACAGATCTCAGAGGCTCAGAGAACAGTATGCAGTTTACACACACACACACACACACACACACACACACACACACGTACATACAGGTCTGATTATGTTGCAAAAAGCTGTGGTTTTCTCTAGCACAGTGAATAGATTTGTCAAATCACTATGTTGTACTCCTGAAACTAATGTAATACTGTGTGTCAACTATACTTCAATTAAAAAATAAAATTAAAAAACCTCTTGTGGTTTTCCCACAAAATGATCATCTCTACAAAGGGCATCATATATCTGTCGTCATCAGCACCAAGAAAGTCAAGGATAAAGTCAGTACCTTACAAGATAGTAGTCAAGGTGTAACCTATTTGGGGGATTGGTGCTCACACAGTAACATGGGTAGTTTATTTTAGGGCTCAGAGCCCTTTCTCTGTGTGATGCAGTTGTGTGAGCT
Source organism: Vulpes vulpes (assembly GCF_048418805.1). Taxonomy (NCBI): domain Eukaryota; kingdom Metazoa; phylum Chordata; class Mammalia; order Carnivora; family Canidae; genus Vulpes; species Vulpes vulpes. The sequence goes on along the minus strand of NC_132795.1, from coordinate 70,713,411 downwards.
GATGATGGGGATAGGTGACAGCTGCTTCCTCACCTACCTGCAGACCCCTTGCCCGAAGACTCAGGCGCTTTCGTGGCCAGGGTCAGCCCTCAAAGCAGACAAGAGAAAAAGCAGGGAACCATCCAAGGACTCTAGACATTGTTCTGCTGGTCCTCTCTCCTCACACCTATGACACTTGAACTAGTCCAGGGTAGACATCTGAGCCCTCTCTCAAGGGCACAGAGCAGTCTACAAAACCTTTCTTTCTTTTCCAAGTGCAGGTATGAGGAGGTGCCTTGAGAAAGGGGAGAAGGTGATCTGAATCTGGGACACTACATCTTCCTCATTACTAGCACCTAACTACTTCTGGCATTGGGGTTTGGGAATGATAATGGGGGAAGGGTAAACATCTTTTTACCTAACAACCAGCAGTTGGTGTCCTCTGCTGCTTTTCCTGCCGATTTCTCTGGCACCCACAAGAGCTCCTTAGAGGTCTATGGTGAGCAGCCTTTCTGAACAACTGGCTGAGAGCTGGTTCAAATTCTATCCCTACTGGACTCTTGACCCCAGCAGAAGCCTCAGCACCTCTTAAGTTCCAGAGATTCCTCACCATACACGCAGCCGTCTTTGCATCAAGCACAGGGATTTAAGTACAGCTATTTCCATACTCCCAGAAACTTCTGTTTCCTTAGCAACAAGGGCTTCTCTAATTCCCTGCTCAGAATGGCACAGGGGCAAACATGCTTGTCCACAGTGTCAGGAGACATCTAGCTAGTTAATAAAATGCAAAGGCAGGTAACCAACACCTTAGAAAGTCCAAGGGAGGTATCTGGATCCAACTTATCAGCTCTTTAAACCAAGAGGAATTTATTTCCCTCTGGCCTTTGTCTGGACTTCAAGCAGCAATCTCTAGATATCAGGAAAAGTCCCACTCCACTTCTCCTTGCACTGAAACCATCACTTCCAGGGGAAAAGTCAGAATCTAGCATGGCTTATCCTTGCTCTGAGGAAGTCTTCTGGGGAGTCTAGAGAAGTGGTTAACAAGGGATCAGTGCTGGGGATGAGTTCAATATGATAAGAGCTGAACTATATTTTAAGACTGACTTACAGTAATAATCTCTGATTCTCTGCCTTCCTTCTGTCTATCCTGCCATGACTCATCTTGATATTTTAAGTTACAACAAAGCCTTTACACTCAATTCCCAGGGTTCAGTAATGGAATACTAAGCACTTGTGAGGCTTTGAGAATCATTTGACACAACAAAGGAGCTTGTGTTCATTATTATAAAATGGATTCTAGATTCTCAAAAACAAACAAACAAACAAACAAAACAGACAAGCCCTGCCACTGTTCTCGTATAAATTTGAGCCAATAACAAATTTCACAGGGAACTTTAGTGACAGAATCACATGGTGAGAAGAGCCCTGGATTTAGTTTTGGAAGACCTTGATATTATGTGTCTCTCCCCTCTCCCTATCTTTTGTCCTCAGCTGAGAGACATTGACCAGTAACCCAATAAAATGACAATACCTACTATTTTACATGGTTCTATGATGATATTTCAGATCATATTTACAATTTTTTCATATTTACAATTTATTGAAAAAGCTTTAAAAGTCAAATTCCATACATACAAAACCGAAAAATGGTCATACATCCTGTATCAGACAATTGTCAATGACCCAGGGATACTTGGCCTTCTGAGGCTTACAAAGTCCTTAAATTATCGTATAATTTTTACCATGAAGCAGCTTGAATCCAGAAAGTGGGAAAGATCTCTTGTCTTCCAGTTCTGCCTGTTTTCCATCACACCACACATCCAGGTATGCACAAGCAATTGTTCGGTTCATCACAGTGACTACAATAACACACCAAAATGACATCTTCCTTGTTTTTATTTCACATAATAGTAATATATTTTCCTTTATGCTTTGCTACTCCATTGCTGATCTACCTGAAAGAAGGCCAGCATTCCAGAAATAGGTTCCTGTGCCTTTTGGCATGAGTCTTTTCAAGCAGCATGATTGCGGAAGAGAATCCTGTTATGCTATAGGAGGATGATGGGCTCTGAGACAGTGGCTCCCTACCTGGCTGCATATTAATCCCTCCTGCCACCAAAGTTTTAAAAATAATGCCAGTCTCTGTCACTACCCCCTCCCTGTCCTTGTCTAAGCCAATTAGAAGAATCCTTTGGGGTAGATGCCAGCCATTGCATATGTTCAGTCTTTCCAGGTGATTCTCACAGGCAGCCAATGTTGAGAAGTACTGACCTTGCCACTCAAAGTGTGATCTGGAGGCCAGAAGCATATCTCATCTGAGAGCTGGTTGGAAATGCAGTTTTAAGCTCCACCCCTGACCTGTTAATCAAAATCTGTCTCTGAACATGATCCCCAGTGGTTTACATGCACTTTAAAGCTTGAGAAGCCCTGCTAAAGAGAATAGAACTTGGCCTTAGAAGACAGAGGGTGAGGAAGAAGGGCAGTTTAACTGATGAGATACTTGGAGGTGCTTGGATTTAGAGGCATGTGCACCATGAGGCATGAGACCCTTACTTCCCTGTTCCTCCCATCTAGTCTCCCAGACCCCTCCTACATACCCTTCATTCCCAAACAGTCCCTTCCTGAGTCAGAGGTGGGTCTGAAGGATGTAATGGATGATCTGATTCAGTACCAAGAAACCACAGAAAGGTATTAAACAGGTGAAAAGCTGAGGCCATAATTTTAGTTTTATTTATTTTTATTTTTGTTTTATTTTATTTTTTACATTTATTTTTAAGTTAGATTTGCTGACATATAGTATAACACCCAGTGCTCATCCCATCAAGTGCCCTCCTCAGTGCCCATCACCCTGTTACCCCAACTCCCCAACCACCTCCAATTAGGTGGTTTGTTTCCCAGAGTTAGCAGACTCTCATGGTTTGTCTTCCTCTCTAATTTTTCCTACTCAATTCCCTTCCTTTCCCTTATAATCCCTTTCACTATTTCTTATATTCCACATATGAGTGAAACCGTATGATGATTGCTCTTCTCGGATTGACTTACTTCACTCAGCATAATACCCTCCAGTTCCATCCACATCGAAGCAAATGGTGGGTATTTGTCCTTTCTGATGGCTGAGTAATATTCCATTGTTTATATAGACCACACCTTCTTTATCCATTCATCTGTCGAAGGACATTGTGGCTCATATTTTTATTCTAAATGTCAATGTGATCCCAAACTCTGAGCAGGTCTCAAGATTTAAATGAATCAGATTTTGGTTTTTTAAAACCTGAACTAAAAACAAAAAACAAAAAACAAAAAACCCTGAACTAATAGTATTACATATTTACAAGTAGTGGTATTTTGATGTAACCTATACAACACCTGATTAAACTTATTCATGTACATGACTGCCAATTCAATAGTGAGTACCTTGAAAGTAGGGGTTGTGTTTTATTCATTTTGGATTTTTAGCATCTGCTACTGGTTGTAGCACATGGTAGGTAGAAGCTTGATAAATGTTGAGTTCAGTAAAGTATTCATTATGTTCCTAAATGAAGGAACATATAAATATTCTAATCAATTAGCTATTGATGAGGGGATTTATTATACAAAGATGAAAGACAGCACTTACTGCTCACTTTCTTTCTCCTAAATTTCCAGGTTTTGATTTCTACAAAAGAACTCAGAATTTGAAAGAGAATGGCCCCCAGTGAATTTGGTTATATCTATCTATTCTGTTCGGCCACCCTTGTTCCTTGTCATTGGCCAGGGACATCACAGAAAAATCTGCAGCAGTCATTGGTGCATTTGACTCAGGAAGAACATTCCTCCATTTCTTCCAGATCTCTGGATCTTTCCCTAGTATCAGCTTCCTTCAGTTCGCAAGTTCATTGACCTTGGCTCAGACTCCACCATCCCATAGAGCACTGCTGCAGTCCATTGTGCCACAGGGTAGATTTGATGCAACAATTTTCAATACCCGTTCAAGGCCCTGCCCTGCCTCTATTAGGCCTTCTGCTGCTCAATCCAGTAGTCAGATAGGAAAATGAACATCTTGGTTCTGACTCCCCTGATTTCACTCAAATAAAGAGAAGTCAGAAGTGACAAACTCCTGTTTTTAAAATGAACAAAATTTATTTTGTTGGATTAACTTTATTTTGAGTAGTATGGAAATTTGCTTTAAGAATATTGAGAAATGGGGATCCCTGGGTGGCGCAGTGGTTTGGCGCTTGCCTTTGGCCCAGGGCGCGATCCTGGAGACCCGGGATCGAATCCCACATCAGGCTCCCGGTGCATGGAGCCTGCTTCTCCCTCTGCCTATGTCTCTGCCTCTCTCTCTCTCTCTCTCTGTGACTATCATAAATAAATAAAAATTAAAAAAAAAAAAAGAATATTGAGAAATGCTTCAAATTTTGATGTGATTAGCTCAAGCAGTTTTATTCCTTCACAAAGGCAACTAAATACACTTCCTTATTGAGTTTGCACAAACGCTACAACAAATGAATAGGAAACATTTAAGTAATTTCCTCAGTAAAATGGAATTGCAAAGCAAAGCAGTGAACATGGCTTATTGTAAATTTTTGCAATAAGTATGAATTTCCATTGATTTAAAAGCCTTGTCTGAGACAACTGACACAACCTTCACTGATGCTGCTGGAGGTACTGCTGCCATCACTGAGTGGGAAACAGTGCCTCCAACACTGACAGAGAGGCACTACCAGAAGCAGAAGAGCTTCTCTATGCCTCCCATTTTATTTTTTTTATTTTATTTATTTTTTTTTATTTTTTATGCCTCCCATTTTAGATTGGGAGTATCTCCTTAGAACCTAGCTAGCAAGGGAGTTTGGGAATTGTGAAATGTCCCAGTGGTATAGGTAAGATCATAAAAGGATAGATGGACAATCTGAGTATGAATACATAATATTTAGCATATCTGTGTTGTGTAATTTTACTACAGTATCTCTGTGTGTGGATTTATCTTCATTTTTCCTGCTCAGGACTCCCTGTGTTTCCGAAATCCAAGGATTCTTATCTTTAATTTGGAAAAATTGCCAGTCTTACCTCTTGAACATTTCTTATCCCCTATAATAAAGAATATGACTCCATTTCTTTATGTTTGACTGCTAAGAGACTTAAGCCACATCCATTCTTCTTCCACTTCTGCCTCTCACCTTTGCAAGTTGATGAGAAAACCTGAGTGTTCTCGTCTTAGGTACCAGCAGGCAGCTCAAACTACATAAGCCCTAGCCTGTTCACTGGAACCCTCACTCCATCCCCCAGCCACCACAAAAAAAAAAAAAAAAAAAAAAAGTCAACCAGATCCACAGCCTTGATGTGAAAGGAAAGAAAGGATTTCATTGTTAAAACCAAGCTTGATAAAAAACAAAACCAAAAAAACCAAGCTTGAAAGCCACTGTCACTTTGAATCCCCATCTACCAACAGAGTGTGATGTGCCAAGTATTGTTTTAGGCTGCAGAGACATAACAAGACAGACATGTGACACAGATAATCATTAGATCAATTACTCTAAATCATAGTGGCCAGTAAGTTCTATGAAGTTGAGTAAAAGAGAGTCAGGCATGATGGGGAGAGAGGAGGCTGCAATTGTAGAAAGACTCCTAGAGAAGTCTTCTCTACGTTGATATCTAAGCAGAGAACCAAAAGAAATGAGGAAGTGACCCACACAGAGATCTGGAGCCAGGTTTTCAGGAAGAAGAAACGGCAAATACAAAAGTCCAGACAGAATCATGCTTGGCATGTACACAGACCAGTAAGAGGCCAATGTGGCTGGAGCGTAAAGATGGGAGGAGTGGCAGGGAAGTCAGGGAGGGCCAGAGGCCTGAGCATATTGAGGCTCTGGACTTTATTCTAATTATGATATAGAGAAGGTTGACAAAAGTGATATGATCTGACCTGATAAGAGGACAGGTCCTTTTTTTCTCCGGGGACAACTGGCCATGGACTAGGAAGTAGAGTGAAGAGAGGAGGAGGGAGATCCATTGGGACATTGCAGTGTCCAGTAGAGCATGAAAATGTCTTGGTAAGAGTGAGAGGTGTGATGGCAGAACTTAAGGCTGGATTACACGTGGGCTATGAGAGAAATTGAAGCACTGGGGCTGAGCCTAATGCTACCAGGATGTGAACAGTGGAGGGAGAAAGTTGGGGGTTGGGTATCCCAAATTCTGGGGTTGACTTGTTAAATTTGAGACACCCAACAGACATCCAGGTAGGCCATGGGTCTATGAACCTGGGGTTCAGGGGAGAGACCAAGGGGGGAGTTCATTTCGGAAGCCTTCAGCATATAGATGGCATTTATATTCATAACCATTAACCAGTTGAGATCCCCCATCTCTTTAGATAGAGAAGAGAGCTGAGGACAGAGTCCTTGTAAAAATCCCAGCTTAGAGTTTAGGAAGAAAAGAGGACCCAGCAAGCCGAATAGTCAGTGAGGTAGGACACTCAAGAGAGCAGAGAGTTGGAGTAGCCAAGCAAAGAATAGGATTCATGAAGGAGAGAGTGAGCAACAGAGTCAAATCTACTGGACCTGAGGAAGAAGTGCACAGAGAATGAGCTATTGGATTTTCCAACACGGAGGTCAAGGGTGACCTCAACAAAAGCCTATTTAATGGCTGAACAAAAGCCTGACAGAAGTGAGCTGAATAGAATTGGAGGGAGGAGATGGACACAATGAACGTAGTCTTTAAGGAGCTTTGCTGGGAGGCTCTGTAGCTGGAGGGGAATGTGGGGTCGAGGAAGGGTTTTTTGTTTTTAACATTAGAAATATTTCAGCATGCTCATGTGTTCATGTAATGAGCCACTAGAGAGGATAAAATCCACTGTAGGCACAGGAGTGGGAGGGGGAATACTTGCTGGAACAAAGTCTAGCTGTGGACAAAAGATGGCAGGGGCTCCACTGCCCAAAGGGGTAGGTGTGGGGGGCTTCCCCTTTTCAGTAGCACAGACAAGACAATCACAAGGAAGGATAGTAGAGTCCATGAATTCAAGTATTTGTAGATGGTAGAGCTGCATGGGAGATTTCTTTTTTGATCTAGGTGTAATAGATTCAAGATCATCTTTTGAGACTCAGGAAAGGAACAAGGCAATGGGGATTTTGAAAAAAGGGAAGGTATAAAATAGTTCTCTAGGACAGGGCCTTTATTTTATTTTTTATTTTTTATTTTTTTTTGGACAGGGCCTTTAAAAAACAAAATTCAGGGCAGCCCCAGTGGCTCGGCGGTTTAGCGCCACCTTCAGTCTGGGGCCTGATCCTGGAGTCCCGGGAGAGAGTCCCATATGTCGGGCTCCCTGTGTGGAGCCTGCTTCTTCCTCTGCCTGTGTCTCTGCCTCTCTCTGTGTCTCTCATGAATAAATAAATACAATCTTTGAAAAACAAAACAGAAAAAAAACAAACAAAAACAAATTCAACCAAGTAAACTTGAAGATCTAATTGACTTTATTAAATGATTTATAAATTGGGCGGCATCCCAACTAGCAAGTGGAGGGGAGTTCCTCTGAGTCCAATAAAAGAAAGATTTTTGAAGGCAGACAGAGGGCACAAAAAAAGGAAGAAAGGAATTTCTTAGCAAGGAATGCATTATTTTGTCAAGGTTGTTCTCCAAAGGAGAGCAGAAGGGGTCCATCAGTAAATTTCCTAGTATTGATCAGGAAATTCCATCCTAACTGGCTAAAGGTTACATTTTTGGGAGGTGGGGACTGCTGTGTGGTTATAAATATAAAGCAAAGCAGGGGATCCCTGGGTGGCTCAGCAGTTTAGTGCCTGCCTTTGGCCCAGGGCACGATCCTGGAGGCCCCGGGATTGAGTCCCATGTCAGGCTCCCTGCATGGAGCCTGCTTCTCCCTCTGCCTGTGTCTCTGCCTCCCTCTCTCTCTCTCTCTCTTTCTCTCTGTGTCTATCATGAATAAATAAATAAAATCTTTAAAAAAAATAAAGCAAAGCAAATTGGATTAGTTGTGTGTGTTTCTACAGCTATGTTTGGGCCCCAAGTGGACAAGAGGTGGGATGTAACTAGTGCTAAGAGATGATATGCAAGTTTGATAAAAGAGCAAGGGAGTCTAGAGTGATCAGAATGAAGGGTGATAAAACATGAATCTTCACTTCCCTCCCTACAGCAAAAAGACCTGAGAAACAGCAAAAAGGTGACAAGTTAATGGACCCAAATGGCTGGAGTATAGATATCACAGTATTAAAAAGAAAACCACAGTCCCAAAATAGTGTCACTTAGGCTGAGTCCCCAAACTGGGGCTTAGTACATAATCTAATTGCAGTTTCAACCTCCCCACAAATGTAGTGTTAACAGCCCGATCAGGAATCTTTTGACAGGCCCTCTACATCCTCCAAAGAAAGATAAGCTAATCAGCCTGATAAGATCTTCTATTCTTTCCCTTAAGAAAAGTGACTTTGCCAGGAATAATTCTTCTGCTAATAACTTTCTTGCTCCATCCTTCTTCTTGAAAGACCTTCCATTTTGTATGCCTCCTCAGAGCTCCCCTCTACTTGCTAGATGGGATGTTATTAATACACAAATTGGTTTTTGTTGTTGTTATTGTTTTGTTTTTTGTTTAGATTTTTTTTATTTATTTGAGAGAGAGAGACAGCGAGGATGAGCGGAGGTAAGGACGGGCCAAGGGAGAGGGAGAAGCGACTCCTTGCTGAGCAGGGAGCCCCGATGATGCGGGCTCAATCCCAGGACTCTGAGATCATGATCTGAGATCAGACACTTAACCAACTGAGTCATCCAGGTGCCCCACATGAATTGTTTATTAAAGCCAATTAGATTGTCAAATTTACTTGGTTGAATTTTATTATTTAACAAAGGGGAAAGATAAGTATTGATATTCAAGGGATAGAGCTCTGTAGGCCAGCTTAGGTCCTGCCTGAGATTGGGGTGAGGTATGGGTGAAGGGGGCCATCTTACAAGGAGCAGGTGAAGCTCTAAATGTGTCCTTCAATCCTGTCAGGCAATATAAAGCCAAGAGCATTCCACGAGATATTCCACTTCATGTTTAAGAAGATTCAATCTATTTTATTTTAAGTCTTGTAGCAAGGCTACAACTGTTTTATTATAATCAGTTAACACTGAGCACCTACCACATGCTGGGCATTTGTGTGAACCTGTCTAATGCCATCTTGGACAGATGCCATGGTGACCACTCTGTGAACTGAAGTGTTCTTGAACATACATCCCTCCCATCATTCTTTCTTTTTGTTTAATCATACGCTCAAGTACACCCTGGGAAGATACTGTCCCTGATCTGCTCTGGAGATACGTCTATGATTTTTTCTTTTCTTTTCTTTTCTTTTCTTTTCTTTTCTTTTCTTTTCTTTTCTTTTCTTTTCTTTTTTCTTTTCTTTTCTTTTCTTTTCTTTTTTCTTTTCTTTTCTTTTCTTTTCTTTTCTTTCTTTGCTTTTCTTTCTTTTTTCTTTTCTCTTTTCTTTTTTCTTTCTTCCTTCCTTCCTTTCTTTCTTTCTTTCTTTCTTTCTTTCTTTCTTTCTTTTTTTTCTTGATTTTATTTATTTATTCATGAGACACAGAGAGAGAGGCAGAGACACAGGCAGAGGGAGAAGCAGGCTCCATGCAGGGAGCGCGATGTGGGACTTGATCTCGGAACACCAGGATCACCCCCTGAGCCAAAGGCAAACACTCAAATGACCACCCAGGCACCCCATGTCTATGATTTTTGAACATTTCTTCCCGGTAGTCTTTCATGACTATTTCCCAGCTTCTAGGGCTATAAAAGCAGGTGTTACAGGTGGTGATGTTATAGAGATCTACTAGTCTTACAGCTGCCCAAGACATACTTCTTTTCATTGGTCCCCTTAAGAAACCTTTCTCATCAAACTGGGCATGTCTTTTTCCTTCAGTTTTATGGCTTTTTTGGCCTTTGGAGGTCATTTTGCACATCCTTTCCAAACAACATCCTGTTCTCAGTATTTACATGTACTAAATCATTGAATCGTTACAACAACCCCATAAGGTTGTTGTCTTTATTTTGCAGCTGAGAAAACTGATAAAAGAGATTAACTGGCTTTTTCCATTTGTGAATTCTTACATACAGGCCATGATCATTGCTTCCTGGATGTAGTTTCATAGTGTTGAGACTACACAAAACGATTTCCTTGTGTATAGTAGAAAGGGACTTATGGAAGGGGTAGGCTGTTCATTTTGGGGAAAATTATACCAATGAAATAAAGATCCTGAGCTCTGGAAAATACCATATCCTTCTTAGCATTTGGTTACATTTTACGAAATTTAAGCCAGTACAAGGACATTCAGACCCTCCTCTGTCCCCCTGAAAGCAGGAAATAAAATTCCCATATGAAAAATACCTTCCCTATACTAAGAAGTAAAATGACATTTACATTTGGTTACTCTTTGTTGACCTTAGGATTAGTGAACTTGATTTGAAATATGTCAGCCTGACAAGTTTGGGTCTGGCAATGATTTTCAAGGAGGGCAGGGACAGCCCCTAAGGGACATCTCAGAAATTACTGAGAATTTTTTGGCCACCTCAATGACTGAATAGGGAGAAGAATGCTGCTGACATGTCTAGGGTTCAGGAAAGCTAGATGTTCTACGAGGCATGGGACTTTCACGTAGCTGTGAAACCTACTTAAATTTAAGCATATATTTTTGTCCAGTTTTAGCTGAATTTTTCTAGGAATACACCAAATTTACTAGGACAGCAAATCATTTTTAAAATGAGGGAAGATTGTACTTTGTTTTCATTGGAATTTTACCAAGTTGTTCACTATTTTAGAAAATCCTCACTCTGCCTGTAGTATTTCAGTCACCAAGGCAACATACGGTATCAGTGTATATATGCACCAGTTGTATTCACAGTGACATCTCTTTGTCAGACAGTTTAGAGCAGTCACACATATTTTTGGAATCTGGCTAAGGAAAAGTTGAACAGGGGATATAGTTACTGATATACATTTATGTACCTGCAGTTATTTCCACCCATAGTTACAGCTGTCCATCCAGGGGACAAATAACTTGGAAGACTACTGGCTTCTCAACCAGTAAGGTGACATGAAGTTGCACGGCCAGTGAAAATAATGTGATATAAAAGTAATCCATGGAGGGATTTGCCTTTGGCCCGGGGCGTGATCCTGGAGACCCGGGATCGAATCCCACGTCAGGCTCCCGGTGCATGGAGCCTGCTTCTCCCTCTGCCTGTGTCTCTGCCTCTCTCTCTCTCTCTCTCTGTGACTATCATAAATAAATAGAAATTAAAAAAAATATTAAAAAAAAAGTAATCCATGGAGTCTATCTTTGAATGAGGTATTTAGGTAGTTTTAGAAGAAACAGGGTCTTTTATTCCAGGAGCCATGGGCAGGCTACCCCAAAATGTGCCCCCTTGGTATATTGAGTATTTTAAGTAAAAGTTACTTAGGAGACAGCCAGTACAAGGACCCTCCTCTGTCCCCCTGAAAGCAGGAAATAAAATTCCCATATGAAAAATCCCCTCCCTACGCTAAGAAGTAAAATGACATCCTTATCATCAGATATGGGGACTTTAAAGCTGAGAAAACTGTGGAAATAAATCTTGTTGCTTTTTTAAATAAGATTGTTTATTCATTTATTTATTTGAGAAAGAGAGCTCACTCAAGCAGGTAGACAGGCAGAGGAGAGAATCTCAAGCAGACTCTGTGCTGAGAGCAGAGCCTGTTGCTGGACTCCATGAGGGGCTCAATCTTATGACCCTGAGATCATGACCTGAGCTGAAATTAAGAGTCAGACACTTAACTGACTGAGCCACCCCGACACCCCAACCTTGCTACTTTTCATTTCACCTATCTCAGCCCAAATTCTGTTTAGAATTCCTTACGCTGTATTTTCTTTATCCTGTCAATTTCTTGCAAATTTATTTTTTGTTGGTCTAAAATATATAAAAACTGCCTGTTTGGGTCATCTCTTTAGGTCTCAATTTCAATATTGGGCCTCCAAGTACACTTAATACAACTTTGGTCTTTTTTCCTGTTGATCTGTCTCATGTCAATTTAATTCTTAAACCAGGGAGAATAACACTGGGAAATGGGGTACAGAGGAAATTTCTCCCTCTCTAACAATATGCACAAGTCAGAAGTTAATCTATGTATCATTTATATGGGTTAGAGAATAAATTAATAGAAATATTATGTTATTTCTCTGGATTTTGTGATGTTTATGGTATTCATCAGCTTTTATAATTGGTAATTTGTTACTATTTCTCCATTCTAAATAAATTTCTACTTTCATGCCCACTTTTATATGCATAATTTTGTACTTTTTAAACTTTCTATTTTTATTTGGTCAAATGTCATCATAATATTTATATAGGCCAATCTCTACTCAACACAGAGTATACTTATTTTTTTGTATGTTTATATTGTATCATTTAAATTATAAGGACAGGAAAGATAGCATAAAAAACTTACTGTTCTTGGGATGCCTGGGTGGCTCAGTCAGTTAAGCATCTGCCTTCAGCTCAGGTCATGATCCCAGGTTCCTGGGATGGAGCCCTACCTACATGGGGGGGGGGGGGTCCCCTGCTCAGCAGGAAGTCTGCTTCTCCCTCTCCCTCTGACTACTTCCCCTGCTTGTGCTCTCTCTCTTTTCCTCTCTGTCAAATGAATAAATAAAATCCTTAGAAAAAAATAATAAACTTACTGTTCTTGCCATATCATAGTCAATGTCATTTTTAAAAACATTTGTTGAATGCCTATTCTGTGTAGGCATTCTAGGAGATATCTCATTTAATCACTAAACAAAAATTTTCAAAATCTCTCAAATAGGATCTCAGGGCCCCTTTACACTCTTTTCTTCCCCCTGTAATATTTTTGTAGTTTTATTGAAAAATAATTTACATACTTTTCTGTATAAGTTTAAGGCATACAACACGTACCACAATAGATTCAGCTAACACCCATCTTCTCATACAACAAAAAGAAAAAAGAAGAAAACACTTTTTTCCTTGTAAGAAAGATCATAATCTCTTTTGCTATGAATTTTAGTTTTTGTTTTTTTAGATTCCATTTATAAGTGACAGATTCTTAAAGAGATCCTCCAAGACTGTGTTTCAGGCCCCACAAAACTTGCTTTCCCCTAAAATCAAGTTTACCAGAGGATTCTCATTCCTACTTTTCTGTTGCTACTACCTCATCTCCACTCCCACCCTGCCTCACTGCCACAGTTAACCATTTCATTAATTTCTGATTTCCTCTTTCTGTGATTCTTTTTGTAAAATAAGGCAAATATGAATATATACACATATGTATTCTTTTTTTTTTTCAAGAGAGAGCACGAGCAAGGGGCAAGGACAGAGGGAGAGAGAATCAAGCAGACTCCATAGTCGGTGTGCAGCCCAACATGGGGCTCTATCTTACAACTCTGAGACGATGACTTGAGGCAAAATCAAGAGTCAGATGCTTAACAGACTAAACCACTAAGGCGCCCCCATATGTATTTTTACTTAACCTTTTATTTTACACCGAAGGTGGCATGTGTTCATTTTCTTATGCAGACATTTTTTTTAAGTTATCAAATCTATCATTATTTTCATCTGATTTTCTCGATTTTAGTAATAGTCATCAAAGACTTTTTTCTATTTTGGGGTTTTAAAGAAATTATTTTCTTCTAGTACTTTTAGTTTTCAATTTTTTAACCTGATATACACCATGAGGTATATATCCACTTTCATCTGTTTTCAAATGGCTGTCCAATTGCCCAAACACCACTTATTAAAAACTTCACCCTGTCCCCCAGCATATTGAGATGTTTTCCTAAGCATACAGTGACGTTTGTATGTACTTGGCTCTATATGTAGATTAATTCTGAACATGCTGCTCCATTGATCTATTTGTCTGTTCGTCTACCATTGCCACATTGTTTTAATATTTGGTAGAGGCTGGCTGCCCCCGTAGTCTGCAATTCTTACTGTTTATTTCATCATAAAAACTTGAGAATCAACCTGCCTAGCCTCAGGAAATACTTGGTTTTTAAAATTGTGTTAAATTTTACACGTAAACTTGGAGAAAACTGACATCTCTGTGATATCGAGTCATCCTATCCAAAAACGAAGGATTTCTTTGTATTTGTTCAAATCTACTTTTATATCTTCAGAAATGTCTTATAATTTTCCTCATGTAGGTTTTTGTACACTTTTTGAGTTTATTCCTAAGTGCTTTTTTCTTTTGTTATTGCAATTAACATCTGTATCTTCTAGTTTGTCATTGTAAATTCAAAGGCTTTTTTTTTGTATGTTAATTTTATATCTTGCTCCTATATAGAATTCACATATTGCATGGATTTAAGACTTGATTCTTTGGGTTTTCCAAGTATGCTACTATGTCATATGACCTACAAACAAATTTATTTTCCAATTATTTTCTTTTACAATTCCTTTGGCTCTGAATTTTTTTTTTCTCCTGAGCCCTAATTATTTTTTCCAGACCCAAGAGTGCTGAATGGAATGATGGACAGGGGTCTTTAGGGAGGTGGGAGAGACTGTGACTTAGAGCAAGGTAGGAGTCTTCGACAAAAGTGGGAGACACACATTTCCACAGAGGAGGCTGTGCAGTTTGAGCCTTTGGCTTGTCAATCTCTGGAGAGAGGAATCACCAGGTGGGGATGAGTCCTGGTCTGAGGAAATAGGGCTGGGAATGAAGAAAGGCTATAAGAGCACCCACTTTATTGCTGTGGAAGGTTGCAAAGCTTAGCATAGGGCCAAACTCACCCCAAACTAGTCTGGTTCTTGATTTTGGTAGTAAGACAAGGGACAATTCATTCACAGTTTGCTGCAGATAAATGAATAAACAGATGTTTCAGGAGACCTGTAATTCTGCGGTAAGGAGTTAGGTAAATATTAAGAATCTTTATAAATTATAAAAACCAAAGCTCCTTGCCTTCAAGGAATCATTTTATTTTCACTCTGTATCCCTGGTTTTGCATGTTAGCAGCAAAGACCTGAGGATCTTCAAGAAAATACCAGTTCCAGTCAACTCTTTTGCCTGGGGATGGTGCCCCAGCATAACTGCAGTGTTTGAAAGCTCCCAGGTGGTCGAAGTTGGGAGTCGTGAGCCCACTCCCAGATGTGCGGATGTGTATTTTCTGTGTTTGCTTCATTCCTGAGGCCGCAGGTCAGCCCAGCTGTCCCAGGAGTGATATATTACTTTAACTCAAATTCGGAGCGCTGTGTAGCCAGAAGCCTGGAGCCCAGCACCTGCATTTTACAATTTAGATTCTGCTGGTTTACTCGGTGCCTCCTGTGTGCCTGGGCAGGGCCGAATACTTGCAAATATGGGCCGCCTGAGGCTTAGCCAGGCGAAATGACTTTCACCTTTTTGTCTGTTGTGATCACCGCCGTATCCGCAGAGCCTAGACTAGTGCCTGGTACCCATAGGCTCTTGGTAAGTATGTGTCTGGATTAACTGCCTTATCTGACGCTGAAACGATAAGCGAGTGAATTCCGGACGCCGCCGCATCATTTTCAGTTGTTAACACTGGCGCACCGAAACACCTTTCTACTTCTGACTTCTGGAGCCAAGCCCTCTTTACAACAGTAGGGTCTGAGCCGGGAGATGACACCTCGCAACGAGCACCTCCTCCACCTGGCCCCACCTTTCCAAGGACCGAGGCCTGCCCTAATAAGGTAGCAAAGAGAAGTGGCGCCGGGTCACGTGACGCCAGCGGACCCCCCCCCCCCCGCACTGACAGGACCCCCATGCGCATGCGCACAGCTTCCGCGCCGGTTTCTAGAGCAGCGGGCGCAGACTCAGACGTCTCGCTGACTCCTGGCTCCGCCCTGCTCTCTGCTAGGGGGCGGGGCCAAGGCCGGGCTGGAAGAGCGGGGGGCGGTGGCGGCTGAGCGCATGCGCGGAGAGCTGAGGGGCGGGGACGCGGCTTCCGCCTGGCGTGACCAACTTTGGGCACCATGCAGGTAAAGAACCTGGGGGGCCGAGGCCTGGGGGGGCCGCAGCTCGTTTGCCCCGCTGGGTCCGTGGCAGCGGCAGACCGTCTGGGCTGGGACCGTGGGGAGCGCCGGGCGCCACCGGCGCAAAAAAGGTCACGCGAGCCTAGGCGGAGCGCAGGCGCAGTGCGGGAGGGCGGGCGTGGTCCCGCCGGGCGCCGCGGGCTCGCCACCCGCACCCCCGTGAGCCTCGCCCCTAAATCTCAGTCTTTTGGGGCCGTCACGTGGCGTGTGTGAACAGCTCGCCGCATCCCACCTGACGGGGTTACTTCCTGTTTGTTAATTCTCTTAGCCCCTGAGCAAGTGTGAGGGGCCCGTTGTGTGGATGTGGAAGCTGAGGCGGAAGAGGGAAGGGTCCCGCCTGGAGGTCCCATGACGTAATCGGTGTCGCAGCCTGTGTCCCCGACTCCAGCCGGGGCCGGGTGAGGGATCTGTTCATCCTCTCCCTCCCTCGCGCTGGTGTTCAGGTTGAGGTGCGCTCCCTCTCCGATTCCCTGGGTCCCGCTCAGCCCTAGGGTCCTTCTCAGTTACTGTCTGTCTGAAAGTAGATAAAACCAAACCCCCTAGTTTTGTCCTCTTTTTTTTTTTTTTTTTTTTTTTTGTATCAGAAATTTTCTAATGGAATTGGACAAACTTAAAGCGAAAGAAAATGAAGACATCATGGAAATGAGCAAAAGTTTCGGACTAAATTCTGCCCCTTGTCGAAGGACCCTTTGCCAAAGGTCATCCTGCTGCTTCCTAGACCTCCCTGTAGTTAGGAATCCTGATGAAATCCTCGCGGGCTAAGTGGCACATGGGAAATGGAGTTAGTGTGGGTTTGCTTGGGAGCTGGGCAGGATAAGCGTCCACAAATAGAGTGTGTCTGCCAGAAGCCAGACACTCGTAAGTGGGGAAGAGAGAGCTCCAGGGCTGCCCTGGCCTCCTTGGCGTTCTCTATCCTTTAGAACCCTGCGTTGAAATGTCATTTCTTGAAGCCTTCCCTGACCACGTGGTTGAAAGGATTCTGTTCATTTTCTTTTGATAGATCTCAGCAAGACAGTGACGTGGAGTTGGGGCTGCAGCCTGGCTGTTTCAGTGCACTCTCCACAGTGCTCTTTGAGTTCCTATGCCAGACCAGGACCATTAGCAGCGTTCTAGCCAAGCCAGGCAAAACCAGTGTTTGACTCGCTAGTTTTGGGAGCTAGAGCCCACTTTGACATGTATCCTTCTGACATTTGATCCTGGTAAATTTGACTTGTTCCAGTATGACAGTGTCTTCCTAAATGTCATGTCTTTTCCTAGGCTTGTGAGGATTTACTAAGTAGGTCCAGGTAAAGGGCTTCAGAGAATGCCCAGCACCTGGTACTCAGTAGGCGTTAGCCATTGTGAGCTATTCCAAGGGGTCTCCGTTCTTCCTCTCAGGTTGAGCTATTTGAGAATTTGTCAGCCTAGGATCAGGCTCTCCTCCTCCTGACTCTACTGGAGCCACTTAGAACTTTACGATACTCCTATCTCCATTCTTGGGCCCTTTGCACGTCCTGGTTCCTCTGCCTGGAAAGTAATTTCTTAAGTTCTCATTCCTCACGTCTGCTTCCTTCTCACTTTTCAGTGATGGCTAAATATCTACTTCAGAGACAATATCCCTACCCATTCTGTGGAATGCAGACCTCTTATAACTCTCTAGATCGACAGCTTGTTGATCATTGCACTTGCCACAAGCATTTAGTATCTATTGAATGAATCACTCTGAAGCATTAATAAAAATATCAAATAGAAGCCAGGTTAGAGCCCTGGTGGGAGAATTGATACTGATTTGCACATCATATCCTGATTTTTACCAAAGGCTATTTACTGGGTGTGTGTCTTGCATGGTGAGGGTGAAGTTGAGTGGACAGGAGAAGAACAGGGCTGTTGGATCTTTTGACACTTTCTCAGAAATAGGCCACAGAACAATTTGGTTTGAATTCTTCTTTCCGCCACCTTTCCCATTCAGCCCTTTCCCCAACATGGCACCCTTTGTAGTGGACTTTGCACTCATAGTATTTTTGGTCCACTTCCCCCAGGACCCTAATGCAGACACTGAGTGGAATGACATCTTACGCAAAAAGGGCATCTTGCCCTCAAAGGAAAGTTTGAAAGATTTGGAAAAGGAGGCAGAAGAAGAAGAACAGCGAGTCCTTCAGCAGTCAGTTGGTGAGATTGCTTATATTCTTTATTTGTTCTGTGGATTAAGAAACAACTTTCTAAGCCTCTAACTGCTTTGGTAGAAGGATGCTCTGAGCAGGAATTGGGAACCAGGGATTGGAGTGCTGGGATAGACACTATTTCTAGGACCTCAAGTGTGTCACAGGCTGTCCTCTAACCTTCAGCTTCCTGAGCTGTAGAATTTCCACATTTCCACAGCTTCTTGTCTGTATCAGATGAGCACCTGATAATCCTGAAGAAAATATTTCTGAGTCTTGACTTAATGCCCCATTGATCACAGGGGCCAATACTTTTGTCTTCTTCCATGTTAGAGCTAATTTAGAGATGAATTCACTAGAAAGCATTTATCCAGTGAATGTTTATTGAATAATGACTGTCTACCAGGTGTTATTCTAAGCACTGGGGCTTTTGCTGTATACAGACCAGACAAAACATCCCTGTCCTTATGGGGCTTACATTCTAGTGAGAGAGACAATAAACAAGACATAAGTAAATATGGGAAAATAAGGCAGGGAAAAGGCCTGGAAAGGGTTGGAAGAAGGGTGAGTATAATTCTAGGTAGGGTCAGAGAGAGCCTTACTGAGAGTGACATTTAAGTAGATGGGAGGGAGTTGAACTGAGCTACTTAAGTGAGTGAAGAGCATGTTGGAGAACCAGCCAGGAAGCCAGTATGACTAGGAAAGGGTTGTAAGTTCAGAGAGGCAAGTCGGGTCAAACCACTGAGGACCTTGTATCTTTTAACCAAGACTTTGGCTTTTATATCTAGTGGGGTGGAAGTTAATGGAGGTGTGAACAGAGGATTGACATGTTGACAGCACCCTCCTGTTGCTGCCCTTCCAAGTATGGAAGATGGGGAGCAAGTCAGGAAGTAGAGAGATGAGTCTGGAAACTACAGTAATTCAGGCAAGAGGCACCATTGGCTTAGACCAGTCCACTTGGTGTTGGTGGAAGTGGTGAGATGTGGTCAGATCTGGAAATAGTTTGAAGGTGGGGCCAGTAGGATTTGCTGGTGGATCCTGTGAGGGCTGTGAGAAAAATGAAGTGAAGGATGCCTGTAAGGCTTTGGGCTTGAGCAGCTTGAAGGATGGCATATCCTCCGACCGAGATGAGGAAGGCTTGGTGAATAGCAGTTTGGAGCTAGGATCAGGCGCTCTGTTTGGAACATAGAAACATTGAGATTTTTATTAGTCAAATAGAGATGGCAAGTAGGCAGTTGGCTGTTTTTCTCCAAATCAGAGACATATGGGCTGGAGGCATAAAGCCATGAGATGCAATCACCAAGGGAGTGGGTATGGATGTAAAAGGAGTCAAATCAGCCAAGGTCCAAAGGATGGGCAGTCATAGAAGGAGAGAAAGCATCCTGGAAGCCAGAGGAGGACCAGCTTCAAAGAGGAAGCGGCGGTGGGTTGGATCAGTGCTACTACCCATCAGTCAGGAAGGTGAGGTCATTGTTGACCCTGGTAAGAACAGTGTGTAGTGATAGAGTTGGAGTGGGGGAACAAAAATCTGATTTAATGTCAAGAAGCAAGAATGCTTATGGCAGTAAAAATGAAATAAAGATTTTATAGCAGTTGGTTAAAAGAAAAGAGAGCTGCCTATCACTCTGAAGACCAAGACATCCTGTGATGACCCCTTTAACTCTAGGAAGGGTGTGCGGGGGACACCCACTGTATCGTCCCGTGTCCTCAGAGATAGAATTGTTAATACACTGGTCCATGGGTGTATGTACTTGAAGAGCAGACCAGGGGAGTTCAGGCAAATACAACTCTCTTGTTTTATGAACTTGGGAAACTTCTCATTCATATACTTACTGTTGTGTGGAGGTAGGAGAGTTAGTCCTGCTGCATTTGTCAACATGGTTATATCTTTTTAAAACACCCTCAGGTTCTGATTTACTAGTGTAATACCTTCAGTATTTTTTATTTTAGCTTTGGTGAATGAGTTTTATTTTCGCTTGATGTTGCATGCACATCTTTAGGAGAAAAATAAAGGAGGAAAAACAAAATGCAGGTTTGTTCATCTTTTACATTTTTTGGTTTTTGCTAACTTAACTACATTCAGTGAAAACGTATGAAGATATGACTTTGGAAGAGCTGGAGGATAATGAAGACGAATTTAATGAGGAAGATGAACGTGCTATTGAAATGTACAGGTTAGTGCCACCCAGAGGGACTGTTTGGTTTTTTGTGTGGCACTAAAATGTGTGTCTTTTGAAAAGTTAGATTTCTGCCTGAGATAGCTTTTGGGAAGGACTATACTTAAGTAGTAATATTGTGGATCTCAGTGAACTGGTCTTAGACTTTTGCCACATGGCAAATAAAGGATCTTTAAAAAGGATCTGGATCTTTATAAAGGTTACTGTCTGAAAGGTGTGTGTATATGTGTAAGATGTCGCTCTTTCTCCTTGTGCTGTGCAGGCAGCAAAGGCTGGCTGAGTGGAAAGCAACACAACTGAAGAATAAATTTGGAGAAGTTTTGGAGATCTCAGGAAAGGATTATGTTCAAGAAGTTACCAAAGCCGGTGAGGGCTTGTGGGTAATCTTGCACCTTTACAAACAAGGGTGAGCTGATCTTACACACTGTCCTTAATGTTAATTTGAATTTATGTCTTGGACATCTCAGGCTTAATCCACATTGGAGGTTTGTTGTTTTTGTTTTGTCATTTTTTTTTACTAGTGTGTTTTGTTGCTGATTTGCCCACACCTAATGTCTAAGTCTTCAGACTTTATTTATTTATTTTTTAAAGATTTTATTTATTTATTCATGAGAGACACACAGAGAGAGAGAGAGAGAGAGAGAGGCAGGGACACAGGCAGAGGGAGAAGCAGGCTCCATGCAGAGAGCCCAATGTGGGACTTGATCCCAGGTCTCCAGGATCACACCCTGGGTGGAAAGCAGACACTCAACCTCTGAGCCACCCAGGTGTCCCGTCTTCAGACTTTAAAATTAATATTTGTGACTAAAAAGAATGCTTTTGTTACATTGTAGCAATGAAGATTGCTTTTATTGAAAAAGAATTCCTATTTACTCTTCTGGAGAAACTCTGGCATTTCAGAATCCAATGTAGTGAGTCATTCTCATAGATGTCAGAGGTGACCTTTATAATAATTGTTCCAGGCCAAGTATTGTGGTGGCCCTCCACTATTTCTCACCTCCAGCCGTATTCTCCTACTGTGCACTTGTGTGAAAGTTTTTTTTTTTTTTAAAGCAGGAAATACTTTCTGACCTTTTTCACACCTTCTAAATCTTGAATGTTCTCTCATACAGATGGGCAAAACAATTATCTTTAACATTGAAGCTGTTTTTCTCACTTATTATTGAGTCAAATTAAATTGGATTTTGGATTTTGAGTCCTTCGTTTTCCCCGAACATACTAGAAAGTTTTTTTAAAAGATGTTAATTCATCGAGGCTGGAGTAGCAGAATCACTTATGAAGCTATGATGAGAGTTTACATAGGTAGAAGGGTAGTTGAGCTTTGCCCTATAGAAATGCAGAATTACAATTGCTTCTATTTCTGTTTTATAGAGTTCCTCTCTCATCATTGTTTCCCATTTCTCTTTTACAGGATTCCCCTCTGTGCCCTCATAAATCAACACTTCAGTGGACTTGCCAGGAAGTTTCCTGATGTCAAATTTATCAAAGCCATTTCAACAACCTGCATACCCAATTATCCTGATAGGAATCTGCCTACAATATTTGTTTACCTTGAAGGTGATATCAAGGCTCAATTTATTGGACCTCTGGTGTTTGGTGGCATGAATCTGACAATAGATGGTAAGAGCCTCTTTGTGAGATGGTCCAGGGCATATGAGGGATGACCAGTGCATGTTATAAATGATGAGAGGATGTTTCTGTTGAAAAGACATGTGTTGTGATGATTTGTCAAAGTTACCTTTGCCCCCTGTGAGTGAGTGATAAAAAGGAGGAAGCAGATTTACTCTCTCATTAGATAAGTCATTGGGGGGATGCCTGGGTGGCTTAGCGGTTGAGCATCTGCCTTTGGCTCAGGGCGTGATCCTCTGGTCCGGGGATCAAGTCCCGCATCAGGCTCCCTGTGAGGAGCCTGCTTCTCCTTTGCCTGTGTCTCTGCCTCTCTCTCTGTGTCTCTCATAAATAAATAAATAAAATCTTTGGGGGGAAAAAAAGAAGATGAGTCATTGGGGGCAGTTATAACAGCTCTCTAAGAATTCTGTTAAAAGAGCACACTGGGTTTTAATATTAATGTCTAATATCTTTTGTTTGTCCCTATAGTTGCATATGTTTTAAGTTATAGATCAAGATCTCAACATTCATTTTTTGTTTAATTCACATGAATATATTATTGAGAGATGCTTAAATATGTATATACATAAGTTGTATACATATATTGGTTATGTACGTGCATAGGTTATATGTATGTGTGAATACACACACATATACACACACACACCCCATTCATATTTTCTCAGTTGAATATCTTAGTGATTATTAAGTTAAAATTTTATTGAGTTCTACTTCTTTTTTTTTTTAATTTTTTTTTTAATTTTTATTTATTTATGATAGAGAGAGAGAGAGAGAGGCAGAGACACAGGCAGAGGGAGAAGCAGGCTCCATGCACCGGGAGCCCGATGTGGGATTCAATCCCGGGTCTCCAGGATCGCGCCCTGGGCCAAAGGCAGGGGCCAAACCGCTGCGCCACCCAGGGATCCCCGAGTTCTACTTCTTAACTCCTGAAGGATGTATCCTTTTATTCCTGAAGGATGTATCTTTTTTATTCCTTTCTACCTGTTATACGAGGTGTCAAAATATGTATATATTCAGGTTGTCTGGGTGGCTCAGTGGTTGAGTGGCTTCCTTCGGCTCAGAGTGTGATCCTGGGGTCCTGGGATCAGGTCCTGCAGGCTTTCCTTAGGGAGCCTGCTTTTCCCTCTGCCTATGTCTCTGCCTCCCTCTCTGTCTCTCATGAATATATAAATAAAATCTTTAACCAAAAAAAAAAAAAAATGTATATACTCATAACATGAAAGATAAAACTTAAGGCCTGAGGGTTTTCTCCTAAGTCACTCATTATTGAAATAACATGTCCACCTGTGCTTTAAAAACATGTTACGGTATGACTTTATATACCATTTTTTATAAACATATAAGGTGCTCAACTGGGATAAGTTTTAACATCTGTGCACATCTATATACAATGCGTGTTACAACAATTATGCATTATTCTAATGTTCAAAGGCATACTGCATTTCAAATTAAGTATATGTTTGCATCTTAGTCTGGTCTTTTGATATACCATGAGGGGAAAAGAGATGGGAATATGATAGTAGGTCAGTCTATATTTCTAGAAAAAGCCTTACCTGAAGATTAGTGAACTTACACTGATTACTGTGTGTAAATGAACAGTAACATTAATACATACACTGATATATATGTATGTTTAGGTGTATCTAAATATATTCTTGAGTCAAGAATTGGAATCAAGGTTTTTCTTTTTTTTTTTTTTTGTTCTAAAGAAATTTGCTGAATTTTCATAACATTCAACTCAGGTACTGAGGACTTTAAATACTGGTATTATTGATCTCCATGGAGCATTTTAATTAATAGAACTTAAATAAAATTGATTGTCACATTTTAATGGAGGTGTCTAATTAGCAGAGCATCACTGAAACCAGGCGGTTTGCTGTAGAGTGTCTCATGTAGTTCCTTACTTCTCTCTGGGTTCTTTTTTTTTTTTTTTTTTTTAATTTTTTATTTATTTATGATAGTCACACAGGGAGAGAGAGAGAGAGAGGCAGAGACACAGGCAGAGGGAGAAGCAGGCTCCATGCACCAGGAATGCGATGTGGGATTTGATCCCAGGTCTCCAGGATCGCGCCCTGGCCAAAGGCAGGCGCCAAACTGCTGCGCCACCCAGGGATCCCTCTGGGATCTTTTCTGCAGTGGAAAATATATCACTTGATTTCACTTCACAAGGTCTCACACCCATATGGAGTTTCATTGGATCCTAAGAGAGTGAAATACAGGAATTGAGGCTTTGGTTGCTGGTTCTTTATTTTCTTGGTATTGTTTTTATTACTTGGAGCAAATATATAAGTTCTAGGGTGTCATCATACATTTATCCTTTGACTCTAATAGATTGAGATACTGGAATGAGGCCTAAGAATTTCCTTTTGTTAACTAAAATTAGATTTAATGATTAGATTGCCAGCAGGACTGTGAAAAGTATTTCCTTTAAATGCTTCTTGCTGACTTCTTTCCTGGAAAATTGTGTGAGTTGAGAAACTAGTCATTAGAAGACAGGTTTAGTCTTTTTTATTTTAATTACCGTAGATTCAAATATATATAGTATCTCATTTGATCTCCTTTTCTAAAAAAAGTACAACTATTTTTTTTTCCTTCTTAAAGGTCTGATTTTTTTCCTTTCTAGGTGCCTTATAATTACAGCACTAAAATTGTTGTATGTTGCTGCATAGTTCTGCTTAGATAAAAACTGGCTTGATGGGCTTGAGGGTGAGGGTCCTGTGCTGACTGTCTTAGGTAATTTGGTTTTTCTTTATCATGTAGAGTTGGAGTGGAAACTGTCAGAGTCTGGAGCCATCAAGACAGACTTGGAGGAAAACCCTAAGAAACCAATTGAAGACACTTTGCTATCCTCAGTGCGGTGCTCCATTCCCACAAGAAGGGACAGCGATTCTGAGGATGACTAAGACTGTGGCCTTGGTAATGTGCCAGACTTCCTTGATGTGACAAATCATCTGGATTTTTTTAAAAAGGAAAAAATAGAAATTCTTTTCAGCTTTTAATTTTTTTTACAATTATGTTTCAAATCTCATAGATCTCAAAAATCATTATTGCTGAGAATTGTGTTACATTTCTTAGAACTCTCTTTTTAAATGAATAACCTTTCCATAAATAAATAAACAAACAAAACCCCAGCTATTGGTATGGCAGATGTCTAGGTTTTCCTTACTTATATTTTAAGCTATGAAACTGTCTGTTCACCATTTATCCACATAGAGCTACATAAGAGTGAATGTGAAGTGTTTTTTAATAATGTGACTAAATTATACAGTGGAAAAATTGCAAACTAAGCTTTATAGTTACATTATCATTTATTTTTGCTTTATAAGGATAGCAACAAAATTAACTAAGAAAAAATTGATAGGAAAAATCTTATTAGTGTTTGTCTTATTTAGAAGAAATAGGCAATAATTTTTATAAAACATTGTCTTAAAAAAATAAAAAATAAAACATTGTCTTTTCGAAAGAGTAACTGAAAGATTCCAGTTTCTTGCCATTTTTGGTTAAATGTTTTTTTCTAGTTAAAATAATTTTTGTCTCAGCGTGAGATGTCAGTTAATCCCAATTACTGTAAAAGACCACCTTAAATTTTTTTTGTGATAATAGCACATAAAATGATAAGTTATATCTCATCAGTAAAAAGCATCAAAGTATTTTCTAAAGTAGAATCCTCTTAGCCTTTAACACTTCTTGCCAAATTAACATTAACAGAAAAATTAGGGGAAGTGTTCTCTAATGTTTATGTTGAATGATGTAGTATTTAATCTGGGTTTGAATCTTAAAACTAAGAAGTATGGAAGGCCTAGAGTTCCTTCAGATTACATTACAAAATTTATTTTTGCTATAATTCAGAGTAACAAACAGCTGTGACCCATTTTTATCTGTCAGAAGTGTTTGTATTAGTGAATATTTGTTTTTCTACATATGAGAGCCAGTGCTGCTTTTAAAAATGTACTCATCTAACATTTACTTTGAAGGATCTTTCATGAAATTTTAATTGCAGGTTGATACAAGTGTGGTCAGTTCTTTCACTTGCATGGTAGTTCCATGGGTTTTGTGGGAGAGCTGCCTCCTCTGATTTTCTATTGTTAGCTGACATTAAAGTGAAATGTTGTGGGAAGAATAAAGGTGAAAATCTAGAGTGCTGCTTTTGACTGAGAGCTGCAATGCATACAGCTCTTGAGAGAACACTGCTTGAGCGTGGTGGGGGGCAGTGTCCACCGTGATGGAAAACAGCAGGCTTTATTCCACTGTGAAGCTCATGCAGGATGTACTTCTAAATGTTCACTGTGCCAATTTGATCTCTGTAAGTTTGAGAACTGCCTCATCATCCTGCCTCTCTGCTGGGCTAAGGCTTATAGTGTGAGCTCAACACCAGCTCTGGGGCCTCTGGATGTGGCTGGTGAGCCCTTTCTGGCCACATGGCACCCAGGCCCCAGGCAGCTATTTAGTCATGCTGGCTGAACTTGATTTAAATAGAAACATCTCTCTTCTAAAATCAGTATTGTGATTTAGAACCTGACCGGCAAATTTCTGTAAGTTAATTTTGGGAGACTTTGTTATTTACCACTAACTTTCTATTTCATGTGGAGCATTTGTGATGTGACAGGTGATACAATTTGATGCTTAAGCATTGAGCTTATCTAATTCCACAGCAGAAACACACAGTGATCAGGGAAGGCAAACAAAAAAGATACCTAGAGTCTGTCTTCCAGTGTTCGGAGGAAAGGATTATAGGAAGTACTAGGTAGCCCTTTTTTTTTAAAAAAAAAAAAAAAAAAAAAAGACTGTATTTACTTATTCGTGAGAGAGAGAGAGAGAGAGAGAGAGAGAGAGAGAGGGGCAGAGACACAGGCAGAGGGAGAAGCAGGCTCCATGCAGGGAGCCCAATGTGGGACTTGATCCCTGGACTCCAGGATCACGCCCTGGGCTGATGAAGGCAGGTGCTAAACTGCTGAGCCACCCAGGGTTCCCCAGGTAGTCCTTTCTTAAGTGATTGGTAAGAAATGGTTCAGGAAAATTGGGATAATAATTGGGAGAAGTGAAATAGAACAAGACTAATCAAATAAAATTGATTCTTTCTTATTTTCTTTATTTGTAGAGGAAGGAAAGGCTGTAGATGAGTTGTATACTCCTATCTTATTGCAAACTTGAATTTATATCCTCACTCTCCAAGGTTGCTGACCATGGCATCAGCAGATATCTACCACAGAGCTTCCAAGGTGGGTGGCTCAGAAATACTTCAGAAGAGATGTACTGCATATGAAAGGCACTTTAGGAGAGTTATGAAAAGAATGTTAAGGGTGTTCTTTATCACCGATGCCTAAATTTTTTTTTTTTGCCATTTGTTACCTCCAACTTTAGATTCAGTTTTCTTATGTAATGAGACCAGATTTTGACAAAGTGCTTTTCAAGTGTGACAGGCCAAATGTGTTGTGACGGTGTTGCCTACTTTAGAATCATGTTTCTATGAAATGATTTTCTCCTGTTTATGGAAACCAGTTTTTACTCATAAGTATAACCTTTTTGACAGGTGGCTTTCAACATGCATTTTTGGTACTGTTTACATTCACACAGCAGATGGTCTGTCTGCTGCACGCTGACCCCCTCCCACCACAACTCTGTGACCTCCATAGCAGACCTTGTCATGTGCACCCTATGAGGAAGCCCCTTGGCTTCCAGTCTTACCATCCCATACTGACAGAGTGGCCTGTCTTCTCCTTCTGTTCCATTTGGTCTCAAATGAGAATGTGTCTATTCTCCCAAGTTGAAACTCTCCTTCTGTGCTTTTGACCTTATTCTCTCCCACATTCTTCAGGACTTTGTTCCAGCAAATTATCCTCTTGATTTTAGTCTCTCCCTTGATGGGGAACCTCAGACAAGTGAGAATATTTAGGTTCTGTGGCAGAGACTACTACTTGCCTATCATATATCCAGGATTCTCCAATTCTACCCCAAGAGCAATAGGATCAGCTAAAAGATTAAACTTCCAGCCTTCCTGGAGCTATGGATTGCCAGATGGACGGAGGTGGGCAGAAGTTGGCTACAACAGATGCTTCTTCAGAGGGACAGACAAATGGCATGTGCCCTTTCTGGACTTAACCCCCTTCTGCTGTCTGACAGAAGTGTAGTTGAGGATGCAGCCTTCTTGGGCCAAGGGCTATCTTTATAGAGGCAAAGCTGTAAGGATAATATTCCTGATGACACCGTGGAGCCACTGTAAGCCAGTTCTGGACTGCCTTCTCCAGATTTCTGTGACTGGGAAAGAAGTGACTTCCATCCTGGTCTCTCTTAGTAGCCACTGACACATTTCCTGATAGAGTCACTCACCTACCCATCACCAAAGGGAACCTCAGCCATTCTAGCTTTCTGCTCACCACTTCCACATGGCTTGAGAAAACTGAAGAGCAGTCTAGAGTACCTACCTCTACTTCATCAGCATTGTCTTTCAGTAATGTCAGGAATTAGACTTTAGAGCTTTGCATTTCCAGTGTGTGAAGGACTAGATATTCTGAACAACTCATGTGATAATAACTCAAGATATTGGATAAAAGTATTTTTTAGTGTTCTAAATTGTTGCTGACAAGAAAGGAAGGCATTCTCAGAGGTCAAAAGCAGTTTAAATTATGGTACGTGTGGCTTCAAAACCTCTCCAAGTTCTTAAAGTGGTCCTAAAATGGTAATGCCTCTGAGCTCATTGCTAAAGCAACTGCATGGAAGTTCTTGCTGGAAGAACACAACTTTAACTTAGTCTTAAACACACTACAGATAAACCTTCAAAGGAACGTGAGTTCGTAGTCCTAAATCACAAATCCACAAATAAGGTATCCTGAATGAAAGCCAGCAGAACACAGATAATACAGTCAGACCTGCAAAGACTTAGGATAGTGAAATTTTCAGATATACAATATAAGATGAATACATTTAATATGTAATAAGTAAAGAATAAGAGTTTCTGGAGTGCTGGGATGGCTCAGTTAAGCCTCTGACTCTTCGTTTAACTCAGGTCACAATCTCAGGGTTGTGCAATGAGCCCCCTTAAATTGGGCTCTGCTAGTGGGGAGTCTCCTTCCCTCCTCTCTTTCCCTTTGCCCCTCTTCTAAAACACACACACACACACAACATTCTCAAATCTTAAATAGGAGTTGCTTAAATAAAAATTAATCCCTTGTCAAATAACCAGTGGAAGAGAAAATGAACTGGAAAGTAGAGCCAAATAATTACCCAGTAGGTAACACACAGAGAAAATTGGTAGAAATGTAAAACTTAGGAAAGATGTGGAGGAGAGACAGAAGATCTAACATATGTCTTAGAGTTTGGGATGGAGGGAATTGGAAACTGACAATATTTGAAAAGATAAAGACAGATTTTCTAGACGAATGAAAGATACCAACCTTCAGAAAGCTATACAAATCCCAAATGAGTTACATATATCTACACCTCTGTGTGTGTGTGTGTGTGTGTGTGTATAAAACTGTAGAATGTCAGATTTGTACAAGCAGTCATTGAGAACAGTCCTGTTACCCACAACAGAGTAGTAGTAGGACTTAACTGACTTAGCAGCAAGGACAGCCAGAAAGAAAAAACAGCACAAACTATTAACCAAGAATTAATACCCAGCAACACTGTATTTTAGGAATGAATATGAAATTTCCTACAGAATGAGTTTGTCACCAATAGACCCATCACTAAAGGAAGTTTAGAAGATGTCCAGTGAAGGATAATGATCTGATGAAAGTTCAGAGAGGTTTCACCAAGAAAGGATGGTGACCAAAATGTAGGTAAATCTGAACAAACACTTAATACAAATAATGCCTTATTTGTGATGTTAAGAGCAAGATGGAACTAAAAAACAGGACAAAATAGGGTGCAAGTAGAAAGCTCAATTGTAGTTTAAATGTTCTTAGGCCCTTAAAAAGTATTGGGGAGGTTGGTAAAGATATGCACACAAAAATATTTCAGGGTAATAGTAAAAGAAAATGAGGATGTAAATTTTAAAGTAGTGGGGGCTTGGGGTGGAGAGGGGCCTCAGTTAATTTAAAAGACCAAAATAAAGAATAAAAAGGAAAGGGCAGAGCCATAGGAAGTCCAAAATGCTGGAAATAAATCTTAACACAGTAGTCACAGTACATTTAAGTGGATAATACTCTTACTAGTCTTACCATCTGATCCACAAGTCATGCATGTAGCTGTTTAACCCACTGATGGGAAACATATACCCACACAAACATCTGCACACAAATGTTGCAGCAGCTTTATTTATAATCACCAAAACAACCAAAATGTCTGTGAATAGATGAATGGATAAACAAATTGTGATACATCAACAGAATGGAATGTTGTACAACAATAAGAAGAAATGAGCTACCAAGCCGCAAAAAACATGGATGCTAGGTGAAATAAGCCAGTCTGAAAAAGCTGTATACTCTACTATTCCCATTATATGGCATTCTGGAGAAAGTGAAATTATGGAAGGACTAAAAAGAACAGAGATTGCCAGAGGATTGGGGGAGGGTGGGAGGGTTGAACATGGAATTTTTAGGACAGGGAAGCTATTCTGAATGATATGATAATCGTGGCGATATGACATGCATTTACCAAAGCCCATAAACCGTTATAGCACAAAGAGTGAGTCTTAATGTATGCATAAAAATTAATTCATTTAGAGAGGAGATTCCTGGATGGAATGCAGGATGTGACAAAACAATCTAACTGTATTACAAATGTGTGAAACCACCTAATGGAATGGGTTTTGGGGAAGGATTCTGACCTAACCTTGGAAATGAGTCTGTAAGATGAAAGGCAAAAGTATCTGTGTATAAGCACCATGTTCCAGTTGATAGTTATTTGCATTGCAGTATGGGTTAACAATTCTGACACTGCTAGAATATGTAAAATTGAACAATTAAATACATGGATTGCAGATGGTGAGAACGAGGTTTCACTGTTAGCCTGTGAGGTTATAAATAGCAAGAAGAGGACGTTAAAATGATCCATGGAGTAAAGGATTAGAGTTGGAGACATCAGTATAAACTCCTGTTTAGCTTAATATAGATACAGATGATTATATATTTAGGTAGTGAACATACCCAGGCTAGTAAATACACTTTTTACATTGTTCATCAGTTGAAGAGGCATAAAAGCAATGACATCCCAGTAGCAAAGACCACATATGACCCTCAGATTACTGGTTTCTAATACCTTTCTCCAAAAGAGAACTAGGGCTCTTCAGAGAATGGCTGATTCTAAAACTGTAACAGAAAATATGTAAGATTAGCCTGGAGCATCTTGTAGCACCAAAGAAAGTAAAGTGTAAGTGTTAAAAAGGGGCATCTGGGTGGCTCAGTCAGTTAAGTAGTTGGGTTTGGATCATGATCCCAGAGGGTCCTGGGATAGAGCCCTGAGTTGGGTTCCCTACTCAGTGGGAAGTCTGCTTCTCCCTCTCCCTCTGACCTTCCCCCCTGTTTGTGCTCTTATGCTATCCTTTCTCAAATGAATAAATAAAAAAATTTTTTGGTAAATTTATTTATTTTTTTTTGGTGTTCAATTTGCCAACATATAGAATATCACCCAGTGCTTAAAAAATCTTAAAAAAAAAAAAAAAACCCAAGCACTGCAATCAGAGGAATATGTCAAAAGAATGAAGGAGCCAATTAAAAGATCTGATGGCTAAAGCTGGAACCCTTTGAACAACAAAATAAACATTGGATTATAACCCAAAGTGTAAAGTAATCCATGAGTCCGTGCTGATAAATGATTGAATACATAAATGGGGAAGAAGAGACCATTTCTCATACAGAATACTAAGTAATTTACATAGATACTCTGGACTTAAGATATTCTACCTTTAAGCATGGATTGCACATAGCGATTTCCTTCCAAAGTTTATAATATGGAAAGGCAAGTGGGAAGAGCAACCTTATAGAGACAAACACTATCTCGGGTAGGTGATCATGGTCAAAGTCAACAGTGATAAGTCATTTATTGTTATGGACTCTGGATAGGATACCATGAAAATAATACTTTACTTCTTTGGTCTTCTTTACAAATAATCTGGCAAATCCCAACTGAGGAACATTCTACAAAATAGCTGACCAGAATTCTTCAAAACTATTAAGGTCATTACAGACAAAAATCTGAAAAACTGACAGCCAAGAGGTGCCTGAGAAGACAGGACTCCTAGATGTAATGTGGTGTCCCGGATTGGATTGTAGAACAGAAATAGAATAGTAGCTAAAAACAAAAGAATTCTGAATAAAATACAGACTTTATGAATGATTGTAAATGATTATCAGTATTGATTTGGTAATTGTAACAGATGTACCATACACACATAATATGTGATGGGGAAACTGGGTATGGGTTATTTGGGAAATCTGTACTGTATTCTTAATTTCTCTGTAAATCTAAAAACTATACCCAAAAAATAAAGTTTATTTTAAAAATATGGTGGCAAATGAATTACAGCAAAATGGAAATTGAAACTACTGGAAGGAAGGTCGTGTTCAGTTCTTGACTGTCATATGTCTGTAATAAAAAGCACAAGTTTCTTAGTTTGGATCCACCCAAATGCAGAACCTGAGCCAAGGACTTGAGTACAGAATTTGAGAGGAGATCCCAGGGTTCAGGAGGCAGGGACCTGAGAGAGAGAGAGAGAGAGGGGCAGGGAAGGGGAAAGACCAGTAAAAGACTGAGTATCAGTTCAGTGCTGCAGGTAGGCAGTAGAAACTCAATCCCTTTAGGACCTCAAAGAAGCATCCAGTTGTCCACCCACTGACAGGAGCCTGAGTTGTTTATTTCCCAATCCTGCTTGCCCTTGAACGCTGCTTCCAGAGGAGTTAACTCCCCTGCACTTCTTGAGTGTGCACGCACAAGGACTGAGCAAGTGTCTGTGCCTGGGAGGCAAGCTGGGGCAGACAAACACAGTGGTGTGCCTTTTAGGAGGGATGTTGGTGGTCCAAGATGAATCAGATCTTGCATGGAAGTTGGTCCTTTTTCATATATTTGAAAGAGCTTCCTTCAACATTCAGACATAGAGTCTTGTCACATAATAGTCTTGTACATAGATGAATAGGGAAATAGAAGCAAAACGCATTTAGGTGAAGGCATTCCTAAAATGGCCTGAGTCCAGCTCTGACATTCCGCCAGGTCTGAGTTGGCATTTCTTGATCCAGCCAGAAGGTGGCGAGCAATAATAGCGTGATCACTGAGGCCACTTGCCTGGCCAAGAGCACCTGCAAGATGCACCCTGCCCCCAGGGATGTTAAAAATGAGGGGGAACATGTGCTTGGCATTGGTGAGATGAGGTCGTTATATCTCACAGTAGATTATTTTAACTTGACCTTTCTAGCTTTTAGGTTTGAGAGCAGATTATTAACTCACTCTCTTTATTGACATTTATCATTTTTCTCTTTTTAAAAATTTTATTTATTTGTTTGAGAGGAAGAGAGTGAGCATGAGCCAGGGGACAGAAGGAGAGGTAAGAGCAGGTTCCCCACTGAGCAGGGAGCCCAACACGGGGCTCGGTCACAGGACCCAGGGACCATGACCTGAGCTGAAAGCAGTTGCTTAAGCTCAGGTCACCCAGGTGCCTCTGACTTTTAAAATACTGAAAATATGAACTTCCTAATAGGAAAAATGCTGCTACTATTCCTTACACACTGATTAAAGCAAATACAATTTTTCTTAATTAAAAACTAGTACTGTTTTTGAGAGTATCTTTCTCTTAGAGAATTCTTTCTCTAAGAATTCCCTTAGATGAAAAAATTTTAAAGAAGCATTTAAAAATACATATATATTTCATAAGGCTTCTGGGTGGCTCAGTCAGTTAAATGTCCAACTCTTGATTTTGACTCAGGTCATGATCCCAGTCATGAGATCGAGCCCCTGTGCACAGCACAGTCAGTCCCCCTGCCTTTGCGCCTCCCCCTGCTCATGCTTTCTCTCTCTCTCTCTCTCTCAAATAAAATCTTAAAAAATACATATGTATGTCATAAAAAGTTGTAGTTAGTTAACAAATCAATCCTTTGCCTTTTAGAAGATGTTATATGAAAGAAAAAATAACTTGCAAGTTTTTGTTTGATCCTGGGATTTGAGTATCCAGGTGAAATAGTATAGTATGTGTGCGCGTGCACACACACACACACACACACACACACACTAACACAAGCTATACTGTTCTGGACTATACTGTAACTGCAGTAACCAAATCAAAGATTGGTCAACCCCAGGTCATCCTCCATATTGACTCTCGGTCCCAAAGGTTTTCTGATTCTGTGTTGGTTTCCCAATGCTACTGGGGAAAAAATGTGAGAAGTACAGTACGCTTGGCAGTTATTTTTCATAGTGTAAATTAATGCAGTTCCCCAACTGCACTGAGGCGCCTGGTTTCCCACAGCAAGTTCACAGGAATGGGATATTCTGTTTTCAAGGGAAGCACAGCAGTGCTGCAATTTATTGAACATCGCAGGAAATACTAGCTCCAGGTAGTACACATGAAGCATTAGCTTGTACTGCATTTCTTTTGATGATGTCATATCTTTCCAAAGCAGGGTTTTAGCAGTTGCTGTGATAAAAGCAGGTACAGCTCAAAAACCAACATGGAGCAGGGGATGAGGGTGACAGCATCTGATCAAATTTCAAGGTTGGAGAAAGTGCAGAGCCCAACAGTCACTCACATCACATTAATAAGAAAGTAAGTATATTATTTTTCATTCAATGCTCATATTTTTCTAAACAGCTAAAGTGTTTAGAACATAAATTCTTATTAAGTTGTTTGGCCTTAAATACTGAATAAAAGAAATGATTAGATATTTCCTTTATTAGGGGTGCAGTGAAAAAATGACTGAACCATGAACCAATGGAAATTTAGGAATCTCAATTAATAAATTGGTACTCTGGTTTGTAATTAAGTCTGAAATCATGTTGGTTGATTCAGCTCCATCCTTGACACTTGATTACCTTTGGGTCAACTCAACAAAGGATATTCTTGACTGTATCACGATGAGTACCATACCCTGAAACCTGGGGTGACTCCAAATTACCCCAGAAGATCTGATCTTCAGATCAGATGAGTACCATACCCTGAAACCTGGGGTGACTCCAAATTACCCCAGAAGATCTGATCTTCATGGAGCAGATATCTTTTTCTTTACTATCACCTGCAGCAGAGCTGGTGGCTTGTCATGGTGCTTTGGGTTTTCTCGTGTGTAAAAAGGATCCAAGTAATATGGTTATCATCTTACCATTAAGCCAAGATTTGTAAAGTACCTAGAACAGTTTGCTGATGTTTTCTTGTTGTCGATGTAACAATAACAGTAGTCATGATTGACATCATTATGGTCATCCTCACCAACATCCTGTTGGGTTTTGTTAAGCTTTGAGGGTTTGGCATCCTGACAAGTTTGCTCACTTGAGATTGGTTGCTGGGTCCTAATAACTTGCAATTATTTAAACGACCTAGAAACTCTTAAGGTAAAGCTCGTCAGTACAGTTTGGGAAGAATCTGAAATTATATCTTTTAACTTTCTTATTTGGGGAATTTTGGAGAATTTTCTTTCCTTTTATATTTCCACCATTGAATAATTCTCCTTCTATAATCTACTTCTTTTTTCCTTTTCTCCTGTGCTCTTTTACATTTTCTTATGTTAGGAAATACCCATCTCTCTCTCTCTCTCTCTCTCTCTCTCTCTCTCTCTATTATCCTTTATGTTTTTGGAGTCCTAGCAAGTAAGTTTTAGTATAAAGCATTGGAGAATTTTATATTCTTACTTACATTGTGGTATTTATCACTTTCCAAGACAGTCTCCTCCATGTGGATTAAATGCTGTGTCTTTGCATTGACTTTTGTCTCTCTTAAGTCTCTACTACATATTGGTCAATGGGGCTATCTCAGACAATTTCTCAGCCTTCTTAATGGATATACCCTCTAAATTACATGAATGGCATTAAAATGGAAAGAGGGAGTTTAAACCACATCAGGCCATGTATTGGGCTATGTAGCATTTGGGCCATTCCTCTTCTCTCTTAGGATTCTAAAATTCTTTTAGAATAATGTATAGCTTGTAGCAGCACGTGATCACCTTCAGAGACAGTAGGACAATTGCTGCTGGGGTTCAAGGCACATTTTCTGTTTTTCATTGTGTTAGAATGAGTATGAGAGAGAAAATAGAATCAAACAGGAGCAGGACATGAAGCAGAATGAAAGCTCTGTGAACTTGAGAACTCCCTCCCAGGCTTCTTGTTTAATCTCTCCAGGCTTGCCATGGCAGATCTTGATGCTAATATTCCTGGCAGCAAGAGGTCTTGGGAGAATGAACTTACAGTGTTAGTGGACATGTTTGTATGCTTGTCAGTGAATAGTGGAGGGGGAGGGGTGGGGTCTCTTCAAAATGAATTGTAAATTGTATAGGATCTGCCTCTAATGAGTTTGTAATATGTGGCTTATGTCACATAGGTGCTATTCCCACCTTTTCCCAGTGTCCACTTATATCTGTGATCTCCCATAGTTCTTACCTTAAACCCAGTAGGCATATAGTTTAAGGAAAGAAAAAAGGAAGAGTGAGGGTAAAGAGGGAGAGATTGAGGGAGGGAAGGAAAGATGGAAAAGGAGAGGGGTGGGATAGCAGGGAGGGGAGAGGAGGGAAGAGCCTGAGAAGTTGGTTGGCAATTACTTTTAAGTTTGCAAATAGGACAGTAGGTGGGTAAGGGAAGCTATGCCTCTTTTATCCAGGGCTTTTATTTGTTTGAAAAGGTTCAACCAAAGGGAATGTTTTGTTCATTTTTGATTGATACCTAGAGCAGAGGAGACATCTGCACAGAATTTTTGCATGAGCTAATGGCACCACAATCAGTTTGACCCCATGGTTTTAGGAAAAACTCTTAAATGGCAGAAGTAGAGTTTAGGAAAGAGAGTTTCTGTTAAAATACCACAAAGCATTATCCTTTATTGATCAGAATTTGCTAGCGGGTGGGTATAAATGTTTACAGAAGCAAAGAAATCCACTGCCTAAAAGCTCCAAAGGGCTCTTGAAGGCCATTGTCATGCAGTGTCCTCTTTTTGAGACAGCAGGCCTGCTGAGTAAGCGCACAAGAATTCAAGGAACTCAATGTGTACCCAAATAAAATGACTGCTGAGCAAAGGCTTGCAGCCGGAGAAGTGATCTCTGGCTGCATGTGTGGCTGCAGCAATGTAAATTAGCCCCTGCCTGGGGCCTGAGAAAAATCAGGTCAGGACCAGGAGTCACCGTGAGGTCGGTCTGAAAGATGCATAATGAACTTCTCCTTTCCTCAAGACAAAGCATCTATTAGTGCTTTCTTGAGGTGTACAAAATAGATGGGTTTCTCTGGAGCAAAATAAGTGGGTTTCCCTGGAGCATCTGATGGTATCTTAGCAAGGTAAGGCATAAGGGAAGAAAGGATACTCAGTGGATGCTGGGGCCTATAGTGTAGGTAGAGTTGATGCATCAAGTCTCCAAAGATTTATGCAGAACCTAAGCACCTACTAGGTGGTTTAAAAATACACATTCTGAGCTAAATCACCTCAGTTTGAATGGTACGTGGTAGCTGTGCAACTTTGGGAAGGGTTACTTAACTTTTCTGAGCTTTAGTTTCCTTAACTGTAAAATACAGACAATAATAGCATAGGCCTCCCAGGGCTGCTATAAAGGTTAATATGATAATACAAATTAATATTTGTATCTTGCTTAGGACAGGGCCTCACATAGAGTAGGTACTAGGTAAGTGTTTATTATATGAATTCATACCTCAGATAATGGAGTTCCAATTGCTGCTGCTTCCCACCAACCTACCACAAATCTAGTGACATAAACAACCACCCTTTTATTATGCTCACAAATTCTGTGAATCAATACCATGGTGGTGGTCACAGCTTGCCTTTGCTCCATGATGTTGGTCAATGAGGAAGACTCAAGATGCTGGGAGGGACTCAGGTGGCTGGAGCTTCTTCGCTCACATGTCTGGGGCCAGACAGGGATAGCTTGAAGTTTGGGTTCAGCTGGAGCACCTACACATGTCTTGGTCATAGCCCAGCTTTGTACATCCTAATAGCTGGGTTCTGGTTCTGTGGGTTCCAGCATGTGAAGACAGCTAGAAGGAAGGGAGGTAGCTTTTTGTAACCTAACCCCAGACATCACAGGGATTCACTCTCATTACATTGTACTGGTTGAAACTAGCCAGCTAAGAATTAGGGGCAGGTGATATAGACTCTACCTTTTCATGGTACATAATGGGACCATGGATGGAGAGCCCCAACAGCCCCATTAGCTTTGGTAGACCCAAGTGCATTGCTCAAGTGGGCAGAACTGTCACCTGGGATTCTTCCAGAAGAGCGAAAGCCCCGGGTTGACTTTCATCACTCCCCCTGGGTGGGCCTCACCGAACGGAATCTAAGAATCAGTGCCCCTTTCGGTAGGGATTGTGGTGCAGGACTTTCAAGTGACTTTCAAGGCCACAAAGACAGGATCAGAAACTTGTTCTCCATTTCCTACCTTCTAGCACAGTGGCTGGCATATCCCATCACCTGGATTTAGTGCTGAGTTGCGATTCTTATTTCACTGAGGTTGCCTCTGCTCCGTTGTTTTAATTACAGGCTGTTATTTCATTTAAAAAATCAGCAATAGGATTAAGGGTACTGTCATTTTAAAAGCCAGACTCCTGGCCTGAAAACACGTCAGTGAATCAGAGGACAAATGTTCCCATTGTGCTGGTTAAAAATAGGAGCTATGGAAAAAGTGACAGAATGAGATGAATGCCATTAAAGTGTAATTACATTTACTGTAAATGTGAGCCTTGGGAAGAGTCTATTCTAGGCAGAGAAGCTGTACCAGATCCTGGAACGTGGAAAACCCAAGGCCTCTGCTGATAACTGCTTTTATGTTTTGAATTTTTATAGTGTGTATAGTTACAGATTGATCTTACTGTCCGTTAGCCTTGTTAGGGGTATTAGAAAGAACTACGTCACTTCAAAGGAAAGTAAGAACCATATAGTTCACCTTGAATCTCAGAATGTGGGTTTCCCATTGTTCTCACAAGGTGATGTTTCTATGTATCTATATTTTATATATCTATCAATCTGTATGCCTATGTGTTTCTGTACGTCTATCTCCTGCCTCAGCAGTCAAGTGTAGTAGCTGGATTGGACATATTTGAAATATAGGGTTTAATTGTTTGTTTGCTTATGAAGATAGTTCCTGTTTTTCTGATTTTAAAACAATGTATTCTTGCCATGTATAAATATTAAAAATATACAAAAAAGTAAACTATTATAAACACGTAGGTAAGTTTTAATGAACATCCTTTCTAGTCACAGTGTTTGGATTTAGAGCTGGTTCTGACATTTTTGTTGCTGTTGTTAAAGCTTATTCGGGACATATTTTAGTGATAAGATAGCATTACATCTTGATGTCTGGTGGCTAACTGGTGTTCTATAGGGTCAGTATACCATAGCTGATGTATTTAGTGATGACACTAGGTGTCATAATGAGCCAAGTGTTAATTTGGTCCATAGCTAAAAATTATTCCCTCACATAATTGAAAGACAAATGGTATCAAGTTTATATATATATAAAATATTATATATAATATATATAATTATTATAATATTATATAATATATATATATTATATAAGCTTGATTGGAGAAGTAGAAGGAAAAAAATGGCTGAAGGAAACAGAGACTAAAAATCAGGACTGGGTTCTCTTTCTCAGTCTCCTTCCCTAGCATCCTTCCTCCAGTAGGAGGAGGCATAATGGGAGCCAGAGTGGTTTGAGGTAGTAACTTTCCAGGAATGTTGGCTGAAGCCAAAAATAATATTGGGACAATACCCTGAAACTTGGAACCCAAGTTAGCTTTAAAGAGAATGATAAACAGGATGATGTTACAACGTAGCTCAGGTAATAGGGTTTGCATTTCTCTCAGAAGCTGCTCTTCTCCACACTGGGTCCATGGCCATTGGAGCTTCAGTGTCCTTCATTTCTCCCTAGGATGGTATAACATTAATGACAATACTGACTCTCTGTGGTGGTGAGCAGCACTTGATGCCTCAGGCCTAAAACCCCTCAAGAGTAGGTACTCACCAGCTTCTAAATGTCCCCTGCACTCACATGGTCCCTGGCACATAGCTGGCACTCAGAAGGCCTTTGCTGGAACAAAAGGAAATGTATTTAGGGTAATTATGCAGATTCTGTTGGGTCTGCAATGGAGACTAGTCACCACTAGGTGTCATAATGAGTCAAGCAAAAATTTGGGCTCAAAGCTAAAAATTACGCTTTTCCTGTATTCATTCTTATGCATGCATGCATTTACTTTTTCAGCAACCATGTGTTGAGTGTTTACTGCATGCCATGCACTTTGCGGTATTGGAAATCATGCCATCACTGAGCTCCTGGACCTGGTTGGCAAGAAAACCACAGTAGGTGCTGAGACAGGGGTAGAAACCAAACCCTGTGAAGACACACAGCCTGATTTTGCTTGAGTAAGGTGAGTGGCTTCTGAGAGAGATGGCTTTGAAAATGAGTTTTGAAGGATAAGGACAGGTAAGAAGTTCAATTCATTATTTCAAAAATACTTTCTTTTGGGGAATTCAGGGCAGAAGGGTGACCTCAAAGCTGGTCCAGGTTTTATTCTTGTTGAGGACTGAGCTTTTGAGCTTATCAGAAATTTTTGGCAGAGGTATGCTTTTAGTTCCTTTTTACTGTCTAGATGTATGTTGCAGCTCAAAGTTAAGA
This sequence comes from Vulpes vulpes, assembly GCF_048418805.1. NCBI lineage: Eukaryota > Metazoa > Chordata > Mammalia > Carnivora > Canidae > Vulpes > Vulpes vulpes. The sequence continues at coordinate 70,672,763 of NC_132795.1, read as the reverse complement.
TTTCTAAGTTTTCACACTATCAATAAGACTACATGAAAGTTCTCCTCATTGGGCCCTAATCATTATCAGGAAACAGTGAAAGTTGGCTGGTTTGGAGAGAGTTGTGTGGTCAGCCGGCTCAGGCTGGGGCCTGGTGTTAGTACTGGGCTAGGCCAGGATCCCGGTCAGGGACCCGGTAACCTGCAGTGGGACTTATCTAGGGCCTTGGTCCTGCCAAAGATTGACACTGTGTTGGATGAAAACAGAAGGTGCTTGGTAACACTGAGGCCTGGGGCTTAGGCCTAAACCCCAAAGCAGTTAAGTTCATTCCTGGGGACCCTGTGTCAGTGAGAGAGAGAAGTCTCCAGACCATCCCACCTTCCTCCAGGTGTATCTCAAGCCTGAGTGTCTGTGACAGGATATAGCTCAGTCTGCTGGTGAGACCCATCTACCTTTCCTAGATACAGGCTGACTCCTTTGTGATGGAGGGAGCCTGCTTATATTCCATTCCCAGCACCTGAACCCCACACTGGGTTCCTGCAAGCAGAGCTTTTGGCCAGAGCCATGAGAGCTCCCAATCTAGATTGTTCCCAACAAGATGGTTGCCCAGGCTGTGTGTGAACCTTTTTGGTAACAGGGAACTTGCCAAGACAGCCCATTCTATTCAGTACACATGTTCTTTTTTTAAGTTGTGGTAAGATACACATAACATAACATTTACTATTTTTTAAGTATACAGATCTGTGGATTAAGTACATTCACATTGTTGTGTAATCATCACCACAGTCCATCTCCAGAACTTTTGTCTTCCCAAATTGGAATTCTATGTTCATTAAACACTGCCTCCCCATACCCCCTCCACCTAGCCCCTGGCAACCACCATTCTGCTTTGTGTCTTTATGGCGTGACTATTCTAGTATCTCAGGTGAGTAGAATCATACATGTTCTTTTGTGCCTGGCTTATTTCACCTAGCATAAGTTTCATCCATATTGTAGCACGGGTCAGAATTTCTTGCTTTCTAAGACTGAATAATATTCCATGGTATATATAGACCACATTTTCTTTATCCATTCCTTTGTCAGTAGATACTTGGGTTGCTTTCACTTTTGGCTACTGGGAATAATGCTGTTATGAATATTGGTGTACATATATCTGTTTGAGTCTCTGTTTTCAGTTCTTTTTTTTTTTTTAAAGATTTTATTCATTTATTCATGAGAGACACAGAGAGGCAGAGACACAGGCAGAGGGAGAAGCAGGCCCGTTGTGGGGAGCCCGACACAGGACTTGATCCAGGGACTCCAAGACCATGTTCTAAGCCTATGGCAGGTGCTCAACCACTGAGCCACCCAGGCATCCCTATTTTCAGTTCTTTTGAATATATACCCAAAAGTGGAACTGCTGGGTTATATCATAATTATATATTTAATTTTAGGAGTAAATGCCATCCCATTTTCCACAGCGGCTGTACCATTTCACATTCCCCCCCAAAGCAAGAAGTAAGGATTACATTTTCTTCACATCCTCACAACACTTGTTATTTTCAGTTGTGCAAATCGTTCTTTTAACTGAGCCCAGATCCAGTACCCTCCACCTTCTCCTACCATTGCTCCAGGTTGTGAGCTACCTAGGCTAAATCTGCTCTTCATGCTGTAAGAACGCCATTCGTGTGTTACTGGAAAGTGCTCCAGATGGTCTGTGTTCCTGGAAGGTCCCTCAGGACTGGGGACAGATAGCTCGATGTAATCTGATCCTCACAGAGTGATGGAGGACTATAGCTTCCTTTGTCCTGGGCGTTTTGCTTATGTTTTTGCAACGTTTGCATTTGTTTTGCCAATAGCCTGGCACCTGCTGGCTCATATGGATCTGTATCAATTAAGATATCCAGGCCTTTTGAATAGGAGCAGTTGTTAGACCAGGTAACTCCCAAACCCACTTCATAAAATTTGATTCCTTGTACTTTATGAAGCAATTCTGACATGCACAGAGGTACATAGGTAACAAGTGTTACATTTGTGTAAACTTTGAGGCATGGTAATCAAATGAATGCTCGTGAAATTGCCATCAATACGAGAACTATAATATTACCAATACATTTGAAACTACTGTGTGCTTCTTCCCTGTCCTATATCCATTTCACTCTCAGAAGTTGCCTGAGTATTTTTTTTTCATTATTTTGCTCATTTAAAAGTAGCTGCTCTATGTCTATATGTATCATTTAACAACATATCATACTGTTTTACTGGTTTTTAAGCTTTGTAAATATGTTGTCTATTGCAACTTCTTTTCCCACTGAAGTTTGTGTTTCTGAGGTTCAGCCGTGTAATTGTGTGTGGTTAGAATTCACTCATTTTTATTGCAGTGTCCTATTCATTTGTATGTTTCTACCACATTTTGCTTACTTATCCTATTTTATCAATGAGCATGTAGGTTATTTCCAGTTTGCAGCTGTTGCAAACAGTGCTGCAGCTAGGTACCTATCTATTTCTTCGCAACTCCAAATCCACGCATCTCTGCCTTGCTTTGAGATGCTGGAGCTGGACCCTGTAAACATTTTCTTGTTGTTGTTACATTTGTCAGTAGATGGTTCTGGAAATACATTGGAGAAGGAAGAGGCTCCTACTCTTGTTGCAGGTGCTTTCTCCTTTCTAGCCCCTATGGCATAGTTGCCAGTGGCGTGTGTGACACCCTGGGGCTCTTACCTTCCACCAAGATATCCTCACACCCTGGGAGGCATCCTGCTTTCCAGCCTTGGCCCAGGCTGTGTACTAGAAGTGGCTCAGAAAACCCCATGAACACCATCTCCCTGAGGTCTGAGACCCAGCCAAGTTGGCTCCTTGCTTGGAGTTCTCGCTTAGCCCTACAGTATTCTTTAGAGCTTTTTTATCCCTTCTCAGTAGTAAATCTCTTGTTACTAGTTAATACACTTCTATGTTGCACTTTTCCTGTTCAAATTACTGATGTGCTTTCTGTCTCCTGTTTGTACCCTGAGTGATAGAATTCGCACATGGATTCTTTGGTGCCTGAGGACTAAGGGAGGGAGACCGTAGCTGGTGATGGTGGATGTGGGGTCCCAGTGTACATGGTGTCAGACTGGCTCATCTCACTGCCTCTGTGCCCTTGGAGCTGGTAGCTGGTACCATCAGGCTGGCTTTGAGCTTCAGCCTCAAGAAATACAGGCTTATTGTTTGTTGGTTTTAAACCTCAGTCGCTACTATAAAATCATCCTCCAAAAATGATTGTTTTCAATTTCCAACTTTTAAAAATACCCTCATCTGTTGCTAATATATGAGATTCACAACTCACTGAATTGTTGTGGTCAGTCGGTGGAATTCTGGAAGCATTAGCCAGGGTGGCCCAGCCATGCTCAGTTTTCATCATCATTTGAACAATGCTCTACTCAGTCTCACTGCCTGCCACAGTCAAGAGAGGAGAGAGGATTTCCAAATAGTCTTTTCTTGTAGGAAACCCAGGGAAATGATCTCTTGGACAGAAATCTCCTCTCACTTTGCTTGGGGTTAGGAGCTCTGATGTCACCAGCTGCTCTTGAAGCCTTTTTTCATCCAAATTTTTGTTCCTTGTCAGCATAAGTACCCAGACAGCTTACATATAGCCCAAAATCCTTTTAGAAATTAGCTCCAGCACCCAGGCTCTGATGTCTGACAGATCTGAATTTGTATCTTAGCTTTGCCCTTTCTACCTGAACTGGTTGCTTTGCTTTCTGAGTCCTCATTTCCCTAGAGCAGAGATAATAACAGGGCCAACTTTCTAGATAAGGGTGAGGATACAAGACAATGAATGTAAAATGCTTGTGGGGCATTGTGTCTGGTTTGACTATGGAGGTGTGGGGTGGGTGGGTAGGTGTTGAGTGCCCAGTGTCCAGCATCCAGGAACGGAATTTGACTAGTTGGGAAAACAGGCTTTTTTTTTTTTCCAAATTATCTTTTATTTATACAAAAAGGGCATGTTTAGCAAAAGACACTGAAAAAAAAGTCGCTATGGCCCAGGAGACAAGGCAGGGAGGTGACAGGCCTAGGGAGGCCTTGCTAGGGGAGGAGTCTGGGAAAGGTGGTGACAAGTCCTGGGTGGTGGGGGCCACAGAAAGGAGCAAGCTCCAGTTGGATCAACACTGTTGGCAGGTCATGGGTGGGACTCACAGTGACCTCGCTGCTAACTCTTGAAAGAGTCCCAGTCAAGTACTGTTGGCTGGATTGACTTACTTCCCCTGGTTCCTGGAGGGCACCCACCAAGGGACACAGGACAGGAAGCCCAGGTTGGGAAGTGCAACTCGAGGTGAAGGCCAGGCAGAAGCAGGTGCTCTGCAGTGGCCAGGAAAGGCACCAGGTATAGTTCTGTCAATGAATTCTTTTTTCATTAACATTTTCATTGAAAAAAAGAAAGAAAAACTTTTCAACCTAGGCACATGCCTAGATTTGTTCAAAGTGGACAGTAAGGGCATTTTATTGTTCATTCTGCTTTTCCATATGTTTGTAAGATTTTGCAATAATATAATACAAAGTTATCTGCCACAACAAAAGAAAGATTCTTTTGAAAATTTGTTAGTCATTTTCATCTTTCATGATAAATTCAATGAAACTGAATTTGTTAGTCATTTTCATTTTTTCATGATAAATTCAGTGAAACTGAATTTAATGCTTTTGCTTTTTAAAAAGCTATGTATTAAAATGCCATTTTACATGATTATTTCCAGAAATCTGTTCTTCTGCATGTAGATTTGGGTAACCTCTGGTATAACATTCACACACACACACACACACACACACACACACGCACACACACACTTTTTTTTTGTATATTTTTTTTATTGGAGTTTGATTGTCAACATATAGTATAACACACAGTGCTCATCCCGTCAAGTGCCCCCCTCAGTGCCTGTCACTCAGTCACCCCAACCCCCCACCCCCACCCCCACCCACCTCCCCTTCTACCACCCCTTGTTCATTTCCCAGAGTTAGGAGTCTCTCTTGTTCTGTCATCCTCACTGATATTTTCACTCATTTTCTCTCCTTTCTCATTTATTCCCTTTCACTATTTTTTATATTCCCCAAATGAATGAGTCCATATAATGTTTGTCCTTCTCCGATTGACTTACTTCACTCAGCATAATACCTTCCAGTTCCATCTACGTCGAAGCAAATGGTGGGTATTTGTCATTTCTAATGGCTCAGTAATATTCCGTTGTATACATAAACCACATCTTCTTTATCCATTCATCTTTCGATGGACACTGAGGCTCCTTCCATAGTTTGGCTATTGCGGATATTGCTGCTACAAACATTGGGGTGCAGGTGTCCCAGTGTTTCACTGCATCTCTATCTTTGGGGGTAAATCCCCAGCAGTGCAATTGCTGGGTCATAGGGTAGCTCTATGTTTAACTCTTTGAGGAACCTCCACACAGTTTTCCAGAGTGGCTGCACCAGTTCACATTCTCACCAACAGTGCAAGAGGGTTCTGCTTTCTCCACATCCTCTCCAATATTTGTTGTTTCCTGTCTTGTTAATTTTCCCCATTCCCACTGGTGTGAGTGGTATCTCACTGTGGTTTTGATTTGTATTTCCCTGATGGCCAGTGATGCAAAGCATTTTCTCATGTGCTTGTTAGCCACGTCTATGTCTTCTTTGGTGAAATTTCTGTTCATGTCTTTTGCCCATTTCATGATTGGATTGTTTGTTTCTTTGCTGTTGAGTTTAATAAGTTCTTTTTTTATATTTATATTTTTATTTTTATTTTTTAGGGTGGAAAACATGTCCTCTTATTTTGGCATTCTTTTTTTAAATTAATTAATTAATTTTTTAAAATAATAAATTTATTTTTTATTGGTGTTCAATTTGCCAACATACAGTATAACACTCAGTGCTCATCCCGTCAAGTGCCCCCCTCAGTGCTCATCACCCATTCACCCCCCACCCCCCGCCCTCCTCCCCTTCCACCATCCCTAGTTCGTTTCCCAGAGTTAGGAGTCTTCATGTTCTGTCTCTCTTTCTGATATTTCCCACCCATTTCTTCTCCCTTCCCTTCTATTCCCTTTCACTATTATTTATGAATGAGACCATATAATGTTTGTCCTTCTCCGATTGACTTATTTCACTCAGCATAATACCCTCCAGTTCCATCCACATCGAAGCAAATGTGGGTATTTGTCATTTCTAATGGCTGAGTAATATTCCATTGTATACATAAACCACATCTTCTTTATCCATTCATCTTTCGATGGACACCGAGGCTCCTTCCACAGTTTGGCTATTGTGGACATTGCTGTAATAAGTTCTTTACAGATCTTGGATACTAGCCCTTTATCGGATATGTCATTTGCTAATATCTTCTCCCATTCTGTAGGTTGTCTTTTAGTTTTGTTGACTGTTTCTTTTGCTGTGCAGAAGCTTTTTATCTTGATTAAGTCCCAATAATTCATTTTTGCTTTTGTTTCCCTTCATAGATGTATCTTGCAAGAAGTTGCTGTAGCCAAGTTCAAAAAGGGTGTCACCCGTGTTGTCCTCTAGGATTTTGATAGATTCTTGTCTCACATTTAGATCTTTCATCCATTTTGAGTGTACCTTTGTGTGTGGTATAAGAGAATGGTCTAGTTTCATTCTTCTGCACGTGGCTGTCCAATTTTCCCAGCACCATTTACTGAAGAGACTGTCCTTTTTCCAGTGGATAGTCTTTCCTGCTTTGTCAAATATTAGTTGAACATAGAGTTGAGGGCCCATTTCTGGGTTCTGTATTCTGTTCCATTGATCTATGTGTCTGTTTTTGTGCCAGTACCACACTGTCTTGATGACCACAGCTTTGTAGTACAACCTGAAATCTGGCATTGTGATGCCCCCAGATATGGTTTTCTTTTTTAAAATTCCCCTGGCTATTCGGGGTCTTTTCTGATTCCACACAAATCTTAAAATAATTTGTTCTAACTCTCTGAAGAAAGTCCATGGTATTTTGATAGGAACTGCATTAAACGTGGAAATTGCCCTGGGTAACATTGACATTTTCACAATATTAATTCTTCCAATCCATGAGCATGGAATAGTTTTCCATCTCTTTGTGTCTTCCTCAATTTCTTTCAGAAGTGTTCTGTAGTTTTTAGGGTATAGATCCTTTACCTCTTTGGTTAGGTTTATTCCTAGGTATCTTATGCTTTTGGGTGCAATTGTAAATGGAATTGACTCCTTAATTTCTCTTTCTTCAGTTTCATTGTTAGTGTATAGAAATGCCACTGATTTCTGGGCATTGATTTTGTATCCTGCCACACTGCCAAATTGCTCTATGAGTTCTAGCAATCTTGGGGTGGAGTCTTTTGGGTTTTCTATGTACAGCATCATGTCATTTGCAAAGAGGGAGAGTTTGACTTCTTTGCCAATTTGAATGCCTTTTATTTCTTTTATTGTCTGATTGCTGAGGATAGGACTTCTAGGACTATGCTGAATAGCAGTGGTGAGAGTGGACATTCCTGTCATGTTCCTGGTCTTAGGGGAAAGGCTCCCAGGGTTTCCCCATTGAGAATGATATTTTCTGTGGGCTTTTCGTAGATGGCTTTTAAGATGTTGAGGAATGTTCCCTCTATCCCTACACTCTGAAGAGTTTTGATCAGGAATGGATGCTGTATTTTGTCAAATGCTTTCTCTGCATCTATTGAGAGGATCATATGGTTCTTGTTTTTTCTCTTGCTGATATGATCAATCACATTGATTGCTTTACAAGTGTTGAACCAACCTTGCATCCCGGGGATAAATCCCACTTGGTCATGGTGAATAATCTTCTTAGTGTACTGTTGGATCCTGTTGACTAGTATCTTGTGGAGAATTTTTGCATCTGTGATCATCAGGGATATTGATCTATAATTCTCCTTTTTGGTGGGGTCCTTGTCTGGTTTTGGAATTAAGGTGATGCTGGCCTCATAAAATGAGTTTGGAAGTATTCCATCCCTTTCTATCTTTTGGAACAGCTTTAGTAGAATAGGTATTGTTTTTCTTCTTTAAACATTTGATAGAATTACCCTGGGAAACCATCTGGCCCTGGACTTTTGACACACACACAATTTTTAAGTTTTTTTAGGTGGTGGGCTGTGGGGTAATTGCACTTTTCTATTTTTTTTCCTATTTTTTGAATAGTTTTACAGAAATAAAGTGAAATTTAGTAAATACATAGAAGTAGAAGTAAAAAAGAAAAAAGCCTTTTCTTGTGGAGGCCAAGGCAGCTGGACTAGCAGAGTTTGAGAGACCTTGGAGTCCGTGGACAGGGGATTCTTGGGTAGGTGATTTGGAGGTGGCCATGAGGAGCAGGGACATTAAGCAGTGGCTTTGAGGACATCAGGATCACCCCACCACGTGTTTCCCTGGACCAATTCTCTCTCTTTTTTTTAATAAATTAATTTTTTATTGGTGTTCAATTTACCAACATACAGAATAATACCCAGTGCTCATCCCATCAAGTGCCCCCCTCAGTGCCCATCACCCATTCACCCCCACCGCCTGCCCTCCTCCCCTTCCACCATCCCTAGTTCGTTTCCCCGAGTTAGGAGTCTTTTTCTTCTCCCTTCCCTTATATTCCCTGAGTGAAGTAAGTCAATTGGAGAAGAACAAACAGTGTATGTTCTCATTCATTTGGGGAATATAAATAACTTGGACCAATTCTCAAGTGCATTTTCTGCACTTAAAGCCCAGATCCCACGTGGTGCTGTCACACAGGGAAGTGGCCGGTGAGGGTGTGATCTACCAGGGAACTGTGCCGGCCCCCTCTGTGGCCATGTTTCCTCTTATAGCCACTTGCCCTGTAGAAGACGGGGGCAGTGGAGAGCTTCAGAGAAGCTTGGGAAATGGCAAGAGCAGGGAGCAGCATCACAAGAGGCTTCTACTTGCCTCCTTTCCTAACAAATCTTGATATACTGTGTCTTTTTTCACACAGGTTGCTTGTGCTTAACTTGGTAGTCACCTGTAAACTTTATTTAACAACAGTGTCCTATACTTATATGGTGCCTTGACCATCTGAAAGCACCTTTATGGCTGACACTACATTCACAGCATCCATACGACTCTGCAATATACCCTATCTTGCAAGAGAGGAATTAAATTTCAGAAAGATTAAGCATTCCACGGAGTTGAGCAGAAGCAAGTCTAGAGCATAAATTACTTGACTCAAACAAATGGCAAAATGTTTCTCATGTTGAATTTAATCCTTTAAATCTTTTCTTTGCTCTGTTTCCTTTGCTTGGAATATTCCTCTCCCAGTTGTCTGCTAAGTTCTGCTCAGAGCCCAACTCTTTTAGGCCAGTCTCTTCTCTCCCATCTCTCATGGGTTTAGGAATCTGATGAACCAGCTTGTGAATGTGGGTTCTGCCCCTTAACTGTGGAGGTTGCCTGATTTCTCCAAGCTTCCATCTCCCTTGATGGAAAAGGGGAGTGATAAGCTGACCTGGGGATGGGTTATGTTCAACAGAGTAGGGTGGTCAGCTGGTGTGCTGTCTGGCCCCTATCAATCAGAACCTGCTGGGAGGTTTGGGAAGGCAATATCAGCTCAAACCTGTCCCTGCACAGAGAATTAAACCACAGGTGTGCACACCAAGAGGGCCTGGGACTCTTCATCCCTCTCTGAACTGCTAGGTCTTCATCTGCCACTTGATGTTGAAATCTCTTTGTCATTGTCTCTCAAGCAGGTAACAAATGCCTGGATGTGAGGGGCTCTGGCTTTTCCCTCTCTGCTTCCTTGGAGCTTGGGAAAGTGATTTCACATGGTAGAGTATGGTTGTCAAGCACTAGGTTTTGTTTGTTTCTTATTCTCTCTCCTAAGTTCACAAATAAGCAATAAACTCTCTGAGTCCTTAGAACTGAACTTGGAGCCAAGGCCACAGTAAAACCTATTCAAGCATCCAAGAGCCTTTCTTCCCTTATGCTGTTGAAGCAGAACAAAGCTTTGTCCTATGCGCTCTACCAACCTTACTATCACATCTGTCTAAATGCTGAAGTTTTTTCCAGCACCAGCTGGTTTGCTGACGCCCCTTTCCATGGCAACCTCTCTGCCCATCGCTGGCATGGGGGGCTTTGTAACTCCTGCCTACCATCATGGACTGGTTACTCTGCATGTGGAATGAGGTGGACAGCCCACCCCTGTGTGTGACACCTGCACCCCAAGGAAGAGAACCCAAGCTGAGGCTCACCAAGTCTTGGGGTCTTGCTTGGACAGGAATACAGGCTCATGAGTCTGGACAAAGGGTCTAGGGGATGCTCCTGTCAGCTTCATACAAGCTCCTGGAAGACGGAAACACTCAATGGGTTAGGAAAGGTGGCAAAGGGGAGGGCTTTGCCCACTATCTAGGCATTTAGGAGTCCCTCTCTGGGCCAGCAAGGACTACAGGAAAGAGTGCTAGGGGTGGGGGGAGCCAGGGCCACCCCACCAGGCAAAGGGAGGGTCTGGCTGAAGCTGAGAGCAGTTGAGACTGCTCTCTCTGTTGGACTAGCTAGTTAAAAAAAGTGCAAGGGTGGTTAGGGGAGGAATTTTTCACCCCAGCCAGGAAGCTCTGAGCACACCATGCCATGAATGGGAGGACTCAGATATAGGTGTGAGAGCCAGTGAGTGCCCATGGCCTAGGCTCTCTGGATCCATGAGTTCCTAGACTTGCCATATACTAACTGTAGTATATGGCCACTGAGGAAATCAGTAGAACAGTCTAACTTCTAACAGTTGAGGACAGAATTTCAGAAAGGGACTTGCCCAAGGTCACACAAGGCTAGCCAGTAATCACATCTCCTTGCCTTCCCATCTGCTCCCTTTCTTGCCTCCCACCTCCCCCCACCCTGCCCCCTTTCCCCTTTCTCACCCACCCTCCTCATGTTCCATTGCTTCTGAGGGTACTGAGCTCAGAGCCCAGTACTTTAGCCTGGGAACAGATAGCTGCAGAGAGCAGGCAGTAGGTGTGGGAGCTGAGGCCTGAGGTGCTGGGGCCAGGTACAGCCAGGTAGAGGGAGGGACTGCTGTCCTGTGGGCAGTAGCCTGCTGCTGTTTCCCAGTGGTCCTCAGAATCACAGACTTTGTCAAAGGGCTCCAGGAAGGCATTTTGGACAAAGTCTTCTCAACATGGTAAAAAGCGAGCAACTCCTAGAGCATCCATTGGAGTATCCATTCTGGTTGCCTCTGGCAATAACAGGAACAGGTAGGCTTATCTAAACCACAGCCTTCCTTCACTTGAGGAAACTGCTTATCTCTGGTTTAGACTGCCAGGTTTCCACATGCCCACCAAAGCCTATCTAGGTGCTTCTCAAAATCAACACACTCCAGACCCAGCCACCCAACCTCCTCTCTGTGCCATTCCCAGGAGATCCACATCTTCCTGGTGACCCAGGGGGTTTGAGCCACCTCACTCATTTCTGAGTTTAGAGATCTCACTTCATTGTCTCACATTTGCTCGGTTCCTCTCTATCCCAATGCTTCCACATTCATTCAGATTCACATCCTTCTGTCTTGGATTACTTCCATTTCCTTAAATGCCTCCTGCTTCCAGTTTTGTCTCTTGCAATCGATCTCCATAGCCAGAGGGTGAGTGTTTTGAGACACAATCCCCATTATGTTGCTCTTACTCTCTGGCCTCCCCACACCTTTCCTCTCTGGGCTCCAGGGGCGCTTCTCTGGAAAACAGTCCTGCCTCTGCAGCTGGACCCACCTGACCATGGCATCACTCATTATGTGTGTCACACTGCTTTGTCATTGCCTGTTTGTTCCATGTCCCTTCCCATCAGGGAGGGCCTAGAAGGCAGAGGCAGGTCCTTGTGATCTTTGTGTCTGACTTGTAGTAGATGCTCAACAGTATCAACCAGAGGAGTGATGGAGCCAGGATGAGGACCTGGAGGAAGGCCTGTTCTTCGGGGCTGGGGCAGTGTGTGAAGCCAGGCATCTTCCACTGGGTCCCATGGGCTTCTTTCTCACTTGATATGGGTAGTGTGACTCCCTTTGAACATCTTCCCTGACAGATGCAGCAGGCTCCCTGGCCACTGTTTCAGGCACACATTTTTTTTTTCCTCTCGGGTGCATGGAAGGAAGGAAGGAGAGAAGAAAAAAAGAAGAGAGAAAAAAAGGATTGAATGATTGAAAGAAGGAAGGAAAAAGGCATTTCTGTGCTCTGGCTTTCTAGTTTCCTAGCCTTCTTGTAGTCGGAAGATGTCAGGTGTTTAGGCCACAGGCTTTCAGGTGCCCTGAGTACTTTTGCCTTTGTGGGCTCTCTCCTATATAGAAGAAATATTAAAAATTATATTTTATGACTGCATTATATGAAGGTAAATATAATCCAGGCTGGATTAATTATCTTATATTCATTATCATTGTACTCACTTTTTTTCTGACTTTAAAATAAATTAAAATTAAAATATTTCTGTGAGCTCCTCACAGGACTGTAGGCCCTAGGCACCAAATTTCCTGTGCTGGTGGATGTGTCACTGCCCTGTTGGATTTGGTATGGGGTAGTGTCTGAGCACCTTCAGAGTAACATGCCTCTTCACTGAGGGGTTCTCCCTCCCCGGGAAGTGGAGGGGCAGGCAGGAGCCCTCATACAGTTCTGAACATAGAGTCAGAGAAAGCAAGGTGGGATGTGCGCACCTATCCAGAAGCATGGAAACAAGCAGATGCCATGAGACCAGCTAGTGACTTGCTCACCATGTGTACACACTCCTGACCTCTGCTGGGAGAGTGGTCACCCAGGTCTCTCTCTACTGTTCCCAGTCAGGTCATCCACACCTAGACTGCAAACACTGTGCCTGCTCTCCTGCTCCTGCTCTCACATGCAGTTTGTGCCAAGCCACGGATCACTGCAGAGCTCAAACCATATAGATTCGAGTGTGAGACAGAAAGGAACTAATGGTGGAAGCTCCTTTAAATACCTTTGGAGGGGTACCTGGGTGGCTCAGTCAGTTAAGTGTCTGACTCTTGGATTCAGCTCAGGTCATGATTCAGCTCAGGGTCATTAGATCAAGCCCCACTTCGGGCTCCACACTTAACACAGAGTCTGCTAGAGATTCCCTTTCCATCTCCATGTCCCTCCATTTCTGTCTCTCCCATTCCCTGTGCATGTTCTCTTTCTCTCTCTCTCTCTTTTTCTTAAATAAATAAGTAAAATCTTTTAAAAGACATTTTTAAAAATCAATACTTTCTGAAAATAAAGCAGGGGGGAAACGAGTATAACGAAGGGTACACACACACTGGAATTGATTAGTTCTTATGATTCCCTCGACTAAAATTGTAGTTTCAAGCTAGTAAATTCTGGTAGGGTCTCCTGAGCAGAGCATTGGACTTCTTAAAAAGGCTTCATAGAGAAGGAATTCCTTTTGGAAAGGATGTTTTGGATGAATGGAGGGATGATGTAATTCTGGAGCCACAGCCATAGTCATGCAGCATTCATACTTTTCTCTCTGGAAAGGGGATAGTCCTGTCATCATCTATGTGCTCAAATCTCTGCTGAGTACATGTAGTGTGTTCAGGAGGTGGGGATGGCTCAGAAGTCAAAATTCCTGTGAGCTCTGCTTCTTTGCTTTGTTGATAATTAAGCAAAGTGACTTTGGCACCCTTATCCCCCATTTTCAATTTAGAGATGACTAACATTAGTATTAAAACAAATGCAAAAAAATAAAAAATAAAATAAAATAAAACAAATGCAGGAGTGATAAAAGAAGAAAAAATATGCTGGGACAAATCTCCAATTATGTTATCTTTTGATTTCGATAAATAGTAATGAATCCCAAGTTTGCAACCTTTTACCTGGAAATGAAGTTTGGCGAATCCAAAGGACTGGTTCTCCGATGAGAAGGATAGAAACTAATTCTGCTTCCATATTCATTTTTTAAACATTTCCAAGGAATGGGGATGACTTTGTTTATGTCTTCTGCTATCAGAAGCCCCTTTGTATGGAATCTTCTCTGTAGAGGCTCCACATTGGCAGACACTTTAGGGACCCTGTCCCTCCTGAGGTGCCCATAGCCTGAGACTGCACAGCTGAGATATTGGATCTTGGCCCAGAGTCAGGCTGCTGCCCTTCTCAAAACAGTAGTTATGTGAAGAGCCCACGTGATCTTTGGGTTGGCCTAATGAATCACATAAGCCGTTGTTGAAACCAAGTGTTGTTTTAGAAGATGATCCCATTGCCCCCTCACTCAGCCTAGTGAAGGAGCTACTCAAATGCCACTTGCCCTGGAACAAAAGTGACATTTAATAGACCTAACTGAGGTTTGGTGTCTGGCTCACTGCCCAGGAGTGGCCAACGTTGGCAAGTCCCATAGACAATTGCAGATGATGTCACCACCTCGTGGTCATTGATTAGGCCCTTCCTGGCCATGGAGCCAACAGAGACCATATCCAGTTGGGAGGGAACTGAATTGAACTATTGATAGCACCCCAACCAAAAGCTTAGGACCTGGCCAGAAATGAAAAGATCACAGGTGATGAAATCACAGACTTTCGGAGACCCTAATTCCAAAGTCAACAAGTTGCCCAAGATGTAGATAAGGCTGCTTTTCTTTGTTTTGCATTAATATATGTGTTTGAAGAATAAGATCTTCAAAATGCATTATAAATTCCACCCTGATTCCTGTACAAACTGAAACACATCTCCATGTAGCCGAGCTGGCTCCAACAATCAGATCAAGGGGGTGCTTGTTCCTCTTGAAGTTTTATCGACATGAGATGGAACCTAATTTGTTCCCACTTACTCATTTGTATAAATGTTCTCTGATGCCTGAGGACAAGGTAACCTGTATCACTGCTATAATCATCTCATATTTTCAAGGCGAGAGACCAGGGCCATTGAAAGCAGTTTATTGTGAATATTGCCATCTGGATTTACTTGGATAAAATCATTTTCTAATGTAGGAGGTTTTTGCCTCAAATAATTGAAATCATTTATAAGTCACTCACTTGATTCTGTGATTTTCTGGGTTAGGTCACATGGCCACTGGAACCTAGGGTAGTCATGTTCACCCAAATCAGATTAGTTAAATCAAGAATGAAGAAGAGATGGTATATCACTAGAAAACCAGGATGCTGTTTCCTGAAGAAGGTAGAGAGGTTGCTGGTCAGGCCAAAACAATAGAAGTCCACTGAAGTTGGCAAGAAGCAGAGTGGGACTTGTTGCCTCGGCCTTGCTCCTAACCCCATCCTTCAATAGGCAGAAACTGTTATCTAGACTCTGAGGACACAAGCTTTGTTCCTTGCTCATTTATTCATTAACAACTGACTCTGGACAAGGTCCTGAGCTAAATTCTGCTATAGATGCAAAATAAACCAAATGTGGTCCTGGTTTTTAAAGATCTGGGTTCTTTGCATGGCTCATACTCATAGTAGTATCATGAGCCATGAGCCAAGGGTGAAATGATACCTTCCCCCTTGCTGGAATCCCCTCATTTCCTCTTTCAAGTAAAGAGGGATAAAGAAACCTGTCCATTATACAGGAGGCTTCAGATGTTCACTGAGATAATAAGTTGTTCTTGTGACTCATGCAGAAAGGCAGTTTTAGTGACCGCGTGCACTCTGATCATTGTAAGTGGGAAGGGGCAGATGGTGGCAGCACAAGAACATGCTGGATCATCCAGTCATAGTCTATACCCAGAGCTTCACCTGTCCTACCTGTCCCTAGTGGGGCACAGCCATGACCACAGAGTAAGGTCAAACACTGGGTGAGTATTTGCTAGGCCACAACTAGGGTTTTCCCCAACTCCTTCAGTTTTTAGTTCCCTTCATGCCAAACATGTTTTGGATTTCAAAAAAGTCAATGTTTTTTTCTACTAGTGAACTTATTCATGCTCTTTGAACTTCAAGATGGAAAAATCAAAGTCAGAATCCATAAGTTTCCCAGGAGCTCTTGACCTACTTTTGGGGAAACCAATTCTTGTTGGAAGTACAAACAGGGAACTGCTTCCAAAGATTTCACACAGTGTGCTGCCAGAAGCATACTGGAAGCTGGGCACTTTGGGGGCCCCTCTGAAAACTAATGCATGAGCAGTCATGTCCAGTCCTACTCTTTGCTGGGTTTTGCCTGCATGGTATCCAGACCAATCTTGGAGATCTCATGTGGGACCTGCCAGGTCTCCCTTCTCCCAGCCCTGATCCCATGCCTCTCCATGACCTGTCCCTACAGCACTGCTGAGCTCTTCCAGCCTGAGTCTGGGGACACTGGAGAAGCTCCTCATATAGAAACAGGGGATTCTGTGTCTGATTCACCTTGCTCTTCTCTTGGAGCTCAGTCCTAGCAACTGGGCTGCTCCTGCCTTTCTCCTGCTAAGTTCCTACCTTGCAGCCGAGTGGGTAACTGGGCCTTTACTTGAACTGCTACCTGGACAATCTCTGTTGCCCCAGACTTTCCTGGACCTGCCGTTGCCTATGCCTCCTGCCCCAGGCCCCAGAAATTGGAGGCTCACTCCTGTACTTCTGCATTTGAGGCCTGCATTTGTCTTTCACCCCAGGAATACATTGAGGTTCTGACACAGTCTATTGTATGCCTATTGGGGCATATCTTTATTCTTACAGCTCCTTCCTATGTTCCAAGGCCAAAGCCAGCAATGTGACCCTCTTTCTGCATATTATACCATTAACGTACTTTGTAATCCCTGATGTTTCCCTGCTAGAGAGAAAAATTAATTTTCACATTTTGTAATTTTCTTTGATAGAATTGAGTGTTTATCACACATACACACACATACAATTTGAAATGGTGCCAGAAAACAACTGACCAGAAAGGTTCACGCTTGCTCAGGACACACCTGCCACCACCTATGGCCCATTGGCCTTCAGGTGGGAGTTCATTCCACTTCATACTCAGAGGGAGTTAAAATTGTTGCCCTGAGTTAGAATTTCTGGGCTCTAATTTCCAGACGCTTCTGGGCACTGAGTTTCTGCCTCTTAGATGGAACTAGCCAGGACTGGGGGTGGGGGTGAGGTTTGTACACATTTTCAGATATACCCACCTCATAGGGTTCCTGTGACATTAAAATAAATAACTCAAGTGGGGCATCAAACCTAGAGCTTGGCATGTAATATGTGCTCAGGTAATGTTGAGTATTGCTACTATCCTTAAGGTAGATACCCACTGCCCAGAGGGGACTTGGGTGAGACTCAGATTGACACTCCCACAAAGCTCCACATGTTATGTGTCTCTCTGTGGGTGGTTCTTTGAAAGCAGGACTTCCCTCCGTGGGGCATTCCTGGTCTTTTCATATCTGACTGTCTGGCTTATTCCATGGTAGTGGGGACTGTCGGGGGCAGCAGCCTGGGCTGCAGGAAGCCTTCTCATTCTGACTGTGCCATGGCACATAACTCTAGATGTCCCAGGAGCCGGTGAAGCCCAAGAGCTAGAGAGACCCAGTTCAAATCCCAGTCCCACCCCTTCCAGTGGGAAGACCTTGGAGGAATGGCTTCATTCACCAAGTTCCACCTCCCTGTCTTTAAATGGTGCTAATAGCACTAGCCTTACTGATGGTTGAGGTAAAGGAATTACTGGTGATGTGTACAGTGCTTAATTCCAGCTCTGCAACTGAAGCTGCTGCTTGTGGATTATTAAATAGCTTTGCCCTACACATGCTTGTCATTGTCATCACCTGTGACGTCTCTGCAAAGCTCCTTGCTGAGGAGAAAACGAAGGGAAGTCTGTGAGAGAAACCAATATCAGGAAGAAAGTTGTGGAATTCTCTTCAGAAGGTTTTCCATAGCCCAGTCCCACCCTTAGCTCTTAAGGGTCTTTTCCTCATGTCTGTCCGTAGCACACTCCCTTCCCTCCCAGGGACTCGCCGCACTATTCCGCTCACTGTCCTGCTCACAGTCCTGCTCACATATGCTCTTGGCTGCCTCACTTATTTCTCACAGTCCTTATGCAATAGGGCTGGAAGCTCCTTGAGGACAGGATTCCTTTCAAACAGAACATCCCATACATAGTCTCTGATTTGATCTGCACTACATGTGATGACCTGCATCCCTTCGTTTATGCATGGTATGACTGAATGGTGCCAGGAGCAAAGGGGCTTTGGTTGTTGGCTCAAAGCCATGTATCTCAAGCTTGTAGGCTAGGACCCCATCTGGTCTCTGACTAGCCTCCTGTCCCAATTAGTAGTTGTCATCATCATCATCTGTTGATAGGACCTTTCATTTACCACTCAGTCTGGGACATTTTAAAATGTGAAAGTGGGGGATCCCTGGGTGGCTCAGCAGTTTGGCACCTGCCTTTGGCCCAGGGCGTGGTCCTGGGGTCCTGGGATCGAGTCCCGCGTCGGGCTCCCGACGTGGAGCCTGCTTCTCCCTCCTCCTGTGTCTCTGCCTCTTTCTCTCTCTCTCTCTCATGAATAAATAAATAAATAAATCTTTAAAAAAATAAAATGTGAAAGTGGGTGATGTTGATAATTACTCCAGGACAACAGATGCATCCAACTGAGGCTGTCACCTCGTTTATTGAGCAAATACTATTTGAAAGACTCTATGCTAAGCACTTTGCCTGCCTTATGTTGAATTTATTCAATGCTCTGTTAGGTAATTCTATCTATTCCCATTGTTTGGATCAAAATACTGAGGCTTGAGAGGGGAAAGGACTTAGGCCAAGCTTGTATCACCTGTGAGTGGCATAACCAAGATGTCTGTGCCCAGAGCCTGGGCCTGTGACCACATGCTGACCTGCCTTGTGCTCACTTAGTCTTTCACTCAGACATATCAAACACGTGTGGAGTAGCTACATTACACAAGCACTTAGCTAGGTATAGGGGCTTCACAGGTAGTGGAGAATTCTGGGATCCCTTGACAGGCTGGGCTCTTAGTCTGAGAACCTTTTCTTTGTTTAGCTAGCTCTACCTGGACCTCCAGAGCGAATTCAGAATGCTAGTGTGATGCAAGGAGGACTCTGGTCTTAGGCTGTAGAATGTGCTAGTGGCATGGCAGCTTTCACACTGCCTTGGGTTCAGTCTGGGAGCTGTCCATCTCCAGTTAGTTCCAGGGCTAGGGCTGGGGAGGTCCTTGTCAACACTGTCATCCAGGGGAGCTGGAAATAGTTCAGGCATTTCTCATTCTTGTCCAAAATAGGGACCAACACAGTTGACACTCTGGCCCCCTGTGGGTGCTGTGTGTGTGTTAACCTGGACTGACAGCAGGGGCGGCTCTCTCTGCCTGGGCCATCACACAATGAAGCTGCAGCAGCTCCATGCACTTACCAGAACAAAAGGCTCCTGGCAACCCCACGGTTCTGTAGTCTACCTGCTATTCCTCTGGACAAGCTTCTCCAGCGCCTCTCTTATGCAGCTCTCTTCTCCTCCAGTAACCAAGCAACCAAGGGAGCATGCGTTGGGGCTGTGAGCTCTGCAGTGGTCATGAACACTGCATTTTCTTGAATGCACTCACCTAAAGTGTCAATGTAAGAGCAGGCAAGCAGGAAAGAAGACACAAAGAAGTACCTACCGCAGTCACATTTAGAAAAAGGGTGGTGTATCAGTTTTCTTCCCATTTATATTTCTAAGTAGCTGAAAGTCATCATGATAATTATCACTCCGTTCCTGTCTTCCTGGCACAAGTTTCTAATCACTCTTTGTAACTTTCTAATAAGGGTATACTATTTTAGTTATCATAAAGAACTTTTGTAATCAAAGACACAATCCAAAATGTCATGTGCTTTTTAGTATTTTGTATTACCAGCCAGTTGTGGGTAGTCTGGGCAATGGTGCTGAGCTACGAGCTGGACAGTAGAAAACTCTGCATCAGGCATGCCTCATTGATACAGAGCATTGAAATATACCACATGAGTTTTACATATGTTCCTCTTTCCTAACTACATGATGATGTGTTACTATGGTTTTCATCATCAGCACTATAGCCAACATATACATAGCACTGACTCTGTGCCAGGCACTGTCCTAATTCCTTTGTATTTATTAACATATTGAATACTTCCAACACCTTTGTGAAGTAGGGCTTTAGTGAGGATAACAATAGCCGCTTTAAGAAAGAGAAACAAAAACGAAGCAGCTCTAACCGGATTGAAGATTATTTCTCTCTCTTATGACCGTTTGTGTTCCAAGTTGGAAGGCAAGATGGTCAGGCTGATGGCTCCTCTACTCCTGTCTTCATGTGCCTTCTAAAGTTGCTCTGATCATGGCTACTCGAGCCATCATAGGCAGAGGATAAGAGTGTAGAGGCAGACACCTGCTCTTCCAAGGCCGAACCTAGAAACAACACGAGTCATTTCCACTTATTCAGTGGGAGATGAAGTCACATGGCCATGCTGCAGGGGAGGCTGGGAAATGTGGTAGAGCCCACCAGCACCTGCCACTCCACAAATCCTGTCACAGAGAAGGGAGAGCAGCCGGGGACTTCTGCCACGGAGAGCTATCTTGTTGACATTTTACAGAAGAGGAAACTGAAGGATAGAACAATGAAGAAACTCCTCTGAGAGCATAGATGATCAGTGTGGAGCTGCAATTTATACTCAGGTTGTCTGGCTTTTAGTCCATGGTTTTAATCATTATACAGTATTAGATTCATAATAAAATATTCTTTCAAAAAATACAGATTTTCAAATCTGACCACTCACTATATTCTTCTACCCTAAAGCATCAGAGCCACTCATTTGTCAGTAAAGTACATTGAGATATTTGACATTGGATCAGAGAACTACATATCATCCATACTCTTTAATCTGGAGTGACAGCCAGGACTCAGCATTCAGAGGCCCAAGGAGCTTGTAGGGAGTGGACAGATAAGGGTCTCCTGAGAGACTGGCCAGTGGGCAAAGCTTGCTCCTCAAGGGCTGGGAGGGGACCTGCTGCTCAAGGCTTGGTACAGAACATCACCTCCTTCTCCCTCAACTCTGGCCAGCAGCACTCCTTCCTGAAGCTGTAAGTGACTCGATTGCCACAGCAGGAACTGCTGAGGGGCACAGAACAGACAGCAGCCCAAAGCTGCACAGTTAATACATCCTTGAACAAGGCAGGGGTCTGGGAGCATCTCTTCTCCTCGGCAGAATTTTCAGAGATTCTTTGTATCTTAAAGAGCTCATGGTGCTCTCATCAACTTCATCTCATGATGGTCTTGTTTGATATATCTCTTTTTAACCTTTGTATGCCATCATCTGTATAGGACTAAGAGATGGAGAAGCTTGGAAGTCAGAAAAGCAAAATAGCAATTTATAGATATAAAGGTATTTCCTACATGCTACCTGGAGTAGGAAGATTCCATTAGGCCCATGGTCAGAAGGAGAGGAGGCCAGAGGAGGTTTAAAGAGGCAGTCATAGATCATCAGGGAGCAGCAGCAGATTTACCCTTCCCAATTTTGGTCCCTTCACCCAAAACACACTACCTCAAGGTCTCTGGACTAATGACAGTGTTCTTCTAAATTGGTTAGTTTTTCCTGCTAAGAGTTGTCAGGGCCAGCATAGTAGATGGCCTGGATTAGTTTAAGCAAACATACTAATCCAGTGATTTATAAGTTTTAGGAGGTTAAGAAACCAGTATTCCCACTGAGTCAAGGACTTACATATTCACACACCTAGGCACGTTGGAAGTTCCTAGACATGTTGAAACCCCATCCATGGGTTCCCTATGTAAGGACTGGGACTCCTCTCCTAAATCTCTCCACCTAGTTTATTTGTTAATTATAATTATGAAAATAGATCAACTCAAATTTTTATCAGTAAGAGAATAGTTAAGTAAGGGCAAATCCATGGGATGGAATATTATGTCATAATTCAGAATAAGAGGTTGTTATTATATATAACAATATGAAAAAATCCCCAAGACAATAATGTTTGAAAAGGAAAATGAAAAATTAGTTCATTTAACTAAAATACATATATTGAGAATCTGTTATGTGCTGGGGCTGTAGTGAGGAATAAAACAGAAGTCCTTCTCCTTGGAGTCTGTGCCACTGGAGCCGTGGTTGGAAATGGGGCCAAGAGATGTGGTGGGTCAGCCACACAGGATCATTTGGTTCAGTTCTGAGGCCAGTAACTGGTGGGTAGACTGGGACAGGAACAGGTTCAGGAGGGGCAAAATCAAGAGTTCTGCCTTGGACCAGTTTACAGGGCCTGTCAGAGTTCCTGACTGAGATGTCAGGTGGGCAGGGGCTTTAGTCCAGAGGAACATATTGAGAGCCATGATCTCCTAAGTGCTAAGCAGTGCCATAGGACTGGGAAAGACCAAAGAGGTAGAGAAATGGTCCCAGACAGAGCCAAGGACTGTCCCTCATTCTGAGGTCACTCATGTAAGGAGGACCCAGAATGAGAGGTGGAGAAGGACCAGATAGTAAGCAGCAAGATAGGAGGAGAGCCCAAAGAGGTCAAGCCCTGGAAACCAAGGGCAGAAAGAGTCTCAAGAGGGAGGGAGTGACCAACAGTAAAGAATTCTGCTGATGCCACTTACATAAGATTATATCCATATAACCATATCCATATTATGCCATATATCCATATCCATATATAGACATGTAGATTCATGGAGAGTTCCAGTGAAATACACATTAAGGGTTAACGATTGGGATTGGAGGAGGTAAAGAGAATGCCCTCTTCACGCCCTTGTATCAGGTGTCTGTTGATCACTCACATCATTCAAAAAGAACAATAAGTTTAAAAGGGGGGAATATCTCCCATGGAGTGGGTCTCTCCCTGCTTGGACCTCCTGCCTTCTACATCTCCTTTATAAGGAGGGCTCACAGTGCCCAGCGCCACCTTTTCATCTCACTGTGGGCAACCTTGCCCTGCACCATCAGGCAGCCACCTCTCCTCCTCTCGGACCTGGGGCTGACTCCCTGTTCCAGTACTTTCAGCACATCCCCATTCTGCATTGCATTGGGCCTTACTCCCCTGGCAGCTGTCTTCTTCCAAACTAGTTCAGACAGGCAGGAAAAAGTAATTCCACAATTGGTTGCAGTTCTTTGTGAAGGTATAAATAATATGTGATGCTGTGACATTTGCAACAGACTGCCACATTGATTTGGTTTTGTCTGTGGTGGTGGTTTTATCAATGAGCTTTTTCCTGAGCAATTTCAGACTCTGTTTTGTGCAGATGATTGAAGACATTCTGGAAATTTCTTTCTTTTAGAATGATCTATTCCATCCAACCCTTTGAGGCAAAACAAATACAACACACACACACACACATGCACACACGCACACACACACACTTTCAATCTCTGTCAAGCTGAGCATCTCAGAGTAAATGAGCCAATTTGTTTTCATTTAAATATGTAAGTAGGAGAAGCAAACCTAATGGCCATGCATGAGAGAATGCAGAGTTGTAAGCTAGAAAAAAATGCAGATGAATTTGTCACATGTCTCATGATAAATGATGTTTGTGCAATTAAACAGAGACAGCCTGGCGGCTGTGAACACCTCAGTGCATTACATTTTTATCTGTAGGGCCGTTACCCTCATGTTTCCTGTCATAGAATCTAAACATCACAAATCCGTGGAGGAGGGGCACTTTGACTGCAAGGATGCTGAGTTATGCCAAGCAGGACAGAAAAGTAGGTCAGTGGGTCACCTGTGCAACTGAACAGAAGGAAAGTTTGCCTGACCCCTGTAAGGCCAGTGCTCCCAGAGCCCAGGCAGCAACTGGTGGAAACCCTGGATCAAGGGGTTTGGATGTAAAGACAGCTGCATCCTGGGGAGCAAGGAGACCCTTGGCAAAACCAGAGTAAAGCTAGTGTTTAGGTAGAGATGCAGAAAGAGCACAAGACAGGACTGACAGAAGCCAGACATCCATGGCACAGAAAGGAAAATAGTGCCATATATGTTTGGTGCCCAGAAGGGTAGGGTGCCCAAATTTGGAGGGCTTGCTCCTGTACAGATCTAGACTACTAGATCTAGATTACTTGGAGCTTACTGAAAAACAAGTAGATAAATCATGGTTTAATGCAGCCTTGCAGAGCTATAAGGGTGATCAGGGGGTTATTTAGCTCAACCCTGCCACCCAGAGCAGGAATTCATTCCCCAGAACCCCCAGCAGAAGGCCTGAACACCCAGCTCCACCAAACCCAAGGAATAATGGGTGCTCAGGGGTATGTGGGTTCCACTGCTGTCTATCATGCTGAAGATGAAGTGGGGTGGAGCCTGCAGGGTTTGCCCACCTGTAGAATGGCTGGGGCTTCAGGCTGAACTGAAGAATGTCCCCTTCCTTTCTCACATTCTGTGTTTGACCTTCCCATACAGACATCCCCTATGGAAACCAGCAATAGGGCTCAAGGCCCACTTAGGGACGAAGAATCTGTCCCCTACTCTCCAAATGGCCACCTGTTGGTCCTGCTTCTGCCCTCAGAGCTACAAGAACTAGTGTCCTTCCTCTCCCACCTGACAAACCCTGAGTCTGTCTGCCACATGCTCTTTGGTCTTCTCATTGCTCAACCACACTGGTGGCTTCTCCTATACATGGCTTCTGGCACCATCATCATCCTGGTAACCTTCTGGTCTGGCTGTGCCTCTTTTCAGTTCCCCACATGTGACTTGTATGCATCCAGAGAACCTAGAAGCATTGTCCTTATCTAATTATTACTTCTCCAACCCTAGGAGCATGGATTTTATTTTACAAAACAAACTGGGAACATTTAAAGCTCCAGAATGGGGTTTGGATCAAAACAATGTAAGAAGTTTTGGTGATTCTTCAAGACAGGTTGAGGAAGTCTGGCAGAGTCCCAGGAGCTAGAGAGTTGTGGTTCAGAAGAGGAGGATGGTCTCCCAGGAGCCAACACCAGTGGAGGGACACAGAAGGGCTGGAACTTCCCTGGACCTCAGAGGCTGTTCAGGGGCAGAGGGACCTTACGTCTGTGTAGGTTGTAGCCTTGACCTCTGCTTTGATGCATCTCAGGGCCACTTTTTGATCAGCACCAGAGTCTCTAGGGACTTTGGCTAAAGGGACAAAGGAAGTTGTTCTCTCTAAACCAGGAGTCGGCCTTCACACCTGGAGAAAATATCTGGGTCTTGAATCCTGAGACCTCAGGAGAAGATACTCTCCATGGGGAGAGATGGGGCAGGATGGGATGGGCTCACCTCCTGCGTGCTCAGAGAAGAGAACCCCACAGTTCCTGCTCTACATCCGCTTGACCCCACCATCACATGCTGTGAGGATGCAGGGGTGCCCCGACTTGCTCACAGGACCATATACTCTGGGCTTCAGCTCCCACGGTGGTTACTCAGATTCTGATCTGAATGTTTATTTGGCAGGTTATCTCACAGATTCCTTTAATAAAGATCCTCTTCCTTATGCCTGCTTTCAGCTCTTTTCCTAGATTGAGCTCGCCAGTCTTAAGCTGCAAGTTCCCTACAACTATTTCACCTGCAGCTACTGCCCATTCCCCTGGGGGGAAGGTGGGCTGTGTGGAGGCCCCAGATCCTGCCATGCTCCCTATATGCTGATATTAGTCAAGAAGGCAAACAAATGGTACACCTTTCCACTCTGTTATTATTCATTCTAAAATATAACTCTTTATCACTGTGTTTAGACAAAATTAACTAGAACTTCAAACTAACAGTTCTAAGAGTTCCCACCTCAGATTGCAAACTATGACTGATTATATAGCTCTCTGTGCAGAGGATGACAACTCAGTGTCTGGTGGGCACTAAAAGTGAACACACCAAGCTCTGCCAAGCTCCAGGGTCCAAGATGGGGCTACTGGGCAGAGAGAGAATTTGTATCTTGGTTTGGACCACAGGACAGTGAGTCCATAGAAGGCACTTTCTGCATCACAGTACCCCACAAAGCTGACTCAGAGCAAGAAGGAAAAAGATGCTTTGAGCTGCAAGATGCAATCTCTCTGCCACCCTGACCTACCACCCCCCTCAGGAAATGGAGACCCTTCCTCGAGATAAGAAACAGTAACTGCATCAGTCTTGTTCTTACACCAAAAGTGGTGAGCTATAAGCAAGCTGGATGTGCCTGTGCTTGGAGGGGGTGTGGTAATGATGGGTCCTCAGCAGGTCTCTCTCTGAGGCCACATCTGTACTGGGGAATCCAGGAGACAGTATCTGTTGGGACAGCTCACATAAAACACTTCCCCTTGTGTAGCTTTGCAAACAGCCAAGTGCAATGGTGAGCCACAACAAGGAGATGAACACGGTAAGCAGGCAGTCAGTGTGCTCAGTCCACATTGTCTGTCCTTACTAAATGGTGAGCACAAAAGCTGGAGGCAGTGTAAATAAAACCTGCTTTAGGCAGCTGTGAATGGCACTGTGATGATCATGAGGCATCTGCTGGCCTTCTGAGTCAGGTCCACATCCATCTCTTCTGGTCTGTAATGATATGGATCCCATTGCTCTGTAATCTCTCTGCATCCATGTCTAGCTCACCATTTGACAGAAGGCTACTCAGGAGGACTTCTGTCTTGTTCATCTTCTTCTCGCCCCTCCCACCCAGCTAAATAATAATAGCCAGCATTTAGGAAGCACCTACTGTATGCCAGGCTCTGTGCTAAGTAGATCACATGTATTATCTTTTCTTTCTCACACCAACTCTGGGTGGTTGCTAATATTTTCCTGATTCTAAAGATGGGGAATGGGCCTCATAATACCCGCTGTTAAGTGTTGAAATGAGGATTCAGATTAGGCTGATTTGGCAAGCAGGCTCCTAACCATTATAGCCCACAGTTCTTTCAGTAAACCTGTGCCTCTCTCCAGGGCACCCATCACTGGCCAGGAAGTCATCACTTCCCAGGTCCCAGGGCCTCCTATCAGTGCTGATTGACAGCTTATACCAAACCCAGTCTTCTCTGACAGCATTGGTAGAGACCCTCCATGTAACCTGTCAGCTGCCTACAAACAGGAACTATTGTTTATTCATTTGTGTTGCCCCTAGAGATCTCAGGTTAGTGCCTTGTATATAGAAAATGTTCAATTGTTTAACTTAATTGAATGTACTCACTTCTCATCTAAGGTTATAGATGGGACCCAATATGGAGCCCTTTGAGATAAAACAACATTGAGTATTAAATTTGTAACAATAATGTGCTTCATAATAAGCATAATAAAACATGAACCCGAGAAAGAAACATACTCCCAGCAGAAGCTGGATTGCAAGTCTGAGTCATGTCCAGTGATTTTATAAGTACACATGTGAAGTGGCTCTTTGCTGGTTGCTATGAGAACCACTGCTCGGAAGTCCTATCCAACCGTAGTTTTTGCAGTTGTGCATGTCATGTGTATGTGTAACAAATGCAGAGGAATGTACTAAAGGTATATGCCAGTGGCCTTCACGTGAGAGATTGTCCTTAGAAAATGTAAATACCCACAACTGAAACTTTTCCAAGGATCTGTTGTTAAATATCCTGATGCCAATTTCATCAGATGATATAATCAATTATAAGGGAATTCTTAGGCTTCATTGAAAAGCTACTGTGTGGTAGGCTCGGTGGTGAGTATTGTGTGAGAAATAAAAAGCCAGAGCACATATCCTTGACACTGAGAAAATTTTAGTCCTGTTGAGAACTCCTATCCAGGAAAAAGATCCTTTATATACTTTTCCCAGTTTCCCCAATAGTAACGTTTTGTAAAACTATAATATAATAACACAACTGGGATATGGACACTGCTCCAATCCACTGGCATATTCAGATTTCCCAAATTTTCCTTGTATTTGTGTGTGTGTGTGTGTGTGTGTGTGTGTGTGTGTGTGTGTGTTAGGACCTATACAGTTTTATCACCTGAGTGAGTTCATGTATCCACAACACAGTCAATAGTTGAAACTATTCAACATCTAAGGATCCCTCTTGTTGTTCTTTTGTAATCATACCCATCTCTATCTACCCACGATTCCATCTTAATCTTTGGCAGGCACTAGTCATTTCAAAAATGTTATATAAGTGAAACCACACAGCACATCACCTTTTGAGATTAGCTTCTTTTTACTCATAATAATTCACTGGAGATTCACCAAAAGTTATTGAGTGTACTAATATTTCATTTCTATATATTAATGAGTAGTAAGTATTCTGTGGTATGGACGTACCAGTCTGTTTAACCACTCACCAATGAAAGGATATGGGGGTGAATTTCAGTTTGGGCTATAACAAAGTTGCTGTGAACAGTTATACATAGGTTTTTGTGCAAGTATAAGTTTTCATTTCTCAGGGATAAAAGATGAGAGAGTAATTGTTGAGTCATATGGAAGCTGCATGTTTAATTTTATAAGAAACTTGTAAAACTTTTCCAGAATTGCTGTGCCATTTAATATTACCACAAGCAATGAATGAGAGATCCAGTTTTTCCTCATCCTTTCCTGTTTTTGGTATTGTCACTATTTTTTTTTAAAGATTTTAAAAATTTACTTTAATGAGAGAGAGAGCAAAAGAGAAAGCACACATAGGGAGGCCAGGAGGGACAGAGGGAAAGAATCTCAACAGACTTCACACTGAGTGGGGAGCCCAACACAGAGCTCCATCTTATGACCCCAAGATCATGACCTGAGCTGAAATCCAGAGTCGGATGTTTAACCAACTGAAGCACCCAGGCTCCCTTTTTTACAATTTTTTATTTCAGTCATTATGATACATATGTAATGGTGTCTTATCATGTTTTTAATTGGCATTTTCCAATGGCCAGGGATGTTGCACATCTTTCCACGTGCCTGTTTACTATCTGTAAATCTTTTTTGGTGAAATGTCTGTATGTCTTTTGCCATTTTGTAATTGAGTTTTTTGGTATTTGCTTTTGAGTTTTGTGCCTTCTTTATATAGTCTAGATACTAGTCCTTTGTCAGATATGTGGTCGGTAAATATTTTCTTCCAGTCTATAATTTGGTTTTTAATCCTTTGAATATGAGCTCTCACAGAGTAAAGGTATTTAATTTTGATGAGAATCCACTTGCCAATTTTTCCTTTTATGCATCATGCTTTTGGTGTCAAGTCTAAGAACTCTTTGCAAAGGTCTGGTTCCTGAAGACATTTTCCTACAGTTTTTTTTTTCTAAAAGTTTATAGTTTTGCATTTTACCTTCTAAATCCATAATCCATTTTGAATTAATTCTGTATAAGGTGTGAGGTTTATCTCATGGTTCATTTTTTGGGCCTACAAATGTCCAGTCACTCCAACAACATTTATTGAAAAGGTTATCCTTCCTCTACTGAGTTGCCTTTGCATCTTGTCAAAAATTATTGATCATATTTGTCTATTTCTGAGTTTGCTATTTTCTCTTTTTTATTTTTTTTAATTTTATTTTTTATTGGAGTTCAATTTGCCAACGTATAGTATAACACCCAGTGCTCATCCCGTCAAGTGCCCCCCTCAGTGCCTGTCACCAGTCACCCCAACCCCCCCACCCACCTCCCCTTCCACTCATTTCCCAGAGTTAGGAGTCTTTCTTGTTCTGTCACCCTCACTGATATTTCCTACTCATTTTCTCTCCTTTCCCCTTTATTCCCTTTCACTATTTTTTATATTCCCCAAATGAATGAGAACATATAATGTTTGTCCTTCTCCGATTGACTTACTTCACTCAGCATAATACCCTCCAGTTCCATCCACGTTGAAGCAAATGGTGGGCATTCATCGTTTCTAATCGCTAATATTCCATTGTATATATAGACCACAGCTTCTTTATCCATTTATCTTTCAATGGACACCGAGGCTTCTTCCACAGTTTGGCTATTGTGGACATTGCTGCCGTGAACATTGGGGTGCAGGTGTCCCGGCGTTTCACTGCATCTGTATCTTTGGGGTAAATCCCCAGCAGTGCAATTGCTGGGTCGTAGGGCAGATCTATGTTTAACAGTTTGAGGAACCTCCACACAGTTTTCCAGAGTGGCTGCACCAGTTGACATTCCCACCAACAGTGCAAGAGGGTTTCCTTTCTCCACATCCTCTCCAACATTTGTTGTTTCCTGTCTTGTTAATTTTCACCATTCTCACTGGTGGGAGTGGTATCTCATTGTGGTTTTGATTTGTATTTCCTTGATGGCCAATGATGCGGAGCATTTTCTCATGTGCTTGTTGGCCATGTCTATGTCTTCCTCTCTGAAATTTCTGTTCATATCTTTTGCCCATTTCATTATTGGATTGTTTGTTTCTTTGCTGTTGAGTTTATTTTTTTTAAAGATTTTATTTATTTATTCATGATAGACATAGAGAGAGAGAGAGGCAGAGACCCAGGCAGAGGGAGAAGCAGGCTCCATGCACCGGGAGCCCGACGTGGGATTTGATCCCGGGTCTCCAGGATCGCGCCCTGGGCCAAAGGCAGGTGCTAAGAGGCTGTGCCACCCAGGGATCCCTGCTGTTGAGTTTAATAAGTTCTTTATAGAGTTTGCTATTTTCTCGTTGATGTAAGTGTTTAGCCTTCTGTCACTACTACCATGCTATTTTGACTACTATAGTTATTGACAGGCCTTAATAGTGGGTAGAATGATTCCTCTTGCTTTATTCTTTTTTGTCAGGGTTATTGTAGCTGTTCTTACCTTGTGCTTTACCATATAAATTTTAGAATAAGATTGTCTATGTCTACAGAAAACTTTGCTCGGATTTTGTTAGCAATTGCATTAAACCTGTAGATCAATTCAGGAACAGTTGACATCTTTACTATGTTGAGTATTCCAATCCATGAACACAGTATGGCTTGTCATATATTTAGTTCTTTTTTTATTTCTTTCATCACATTTTATAATTTTCAGCATAGAGATCCTGTACATGTTTTGTTAAATGTACGCCTAACTATTTCATTTTCTTTGGAGTGATTATAAATGGTATTATATTTTTAAATTTTGGTTTCCACATGTTCATTGCTTGTATATAGAAATGCTGTTCATTTTCTTTGTTGATTTTGTTTCTTGTGAGCTTACTGAGCTCACTTAATAGTTCTAGAAGGTTTTTCATAGATTCCTGGGGAAAGCAGTCTTTCCTCAGTAAGTGCAATATTAATTGTAATTTTTTTGTAGAAGTTATGTCAAGTTGAGGTGATTCCCTTCAATTTGCTGAGATTTTTGTTATGAATTGTGTTGGATTTTATCAAATACTTTTTATGCCAATTGATATGATTATATGATATTTCTACATTAGCTTATTGATATAAAGCCTACTATTGAATGATTTTTTGAATGTTGAATCAAACTTGCATGACTGAAAGAAATCCATTTGTTTATGGTGTATAATTTTTTATACATTATTGGGTGAAGTTTGTGAATATTTTGTCTAGGTTTTTTTTTTAAGATTTTATTTATTTATTCATGGGAGACACACACACACACACAGAGGCAGAGACACAGGCAGAGGGAGAAGCAGGCTCCATGCAGGGAGCCCGATGTGGGACTTGATCCCGGGTACCCAGGATCAGGCTCTGGGCTGAAGGTGGCACTACCCAGGCTCCCCCTTGTCAAGGGTTTTAACATCTAATTTCACAAGAGTTTTTGACCTGTTGTTTTCTTTATACTGTTTTTTTTTTTTTTTTCCTGGTTTTAGCATTAGGGTAATATTGGCTTCATAAAAGTAGTGAGTTGGGACATGTTCCTTTTTGTTCTGCTTACTGGAGGAGATGGTATAAGATTGGTGATAATTCTTTAAATGTTTGGAAGAATTCTGGTGGCCAGCGATTTCTTTTGTGGAAATTTTTCAGTTATTAATCTGATTTTATTTAATAGTTTAAGAGTCATTCTGGTTATCTACTTCATCGTGATTGATGTGGTAGTTTGTGTTTTTTAAAGAATTAGTCCATTTCTTTGAAGTTTCAAATACATGGGTTTAAGGTTATTCATAATATTCCCTTATTATCTTTTTAAAGGATGCAAGATTTGTAGTGATATACCCCATTTCACTTATAATATTGATGATTTGTCTTTCATTTTATTTTTGCCAGTCTTATTAGAGATTTATCAATTTTATTGATTATTTTTGAAAAACTGGCTTTTATTTTCTTATCAGTTTTCTCTATTCTTTTCCCATGTTAAATTTCATTCATCTCTACTTTCTTTTGCTTGGTTTGGGTTTATTTGCTCTTCTTCTTTAGTTTTTTAAGGTAGGAACTTAGATTATGGATTTTAGAGCTTCCTCTTCTCTAATGTGAGCATTTAGGGCCATAAATTTCTTCATATTATTCCTTTAGCTGCATCCCATGAATTTTGATTTGCTGTATAAAATTGTTTTCATTCAGTTCTATGTATTTTTTTTAATTTCCCTTTAGATTCCTTTGTGTCATGAATTGTTTATAATTGTGTTGTTCAATTTCCACTTGCTTAATTATTTTTCTGTTGTTGATTTCTTATTTGATTCCATTGTGGCCAGAGACCATACTATGATTTTAATTCTTTAACATTTGTTGAGGTTTGTTTTATGGCCCATAATAGAGTCTTGGTGAATGTTCCATGGACACTGGAAAGAAAATGCTTAGTTTACTGCTATTTGGTAGAGTATACTGTATATACCAAGTAGTTTTTATTATTTGTGTTATTTAGATCTTCTGTATCATTGTTGATTTTCCAACCAGCAGCTCTTTCAGTTGCTGAGAGAAGAGTCTTGAAGTCTTTAGCACTAATTGTGGATTTTTCTATTTTTCCTGTTAGCTCTATCAGTTTTTACTTCATGTATTTTGAGACTAAGTTGTTTGGTGCATTCACATTTAGGAGTGTTACATCATCTTCATGAATTGATGCCTTTATCTTTATGTAATGTTCCTCTTTATTTCTAGTGATTTTCTTTGCTCTATTTAATATTAAAATAAAAAACAGTCCTGATTTTTAAAATTGTTTTAATGGCTATTTTTCCCAAACTTTGCTTTTAACCTACCTGTGTCACTGATTTTGAGATGAGTTTTTGTGTAAACATTTGGATTACTTTTTAAAATCCAGTCTTCCATTTGGAGTATTTAGACCATTTATATTTAAGGTAATTATTTATATCTTAGTTGCTTAAGTCTGCCATTTTATTATTTGGTTCCTATTTGTTTCTTTTGCTTCTCATTCCTCTGTTTCACATTTCTTGACTTCTTGCAGGTTACTTGAGTAATTTTAAGATTCCATAGTGATTATTTATAGTGGTTTTTTAGAAAGATGTATTTATTTATTTGAGAGAGAGGCAGAGGGAGAAGGAGAGAGTAACCCAAGCAGATTTCCTGCTGAGAGTGGAGCCTGACACGGGACTCCATCTCATGACCCTGAATGATCACCACCTATGCCGAAACAAAGAGTTGGACACACTGCACCACCCAGGCACTTCTATTTATAGTATTTTTGAGAATATCTCTTTGTATACTTTTTGTAGTGGTTACTCTGGGTATCACAGTATATACATGTGACTTACAGTCTACTGATATCAATATTTTACCTTCAATTGAGGTATGGAAATCTCAGTTCCATTTGATCCTTTTACCTCCCTCACTTTTAAATATTTTCTTGAACATCAGATGGTGCTATAACTTTGATTTCAATAATCAAATATGATTTCTAAAGCTTATAAGGAAAACTATAGCCTATATTATCCTTATTTATGCTCTTTTCCTTATTCTCTTTTCCTTCTTTTATCATTCCCTTTTTGTTTACAGAACTTCTTTTAGCCAATCTGCTAAAGGTCTGGTAGCAATAAACTCTTAGTTTTCCTTTGTTTGAGGATCTTTTTTATTTCCTCTTCATTCCTGAAGGAGAATTTTGCCAGATACAGAATGTGCAGTTGGCAGTTCTTCTCTCTCAGCACTTGAAAAGTGTGCCACTTTTTTCTGGCTCCCATGATTTCATATGAAGAATCAAATTCAAATTGTTTTCCCCCTATTGACAAGGTATTGCTTGTGTTCGACTGATTTCAAGACTTTTCTATGACTTTAGTTTTAGTTTAATTATGGTGTGTTTGATGTGGATTGCTTTGGGTTTATACTGTTTGGAGTTCGTTTAGTTTCTTGGATCTGTAGGTTTGTGTCTTTTGCCAAATTCAAGACATTGAATCATTGTTTCTTCCAATACTCTTTCATTTTTTCAATCATTGTTTCTTCCAATACTCTTTCAATGCCTTCTTTCTTCCCTCCTTCTGGGACTCTAAGGATATATATGTTGGGTCTTTTCTTATCATTTCCCAGTTCTCTGAATCTCTGATCATTTTTTTTTCAGTCTATTTTCTCTCTTTTTCAAATGGGATGACTATCTGCAAGTCCACTGATTCTATCCTCATTCATCTCCATGCAACTATTGAGCCCATCCAGTAAGGTTTTTCTAATTTCTGTCATTGTATTTTCAGGTCTGTAATTTTCATTTGGTTCTTTTTTTTTATAACTTCCATTTCTTTACTCAGATTTTTATTTATTTCAAGAGAATTTATTATTGACTATTGAAACATTTTTATAATGGCTACTTTAAAAATCTTATCAAAAATTCCGATACCTGATTCATCTCAGTGTGAATACTAGTTCTTTTGTCTTTCCTCATTCAGTATGTGATTTTGTTTTGTTTTGTTTTTGGTCTGACAGGTGATTTTTAAAAATTCTACCTTGGAAACTTTGTCTATTATGTTAGGAGACTTAAGTCCTATAATCTTTCATATTAGTAATTGGATACCCTGTTTGGGTTTAGTACGTGTGTCTTGCCTTACTTTTGTAGGCTCTAGTTCCAATAACAGTTTAATTTTTTAGTCTTCAGTCTGCCTGTCTTATCTGGTGCTGTCGGGCTCCAGCAGGTCCCTGCTGCAGCTATGGTTGCTGCCTGAAGGAGCAGGAAGTCTTTTGCCAGGTCTGGATGTTGGGTTTCTTTTAGTGGGGAGGGTTCTACCTACCACTACTTCCTAGATCCATGGTATTTCTAGCCAGGGGAGGCAATTCTCTTAGAGAGTAAGAGAGTGGGAAAAGGGAAGATAACCCAGGACCAAGCCCTGAGGAACCCCAACATGTAACATTGTGTAGTGGGAGAATTTTTGGCAATGCAGAAGGAGGGACAGAATAATAGAAATGCCAGGAGTACAATATCCCAGAAACAAGAGAGAAAAGTGTTTCAAGGAGAGAGTGGCCCAGCTATGCCAAAGGCTGTTGAAAAGTCATATGGAATGAACACTGAAAAGTTTTCATTGGATTGGTCTGTATAGTTATATGGTGATCATTGGCTAGGGCAATTTTGATGGATTGGTGAAGTGGAGGCTGGAATGAAGCAGTTTGAAGATTTTGATATTCTATCTAGTTAAGGCTGCCACAGTAGCAATGCAAGGCTTCCAGCATGGAAAGTGAGAAGAGAATGATGCCTAGACATCAAAGGTATCTCTTTGCATGAAGATAGAAAGAAGAGGTGATGAAACTGTAGCAGACAAAAGAGGAGTGATAAGAGACTGCAGTGATTTGCATTAAAATCAACATCCTTGTGCTCTCCAGTCCCCAGTGTCCTCTATAGTCATCTTTGAGGCCCTGTCCTGACTCCACCCTCCAGTTCTGAGTCGACCCCTCCTTCATATTTGTAGCATTCCCTCAGCCCTTAAATCCTCTGCCTATGGATTTACCATTTTATCATATATTACTTCATGCCCTGGCTTGCCTTCCCTTGCTGAACTGTCAAGTTTCCGTTTTGCCAATCAGTTAATGCAGGGTTTAAAAGAATGTAATAGCTACTCTTAGAAAGGAATTCTCTCTAGAATGACTTTAAAGGTCACTGCCTATTACAGGAACTTTTTGAGAGGAAAAAAAATCACCAATTAGGTGTCCCCTAGGTAGCAATTTTAAGAGATGTTGGCTATCCAAATTGTTTCCCCAAAGCCCAAGTAAACTCTAAGAAAGAACAGCAGTCTTTGTTCTTACCATTAGTTAGCAGATTTTACAGTGAGTGTATTAACTTTAGGGAAAACATGAATAAGGTAGACTTTTATTTTATGTAGTCAGAAAATGTTATAGCCATTACCACAAACTTGGAGACAGTGTACCATTACCACTTTTCAAGGATCTTCTTAAAGTGTGGTAAATGGAATGTGTTTATTTGGAAATGTAGGTTCTATTCTCAGATCTGCTCAATGAGATGGGTTGTAAGTACTATAAATATTTCACATAATTATCTGGATCTTGTTCTTCACTTGAAAAAATAGATTAAATCCTCCCTAATGGTACATTTTAGCTCTAATATTATAAGGCTTCTCACACACTTTCACTATTTAAAATAATTAAAGATTTGGGGGTGTTTTTGCCTTTAACATCATGCTGTTGTTTTATCAGATGCTTATTTCTTGATCAGAGTCACAACCCACAATTGTTAAATGCCATAGAGAATTATATTGTATGGAAGTTTCTAGAAAAGCAGGAATGCTGCTTTCTTAGCCAACCAGTTCAGTGATGGCCTACTACAGTGATGTGTTCCCAGTTAAATCACCCAGTTATAGAATGAAGGATGTGCAGGACACTGTGGGCTTCTTCCCAGGGAAGCATAACTAAACAAGAACTATTTAGCAGAGCTAAACGCTAGTCTAGCCTCTTGCTTCTTCCTTCCCTTCCTCTCTCCCTCCCTACTTCCTTTATGAAAGAGAGAAAAATAAGATTGCATGAGATAATGCCTATAGACCCCTGGACGCCATCATAATAACCCACCATGGAAAAGCAGCCCAACTTGGTTATGCCCTGGAAAGCAGGAGCAGCAAGCAGCCACAGCAGTCTGGGCATGTGAAGCACACACATCCCCCTTACCCAGGGCAGCCTAGGACCAAGTCTTATACTTGAGCCCAGATACCGTAGCTGTGCCACACTCCCTACTACATTCCTCCTCCACTAAGTTCTATGGCAAGGCCCTCTTCCTTCAGTGTATTAGTCAGGATTCTCCAGGAAAATGGAACCAATAGGATGTCTGTATGTCTGTTTCTTTCTCTCTCTCCCCCTCTGTCTTTCTCTCTTTCCAGAAATCTATATATTTTTATCTATCCACAGAGATTATTTATATCTACTATATTATATATGTGGTTATAGAGGATGGCAAGTCCAAAATCTGCAGGGTGGACTGGCAGGCTGGAGGACCAGGGAAGAGCCAGTGCTGCAGTTCAGGTCTGAAGGCCATCTGTCTGTAGAATTCCATTTTCCTCAGGGGAAGTTAGGTTTCTATTTCATTTAGGCCCTCCATTGATTGGATGAAGCCCCTCTACATTATGGAGGGCAATCTGCTCTATTCAGAGTCCACTGATCTCATTTAAAACCACACTCACAGAACCAACCAGAATGTTTTATTACATAGCTAACTAAGCACCATGGCCCAGCCAAATTAATGATCAAATTAACAAAATTAACCATCATAGCCAGGAAGCCTTGATTATAGACATCTTACAACCTGTCACCTTGATCCTAATATACCTTTTATTCCTCCTAAATATACTAATTTTAGCAGCAGAGCTTCCAACATGGAGCGAGTGTATATTAGAGCAGAATGATATGGGATATTTCCTTCCAAAGCTTCTGACTTTCTAAGGTTCCCCTTAGCACAGGGTGCCCAGTGGCCTTGCTCTAACCCTGGGAGGCATGTGTCTAGAAGGTCAGGCTCACATTTTTCTTTCTCATTCTTTGTGTCCATTTATGGGGAGTTCTCAGGATTCCCTTGTTCCTGTTCAGCTGGGGATCCTCAAGGTGGCCTGTATTGTATAGAACCTAGACATAGAAGTTGCTTATCCCACTGGGCAGAATTATCTTTTAAAACTGGAATTCTGAGATCACGTGTTTAACATATAAAAGGCTCTGGATGGGCACTTACTCATAAGTCAGCTGTGACAGCAGCCACCCCGACACAAAGTATTTCCCCCTTTAAAAAAATCTCATGCAAGTTCAAAATAGCTTTACACAATATGAGTGCTTCTCCTGAAGGTGATTTTTTTTCTTTTTTTTTTTTTAATCCTTGACCTACTTTTTCTCTGTGTGCAATATACGTAATGAGTAATAACGACTTCAGAGAAGGTAGCACCAGAGGAAACAAAGTTGAAGAATGCCTAAAGAGAATGGCTCTGGAGCCCTCCAACTCGACAAGCTTTGTTGTCAGGGCAGAAATGAAGGTGTTCGTGTGAATGGCAGGTTGGCTGCTACAGATTCCTATAGCTGTGCTGTGCCCCTGTTAAGTAGTCTGGATATAGCAGAGGTGGCTAATGGTGGAGCCAGGCAGAGGGGCTGACATACAAATGCATGAACTCACACAAATTTCACACACACTCCCACACATACCCAGTCACGACCCTCGCACCACCCTCACCCAAGCTTTATGGTGCTATAAGGAGAATGCTTCAGGCTGTGAAGCATAAGCCATTGTCTAGAAATATTCTTCTGAAACAGATTCCATTCATAATGTGATCTATCCCTAGAGAATAAGGATACTTCCCCATCTTTGGAGCCATAAAGCAGAATCCCAGAAGGTTTCGAGTAAGAGAGAAGCCTCCACAGTATTCACTTGGCTCACACAGTGCCCTCCAGCCTGTGTGCAGGGAAAGTAGCCACTGGCTCTGGCCTTGACCATGTGCCACTACCTTTGACCAGGACGTGCAAGGACGTGTTGATTCAACAGGAGATGGCATTCTTGAAAATTATGTGAATAAGCTTCTCTTCTCCCCACACAATTTATTCCTTCCTTAGCAGGGTTTGTTAAGCTAAGCAGACCGAGGGAGGCACTGTGTGGGGCTGGTCCTGACTCCTGCCCTTCCCAGTGTTTTCTGCATGGAGGAGATGTATGGAGCTGCATCTGCTAAGCACCTTTCAGAAGCAGGCCTTGGGCTGGGCACTCAGAGGGGCAGAGCTACTCAGACATGGGTTCAAATCCATTCTGGCAACTCTCTGCCATGAAGTCTTTGGGATACCACCTGCCTGTGACTCAATGTCCCCATCTGTTAAAAGGTGATAATATAACATCTACTTGCAAATGCCATTAGGGTTCAAGATAAGTGATAAAAAAAAAAAAAAAAAAAAAACCACTGAGCACTTGGAATGCCCTGAGTAAACAACAGCTATCATAATGAGCAAAACATGGTCCCAACATAGAGGGGGATGCAATTCAGTGGCCTTGAGTGTAGCTGCAAGGCTGCTGTGCCTGACTTGGATCCTGAGGCTCTCTCAAGACCAGGGCCAGGAAGCAAAGCTGTGTGTAATGGGTACAGTGGGATGATTGTTTAAGTGTATATTTGCATTTTGTCCCCACTTTCTTACCCACTACCCACCTGCACGCTACCTTCCAGCAGGCAGCCTGCTTGACTTTACCTTATCCTCTTGGCTTTTGTTTTTCTGAAATCCTGAGCTTCCCCTAGGGGGAGAGAAGGTGGAAGGAGGTGGGGAGACAGAGAGAGAGAGAGAGAGAGAGAGAGAGGCAGGAGGGAGGGAACACAGAGTGAGTGAGGGAGAATGTATGTGAACTAACTCCCAAGTGTGAGAAGGAAAGAGTTCAAGGTTCTCATCAGTGGTGACCAGGTCCTGCTCCCTGGAAATGCTCTCGCAAGAGGTCAGGACTTCTAAGGGGAAAGACTGTGGTATCCTGCAGGGGCTTGACCACAGACCCCACAGCTCCCAGCATTAACTCATCCTACCCATTAAGCAGCAGAGCCCCCTCCAAGGGACCATGCATGGGAAATGTTTACAGTGGGGCAGTCCTGGGGCCTGAGAGGATGAGGGCTCCCCTCTATTCCCTAGCACTCTGCCAGGTTCCTGGTTCTTATGTAATCTTGGGGGGACGGAGGTGGGGAGTTCCCCTGAAGGCAGATTTTATTCCTGCTCAGCAAGATGGGGCCTCTGAACCAGATTTTACTTGCTTGAGAAGCATTGAAATAGAGCCTCCCCATGTCCCTACACCTGTCCTGTAGGCCTGAGCCTCTGCGAAGTGCCATGGTATCTACCTGACCCAGGGCTCCTGCCTTGTCCACAGCAGTGAGGCTTATGTGGTCCTCAGCTTGTCACAGCTGGTTCAAGGAAAATGACTGCTTTCCAGGCTTCTACTATCAGAAAAGCCAATGAAGTTTTTGCCTCTCTTCTGGCACACCAAGCACAGCAGGTCTCATCCAAGCAGAGCAGGATATCATCATGGCCATGTGAATTCTGGGGGGACACAACTCAGCCCATAATAAGAACACTGATTGAAACCCCATGGGGCTCCATGATTTCATTTTCTACCTGGAGATAGAATCCAGGCCTTCTAGAAAGTACTGCCTTTTTTCATTCCTTCTTCATCCTGTTGTATCACTAAGGCAAACACTAGAAAAAGAGGGAGTGAATCATATATGTATGTGTTTAATAGACTTCAAAGAAACCAAGAGCTCCAACCATGCTGTTTTTCAACCACAGATAAGGATCATGCTCTGCTAACCCACACTTCTAGAAGGATTTCTTTGACCCATAGATCAGTGTCACAACCCCTACCTGCCACCCCCTCCCAGACACAGTTCCTATTTTTCACTCCTTTAGCCTTAAAGCATCCCTGCTACTCCCACCATCTCCACCTTTTTTTGGACCGCCCCTTCCAGGGGAGGGTGCTCATCCCATTATGGGAATCAGCCCTTATAAAGACTTCTTGACCTCCCCATACCCAGCTGGGCTAGACCCTTTGCCTCCTTTTATCTCAGCATCAGAACAGTGATTTCATCAGAAGACATTCCTATTGTGTGCTCTACTTTGAAAATGCTCTCAAACCCATTTGATCTTTGTGTCTGGGGGTGGGGGAAGGAAACTAACGTTTATTGAGTTTGCTCCATGCTTTAGCTTATTGTTAGTGGTTTTACATCTGTGGTTTCTTTAATCATCACATCAACCTATGGCATAGTTGTTTATCAGGAAAACAATGTTATTATGATGTGTAATCCTGCCAACCCACCTCACCCCACTAATGTGCTGCACAGAGAGGGTGGAGTGGAGACCCAGGAAGGCCTGAATATCAGGTTGCACGAATCTACAGACCAAAGGGCACAGCAATCTCAGGAAGAAGACAGTATTCTTGAAGGTAGGGGGAGGGTAGGTGGAGTGGAGAAGTGAGGAGTGGAGGGAAGGTGGGCACCATGAGGAGTACAACTTTGGGTGAGTTTTAGAAGTCTGTGCAGGATAGTGCTGGTGTATTCCACCCGACCGCACCGTTGCTATGCCAGAAAAGGCTCTCAGTGACATCTCTGATGAGTGTCATCTGAGACTTGTTAAATTTGAATACAATTGCTACAAGCACCAATTATATTATTATAGGAAGCAGCAAAGCTGAGATTTGGACCCAAGGGGTTCCTCCTCACTCAGCTATGTGGCTCCCAGGCACGTCAGGAAGGCCAGCACTAGGGAGCTGAGGCCTCTTCAGAATGAGAGAGGATGGGCCTTTCTTCAAAGCTGTGAAAATCTGCTTCCAAACAGGTTATCCAGTGTCTCTCTGATACCCACATATAAATATAATCCTTTAAAAACCATTTTCCTAATGTGAAACATTCATGTCGTTCCTGAGCTTTCAGTATCATGGATAGGAACACGTCTGTGCTTAGGTCATGTTCTGCTGATCTCTCTCACTCCTCCGTAGTGGTTGATCATCCCCCTCCTTGATCATTCCTATGATGGAGGTGGCTTTCCCTCCTAACTTTCTGTAGCCTTTTCAGGTCACCCCTGGGGTCGGCCTACCACCTCTACATCCTCCTCCAAGTGGCCACTACCTGCATGCCACCAGAACACACTGTGGCCATTCAGTAGTGGCCTTTACCTCTCAGAGTTGCCAGGACACCCACTTAAATGTGAATTTCAGATAAACGAGCAATGATTTTTAGTATAAATGTATCCCAAATACTGCACAGGACATACATATACTAAAAAATTTCCTCATATATCTGAAATTCAAACTTAACTGGGTATCCTGTATTTTATTTGCTCAATCTGGCCACCCCTTCTCAGAGGGCTTCTCTCTGTTGTCTTAACCAGCAGAGCCCTTTATTTCATTTTTGTGAAAAGCAAGATGTGATTGGCTTTCCCTGTGCTGAAAGTAGGGCAATAGGGTGGTGGAGGGGGGTGGCTGATGCATTTCAAGAATTAAAAGGATTCATTGCTTGTGTCTTTCCCACACTGGTCTTCTTCAGCCTCACTACTATTCCCTTCCTCCCTCTCATGCTCAGCTCCAACTCTGGGCCTAGATTGGTGGTTCTCTATCCTTTAAAGGTGGGGAGCTAGTGTTTGCTTCCATCAGAGGTTTGTTTGTTGACCTCTCTGGGTACATCTACCTCTCAGATCAGTGAGGTGGACAAGGTGAGACACAGTAACTCTCGCCCCTGTGTATTCCATCTGGTGGCTTAAGAGCCACAGGTCCTACTAGGTGAAAGATCAGCCAGACTGGGACAGTCTTTTTGAAAATGGACTCTTTAACTACCAATGGAGTGCCAAGCCTTAAAGAATGGAGGAGTTAGCATGAATGAGGGAGGGAGAAGAGAGGACAGTGAGGCCCACTAGGTAGCCTGTCATGGTTCACCAGAAGTGCAAAAGTGTCCAGAGGCCTCCCAAACCAGGTCAGGATACATCTGCTCCAGAGAAAGAGGGTTCAGGGCCCTCTCATTTATCTGCCCCCCTCTCACAGAGGGGATACCTGTCCCAAGGATCACCTGGCTTAGTGTGTGAGCAGGGTCTATGTAATCACATGATGTCTGAATAGCCAACCCACATCAGATCCATTCAAAGCAACTTTATGGAGCATCTGCCACGTGCCAAGTATAATACTAGGCACATGTGACAAGACTGAGAAAGATACAGTTTCTGCCTTCAAAGAACCTATATTCTCTTGTGATACAGAGCCACATGAAGAAAACATCGCAAGCCCGTGTGTGGGTACTACCAGAGCAATCTGTGCAGGGCACTGTGGGAGCCCCAGCAGTGGGTGAGGGACACATACCTAGGCTTTCCTGACGGCCTCAGTGAGTGAGATCTCCCCTGACACAGACCCTAAGAAGCAGTCAGTACCTATCATTTTAAACCATGAGACTGAGGAAAAATACTTCTTTTTTTTTTTCAAAAGCCCACATTTTCAGGAAATAACAGCCCAGCTTACCCAGTGGTACCCCTTACCCATAGAAATCCAACACAGGAAGCTATTTGTTCAAATGTTCATTACATACAAGCACCTACCTCCTCCCTAGGCACCCTCCCCATGCCCATCTCTTCTCTTCACCAGCAGACTCCATCTGCCTGGGCTAGTTTGGGCTAATTAATTAGCAGTGAGGATCTGATTTTTACATATCAACTCTGCTTGAATCTGCCAAGAACATTCAAAGTACGGCCAAGGTGGGAGAGGAAACATGTTTTCTCATTATTTTACCTACAAGATTCATTTGAATGGGAGAAAATAGGACTATTACCCTAACTAACTAGTTGAATGAGAACAAATTCCTCATTTGTCTTAAATATGTCACCTGGAGAAGGTGATTAAAGTAAGGACCACTAATGAGTGGTGTTT
Organism: Vulpes vulpes; assembly: GCF_048418805.1. NCBI lineage: Eukaryota > Metazoa > Chordata > Mammalia > Carnivora > Canidae > Vulpes > Vulpes vulpes. The sequence goes on along the minus strand of NC_132795.1, from coordinate 70,629,517 downwards.
CTGGAAATAGACAAAAGCACACACAGGAAATGGGATGGGTCCCTAGTAGGTCCTCTGCATAAACAGAGCCACCCTCTGCAAGGAAGGCAGGCTCTGGAGGGCAGTGGATCAGGGACACCATGATTCTCCCTTGAATGACAGGGTTGGGTAATGCCTGGTCAGCTGCCGATTACTATACAGTGATTAGGACTTTGCTCTGATGAAGCAGGAACTGCAGATGAAATACTAGACTCTTGGCATCACCTAAATGGCCTTATGAAGCATAGATAACAGTAAGGGGAGCATGAGCCACTTAGTGATTACATACGGTCGTCTATAGGCAAGTTGCAAAGCTATTTGCCTTTATTAACTCATTTGTCTTCTCAGTATCCTTTAAAGCAGGCAAGGCTATGGTATGTTTGGGAAAGGAATGCTAGTTGGCTTTCTAGGGCAGCTTAGAAGTCCAGTTTGTTGAAAAGGTTGCTGAATTCCCTTTGCATCTTGTCAAAATTTAGTACCATCCTCAGATTGCTGTGTGGCTTAGAGAGAGCCCTTTAGGCCCTATAAAAGTGGCAAGAAGGGTATGAGGAAGGAGTAGCAGCAGGAGAGGAGGCCAGTGTCCAAAGGACATTGTGCTACTGTTCTGTGCCTCTTCATCCAGCCCCTCTGTAGGAAGACTTCCAATTCACCCAGGAGAGTAAAGACCTGAGACTAACTGTGCTGTGGAGTCTATTATGGCATGCTTTCTCTTTGCTCAGTTTCCTCTTTCTTTATTTGAACAGAACAGTCAGATGGAAGAGTCGTGGTGCTCCTACTTGGAGGCCCTCTAGGACCTGGTTTCCTTGCAAAGCTAAAAAGGGCAGCTGTGTTTATAAGGAGCTGCTTGAGACCTATCCCATTTCCTGTGTGTGCTTTTGTCTGTTCCCAAGAACACCACTCGTTAGTGGTTTTCACCTTAATTGCTTTCTCCAGGTGATGTATTTAAAATTAAATGTTTTTTTCATGTGTTTATTTGCCATCTGTATATTCTCTTCAGTAAAATGTCTGTGCATGTCTTTTGCCCATTTTATAACAGGACTGTTGAGTTTTGAGAGTTGTTATATATTCCAGAGTCTCATCCTTAGTCAAATTTGATTTGCAAATATTTTATCCCAGTCTGTACAAGCTTTCATGGAGCAAAGGTTTTTAATTTTGATAAAATCCAACTTGTCAAATTTTCTTTCTATGCATCACTCTTTTGGTGTCAAGTCTAAGAACTCTTTGCATAGTTCTGGTTCATGAAGACTTTTCCTACAGTTTTTTTAAAAAGTTCAGTTTTGCGTTTTATTTTTACATCCATGATCCGTTTTGAATTAATTTTATATAAAGTGTGAGGTTTATCTCATGGTTTTTTTTTTACTTACATTTGTCCAGTTGCTTCAATATAATTTGTTGAAAATATTATTGAATTGCCTTTGCATCATGTCAAAAATTAGTTGGCATATTAATTAGGGTCTATTTCTGAGTTTGCTGTTGTTCCATTAATCCATATGCCTAGCCCTCTGGCACTAGCATGCTATCCTGACTGCTATAGTTAACACAGGCCTTAACAAGGGGTAGAACGACTCTTCCCACTTTATTCTTCTTTGTCAAGTTTTTTTTTTTTTTCACTATTCTACGCCCTGTGCATTACTATATCAATTTTAGAATAAGATTGTTTCCATGATATCTCATCCACCTTGCTAGAAAACCTTGTTTGGATTTTTGTAACAATTGCATAAAGCCTAGAGATCAATTTAGGGAGAGTTGACATCTTTGCTATGTTGAGTGTTACAGCCCATGAACACAATGTTTCTCTCCAGGTATTTAGGTCTTCCTTGATTTCTTTCACCATCACTTTATAATTTTCAGTATAGTGATCCTACACATGTTTTATTAGATTTTTAACTATTCAGACTAAGAGTTGTGTTGCATTTTTTAATTTTTGTTTCCACGTGTTCATTATCAGTATATAGAAATGCAATCGGTGTTTTATGTTGATCTTATATCTTGTATCTTTACTGAACTCACTTATTCGTTCTAGAAGATCTTCTTTTTGTAGATTCCTTGGGATTTTCTCAGGAGACAATCATGTTTTCTGCAAATAAAGACACTTGTCTTTCTTTTTTTCTACTTGCAATGTCTTTTATTTCCTTTTCTTGCCTTATTTCAATGGGTAGAACTTCTAGTACTGTTATGGGTAAGAGTGATAAGAGAAGACATCTTTGCTTTCTTATCAACCTTAGAGAGAAAGCATTCAGCCTTTCACCACTGAGTCTGATATAAGCTCTAGGTTTTTGGTAGATGCTTTTATGAGGTTGAAGAAATTCCTTTTATTCCTAATATACTGAGAGTTTTTTTCATGAATGGTTGTTGAAGTTTGTCAAATGCTTTCCTGTGTCAATTGATATAATCATATTTTTCTTCTTTGGACTGTTGATGTGATATATTACATTGATTGATTATCAGATACTGACCCACCCTTGCTGTGGAATAAATTTGGAATAAAGCCCATGTGGTCATGGGATTCATGTATATGTATATATTGCAATACATGGTATACACACACATATCCTGTTGGTTTTGTTGCTCTGGAGAACTTTAACATATCTCCTACATCTGTTTAATCTCCTAAGAGTTTATGAACCACAGAAGTGCTTTGGAGTCTGTTCATCCCCAGACTCCAAAGCACCATGAGAAAGGGTTCCAGGATCAGAGTGGGTACTCTTGTTTTGAAACCCAGGCCTCCTCTGGCACAGCCTCATGTTTGTTCCCCTGAAAGAAAGCCTTCTCTCCTTCAGCAGCATTATCCACAGACCTCTTATTTTGCAGGCATTTTCTCCCTAGGAAATGAGGGAGTTTTCTTTTGTAAAGCAGAGACATTTGTCTTCAGTAAGGAAGAGATTGATATGGCCCTTAGGGTTTCCTCACTCTAAAAAGTACAAGACAAATAATACTCTGGAAACTTCTTTCTCTAAGTTGAGAATGTCAGAAAGACCAAAGATCATGGGAAACGGGGAGTGTTTTGGTCTGATTATACAGAATATGATGAGGAGGTTACCTGGAGTGAGTGAGAATGTGGGTCTTGATGTCACTGGGCTAGATGTAGAGAGTAAAGGCCTATGGTTAACTGTGTTTTTTTGTTTTTTTTTTTTTTTTTTTTTTTGGTTAACTGTGTTGAGTGTAAGACCCTTTAACAGGCAATCTGGATGGAGATGTGGATTAGGTTTGATGAAATCGTGTCTGCAGAAATGTTTCCTTGGGAAATCCCAATAAGCCCTCACATATAACATTTCCAGAGAAGTCAGACTTTAGTTTAAACTGAAAAACAAAGACCCTGGATTTTCATAATATCCTACTTTAGGAATAGAATGATCACCATCATGCTGGGAAGTGAAACCCATCGTTTCCAGCTCAGGTTGTCCACATAAGTGGCCTTTTTCAACCCCTGTAAAAAAGAATTCTTAGTACCAGCTAACTCAAAGCTACTGAAGGAAATGACATATTGGTTGGTTGGGGTGGGGGCTGCTGTTCCCTTCCTGCCTAAAGGGAATTTCTTAGAATCATAGAATCTCAAATTTGGAAGTTACTTTAAAGACCAATCTAGTCTAGTGGTGCCACACTCCAGCTGCACATTAGAATCGTCTGGGGGAACTTGAGAAAAATATCAATGCCTGCTGCCCACCCCAGAGATTCTGATTTTAAATGACCACAATTGGGGCCTGGGCATCTGTATGTTTGAAAAGCTCCTCAGGTGATTTCAATGGACAGCCACAATTGAAAAGCACTAATGGAATCCAACCTCTCCCCAACACTATAATGAGCCTTAAAAGATTCCGGTTATAGATTTTCTGAGTTTGTTGCCTAGCATATAGGAATACCTCCTGTCCCAGGAAACTCACTAGCCCCCAAGATAGCGCTGTTCTATTTTTTGTTGCCTTCTCTATGTTAAGATGTACTCTGTTCTGCTACCCTCTGACATTCTACAGAACAATCTCTGTTCTTCCTCAGGCCAGTTCCTCAAATATGAAAACTCTGTATCCAGAGCCTTCCCCTGCAGCAGTTCTCCAGCTGGCAGATGGATTCAGGGCCTGGTGGTCTTCAGTTTATCAATATCCTTCCCATAGGTCTCTCTTGGGAGTGATATATTTGGAGGCTTGGAGACTTCTGGCCAGAGTTTCACGGCTTGGCCCTGTGACCCACATGTTTCTTTGGGCAAAGCAAATGCTCCCTCTGAACTTCCATTTCCTCATCTGTAGAAGAAAGTGATTGGGATATAGATGAATCCCCAGTTAATGTCATGAGTTTCTAACTGGCTATCTGCAGTCTGTGTTCAGGACTATGAAGAGAAAAGCAAAGCCAATAAATAATAATAGTATCATCTTATATGTATGCCATGCTTTGTATTTTTCACAAACATTTTCTCATTCTATACTCTCACCTTCCCTAAGAAGTGGTACAATGTGTTTCCAGTGCAGATCCAGGGAGCTCATGTGACCTGCTTTAAGTCACCCAGTTAATTGTGGGCACAAGAAAGGGCAACATTATCACTCTTTACTGTTAGTTCTTTGTTCTTTAATTGAACACCTAAATCACAAAGTTCTTAAAAGGACTGGGAGTATCTTCTATGCCTCTAAGACCCAGGAGAATGCTGGCGCTGCATAAATATAGTTGAATTAACCATTTTTTACCCTGCCCCCAACCCACCTTCCCTCTGGCAACCATTGGTTTGTTCTCTGTATTTAAGAGTGCTTTTTGTTTATCTCTTTTTTTATTCATTTGTTTTGTTTCTTAAATTCTACATATAACTGAAATCAAATGGTTTATGTCTTTTCTCTGACTTATTTCACTTAATGCCATGCCCTCTAGGTTCATCCATGTTGTTGCACATGGCAAGATGTCGTTCTTTTTTATGGCTGAGTAATATTTCATTGTGTGTGTGTGTGTGTGTGTGTGTGTGTGTGTGTGTGTGTGTACTACATCTTCTTGATCTATTCACCTATGGACGGACACTTGGGCTGCTTCTGTATCTTGGCTATTATAAGTAACACGGCAATAAACTTAGAGGTGTGTGTATATTTTCAAATTGGTGTTTTTGTTTTTCTTGGTGTATACTCAGTAGTGGAATTACTGGATAATATTTTAATTCTATTTTTAACTTTTTGATAAACTTCCATACTGTCTTCCACAGTAGCTATACCAGTTTGCATTCCCACCAACAGTCTACAAGGGTTCCTTTCCCCCCAACACTTTTACTTTTTGTTTTTTATTTTAGCCATTCTGACAGGTGTAATGTGATATATCATTGTGGTTTTGATTTGCATTTTCCTGATGATTAGTGATGTTGAGCATCTTCTCCTGTGTTTGTTGGCTGTGTGTCTTCTTTGGAAAAATATCTATTCATATCCTCTACCTATTTTTAATTGGATTATTTGTGGGTTTTTTGGTGTTGAGTTGCATAAGTTCTTTTTATATTTTGGAGATTAACCCCTGATTGAATATATCATTTGCAGATATCTTCTCTCATTCAGGAGGTTGCCTTTTTATTTTGTTGATCAGTAGACTGCCTTTTTGTTTTGTTGATAGTCTCCTTTGTTATGCAAAAGTTTTTTACTTTGGTCTAATCCTGATAGTTTAATTTTGCTTTTGTTTCTCTTGACTGGAAAGACATATTTAGAAAAATGTTTCTATGGTCAATGTCAAAGAAATTACTGCTTATGTGGTCTTCTAGGAGTTTTGTGGCTTCAGGTCTCACATTTAGGTCTTGAATCCATTTTTAACTTATTTTTGTGAATAGTATAAGGAAGTGGTCCAATTTTATTCTTTTGCTGTCCAATTTTCCCATTACCATTTGTTGAAGAGAGTGTCTTTTCCCCATTGTATATTCTTTCTTCCTTTGTCACAGATTAACATTGTGATGGTGGGTTTATTTCTGAGCTTTCTGTTCTCTTCTTTTGATCTATATGTCTATTTTTGTGCCAGGACCATACTGTTTTGATCACTACAGCTTTGTAGTGTTTCTTGAAATCTGGAATTGTGATATCTCCAGCTTTGTTCTTCATTCTCAAGATTGCTTTGGCTATTTGGAGTCTTTCCCCCAAAATAGTTCCATACAAATTTTAGGATTATTTATTCTAGTTTTGTGAAAAATATTGTTGGTGTTTTGATAAGAATTGCATTAAATCTGTAGTTTGGCTTGGGTAGTATGGACATTTTAATAATATTTGTTCATGCTTCTAATCTACGAGCATGGAGTATCTTTGCATTTGTTTGTGTCACTTCAATTTTTTTCATCATTTTATATTTTCAGAGTACAGGTCTTTAACCTCCTTGGTTAAGTTTATTCTTAAGTATTTTATTGTTTTTGATGCAATTGTGAATGAGATTGTTTTATTAACCTTTCTGCTACATCATTATTAGTGTATATAAGTGCAACAGATTTCTGTATATTAATTTTGTATCCTGTGACTTTACTGAATTCATTTATCAGTTCTAGTAATTTTTTGGTAGAGTCTTTAGGATTTTCTCTATATAGTATCATGTCATCTGAAAATAGTAAAAGTTGTACTTCTTCCTTACATTTGGATGCCTCTTGGCTAGGACTTCTAGTACTATGTTGAATAAAAGTGGCAAGGGTAGACAACCTTGCGTTCTTCATTTTAGAGGAAACGTTCTCAGTTTTCCACCACTGAATATGATGTTAGCTGTGGATTTTTCATATATGGCCTTTATCATGTTAAAGTATATTCCCTCTAACCCTACTTTGTTGAGAGTATTTATTGTGGATGTTGTATGTTGTCATATTTTTCTGCATCTGTTAAAATGATTATGTGGCTTTTGTCCTTCCTCTTATTGATGTATTGCATTGATTGATGTGTGAATATGGAACCATGCTTGCATCTCTGGAAAAAATCCTACTTGATCATGGTGAATGATTTTTTTAAATGTATTGTTGGATTTGGTTTTCTAATAATGAGGATTTTTATATCTATGTTCATCAGAGATAGGTGGCCTCTAATTTTTTTGTGTGATGTCTTTGTCTGGCTTTGGTATCAGGGTAATGCTTGCCTCGTAGAATGAATTTGGAAGCTTCCCTTCCTCCTCTATTTTTTGGAATAGTTTTAGAAGAATAGATATTAACTCTTATTAAATATTGGTATATTTCACTTGTGAAGTTATCCAGTTCTAGACCTTTTTTGTTGGGAGTTTTTTGATTACTGATTCAGTTTCATTGCTGGTAATATGTTTCTTCAAATTTTCTATTTCTTCTTGATTCAATTTTGGAAGGTTATGTTTCCAGGAATTTATCCATGTCTTCTGTATTGTCCAATTGAGGGGCATATAATTTTTCATAATGTGAATTAAACAGTTGCTGATTAAGATTTGGATGTCTGTCATCATAAGGAATTTCAAATGATCACAGAGTGATCAAACAAATCCATTTCTCCAGTAGGCAGTGGGACAGGTGGAGTGTTCAGGCCCAACTGTCTATGAATCACTGAGGGAGCTTTCAGAAATACCAACGCCTGAGTCCTTTCACAGACCAACTAAATGGGAATCACTGCATTTGGGGGCAGGCAGTAGCATAATCTTAAAGTACGTCAGATGATTCTAATGTGAAGTTAGTGTTAAGAAGATTGGGGCTGAAGCTGCGGTTTTCAGCTTACTTGGGTATCAGAATCATGTGGAAGGGCTTGTTAAAACCTAGATTGCTGGGTACCACCCCCAGAGTTTCTGGTTCATTAGGTCGGGATGGGGCCTGAGAATTTGCTTTTATAACAAGTTCCCAGGTGATACTGATACTCCTGTTCCAGAGCCTACCCTTTGAGAACTACCCCAGCTAAAGGATTATGTAAATGGTAAGGGTTTACTTGTCAGCTTAGAAGATGACAGCCACATCCTCCGCTTGGTATCCAGAGGTCACAGCAGTGAAGACAGTATGTGCCAGTCACAGAACAGTACATTTGACAAGCATCAGCTTACTTAATCTTGATGCCCCCGCTCTGAGATGGTTTTAAGATTTCCATGTCATAGATAAGGAAACTGGGACAAAGAGAGGTTAAATAAGCTGTATACCTCACTTAGTAGCTGGCCTAATTCATATTCAGACCTAAGGTTATATGACTCCCAAATTCACACACTCAGCCATTTTCCAGAGAGGAGATCCAGATGCTCTGTGGTTACTTGGAGTCACCCAGCATGTAAAAATGGAGCTGGAACCCACATCCAGGTCTCCTAGCTCTTAAGCCAACTGTCCTTCCATTCTGTATCACTTCTCATCTCACATGACTAATTGGTCTAATTCTAAGGTTAGGATTTGGGCTACTGGATATACAAGATTAATTCAAGATGAGGGTAGCTAGTCTTTCAGAATTAAAAATCAATCAAAGTTCAAGGAATTTTGATATCCTCTCTCACCTACCCATCTGTTCCGTCTTCCTATGGCCCCCAGCGGCAAACCTAGGGGATGCCTTGAGCATGGACCACAGCCATGAGGGCTGCCTAGAGCCAGGCAGCACCTACCAGCAAGGTGTGCTCACTGCTGGTTTCAGAAGTCTTCATTCCTATGCTGATTTGTTTTCAGATTCAGCAAGGATTCATTGAGTGCTTACTCTCCAGGCCCCGTTCTAACCCTAGAGTAAACAGGTGGGGCAAGGTCTTTGCCTCAGAGAAAGAAAGAAATATCAAAATCATTTTAGGTGGTGATTTTTAAAAAAGATTTTATTTATTTATTTGAGAAAGTGAGAGAGAGAGAGAGATGATGAGCAGGGGAAGGGGCAGAGGGAAAGGGAGAAACAGGCTCCCCGCTAAACAGGAAGCCCCATGCAGGGCTGGATCCTAGGACCCTGAGACCAGGATGTGAGCTGAAGGCAGCCGCTTAACCACCTGAGCCACCCAGGCACCCCTAGGTGGTGATTTTTAAGACTTTATGAAGAAGACTTAAAATGGTGATTAACCTCAGAGTATAACTTAAATTGGAAGGTGAGGGAAAAACTCTGAAGAGGTAATAGTTGAATTGAAACCTGAGCAACAAGAGGAATCAGCTGTTTGAAGAGGTAGAGGAATGGGGATATGGACAGAAGGAACACCAGTACAGAGTCTTGAGGCAGGAGCAAGCCTGAGGTTTCTCAGGCAGGTTAGAAGCCAGTGCAGTTAGTAAAAGTGGCAGGATAAGTGGAAGGAGAAGTGGACAGTGGTCATAAAATGTGAATTCATACTGTGTGTGACAGAAGGTAGTGAGCAGACAAAAGCAGGATGTGATGTGGCCAGGCGGCGGGTGAGGAGTGGACATGGAAGCCAAAGCAGAGGCTTCTGGAGCCATGGATAATTAAGGTGCTTGCAGACTTGGACTGGGACTTAAGCCCTTCTGCAGCCCTACCTGTCTCTTCGTGGGCCTGGTGCCAGGTCCCTCTCACTTTTCTCACAAACAGCATCTTTGCAGCCCTTGAGGAAGTGTCACTTCCTTTCTTGCAGTTCTGAAACCAGTTTGTTTGCCACTCAGCGATTCTCTGATTTATGAACTTTCTAGTTCTGCATCTTGGCAAGGTATGTGATTTTAGAGGAAGCTAAGGTGAAAAGGGAGGTGGGAGGACTCAACTATGGAGTCTGGCAACATGAGCTCTATCCTTACCCTCTCCAGAGGCCCTCACCTGACACAATGCCAGTTGTTATTGGTGGCAGGCAGGCACTGGCTTGTCCTTGGTGGCCTCAGGCCCTCCACTTCTGTCCAGGCCCAGTTCTGCCTCCACAGTGAAGCCCAGAGGCTTATAGAGGCAGTTATGATCATTCTTCCACTCTTTCACACTGAGGTGTTTTTAAGAAAATTACTTCATTTCTCTGAGTCTCAACTTTCTTTCACAGGATGGGATATTAAGAGAAATAATTCCATGAATTCATGTAGGGGTGGCACAGAAGCAGCTCTATGTAGAATTATTATCCTTTTGGTCAGTAACTCCACTCTGTATGGTCAGATCCATGTTACAAACCACTTGTAGGATTGTATCTCATAGTGCTGTGTATCTTCTCCTTACCCAGCCACCTCTCTCAGGAGCAGCTATAAGTTGTGTTAAAATAGCTAACAGTTATCAGGCAGTGGTGTCCCTGTTCATGCTGGAGGCACTCTACACACCTTGTATCATTTAATCTTCACCCTGTGTCATAGAATCTTCCTAACAGCCCTGTTAATCCCATTCTGTCAATGAGCAAACTGAGTCCTGGAGACAATCCAACTTGTCCAAGCTTACTAACCGAGCCAGTAAGTGCCTTGAGTCTGAGGTCATCAGTTCTATGACTTTGAGCAGGACAGGTAAGTTCTCAGAGCCCCAGGCTCTTCCTGCAGACTTCACAACGTTGTCATATTCACTGAATAATTGAATGCATTCCACAGCTGCACAGAAGTAGACATCACTATTCCTGGCTCACTTCCAAGAACAGCTCAGCATTCATTCCTCAGTGCCCTGGGCCTTGATCAATTCATTAGACATGCATTGCCAGGGCCTGTACTAAATGAGATGGAGGTCAGGACACTTAACATAAGTCATAAACCCAACAGTTTCTGTCAATAGGAGAGGCTATGTGAAGATCAAAGAACTTGCCAGAAAGGCTTCTATAGGCCCAGTGCGTTCAGGGTACAGTGGGCCCTCACTATTGCTCTGGCTTGCCTAAAACCCCTAATCCTGGATTTTCCACCCCAAGCCTCTTTCAGGCTCTTCACCTGTTGGGGAATCTTGTGCCCCTATGCCCTGGCTCCCCAGAACAGCACATCACCATGCACAGTTTCAGGACTTTCAGTTGCCTCAGAGCCTCACCATAGCCCAGGGTGATGTGGGGCTTTAGAGGGAAGCACAGGAACTCTGACCCCTCACCAGGGCTTTAGGGGAAGTCCGCCCTATGCCCCCTGGACTTAATGGCCTGCCCTTGCAGAATGAGATTCACACTGGGCACGCATGTCTCCCAAGTCATCCTTCCCCTAATTTCACTTTTTTATAAGTGGGTGGCATTAGCTTCACCAGATAACATTTCACATTCAGCAGAATCATGAAGCAGCCCCCAGAGAGTCTATACCTCGGCATCCTTCTCCTCTCTCTAGCTCCTTGTGGGCTTTTGGCCATCCCAGCTCTCCTAGCCTCCTATGCACCGTGACTCCTCCAGGTTTCACTGTGAACCTATGCTGGTGCCTGGCATGGCACAGTTCAGCACATCCTTCCAGAAGCGTCCTCTATCCCTTCAAAACAAAACCTGGCCACACTAGACAAGGCTTACACAAGCCCTCTAGACTGCATCCCTGAGGCAATTCTCTCTAATACTCCACAGGACTGTGCTTCCCCGCATTTCCACCTAAGGGCCTGTAAGAGCAGTGGTCCCCGCAGGGTGTGGGGATATAGGCCAAAGCAGCCTACAACTTCAGAGTTCTGGGAAGTCTGTTTTGTATTTGGTTCAATATTTTGCATCTCATTCCATGATATTTACAAGTTCACTTTAATGTGTTTTTTTGACGTTTTCTATTGTTTACCATCAAATAGAAACAGTGCTCTAGGATGTTGTGCCAGGTATTGCCTGTGGCTTTTTTGTGCTTCTGCCTGGCACCCTGACTCCCCCACAGCATCCAGTTAGTGGGAGCTTCGGGTTTATGGGTCATCATTCATTCATGTGTTGCACATACTGCACACACATGTGGAGCATGGCATAGAAGTTAAGCCCTTGAACTCCGAGTCAGGTGGACTTATTCAAATCTCTCATCACTAGCTGTGTATGCCTTTGGGCAAGTGCCTCACCCTGAGTTTCATTGCATTTTCTGTGGCTATACTCCCATCTATCGTATTCGACTTTTGTGAGAATTAATTGAAATGAAGCCTGTAAAGCTTTTAGTATCTTTTAGTACCATGTCCCATATAATAGTACAAGATGGCATCTTCTGTAGAATTGGTCACTGAAGTGTTAATCAACAATGTTAAGTGGGAAATTGCAAGCAGTGATAAAGATATTAAAGCCTTTAATGTAAAGCACATCAGTGCATGCTGATTTGCCTATGTTTTGATGTAGGGTCAAGGCACTGGCCTGGTGTCTTGTCCTTTTGACTGAACCTTCATATTCTTTCCCTTATATAAATTACAAGTGTAATAAATGGCTGCACTCTCAGTTTGGGTTCTAAAAATGGAGCAAAGCTTTATATGCATATAAGAAGCAAACAAAGTACAGAATCCTTTCAATACTTAAATTTTTCCCAATCATGTACGCTTGTCTTGCCTGCACTTATTTCAATACCATTGTTTTTTTTTTTTAGAAATTTGCCTTTTTTGTGCCAACAACAAAGCTCTTGATTTTCATACTCATGTTTCATTAATTTGTAAGTACTGAAAGAAATTATGTAAATGTGATAGCAAGTACATCCAGCCAGAGTAGAATTGGGAAGAATCCCTGTGGCTCTGGGTGAAGAGCACCCCCACTGGTGGGAACAGAAAGGAGTAGTCTAGGGACCCTCACCCCCACCGTTGCCTAAGTGACATTGAACCCCAGGGCATTAGCACAAATGGAGACCCCTGTTTAAAGTGTGCATAGCAAGCTAACTCTAACACAGAATATAGTCTTTCTGTCCTGACAAACCCAGGAGGACAAGTTTTAATATTGGATCCTGGAATACTGTATCCAGATGGGGCCAGTTGGAGGTCCCTACCCTCCACCTGCCAGTTTTATCTTCCCACGCCCACTTCTTGCACAACAAGGCATCTGGCACAGATGGTGCTAAGCTCTATCTGTGCTCCCTGCAAAGTCACCCCTTGGCCACCCTGAGGAGGCCTGGTCCACCCTCAAGAAGAAAACCCAGAGAGGGCCCTAACCCCACTCCCTGCCCCTGTTTAGGGGGTTTAGGGCCTTGTGGGCAGGTAAGGTGGAGTCCCAGGTAAACTGAGGATGGTATAGACCCAGGGTCTGAAAACTTTCTGTAAATGGGCACATCGTACACATTTTGGGCTTTGTGGATCATGCGGGTTTCTATCATAACTATTTAACTCTGCCTCTGTGGTTATGGACAGTCACACCACTGTGTAGATGAAAGAACATTCTGTATTCCAATAAACTTTACCTATGGACACTGAAATGTGAATCTTAGGTGATTTTCATGTTATTCTTCTTTTGATTTTTCCAACCATTTAAAAATATGAAAACCATCCTTCACCTATGAGTTATATGAAAACAAGTGACTTGGTCCACAGTTTTAGCTTGTAAACCATTGTTTTAAGTCTTTTAGAGAACATTGTTTTCTATAGAAGATGAGGTGGGGCCTTTGGGTTTACATGTCCTGTTGATCTCCAGGCCTCTTACCTCCTGGGGTACAGAGTAGGGCCCTTAAGGACACAGAGCTAAGGGCAGGAGCCCTTCTTGCCCAGGCATCGGGGTGGTACCAGACAGCTGCCAGGCACAAGCAGTCACAGTGTTTTGAACAGGTTAATAAGGGGGTTGGTTCAGGGAAGATTCCACAGTCCACAAGGGCCATTTTGATCGCAATTCTGGACCAGACTCACACCATCACCCAGCTATTCCCTTTGCCCTCTCTGACCTGCTGTTTCCAATATTCCAGGCCTCTGCAGGGATGTGAAATGTATGGAAAGTCTCTTTCTGATAAATATAGCCACATCTCATAAACTGCCTAATTTCTAGAAAACTCACTGCAATGCCAACGTGGAAATGGACACTCACCCCAGCCCCCTAGCCCCCTAGCCCCTCCCAGGTGACAGCTCCAACTAGGAATTACCACCACAGCCAGAGCCAGTCTTGAGGGCATTACACACCATCCATATATTTCCTTCTTCTTGCTCAGGCGATGCAGCTGACAGGCCGTCTGAGGAAAGAGCATTACTTTTCATTTCACTTCAGTGGCTGGATTTAGGTTGTTGTCTCAAACGCTGGTTGATGTGGTTGCTGGATAATCTATTTTCCGTTTGCTCGCTTACAAGCGATTTCTAAGGCTCTTGTGGAAATCATTGTTAGTCATCCCTATATTTAGCCTTGAGCTGAATCAATTTGATGGCTTCAAAGCAGAGAGAAGAGAGAGCGAGGGAGAGAGGGAGGGAGAAACAGAGAGAATAGAAAGTGGGGGATATTTTCATAAGGATGCACTTTTCCACAGTTTTTCTCTTTAAAAAATAGCAATGTAAACTCCAGAGGTGGAAATGATTTTTGATAACAGATTCAGTCAAAGAAAGTTATCTAAAATCACATATTATGCCTAACTGACCATGCAGTGATGAGCTACTTCCCCCATGGTTTGACTCAAATTACCATGGGAACAGCCTGCGTCTTCAGAGAGGTGCTTCAGGAATAATACATCTGCAGCCTGTAGCTTCTGCCCAGCCCTGCCTTCCCCCAGGACTGAGCCCCTTTGTGTAGTTATTCATCCAGGATCTCCCCTGGCTCTCAACACCAGCCTCCTATTTCTAAGGGTCAGGACACTCTGGGGATCCTTGGGTAGCTTATAGGGGAGAGTCATTTGGTGCAGGATCCTTAGATCTGCAACTCTAGCTGAGCTAGCTCACAATAGAAGGATATCATCTGATTCTAGTCCTTCTTTTCCTGTTTTATGTAAGAGTTCAGAGGAAATATGTTCAAAATGGACAAGGCCACAAAAATAAGAGCTCTTCCTCCTGCCCCACACTCAGTCCTTAGGTGTCCTTTCCTCCCCCCTCCCCCCGCCCCATAGCACTTAACACAGACCAGTGCCCATCAGAAACCATCCCAGAAGCTAGAGGGGCTTGACCCTGTGCCCCTGGGTTTCTCCATAATAAGAACCCCTTCTTAGGTCACTTGCCACACCCAGTCCTTCCATTGTTCAGGTCCTATACTAAGGATTTGAGCAGTTGTGAGTTTGGCTGCATGCAAGATGCACCTGGAGGACTCACCCTCAGACCAAATAGAATTGACCCTTGAACAACCTAGGGGTTAGGGGTATTGACACTCATCCTCCCCCACTCGCCCACCCCACACAGGTGGTCAAAAATCTATGTCTAACTTTGACTTCCCTAAAATGTAACTACTAACAGCCTATTGTTGACTGGAAGCCTTACTGATAACATAAACAGTTAATGAACACATGATGCATGTTATGTGTATTATATACTGTATTCTTATGATTAAGTGAGCTAGAGAAAAGAAAATGTTATTCAGGAAATCATAAAGAAGAGAAAATACACTTATAGTACTGGATTGTATTGAAAAAAATCTGCATGTAAGTGGACCCCCATGCAGTTCAAACCCCTGTTGTTCAAGGGTCAGCCATAAAGCAGCAAGTCTTGGGGCAGGGATTGGACTGCAGATATTTGTAAAGGCTCCCAGGGGTTTTGCGTGTGTAGCCAAGGATGACAGCTATTATGTTAGATGCAAAGATGAATGACTCTGTACTTCACATCCCCACCCCCAAACACACCCTGCTACAAACCTGTGATTTGGCTTTGCTCCCTGTCTCAGAAAACACCATTGACACCATGTAAACAAGGTACCTCTACAGGACCTTCTTGTTTCCATCTCCACATCCCCCTGTAGACTGTGAAGCCCACACATCAATGAGTGAAGGACATAGCTCTCACCAAAGGAAATCACATCTAGTAAACTTGAAGATTTTGATCTTGGCCAGGGTCAGACCTAGGGTTTCTTGATTCCCAAATAAGGCAGGCCAGCTGGTTGGAACAGTACCTTTTTCCTTCCCCTGGAACACTAATGTTTGCATGAACCCTCTGAGCAGGGCCCTGCTCTCAGGGTGCCGAGCCTTTGATTGGAGTTTGTGATCACCACCAGTTGCTTCTTGGCTTGACACCCATTAGAGGTCCTTGAGGGGACCATATTCAGGACTCTCAGAGTTTTTTGCACCCCATCAGTCTGAGAATCACCCGGCTAGAACTGAGAACCACTGCCTTTGAAGTTCACAGCTCTGGCCACCCATTAAAATCACCTGGGAAGCTGTGAAATGTCCCAGTGCCAAGGCGACTGACTACAAACTGTTTACATCAGTCTCTGGGGCAGGGCTCAGACATCTGTAGCTACTAAAGCTCCTTCCTCCAGGTGGTTTCAGAGCAGGCAAGGCTGAGGCCTAATGGGCTTTCAGATCTCAAACATGAGTATTTTAAAAGCTTTCCAAATTTAACAGCCAGCTGAGGTTGTGAGACTGACCACAAAATAAGGGTCCCTGTGTCTTACTGTTCTTTAAGTAATGTAACAACAAACATCTATTAAGCGTTTACTATGTGCCTATCACTGTTTATGTGTTAACCCATTTCGTTTTTTACAACTCCAAATGAGGTAATAATTATAATAAGAGATAATGCTTAATTAGCACTGGGTATGCTCTAGGCACTGTGCTAAGCATTTTACCTACATCATTTATAGAAAAGGCAAACTGAGGCACAGAGAGGTTAAGTAATCTGTGAGCAGTCAAAGAACGTGAAGGATTTGCAACACTCATTCAGGTAACCCTGCTCCAGAGCCTGAGGACTTTGCCTAGGTGAAATATGCAATGCCAACGTGGTGACCTAGAGTATGTGAGGGACTAGAAGAAAGGTCCTCAATGCTGTTGGTGAGATCTGACTGTGTACCACGTAATTCATTTCCTCAGAGGAGGAGCTTGACCTGAACTCAGAGCCTCTGGGTCAACAGTTGGACAAGGGCTTCATCTCAGAGTAAAAAGGGGAGAACTTCTGGAGCTCTCCCCTAGGCATGGAGGAAAAACAAGTCTGCTTTCCATTTTTACTACCTGATAACTCAGAAAGCTTAAGGATTTAGGGCAAAGAAAAGTTGTTTGAAGAGCGCCATCTTTCTCACCTTCTGAATGGAGTGACTGCCCAAGCCAGGACCATGCATCCCCCTTCAGGGAGGCCCAGGGGCAGACAGCTGTGGATATTGGGCTGAGCACCATTACATGTGTTGCTGCCTTTCCAGCATCTATTCCCCTTGAATTGAAAATAGCTCCCCAAACGTCACTTTGAAAATACACTTCTCCTCTTCAGGCCATGTGGCCAGATGTGTTTCTCACCCTCCTTCCTGAGCCCAGGAAAGTGAGAACTTCACCTACACATGGCCACAGAATTTGTCGAGGGGTGAGCGTGGCACCCAAGCCAGTCCAGTGAGATTCAGTTCTGGATCTTTGATGGATTAATTTAAAAACAGAAGTGTTAAAAAAACAAACAAACAGAAGTGTTCTTCCTGCTGAGGTTGCTGAGAACATCAGGTGGAAAGGAAATGCTGACAGCCGTCTTGATTCCACAAGGTGAGGGCCAGATTGTTGGCTCCTGAATCAGAGCCAGGACAGTCCTAAGTACAGCATTTTGGGACCTAGCTGAATCTACCCTGTGTCACTCAGTGGTGGGAATCAATAAGCCACTTCCTTGATAAGCCAGTCTGAATTGGGTTTCTGACACATAGAACTGAAAAGGTTCTAATACAGATATTCATCCCATTGTTGCTTTGTGTTAGCTATTTAATCTCTCTGGACCTTACTTTTCTCACCCATCCAATGAGAACAAAACCTTCAACCTCACACAGCCAATGACTTACGTGAAGTGTGGGCAAAGGGTAGGTCCATAAGAGTTATTAGCTCCCTTCCCCTGGTTCCAAGTATAAAACTAAAATCTGGATCTAAGACCTGATAAAAATTAAGATGTAAAAGTGTAACAGAGTGAACCTTGCCTCAGAAAATAGAATATACATTGGCCCCAAAAGATCAGTCAGTAAGAATCAGAAAACCCTGCTAAGTTAGAAAATTAGCAGATATATGAGCTATCTTAAAGAAATGCCAGCAACTTAAAATCAGAGGTAGAATGCATTGACCTGTCAGTGACCCCATCTTTTAAAAAGAGACACCAGAGAACTTGGCCTGCAGCCTGAGGAATTGAGGCTGAGGGGTGGAGGGACCAGGGGTGATTTCATGTCAGTCTTTTTCATGCAGGGTCTTTATTTACTAGTGTTGCTGTTGTTTTGTTGTTGTTACTATTGTTCCTATTACAGAAATGTTTCTTTCATTCCAAAGTATTTATTTTTCAGTCTCTCTGGAAACTTACACAGATATCAAGAACAAAATTGGTCAACTCTAGTTTAAAAAATAGCAATTTTAAAGGCAGCATTTTGAGTTCATGGAAACTTTGAAGTGGGCCTCACTAGAGATTTTAAGTTCAGTCATTAATTGAATGAAGGCTCAAAATGTCATTTTACCTCAGAGTCACAGAGCTAATATATGGTGTGGGAGAATTTCAGTCCAGTTGTGTGGAGCCAGAATCATTCTGGTTGGGTCTTCTGAAGGATGCCCTGAGAAGGTGTTGGTCCTGTGTGGAAGACCCCGAGGCCCGAGAAGTTTAAGTAGCTGGCCTGAGACAGCTGGTAGCAGTCAGGTCCTGTGATGGCAAAGTGTGGTATTATTTATTTAAAAAGGCATTGTTGGGACACATGGGTGGCTTAGTGGTTGAGCATCTGTCATCGGCCGAGGGCGTGATTCCAGGGTTCTGGGATCGAGTCCCACATCGGGCTCCCTGCAAAGAGCCTGCTTCTCCCTCTGCCTATGTCTCTGCTTCTCTCTCTCTCTTTCTCGTTCTGTGTTTCTCCTGAATAAATAAATAAAATCTTTTAAAAAAATAATTAATTAATTAAAGAGTATTGTTGGGGCACCTGGGCGGCTCAGTCAATTAAGCATATGACTCTTGGTTTTGGCTCAGGTCATGATCTCATGGGTCGTGGGATCAAGCCCAGTGTGCGGCTCCACGGTCCGTGGGGAGTCTGCTTAAAGATTCTCTCCCTCTGCCTCAACCCCTGCTCGAGTTCTCTCTCTTAAATAAGTAGGTAAGTAAGTGAGTGAGTGAGTGAGTAAATAAATAAATAAATAAATAAATAAATAAATAAATAAATAAATTGTCTCCCAGACCCAAGGGGCTCTGAATCTGGACAGACTGCTGGAATGTGTGGTCGGTCTTTCTTAGGACAGACTGATGGAATGTGTGGTCCTTCTTAGGACAGATCTTCTTTTATAGGCAACGGGAGGGCCTAGGAGTCTTGTTAGCAGGATAATAGCCAAGGAAGTCCAGGAGAGTGTATAATGTCATGGTCTAGCACTTGGATTCTGGTGTCAGACCAGCTGAATTCACATCTTCCTTGCACCTCTTCACCCTTTCCAGTGTTGTGATTTTGAACAAATTGTTGGACCTTTCTGTGCCTCACACTGAGATAGGGAAACTGAAGAATCTGCTTTTTGCTCCTTTTCCTGCTTCCATCCTTGTTAGGACTGGCACCCTCACCCCACTTTACTCGTGCCTGTGCAAATAGAATATGCCCTCCTTATAAGGGACAAGGAATTAGTTATTTCTCCAAAATAGATAACATTTAAGGAAAGACTGGGTGAGAATGACCAGAGGAAGCCATCATATGTGTATTCCAGACCGCAGGTGCTAGGCATGTCAAAGCCAGGGCCCTCTGGCTCCAAGGAATAATACCTGGACCCTTGTCTGTGTTCTAACTGGTTCCTGAATGCCTGAGAGACACATGCACCATCCTCAATAAAAACATCAGACGCTGAACAAAGACCAGACTCATGCTTCTATCTTTTTCGAGTCTCCCAGACTACTCTGCCTGTATCTGCTCTGTCTATATATTCAATAAATGCTTATCTTACTTCCTGCTGGTTCGCATTTGATTTCCATCTTACATGAAGCCAAGAACCCCTTTGGCTAGTCCTGGGGGACTCCTTCTGGATCCTAGATCCTTCAGCATCAATACTCCCCACCTGTGACATGGGGATAGTATTTAGTAGTGTTTGGCATAAAGTATGTGCCCAATGAGAGTAAGCTCATCTGATTAGTTGAAGTCCATTTAGCAATCATGTATGGTGCATCTACTATGTATCATGACCTGTATCAAGGCATAGGAGACTCAGAAAGGGTCAGGACAGACATGCTCTCTGCTCTCATGGAAAGCAGCTAGAAAGGCACATGGGGAACACTAACATTAGATAAGCTGGACACAAATATGCTGAGTGTTATGAGAGGGAAAAAGTTGGATGCTGTGAAACCCTCTCCGAGGCTGGAGGCCAGGGCAGGCCTCCATGAGGTAGGGATGTTTGAGTGGAGGCCAGAAGGAAGAGTGCACTGGATCCTTGGAGGACAGGATATGAGAAGCATACAGCACCACGCAGGTAGAACCAGGCACTGGTTATGTATTCAGCAGAGGGCAGGGAGGACTGGGCCCAGCTGGGGTCTCTGGACAGACAGTCTCTCTCAATAGTCCCTCCCAGTGAGGTTTGCATTCCAGTCCTGGCAAAACTCTCAAGTGTCTGAGTTTTGTGTTTCCCACAAAGCAAAAGGTTTTATGATGTTCCACATGATGTAACAGGCCCAGCTAGCACTTTCCTGAGTGGGCTTTATAGGTTAGGACTTCCCTCATTTGTGCATTTCTTGCAGGCAGGTTGTCTGCATTTTTATCTTTGAAAAGCATCTTCAGAGAGCTTATTGCCTGGGCATCCATTCAGGAGGCTCTCAGAGGGTATTCTAGTGTGTGTGTGTGTGTGTGTGTGTGTGTGAGAGAGAGAGAGAGAGAGAGAGAGAGAGAGAGAGAGAAACCATAGCAGATGTTGTGGGTCACCCAGCTTGGTCATGGGCCTGACCTACTTTAACTATTGGAGGATCTATCACCAGAGGAGATACCAGTGGCAAACGGCTCTCAAATAGTTGTTGCAGCTGAATAGCAAAGAAGTGTTGGGATCTGGCAGGGCCGTGCCTCCTGCGGGCATTTACAAGACAGCCAATTGAATGCGGCCCATTCCCTCTCCTGGCCTGGCTCTGAGGTTGCCTAACGACTCAGGACTGGGGTCTGATGAAGAAGGAATCCCCAAAGACCAAGGCTCTGAGAGGGACCCCAGAATGAATGAGAGGACTCCTTTGGATTTTCCTCTGTGTGCTTTGGTTTCCTCATCTGTAGCAAAAGACATTATTAATACCTTTTGCAAAGAGTCGCTTTGAAGATGAATTGGCACACATGGAGTGCTTAGAAGAGGGCCAGGTATATAGTAAGGACCTGATAAGTGCTATTGTTACTATTGCCACTGTTTTTCTTGTTATTATGGTTTTGCTGGAGTTGCTGCTGCCAACCTTCACTTTTCCCTGTCCTTGCCATTAACCCCCTCAAGCCCGAGCCTGGGGCAGGGGGTGGTCAGTGGATTTCACCTGAGAAGGTCCAAGCCTTGTAGCCTTGGATAGGAAAAGTCCTATAGATTGAGCCTTCTCTGAATCTGTAATGACAACACTATGTAGCCTGTATCTCTAAACCCAGAACAGAAGCCAGAACATGTGCACCTTTGAAACAACCTAGAGCTCAGAGCTCAGTGACCCCATCAGGTCTTGGCAGGGATGTCTGTAGCACCTCAGAGGCTATCCCTAGAGTAATAGGGCCATGAAAGACATGAGCTTTGATGTTGGAGGAAATAGGGAATTAACTGAATTTATACTTGTTTCTAAATTTCTGACAGCAAAGTTTGTTATGATTTACACACTGCTGCTCTTAGCATCAGATTTAGCTCTTGTACCTGACCCAGAACATTTGTGATTTACAAATTGGAAAATAAATGCATCCTGAGATAATCTTACAACCACTCCAATAAATTCTTCATCAGTGGCTCTCAGCTCTTAGCCACTTCCCTTGCATTTGGCTGTTCTGTGAGTTATAGGTGAGTAAATCCTATTTTATAGAGCTCTGTTCCAGCAGATACATTCAGCTCATTTGCCTCTCCTGAAGATATGAGCTTGTGCATTTTGTTAGAATTACTGGAGGAGCGTGTGGTCTATTTGGCAGGTCAGATTTTCTTGCTGGAATCCCTCCTTCCCCAGAATACCAAGTGCCTTCCTCCCCATCAGTCTATATCTTGTACCCCGTGAGCCCCTTCCAGCCTGTCTTTTATCCTCTGGCAACTGATTACCTGTTGTGCTTGCTGCTCCAGCAGAAGCCTACTTTGCAGCATTTCCTGGGCTAAATTCCAGCCTGAAGGGGCTTTGCCTCCGCCTTTGAGATTAGCAGGTTCAGTGCATGGCCACCTGAATGCACACAGAACTCCTTTTTCTAAGTAACTCCCAAGACCTGAGTTTTCCAACATTTGTAACTTTAAACCTCAATCCACCTAGGGGAGAGGGGGAGTCTCAGAAGAGACTTTGAAAAGCACACCTTGGTCCTGACCAGAGTCTCCATTAGCCCACTGTCACTGGTTGCATTCTCCGGGAGCTTAGCCTATTAGCCATGGACTCAGAATGGGAAAACAAAAATATTAGCTATACTGGATTGAATAATGTCCTTCAAGAATTCTTGTCCTTTCCAGAACCTCATTGTTGATGATGTCATCATTGATGTTATTAGTTAGGATGAGGTCATGCTGGAGTTGGAGGGTCCTTTAATGCAATATGACTGGTGTTCTTATAAGGAGAAGAGAGAGACACAGAGATAAACACACATACACACACAGAGAGAAGCTGATGTGAAGGCTTATAGGGAAAACATCATGTGACTATAGAGGTAGGGATTGGAGCAATGAAGATGCAAGCCAAGGAGCACGAGGGATTGCCTGCAACCACTGGACACAAGGAGAGAAGCATGGAACTGATTCTCCCCCTGGCTTTATTGTGGACTTCTGGCCACCTGAACTGTGAGAGAATAGATTTCTGTTGGCTTAAGTAACCAGATTTTGGTACTTTGTTATGGCAGCCCTAGGAAATTAATACATTGGCACTTTTAGATGAGTGAGAGATCAGCATCAGCCAGGGTGGCTGAGATTTTTTCATTGCAGATCTGAATGCAAAAACTCTGTTCTTCTTGTGCTCCTTGGTCTGGGAACCCGTGGGGCTGCTGAACAAGCTGGGGGTTGACAAGGCTGGGGTTTCTCAAATGGTGGGTCTTAATTCACTGGTGGATTGCAAGATGAATATAAACCTTCATTTTACCAAACCAAACAAAATAAAATAGAATCATGTAGCGGAGAAAGAAAACAATCCCAGTGTACTACACATAGTACATTTACTTCAAATATATGTATTTATGATGCTTTCTATACATGTTTAAAAACATATGGGTTGTGGTCAAAAAAGCTTGAAAAAACTTAGGCAGAGCTTTTGTCTTTCATCTTCACAACAAATTCTTTGAAATATGTTGTATTACCTCAAATTTTATGAATCAGAGGAATACAGCTCAGAGCTCACATAGCTTGTCTATATAGTAAGTGGTAAAGATGGGAAATGAATGCAGAACTGTCCCATATTTGCACTTTCCCCCAATCCCACCCTGCTGCTACCCAGATCTAAGAGCTGAATTGGAACTAAACAGGACTTTGGCCTTGGACTAACATGGTAATGAAGGTGTTATGCTGTGCTATTTTCCTAGTTCCCCCAAGGTAGATGGAGATGCCAATGGCCAACGAGGCTCAGCAAGCTGCTGCCCCTTGGCCCTAGAACCAGGAAATCGGTCACTCGAGGCACAGCTGAATGGACTTAGCTTTACCCCAAGAGCTCAACTATGAAAGGGACTCAAAAGGAGTTTAATAGTTTGCTTTAGGTCCAGGGGAGTGGACTGCCTCTCCTGGGTAGCCTCTCTTGAGCCCTAGAGCTTGGGATTGGTTAATTTTTGCCCTGGGTCACAAAGAGTTGACAAGGAACATTTGGGTCTTAAAAGAGAATTCCACAAGAGAGCCTGCTTACTCCAAATACTAAATAACAAATGGTTGGCTTTCAGGAATGATGTCTCCTTGAAGATTAAGTTATTCCAGCTATCAACAACATTTGGTCAACCTAGACCCCCTCCCAAAAAAGAACTGAATTTTATTTAGTGCCCCACATATGTTGCCTGTGCTAGTGTGTCTAAGTGGAGTTTGGGTATAGAATGTTTGGAAGAGAGGAAGAGTGGGTCCATTTAGGAATGCATGTCCTAAAGTCTTTAATATTAACATCTGTTAGGCTCATCCTCATCCCAAGCATACCATTTTTGTGTTTCTGCTCATTCTGTTTCACTACTGCCTAGTGATAACATATGAAGATAGAAGGGAACATGAGATTACTTCAATATACCTGTATTTATTGGAGAGGGTCTTAGAAAGAGGAGACCATTAAATATTTACTTTAAGCGATGCCCAAGGATTTGGGCCTCATGCACTGAGGAGAGCAGGATGTATAAGCTTTCTGATTGGAGGGCAAGAGCCACATAATCCAGGCACCCTCTAGTTCACTTCCTTTGCAAAGTCCCAATAAAATGATTTCCCATCTCCCCAGGCTTGGCAAATCAGATTGAATGGGGGTTGGGTGGTGATGTGGGGAGCCAGGGTCACCAACCTGGTAGGGTAAGATGAGGGTTGTTTCTAAAAGTGCCATCAAAATGGCCACCTCCACATGTAATCACTTTGAGACCTTAGTGCTCTTTTGCTGTTTCATCTTCTACCAGAATGATATGTTAAAGAGTCTCAGAAAGATCCAATAACTCTAAATGCTACATTGCTGTAAATAGCTCCAAAATCCTCTGAAAGCACTAACCTCTTCCTAGACACCAAAATTGCTTTGCAGGGAGATGCATTTATACCATACTTAATAACAACAAAATATGTTCACGTGTGTTCTCATGTGAGGTAGACAAAGATTACTATTTTTTTCTCTTATTTATTCAATTAGTGTTACTTTAATTTCACCTCCTGTGAAATGTACATATCTGAAGTGCCCAGTCAGATGACTTGAAGCATATAACTCATATATCTATTAAGTTAGGGAGCCGTTATACCACCCAGAAAGCAACCTTGCATTTCTCTTTGTAGTCCAGCAAGCATTTCCCCACCAGCAAGGAGCTTCATTTATCATTCCAGATTGATGTTGCCAGTTGTAGAACTTCATATAAGTGGAATCATACAAGATGTACTCTTTTGTGCCTGGCTTCTTTTGTTCAGGATAATGTTTTTGACTTTCATGCCTGTTGCTAACAACTAGTAAGTTGTTCTTTTCATTCCTGAGTCATATTCTTTGTATGGATATTCTATACTTTGTTTCCCCGTTAGATAGATATCCTAATTGTTTCTAGTGTTTAGCTATAATGAATAAAACTATTATGAACATTCTGTCCAGTTATTTTTTGTGGACATATGTTTTTTATTTCTCTTGCCATAATACTTAGGAATGAAATATGCTGGGTTATAAGAGAAATACATGTTTAGTTTTTATAAGAAACTGCCAAAAAGTTTTCCAGAGTGGTTTTATCATTTACACTCCCACCAGTTATGAATGAATGTTCTGGTTATTCCACATATCATATTTGCTACACATACTCGCACTATATATATGTGTTACTATGTTAATGTGGTTAAGTATGTTCTTGATAATTCTAAATTAACCTTGAATTTCTAAGTTAAAACCCACTTACTCATGATGTGTTATTTTACATGTCACTGAATTCTATTTGCCTGTATTTTCTTAGGGATTTTGTTTCTGTGTGTATAAATAATATTGTCTGAGATATTTCTTTCATGTAGCATACTTGTCAGGCTTCAGTATCTACATAATTTGAGCCAGGAAGTATTTATTTCTTTATTTTCTGAAAAAAATTATGTAAGATTGGTGTTATTGCATTCTCAGATGCTTGATATAGTTCACCAGTGTTTTCTTTAAGGAAATGTTTTTAGTTAAGTTCAATTTCTTTGGCAAATAAGAGAAAATTTAGATTTTCTATTTCTTCTAGGTTCAGTTTAATATATGTCTTTCAAGGAATTTATTCATCTTACACAAGATGTTGAATTTATTGGTATAAAATTTTCATGATCTGGGAAACGAACTAAGAGTGGTGGAAGGGAGGTGGGCAGGGGATGGAGGAGACTGGGTGACAGGCACTGAGGTGGGCACTTGATGGGATGAGCACTGGGTGTTATTCTATATGTTGACAAATTGAACACCAATAAAAAATAAATTTATAAAAAAAATAAAATAAAATAAAATTTTCATGATATTCCTGTATTATAATCTTTTTACTGTCTGTAACGTTTGTAGGGATGGTTGTGGTGATGGTTCCACTTATATTTCTGAGATTTGCAATTCCCCCCTTCTTTAGTAGCATGGTAATGGAGTTATCAATTGTATTATTTTTAAAAAATAACTTTTGATTTCATTGATTTCCTCTATTGTTTGTTTCCTCTTTCATTATTTTCTTTCATCTTTCTTTCCTTCTTTTTTTCAACTTTGTCAATTTGCTCTTTTCCCTCATAACTCCTTAGGATGGTATTTATATCATTAATTTTAAATCTTTCTTCTTTTCTTATGTAATCAGTTAAATCTATATATTTCCCTCTAACCACTCCTTTGATTCCATTTAACAAATGTTAAAATATGTAGTATTTTTTATTGTCATTCACTTAAAATATTTATTTCTTTTGTGATTTCTTCTTTGGCTTCTAGCATATTTAGAAATATATAGTGCATTGCTAAATATTTAGAGATTTCTAAATATTACTCTTGATTTCTAATTTAATTCCATTGTGGTCAAAGATGATACTCCTGTGATTTCAGTACTTTATCATCTATCTTGGTAAATGTTCCATTTGTGCCTGAAATGAGTGTGCATTCGTGTTGGATATTGTGTTCTACAAATGTCAATTAAGTTGATTGATATTGTTCTGTCAATGCTAAAGGGAGTATTAACATATCTAATTATAATTATGGATTCATCTATTTCTGTCTTTAGTTCTGTCACTTTTTCTCTGAATGTATTTTGAAGCTCTTTAAAAGCACACACATTGTTATATCTTCTTGATGAATTGACCCTTTAATCATTATGAAATGTTCCTCTTTGTAGTAATATTCCTTAAAAACTCAAGCTTTCTTATTGTTTCTGTTTACATATCTTTCCCTTTCTTTTAGCTTCTCTGTGTCTTTTCTTTTTAAAGTATGCATCCTATAAATAGTGTATAGTTGAATCTTGTATTTTGTATCTAGTTTGACAAGCTCTACTTATTAACTGAAATGTTTAACCAATTTTGCTATTTGATTTCTATTTGTCACATCCAGTCCCTGGTCATTTTTTCTTTATTCTCTCCTTTTGAATTATTGAACAATTGTTAGTGTACCAATATATTTCCTTCATTGACTTTGGGTTTTGTGGAGGTTACTCTAGATATTAAAATATGCATTCTTTATTTGTTGTGGTCTATCTTGTTAATATTATATGACTTCACATAAAATGTAAAATCCTACAATAATATTCCCTTATTTCTATTACATCCTTGTGCTATTTTTACTACATTTTAATTTTAAATATGTCATAGGCCCCCTAATGTATTCTTAATATTTTTTGCCTTAAAAAGTCAATTGTCTTCAAAGAAATTTAAAAGACAAAAAAATTATATTTACCACTTCTTTTAATTCTTTTGCATAGATTTTGGATTCCCATCTGCTTTCACTTACCTTTAGTCAGATGAACTTAATTTAACATTTATGGTAGTGCATTGTGTTAATTCTTTCAGTCTCTGTTTACTTTGAAAATATTATAGTTTTACTTTTCTTAAAAGGATATATTTACTAGAAATGGGATTCTAGGTTGGTGGTTTTTCTTCAGCATTTTAAAGATGCCATTCCAAAAAAGAAAAAAAAAAGGTGCCATTCCATCTGTAGTTATTCTTACTGTTCTATATCAATGAGTCTTTTTTCATTTGCTTGGCTTTAATATTCTATCATTGATGTTTGGAAGTTTTACTAACTTATGGCAAGATGTAGTCTTTTTATTTATAAAACTCAGTATTTGTTGAGCTTGTTGAATCTGAACTTTTTGGGTTGATATATTTCATCAAACCTGGAAAGTTTTCTATATTATGTTTTCCATTTTGGGGGGCACTAATATCTCTTGTCTCTCCTTCTCAGTCTATATTTATTCATATTGGAAATAAATGTCATTTCTCTGTTGAAAGCTCCATCTGTTTGCTTATTATAGCCAGATTTTCCTTATAAAACTTTGAACAAATATTTAACAGTTATATTTCTTGTCTGCTAATTCCATTATCTGTGTCATCTCTTTGTCTGCTTCTAATGACTGTTATTCTCCTAGTGTTAGGACATATTTCTCTCTATTTTCCTAGTGAGTTTTGATTGTGTGCTGTGTACTAAGTATATAAAACATGTTAAGGGCCCAAATTATATTTTCTTTAAAGAGTGTTACATATTTTTGACAGGCAGTTAATTTATTGACAACATGGCTCAGTTTTAGGCTTTAGTATGAAAAACTAGGAGTTGGTAGGATAAGAAAGAGTAGTTCTTAATTTAGGGCATGGCTTTTCTGGGGTCCTAGCTGAATGCCTAGAATATTCAGTGCAGTTGCTCCCCTTTGGCAACTTCCAGCATTTACCAACATTGCGCCATCTCTGATATTTCCACTAAGTTCCCAGCTTCCAGTAGTTGTCCTGTGCCAGACCTTGTGGAGTCTGACCTGTGCATATGTAGCATTTGTCCATGGGTTCATGGACAAATGGGTTCAAGAAGTCTGTTATTCATATTTCTGGGATTTTTGTTTTCCCTGCAGAGCTTCCTCTTCTTGGTAACCTGCCTGTCAAATTCCACCTTCCTCATCAATACCAAACTCTCATCTTCTTTCTCCATCTAATGAGAGCACCACTCTCTATTTCAGTTCCACATCCATACCATGACTTAAAGAATGTTCTTTGGCATAAATATGAACTTATTCCATGTGTTCTTCTCTCAAGAGCCACAGCCTTGCAGTTTCTGTTGTCCAATGACTGAAAGCAGTTGTTTCAATTTTTTTTGAGGTTTCATAGGACTTAGAGGAAGAAAATAAGTCTTATTCCCAATATTGCATCATGGTCTGAACTAGAAGCCTCTACTAGTCCCTGTTTTACAGATGGGAGCATAAAGACTTATAAACTCCATATGTTGCTACCCAGTGAAGGTCACTCAAGCTGCAAGTGTCATAATTCTGACCAGAGCCCTGATTCTACCTTAATTTTCAAATCTCTCCTTACCACATTTCACCTTATATCAGAGCATAGCAGTTCAGACAGTGGGAGCCTCCTGTTGTGCCTGGTATGTGCTGTACTAGTACTTCGATCTCTCGGAGACTAGATGGCCAAGTGTACCAGGCAGGCTGAGGTCTTGTAGGCCTGGGTTGGAATCAGATCTTCCATGTACAAACTAATGCCAAGCATCTTCACATCCATCCCTTCATTTCCTTATCTATATAGAGAGGATAAAAACACTCACCTTTGTGAGGGATATACCATAATCAAATATTCAGAACTCAGGATTGTGTCTGGCATGGAGACATACTCCATAAATGTGAGCCAACCCCAATTAGATTCTGTAAATTGGGGGTTGGCAACTAAAGAATGCTGTTCTATCTCTTTCTATGCACATGGCAAGCCTGAGTTGTTTTGTTTATGAAAGCATTTTGAGGCAACAGCCCTTGGTGAGTCCCAGGTGTTATTAATATCTCTGAATCACTATGCAGTTCTATAAATACCTTTTCTTCCTCTAGCTATGTTATTTTTTCCCCTTATCTCACTAAAATGTAAGTCAGCAATGAAGTTATGAATTACCAGCTCCCTTATTCTCCGTTCTGTAATTAAGGAAGTGCTAGGTAAGAGTGCTTACTGAGGAAAGGGGTGGGTGTGGGTTAGTGGTGAGGGTGGTGTGAATGCAGGAGGCTGCCTACTGATAGGCACTACCATGATGGAGTCCACTATGGAAGCAAGCAGCTTAGAGGAGCAGAGGTGGCTACCCAAGCACTGAAGGGTGTAACCTGTGTCAGCCCCTGAGGATACTCTTTGTGAGACTTTCAGTCTTGTCAAAAGCCGGTTTCCCAACCGGGCTAGCACTTTGTTTTAAGCCTTAGCATTTCATTAGCGTCTCTTTTTGCTTATACATGCCTACTAAAATCAACCAGCCATCTCTTTCATTTGTCCCCTGAGCTCATTACTTTAAGTTGGGGAGGGGAGATCTTCAGCAGAATTTGATCCTTTACAGATATCCAAGTGCTTAGGACCAAGGCAGGAAATCTTGTAAAACTACTTTGCCTCCAATCCCATTGATTCTTCAAAACCCTACATCATGAAAAATGTTGTTAGGAAGTATAGTTAAAACATAAATATAGGAAAAAACATAGCTTCTGATTAAAAAAAAAAAAACCCTCTTCATTTTTTTTTCTTTGACCAACAATTACTCCTAGGTTCTTAGAAAGAGAGAATTGTAGCCATTAAAGGAAATTGTGGAAAGAAGTTGTAAAATAATCTTCTATGGGGAGGTTTTTGAACATGGGGGATTTTAGAATTAAACAGACATGAGTTCCTATTCAAGTCTGCCCTCCTTACATGTTTATAGCAAGGACATAAAGACCTATAGAGCCTATGGTAAACCCAGAGTTGGACCCTGTCAAACTGGCTTGAGTAGCTGCTCTTAACCACCTCACTATGCTGAGAATTTAAAAATAAATAAGAAACCTGTCTATAAAATCTGAGTCACACAGATCTTTCTTTTGTCTTATTAACAAAGCAAGTGTAAGGAGACAGGACAATATGTGCCAGCTCTAGAATGTGACTTAATATGGCCCTTACAGAGAAGTTACTTGATTTATCCCAGTCCTGACACTAGGGAGGACCCTTTACATGGGAACAAGATTATATTCCAACTGGGAAGAAAGTGTGAATAAGAAAATAATGTAAAAATCATAAGCTGGGAATTTCCAAAATGACAGAATGAGGAGCTCAGTGGGCCCTCTTCCCAACAAAACCATCACTTAATTGGAGAAGTTTTTTTTTTAAAGATTTTATTTATTTATTTATGAGGGGGGGGTTGAGAGAGAGAGAAAGGCGAGACATAGGCAGAGAGAGAAGCAGGCTCCATGCAGGGACTCAATCCTAGGACTCCAGGATCACACCCTGAACTGAAGGCAGATGCTTAACCACTGAGCCACCCAGGCATCCCAAGAGAAGATTTAAAAGCAGGAATTAAATTACCTAAAAGTCTCTGAAAACTGTCATAAGGACATACAGAAAATGAAAAAAACATTCATTCAAGAAATCTACTAAATCCCAAGAATAACTAAGAGCCAATGGCATTTGAGCCATGACCTGCTCATCCCTCAACCTCTTTCCAGTTACTTCTTAGATACTCTATACAAGCAAGCCCAGCCAAGAATATAGAGGCTCCCTCTCTGCCCAGGTCCCCAATCCATGGCTGCAGTCTCACCCTAAGCAGGAAGGAGGGCAGGTCACTCTCATTTCTCATCTCCTCCAGTCTCATGTTTGCAATAGCTCTATTCCTGTTAGCTGTGGCCAAGAGACCAACCAGTGTGCAGAAGCATCACAAGGAACTTAATCACAGCCTCTGACTAAACACTGACTGAACAGCAAACTTCTGTGATCTAGGGGCAACTTTTATAAAGCCAGACATAACAAAATACCATACACACCCCTGGCAGTCTGGAAGACTTTATGCATGCCCAATGCTCTGCCCTCTCAGCTATGATTAGGAAGGCACCATTCAAGCTGCTACTCTTTGGCTGAACAAGGGGCAAAATCACAAACTCCTTGAACTGTGATAGCAGTCTTCCAAGCCACAAACATAATAAAGGATTAAAAAATATAACAGATAAAGAGAACTTAAGCACAACTTTTGACCAATAAATGTTTTGTAATGACCCAGAGCAACCCGTAGATAGGTAAACTAAAAGATAAAAACAAGGCAAAAAATTAGAGCAGGAACATTAGAGGCTTCCCAGTGCATAGAAAATAGATGTCACAGAATTAATTTAGCCAAGCCCCTAAACAAATGAAGAAATGACCAAGCAAACAACAGTGACAACATCAGCCCCAGGAAGGGGGAGGCTACACTAGTTGGTATTCCAAGTCAGTACAATACATTACCTACAATATCAAGTTTTTAAAAAGATTTTATTTATTCATGAGAGACACAGAGAGAAGGCAGAGGGAGAAGCAGGCTCCTTACAGGGAGCCCAATGTGGGACTTGATCCCAGAATTCTGGAATCATGCCCTGAGCCAAAAGCAGATGCTCAACCGCTGAGCCACCCAGGCATCCCATAAAATATCAAGTTTTTAACAAAAATTATGAAGCTTGAAAAAAGTTATGTCAGTAAAACTGAGGGGACCCAGATTTCAACTTACTAGACAAAGATTTTTAATTAGCTATCATAAATATGTTCTAAGAAAGAAAGGAAATCATGTCTAAGATATCAAAGGAGAATTTGGCAACAATGTCTCACCAAAAAGAGATTATCATAAAGAGATGGAAATTATTTTTTATGGAAATGCTGGAGTTGAGAAGTATAATAACTAAAATGAAAAAGTCAGTGTGGGGGCGCCCAGTAGTATTATGAGCTTGAAAGAAGATTCAGCAAATACAAAACAGATTAATAGAAATTATGCAATGTGAACAACAGATAGTAAAAACATCTCAAATTTAATTACGACTGCTAATCTACATATGCACAAACTTCCACAAACCCCAAGTAGAATAAGCACAAATTTACACCCAGACACATGATAGTCAATATATTGAAAGCCAAAGATAAAGAATATTCAAAGCAGCAAGAGAGAAATGACTCATCATATACAAGGGATCTTCAGTAAGCTTAACATCTGACTTCTTATCACAAACCATTGAGGTCTGGAAGGTAGTATACAAAAAAGAAAAAGAAAAGTGTCAACCAAGAGTTTTATAACCAGCAGAACTGTCTTTCAACAATGAAGGCAAATTAAGATATTTCCCAGAGGGGATCCCTGGGTGGCGCAGCGGTTTAGCGCCTGCCTTTGGCCCAGGGCGTGATCCTGGAGACCCAGGATCGAATCCCCCATCGGGCTCCCAGTGCATGGAGCCTGTTTCTCCCTCTGCCTATGTCTCTGCCCCCCCCCCCTCTCTGTGACTATCATAAATAAATAAAAAAAATTAAAAAAAATACTTCATTTAAAAAAAAGACATTTCCCAGATAAAAACAGAAAATTCATTTCTAGCATATCTATGCTACAATAAATACTAAAGGAAGTTCCTTAGGCTGAAAGCAAGTGATGCCATACAGTAATTCAAATTCTCTCTCTCTCTCTCTCTCTCTCTCTCTCTCTCTCTCTCTCTCTCACACACACACACACACACACTAAAGAATGCCAGTAAGGTGATTATGTGGTTAATGAAAAAATATAAAATGAAGTAATGATGGCCAGGTGTCTTGTAACCCCATTCAGGCAGTCTCTCCTCTGCTGTCTTTTCTTCAACTGCCTCTTCTTCAAACCAGCCCAATTTTGGCATCCAGTCCCTTCCCAGTTTCATTCTCATTACTGAACAATCTCTAAGTCACTCTGTCATATTCCTTAAGGTTTTGGGCCCCTGATTCCAAGGCTTCCTCCTTATACAGTTAATGTCCACACCCATGGTCCCTCCAACACCCAAGTTGATTGTGCCTTGAGACATTCAACCCCAAGGTTCATTCCGCTGACTTCAGCTCCCACAGGTATGGTCACACCCTGGACCTCTCATCACTGGGAGCTTCTCCTTTTCTGGCATTTCCTCTCTTATACCTTTGTCATTCTTCCTCCCAGTCCCACTGAACCTGTCTATCTCACCACCTTTAGTCCTCCTAGATATTGGTAAACCATCTTAGGAGAAGGAGCTTCAAGACACTAAGGTCCATTTTACAAATCTGCATCCTACCTTCCTATCCAGACATTATTTCTTATCCACCAGTTCATCCTAATGTCCACTTGATCCCCAACCTTAGTCTTGGCTGCCCCTTAACCTTGAATAAGACACATACATTCTCCTTTTTTGTCTTGATCTTGATCCTTTGCTCTGTGGGGTTTTTTCATGCACCCTCAGGTTTTATTCATCCCCACATCTCACTCATTAGCCAGCCTTCCCATTTGGCCTAGCCCAGCCATGTTGGTCTTCATAGCAGGCCTCACCTGCAGGGTGGAGTCAAGCAAAATCTACTCTTCTGTGTCCCACAGACCCCAATCCCTTGACCTCCCATCTTTCAGCTCTCTTAACAGGTTTTCTTATTTTATTTCCCATACCATACTTAATTGTCTTACTTTCCCCTTCCTCACAGCTACTGTTTCAACCCTTGACACACCCCTCTCTCACAAGACATAGCCTCCCTTGCTATTTAACTCAGGGAAAGTGCATAGCTGTCTCATTTTATGTGAGAGTGGGAACCTGTGTATGTCTGTGGACAGAGACTTCTGATCAGGTAAAAGGCATTACTGTGGAAAAGAATAGACCCTCTGACACTATAATTTCCAGCAGGGGTTTCCATTCCCAAGCAGCACTGGGGTGGGAGGGGGCTCCACTTTCATAGTCCCTGCTACAGGAAGAGGGAGCACAGAGCCTTGAGCTTAAATTTGGCCTTAGGACTTTGGCCTAAGAATTTAAACCTTCATGAGAAGAACAAAAGAGTAAAGCCTGGTAAGCAGATAAAAGGTGGGCTCAGAGGCCAGCAACAGGCATCTCTGAAGACCACAGTTTCTCAGGGAGGAATTTGGATGTGACAGACAGGCTCCTGCTATCAGGAGGTAGAAATGTGTGCATTTTTTTCACAGCGAGTATCAGAATTATTTTCAAAGAGATCCAAGCCAGCAGATAAAGTAAGGTATGCATTTGGAGAAATGGTCATTCTCCCTCCTTATTCCCTTATGCTGAGACCCCAGGTCCTCCTAGCACCTGGTTACAGGAGACTCTGGGAGCATCAGGAGACATTATTGTCATCTCTGACACTGCATTCTCATGCAGGCAATGGCAGGCTTGGTATTGGCAAGGCTCTCCCAAGCAGCTGGAGAGATGCAAACACACCCACAGAAACTAGAGTCCAAAAGGAAGACAGCTGCTGCCAGCATTGCAGAGGCTTCGTCACTTCATTTCCACCCAGCTCACTTTGCTTTCACCCATGCTTAAGACACACACACACACACATTTACCCACATACCAACATATATGTATATAAACCACACCTCACACATGCCCTGCACCCGTAGTTATTGACCTCCTCTTATACCTCCAGACTTTTCCACCCCATACTACATTGCCTCTCCTGCACACATAGTCCAAGCACTCCCATCCAGGGGCAATCACCTGTCAATATTTTCTTTCCAACAGACTATTCACCATCCTTCTCCTTCTCTTCACCAGCACATTTCTTGTAAGAATTTTCTGCACTTCATCACTCCACATCTTTAACCACAACAGTCTGGATTTGACCTTAGACCACACCACACCCCCTGCAACACCCTGCAAAATCAGAGCAAGCTCCAACATTTTGGATACAGGGTTGTCTCCAGGATTCTTACTATAATCAAGCCACTGGCAACATCTGACCAACCATTCCTAGCAATTCTGCTCTCCTTTGTTCCCCCAAGGCACCTCATTCTGGTTCTCTTTCTTTAACTGCTTTTTGTTTTCTCTGACTGGTCTGCAAATAGCATGTAAAACTTAGCGCCTTTCTCTACAACCTCTACTTGAGAGTGTTTCCTTTTTATTATGGCTTGAAGTACAATCAGAATCTTCATTCTCAAATGCAGCTTACCTCTGGTCACCAGATTTCCAACTACCCATTGGACAAGTCTCTCTGGGGGCGGGGAATCTTTCAGGCACCTTTAAACTCAACCTGTTTGAAAATAAAATGTCCTTATAGATCCCTCCAATAAAATATTGTGGTATAGAAGAAGGAACCTTACACCACCTAACCTGTCTCCAAAATGAATGAGCAATTTGGGATTATGAGTACATTTAGTGAGAACCACAGATAAGTTGAACCACAATGCAGATTAGCCAAAACGAGATGAGAATCCTGACCATAACTTTTACGGAAAAAAATTTACCATGGCTAAAGGCTTTCAAACCATTCCATTCTTTTCTCTAGGTAATTACATGTTATATTACCACTAAATATCATCCCAATCATAAAACTGATGGCACCGATCAGGTGACATGTCTCTATTGCACGTCAACTCTGTGTTGTGCAACCCTCTTCTTCCATGTTCATCAATGACTTGCCCATCTAAACCCTTTGGGCACATGGCCTCTCCCTGTCTGATACTGTTGATGGATAACACGCAGGAGAACTCAGTTACTCAATTTGGAGTTTACAAACCAGAGTGTCAGTCACAGCCACATTATGGGGAGCCTTCAGTATGGGTGACATTACTTTTCTGCATCCTTGTGAAGAAAGGAATGTTTGGGAATTGGCTCTTGTTTTCTTGTTGATGTCAGAGAGGGAAGGAAGGTAGAAATATATCTGTGTTACAAGTCACACTGCCTCCAGCAAGAACTGCTGTAACAACAAAGGAAATGCATTTTCTCACCCTACTTGTTGGTGCATGATTTGTTTATTCATGGAGAGACAAGCGCGCAGTAGAATATAAAAAGTGAAAGCCTGCAAAAGAATTTTAAAATGGTGTTTATACTCCTATTAAAGTTCATTCTTGATGTCACAGCAGGAAGACCAAATCATAAAAGTACATAATGTACTTTAGAAATAATAGAGCTGCTGCAGAGGGAAAGAAGAAGGGGTTAGGAGAGGGGGCAAGAAAGATGCTGGGACTGGCAAGGGGTCAGGGAGGGGAGAACTGAGAAAAGCAAGGATTTGGGGCATAGAGGAACTCTCTCTAAATCTGCAGACCTTTGAATTTCTCACTTGATCTACTGCCTCTTTCCTTTTTGTGTGAAGTAGGGTTTGTAATGAAAAAAAATTGTTTTAAGCCCCCTATAACAGGGGCCCCTGGGTGGCTCAGTGGTTGAATGCCTGCCTTCGGCCCACAGTGTGATCCTGGAGTCCCGGGATCAAGTCCCACATCGGGCTCCTGCTTTTCCCTCTGCCTGTGTCTCTGCCTCTCTCTCTCTCTCTGTGTCTCTCATGAATAAATAAATAAAATATTTTTTAAAAGCCCCCTATAACAATTTTCCCAGAGATACTTCATCTGTGAGTGGACATGGTAGTTCCTCCAGCCCTCCACAACCTTCAAGTCTATGAACAATCCAGTGCAGGGCCCTCAGCTGGCTAACAATGAGGATCTGCTAGAGAGGAGCCAAAGCACACTTCAGTGCAGAACTGAAGTTGGTTTGTCAAATTCATAAACTGCTAGAAGGTGTCAGTAGCACAATAATTGCCCTTCAGAATGCTTCAAAATGAGGAAGAGGGCATCATTTAAGCCAAAAGAATAAGAAAGGGGTAATGATCAGCCACGTTCCCATAGGTGAGCCAGGGGAGGAGGGGAAGCCATGTGCTCATGCTGGTCCTGGAGGCTGAGAGCCGTTCTGGTTACTGCTTGATTCTGGCATCAGACAGTCTTGAGTTGAATTTCAGTTTCTGCCAACAAACTTGGCAAGCCTGTGTAGGCACATAACCTCTCTAGGCCTTTGTCTTTTCTAGGAAATGAGAATGACAAGGGACACCTCTTGTAAGATTTGTGATAAAATTTTAAAGCACAGAGTGTGTAAAGTGCTTATTGCAGTGTGCCTTATACACATGCATGATGCTCAGAAAAAAGTTGGTTATTAGCATGATCTTTTGGGGCTCCAGTAGATACTACCACTTCTCAGTCTCTGCTTCTTTTCCTTTGCAGATATTTTCATTTGAGTAAATGACTGTTACCCATCTAGATCTGATACCTGATCACCCTAGCCAATCAGCCCATTCCTTACCCTGTAGCACAGGCATGGGGGAGGTAGGCCAATGAGAGCCTTCTTTAGTGATGTCTATGTCTCTGGAATTATCCTCTGTAACATGATATTGAGAAGTCATCCCTGCCTCTTCCCAAAAACAGTTGGTCTGAGGATAAATATAATAGGGAGAAACAAGAGGTTAAAGATAGAGAATATCTGGAATGCCCCTCTAGAACCCTGGGATCCAGTCACCAGCACCACCCATTGAAGCATTCCAATTATGGCAGCTACTGGTCCCTCCTTTTTGGCATAAGCTACTTTAAGTTGGTTTTCTGTCTTTTGCCACTAACCTGGATAAATGCATACCTCCTCCTACTCAAGATGGAGAATGTGAGTAAGGGCACCTGACAATGCCATGACTGGGTGCCAATACTGATTATGCACCAGAATCAACTGTAGATCTTTTAAAACAATACAAGATCTAGATCCCATCATCCCCAGAGATTCTAACTCAATATAACTGGAGGGGGTCCACAGTCCTTTTGGTTTTTTATAGAGGCTTCATCACACAGACATGATTGATTACATCATTTGCCATTGACGATTGAACTCAATCTCTGACCCCTCTCTCCTCCTGGGAGGTCCAGGGCTGGGACTGACAATTCTGACCCTCTAATCTCAGGTTTGGTTTCACTGGCAACCAGCCCCCAACTCTGAGATGCTTCTAAAAGTCCCCTTATATAACAAAAGGCATCTTTATGGCTCTTCTCAGGAAATTCCAAGTGTCTTAGGAGCCTGGTTCAGAAATGGGGACAAAAACCAAATACATATTTCTTATTATAAATCACAATATCACAATGGTCTTGCCCACACCATCTCTCATTCCCATCTAATTCTAGAGTCAGTGCCCTCTTCTGCACATCTCAGACTCCTTTAAGTTCATGAACCTATGCATACAAAGGGAGGTTTCTCAAAATGGGGTTCAGGACTGTTCACACTCAGTCCCCTGGAAACACTCAGGGGGACAGATTCTGTTTGCTGCTAGTCTTCGCCCAGAGCCATGGAAGCAAACCCTACTGGAGCTGGGGCCAGGAATCTGTACTTCTGGCAGCCCCCAGCAATTCTGAGCACAGAGTTGAAGAATCTCCATGGTGGGTGGGTCCCTGCTTCCTCTCTCCTCCTCCCTTGTTAAATAGTGGAAATCAGACAGCTGGGCCTGAACGGGACATAGGGAAGAAAAGAACGCTGCCTTGCCTCCCCCCGGAGCATCATCTATTAGGAGGCCTTGGATGAAAGGCAAGAAGGAAAAATGGTTCTTCTACCAAGGCTGGCATTTTAGAAAACCCTGTTTCAAATACCCTGAATTTTGAGGCCTGAAAATAGTTATTATTTTTGCCCTCATTACCTTCTTTCTCTATTTAAAATGTAATCATTGTCAGAAGAAAACTGCAGCTATGCACATCCCTGCCAAAGCCTCACACAATAGACACTAAAAATAGGGCTCTGCCTCCGAGCTCCTCAAAATTCTCCAAAATGAAATACACACACACACACACACACACACACACACACACCTATTACTGGAGGTCTGTCCTGTCGTCTAGTGACATCCATTTTGCCTTTTATTTCCCCAAAATAGCCTTCCCTTCTTTTCTGAATGACCTCTTTTTCCTGATTTGCACTGGTCAGGGCAGTGCTGGCCTGGCCTGACCCCTTCAGCCACTCTCCTTGAGTTTTCTCTTTTAGTTCCCGATCCAGTCACCACTGGGGATAGAGCTGATCAATCTGGAACCTTCTTGGCAAACTTCAGATTTGCCTGCAGCTCTGATGATGCCACCCTAGCCTGTCTACCCCTCACATTAGCCCATTAGGTAAAAGCACTTAGAGATTTGAATGTAGCCTGGCCAGGCAGGAGGCTGCCCCTAGGTCAGAGCACAAGTCCCTGTGTTGAAACGAGAATTGTAAGGAGAAAGGCCACAGAGTAACTTCACAAAGGAGTGAGCTAGAACAATGTGAACGCCGGGACGAAGTTCAGTGTCTAAAGAGTGGGAATTTCACACAGGCAGACGTATTACTGCCTTGGCATTCTGGCAAATTATAATACCCAAAATAGCATGACTTCTTTTAAATTCCTCCTGGCATCTGCCCACAGCACCCACACCCAGGAAATGGTGGGTGGAGTCTGTTTTCATCCACTGCAGTGAGCTAGAACAATTTCACTCGCTTTGTAACAGAATATATATGGGAAGTGAATGCAATGCAGGCAAGGGCAAGGCCCTCATGCAATGATTTCATTCTCTTTGGCTTTTCCTTCTGTTGCACAGGTCCATGGGTTAGGGGTTTGTGGCCTCCACTAATGTGAAGCACCCCATCAGCCCTTGGCTCAATTTCCTAACCTGGTGTCTAGAAGCCAGTGTGTTCCAGAGCTGCTGCAGGCTTGTTCCAGCACTAGGGGTTCCACCACCTCTGCAGCCTTTCTGGATCTGGGCCTGGTTTTCTTCTCTGCAGCATTGCCCCAAACAGCTCACAGTTGCTCTGTGAAATGGACTGAGCAGAGCAAGGCTGACTCCACCATGGTGTTTTATTATGCCAAGGAGCTGTGGTCAGTCACGTTAACCTGGGGTAATGCTCATTATCCACAGACCTTTCCAGCATCACCTTCTCTGGGCATTTCTGGGCATGCTTTTACTTGGTCGGCTACCACCACCCAATAGATATATTCCAGGAAAGGTATGTGTGAGAGGGATTTCCTAAATTTTATTTCGTGCTGAAAGCAAGTAATTATCTTAGTAGTTGTAGAAATTTTGTTTTCATTGCTAATTCTCTTAACCTGTGGCTCACTTGTGCAAATATTCACTGACTTTCCAGAAACACAGAGAGTCATGTATATACTAATTCTTTCACTTATTTAGTGCTGTGTTAGAAACCATTCAGATTTGCTGGCCTAAAATAACCATTTTATTATTTCTCATGATTCATTGGTTTGACCGGACATCCAGGATGGCTTTTTGCTCATATGACTGGTACCTGGCTGGAGTTGGCTGAAAGGCTGGGCCCACTCATTCAATCCACATGATCTTTCCTTGTGGCTAGCTTGAGCTTCATGACAGCATGGCAGCTGCCTCCAAGAGAGAGCATTCCAAGAGGATAAGTTCTGCTTTGCAAGCATGGATCAAACCTCTGCTTGCATCCCTTTTGCTAATGACCATTTTACCAAACCCATCATATGGTCAAGCCCAGAGACACTGTGCTGGAAGGCAGGGCTCCTTGGGAGCTACAAATTTAACAGTCTACCACACCAGTCATTCCACAAATGCAACCCACTTAGAGATAACTGACTCTGACACACATTAAACACCATAAGCAAGTTGTGCTGCCTGCTTTTCTCAGACAGGAAAGTGGAGCAGACGTAGAGTCATTCAGTATAAGAGGAAGAGTGGCCAGCTCTCCTTAACAAGCAAATTCTCATTAACACCAGAGGAAGCTGGAGCACTGTTTTAGTCTGTTTCCTTTTGCCCTTTTCATTTTACTAACTTTTAAAGATAATGCTTTAATTGAACAAATAATGTGTACACATCATGGTTCATTATTTACATTGTTCATATGGTAGACTGTTTATATCATTTATGTGGTTCATTGTTTATATGATTTGATTGATAATAACTAATTACATCATCTCTGGCCCACAGTCTTCACTCATGCTTTCCTTCCCCTGAGAAACAAGACCACCATGTTTGTTGGCAAATTCCCCAGTTCTGCTAATGTGTCTTCCCTCAGAGAAAACTTGGCCATCTGATGCCGATCTCACCTGCTGTGTCTTTAAGACACAAAACATCTAGTGGGCTCAAATGTTCCCTCCCTTGGACATGAGTATTCATGAAGTCTAGCAACCAGCACTTTAAAAACTCAACTCAAGTGGAGGATTTGTTTCATTCTGTTGTTAAGTAGAATTGGTCCACTGTTCTAGAGTCCTGAAGATATAAAGTTTGGATTTTAAAACCTCAAAAAGTAAATTCAAGGACAGTTATTTTGAATAACAGTAATAGACAAGAATTTAAGATGTGCAGTAACATTAAATAGCACAAGAATAGTAAGGTGGAGCAGAAGTAATATTTTTTAATTTTATTTTATTTAAATTCAATTAATTAACATATAGTGTATTATTAGTTTCAGAAGTTGAGTTCAGTCATTCACCAGTTGTATATAGCACCCAGTGCTCATTATATCACGTGCCCTCCTTTATGCTCATCACCTTGTTACCCCATCCCCCAGAAGTAATTTTTAAGAACTTTTTCTTATGGAAAATTTGAAACATTTATATAAGTAGCCAGAATAGTAAAATGAACTTTCTGGTTTAGCTTTAGTAATTAACATTTATTGCTGATAAATGATAACATTTATTGTTCATTTCACCTCTACCTGTTCCCCCTACCCACTGCCAGGTAGTTTTGAGGCATATCCCAAGACATCATATCATTACATGTAAATATTTCAATAAATCTAAAAATAATTATGCTGAATGAAAGGAGCTACATAATACTTTATAATTTTATATTTTTGACTTCTAGAAGGTGCAAATGAATCTATATTTACAGAAATTAAATCAGTGATTGAGATGATGTGGGAATTACAAAAGAACGTCAGACATTTGGGGGGGTGGATATGCTCATGTGGTGATGGTTTCACAGGTGGATATGTTATGTCACAACTTGCCAAACTATAGGGTTTAAATATGTGTGCAGGTGATTGTACATCAATTATGCCTCTGTAAGTCTACTTTAATATAACACATTAAAGTTGATGATTGGGTTTAAAAAGAGTGAGGGTCTTAAAACTTGAATTAGATGTTTAAATAATTGTTTTATCCTTTCTATTTTTATTGACACAAACATTTAATGATGTGCACTGCTTCAGCTGTAAGTCACAGATTGTGTTGTATCATTTTTTCAATTGTCATTTCCTAAAATCTCTGCAATTTGACATGCATTTTTCTCTTTTGACCTAAGAGATATTTAGGAGAGATTTGTTTATCTTTTTAAAAATTTCAGGTAGAAGAATCTTCTTCTGTTAGTTTCTATTTAGTTATTAGTGTCTAGGCTAACCATTTTATGATCAGAGTATTTTGCCTGTACTGTTTCTCCTTTTGGAAATTCATTAAGATGTTCCTTGTAGTCTATCATGTGGTCACTTTTCATGGGTGTTCCCTTGACCCTTGAAAAGAAGGTAGATCCTTCATTTTCAGCATGTAGATTTTGACATATATTAATCAGATCAACATTCTTAGTTTTGACTTCTTTTTGTTATTTGACATTAATTCTGACATGAATTAATAGGATGGAAAAGTTTCCTTATGACAAGTGTGTTTCTGTTTCTCCTTATATCTTC
Organism: Vulpes vulpes; assembly: GCF_048418805.1. Lineage (NCBI taxonomy): Eukaryota > Metazoa > Chordata > Mammalia > Carnivora > Canidae > Vulpes > Vulpes vulpes. The sequence continues at coordinate 70,586,503 of NC_132795.1, read as the reverse complement.
TGTAATTTCTGCCTTGGGAATATTGCTGTCCTGTGATTTTATCCATAGATATTCATTCATTATTCTGTCTTCATTGTGCAATGCATTCTCTAACATTATAATACCCCCTTCTTTGTCTCATTTAATGGTTTTTGTCCTGAATTTACTCTTCTTTGAAGGTAAACTGACAGTACTTGCTTTCTTTCGGTTGTGCTTGTCTGGTACATGTTGGCCATCCTTTTCATTTTCAACCTTAATGATTTATTTACTACCTGAGACATGTTGCTTTTATTTTTTAATTTTTTTCTGAGATATGTTGCTTTTAAACAGCATAAGATTTGGCTGTGCTTTATGATACAATGTGAAAATCATTTATGTTAATAATCCCATTTATGTTTCTTAGTATGAGTTTGATCTTAGATCTGGCACATTGCAGATGGTCTTTGACCTACAATGGTTACACTTTAATGATTTTTTGGCTTTAAGATGTTGCAAAAGTGATACACATTCAGTAGAAACCATGCTTCAGATTTTGAATTTGGACCTTGTCAGGGCTGGTGATTTGTGGCCTGATCCTCTCTCAGTGCTGGGCAGAGGCACGGAGCCACAGACCTGCCTTAGCCACATGATCACAAAGATCAATAACCAACATATTTATAACTGCTCTATCCCCATACAACCATTTTGCTTTTCACTTTCAGCATAGTATTCTCCAATCACTGGGATATTCAATACTTTCTCATAAAATGGGCTTTGTGAGAGATGATTTTGCCCAACTGTAGGTTAATGTAAGTGTTCTGAGCATGTTTAAGGTGGGCTGGGCTATAATCTGTGATGTTCCGGAGGTTAGGGTGCATTGAATGCATTTTCAACTTACATTGTTTTCAATTTATGATAGGTTTATTGGGATGTAGCCCTATGTAAGTTGAAGAAGATCTGTATTTGTTTAAAGTTATTTAAGTTCCAGTTAGTTAACATACAGTGTAATATTAGTTCCAGGTACACAATGTAGTGATTCAGCACTTCCATACATCACCAGGTGCTCATCACAAGTGCCCTCCTTAATCCCCATCATCTCTTTGACCCATCCCCCCACCCACCTCCCTTCTGGTAACCATCTGTTTGTTCTCTATAACAGTCTGTATCTTGGTCTGCCTCTCTCTTCCCCCCCCTTTGCTTGTTTGTCTTGTTTCTTAAATTCCATAATGAGTGAAATCATACAGTATTTGTCTTTCTCTGACTGAGTTACTCCACTTAGCATAATACTCTAGCTCTGTCCATGTTGTTGCAAATGGCAAGATTTCATTCTTTTTTATGGCTGAGTAATATTCCATTATATGTATCATATATTATATATATATATATATACACACACACACACACACACACACACACACATACACATGCATGCACACACACCCCACCTATTCTTTATTCATTTATCAGCCAATGGACATGTGAGCTGTTTCCATAATTTGGCTATTATAGATAATGCTGCTATAAACAGAGTGCGTATATCCCTTTGAATTAGTAGTTTTGTATTTTGGGGGCAAATATGTAGTAGTAGATTGCTGGATCATAGGGTAGTTCTATTTTTAACTTTTTGAAGAACCTCCATAGTATTTTCCAGAAAGGCTGCATCAGTTTGCATTCCCACCAACAGTGGCAAGAGGGTTCCTCTTTCTCCACATCCTGACCAATACCTGTTGTCGATTTTTGCCATTCTGACAAGTATGAGGTGATATCCCATTGTAATTTTGATTTGTATTTCCCTGATAATCAGTGATGCTGAACATCATTTCATGTGTCCATTGGCCATCTGTATGTCTTCTTGGGAAAAATGCCTTTTCATGTCTTTTGCCCACTTTTTAATCGGATTTTTCATTTTTGGATTGTTGTATTTTATAAGTTCTTTATATATTTTGGATATTAATCCTTTATCAGATATGTCATTTGCAGATATCTTCTGTGGATTGCCTTTCAGTTTTGTTGATTGTGCCCTTCACTGTGCAGAAGATTTTATTTTGATGTAGTTCCAATAAGGTGTTTTTTTAATTTATTTTTTATATTTTATGTACTTTTTGGTTTTGTTTCCCATGTCTCAAGAGATATACCAAGAAAGACGTTGCTATTGCCAATGTCAAAGAAGTTACTACCTGTGTTCTTTTCTAGGATTTTTATAGTTTCAGGTCTCACATTTAGGTCTTTAATCCTTTAATCTATTTTTTATTTAATTTTATGTGTAGTGTAGGAAGTGGTCCAGTTTTATTCTTTTGCATGTTGCTGTCCAGTTTTCCCAACGCCATTGTTGAAGAGACATTATTTTTGCCATTGAAAATTCTTTTTTGCTTTATTGAAGATTAATTCACCATATAATTGTGTGTTCATTTTTGGGTTTTCAATTCTGTCCCATTGATTTATGCGTCTAATTTTTTTAGATCTTATTTATTTTATTTGACAGAAAGAGAGAGTGAGAGAGTGAGCACACAAGCAGAGGGAGCAGCATGTAAAGGGAGAGGGAGAAGCAGGCTTCCCACTGAACAGGGAGGCCAACCCCAGGACTATGGGATCATGACCTGAGCTGAAGGCAGATGCTTAACCAACTGATCCACCCACGTGCCCTTATGTGTCTATTTTTGTGTCAGTATTGTACTGTTTTGATCACTACAATTCTGTAATAGAACTTGAAGTCTGATATTGTGATGCCTCCAGCTTTGTTTTTCTTTTTTAAGATTGCTTTGGCTATTCGGTGTCTTTTGTAGTTCCATTCAAATTTTAGGATTGTTCTAGCTCTGTGAAAAATGCTGTTGGTATTTTGATAGGGGTTGCATTAAATGTGTGGGTTGTTTTGGATAATATAGACATTATAACAGTATTTATTGGAAAATCTGCATTTTGTTCTCTGAGTACAGTATTTTAAATCTTTCAATATAAGGTCTGTTTGTTTTCTTGGTTGGGGGTACAGGCTGAGAAATAGAGGAGAGAGAAAAGGAGGGAAGGGGAAGAGAAGAGAAAAGTTTTCAAGAGAAGAGAAACAAGTTCTGATACTGAAGGGGAATTGTAATATTGTTTTAATGATTATCTTTATAATTGTCAGAAAAAATCCTCAATCATCTGCTTTTTAAACTGTTTTAAGCAATAATAAAATTCATATGTATTTTCTTCCCTTTCTTCTATCTCTTGTCCACTTCCTACTTTAGTCAATAATATGATTAGTTTTTACTTTGGACTCTTAAAAAGATATGTTCTGCTATTTGAGTCTTTAAATTCTTCCCCCTATGTCCCTGATTTTATAGATAAGGCCATTGCTGAGCTTCCTGACATCTTTACCCTTTCCCATCCCAGTGTTTGCCAGTTGTATTATTTCTACATTGTCAGAGCATACGACACTTATATTCTATTTTGTTACTCCAATCCCCACTTCACATTTACTTTTAGATCCAAACCTAAATATAATCAAGGCTTACAGTCACACTCTTGGCTAAAGTTTCTGCAGTTGAGTCTCAGTTGGATGAAGTTCATTTTCTGGTTGTTTCCTCAAGAAAGGTTCATGGAAACAATACTTTCTGAGTTCCTACATATTTAAATGGTTTGCAATAGGCTTTATAATTGTCGAACAGCTTGGATGATAGAAAATTCTTGGTTTGCACTTTCCTTAAATATCGTCTAAGTGTTTCTCCATTCTCTCTTTTTTATATAGAGATTTTATTTATTTATTTTAGAGAGAGAGAGAGAGCTCACAAGCAAAGGGAGAAGCAGAGGGAGATCATCTCCAGCAGACTTCTCACTGAGCACGGAGCCAGATGTGGGGCTCAGTCTCAGCACTCTGAGATCATGACCTGAGCCAAAACCAAGAGCCAGATGCTTAACTGACTGAGCCCCCCAGGCACCCCTCTCCATTTTCTTCTAATGTTAAACGCTGTCGGGTGAAATTTGAGTTCAATCTGATTTTTTTTTCTCTTTGTAAATGACTTGATTTTTTTATGCTTTACTGCCCAAAGGATGCTCTCTTTACATCAATAATTAGACTAGACTATGTCTCATATGGTGACTGTCCTGGATCAGGTTTCTGTGGGAAGTGGTGTGAACATCCAACAAGTAGATTCAAGTCTTGTTTCATTTTGAGAAATGCTTTGTATTATATTTTAAAATATTTGTTACTTTGTATTATTTGGTTTCTTCAGGGACCCTAATTTTGCATATGCTGGCTTTCTTTTGACTTTCTGCTATCACTGTCATGTCCCCTTTGATTGTTTTAAACTCCCATCTCTAGTTCATGTAGTTTGCATTTCATATTTCTGCCCTTGGCTTCTTGCACAGCATTTGCTGCAGTGACTTCACTGCTTTTTAGCTCCATCCAATTTTGTCTTCACTCGTGTGATGATGGCTTTATTTTTTCTATCTTTCCTGAGTCTTCTAGTCCTATCTCATCACCTCTCATTGCCTTGTCATCTTGTATTTGAGTACTTGCATTTGTGCTTTGCGGTTTCCCTCTGGAGACCACATTATTTTGCTAAGGTTTTTTTGGTTGTGCTTTGTCTCTAATTCGTGGAGGGATGTTTGATCATATTTTCATTTCTTCCAGGTCACATTTTTCTGGTGCATGTTCTTCTGTGACATGATTTGCTGTTCTTTGTGTCTTACAGTATGCTTACTTGGGAGCTATTCTGTTTTCTTTTTCATTACTTACAGAGTATATGAGTTGGACTTTCCTAAATAAAGCTTTCTGCAGGAGGCTGTAAGTAGGGGTGAGGCAAAAGCAGCCTTCTAGAATCCTTGATCCCAAAGGACCTCTCGTTCTCTATTTTCACAGGGACAGACTGCTTCGTGAAAATACTATGTGATTCTTTATGGAACTCTACCTCCTTGGCTTCTCTGAATCAAACTGGTTCCACAAGAGCTTCTGTTTCCAGCCCTTAAACCTCTAGGTCCTTCACCAGCCAGTGCAACAGGGGGCAGGTAAGCAGCTCACCTGCAGGAAGTTTAATTTTGTTTGCACTTTCTAAGCCCTGCTGCTACTGGCTCCTAGACACTCCTTCACCTCTTCCTGCAAGGTCTCTCCTCCTGACAGCCCCTAAGCATGTTTTAGAGTCTATAGCAAATGGAACTCTTTGAAGCTGTGATTTCTATGAGGGGAGGGAAGCACCACTACCATGCTCATTTCCAAGTCTGACCATTTGGAGAAATTAATACAAAGCTTCTGTGTTCGCCTTTGAAAGGCTTTCAGCAGAGTGCAATTTGAGGCATGATGGAGGTACGTTCTTCCTGCATCAATTTGCATCCCCCTCTCTGGCCCCTGCTTGACTGTTCCAGCAGGTAATATGGTAATATACATTAGTGAAGCAAAGTAGAGAGCATATGTGTTATCTAAAAGCATACTATGTCAACTTGGGGGAAAACACATACACACATGTACTTGTGCGCACACACACACATGCAAAATGCACATGTACACACACACTTCGTGGGTCAAGTAGAATATATCTGCAGGCTCCTAGTGCACCACCTTCAGTCTAGATCATCTCTAAGGTCCTTTTTTTAAAAAGATTTTATTTATTTATTCATAGAGACACACACAGAGAGAGAGGCAGAGACACAGACAGAGGGAGAAGCAGACTCCATGCTGGGAGCCCGACATGGGACTCGATCCTGGGTCTCCAGGATCACACCCCAGGCTGCAGTGCAGGTGGCACTAAACCGCTGTGTCACCAGGGCTGCCCTCTAGGGTCCTTTTTTTGATGCCTCATAATAAGGATACCCACCACGACTGCCTATTATCTTGGTGGCCTTTCCACTCCTCCACCAATCCCTAAGGCTATTCTTGATGATGACTTCATCTGTGTCATGTGTTTATGAGGAAACCTTGTTTTTAGCCTGTATGCTACAACTCCACTGTTGGCCCTGTTCCAATCTTACCATCCACAGCTTAACCCAATGCAGCTCTGCACAGGCTGGAATTGTCCTGGGTTCTTGCAATACACCAGGGACTCTAGTTGGTTCCAGAATTAGATTTTGATCCCCACAATCTCCCAGTTCCCATGCTTGCACACAGAGTGTGGCAACAGCTGGGTGGGGCAACTCTATGTGGAGAGGTGGGCAGAACGGAGAAGACAGGAGAGCCATTGTGACTGAGCAGCTTGGGTGGGCCTAAAAGGAAGCTGAGGATAGGCCCGAGAGGGGAGACCTATGCCCCAGCATGTCACCTGGGGCTCTCTACAGAGATTTCTGGGCTGCTGTGAAACTCCAACTGCTCTGGAACAAAGTTGAAATGTTGTTGGAGAGCAGCCTTGGCAGGGGTAGGGGCCAAATGTTCTGGATACTTACCAGAAATAAACAGACTGCAATGAAATAGATCAAGAATCCTTTCCAATTAGGACAGTTGTGTGGGTTTTTTTTTTAATTTCTTAAGTAAGAAAGGGAACAAAATGCAAAAATCTGTTCTTTTCTTCCAAAAGACTTTAAGTAGCAAATAAGCAAGGTGTCAGGACTGGGAAAGCCTTCTGTCTAGGCTCTGAGTAAATGAACTTGCTTTTTGGTAAAGAGCTTGAGTTAAAATTAAACAGATACATATGCATAGCTTGCAATAGAATGATCCTGCATGCATCGCCTTAAAAAGAAATCTGAACATTTTTCTGAGTAGGGCAAGCAAAGAGAATCAGGCAACAGTCCCTCCTCCAGAAATCCATAAACAGCCCCTCTCCTTCTACAGCAGAGGAAATTCGTCAGAGCAGCCCACCAAATGTCCTCGTGATCTGAAAATAGATGGCACAGGTCTTTCTCTGGGCACTTCAGGACAAGGGCACTTGGGGCATCCCCGGTGACAAAGGCAACATCCGTATTAAGGACTGCCACGCCCACCTCCACCTCCTCTGCCACCGCCGGTGGGGTCTTCAAAGTTTGCAGAAGTATCTTCAGTCCCTACACCAATTATCTACGTTGGCCCGTTTTTATGTACATTTGAATCCAGTTTCAAATTCCAATTTAGATTCTGTAATCTCAAGACCTAGAATAGTGCTTGGCTCAAGTTGGTGCTCAATATATATCTGGAGGCTGGATGAATCTCATGCCTTGCTATTGCTTCCAGTCTTTAACTTCCTTCCGTCTCCTAATTTCAACTGTAATTGACTCTTTGAAAAGCTGACCCCAAAAGGTCATATTTTTTCCATATAGTTTCCATACACTTTTTCTCCCCATTTTTGCCACCCAGCAGAAGGCTCTCAGTGACCTTAGGGAGGGCTAATGGGAGCAACTAGATAACACTCGCAACTCTTCCCTCTGCTAGAAAACAACTATACCAAGTTTACTCTAGGGACATAGGCAGATACTGAAACAGCCTGAACAATGTGGATTCAGGAAGATAAGTCACTTTTATAGTAAGTTCATCATATAGGGAAACTGTCTAGAAGAAGGAGGTTGTCTGCACCTGACCCCTGGCAAGACATTGAGAACGGATGACACCATGTGTTTTTTACTTTCACATGCTTTTTTATGACCAAATTCTCATGCATAGCTTCTACAAATAGACCACTTGAACATCACTGTAGGCACTGTAGGGTGTGGTTTGACGGAGCCCAGGGAAAGGAGGTGCTGTGCACTGCCATGCACAGTGCTGAGGAAGAAGAGAGGGGCTCCAGAGTCATTGGTATGGAACATAGCTACTCTGTCCCTAGGCATTGCCATGGAATTGGATTTTTCCCCTGAATATAGCAACACAGCCAGGCCCCAAGAACCCTGCTACCCTAAGATCATCTAATTGATGCAAGAACCCTAAGTGCCAAGTGTGTATCTTCTGTCCTTCAGCAGCCCCATCTCTGCCCCCGTCCCCTCCCCCATCTAGCAAAATGGCTGCGTCCTCAGGCATCTGGCATTTGGTGGAAACACCTGCCAGGAATTTTAGGGGAGGGATATTTACCCTCCCAGCTCTCACCCTCTGGAGAGCAGTTTGACTCCTTTACACTTCCTTCTGTGCTCAGGCAATTACTTTCCCCTCCCCTGATACCATCTTCATCACCTCCTTGCTGCTTGTTCAGAAGTGGTTCATGGGATGGATTTCAACTGAAACCTTTGGTAAATCATGTGAAACTCTGCAGGTATAGGGAGTTGCTTCCCAACTGGTTTTGGAAAACCAGAGATGAACTTTTTCCTGGCTAAACCACTGCAGTCACCAGTGCAACAAACTTGGGAAGCAGTGTTAACTCCTGTCACCAAAGCCGAGTGAGATGCTACTAGATAACAGAAAACATACATTTGTCCTGCCCCTCATTCCCAACACAGAGCTCCCAAAACCTTTGTAAATTCCTAAGTGATAGGAATGTTAGGCGTATCTTTTGATTTACTGAGATGACTCTGGGTGACTCCTGGATGGGGGCTAGTCACCAGAAAGGTCGAGCCATGATTAGAAGCTAGGACTTTTCAGCCCCACCCCCAACCTTTCATATAGGGGGTGAGGGGCTAGAATGTAGTTAATATTGATCATGCCTATATGAAGAAGCCTTTATAAAATCCTAATAGTAGGAGGTTCAGAAAGCATCCAGGTGGATGAACACATCCATACCAGGAGGATGACACACCCATATCCATGGGGACAGAAGCTCCTGCATTTGGGACACTTCCAGACCCGAACCTATATATCTCTTCATCTGGCTGTACATCTATATTTACACTTTACTATATTCTTTATATATTACTTTACTATATTCTTTGATAAACTGATAAATACAAGTAAGTGTTTCCCTGAGCTCAGTGGGCTGCTCTGGCTAATTATCGAACCTTAAGGAGAGGCCACAGGAACCCCCAATTTGTAGCCAAATAGGATGGAAGTTGTGGGTAACCTAGGGACATATTGCTTGCAGTTGGCATCTGAAGTGGGGTGGGAGCAGGCTTGTGGGACTGAGCTCTCAACCTATGGGATGTGATGCTATCTCCATGTAAATGGCATTAGAATTGTGCCAGTTACATTGTAGGACACCCAGCTGTGTCACAGAGAATCGCTTGATGTGCAGGAAACCCCACACACATCTGGTGTCAGAAGTATTATGAGTGTTTGAGTAGTAAAGGGGACACACAGGAAAGAGAAATGCAGAAGGAGGTGGAGGACTGGATTTTTCCCTACTTAGGAGACTGAACTGAGTTTTTCCTTTAAAGATGCATTTGTCATTTGCATGATGCATTCATTTCAGAGAGATGTGCCAGTAATGTTCAGAGGACTTGATTAATTTTGACCAAGTTTGGTATTTGCTTTAATTTTTTTAAATCATCCTGTCTGGAATAAATGTTCTTAGTTAGGAATCTGCAGAAGGGATTTTTAATGGATTTCAGTGTATTTCAGGGATATTAATAAGGCAAGAGCTGTGGTTCACAGAAACCACATGCTACATATGAAGCGGTTATTTCCATTATTAAGATCTCACTGAATATCCTTACTAGAAGACCACTTAACCCTTACTATGAAAGCACCATTATAGTGCACTATTTAGTCTTCTAAAAGAGAGTTTCAAGTTTTATTACCCAGGCCCCTTCTTGTGAATGCATAAATCTCACATTGTTCCCACCTCACCCTCAAATCTGGAAATGTTCCCAGCTGAAAATCACTGTATCTTTTACATATTTCCTTTGCCCACAAAATTTCTGTTGAATTTTGTTTTGGGTGGTCTGTACTGTAAAAACACTAATAGCTTTTTTTCATTTTATAACACTAAATGTTTCTGTAATGTTAAATATGCTTTTTTGGGGGTATTGCATGTGGCTCCTTACATGTTCCTGATTAGGGGTGAAATATGTGGGTAGACTCCACCTTCTAGACAATCATAGGTCTAAAAAATAACTTCCTGAGAGCAAACTGCTTAGTGTTTTTATCATTGGTTTTGTGAACACTTAAGTCTAAACTAACTCCACTTTTTGCAGAGAGAAAGAGAGTAAGGAGACAGGAGGACCCCACATGGGGAAGTAACCATGACAGCTCCAGGCTGAATTGACTGGAACAATCAAGTTTGGAAAATTATTAGTAAATTAGTTGTATTAGAACAGAAGCAAGTTGCCCATGGCCAGTGGCCACTGCAGCCTGTCCCACTGCTTCCTGCTGCCTGAACTTCAATTTTGGAAAATATGCCCAAATATTAACATTTTAGTAGCCACCTTTTCATTGTCAGTGTTCCTCATTGGCATTTGTAGGAATCAGCTGTTGCTGCATCGCTAACTACTTCAAAACCCAATGGCTTAAAACAATATCTGTTTACTATTACTCACAGTTGAACCAACCTTGCCTTTTCTTTTCTGATACTTGGATATCTTGGAGAGACTGCTCATCCCAAGGTTAGCTGTTTCTTAGAGAGAGTAAATGACTCAGCTAGGGTCACACCTTTCACATGGACTACTCCAGAGCCCATACCTTAACTGCCTTCTTCACCTCCCTGGCTTTCACACTTGAGCCACTTTTCACTTTTCAGCCCTAATCACCCCAGCGCCAGGATCAGACACCTAGGGACAGCCCAGAGCCTGCTGAAATTACCAAATTTTAACCAACCCTTCTCTGAGCATGCTTACCCTGTGTCAGTCAAACGGAAACTACAATAAAAGCTCCTGTTCACTTTTCTCTCTTCTCCCTTTGTCTCCTGATTGACCCTGGTGCTTCCCCAAGAGGCCCTCTGTGTTGTGGTATGGTGTGCACCCTTCTCTCGGGATCTGTAAGAATAACAAACTATCTTTTCAATGGCAGTCATCTCCTGATCTCTTGGTTTTACCATACCTGAGCCATAATAAAACCTATATTTTAAAACTACAGTCTACAGGTCAGCTAGGCAGCTCTTTTGGATTTCAGGCATCTATGGTCATCTGTGGGTTTAGCAGGCAGCTCTGTTGCTCTTCACTTAGCTGCCTTATTTGGGGGCTATCTGCTTTAGGGCTGTAAACATCTAGGATGTCCATGTCTAGGCACCAGGGCTCTCCCTCCCATGGTCTCTCACCTCCCTGCAGGAGAGCCTGAGCTTGTCACAGGGCAGTGGTAGGAATCCAGGAAAGTAGAAGCAGGTGGAACCTTTTCAGACTTCCAGTGGAAAGGACATGCATCACTTTCCCTGCATCCTATCAGCTGAAGCAAAACACAGAGTAGCCCAGATTCATGGGGGAAAGAAATAGACTCTACCTTTTGATGGAAGATATGGCAATGTCACATTATAAGTGATGTGGATACAAAGAATAGTGGAGAAATGGAGACTTTTCCTAGTCCCTCTACCACAACATTGTTCTCCTCAAAAGAGTAAATTATCTAAAACATGTTTTTCCCCAAGGATGTTATAAAGATACATATTTTTTTTTAATTTAAAAAGAAAAAGAGACGTGGCCTGTGTGTGGACAGTTCATTACTCTAGTAAAACTAGAATTAGAATTCCATTCTCTCAGTGGAATAACATAAATGTGAATAATTGGGACAAAATATGACATTGGGAATTACCTGGTGCCCTTGTTAAAATGCAGATTCCTGGCCCCAGAAAATCTAATTCAGTAAAGACCAGGATAAGGTCCAGGAGTCTGCATGTTAGCAAGATCCTTGGGGACTTGGTGCAGGTGATTCTAACAATCTCAGTTTGAAAAATGCTGGTGCCCCAAGTTATATATATATATATATATATATATATATATATATATATATATATATATATAATGGAATATGGAATATTATTCAGCCATTAAAATAACAAACAAGGAAATCCTACCATTTGGGACAACATGGATGGACCTAGAGGGCATTTTGCTAAGTGAAATAAGTCAAACACAGAGACGAACACTGTATGATCTCACTTTTATGTGAATCTTTAAAACAAAACAACAAACACAAAAAAATCAAACACCTAGAAAAAGAGATCAGACTTGTGGTTACTAGAGGTGAGGATCAGGGGGAGGAGGACTTGCAAGAAGGTGGTCAAAAGGTACATGCTTCCAGTTATAAGATAAATAAATACTAGGGATACAGTGTACAACATGATGGCTATAGTGAACACTGCTGTACGATATATAGGAAAGTTGTTAACAGAATACATCCTAAGAGTTCTCGTCACCATAGAAAAATATTTTCCTTTATTCTTCTCTTCTTTCTTTTCTTTTCATTGAATCTATGTGAGAAGATAGGTGTTAGCTAAACCTATTATGATAATCATTTGACAATATACTTAACTCAAACCATCATGCCATAGGCCCTAATTAAGTTTATATAGTGATATATGTCAATTATTTCTCAATAAAACTGGAAAAGATTTTTTAATGCTGATATCAAAAGATGTGTGTGTGTGTATGTGTATGTGCACACAGAGCAGTAATATCATCTCTATTTTACAAAAAGGAAGCTAAGGCTCTAAGCCTTAGTTCTGTTCAGTGGCCTGTGCAAGTTCACACAGAAGATTAATTGTAGATCTGGGGTTAGTACCCAAGTCTCTTGGCCTTTGACCTATGAGGTATGGTCTGAGAGGTACAGGGAGCCCCATTCCCCTTAGAACAACCCCCACCTCAGGCTTGCTGTAGTGCCTGAGCCTCCTGTCAGCCATCCTGGGTCTCCTCTGCAGTATCAGCAAAATCACTCTGCCCCTTCCATACCCAGTAAAGGGGCTAGAATGGCTCAGGCATTGCAGAAGCTGGAGGTGAAGGGAATGGAAACAAACATCAAAACCTACTGACCTGAAAGCCTTACCTTTTAGCTTAGATTGATGTACTGTATTGGTTGCTAACTCCCAGTTTAGTTCTGGGGGAGCGTTATTCATCCCTTGAGAAGCAACCAATGAAAAGAGAGCAAGAAGGGATAAAGAATGAGGAGGAACGAAGACATTTCTATGATCATTTCTCTCTCTCCATAGTAGTCCAGTGGGTGACAATGATGATGGTGATGATGGTGATGGCAGCCATCACTGTGCCCGTTTTATAGATAGAGAAACAAGGACTTACAAGTACCTCCTAGACCTGGATCCTGTCTCTTGGGCCTCCTCCTGCCATTTAACAAAGAGCAATCCCCAAATTGCATTGATTGGGTGTGATTTTTCAGAACCCCAGAACAGATATTGATGGTCTCCTCTGAAGAAAGAGTAAAGTAGGAAATTATCTCACTTTTAAGATAAATTAAGTATTTAAACTTGATGTGAAAAAATGACACCTAGGACATACACTCAGCTGCGAATTTATGAAAGTACAGTCCCACCCCTATATCCCTTAGATACAGCAAAAAGTTATTAGGACAACGGGGATGCACCTTGTGCCAGCCTGTCCAGAATTTTAACCACCAGTGTCCAGTCTCACCTCAGACAGATAAAGAGATCAATCCTCATCAGTTTGCCATTGGTGTTGTCTCTGGGTTATTCCTCAGGACTCTGTGGTCACCTCAAATGGCATATCTGTCAAGTTCTCAAGACAAACAGAACCAACAGGTGTGTGTATATTATTATCTCTCTGTAGATAATGGATGGATGGATAGATGGATGGATGGATGGATGGATGGATGGATGGATGGATAGGTAGTAGAGGAGAGAGACAGACAGAGATTTCAGAAATTGGCTCACATGATTGTAGGAGCTGGCAAGTCCAAACTCTGCAGGGCAGGCTGGCTGGCTGGAGACCCAGGGAAGAGCTGGTATTGCCATTTAGATCTGAAGGAAGTCAGCTGACAGAGTTCCCTCTCCCTAGAGGACCTCCAGGACATCTAGGACTGGATGAGGTCCACACCCATTATGAAAGGTAATCTGCTTTACTCAAAGTCTACTGATGTGAATGTGTTAATCTCATCTAAAAATGCCTTCACAGCAGCATCTACTTTCATGTTTGTCCAGAAACTGAATACCATGGCCTAGCCAAGTTGACACATAAAATTAATAATCACAGCTGGGCAGGGAAGTACCCAGAAATGGGGGTGGGGATCCGTGTTTACAAACAGGCTTGTTGCTGATCTGCACCTGATGAGAGAAAAACAAGACAGAGGTGTAGCCACAGTACCCCTGCTCTGGTCCCGGTCAGAATCAGGGTCAAGAGATGATTCTTTCCAGTTGCATTTGAGCAAACTGGCTTCTTGCTACAGGTATGAGAGGAGGTGTCTCTGCTGACAGGAGTGTTACTCCATAAAGCACATCCTGCCCCAGACCCCACTTGTGTGTGCCATACACCCCATCCTGCCAATAGCACCACCAGCACACAGGGGTGAGCACACACACCAGCTCCCAAAGAGAACCACAAAGGGCCTTAGAGCGACCAGAGTTCTGGATTCATCTGTACCCATATACTCTGACAGTTGTGCCTTCAGCCAACTTGATCTCCCTGAGCCCTGGTCCTCCAAGTGTGAAGAAGAGCTGAGGCAAGTCCAACAGGCAAGTCAAGCACTTTGAAATTGTGGGAAATATTAGAGTACTGCATAAAATAGGAAGTCTCTCTAATAGGCTTCCATCACAAAGACTCAAAGACGAGTGGGGAACTGTAGAGGAGGCAGGGGTTTGGGAGGAGACTTGTTGCCAGCAAGCCTGGGGAGAAGAAGAGAGAGAATGGGTGAGGAGGGAAGAAGAACTACAGAGGAAGAGGGGAGCTACTGACCCACAGCAGCAGTAAATTCCGGTTCTGGTCTCTAGAACAGGAGAAAGAATGAGCTGGAGATGCGTCATCCAGAGCCCTGGTGATCAGGACAGCGTGAAGGTGGCTGCTTAACTGGGGCCAACACAGAGGCACTAGGCATCATTAGCTGGATATTTCTGGCCAAAGTCATATATTTTTAGCCTTGGTTATCTGAATAACTTGCTTGAATAGCTCTAACCTGAGGTAAAATTTGATTGGAAAAGAAAGAGTAAAAACCTAGAGTGGGAATTCTGGACAGCAGGGCTGGCCTGGGACAACATCAGAAATTGGCAGCTGGTCTCAGCCCCTGTCTGCAGCTGACCTTTCCACTTGGTGTCCCCATACCCTACTCATTGAGGACCTACTGCAGGCAAGCCACTGAATCCTCACCATGGCCCTGCAAAGTGGGGATGCTGTCTCACAGTCATTGTGCTCTTACCATTGCCTAGCACTCTCCTGACAGTTTAACAGCTCTTGTCTCATTTAGGAATTAAGAGTCGCACTTTTCAGGTCTGGAGATGTCACTTGAAAGCTAGTGATTCAAAAAATAAATTAATTAAAATTAAAAAAAAAAAAGAAAGCTAGTGATTCCAACCTCCCTCTACCTCAGAGGCCCATATTAATTCCCTTCTTCCTGTTTCTGACAAAATACTGAGCTAATAAATTCCAGAGGACCTTAGTGCCCACCTGGCCTACCCCCTTCATCGTACATGAGAGGAAACTGAGGCCCAAGGAAACTATACAAACTATATAAGGTTGCACAGCCGGTTGGTGGCAGGGTCAGGATTAGAACTCAGATGACCTCACCCCTAGGGTCTCTAAGATTTCTCCATGTGGAGAAGAGCTGATCCATTCCCACTGGGTGTAGGGACTGATAGTGGCTTAATTCTGCCATCCTGGAGCATCTCAAGTTTTAGTGAGAAAGGAAACTGTCAACCACTAGCCAAGTAGGGCATAAGAGGGTGAGTTAAAGGAGGTTAAAATTAGGAATTAAAGGAAACCATTCTTGGTTCTCCTCAGTTAATACTACATAGGCTGTCAGCTCTGCTCTTTACTTAATAGTCTTGAATTGCATAATAATTCAGCCACCATACCACCTTAGGGTCTGGCTGGAATGATACACTCTTATAATCCTTGACATGGAAGGGAACTTAGAGACCATCTTATTATGGAATGGCAAACACAGGGCACTCTGCCATGCATGTCCCTCCCACACCTCTGCAAGGCAGACTAATTCCTCCCAGATCCTTTGCTCCTCTTTTCTCTACCCCCATCATTGCTGAGAAGGGACTGGTTCTGAATCCTTTTCAGCCAAGAACTGTACCAATGGATTACAGTTGATTAAGGCATTGATAATCGAAGTGTGATTGGTGGACCTGCAGCAGTGGCATCACCCTGGAGCCACTTAGTGATGCAGAACATCAGTCTCACTCCACAGCTACCAAATCAGAGTTTGCCCTTTTATAAGTTTCTATGCAATCCACATGCAGACTGAACTCTGAGAAGCATAGGGTTTCTTCCCCTACTAAAACAGAGAGAATGTACTTAGAGTGATGGAACAGATACTCTTTAGAGGTAGAAGTGTAAGGGATGGAAAAGTTATGAGACTGAGACCAGATCTTCTGGGTTAACCCTTGTCACTAACTACTGTGTGACTTGGAGTAAGTCACATGAACTAGGCCGTTAGACTGGACCCTCTGTGGCCAAGTTCATGTCTAATTCACCTCAAAAACCCTGGTACCTAGAATGCTAAGGAAGAGAATTACCAGTGGGCTTTGGCTTCTTCCCTCACAACTGAAGGTGTACTAAAGAATGGCTTCCAGCCCCACAGCCATGTGTCCACAACACACTGACTCATGTCCTGGCTTAACTAACATGAAACAAGTGGGTTAGCAGAGAGCTAGCAGGGAGGGTGAGTTTCTGCCCATGAAAACTTCTTGTGAGTGCTGACTCTGGGCTGGGAAACTGTGGGTTAGGGACACTGGCCTTTCTACTGCTCAGCCCCAGAAACCGTGGTCAGGCCCAGCCAGCTTCCTGTGACCCTCTCCTTCTTGCTCCAGGCCTCCATACCTTCTCTCAGCTTCTCCACCACACCCTGGGATCTCTGCCTCTCCCCAAGCCTAGATATGTGCAAGACATTTTCCCCAATACCTCACTTCCCTGTCACCCATTCTGTCAGGCACAAGAAGACCTTTTGGGGGTTCATCACAGGCAAATTGAGACTGGGGGTTACACAAAGCCCATGGAATTCCCATAATGCCCCCAGGGGCCTATAATCTTCAACTCCCCCTTTGCACGCCTCACTTCCCATCCCTTTCCAGACTAAAGAGTCCATCTTGCTGGAATAGCTTTCTTTTACTCAGATGATTTGTGGCACTTAGCTCACCAGCCCCCATCTAGAGCCTCAGTAGGCAGCCCCAGGTCTTTGAAAACTGCTTCTCAAGGGGAGCCAACAGAAGACGAAAGAAAAGGAAAGGCCAGAAAGAAAGAAAAAGAAATGGCCAGAAAAGAGACAAAAGCACCCTTAGCTATTTGAGGGTCTTGATGTTAGCCTGGTGTAGTACCTGACATCTCTATAACACCTCCTACCCTCTTTGAGAGACCACCATTGGGTCTCCTCCATGGGCCTGGAACTCAGCAGCCTCACCATCCCACCAGGATAAATTCTGCCTAATGTTTTGGTAAAATAAGGCTGCTGGCTTCTTGGAATTCTCATGCAAACCAGTCACAGATTGACTTGATAGAAGGATATTTTACCTTATGCATGAGTTGGATGCTTAAACCAAAATTTGGGAAGTGTTGTAAGGTCACTGGAAAAAAAATGAGATATATAAGAATAGGCACGCAAATACATGCCTGCAAAATTATTCCCCAAGTAACCTGTTAAACTCAAAACATTTAGCAAATAAAGCAACCCGATCAGAACAGTTTCCTGGCCATCAACTTGCAGGACTGGGAAGGCTGCCCTGAAGGCTGGGTTCCTATCAGCCCTGCTTATAACCCTTTGGTGTGATTTACATGCTAATTATCTTGACTGCCAGTTCTAAAAATCAGCATTTCCAAGGCCTCTGAATGTGAAGTGACCAAGAATTCTGAGCTGACAGAAGGCATGTGTAGTTACCAGGTTGAGCCAAAGACCTGTCTCCAGGACAATATTCTCTAGTTGGCAATCCAGGGAATTGGGCTGTTCCAACATAGCTGGATGGTTTATTGAGATATTCATTCAGTTTTATTACTGTTAGTGCCAATTGAGTTAATTTTCTCCTTTGACTCCCTTTTTGGAAGAACAGCCAGGCCTTTGAGTCCTGGAGGTCTTTGATGCTCTTGGCAAGGGAGAGAAGGATCCAGACTTTAATTTCTAAATCTTAGTCTCAGAGAGCTGTGAAGCTTGTTACCTGAAAAGGAAATATTTCCAGTGAATGAAGGACAGAGGGCAAAGGGAATGGTTCAACCTTGGAGGGTGGGATTAGGTAGGGAGTTAGGTGGGATAAGGGGGGAGGGCAGGTGGCCTACATGTGCTGAAGACCAGAACCACAGTTATTCAGAGTGCTCATGAGGAAGGGTAGCTTCTTGGAAGGCTGGACTCTGGGTTCCTGCTACTCAACGTGTTGTTCATGACCGGCAATGTCAACATCACCTGGGAGCTCATCAGAAATACAGACCCACTGGATCTAAAGTTATATTTTAGCAGGATTGCCAAATGATCTGTATGCACACTGGAGTTTGAGAACTACTTCTCTAGGTTCTACTGCTTGAGAGCCTCAGCCGTGATGCCCAGAAAAACTCAGCACAAAGGAAGAGAATGGGGTTGCAACACTAGAACACTCCCCACTGGCCTTGGACAAGAGATTCAGGAACAGCAGTCATAAGCCTTTCCTCAATTTTCTGAATGTTGTAAATGCCAATGTTTCTAAGCAACCCAAGAGAGGGTGAGGATCTCAAAATACAAGTGAGATGTAATTTCCCACCATCCGTAAAGGTGATGGCTTAAAGCAGAGTTGGTGAATTTACAAAATGTAAGGAACTCTGATGTGTCTTTCACCTGAGTGCTGTGGAGGAAATTTATAGCCTTTACTTGATTAAATGGATTTCCTAACAAGCTGTGTCTGAAATACCTACTCCCTATCATCACCACACACAATAGATTTTAATTCTTATTGTTGAAAATTCACCAAAACATATGTAATTAGTCAGTTTTTGCTGCATAACAAACTCAAGATCTTAGTGGCTTGTAACAACAAATGCTGCTTTTCCTTGTTGACCTCAGGCTCTCTGCAGGAATCAGTTGGACTTGACCCCAAGCCCCAGTTTGAGCTTACGTCTGTTCCACGTGCCTTCTCATTGCAGGACCAGCAGCTCCCCAAGGCACATTCCTGTCATGGCAGATGGCAGATGGCAGAAGCAAAGCATCCAAGCCAAACTACACAGGCATTTAAAGCCTCTGCTTAGCATCACATTTGCTCACAACTTATTGGCTGAAGGAAGTCACATGGCCAAATCCAGGTAGGTGTGGAAGTATATTCCATCTACTCTATTGAGAAGCAATGCAAGGTCACATGGCAAAAGAAGTCAGAGGGGGAGAAATGGAAACAGAAATCCTATTTTGCACAAAACATTAGCCCATTTTCCTGTCTTGGTAAACCTAATGAACCTGTGTAAGGCCATCTGGGATGATGATGGCTCTCACCAGCCAAGGACTCTCCAGGACCAAGAATGTAAGAAGGCACAGAGGTGGTTGTTTTTCCATAGAATACTGAGTCTGTTATTTTAAATATACCCTGTTCATTTCTTATGAACGTGACCTGAGGGCAGAAAAAAAAAAGAAACAGTTAACTTAAGGAATAATTTGTGTGGTCTGGTTAGTCAAGATTTCCTTAACTGAGTACAAATTAACTTTATTTTTTCAATTTAATGCTTATAAATTTTAAAGAATATTTAGTACAAATTCAGTAAAAGTTTCAAAGAAAATAGTATATTCTATAGTAATAACACAAGGATAATGACAAAATTTACTGAATTCTTAGTATGTGCCAGACACATTTAATTCTCAACCAATCCTATGAATTAAGTAATATTATTATTACCATTTTATAGATCAAGAAACTGAGGCTTAATTACCAATTAAGTAATCTTTTCAGGGTCAGACAGCCAACCAGAAACATGAAACATTCTTGAACTGAACATCTCTTAGCTTTATTGTTCTTTTCTAAGAAATGAAAATAATAAACCCCACCCTGATATTATTACTGATAAAGATAATATCTATAACATCCTGGTATATTGTACAGTTTCTATAAAAGATACTTATTTTAAAGGAACATAGCTTCTTGATCTGTAACAGGAAGACAATCCCTCACTGTAAGAACAGTTCTGATAAACAACTCCAGAGAGGGAATAATAGCAGATAGTGACCAAGTTATTAATTTATTCCAAGCTTCTTTCCAAATTACTAAATGAGGACTTGAAAACAATATTAAGGCAGGGTTGAAGATTTTCTAAGAAGGAAGTATTGTGCTTTCATCTCTTTCCTGTCATAGAAGGGGGAGATTTAAAACAGAGGGTGGAGGAAGAACTAAAAATTGGTGATTGAGCTTGTATCCATCTTTTCCTAGGAGCTAGCTGGTTGAAGGCTGAGGAATGGAGGCCTGACAGCAGCAAAAAGCCCACACACTAGATAAACCAATCATCATCTTATATTTTATATCTAAACTAAAGATGCCATTCCTGTTACAAATCCATTTTATAATCCCTAAAGATGTGCAGGATCCAAAGACCATAAAAGAATATTATTAGCAAATTGAGAAATTATATGAATTGATAGAATATGGTTCCTTGTGGAATGTGTTTTACAAAGAATCAACCACAAACCCCAAAGCCATTGAAAGGATAATAGAGAAATACTATGAAATTCCACGTACATAAATCCAACAAATTAGTTGAAATGGGCCAATTCCTTGAAATCCACAAAGAATCTAAACTCACCCACGATGAAATAGTTAACCTGAATAGTCCTGGAACTATAAAACCAGTTAAATGTATAATTAAAAACTTTCCACAAAAGAAATCTCCAAGGGCAGCCCAGGTGGTTCAGCGGTTTAGCGCCGCCTTCCATCCAGGGCCTGATCCTGGAGACCCAGGATCGAGTCCCACGTTGGGCTCCCTGCATGGAGCCTGCTTCTCCCTCTGCCTGTGTCTCTCCCTCTCTCTCTCTGTGTGTCTCTCATGAATAAATAAATAAAATCTTAAAAAAAAAAAGAAATCTCCAAAACAAGATAGTTTCACTGGCAAATTCTACCAAACCTATAATAAAAATATAGGTTTATATTATGCACTAATATGCACAAACTCTTCCAGGACATAGAAAGGGAAGGAAAATGTCCCAACTAGTTTTATGAGGTCAGTTTTACCCTGACATCAAAATCAGACAAAGAGTGCAAAAAATTAAAACTACAGGTGAATATCTCTCATGAATTTAGATGCAGAAATATTCAACAAAATATCACCAAATTGGATCTAGGAATATATAAAAGGAATCATACACCATGACCAAACAGGTATAAAAGCTAGGTATAAAAAGCTAGTTCATCATTCAAAAAAATATTTAAACTTATCTGCTATATCAATAAGCTAAGAAGAAATATATAATCATGCAATTTGAAATAGGAAAAGCATTTGACAAACTCCAAAGCCAACTCATGATAAAAACTCTCAACAGGTTAGGAATAGAAGGGAATCACTTCAACCTGATAAAGAGCATCAACAAAACCTTTCAACTAACATCATAGTTAATGGGGAAAGACTGAATGCCTTCCTCCTAAAACTGGGAACAGGTCAAGCCAATGATGTCTTCTTTCACCACACTTACTCAAAATACTACTACTGGCAGTTCTAGGCTCTGCAATAAGACAAGAAATAAAAGTAAAAAACACATATATTAGAAAGGAAGACATAAAGCTTTCCCTATTTGCAGAATACATGATTATCTACATAGAAAGTCCCAAGTAATCTATCAAAAGCTCCTGTAAATAAGTGAGTGCTTATTTATAAGTCTACTAGTACTTTCATAAGAAAATATGACAGACTGGGTGACTTATACAACAGAATTTACTTTCTCAAAATTCTGGAGGCTAGAAGTCCAAGATCAAGATGTTGACAAGGTTGATTTCTGGCTTGCAGATTGTCGACCTTCTCACTATGTCCTCACATGGCCTTTCCTCTGTGTGCAGGTTCCTGTATGCATTTTTCTTCCTCTTCTTATAAGGACATCACTCTTACTGCCTTAGGGCTCCACTCTTATGATCTCATTTAACCTTAATTACCTCCTAAAAGGCCCTGTCTCCTAATACACTCACACGGGGGATTAGGGCTTGAACATATGAATTTTGAAGGGAGAGAATTCAGTCCATAGCAATGAGTTTAGTCACATTCTAGGATACAAAGTCAAAACACAAAAATCTGTCATATTTCTAAATATTAGTATTGAATAATTTTTAAAAGGTACCATGTAAATAACTCCCCTTAGAAGGAAATATGTAGGTACAATTCTAACAAAATATACATAAAGCCTATGTGATAAAACTCTGAAATACTGATGAAATAAACCAAAGAAGATCTAAATATATGTAGAACCAACCATGTTCATGGATTGGAAGATTCCACATAGGAAAAAAGCTGTTTTCCTCTGAATTGACCTATGGATTAAATGCAGTTTCAACCAAAATCCTAGCAGAATTGTTATAGATATTTGACAAGCTGATTCTGAAGTCAATATGAAAGGCAAAGAAACTAGAATACTCAAAAGAATATTGGCTTTTGAAGAATCCCACTATTCAATTTTAAGATTTATTTTAAAATAATCAAACAATATGGTATTGGCAGAGAGAGAGAGAGATACATATATCAGCAGAACACAATAGAGAGTACAGACATAGACACAAACAAATATGAATGGTTGATTTTTGCCAAACATACAAAGGCAATTCAGTGGAGATATGATAGTGTTTTCAACAAATGGTATTGGCATTCATACACACAAAAAAGTGAACCTCTATCTAAATCTCGTACTTTATACAAAACTTAACTCGAAATGGATCATAGATCCTAAGGGAAAATATGCAACTCTAAAACTTTTCAAGGAAAATGTAGAGCATCTTTGTGACCTGAGGTTAGGCAAAGAGTTCTTAGACATTATAGCAAAAGTCCAATTCATAAAAGAAAAAAAATTGATAATTTTGAATTAATCAAAACTGAAAGCTTTGGTTCTGTGAAAGATATTCTTGAAGAATCAAAACACAAGCTGAAAACTGGGAGGAAACACTTGCAAATCACATATCTAACAAAGGGCTTGTGTCCAAGATATGTTAAAAACTGTCTTATTCAACAAACAACCCAGTGAAAAAATTGGCAAAAGACTTAGACCCTTCACCGAAGAGAGTATATGGATGGCAAATAAGCACATGAAAGATGTCCAACATCATTAGCCAGTAGAGATATGTAAATTCAAACTATAATGAAATATCACTATATATGTATTAGAATGGTAAAATTAAAAAAAAATACTAACAGTGCTAGGACCTGGTGAGGATTCAGTAGTATGGAACTCCTATGTACATTGCTAGTTGAAATGTAAATTGGTGCAGTCGCTCTAGAGCAGTTTGGCAGTTTCTTATAAAAATAAATGTACATGTGTCATCTCATCCAGCAATCCTATTTTTAGGTATTTGCTCTGGAAAAACGAAAATTTATGTTCATTCAGAACCATGTCCACAAATGTTTAAAGCTGTTCTATGAATAATTACCAAAAACTGGAAACAATCTAATGTCTTTCAGTGGGTAGATGGGTAAATAAAGTGGGATATCAATACATTAGCAAGAAACCATTATACACATAACAATGGGATAAATCTCAAAGGCCTTATGCTGAGTGAAAGGAACCAGTCTGGAAAGGTTACATACTATATGATTCTGTTTATATGAGATTCTCAAAAAGAAGTATAGTGAGAGATAACAAATAAATGTTCACCAGTAGTCAAGAGTGAGGAAGAGGGTGTGTTTAGGGCACAGCAGTATAAGAGAGCTTTTTTGGGTGATGGAGCTGTTCTGTATATTTTTTTAAAGATGTTATTTATTAATTAGAGAGAGAGAGGCAGAGATAAAGACAGAGGGAGAAGCAGGCTCCCTCTGGGGAGCCTGATGTGGGACTCGATCCCAGGAACCCGGGCTCACGACCTGAGCCAAAGGCAGATGCTCAACCACTGAGCCACCCAGGTGCCCCGGAATTGTTCTGTATCTTGATTCTGGTGGAGGTTACCCTAATCCATTGGTGTGCTTAAACCCATGGACCTGTCCATATTTTTTAAAAAGTCAATCTTGATGTATATTAGTTTTAAAAAGTCAGATTTCTTGGGGGGGCAGATTTTTTAATCAGAAGTAATAAATACACATTATGGCAGAAACTATTATCCCCCTAATATCCATTCTTCCTTTCTATCTTTTAATAATGGAATTCTCTCTGTGTGTGAGTGTTGGGAGGACACATGGTTGCCCAGCCAAAGACTGGTTTCCTAGCCTCCCTTGCAGCTAGATGTAGCCATGTAACTGGATTTTGCCAAGATAGAAGTACCTCCTTGAAATAGAGGCATTTATGACCTCCTTTTACTTCTTCCTCTTGTCCTAGAGGTGGTGCTGATGAGCTACTCTCAACCACAAGGACAACTGAAGCAGCAGACACCTTAGACCAGTGCAGGGCCAGCTGGGACCCTGGGTGATCTCAGACTGGTAGGTAAGAGAAAAAGAAACTTTGAATTTATGTAGGCTAATGCATTTTGCAGTCTCTTTGTTAGACCAGCTTAATCCTTACCGTAATCAATACACATATTCATTGTAGAAAAATGTAAAGGGCAAAATAAAAGTTATCCACAGTCTCATCATCAAAGAGAGACACACTTTGATCTCACCTTGGCCTTTTCAATATGTTGGTAGGGTAACAATAAAAAAAGAAATCTTCCAAAGAGTATGAGCATATCTGGTATTGTGTAGATTTCTTGAAGAATCCTGGATTTGGGAGGTGAGATATAGGGATAGAACTCCCCCTTAGATTGCAATGCTGACTCTCCTTCCCAGGAAATACCATTGTCTGGACATTGTTCCACTAACACACTATTACTCTGGGTCAGAGTAAAACCAGTTTCATAAGTAAAGCCAGTTTCATAAGCAGTTCTTGTGGAGGACATGTTCCTGTAGTATCTTGAGTATGAGGAATTAGTACAAAATCCTTAGAATCTTGGTCTTTGGAACTGGAAAGTCATGGATCCAAGGCCTCGTTCCACTTCTTATTTATGTGTGTAACTTTGAGCAGGTGTCTTAACTTCTCAGAATTTCAGTTTCCTCTGCTCTGAAATGGGAATGAATAATAGCACCTCCCATATGGAATTGTTGTGTGAATTAAATGTGATGATAGACATAAAGGCATAACACTGGGTCTAGCACATAATAAGTTCTCAGAAATGGGAGGCCATTTGATTATTCATATACTCCATGTTGAGGACCTATAATATGCCAGGCACATTTCTAGGCACTGGGGAAATAGCCGTAACAAAAAAGATCCTTGCTTGCTTGTATCTTACCTTCAGTGGAAGAGATAGATAATAAAATTCTAAAATAATAGTAGATCTGATGAAAGAGTGACTTTTTGTTAATAAGGCTAATATTAGCTCAGGCATGTGTGAGGATGTATGGCTTCAGTTTCCTCCCTCAATTCTGCAAGGTCTGTGCAGAGAGCTGTGCAGGGTGGGTATGGACAGTGAGGACATTAAAGGACTTACACAGGAGAGCTCATGCAATGCATAATTTTGTGGGCCATGGCAGGTGCCATGCTCTCTGTGTGAAGTGTTCTCCATTGCTGAGAATGGCTGAAGCCTTCACCTGTCAGAGTCAGGCAGGAGGATGAGCCTGGAGTTCTAAGGACATGGGCAGGAAGTCTCTGGTAAGGTTTCAGATCTTCTGGCCCTCTCCTGGAGCCACTAGCAAATAGAGTTAATTTTTCCAATCTAACGGATGGCAGGTTGTTTCTGTTGAGAAAGAATTTCTCTATCCATGGATCAAAAGCTAAACAGCAGCTCTCAACTTGTTGTTCAGCAGAATTACTTATAGATTTTGTTTAAAAACAGCACCATCCAAGCCACTGTATTCCCAGAAAGTCTGCTTCAGTGCAACTCAATAATGGAGATCAGGCATTCTTGTTCCATGCTGATTTAGAAGTGCCCCCAGTGGTCAGAGCCACTGGTTCCAGATACAACCTCCATCTTCAAATCAAATCAGAGACCACTTCATGCCCCCAGGCAGGAATGGTCCAGATGCTGTGCCTTTGTAGAGCTAATTTGTCACTTCCATCCCTGGAGTTTAGATCACCCTGGATGGCTGTGATAGAGGAGGGACTAGAAACATTATTAGAGGAGAAGGAAGCTGCTTTCCAGTGGTGCAGAGTTCATCTCGGTCATGCTATCCCTCTAGCCTGGAACACTTGCTCTTCTATTCTTCATGGCTTCTGTAAGGTCTAACCGACCTTCAGACTTTCTACTTACAAACCTCCTGTCTGGTGACAGCAGCCCATAAGAGTCTCTGCTTTTTTTGAAATCTGGCCCATGAGTAGTGATAGGGTTTTACAACTTATAAAGTACCATTGCATATATTAATATTTTCAACACTTAGTGAGACAGATATTATTATAACCGTATTACAAAGGCAGAAGCCACAAATTTAGAATGTTGAATGATGTGCAAAGACCCCTGAACCTGTAACCAATAGGTCTGGAGCCCAGGTCTCCTTACTCCAGAGTGCTCTCAAGTCCCACTTTATACGGCAGATTCCCTTCAGCAGTGTCCTGCCACCTGTTCATTCATTTCTATAGATATCAGCATGATTGGTTTAATCTTCCCAAGTGCTTGATCATAAAAATTGCATTTTGTTTTCCTTTTCTGTTGTATTAAAATGGTTTATTCTTGATAGTCCTAATTGGAATGAGTTTCTTAAACATATATTGTTCACCTAACACCTAATTGAAAATTATACTATTTACAAAAACAAAATTGAAATTCATTATCATTTTTTAAGATTTTATTTATTCATGAGAAACATAGAGAGAGACAAAGACATAGGCAGAGGGAGAAGCAGGCTCCCTCCAAGGAACCTGATGTGGGACTCGATCCCAGGACCCCAGGGTCATACCCTGAGCCAAAGGCAGATGCTCAACTGAGCCACCCAGGTGCCCTGAAATTTGTTTTCTGGAAAAGATTGGTTGCATAAAATAAACACACTTTTCTAGCTTTAGCTCTAAGTTCTAATTTAGGGAGCCCATGTGGATGTGGGCTGGGCTGAGTTGCTCTTTCCCTGTTGGTTTGCTGTGAGCACAGAAAATTCAGGAATCATGAGGGTTTGGGTACTGTTGCCTCTTTAACAACACTCTTCATGGGATCACATTTTTCCCACACAAGTCTGTACATAGGCATTCATTTAATATAGGTACTGAAAGGTCTCAGGGTAGCAGCATGGCACTTTTTCTGGAAAGTCATCAGCTCCATCAATTCCACATTTTCTTAGAGGAGAATTACAAATGATTAATTAAAGGTACAGAGTCATCTGAAGATACATTCAGATGATTTGCATATTGAATAAAAAAAAACACTGCCTTTTGCCTCATTCTAGATCCTATCATTTAAAGTGCATTGATCGAAATTACCAGAACTCAGTTAACTTCATTCAAATCCCAAAGACTTCAGCACAATAGTTTTGGCAAGGGACATTTCCGATTTTCCTCTCACATAGCTCAGATTTCTTCATCATTCACAGCAGTCAAGTTTAGCAGCTCTGCTGCATAGAGGGAACTGGTGGGCTGCCAGCTGCAGCATTGTGTGGATCTGGAGATATTTCCAATTAGACAAGAGTAGGAGGCACCTCCGAGAGAGATGGGAAGATGACTACTCCCTTTGCATTATGAAAGGGAGGAGAATTTGACCCTCTGGGGAGAGATTTCACAGTTGGAAAATAGCTACATCCTTATTCAGTTTCCTGCAAAGGATCCATGCAGTGGACCAAAACATAGGCCTTCCTTTCTCCATAGGCTGAGCTTGAAGTGAGCATGGCAAAACCACATTGGACTCCTGCAGTTCCCAAAGCACCCCTGGCTGCCTTACATCTCTGGCCTATTCAACCCCTCCCCTACACCAGATAGGAATAGCCATGGACTAGGCACTACAGAAGAAAGATGCATGAACTGGAAGATGAAGACATAGCAAAATAAACTACCCAAATGTAGAACAGAGAGGAGAGAACTTTAAAAAGACTTTAAAAAGTGAACCAGATGGGGATCCCTGGGTGGCTCAGCAGTTTAGCGCCTGCCTTTGGCCCAGGGCGTGATCCTGGAGTCCTGGGATCGAGTCCTCTGTCGGGCTCCCAGCATGGAGCCTGCTTCTCTCTCTGCCTGTGTCTCTGTCTCTGTCTCTCTCTCTCTCTATCATGAATAAATAAATAAATTTTTTTTTTAAAGTGAACCAGATAGCAGTGACTTGTAGGACAAATCAGGCAGTCTAACTTACATGCAATTAGAACTCCCAGAAAAGGGGGAAGAGGAAGAGGGGAAAAAACATATATAGGAATAATTTTTTCCAAATTTTATAAAAAATTTATAAACCCAGAGATCCATGAAAATCAGAAATCCTAAGAAAGATAAGCACAAAGTAAACCACACCAAATCACACCATATATAAATTCCTGAGCTTTAACAGAAAAGATGGACGATAAACAAGCATGTGGAGAAATTGGAACCCTTACACATTGCTGGTAGGAATGTGAAATGGTTCAGCTGCTATGAACAGTTTAGCAATTTCTCAAAAATATAAAATAGATTTACCATATGATCCAGCAATTTCATTCCAAAGTACATACCTAGGGGCTCCTGGGTGGCTCAGCAGTTGAGCGTCTGCCTTCAGCTCAGTGTGTGATCCCAGGATCCAGGAGTTAGTCCCGTATTGGACTCCCCATGGAGAGTCTGCTTCTCCCTCTGTCCATGTCTCTTCCTCTCTCTGTGTGTGTCTCTCATGAATAAATAAATAAATCTTTTAAAAAAGTATATACCTAAGATAACTGAAAATTTCAACACAAATGTTCATTGTAGCATGATTCATAGTAGCCAACAAGTAAAAGCAACCCAAGTGGGGATCCCTGGGTGGCGCAGCGGTTTGGCGCCTGCCTTTCGACCGGGGCACGATCCTGGAGACCCGGGATCGAATCCCACGTCGGGATCCTGGTGCATGGAGCCTGCTTCTCCCTCTGCCTGTGTCTGTGCCTCTCTCTCTCTCTCTGTGACTATCATAAATAAATAAAAATTTAAAAAAAAAGCAACCCAAGTGTCCATTAAATGATGAATGGGTAAACAATATGTGGTATATCTATACAATGGAATATTATTTGTCCATAAAAAATAAAATTCAGATTGTATTATGCCATTTACATGCAATGTCCAGATAGGTGCAAATCAATAGAAACAAACAGTTGATGAGTGGTTTCCAGGGTCAAGAGGGATAAGGGAATGGGAATGACTGCCAATGGGAATGGGATTTCATTTTAGAGTATTGAAATTGTTCTGGAATCCAATAGTGATTGATGCACAACTCTGGATATACTATAAACTATGGAATGTGAATTTTATGGCATGTGAATTAGATCTCAATAAAGGTGCTATTAAAGAAAAAAACAAGCTAAAAAAATAAATTCCTGAGCCTAAGTCATAAAAAGATCATCTTAAGAGCCAGAGTGCACGGGCTTAAGCCCTGGATGTTATACTCATAAATCATTGCATACTACATCTGAAACTACATATGTACTTTATGTTGGTTAATTGAATTTAAATAAAAAGAGTGAGCCAGACTAAAAATGTTGCTTTAAGTACAAAGAAACAAAGAGTGGCAATAAATTTCTAGTCAGAAATTGTAAAAAGCATGGAACAAAATGTCTAACATGATGAAGTATAAAAAGGGTCATCCTAGAATTATATACCCAGTAAATACCATTAAGAGGAAGAAAAGCTGAAGTCTTTTCAGATAAATAAAAGCTAAGATAATTCTTCACAAGCGGACCTGTACCATGAGAGAAGTTTTAATGATGAAGGAGCATGATCCTAGATGGGAACTTGGATCTACACAAAGAAATGAGAAGCAACAGATTTTCAAATATCTGTGTAACTATAAAATACTTTTTATTATTTTAAAAAACAAACTCCTTAAAAGATAGTTAATTGTTTAAAGCAAACATAATGACAATATATACCAGAACTTGTAAAATGAGTCGAAATAAAATACATAACAGTAGCACAAAATGTGGAAGGAAAAAAATGGAGGTATATTTATATTTTTATTATGAGTGAGGAAATATGATATCATCTAAAGGTAGATTTTGATCATTAGAGATGAATATGATAAATTTCAGAACAAACTAACACACTAAAACAAAAGATATAGCTAATAAGTGAATGGTGGAGATACTAAGGAATAATAAAATATATTCAATATAAAATAGGGAGGAAAAGAAAAAAAAAGGAACAGAGGAGAAATGAAAAAAAAACAAAATATAGAAAACAATGAGATGGTAAGCTTAGATATCAGTAATTACCTTAAATGTAAGTGCCCTAACCCTTACTGTCCAATACACTAACCACTAGACACATGGAGCTCTTCAAATTAGCTTAAAATTTACTAAAATAAACTATTTAGCTCTTCAGTCACACCAGCAATGTTTCAAGTGCTCAGTATCCACCTAATTAGTGGCTAGCATATTAAACAGATAATTTGTAACATTTGCACCATCAGAGAAAGATCTATTGGAAAAGGCTGGTCTAAATATTACAATTAAAAGCAAAATTATGAAACTGAATAGGAAAGCAAGAGCTGTCTTCGAAAATAAAACACAGGCACACACACACGGGCACACGTGTGGAAATAGAGAGGATCAAAAGGATGGAAAAGGATATACCATGCAAACACTAATTATAAGAAATCTGGAGTGGTTCTATTAATGTCATACAAAGCAGACTTCTGAATAAGGCACACAATCGATGAAAGGGAATATTTCAAAAGGATAAAAGACTCATTTTACCTAATAGCCTTTAATACTAAAGAAGATTTAACAACACTAAACATGTTTGTACTCAGAGATTTGGAACTGTACTGGACATATCTTCCTGCATGAGACAACATGAAAAGTTGGATAAAATATATGAAACAGTGGTCTTCAAGGCAGGCAACAAAGGACAGTAGTTTCCTGAGAGACAGGAAACAAATAGGGTAAACCCCATAACTGCCTCATCTACAGACCTTGGTGCAGGGATAGGGAGGACAGGTGGAGCCTGGTGGCTCACTGAATGGAGGACACAGAGCTGATGGTCCAGAGAGATGAAAGCAGCTGGAGATTACAGGACAGAATGCCAGAGAAGAGAGATTGTATGAAGAGAGAACTCCAGAGATCACAGAGCTATCCATATGTCAAAACTTTAAAAACTGTACCCTTGGGAGCCTTGTGGCACCCCTCCCTGCTCGGCAGGGAGTCTACTTCTCTCTCTCTCCCTCTGCCTCTCACCCCACTCATGTTTTCTCTTTCTCTCTCTCTCAAATAAATATTTAAAAAAATAAAAAACTGTACACTTTATATGCACAATTACTGCATGTTAATTGTAGCTCAATAAAGCCCTTTCTTAAAAAAAGATAAGGACATATGTGAGCAATTTCATGCCAATAAATTCAAACAGCATAGATGAAGTGGACAAATTTCTTGAAAAACACAAATATCAAAACTGTCTCCAGAAGAGACAACTGAACAATTGTATATGTATTTAAGTAATTACAATTGCATAATTGCTGCATTTGCACAAAGAAAATTATAGGCACAGATGACTTCACTGGAAAACTTTCTGAAACTTTTAAGGAAGAAATACCCCAATTCTACCCAATTTTTTTTCCAGAAATTAGAGGAAGACATACTTCCCAACTCATTCATGAGCCCAGCATTACCCTGATACCAAAACCATACAAAGGCATTACAAGAAAAGAAAATGCGGACAAACATCATTCATGAATATGGATTCAAAAATTCTTAAGGAATCTTAGAAAATCAATTCCAGCAAAATATAAAAATAATAACACATCATGCATGACCAATTGGGTTTATCCCAGGAATGCGTGTTTCCTTTAACATTGGAAAATCCATTAATGTAACTCACTATATCAACAAACTAAAAAATTAATGAAACCAAATAGATTTAGGAAAATCAGTTGACAAAATTTAAAACCCACTTATGAAAAGTCTCTCAGCAAGGTAGAAATAGAAGAGAACTTCCTCAACCTTATAAAATGCATCTCTGAAAAACTTGAAACAACTAATACCATCTTGAGAGTAATGATGGGTAAAGAGTCTGCTTTTCTCCTAAGTTCAGAAATCTGATAGTGTACCCTTGTGCACTGCTTTTATTCAACATCATACTGGAGGTCATATTCAACGTAATAAGGCAAAGCAAAAAAAGATACAAAAGGCATATCAGATTGGAAAGGAGGAAATATAACTCTCATTATTTGGAGACAATATATTTGTGTACAAAGAAAATCACTAGAATCTGCCAAAGGAAAAAAAAAAGCTATTAGAACTGAATAACTGATTTTAGCAAAAGCAAAGGATGAAATTCACAGGTCAATAAACAAAGTGAATTGTATTTCCATATACTAGCAACAAACAATTGAAAATTGAAATTTTAAAACAATACGTTTAGAGTATCACCAAGAAACAGACATAGTTAGGGATAAATTTAAGTAAAATATGTTAAAGAAATATACAGTGTACACTATAAAACGTTGCTGACAGAAATTAAAGAACACCCAAATTAATGGATAGTTGTGCCATATCCATGGGAAAAGATTCAGTATTATTAAGATGTCAATTCTTAAATTGATCTATAGACTCAAAACAATCCCAATCAAATTCTCAACAGACTTCTTTTGTAAAAATTAGGTAATGTTGAAATTCATATAGAAAATGCAAAGAATCTAGATTATCCCAAGAATTTTGAAAAGGAATACCAAAGTTAGAGTACTTAATATTACCCAATTTAAAGACTTATAAAATGTACAGTGATCAAGACAATGTGGGTATTGGTGCAAGAATAGTTATATGGGCCAGTAGAGCCAAAAAATGAGTAGATATAGACCCACATGTCAATGGATTTTTAACAAAGGGGCCAGGATAATTCAATAGGAAAAAGAGTTTTTTTCAACATACAGTATTAGAACAACTGGATATTCATATTGGAGGGAGGGGAAAGCTCATCACCTTCCTCCCAGCATAAACATATAAACTCAAAATAAAACTCAAAATGTATTGCAAACCTAAATATAAAAACTAAAACCATAGAGCTTTTAGAAGAAAATATTGGAGCATATCTTACTCATTGGGAGAAGATAGTGATTTCATAGACAGAACAATATCTATAAAAGGGAAAAATTATACATTACACTTAATCAAAATCTAAAAATTTTCATCAAAAGTGACCAGTAAGAAAATAAATAGGCAAACTGCAGATTATGATAAAATCTTAACCTTTATCTGAAAAAATACTTATATCCAAAATAAATGAAAAACTCCTGCAATTCAGAAATAAAAATAATTCAATTTTAAAGAGTGGGATTAAAAGATACGAATATACATTTTATAGAAAAGATACACAGAGGTGCCTAGGTGCCATAGTTGGTTAAGCATCTGACTCTTGGTTTCGGCTCAAGTCATGATCTTGTCATGAGATCAAGCCCCACACTGGGCTCTGTGCTCAGTGTGGAGTCAGCCTAAGACTCTCACTCCCTCTTCCTCTGCCCCTACTTCCTGCATTCTCTGTCTCTCTCTCTCAAATAAATAAATAAATCTTTTTTAAAAATCCAAATAGCTAGTAAGCTTATGAAAAGATGTTCAACATATCAGTAATCAGGGAAATATATCACAGTGATAGAGCAATACACATCCACTAGAAAGGCTAAAATAAAATAAAAAAAAGATTGATAATACCAAATGTTACAAGGATGTGGAGTGTGGCAGACAGACTCTAACATGGCCCTCAGTGATCCCTGGTTCCTGATGTTCATGCCCTTATATAATCCCCTCCCTTTAAATGTGGGTGAGACTTATATGGGTGAGCAAGGGAACGTGGCAAAAGTGATGTGATATCACTTTTGTGTTTGCTTTATAGATTATAGCTTCTATCTTGCTAGCCAACTATCTCAAATGGCTATCTCCCTTGCTATATTTGATGAAGTAAGCTGCTATATGAAGAGGCCGATGGGGCAAAGAACTGAATGTGGCCACTGGCCAACATCCAACAGTTGCTGAAGCCTGACAGCCCACAAGGAAATGATTCCTGCCAACAGCCATATGAATTTGGAAATGGATCCTTACCCAGTTGTGCCTCTGATGAACCACAGCTCTGGCAACACCTTGATTGCAGCCTCACAAGAGACCCTGAAACAAAGGACTCAGCTAAATGATGCCAAAATTCTTGAACTGCATCAACTGTATGATAATAAATATGTGTTGTTTTAACCCTCTACATTTGTAGTGAGTTTTTATGCATCAATAGATAACCAATAGATGGACTGGAATTGTCACACAGTATGGTGGGAGTGTAAAATGGCATAACCATCTTGTAAAATAGTTTGATAAATATGCACTATGCTTACCCCAAGACCCAGCAATTGCACTCTAGGTATTTCCCCATGAAAATAAAACTATGTGTCCAAACAAAGGCTTGTACTTGAATACTCATAGCAGCTTTACACATACTAGCCCACAACTAGAAACGATCCAAATGCCCATCCATAGATGAATGAACAAAATGTGGAATATCCATACAGTGGAATACTACTCAGTAGTAAAGGGGGATGAACTAATACATGGAACAACATTGATGAATCTCAAAACATCATGTTGAGACAAAGAGGCTAGACATAAAAGAATATATTATAAGGCTCACAAGACTGCCTTAGAGGGATGATTACCATATTCTATATCTTGGTTACAATGAGTTGTCAGAATTCATTGAGTTGTTCACTTAAAATTGGCATGTTAATTGTATATAAATGATTCCCCTGTGAAATTGATTTTTTAAAAATAGAACTCAAAATGGATTAAAGACTTACACATCAGACCTGAAACTTTAAAACTCCTAGAAGAGGAGCAAAACTTCATGACATTGGCCTTGGCAATAATTTATTGGATATGACACTAAAAGCACTGGCAAAAAAGCCAAATATAGACAAGTGTTATTGCACCAGACTAAAAAGTTTCTGCACAGCAAAATGAATAATTAACAGAGGAAAAAACAACCTACAGAATGGGAGAAAATATGTGAGAACCATGTATCTGAAAAAGGATTAATATCCAGATTAAGGAATTCCTAAATAGCAAAACAACCAAATAAACCAATTTTTTAAGTGAACAAAGGATTTAAATGGACATTTCCCTAAAGAAAATGTACAAATGGCAAATAAGTGTATGAAAAGATGCTCAACATCATTAATCTTCAAACACCTGTTAGGATGGCTATTATTTTTTTAAAAAGTGATCATGAGGATGTGGAGAAACTGGAACCCTTGTGTACTGTTGGTGAGGATGTAGGATGGTGCAGCTACTATTGAAAACAGTATAAAGGTTTCCCAAAAAATTAAAAATTGAAATGCCATATGACCCAGCAATCCTACATCTGGGTGTTTATCCACAAGAATTGAAATCAGGAATCTTGAAGAGATATTTGCACTTGTATTCATTGCAGCCTTACAATAGCCAAGATATGGAAACAACTTGAATGTCCACAGATAGGTGAATGGACAAATAAAATATATATATATATATATATATATATATATATATATATGCACAATGGAGTATTATTCAACCTTTAAGGAAAAAGAAAAGGAAATCTAATAATCTGCTACAAAATGGATAAACCTTGAGGATATTGTGCTAAGTGAAATAAGCTGTTCACAGAAGGACAAGATACTGCATGATTCCACTTATAGGAGGTATCTAAAGTAGTTAGATTCATAGAAGCAGAAAATAAAATGGTGGTTGCCAGGGGCTTATGTAGGAGGGGGAAATGGAGATTTGACCAATAGGTTTAAAGTTTCAGTTATGCAAGATGAATAAATTCTAGAGATCTGCTGTACAACATCGTTCCTATCTTTAACAAAACTGTATTGTAGCCTCAAAGATTTTTAAGAGCGTATTTATATTAATTGTTTTTACCATAATTTTTTTAAAAAAATAAGTCTTAAAACAGGCCATTTGCCCAAGCTATGACCATAGACTGGTTAGATGTGCCTTGGCTGTGCAAGCCTGGGACCCTGGATTTCTTTCTCCACAGCACTTTTCACACGTTTGTGTCATGGATTTTCAGTTGTGAGTCTTCTGCTCTATAACATAAGCTCTCTAAGCTCAGGGATCTCCTTGGTTGACTTACACAGTGCCTGGCCCAGAGCAGGCATTTGTGGAATAAATATACAGATTTTTTAAAAATTTTGTGGAGTTAATTGAAACTGTATGAAGTTCTGCCATTGTGTGGGCTCAGTCTGAACCAAGGTATTATGTGGTCTTCATAAAATTCTCCATTGAAGACTATGCATTCTGCTCTGAGTTGCCCACAGACACGTTTCTGTGCCAAGTTCACTTTGATGGACAAGTGTGATCAAAGTGTGATGCCAGAAGTGGCTTAAACTAAGTTAAGAAAACCATCTCCTCAGTTTACTTCTGTCTGGGCAGGCCACTCATCACACTTGATAAGTCCCAGCCCTGATTAAGAACAGCTGGACTGAGCTTCTTTTCACATTTCAATTTTAGGGAATTGAGAGAGGTTCTCACAGTTTTCCCAGGAAGAATTAGTAATCCCTTCTTCTGTGACCTCCCCCTGCTCCCCACCCTGAGCTTTTTGTTCTTTCTTCTATTCTAACATTCAGACTATTAGAGTGTCATTATTGCTTGTATATCTGACTCTGTAGTCAAGTCTGATCTCTGTAAAGGAAGAGTGAAAATCATCTTTTTAGCACTCATTTTTTCATGCATTTCAACATTTCTGAGTGTCTGCTGATTGGCTTGCATTGAATGGACATATGCCTAGTACAGTTTATTGATTGCATAGTGGACCTTCAATAAACACATGCTCTATTCGTCTCTGTGTCTCTGGTGTTAGTTTTCCCCAGTCCATTGGAAATCAAGGTCGGTAACTTTCAGAACAACAGTGTCTCCTGGCCTGCCCAACGTGCCCGTACAACTAAATATAATGCAGTGATTTTTTTTAAAAGATTTATTTATCCATTTGAGAGAGAGAGTGTGTGAGTGAGGGGGCAGGGAGGAGGGAGAGAATCTTCAAGCAGACTCCCTGCTGAGCATGGAGCCTGAGGCAGGGCTCAATCTCAAGACCCATGAGATCATGACCCGTGAGAACATGACCTGAGCCAAAAACAAGAGTTGCACACCCAACTGACTGAGCTACCTGGGCGCCCCTGCAGTGATTTTTAAATGATGCAAAGGAAGACCCTGTAGCAGCAACACCTAGCTGCTTTCTGAAAATCTTCCTCTCCTTCTTGTAATGGAACCCAGATTTTCACTAGGGCACATTACCACCTATCTGAAAGGCTATATTTTCCTCAGACTCCCTTGAAGCTACATTTAGCCATGTGATTAAATTTTGACAAATGAAATGTAAACAAAATTTTTATGCCAATTTCAAGATCTCTTTTTTCCTATTTATGTTAATTATATTTTTAAGTCATTTTAATTCCAGTTAGTTAACATACTGTATAATATTAGTTTCAGCTGTACAACATAGTAATTCAACACTTCCATACATCACCTTGTGCTCATCACAAGTGCCCTCCTTAATCCTCATCACCTATTTCACCCATCGTCCCACCCACCTCCTCTTTGATAACCATCAGTTTGTTCTTTTTAGTCCAGAGTCTCTTTCTTGATTTCTCTCTCTCTCTTATTTTTTTCTTTGTTGTATGTTTTGTTTCTTAAATTCCACATGTGAGTGAAATCATATATTTGTCTTTCTCTGACATTTCATTTAGCATAACACTCTCTAGCTCTATCCATGTCATTGTAAATGGCAAAGTTTCATTCTTTTTTCTGTCTGAATAATATTCCAGTGTGTGTGTGTGTGTGTGTGTGTGTGTGTGTGTGTGTGTGTATTCCTTATCCATTCATCAATTAATGGACACCTAGGTAGAAAATTTATTTTAGGAAATAATAGCTGAAAAATTACCTAATCTGGGGAAGAAAACAGATCCAGGAGGCACAAAGAACTCCCATCAAAATCAACATAAGCAGACCCATACCAAGACATATTATTATTAAACTTGCAAAATATAGTGATAAAGGAAAAATTTCAAGATCTCCTTAAAGGAGAAATTTCAAAAAATTTCAAGAAATCATGAAATTTCAAGATTTCCTTAAAAGGAATGAGCATTCCCTTCTCCACTCTTGTCTAGCTGCTACCTGGAATAAAGATGTGATCATTGAAGTTTTAGCAGCATTTCTAGACCATGAAGATAGACATCAAACTTTGAAAATAATCGACTGATGATCTGGAGGTAGCCTGGTTTCTGAGGACTTAGTGAAACTCTCATGCCAACCTTGGACATGCCATGTCCAGCCTTTTTTTCATATTAGATGACAATAAACTTCTGTAATTGTTGTAACCATTATTATTCGATATTTCTAAAAGGACAGCACCCAGCCAGGAATGATGCCTATATTACACCTTTAGACCTTTTCTCTTTGACTTAAGAATCATGTTTTTAAGTAAATGCACTACAGAGGCTTGTGATCAAGTCTGGAAGGTTCCCTGCAACCTGAAGTATGTGTAAATGAGGGAAAAAAATTCTCAGATGGCAGAATAAAGAGACATACATTATGACAGGCTGACATCTATTCTTTTTCTTACAACATGATATTTCATTTATTTTCTTTTTTAAATTTATTTTTTATTTTAAATTCAATTAGCCAACATATAGTTATATATTTAATATATATTATAATATATATTGTATGTATATAACATTAGTTTCAGATATAGAGTTCAGTAATTCATCAGTTGCATATAACACTCAGTGCTTATCACATCATGTGCCCTCTTTAATGCCTGTCACCCAGTTACCCCCTCCCCCACAACCCACCTCCTCTCCAGCAACCCTCAGTTTCTTCCCTTCCCCAGTTTCCCTTCCCTTCCCCTATGATCCTCTGCACTGTTTCTTATTATCTTATATGAGTGAAATCATGTAATTGTCTTTCTCTGATTGACTTATTTCACTCAGCATAATATACTCAGTTCCATCTGCATCGATATAAATGGTAAGATCTCATCCTTTCTGATGGCTGAATAATAGTCCATTAATATATATATATGGTATATATGTGTGTGTGTATTTATATTTATACACACCACATCTTCTTTATCCATTCATACATCATTGGACATCTCAGCTCCTTCCACAGTTTGGCTATTGTGGACATTGCTGCTATGAACATTGGGGTGCAGGTACCCCTTCAGAGCACTACATTTATATCTTTGGGGTAAATACCCAGTAGTGCAATAGCTGGGTCATAGGGTAGTTCTATTATCTAGCTTCTTGAGGAACCTCCACACTATTTTCCAGAGTACCTATACCAGCTTGCATTCCCACCACCAGTGTAAGAAGGTTCCCCTTTCTGCACATCTTCACCTACATTAGTTGTTTCCTGACTTGTTAATTTTAGCCATTCTGACCAGTGTGAGGTGGTATCTCATTGTGGTTTTGGTTTGTATTTCCCTGATGCTGAGTGATGTTGAACATTTTTTTATGTATCTATTGGCCACCTGTGACATCTAACTATTGCTGTAAATGTCATCCTGTTATGCTTAGGGCACAATCCTCCTTCACCAGAACCACAAAGCTCTACATGATCAGCTCCCTGCCTTTCTCCAGTATCCTCTCATTGTTCACATGGCTCCTGCCACATTAGCTCCCTTGCACATGTTCCCTCTCTCTCTCTCTCTCTCTCTCTCTCTCTCACACACACACACACACACGCATAATGCTTCAAACCCAGTCCCACCTCAGGACCTTTGCACTGGGTATCCCAAAGCCTGGAGTGCTCTTAGAGTCCTCAGATCTTCACATGACTGGCTCCTCCTTGTCATTCAGACTTCAGCTTTACATGTCACCTTCTTAGAAAGGGCTTCCTTGATGTGTAAAATAGCCCTACATGATATTTTCTAATTTATGTACTTATTTATTGTTTACCCGTCACACTAACTGAACAGAATTTTGACAAGTCACTTTATTTACAGTATTCACCATTGTATCCAAGAACCTCAAACAATGCACATGCCTATTTGTTGACCACTTGTTGACTGAGCAATACTGAACATGAAGGGCCTTCTCCCTGGAGCAGCTGCTGCTCTGCTTTTGCTCATCCCTACTTGGCTTTCTGTTTTAACACATCCTTTTCTACATCTCAAAAAAAGTACTTTGTGCCAAATGGAGCAATTTCTTTTAGGCCTAATTTGCATAAACCAATCATTCTGTAAAACCTGTATCTAGACACTAGCTTATATAGTACTTTGAACTGTCATAAATTATTTAAACGGCAATAATAATCCATTTATAAGATTCTTTCCTGAGACTAGTTTTTAAAGAGTGGGGGATAGATAGAATATGAGAGCCTTGGTTATCTAAGGGGAAGTAGCACCACCAAGGGGAGAAAATACACAGAAAGAGGAGACTGAGGTACATAAAGTTTCACTTAGAACCTACGGCTTCACATAGTCTTTTAGCTGAGGTAAAGGTTCAGGAGTATAGGACAGAGATCCCAAATATAGTGGCCTAAATAAATCTGATTTGATTGATAGTTCTGCTCTGCCAAGGCATGGGCGACCCAGCCTCCTTCTACATTGTTGTTCTGCTATCCCTAGCACATTGCCCCCACTGCTAGGGTCCATGATGACTCATCACCAATTCAGCCCATGGGAAGATGAAGAGGGTAGGCCAGAGGGCACTCCCTGCAAAATGCTCATACTACCTCCACTGACATCCCATTGGCCAGAACCTGGTCACGTGGCCATCCCCTGTTGCAAAGGAGGCTGGGAAGCTAATCTCTTTTTTTGAACAGCTGTAAGCCAGACACAAATCAGGGGTTCTACTAAAATAGAGGGAGGAAAGGAATACTGAGGGATTACTGGCAGCTCAGCCCCACACAGTATGTCTTGGTTGGAAGGGTTTTTATGAACAGCCCACATAAGCAGGCTTATAAAAATGGCACATAAAATAAACCCATTCACATTTTTCTACCAGTCCATGCTTTCCTGGGAAATCCAAGTGTGGCAAAATAAAGAAAAGCTAACTGCTTTTCCACTCCCCCAGCTCCTTACTGTTCACATTGGCCAAGTAATGGAGCAGCACATTGTCAGGCTTTCCCCAGGTATTTCTGGATATAGATGACCAGGTATGGCAATTTGAATGTCCATTCATCCACAAATCCTAAAGTTACAGGTGAATGGAGAAGCATGAATTAATGATCTAATGTTTTATTTTCAATACAGTATGAAAGTTTAAAATTAATATAAATATTAATCACATGTGTGTTTTAAATGGTTAAATAAGATAGACATCTTCCCCATTTTCATCTGATCCCGGAGCAGCAGCACCACATGGCTGGTTGGCCCCTTCCTCATTCTAGGCTGGAATGTTAAGTTTCTTTCAGATACATCCATATATTTTCTTCTTCTCTGTTTTTAGAGCACAGTAAGGATAAAAGCTGCTTCAGGGGTGCCACAGGTCTGTGTGGCTCCAGCCTGGGAGCAAAAAGGCAGCTAAGTGAGGATGTGAAGGTCGATGGGGAGCCCAGGAACAAACACTGCCATCATGTTAAATGATCCTTCTTCCTTCCTTGGGTTGTCAGTTGGAACAGCCTTGGTGCCTGTAAGCAACCACACTGGATCCAGTCATGCCTCACACATTTTTAATAAATGCTGAAAATCTCTCCCAGAGCTTAATTCAGGTCAAAATGTGTTTGCTTCCATCTACCATAAGGGGACCAGACTGGGGCTCAGTTTCCTGGCCAAAAACGTATTTTTCTTTGAGTTGTTACTTGACTCCCTTAATCTGCAAGACACATTCCACCTTTGTAGAACTCAGGATAAAGGAGGGGATCACTTGAGGCTCCTGAAAACTGAAAACTGAAAAGCCTTTGCTGGGACTCACTAGACCCAACAAGCAGATGGTTAAGCAGCTGTCAAAATCAGCGTCAACTGGAACGCAATGATCTCTTTTTTCTTTTCATCCTCACATTCGTTAGGCAGCTATTCTGTGCCAGGCATTATGCCAAGCACTGCTGAGACCACAGAGGACTGACAGACCCAATCTTGCCCTCAAGAAGCTTAATAATAGGTTTTCAAAGTCAAACTCTACCCACCTCCACTCCCATTCAATTCAAATTTGACTGAATTGAGACTAACCCCTTTGTTCTTGGTTATAACCCAGCCCCACAGGCCTGTGAAACTGGCTGCTCTGTTCCTTGACCCCCAAAATGGTTGTCCTCCAAATAGCCCAGAACTGAGAAGTTTCCCAAGATGCAAGACTTTTAGTCCTCAAAGCAGAACGACCAGGCAAACCAGCTGTGTTGGTCACCCTAGTTCAAAATGAAACTTCACTTATAAGGAAGGAAAGTAGAAGTATAGAAACTCAAAGCAGCTTCTTACCTGGCCTACCATACAATTCACACAAATAGGACTTTCCTCCCACCATAGCTGTGTTCACACACAAACATAATAGAATGCAATTTTGTAAGCTGTAATCCAGATAAAATAGACTTCTGGTGATGGCTGTAGACTGACCACTTTCCCACTACTGGTCCAGCACACAGTATGTCCTGGTGGCCTGACCCACATGCCCCTACCCCCGGTTCCCCTCAATGTTACTTCTGTCCACCCTCCACACCATTTTAGTCCCAGGGCTGTAAGATCATTCCAGACCTCCAGAGAGTTGTTTAAATGGTGTCCTCTGCCTGTCCTGCCAGCTTTTTTTCAGACATCGAGTTCATTTCTGTTCCTGCCTTTCCCACTTCATCTGCTTCCATCACTATATCCACTGCCCCTGGGAGACACTAGGGGGCAGTGGTTAA
This sequence comes from Vulpes vulpes, assembly GCF_048418805.1. Classification (NCBI taxonomy): domain Eukaryota; kingdom Metazoa; phylum Chordata; class Mammalia; order Carnivora; family Canidae; genus Vulpes; species Vulpes vulpes. The sequence goes on along the minus strand of NC_132795.1, from coordinate 70,543,711 downwards.
GAGCACAGGGTGTAGGAGTTAGATTCTTGGAGTTTTCTATATTGCTTCTTTCCAGTGGGCAGTTGGGCAAATTAGGTTCTTCAGGCCTCAATTTCCTCATCTGGAAAATGAGAATAATGACATCTATCTAACAGGTGAGACGATCCATCTACATAGAGAGTGACACAGGTAATCAAGCCCTTAACTGGTGTCAACACTCTAGTATATCCATCCATTCGTTTACAAGCCTTTATCCTTTTGTTCTTATATCCTTAGTGCCTGGCACTGAGATGTTTGTTGAATGAATGAAGTGTGCTAAAAAGATGAGGGTTTGAGTTCTTCTAGAATTGGCTTTTGAGAACATTCTCTTGGTAACTTAGGGAATCTGTAGAAGTGAACAGGTTGTGCCCTTTTCAGCTCAGAGGGGTGAGTGACAAGGACATTCTCATGCTCTGTACATCTAAAAATGAAAAGCAGTTTGGAGCATGCATAAAAAAGCTCTTCAAAATAGTCACTTCAGCAGTTGTACTTCTAGGAATTTACCCCAAGGAAATTATCAGAGATTTATACAAACATTTACACAAGTTTTAATCACAGGTTGTTAATAACAGTGTTGCTCATCAGAGTGAGAATTATAAATAGCCTAACTACCCATAGTGGTTGGTAATTAAATAAATATGCCCATGAAGAGGAGCTATATAGTAGAGTGATTGAGAACCCAGGTCCTGAAGCCAGACTGCTTGGGCTCCCTTCTGGTCCTGCTACTTACCAGCTTTGCTATCCTGAGTATGTAATTAACATTTCTGTGCCATACATCCTCATCTGTAGAGTGGGGCTAAAATGCGGAATATAGGTCTGGTATGTATTAGGTCTTTTTTTATTAAGATTTTATTTATTTATTCATGAGAGACACACAGAGAGAGAGAGAGAGAGAGAGAGAGGTAGAGACACAGGCAGAGGGAGAAGCAGGCTCCATGCAGGGAGCCCGACATGGGCCTCGATCCCAGGTCTCCAGGATCAGGCCCTGGGCTGAAGGCAGCGCTAAACCACTGAGCCACCAAGGCTGCCCTGTATTAGGTCTTTGATTCAGGTTAACTCCATGATTATTTTTCTACTATGGAAATTCATATTTTAGAAGGTTCATGACGTAAGAAAATTTTCACATATACACAATTTTTCTAAAACAGAATACAAAAGAAAATATTAAGCATAACCCAAATTTAAATTCTAGACTGTAGCTTTTAGAACCAGGGTAATATATATGGTAACCAACAACAGTTATCTCTGGGCTACAGAGTTATAAGTAACTTTTTCTTTTCTTTTACTGCTTTTCTGTGTTTTCTGCTTTCTGCAATAAATAGTTTCTGGCCACATTCATACTAAAATTATGAGGTGGGTAGCATAGTGACCCTCAGGAAACCTTGAGCTAGGGAAGAGTACCTAAGTCCTAGTCCATGCTCCATCAGCCAAACCAAGCACCAGAGTATTACTGCAAATGCTCAGAAAATGTAACTCACTAGGAACACGCCCTTTACAAGTAGGCCAATATCCATGCTAAATCTAAAGAGATGACTGCCTAGTAAAATGTAAGATGTAAATAGGAACCAGAGTCACCTAACATAAAAGACAAAATGTCCAGAATATGATAGAATTATCACCCATCATATCAAGAACCAGTAAAATCTCAACTTGAGAAAGAAAAGACAATGATCTGGTGCCAACCTCAAGATGAATCAGATGTTGGAATTATCTGACAAAAATGTTAAAGCAGCCTTCATAAAAATGCTTCAACAACCAATTACAAACTTTCTGGAAACAAATGGAAAAAACTTAAAAGCTCCAGGGAGAAAAAACTGTTAAAAAATAACCAATGGAGATTATGCTACAGGAAAATACAGTAACAGATATAAAAAAGTTTCTAGGTGGCCTCAAGAAGAAAGTGGAGGGGATGGCAGATTAAATCAGTGAACTTGAGGACCAATCAATAGAATTCATTAATCTGAACAACAGAGAAAACACTGAAGAAAACATACATGAAAGAGCCTCAGGGAGATGTAGAGTAGTAACAAAATATCCAACATTTGTATCACTGGACCCCCAGAAGGAAAAAAGAAATTGAATGGGAGAAAGAATGTTCAAAGGAGTAATAGCTAAAAACTTCCCAAATTTGTTGAAAGACATTAACTGACAGATTCAAGAAGCTGAGACATCTCAAAGTAGGATAAATCTAAAGAAATCCATGCCAAGACACATGACAATTTAATTGCTGAAAAGTAAAGAGAAATTAAAACATCTTGAAAGCAGCTAGAGAGAAATGACAGATTACTTACTGGAGAGCACCAGTTTGAATTTTGTATTGAACTGTGGAGGCCAGAAGGGAATGTCACAACATTTTCCAAGTGCTGAAAGGGAAAAGCTATCAATCATGAATTTCATATCTGGTAAAACTATCCTTCAGTAAGTTTAGTAAGAAAGAGGAAATAAAGACATTCTCAAAGGAAAACGAAGAGAATCTGTCACTAGCACACCTACACTTTAAGATTGAATAATGGAAGTTCTGCAAACAAAATGATAAAAGGAATCCTAGCACATTAAGATGGGGGAAAAGAACGATGGAAATCACATAAATATGGGTATATGCTATATGCAATAAGCTATCCTTCTCCTTATGAGTTTATAAATCATATTTGATGATTGAAACAAAAATAACATTTGATGCTCAAGACAATGATATTTAAAAGTGCAGAAGGTAAAAAAAAAAAAGTGCAGAAGGTGGGGCAGCCCTGGTGGCTCAGTGGTTTAGCTCCACCTTTGGCCCAGGGCATGATCCTGGAGACCCGGGACCCGGGATCGAGTCCCACGTCGGGCTCCCTGCGTGGAGCCTGCTTCTCCCTCTGCCTGTGTCTCTGTCCCTCTCTCTCTTTCTGTGTGTGTGTGTGTGTGTGTGTGTGTGTGTCTCAGAATAAATAATAAAATCTTTAAAAAAAACTGCAAAAGGTAAAAGGAGTCTAAAAGGGAGTAAGATTTCCTCATTTCACCTGAAGTGGGTAAATGTTAGTACAATAACCACAAAGACCACTATGAAAACAATACAAAGAGATACACTAAAAAATGCAATAAAACCAAATCAACATAGAATCTGTAAAAAAAGTTCAAGTGATCAAACATGAAATCCATTAAAAATCCTGGTGATGACAGGAAAGAAAGAAAGAAAAAACAGAGGAACAAGAACCAGAGAAAACAAATAGAAAACAAATAATAAAATGGCAGAGTTAAGTGCTAACATGTCAATGATTAGCTAAAATGTAAATAATCTAAATGTACTGATCAAGACAGATTGGCAAAGTGGACAAAAAGTCATGACTCAATTATGTACAGCTGATAAGAAATTCACTTTAAATTCAGCATAGGAGGAAACAAAGTTGAGAGTATGGAAGGGACTTGCTTTGAGTCACACAGCCAGTTGGTGGCAGAGTAGGGAGTAGGATCTGGGTCTCTTTGCCTCAACCCCCTAACCCAGCTCAAAGCCCCTGATCAGTTCACCCTTTTGTCTTTTTGTTTTGTTTTGTTTTGTTTTGTTTTGTTTTGTTTTGTTTTTGAGAGAGAGTGCATAAGCAGGAGCAGGGAACAGGCAGAAGGAGAGGGAGAGAGAGAATCTTAAGCAGACTCCACACCCATGTGGAGCTTGACTCAGGTCTCTTTCTCATGACCCTGAGATCACGACCTGAGACAAAATCAAGAATCTGACACTTAACTTACTGAGCACCCAGGTGCCTCCACCTTGTCAATTCTTGAGGCACACTTCCCTGGAATATATAGCATGGGTGGGGCATGGGAGATGGTCCTTTACCTTTAATGAGAATTGAAGTAGAGGAATGTCATGCATGAGTAACCTGGCTGTAGCTCTCTGGGATCATCCTGGAGGTATCATACTGCTGTTGGATTCATACCCTCCTTTAGCCCCTAACTCTGCCCCTATAATCCCTAGATCACTTCAAGGGTGATGGTCCTAAGGTGATAGTCTCCAAATCGAAGCAGATGACCATCTTTCTGACTGCTAAAATTGCACCTCATTGTGTGATGTTGACAAGGTGTCACCACCACCTCTCATACAGGTTGCAGGGGAGATGTGGAATTCCAATTTCCTGGTCTTGCCCTCCCTGTATGGTTACAGGGAGAGTTTTGCCAGGGAGAAGAACTGGAGATGAAAGAGCTATTTTTAGGAGAAAGTTGTAGGCAGCCAGCAAGTATGAGGTTTACAGAAGCTTCCAGGTGAATAATCACATGCCTAAAAGTGTAGGCAGTGGACCTGGTAGGTGGCAGCTTCTTAAGATACTGCAGGCTAAGAAGGTGGAAAAGAACTTTCTGGAGTTCCTTGGACTCTTAGCAGCTTCCAGGTGATCTCCTGAGAAGCTCTGGCTCCAAAGCTGCAGTCTGAGACCTTTGAGAGTAGTTTTTCTGTCCTCTTCTAACTCTTCCACTAATTGTAAAAGCCCCAATTCTGTACTAAAACTCTTCATTTTTGCATCTGTGACTTCTGCTTTTCTGAACTATGGACTACTGGTTCCATTCACTAAGTGTTTCCTTATTTCTTCCTTTTTGACTCAAGGAAGTATTCCATAGCCATGCAATATGTGTTGTTCATTCAAACGTAAGGAAAAGTGATATGGAACCTCTAAGAAGAAGCTTTAAGAAGCACTGCACCATTCACCATGTTCCTTTCCCTGTGCATGCCCTGATGGAGTCTGTGTCATCCACACCTCCACCACTGACCATCATTGGATATGCAGCACAAGTCAGAAGTAAATGTGATATATCACTGAGGTGTGTCCACAACATAACCTTACCTCTCCTGATTGATATAGAGATAAGCCTAGACCATAGTGCAGACATTTCACTTCACTGTATGGTTATACTATTTGAATATGGCATATCATTTCAAACTATAGCTTGAATGAAAAAACTAAAAGGGAGTCTACATCTGCTAAAAACAACAGCAACCAAAACAAAAACACAGTTTCTCAACTGTCTACATTTGAAAGATTGGAAGTTTCAGATTTGTGAACCTTTTTCCTCCATTCATTCAAAAAGTATTTCTTATGTGACACTTGTGAGTCAGGTAGAAGGGTAGATGCAAGGAATAGAAAGATGAATAAGATATAGCTCCTATTCTTAAAGGCCTTGTTATCCAGCTCTGCAGATGATGTACAATCAAGTCAAAGACAATTTGATTAACATGGAAGGAAAAATATTCATTCATTTCTCTGGCATCTGTTATACACTAGCTCTATGTGAGCCATTTTATGTACTTTATCTCATTTAATCCTCACCATAGCCCCATTAGTTGGGGTTATGATCTGAGTATTAGACTTGAGGAAATCAAGGCTGAGAGAGGGTAAGCAACTCATCTAAAATTACCCAGTTAGTAAGTGTTAAATTCAAGCACAGTTGCCTAAGCTCTTTTCAACACTCATGGCATGGTAAGTGTTAGAACAGAGACATGGCCGTGGTACCAAAGAAGCCAAGAATGGTTATATTGCTATTCTGTATTTTGGGGAATGTCAGATCAGAATGCTCTTCCCTCAAACTAGCTACAAATAGCCTTGGTACAAGAGAAAACCTTTTCTCCTTAGGATTCCCAGAGGTTCCCAACCCTTCAAGGATGAGTACCTGGGATACTAGTTCCTCCTCCAGGGCCATGTGTGTCTAGCAGGAAGGAAGAATGTAGAGAGTGGTCCATACTCCTGAGCAAGTACAAAGAACATCTTGTCTGCATTATGCTTACTAATGCTCCAAGGCAGTCAGGGCAGGGTTATCCTCATTTGCAGCCAAGGAGAGTTTGCATAAGATCAGTGAAATGACTTGCCCCTGCACCTCTGCCCCCAGGCTTAAACCAGAAACTGCTCAAAATAAAGTTTCCATCATGGTATATACAAAGCACAGAGGGTCCTTTGCTGGGCTTCTGTGTTTTCTTGGATCCTTCAGGCATTATCTGTTAGTATTTAGCTAAAGAATCAGAAATGTGCATCATTTTCACCAGAGAGAGGGCCACAAGACTCATGGCTTCCCATTTTCAAGTCCTTGGGATAAATTAGTGAGTTGTAATGCCCACGTGTTGCATGGTCCAGATGAATGATGGCAGCCTCCAAAACTCTTTTAAGGCCAAAAGGAGGGGGAAGCTTGTGCTGTGGAAAAACCTACTTATGCCTATATTGTAAGCAACTTTCAGGGTCCTTTGTAATGAAAATAGTCTTTCAGATATTTGGGATATGGTTGTTGCAGCATGATTCCAATGTCAGTAGATTTGCTTAGCAATGCTATCATATTTGCTTTTCTTTTCTGTTTGTCAAGAAGCTGAAGAGGAGGAGAGTTCTCCTCTACTGACCTAGGGATTTCTCCAGAGATAGTTTGGCAGCCCCTTTTATTAAAGGTTGTTAACTGATTTTAAAACAAAACAAAGCAAATAAAAAATAAAACCTAGGTTGTTAACATTTGGTAATCCCCAGTCTCCAATCCCAAGAGTAGCCTCCATTTATTTTTCTTGTTCTGGTCTTATGATTTTTCTATTTTTACTATGCCCTGTGAAAATAAAACACACTGGAGTTTTAACAAGACATCAGTTTCCAGTATATAGTATTGGTGTGAAGTTTTACTTCATGGTTCTTTGTATTTTCTCTTGGTTTTCCTAATATCTCTTACAGCACCATATGGACTGCATTTATCACCTTTTCTATCTGTTGTCTCTGATATTTTAATTCATAATCAGCAAGCTCTGCAAAAAGAAAAAAAATGTCAATTTATAAAAGTTGTTTTATCCAAGTCTATTTTAATTTAGTTAAGTATCATCCTTTCCAGTTTTCTCAGATATTCTCATCTAGGAATTATAAGAAAGGGCTAAATGGAGTATAATTTTATATTTGTGAGTACATACCATGTGCTAGGCACTATAGCAATAAAGATGCTTTCAATTGCAATAATAGAAAACTCAACTCTAAATGGCATAAACAATAAAGAATGCTTACTATCTCCAATCATAGAAGTCCTAAAGTAGGATACTTGAAGTTAGCCAATTTAAGGATTCAATGACATCAAAGCCATCCTCCCTCTTTCCCATCCTCCCCCCCCCTTGCAGTCATAATATAACGGGCTTGTTCTCAAGAGGGCAACACCCAATAGAAAAAGAGATTGACTCTTCCTTTGAAGCTGTTCTTATGAACAAGGAAGCCTCTCCAACAATATCCCAAGCAGATATTCCCTAATACACATCAGCCACAATTCACTTCCAAGCCTACACCCATCATCAGCAAGAGTGGGACTAGCCACTTATCCTGGGGTGGTCCTGGCCTCCTAAAGTCAAAAGATTAGCAGCTGAATCAGGAGGAAGAGAAATATATGTGAAGGAACAATCTGGAAGGACTGCTATACAACCTATTTCACTTTGTCCCCACAATAATCCTATGAGCTAGCTATCATCATCCCCAGTATACAGATGGGAAACTGAAGCCTAGGAATTTCAAATTCTTTGCCTGATTATCCATACATAGAATATAATGGACCCAGTGAGCAAGAATTTTCCTCCCAGTGAATTCAAACTCAGTTGGAACCATTTCACATTCCAACTTAGGGTGACAATGATTCTCTGTTTTGGATAAGACAAATTTAGTTTCTACAGGTAGAAAGCTTACAGTGCAAAACCCAAAACCTACAGAACTTTTGGGTTGAGAAGGATTTTTCATATTCCATCTACAGGGTTCAAATAAGTGGTTTTGACCATCCACCCTGTGTGACCCACCACCTTGAAAGCTGCTAGATACGCCAAGATGAATAAGATGTTGCCTCCACCAGCAGGACTCACGGCCTAATAGGAAGGAGAAAAGTATACAAATAACAATGCCATATGATAGAATTATGGTGAATGCCAAGAGAGAAGTACCCAAAGCATTAAGGGAGTGTTCAAAAAAATTGAAAAAGGAAAGAAGGAAGAAATATCTACCATAAAAGATTGTCATGAAAAAGGTTGGGTTCTAGCAAGGTGCCTTATAGATAACGTTCCAACAAGGGTAGGTGGAAGAGAAGTGGATCACAGGATGGTGCCCTGTGCTGGATCAGTAAACTGCAGGCCATCTGGACAAAACATCAGGAAGTTATATTTGATTGGAAGATAGGAAACAAGTTACTTTTTAAAGCAAGCTTGATCTTGAATCAAAGAGGTTTTTTGTTTGTTTGTTTGTTTACAGAGTTTTAAAAAATGATAGTTTTTGATCAGATGTGGCATGATCAAAATTGCATTTTATAAAGACTAATTTGGCAATAGTGTACATAGGATGTTTTGTGTATCTGTAGGGATGCTTGGTGTGCAAACAATAGAAAACCAAACTCAATATGACCTTTCAACAAGGAATTTGTTATCTCATTTAAAAGATGCCTAGAAAGTTTGGTTGTTCCAGGGTTGGTTATTTTAGCAGCTTTCCAGCCAGCTGCTCTCCCATTCTCAGGATACCAACACTGTACCCAGGCAGGGTAGCTCTCCTTGAGAAAGGGGCTGCAACCATTCACAATCATATATAATAACATCCAGAGGAAGAAGAGACAATCCCTTCTTGCTGTTCCTCTCAGGAAAGAAGGAACCACTCTCTGAAGTCTTTCTCTTTCATCTCCTGATATGGAAAATGGGACCACCATGACTGGTTTTACCCAATTATTAAATACCGCTGGGACATAAGGAAAGATATCTCCCCAAAACAATTAGGAATTTGTAAATACGGATGAAGGGAGGAATGGATGCTAGGGAGACAATAAATAGGGCCTAACACATGTTCCATAGGGAGGAATCTGAAGCAAAAGACCAGCTGGAAGGCTATGGCCCCATTCTAACTAGAAATAATAACTGCTTAAACTGAAAGTCCTTTTGTTCTTGTATGACATATGATCCCTGGATTTATCATATTCTCTGCTAGATCATCTTCAGAGATAGAGACCTCTCAACCTCCCGAGGCTATCACATTCCATTATTTAACAACCATTGGTGTTGAGCCAAAACTCCTGGCTCTTTTTCAGAGGAATGGTTTCCAAGTCAAGAATTCCCCTTATTGTATTTATGCAACTGAGGTTTGTTTTTTTTTTTTTAATCTTAAATGATCTTTACTTCTGTCTTCATAAAATGTAGTATCGTTGGTTTCAGTACAACATTCCAGCCTGATCTTTCAACAACTACTCCATTGTATATAGGCATTGCAGTAGGCACTAGGGATAGACAGATAACTAAGGAGCTCACAGCCTCGTGGGGAAGTGGGTATAGAACAAGTAATTACACACCTACTATGACAACGCTATGATATGAAGCAGGGTTACACAAACTGGAGACTCTAGACCTCCTACCTCAGAATCCTATGGGCATTTGTTAAAATCACATATTCTTGCCTTTCCCACTGTACTAGGCATGGAATCTAGACAGGCAGTATTTAAAACAGCATTCTGATTGATTCTTATGCATGTTATGCTGGATACCTACTAAGAGATTGCTTGAACAAAGAGACACAAAGGGAGGATGTGAATGTCTGGGACTCTTTGAATAGTGAGTCTGTCCTCCAATCATGACTCATCTTTCCTGGCTTATGAAATTTGCAAAAAGAGTAAACAAACTTTCACACCATCTCTCAAGTCCCCAAGGAGAGCGTTGACTAGGATAGACCTGCAGTGAGCCCCTCAGGATGTCACAGAGCCATAAATCAACGCTCTAGTAGAGTGGTCCAAGCAGCAGCAAATGCACCTAACTGTATGATTATTCAGACTGCAGTTTACCATGTTATTGTGAAAGGAGCCACAGGAAAGAGTGTTAGCTATCTGAAGCCAAGACTGATGTCCCATCACTTTTTGTGCCTCAGACACTCTGCTTTTGATTCTATGAAAAAGAACCTTCTTTTGGATTTTCCCTGACCCTCCTTGACACTTCTTGGTTAAGTAGAGACTCTGACTAATACCAGAAAACTAATTTCTTTGGCCTTCACATTGGATATTGGGCTGGGGAGATGAAAATCCAGTATTTGGGCTAATAAAAAAATCTACTGTTTGAACTAAAGAGAAACAATATTGCTACTATCCTGGTCCATCTGGCATCTGTCACCCGTACAGCCACGTCACCTCCTAACATCTGTCCACCCTCACCCCTATCATCAATTATCTGTCAGTGGTCAGAAATGGCTCAGTGTGAAGGCCCCCAATAACTTTCCATTGCAAGCATAAAAAAAGTCAGACCTTTGAGATACCTTCAGGGTTCATCTGGCCTCTATCCATTCTCTCACCTCATTTCCAACCACTCTCACCCTCAGTCACTAAGCTCTAGCCACACTGACCTCTCTACACTTTCATCTAGGGTCTTTGCACTCTCTACTGCCCTACTCAGAACATACTCCCCCAGATCTTGGCATGGCTGGCTGCCTCCTTCTCATTGCTCATGGCTCAGTTCTCACCTCTTTGGCCTTCCCAGATCCCCTAGCTCTGACAGCACCTGGCATATAGGAAGCCTGCAGTATGCATGCTGAATAAATGAGTGTAAGAATTACTATATAAGCACAGGTATGGGGATCCCTGGGTGGCGCAGCGGTTTGGTGCCTGCCTTTGGCCCAGGGCGCGATCCTGGAGACCCGGGATCGAATCCCACATCAGGCTCCCGGTGCATGGAGCCTGCTTCTCCCTCCGCCTGTGTTTCTGCCTCTCTCTCTCTCTCTGTGACTATCATAAATAAATAAAAAATTTAAAAAAAAAAAAAAAAGCACAGGTATGTTTGGAGACATATGGTAATCCTTTCTAGAGTTTGTTAAAAAGATGACTTGCTGATGATATATGAATAGAGGGGCCATATACTTTCCTCTTCATACCTAGTTATTCAAGAGTGAAAGGAAGATATCTTTATGCCAGACCACAGCAATAAACCAGGACTGTCCCAAGCAAATGGAGATATATGGCCACCCTAAATTATAGATAATTATGAGTTCAAACAGTGCCTTTCTTCCCTACTGGATGATAAACCACATGAGGGCCAGGGGTAAGCACAGTGTGTGGCACATGATAAGTACACAAGAAATATGTTGAATGAATTGAATGAATGAATTAATGTATGAATGAATGTAGTATTATGCAATCTTAAAAGGAAGGAAATTCTGACACATGCTACAACTTGGATGAACATTGCAGATATTACATTAAGTGAAATACATCGAATACAAAAGGACAAATACTGTATGATTCCACTTACATGAGGAACCTAGAGTAGTCAAAACCATAGAGACAGAGAGTAGAAGAGCGGGGTTGGGGTAGGGTGGGGGGTAATTATTGTTTAATAGTTACAGAGCTTCATGTTAGGAGACAGAACAAGTTGTGGAAATGAATAGCAGTGATGGTTGCCCAACAACGTGCGTGCATTTGCCACCACTGAATTGTACGCTCAAAAACAGGTTAAAATGGTAAGTTTCACATTAGGTACGTTTTACTGCAATAAAAAAAAAAATAGGGAAAAATGTACTTTGTGTTGGCTGCCTTTCCTAGATCACTCCCTCCCCACAGAAAGTTTACACTCAAACCCTAGTCTCTCAAAACAAACAAACAAACAAACCCTAGTCTCAGTGCCTGCTTTCCAGGGAAGCCAACCTATGACAAGGCTCATAAACTACAGAGCTTGGATGAGAATCCTAAACTTCAAACCCAAGGCTTCAGTCACCAAACTCCATGATCTTTAGCTCTCCCCTGTACAGCATCAATAAAATAAGCTCTATCAACTAGAAGTCAGCATTTGAAGATTTTTTTTCCCTTGGCAGCCCTTATTCTTTGCAGCACCCTTACAAATTGTAAAATGAATCTCTTTGTGTAGTAGAAAATAAAGACATAACATACACGTTTTATTACCAGAACCTAGTTTGCAACCACAGAGTTCCATGTGACCCTTTGTCTGTAGCTGACTACTCTTCCTGGAATATGCTAGGAAGAAAAGGATGTTTATTTACTTTTTTTATTGGAGTTCAATTCACCAACATATAGCATAACACCCAGTGCTCATCCCGTCAGGTGCCCCCCTCAGTGCCCATCACCCAGTCACCCCCATCCCCTGCCCACCTCCCCTTCCCACTACCCCTTGTTCGTTTCCCAGAGTTAGGAGTCTCTCATGTTCTGTCTCCCTTTCTGTTATTTCCCACTCATTTTTTCTCCTTTCCCCTTTATTCCCTTTCACTATTTTTTATATTCCCCAAATGAATGAGACCATATAATGTTTGTCCTTCTCCGATTGACTTATTTCACTCAGCATAATACTCTCCAGTTGCATCCACGTCAAAGCAAATGGTGGGTATTTGTCGTTTCTAATGGCTGAGTAATATTCCATTGTATACATAAACCACATCTTCTTTATCCATTCATCAAGAAAAGGATGTTTAAAAAGGTTCAGAGACAAGAATTTTACCCAAGCTGTGTGTGGATTTTGAACTTTGTTTCTTAAATTTATTTCAGAAGCATTTAAATTCTAAGCATTGCAAAACTATCTCCAGGCTTCCTTGAGAGAAACATAGTATCTGTTACTTTCTCCCCAGAGATGAGGCAGTCCCTTGGCCATTTCTACCCTTATACCTTCTGATGTAAACCAAAAAAAGCCTGGAGAAAAAATATCACTCATTCAGTCTCATGGGTTCTGACTGAGAACAGCAATGTGCAAGCACACCTTCTTTATTATCCTTGGAATCCTCTACAGATCACCTATTTTGAGATTTTAAATCTGTGGTCTTCAAATCACGAGTACCAACTCATGAGTAAATCATCATATCATTTCTTTTAGTGAAATGGAAGAAAATAGAATGGGAAGCATCAGGGTATACAGTGCTGTAACATGAAACTTGCCTCATTTACGTATGCATTGTAATTGGACTGTTATAAAATCTATTTCTTATTGTAGGTTTTGAGAGGGAAAGGAATTGAAAGTCACTGTTAAAAAGTAAACCCTTTAGCTCCATTAAAAAAAAACTTTCTACATCATTTACTCTGAGTATCAAGTATTTTCACCTATCTCTGGATCCCCTCAGTTTCTCCTCAGCTTTTTGGCCCTACATTGCCATCATTTCTTTCCAAAAAGAGTGTAACTGTGCTCCAGCTGCCCTTCCCAGCCTTCCTAGATTGTGTCCACTTCCAAAACAATGAGTCATTGACTCAAAAAGCAGCCTATTATTTCAGCCATGCATATAAACAAACGCCACTACCAACACCCAGCTCACTGGTTCAGTGTTTTCATCTTTCAGGCATTTGTTTGGCAAGATGTTGATATAGCCACCATTCCCTGCCACCAAATAAATGAACTGAGAGGTCAAATTACATATGCCATCAACCATAATATATTAAATGAAACATCATATAGAGATGAGTCTCCTCACCTCTCAGAAAAAGTTCATTTCCATATAAGTGTGGAATAAAATAAAACACAAGCACTTAGGGAGCCATAGCCCAGAGAATTGGGACAAATTTTGAGGTCAGCCTCTTGCAATGCCATTTCTTTGAAAGATGAGCTTTTGAGAATCACTCTTCCTACAAGGGGTCACATAGCACTTAGCAACCGCCTTGGCCATCCTCCCCCATCTAACCCCTCAGCCCCTGCAAACCCCACTTCTTCTTCTCTAGGTTAAAATAACCACTTGTACTGAGTGGTTGTCTGCTCCCTACAAAGTAAAGTGAACATGAAGTTGCTCAGTGTCATTTCAGCAATTTGGGCCTGACTTCAGCCTAGCCTGTGTGTCAACACTGACTGAATCAGCCAGCTAACAGGTGCATCTGTTTTAACTCCAGGCATTGTGGTCACAGTCATCAGTGCAGTACAATTCCAAAGAGAATTAGGGTGGGGATTGAGGGATGGGATGCTGTTCCATCATTCTTAAGACTACTATAGCACTCTTTGTAATGTTATCATTATTGGACATGTCACATTCCCTCTACTATCTTTGAACTCCTTGAAGTTTACTTTACTCCTTTTACTTTAGCAACTGGTACATTTAGCAGGTGAGCATTCTGCTTGGCAGTGAATATCTTATCATTCCCTTGATCCTGAGAAGATTGAGGCCCTTTACTATAGATTCTTGCAGGTTCCTTCCTTTCTACCTCAAAAGACATCCATATCTCTACCACTGTCACCTTGTCACCTTGACAACCACCTGCATTTAATGGCTTTAAGTGCCCATCTTTCCTTCCCTTGACTGCATTCTCAAAAATCATACATATCCTACAAACTATTTCCAGTAGTCTCTGCACAATGCTCTTCTGACTGAACTTCCTGGTGTTATTTTAACATCAGTGTACACTCCTCCCACTTAAAACTACAGCTTCTTGTCTCTGAAGCACTTGGATTTCTGGATTTTCTTCCTCCCTCTAGAAATGCTTCTTTTCCCTTCCCTGGCTCCCTCTCTGCCTTTGCCTAGGATATAGCCATTTCTCACATTCTCTTCTAGACACTGTTTACCCCCCATATTCATTTCATAATTTCATTCATTCCCATAGTCTAGAACAAAGGTCAAGAGACTATATCCGAGGCACCTGGGAGGCTTAGTGATTGAGCATCTGCCTTTGGCTCAGGGCATGATCCCAGGATCCTGGAATCGAGTCCAACATCAGGCTCCCCACAGGGAGGCTGCTTCTCCCTCTGCCTATGTCTCTGCCTCTCTCTGTGTGTCTCTCATGAATAAATAAATAAAATCTTTAAAAAAAGAGAGAGAGAGAGACTACATCACTCTAGCCAAATTTTACCCTCTCTTAAATTCCCTCAACTCCTACTCCAACTCCAGTTTTTAAAATAAAGTCTTATTGGAACATAGCCATCTTACCCATTTACATGTTGTCTAAGCTATTTCTGCATTACAATGGCAGAGCTGCTACAGTGACCCTATGGTCTACAAGCCTAAAATATTTACTCTCTGGCCCTTTACAGTAAAACCTTGCCAACCCATGCCCTAGACGCTGAACCATGTCCAAATCCACTTTGTTCCCTGGTCTTTACTCATGCTCTCCAGACTCCTATTTCAATTGCCTGCTGCACCCTTCCATGGGATTCCCACTAACATCTCTAATCCAAGTCCCACACTCTTCCTCACCAAACCCATTTCTGCACTAATTTGTTCCAATTGGTGGCCTCATCTAGGACTTACCTGTGGTGAAACTGAACCTTTGCAGCCAATTTATGGCCTTAGGGCTACGGAGCTATGAAGAGCTCCCAAGTTAAGTTTCAATAGTATCGATCATAGGCATTGAATTGGTTTTACATTTAAAAATCAGTATGACAGGGATCCCTGGGTGGCGCAGGGGTTTAGCGCCTGCCTTTGGCCCAGGGCGCGATCCTGGAGACCTGGGATCGAATCCCACGTCGGGCTCCCGGTGCATGGAGCCTGCTTCTCCCTCTGCCTATGTCTCTGCCTTTCTCTCTCTCTCTCTCTCTCTGTGACTATCATAAATAAATAAAAATTTTTAAAAAACTTAAAAAAAATCAGTATGACGCTCAGCATAATACACTCCAGTTCTATCCAAGTTGAAGCAAATGCTGGGTATTCGTCATTTCTAATGGCTGAGTAATATTCCATTGTATACATAGACCACGTCTTCTTTATCCATTCATCTTTCGATGGAGATAAGTCAATCAGAAAAGGACAATCATTATATGGTCTCATTCATTCGGGGAATATAAAAAGTAGTGAAAGGGATTAAAGGGGAAAGGAGAAAAAATGAGTGGGAAATATCAGAGAGGGTGACGGAACATGAGAGACTCCTAACTCTGGGAAACGAACAAGGGGTAGTGGAAGGGGAGGTGGGCGGGGGGATGGGGTGACTGGGTGACGGGCACTGAGGGGGGGCACTTGATGGGATGAGCACTAGGTGTTATACTGTATGTTGGCAAATTGAACTCCAATAAAAAAATATACAAAAAAAAGAAAAAAAAGAAAAATCAGTATGACATTAGCAAAACAACCCCCCCAAGCAACAACAACAACAAAAACAACAAAAAACACTTGAATTCAGTTCCCTTTTCCTTTCAAATCTGGCTCTCAATTATAGTGCTGGCATACTCACTTTAAAGTGGTGTCTCATCTCCATGACAATACAGGAGGCAAAATTCCATAAACATGACACTCTGTTCTCTCCATTGACCCAAACGCAATCAGTCATTCTGCCAACATTTAAGTGCTACTTTCCTAACTTCTGTTTAAGTAGCTGTAAGACTGAATTAGATATTACTGAAGAAAATATAAAGACCAATATGTAAACAGTATCACAGTCAATTTTGTTGTATATTTCACTTTTTCTATCCCCCAGCTCCCCACAAGAATAACCTTCTCAATTTATAACTTCTGAAGTTATTGGAACAGAATAGAAATGTTTGGCCTATTAAATTCTGCAAACATACCAAGTGAACCTACCAAGATCTCCTTGGCAGTGTTCGGAGTTCTCTGTAAAAACTCTTTGAACTTTGCTGGCTCTTTAGCAAAAAGGATGTAGAAGACTTTGTAAGCATTAGCAAAGACAAAGAGAAACAGTTGCTTGCTGTTTGATTTGTCCTTTCATCTGTCAGATTCCTGGGCATCTGCTATTTGTCAGACATGTGTGCTGGGTGCTGGGGATGCCAAACGAATGACACCATGGAGCCTCCCCACACCTTTAAAAGTGTGATAGAGGGCTCAGTGAGTCTGCTCACTTTGTCAAATGCATGGGGCCACAGAGCAAGTGATTCATAATATTTAAGGAATGTGTCAAGGTAGGAATGACATTCCCTGGATACAATCTCCCATCAGTTACAGAAGGAAGGAGGTGACTTTTCAAATGCGCGAGGTAGGACATATGCTGCATTATTTCTCAGTCTATAGAGTATAGGCTGGATAAAATCCCAAGTCTTGTCAAAGAATGATAATATTCAAGAAAGGGGTTTAATAATCAGATTTCTACACACAGGGACTATATCATCTATATTATACTATGGCAACAGTCTTTAGCTCCAACAAGCTCTAGTTTATATTTGAATGGTTGTAGTTTCAAAAATGGTCATAGTTTCAAAGCACTATAAAATATGTCATATCTTTTTTTGAGAGAGAGAGCATGTGAGCTAAGTGGGGACAGGCAGAGAGAAAAGAAAAAAGAGAATCTTTTTTTTTTTTTTAAGATTTTATTTGTTCATGAGAGACACAGAGAAGAGAGGCAGAGACAGGCAGAGAGAGAAAAGCAGACTCCCTGTGGGGAGCCTGATCCGGAAAGAGTCAGTCCCAGGACCCCAGGATCATGACCTGAGCCAAAGGCAGACACTCAGCCACTGAGCCACCCAGGCATCCCAGAAAGAAAGAATCTTAAGGAGGCTCCACACCCAGCACAGAGCCTGACATGGGGCTCCATCTTACCACCCTGAGATCATGAGCTGAGCTGAAATCAAGAGTTAGACCCTTAACTGACTCAGCCACCCAGATGCCCCTGTCATATCTTTCTTCCATTCAATAAAGCTGTGGACCATGTATTTTCATCTCCATTGTGTAGCTAACTAAACTAGCCACTGGGAAGTTTAGATGAATAGGAGTATACCTCTGCCCCTGTGTCCATAAACCTTGTAACCTGAATTCTCCAAGGCCCCACAGAGTTTATGAGTGAGCAGGGAGCTGCAGTCCTCATTTCTGGCCCAGGGTGCTGCTGGATTATTCTAGAGTCAGCACTTTCTCTCTGACTTTTAAACTTTGAGAGAAGTACATTAAAAAGTAAACAAAAGAGACCTCTTGATCCCATAGGAAACTCATTCTCTGTTGCTGGTCAGCGGGTGCTAGAAGGCAGAGGAGAATGGAAAGGAAATAATAGAAGAGTTAAGCAGCCACCAAAGCTCCAGCATTGGGCTCCTTCAGGGAAGAGAGCTTCAGAAGAGGCTGATGTTTGCACCTCAGCACATCTTGGCCAGAGAACAATGGGCAGGAAGCCCTTCAGCTCATAACTCAGGCACAGGCTGGGGACCATGCAGGCAGCTCCCAACAGCCTTACTCTTGGCTTCCTATTCCCTCTCTTCCCAAAGGCAGTCCATTCTTTGGCCTTTTTAACCTTACCCCAATTTAACATGTTGTCCCAGAATCCAACCCCCTACTTCCCTGCATAGAACAATCAGAGGACCCTCCAACCACAAAGCTCAGTGAGGACCCAACAGCCCTGCCTATCTGACTGTGGCCATGTCTACCCAAGGTTGAACACACCAGGGTCAGCTGCCCAGCCATCTTTCTTGGCTAAATTGGCTGACCCACACACTAAACTGGGAACTTTCCTGAAAGTGGAAAACCACTTCATCAAAGATAAATGACAAAGAACCTTGTCTTTGTGGTGCAGACCTCTGCCAGAAGAGAAAGAGCAAGCAGTGATGAACGTCTCCCATGGGCAGCCTATTGGCCAGCACTGTGGATGGGTCTCTTGGATTTTCCATGCATACAAATAAGAAGCCTGCTCAATGAACTGGTCACTTAAGTAGGTTTTTCTGTCTGTGGAGTTTCAGTTTAAAACACCAACAAAGCCATCTTCAGAAAAGGTTCTCTTGTATTTATCTTTTCCAATTCACTTAAATTAATTAATCTGCAATTGTCCTCACAGCTGTGTGATGGGGGAGAGTTTCTAAGAATTGAGTTTCTTCTAAGAACATGAGCTTGCTTGCTTATTTGACTTGCCAAATGCAGCAAGGGAGTATTTTCTCTACACTTTCCCAAGATATATTACAGGGCTACTAATTTATTCTCTGTTAAATTAGGCATCTCTAACTTGAGAAAGTTGTTACAAAATGAATAGAAGAGAGAAGCTTGTGATCATACTCTGTGACCAGAGTTCATTTGAACTGTTTGAAACTTTTAACAAGATCCACCAGAATTTTAAAAATAGGAATAAGCGAATGATAGAGATGGAACAGGAGATGATTCTGCTCCCAAAAGAGTGGGGTTTTTTTTTTTCCCCACTTTCAGGGACAATCAGTAAACAGATTCCACCTTACAACACTCCACCAGGCAGAGTCAAGTTCACTAATTCACATGGAAGGAGAAAATAAGAAGGTAAGATCCTGGCTGAACCAATGCCAAGCCACATTATCAATGGTTCTGTAAGACTGGAGCTGTTGTGTCAAGTCCCCTCCACAGAGGAAAGTAGTTAAGAGCAGGGGCCCCAGAGCCAGGCTGACAGGATTCAAGTCCCAGTTCCACTATTTAACTTACCTCTTTGTAATTCAGTTTCCTCCTTGGAAAATTAAGATAGTAACAGTATCACTCCCAAGATTATTGTAAAGACCTCTTGAGTTAATATATGTGAAGCTGTTAGAAAATGGCCAGTAAACCATGTATGTATTTGCTAGTATTCTATGTACATAGTAACAGAATAAGATAATCAAGTATCTGCTAAGAAGGGGTATTCTGAGCCTCTTGTGCATGTCCATGCAGACATGACACTGCTATTTTAGAGTTTTAGTTATTTTTTTTGAGTATTTAGAAACAATTTTATTTTTTAAAGAAGAATAGTCATTGAATTGGTTTGGGTATAAATTTACTTTATTAATTCTGTCCCTTCATAAAAAGTATGAGGAATTTTCAAAAGGTTTAAATCATCTGGGTCTAAATAATAGAAAAATTTTAGGTTCCCATTTTACCTAATTTTTCTATTTTATTTGGCTTACATGTGAGAAAATATTTTGAAGCATATACTCCACAAATTAGTATCAAGTCTGGGATCTTTTTACATGGCATAGCTTATTGATTTTATTTTCATTAGAACAGCATATCGGTCCACTAGAGAAAATGTAGAAAACTCAGATAAGTAGGTAATAGAAAAGAAAAAAAATAAGCTTTAGTACCAGCTTCCAAAACAATTACCATAAATATTATATCTCCTGCCAATATTTTTCCATATATAGAATTGATAACTTTTATTGTTTTTACACAAGAATTATAGTAAATGTAAGATTTACCATATTCCTCTTTTTCTTTAACCTTAGAGCATAGCATTTTTGCATACCAGTACCCTGCTTCAAATCCTGTCTCATAACTCAGGATTTAGTGGTGTCTGTTCTATTTCTGCACGGAGATCTCATCTTTCCTTTAGTCATGAACAGGCAGCCCAGCTCCATCCTCTAGATGTGTATAGGGGGAAACATGCAGGCTTAGGTATAATAAAACTAGGTTAATAAAATGTTATCTTTAGAGTTCTCAGCACCATAATGCATTTATTAACATCTCAATATATGAGTTCAATTATAAACATTCATGCTGTTTTTAACCAACTGTGATAGTACTAATGTCCCAAGTGGGTCAATCCCAGTGGAGGATTATATTGATTAGCTCTGACTGCCATAGCAAAGTACCACAAACTAAATGACTTAAAACAATAGAAATTTATTTCCTCACAGTTCTGGAGGCTAGAAGTCCAAGACCAACATGTCAGCAGGTTTGATTGTTCCTGAGGCCTCTCTCTTTGGGCTTGTAGATGGCTATCTTTTCCCTGAGTCTTCACATGGTCTTTCTTCTGGGTGTGACTGTATCCTGATCTCCTTTCTTTATTAAAAACAAACAAAAACCAGTCATATTGAATTAGGGCCCATCTTATGATATTATTTTAACCTAATTACCTTTTTAAAGACCCTATCTCCAAATAGTCATATTCTAAAGTACTAGGGGTTAGAACTTCACCATATGAATTTGCAGGAGGGACACAATCCACCTATAACAAAGATATATTAGATCACACTATTGCAACTATGTGTTTGTTTTAACAGAGGCATACATTGCTTTTTAGTGATATCAAGTGAGATCTAGAACAACTGAGAGCTGAGACTGTGTCTTAAGTAACTTTTGGCTGCTAAGATCTCACCACAGTGTTTGGCACTTAATAGGTAACAAAAGGGAGAAGTAAAGTGGGGAAGAAATTAAGTGCACAGACTAAACACTTTATCAGTCTGCTCAGGCCTTCAAAGAGGAGGGAAGCTAAAATTCCATTTATTTATTTTCTAATTCAGCACCTAACTTTATCCCCAGCTATGAAAATGAACAGTGACTTATTCCTCCAGAGTTAGGGTGAACTAAAACATATTAGATCTTTTTTCAGTTTGAGAGAATATTTACTCTCTTTATATGTACATTCAAAGACATTTTCTTACATGAGGTTAGTTTTTACAAAAAGCAGGGAAGGAAGGAAGGAAGGAAGGAAGGAAGGAAGGAAGGAAGGAAGGAAGGAAGGAAGGAAGGGAGAGAGAGAAAATGAAAAAGGAAAAAACCCAAAAGAGTTATTTTCTTTTATAGGTTTCCCCCACACACACTCTTGTGACTGTTAAGAGTGTAAGTATAAGGTTCACACATATTATTCCATTTAATTCCACCAATAGCCTAGTTGGATAAATGCTATTCTCAACATTTTGCCCTAGAGGAGCCAAGGTTCAAAGAGGTGAAGGTATTTGAACAAATCGCACAATTATTAGTGGCAGAATCAGATCTGAACTTTCATCTTCCAAACCCAAGTCCAATACTAATTCAACTCTATTCTTGGTGCTCTACCCCAAGTAGAGATTCACATGTTGGGTTCCCTTACATCATACCTTGAAGAACAGTAGGAAGTTGGGGAAGAATACTAAAATACAGGATATGAGAATTGGGCCCTACATCAAATTAACTATGTTACTCTGAACACATTAATTTCCTGTTACCCTGAGTTCTCATCTGAAAGAGGATGTGTTGCACAATGTTATTTTTAAAGTCCCATTGGTTATGTAAAATCATATGATGGGCAAAAAGGGATTTTGCATAGTGCTGGTGGAGTAGTACCCTGAAATATGCTTGATAATTCTTTCAATTAACTTCCAACAGATGTGTGGGCCTTTTGCTATCTTTGATGTGGCTATCACCACATCAAAGATAAGCTTTGCCTATTTGATATTTTTGCCTCCATTCTTATGGATCTTTGTGAAGGAACTTGATATAGACTTTGAATGGACCTGCCTGTAGTTTTAAAGAATTCTCTCCACTATTAATTTAACAAACACTTATTGCACACCTGCTATAGGCCCATACTGGACCAAATAGGGAATATAAAATCATGGTTGAAAAATTATTCTAGCCTTTAAACCTTGCCATTTAGTAGAGAAATAGAAACAGCTATGTAAAGAAATAACAGATAATCTTGACTTCTGGAATGTCAAACTGAAGAACTCAGTAAATGTGCATATCCATCAAAACAACTCAAATACTCTTCAAAGTGGTTAAAATAAACTACTTTAGAACTGTAAACATAAACCAAAGGCTCAGGATGCCTGGGTGGCTCAGAGGTTAAGTGTCTGCCTTTGATCCTGGAGTCCCAGGACTGAGTCCCATATCAGGCTCCCTGCATAAAGCCTGCTTCTCCATCTGCCTCTGTCTCTGCCTCTCTCTGTGTTTTTCATGAATAAATGAATAAAATATTTAAAAAAAATTTTTAAAAACCCAAAGGCTTATAACAACCTGGGAAGCATTCGTTCAGGAAAAAAACGCTGATGAACTTCAGTAAGAACAGCAGTGTGTTGTTGACCTATTCCCATTCTTTCCTTGACCTGCTCCCATCCTTCCTGCCCCAGCTCTGTGATGACCCTAAAAACTAGCAGCTTCACAACTTCAGGAGCTGTGAAAACCAGCAACCTTGTAGCGACCAGAAGGAGCAGACCATGTTTGGAGCATGTCAAAAGTTTAATTCTTAGAGCATTGTCACTATTTGATCTCTTTCAGTGTTCTGGAAGAAACTCGTTTATAGTGGTTGTTTTTTCATTATCTGACCTAATATACACTTTGTTCTGTGGTAAAAGCATTTGTTGAAAATAATCAGCAGCAATTGTTTAACATTGCAGCTGCCTGAGGCTTCTAAGCCATTTGTAGCAAATAAGAGCTGGGTAAAAATTTAAAAGGAAGATCTGGAGCAGGATGTCTTAGAGGGGGTTGAAAAGTTGTGAGAGGTATGAGGCATTCTATTCTTGGAGATCTAGAAGCCTGCACACATACCTGGGTCTGTGTACATGACAAGGGAAGACCTGCATTGGTCCCAGTCTCTCAGCACTGGGTGACCTAGAGTTCTTACACAGAAGGAAGTAAAGAGTAAGGCAGAGTATTAAACAATATGAATATTAAAGGCATGCCCCATCGCACACACAGCCTCTTAGTAAAGTGTAGAAAACATAATAGTTCAAAGCACTTAAGGGAATTTCCCATCAATCTTTGGCTGACCATGAAGCTAAGCAAGCAGAGACTTCAGTGACCAGACACTAGAGAGAATACAGACTTTAAATAATTATTCTAAGAAAGTCACTACAAATATAAACAGTAACAACAACTGCAAACAATATCAACAACGATAATAAAACCTAGGGAGGGGAGTAACCTGATTTCCAGAGTCATCAAATTGTATTATCTAAAATGTCCAGTTTTTCAATGAAAGATTATAAAACATAAAAGGAGATAGAATATGGACCGTGCATGGGGTGGAGGGTAGGGGTGAAGAAGTCAATAGAAGTGGACCCTGAGGGATCCCTGGGTGGCGCAGCGGTTTGGCGCCTGCCTTTGGCCCAGGGCGCGATCCTGGAGACCCGGGATCGAATCCCATGTCGGGTTCCCGGTGCATGGAGCCTGCTTCTCCCTCTGCCTGTGTCTCTGCCTCTCTCCCTCTCTCTCTGTGTGACTATCATAAATAAAGAAAAAAATTAAAAAATATATATTTAAAAAAAAAAGAAGTGGACCCTGAAGAGACCCAGATGTTGCATTTACTAGTCAAAGACTTTAAATTAGCTATTATAAATATGTTCAAGAACTAAATGAAACATGTCTAAAGAATTAAGGGAAAGCAAGCCAATTATGTTTTACCAAATAAAGAACAGCAATAAAGGGATAGAAATTATTCTAATTCTGGAGTTCAAAAGTACAATAATTGGAAATGTCAAATTCACTAGAGGGGTTCAACAACACATTTGAGTTGACAGAAGAAAGAATCAGTGAACTTGAATAAAGGTCAACTGAAATGATCCAGTCAGAAAGAAAAAATAATGAAGAAAAATGAGCACAGCCTCAAAAACATATGACACGCCATTAAGTACTTTCATATATGTATAATGAGAGACCTAAAAGAGAGAGAGAGAAAAAGGAAACAGAATACTTGAAGAAATAATGGCCTAAAACTTCCTAAATATGATGAATACACAAATCTGTTCAAGCAAGAAGCTCAATGAACTCCAACAAAACAAAGTCAAAAAGATCCACATCTAGACACATTATAATCATACCACTGAAAGACAGAGAATCTTGGAAATACCAAGGAAAAACTGATTAATAATGAGGACAAGAGATCCTCAATAAGATTAATAGCTAACTTCTCATTGGAGACCATGGAAGCCTAAAGCATTAGATGACACATTCAAAATGCTGAGGATGGGGAGGAAGGAGGAGAACTGTGAGTCAAGAATTCTGTATTTGGCAAAACTATCCTTTAAAAATAAAAAAGAAGTTAAGAAACTCCAAAATGAACAAAAGCAGAGAAATTCATTGCTAGTAGACCTTCCCTGTAAGAAATAGTAAAGAGAGTCCTTCAGGCTGAAATAAAGCATAGTAACTGGTTATTTGAATCCACACAAAGATATAAGGAACACTGGTAAGGGTAACTGCAAGGTAAATATAAAAGAGAGAATGAAGTATTTTGTATCTCTTTTCTCCTCTTATCTGATTTTAAAAACAGCGCCATAAAATAATAATTACAAAACTGTGTTGGTGGGGCATTTGGGTGGCTCAGTCAGTTAAGTGTCTGCTTTCAGCTCAGGTTATAATCCTGGACTCTGGGGATCAAGCCCCACATCGGGTTCCCTACTCGGCAGGGAGTCTGCTTCTCCCTCTCCCTGTGCTCCTTCTCTCTCTCTGTCTGTCTCCCACTCACTCTGTCAAATACATAAATGAAAGGTTTTAAAAATCTTTTATAAAATAAAAAAGCCAAAACTGTGTTGATGAGCTTAAAATACATAAACATGTAATGTGTATGGCAATAATACCACAGGAGATGAGGAGTAGAATGGAGCAAAACTTCTGGATACTATTAAGATTAAGTTAATAGTAATATGAACTAGATTATTTTTTAAGTTAAGATGCTAATTCTAATGCTCTGGGCAACAATTAAGAAAATAACCTAACAAAGATTATCAGAAACAGTAAGTGAACTAAAATGGTACACTAGAAAATATATAACTATTTAACACAAAAGAAGGCAGAAATAGAATAATAGAGGAAACAAGGCATTAGAAATAAAACACATACCAAATGATAGCTGCAAATCCCTCTTATCAATAATTACAGTACATTTAAATATCTTTTTAAAAAGGCAGATTGGGAGAATGGATAAAATAACAGGGTACAACTATGCCCTGTTTATAAGAGACACACTTTAGATTCAAAGACACAATTAGATTAAAGTAAAAGGATAGAACACATGCAAATAGTAACCGAAAAGATATGAAAAAGGTGGGTTGGAAGCACTAATACTAGGTAAAATAGACCTTAAGACAAAAATTGTTATTAAAGACAAAGAGGGACATTATAAAATGATAAATTGTCAATTCATTAGGAAGATTATAAGTAATTATAAATGTATATACACCTAAGAACAGAAAGGAAGAGACTGCAACAAATGATAATTGAGAGAGACTCCACTTTCAGTCATGAATACAGCAATTAGCCAGAGGTACACAACAAAATAGAAGACATGAAGAACACAATAAACCTACTAGACCGAACAGATATCTATATAGCAATTTAAAGTATACATGGGACATTCTCCAAAATGGACCATATTCTAGGCTGTAAAACAATCCTCAAAAACTTATAAAGACTGAAACCATACAATGTATATTCTCCCACCATGTAGTGGTGAATTTTATGCATCAACTTGACAGAGCTAAGTGATGCTCACTAATAGCCTATAAAACATTATTTCTGAATATGTCTGTAAAGGTGTTTCCAGAAGAGATCAGCATCAGCAGACTGAGTAAAGAAGATCACTTTCATCAATGTGGGTGGTATAATCTGACCCTAATCCATTAAGGGTCAGAATTAGAACAAAAAGGTGAAGGAAAAGCACATTCTCTCTTTTTTTCCCTCTTCAACTGGGGTTTGTCCATTTTCTCTTGCTTGCAGACATTGGAGCTCCTGGTTCTCAGGCCTTTAGACTTGAACTGAATCATATCACCAGCTTTCCTGGTTCTCCAGCTTGCAGATCACATATTGTGGCATATCTCAGCCTCCATAATTGCATGAGCCAGCTCCCATAACAAATCTCTTATTTATCTATTATATCTATGTATTGATCTACCTATTTAGATACATCCTTCTCAGGAGAACCCTGACTAACATGCACTGTAATGGAATTAAATTATAAATAAGTAACAAAAGGAAAATTGGGAAATTCACAAATAATGTGGAAATCAAGCATACTCCTACATATATTCCCAAGAGGAATGTAAACATAAAGCCACACAAAAATTATATATGAATGTTCACAGCTATATTATTTATAATAGCTAAAAAGGTGAATCATCTTTAGCCAACAACAATAGCCCAATGTTCATCAACTAATAAATGGATAAGTAAAATACGTATATCCATACAATGGAATGTGATTCAACAATAGAAAAGAATGAAGTACTAATCCATGCTACGGCACATATGATCCTTGAAAACATCATGCTAGGTGAAAGAAACCAGACACAAAAGACCACATTAAATGACTCCATACCTATGAAATATCTAGAATAAGCAGACCTATTGGGAAAGAAAGCAAATCAGTGGCTGTCTAGGACTAGGGATGGGGAAACGGGGAATGACTGCTAATGGGTGTGAAGTTTTTTTTGTTTGGGGGGTGGATATAATAAATATATTCTATAATTGTGGTGATGGTTTCCCAGCTTTGTGACTATACTGAAAGCCATGAACTTATATTATACCTTAAATGGGTGAATTTATGACATAAAATTACATTTCAATAAAGCTGCTAATAAGGGAAGGAAAAGAGACCAGCAGTCTCTGTGATAAGAATGAAAAGGTGAGGAGAAGCTAGAGACAATATTTGACTTTCTGCACAATTTTGCCTTGGGCCAGCCTGGCTTGGAATTCTATGTCAACTGTCTCCCTGCCTTCATATCTACATCATGTCATCCCCATCCTGGGTGGGGGGGAGACTTCTTTCCTTTTCCAGAGGAAAAAAAGGAACTTGTCTCCTTTTCCAGAGGAAAAGAGAAGTAGTTGAGGTTAGAGCTGGTTGGAAACCAGCAGGAAAGGCATTCCAGGCAAAGAAAGGAGCCATATTGATCAGTGGATGGAGCCAGGAGTAGAGTGTGTCTGAGAGAAGGAAGAAGGATGGAAGTATGGCCAGGAGCAGGAAGAGGAGAACTTGCAGAGAGAAAGAGCCCTGGAGGCCCCCTGAGATGTGCTGAGGAGACACCGTTGTATCCTGGTTTCCGGGAAGTCAGCACTGGGTCTTAACAAGAGCATCAGATCTGGTTTTTGAAAGCTCATCTGGGCTTCAGCATAGCTGACAGAGCAGAAGGGTGGAGGGGTGGAGAGACAGGAATAAGGGAGTCTTGCTAGAAGCCAGATGCAATGACCCAGGAGGAGAGAAAGTGGCTGGTCTATCCTAATGAAAAGGCAGCATGAGAAAAATTCATTCTTTTAATACAGGCATCCATGTATAATCTAAAAGACTGGGGCTCTGGCTGTCAAAAGGTGGTGTTCAATCCTGTTACCCAAAGAGTGCATCATTCCTCTGATAAAAAGATTCGAGAGTGGAAGCTGTAATAGGAACATAACGAGCTGAGAGAGAATGCACTTCTCCAAATCCCCTGAGTCATATTTCACTGGATACATTTAAAAGTTCTATCATTAAAAGAAGTTTAAATTCTGTGATGGAAAGAAATGTCATTTTCATCACTGCTTTAATGGAAAGGCTCATCTTAGAGGTGGGGAGATGCTCAGACAAATGGAGGAAGGAGCCTTGGCATCCATAATTAGGGGGGTGGGGATGAATTCCTATAGGCCTGACAGCTCTAGAAGGCTGTGGTGTGTGTTCCTGTGGAACTGCTTCATTTCTTTTGCATTTGCTACATGTTAAGTAGATCATGGACACTTGGCAGTGAATTAAGTAGCATTGTGAGAGTTAATGAACTTCCGTTGGTCAAACAGATAGCATTGGGGTCAAAAAATAAAAGACATTATCATCCTTTATGAAAGAGTTCCAGAGAAATTGTAAATTCATTCTCAAGAGCCCCAATGGGAATTAACAGAAGCACTCTACCTGAAGTTAAGCACAAAGATGGAGTTCTGATGACTTTGAAAAAAGGCAATCAGCTGTCAGGAAACAAATACTGCTAAATGGACTGTATGCTTTCTTTCCAGGTGAGGTCGCAGGACACTGGAAGTTGACGCATTGGGAACTATGATTTCCCTATAAGAATCCTTCCAAAGAGGATCATCCATCATAACCACATTTTTATTTGTTATGGCCAGAAACAGAGAGCCATTAGAATGACTTTAAGAAATAGAGGAGTTATGAAAATATCATAATACCATCTAAACTATTTTAAGATGCTTGCCATGTGCCAGAAACTGTGTGAAGCCCTGTAGGACACCATTAAGGCCTTACAATGATGCCAAGAAGTTGACAGCATTACTCTATCCCACAGCTGGGGAGATTAAAGTTCAGAGAGGTTAAGGGGCTTGCCTCATCACTTTGACTCATCCCTGCCTGCCCTCACCCAGAATCACTACAGCCCCACTGCTAGCCTGCCCTGTCTCTTAGGGCCCAATTCCAAATTCCTGTGAAGAGAATCTTCTAGGTCCAGCTCATCTCATCCTTTCAAGCCAGGATCACAGGTCAGAACCCCCTGGCCAGTCAGTGCTAATCTGCCCTTGTGGCAACTGCTCTAGTCCAGTCAGTGAGGCCAAAGTGGGGCCCCATGGAGCAGAACGTTGCCACCTAAGCAGCCACAGCAAGGCAGGCATCCACAGTAGGGTAGGACGGACACCCCGTAAAGCAGAGAGTGGGCAGGGCAAGCAGAGATTAGCTTCTGGGGAGCACACCTGAAGGGCGGAGCATTCCTCATCAGGACCTACTTGGCAGATCCAGGCTCCTCCTCAAGAAGGCACAAGGACTGAGAAACCACATGATCTGTTGATGAGCCAGTGGCCCAATGACCCAGGAACAGTGCTATTGAGGAGAATCTATCACCAGTCCTTTAACCCAAACTCAGCAACTCCATTCTATTACATCTTTTCCTCCATTTACTCAGACCTACAACTGCAAGTCTCCTTCTTCCTGGGCCTCCAAGGCTAATCATGTCTATTTTTCAATTCTTCCCAATAAGTATCTCTGGATTCCATACTTAATCACAAATCCAGGCCTGTATCTCAAGCTGCATCCCTTGAACATAGAGTGTAGAGTAGTACCACAGCCATCACAACAACTACAGAGTTGTGAGGAAGGACTATTAGAACCCCCTTATTGCAGATAAGAAAACTGAGGCCATGAGAGGTGAGGGAGCTTGTCCAAGTCACAGTTCAGTAGCAGTAGACCAGCCCTCCCAGCAGATGCTCCTGTGCTCTCAAACACCCACCTGAGAGCTTACTGTGCACAAGTGCTTGGTAGAGTGAGGGACATGGTAGATGGGGCCTTGTCCCCCTAGTAAGAGACACAGAGATAAAGTTCTAATTACAAATTGTATGGAACAGGGGTTCACCAAGCAGGCCTGAGGTTGCTCTGCATGGAAAGCCCACTTGCAAGCTTGGGCCTTGGCTGACCTTTGAGGTCTCGGCTCCAGGAGTATCCCTAGTCAACAGTTAGCTGCTAAGGGTGGCTCCCTGTACCTCCTCTGTTTGTGCAAACAATGCAGTTTATGCACCTGCTTTCCTCCTGGGGGTCTGGAATTTTAGTAGGTGCTAGGCAGAGGATGCACATGTGATCAGGCCTCAGAAAAAATCTCGGGTGCCGAGCCTGTAATGGATTTCCCTGAGCAGAAGCATTACACACATATTGCTGCATTTTTGCTGCTAGGGGAGGTTGTGCTCCGTGTGGCCCTCATCGTTGGGAGAGAGTGGGAGGAAGCCTACATACAGGCTCCTCCAGATTGTACTTGTGTCTTCTCCCCTATGACCCACGTGTGTATCCTTACTCTGTCACTGTTATAAGTCTTAGCCATGGGCACAACTATGTGGTAGGTCCTGTGGGTTCTTCTAGCAAATCTCCAAATGTAGGGAGAGCCAACACACCAACTATGACACCTGCTATGAAGACAGAACACAGGTGACCTGGGAGACAGCAGAGCCCAGTTGATATGGGGGCTCTGGAAAGACGCCCCCACTCCCACCCCATGGGTGTTCTCTTTCAGCAGGCAAAGAGCAGGAGGAACAAGCTCCAGACAGAGGAGGAGGGGCTGAACAAGGTCCATCATGGCGCAGCCCCATGAACCAGGAGGGCTGGTGAGATCAGAGCCACAGAGACTGCTGGAGTGGCCCTTGGGTCCAGGTGCTAGACTCCATGCCAGGCCTGCTGGCAAGTGACTGCCAGATGTTAGCAGGTGAGACACACAATCAAGTCCCTTTTTTCAAAAATCATTCTGGCTGCCACGTGGACAATAGATCGTTAAACTTAAGTGGTGGAAGCAGGGAGAGCAGCCAGGAGGCCACTCACCATCCTGGTGACACAGGATGACTCGTAGCCAGGGACTGAAGATGGGCTCAAGGAGCATTTTACAACAGTTGTGGCCCGCTCCCTGTCTCCCCAATACCCCGGGCTTAGCCCAGGCCAGGTCCCTGCCTGCCTGAGACCTCCTGTTGAATCCCCACCCCCCAACAATCCCCTCGGCTTTCCGTAACCCACCAGCACGTGATACAAGGTTACTGGCTGTTGCTTCTCAAAAGTATTGTCCTTTATTCTGACATTTTGTTCTTTCTATATTTTTTTGAAGGGTGTTACAATATCTTTTCATTATAAAAGCACAAGAATAATTGATGGGAATAGTGTGTGAGAGTGTGCGCACATGCACGGATACACATGCACATCCTTCCATGGCAAAATAAAGTTGGTAGCCTGCTTTCCTTCCCATCTTAGCCATACTGTAAGAAAAGAAGTGGTCTGTGAAATCCAGAGGTCTCTGGTGACCACTTCATTGGGGGCCAAGTCCAAACAGCCCTGCAGGGGGCTCTCCACAACCTACCCCAAACCCACATTTACCTTCCAGCTCCTGTCTTCCGGCTCCCCTGCCCACCATTCCAGCTCCCCAAGGCTGTCCCACCAACCCCTCCTTGCCAGGCTGCCTGAGCCCTCAGCAATCTCCTTCTCCTACCTCCTTCCTCTGACGGATGCCCTTCTCCTCCCATTGGACTTTTTTTTTTTTAATTTTTTTTATTGGAGTTCAGTTTGCCAACATTTAGCATAATACCCAGTGCTCATCCCACCAAGTGCCCCCCTCAGTGCCCATCACCCAGTCACCTCACCCCCCCCCCCCGCCATCCACCTCCCTTTCCATTGGGCCAGTTTAACCTGTCCTGCATTTCTACCTGCTGCGAAACCTCGAACCCTCCCCTCCTCAAGGCTGGGACCCAGACTCTCTGCCCAGCCCTCAGTGTGAGCTGAGGCATGCCTGGGCCTGGCCGGGCGGATCGCAGGGGGTGGGCGGCCTCGGACCCCTCTCTGCTGGCTCTGCCTCATGCTGTCTGGGTTGTAGTTGTCTTGCCCTTGGTTAAAGCCAGGAGAAGAAATGAATTCAAAGCTTTAAAAGCAGTATTCCCAGGCTTTGAACGGTAAGGCAAGCAGTAATCACTCCTCTTTGTTATCTGAGTGCATGATCCTAGAACCAAGAGGCCCCTTGCAGAATTACAGGGAAGTCGGTGCACAGCAATGAGGAGAGGATACCACGGACCGACTCTACCTCTCACCGAGCTCTCAGAACACAGCTGCAATGATTCTAGGCCAGTAGAAATAGTTCTTTGACATAACTGTAGTTATGCAAGCTATAATAATGATACATTTCCTTAAAAACTCAGATTTCAGGGTATAAATAGATTGCTTTCAGGGGATTAGAAAAAAGCTTCCCACATAGGGACTACCTGCTCCCCAAACAAAGTATATCTTGGGAGCTCCAATCTTCTCAAGTGCTACGTCATTGTCCTAAGCAAAAAGTTGTAAAAGGTCGGGGGGGATGGGCAAAATAGGGGCAGGAGATTAAGAGGTACAAGCTTCCCATCGTAAAATAAAGTCACAGGGATAAGTAGAGCATAGGGAATATGGTCGATAACGTAATAACACTGTCTGGGGACAGATGGTGACTGCACTTACCGCGATGAGCATTGTGTAATGTTGTGTATGCTGTACACCTGAAACTAACGTAACCTTGTACACCAACTGTACTTCAGTAAAAATAAATAAATAAGCAAATAATCGAGCCATCAACAAGCCAGCGCCAGGTTGTATGCTGCAGAAATATGGATTGACTTGTAGTTGAGGAGAGAATAAAATAATAGTAAACCATGTAAAACTAAATATTCTTAAATTATTCTGCAGAACTGATGAGGGAGGAAGATACTGCCTTGTAAAAAGAATTTCCATCTAAATAGGAACCACAGGATAGAAAATGAAGAAGTTCATGGGGCACTTGGGTGGGTCAGTCATGTAAGCCTCCAACTCTTGATTTCAGCTCAGGTCATGATCTCAGGGTCATGGGATGGAGCCCCTCATTGGGCTCCCTGTTCAGCAGGAAGCCTCCTTCTCCCTCTCCCTCTGCCCTTCTGCCTGCTGGTGCCCTCTCTCTCTCTCTCTCTCTCTCACTCACTCTACACTCTGTCTCAAATAAATAAATAAAATATTTTCTAAAAAGTTATGCCAAAAATCCACACAAAACAAATGTGCAATTAAATGGATTAACAGAGGATGAACACCTGGAAACCTTCACCCTACTCCTTCCCATCTCCCCACCCTGGGGAAGGGGTAACTCTCTCTAGAAACACAGGCCTCTTTCCTCATTCTGCTCTCTGCCTCAGACCCTGCAGCCAGCCTTGAGCCTGTTGTTTCCACCTCCCATGACCACACTCTAATGAATGCTCAGCCCCTCAGGCCTTCAAGCTCTCCTCATTATTGAGCCCTGCAGGCTGTTCAGGGGGGGCTCCAGGGCCATGTCTCCCACCTGGATTCAGCCAGTGGGAGATGGGGAGAGGAGAGCAGGGACATGTCTTCGGCATAGTTAGGGGTCTGTGGCAGTAGCCATTTCTTCCATGCTCTTGCTCCCTAAGAACGGGCCTGCTGGGCCCCCAGACTCAGTGATACCACCTTCTCCTTTCCCTCTCCATATGGGAATGGTAGTGGCTTCCCACCTCCCCACCTGGTTTGCCTCCTCAGCTCCTCTTTGGCTCCTGTAATCGATCTCAGCACCCACCCCACTCTCTGTTGCTGATGGATACGATGGACCCGCACCTCTGCCCACTCTTGGCCTCAAGGGTTGCTTCACTCCCGCCTCTCAAACAGAGGTAGGTAAACATCCATCTGGTTTGACTGGGACAATGATACTTTGTACACTGGCCCTGAATACTTATTCACAGAAGCCTCATCATCCTCAAAACTATCCTGGTAATTGATGTGTACTTCATTTTCCCTATAGCAGCCAGAGGGATCCTTTAAAAATACAAACCAGGTCATGCCACGGCCCACTGCTCAGAAGCCTCCAAAACACACCCATTAGGATAGCTGCTATTAAACACAGACACAGACACACACACACACACATACACACAAAAGGAAAGTAACAAGTGTTGGTGAGTATGTGGTAGAGAGTAGAATGGTGGTTGCCAAGGGCTGGGAGAGAGGGGAGTCAGAGTGCAATGGGTACAGTTCCAGTTTTGCAAGATGAAAGAGTTCTGGAAATGGATGGTGGTGATGGTTGCATAACAATGTGAATGCACCTAATGCCACTGTCTTAAATTTGACTAAAATGGTACATTTTATTATGTGTATATTTCATCACAATAATAATAGAAAAAAAACTTTCAAAAGGCTTTCATCAAAAATTAAATAAAATCCAAGAGCAAAACTGAGGCCTGCAGGGCTTGCCTAGCCAAGCATAGTCCTACCCACCCCTCCTGCTGTAGGCCATCCTCATGTCGGTCTCCTCTTCCTGGATCTCACACCTATCACATCTTTCCTCACACCCCTCAGTCTCTGCAGAGACATAGCCTCCTCAGAGAGGCCTTCCTGAATCACCCTCCCCTCTTTCTTGCTTCATTTTTTTCTGAGTTGTGTAAGATAAATGATAGGTGTTAAAGGAGTTTAGGGATAGGTGAGGTGGTCAAGGGCAGCTGAGCCTGTCATGGGGATCTCCCCACACATGTCCAGGGTGAGGTGGTAGAAAGAAAGAATGAGAGTCAGAGGGAGCAGCTGGGAGGCTGTGGGGCATGTGGTCACTGACCTGCCTCAGTTGAGACTAAAAAAATCACTTAGAACATAACAGACACCACTCTATGGGTTGTCCATCTGGCTTCATGATCTGGTTTCTCCATATAGCCTGCCACAACCTGCTAAATAAACAGCTTTAAGTCCTATAGCCAAAAATGTCCCCCCCTCCTCCCAGTGAGCATGTGTACCCTTATAGGCTCGATTCTTGGAGGAAGGAAAGGGAGAGGGAGAGAAGCTGATATCCTAATAAGAAGAGGTCTGGGACATAGACCCAGGAAAGGTTGGAAGGATCTGGATCACAAGGAGCCCATGGCAGCTCTTCAGGAAGCCATGATTTCTGGCAAAAGTGAGCATCTGTTCACTACCATTCTCTCTCACACTGGAGTATTGCCAAGAGACCACGTACCCTCATTGTCAAGGTCAGGCCAGCCATACCCTCTGAGCTACTCAACTCCAAGGACAGTAAGTTTTGATCATCCCCCAACTGACATCTATCAATGTGGTCCTCTGGAGTCAGCCTCCCTTCAGATCTAATGACTAATTTGAACCACAAAGAAAATAAGAGGGGAACCTCATATTGAGCCAGGTGATGTTTGCTTAACATCCAGAGGTACAAACAGCTCGACTACCAAACACCGAAAAGCAAGCTGAAAAAGAACAATCACAACCACCACTGCTAAGCCTTCCATTGTGTGCCAGCCACTTTATATCCAGGTTCTCTAAATTGTGCGAAACCTTGAGATGTGAGGATCATCGATGCTTCTTTACAGATGAAGATACCGAGGCTCCCAGGGGCTCATGATCCCGCTTGACGTCTTTCTCCAGGGCCTTTTTTCCTTGCTCTTGCTCATCTACTGGTCTCATGATGAAGGCCACTTTATTAAATCACGTGCCCAACCTGTGGGTTAATCATATCCACTAAAGCCCCAGCGTTGAATATAAAGAGTGACACCCTCCACCCTGCTGCTTTAGAAATACAGATGTTGAGTGTGCTTGGCTGGCATAATCTTGTCAGGTTATTCAGAAACTATTCTGCGTGTGTCCTCTTGATGTCTGTTTTTGCTTACAAACTGCATACAGTCATTAGGACAAATTATTTTACGGCCCTTGTAAGTAAATGACATATTCCCAGTAATGAGAAGTAATCTGCTGTCATCACTACAATGCAGCACTCCTCCCTGTGATCTTGGTCCCTTCTTCCTGTCTTAAACTGTTCAGCTATAGAAAGATTCTTCTTCAGCTTCAAAAAAAAAAAAAATCAAGTTGATATTTTGCCGAATTTGAATAGCAACCAGAAAAGAAGGTCAAGTTTTAAAAGAAGCAACACGGGAGGGGATTGTAATTAAATCTGCTCTGGGCTGGGTACAGATGATTCATTTCAAGTACATAGCATTCTGGAAAGCACGTGACCAAAGGTATTTTTCTAAATAACCTCAAGTGCTAGTCGAGTTATTCTTTAAATTGCATGCCAGCGACATCTCCTAACTGGTATTTCACTTGGCAGGCGCTGAGCCACCGCCACAGCCTGGATTTTCCTGCAGGCAGAGCCCGACCTTGTTTTGACAGTCATTTCTGCTGCTTTCTGCTTCTGCCTGGAAGGATCACATAGTTGCAGAGGTCTGGGGAGGGATGCGCTTGGTGGGTTCCAAACTGTCAAAGGTACTGCTTGGGTACAGAGTTCTTCTCTGTGGCCCAAGAAGCTGGCCCAGGGCCCTTGGGGTGAACACTGCAAAGCTTTAGGTTTTCTCCAAACAGTGGCATCAGTGAAATTACATCTCTTCCAGGAAGCTTCCATCAAGACAATTAGGAGACCCCCAGGCCGCTGTCTTTTGGAAACCTCATTCCAACAACAACAGTTTGCCACCCACCCCACCACTTCCAACATCCAAATGGTTCCCAAAGCTGCAGTCAGTTAAGCACACTGTGACTCTGCTCTTGGGAGAGGCTAGATCCTGGCATGATGATGTGACCCAAGTTCAGCCCATCAGAGCCCTTTCAAAGCCAGGCTCTCTATCTTGTGATCCACATAAATCGGGAAGCTCACCAAGAAGACAGAGAGAATTAATAAAATTTGTAAAGAGGAGGAAGACTCAGGTCAACTCAAGAGAGAGTTCTGATGGTGTTCTGGTCCCCAGTCTCAATTTTCCTTGAAACCCAGCTACCCTTAAATTCTCCAAGACATCAGAATAGCCTTAAAATTAATTTCTAGGAGCCTGGGTGATTCAGTTGATTAAGCATCTGCCTTCAGCCCAACTCCTGATCTCGGGGTCCTGGGATCAAGCCCTAGTCAGGCTACCTGCTCTGGAAGGAGTCTGCTTCTCCCTCTACCTCTGCCCCTCATCCCTGCTCATGCTTGTGCTCTCTCTCTCTCTCTCTTTCACTGTCTCCCCCTCCTTGATCAAATAAATAAATAAATAATCTGAAAAAATTTTAATTTCCTTTGCCCTCAGACTAGTTTAAGTGGGGCTTCTGTCACATGCAACCAATGTCACCTGACTCCCTTCACTCACTGTGAGGTATGGAATCTCTGTAACTGCATTTGGTCTACCTGGATCAGCATCTTGTTTACAGGTGGGCTCACTTTAAGAATGCTTGATTTATTAGAATGCAAGTAATGAAGTCTGAAAAATTAGTAAGTATTAATACCCCTAAAAGAATTACAAAATTTATAAAAACTTACTTGAAGGGATTCTTTCTTTTAAAAAAAAAGTTCTTATTTATTTATTTGAGAGCGAGCACAAGAGAGCATGAGCAGAGGAGAGAGATAGAGGGAGAAGCAGACTCCCTGCTGAGCAGGGAGCCCAATCCCAAGACCTTGCGACCATGACCTGAGCCAAAGGCAGACACTTAACCAACTGAGCTACCCAGGCACCTTGGAAAGGATTCTTTTGATTGCAGTTTGCCTACTGCATTAAAAACATTCTTCTGGAAACAAAGTGTCCATCAAAAGGACTAGCAAAATAAGTGTTGATGCACCATATGTGATAGTTTGTAGGGCCACCATAATAAAATACCATAGTCGAGGTATTCTTAAATAATAGAAATTTATTGTCTCATCGTTCTGGAGGCTAGAAGTTCAAGATGAAAGCATTGGCAGGGTTGTTTCTTTCTGAGAGCCACAGGGGAAGGAATTCTTCTAGGCCTCTGTTCTTGGTTTATAAATGGCTATCTTCTCCCTGTACCTCTGAATAACATCCTTCCTCCATGTGTGTCTGTCTCTATGTTCAAATCTCTCTCTTTTACCAGGACAACAGTTATTTTTGTCCCTAATGATCTCATTTTTACTCCATTATCTCTATAAAGCCCCCATCTCCAAATAAGGTCACATTCTGAAGAAGAACTAGAGGTTAGGACTCCAACCTACTTTTTTGTGTGTTATGGGAGGAGAGGACATAATTCAACCCATAAGCCCACACAATGGAATACTACATAGGCAGGAGGTGTGCCTGCATGTTCCAAGAGCAGAAATCTCCACATGTTATATGAAAAAGCCAGTCTTTACATCTGTATATTCTGATGCCCCTGTGAACTATGCATGTGTGTGAGTGTGTATGCATTGATGTGAACAGTTACATACATAGAGGTGTTATCTTTAATTTATGGAAGACATCAAGAAAAGTTCATGAAGGTTACTGTTTTGAAGAGAGATGTGAAAAAAGGAGAAAGACTTTCACTTTCCATTTGTGCTTTAGGGACTATTTCTGTATTGTCTGAATCTCATGTATGTATAAATACATAAATATGTTTGTGTAAACATATATGTATCTATATATACACATATATACACACTGTATATATACACCATATATACACACTTCCTTTCTTTCTTATACTTTTCTGTATTCTGTTAACCATGTAAGCTATTTCTTGTCTTAAAGATATAAGTTGATTTATACCCCAGTTCTTAGGAATAGATTTTATATGACAAACAAGACCTACATTCTGTGTATCTGTCTGTACTTTTAAGCTCTTAAAAGGTTATGTTTGTTCTTACCCACATTTGTGGTGCTTTGCACAATTGGCTGGGAAATCAAATGTTTTAGAGGCAGTGGTGGAGAGAGTGATGGTGATGATGATGGAGAAGAAAACAAGATTAGTCATGGCTTGGAGGTTGGCTAGAACTTCTTCCTTAGACAAGGAAAGACTTTTGCTTATATACCAGAGAGTCATCAGGCAAGACCTTGGACACACCATGGACTTTTACTGCATTCTGTTACCTGTGGTGGTTTTGTAGGTCCAAGAAAAAATGTCCTTGGAAGAAATGAGAAAGTTGGGATCCACTGCCCTACTTTTGCTTTTAGAGCCCTCTCTTTTGATCAGTTTTTAAAAACCCCACTTCCAGAAGAAAAGTAAGCCCTAAAGTCCTGAATATAAATAATGCCTTTCTCCCCTGTGCACCTAGAATGGTCCTAGATAGGTACTGCTCTTGAAAACACTGAAGGCACTCCCCTTGTGCTCTGTAGGGCTTAATTCTCTTGTAGAACTTGGTTGAAATTCTCTTGCAGAACTCCGCTGCCTCCTCTCAGTGACCCCACCCCACGTAATTACATATCTTCTAAGAAGGAGCCAGGACTCACTGTGGCCAATATAACAAATAACAGCCAGGCCAGACCATCTGGAGAGTTCCAGCCTCATCCAGAAGGTAGGTAGGTACCGCCTGGCACATCAGTTCTGGGACCTAGAATCTAGCCTCTGCTGCCCCAAATGGTAGCCATATGGCTATTTGCACTTAAATTTAAATAAAATTTAAAATCAGTTTCTGAGTCACCCTAGCACGTTTCAAGTTTTGGGTAGTCACCATACTGAACAGCACAGCCTGGAAAACATTTCTATCATCACAGGAAAGCACAGTGGTTGTCATATGGGCCCAGAAGTATACCTGGAGGAGGTCCTTGCTCCAAACTCCTCCAGTCCATACAGGGAATACCTGAGAACATCTAAGAGCACACCACGGGATGAGAGCTACATACAACCTATTCAGAAATAAACAAGTAGTTCAACAAGTTTTTGAAGCTCTAACAAGACCTTTTTTGGTGAAACATAAAATACTTTGGAAGACATGAGTAGAAGGCAAAGATATTCATTCACTCACTGATTCACTCATTCATTCATTTGTTCATTTTTGGAGTTCAGTTGCAAAGGGTTGAGTTAATTATATTCCTCAGTTCATGGAGCATTGCCACCACTGCCTAGAAGAGGTGCCACTCTTGTTTATCTTATTAATTCTCTTTCATCACTTTTCCACTAACCTTACATGACCATTCTATTTAAAATGTGTGCATTCTGTGGAGTGCAGTCCGTTGAGCATGTGACTCTTGATCTCAGAGTTGTAAGTTCAAGCCCCATGTTGGGTGTAAGATTATGTAAAAATAAAATCTTTTCTAAAAATGTGCATACTTTGTTTGCAGGGGCACCTGAAGGCCAGGCATATTTTGTGTGTTTTGTGTGCATGTGTTCTATGATGCTGTTGTTTCTCTCATTCCGTTTGTTTTTTCACTCATCACTCTATGGTAGAAGATACGTATGGACAGGCCAGTGAAGAACAGAACTTCCCTGAGGATGCAAGGGTGAGTCTGAGAGCAGAAGCAGGTGCCTGAGCTTCACTTCTTTCCATGGTTCTCTTCCACCTGGGACCTAGCCTCCCAGGCACACAACACAAGTGCTCACCTGTCTATGAGCATGCGTGGATTGTTGGGCCAGTGATGATTTAGGTCAGGTTATTGTACAGCTTTTATCAACCCCCCTTCCCATTTTGGTATTTGGTTTCCTCATCTTGTTTTTTTTTTCTTCCTGAAGAGAATTGTCCCCCAAGCCTGTCCCATGCTATGCCTGTCCCATCCCAGGTTCAGGAACAATCCTCCTAATCCTGCTCTGATTCTGTGACCCAGGCTTTGGAATGGAGTTACTGATTTATATAAGTGCTTCTACCACTGACTGGCTCCACTGCAGTCAACTGAATTACTGTTTACCAACATTAGGTGTCCCTACCTGAGAGAAGGTGATATTTCCCTGCTCTGTTGGGCTCAGGCCCTGCTGTGTGACAGTGGCCAGTAAAATGTGAGCAAAAGTGGCATATGTTATTTTGGAGCACAGGCTATAAAAGCCACCAAGCTCTTTGCCAGGTAGTCCTTTTTCCTCTGCTTTGATCTCAGAGTAAAGATGACACAGTAGAGCCACTGCCAACACATGATGGACATGGGTGGAAAATAGACGTTTGTTATTGTAAGGTACTGAGGTTCAGGGCTGTTTGTTACTGCAGCATATCCTTGTCTAGCCTGTCTGGTACAACTTCCAAATCTGAGTTCTTACCTTCACAGCCATGCAAGTGCTATTGTTGCTGCTATTGCTAATAGGTAATGTTCACTGAGCACCTGTTAGGCCCCTTATATCGGACTAGGCTCGGCTCTTTAAACACATTGTCATGTTCAGTGCCAGCTCATATTTTATGACCACTTCACAAGCGAGGAAATGAAATATTAGTTTGCTTAAGTAAATTGCCCAAGGTCACAAACATAGCAGAACTGGTTTTGAACATAGATCTGACTCTAGAGCCCATGTTCTTAAAACTATAAGTTATGCTACTCAAATTTCTTTCAAGACTGACAACATATCTTTCTTTCACCAGTTTTCACCATCATCCCAAGGCATCTGATTCACACCTCCTAGCAGCAGCCATGCCTGGGTACCAACCCCTCCTCCAACCCTGCTTTCAGACAACCGTGGGATACTAGGACTCTTAGGCTCTGCCACCCTGTCCTCCCTGTCATTTCTGCATCTAGGTCTCTCCTCAAGCCCCGTCTTTCCCTGCACTTGCACAACTTCAGCTGGGTTGTCCGGCTGCTGACCAACACCAGCCTTCACACTGCCCCACCTTGTTTCTCTCCCCCAGCTCTCCTTCCTCAACCATCTCCTACATGCGAATAGTTTCCATATTCTGTTCTGTGCCAAACCCACCTCTTTTCTCTGTGTAGAGTGT
Organism: Vulpes vulpes; assembly: GCF_048418805.1. Classification (NCBI taxonomy): domain Eukaryota; kingdom Metazoa; phylum Chordata; class Mammalia; order Carnivora; family Canidae; genus Vulpes; species Vulpes vulpes. The sequence continues at coordinate 70,502,277 of NC_132795.1, read as the reverse complement.
CACAGAAATTCCACGAGATTCCATTATTTCAACTATTGTTTCCATGTGAATGCCTCCTAAACTGGCATTCCACCCTGACCTCACTCCTAAGCCCCAGTTTTGCTTTGCTGCCTCCTGGAGTCATTTTTCTGGAGGCATAAGATCAGTATCTCCAAAAGGAAGCTCACACCATACACCCACTCCCTCTCCACTCCTGTCGTCTTCAGTTCTAGTAAGGTTTCTGCATTGTCTCCATTATTGTTCATTCATTTGCCAAGCATCTACTGAGCACGCACATTCTCTGAGCCCAGGGAGAGGCTCTCCTTGGTCCCTCTCCCATCCCTCACAGCCTGCCTGCCACCAGGTCCTGCTGCATCCAGCCACTGCCTTCAGACCACACCTCCTAATCTTTGATCATTCTGTTCTTTTAAAAGGAATGCTGTCCACATGTGCAAACAAAATAATTTCGGCTCCCCCTTTCAAAAGGGAAAATCTGAAGTCAGAAGTACAAGTCTCTGCTGAAGAAGGAAATTAACTTTAAATTAAAGGGAAATCATGAGATAAGTCACTTAAACTGAAAAGCACCTTATTTGTTTGGATGCTGTGCTAAAGTTTCTTTAGCTTACTTTTGAGGAAGTCGTATGTACAACCTAGTGATTCACAGAGCTTTGTTTAGCCAAGTAAGCAGTTTGAAACAGAGGACTTCAGATCAGATTAAATGCTCTATTCACCATCATGAGTGACAGATTTTCTTCTGTTGTATATTTTTCCCCACTCAACATCAAGTGATAAGGACTATCTCACAATTGTTCTTTACGACCCCATGTTTACCTGCCTGAATCAGAAATCCTATTGCTATAGATGTAAAAATTCATGAGACATGCTTTAGTTAACCATGAAAAGTCATAAAAGGCAATTTACTAATTTTTTTCTCTTCCCCTATACCTGAACTTAAAACAAACCTACTGCATATTTTTTTTCTTTTTCTTGCCTAGGGCTCATACTGTTATCCTTTTATTTGCTAAAATCTTCAATTTGATTTCCAACATTTGAAACTGCCCCTTTGCTCTCTTCACTGTGCTTGGGCACAACTAAAAGCCCCCTTGCTGTTGTCGTGGGCAGAATGGTGTCCCCTAAAAAGATATGTGGAAGCACTAACTCCCAGTACCTGTGAATGTGACCTCATTTGGGAGGGTCATTGCAGTTGCAATCAAGTTAAAATGAAGTCATGCTGGATTAGGATGGGCCTAATCCAGAGACTGGTGTCTTTATGCAAGAAGAGAGCGATTTGGACACAGAGATACTGGAGAGAATGCCAGAAGACAGCAGAGGCAGAGATTGAGCCGATGCTTCTACAAACAAAAGAGCTCCAAGGATTGCTGGCAGCCACCAGAAGCTGGAAGGAGCAAGGAAGGATCCTCTGCAAGTGTATCAGAGGGAACATGGCCCTGTTGACACCTCAGTTGTGGACCTTGGGCCCCCAGAACTGTGAGAGAACCAATGTCTGCTGTTTTCAGCTCCCTTCCCCCACCTCCCTTGTGCTAATTTACTATAACAGCTCTGGGAAACTCACACCGGTAGTTGATTAACTAATACACTAACCTAATGTGCCACACAAAGGGTTCTTAGACACTTCCACCCACCCTGCCCCAGCTCTCCAAATCCCACCTGACTTTCCAGACTCCGCATAAGACCTGCCTGTCTCCTGGCAGTCGTCCAAGTTTGCTTTGCGTTCTGGGCAATCAGGGATTTGTCAACTTGAGTCATTTCCCCAGATGCCTCAAACAGATGAGAACGGTGATCCTATGTTTCTGCCACCTTTCCTGGGCAGTGGGAAAAGATACACCCTCCTCCTGACCACCACCTGGGGGTGGGGACCACACCCCAGGGCCAGCAAGCAGCATTTTGCACCGGGCCGGGCTGTCAGGTGGCCTTCTTTTTGACTGGCTTCCCCAGGGGGCCTCGGAGCCTGTGGTTCTAGTGTCCATCTCTCCCGTGGAACAATGCCACATCCTCCTCAGGAGCAGAGAGGAGCAGGGTGGAGCGGAGGGTCAGGGGAGAATCCTTGCAGAAGGGTGGGGGGATGTGGCATGGGGAGCCAGCCACTGCTGGGCACACTTCCCTCGGGGCACAGCACGGTGGGCCAGGATGTCAGGGTGATGACTGAGGGACAGGGAACCCTTGGTAATGGTCGGGAGGAAACATCCTGCATCTCACACTGTGTTCACTGTTTTTCTCTCACTCGCATTAATACAATCTACTCCTGGCCTGCAACCATCATTATTGAAATACAGAGTGCTGGGATGCAGAGCAGAGCAGAGAGAAGGAGTCCGAGTCCAAGTACTCTGAGCTTTAGAGATTGTCGCTTGAAAATGATCATCGACCTGCTTTCTGCCTCCCGAAACTGTGCGGGCGAAACCAGACACTGCAGGTGAAAAACGCTTCGTAGGTGTAGGATGCTCTACGCAGGTTCGCAGTTATTTATGATCAGTGTTGCTATCCATCTGTTAATTAGCTGAAGCTCCTCAAAAGCAGGAATAGTTTGCTAGGGGCGCAGTGCAGGGCCTGGCATTCAATACGGAGGATGCTGCACAAATGAGTGAATTTTGCTCAAGGATCAACTTCTCCAACTCCCATCACACAGCCTCTCACCATGCCCCCCAGCTGAACCTTCTCTTTCTGCACTTGGCCCCTCTCCTAGGAGCCTGGCCCTTCTCAGGAGCCTTTGTCCTAGCTAACGTCCGGCCCTCTGAGGACAGCAATACAGGATGTAGATCCACCCAGGGCCACCCACCCGCTAGCAGACCTTGGGCAAGCCTCACTGTCCTCTTCTTCATTTTATTCACCCATTCCATGAGGGGACAGGCAGGAATCCCAGCCCAGGCTGAGGGCTGGCATAGGCAATGTCAGGGAATATTCATTCTCCCAGACAGATGCTTCATAGCGTCTGACCTCGTCGTGGGCCAATCAGTGTGTTTGCAAGTTCCCTGGAGCGTCAACTCTCTATAGGCATCTTGCCAATTGGCCCCATGTGGCAAATAAAAAGCATGTGTGCAATCCTGGCCTGATTCTTCCAGCTACCCTGGCTTTGTTAAGGTAGAACAATGGAATAACAATGCCGAGTTGTAAGATCTCAATTGAAAAATGCAACATCTTACCAGCCACACACTGTAGTTGAATTAACGCATATGAATTTATGTAAAAATGCATAAAATCTGCATGATCCCTTCCCACAGGCGCGCACACACATGTACATATATCCCTCACCTCACCTCCATTCACTCTTGTTCATATCTTTGTGCCAGGAGAATTCGATACGTGGGAAGAGAACCTCCAACTCAAGAGTCACAAGACCAGAGTTGGGCTCTGTGCTGCTCTGTTCCTTTAAACACGTCACTTTACCTCTCTGGGCTTCAGTTTCCACCTATAAATTCCATCTATAAACCTATGAATTTCCATCTATATGTTGACAGTAATCAGATCTAACTCACAGGATGGTTATATATGTATTACAGATGCAAAAGCATAGTAAAAATATATCACCATTATCATTTGTCTCTTTCAAACATATTCATAATTCTTTAAAACCTGGTGATTTTTTTTAACCCTGTTGATTTTTATGAAAATAAAGATAAGTAAAGAAACCATGAAAATAAGTAAAGAAACCATGAAAGGAAGAGCTATACCATCACAATATGGCTCTCTCAAGCTCTACATGGAAACAAACAAGACGATCTCGTATGTTCTACTTGAGACCCTGAGGCGGCACAAACATGGCTCCAAGCTTGGAGGAGAAGCAGCTGCTACCTCCCCAGAGCCAAGACCACGCAGAGGAGAAAATGAAGAGAAGGGCACTCCAGAAGCCTCCAGATCCCTTGGGAAGGGGAGAAAGGCCCTCTCCAGACAGAAGACTCTACGGTCAAGCTGTCCTCTGACCTCCCTGCAGCACTGCTTGTGAGGTCGGCCTGCAAGGACACTGGGTGGCTAGGGAGGCGCTGGGCTAGTTAGACTCCTTCAGGCTGCCGTGACCACTGACCAATCTCGGCTTCTCCACCAACCAGTTTATACTGAGCTCTCCAAGCTAGGGTCTATGTGCTGCCAAACGGAGCTGAAAGTTGTTTCATTTGGCTCATCCCCCCCCTTCCCGCCCACCCGCCCCACTGTATTCTGGTCTGTTTCACACGTGGTAGCTACTCAACCTCCATCCCTACCCTATTCTAACGCGTCTCCCTGCAGGGAAGGAGCTGGAAAGCAACAGTTTACATATCCCACGCTCATTGGCAGCCGGGTGTCGGGGTGAGACTTGGTACCTCCACATCAACTGGGGGCGCAGGCACTCGGATTCTGAATGGAGGTACGCGGAGAGAAGGTACACCCACTTGCAAGTACCAGGCGAGGCAAAGGTGGCCTGGCTCTGGCCGAGGCAGCATCTCCCTGGCCAGGAGAAAGGCATCCGCCTCCTCGGCAGCCTGACCTTGCGGTGTGATTTTGGACATTCTTCCTGGGAGATTATTGTGTAGCCTTTCTGCGTCTGTCCCCAAATTCTGAAGGCAAGTTTTATCCCTATGTAAATATTGTTCTGCTTCAACGGAGTAGGTTCTGTTATCTACAACTGAGAGAGCCTGGACCAAGGCAGTCAGTCACATTTTGCTGTTCCCTGAGATAAAACACACCCTTCGGCGTGCCAGGGAAGTTCTTGCTTAGAGAACCATCCTAGGAATGTTTCCGTGAAAGCGATTTTCTTATAACCTGGCATCAGCAGGTTGATACATTGACATGTCTAGTGCCCAATGTAAATAAATATAACCAAACCCTAAAAAAAAAAAATTTAAAAAGCATCATTTTGCCTCAGCCCTCAAGCCCTCCAGAGTTTAATTGGTGGAGACAAATAGGGAAGCAAAGATCACTGAAGGGAAGGGTTGCACAAAAGTGACATCTGAAAAGGCAGGTTTTCATTTACCTTTTACCTTAGGTAGTCATTCAGGCTCTGACACATGTATCGTCACTGCCTTTTACAAATGAAAACTCACAATCCTAATGGGGAGGAGGTTGCAAATCATTTTAGGCATTCATGTCAAACATCATCCGCATTTGGGTTGTTTCCAGAGCTAATACCGTTCTTAGGATCATCTGTATTATTTCTATTAGGTCCATAAATATAACTCCTCCTATGAATACCACCCACGGGAGTGGAAAAAAAACAAGTGATACTAAATAATTTTGGTAAGATTCTTCTTTGATATTTTTAGGAAAAGACATTTTGAATTTTTAAGTTGTGTGAGACAGCCTGTTGTCGGGCAGGGAAGAGAGCCTGTTTGCATGAGAGTCATCTCTGCATGGAAAACAGGGTTTCTATCCCAGGCCTGGCTGCATCTACCCTGGCAACGCTGACGCACAGAATGTTATTGGAATTGGAAAAGGTAACTTGGGGAAACTCAGTGCTGGCGTCTCTGAACCACGAGAATGACAGGCCCATTGGGTGCCCTTGCATCCATGTCCTCAGCTCCCCAGGAACCCAAAGCCGCATTCGAAGAGACGAGGTAACCATGGGGTTGGGCACAGAGACATGTCTTTTCAATATGAATAAAGAGGAAAGAAATAATGGCTTCCTCTCTGAAAACTTAACTGGTCTTATGGATTGAAAACTGGACCAAATTCTGCTGACCGTTAGGAATTTCATCTTAAAAATTGCCAAGCCACTAACAATCATAACAGAAAATTACCATATGGAAAAGTTATCAACATGTCCTTTTTGGAAGCAGAAAATCACTGCAATGTTTTTAAGTATCAAAAAAAAAAAAACCATTCAACATGTTTCTGGGCATTTTTCCTCCCATTGGGGTGAGAACAGCATTCCCATTAACAGCAGAGTGAACTATTCATGTTCTCAGAAGTGGCAATGGGCTAATTGCAGATGAAGGACATAAATTCTGCTCAAGAGCCCAGGCACGGCTCCCACGCCCACGCAGCGGCCCGCTCCTTTGGTTCAGGCACTCGGATGGGAGCATTACTTTTTTATTCCGGAAGCCCTAGTGGGTAGTCCAGGCCCCACACACGAAGGGTCTGGATAACTATTATTTTCCAGCACTTACTGCAGCCTTCTCCTCGATCCAACTGTGAGGGAGTGGGAGGTGCAGGCAGTTGTAGGGTGTGTGTCAGGATTTGAGTCGAACTTTATTTATTTTTTTTAATTGGCCTTTTTCTCCTCTTTCTATGGCTACAGCACCCTGCAGATTGCTTTGATCTATCTTTGCAGCTATCATAGATTGAGAGTCAAAGTGTGCTACTGAGGGATGTCAGTCAGAAGAGCGATGCCGGCTGTGATGACAGGCCTGGTGATGAAGGCACAGCCCCCAGGCCCCACCCTCTACACAGAATCCCAGCGAACAGGTGGGTGTTCCAGCATCTCTGTGGGGATGTGGCCATGACAGCCAGGGGCCGCAGCTCTGCTCCTCTTGTTCCTGCATGAGTCCCCATTTCAGTTGTGTGGAAATGAACGTGTGCAAGATTCCCCTGTTCTTCCCCCCTCGGGGCTACAAATATAGCTGGGAGAGAGGGGCGTGGGGCAGATCTGGAGGCCAAAGCCACAGTGGGGCTCCAAGCTGAAAAGCTCTTCCACTGGTAGCTCAGAGCAGACAGCAGATAACTGGTGTCTGCTGGCAAAGTCCTGCCCCAAAAGTGAGTGTCTCAACCCCAGGTACCAGCTAGGGGCTGCTGTGCTGGGAGCCAAGAACAAAGCCTGGGCTGCAGTCCATCCAAGAACACCACTTCCCGGGGCCAGGAAATCCTGTCTTCCCTGCAGCCCACACAAACTTCTGCCGTTCTAGGTCAGTGATTCCTTAACCGTAGTGCTCAAGGATTCTCTGAGCTTGAAACGGGCAGCTCTTGCCCTTTATTTCTTTCTGGTGAGAATTCAGCATCTATTTTATGGGGGGACAAAAGGAGAAAGGGGGAAAGGAGGGGTAGGAAGAAGAAAGAAAAAGAGAAAAAAACGGAAAAAAAAAAGAAATGAAATGAAATGCAAACATTTGCTGCTGTTATAGGAATATTAAACATACGTCCCCAGGATGAAACCACTGTCTTCTGGGATAAGAGCCAGAAGTCATTCCCTTCTCAGAGCTCTTCTTGACACCTCACTCCAGAGAAACATCCAACCCTACTCCCTGCTTCCCCTAGCCACTAGCACCTGTCCCCTGCTTTATCACAGGTTGAGTCCCCTGTGCACTTTAGCTGTGGACCAGCAGTGACTCCTCTAGTCTCGTCACTTCCGAGCAGATGGAAGAATTCACATCTCTCTGCCCACAGCAATCCAAGGAGACTGCCACAAAGAAATCAAGGAAACTAAAAGACAGTGTTCAGCATTGATTTTAAAAATATGTGTGCAACACCCACTAGGATGGCTATTATTAAAAACAACAACAACAAGTGTTGATGAGGATGTGGAGAAATGAGAGCCCTTGCACATGGCTGGTGGGAATGTAAAATGGTACAGCCTCTGTGGAAAACAGGATGGTAGCTCCTCAAAAAACTAACCTTAGCATTGCCAGATGATCCAGCGATCCCACTTTGGGGTTTGTACTCAAAAGAAGGGAAAACAAGGTCACAAAGAGATACTTGTACATCGGGTTCATAGCAGCATTCTTCACAACAGCCAAAAGGTGAAAGCAACCCAAGTGTCCATTGATGGATGAATGGATAAATAAAATATGGTCTATCCATACAATGGAATATTATTCAGCTCTAAAAAGGAAAGAATTCTGAACACATGCTACAACTTGGACGAACCATGAAGACATCACGATAAGTGAAATAAGCCAGCCACAAAAGGATGAATACTGTGTGATTTCACTTATACAAGACAGCTACAATTGTCAGCTAGACCGGTGGATACCAGGAGCCAGGGGGAGGGAGGGAGAAGGAGTTGTTCAATGGCGACAGAGTTTCAGTTCGGGAAGATGGAAAGCGTTCTGGAGCTAGATGGTGGTGATGGTTGCACATTAATGCCACTGAACACTTAAAAATGGTTAAATTGGTATGCTCTGTGTTATGCATGTTTTACCATAATAAGAAAATATGTATATATGAATATATGCATTTGCATTTGGATTTGGGTGGTGAGAAATCTTTAGCTGGGTCACTGAGCAGGAGGAATGGAAGAAAGCAGGAAACCAGAGGCCTGACAACCAGCCCAGGGGGCCACCCCCCCCACAGACAGAGCATAAAGGAAGAATTTCCCCATCCTCTCTTTATAGACTCAGGGAAGTTAAGTCACCACCCAGATGAGCCAGGTACTAAGTGATGATATGGTGACAATAGGACCTGAAGCCAGGCTGGCTTGCTTCTAAAGCTCTTGATCCTGCCATAGGCTATACTTGTCCCCTCCTGCAAAATAGATCACCTCTTCTGAATCTTCTTGCAAAATGTACTCAGTCTTCGACATTTGCATCATCTCCCTAAGGGCTTCCTGAGTTCAACTGCATTTTTACTGAATCAGTAGTCTGTGTGACTACAGGCCCCAAGCTGTGCAGTGCACAACCTGCACAGCTGAATGCCAGACCTTTTGTTAACATTGTACGATACTTAAGAAAAGTAATAGAATAGTTCAGCAACATGTTAACAGGATTCCTTTACTGCAGAAACTTCTCTGGTAGAAAACAGGACCTGTTTTAAATGGCTTAGACTTAGGACAGGCAAGCTTGGATGACAAGGGTCAGAAGGAAGGTTTGAGGAGATGCCCGAACAAGCAATGCCACTGTGCGTGTCTACACAGATGTGCTGCACAGTAATGGAATGCTCCTTGGCATCCATGCATACATTTAGATTTGGCATGAAATGCTTCAAGTAGCCTCTTGTACCCCTTTGTCCTACTCACACCCTCCACTTGCTTTTCTTTTACTCAATAATAAAAGCAGGATTTAAGTGCTGCTTCAGGGATGTGTGAGTACATTCATTGGATCTCAACACAATCTCCAAAAATTCACAATCTGCCTCTATCCAAATCCTAGCATTAGCAAATCTGCATATGGATGGCCTCCACGATGCCAAATGACCCTAGCAGTGACCTCTGTGGAACCAGACATGAAAGGGACATTGGACCACAGCTCCTCTTAAAAGGAAAATGAACCTCCCTGGAGACAAATAAAGGAATAGATGTCATGCAGAGGTTCATGGGCTGGAAGGATCAGGTGGGCTGATGCTCTCAAGCCCCCCCACCCCCCAACTACAGGGGCCTGAGAGGAGAAAGGAGTGAGCGGTCTGGAGTAGGGAAGTTGTCCCTGCGGGAAATCAGGGAGCAGAACTTGCAAGGGGTGGGAGGGGGCAGTGGAGACTAAGCCAGGTACACCTCATGATACCTCCTGGTCTACTGAGTACATAGTGGATGACACTGAGAGTATCACTTAGCCTCCCGGAGCCAGTTTCCTCATTAAAAAAATGGAGCAATATGTGCCTCAGAAGGTTGTTCAGTGAGCGTTCAGTGAAAATGTACGTAACCCCAGCGCATCATAAGAACTCAGTAGTTCCTAAAATGGGCTCCAGGTCTCCTTCACTCAGACAATAATCATGTGTGCAGTACTCAGGTCTGTGTACTGAGTACTGTGCTACAGAGGGAGTATAGCCCGCTATGTGTCTGCCCCTGAGGATGCTGGAAGAGCGTGTTTAAACTGAACAAACCCTAGAATCCTAGCTCAGTGTCTGGGATATAAAATGTAAGCTCTGGTCCACTCAGAAGGCCCTGGAGAACACGGACTGTTTCCCTCTTCTTCCAACAGGGCATTGACTTATACACAAAGTGTCCTTTCTAACTGGTTCAGGAAAGCTAAAATGGTCAATACTTTTTTTTTTTTTTAAAGGAAGTTGTTAAATAAAATGTTTCACTTCGAGACATAGTATAGCTTACAACCCAAAGCACATGAGGTTTAATTTAAGACCAGACATTTAAGTAGAAGGTACAGCAGGGAAAGGCTGTGAATTTTGCATGTGTTGGATGCCTCTCTCCCACTGCTTAAGTTAGGACTCAGGAAGTTCCCTTTGCCAAGTAGGCAAATGGGGTATATGAGGCTGGAGTCACCCACCAGGCGGCCAGTGGCTGATGGGGTGGGACCAGGACTCAGAGTCATGAGGCTGTGTGGTAGTCACAGGGGGAGATGTGAGGTCCAAGCCCTGCAAGCAGAGTTGATTTCTGTTCCTACATCCAAAATAACCTTACATTGATACACCAGCTTTAAGGTATGATGCCATATAAATTGAAGAAAGAATACATTCAATTATACAATTATATGTAGAAAATGATGCATCCATAAAATATACATATGCATATACAGATATGTATGTGTATAGAGAGAGACAGAGGCATAACAGCGAGGAAGGAAAGATCACTTCTGGCAGAAGGATGCTGGGGCAACTTCTTGAGAGTGGTAACATATGAGCAAGGCTCTGCGGGGGTTGGGGGAGAGGATTTCAGCAGACAGAGCAGGAAGGGAAAAGCAAAAGCAAAAATTTGATGTTGGGATAGTGTAAGTCCCATACAAGGAATGCACGGTAGGAGTCAAGGAAAATAGACCAGAAAGCTAGGTTATGGTCAGATTAAGATGGATCCTGAGAATGCCAAGGAGTGTGAATTTGATTTGGTGACCACTGGAAAAGCTCCTAAGTTGAGACCAGGGTAGTTATAGAGTCAGAGCCAAGGGATAGCATAGCTACCGGCAGGGTTTCTAATCACTCTCAGGGAGTCATGGGGGAGCAGCAGGGCTGTGAGGGGCAGTCAGGGGGCTCAAGATGGTGGCTATTTACCAGTCAGCACAGAAACATTTTAGTATTTCAACCACTGTGTGGCTGTACCAGTAGTGTACACTGGCTTAGTATCAGGCCTGTCAAGGGGCTCTCTAAACCCACTGCCTTGGGCGTATGTTTCAATTTCCCCAAGATGACCTGTTTCATTAATGCATGGAAGCCTTTCTTTCCAGGCCCTTGGGTTTCATCTTCTTTTGTTCAAGTCCCTTGTGAAATCCACTTAATGAAGTTCATAGCAGGGAGTTGTGAAGTCCTTCCTTACATTGCAACTCTGCATTCTTTTGCTTCCACAGTTCATATCCTGTGGTTAGGTATGGCCAGTTAGAATGCTAGTGACCATCTCTAGTTACGGCTGAACTGCAGAAGAGAGAGACCGTGGAATGGGAAGGAAGGGATGAGTGCAAGCAACGTTAGGAAGCAAGGATCCAATAGGATTCAGTCACTGAATGACAAGGGAAGATGAGATAGAGAGAGTTCAGAGTTCAGCTATTAAGCTCAGGTAACTGGAAGAAAAGTAGCAGCATTAATAGGATTAGGAAAGATGGGAGAATGAGCTGGGGTGAGGGAAAAGGGAGGAGGGATTAGATTTGATTTAATTTAAATCAAATTAGTTTTAAACAAGTTAAGTTGGAGGCATCCAAATGGAAATACCAGCAGGCAGTTGGGAATGTGGAAGAGAGGTGGGAGAAGCTGTCAGAACCAGAGATAAAGATTTGAAAGACGTTGGAATGAAAACCAAAGGACTGGATTTGTGCAGGAAAGAGGAAGCCAAGCAAGAGGCTGAAGATAGTATCTGGGGGACCTGCTCACTTAGGACGTAGCAGGAAGGAGTGAAGGAAGAAGGAAAGGGGAAGGGTATGGTAAGGAGAGGAGGTAGGTCAGGGCCTTGGCATGACGGAAGCATGATGCTGAATGAATGAATGAGGCTCCAAAAGGGAAGAACTGGGCAGATATAATACTATTAGTGGGGGTTTCTTTTTCTCATTTTTTGTTGATGTCACTCGGGCATAACCGACATATAATTAACCCATCCGTAGTACACTATTCAATGGTTTCTAGTGTGTTCCCAGAGTTATACAGTCATCACTACAACCAATTTTAGAGCATTTTCATCACTCCAAAAAACCCTGTACTCTATCCATCACATCCAAACCACCATGCTCCCCATTGTAGGCAACTATAATCTACTTTCTGGGCTTCATATCTTCAGTTACTGGTCTTTTTTGACTGCCTTCTTTCATTCACATGATGCTTTCAAAGTTCAACCATGTGGTAGCATGTAGCAGTACTTCATTCCTTGTTATGGCCAAATAATATTCCATAGTGTGAATATGTCCCATTTTGTGTAGTCCATTCATCAGTTGATGGACATGGGTGTTGTTCCCGATTTCGGCTCTCATGAATCATGCCACTATAAACATTCATATACAAGCTTTTGTGTGCACATTTGCTTTCATTTCTCTTGGATATATACTAAGCAGGGGAATTGCTGGATCGAATGGTAACTCTATTTTTTACTTTTATAAGGAACTGCTGGTCTGTTTTCCAAAGTGACTGCATCATTTTACATTCCCACCCACCAGCAGTATATGAGGGTTCCAATTTCTCCACATCCTCACCAACACTTGTTATTTTCATTTTTTTGTTTTGCTTTTTTTTTTTTTTTTTAACTCTAGCCAGCCTAGTGAACGTGGTAAGGCATCTCGTGGTGGCTTTAATTTGCATTTTCTTAATGACTCCTTATGTTAAGTATCTTTTTGTGTGCTTTTTGGTCATGCATATATCTTCTTTGGGGAAGAATCTATTCAGATCCGTTGCCTATTTTAAAAAGATTTTATTTATTTATCTATTTATTTGAGATTGAGAGAGCACAAACAGGGGGAGTGACAAAGGAAGATGGGAACCAGGCTCTCAGCTGAGCAGGGAGCCTGAGGCAGGACTCCATCCCAGGACTCTGGCATCATGACCTGAGCCAAAGGCAGATGCTTAACTGACTAAGCCACCCGGGGTGCCCCTCCTTTTCCTTTTTTAAAAAATTGGTTTACTTGTCTTCTATTATTGAGTTGTAAGAATTCTTTATATACTCCAGATAGAAGTCCCTTACCAGATATAGGACTTGCAAATATTTTCCCCCATTCTGTGGGGTGTGTTTTCACTTTTTTGAAAGTGTCATCACAAATTTTTACTTCTGATGAAGTCCAGTTGATCTATTTCCCCCCTTTGGTTGCTTGTGCTTTTGGTGTCATATTTAAGAACCGTTTGCCAAATCCAAGGTCATGATGATTTACCCCTGTTTTCTTCTAAGAATTTTATAGTTTTAACTTTTACCTTTATGCATTTGATCCATTTTAAGTTAATATTTTATATAATGTGAGGTAGGGGTCCAGCTTCATCTTTTGGTGTGTCTCGGTGCCATCTGCTGAAAAGACTGTTCTTTCCTTCATTGAATTGTCTTGGCATCCTCCTCAAAATCAGTTGACTATAGATGTGAGGGTTTATTTATAAGCTCTCATTTCTATTTTCTTAATGTTTTATACTTGTCATCCATGTACTATTCTAGTATTTGTATTTTTATGTTAGAGTACAAATGACCTGTTGACCAAGGTCAGTGTCGTTTTCCTTAGACTACTAGCTACCCTGCAAACAATGCTGACCAAACCCACCTTGTGGCCTTTTAACTTAATGTCCATCCCTGCCAGCTTCCTCTTATGTGAAGGCCACAGTTAGGCCAACTGGCTCCCCACACAGCTGAAATCACCAGATTTTGGCTCAGTGCTATCATTTGCCCTTGGCCAACCTGGACTCTGATGAAGAGAGAAATGAGAACAAGTTAAAAGATAGGATGATAACATTTTATAGCGGTTCATTTCCATGGAGCAGGGCAAGTGGGGAGTAGGGGAGAGAGATGGAGAGCAAGAGAGAGGAAAAAGGACTAGAAGGCACTGAGAAGAGGAGAAGGAATAAAAGGACAATGGGGAGAAGAATTGAGGAAGGTAGGTTATTAAAGTTCTTATCAATCATTTGTCTGAGTGTGCCCACAAGTCAGCATCAGTGTGGGGTAGTCAAGGTGCAGACTTGGGCAGCAGAAAGATTAACGTCTCAAGAAAAAAAAAAAAAGAAAGAAAGAAAGACTCATGTCTCCATCCTTACTCTGCTCCCTGCTAGCAGTGAGAGCCGTACAAGTACTTTAACACCATTAGGCCCCCATTCCAAGATCTGTCTGTCGAAGGGGACAGTAGGAAACTGCCTTTGGAGGGAGCCTGCAAAGATAAAACAAATTCCTGCATGCTTGCTCTTAGCCTAGGACCTGGCACAGGAGGAGCAATAGCATTAGCTCAAATCATATGAAAGTTGAAGTACCTCCAACCTACATCATCACCAACTGTCTAAATCAGTGGTTTTCAAACATAAGTATATTAGAATCTCCTGAAGGGCCTGTTAACAGGTTGCTAGTGCTCATCTCTAGAGTTTCTGATTCAGCAGGTCTGGGTGGGGCTTGACAATTTCCAGTTCTAAGAGGTATCCAGGTGATGCCAATGCTGAGGCCTGAGGAACACACACTGAAAACCACTGGTCTCAATTTTTGAGGGTCAAGAAAACAAAATGCTATCCATTGGCGTCTATAATTCTCAAGTGAAAAAGGCTTTTAAAAAAGGCCCAGGTAGTCAGTCCCAGACATAGACTCTGTGAACCATTTGAACCTCACTAATATCATCAAAAGGAAAAGTGACTTTAATTACAAATTTCTGGAATGTAAGAATACAGTCAAGCCCAGTTGCTATTGTGAAAGAATCTCTTTCACTTGAAGGATAACCCCTCATTTGCTTCGAAAGGAAGAACGCTGCAGTGATAAGTAGCAGCACATGTGTGCTAATAACATCAAGACAAGTTGTCTGGATTATAGAATCACGTTCACTGTCAATGAAAGTGTTACCCTGGAGCCATTGAGAAAAGCTTCTTTATCACCCAAACCTCACAACAAAGCATGCTAATAAAATAATTCTTGCCGATATGGGAAATGCGTAGTCTGTTGCCTTCTTGGGAGGAGCTATAAATAGCTCCTTGGAAAATGTTTTTCCATAATTAGCTTTTCACTTCAAGTGAACTATGTGTGATGAATTTCATATCACTAAATGTTCTTCCTGGGCAAAGTACACAGTAGGTTATGCATTTGCTAGTCTAGAAACAACTAATCAAATAGCATTTGAGCAGAAGTCCGAGCGCTCAAAAAAAAAAAAAAAAGAGAGAGAATTGGAAACCACTTTGGGGATGCCTATTTGAGGGCCATGTGCTCTTACTAACAGACACATGTAGACACAGTAAATTGCCTCTTCTTAGCTGTTACAGGGGACATGAGCTAAGAACAGCCAAAGACAATGGCCACTTGTGTGTCAACCCAGCTGTCTTTCTGCCCTGTGCTTAAAGCATGCTTCTCGCATTCATTGGAGAGGCGCATGTCTCAACAGCTTGCCTCCTGTGCCTTCGTGAATGCAGCTAGGAGCAAACACCTTACAGAGCTGACGTGATTTCTTCTACACTGTATGTGTTTTCACTCTGACTCGAAAATTGCTTTCAAATCCTCTCAACTAATTGCAGGAGCTGAAAAAACCCCTCCCATCCTTCTGGCAAATTTACAGCTCACCCATATTTGCATCCCTGGAACCTTCCCCTCCACCCCCAGCTCCCAGAACCCCGTACACAAAAGACTTCCATTCCAGTTTTCTAGTGCAGGGAGTGCACAACACCAGTGTTTCTTCCACATTCCACAGCTCACCCAAGATGGCTGTTAGTTTAAGGTGGAGTGGTTTGAATACTTCCTTGGAGCACTCACAATCTGAGCTGAGTATTGCCCCCCCCCCCCAAATAATCTGGTTCCAATGAGAAAGACTAACACCCCCAGCTACTACATTAACCAGAAGCGTGACAGAGATATGAGCTTCCTCGCTGGGTGGAAGGTGGGGGGGGGGTGCTGCACTGGTCCCACTCTCATGGGCCAAGAGGGGGGGCGGCGTGACCAGCACCCAGACTTTCCTTTTCTCCACAGGAGCTGGTTCCCTTTCCCAACCCCAGAGCCTAGAGCTGGTTTGAACATAACATAAGTTTACAAAAGGACACTCCCATCCCACTATCACTAAAGTCCAAACAGTGCCCTTGGCGGGGTGCCAATAAGCCAATAACACACATATTGACCCACTGACTTTATTTCCTTCTATGAATTGTCAGGACCAAGCGTTGCTCTTTTGCCAACTCCAATTCTTCATCCTGGAGTGCTATTTCGAGCACTTGGAAGATAGCCACCTCAGAACGGAATAAAGATATTAGTAACTGGGGTACTGAGAGGGCCAGAGAAAATGGAGACAAGAAGTATGAGGACATGGCGGGCCATATGCTTTAGCATCAGTTCTTATCCAGCAAGAGCACAGGAAAGTGAAGGATGCCTCCCATGCCTCTGATGCCTCCAATAGCTTTGTGTCGTTGGCATCAGGCACAGCTGAGGGCTGGAGTGGGCGGGAGGGAGCATGGACTTGGCAGTCTTTGAGGATCAGACCCTGCTCTGCCATGTATTTGCCAAGTGACTGAGGGCACCTTGAGCCTCCCTCAGTCAGATTCCCTGTTACCTGGAAATCATAAATCTTTTTTTTTTTTTTTTTTACAGGGCGGTACAAAGATGAGATGAGGTAATGCAAATAGCTGGCATGTAAATATTAGATGAATGTTACCTTCTAGTACTGCAAACATGATTTACTAAAATACCATTTTTTAAAAAAAAACCTCTTATGCAGACAATGGAATGTTATTCAGTGCTAAAAAGAGATGAGCTATGGAGCCATAAAAAGACATGGAGGAAACTCAACTGCTTCTTACTAAGTGAAAGAAGCCAATCTGAAAGGCTGCCTACTATGTGACTATATGACATTCTGGAAAAGGCAAAACTATGGAGACAGTAAGGAGATCGGTAACTGGCAGGGGTCCGTGGGGAGGATGAATAGGTGGAGCATAGAGGATTTTTAGGGCAGTGGAAAATACTCTGTATGATACCTAATGGTAGATGCAGGTCCTTATGCACTGTCCAAACCCACTGACTGCACAACACCAAGAGTGAACCCTAATGTAAATTACGGGCTTTGGGTGATAATGATGTGTCAGTGGAGGTTCAATGATTGTAACAAATGTCCTAATCTGTTGGGGGACGTTGATGGTCTGGGAGGCTGGGGAGAGGGAATCAGGGAATATATGCCAACTTGGTACTTCCTGACCTATTTTATTGTGAACATAAAACTGCTCTAAAAAATAAAGATTTGTGTTTTTTTTTTTAAGATTCTCTTTAGAAGACAAAGAAATAGGACCTAAAATCAAAATTCATTATTAGAGGAAATGTACATAAAGGGCCTTCCTCAGGGAGCTTAAAGGAAAGATTATTCTCAAGTGCCCATATCGTCAAGTCTTACCACATCTGTTTCAGATGTGTGTGTGTGTGTGTGTGTGTGTGTATACTGCATGTGTTTCAATGCATGCACATTCACATGTATTATTTTCTCCTATGGTTCCAGAAGCAATGCTACTAACTGGTGGGAACTGGCTGAGGCTTTGGGGCTTTGTCACCTCCAGACTGCTCCAGCCCACACTTCCTCCCCGGGTCCTCCACACCAATTTTGTAAGGAAATCTTACTTCATTCTTTGGTTTTCCAACCACATGATCTAATAGGCACAGGTGCCAAGTCTTCACCCTACCAGGCGGGCGGGCTACACAAGGCGTTGATTGTCTCCTGGTAACATCCTCAGGCCCGCAAGGGAGCCTGCCACAGTGAACTAATCACTGCGAATCACCACCCTGCACTTTCACCCTGTGGAACTTCTGCAGAAACAAAGTGTTCAAATTCCAACCTGATATTTCAATCACAAGGTGGATATTCTTGAATCTTCCTTCTATAGGCGGCCATTAGTCCTGGACTCTGAGTCATTTGGTCTCTGGTTACCAGGCTCTGAGGCCTCTTCTTCATCTTTATACTGACCCCTCTTGCCCTTCTGTCTCAGTTGCAACGGTTCTCTTCCCTAATATGATGTTACCCTACTTAATGGTGCCTGCCTAGTCTTGTGTTTTCTTTCTTTTTTTTTTTTTTTTTAAGATTTTCTTTACTTATTTATGAGAGACATAGAGAGAGAGGTAGAGACATAGGCAGAGGGAGAAGCAGGCTCCCCATGGGGAGCCTGATGTGGGACTCGATCCCAGGACCTGGGGATCATGACTTGAGCCAGAGGCAGACACTGAACCACTGAGCCACCCAGGTGCCCCTCTTTTTCTTTTAACTGGAAAGTGAAAACTGCTACTTAGAGTTAAAAATCCATAAAGGAGCTTCTGGACACCCCTTTAAAAAAGAAAGAAGGCCCTCTATCCTATGATTATTCAGAAAAACTGTGATGATGTCATCTGGCACAGAATTGTTCTTGTTGTCTATCCTAAAGTTTCTATTTCATTTACTGACTATACATACCTAATATGGGCCCCACGCCTTGAGCTAGTGCTGTAATAATTGGAATAGCCCACACATTCTTGCCTGTATGTAGCACCACATATGGACACCTATAGTGTATGTATTTTGAGACTTTAATTGGCTAAATGTTTTAAATTAGGGTAGGCCACAGATTCAACTTTTGTGATGGAAAAGAACTCCCAGTTAGGTTGCAAAACTGAATTGTTTTGTTGATCTTCAAAGATCAGTATAATTGCAATTTAAAATTTTGATCTTCCTCTCCATAAATTTTGATTCTTTAAAAAATATCTGAGGTCCCTGGATACACCATTGCAGCATTCAATGAGTAAAGCCAAGTTCTTTTAAAGTACTGACTACACGAAACTTGAGAATTTCCCCAAATTGGCAATGTAATTTTGAAATGGTTCTTTGCCCATGCTGCCCATTTCAAATATTGTGGAGCTTATGATCTAGTTTGACTTTGTTATCTAGTTGATGAAAAACTCTAGCATCAATGTCATCTCCTTCAAGAAGCCCACCCTGATTCCTTCCTTTGAACCCGCATGGCATTTTTGTCCTTTGCCACTAGCCCTATTTGGCCACATTTTATCATTGCCTCTACCCTGTAAATCCTTCTGGTACTGAAACTACCATAAACTTTCCCTTGATCCCTCACAGGCCAAGCCCAGCCTGACTCACGGAAGCCATCAACAAATGCCAATAAAAGGAACTGAACTGTCAAATGCATTGAAGGAACAGAAGGTAAACTTTCCACTTTGACTCTCTACATTTTGGAGGGAAAGGCACATTCTTCTGAGGACCCCGCCTCCCCGAGTCCTGATTGGATTCCATGCTGCAGACTCCACTTCCCATTCTGGTCAGACAGATGTCCTACCCAGTAGGATTAACACTAGGAGATGACATGGAGTCTGGAATGAGTGCAACAACCATATATATACATATACACAACCATATATACATATATCTACATCATCTCCATTATCAAAAGACAGAGACCACACATTTGGTAGGATATCCTCTGAGCAACAGGTAAAAACAGTAGCAAAAACATTTGTTGCTCTGCAGAACTACTTGATGCATTATTACTGTAGGTCACTACAAATAGATCACTTAAGAATTGTTCAACTAGTTCCCAAAAGGGAGGAGGAGGGAGTTGGGATCTCTTTCAAAGCAAGAAAGGAAGGGAGGTGGCTTTAAAGTCCACACTGAATCAGGTTAAAAGCACATAACTTTATTCTTTAGTAGATATTGGGACCATGCTTTAAGAGCAGGGCAAAGCCTTCTTGCCTGAAAAAAAAACAAAGCCAATAAATAAATAAATAACGTAATTAATTAAAGTAACTCTTTTTCCCCCCTTTTGGAAAGGGAGGGACTTCAGAACCATCACGTGCCAAATGCCTCCTCCTCCTTGAAAAGCCCTCCAAGTCAGAAAAGCAAGCCTAAGAATAACGGCTTCTCTTAGGATGCTCAAAGTTCCTTGCAGCTGATTATTTTTCAGGAGGAGAATTAGACAAAAATAATACAAGTGGGAAATAAAGAGAATGACCTACTTTAGTGGGGGGGGGGGGAAGGAGCTCCGTGTGAGCGTTTTGATCTAATTGACGGTGTGGGGTTGCATGCCCAAATAAGGCGCTGTTGGTCGGGTCTGCGCGGGAAGAGGGCCTATCTTGAACTCGAGCGGGGAGAGGATAAAGCGAGGGCCCTGGAACTGAGCGGGCAGCGAACCCCGGCGCACTGGCCCGGCTGGTGTTCGGGGGAAGCGCCCTAGGAGATTCCTTCTGGCCACAAAACCAAGTATGATGGACAAGGACTGGCGGGGGCGCCTTCCCTTCCAGGGCCACTTGCTGGCATGTGCGAGGGACCGAGGGTCCTCTGAAAGGGCTGCCGGGGCTCAGCCCTGCGCCAGGCGCTGTACCAGGGGGATGTTAGGGAAAGGGTGACTTCCCGGGGGCGGGCGGGGGCGGGGGCCCGCTCCCCTCCTCTGGGCCTCCCTCCGGGCGCCTCCACGCGGTGGCGGGAGGTCTGCGAGCCCAGGGCATCCCGGTCACCGCGTCGGGCCTCGGCGGGACACAGGCCCCGGGCCCTTCCCCCCGCGCTGTCTCGGGGCCCCGCCGAGTGCCAGACCGCGGCTCCCGGCCCCGGGCCCCCGGCCCCCGGCCCCCGGCCCCCGGGGACGGCGTCGGTGCTTCTGTCTCGGTTCGGCGTCGGTTGCGGGTTGCGGGAGCCTCACCGAAAGCCTCCCTGTTTGCTCGCGCGCGCGCCGCTCCAGCTTCTCCTTTTCTTGGATTCTCGCCTGTCTCCTCCCACAGAGGAAAAAAAAAAAAAAAAGGTCACGTATGTTTGGAAAAATATGTAGGTCAGTGGAACATTTCCTGCACTGGTGCAAAAGGAGAGGAGGGCAGCGGGGGAGGGGAGGGGGAGGCCGCGCGGAGCTCCGAGGGCGCGCTCCCGGCCGCAGCCCCCTCCCCGCGCGCCGCTGCCGGGGGCGGTGGGCGCTCCGCCGAGCCTCTCCATCCTTGACCCATTTTCCCGGCCGGCTACGTTCTCCTTGGCGGCAGCGCGGATTATTCCTCCCCAGCAGGCGCTGCGGTGCCCCCCGAGCAGCGCTCTCCGGCTTCTCCCCAGCCCCAGGGGCCCGGCCGCGCCCGCTCCTGGGGCATCTCGGGGGTCGCAGCGCGGAGGCGCGCCTGTGCCGGGGCTCGCAGTCCGCGCGCAGACCTGCCCCGCCGGGCGGCGTGGAGGGCACGGCCGTCGTGTGCTCGCCCCCCCCCCCCCACGGGGCCGCGGGGTGGCAGCGGGCCCGGCGGGGGTCTGTCCTGGCCGCCCCCGGCGACAACTTGAACGGGACTTCGGCCGGCGGCCCCGCGCCCGCCCGCGCCCGCCCGCGGCCAGTTCCCCTCCAAGCACGCACACCCGCCGCCCGCCGCCCGACCCCGCGCCCCCCGCCGGGCCCCGACCCCGCGGCCCCGCGGCCCAGCAGAGGCGGCGGCCGCCCGCGCCGCCCAGGGGAGCTGGGGTCCGGGGCCGCAGCGCGCGAGTCCCAGGCCGGGTCGGGCCGAGGCCCGGCGTGCGCCCGGGAGAGACCCGGCAGCAGGAGCGGAGGGAAGGAGGAGGCGGCGAGGGAGGAGGAGGCGGCGGCGGGCGGGAGGCGGGAGGCGGGAGGAGGGCGGGGGAGGAGGAAGAGGCGGCGGCGGCTCTCCCCACCGGCTCTGCGTGCGGAAGAGTTTGCCGCGCGAGCAGCCGGCCTCCCGCAGGAGCCGAGGGACCCGCGCGCCGGCGGCCGGGCAGCAGCGGCCGCGCAGCTCCGAGACCCGCGGCCGCGGTGGCGGCGGCGGCGGCGGCGGCGGCAGCGAGAGCAGCGCCTCCCGCCGCCGCCCGGGAGGAGCTCGCCGCGCCCGCTCGCCGCCTCGGCTCCCAGCGGCGGCGGCGGCGGCGGCGGCGGCGGCGGCGGCGGCGGCGGGAGGCGCGTCTCCCCGGCCCAGTCCGCGCCCGGCCCCGCGGGGTCGCCCCGGCCAGCTCCGAGGTAAGGGGCCGCGCCCGGGGACGCGGGGGGCCCGCGGCGGGAGTCCGCGCGCGCGGGTTCGCGGGACCCGGTCACCTGCTGGCCGGCGCGGCGGACGCGCGGGGCCGCGGGGGGGGGGGGGGCTCAGGCGCGGGGCTGCGCGGCGCGGGGTCAGGGGCGCGGGATGCGGGTCCCCGCCCCCCCGGGGCCCGCCGCCCGGGACGCCGCAGCTGGCGGGACTGCAGGGGCGGCCGGGCTGGTGTCTCCGTGCGCGTCGCGCCGTAGGCAGCGGAGGACGAGGCACCCCGAACCTCAGCCTTTGGGGAGCTCAGAGGGTGCCGTCGGGGCGGCTAGAGGCCACGCCGAGGTAGCAGCCTGGAGGGCCGCCCGTGGCCTCCCCGAGCCGCAGCGCTCGCCCTGTCCAAGAGCGGGGAGCGGGGAAGCCCCGGAGGTGCGGCGTGCGCGCCCCGGGCCCGCGACCCCCACCCCCCGGGTCCCTGGGTCGGATTTGGCTCCGGGCCCGACCGGGAACCCAGTCTGCCCCCTGCACGTTTGGAGGGCGCGCAGCCCGGCTCCTCGCTTCGCCTGGCCGCCGCTCCCCAGCTTGGATGCCAGCGCGCTGTTTTGCCAGGAGGCGTGCCCCCTCCCCGGGGCCGCCCAGGGAGCCCGACCTTTGACCTTTCCGTGGAGCTGCGCGGGGTCGTGCACCAGGGGGAGCGGGGACAGGTGCCAGGGAGCTAAATTAAAAACCCCGCGCCTCTGCCTGCGGCTCCTTGACTGCTCGAGGTAAGAAAGTTTGTTTTCAGCCCTGTGATTCATAAATAATCAGTAACCAGCTTTGGAGATTAAGCAAGATGGAAACCTTAAAAATACACACACACTTCCAGAAAGTCTAAAAACTACCATGATTGTATCCGGGAGGCTTTAGTTCAAAAAGTTTAGAGCCCTGGGATTCAACAGGTGTTCAGAAGGGGTCCAAGAGGGGAGAGCTCTACGTGTTTGTCTTCAGTACCTGCTGCTTTGGTATAGTGCCCCAAATTCATTAAATTGGTTGGCCTGTTTCTTTACAGGTAAAATATTGAGTAGTTGTTAACGTAATCGGCAGAGAGGAACTGGTCATTTGTGATCATTTAGAAACCAAACCTTCTTTTCCTTAATAGGAGGGTTTTCCCTGTTTGGACTTTCCAGATAATTGGCTCAAAAGCAGTTCCTGGCAAGATGTAGCACTGTCCACGCCTCTGTCCTAAGACTAACTTAGTACCTGACCAGTGAATTGACCAACTGATTATGGCTTGCATGAAAGCAGAGCTGCCCTTCTTGGGTGGGAAGTGCCAGTTCAAAATTCAAGGGCAAGTACTAGGTCTTTCTGTCACAAAGATTTCCTTAAAGAGAAAGCTTAGCAAAAATAATCCCAAAATGTATTTTAAGATAACCCCCAAATAAATATAGCGTTTAAAGGTGTTATTCTGACTAGGGCCACTATTTTTTGCAAAAGCAGAAAATAAATTTTTTAAAATCTGTGTTACATTACACAGCTAAGCCAGGACCCATAGAAGTATTGGCATTTCTCAGCAGTCTTCTTAAACACTTAGTTAGAAATAAAGTGTGCAACATAAAGACATTCAATACTTGTCTTCCATCTCCCAGAGCTATGCGGGAGTGTGGCTTAGAAGAATTGTAATTGTGCTGCTTTTAGCCATTTTCGTCTTGGAAATCGATGCTTCTATTTATTTGCTGATCTGTCCCACTGTGTGCAACAGCAGAATTGGTTATATCCTTACTACTCCCCAGAGTGACTCCTGCGGAGGTGAGAGAAGGGACTTCATTCTGGAGGAAATAACGTTGTTAATAAAACGTTGCCCCCCAAAGAGTTAAACGTGCCAAGAAAAGAACCAAGTGTGGCTTTATTAATTAGTGTGATGAAAAAAATTCCCTGATATGATGAGAGTGTTCAGATGGTGACAAAGAATTCATCTCTGTGTAGGAAACAATTATTGTTTTTAAGCACATTTGGTTCTTTTAGGAGTTTGGGTCCTTTTTCAACTATTTCTGGCTGCCTAATAATGAAAATGATAAAAGTAATGAAAACGTTAAAAAAAAAAAAAAACAATGACCCACATCATGTGATGCATGCCATTATTAAGTTGAATTTATCGTATTTTTTAAACTATCTTAACTCTTGGTAGTCTTTATAGCTGGCTCTTCACCCTGCCACTTGTTTCAAGTCACAAATTAGTGATTTGTTTAGATTAAAATAACACTATATGCATATCTTTTTGATATCATCACCTGTATATGTTCATTTTTTTGAAGTCTTGCTTTTGAACCTTAAGAACCTGAAGAGCTAAAGTCCTTTTACTTAACTGTTATTACTGCTATGTATCTTGTCCTTCACTTGAAAAGTCAGTTTCTCCATTGTGATCGGGACACTGATTGTCCCATGCGGATCCCATGTAAGCAGTGACATCTCTTTCCCAAGAGAGGTCAAATTACAAGGTGTTGAAAATAGCCCAGTGACTCAGTATTCTTGGCTGCTTTACGCCGATGGATTAATTGGCTGCATCGTAGAAGCATCTAATTGAGTTTCACATTTAAATAGTGGAAATGATATTTGATGCATTATTTGCTTACACAAATGTTTCATTAGCATGTTCCTGATTATCATTCTATTTGTAGCAAAGATGGGAGGTCAGGGACTGCCACGTTCATATTCCCCACCTCATCTCAGCCCTGTGAGGCTTTGTTCATAATAGATGCTCAACAAAGAGTGTAGGAAGTGAGCTGAGTTGTCGATGAGAGTTATCCAGAGGTTAGAAATTCGTGAATGCTAATGGAGTACTTAACTATGAGTAACTCAAGTTTAAATCTGATGATGGTGAATAATACCTTACAGCACTAAGTAAGGACTTACTGAATGTGAACACTTATTAACAAGAATTTCTAAATGCAGGCATTAGCTAAGGCACTACTGTTGCTCGCTGAATTCTTGGACATTGGTGACCACTTGGCATTGTAAGCGAAGTCATCTTCTCGGCAAATTGCCTCCAAGATCACTTGAACTTCTATGGATCATAAAACAATGTGCATCTGATGATGCAGAATAGAAAGGAGAGAGCTTAGCTTCTATGCTGGTGTGAAAAAACGTGTATTAAAGAAGGTGAAGATGCCAAAGATTGTGTCTCAAACTTCACAGTGCATGTGATTTCCTGGGGACCTTCCTAAATGCACAGGCTTACTCAGCACATCTGGGTTGGGAGCCAATATTCTGCATTTCTCACAAGCTCCTGATGCTGTGAAATGCCAGCAAAGTTCTGGAATACACTTCATTCCGTTTAGCCTTTGTTTGCTGAGCACCTACTACATGATAGGCCCAGGTAATAGGAAAATAAAGAACATGGATCCTCTCTGCCCTTAAGGAGCGGACAAGATATGGAAGAGAGAGAGAGAGAGAGAGAGACTTTCTAGTCTGAAAATGAGTTCCTTGACCAGAGAAGGGCCCAGGAAAGGAGATTTTCTGGTAGGGCTTCCACATTACTGACCTTGACCTCTAGCTAGTCTCTTTTGAATGGAAAGCTTTGTGATTTTGCAGAATGTAAAATGTGGATATTGAAATCAGACAGACCCGGCGTAGCAACTGGCACCCTGCTCGGCTACTGTGTGACTTGGAGCAACTTTTTTAATCTCTTTGAGCCTCAGCGCCCTGGTCAGAAAAATAGTGGGAATGCTGCTTACCTGGTCAAGGTGGGAGGATTCCCAGTAAAGGACACATGTTAAGCTTAACAAAAGTGATTGTTTTTATTACTGTCGATGGGAAAGAGGGGGCTGGTAGGCAAGAGAAAGAAGAGGTTCCTAAAATATTTTTTCATGTAGCTCACCAAGTAGACACTCGATTTGGCTCACCAACAAACCCAAGGCGCACAGTAGAGAACCAGGCTGGGGCTGGAGGGTGAGCAGCTGCATAAGTTAATCAGATGCAAGACGGAATTATCCAGAGCATGCACATCTCCACCCTTCTCCTGCAGTGCCCTGGCTTCTGTTCAGCCATGGTGATAACCCTTCAAGCGGCATATTTACCTGAGGCTGTTCCTGGTGCTTAGCCTGTAGTTTCCACAGTTCAAAACCAACTGGTATTCGTGCAATCAGTCACTCCTTAAAAATATGGTTCAGAGGGAAGGGCAAGTACTTTCCTCTCTGAGAGGGGCCTTGGTGCATTCCGTGGCAAGGCACTTTTAAGGAAGGATTAAGCCATCAGTGAGTCCTTTCCAGGAGTTACCTGAAATTAGTGCTGGATGTCAGAAATCATCAGGCAGGCGTTTTATACTTGATGCTCTGAGATGATTGTTTCCTCTTGACATCTGGGGAAGGTGGCTATTCCATAGCAGTGGTCTCTATCGCTCTGATCTTCAGAAGGGTCATCTGGGTGACACAAAATACTCCAACATTGCTCTACTTTCATATATATATATGAAATATATATGAAATTCCATTTATTATTTGCAAAGGAGACTTTACTGCTACCATTCCTGCTCCGTGCCTCCCTGCCTAAAATAAACCTTGAAAACCAAGTTGTCAGGGAATGCCAATGGGCGTTTTATGTGCGGGGGAAAGAAAAGTAGAGGAAAGATTGGAGCCAAGGAAGCCCTTGGAGGGGTGGAGGGGTAACAAGGGAGAGAAAAGAGGGCAGCAAGCATCCAGAATAGAGGTCAGAGCAGTGGCAGGGCCAGAGGGTGCGAGGTGGGAGCCAGGGACCCAACTTTGTGGACTGCTGCCTTGTGGAAGGCCATAGAGGATTTTGTTCTTGGGTCTTTGAGGGTTAGCCAGACTTCCAGTAGGCACAAGCCTAAAGGAAGGCAAGTGACAGAGCTGAGAAGCCTCATTCTTCCCTCTTCTGAACCAAAAATGGCACTGCACAATTTCACAAAGGGTATTTGGGCCCCTTGAAAGTCAAACTATGGGAGAACAGGAGAATATATTTTAAACTATTATTTTTCTGTTACAAAAGTATATTTAATTATTGGAAAACATAGAACAAAATGAAGAACATAAAGATTACCTGCAAATCTCAAGGTGTATTTCCTTTTAGTCTTTTTTCTGTGCATTACATATCTGTTTAATGTTAGATCTAAAAAATCTCAAGTGCCTGGCTGGCTGTCAGTTAGGTGTCTGACTTCTGCTCAGGTCATGATCTCAGGGGATCTAGCCCCAAGTCTGACTCCTGCTCAGTGGGGAGTCTGCTCATCCCTCTCCCCCTTCCCAATACCTCTCCTTCCCCACCCCCAAAGCGAATGCTCACTGTCTCTCAAATAAAATATTTTAAAAATATGATCTTGTAAAAAAATATACATGATCTTGTAAATATTCAAATAATCTAGGCTATCTCTAGTAAAAAGATGCCCCTTGCAGCCTGTGCCCTGGTTGTGCCTGGCAGAAACCTGGTTTTGCTCCAGAGTCTACTGGGTTCCCACCTGTCTCGGGGCTAAATCCTGATTGGCCAAAGCTACCATGGCGGGCCAACTGTCCTCACCAGTGATGGCTCAGAGTGAGCATGTGGACTTCGTCCTGACCAATAAAGCATGATGGTGGGCCACTGGGAAGCTTCCCGGGCCCTTCAAATGAGGCAAGGTGGGGGAGGCAGCCTTCTTCTCCTGGTGGTGCAGTACCTGCACGTGGGCAGCGGTCAGCCCCCAGGGCAGGCGAGATTGGGTCCCAGCTGACCTGCCAAAGAATGTAAAGGTGAAGAATTGGCCCCCACAGTGCTCTTGACCTTCTGAATTAGGCAACAAGGAGTCTCTGCTTTGGGGTGTTTGGAAGATCCTGAAACTTTCCTGATCACTTAAAGCAGGTCAAGTTAGGTTTCTGTTAGTTGTAGCCAAAGGCATCCTAATTGACATACCCCATAGCTCTTGATGCTTCTCAGGAGATGAACCATCGGGGAGTAGTCTGCTAGTCATTTTCCCGTGCACTCACATATATACCCATATATGTAGAGTTTTTTTATAAACAGAACTTACTCCATGCATTTTACATGGGACTTTTTTGGGGTGTCATTTCTTACAGCCACTTTATTCTTTTTAAAGGCTACGTAGTCATACACAAATGTACAATTTATTTAACCCATTGTTAAACATTTATTGTGCTGTTTCCACTTCCTTCATATTATAGTCCATGTCTTAACTTCCTTGTTTATATATCTTCAGGTACAGACCAAGTTTTTCTAAGTCAAGCATGAGTAGGAGGAAATTCCTGAGTAAAGGGGCACACCTGTTGGTTGGGTAGATGTCACCAAATGGCGGACTCTGATCGCAGTCTCCATGCCCCTTCCCACCTGCCCACCCATGTCTGAACCAGCACCATACATTACCAGTCTCTTGAATCTCTTTTCTGTGTTTTCACATGCCTGATGTCATACCATTTATACTCTTCCATTCTGGTTGTGTTTGCCTTACTCTAAACATAGGCATTGCCCTGTGTCATTAAACATTCCATGTAAACATAATTTTAATGGCTACATGATAGTTCATGATCATTCCTGGAGTGTGGTTTGTGAGGACACAAGAGAGAATAATTGAAGTTGAGGCTCTCTGTGAAAACTGGGTAGACATCATCAACCTTGCAGTCATCTTGAAAGAGTCCTGAAAATGGTATTAGGAGACATACCCCTTCAGTGATCTATTTTCAGGAAAACTCTGAGGACATGGCCTTCCAAACCCTCTCATCCAGTCAGATGGCAGGCTGCCCCAAGCATTTCTAAGAAGCTTTACTCTTTCTGGGATCTGTAGGGTTTATACCTTGACAGACATTCAGTCTCTGAATACACAGGAATCACTTAAATATTTTGTGAGAGGTACCAGGATAGCTCAGTCAGTTAAGCGCCCGACTCTTAGTTTCAGCTCAGGTTGTGATTTCAGGGTCATGAGATCAAGCCCCGCATCAGGCTCCACACTTAGCACAGAATCTGCTTGAGATTCTCTCTCCCTCTTCCTCTGTCTATGCCCCTCTTGCTCATGCTCTCTCTTTCTAAAATAAACAAATCTTTAAAAAAAACAAATATTTTTTTCATTGCCTGACATATAGCTGAAATGTAAGTTTGTTGTAGTCTTTCTAATTTTCCAGGCCTGCCAGAGAAGACAGGAAAGCAAATGGGATACGTGAAACTCATAAAAGATCTTCATCACATTTTTTTTTCTCCTTAATTCAGAGAAGAAAATCTAACGTCTCTAAGAAGTTCTCCGGGAATGGGATAATTCCATTTCCAGTCTGGGGCCTGATCATTAGTCCTCTCTGTGGGCCTGTAGTCCTTTTGGGGTAGTTTCACTAATAGCCCATCGCAGTGAGATTCAGATCTGTTGTCAGTGGATAGAAAAGTCCAGTATTTTTTTTGATTTCAGAGTGATATAGCTTCACTTTTCCCCTGTTCTGTTGTGCAAAGTTAAGAGCTCTTTAGAAATAGCACGATAGGTATACATATGGCAGTGTGATGCTCAGCCTGCCTGTTGACAGCCGTGGGGGGTGGCTGGAGAAGTGTTTCTGAGGAGGTGGGTGGAGGACAGGGAGGAGCCCATCCAAATTGCGCCTTTGCCACATCAACACTTTCCTTTGTGCCGTCTATGAAAGACGCAGCCTGCAGTGCAGTTGTTGCCAAAGATGCCTGTTTTCTGAAGATCATGACCTAATGAAACTGAGAATTGTAAAACCCCGTTTTGGTGTGTGCTGGGGCCTGGAGTGGGGGCAGGCGTGTCATATGGAACGTTACTGAGAACGGGACCACCTCAAGATCCAGAACAGAGATCACTGCTGAGCTCACCAAGGCTTTCGTGGTCAGGGAGGATTTGATTTTTCTGGCTTCTCCTCCCTTCCCCTTCACAGCGATTGTCGGAGGGAGAGATGCCTGCACAGCAGATTTGCATGGCAGTTTTGAAGAGGTTTTATGATCTCTCAAGTTAGAGAACTTGTTTCTATTTCCAATCCTGTGTAGCCCTTGGCTGATGATCATCTCTTGGATTTATGGCTCAGGACAAACGGGTTTCATTTGAGGTAAGAAAGCTGCTTGTTTGGGAGCTGCTTCTGGGACTTTCCCACACGCTTACACTCTCGGCCTCTGACTCGCAGCTCCCTATCCTGAGTGGCCAGGTGGCTGCAGTCCACCTGGTCCTGGGATGACAGGAGCACTTGTCACACTTGTCGCAGAAGTGCTTCTGGAATTGATGGCTCACTCCCACACATGAGGTCTACCAACCAGAGGAGCTGGAGCTCGGTGTCTGCGGGTGGCAGGGAGAGACACAGCTCATAAAAAACCCTCCACCCGTAGACTTTTCTTCTTTACTTTCATCGCCACCACTTTTGGAGAGGTGTCTGGGGAAGCACAGAACCCCTTGATTTAGAGTTCTACGGGGCCTTGATGAACACAGCCCTCTCCCTTACTTTATACATCCCATTCTTCCACCTTCTTTGCTGTCATTAACCACCACCCCTGCCAAGCGAGCCGACTCTTAGCTCCTGGCACCCTGCGTCCCCCACTTGATCTCGAGTGAGCCATGGGGTATGCCTTGACAGGGCCCCAGCTGCCACTCTGTGTCGGTCCGGTCTTGGACATGGACACCAGAATCTCTGCCCTTGTTCACGTGTGTGTGTCACTCTCACAGCGAAGCCCAGGCTCAGGCTGTGTCCGTGAGCGCCCCTGTATCCCTGGCACCCCGGGGGGGCAGGTGCATAAGTGTGCAAAACCTGCTGTGGAAGGGATGATGCAGGAACCTGTACCTGCTCCCTGCTGCCACACAACAGATGTGACCCCCTCAACAGTGTCTAAGGAAACATGACAGCGCCCAGCTCCCTCCTCAGGGCCTCAGAGCAACGTGTGTCTGCCTCCCCACCTGAGGACTGCTCCTCAGTGATCTTGGCCTCCGAGTTCTTTAGAAACCTGCTCCAGACACTCACCTGGGAGGTTTCCTGGCACTTGCTCCTCCTCAGCCAGGGCCTGCTGTGGTGGCCACACAACTCTGGGGGTGCCATTCATTCCCCCCCCAATCCATGTGCTGTGAAAGCAGCCAAGCTCGGCAGCCAGGTGCCTGGCTCTACTTTGTGCCACATGCGTTTGGATTCAGGCTGTTTGGTGTATGTGGAGTTATGCAGCAGGGAGAGTCACAGACTCTTCCAACTGTCCGGTGGGTTTCTTCTCTCTTTTATCTCCCGGGGACCGGGCGAGTGGCATTCTCTAAGCACACAATGGGACTGTTGTAGCTAACCCGCTCCGGAGACCTGCGGTGGCCCCTTACTGGCAAAGACCCGGGAAATAGTGGGGGTGCCTAACGAAAGAGAGAACATGCTTAAATTTTTAAAAGAAGAACGGTTCCTTTTGTGTTCCCAGTTTCTGTGAAGTTGTGCTGTGTTTGCAGGAGTTAGCTGCTCCGCACGGGCAGCCGTTTAACCCCCTGCACAAGATCTCCTGTTTCTGCCTTGCCGTGTGTCTAAGTATGTTGCTCTGTTAGGCCGCGGAGTCTCATTTCTCGGTTTGTGCTGCTGGGGCTGGTATCATTAGGATGAACTTACTTGGGGCTATGTTTGTGTTTTCTAGCAGCTTGGGTTTGGCGGCTCTTGTGTATATTGGAGCCTGTTTATATGAGATAGCTGTAAAAACACTCAGCCGCTTCCTCCGGTAGGGCAGCGTTGACCTATGACCTGACTTTAAATCATAGTATGTGATGTGCCAACAAGCATTTTAAATGGTTTGATGAAGACAGCTTGTGGCCTGTAGCAGGAAGCCCTGGCACCCTGACATGGTCGCCATGGCCAAGTGACCTTGGCAAGTCACAGACACCCCAAAACTGAGTCTCTTCAACCATAAAAGAGAGGTATTAATACTAAGCAGTGAAAATTGAGAGGAAAGACTGTCCCTTACAATGAAAAGTACTGCCACTATTTTTATCACTCACTGCTGGGACTAGCTCATCCTCAGACTCCCCACACAGCCACCATTTCCACCAGTAAATGCCAGCCTCAAGGTGATTTCTTTTTGAATGAAGTACCCGCTTTTTTTCTGACAAAGCGCATGCTAGCAATTAAAGACACAATATATCCCAGCATTCTCTTGAAAGCTAACATCATGGGAAAAAGTGAAATACTCAAGCTATAGAAGCCAAACCCTTACAATGTCTTGGCTGATGCTTGGGGTTGCACACTTTGCTTTCAAAAGCTTTTGCCATTTACGGGAACAAAGTAGCCTGATAACCTTTTGTGTCTGAAAATTCAATCTAAATCTAATAGACTCTGGTTATTCCCATGGATTCTGAAATTTTATGGGATGTATGGGGCGTCTCACTGTGATAAGTGTGACATGTGCTATTTCTTACGACCTCTCATTTTTTCTAAAGAGGGTTGGCCTACGGAATTAGGGCTCAGCTCTGACCACCCTGGAAGGATCCTGTCACTTTGCTCCTACATCACAGTCCCCTAAGGAGCAAGAAACACCTGACTTTCAGTGGAAATAGGAGTTTATTCTTTGAATTGCACATACACACACACACACACACACATACCCTGATTCTGGTTAATAAGTTGCTTTTGCGATAGAAGGAAAGGACATGCAATGGACTGTATATTTGTGTCCTCTTAAAAATCATATGTTGAAACCCTAATCCCAATGTGATGGTATTAGGAGTTTGGGCCTTTGGGAGGTGATTAGGTCATGAGGGTGGAGTCCTCATGAATGGGAGTCGTGTCCTTACAGGAAGAGGTTGGAGAGCTAGCTAGCCCTGTCTCTGCCGTGTGAGGACACAAGAGGAGGCCCCCATCTGCAACCAGGAGGAAGATCCTCACCAGGACAGTGCTGGCACCCTGTTCTTGGACTTCCAGCCTCCAGAACCGGGGGAAATAAATGTGTTGTTGAAGCCACTCGGTCTGTGGTAATTTGTTACAGTAGCCAGAACAGACAAAGATGGGACCTCAGTGATCACCCGGGACGGCATGGCTCATGTTTTCCAAATGAAAATGAGAGGTTCTGAGAGCCAAGGGGCCTCTCCCCGCTCCCAGAACCCGCAGGTCCTGCAGCCAGGCAGGACTGGGGCCCATTCCCGAAGGTTCAGGGCTTTTCTTTCTCTACTGAGACCTGAGCATGTTGCCTCTCAGACTGCAATCCAGCCACTCTGCAAGAATGAGGCTCCCCCTGGCCTCAGCCAGTGCACTCACCACCCAGAAATCCTGGGAGGGAACACTGTGGTCCAAACGGCCAGCTACCCCCACGCACACGCCATTGTCTTATCTTGCTGCGTGTGCTGCTCAGCTGCTCTTGGACATGAGCACAATAAGATAAGGAAGCCAGCGCCCAGGGGCAGCCAGGAACAGGGAGAAACAAGCACAAGGCTGGACACAGACTGTCCACTTTCACTTCTGGAACCCACTCACTCTTGTAGGCACTGACACCCGACTTTCAGATAAACAGAATGAAAGCACAGAACTCACTCGTGTGTGATGAAGAATGAAATGCCTGCGTATTTGAACAGCTTCTGTGGGGCTTCTCATGCGTGGGGGCAGAGGCCACAGTGGGACTTCCCCACACATCTGTTGTCCTCTAGCTTTGTCACTGCCATCACTCCTTGGCCATCCCGTTGTCATTTTTCCATAATAAATTAGGGCACAGGAAACATCTTTAGGTCTAGGGGTCAAGGAGGGGCTGCACTCACCTGGCACTGTCAGGCACCTTAGCTCATTTGATTCGACAGCAACCTCCGGAGGGAGCATTTTGGTTCCCATTTTACGTACAAGATACCAAGGCTCAGAGACGTTAAGGGACATGCATGGGGACACTCCGAGCAAGAACTTGATGAATGTAGCCCTTTAAAGAAGGACCAAAAATAGAACAGCTAGTTTTTGTTTACTTTTTCTGAAACGCCGCTTCCAAGAAGATAGGATGTGTATAAAGCAGAGTGAGCATCTGAACATGACTTCTGTAGCTTCTGCGCCGTCTCGAGCCGGGGTTACTGTGCGGGGCCTGGGTTCGTGCTGGGGTGAGAAAGCGGCCCCGATTTGGTGTCTGTTTTTAACGCAGCCCTCAGGAGGAGGAGGCTGCGTGTCAAAGGCCGCAAGAGAGGCAAGCTGGCAGGAAAATCATTTTTAGGGCAAAATCATTATTCTGTTCCTTGCCGTCTTTTAGTAGCTAACCTGCTTTTCAAAATTATTTCTTTAGCTGTAATAAGGACTGTTAAATCAGGACACTCCTTACGTCTCTCCTCATTTTCTCTATAGTCAGATATATCTTTCTTCAGCTGAGAGCACCAGAGAAGTCAGCGAGGGGGGGTGCGGGGGTGGGGGAGGTGGGCGCCATGTAGCACCACACTTGTGAAATATCGGTTCACCTGAGTGTCGTCAGCCCCTGAGACCTACAAAACCAGCAGCTGACTAGTTTCTGGAGAAGCCTCCCAGAAGTCAGCCGGGTTCACCTGAAGTGTGTTGTCCCACCTCCTTCCCCTCCACACACAAGTGCAAACGTCAGCACTCAGTATACATCAAGGAAAACACGTGCAGGCAAGGTCTTGAAGAGTTTTGAATCACGGGGTTTGACTCCTGGGGAGGTGTGTGCCAAGTGGCCCCCCTCCCTCCACCAGCTTGGGACCTCTGTGGGCCGAGCTGCTGGGCTGTCTTGGGGGTGAAGCCTCGAGGGGCCCTGTTAGATCACTTGTGTCTTTGTCCCGCTGCTCCCACCTCTGATGGAAACAGAAGCAGAACCCCAAATGAACATCAGCAAGACGATGTGATCTGCCCGGTGGCTGGCAGACACAGGCACACACACACACACACACACACACACACACGAAATCAGATTTGTTCTAGCACATGGCTCAGGTTGGTACCACACCCACACCAAAGAGGTAGGATTAGCCATCCAGCACCTTCTCAGAATGAGTGTTACACTGACCCAATACATCTTTTTTTTTTTTTTTCTGTAGAATCCTTGAATAATGCCTCTCTTAATTATTCTGGGCTGCATATTGTTTCAAAGAGTTCTAAACATGAACTGATTTCAGGACAGTTTTCCAGCTATGGCGACTTATATTTGTGCCTTGGACGACGATGATGAGGGATGATGGGGTTGGGATTGCTCGTTTTTTTGTGGCCGACCATGAATTTCTATGGGCAGGAATTAACTATGATTCAAGGGGCACTTGAATTCTGATTATGCAGATAGGCTGTCCCGGGTTAATTCCCGTCTTGTTCCGGTCCACACACCGCAGAATGAGCATGTTTTCCTGGTTCTTCAGGCTTGCATTTTGCTCCTAGCATGAAAGCGTGCCCCCAGGCTACAGGAGTAGTGCCAGGGTTTGGGAGGAATGGTACTGCCCAACTTTCTCAGATGGGGAGAAGTGTGGTTGGAAATATGGAAGAACTTTGGAAAGAATATGAGGGGAGGTCTATAAATCATGAAATGTGGTGCTCCTCTTAGTTCTGGGGCAGATTTTTCAGGAGCCAGAATTAAAACCAACAGTTCCTTTGAGGACCTTAGTGCAGTTTGATTGGTGGTGCCATTTGTATTGCTAATTCTAATAAATTATGATGCTCGCAGATACCAGAGTCATTCAGCTAGTCCCTATCCTTCCAGAACTTATTACTGTTCAGGGCAAACCTCATATCCCAAGATTTTTTCTAATCAACATAGAAGCCTGAATTAACTTGAATTCAGGCAGAGTAGATCATTGATTCTGATAGCTTGGGCCCATAGTGGATCTATTTTATATTCTGTCTAAAAGGCTGTCAAATGCCATATTTTACCAAAGTCCTGTTCTTTTTATTATACCTAACTACGGATTGCCATTCTTAAGATAAAAAATTTACATTTTCCTTTTGCAGTTTCCTCTTTTGATAACTATCAAGAAACTTCTGGGGAATATTTGGGGTTAGCTTCCAATCTGATTAAAGACAGATCCTCAGCTTTGATTCTTAGGCCGAGTCTCCCCAGGATGTGTCCCCCGGAGGAGAGTCAATGCTGTGGAGCTGGAAGAGAGCTCAGAGGTCAGGCCACCAGAGCCATCATTTCACAGAAGAGGAAACTGAGGCTTGCTGGAGGCAGAGCTGGGCACAGAAACATGTCTTCAGCCTCCCGGCACGAGGTCATCATACACCCTTCCCCATGCCTCCCCTTACCTGTCTTTTGATGTAGGTGCTGATCATTTTACAAACAGGAGCAGGACTGTAGTTGTGAATTAAAGGACAAACACTGTGTATTTCAAGTCCCCAGATGGCCACCATTGGCTTAGCTTATTTTTATGATTCCCATAAGGTGGAACAATAAACATTGAAAATTTGCTTTTCCTGATCATATGCACTGATTTCACTTCTTTTCCTTGAAGATGAATTTGCATAGTCAGTGGGTTGAGATGGAGAGACCAGTGGCACCAGGACCGAGGGACCCCTGGTCTAGCCCCTTTCAGCCATGACAAAGTACCTGACCTCTCTGCGTCCCCTAGGAAATTGAGAATACAAGACCCGCCTTCCAAAAGGCATTTGTGTTATGATCAAATGAGATAATTGAGGGTGAACATATTCTGAAAACTATTAGTGCCTATAAGAAGTGCAAGGGGACAAGTGACAAATGACAGTCTGATTCCATTGTAGTTTTAAAAATGGATAAATGAAAGGACTGATCTGTCAAATCGGGGGCCTGGAGTTCGGCTCCTGCTCTACTCCTTCCCAACTGTGGAGCTTAGGAAAGTTGCTGAAACCTGGGGCTTCCCCATCCTCCGCTGTCAGCCAGGGGTCTGGTCATGCCTGCTTCGTGCTGCTGCCCTGAGAATTCACCAACAGTGCACGCAAAGCCCCTAAGATTGTGCCTGATACTCGGTAAGCAAGCAGGGTCTGTTCCTTATCATGGTTAGGTTTTCTTCCATGAACGTTTATATTCCTGCCAATTATACCCAACCAAGAAAATTGTGGAGAAAGTGTTAAAAGTTAAGAGAAGGAAAGCAAATACATCCCTGGGTGGCTGGGATGGTGCTGTGGGGCTGCGTAGGGGGATGGCCAGCACCAGTGACCAGCTGCTACGTCCATTGATTGAAGGTTAGAACGTTCCATAGCCAGACTGATCCTGCAGAAACACAGACACACACACATACACACAGTTAAGCCCCAGATGCCAGGGAGACTGGAGTGCCCTCTGCTTAGGTCTGTACTGTACAAAGGGAGAAAGCCTAGGCCTTGGACACCTGTCTAAGTTGTAAAAACCCAGACACATGGGACTCTCTGACTCTTGGAGCAATTTTACGTTCAAAAAGATCAAGGTTAGAAGCCAGGGTCCTTTCCATCCCATCTCCAAGGAGCAAAAGTCGCTCTTCCTCCTTTCTGGATGAAGAGAGAGAGATACAGCTACTCCTGTCCTGTGCATAAGCAGAGAAAATCCTTTGTTTTCCATCCCTCATCTTCGAGGTGTAGGCAGCACTCATGTAGAAAGTCCCCATAGGCTCTCATCACCTTGCCCCAGGTCTGGGTGTGGGGGCCAATGGGGCAGCGTCACTGGCTGTTGGTCTGGTGTGAGTGCCAGTAACAGAGCTGCCTCGTGTTTTTGCAGCATTCACATGCGTAAAGTACATAACCGTGCAAGCAGGCAACATCCAGACCCTGCATGGTTTGACAAACTGGCCATGTAGCTGAGCACATCATGGTGCCCAGAGAAACCCATGTC
This sequence comes from Vulpes vulpes, assembly GCF_048418805.1. Taxonomy (NCBI): domain Eukaryota; kingdom Metazoa; phylum Chordata; class Mammalia; order Carnivora; family Canidae; genus Vulpes; species Vulpes vulpes. The sequence continues at coordinate 70,464,848 of NC_132795.1, read as the reverse complement.
CCATCTCTGTGACAGGGAACAAGGGAGCAAGGTTGACGACACAGCCCATGAGGGACATTGGCAGGACCAGGAAGCTCCAGGCAGCCTTATCCAGTGCTCCTTCTTTTAGCAAAGACCCCCCAAACATGAATAAACAGCTAATTTTTACAAATTGTAGCTGGAAAAAAAACAAACAAACAAATTGTAGCTGGATCCTTTTACAGAAGCGTACACTCCTAATGAAAGGACTCTGTCCCAAGCTGTTCCTGAAAGAAATGGAGAATGTTGGCGTCTCCTGGCATTTCCGCTTCTGATCAGCCTCATCTGAGAATTTAATCCATTTTCTGATCAAAGTCCAAAGTCTCTGTTTTGCTTGAGCTTTAATCATTGGCTGTAAAGACTCCCTGCTATTGCACACACATATTAAAATCAGGTTACAGCCAAACAGTGATTTGGTTCTGAGGGCTGGGGGGTTGGGTAAGGAATACACATCTGAATCGGCAATGGGTACTCCCAGGTCTCAGGTAAAAGTTAACAATGTTTTCAGCATATTGGGAATATTTTATCCTATATGCTGAATTTTCTGTAGGCTGAATGCTATATGTGAATTGTTGAAATGGCCCTGACCTGTGTTTTCTGTTATTTTTTTTTAACACTTAAGCAAAAGAAGAAAAATAATTTAAATTCAGATGCTTTCCAAACTCCAGTATGAACTTTCACTTCTTTTTGATTAAAAAAAAAAAAGTTTCCATTTCCTTTAAGGAAGTAGATGATATTTGTGAGGCTGACTGAAGGATCTATCTCTTTATAAGGGAAGTCAGTGAGGTTTTGAAAAGGACTTATGTATGAAGGAAGCCTGCTCAGGACTTCACCTGTAAGTGAATTGTTCAGAGGGATTAAAAGATGAGAAGATGCTGGGTGACATCCCATACTAGAACTAAGGAATTCCAGGCCCTGTGTGCCCCCTGTGCCCCCCACACCCCCAGGTGCCGGATGCCACTGAGGGCCGGATGCCAGGGGAGGGAGCTGGTGCTTAGAGGGGCCGCAAGGCCTTTTGCCTGGGATGTTTGGGACTCAGGAGCTCAGAGCAGCCACCATTTGGATGATTCTCCTTAACCATGTATTTCATACTCAGAGCACCAATTTTCAGAAAATGAGAAGGATACATAAACATAAGGATACATACATAAGGATACATAAACTCTACCGAAAAGTTCACGTTTCTTTTCTCCCAGCCACGCAGAGGAGCCTGTGATTATGAAGTGATTTCCACATAATTCCCCTTTGGCTCTACAAGTGTAGAAGGTGTAGGGTATAAGGCTGACATGCATGGGCTGAGGGTGCCTTTTGAAACAATCCTTAATAACATATTGCCTCTCCATTGAGCTGTTAGATTGATGAGTATAGGGGAACTTTCGGCTGTTCCAGATCCAGATCAGTGAGTATTCACTATTGATGCTGTCCAGGCAAGTCATGTATGCTAATTGAAAGTAAGAAGAATGCTTTGTAATTGTAAATGCACAATGTAATTGTGCACATTGGTCTTGTGTAGGTCTACCTTTTCCCAGAGCAGTGGTTGATTCTTTCAACAAAGATAATTTTCTAAAGATTTTATTTATTTATTCGAGAGAGAGAGAGAGAGAGAGAGCAGAGACACAGGCAGAGGGAGAAGCAGGCTCCATGCAGGAAGCCTGATGTGGGACTCAATCCCGGGACCCCAGAATCATGCCCTGGGCCAAAGGCAGATGCTCAACCACTGGGCCACCCAGGTGTCCCCAAAGGTAATTTTCTTCAGACCACTCTAGCTCAGGAAGGAGATAGAGGCAAGGATGAGGAAGGCATGAGCAACACAGGACTGTGGAAATAAATGAAGGCCAGCCAGAAGAGAACCAGTAAAGGCTATTTATGCAGAGCTGACTGTAACGAGGGAGTCGGCCATCATCTCTTGCGTTTTGGTGGAGGCTCAGAGGCAAGCAGAGGAGAGGTGAAGCTGTACAGTGGAAGGGGGGAGGCCCCCAGTGTGCCCTAATTGGAGACTGTCAGCATGGGGAAGTTGGAGGTGAGCTCAAGAATGAGGAGCATCTGTGATCGGTTAAGGGCATATGCTCAGCTTTCTCTAGTAGTTCCTAAGTTAGTAGTGGGGGGGTGTTGGAAATTCGGGACGTTATCCATTTTTACTCAAGTTCTGGCCATTTGGGGCTGATTGTTACCAAGGTTGTTGGTTGGCATTTTGGATTCTTGCCAGTGGTGGTGGCCTGACGTCCTGCAGGCATGAGATAGCAGGCTGGCTTCCTGGGCTGGTTACTGTAGATAGCACTTGGCTTCCCGGCCAGGTTGCAGTCAGAGTTCTGTTTCTGCATATTCTCTGGCCACTGCTTGTTTGTACATTTAGTGTCTCAGTACCAACATAGCGCTGGCCGAGAATAAACAACAGACTCAGCACCTGTCAGCCTGGGAGCTACTCAGGCTGTGTTGCTCCCCATCAGGTGGCGGGCATTGAGAGTGCTCCGGTGGTCGCTGGCAGGGCCCACCCTGCCACCGTCCGTTTTCAGCTGCGCACTTGGTCATGAGGCGCACAGGCACTGCAGCATTTGGGTGCAGAGAGCTCCTGATGCCTTCCTCCAACTTGGCACATTAGCACTTGTTCACATTAGTGAACTCCTGGTCTGAGGGGCATACTGTTTTATTGGGCAGGGAAGCCCATCCTGGGTTTTAGTCCCATTTTTGGTAGTGACTGGCTGTCTTCATCGCCCAAGGGCTTCCTGACAGTGGAAGGTTCTCATCCGTCTCATGTCGCCCCTGCTCCCTGCCTTGACATGGCAGAGGGTTTCCTGGCCAGGAATGGAAGATTTCCCAATTGCTCTGAAATTTCTGTGGTAATGTCCTTCTTCAGTCATTTTCTTGACACCCACCGGAAGTTTGATGTCACAGCCTCCCTGCCCCGGGCACTGTGTCTGGCATGAGGCAGTGTTTGTGGCAGCCTGGTGCCCATCACTGTGGTCCTGGCAGCCCCCTGGGGGTTCTTCTGAAGGTGGTCCCCACCCCCGCCATGCCCTAGTTTATTATTTATGTGTCTATTGTGCGTTTAACATCATTGATAGTCAGAGGAGACACTGGAATCTTTTATTTTTCTAGAATTCAAGAAAAAAGTTTTCAGAGTTTAAACATTAAGTTTTACACAAAACGTGTCTAAAGTATCTAAGTTTATAAATAAACTCTAAAAATATTATGTAGGGTTTTGAAAGACATCTGCAAGTTTTGAAGAGGGGATGGTTTTAAACAGGCATTTCTTCTCTTGCCTTTGTGTGTGTTTGCACTTTTAAATTAAATGACATCCTCTGAGTGTAGGAGTTAAGTCAAAGCTGTCAAGATTTTTTTTCCATCCTAATAACAACCCTTGTGCCATTGACTACCAAGAATAACAATGAGCCTTTTTTTAAGCTAAAAAAGAGTATTTATTTTCGTCACTGAAAGAACAATTATTCGTGTCCTTAAGTTTTTTAAGGTATTTTTATGAATTCTAAGAATAAGCCAGTTTGAAGTTCAACCACACAAAATAAAAATGCCTCATTACTGAGCTTTCCACCTGAAGTATTTAGGTTGGTGGGTCTTGGCCTTTCAATAATAACAGATAATATTTAGTGATGACTTTTGTGTGTCTTATGCTGTTGGAAATGCAATAACTATATTAACCCATTTACTTGTCACATTATCCTCACTTTATAGCTTGCACACTGAGGCCTAAAAAGTTTTAACCCCTTGCTCAAGGCCGCACAGCCATGATTTGGACCTGGATCATCAGATAGCCACCTTTGGCCTATATTGACTCTAGAAGGTTCCACTTGCATACTGGTTGAGGCATTCAGTTTCTCTCTTATTTCCTCCTAAAACAAATGCTTGGAAAGAATGAGAAACATTTACTATATGTTTTTATCTCAGAACCCTTCAGGCTTCTGGAGTATAACATACAATGATGATCATAAGGCTCTTCCCCAGACTGTGGCCTAAGCTGTTGCGGATAAGGCCAGCCACTGCTGCTGATCTGCTCTGCATAGTGCTAACTCGAGAAAAGACAAGAGGAAAAATAGGAGGAGGATGGTGGTAAAAGTAATTTATGATTATCTTCTGATCTTGTTTTTGTTTTTTTTTTAATCTTTTGGTTAAATCTGTTTTTAGCAGACTTACTTTTTTTTTTATTGCAGTAAAATATTTAACACCGCTGAGCTGTCCACTTAAAGATGGTTAAAATGGTCAGGTTTATGTTATATGAATTTTACCGATCAATTGATAGGAAGAAAAAAAATTTATTTATTTATTTATTTATTTATTTATTTATTTTTAAGATTTTATTTGTTTATTCATAGAGACACAGAGAGAAAGAGAGAGAGGTAGAGACAGAGACAGAGAGAGAAGCAGGCTCCATGCAGGGAGCCCAACATGGGACTCGATCCCGGGTCTCCAGGATCACACCCCGGGCTGCAGGCAGCGCTAAACTGCTGCACCACCAAGGCTGCCCGAAAAAAATTTTTAAATCCAAGGAGCTGATGGGCAACTCCACAGCAAGGCATGAGGCCCATAGGATGCGCGGGTCTCGTTGGCAGGAACAGAGTGAGACTTTCCCTAAAGTGTTCACATTCTGCATTGATCTCACAAGGAATCAGAAGGCCTCAGCAGGATATGAAGACCTTCAGAAAGAAGCCAAGAATAGTGTGGAAGTGCCTCCTTTTGGTGCAAGTAGTGGCTGATTTCGTGACTTCAAGGACCACTTTGGTTCCTGCTGTGTTTGGGGAGTGACAACTGTAGATGAAAACGCTGTGAGGATAGGCCCTCCTGTGCTGGAGAGGAGAAAACATAGGATTGATGAAGAAGGGGGTCCCTGATGCATATTTTTAAGTTTGATGGCTCTAGTCTCTTTTAGAAGTGAGTGTCCTCAAGGACTTCTCTCTGCAAGGAGGAAGCACAAGCCCAGAGAAAAAGTTGCACAGCACTGAGAGCTGAGATGCATGACTAGGCCCAGGAAGATTTAGCCGGGTTCATGTTTTTAGGAGGATTATCATGGATTTTGCAAGAATCCTGGTGACAAAGTCCTGTGGGTTCTTGGATCCCAATTTTTTTTTCCCACAAGCCCTTTTTTTTAGGGCTGTAGTTTTTAAGGATATTCTAATGTTCTAGAAGAAATACCTGCATCAAGGGGTGCCTGAGTGGCTCATTTGATTAAGCATCTGCCTTCAGCTCAGGTCATGATTCCAAGGTCCTGGGATGGAGTCCTGCATCGGGCTCCCTGCTCAGTGGGAAGTCTGCTTCTCCCTCTCCTTTTGCCTGCAGCCCCTCCTGCTGCTGTGCATGCTCTAGTTTTCTCTCCCTCTCTTTCTCTCTCTCTCTCTCTCTCTCACTCACATAAATAAATAAAATATTTATAAAGAAGAAGAAGAAGAAGAAGAAGAAGAAGAAGAAGAAGAAGAAGAAGAAGAAAGAAATGCCTGCATCATGCTTAGGAGGTAATGCTCTGAAGAGTTCTTATAGCAACAGGGACGGGTCAATATCTGGATCAGAACTTGAGTTTTTGCCACTCTGGGCTCCAAGGGAACTCAAAACGGATTTAAAGAAGGAAGAGATGGACAGTCAAAAGGGAATTCGCAGAACCTCAAAAGCCCTGCACAATTTGGCATAGAGCTCAGCCAGACCACCATAACGTGGTCACCTCTGTGTCTAAAGCCTAGACTCTTTCTCAGAACCATCCTATTGAATGACAGGAAGAGACACATGTCATCACAGGTGGAAAAGTGATGCTTCTGCTTCCATGTGTGGGTGTTTAAGAGGTTACCTGCATGATCAGAAACTACGGAGCTGGAGATACCTAAAGAGGACATTTCTCTCTAGTCAGAATACACAGATCTAGAGCTGGAAATTATTTTAGATTTGACATTTACGTTGTCAAGAAACTTTCCCATATGTCCAACAAGACTTTCCGTTTAACTTCAGACTGGTAAAAATAGTTCTATTTGAGGGAAAAGCTCCTGTTGTTACTGTCTGTCCCGAACTGCCCTGACACTTGTTCTCTGCCTTGAGCTGCTTTGCCATGAGTCCCCAACCCCCTGGCATGGGGTCCAGCCCGTGTATGGCCAAGACACGTAAGTACACAGGGCCCACTGTGGCGTGTCACCTGACAGCGTTGTCTGCATTGCAGTCTCAGGAGCATGGGATTCTTGTATGTTTGAATCTAAGTGTAACCTGAGTTGAGAGACTCAGTGGAGAGAGGAAGGTAGTCTGTTTCCTTCTCCAAGTACTGTTCCTTGAGCAAGATGCACTTTTTCCAAACAATTCTAGAAGCATTTATTTTAGCCAATGTGGCAGCTCAGCTTAAGGCCAGCTCTCCTTCCTCTGGTTTAGATGGTAGTTGGGTATGGGAATGAAAGTGGTTAGGAGACCCTAAATAAACTAACACTTCCTTGCTTAATTATGACCACTTATCAATCCTGGAAAGGAAAGGATGGTGGCCAAGGGGAAAGGAGAAGGAACACAGTTGCCAGTGGAGACCAGGTAAGAATCCCAGCTCTGTTGCCCATTAGCTATAGGAATTTGGGCACCTGGTTTCATGACTCTTAGTTTCAGTTTGTTTCCTCACAGGGGATTGAAATTAAAATTGTTGAATTCTTTTTTTAAAAGACTTTATTTATTTATTTGAGAGAGAGCATGAGCAGGGGGGCAGAGGCAGAGGGAGAAGTAGACTTCCCACTGATCAGGGAGCCCAATGCAGGGCTCGATCCCAGGACCCTGGGATCATGACTTGGGCCAAAGGCAGACATTTAACCAACTGAGCCACCCAAATGCCCCTAAAATTGTTGAATCTTTAACTTTGCTGTAAAGCCACATTGTGGAAGTCTTCAGGTAGCAGAAGTTTTCTCAAAGCTAAAGTTGGTGACAGAGATTTTGAAAAGCTGGAGAGAGGTAGGAGGGAAGGAGAAGAGAGAACATGGCATAGATCTGCCCCCAAGGCCCCACTATCTGTAAGAATTTGATGTAAGCTAAAAGAGGCCCCAAAAGTTGCTGACAGAGGGAGACATTACACTGTAGTGTTGGGGAAGAGTTGTAGTGTATAGTGTAGTTAGCCATTTTGAAAAACAAAATCTAAAATTTTACATTTCACTTGATCCTAGAAAGCCAGCTCAAATTCCAGATAGATTTAACAGTGATTTCTTTTAAAGTAGAAAATAGAGAAAGAAACATTTGTGAAACTTTACTCTTAAGAATTTTCTGTAGAAGAACAAAAGTTGCAAAAGAAAACACTGACAGATTTGACGTAAACTTCTGTGCTTCATAAAAAGGCCATCAAAATGTAAAGACTCTCCACCTGGAGAGGATATTTGCTGAAAAGAATGAAATCTTCAATGTAAGGAGAACTCTAGAAATGGTCTTTATAACTAAGGCTCTAATCCAGAATTTCTCCAATTCTGGCCCAAGAATCACTTGCATCAGAATTAGTTAAAAAGGTAGATCCCCATCCTTCACTGAACATTTCCACCAATTCTTCAGCACACTGATGGCTGGGATCCATTGACCCACTCTGGCAGAGAGCATTCCTTCCTGTAAAGGTGCAAAAGAGAAATGACATACAGTTAGCAGGAAAAATGATTGGTCTCCTGAGAAGTTGAGGTGATGCAAATACACATGATGAAATAATTTTTCATTAATCAAGTTATCAAAAAAATCTTAAATGGTAACTCCTAGGGATGTGAAACGTGCTTTCCATGGCATTTATGGTGGTATGTATGAGGAAAGCCTTTTGTAGTAGATGTCAAGAGCCCTTGACATCTTCATTCTCAGAGCCCCATAATTCTACTTTCAGGAACTCTCCTATAGGAATAAGCCCAACTGCTAACCACAGTGTTTGTATTAGCAAAAAGTTGGAAACAGCAGTGTCTGAAATGCTTGATGTGGTCAAATAAACCCTGAGCAGCCACTGGCTGGAATAATCTATAGTTCTTAAAAGTGTTATTTCTAGAGACTACAGAGTAACACAGGAAAATGCATATAACATTGATTGAAAGAAGGGCCATGCAGAGTTGTATCCACAGCATGACTTCAACTACATATAACGCACTGTACTTAGGAAAGGGAACACAAAATGTAAGGGATGGTTGTCTTGGGTCATGAATCCATGGAAGATTTTAAAGGTTTTTATTTAAATTTTTTTTAACTTATCTGAGTCCTCCAGGTTTTTGAATGACTATTCTAATTTATATCGGGGAGGTGGGAACATACTCAAAAATGATCTTCAGTGAGGGAAAAGAAAAGAAAATGATGTCCTGCTGCAGGTAGGTTCTGGGGGAGGAGACTCAGGGAGTCCTGCATTATGTCCGGTGGTACTGGCTAGGTGGGTCTGGTTGTGCTCCCAATTTTGAAGAATTGGGCAGGGTGGATAATTTGCCTTGGGTTCCTCAGCAAGGAAGAATTTTTGGAAACCCTGGGAATGAGTACCCTGGCCATTTTGAGGCAAGAATTTTTCCCATGGGACTCTACCCAGCAGTCTTAAAGCAGGGCCTAATTTGACCAATGTTTGCAACTTCAGCTGACCTAGGGCGACCCATTTAGACCCACAAACCTGTCCTCTTGCTGGAATAAGGAAGAAGGGACAGTGTGATGGGACAGTTTGAAGAGGGCACCCAAACTGGTATGGTTGCAGAGAGATGGGAAAGGCTGCTCCCTACCTGAGGGCTCCGCACTCTTCTTGGCAGCCGAAGTAGGATAATGAGCAAAAGGCAGGAACAAATCTCTGTGGTCTGCACTCTCCAGAAGCGTCAGACCTGATGGGTTCGCATTAGTTTCCTGGCAAGGGAGTTAGTTAGTTAGTGGGTAAAAAAAAAAAAAAAAAAAAAAGAAAGAAAGAAAAAAAGAAACCACTAATGTCTCAATATGAATTTCACTCATTATTTTTCCATATCACTTAAAAGATTAAGCACACTGAAGCATTAATTAGCACGCTGAACTTCCTAAGAGGAGCAAGAATCATTTGAGCTGTGAATTTTAATTACCTATCTTGTAAACTCCTTCGAGGTAAAGAAGCCCTGTCTACTTCCCCACAGACTTTCAAGGGGACTCCTTCAGGTTTCATAAGACTACCCATTAGGACTACAGTGGGCATTCTCTCTCTCTCTCTCTCTCTCTCTCTCTCTCTCAAATAAATTTTTTTTAAAAAAAAGTGAGAAGGGGGATAGCATCTGGGTGACTCAGTCAGTTAAGCATCTGCTTTCTGCTCAGCTCATGATCCCAATGTCCTGGGATTGAGCCCCATATCAGGCTCCCTGTCCAGCCAGGAGCCTGCTTCTCCCTCTCCCCACTTGTGCTTTCTCTCACTAGCTCTCACTCTCTCTCAAATAAATAAATAAAATCTTAAAAAAAAAAAAAAAAGATGACAATGAGTACATTGTTGTGGGAATATACCAATCTACAGGCACCTGAAGGGACCGCTCTCAGTGTCTGTCTGGAACTTGCTCAGGTGAAACCAAGACCGAAGCTTGGGGCAGAATTGATTAAGTACTTCACTTAATGATGAATCTTCAGTTTTTGTTTTTTTAAAAAATTACATAGAATGTAAATTTAAGTTTACATTTATCAGCATTCTCTCAGTCCATCATTCTCTATGATGGGGTCTGGGATGGGTTCGGCTTTATTTACACAGTCTTCCAAGGGGGTGCTCAGCAGGGCCCTAGGTAGCCCTGTCCTAGGTAAACATGTGCACTGTCATGCTGGGAAGATCCGTGCAGATTCCACACATATGCAGAGGCCATGATTGTCATCTTGGCGTTTATGACCTCAGGCCTGGAACAGTGTCCTTTTGTGCTTGGTTGCTTCTAAAAGGTCAGTGCTTCAGAATAGGTCTTTCATACATTTCAGAAGGAGGCCAGGGAGACCCTGTAGTGCCAAGACAAACTCGTGGCACCATTCTGCTTCTCCAGGCAAGATGCATGAAAGGGGAAATGGAGTAAGACAGTAGACACATGGGGAGAACAAAAGGGGAACCACAGGCTCCAGCAGCAAGGTGGGGCAGCTCACCTTTCTGGCACACATCCGTCCCCCAGATGGTGGGGTGAGGGCAAAGATCTGAAAAGCTAGTGGTGACCTGAGGAGGGAGCAAAAGCTAACACAGCACAGAAGAAATTTAAAAGCTGCAAGCCCTGCCTTTTGGGGATGGCCAGTGGGCCCTCTGCGGCCTGGTAGGCCGTCTCGGAGACAGCCCTGAGGCATGTCATGGGAGAGCGTGGCAGTGGGCTAGGCTTGTGGCTTGGATGAAATCATGACTCTGTCTAACACAACTCAGATTAGCCTAAGCAAATCAGAGAACATACTGGGAGAATATTGAATAGATGCGGCATCCACGGAAGAGGGATCCACACCAGGGCCTCAGGGCTTGGGGCTAGGGTTTTCCTTTGCTGCATGGTCCCATCCTGAAATAAGCTCTCCCTGTGATGGGAAGAGCCCCCAGATCACACCCTGACACCCCGAGGGGAAAGAGAAAGCCTTTTTCCCTGGCCTCTCTAAAGCAGTCCTAGGGCAGGATTCTGACTGGCCTTAGTTGATCACTGCTGTCCTCTTGGGCTACTGCAGTGGCATGAGTAACGTTTGGGAGGCCAGAGTCACGTGCTCACGCTGGGAGTCAGGTGACAGGCACTATGAGTGACAGCCCTGTTAATGTGACAGGAACCCAGAGGAAAGAAGAATAGGCTAGAATAACTGAAGCCCACAAAGAGGTGCACTCCAGACCTACTGCTGCCTTGATGAAGCTCATTGTGAGGACGTTCACTGTCAGTGCTTCCAGGCCTGTGCCGATGGGGTATGGCCAGTGGCCGCCCGTGGCGGCCAAGAGCCTGAAACGTGTGGAGTCCAAAAGAGGTGTGCTGTAGCTGAACTTCAAGATGTAATAGAAAAAAAAAAAAGAATGTAAATTATCCTACGAATAATTTTTAAAACTGTATTACGTGTTGAAATGATCATATTTTGTATACATCCGTTTCGACCACATATATTGTCAAAATTACCTTTATCATTTTACCTTCTTTTTAAAGATTTTATTTATTTATTCATGAGAGACACACACACGGCGGGGGGCGGGGGGAGAGGGACAGAGACACAGGCAGAGGGAGAAGCAGGCTCCATGCAGGGAACCTGACGTGGGACTTGATCCCGGGTCTCCAGGATCATGCCTTGGGCTGAAGGCGGCGGTAAACCGTTGAACCACCCAGGCATCCCCATTTTACCTTTTTTAAAGTGCCTTCTAGACATTTAAAATTACATATGCAGCTCACATTTTATTTCTCTTGATGGTACAGTTGTAAACTGGGTTCGTATTTCTATCTTGGGGGTATTCACATAGCAAAATACCAGTTGATCCTTAAGTTTACTAAGCCAATGGATCATGTAGTTTTATTTTCCTTGAAACTGTCTCCTGAAACTTCATTGTGTGTTCCTTGTTTGAATGTAGGGGGACTTTAGGGAGTAAGTCATTATTTTCCCTTTGTGATTTTGAGACAGAAATCTAGTTCGTGGGTGCCTGGGTGATGGGCACAAAGGAGGGCACTCAATGGGCTGAGCACTGGGTCTTATATGTTGGCAAATTGAATTTAAATAAAAAAAAAAAAACTAGCTCATCTAAAAAGGCCCAGTCTTGGGGAGCCTGCGTGATTCAGTCAGTTAAGCATCTGACTCTTGGTTTCGGATCAGGTCATGATCTCATGGGTCATGATCTTAATGGTCAGGACATCCAACGGCATGAGCCCTATGTGGGGTTCTGTGGGGTTCCATGCTCTGCAGGGAGTCTACCTGAGATGCTCTCCCTCTGCTCCTCCCTCTACTCGCACATGTATGCATGCTCTCTCTTTCTTAAAATAATCTTAAAAAGAAAATTGCTAGCGTTCTGAGTTACTTTGTTTTAGCTTACAAATTATTTCTGTACCTCCTTTGTTGACTCACCAAGCAATCCAGATGTGAGAAAATGTTTCAGAGCTTAATCAAAGTGGGAGCTCTTTGCCCACCTATGGTCCCATGCTTACCTCCCTCCATCCTTCCATTCTTCCATCCCTCTATTCAACAAGTGGTTACAGCCTCTGGTATGTGCTATGCACTGGGCTGGGGGTTCCTGGGAATGAAGCAGTGAGCCAGCCAGGCTGTTCCCCAAACTGGTGGACCTGGCAGTCAGTAGCAGCAGCTTCCGCTTGCCTGAACATCTGGTGAATCTGTGGGTCTAAACCAATTTCCCCAAAAACTCTTGCAGGAAAAGCACAAGGCCTAGTATGGAGAGTCTGGGGATAGTTCAACTTGAATGGAGAAGGTGAGGACACCAGCAGGGTCCCCTCTCAAAGGGCTCTCTGAAAACCCCTGTTAAATCACCCTCCTCTTTCCAAACATGCTTTAGTTATTATGTCTTCCAGTAATACATTTTGATTAGCTGGATTACAGCTAAGATCCCTACTTAATCAAGCAAAATTAAGGAGCTTTTCCTGAAATTGACATATTGAGAGAAATACATCCAAAACCAAACCAAAAGAAAACAACAAACAACAACAACAAAAAATGGGTCCAGCTCTGTCTGGCTCCTCAGGAATGCTTTCTCTAGGTCAGGCATTAGGCTTCAGGTAAATCTCCCCATGACGTGCAAATACCCAGTAAAAATGAGGCAAGACTGGAAATTAGTTCATTTGGTTGGGTGATGAGAATGGTTTCATTAAGCTGTTGCCCACTTACATGAGCAAAAGCTCCCAATGCTGTCTGCCCTTAATGGAACTAAATTAGTGAAGACTTGAGGTGTAGGAGAAAACAAAGAAAGAAAACATTTCCCCTCTCTTCTCCTTCAAGACCATGTGAAATTGACTTTTTAAAACTCCATGTTTTTGAGAGGAAAAAATTAAAAATAATAATACTCAGCAGAATTGAAACCACTTAGCATGCTCTGAGTACAGCTCAGTGTGGTTCCTACTTGCTCAACAGCTAGGAAATCAGAAGCTACAAAGAGAAAATGTATACGTGTGGGGGGAGGGATGTTCAGAATCATAAATAATATGAATCAAAAGGAAGCCTCCGTGTGGTCAGGGGAGGACCGAGCCCTAAGGAGAGGGAGACATTCTGTCTGGCGGTTGGATGATTGAACCCTCCCCTTTTTGGTTTAGTTATAAATCATTAAAAATTTCAAAGTGGGCAGTAAGAAGATGCCTGGTTGCAGAGCAGAGCCAGTGCTGGAGAGTGATGGGGTGCATTGTTGCTGGACTTACGGTGACCTGGGTGGAAAGGACAGGGTCATTCCTGGAAGTCCCCTTGAGCTTCTGCTCATTGGAGACATTCGCTAAGCCTGACCGTGTACTAAGTGGCACAGACCTAGAGATGAAAAGCTCAGCCCGTCTTCCCAACAAACTGGCTGATGAGAGAGGCAGCCAGAGGGCCATCACTTGGTGTGACAGCTGCCCTGGGATGCGGCCAGTGGGCTTCCTGGCCTCATGCTTGCCAAGGTAGGACAGGCCAGAGCAGGCCACAGGGGTAGGTTGGTAAACTGCAGGCGGAGGTCCCTGGGCTTTAGTTTCAGGGTGGGTTCTAGTATTGGGAGCCCGCTGCCTCCCCGGTGGAAGCTGGCCAAGTCAGATATGATCATGTGCTCTTGAGTGCCCGGGTCGGAGGCCACTCAAATGTTCCTGGCACCTGACATCTGCTACAGGTGGGTCATGCTTCACTCTGCAATGTGTTTTTCCTTCAGTATTTTCCAGGTTTCTTTACTTTGTGCCATTGAACAACCACTCATGCATATTTTCTTATCTATAACATGTGGTGTCCCTTACACCGTTTTTTTTTTTTTTTTTTTTTTAGAACTCAAGCTGCCTTTCTCTCTGTGTTAAAGTATAAGCATGTTGCCCTAATGCAGTCTATTTAGCTGTTAGCGGTTACAGGTGAACTGGAAAGCTGGTTCTGAAATGTCCTTCCCTTTGGGAATCTGGAAGAAAAAGTTGGTACTCAAAGGAGGAAATGATGCCATTTTTAAGGACATGTGACTTGTTCAGTGTTGATATGTTGGCACAGTGGGCCTAGAAAGAGGTGGGTATTAGGTTACCTCCAACTTGCCTCCAATCGAGGTTTTTTTGCAACCGACAGTACTTGTCGCCATAAAAGCCACAGATCCCCTGACTCAGCCTCTGGGTCAGTGCTGTCCACATTTAAAGACTATGACCTAGGGACACCTAGGTGGCTCAGTAGTTGAGTGTCTGCCTTTGGCCCAGGTCGTGATCCCAGGAGCCCTGAGATCTAGTCTCACATTGGGCTCCCCACAGGGAGGCTGCTTCTCCCTCTGCCTGTGTCTCTGCCTCTCTCTGTGTGTGTCTTATAATTTTTTTAAAAATAAGACTCCAAAAAAAAAAAAAAAAAAAAAAAGACTGCAGCCTAGGGAAAGCGAGACCTAGAGAACACAATTTGCCAGGTATTAAGCAGTAGCATAGCAGTGGTTATACTTGAACGTGGATCTTGTCTTCACTGAATATGGTCTTTCTCCCTTTTGTCCTCTGCTTTGTACCTTTAAAGACTGCAGAGAAAAACACAACTTCCACGAAGCTCTCCTGCTTGTATTAATTACTTTAATTTCCTCTCTGAGCAAAGCAGGCTCTGTCAAACCAAAGTGTAGTTATGTGGGTATCTATTTCCGGTTCTTTGCATCTCCCCTTTCTTTACAGAAAAGGCTGGATGGAGGCTGTAGGGGGTATGGAAGAGTCAGGTGTGCTGGTCAAGGAGCAGTTGGGGAGAATGTGGTGGGGAGCCGCCAAGATTGCACATAAAAATTAATCACAGAAAAAGACATCATCCACAGCAGAGCTCACAGAAGGTCCCAGGGTGACTATTATGTGAAATTAATTAGTACTTATTTAACTTTTTTTAATCACCTTCTTGGAGCTATGAAAATCATCCTAATTACCTCCATCACTTGTTTTAAGTCATTACGGGTCATTATTTTACATGTCAGTGCGCTCATTCGGTCCTGTGCGTGTGGATTTGAATATTGCAGTCCCTTCACCTCTGTGGTAGTTTTTTGGCATGGTGACATGTTGAGAAGAAGGAAATAAGGTTGGCAAAATCAAGGTCTCCTGGAAAGGAAGATGCTGGAGTGAAATAGTTGTCAGTTATGCTGAGACCAGCTCACCAGAGACGGTTGCTTTTTTTTTTTTTTTTTAAGATTTTATTTATTTATTCATGAGAGACACAGAGAGAGGCAGAGACATAGGCAGAGGGAGAAGCAGGCTCCCTGAGGGGAGGACCCCAGGATCACGCCCTGAGCTGAAGGCAGATGCTCAACCACTGAGCCACTTAAGTGTCCCCAATGTTGCTTTTTAGTAGCATTTGTCCTCCGGATAATGGGAAGACAACGAAGGTGTGTCTATTTAAGCTTTTTATTCTAAGCATTTCAAACTTGGAGGAAAGTTGCGAGAACAGTACAGCTAGCTTTTGTATACCCTTCACTAAGAATTCCTGTTCATATTTTATCACCCTTGCCTCATCACACTCTATTTATATCCATATTACTATTTATTTTACCAACGCATTTGAAGATAAGTTGCTGATATGGTGCTGAAGGACCCTTTCCTGTATATCCAGACTGGGCAGTCATCAAAATCAGGCAGTTAACCTTGGTGCAGGCTTTCCTTCTAATCCTCAGGGCCTTTAAAATGTTGCAGATTTTCCCTCTAATGTCCCTGATGAGTCTAGAGTCTAGTTGTCTCTCCCATCCGGGACATTTCCTCCTTTTTCATGACCTAGACATTGTGGAAGATCACATGCCTTTTACTTTATAGAATGACCCTTCATTGGGGTTTGCTGATATGTGCTAATGATTAGATTCAGATTGTGTAGCTTTGGCAGGAACACACCGTGATGTAACATATCAAGACCATGCTGTTGATGAGTCCTATTACTAATGATGTTAACTTTGATCACTTGGTTAAAGCAGTGTTGCCAGCTTTCTCCACTGAACTGTTCTTTTCCTCTTAATAAGTATTAAAAGATATTTTGAGGCAAGATAAGTATATTGTTTCTCATCAAGCATTCACTCACTGGTAGATGCTCACTCACTAGATGCTTCTTGCTTAAAATACTCATTACTCTGGTGGTAGCCAAATGCTAAGGATGGAGTTCCTTCATCCCTTACACATGTATTAGTTGGCCATCTACTTGAAGGAGGAGCTTTCCTTCTCTACCATTCCTTCCTTCCTTCCTTCCTTCCTTCCTTCCTTCCTTCCTTCCTTCCTTCCTTCCTTCTTTCCTTTCTTCCTTTGGATCAGTTTGAGTCACAGATTCCTCATTTATTCCATAGGTTATAATTATATTTTTGGCACTCAGACTGACCCAAGAGTCCGTTTGAGCTGGTTTTTGACATGTTCCCATTACTCTTTGAGCACATGTTACTTCTGTCACAATACTTTCTGTCCAGGCTCATCCTGTCCTTTCCCTGCTCCAGCCCTGGAATCAGAGCAGTAGATAAAAGAGCCCTGAGCTAGAGAGTAGCCTGATCTGATTGACATTTTTAAAATATTTCTGTGGCTGCCCTTGAGAGCATTGAAGGGAGAGGCAAGAGCTGAGTCAGGGAGGCCGTTTCCCATCCCATGCAGATGAGAGGTGAGGGTGCATTGAAGGTGGATTTTGAAGCTGGATTTGAGTGTAATGGTGGGATGTAGGGGGGCCGAGAGGGAGAATGGAGGTGTCCTTTCCTAAAATAAGGAAGGCAGGGGAGGGGATGAGCAGCCCTTGGCAGGATAATCACAGGTCCAGTTTGGGTCTGTGAATTCGGGAGTTCTGGGTCAGCCCAGCAGCAAAGACAGGTAGACACAGGAGTCTGGAACTCAGGAGAGAGGTCTGGCTGGAGATCCCTGAGAATTATGAGGTTGCACCACACATTGGAGGGCCTCTTCTACAGGTTTCGAATCCAGCCCTATGGCTAAAATAGCTTGTTCTGCTTACTTGCATCCTGCCTTGTTTTCATTTTGCAGCTCTTGGCAAGCACTTGGCATTTTCACACATATTTCAAAGCTTCGGGGCAAGTTTTCTGAACTGGCCCTTGATCCATTATCAAGAAGGAGGCATGTAAACAGATTTCCTCTCTGCAGTACCCCACAACCACCCAGCCCCAGTAGACCAGGGAAGGTGTCAGCAGTAATTGCCACACATTTTTTGGGTTAAGGGGTTTGTCCTACACTACGCATATGTTAAGAAAAGAAGAAAGAATATGTGTGTCTTTACATGTACATATACATGTGTGTGTAGATATACGTATATAGTACTTAAAATGTCTGCTGTTAAAAAATACATTATCACAACGTTAAGATTGACAAGGGAATTTTGAAAACAGAATGTAGATTAAAAAAATACATGATAAGGAGAACGTAGTCCTGGCATTGCCACAGCCCATCAGATGGGTAAAAGGAACAGATTAGAAGAACACATACCAACCAAGGACGGCCAGTCAGAACTGCTGCCAAGTAGATGCTTGCACACAAACGCACAGTGCTTTTGTCACCCAAGACTTGCTCCTCAGACAGACCATAAACAAGGGATCTGGCTTTTGTGCGTTAAGTTCAAACATCTTAGTAGATATGGATGTCGTTTGTTTTGGCATTTTTGCTAATGCTTTTGGAGTTATTTTTGCCTCTAAATCAAAAACAGCTGCTTTTACTGATGTTAATGGGGCTGCTTTTAACTTTTGCTTTTGTCTGAAAAGCCAAGTTGGGAGCTTTCAGTGCCTCTGCCTTTCATTTTGATTTTAAATCTAGGACTGGCACTAACCATGACCTGGCATTGGGGGGTGGGGGGGAAGAAAGCCAAAGCCATGCCTGGTGGTGCTGTCCAAGGGGCGTATGCAACACATGGCAGTGGAGGGGCCATGGTGATGTAGTGTTCACCTCACCAACTACTGTCCCGATGCTTCCCTTATTATAACCTTCTTGGATCCTCGGTAGACTTGAGGAGGAGGCTTTAGGGTTCGCTTTCCTCCAATGTTTTACAGTTCCCATAGGCATATTTTTTCCATTTTGGTTTTTGATTTTTTTTTTAAAGGTGTTTTTATGTAGTCAGTTTGGCTGGAAGATCTATGGAGAAAGGTACAGACAGTGCTCAACTCTTTTTTTTTCTTTATTGAAGTAGAGTTGACATACAATGTTATATTGGTTTTGGGTATATAATACAGTGATTGGACACTTCTATACATTACTCAGTGTTCACCAGGATAAGTGTGGTTACCATCTGCCACCAGACAATGTTATTACAATATTATCGACTATATTATCTGTGTTACTTTTCATCTCCATGACTTACCTATCTTAGCACTGGAAATTTGTACCTCTTAAACCCCTTCATCTATTTGGTCCATTCTCCTACACACTCCCTTCTGGCAACCACTAGTTTGTTCCTTGTATTAATGATTTCTGTTTGCTTTTTCTCTGTTAGTTTTGTTTTTTTAGATTTTACATATAAGTGAAATATGGCAGTCATTTTGGTCTAACATTTCATTTAGCATAATATCCTCTAGTTCCATCCATGTTGTCGAAGATGGCCAGGTCTCACTCTTTTTATGGCAAAGTAATATTCCATTGCATATGTGTGTGTGTGTGTATATACATATATATATACACACACACACACATATGCAATGGAATATTACTTAGTGTATATATATATATGTATATACACACACACACACCACATCTTCTTTATCCATTCATCTATCAAAGGACACTTGGGTTCCTGTCATATCTTGGCTATTGTAAATAGTGCTGCAGTAAACATAGGGGTGCATATATCCTTTTGAATTAGTATTTTTGTTTGCTTTGGGCAGATACCCAGTAGTAGAATTACTAGTCATATAGTATTTCTATTTTAAATTTTTTGAGGAAACTCCATGCTGTTTTCCACAGTGGCCATACCAATTTACATTCTCACCAATAGTGCGTGAAGGAAAAAAAAATAGTGCATGAGGGTTCCTCTTTCTCCACATCTTTGCTAACTGTTGTTATTTCTTACCTTTTTGGAACTATTCTTTACAGGGCATACCCATGCACAGATCCCATTTTGTGTCCTCACCATACTAAAAATGGCAGCTGTATGGGACTCATGAGACTCTCTCCTTACACTACCTTTCATTAGCATTAGTAACAGCTGCTTGTGGAGTTGTGAGTAAAGCGGCGTCATAGGGTCACAAAGGAGTAAGCCCAGCCTTGTTTTGGGGTGGCATCCTCTCCAATAAAGAAGAATGTGTGTTCACATCTCTGTCGGGGACCGTAGCTCGTGCAGAACAGTGTAAAAATAGCAGCCAGAGGTCTGTCTAATAATGCCTCCGAAAGCCTACCTTGAAAAAATGTCGCCCAAAACAAGAGAGAGAGAAGAAGGGCTAGTTTGGAGCTAATAAACACTCACCACAGTGAATGTTTATCCCACGTGTTTGAGTGCCACACATAGGCAATGCAATTTTGCTGGTCAGTCACACTAGTTTTATGCAAGCAGAACGGACCACAGCTGCCAGACGAGGCTCTCTTTTCCACATTTGGTTGGTCGATTGGTTGATTGGTTGGTGGTTGGATGAGAGGCCCATGTGGTTACCCACCAACCCCTTCCTGCATTACTGATTGTGTCTCAGAGGGAGAGACTCTGGTAGATAGACAGAAGCTCTTATCAATGTTGTGCTGCCTGAGGGCCCACACACCTATATTTCCTGTTCAGCGGGTTGTTCACCTTTTTCAATGTCCTCAAGGGATGTGAAGCCCAGCAATAAGCTTCGAATGGGGGAAATATATCTGATGGGTCAGAATTGCATGTGAAGGACTTTAAATAGCTTTTCTTTCCCCTCCTAGTCTAAACACAGGAACGGGAAATTGTGGACACCAGAGAGTTGCATATTTAAATACAGCTGGACTATTTTTGCACAATGGTGAAGAAATGGTTTTTCGTGCAAATGTTTTATATCTTTGCCATTTTGACCATTCTTATTTTATCTCTTCCATCTGTGAGCTCTAATAGCTCCTATTATGTATATAATTCATATAGAGCTCCCTAGACTTCATTTTGGAGTGTGATTATTGCTGTACATTTCTCCCTTATACACTATATGCTCCTTGAAGGCAAGCTTTGGACCTAAAGCACATCTTAATTTTTCCACACTGCCTAACCTGAGCTGACCACGATTTACCACTGAAGAATTCCATGAAATGAATGAACGAAAACATTTCTACATCAACTCTGGTCTATTGTGAAAATGGTATAGTGAGATGTCAAGATGGGATATGCATTGCATCTTGAAATATCAGAAGCTAGATGCTTAGTGGGAATTCAGTTGACATAGAGTATTACGATTTAGCATTATATTTCTTTGGAAGTTATGAATAATTCAGAGCACATAGGGGATACCTTTTATCTTTTCTGGCTTGTTGATTTTTGTGTAGTTATTGTGCTTAATAAAATATGAAAAAGAGGACAGAGGGCTCATCTGAATGTCAGCTCAACATTCTGTGGTTATTGTTTTAGTAACTAGTAAGTTACCTTAAATCCTAGGCCCATTCGGCCATTGTGGTAAAATATTAGGAGTATATCTAAACTGCTTATAAATTTCTTTGATATTTTCTAAAATATTGTGGTATAATAAGATTTTCTGCTTCCTAAGAAGATATAAATAAAACCTCTACAGCACATAATGGTGATGAGTTGGAAGTTAAGCTCCCCTCTGATCAACCAATGTTTCCCTAGAACAAATAACTCCAGGAGAACCCAGCTTTAGAACACATGTGGGAAATGTCTGGCTTTAAAATTATGGAGCCATTTGTGAAGCATAAGGCAAATGACATTGAAAAAAGGTTGCTGGGGCACCTGGGTGGCTCAGTGGTTGAGCATCTGCCTTTGGCTTAGGTCATGATCCCTGGGTCCTGGGATCGAGCCCCATGTCGGGCTCCCTGTTCAGTGGAGAGCCTGCTTCTCCCTCTTCCTCTGCCTGCCACTCCTCTTGCTTGTGCTCTCACTCTCTCTCTCTCTGTGTCAAATACATACATACATACATACATACATACATACATACATGTATAAACAAACAAATAAAATCTTTAAAAAATTATTTTTAGTTTTTAAAAAAGAAAGAAAAATGGTTGCCAAGTCATTTATACTTGTTTGCACATCTATTCAGCAAAAAAAAAAAAAAAAATGGGGCACAGCACTCCCTTATTTTTTAAAGTGACCATGAAGTGTTTCAGGGCTTGTCCCCAAGGATATGGTAAAAATATGGAACAGTTATTCGCAAACTTTATGATCTCAGGATCCCTTTACATTCTTAAAAACTAGTGAGAATTGCAAAATTTTTGTTTACATGGCTTGTATTTATGGATATTTACCACTGTAGAAATTAAAACCGAGGAAAATTTAAAATACTTATTAGTTCACTTGAAAATAACAGCAATAAACACATTGCATTTTACCCTAAAAACAGTTACCTATGTTTCCCCAAACAATACAACTTAGTGAGAAGAGTGGCATTGTTTGAACTTTTGCAATTCTTTTTAATATCTGGCTGAATAGAAGGCAGATAAAACATGTTAGCATTGCCTAGGAAACTCCACTGTATATTCTTGAGAAAATAAGATTTTAAAAAGACAAATAACATCTTGGTATTACTGTGAAAATAATTTTGGCTCTGTGGACTGGCTGAAAAGGTTATGAGCACCCCTGGGGTCATCAGGCCACATTTTGAAAACCGCTAATACAGACTAATTAGTTGAATCAGGATATTCTTGGACATAAGACCCTGAACCCAGCTAAGAATCTATTCTCTGTGCCAGGACATTGGCAGTCCCTGGTGAAGAAGTGTGTTTTCTGTCTGTCCAAGCTGACGGGATCCTTTGGACAGACTTTCAACCTTCCCTCTGTATTAGGGACAAAACCTGGCCTCCTGTCTGCCTGGGGTATCTTAAGAAGGCTCCACTTACCTGCTGTTGTGTTCACACATACTTTCTTCTATACTTTCCTCCCCTTGTCGTGCTTTGGGAAACTCATCTGATTCACCTGGTTCTGTGACCACTGACTACTGACATGTTCTGCTTTGAATGACACCTTGGTTCAACCTGGGTAACCTGGTACACTGATCAGTACCATGACACTAAAATAAGAAGGCAAGCTCTAGGACAAACAGGACCCTAGTAAAACCCAATCTGTTGATACTGTGTCAGAGAAGAATTTAGGAAAGGGGAATTTCCTAGTGCTTTGTGCTATTGACTGAATCCTCAACCCAAAAGCAGGAGGTCATGCTTCCACTAGACTTAGAAACAGAAGCTGCTCTGTCTGGGAAGGACAACTGCTGACTCTGGAGACTCCTGCTTAGACCAAGACTAGGTAAGTTCTAGAAGACCAGACCTGGAGCAGTGCTACAGAAGGAGACCTTGAGCTGTCTCTAGTTAAAACTCAACATTCTAAGTGCTTGCCTAGATGTGACCCTAATTTCAGCTTATTCCTGCCTCTTCACTGACTGCCTCCAGCCTGTGACACAACCCCCAACCCGACTCCCTGGTGTAGTCCTCCACCCCCTCATTGGTGTTCATATTCAGCTCTTCCCCTTATGAATGGACAGTTTCCTTCCTCTTTGCCTGGCACTGATCTCTGCTGTGTAACCACAAATTCACCTGGAGACTAGCTGTGCCATTAGTCAGGGCTGAAACATTGGAACTAGAGTGAACAGTGTGACAGGTTGGGACCAGAAGGAAGAGAGAACAGTTGATCAGTACAAAGGACTCCTGGCCATCTTCTGCCTTTTTTCTTGGACACTCCTGACATAGTTTGTCAAGAGCAGGCCACTCATGAGTCACTTGTTTACTGTGGAATATCATTCCCCTCCCTATAAGAAAACTACCAGGGAAGTAGAACTGAGTTGATTTTCCTTTTATCCGGCCCCCTTCTGCTTTTCCCAGCAGGCTTTATCCTTATCAGCAGGCCCAGATATTTCCATCAAGGCATCTCTTTGTCAGCAGTTTCAGATAGAGTTAACCTGGCATGTCAAGGTTAACACAGATGCTGTGTGCTTTTTTTCTGAAATATCATGTCCCAGCCTGAATGAGGATGGTTAGGGGACTCTACCAAACAGAATAGACACTACAAAATATTCAGAATTATTACAATGCCACAAATAAAGGCAAGAGAACATCTCATAGCAGTGTATCATCTTTGTTTATTTATGCATCCCATCATTTACAAATATTTATTGAGTGTTGTTATGTGCCAGACATTGATTGATAGAGCTGTAAACAAAACAAAACAAAGATTCTTACTCTCGTTATACTTACATTCTACCCAGTAACCAGTCATCATTTGTCCAAAATTTTGGAAGAAATAAATCTTTTCTCTAGATTCTCAGTGGTCATATATAGGTTGATGTAGTTTCTTGTTTTCTGTTGGGGAGATGTCCAGGAAGTTGAAGTGAATGAGGAAACAGTGCTTGTTCTCCTTGGTGACATAAGGCACACCAGTCTAAAGGCAAATCATTTACAGATTATTTTGTAATCAATGTAATACCTGGTCACTTAACAACAGTTGGATTTGAAATGGTTGTTCCAATCTTTTGTTAGGAGCATTGAAAAATAGCGTACTCTGACCTAAAATAACAACTTATTAGTAAATATTTGCTTGCTGTGTGCTTGAAAAGATTGTTTATTCTTCCGTTATTGGTTGCAATATTCCATATATGTTCATTATACTGTGCTGTTCAATTTTATATTTCATAACTAATTGTGTTATTTCATTTATGAAGTAATATTTCATTTATGAAGTAAGATTTTTCAGAAATTTCTGATTGTGAAAGACAAGCTGTTAGTTTCCCTTCATTGTTCAGGACATTTCTTGCTCTATATATTTTGAGGCTGTATTGTTAAGTGCATACAAGTTTAAGATTATGTTCTCTTCCAGGTGAACTGAAACTTTTATACACATTTTGTGACCCTCTCTTATTTCTAGTTATGCTTATTGCCTTAAAATCTACCTGTGTGACATTAATAGAGGTACACCTGATTTCTTTTTTTTTTAAGATTTTATTTATTTATTCATGAGAGACAGAGAGAGAGAGAGAGAGAGAGAGGCAGAGACACAGGCAGAGGGAGGAGCAGGCTCCTTGCAGGGAGCCTGATGCAGGACTTGATCCCAGGACTCCAGGATCATGCCCTGGGCTGAAGGCAGGCACTGAACCGCTGAGCCACCCAGGGATCCCCCACCAGATTGTTAGTATTCAGCTGGTATTTGCTTTTCCTCCTTTGATTTTTAAGTTTTCTGTTCTTACATTTTAGATATGTCTCTTATAAACATAATTTGCTAGATTTTTATTTTTTTATTTTTTATTTTTAAAGATTTCATTTATTTATTCATGAAAGATATATATAGAGAGAGAAGCAGAGACACAGGCAGAGGGAGAAGCAGGCTCCACGCAGGGAGCCCAACGTGGGACTTGATCCCGGGACTCCAGGATTACGCCCTGGGCCGAAGGCAGGCGCTGAACCGCTGAGCCACCCAGAGGTCCCCTAGATTTTTTAATATTACATCTGATCATTTTTTTTAAACTGGAGAGATTAGTCCATACATTTATTATGGTTACTGTAATACTCTAATTTATTTTTAATCATTTTATATTATACTTAGTATTTGTCATACTTTTTAGTTCCCTTTTTTCTGCCCTTCTGCCTTTCTTTGGATTCTTCTTTTTCTCTTGCTTATATTTTCCCCAAATCTGAATTTACAATTTTTTTTCAAAGATTGTTTTACGTACTTCTACACCCAGTGTGGGGCTCAAAATCACAATCCCGAGATCAAGAGTTGCTTGCTCTATAGACTGAACCAGACAGGCGCCCCTGAATTTATTATAATCATTATGTCTCTTGATTACCCTAGTATTTTAACATGAACATGTAACAGAGTTCTATAGTAATATTTTTCTTCTTCTCCCAAAACTCAGGGAACTTAGAATGATTTATTACTTACATACTATCGTTAACTAGTCTTTTGGTTCCATCTTTTTTGCACCCTCAATTAGTCATTAGTATTGTTTTGTAAAGTGCAGTATCTATTTTACCATATCTTCTCAGAACTCCCATCTGGAATAATTTCCCTTTGTCTGAATGATATCATTTAGAATTTAGTTTAGTGGGAGTTTGTTAATAGAAATTCCTTTTCTTCCTTCATCTGAAATGTCTCTATCTTAATTCTTAAAAGATATTCTTATGGGGTATATCATTCTAGGATGATGGTTAAGTTCCCTCAGGACATTGAAGTTATTATTTTCCTGTCATCTGGCTTCCATTGTTATGTTTGCAACGTCTGGAGCTAATCCAGTTGCTGTTCTTTTTTTTAGGTGATCAATATTTTCTCTGTCTGGGTATATTTAAGATTATCTCTTTGTTGGGGTACCTGGCTGGCTCAGTTAGTGGAGCATGTGACTCTTGGGTTGTGAGTTTGAACCCCATGTTGGATGTAGAGATTACTTTTAAAAAATCATCTCTTTTTCTTTGATAATCCCCAATTTCATAGCAATTGTCTGTAGGAGTGGATACATTTTTATTTATTCTGCTTGCGGTTGTTGGGCTTCCTGAATTTAAAGATTCATATTTCTCATAAACTTTGGAAATTTTTCTTTTGAATATTTCCTATTCCCCATTCTCTTCAGTATCTCTTACTGGGACTCCAGTTTGATATGTCTTAGATCTCTGTTAGACTATACTCTGTCCTCTGTGTCTCTCACAGTCCCTTACTTATATTTTCTATCTTCTTGTCTATTTTGCAATCTGGGTAGTTCTTCAGGTCTTCTTAAGCTTTACTGATTCTTGCTTTATTTGTGTCTCACCTTAATTTTAACAAGTCTATTGAGTTTTAAAATTTAACTGATTATATGCTTGTTTCCTGTCAAAATGTCAAAATTGGTCTTTAAAAAAACAATTCCTTGTTAATTTGAAGCACCTTATTTATATCTTTAAACATATTAAACATACTTATTTTATGATTTATGTGTGATCTTTCCAGTATCTGAAATCACTGTGAATCTGATTTCTCTCTATATTGTTTCTGCTAGATCTAGTTCATAGTGTCCTTTTTTTGCACATTTTGTGAATTCTGACTGGGCTTCTATTCCTTGGAACTTGATCTGTAAAAATTTTTGAAGCCTGGATTAAGGTTACTTTCCTCTAAGTAGGATTGGTATTTTCTGCTGTGTACCTGAGTACTCTCAACCTGAAATCATTTTAAATTCTCTCTCATTCTCTCTCAAACCACACAGGTAGAATTTGGGCCTGAAATCTGTGTGAAGACCATCTTGTGGTTTTGACTATATGGGGGAGACAGTTTTTCTCCTTGGGTTGAAAAAGTCACATTCCTTCCTGTTCCTTCTGTGTGAGCAGGTTTGCTTCTTAGTCCCATTTCCACCGAACATAGCCCTCCTTTGAGATCTCAGCTTTACGAAAGGGTCCCCTATGGGACTCCCCATGAGGGACAAGGTTTATCTCTTCTTTCCGCCTCTTCCCACACAGCATCCTATCAAAGTTTAGAGTCACCAGAGTTCGCCTCCTAGGAAAATCCAGCTCCATCTTGCTTACTCTTATCTTAGGACCTCTACTTCCACTCTGTGTTTGGCCTTTGCAAACTAACCAGCTCAGGAGCAATTCAAGTGTTTTCTATTCTTTTATCTTTCACTTTTAGTTGACTTCATTAGTAGGTTGTCTAGGGTATCTGGAAGTAGAACCAGATGCAGTTAATTAAATGGTCTGTAGGCTAGAACATTTGACGGCCAATGGACCTCATTTTATTTCTAGCAGATGCCACCATCTCTGTTCAGCTCCTCAACCAGGGATAGTATGGATAGGCCTCATCTTCTTCCTTGTCCTTTGTGGTCCACAAACACCCCCAACTAGCACTATCATGTGAAGGGCTATACAGATTCCAACAAGTGTCGTTGTGGCAAAAGCTGATGTTTCAGATGTCTCCAGGTGACAATTCTCATGAGGAGTTGGCCCTTCCCCTTTTTGCCTTTGAATTGAGCTGTGTGGCCTTTAGTGGCACCTTGGACTTTCTAAGAGTCACATCCTGTATCATTCAGGCCTGAGGTCAATGACTCTTGAACTCTCTTCCAGCAACCATCTCCCTGCTATGTCTGGGTGTCCTACCACATTGCCTCAAGCATCCTGTTGCCTCCTCTCAGCACCATGCTCTAAGGCAGGGACCAACAAACTACAGCCTGTGGGTTACATCTCACCCATGGCCTGTTTCTGTAAATAAAGTTTTATTAAAACACAGCCATGCCCATTTGTATTTCTTTGGCTTTTTTTTTTGTTTGTTTTTAATGTCACGATAACCTACCCAACAAACTGAAAATATTTACCATCTGGCCCTTTCAACAGTTTTTTCAGCTCTGCTCTGTGGCCCTACACTAGGCTGCTCACCCCTACTTTGACTCCTCCATACAATATCCTATATCCATATGTTCCCCCCTCATTAGCCGCACTCATAACCTTACCAGCTCTGGCCTTGCTTCACTGACAGTTCCTTTCTTTCCTCAGCTTGGTTAGCATTTAATCTTTGAAACATAAAAATGTAGCTATGATGTTTAAAGAGAATAACTTGTCCTAAGAAACCCTCACTTAATTAAGTTATACACTTAGACAGTCACTGCTTTATTAGGAACGTTCCTCCACCCTGGAGTAGGTCTTCAATGCCAGACTTTTGGGGGGAAGACAGGTATCTTGCCTCATCCATTTACATGTTCACTGCAAATACACATTTCAAGAAGCAGACATAGTTTTGTAAATAAAACAACAAACATTTAAAACCACATTTTAGTGAAGTTAAATAGCATTTAATGGCATCAGACTTCTTCTAAAGCAGTATCTTTAACAGTGAAGAATTAATTTCTACTCAACATTGTCACCACCAAGCATGTCTGTCTTGCAAAAGAGGTTCATCAATATGCTTTCTCTAGCTGAAGGACCATGGCCTCATGGTCAGGAGTGTGGACTGTGGAGCTAGACTGCTTAGGTGGCATTCCACACTCTCCCACTAACTGGTGATCCTGGGAAAGTCACTTGGTTTTTCCACACCTTGGTTTCCTCATCTGGATAAATAGGCCATTGGGTTACTAACATAATACCATGAGATAAAATATTTTAAAGTACCTAGAACAATGCCTGGAGCCTAAGAAGCCTTCATGTTATTTAATCTTTTGACCTTATTTCCTCATCTGTAAAATGGAAACCAAAATAACAAACTTTTATTTTGTGTGAGGAGTAACCACAATAGATTTAAAGCACCAAAACAGGACACACCATAGAAGCTTAAAAAAATGGTAGATAGATGCCATTTTCTGGGGTTTCATTAACATTTAGTACATATTTCCCTTTCCCTGATGAGGCTCTCTACAAATTCCTTTTTTAAATGAAATGGTTTCTGGAAATATCTAGAACCTAGTGGCCATCCAGGATGGCGGGCCTTCCATGACTGTTTTAGGCTTGTTCTGCTGCTAAACACTTGATGAGAACTCAGAGAGGCTTGTGAGTATTCTCTTGTCTAGCAACTCTACTTAACCTAATACTCAACCACCACTTCCAGGAAGCCTTCCCTAATCCCTAATCTCTACCACCTTGGTACTTCTATGGCTCCCTATAAGAACTGTCTACTGAGACAGGGAAGGAGTTATTCATCTGCATATCTGTTTTGACTGACAGGTTATATTCCATTAGGTTCTAAAGACCTACTGGATCAGTGCATAAAAAAATTAATAAACAGAGGCATTTACAATCTCTTTGAACACACACAATAAAGATATCTATCTTAAGAATTTTGCAGTATGGTTCATTTTCTCAACACAATATTAAATCCCATAAGAGTACTGCATAAATATATCCCCCCTTTTTTTAAACATGTCTCCAAATTGCAGAGTTAATGGAAACATGCGCACAAAATAACACCCGCGATATATGCCAGCTCAGCTATGTTGGCCTTTAAGAACTCTATCTTCTCCTATTCTTTATATTTTGTTCAAACACCATTTTCCTTTTGAATGCCATCTCTAAAAATATTTTAGAATTATGATACAATAAGATGTTTAATATAATAATTCAGTGGATATTTGTTTGATGAGTGGATTTGGTCTAATAAGCAAGGCTGCCGGACCTATGCAATGGAGTGCAAATTAGCTCAGAAACCTCCCCCAGGGCAGCCCAGGTGGCTCAGCGGTTTAGCTCTGCCTTTGGTCCAGGGAGTGATCCTGGGGATCTGGGATCGAGTCCCACGTCAGGCTCCCTGCGTGGAGCCTGCTTCTCCCTCTGCCTGTGTATCTGTCTTTCTCTCTCCCATGAATAATAATAATAAAATCTTAAAGAAGGCCTTAAAGGCAGATAATGGCTTCACATTTCAATGAATCTGAAAAATGGAAGAGGCTTCTGGTGGCTTTTTTTCAGAGAGCAGTTTTAAATACATAATCGACTCTCAATTGTCAAGCAAGAAGAGACGAGTCATGGAATAAGACCCACCAGTGGAATTAACGAAGATTAATTATATTTGAATTTGCAATGTACTCAGCAACCTGCATTGCCTTGCACAGGCCAGAGGTATGGTCTCTGCTTCAGCAGAGAAACTCAGAATTCTTCGACAGTAATTATGATCTTAAAAGAAAAAAAAAAAAAAAAGAAGGAAGACATGGGTTTTCTGCAAGCTTTCTTGCAGCCCTGGGCTATGATCAGGGCAGGACATGATGGGAACTCAAGTGCTTTTCACCACAGGGTTTCTCCTGTCTTCTGATGTGGGGTGCTGGGATGCCGGGTTTCAAGCCATAACTCGGAGAAGGGAAGGTGGGCCCTTGCAACCATGTTGTGGACCTCCCAATAGATCATTTGTCTATTAGATTTGCATGTATTGAAAATGAGTGTGGGATCCTAGCCTTTTCAGCAAGTTGAAGGGATTTTTTTCATCGTTTTTAGAATCAAAAGCTTAAGGACATGTGCTGTATACATAACTAGAATATTACTCAGCCATCAAAAGGAAGAAATTTCTGACAGATGCTACAACACGGATGAAACTTGAAGATAGTATGCTAAGTAAAGGAAGCCAGACTCAAAAGGACAAATATTACATGATGTCCACTGATAATAAGGTCCCGAAGGTGGTCATATTCATAGAGACAGAAGGTAGAATTGTGGTTGCCAGGGGTCCGGTGGAGGGGAGATGAGGAGATAATATTTAATAGGCAGAGGGTTTCAGTTTGAGAAGATGGAAAAGTTCTGGAGATAGATAGTGGTAATGGTTGCACAACATTGAAAATGTCCTTAAAGCCAGTGAACTGTTCATTAAAGATGATTAAGATGGTAAAATATTTTGGTGGTAATGTATATTTTACCACAACTTAAAAAAAAAAAAGCTTAAGCACATGCATGACAGTAAGGGATCATGCAGATGTAATTGTGAAACCTTATTATGTGGGTTCTCGGGGGTGGGGGAACAGGACAGCCCCTTCCCTGAGGTCAGACAGGCTCAGACCCTGGTGGATCCTGGAAGCAGACAGCTGGTTGAGACTTGAAGCAGGCAGGGCTGCTTTCTGCTGGTTTTGCAGACTGGAAGTCATTTACTCTGGCATTTTTAAAAATTCCTTTTTAGTTTTTATTTTTTAATTTTTATTTATTTTGAGAGACAGAGAGAGAGAGAGCACATGAGCAGGGTTGGTTGTGGGGGAGGAGCGGAGCGAAGAGGAGAGAGAATCTCAAGCAGACTCCCCACTGAGCACGGACCCACCCCCCCAACATGGGGCTCCATCTCGCAACCCTGGGATCATGACCTGAGCTGAAATCAGGAGTCAGACGCTTAACCGCCTGAGCCATCCAGGTGCCCCTACTTTGGCACTTGTAACACAGACTTAAAGCTTATGAAATCTGCCAGTGGGCCTGGTCTCAAGGCCCAGATTAAGCAGCATGTACTTTTTTACTTAAATGCAGAACAATAGCAGACAGCATAAAAGCTTTCCCAGGGCTGTTTCTCCCCTGAAGTAACAAAAAGGAAGATGGATGGGGGAAAGCTCCCACATGGAATCAGATACCACAGAAAGCACATTTCAAACCGCGTGATATGAGTGCACAGGGAAATGGAGTCAGGTGAAAACCGTGTAAAGGGCAGAGAGTTCTGAAGTAAGGGCTCTTATGCTATTTTTAGTATCAAAAATGCTGTGAGTCCTGTTACTCCATTACACTCCAGCGAATCAAATTGTTTGCCTTTCTCTACATTTACCACTACTAATTGTTGTGTCTTATTAAATCAGAGCAGGCCTGCCTGTGAGGCAGTGGGCATCAGTGGACGGCCCTACTGTGGGGTTAAATGGGCACCACCCCCCTCGTTCTTTTATACCTCCCGCATCCCTGGCATTTGGAGCGACACACTGGAATGACAAATGCATTTCAGCATTTCTCCAGGGTAGACAGGACAGTTGCACATGTTGAACCGGAGCACTTGGCGGTGCTGTTTTGAGGGACCAGATGCATTGCATCAGCCATGGCTTGGCCCTCAGGCCTGCGGTGAGGGGCACCTTCCATTGCTCTCCAGATGCATTCAGTGTGGTCTCGGTGCTGCCTTCATGTCTACTAGGCCCCCCAAGAGAACCTGAAATCGGGTTTCAGTCTCTTGCTTCCGGACCTGGCCTTCCCAACAAGGCTGTGTGTCACAATCTCTGAGGGGCCCAGGGGTCTGTATTTTAGTGGCCCTCCAACTAATTCTGCGGCCCAGCCAGATTTGAGAAGCACAGCCTTAACCAGTTATTTTCCATCAGTGGTAGAGAAAAAAGAGCTCAAATGTGAGCCTGATGCATGGTGAATGAAGAGGGAGGAAGCTCGAAGCTGGACTGCTGTCACTGTTAGCAGTCGTTGTGTGCATGCTGGCACCAGTAGCCCTGGTCTTTTAGGAAAGCTGCACCTCACTAAAATCCATTTCTCTGGCTATTTCATCTGCCTGGAAAAACAGAGCAAAAAAGGGTCACAGAGCATTGCATGCTGAGCTCTTAAGAAGGCAGAGAGTCCAGTGGGCCCCTCACCTGCCCTGACTCTTACCCCAGACATGCAGGTGGAGGTGGTCCCTTCCTCTCAGGTCCTCAGGGGAGAAGTGCTGTGAAGAGTGGGAACTGTAGCAGCCTGAGAGGCAGGTGACCCCGGTGACCAGAGAAAGGACAGACAAAGGAGAGAAAGCTGATGGAAGAACCAAAGAGGTCTGGTGTTCCAGGGGCACTTGACTTTGTACACTGTCCACTCATCAGAAGTCCTGTCCCTGGACCTCACTGATCATGCTCATCAGGGTGAGTCTGAGCCATCAGGAAGAGGTCATGTTCACTCTGTTGAGGCCGTCAGGGAGGTGCTAGATCCAAATAAGAGTAGCTTGATCCAAAATGGGTAAAATAAAATAAGAAAACTCTCTGGAACAGTTTGTTTCTGGGAAGAATTTGCTTTCCTACAGGGCTGAGTACTTAAGGACTGGCCCAACAACATGTCTGGTGTTCACCAGCCTCCCCTTCCCTTAGTTGGGCTCTGCAGCAACCCCCACCATGGTTCCATGGGGACTCTTTCATTTGAGAATGCCTGTGAGTATTGTCACACCCGTTTTATGCAGCCCCACACACTCATTTTCTGATACTTTTGCATCCTGCAATTATCATCCCAACCTTCAGTGGCAAATTAAATATGACACAAGTCTTGGTTTAAGCAGCTCTTCCTGACATACTTTCTTAGGGAGCCCCATCAGTTTGCTATGCAGCTTTATCTTCAACTAATGAACTCTTTTGATTTCATTCCATGAAGCACCTTGTAAGAACCGTACAAGACCAGGGATGAAGAAAACTAAAATTCTTATATGCATGGCTGACACAAAGTAGAATATATTAAAAACTCTTAGCAGACTAATGATTTCAGTATTTATAAATTCCTTGTACTATAGCCAAACCAAGAATACTGTGTGCTTGTAGGCCCTCTGGACTCCTCCATTAATTGCAAGAAGTGAAGAGAAATCACAGTTACCCAATGTCCATGAAAGGTTCTTTGGCAGCGGCTGAGCTGGGCTGCCTGTGGCAGAAGACTGCCTCCAGGAACTGGGTCAGTGCATGTGGCCAGGCAAGGGTCAGTGGCCACCTGGCTCCAGCCCCCAGGGTAGGCTGGACAGGAGGAAGAGGAATGTATAAGAGTGTTCCAGGAGCTCAGTAAAGAGATCTGAGCAAAGGAGATGGGATTCCCTGATCTCCATGTCTCATCAAGAAGGCTACAGGCCAAGAGGAGACAGGATCACCCCTAACAGAATGGGCATACTTTGGAATAGCTGAGAACCTAGAAAGCCAGCAGGTCATCTTTCCAAAGTTGGATAAAAGCATGAGAACATTCCACAGCAACAAGCTAGAGAAAAACAGCTACCTGTAAAACTGAAAGAAGAAAGGCATAGAGTATTTTGGCTGCCTTGTTTGTTCTTTAAAACAAAAGATGAGGGGATCTTCAGTGGCTCAGTCAGTTAAGTGCCTTCAGCTGAGGTCAGGATCTCATGGTCCTGGGATCGAGCTCCACGTCTGGCTGCCTACTACTGTAGGCAGTACATACAGTACAGTCACTACTGTACTAACACTACATTTACCAGCAACTTAAGCATTTTTGGGATAAATTCAGCTCTGCCTACTCCACAGGGAGTCTACTGCTGCCTCACCCTCTTCCCTCCCCCCTCTTGTGTGCATGCTCTATCTCTCAGATAAATAAATAAAATATTTTTATCTTTCGATGGACACCGAGGCTCCTTCCACAGTTTGGCTATTATGGACATTGCTGCTAGAATCATCGGGGTGCAGGTGTCCCGGAGTTTCATTGCATCTGTATCTTTGGGGTAAATCCCCAGCAGTGCAATTGCTGGGTGGTAGGGCAGGTCTATTTTTAACTCTTTGAGGGAATAGAGGGGAAGGGAGAAGAAATGGGTAGGAAATATCAGAAAGGGAGACAGAACATGAAGACTCCTAACTCTGGGAAACGAACTAGGGGTGGTGGAAGGGGAGGAGCAGGGGGTGGGGGTGACTGGGTGGCGGGCACTGAGGGGGGCACTTGACGGGATGAGCACTGGGTGTTATTCTGTATGTGGGCAAATTGAACACCCATAAAAAATAAATTTATTAAAAAAAAGAACAAATATACTGAAAAAAATAAAAATAAAAACTTAATGAAAATTAGGAAAATTTAAAAAAATAAAATAAAATATTTTTAAAATAAATAAACAAATAAATCAAAAGATAGCTTTAGCCTCATCTGCAATGGCCTTGTGTGGTCATTAGGCCCAATAAGAATATTCACTCTCAGTTATCTGCCAACCAAATCAAGGTCAATTCCCTGTTTTCTTTGCAAGAAAAGTTGGCTAATTTTGTTGATGTTGATTTTGTAGATTCTCGTTGATACCCAGCTGCAAGGGAGTGATGTTTACTTGTTTGAAATTTATCCAAGTTCAAATAATATAACCTAGGCTTTAAATGTTACCACTGATTTTTTTAAGCTATCTGGGGATATTTAGAGGAAAATGCCTTCTAAATCTTTTCATGAAAGTGCAGTGGAAACTATCTCTGGGGCACATATGGGTAGATATGAATAATTTGCTTCACATAATATTTAAATATTCAAGACTCAGTGGATCACATTTTCCCTTTTCTTCCAAATGTCTTAGATTTAGAGGTGACCCACTGGAAGGCATTCGACCTCAAATCCGAGGCTGTAATTATGTTCTTGGAATCAGCTTTCTCTGACCCTCTTCTCTCCCAAATTCAGTATGGCCTGGCTACAGTGAGCACCTACCTCCAGAAATGCAGGACCCACACGAAAAAGAACAAGACTATCATGCTTCATGTGACGTTGAACGCTTTGCAAAAAGCATTTATATTTTTTAGGTTAAAAATAATCATAAATACAGAGCAAGGTGTGTGCTACTACAGCAGCTTAGGACGAGAGGCCACAGACCATATGCCTGAGTGAGCCACTGACCACCTGTGCTCACCAGGTCTAGTCTGGCCACAGCAGGCACACCCCGCTCACTTCCAAAGACGGCGTTTCAAGGAGGCTCCTTAACGATCAAGTGGAGGGAGCAACTGAGGATATTTGGCCTTAAAAAGACATGTCTTTGGGGGGACAAGATCACCCTTCTCTGATACTTGAGGGCTGATTTCATCCCTACATTGGCTTTAATAAAAAGAAAAAAATTTTAATGGAAAGTAACAAGACTATGGAGAGATTGGAACTCTCGTATATTGTAAACTGATACAGCTGCTGTGGAAAAGTCTGGTGGTTCCTCAAACTGTTAGATGTGGAGTTAGCATATGACCCAGCAACTCCTCACCCAGGAGAAATGAGAACATGTGTCCAGCATTGTTCACAACAGCCAAAAGGTGGAAGCAGCTGAAGTGTCCATGAATGGATGAATGAATCAACAAAATGTGGTGTAACACAAAATGGAATAGTATGAACCCTTAAAAGGGAAGGGAACTCTGAAACACGCCCGCATGAACGAGCCTTGAAAACATTTCATCTATGGGAGAAGCCTGAGACCAAAGGTCACGTGTTGCATGATTCCGTTTATTTAATTTATCCAGAACAGGCAAATCCATCGAGATGGAAAGGGGATTGAGGGGAATGGAGAGCAATGAGTTAGTGGGTACCAGGGATTTCTCCAAGGTGATGGAAAAGTTTTGAACCTAGAGACAGGTGGTGGTTGCACAACCTTGCGAATGCAGTTAACACCGCTGAATTGTACACTTTAAAATGGTTAATTACATGTTCAGTGAACTGCACTTCAATTTTTAAAACGATCAATAATCTGATAGGTTTTTAAAATATTTTATTTATTTGAGAGAGAGCACTAGCGGGAGCAGGGGGAAGGGGCAGCGCTGAGCAGGGAGCCCGATGCAGGGCTCGATCCCAGGACCCCGAGATCATGACCTAGCCAAAGGCAGATGTTTAACTGACTGAGCCACCCAGGTGCCCCTAAAAATTGCAATAATCTAATCTGAGCGCTGTCGTTTTGGACAGCCCCTGAACACAGCAAGAAGAAATGAATAGAAGCCTCAGGTGGGGATGGGGGGGAAAGTGGTATTTTGGCTCAGTAGGAATAATTTTCTAATGAGTTCAACTAACAGGAAGTAGAAGAGGCTGCTGGAGACCGTGGCATGTCCCCTCTCCCCTCTGCATGGAGGAGACTTGGCCAGCACTGGATGGGGTGTCGTGGGTGGCATACAAGCCTATGGCAGTGCTTCTCCACCCTGGGTACCTCCAGAAAAAGGCTCCCGGGTGTCCATCTGCCTCAGGTGGAAGCGGTGCCTCTGGTATCCCCCCCGCCAGCCCTGCACCCCAACAGGCACTTCTGTCTATGACAGTGGTGCCCTGCACGCCCCGCCATCCTCACTGCCCAGTGTGAGCGGTGCACCCACAGCTTCCGAGTCTCCCGGGCGCTGGTTAGCAATGCAGGATCTCAGCCCCTCCCCAGACCTACCAAATCAGAATCCGCCCTTTAGCAAGATCTCTGGGTGACTCATACATTTGAGGGTGCCAAACACAGCTGTAGACCTTGCTTTACAAAACACTTTGAACTGCTTCTTTCATTCTATCTCCTGAACAATCGGGAGTCACTACCAGGGCAGGTGACACATTGTCGCTGTTTGCCAGGAAAGGAAGTTGAGGCCCAGAAGGCTTCACTCCAGATACGGCTGGCAGTGCCAGTCTCGGGGTGCCTAATCCAGGGCCCCCTCCACCGGGCCCCGAGGCTGTTTCCTTCATGTCTGACTGCCTCCCCACCTCCCTCCTGCCTTGCACACAGCCCAGGTGGAGTCAGTATTCGATATGCTGAGGCGGGAGAGACGAAGGATGGTGGAAATGCAGGGCCCCCTTTGCTGTGCAAATTCTCAGTTGCCAGACCCACCTGAGCTTCCCCGGGCACGCTTTTGTTTCCTGATCTCACTTCAGATTCTACACGGTGTTCTATGCTGTGATTGTGGAAACCCCACGGAAGTAGGTACTGGGGAGTGTGGGAAGGAGGTTGAATATACATGGTGGCTCCCCCGAGGTCAGGAAGGGTGGAGACAGCACAGGGATGTACAAGGGAAGGAGCCCTTGGATGGGGGGATGGAAGAGCCTGTTGTTTCTGGGGAGCAAAGGGACAGGTCCAGCAGGCCGCCGTCTAAGTACCAATACTCCTGGTTTTGGAAGTATTGTTACTAGCATGACCAGCCAACACCAATGAAACATTTTTTAGGCTGTGTGACCTTCTTAACCTTTCTCTGCTCTGGATTCCTCATTAGTAAAGTGGGGACCTGTCCTGTGGAGCCCAAAATGGAAGAGAAGAACTCTCCCACAGCCTGGGTGATGGGCCAGCAGAGTGCCCGGGGTCTCTTTCCTGCAGGAGCTCACTGAAAATCTCTATGGCCCTACAGAGCCACACCTTTCACGTAGTGAAATGTGAGAGGAAAGTATGGCTGGTAGAGGGAAGGTCTGGGAGAGAGCCATGCTGGCCACTGAGGGCACCATGCTTCTCCTATATGCGCCTTACACTTAAAGTGCTTTGCCCCAAACATGTGAATTTGCAGCAGGGCTTATTTGCCAAGTTATCCTTTGGAAGTCTACAGGCCCTGGGTGTTGCAATGCTTGGTAAAACCAGGAGCTGGAAGATCAATCAATAGAATAAGCAGTGAAGAACAGGCAGGGTCTGAAATCTCAGAATCCTGGCTTTCTCCTCCCCATGTTGGTGGCATCCAGGATCAACAAGCAGGGACAGAATGGGGTCTCATTTGTCCACTGCTGGGAGGTGTGGGTACAGGGTACTTCCCCAGGTTGAACCTACTGGTGGGGGGGAACAGAGACAGCGGAAGACCCATCCTGGCCTTGGGGTTTATGCTGGGTGGTTCCTCACTGCTCAATGCCCTTACTGCCATTTGCTGGCCCCTTTAGAAAGAAATTTTATTTTGCAATAATTATAGATTCAAAGGAAGTTGCAAAGCAGACTGTATTCCATGAACCCAGTTCCCCCAGTGCTTACATCTTAGCACCAGGAAGTTGATACTGGTACAATGAGTGTGTATAGTGCTGTCATTTTACCACACGTATAGCTGTGACCAGCATCACCTGTTCCCTTGAATTTTTTTTTTAAATAGCTCTGAGATCCTCACCAGCTCCATCAGGGCTGATTCCCTGGTGCTTCCCTGATGTCAGGAAGGAGCTACCGTGCATCTCAAATGGTTGACATGTATGCTAGAGCCGTGTGACACGGTGACCCTCTATCTCGCCTGTACGAAGTCTCACACACGCACACAGACTCTCAGACTTTCTCTATGGAAACTTTGAAGTGTTGAGCACACAGTTCCTATGGCCCATTCCCTCCTGGCTGGGAAACGGGAGGAGCCTGTTCTGTTACCTGAATTCCTTTTTAAAGGAGGAATCAGCATGAAGTCAGACCATCTTGGAGTAGAAGTTGCTGTCATCTGTAAGAAAAAGAAACTGAGGGAACCCTGGGTGGCGCAGCGGTTTAGCGCCTGTCTTTGGCCCAGGGCGTGATCCTGGAGACCCGGGATCGAATCCCACGTCGGGCTCCCGGTGCATGGAGCCTGCTTCTCCCTCTGCCTGTGTCTCTGCCTCTCTCTCTCTCTCTGTGTGACTATCATAAATAAATAAAAATTAAAAAAAAAAAGATTTAAAAAAAAAAGAAAGAAAAAGAAACTGAGCTAAGCAATGGGCCATGGCTCAGAGTCATGAGTGCCCTATACTTGCAAGCATAGATATGCATCCTGCAGGACACCACAGTCAACAGTGGACTGGAATCAAAACAATTAGAAGAATTTGCATCCAGAATCCACAGCACAGACAATCCACAAGTATTGTCATTTTACTTCTTTAATATTAACTTTTGGAATAGAAGGGTTAATTTTTTTTTTATAACTGACCCCAGTCCAAAAAAAACAAAGGACTGCTGGGGTCCATCAGGACTGGATGTTGTCACCACTGACTGTGTTTATGCCAGGCTATCAGCAAACTTGGTCACGGGCAGTGCCAAGCAAGGTCCTACAGGGTCAAGAAGGGTTCATATTCTAGTCATCCCCAGCTGAGAACATCAGCACCTGACAGAGACTGGAAGTCATGTCTCTGCAGAGAGGCAGGTCAGAGCCACACGCAGTAGCAGCATCAACCTGAACTTCAGGTAGCCACACGTTCTAGGACATTAAGGAATTAGGTACCCATGGTTAAGATAGCACAAATGGCCCTGATTTGTCACCATGGCACAGTCACAGATGGACAATGCTGTGTTGTAACCAGGGTTTCTCCTCCAATGGGTTCTTACCACCTTTCTTCACCCTGCCTCCCTATCACATGTATGGACACCTGTGCATGTGGTTCTCACCTAGAAAAGAAGATGGGTTAAGGTAACCGTATTTGAATAGTTGTAAGATCTCATTTTTATATGACATTTCATCATTCACAATGTTATTTCTTATTTTAACCAAAGGAAGAAGCCACAGTCCCAAAACAATAGTGATTCTCAAAGTCACCCAGCTGGCCAGTGACAGAGTGAACGCTGCAGTTCACATCTTCGGATTGCACCTTCCCGCTGATTAGGCCCCATCACACAGAGCAGTCTTCCTGTCTCACCCCCGGAGGGTGATGTGCAGCCCTGAGGCATTTTGTGAATTTGTGGAAAGAAGAGCATCTCCTAGCACAGGGAGCCCAGCTCTGGCCTCCTAACTCATCATCCTGACCCTTAAAAGTCCCCCAAGGGCAGGGCAGGTGCTTGAGAGAACTTGATCCTGGTTCTGAGTTCTGGTTTCCAAACCTAGATCTGTGGCTACAGCTCCATGGGTCATTATTCAAGCTGCTTGCTTGTACCTGAGACCACTCTATTTTTCAGTGTTTTAAAGTTTCTATGAAGCTGTTCTTCCTGAATTAAATTCTTTTCCTTTGTCTAAACCCAAGTCACACTCTCAGTCTTTTTGTGGCCATACAAGGGCACGTAGGAATTTAGCAGAAAGTAAACCAAGATAAGAGACAAAAGAGACAACAGTAAGAGGACACCTCTAATGTGGAGGTGTTCTCCTTGCCCCTGGGATTCTTGGTCCCATAGAGGTGTAAATCTTACA
Source organism: Vulpes vulpes (assembly GCF_048418805.1). NCBI lineage: Eukaryota > Metazoa > Chordata > Mammalia > Carnivora > Canidae > Vulpes > Vulpes vulpes. Next base: position 70,424,713 of record NC_132795.1, on the reverse strand, counting down.
CCTGTGTTGACATCTTACCATGTTGCCATGCAACAACATATGGGAAGGTCATGTGCGTGAACATGCACACGTGTGCACGCACACACATACATACACACATGCATTGTTAAAACCTCACTTGTGATCATGGCTAAGAAAGGCTGTAGTGTTGTTAATTTAATTTTTTATAACCTCCAAATATTTGCAAACTTAGGGCCAGAGACAGACCTCTCCCCAGAGGGAGCCGACCCAGTGTCATTCTTACATAGTAGTGAACTTGGCTTCTACTCTGGAGCAAGGCATAATAAACACTTTCAACCACATGAAGGAGAAAAAAATCTCAAGTGAATAATGAGAGCATAGGTAAAGAAGAGAGAAAATATTTCTAGGAGAAAGATGGAGGACTTAATACTTCTTATTGCCATTTTATTTTTAAATCATATATATTTAATTTTATGTATATACATATACATATCATACATGTGATAAAGGGCTTGACTTTACTTAATGAAAAGTGGTCTAAGATCCTTTTATCTTTTTATTCTTAAGGAAGGAAGGAATGAATTGCAATGAATATACATTGCTTCTCCCTCAGAAAACAATGATAACATTTGTAAATGTTTTCATTCAAACTAGACATCTCTCTTTGTTTTATTTATTTGTCTGTTGGCTTCCTTTTGCTTCAAACAAGTTTTCAGAAATGAAATTTATGTGTTTACGTTCACAACATCCAAAAATGTTAGTGTGACCTTGGAATGATTATTTAGTTTTGTTCTAAAGAATCTGGTAACTTTTTCTTAGACTAAAAAATTTAGCATAGTCTGGGGATTGAAAACTGCACGATTTAATTTAGGTAAAGATAAGAATGTAACACCACTAAATATATAAAATTACTTAGTTATCTAAGCAAGTAAATCAGACATGCTTTGAGATGCTGTGGCTGCCTTGAATTAATAATGCATTGAAGAGTAGATTTGACTAATGTGCACTCAACATATTTTAACATTTCACTTTCAACCTTGTTAAATGTGGCTAAAAATGTAAAATTAATTATTTAAAACCGTAGAAGGAATCCAACCTTTCCCCAATTTTACCCCAAATTACAAAGTTTAAAAAAAATTGCAGTTAGTTGTGGCCTAATGGAAAGCAGGTGTATGATACTCTGTTAAGCAGACTAATTGGTGGTGATGAGCTTTGCATTGCAGAAGGATCATTAGTGAGGGTGGGATGCTGCACTCCTCCAGCGCGTGGGCCCTGAGCCACTCACACATTTAAAGTATGATTCAGTTCACAGAAATGTTGTTTATCACCAGCTCTTCAGGAAAATACTGTTATGCAAGCTGAAGTCCCTTAGTACAGGAACCTTTTGGATTGCAAGGGACGTTTAAAAGGACTTGCTTTGTGGGTTTCCTGGTAGCTGGTAAATACCTTTGCAATTTAAAAATAAAGCTAATTGATGTCCATAATTAGTATCTGTTATTTAAATGCGGAATAGCACCTTTTGAATGGCTCCTAGGATTGACAGCAATAACAACCACCGGAGCTAACATTCCCTGAGCCCACATTTGAAGTGTTTTACAGGTGCTGTGTCCTTAGGTCTCAGCGGCTCTGGGAAGGTGAGAGCCCCTGGCAGAGAGAGGTCTAGTAACTTGCCTGAGGTCACTCAGCTGGTGAAATAGCAAAGCCGCATTTTGAACGCAGGATCTTCCTGCACTGTTGTTGCCTCTTTGCCAGCGGATCCTCATCTCTGGTTTTGGCTCCCAGGGCACAGCTCCGTGCTAAGTGAATGTGTGAATGAAGCCTTGAGGGCCAGGAGGAGGAATAAAGGAAGGAAGGTCTGACTTGCAAAGGCTGAGGGATGCTCTTGCTGCTTTTTTGTTCTTGAAAATGCTAAAGAGAACATTTTTCAGATAAGGTTGTTTCTGAAAGAGGATGGGTGAACATTCCCAAAGCCGTGCGTTTTTAGATCTGAATGTTTCTAAAAGGTTTATTGACAACAGCCTGCGATACCTTTGTCACAGAACTTAAATAAAGGGGCACCTGGGTGGCTCAGTGTTTGAGCGTCTGCCTTTGGCTCAAAGTCGTGATCCGGGGGGCCTGGGATTGAGTCCCACATTGGGCTTTCCGCAGGGTGCCTGCTTCTCCCTCTGCCTGTGTGTCTCTCTCTGTCTCTCATGAATAAATAAATAAAATTATTTTTTTTTTAAAGATTTTATTTATTTATTCATGAGAGAGAGAGAGAGAGAGGCAGAGACACAGGCAGAGGGAGAAGCAGGCTCCATGCACCGGGAGCCCGACGTGGGATTCGATCCCGGGTCTCCAGGATCGCGCCCTGGGCCAAAGGCAGGCGCTAAACCGCTGCGCCACCCAGGGATCCCCCAAATAAAATTATTTTTAAAAGAACTGAAATAAAGAGGAAACAATGTTGAGCATTTTAGAAAAAAAGCCCTTTAAAAATCATACATATCTGCATTACAGATTGTCCCCCGCGGCCTGGCCTGGGACATAACGCCTATGCTCTGTTGAGAAACTTCTCTGGGATCACGCCCTGTCCCCCATCACCCCCTGCTCCGGGGGCACCAGTGAGCTATTTGAGGTTTGAGCTAGGGGTCCTGTCCCTCCTGGGAGTCCCAGGTAGCAGGACCTGTCCCCCTGGGTACCCCGCATCATCCTCTAGGTTGGTGCTAGGCCCTCCTAAGAAAACCAGATTTCAGACATCAGCTCCTGGAAGTAGGTTAGATCACCTGGGCCTCGGGGGAATTTCCCTCCTCGTACCTGGTACTTTGTCCAGCTTCTGAGCCCAAGAGGCCCAGGGGGGTGGTTTTTCTGTCTGGACAGCTGGAGGCTGGACCAAACATGGGGAAAATAGGAACAGTACAGTGCCTCCCCTCCAGGATGAGGTCCTGGGCCTACGGGTCCTGGCCTCACTCACCCAAATCTGCTTGTGCCCCCAGCAAGCATCCTGTGATCACGGGGAGCCATGGACGTGTTGGGGGAAGAGACGTCAGGTGGAGAAAGCCCCCGGGCCAGGTGGCAGCGCCACCATTGTCCACAGTGTTCTCGAAAATTGTCAGGGCAGGGCACCTGTGCAGGTGAAACAGCTTATTTCCCCGCAATAAAGACATGAATTGATTTGTCTTTGAAGGCAGGTAAGTGCCAGTGGGTGTCAGTCCACACTGTTCTTTTTTATGCAGCTTTTTTTTTTAAGAACCAACTCTCCAGCTTTCTTTGAATTTTCCTCATTACCTGGGTCCCCTGGCTGCCCCCTGGAGGCTGGCCCGAGCCACCCAGCCTGGGCTGTGAGCCGGCACGCCCCTCTCTCCTCGGACAGCACATCAGTAGCTCATCACTGTGCTCGGTGCTGCTGAGCTGACCTACTTTTCCTGTTTGCCCACAGCAGGCTAAGCCTGTTTAGCGTTGTCCAGAGGGGCTGGGCCGAGCAAGGAGCTTTCTGAGTCGTACAGATGGCAGTCTTCTGGGTGAATGTGGTTTAATCTGTTTGCCCTGTTTTCCATTAGTCTAAAGGGTTAGGGCCCAGCACCTAAGGTGACACGGGGACAGGGTCCAAGTGCAGGGCATCCTGTGTCCCAATTCAGCCTGTCTCCTGGAGATCCTGCGGCGTGGTGAATTATTGCTGGGATCCAAGGCTTCTCTCCAAACTTTAAAAACAGATTTCTAAATGGAAGCTCTTTGGCCATGTACTTCCTTACTGGGAATGTGTACTTAGCCCCAGGAACCTCTGCTTCTGAGATGTAGAGGGGATGGGAACTATGCTTGCCCTCCTCAAGGGGGAGGAATCTTCTAGTGTGTTGGGGAGGTGTGGGAGGCAGGGGTGACCAGCTAAGGCCAAGGCACCACAGAAATAAACAGAGCTTATGATGAGGTGAGGATGGCAGAGGTGAGGATGGGAGTGGAACCTTGGATGGGACCAGAGCTCCAGAGCTGGAGGGATGAAGAAGATGGTGTTGCCAGTGTAGATGTCAGGGGATGGGGATGGAGGAGGGGGCAATGTGACTGGGGTAGCAGCTCATCAATCCAGGGCTGAGCATGGCTGACATACTCAGGAACATGGAGTATGCCCTCTGAGCCCCTCTGAGCTACTGGTGCACAATCTCCCCAAAACGCACACATACATTTACTGCTTTTAGTCTTTGCTGAGATATTGCTGCATTGCTATTTGTGGGCGTAGGATAGTGTCTGTTAGAGTTGTTCAGGGAAAAAAATCGTGGGATCAGATAGGCATGATTAAATAAGCTGACATATGAGAAAGCCAGAAGCTAGCGCTTTATCTTTTTCTTAACTCCTGTATTTGTGCATAGCAAAATGCCTCACGAAAGGTGTCCTGGGCCTGCCCTTCCTAACAGCAAAGACCTGATGGAACCGTCCTCACCGTGGGGCTTGTGTCTGAAACTCTCCTGGACACCCCAAAGCCACCACCTCCCAGGGGAGAGTCAGGCTAGTGTGCAAATTGTGCATTTCCTGGGGTCACTTCATTAGATATGCATAAGAGGCAAGAACTCAGTCTTTGTTTTAAAAAAGAAAAAATAGACTTCTCCTACTTTCTCTTGCAGTTTCTTCAGTGTTATCAGGCCAGATGGGAGGAGAGAGATATTCCAAAATACCTTTAATTTACAACATGAATATCTGAATGTACAAAATGTGGAAACCAGAGATTTCTAGTCCTGCCAGGGCAAAACCCAATTGGCCTTTGAATGGCATGAAAGTCAGGCCTTTTTGGACCAGCTGACAGCTTTCCGCTTGCTTGGTGAGCAAGACTGTCGCAGGCAGTGATTGTCCCACTGCCGGCCAAGGTCTTCCTGGGGGAAGTGCTTCGCGTCCCCTCTCTCAGGTGGGCTGGGGGCTTCCTGGTCTGTGCTTGTGTCTCCTCTTCCCGTGTAGGGAAGACCTCCCAAAGGAGGCAGGCCTTTCTTCAGACTCTGCACATTCCAGGTGCTGTGTGTTTCTGGAAGAGAAGATGGAAGGTGGGCATCTAGTTAGAGAGGGAAGGACACTAGTCTATGTTGGAAATCGCCCTCCAACCAAAGCTGGTGGGGCATCCAGAAATGGGACTGTTTCTACAGAACATTCCTGTAGTGGCTGCCTTATGTCTCATGGATGGAGCTTGTGCACTAGAGGGCACCCCCCCCCCATCCGTCTGCCCTCCCTAGTCAGGACTGCTTTCCACTGGCGGGCAGGGGCTGGACCTCCCCTTGGGATGCCCCCTTGCTAGGCCCCTGATGACATCAGAGACTGTGGCTCATCTGTGCGCTGCCTGCCCGCAGAAGCACACGCGGGGCACAGCACCCATGAGAGGAGCAGGGACCTCGAGTGGGCAGAGAGACCCTGCCCGAGACACGAGGCCACCCTCTGCTCAGACAGCTCTGGGTGTCAGTGGTCAAGGCCTGTTTCTCTACCCTGGGCATCAGATACCACCAGACTCATGTCAGGGGGCGGGGGGCAGGCCTGTCCAGGTGACTTGGATGGACCTGGCAATGCTCCTCACGCCAGAGGAAGGCCCCCCAGGCCAGCACCCGCCTCCCCTGGGTTGGGGGGATTACCTCAGCCCAGCTGGACCACAGAGAGCCAACGGCAGGAACTCAGCGCTCTGGCTTCACGGATACCTGTGAAGAGTGAACACGGTCAGCACAGTCACCAGAGGGTCTCACAGCACAGAGGGTGCCCCCGGGGCCTCTGGCAGCCCTCGAGCTGGGCCGGGGCCCGCGGCCCCAGCACGGGGGGTGCCATCAGCCCCTGGCTCTCCGCAGCCAGCGGACTGAAGCAGTCTATGTTCTTATTCACCATTATTTGAAGCCCTGATACGAAACCCCAAATCTCCCAGCCCGGATGTCCAAAACAAGCCTGACTCTTCCTATTTCGAGGACTTCTTTTTCTTTGGCTCTCCTTGCAAGCTGGAGCACAATGAGGATGAGTATCCCCAGGCCAGAAGGAGCGTTAGGACCGGTTACGTGCTGGGGAGCTGCTGGCTGGAGCAGAGTTTCATGGATTCATTTTGGTTTGTCTGTGGCAGCTGATGAGCGGTTCTCAACAAAGGCTTTCACTGACTCAGCTCTGGGCATGACTCATAAATCTCTTCCCCTCTTGCTGATTTTTATAGGGATCTATTGTCCACACCCTGACCACACACTGTCCCCCCTCCATCACATTTTCTAGTTGACTCAGGTTTTCACTGTGAAGCCTAAACTCTATAAAGCGGCCCTCCAAAGGGAATCTTGAGTGCTTGGAACATAACAAAGGTTGCAAGAATAATATGCCATGTGAGGCTGACCCTAACCTCCAGGTATCGAGACGATTTTTATTTTGGAAGCTCTTTGCTGACCAAACGATGTCATTGTCTATTTAATAACGAAGTTTCTAACTTTCTCTAGCCCCTCCTTCATTGCTATGGCCCTGTTCCCCTGAATAATGAATCATCAGACCCTTGCAAGGGGGACTCATGATTGTAACCAGCAGATAGAGCCTCAGTGCTGACCATTGGAGGAGCTTCTGGTATGATTTTCGTGCATTCATGGCAGGTCACTGAGGTGGGGGGCTCATCTTGGTGATTTCTGGGAACTGGGCCCAGTGAGGCCCCCAGCAAGGTTCAGGAGGCCTTGCTGCCAGGGTGCCAGGGGGCGGGGACTTGCCAGAGTGGCCAGGGTGAAGGAGGGACCTGTCCACCTTGCATTTCCCAAGTCGATGATGTGCCAGGATGTGGCGAGCATTTCTCAGTTGGAGGGGAATTGGGACTGCAGGAGCGGGCGGCGCTCGCATTTTCACTGCCCGTTTCCTTTAGAAAAGCTATTTTTTTCCCCCAGCAAATGATTCATTGCAACCAAAACAACATTCCCGGGAGAGGAAGAATTAAAATGTGGAAGTCATTTCCTAGCCTCCCCCAAAGGACAAAGGGACACCAGTAAGCATGGCAGTTCATCAGTGGCTATTTTTCAAAGCCTTTCTGTTTCTTAAGTATAATGAGGAAAAATCGTTACCAAGTTCTCACGTACAAGATAAAGATGCTAATCCCAAACGACATGAGGTTCCCTCACCAGGGGCTGACTGGGAAGACAGGAAAGAACCCCCATCGAGGGGAAATGCATGTGCTTGCTGTTGCCCCTTTTGATTTCAACAAATTCTTGGTTTTAATGCTTTCTCTTTGTGATGAGCTAAATTCACCAGCTTTGGTCAGTATGGTGGAGAGAAATACTAGGATTCTCCAGCTAACGTGGGTCCAAGACTCAAGCCATTTCTCAGCCGGTTTGAAAGTGTCATGATTTCATTATGTAAAAACAATGGCCTTGCCACCCAACAGGCTTATAATAGTCACTTGGAAGAAAATTCAAGATGATATGGAATTGGCTGTACAAAAAGTTAAAAAGTGGGGATCCCTGGGTGGCTCAGCGGTTTAGCTCCTGCCTTCAGCCCAGGGCCTGATCCTGGGGTCCCAGGATCGAGTCCCACGTCGGGCTTCCGGCATGGAGCCTGCTTCTCCCTCTGCCTGTGTCCCTGCCTCTCCTCTCTCTCTCTATGCCTATCATGAATAAATAAATAAAAATCTTTAAAAAAAAAAAAAAAGTTAAAAAGTAAGACCCTGAAGAGGAAGGCTGAGTAGTGATTCTTTCTGGCTCCCAACCTGTTTCTGCAAATAAAGTTTTATTGGAACACAACCACACCCATTCATTTACATATCATCTATAACAGCAGAGTTGAGTAGCTGCAGCAGAGACGGTTTGGTCCGCCTCTAAAATATTTACTAGGCAGCTCTTTACAGAAAGAGCACTGCCAACCCTTGCGTTAGTAGAATAACATACTTCCCATGTATATTGCATGAAGCCTTCTCTGGAGACCCAGTCCTTGGGGGTGTCTCTGTCACCTAAGGGTGTATGATTCCTTCGTCTCCTGTCTCACTGCTGACACACGGTGGGACCCGGGGCAGACATGCCATGAGAAAACAGCCAGGCTGCCGTTTGCTGATCCCTGTTCACCAAGGGCCAGAGTTGCAGTCCGTTGTATAGCAGTAAGTGGCTGTGAGAAAGAATGTTCCAGAACCCTTAGGGTAGAAATTTCACCAAGGTAATGAAAATGTCACTTGCACACTTCACTTCTGTTCTCCGGTTCGATTAAGGTCAATAGCTATTTCTTGAGGACATCCTCGGGCATTCTGTTTGTTCCATTCCCTTCTCTCCCTCCCACCCAGCCTGACAACAACCTAAGTCTCTGCTGAGTTACACTGGATGGCTGGGGCAGGCTCACCACTCCAGGCAGTGTGTGTGCAAGTCTGTCTGTCTTTCTGCTGTGCCTACACACACACACACACACACACACACAATGACTGGTAGACACAAGAACAATAATCCCACTCTACTCAAAGGCATTTTATTTATTTTTTAAAGATATTTATTTATTTATTTATTTATTTATTTATTTATTTATGATAGAAAGACAGAGAGAGGCAGAGACACAGGCAGAGGGAGAAGCAGGCTCCATGCCGGGAGCCCAACGTGGGACTCGATCCCGGGATGTCCATGATCCTGCCCTGGGCCAAAGGCAGGCGCCAAACCGCTGAGCCACCCAGGGATCCCCTGCTCAAAGACATTTTATAGGCTTAAGTACCAGTTTCTACGGCTAGCTGCTGAGCTGGTTATCATTACTGAGAGTGTGATTAACAGTAGCTAGACATTTCTGAGGACTTATGTGTGCCCAGGGCCTGTGCTGGGGGTTTCTCACTGATGCTCTCATTGTCTTCTTGTCCCCGCACGATGAAGGAGGCCCTGCGGGCTTCCCCACCTCACAGGAGGGGCACTGGGGCTAGCAGCACGCCTACCTGCCAACGGTCACAAAGAGCTACAAAGGGCAGAAGCAGGGTTTCAGCCTGGGCCTGACAAGTGCAGGCCTCCGCTGCCTTTGCCCCCTCCCGGAGGCAGATGCTAACCCCTGTGTGTCCCACTAGCCTGCCTGCTGTGGCAGCGGGTGTGGCTCTCGGCTCCGTCCCTGGGGGCTTCCCGAGCCCAGCCAGGGCTCACTGGCCTCGCGTGCTTACATCCTCCAGCTGGGCTGCTTCCTGGGTCCAGCCCAAGCTGCTTTACCCACCGCATCCTGCATGTTGGTCTCCACAGTCCTGCTTACCGGCAGCCACAGGTGGTCTCCGGAGGTGCGACAGGGGCACCCATCCGTGGGTGCCTCTTGGCTGGTAAAATAGTCTCCCCATCAATACAGCCCTTCCTTTCTCTGGTCAGGAGCACCTCTCAGAAATGTTAGGCCTGTGTGGCCCCATTCACCCTGCAGTGACCTTCCTGCTGTGCAGAGACCATGTTCACAGAACAGTAAGGCAGAGAAGAAGAAAGGATGGGCCTGGAGTCAGCTGCCTTAGCAGAGGCTCAGGCCCCCAGTGGGAACGTAAAGGCTAGGACAGTTAGGGGAGGCCAGCATGTGATGGAGAGGACCCCCCTGGAGGCCTGAGCTGCTGGCAGCACGCTGGGCCCTGCCTGCACACGTGCCTGCTGACATCCTTCTCCTTTATGGCCCACGCCATCTCTGCCTGATGGATGCCAGCCCCACTTTAGCAATGAGGGAAACAGAAACTCTCACCTGTGCCAATGTAATTCTTTCGAGAATTGCCACTGTCCTCTGAGGAACTCTCTGTCGCCTCTCTGATCAGAACCTCCAGTGCCTTCCCATTCACTCAGAGCAAAAGCCAAACTTTGTCCAGTCTCCCTGGTATGTATCCCCATGGCTCCTTCCCTCAGGTCATATCTCAAACATGGTCTTACTAGGGAGGCCTTCTGTGACTCCCTAAAATAGCAAGAGTAAGTAAGACTCCAGCCAGCCCAGTACAGCACTCCCTACCCCTGCCCCCACCCCGCATCAACTCTCCTTTATTTTTCTCCACAGAAGTTATAAGCAGTTGACAGTGTTTGCTTATTTATTTGCTTGTGACTTGCCCCCACTCCCCTACCCAACCCCCACCCTCTAAGCACCATGAGAGCAGGGGCTTTGCAGGTTGCCCTAGCACTCAGGGAATACCCATTGAATCACTGAACATCATGTTAGTGCTTCAAGGAAGCCACTCCATTACCTCTTCACAGAGAGAAGCCGAGTACATGGATCAGAGACCTCAACATGGTTACGACTCAGTTTTTCCCAAATTAGATTCTACACAATCTAGATTCAACACAATCCCAATCAAGGTTGCAGCAGGCATTTTTATAGAAATTGACAATGTAAATTCCAAAATTTGCAAGGAAATGCAAAGACCTAGAATAGCCAAGAATCTTAAATAAGAAGCACAAAATTGGAAAGCTCACACAACATTGCTACCAAGAATCTCTATAAAGCCAGAGGAGTTGAGATAGTGTGGAACTGACATAAAGATAGACAAATCCAAGATGCCACAGAGTTGGGAAACAGAATAAGTTTCCCTAAACAGCAGGTTAGCTGTCTTCAGATAATATGCTCAATATGTTTCCAGGTGAAGTGCCTCTAAGTTTGAAGCAATGGCTCCGATTGTCAATCTGATAAAAGCTCAATAATTATGTATCCAACTCTAAAAACAGAGAAGATAGCATATTCATTGTACTTTTTTGAGATTGATAATTGGATCTACCACTTTAAATTTAGCAATTCTTCATTTGGAAAAGGACTATATGAAAATTGAAGAAAAATATTGCACATGCCATGTGTAAATGTAACTAACATGCAGTTTAAAGATAAGTTTAAGGTACCTGGGTGGCTCATTCGGTTGAGCATCTGCTTTCACCTCAGGTCATGATCTCAGGATCCTGGGATCGAGCCCCACATCAGGCTCCCTGGTCAGTGAGGGAGTCTGTTTCTCCTTCTGCCCCTCCCCCCACTCGTGTTTTCCATCTCTCTCTCTCTCTCTCTTTCTCAAATAAATATTAAAAAAAATAATAAAGCTAAGTTTGGCACTACCTTAGCCAGGTAGTTAAGGCCAATGTTATAGGGATAGATGCTGTTAACACCCTTGACATGATGTGATAAGAATGGCACTTTACCCCTGTAGGCTTCCTCCTAAAAACCCATATGCTCAATCTGACCATGAGAAAAAACATCAGACAAACCCAAACTGAGGGAAATTCTACAAATCCTAAACAAGGAGAGTCTGAGAAACTCTCACATCTATGAGATGCCTAAGGAGACACGATGACTAAGTGTAATGTGGTACTCTAGATGAGATATTGGGACAGAAAAAGGACATTAGGTAGAAACTAATAAATATTAATAAAGTGTGGACTTTATTTAATGATGTGTCAATGATGTTCATTAATTGTGACAAATGTACCATACCAATGTGAGGTGTTTATAATAAGGGATACTGGGTGCAGGATATGTAGGAACTCTCTGTAGTGCCTTTGCATTTTCTGTAAATGCAAAATAATTCTAGTTTATTTCAAAAAATATTTATCCTGTATATCTGCATGCTGCCGAGACCCTATAGATAGATGGACCTGAATAAAGATTCTGTAAATATATGTATAGGATCACAGGAGACATCTGACAAAAATGCCAATACAATTCAACAGGGAAAGAAATGTCTTTTCAATAAATGACCCTGAAGTAACTGAATGTCCAGATTGGAGCAAGGAAAAAAAAATGATCCTTGACCATTGTTTTACACCACACATAAAATTTAATTTGCGATGGACTATAGATCTAAATGTAAAAGCTAAATTAATAAAGCTTTTAGAAGGAAACAGGAGAATTCTTCATGACACTGAGGTGGCAGAGATTTCTGAGGACACAAAATCACTAACCATGAAATTAAAAATTTATAAACTGGACTTTATCTGTTCACCAAGAGATACCATCAAGAAAGTGCAAAGGCCAGCCACAGACTGGGAGAAAATGTTCACAAATTGATCTCTAGATCTGGCAAAGTTCCATGGGCAGAAGAGAGAAACCTCTACAAACCAGTACAAGGAAGACAAATGGCCCAATTTTTAAGAAAAAAAGAAAAATAATGGGCAAAAAAACTTGGACATCTCACTGAAAAAGCTATCTTGGTGGTCAGTAAGCACATGAAAAGATACTCAGTGTCATCAATCATGAGGGAAATGCAAATTCAAATCCCAGTGAGATCCCACAACACACCCGCTAGAATGACTAAAAGTAAGAAACCAATACCAAGTGTTGGCAAGAATGTGGAACCGCGGGAACTCTCACATGCTCCTGGTGCAAATGTAAAATTGTGCGGTCACTTTGGAAAACAGTTGGCAGTTTTTGATAAACTAAGCATATGGCCACCCTATAATATAGCAATTACACTCCTACCTGGGTATAAACACCCAAGAGAATGAGCACTTATTTCCACCAAAAGACTTAGGTCTAACTTACACTGGTGATGTTAATTTTGACCCCTAGGGAAGGTAGTGTCTGCCAACCGCCCCCAGTTATAAAGTTACCATTCTTCTTTGTAGTTAATAAATATATTGAAGGAGATACTTTATGCAGATATCCTGAGTCTTCTCAAACTTTTGCATATTAATTTCAACATCCATCAATGGATCTTGCCTGCAAAAATTATTACTATGGGGTACTGATGTGATTTTCTATTTCCTATATTCCTTTTACCTTTATGAATTGGAGTTGTTCTGTAAGGGAGATCTGTCCCCCTCCCCAACTGCCCATTGATTTATCCGGTTAATGATTTGTATCCCTATGGACTCAAGAAGTTTCTTCTGTAGGTTACAGTCTATCATTACCGACTTTGTGACTTAAATAGTTCCAAGAATCTTCTCTGCTAGTCTCCCTTTCCTCAGCCTCTAATCACGATTGTGTTATTATTTCTTGAGTGTTTAGTTCCTAGATGCAGATGCTTATACTTCAAATTTGGGGAAATGTAAAAGGTTTCGAAAGGTTCCAAATAGTTTGTGTTCCAGAAAATCCAAGAAACCCAGAACTGGAGGAGCCTCTCATAAATGAACATTACTGAGTATCCTTCCTGTTCCACTTCACACCTTTCCACCCTCCTCTGTACCCGGGGCTCCCCCATACGGATGATATCATGGGCCCCCTGCCTCACCCTTCTGGGTGGTGTATCCAATAGGCAACACCAGCGGGACAGGATGGGCAGAGAGTGAGGTGAGGTATTTATTCCCTTGACTCCCCTCTTAAAAGGTTTCTTCAGGCTGGCTGCATCCTTCCACCAAATGCCCCCTACCCTATAGGACACACTCCTTCCAGATTTGGGAAACTATTTCCTTTTGATCCATTCACTCTCAGGGGGGTTAACAGCTCAACTGATACTAACCCTAGGTAGCCACACCATCCCTGTTGGTTACCCTAAACCCCACCCACACCTTTCTATCGAAGTCCTGTCTCCTGTTGGGACTTTGACTAATAGATCTTAGAATATGTGGTTGTCCAGGGGGGAGGTTCTATAGTATCCCTCCATTATTCACTCTGGGGGTTAATCACATCAGCAGTTATCTTCTCACATCCATACAGAATCTTCTCTGCCTTCACTTAAGCTCCATGTTCTCTTCCCTGGTTCTGTGTGATCATGAAAAAAAAATTTTTTTTTGCTCAAAATCCTATGCAATCGAGAGGAATAGGTGCCGTCTCTTAAACTTCTCTACTGTTCCTTTAACCAGACCTCACAAGAAAGATTTTCTTCCCTTTCTTTTGTGCTTTTGGGCCCTAACTTCTCCACATCATGAAATAAAAGGATGGCTCAAAAATGAGGGTAGGGGGTACAGCCACGTTCCTAGCAGCACTACTGGTGGTAGTCAAAAGGTGGAAGCCACTCAGAGTGCATGGACAGATGACGGGATAAATAAAAAGTGGTATAAACACACAATGGAAGATTATTCAGTCTTTTTTTAAAGATTTATTTATTTTATTTATTTATGATAGACACACACACAGAGAGAGAGGCAGAGACACAGGAGGAGGGAGAAGTAGGCTCCACTCTGGGAGCCCGACACGGGACTCGATCCCGGGACTCCATCCTGGGACTCCAGGGTCGCGCCCTGGGCACTAAACCACTGAGCCACCTAGGGATCCCCAAGATTATTCAGTATTAAAAAGGAAGAAAATCCCCATACACGCTATGATGTGATAAATCTTAAGGACGTTATGCTAAAAGTGAAATCAGCTTGCCACAAAAGGACAACAGTAGTTGTCCTGTATGATTCCACCTGTGTGACAAATGTAGAATAGTCAGATCCATAGAGACAGAGAGAGTGGTGATGGCAATGTCTAGGGGAGAGAGAATGGGGAGTCAGTGAAGGATGGACAGAGTTGCAGTTTTGCACGAAGAGAAGAGTCCCTCAGATGGTGGTGATGGTTGCACAAGAGCAATGCACTTAATGCCTTGAACTGTCCACTTAAAAGTGATACGTTTTATGTAATGTGTATTTCACCACAGTTGTTTTAGTATTAAAAAAAAAAGATGGAGGAGCCTGTGGGTGGCTCTGAGGTCATCTCAGGGTCCTGGGATTGAGTCCTACTTTGGGCTCCCTGCTCAGCAGAGAGTCTGCTTCTCTCTCTCCCTCTGCCTCTTTCCCCCTCCTTATGCTTGCTCTCTCTCTCTCTCTCTCTCTCTCTCTCTCAAATAAATAAAATCTTAAAAAAAGGCCCATGAGGAGGGCATGGGAGACAATAGGCTCAGTGACAAGACAGTAAGGATCTGAGTGTGGAGCCCCTGTGGCAGGTACTCCTGGGGAACTTGGCTTAGGTGTCTTCTCATCACACACCTGCCATTGAGCAGAATGATGTAGACAGGGGTCAGGTGACAGGAATCAGGCAAGGGAACGGGAGGGATAGGGGAGAAGAGGAAGTGGGTATAGGTCATCAAGGTTTCATGGATTCAGGAAATGTTTAAGGACAAATATAAAACAGAGAAGACGTGGCTGATAAAGAACAGCTATTAGTCACTTGTAAATTTTCATTTATGACTAAGCAATCCCAGTAATCCCAGTAATTGCAGGATTCCAGAACCTCAGGAAAGCAGAGTGAAGTCCTCATCCCTCCCTCAAACATGCTCTGCCCAGGGGCACCTGGCGAAGGCCTTGGTTCGGCTGGGTGCTCGCTCACGTCCTGCTCACATGGGCAGCCAGCACGTCCCTGGGAGCACAGATCTGGGGTTGTGCATCACTAAAGAAGGTGACACCACTTTTTTCGCATCTTAAAACTGAACAGATTCCACCTGGAAAGCATTAAGCACAGGCCTTTGTGCAGATGAATTAAAACCCCATTTAAATTACGCTGCAAGCCTCAACTCGGGATGGCCGTGCCTCCCGAACCTATCACTAAAGCGAGGCTGTGGGTGACTGAATGGAGCAGGGTGTGCGCACGCTGAGTGTGCGCGTGTGGAGCTGCAGAATTCTCCCTCCTTGTCGGGCTCCCACCCATCCCTATGCACCTGTCGGACCCACATCACAAAACCAGTTCATCTTAGACAGAGATACGTGTGCCCCATTAAAAAGTATCTGCTACTTGAAGTTTCGAGGGTGTCGGTGCGGTCGCAGAGTGTTGGTTTGGGCCTCCTGACTTCAGACCCTCTGGGAAGAGAAGTGTGTGGGCACTGGTGACTCAGCTCTTCCGGGGTCCCCACCCTGATCCCACTCACTCTGCCCCCTCGGCCACCACGGCCTTCACCTCCAGTTCCCCCCGCAGGCTCTGGCCTTGTGGGCCACCCTCAGAGTGTTTCTGCTCCCAGTGCTGCCTGGAGGGGGCGTACCCCAGACACGCGGGACTGTGGGACACGTGTGAATGAAATAAGGAGTCAGAGCCATGGCTCTGAGGCGTGAAGACACAGGCCTGCGTGTGGCAGAGGAACCCGCATCTGTGGGCCTTAAGACATCCAGCCAGCCGCCCGGGAGAGTACAGGCTCTGGGCAGTGAGGGAGTCTCTGATGCCTTTGGGCTGCGAGAACATTCCTGGATTGTTATTTAATTTTTCGCATTTGTGTGCCTTGACTGTCTAGGGAAGTGTAAATGCCTTGAAGGACTATGGATTGTCATATTTTGGGGCCCCGTTTCTTCCTGGCTGCATGTAAGCGGGGTTTGTGTATTTGAGTGAACAGATGTATAAATGCGGTCCTTCGTAATGTCATAGGCACCTTGCAGGTTAAGGTCTGAGATAAACAGACACTTCACTGAGCTGGATCTAGACAACAGTTGTCCAAGTGTGATCTGGGGATCCCTGGGGGGTCCAGGAGGTCAAAACAACTTTCCTAATATTAACACATTCTTTGCCTTTTTTGCTCTCGTGAATATAGTGAACTTTTCTAGAAGCTCCTTGACATCTGATGATTGTACGGCCCTGATACCTAATGGAATGAAGGCTCGCATATTTAAGATTTCTCACTTTAACCCACATACACAAGAACTCTTTGATGTCCTCAGTAATTTTTGAGAGAGTAAAGGGTTTTACCGGAACCAGAAAGTTTGAGAACCTCTAGGCTAAGTCTGGGGCGGGGAGGAGGAGGGGGGCGTTAGATAGGACCAAAATGATGACACCTGGATAGACCTAAGAAAGGTCTAGAAGCAGACAGTAATCCTCTGTTTTTTTTTTTTTTTTTTGCAGGAAAAACTGCATAGAAAATCTAATGGATGAAGATGAGAAAGACAGGGCAAAGAGGTAAGAAGGAGCGGCTTTCCTGCCTCGGTGTGTTCCATGTGGTCTGCCAGGGTCACACGTGCTTGTCCTCACTCAGCGTGGATGAGAACACCAGCAAGACAGGCCATTGGGGAACATGCTTTTGGTATCCGCCATCCATGAAGTATAGCAGTGCTCTACTAAAAAAAAAATAATAATAATGTAGACCAGCTCCCTCAATTTTCTTCCTTATCCTGAAATTCCTCATTGTCTGGGACTTGCCAAGTGGCTTATATTTTTCACATGTTTGTATATTAACCTTGGTGACCTGGGTCTCCTTTCAGAGGCCACTGAAGTTTACTGCTTTTCCAGCACAGAGACTGCTTGGTAAGGCAGCCTGACTGGAGCCAGGCATGACTGGTTTCAAATCCCAGCCCCACTGTGGCAGCTGCCTGGCTTTGGACAATAATAGGAATCCTCTTTCCCATACATTGAACACATAGTAATCATCCCCGTGCGATAAGCACTTCCATGTACCCTGCCTCAGTTTCTTCATCTGTACTTGGAGATCCCACCCCTTACGCCATTGTGGTGTTGGCCAGAAATACTAGCTCGGTAGCTGGCGTGTCAGAGCTGTTTAACCCAATCCTTGCTTATTCCTTCACTGGGCACCTACTGAATACCTACTGTGTGTAAAGTGGAGTCATGAAGTTGATAGTTTGAAGGTAAAGAGCCGTAGAATATTATCAACATCACACAATTCACCCCTGTGGGCAGTTATTGTGCTAGGCTTCAGGGAAATAAAGGCGACATGAGGAGGACACAGGTGAAGGGAGGTGGTTGGTAGGTGACTACGGACCATCAGGCTGCAGGTGACAGGCCCAGCAACAGAGTGTGCTCTCTGGGGAAAGCCTTCACTCACAGGCCCAAGGACGAGCCTTCTTCCTCCATATGATCTCTGCTTCTGCCACTGTGTGTGTGTGTGTGTGTGTGTGTGTGTGTGTGTGTGTGTGTGACAGGACCCTCAGTCCTCTGCAACGGGCCCTCAGACGGCTGCAGAACTGAAGGGTTTGCCCACTTCCCTTCACAGCACCTACTGCCTGGTTGTCGCTTACAGAATCATCCACTTGCAAATGGAGAGGCCCTCAGAGGTCCCCCAGTTCGGTGTCTGCCTTTCATGTCACCTGTTGGGGGGAAAGGGTGGCAGGCATGAGAACAAATCCCCAGCCACTCCAGGCCTGCTGGATGTAAATCTGTGGGGCACAGCAGGAGTCTGAACTGCTTGTTAACTCCCCAAGTATTTCCTTAAAGAAAAGTCAGGGAGCAGGGTAGATGGCCAGAGGTGTGGGTGAAACAGGTCAGCCAGGAGCAAGGGTTGTTAACACTGGAGGGTCAGCACTGGGGGTTCATCAGACGCTTATCTCTACCTGTCCATGTTTTAAAATTTTCTCAGGGCCTGGGTAGTGCCATCGGTTGAGCATCTGACTCTTCATTTTGGCTCAGGTCATGATCTCAGGGCCATGAGATCGAGCCCCACGTGGGGCTCTGAGCTCAGTATGGAGTCTGCTTGAGATTCTCTCTCCCTCCCTCTCTCCCTCTGCACTTCCCCACAAAAAGAAAAGAATTTTCTCTGATAAAAATCTAAATAGGCAACAATTCAAATAACACCCCCAATTTATTTGGAAGTAACATGCCCTTCCCTTGGCAGTGGGAAACGGGGCTCCCCACAGTGGTGCTCTCAGACGTTAAACCACAACCTCTAAGGGTTGCAAAATCCACGTGGTCCCAAGTAACAAGTGGGTGAACAAGACTAGCCCAGACCAGACGAGGTTGGAATCTTCCTGCCCTCTCTCATGGGCAGGCGGACTTCCAGTTCTTTCCTCTGGGTGTTTGGCCTCTTGGTCTCCTCGCAGGTAGCTGTGGAGTGGGTGCAGGGGCAACACCAGCCCAGTTGCAGCTCGTGAATTCCAACAGACCCTTCCCACTGTCACCTTCCACTTCCTCACCTGTAACACCACACAGCCATTTCTGTCCTGCCCTCCTCCAGGGTTATTTTGGGAATCAGCCACAACATACACAAAGAAGCTCCTATGTGTGTGTGTGTGTGTGTGTGTGTGTGTGTGTGTGTGTGTGTGTGTGTGAATTGTTACATGTATGTAAAAATGTAGGACACAGGGCCCTGGATGGTTCAGTTGGTTAAGTGTCTGCCTTTAGCTCAGGTTGTGATCCCAGGGTCTGGGGATTGAGCCCTGCGTTGGGCTCCCCGCTCAGCAGGGAGTCTGCTTCTCCCTCTCCCCCCTGCTCATGATCTCCTTCTCTCACACACATTCTCTCTCTCTCAAATAAATAAAATCTTTAAAAAAAAAAAAAGGAAAATGCAAGACACTAATATATTGACAGGGTATTCTCATTCTCGGCAACATGAAAAGATCAGCGGCTGTGCGGCCTCTGAGCCCTAATCCTTTGATGCTATGTTCTTTTCTCTGCATTATCACATATCATCCCAACATCCCTCTGAAGTGTATTTCACTATTATTCCCATTCTACAGATGAGGAGAGGAAGGCTTAGTAACTCATAAAACATCATAAAGCTCTAACAAGTGGCAAGTGGAAGTTAAATAAAGGCTTCCTGACTTCAGACTGTGCTTACTCCCAGACCATAAGCACACCCCTTCACGTAGGGACTGACCAGTCTCTCTGGCAAGCCCAGGTGGACAGCTATGTCGTGCTGTGATTTTGGAGTCAGTGGGAGTCTGCTGCTACCATCCTCATCTTCAGGTCACCTCTCTGCCCCCCAGTCCTAGCCCTGCCTCTACTGCACTGCTTACCTCAAAATCCAGAGATGAAATGCTACAACACTCAGGGGTCACCAGATAGAGACATCCCAACAAAATCTCTGCTAAAAGTCCTTAGAAATAAATCAGGTCATACCCAGTTTCTTTCCATTCATTCCCACCCCTGTTTGCTCTGAGCTGTGGGTACCCACAGCCCCACATTGCCTATTCGGGATGTGTGCCCACATCTGGGATAGTGAGGCTGCTGGCCAGCCCTCACCCCCTCTTGACCTCAGATAGGGAAACAGGTCTAGAATGTTTGGTAATACCCAGATCTGTTGCCAGAATACCAGCAATAATGCAGTAGCCTTCATAACACTTGGGGAGAAACCAGGACAAAATGACCCACTATCCTAAGATTATATCCTTTTTGAAGCCTCTAACTCTAGCAGGTTTGGTAGCAGCATGGGAGGCCCTTCCCCTAATCCCACCTAGAGGCCTGATAGGAATAGTTTTCACTCACATGATGGTCTTTTTTTTTTTTTTTTTTTTGATGAGATTAGAAATGCTCGGCTTCAGCTCAAAAACCCTCATTGTCTCCAGAAAACACGCGCTGTGTTGGGCAAGGTTTCCAAAGCTTTAGGGAATTCATGGTTTGTTTGGATTGTTTGATCGAGTATTCTGAACCAGGACACAGTTCCACTTCTGTGAATTTCCGTGTAAATCCAGTGAGTATTGAGTGCCCATTGTGTGTCAGGACTATTTGCTGTTTTCTTTGGGGAAGATGCAAAAAACATGGTCCTTGAACTCAAAAAAGGAAACAGTTTGAAGGAGAGACATTTGGAATCCCTAGATAATGAGGTTCACAGCTGACCATTTTGGGGTCCAGTCATACATACACATGTGTTTCTAATTCTGGCGTGACATAGTTTTTGTGTGTGTGTGTGGGTGGGGGGGTCATCCAGGAAGCGGTGCAGTGGGCAGGAAGTACATAGCTTAGAATGAGACAGGCCTGGCTTAGACTCCTGACACTTACACTTTCTGTCCTCAGATGAGCTACTGCACTTCTCTTAGCTTCAGTTTCTTCCTCTGCCAAATGGGGGTGATAATAGTAGCAACTTCTTTGTAGGGTTATGGCTGGAACTAAATGCAGCTGTTTGTAAGCCCCCAGCACACTGCAGAGGACACAGCAACACCAAGGTGCCTGGAGCACTCGCTGTGGGCCTGCAGCATTTTACATGCATGAACTCTGTGATCATCACAGCAGCTCTGCAACCTAGGGTTTTGGGTTTTTTTTTAAGATTTTATTTACTTATTCATAAGAGACAGAGAGAGAGGCAGAGACATAGGCAGAGGGAGAAGCAGGCTCAATGCAGGGAGCCCGATGCGGAACTTGATCCCAGGACCCCTGGATCAGACCTGAGCCAAAGGCAGACACTCAACCACTGAGCCACCCAGGTGCCCCTAAAGTTGAACTTCAGTGGGAATCCCAGCACTACAACCGAGAAGCCTATACGTGTATGAACCTTTGAGGAAGCAAGCATTGCAAAAGGAAAAGCTTTAGCCATTGGGAGGCTGCTCCTTTCTCCTGGTTCCCCCAGGGGTAGTTTATCAATGTGGACCAATGACTGAGACCATTCAGTCGCCCTCCCATCAATATTTGTTAACTAAGTCAGGTACTAAGCAAGTGGAAGAGAAAGAGGAGGGTACATAGCATTACTGTGCCCTCAGAGGGCTTTGGGCAAGTTAGAGAGGCATTCTGGAAAACAAGCATAAAGGAGGAAGCACATCCTGCAGGGTCTGTGTTGAGCAGAGCCGGGATGCTGATCAGGATTCATAAGCTCTATTTCTCAGCCACATGCTCTTTGGTGGAGAGGAATATGGTGAAGAGGAGGAGACTGACCTCATCTTATTATTTCATTTCTCTGGTTGTAAATTCTGTAGCTCTGAAAGGAAAAGCTGGTCCGATCCATTGAGGAGGACTCCAGTTCCGTGCACACTCCCTGATGCCCCTGGGTGCGGGCTCGGTGCCGAACGAGAAGGCTGGCCTTGGTCTTGATATGTCGATGTTTCCAGCTAGAGCCGATAGTGCTAATTCTGCTGGGATTTTCTTTCATAGGCTCTTGACTGGGAGTTATGCACATCATTGTAAGCCCCGACGCAGGGAAAATATGGCAGTAAAAAAATGTTGAGACTTCCTTTCTGCTTGTTTTATTTGGTGATTAAGGCAGCAGCAGGCATTACAAGAGCATAGAGGTATCAGGACACACGATTCATTTATATTACCCCGTAATTTCCAGATGAGTGATTCTGTATTCCAAACAAAGGGAAAAAGTAGAACCGTACTCGCAAGCAGAATGCTAATTCCTACTGTGGCCCAGTAAACAGCAGAATGGAAAAGAGGCCTCCCTCTCTTCGAGGCTCTTGGCTTCTACCCTGGTGGGGTACTTTGGTCGGCTAAGAATTGTCAGAAGGAGAATTGTGTGCCTGGTAGGCTTAGAAACTTGGGAAAGTCTTAGCTCAGGGACACCCAGAGAAGTCTGGAACCTCTCTGGGAGCATCTGAGGCGAAGAGGAATTCACCAAAAGCCCTTTCAGTAATTTCACTAAATTTTGAAAAAGGAAGGTCAGAAGTCCACCATTTTGAAAAAGCTTCTTTTCTGCAGGAAAAGCTAAATATCCCTTTGAGAATTTCAGTGACAAGTTGCTAAGGCTTGCGCTCCCGTGAAATTCTCCCTGTGTGACTGTTAAGTAAGGCTCACTAGAAAATGAGGCCAGCTTCCCATTTGGCCTCGACATTTTCTGATAACTCTGGTTAAGAGTAAAGATGTCCCGGTTACATCTCAGAAGAAAAGAAATCACTGGCCGAGCTCAGCCATCCCACAAATGCTTCGCCAAGTCTCTGCATTAGAAAACATACTCCAAAATTCTCTGTGAGATGAGGGCAGCACCAGCCTGACCCATCTGGCTCCACGGGGGGTGGCTTTTCTCTCCGGCATTCTCTCCTTGAATCGAGCCCCTGAGCTCAGAGGTGTCTCTAGCCCCCACCATCTGGGTATGCAGGAGGCTGCCCGGCTTATGGACATGAGGAGGTGTACACCTGTCTCGAGGACCCAGGCCTGGGCACAGCAGGGGACAGCTGATCTTAAATGGACTTTGCTTTATGCCTTAAAGGGAAAAATCTGAGGAAATGCCCCCCCCCCAAACAAGTTTGGGCCATGCTCTTTACTTTTTCTCCCTTTCGGAGAGTTTCAGGGCTCCTTAGCACATTAAAAGTGCTAAGATGGCGATTAGCAAATAGCCCAAAATCTGTTCCATTTTATGGAACTGTGAATTTAGAAAATTATCTGGGGGAAAAAAAACCAAAATCAGTAACAACAAAAAATAACCTTCTCTGGCCATAGTCCTTTTTTCTCTAAGTAACTCTTCACGACTTTCCATGAAGACCTTTTGCCCAATACTGTCTTATATCAACTTTACTTGCATCATTTTTGTGCATTTTCTTACATATGAAAAAGCACCAAAATAACATTTGAAAAATACTGAAAGGTATAAAGAAATCAACAAAGCTCATTTATAATCATCACTACCTAGATGTAGGCACTGTTCATATTTTGGCATATTTCCCATCTCATTTTTCTACCACACCCATCAAACTTTAACAGGAATACTCCCACAGGGTCCCTGTTAATGTGGCTGACCAGACTCCCAATTTATTCCTCATGGAAGTTCACCTTTCACGGATGGGACTGTCTTAATGTGGAAGATATTTAAAATTTATGTCATGCCCGTGAGCATTGCCTTGTTAGAGTTGCCTCTCTGGATGTCGACAGTGAGCACCTACTTGATCTCTTTCAATTCTACAAGAAACTCTGAGTTCCTTTGTCAACCACTCCATCTGTTGCAGGTACCCTGAAGACTTTTGTGAAAATTTCACAAAAAGTGCTAATCCTGATAAGCACTCTCAGACAGGTTCATTTTGCCTGGTTTATAAGACTCAGGTTTGAGAGGCCTGGTCTGCATGCTGATCGGTTTCTGTCCCATCCTATAATGTGGAACTAGTTAGCTGGGTTTAGACACACCAGAATTTCTGCTCTAGAAGAAATCTTGGGCATCGCTGAGTCTTTGCCGTAGGCACTAACTCTCCTGGGTTGTCTGTTGCTGTGTAATGAGCCTCTCCAAAATGTACAGGATAAAAGTGACATCATTCATTTGCCCGTGGATCTTCAACTTGGGTGGGGCCTGACAGGGAATGCCTGTCCCTGTTCCCTGTGGTCTCAGCAAGAGCAGCTCAAAGATGGTGGCCTGGGTGGGGGCACCTGGGTGACTCAGTCAGCTGAGCATCCACTCTTACTTTCTGCTGGGGCTCTGATCACGTGGGTGATCAGATCAAGCGTGCCTTGGGCTCTGCGCTCAGCAAGGAGTCTGCTTGAGATTCTATCCCCCTCCCCCTTCCCCCACACGCATGAACACACGTGCTCTCTTTCTCTAAGATAAATAAATCTTTAAAAAAAATGGTGGTCTGGAACCACCTGAAGACATGCTTACTCCCATTAGTGGCTAGTGGTTGATGGAGGCTGTCAGGGAGACTGTGGCTTTCCACATGGAGATGTGATGGCGACCTCACAACACATGACTGGGTTCCAGGGCAAACATTCATGGGCGAGAGAGCCAGAGGGGAGCTGCACTGTCCTCTTACTACCTGACGTTGGAAGTCAAGCAGTTCCTTGTGCTGCATTTTATCCCCCAGATGCAAGTCACCAAGGCCAGACAGCCCATACTCAAGGAGGCTGGGAGGTGGGAGGTGGAGGTGGGGATTAGAACTCATCTTTCAATGGGGGGAGTTTCGGAAAAATTTTAATTCTCTCGTTTGAAATCACCATGTCAATGTCCTCACTGTTTTATTAGAGGAAACAGGCCTGTGGAGGTTGGTGTACTTGCCTATTCTCTCCTGGCATAGGTAGCAGAACCAATATGAGAACTTCTGGAGATTTGTCTAATGCCCCTTAAGCTAAGCTGTACCATTCTGATTCTCTGCTACCCCAACCACTCTTCTTCCAGGGGTGACTGTAAGTGTGAAAGTAATATGCCTCATGAAATGCCTTAGCTCCTCACCGTGGAGACTCTCTGTAGGAAAAAGTTACTCTACATAGAACTGAATACTTACAGACCTATTGTTATACCTATTACTCAAAAATTTGGCTGCTCTAGGTAGCAAGGGCAGCCCACTAGTGCTTCTATCACCAGTTCTAGCCACTGGTTTCCAATTCTATTGGTTAGCTTTTGATTTTTTCAGCTTTTACTCCATTTGGCCAACTAAAGGCGATTCAGAGAACATCTTCTGTTTTCCCTCATCAGCATGTTCCATCTACTCAGTTAACAAAACTAGACTTCTTGGGGCCAGTTTAAAAGATGGCAACCTCAGAATTCAACATCAGGTAGAGATCCTAGTATGGAAGTGTGTCAGATGTTATGGGTAGCATCTCACTGGATGCTTGAAGGGCTTACACAGAAGGCACCACCAGCCCAACCTGTCTGCACATGAAGTAGATTTTTTAAAAGATTTTATTTGTTTATTCATGAGAAGGAGGCAAAGACATAAGCAGGGGGAGAAGCAAACATCCCTCAGGGAGCCTGATATGGGACTTGAACCCAGGACCCCGGGATCATGATCTGAGCCAAAGGCAGATACTCAACCACTGAGCCACCCAGGTGCCCCTGCACATGAAGTAGATTAAAAGTAGATTAAAAGAGTCCACTCATGATGATAGTATTTTTTTCCTCCTTTCACTGACTTTATTTTTATTCCTGATCTAGTTCACAGATCAGGAGTTCTGATACAGTGATTTTTCATTTTTTCCATTTGGGAAACAGGATTTTTGGTGACATATAAAATTCACCTGCATCACTGTTGTGTGCCTTTGTGAATTTACAGAGGACTGAGGACACAAACCTACAGGAACACATCTACATTCACTTGCATGCTCAAATTCCCCATTCTGGCCATGAGGCCTCTCCTAGGAGGATGCAAGATCAATGTCTTCTTTCCTGGTCTGTGCCATAAGCTTCTCAGAAGGACCTGCTCCCCATCCAGCTACAGCTCTCCCTCATCAGTAGCTAAGTGTAAAGCCCAGTCTTGCACACTCAGTATGCCCACCTGTGATCATCTATCTCCTCACCAAGAAGGACGGGAGAGAAGCATTGAGCATAGTTTATATAACATGCCTCATGAAATCCCCCAACAGAAGGGCCTTCAAAATTCCACCTATAGGAGAAATGAAAGAGGGGTGTGTTTTTGTGTACCTGTGTACATATGTGTGTTCCTCTTCTGCAACACTTGACTTTGAAACCATGGTCCTCTCCGACACCCTTTCTGCAGTGTCTCCTTCCTTGAGTTCTCTTGATAAGCAGGGTCACCTCATAAGAATGCCAGCTGCGGAGCTAAATCTCACTTAAATTCTAAACTACAAGTACAGTATTCCTGTGGAATTCCAGGGCTCTGGGAGCCTACACCTCTGCCCCTCACCGCATGTGCCCCAGCTAGGCAATATGGGTCCCCAAGTTACCCTCAATGGGCAGGAAGAGTAGTTTTATTGGCTTAGTAAATTCTATGTTGAGATGCGCTATAGTTTCCTTTTGATGCTTCTTTAATGCTAGCTCATTAAAGTGATACAGTCATGCCAAAGGAAGGAGGACCTGCCTAATTCATCTGTAATCCTCCTTGTTTCCCAAGAGCCACCCAGAAAAATGCTTCCTTAAGAATCTATCATTAACTATTGTCTAGCTCTCCCCTATATACTTCCCTGTATAAGGGATCCTGCCATCAGGGCTTCAGAATTTATGTTCCTCCTTTTTGATTCCTATGGGTCTTTTACACACTCACTAAAAAAAGGTATGAAAAGATATATTGATGTTCTGGAATTGGGTAAGATGGAGTCAGCCTACTCCATCCTGTCCACCACACTGAATAGAGTTATAAATGGGCAGATTATATGTAATAGCTATTTGAGAACCCTGGAGAGTATATAGTAGGAGGCAGACTAGAAAAGCATCAGAATTTGAAGTACCACTGAACTGGTATTTTCTTCCTTCCAGTAATCCCTAACCTTGACTCAATGCAGCTAAAACCACAAGTAGAAATCTGTGCTGATAGAGAGAGGACCCAGAGAAGCCCTCTAGTCCTGCATTGGGAGTAGGAGCAGATTGAACAAGGGGAATCTGCCCTCTTTTGTTCTTTTCTCCATGTACTTGTACACTGTAAGCAATCATGTGATAGCAGGAGCAACAGCAACATCAGGGATCCATAAGAAACTTGAAATGTTGAGGGAAAGGAACTTATCTCTCTGAATGGAGGAACTATTGTTCTAAGAGGGTGGGATGAAACTCATGCTTCCTTCTTCCTATCTTTCTACTACATGGCCCCAAATGAAGGTGTAGATGTAAAAAGTGTGAGACAAAGCAGAATAAAACAAAGAACCAGCTTTCTGGCCAGAGGAACAAAAATGGGGCATGGAAACCAGAAAGTACTAGGCAGAGATCTGAGAGGAAGGAGCTCAGGAAAGAGACCAAATAAAGAAGGTTATGAGATCCTGAGCCTACCACCAAACTGAATATGCATGAATCTGACCTTAAATTGCATCCCATAGACTTTCAGATCTGAACTGTGGGGTAAACCACCACCCAAGGTCCAAGACCAGCCACATGGGACAAATCTAAGTAGCACCATGGATTTCTTATCAGAAACCATGGAAGCCGGGATGCCTGGGTGGCTCAGCGGTTCAGCATCTGCCTTTGGCATGATCCCGGGATGCCAGGATCAAGTCCCACATCGAGCTTCCTGCATGGAGCCTGTTTCTCCCTCTGCCTCTCTCTCTGTGTGTCTCTTACGAATAAATAAATAAATCTTAAAAAAAAAAAAAAAACCTTGGAAGCCATCTGGTGATGACACAGCATCTTTTTAAAGTTGAAAGAAAAGAACCATTAGCACAGAATTCTAGATTCAGTAAAAATATCCATCAGAAATGAAGGTAAGTGAAGACATTCTCAAATGAAAACAACAACAACAAAACAAAAAACCTAAGAAAGTTTTTTTTATCAGTAGACCTGCTCTGAAAGAATTGCTAAAGGAAGTTTTTCTAACAGAAAGGAAATGATACCAGATGGAAACTTGAGATAAGAGATATAATGGAAGAGTAACAGAAATGGTAAATACCTGGCTACATAGAATAGATAGTCTGACATTTGGGAAAAAATAACATAAGCTTATCTGATTCAGTGCGTGTAGATGTAGTGCATAAGATAACTGCAACATAAAGGGGGAGAGAATATAGGGAATTAAATGGAATAGAGTTTCTACATCCCACTTGAAATAATAAAATATTCTAAGTTTTTATATTATAACCCTTTGAGTAATTACTAAGCATTATACAAGGTACTGTAGTAAATAAAAACACAATTGATAAATTAAAATGAAATGCCAAAAAAATATTTTAACAACCCAAAAGAAGGCAAGATAGAAAAAATAGGAACAACAAAAAGAATAAAAAAAAAAAAAACCCAGATGGTACAATGATATACCTAAACCTAAACATATAATTACATTAAATGTAAGCATTCTAAATATGCCAACTAAAAGTGATTGTCAGAATGAATTTTTTTTAAGATTTATTTATTTTATTTATTTATGATAGACATAGAGAGAGAGAGAGGAGAGAGAGAGAGAGGCAGAAAACATAGGAGGAGGGAGAAGCAGGCTCCATGCGGGGAGCCCGACATGGGACTCGATCCCCAGACTCCAGGATTGCGCCCTGGGCCAAAGGCAGGTGCTAAACCGCTGAGCCACCCAGGGATCCCCTGAATGAATTTTTTAAATGACTTAACTATATGCTGTTCACAAAGTATTCACTTAAAATATGATGATATAAGTAGGCTCAAAGTAAAATTGTGGGTGATGACATACCACACAAACAGTAATGAAAAGAAAGCCAGAGTAACTATATTAATACAAAATAAGGTAGATTTCAGAGCAAAGAAGATTACCAGAAATAAGGAATGACATTATATAATGAAAATGAGTCAATTTACCAAGAACACATAACAATTCTAAATGTGTATACACCTAACAACAGAACTTCAGAATGCATGAAGCACAACCTAAAGAACTGCAATGAGTCTTTAATATGCTTATCACAGTAATAGAACTAGTCAGATAGAAATTTAGCAAGGATATAGAAGAACTGAAAAAACCATCAACCAAAAGGATCTGCTGAACATTTATAGAACACTCCGCCCAACAATGGCAGAATGCACACTGTTTTCAAGGACCCATTGAACATTCACTAACCAAATCCTGCTTCATAAAATAAATGTAATGAAATCTAACTGAACTGAAATTAAATTGCAAACAGAAAAATGGCAGCAACAATATCTCTAAAACTGGAAATTAACAGTATGGCTTCTAAGTAACTCAAAGTTTAAAGAGGAAGTCTCATGGAATTTTAGAAAATATTTTGAACTGAACAAAAATTAAAATACAACATATCAAAATTTGTGGGTTGTATCTAAAGCAGTGCTTAGTGGGAAATCTACAACATTAAATGGGTACACTGGGGAAGAAAAGGTCTCAAATCAATATCTAAGCCTTCACCTGAAGAAACTATAAACCATAGAGCAAAATAAATTCAAAGCAAAAAGAATGAAAATATTAAGAGCATAAATCAATAAGAGAAATCTCACAGAGGAAGACATGGACATGGCCAACAAGCACATGAGAAAATGCTCTGCATCACTTGCCATCAGGGAAATACAAATCAAAACCACAATGAGATACCACCTCACACCAGTGAGAATGGGGAAAATTAACAAGGCAGGAAACCACAAATGTTGGAGAGGATGCGGAGAAAAGGGAACCCTCTTACACTGTTGGTGGGAATGTGAACTGGTGCAGCCACTCTGGAAAACTGTGTGGAGGTTCCTCAAAGAGTTAAAAATAGACCTGCCCTACGACCCAGCAATTGCACTGTTGGGGATTTACCCCAAAGATTCAGATGCAATGAAACGTCGGGACACCTGCACCCCGATGTTTCTATCAGCAATGGCCACAATAGCCAAACTGTGGAAGGAGCCTCGGTGTCCATCGAAAGATGAATGGATAAAGAAGATGTGGTTTATGTATACAATGGAATATTACTCAGCAATTAGAAACGACAAATACCCACCATTTGCTTCAACGTGGATGGAACTGGAGGGTATTATGCTGAGTGAAATAAGTCAGTCGGAGAAGGACAAACAGTGTATGTTCTCATTCATTTGGGGAATATGAATAATAGTGAAAGGGAATATAAAGGAAGGGAGAAGAAATGTTGGGAAATATCAGGAAGGGAGACAGAACATAAAGACTCCTAACTCGGGGAAACGAACTAGGGGTGGTGGAGGGGGAGGAGGGCGGGTGTTGGAGGGGAATGGGTGACGGGCACTGAGGTGGACACTTGACGGGATGAGCACTGGGTGTTTTTCTGTATGTTGGTAAATTGAACACCAATAAAAATTAATTAAAAAAAAAAAAAAGAGTGAAAACAGAAAAATTATAGTGAAAAACCAAAACATGATTTTTTAAAAAATCAATAAAATTGATAAGCCTTTTGCAAGAATGACCCCAAAAATACATAAATTACCAATAGCAGGAATAAAAAGGGAAGTATTATTACACACCCTTCACACATTAAAGGACCATAAGGGAATACTCTAAACAACTGTATCCACATAAATTTGACAACCTAGATGAGAGGTACCAATTACTCAAAAAACATAAGGTACCAAAACTCCTGCAAGATGAACTAGAAAGCCTAAAGTGTCCTATAACTAATAAGGAAATTGAATTTATAATTTAAAATCTTCTGAAAAAAAATCTCAGACCCAAATGGTTCCACTGATGAATTCTGCCAAACATTAAAAGAAAAAATATCACCAATTCTATACAGTCCTTCCCAGAAAGTTAAGAGGAGGAAACACTTCCCAACTTATTTTCTGAGACCAGCATTACCCAGAAAATACACAGTACAAGAAACGAAAATATATACATACATCATATGTACCTATGTGTAAAATACATCAAAACCCCTGGAGTTTTTATCCAGGGGTTGTAAGGGTGTTCAGCATTCAAAAACCAGTCATTGTAATCCATCAAGGTAGCAGGATAAAGAAGAAAAACCAAAACCACATGATCATATTCAAGGAAGCAGAAAAGGTGTTTGACAGAATTCAACTTGTATTTTTGATATAAACTCTCAGCAAATTAGGAATCAGAGAGAATTTCCTTAACTTGGTAAAGAGTATCTGTAGAGGAATCCCTGGGTGGCTCAGCGGTTTAGCGCTGCCTGCAGCCCAGGGCGTGATCCTGGAGACCCGGGATTGAGTCCCGTCAGGCTCCTTGCCTGGAGCCTGCTTCTCCCTCTGCCTGTGTCTCTGCCTCTCTCTTTCTCTCTCTCTCTGTGTCTCTCATGAATAAATAACTAAAATCTTTTTAAAAAGGGCATATCTATATAAAACCTATAGCTGATACACTTACTGACAAAAGACTGTTTTCCCTTCTAAGATGGGAAATAAGACAAAGGTATCTGCTGTCATCACTCTGTTCAATGTCATACTGCATGTCTTAGCCAGAGCAATAGGAGTAAAAGAAACCAAATGCATGTTGATTGGAAAAAAAGAAATAATGATTCCCTTATTAACAGACGACATGTTTGTATATATAGGCCCTCCCAAGACACTTAGCAAAACAAACAAATAAAAAACTCCTGTAACTAACAAGTGAATTTAACAAGGTCACAGGATACAAGGTCAACACACAAATCAATCATCTTTCTGTAGGCTAATGTGAACTATTAAAAACTGATATTAAAAATGCAATGCCACTTTTATAATCAATCCAAAAGAATGAAATACTTAGGTATAAATCTAATAAAACATGTGAGACACCTACTAGAAAATTGCAAAATAGTAGAAATCAGTGATGACCTAAATAAATGGAAAGATTGTGTTTATGATTGGAAGACTCAACAGAATAAAGATATCAAATTTCCCCCAAATTGGTCCATAGATTTAAAGCAATTCCAATCAAAATCCCAGCAGAACTCTGTAGGAATAGACAAGTTGGTGGTAAAATGTAATGGAAAGGCAGAGAAACTAGAATAGTCAAAAATAATTTTGAAAAAGAAGAATAAAGTTGGAGGGTTCACATTATCCAGTTTTAAGACTTATTATAAAGCTATATGGTACTGGTGGAGGAATAGATCCACTGGTCAATGAGACAAAATAGAAAATAGAGAACCAGAAACTGACCCACATAAATATGACCAACTCATTCTTTACAAAAGTAATCCCATGTAGAGATGCCTTTTCTTTAGTGATATTGCAAAAATTGGACAACCCTATACAAACAAATAAACTTCAACCTAAACCTTACTTATTATAAAAATAACTAACTCAAAGTGGATCATGAAATGTAAAATGTGTAGAACTCCTGGAAGAAAACACAGGAGAAAATTGTGGCCTGTGATTGGGCAGAGGATTCCCAGACCTGACACCAACAGCACAATCCACAAAAGAAAAAAATTGCTAACCTGGACTTCTACACAATGAGAAACTTTGACCCTGTGAAAAACACTATTAAGAGAATAGAAAGGCGAGCTGTGAGAAAATACTGACAAATCATATGTCAGACAAAGGACTTGTGTCAGAATATGTAAAGGATGCTCAACACTCAACAGTAAGGAAACAAAACCCCAACTTCAAAATGGGCAAAAGACATGAACAGATGCTTCACCAAAGAAGATATACAGATGGCAAAAAAGAGAACATCATTAGCCATTAGATAAATGCAAATTTAAGCCCCAGTGAGATAATACTGCACATCTCTTAGATTAGCTAAAATGAAAAGTACTGACAATATTAACTCCCCTTGAGGAGAAAGAACATCTGGATCGCTCCTACATGGCTGGTGAGGGGGTAAGATGGTAAAGCCACTCTGGAAAACAGTTTGGCAGTTTCTTATGCAGCTAAACATACATTTTCCATATGACCCAGGTTACTCATTTCAGAGAGCTGAAAACTTGTGCTTACACACACACAAAAGTTGTACACAAATGTCTACAACAGGTCTCTTCATGACCACAAAAAAAAAAAAAGGAAAACTTGAAATTTCTTCACAGATGATTGGATAAACCACCTGTGGGACATCCATACGATAGAAAACCAGTGTTCAGCACTAAGACGAGGAGGGTACTGATAGGCACAGCGACCTGAATGAGTCTCAAAGGCCTTCTGTGGGTGGAAGAAATCAGGCTTGGGGGTTATGTGCTGTGTGATTGTGTTTATATGACATTCTCCAAAAGAGAGGGCACAGTGATGGAGAACAGGTGGGGGGTTGCCAGGGGCTACAGGTGTGGAGAGAATGAAGAAGATTTTTAGAGGGAATTCTTCTGTCTTTTAGTTGTGATCATGGTTACATGAATTTCTTCATGTGTGAAAATTTCTAGAACTGTGCCCCAAAGAAAAAGTCAAGTTTACTGTGTGTTCATTTTGAGAGTAAAAATTTTAAAGGTCTATATTGTCAGCATTACTTGTCCTTTGACCAATGAAATTCAAGTGAGGCTCCTTTGCCTCTGATTCCCAACTTTCTCTCCTGTGCTCCTCACAATGAGTTTGGTTAGTACTGAGCTGAGGAGCACAGCCCCTAGCCATGCAGGGCACTGTGGTCCTGTGCCCGACCACCCTCACTCCTCCTTCCAGTCTCTGCTCACTTCCCCCTGCGTTGGGTCCCTCTCCTCTTTTTCCTGAAGTCCTTACCCTTTCCCTCCCTGAGACTGCCCATCAGCACCCTGTCCTGGATTCATCCAAAAGCCAGGACCAGACCACCTGTACTGGCATTTGAGACTCTCTTCTTCTTGTCCTCTCTCTCTCCCCTTACTTTCCC
The DNA here is from genome assembly GCF_048418805.1 of Vulpes vulpes. Classification (NCBI taxonomy): domain Eukaryota; kingdom Metazoa; phylum Chordata; class Mammalia; order Carnivora; family Canidae; genus Vulpes; species Vulpes vulpes. The sequence goes on along the minus strand of NC_132795.1, from coordinate 70,391,432 downwards.
GCATGTTCCCAGCTGTCCTGTCACACCTGACCACTCGGCTCTTCCTTGGCTCATCCCCCCCCCCCACTTGCCCACCCACCCCTCCAGGCCACCTTGCCTCAGCCCCTTCCCTGAAGGCTTCCTGGACTACCTCGCATGGCTGATCTCCTCCCCTTGTGAACTCTCCAGCAATTTGTCTCAACTTGTCACCTAACCCTTATCACATTGCACCTGATGTAGGAATTGCATTTCTTCCTCTAAACCCTAAGCTTCTTTTTTTTTAAGATTTTATTTATTTATTCATGAGAGAGAGGGAGAGACACAGGCTTCCCTGTGGGGAGCCTGATGCGGAACTCGATCCCAGGACCCCAGGATCACACCCTGAGCCGAAGGCAGACGCTCAACCACTGAGTCACCCAGGTGTCCCTGACTCTAAGGTTCTTTTAGTTGGCCTTTTTTAGTTGATTTTCTGCAGTATTTTTCCCTGAGCACAAATACCATCATCCTGTTAGCATGCAATGCCATTTTTTTCCTGCAGAATGTGTTCAGTTTCTATGCTGTCACCTCAAGCAGCCAGATTTGTCATTCTTAGTCCTGTGTTCCCAGAGCGCTGGTGCACAGCTCCATAACAGATACCTCATGATGGTTCTGAGGGAGCTGCAGGAGACAGGAGAGCACACTGCCTCCCGGTACGGGCGCCCAAGCCAGCCTGCTCTACCACTTCCCAGTCATTTGACTTCAGGGAGTCATACATCTCAGTGCCTCAGCTGCTTCATCTGTGAAATGGGAGTAGTAGTATCTTAAAGGGTCATTGGGAAGATTAAAGTAATTAATATATACATAAAACATTCACAATAGTGCCTGTTACATAGTAAGTACCAGGCAAATGTTATCTCTGTGACCAATGTCCCTTGAGGAACACTAGAAAAGATCCCCTGGGGCTTTTCAGCCCTGCGTTCAAAACCAAAGGGTCAAGCTTGTATCAATCTGTATTTAAAACATACACACAGACACAGACACACACAGACACCCCTTCCCTCCCAGCCCTCCTCTCTTTCTCTCTGCCTCCCCCTCTCTCTCCAATTCAATAAGAAGACAAACAACGCAGTTGAAAAATGGGCAGAAGATTGGAGTAGACATTTTATAAAAGAAAATATATGAAATAGTAGTAAACACGTGAAGGGGTGTCCAACATCATTAATCATCAGAAAGAGGCAAATTGAAACCACAATGAGAAACATCGCAGTGCCTAAAGTGAGAAGAGACTGATGGTACCACGTGTTGACAAGCATGTGGAGCAACACAAACCCTCATAGGTGGCCGGTGGACATGCAGACACGGGACAGCCACCTGGCATAACAGCATGGCAGTATCTAACCATGGTGAACATATACTTAGAGTATGAGTCAGCAATTTCACGCCTGTGTATTTGCCCAAGAGAAATGTGTTCCTGTGTCTACCCAAAGACACGGATGTGAATACTCAGAGTAGCATTATTCTCAATACCCCTGCACTGGAAACAACCCAGGGAACACTAGTCAGCCGTCAAAAGGATGTTAATACATGCAGCAATGTAGATGCATCTCCAAAACTTAATCCAATGTACGTTAAAGACTATATGCTGTCCGATTCTATTTATATGAAATTCTAAAAATGTCAAAACTACAGTGACAGCAGATCATTGGTTTCCTGTGGCTGTCATTGACGGTTGATCAACAGCAAAGATGCAGGAGACTACCTTTCAGGATGAGGGAACTGTTTCATCTCTGGCTGTGGTGGTGGTGACACAATTACCAAAATCCATCAAACTGCACACTTAAAATGGATGAACTTGTCCAAATGTAAATAGTGATGTAACAGAAAAATCAAACCCAGAGGCTGATTAAGTGTCTTTCAGCTGGTTGTCCCGGTGCCTTCTGTGTGGTGTCTCCCCGCCTGCCAAGACGACCTCCTCATTGGAAATAAGGTCATTTGAGGCTCATTTTCTTTCTCTTGCCTCAGAGCTGCAGATCCAGCTGACATTGACCGATTTCCAGTGGGCACCATAGTGTGTCCCAGGCGGAGGCTGATGGAAACAAGCTTGTGTTTCTGTCACTAATGATATGAGCCTTCATCGTATCCTCTGCCAGGCCATGTTGGTTGTCATTACACCCATTGAAGAAGAGAACAGAGTAATAATGAGCTGGGTGTTATCGGCTCACAAATAATTTATAATGGGCAAACTAGGACAGGAACAGAGCTTTTTTTGGCTAAGGAGGCTGCATGTCACTCTTTAAAATCTAGGCCAAAAAATTATTTATAATGCATAGACAGTCACTCAGAAAGTTAAAAGGTTCCTTTCTTCTCTCCTGTGTGTTTGAACATGATGCTTTTTACCCTCGATTCACAAAAGGCACCTTAGCATCTTCCTTGGACACCTGCATTTCAGTCCATGACTCTGAGAGCACATATATGAGGGTGATTACTTGGCTAGGAATGAGGCCCTTGTAGAAACCCCTTAAGGGTGTCAGGTCCTCAGGGGTGCCTGGATGGCTCAGTGGTTGAGTGTCTGCCTTCAGCTCAGGTTGTGGTTCCGGGGTCCTGGGATCAAATCCTGCATCAGGCTCCCCACAGGGAGCCTGCTTCTCCCTCTGCCTGTGTCTCTGCCTCACTCTCTGTGTCTCTTATGAGTAAATAAATAAAATCTTTTTTTAAAAAGTGTGTCAGGTCCTCCCCCAAATCCAAGAAGGTTAGAAATGAGCAGAAAGTCAGGAAAAGGAAGAGATCTTGACTGTGGGGAGTGACCACACACTTGAGGTAAGCTTTGAAAAATTGCCTTGGGTATTATCAGGAAGGAGCCCAAACCGAGATATAATCAGCAAAGGATGGCTCTTCAACAAGTGTGTTGAAATAAAGGCAGGTCATGTGTCCTTAGGCAGAGGCAAGCAAAGTGGTTATGACCACCATGGCATCTAAGAAGAGAGTATTTGCATTGTGACCCTTGTTTGCAGGGGCTGTTTGGGGAAGCAGAATCCTTATTGACACCGATACCTGTAGATATGGATACCTACCCCAAGGGAGGTGAAGCCCTCTGAGTTATCTTAAGCCACCAGCACCCTGTCCTGACTACACATTGGCCAATAGCCTCCTGATAAGTGATTGGCTGCCCCGGCTACCTTGATGCCAGGCCCCAGCGTACCTAGAGCAGTAGGTAGACCACATTCAATGGGCCCCACAGCTGTGGCTCCTGCTCTCTCAATGAGCTGATGTGGAAAAAGTCCATCCTGGGTGAAATGAGAAAGGTGAGTCAGCTCTTGATCACTTTTGACTAAGATGACTGTTGATAGGGACACCTGGGTGGCTCAGTGGTTGAGCATCTGCCTTGGGCTCAGGTTGTGATCCCGGGGTCCCAGGATCGAGTCCCGCATTGGGCTCCCCACAGGGAGCCTGCTTCTCTCTCTGCCTCTCTCTGTGTGACTCTCATGAATAAATAAATAAAATCTTTTTTTAAAAAAAAAAAAGATGACTGTTGATAAGGGGCTTGTCCCGTGGAGCTCAGAGCCAGCCCCCAGGGTCTGTGGTGTGTCATTAAAGATCAAGACCTCTAGAGTGGTGCTGCTTCCCAGAGCTCCTCAGGCTGAGGGCAGGCTTCCTGCGATGCCTGCCCCTTGTTGGGCTATCTAGTAGAGAGGCCTGTGTAGCCGTGTGCTCCTGTTCTGGTTCCCAAGGATCCCAGGCTTCCTCAGAGGTCTCCTCCCCGCAAGCCAAGCAGCTCTACTTTGAGCTCTGTATAGATGTGCGGTGTAGTGTGTCGTATTTTAAATAGACTTTACTTTTTTTAGAGTACTTGTAGGTTTACAGAAAAACAGCAGAAGGTACAGAGATTTCCCATCTATCCCCTGTCCCTATGTACGGATGGCCTCCCTGTTATTAACAATGAACCTACATCAACACATCATCATCACCCAGAGTCCATAGTTTACGTTAGCACTCACTCTTGGTGTAAATCTATAGGTTTGGACAAATGTAAAATGATGTGAACCCACCAATATAATATACAGAGGAGTATGACTGCCCTAAAAATCCTCTGTACCCCACCTATTCATCCATCCCCACTTCAGTCCCTGGCAGCCACTGATCTTTTCACTGTCTCCATAGTTTCGCCTTTTCCAGAATGTCATATAGTTGGAATCATGCAGTATGTAGCCTTTTCAGATTGGCTTCTTCCACTTAGTAATATGCATTTAAGGCTCCTCTATGTCATCTTTAAAAGGGTTCATCTGCTCTTAGCAGCTTGACAACCATACGCCTCCCCTGTCATACGTTGGCCCTGGGTCGAGCACGGCTTGCAGACGGTTTTTTATCGGGTGTGCCTTGTCTTCCCAGAGGATGATGAGCTCCAGGGCTGGGGCCAGGACATATGCCCTGTGTGACACTGGCTCTCTGCCAGACACTCCAGGTACCTGGTTTCCCCTTGTAACTTGATACCAAAGGCTGAGTGCTCTGGGTTGGAGGGGACGTGGTTAGAGCCTAAGGAAGGGCTATCAGAGCAAAGCCCTCTGGGCTGCAGGCATGTACGCAGCATGTCATTTGCTCTCTGAAGGTTAAAGCTCCGTAAAGTCAGAGTGAGCAGCATCTGGCAATGGAGCTAATCTGTGTAAGATTTTGCATCTGAGTCAGAACTTACTTATTAACACTGTCTGTCTTTGTGGCCAAGAGTCTAGCAAAACATTTTTCTGTCCCCATTATTCAACTCTGAAATGTGGTGAATGTTACTTTCCCTGAAAGAGTTCTGATAAGATGATCACAACAGAGCACAGTCTGATAGCAAATACTTCCATTTCACAAAAAGCCTTTATGAAGTGGAATATTCTAGTAACCTGTGTGTTCCGTGTTTACAGAGCTTCTCGAAACAAGTCTGAGAAGAAGCGTCGGGACCAGTTCAATGTTCTCATCAAAGAGCTTAGCTCCATGCTCCCTGGCAACACTCGGAAAATGGACAAAACCACCGTGCTGGAAAAGGTCATTGGATTTTTGCAGAAACACAATGGTAAAGGTTATGCTTCTCTCCATTTTTATTCCATTCCTATCCTTTCATTTGGTGATGACATCATCAAGCTGGTCCTATGCTTGGTTCTCTCTTTCCAGCAAAGCCTGATTTCCTCAGTCACAGGCATTTTCTTGCAAAGACACTCCACCCTCTTTAATAGCCCACCTCCAGCAGTTTTGGGAGAGGACGTTCACTTCCCAAATTGCTTTATTAGCCAGAGGAGAGAATCCAGAGAATCCTCACAGGTAGCACCCAGCATAAGTGGAGTGGCATTAACAGTGGGAGTGTCTTGATTAAAAGTGTCTACAGCAAGCATTTTTCATGCAGCTTTGAAGAGATGCAATGCCCAAGAATTCATTTTCCACTGGACTGAAGTGGGCTGGTTTCTCCAACCACCTTCACAATGGCCTCTGAACTCCTTGGTCTTCTGAGCTCCACCATGGAAAAATTAAATTGAAAATCAATCATCTACTTACTGTCAAATCCATTTTTTTATTGAGATATCAGTCGTGTGCCATAAAATTCACCATTTTAAAGTTTAAACTCAGTGGTTTTAGTATATCCAAAAGGCTGTGCCACGGTTAACACTAATTTTATCATCCCATAGATCAGTCACTCTCCATTTCCCCTCCCTCCAAATCCTGACAACTACTCAACTGCTCTCTGTCCCTCTCTGTTTCCTATTCTAGGCATTTCATACAACTGGAACCATCCAATAAGGTCCTGGAACCTGGTCTGGAACCAGACCTTTTGTTTCTGGCTTCTTAACATTCATATTTTAGCAAGTACCTGTATTTCACTCCACTTTATGGCCAAATAATACCTATTGTATAGATAAATCATATTTTGCTTATCCATGTATCAGTTGATTCTCTGGGGTTGTTTCCACTCTTCAGCTGTTATGAATAATGCTACTAGGGACCTTCATGTACAGCTTTTTGCATGGATATATATTTTCAGATCTCTTGGATATATATCTAGGATTAGAATTGCTTGGTCCAATGGTAACTCACGTTCAACATCTTGAGGAACTGCCAAACTGGTTTCCACAGTGGTTGGACAATTTTAGACTCCCAGCAGCAGTGTATGAGGGTTTCAATTTCTCTACATCCCCACCAACACTTGTTATTGTCTGGTTGTGGGTGTGTGAGTGAGTGAGTGAGTGAGTGAGTGTGTGTGTGTGTGTGTGTGGTGTTTATTATAGCCTTCCTAGAGAGTAGGAAGCAATATCTCATTATAGTTTTGATTTGCATTTCCCTAAAGATTAATGATGTTCAGCTTTTCATGAACTTATTGGCCATTTGTATATCTTCCTTAGAGAAATGTCTATTCAAATCTTTTGTCCATTGTTTAATTGGATTATTTATGTTTTGTTGTTGAGTTCCTTACATATTCTGGATACTAGACCCTCATCAGATATATCATTTGCAAATATTTCCCAGACTGTGGATCGCCTTTCACTTTTTTACTGATGTCCTTTGACACAAGTTTCTAAGTCTGAAGACCAGTTCTCTTTTTTTGTTATCGTTGGTTGTGTGTGTCTTATGTTCCTATCTAAGAAACCATTGTCTAATCTAAGGATATGGACATTTACATCACCTATGTTTTTCTTTTAGAGTTTTATAGTTTTTAAAAAGAGTTTTATAGTTTTAAGCCATAGATTAAGCATCAAGCATACAAGCTACAGGGTGAGCATTTAGGTATTTAATCCATTTTATTTTTTTGTACATGGAGTAAGAGTCGAAATTCATCATTTTGCATGTGGATATCCAGTTACCCCAGCATTCCTTTCCTTTTTATTTTTTTTTAATTTTATTTATTTATTTATGATAGTCACAGAGAGAGTGAGAGAGAGGCAGAGACATAGGCAGAGGGAGAAGCAGGCTCCATGCACCGGGAGCCCGATGTGGGATTCGATCCCGGGTCTCCAGGATTGCGCCCTGGGCCAAAGGCAGGCGCCAAACCGCTGCGCCACCCAGGGATCCCCATTCCTTTCCTTTTTAAAAAAAACTTTTGAATACTTAGAGAAAATATATAAATAAAAATTGTACAATTAAATTACTTGTCATACTGTATATTAGTAAACACAGCTCAGAAACCAACCCCGGGTCAATAAATATAAGCTTCCCCAATAGATGCTCCTTCCTTCTATCTACTTCTGCTTTCCCCAGAAGTAATCTCTATTTTGACTTCTAATACTAGAGGTTGGTTGTTGGGACCTTATTCAGATGGAATGATATGTTATGAACATGATGCTTATGAGGTTAATCTGTGTTCTTCTAGTGTTGTGGCTGGTTTGTTTTTGTTGGTATATAGTATTTCTTTTTTTTTTTTTGGTATATAGTATTTCATTATATGAAGTTACCACTTGAGTCTATCCTTGAACTTATGTCTTTCTCAAATAACCCTCTTTCCCTTTTACCTTTTTCCCTCAAACCCTTTTACCTCTTAGCATTGACCACCCTGCCCCACTGCTCACTTATGGATGGTACAAAAAAATTGAAGCAGAGTTAAGAGCGTTCAGGAGATATTAGCAAGCAAGAAGAGCAGAATTCTTTTTTTCCTTAACTATGACACCAAACATAATAAAGTCAGAAGTGTCAGGTTATTGAGGAGATAATTACGATTCTTCTGTGCTTACAGTGATGCTTCTCTTTCACGGAACGTTTTCCTAGACAAGATGATTTCATGGAAGAGGGCACAGCTAGGACATTAGAAAGTTTCATTATTCTTGTTATTCTTTTATTATTTCTTTAATAATTGTATATACCTATTAAAAAGATGACAGTAATGATATATCCTCCTTTTTTTCCCAAAGCTGTCCAGAGGAGTGTAAAGAATATGTTAATTGCTTTTGTTAAAAGTCAGGGAAGAACAATCAAGCAAGATTGGAGTAAAGTGTTGCAGCAGTATTCAATTGCCACAATAATTTAATCAGAATGATTGTATTTCCTAAATAATGATTTAGCTAAGTGAAATAGCAGGTTGGTTCGATTACCAAGATATTTTGTACAAATTACTCAAACTAGGTCAGTGCCACTGAGAAGCAGGACAGCTGTTAAATAGGACAGCTGGGATCAGGTTCATCAGTGTGACATTTATGCTGGGCTCTGTCCGCTGCAGAATTACAGAATTGTCAAATTGGGACCTGGAAAGGATCACTCAGCAGAAATGCAGCCTCCTAACACCAGGAGCGCCTGTCTCCATCTCACCTTTTTTTTTTTTTTTTTTATAAGACTAAGGCCTACTTTGCACAGCTCCCTTAAACCCAAGCCTGATCACCTCTGGATATCACTCACCCTCTGTGATTTTATATCCCAAAGAAAGCAGAAAATTCGTGGCAGATTTTATGGAGAAATACCAAAATTTGGATTAAATTTTTTAAAAAATATGTAACTTTAGTTATAATCCAAATGGACATGAACTCCATAGGCATCCACAGTAGGGCAGAGAACAGCATTATTATTCAGGGCTCACCATGAGCCAGGGAGGCATTGTTCTAAGGACTCTTGTATAATAACACATGTGAGCTGCATAGCAGCTCCCCTTAGTTTCATTTCACAAATGAGACAACCAAGGCACAGAGATATTAGGCCACTCACCCGAGTCACACAGCCAGGGTGGTGAATCTATATGAGGCAGTTTGCCTCCAGAACCCAAGTTTTAATACTATACCATACTGGTTTTCCACAAGGCACAATTCATGGGGCTCTTATGGATGTTTGTGCTCTAGCTGCCCATTAGTGTAGCCATTTAGACTACTGGTTCTCAACCTTGGCTGCCCATTAGAATCACCTGAGGAGCTTTTAAATACATATAACTGGGTCACACCTCAGAGACCAATAAATCAGAATACCTAGGGGTGGAACCCCAGTGGTGAGCTGGAGCTGGCTCATCTTGGCTTGCAAAAGATGATTGTTAAATTTTCAGGAGTTTTGCAAGCCAGATGACAGCTTACAATCAGCCACTGTGGGAGTATTTCCCACCATAGAAATGGGAAAGCACTATAAATCAAGGTGCTTTTGTTTTGTTTTGTTTTTGGTAGAGATGGAGAGCCTTTTACTGGCACACTACTGGGAGAGGTACAAGCGTCTTATTTTTAAAGCTCTCCAGATGATTCCAGTGTGCAGCCAGGGTTAAGAACTGTGAATTTAGACATGTTTTCTGCCTTCCTGATACAGGAAGACCACATGATAAGAAAAGATGATTAGTTCCGGATAGGCATTGTAATTATTTATAATAACTCTTTCCTCAATAATCTCTCAAGCATCCCCATTTTCCCAGCTTGGGAGATAAACCTTGACCTTGGAATGCATACCTATTCTTTTTGAAGTAATCCAAATCAAAATGAGAACCTGACCATGGTCCTTTATAGATAAATTCTATGTCATCAGTATCTGTTATAAGAGAGAAATCCCTAAATTATGTAAATAACAAGGTGTATTGTACATTCTTATCCACACCCATTTAAATGTTACTTCTACAGGGCCAGGCTGACCTGCAAGCTTTCTTCTTCTTGTGTGAATCTCAAATGGATTTAATGTGATTTTTTGCCAGCAGCATTCATGCCCCTTCAGTCTGTCTGCCTTAGTGGATAGGGGATGGGGTCATGTGGAGAAGCTGCAATACAAAGCGAAGTATCTGTTGGACAGGGTGACCCAGCTTGGTAGAGAGTTTCTGCCCCATTTTCCAGACTTTCCTTTGACCACATATAGCCCAAAGACATACTCCTCCTTGTTCACAAACACCAGGAATGATTGGGAGGTGAGCACTCTAGGGCACAACTGCAACTTACACTACAGTAGAATTTTGGAGTTCAGCTGTTAATTGTAATGTTTTCCTTCAAAAAAAAATGCTTCTAGGTGGTTTCACTTCCCTTACTAGTTAGAAACTACTTCACCACATCTCTTTGCTGATCCTGCCCTATCACCTGTCGCTTGTGATATTAGTCACATCAAATGCCAGTGGAGACATGATTATAACACTAAACTTTATTTCCCAGTTGAACATTTTTTTACTTAAGACATTTTATCTAATATATATGTATTAGATATTAATGTGCTGTGAAGTGAGCCTTCACTTACAAGGACTACTATCAAATTGTTGAAATACAAAATGAATGAAATGGCTGCTCTCAATATCATTATGCTGGTGTTTATAAAGAATCTAAGTCATACTAAATGATCTAAAAGTTACTTACAGAAAAGAAATGGGCCTTTTATTTTCCTTTACTGTTAAGTTGAATGGACCACTATCTAAATCAACTTTGGACTGTGAGGAGACTCTTCTCCTGGACAACTCATCTACAGCTTGATCCTAATGATCAAAAGAACAGTACACATGAGTTTGTGTGTTGGGGGAAGGGGGAGAAGATTTATGGCATTAATTTATTAACATGGTCTTGCTAGATCTCTTTTCTAAGTGATCAGACTGCAGCAACCATTTGAGGAAATGAGAGTTTCACCCTCTCTTGCCTCAGCTGGCACCCCAGAATCAGCGCTGGCCCAGAATTGTGTATAGCACCCTGCCTCTGCTTCCCAGGATGCATTTCACCTTGTACAGCCTCTGGCCACAGTGGCAGGAACATCTTGTTCTTTCAGAATCTGGGAGGAAGAAACCATCCCAGTAGCACCAAGAAGATAATCCCTAAAGAAACCTCTCACTAGATCCAGTGGAGCAAAAAGCTGGTTAAGATGGAGGATAAGCTGAAGGAAAAAAAAATATCTGACACAGCATTTGAGCTATCTGTAAGAATCTTATCAGAGACACTTTAGTAATAATACAAAATACACTTTCAAAAATGTGAAAGAACTTAAGGAGTAAGTTCTTTAAGGAGTCCTGTGTATTCCAACAACTATTGAATTAACGAACATGAATAACATCTTTTGTACAAGGTAGTTACAGAAACAAGCTAACTATAGACCAATCCAGAAAAGTCTTGGGAAGAATAAATTCTGACTTTAAAAGCAACTAAGTAACATGTTATTTGTCTAACACATTGTACATCAGTACCTGGAAATACTGAAAAATAGTTTACATTCTGCATAGACACAGTCCGTTATTTACTACAAGCCGAAGATGTGTCTGGAATTTTGAAAATCCCGGATCTCTTAAGTATTTTGCTTTGCCTTGACCAAGAAGAGGCAGCTTAGGACTGTGTCCTACCATCCGGGTCTTTGTTCCCATTGCCTTGCTAGATGGCAACTGCCGATGGTGGGCTTGGAGGCGTAGAAATTCAAGGGCATTGTGCCACCTGCTACTGGCAGGCACTACGGCCACACAGAGGGTGGAGCACTCTTCTCCTGAAGCCTCATTAAAAGGGTGTGGAAACATCCAGAGACGCCTTTAAGCCCATTACATCCAAAGTTCCTAGTCCTTAGAAATCAGGGTAACATATTTCCTTATACTGGCTTCTTTAAACAACACAGGAGTTTACACAAAATTACATAGAAATACATGTGCTTCATTTGTGTTCTTTTTCGTTTGTGAATTCTAAGTCCAAGGTGCCTTTGAGTATAAAAGTTTATTTACGTTTTTTTTTTTTTTTTTTTTTTTTTTTGTAGAAGTCTCAGCGCAAACGGAAATCTGTGATATTCAACAGGACTGGAAGCCTTCATTCCTCAGTAATGAAGAATTCACCCAGCTGATGTTGGAGGTGAAATGCACTTTCAGATTAGCTTAATTGGTTGCAAATCAAAATGTGGCTGCTTGTTCCAGATAAGATAAGACCCTGTGCCCCGAGTAAACAACTTTTCTCGACCCTGGAAAGAGGTCTTGAAACAGACACTCCTTGAAGCTCTGCATGCTGTTGCTTATTTTTTGGCTACTGAATTTGGCAATATAAGCAAGAGTCCCCAAACCGAATGGGAGTGTGTGCTGTGGCTGTCATGACACCAGGGCGAGCCCATTCTTGGTCTCCCAACTAGAGGACACCCAGTGGGGCACCTGGGAGGGACAGGTGCAGGTAGGTAGAAGGAGGGGAAGGAGGGAGGAAAAATTAAGTCTCTGCACTGCCTTTTTGGCTCAGAGTCTCCTCTTTAGAATGCAATGATTATATGACTCTGTGTTTCCCCTTAGTAGAACACATTTTGAAAACAAAAGCCTTCTTTTAAAGTTAGGCTTTTAACTCGAGCTCCTATTATATCAACATAGCATGTGGGTGTCTACCGTAAGTGACCCTGTGCCTCCCCGCCCAGCACACGCCCTTTCTGGGCTGGGAAAGATGCTCACGTTTCTTCCTCTAGAAAGTTAGGTGCCCACACCCATCTGTGGGGCTCTATTTGTGGAAATCTGGCCGAGATGGGCCAGTGGCCTTCTTCGGTGTCCTGTGTTTACATTTGGGCGAAACCCATCTGTACGGATGAGGGTGAGTCTCTGCAAAATCATGTGGCGGTGTGCTCTGACTTCACAACTGAGGATTAGGCTGCGAGTGTATGGACATGAGCGTGGAGGGAGAGAAGGTTCCAGATGTGGCACGTCTGGGCCCTTGACTTAGAAGAGGAAACCGGGACAAATGAGTTCAGTGAAAGGAAGTTAGACGCTGGCTGCTTGTCAGTGGTTCCTGGCAGGGTTTTTGGAGAGTGGCTTCTTTCTATACTCATCTTAGGTGCCTGTATAAGACTGATGTAAACTTTAATTTACATACATTAACTATGCAGAAAACAGAAAGTACTGGAGTAAGAAAATGCCAGAATGAAGATGTCCAAATATTATGAAATATAAGCGCATTAATGAACATTTGCATAAAATGAAAGATACTTAAATCTACATGTGAACTATATTTAAAGAAAATACAGAACTTTCTCCAGAAGCAATGCATTTTAAGTATGTTAAATTTAGACCAGCTTGTGAAATATAATGTTGAATTAATGCATCATTATGCTACTTTACATAAACCATTTTATCTTTTAATTCTTAGGGACAGTAGTTAAAACGCATAACCCTATAGCATCCAGCCTCTTTTTAAAAGCCTGTAGCACATCCTTCTTTTTTATTCCCCCTACTGAGTTTCAAGATATCAAAAATGTTTGAGGAAACAAGACTTTTATAAAGTTAAAAATGGATACATGTTTGGGCTGAAAGGCAGGCCTGAGATTTGGGAGACTGGAATTTCTAGAAAAAGAAGAGTTTAGATTTCTCTGTGTATTCTTTGTGCACTTTCCCCTGCTCCCAGTATAGACTCCTTGAAGTGAATCTGAAGGAATCATGCCCAATGAGTGAATTAAGCCTGAAATTAAGCCTGTACAACAGCAGGCCTTCTGGGCAAATTGCAGCTTTGAGGAGCCTGGAAAACCCAACGACGAGTACTTCTGATTTATCTGTTTCAAGCTTCTGTTCCAACCTGTTGCTCTTCAGTAGACACAGCCCTGGTGATGAGTAACTAACTGCACCTCCAGTATCTTCTCCCAGATGGCCCGGGCCCTTCAAGGCCCCCACAGGATGATGTTGTCATCATTTGCCACAAGGCAACTTCTTACTTGTGTGTTTCGTTTTCCAGCTCTGCAGCCTCTCTCTCCCTTTCCAGAGCCATTTCAGGGACTGTGAGGAATTCAGAGGCCATGTCTTGGCAACCATGAGGTTCTCTTTTTAAACCAGGACAAGAACCCATCAGGCCCCTGGGTGCTGAACCACTGGTGCCCTCTGCATGTGAATCCCTCCTCCTTCTCTCTTCTCTCAGAAAGTCCCCAGCCCAGAGTCCAGGAGGACACACATGGTCTTGGGGTTTGAAAGAACAGAAATGACTTGGCTGCAGACCGGCCAGGCAGGTACAGGGCCAGCGGGCAGAGATGATGGCTACGAACCTCTGAACAAGTTTGCTCAGACAAGGGGGAAGCTCTCGTTGACTGGCCGTTAGGAAGCTTGTAGCATTTCTTCTGAAGTATATTCCAGAAAGCTACAGCCATCCTTTCTCTTAGCCCAAAGGTTGTTCCTCAGCAGCACAAGAAGCATCAGCATCAGGAATTGGCAGAAAGGCCTGTTTTCATTTCTTTCTCGTGTGTGGTGGGTATAAGATTGGGGCTGTTATGACATTTTTGGTGTCCCCAAAGCTGCCGTCACTTAGAGACTTTGCATTGAGTCCCTCAGATGGTGCTGATGGGACCCTCTAAAACCCCAGCAAGTGTGCTCTGAGCAGTGACTCAGCGCCGCTCTCCTGCATTTAATGGGAAACGCCGATAAGCTGATGAAAGTTATCTTCCATCTATAAATACCTTCAGCTCTTTGACACCCACATGCTTTACAAATCCAAGAGGGGCTCACTGAGCAAAAAGATCATTTATACTCCTTCCTTTTCCCCAGTGTTCTGTCCTGGTTTTTCCAGAGGTCCAGCTGACATCCCCAAACACACACACACACAGCTCTTAAAATTCACCTCCAGGAGTGCCGCAAATGTGACGGAGAAAAAAAATTAGGGAAAGAAACAAAAGGTACCAAGATGTACCTCTGTGTTCATCATAATCTATAAATCTCATTCAAGAGTTCTCAACCTCAGCCCTATTGACACCTCGGACCTCATCATTCTTTATAGGGGGGTGTCCTGTGCATTGTAGGATGCTTCAAAGCATTCTACACCCACTAGATGCCAACAGCACCCACCCCAGTAGCGACCACCAAAAAGTCTGCTGGCATCATTAGGTGTCCCCTGATGGGGTAGGAGGGTGCAAAACTACCCCCAGTTGAAAACCACTGATGTAACCCAAAAGGGTGAGGTACACTTAAGAAATATGCTTTAATATGCTTTAAATGCTGCAATAGGTAAGCATAAAATAATAAATGACCCTAGTGTTCGTTTTCCTGGTAAAGAGAGCTCCTCCCATTCTGGCTCTGTGCTCTTCCTGCGCAATCAATGGACCATTTCCGGTTCCTGTTGCAATGCACTTAGCTGCACCCTCCTAACTGAAAGAATTAGTGCCCCTTTGGCCGTGCAGACCTCCGGTAACAACCTGGGAGGATCTAGCTGAGTGCATACAAAACGTTTCTAAGCACTTATTTCAGTGCGGCTTTTTTTTTTTTTCCTTAAAGCAGAAATATTCTCACATTTGAAGATGATATTTCAAAGATACATACAGTAAGAGTAATAGGTTTACAGTAACTGTCCACCTGAGCATATTACTCCCTTGGAGATTCCTGTTCCGGTGGGTTGGGCTTGTTTTAATCTTTGCCATCTATTGCAAGGACCGTATAGCCTGTTGCCAGGATGACCCCATTCAGGCTGAATTGCATCATCTGAATTTTAGAAATCGGCTTTCAAATGTGTCTTATGGAAGCATTGTGAGCAACCAATAAGGAATCTAAAAACAAACCAGTGAAAGTGTGAGAAAACAGGGACAGCCTACATCCTTTCTTTTCTGTCAGAAGCACCTAGAAATATTACTCAGCCATTAGAAATGACAAATACAAAAAAAAAATAAATAAATAAATAAAATAAAAATAAAAAAAATAAAAAATAAAAAAAAAGAAATGACAAATACCCACCATTTGCTTCGATGTGGATGGAACTGGAGGGTATTATGCTGAGTGAAATAAGTCAATAGGAGAAGGACAAACATTATATGGTCTCATTCATTTGGGGAATAAGGAAAATAGTGAAAGGGAATAAAGGAGAAAGGAGAAAAAATGTGTGGGAAATATCAGAAAGGGAGACAGAACATGAGAGACTCCTAACTCTGGGAAATGAACAAGGGGTGGTGGAAGGGAGGTGGGCAGGGGGTGAGGCTTCTGGGTGACGGGCACTGAGGGGGGCACTTGATGGGATGAGCACTGGGTGTTATGCTATATGTTGGCAAATTGAACTCAAATAAATAAATAAATAAATAAATATTAAAAAAAAAAAAAGAAGCACCTAGAGCAACGTGCCTCACAGTAGACCTTCAGTAAGTAACATGAATGTTTTTACAAAACAGCTCCTTCAGGAGGTCTTCCTCCTGTGGCGATGAGGGTAGGCAGAGGCCGACCCTGACTGACTGTTGTTAATGGACCTGTTAGGTTCTGTATCTTCTGATAAATGTTTACTGCTGTACTCAAAGTGATATTGGGGGCCAGGGGATGGGAAGCATAAAATATCACTGACATCTTTTTCATGGGAATTGTGATATTTCTGATTCAGCCCAATGGGATGCTTATCATTAAAACTACTTAGGTCATTTCCATGGCTAAATTGAGTTTCAGGATACCAAGAGGTCAGATTTTCCAGGGAGCCCTTTAGTGCTTCGAGGGAAGCACTCTGCCTGGGCAACACAAATTCTGTGTACGAAACCGTTCTGTGTGCAAAGTCGAAAAGTGCAGTGAGGTTCTCCATGGAAATATTCTAAGAATTACAAAATAAAGTCAGGGTCATAAGAGGGGATCCTTTGCTTCAGTGATACCCTCCTCCATAAAGGCACCACTAAGGAGCCTTCCACTGTTGGATTCTCTGCAGGCCCTGGACGGCTTCATCATCGCAGTGACGACCGACGGCAGCATCCTCTATGTTTCTGACAGTATCACGCCTCTCCTTGGGCATTTACCGGTAAGTCTCTGCTTCTGCTGGCCTTTGCCAGTGAGCATCACCATCTCATCTTGAGAACCACTCAGATCCCAGATCAGGGGGGGTGTAGGTCTGAGGGGGTCGGTGTGTAAGAAGGGTGCAGGAGTGTCCTCCACAAGGCCGAGGCCAGGGTCCCCAAGCCTTCTAGAGGAAGGGCAGGTACAGGAATACGCTGTTCTGGAACAAGCAAGGCACCAAGATCTCGACATGCCTAGACCCGACAGGGGGACGTGGGTGCAGGTCCTTACCCTCTGTGCCCTAGAAGCTGGCGAGAGAGTCCTGGCACAGTTAGTAGATTGTAGAGCCTGTACAGAGGTGGATGGATATCCTGCAAAGGGAAAAGCCAGCCTGCTGGGTCAGCCGAGAGCCGGTGGAGGAATGTGCAGCAGGTGGCTGAAGATGGGATGTGATTTGGGGATCCCTGGGGACATGTCTGAGATTGCAAGTAGGTGGTGACACTTAATTGTAATAAAGGATCTGTGCCAGGGGTAATAGGGGTGTGGGGGTGCAGAGGAGAGTTGAAATTCTCTGGGGAAATGTGGATAGACCAGGGAGACCTTGAGGAATGAAGAGGTTGTGGGCAGGAGGACAAGCTCTGCCGTCCCAGGGGAGACAGGTAGAGGCTCAGAGGCGGGGTGGGTGCTACTTGACAAAGGGCCTCCTAGATGCTCCTCCCTCCCCTTCTTCCTCCTTCTTTCCCTATCGTCCTCCTCTCTGCCTCTCCTCCTCCCTCCCACACTTCCTCCTCTCTGCATAAGCCTTGTTGGCACCCTGGTCACCCCCAGTCAGGAGGAACTGGCTCACTGAGCAGTACCTGGCTGCTGAAGGAAGGTGGGGAGTCCACCTCTGGAGGTCCCTCAAAGGGGTTTGGCCAGCCTTCCATTTCATGGCACACTATTATTTATTCCTACAGAGCGTGACCTTGAATGACAGCTCTACCAGGAGCATCCAGATGGGGATTAAACCTCCTCTCTCTCTCTCTCTCTCTCTCTCTCTCTCTCTCTCCTCTGTCCTCCCCAGAAGCCCCACCAAACCACTTAGCCCCTCCACTCCCCACTCCCAGCACATCGGTGGATAGGTAGCCGGCGGATGTAATAGGAAGGGCAACCTTATTCCTGGTTCCTGTACGAAGGAAATCCTGGGCCTGGAAGATGCAGGAGGACCATGGCCTCCTCTCTGTAACCACACCTGCTGGGGAGCAGCATGGCCTTGCTCCATGAGCAGCTGGCCTTCCTTGGGGTGATGAGCCCAGTTTGCTATTGGCCCAGGACTCCACATTGTCCTGGGGTATGCTTTTCCCCAGAAGCTACTCCCCATTGCATCGTTTCTGCAGATCATGCTGTGTAGAGATCAGAGCCACTGTCCACAATTTTCCTTTGCTGGTCACTGTGTGGTGTAGCCCAGAAAAGCAGTCTTTACCTTGCTAGGCAGATGCCTTTGCGTTACCCCCGTTACCTATCCAACCTTTGTTTTCAGCCCACTCCCTGCACTATCTCCAAGGTGCATTAGATTTAGGACATTCCCTCTCCTCCTGAAGCTGTCAGAGAGGCTTGTTCTCAGCCCCAAGGAGGCAGGGAGCCCCGGTTTTGCCTCAGTTTTTTTGAGGCCAGAATAGTGATGAGGCTGATACAAGGAACACAGAAGTGACCCCATCGAATCAGCCTGGCTTTCTTGAGCTGACTTGAGGTGGGTAAGGAAGGAAAAGGTGATGGGGTACTTCTTTGGAGGAGTTTGTGTTTTGTCTTGAATGGACAGGACTGGGCCACGACAGGCGCTGATTGAAAGCAATGACACGGAGCCTCATTAATGACCTGGGAATGAGATGCAAGAAGAGCCCAGAGCTGTTTGAGTAAACAGGATTTACACTGTTCTGCTTTATGCTCTTGTAATTATCTGGTGACCCAGTTGCTATACATGGCAGAGGGGACTTAGAAAGTGAGTTGGGAATTCTGATTTGAAATTACAGAGCAATTTAGGACCACCTTTATGAATTATTTTCTAACTCTGGAAGGATCAGAAATTATCCTGCCTCTAGCTTATCAATGCTAGACCCATGTGAGTCCTGAGTGCCTTTATGGAGACCCACACCTAGACACACATAGAGTCAGCCTTTAAGCTCCCCAGTGGAGGTGAGCCCAGGATGGACAATCCCCAAATTCAACTTCTGCTTACTTCTACCTCATTTTATCTGGTTTTTACCAAGAGCGCCACCTTCTCTTCCTTTCTTGCTTAGCATTCACTGGCATCTTTGCTCTCATATATGGGCAAGGGCGATTAAGGATGGAAACTTCCCTGGTATCCATCAGTAACCAGCTGGTTGAGCAGGGGAGAGGGGTTAACCTATTAGAGGTTAATACCTCTATCACCTCTACCTTACAAAGGAGGAGACCCAAGGTGGCCTAGCCAGTGAGGGGCAGAGCAGGGCTTAAACCAGGTGCAACTGCTTGCAGAGCCCAAGCTTCTTACCACTCTGCTCTGGTGTCTTCCTGATGCCAAGGATTTAGGTTGCTGTTCGGGAATTCTCCTCTTGGTTTAATTCACTTGTATTTGAACTTATTTATTACTCAGCATGAGCCCAGGACTTGTCCATGGATGATGTAGCCATTTAAAAGTCCCATGTGAGATTATTCTTCCTTAAGGGTTTGCAATTTTGTTCAGAGATTTCACCTGTCAAACCATTAGAGACTAATAGGAAAATAGCTCAACATTTATTGAGCACTTACAATGTACCAAGCACCATGAAGGGTCCCTTACATGAGTTCATGTGTGTAAAGTACTTAGAATAGTACCTGGCACAGAACTAGAAGAGTATCACATTTGCTGTCCTTATGCTGGAGAATTATAATTCTTAGGAAGAGAAGATGGAGAACTGAAAGGTAGTGATCAGTCTTCTTGGGACAGATGGCCATTGAAGGAAGGCACGTCCAATGGAGATGCAGTATGGGCAGAGGGCAGGAGGCTATGGGTCCCAGCAGCGGTTCCCCCTGTTGGTATCATAGGCTGGCCTGCCGGGGGTTGGGTCCCACTGCCCCTTGAGTGGCCTGGGACTGGAGGCCCATCATTGATTAGGAAGGTTGGGAGATAAAAAGCGGCAAGAATTCCTTTCTTTTTTTGAGATTGTCAGTCTTACTGTCTCTCTGTTTCCTTCCACCTACTAGAAACTCAGACATGGCAAAAGCTCACATGATACATTTTTGTACAGCAACTTTCTGATGAAATATTCTAGAAGTTTCTTTACCAATTTGATAGAAAAAAGAAAATAGCTCAAAGCAGGAAATGATTTTAAGACAAAGTCAAAGCTTTCCTGTGGTGGTGACACCAGCACATTTCGGTGTCTGGAATTAAAACAGGCAGCCAAAGAAGAAATGTGGGTGTAGCGGATGAGCATGCAGATGGAAAACCAACGGCTAAAGGGAGCTTCTGGGATGAAAACCTTCCAGAAAAGATCTAAGGGACTAAGTCACATGCTTCCAAGGGACTTGGGAAAAAATATGGCTGAGGCAGAACCAAATGAGAGACCCAAAGTAGGCATAAGCTGTATTTCCTTTTTGGACTTTTGTTTGAGTTTCTAAAGAATCTAACTTCCCAGATCACTGTTTTAATTTGTTAATGGTTGCAGGGTTTGCTTAATATACTGTGCCTGTACCCAAGTAGAAGTCCTACCTCTGGCCCTGAGTAGAGACTCAATGTGCCCAAGTGTTTACTGAATAAGTGGCTGAGTTCATAAATGGAGCTGCTACCTCGAGAGCAATTGCAAACAGCTTGGCAGGAATGGAAAGTGCCTCAAAAGTGAGGAATATGGGCATGGACAGGACCATTTATCCAAAGGAAAATAATCTAAGGCACAATTGATTATAAAGATAGAGAAATCTACAGACCAAAAAAATACTTCCAGGGAATGCTGGTTCTCCCAGCAAAAGCTCCAGCAAGCAGTGCAAGATGAAAGTGGAATAAAGGGCCAAGTCCCCATGGCAAGGGTCACAGCAGGGAGAGGAGGTCACCAGAAAGGAAAGATAGAGGTGACACAACACAGCAGCAAGTCCACGAAACACCTTCCAGAGAACGCCACTCTGCCCTTCCTTCCCCACTCTGCCCTCACCTGCCAGAAGAGCCCACCTGACCTGGGGCATCTGGTCAGAGGTGGCTCTGGATAGGGGCCGAGCTGAGGATTGCACAGCCTAGGAGGGGTGTGGCTGCATGCAGCTTGGAGTTGGCCACAGGTTAAAGGGGTCCGGGTCACCGGTTAGATTTCCTTTTTATTTTAATGTGCCTTTTGATTTTTATAAAGCATGCATATAAAAGTGTATAAAAAGCATACATACAGTGTTTAAATTAATAATAAACTGAGCACAAACGTACAGCTGGCTCTCACGGAGGTGAAGAAACAGAACACGGCCAGGACTGTAGACGCTCCTGTCTGTTCTTTTCCCATCACACCCCACCTTCCAGCCAGAGAGGACCGTTTTCCTGGCTTTTGAGATCATTGCGTCCTTGTTTTCCTTTGTAGTTCTACCAACGTTTGATTCGTTGCTCAGCCCTATAATTGAGTATTCCCTTCTGGTAAACTAACGAAAATAGAGTCATTTAGGAAATGGACTCCTTTTGCTCGACATTGTAAGATCCATCCATCTCACACTGTTAGCAGTGACTATCACAGGTTGATTTCACTGCTGCCTCATGTTCCACTGGGGGGATGTGCTAAAATTTCTGCATCCGTTCTAGATTGGAACTCTTGGAACGGGCTTTTGTGGATGTGCTGCATGTGTTTCCTGATGAACATTTCGCAAGCATCCCAAAGAGAACTCTGTAGAACGGCCAGATTGTAGAGTAGGTCCCGCCTCACGGGCACCAGGTGACACCAGGTTGTTCACAGTGGTTGCACCAGTTAACCCTCCACCAACCGAGCTGAGAGTTCCAGGCACTTCATGTCACAGAATGAGGATTGCCAGGCCTCTTCGTGTTGGTCAGTTTAGTGCGTGAAGGCACCGCGCAGAGTGTTAACTTGCTTTTCTCCCAATTGCTAATGCGATTGAGCGTCTTTGCCTAAGCTTGTTAGCCATTTGGATTTCCTCTTTTGTGAACACAGGGCTTGTTCGGGTATTTTGCCATTTACTACTGGACTGTCTGGCTTGTTTCTTGTAACTTGTAGGCATTCTTCCCACGTTCTTGACCCTAGTCCTCTGTCGGGTACTATTTGAATTGCCTCCTGCTCATTCACTCTGCCTTGGGGATACAGGTTCGGCTAAAAGGCACAGCACCCAACACCAGACACATGAGCTCGACAGCCTGGCAGACGAGGATGCAGGGCCACCCGGGGCTGCACCCTGGAACAGAGTGAACCAGCAGGGGCTGTGAGAAACAGGCTTCATAGTAACAAGAGGGTGGGGATCCCCCTGCTCCCCATGGGGGTGAGATTGGCTTATTTGGATAATTCTGCAGACTGGAGGGGAGCTAAACCCACTACTAAGGGATGAGCAGGAACTGTGCCTGTCACCCTCCATAAGGGATTGTTCAGCTAAGGGACCTCATCCATGGGGGCAGAGTATGAAGGAGAACTTTCAGTTGGGCCCGTTGAGGCCGTCCCGATTTTGCTGGGTGACAAGGCAGCATTTAATACTGAGCCTTAATTTTGGAACCTACAGCATGATTTATGCGTTACAAATATATTCTCTCATTTTGTGGCTCACCTCTCCCTCTCTAGGTTCTTCTCATGAACAGAGACTCTTTAGAGTTGGCACTTTTGATATTCCTAACCAATTCTTCACTACTTCGAGGTCAAAGGCACTCCCTGTACTGTCTTCTGAAAGCATTAGTGTCGGGCCATCAGTTTGATTCTGAATCTAAATTGCATTAAAGCATATCGGGTACGCCTCCGACTTCCTGTCCCTGTAGGGACACCGAGGCCCTGACTGCTCCCCCGAGCCCACTCCTGCCTCTTCTCGGTCTGACGCTTCTCCAGGACTTCTCACTGTGGCCAACGCAGCTCCAGCCAGAACTGCCAGGGCCCTTTCGGGGTGTTACCGACAGAGTGTCCCCCTCAGCCTACTTCCAGCTCAGCCGGGCGGCTTCTGTGTGCTCCTGTGGAGGCTCACTTAACTTTGCTGGGTACCACTGAACGGGTGCTGCTGGCTCCTCGGGAGACAGGACAATGCCTTGCTGTGTCCCAAGGCACTTCCAGATCATCCCCGGGGTCCCCAGGGGCGCAAGAAGAAACAGGGGAGATGTGCGGTTTGGAACTAGGACAGGCCTTCACAGTGGAAGTATCCTTGGTAAAGAGTCTTGAGAAAGCAAGCAAGGACACATCAGTAAGTTGGGGCGGAGGAGCGTCTGTCTCCAACAGGTAGATGATGTTCCCGACCCTGAGGTTCAGCCGGGGAGACGGCTGTGGATGGCACACCCGCCCCCCTGTCTCTCTAATTGCTGTCATTTTAATAAACAGAGCGCAGCTCATTCAAGGGACCGTTCGGTTGCAGATGTAATTTACTCCTCTGGAAGCACAGGGTTTACATTTCCAAACTATCATTGTTTGTCTTGGTTGTCGACACATGGAAATGGCATAATAGTAATATAATAGGGAACACATAGGGAGAGCTTGTGGGTGCCAAGCACGGCTCTGAGCCCTTGCCGGGCGGTAACTCATAATCCTCACCCGCCCCCACCCCCCATCCCAACCAGCCTCCATCCGGGCTCCTTTATGTGATGCAGAACCCAGAGCCCGGGCCGCCCCGTCACCCTGCTCTCTGCTCTACTCAGGTCAGGGGACGGGGGCTTCCAACTGACTCCCCGGGAAGAGGCCATGGAGTGCCTTAGTCATCCTTCTCTTGTATCTGCAGTGTCTTTAAGAAGAAGGGCGACTGTCATCTGTGAGCATTAGTCATCAGCTAAACAACTAAAGGGAATGAGCTTAAAATAAAACCAAGAACATCAGAAGGAGCTTGGAGAGAGCCCGAAGGAGAAAATGCTAGCACAGGCCAGTGAGGGCTTGGCACAGTCTTCGCCAGCAGAGGTCAAGCCCGGGTGCACTGGAGCTGGGAGGCCCTCCTTTCCGTCCTCCTGTCCTTCCTGTGGCGGCCCCTTCTGCAAGGGGGAGGGGGCTCGTCTGGTTCCGTGGGCCTCTTCCCAGGGTGAAGGCGGAAGCCCTCAGTGGACGTCGGGGGGACCGTGTTGTCCGTGACCTGTTCGGAGCCTCCGTGCGCGTCCCATCTCCCTTCCCCGCTGCACGGTGCCTGCGCAGACCGACCATCTGGAGCCTGGTGGTGCCCTGGGCTCCGGCCCTCGTCAGGCCGGGAGGCACAAGCACAGTCCTGCCCTCCCGACCCCTCCGGCCCCAGCGGGCCCGGCCCCCGACCCCACCCCAGGCACACAGGACAAGGCACTCGCTCCTCTGCGGCCTTCTGAGTTCTCGCCTCATTGCCCTTTGCAGCACCTGCCTCCATCGCTCCCTTCCTCCCCTGTGATGCTTCTGTGCGTCTGTCTAGAGTAGCCCGCCAGACTACCCTGCCTACAGTACCCTCCCTAGAGAACCCTGCCTACAGTACCCTCCCTAGAGAACCCTGCCTACAATACCCCGCCTAGACTACCCTGCCTACAGTACCCTCCCTAGAGAACCCTGCCTACAATATCCCGCCTAGACTACCCTGCCTACAGTACCCTCCCTAGAGAACCCTGCCTACAATACCCCGCCTAGACTACCCTGCCTACAGTACCCTGCCGAGACTATCCTGCCTACAGTACCCTGCCTAGAGTACCCTGGCTGCCCTGTAGCCACCATCTTGCCCCTCAGAGCCTGCTCAAGGACCCCCGCTGTAGGACTCATTCCCTGGAGCCTCTCTGTCCTCGTGTTTGGATTCGGTACACCATGCTGTGTTCTAGGGGTGCCTTGTTCTTAGTCCTGTTGCAGTGTTTGCCATCCCCTTCTTTCAGCTAGTTGATGCATTTTTCTCAAAGGCCAGAGCACCACACGATGATGGCAGGCACACGGGTGAAGAAGGCTGTGCGTAAATGAACAAGAACTTTTGTTTGAGAACTTTTGTAAATGGTTCCTAAACACCTGATCACACTGAGTGTTCATTGAGTGATTGCTATGTGCCCTTTGCCCAGAAGCTCATGCCACCCTCACAGCTTCCTCTTCTTTTGGTTGAAGTAAAGCACAGTCCAGAGGGGACAGAGCTTTTGGTCCTGACCTCCGGGGCTGTCTCCCCTTGCTGTGACACAGGCAGTCCCGTCTGGGCAGACCTGCCTTCCACCAGCAGTTACAGGATGGCAGGACCAGTGCAGCAGGGGGCTTCAGAGCCACACTCGTGGGTGCTTTCTCAGAGGCAGTGCCTTCAAAGCAGGGACCTGAAGGATATATAGGGGTCAGCAGAACACGAAGAGAGGTGTGCATTGTCCTGCAGCCAGGGGAAGGCCCGGAAGGAAAAGCAAACTTGGCAAACTGGAGAAGAGGAGGTTTGGAGGGTGGGTAGTATGGAGCCTCAGAAGTGAATTGGGAGGTTCAGGCTTTGTCTTGGGAGCATTTGGCAGCCAAGAGACAGTTTTGTTTTTTTGAAGTAATATCTACACCCAACATGGGGCTCGAGCTCACGACCCTGGAGATGGAGAGTCACATACACGATGGACTAAGCCAGCCAGGCACTTCCACCAATAGACAGTTTTAAGCAAGATGGTGACCTGACCTGCTACAAGGCTCCTTCTGGCTGCTGGTGGAGAATAGGTTGGACAGGGACAAAAGTTGACAAGGGAAGACCCGTTTGGTCAAGTCATTTCCCAGATAAGAGATTATGGTGCTCCAGACTGGAGGTTGAGGCCACGGAAATAAAGAGAAGCGAGAAGATCTGAGAGACTTTGAGGGAGCGGTGTGTCACAGCACTTGGACATTGTTTGGATGTGAAGATGAGGGTAGGAGGGGGAGAAGCTGAGGATGCCACCAGGGTGTCTGGTATGGACAAGTGACCAGTTGGCAATATAGTAGGTGGGATCATGGAGCATAGGGAAGGAGGAGGTATGAGTGTAAAAGAATGATGTTGGGAATGTATATCAATCTCTGGTCCCCAAGGGGCACACAACAGAGAGTTGTCTGGATATATAAATTTTAAGAGTGTATAAGATCACATAAGAGTGTTTAAAAATATGGGAAAAGATGAGGTTATTGAGGGAGACTGAGGAAGTAAGACATATCCCCATCTTTCTCTCTCTCCTCTGTCAACTCCCACCTGCACTGGTGAATATGGGAGCCACTAGCCACAAGTGGCTTTTTAAATTCCAATTAAAATACAATTTAAATGAAATACAATTCAAAATTCAGTCTTCATGGGATCCCCGGGTGGCGCAGCGGTTTGGCGCCTGCCTTTGGCCCAGGGCGCGATCCTGGAGACCCGGGATTGAATCCCACGTCGGGCTCCCGGTGCATGGAGCCTGCTTCTCCCTCCGCCTGTGTCTCTGCCTCTCTCTCTCTCTCTGTGACTATCATAAAAAAAAAAAAATCAGTCTTCAGGGGCACCTGGGTGGCTCAGTCAGTTGAGCGTCTGACTCTTGGTTTCAGCTCAGGTCATAATCTCAGGGTCATGAGATCAAGCCCCACATTGGGTTCCCAGCTAGGTGTGGAGCCTGCTTGGGATTCTCTCTCCCTCTCCCTCTGCCCCTCTTCCTGCCATGCATGTGCTCACTCTCTCTCGCTCTCTCTCTCTCAGAAATAAAAATATAAAAAATAAATTTAATTTTAAAAAGTCAGTCTTCAGTCATACCAACCACATTTCAATGCTCATAGCCATGTGGCTGGTGGCTTTTATAAGGGACAGAGCACATTATAGATCATTTCCATCATCACAGACAGTTCTGTTGGACAGTGCTATGTCTAGATTCAGTGTTGTATTTTGCATCCACAGTGCCCAGGCACTCAGAAAAAAAGTACAGCTCCTTTGGGGAGAATTCTAAGAAGTAAACAGGTGTGTGTTTGCTGGCCTAACAGCCAGAAAAGGAACCCTTTGCATTCCTCAGGGCCCTTCACATGAACAAGTGGGCCTGACTAGGGCCCCTCACTGTCCCGGCCCAAACACAGGGGTGTTGGCAGGTGGGGGTCCTCCGGGAGGCATTAGGACTCTCACCATGGTTGTCTGACTTAACTCTTAAACTTCTTTCTGGGGCCCATCGGCAGTACTGTAGCACATTTGCCCTGAAGCAAGTAAAACATCTTAGATTATAATTCAGGATTACAGAGTGATAGATTTGAGTGTCTTCACAGGAAAATGGATCTTCAACTTTTCATATCAGACACCAGTTCTAAATTGTCTTCAATGTTCAGTTTGGGCTTTTGCTTTTGTTTTTCATCCTCGTTGAGTATGTACCTTTGTTCTTTATTTTCTTTTTCAGTCAGATGTCATGGATCAGAATTTGTTAAATTTCCTTCCAGAACAAGAACATTCAGAAGTGTATAAAATGCTTTCTTCCCATATGCTTGTGACAGATTCCCCCTCCCCAGAATACTTAAAATGTAAGTTTAACTTTACTGGTTTTACAAGATATAAGAATTTTACTTTTGAAAGGAGGTTAGAATGAATTAAGAAGGGAGGACTAATTTTAAGAACAATTTTCCTTGCGACTCAGAATATTTCCAAGATCCTTAGAGGTATATTTTAAATTTAAAGCTAAAACTGGAGTTTGGAATATGTATGACATTTAACTTCTCTGTGGAAAATTTGAAAGCACAGTGCTTAAGAATAAGAATTTGTTTTTGCATGTAACACAAGAAGTTCTTTTTTTTTTTTTTTAGACATGAGACAGTCTTTTGGTAACAAACAATGCAAAAATCAGTGCCCAGTCTGCTTATTTTAGAGGACACTGTAATGCCAGATTTGTATGATAACCAAGTAACCAACTGAAAACTGAATAATTAGGTCAAAACTCCAAATTCTCTTCTCCTGAGGCTGTCATCTGGTTATTTATATACGTTTGCAGTTTTTATGGCATTGTAAAGTTTTCCTCAAAATTGGCACCCTGGATGGAAGGCCAGCCTTGGTGGCTGCTGAACCGTGTGTCCCTTAATGAAGCACATATGTTGACGGAGGTAGTATGAGTGCCTTGCACTTACTTGTCCAGGCTTTGGTTCATCTTCCATGAATAATTTGTCCTGTTGTACATCTGATTTTACTTCAAAGCAACGTGAAAAGATTAAATTAAAGAGAGCAGCTCTATATGAGCAGCTTTATTTTAATACACCATATGAAAACAACCGGAACTAATCAATGCCGACATAACCAACCACAGACATCTGTGAGCAAATTAAGACTAATTGGGCCCAAGTACAGAATGCACAATATCTACATAAACTATGGGGGGAAACCCCCTGTTCTGCAGAGGTTATAAAATCACGTCCAAAAGTCAGTCGTAATGAGAGAAATATCCTGGCCGTGTGTAGACGAAAGCCCAGGAGTTACACAAAGACACAACTTGTTTAGTCTAGAATCTATGTTATATTCACGTTCCTTTTCTCTTTTTCCTTTAACGGCCCAGCTGACAACGATTTAGAGTTTTATTGCCATCTTCTCAGAGGCAGCTTGAACCCAAAGGAATTTCCAACTTATGAATACATAAAATTTGTAGGAAATTTTCGCTCTTACAACAATGGTAAGCTTTAATTGTCATATAATTGCGACAGTGTCTTTTATCATGCAAACGTGCACATGGGGGCATAAGAATCACTGAGGGAGGAGGAGTGAGAATATGTGCTTTTCATATTTGCATTTAGATTTTCATGTTCCCAAGATGTGTTTTGTGCTCATAAATGTTATCTCCCGTTCAAGAAGAACACACTCCCACACTTGTTTATGCCGGGGCACTAAGTCCCACTGAAATGCACTTTATTCATTTATTTATTTTCAGGCTGATGGAATAGTTCTGTACTGTAAGGAACAACTTACAGTTAATAAAGAACAGGCTCAGCCTACACACAGCCGAACAGGGCTTCATTGTGACATGAAGATGCATATAACCTTGGTTTCTGCATCTTTATTCTCCTTTTTCCACTACTGCTGTGAGCATGCTTTCTTGAGTCTGGTATGCAGGTCTTTTGCTGCCTCTGACCCTAATGCAGAGGAAAGGGCCATTTTTTGATGAGCCAGCAATCCACATTGGTGAATTATCAAGCAGATTAGCCAGGCAGTAAAATCTTACTCTCGGAAATTACGCAGATAACTAATGGTCCGAACCCTGGCTGCACCTCTAAACTAGACCTACACCCTCAGTTTCACTTTTGACCTGGGGAAAATGGGAATGCAAGCCTGATGCCCCACCTTCAGCAGTCTGAGCCCCCGCACCCAGCCCCACCAGGAAGCCCAGCACAGGCCTGTGTTTGGTTTGCTCCACACTTCAAACCTCAACACAGAACAAATCACTTTGGATGATCTAACATTTCATAAAACCACAAAGATGCAGGAAAAAATGGAAGGAAGTGTTGACAGGGATGGCAGAAAGAGAGGAAGAAAGGAGAGCTATACCAAAGGGAAACCAACAGGGGAAGATAAGGTACCAGGGAGTTGATGACAGCCCCCAATGGAGTCCATTTCCCCACCAAATTAGTCCCAGAGTCTCCATTAGAACTGGCCAACATAATGGCCCCAAGTCCTAATGCTGAGGCTACCCGGGATCTTCCCTTCACCCTAAGACGATCCTCTGTTGTATGTTGCTTGCATAAATATACATGCTTTTATTCAGAAGGCTCCAAGTAGATGCTAAGCATGTTGGTCCTGCCAATGTGATTTTCAAGCCTTGTTCAGGGTTTATGCCTGGATGATGGACTCCATGGCCAAGTTGGGGCCCTCTGGGAACCTACCCAAACAGGGTTCAGTGTTCCTGAGTGGTTGGAAGTGAAGAGAAGTCAGCTTTCACCAGTGGGGCCCTAAATCTGGACTACAAGGGAAAAGCCAAAGCCAGACCATGCCTAACCTGACTCATCTGAAAGGTTTTCCTAAACCTCATGAGATAAGTGTTTCATGAACCACATACCTAAGCAAATGGTAGCTGGTCGGGCTACCTAGTTAAAGAAACTAACCTAAGAGGCACCTCGTAGAGGTAGAGCACCCAACATGATGCCAGCCCTGGAGCAGAGTACACTGGGTGAGGTAGTTTGTTAAAATGCAGATTCCAGTTCAGGAGATCTGAGGGTGGGGCTGGGATTGTGCAATTGGAAAAGCACCTTGGGGTTTTGGTGAAAAGGGGTCATGGACTTTGAGAAACACTGCCCTATTGTAATACTAAATGCCATTCCAGAGGGATTCTAATGGTACTCCTCCCACTGATGGCACTCCTTCCAACAGCTTCATCCTTGAATCAGTAGGAGCAATGGTTTGGAATTTGCTTAAAATGTGCGCTGTGGCCGTCGTGCCAGCTGTCAGAATAGCAGAACATCCCTTGTGGCTGTGAGCGAGGAAGGGAAAGGCACCCTGGCCCCCAGAGTGCCAAGACTGTGGGAATTATGGGACACTGCTCCCACGTGTCCCCATGACAACAGCACACCACTTAATTAAGGAACCGACATGTGATTGGCTGGTGAGCAGCAGTCGCATCCTTTGTTAATTTACATTTCCACAACTCTCCCTTAAGCTGCTGCTGAATATCACTTTGAAGCTTCCTGTCACTTCTCACATTTTAGAGGGTTTCAAGGAAAGAGGCAGGCTTCATTGTGAATACCTGGGTTTTTGTTGGTTTTTTTTTTGTTTTGTTTTGTTTTTTTTAACTAGCAGAGCTTTATCTTCACTCCAAGTTGAGACATTGTTTGTTTGCCTGAAAGAATGTGTGGAAATTATGTGTGATTTTTTTTTTGAAACTGTTACTGCTATAAACACACAGCACTGAAAGTGGAAAATTTAAAACCAAGAGTGCCAGAGTGTCTTTCTAGAGCCTGTTGAACAAACCAAAGTTAGGGGGCTTTCTTGAGACAAGAGTCCCCAAATGTAATTGTGGAAAACTGAAATATAAGTCTCACTTGAATGAAAATAGACAACAACAAATGTCAGAAACGAATGAATTTCTAAGATGGAGCCCTGTGAAATCACCTACGTTCAATAATTTTTGAAATTTTTGAAAATAATTTTTTTTTCACAAAATCAAATTCAAATTTGATTTTGTAGGTTTAGTTCTCAATAAACATTAAGCAATGGGTTAATGAAAATAGCGCACCTTAGGAGGACTTCCTAAATCCCAGGGCCTGGGCTCTGTCTTTGCGTTGATAATCTCATTGAATCCTCCCACCAAACTTATAAGTGGTACTGTTGGCACTGTCCCATCTAAACAAAGGAGGAAGCTGATGCTTGTGAGAATCTGAGCTGCACACATGGGAAATGGGGAACCTACACTCATGCCTGTTCTAACCCTGAGCTCCGACCCTTAACCCCAGTGCTTTGCTGCCTCCCACAAATCTGTGTTGAAATTAAACATGTAGATGCAGCGCACGGGCCTGTCCCTGCCACCTGGCATGCTGTTGGTCAGGATGTCCTTACCTATGCACATCAGATGTCCTGCAGCCATGTACCAAGCTGTTTTAAAGGTACCCAAGCTTTATTTTAAATCAAATATGGTGAGACAGACAGAAATGGAAATGACTGTCAGGAAAGAAGAGGCTTATACTCATAGATCTCTCAAAACAGGCACAGCACACCATGGAGGCCACATGGGAAAGCACTGGGGAGAGATCAGGAGGCAGAGTGAATGGGAGAAGACATGGGCAAGAGCCTCTAGTGTGATTTCTGTGGAAAAGAATGAGCAAGGCAGTGGAAATAAACAGGCTTCAGTCTGACTAGTTTGAATAATTTTAGTGGGCCCTTGGGTAGAGGGGCTGTCTCTAGTTGTCAGATACCTGGGTGATAGGGGCAAGTAGCTGGTAGCCCAGAGTGTGAGAGACCCATAAGGAGATGATAGGAGTGTGGGTTCTAGAGGGGTTGATTTGCCTATGAAAGGTGCTCTGGAAGGTGAGTCATTGACTGTTTCTAGGGATTGGCCAACTCTGAAAGGAGCAGTTCCTCTAGAGTCAGCAAGGCCCCAAATGTCAAAGTATCAAATACAGAAACAAGATAATGTGGTTTGTACACAAGCCACTCCATGCAACTTCCCTGAGTTCCCAGGCATGGCATACATTTGAAAGCAATATGTAAAAAAAAAAAGAAAGAAAGAAAGAAAGAAAGAAAGAAAGAAAGAGAAAAAGAAAGCAATATGTAAAGTATAGAAGAAAACGGACTATGAACATTGGTTTGATTTTAATAGAATACCTGCTCACTTAAAAGAACTATAGGACTATGTATGAAAACCTACTCTAGCCCACTATCAGGAAAAGTTCTATCATTTCTGTAGAGCTCTTTAGGGAGTGTGGCCTGGTTCATTCTTAGTTGATGTCAGGAAGATAAAAGGCTCTCATCTTTGTAAATAATGGAGTGGAAAGGACAGTGACCCTTACTCATCTGTGAGCTTATTGCACCCCTTCCTGGGCCTATGCAGTCCTTACCTGGTACATAAATAAGGCTCAACACAAGTATGTTGACCTAGACTGAGGCTTAGCCATCCTGGCCCTACACGTACAGGTGCTAGGGGACAGAAGCAGGATTCAGACCCAAATTTTGACTCACAAGGAAATCAGGGTTCTTCCTGAGAACTGATAATAGAGCTCTCCTTGACTGACCCCAAAGCCCACCTGGAAATAGAGTAGTGGCTTCTAGAAAGGCCCCCACTACTTCTTGAGCCTTTAATCCAAAATGAAGATGAAATCCACTTTGGTACGTGCCAGGTAAAGTGGGACGTGTGTAACTTCCAGTGGTTTGTGAATTGTCTGCACTGGAAGGCCCAAGCAACCCTGTGTGGTCATTGTGTGGTCATCTTTGGCCTCCACTTGCCCCCCCCCCCCCATTCTGTATCCCCTACCCCCATTGAGTTCCTTAATTGCCTGGGCTCCCTGGGTACTCCCTCCCCAGTGACTCAGGCACCCCCACTAGGACTGTTCCTGACGAACTCTCTTCCCTGCCTCTTGTTCCTTTGATCAACCAGCTTGCCTTAAGGCTGCTGGAAGCATGAGCTGCCACTCAAAAACCACATCTATAGGAACCTTTGGGCCTAAAACCAAAGGGCAAAAAGGGAAACGTGTAGGTTCCAGGGCAGGAAGACAGGTGACACTGATCCAGAGAGAGATTTTGGTGACCCTTAAATCACATAGACAAAGACGCCATCTGCTTGCCTGCTAACCCAAATAACTGCTCAGAATATGTCTGGCTCTGTCACCGGGATGAGTAGACCCAGTTTGGAATTCAAAGTGTGGAGAGGAATAAAAGCACTTTGCCCCTTTTCCCTTGTTAACGAGATTAAACTCTAATTGGACATTTCTAGACTCCCCAGCCAATTGTGTCATCTTACCCCTTTACCTCCAAACCTCTCCATTCATCGTGGCTGTGCAGACATGGCCACTGTTGCCCCAAGTACGTCAACAAAATGGAACTTCCCCTGCTTCAATATTTGCACATCTTGGTCACTCCTTAGGGCTTCATCATTTGCTACAGATGTTCAAGGGAGAGGAGACAGAAGACAGGATTTCACATCTTTCACCTAGATTTTTTAATAAACGTGAAGAAGTATGTGTCAGGAAATGGGACAAGAAAACAGCTTTCCTAGAACTGTTTCACTTTAGGACAGTTTCTAACCAAGTCCATGGAAAGCTTCCTGAAGGAATCTGAGCTGAAATACAGAACTACATGTCTCCTCCTCTTCCCATAAAAAAAGCCTACTCTCTGATCTTGGTCATGTGCCCTGGAGATTCAGAGAGGATTCCTGGTGGGAGCAGCCCCTGGTCTACCTCTACTCTGCACGTCATTTCCAGAATAGGGGTGAAATGACCTGACTTTATTCAGAGCTATATGTGTCTCAGAACTGATTTTTTTTTAAACCCCTTGGACAAACACACAGTTCCAAATTTTTCCTTCTCCAGTTATATAGAGGAGCCCCTGGGTTCCTCTCTCAACGCCCACCCATGGTCCCATCCCACCCCACCCCCACTTTTCTGGGAAAGGAACTGGCCAGATGAGTTTCAAAGGCATAATGAACAGGCTTTGCTTTCAGGGGTCCTAACAAACAGGTTGCAGGTCCTGAAACATAAGTTCATGCCAGGAAGAAGGCAATCCTCTATTTAAGCCCTTGTTCCTCCCCCAGACTTGGATTTAAATGTGCATCTGACTGAAATCCAGAAAGCAGTATTTCAAAAGTTGCTGGTGTGGTTCCAAATAGGTCACCCTCAGCAAACATTCCACTCTGGGCTTTCCAGAAACCACACACCAGAGTATAAAAGTCTCCCTGCCCTCATTTTACCTATCTGCCTCTAACCACACAACCAGATTTGAAATACTGGCAGAAAGGGAGGCTTTTCAGCTTACGACACTGGATTCCGTATGTTCCGTGGGATTTCTGTAGGTTGCCTCGTTTTATGGCTTTGGGGGTTTTGTTTTTTGTTCTCCGGAGCTGAATTGAGATTTCTCAGTTAGGGGAACAAATCCATGCCCGCCAGACCTCACTGAGAATGGAGACGTTGAGTTTAGCACAGGAAGGACAGCTTCGGGGAAGGAATGTCCCCTTCCGCCCGTGCACAGGCCC
Source organism: Vulpes vulpes (assembly GCF_048418805.1). Classification (NCBI taxonomy): domain Eukaryota; kingdom Metazoa; phylum Chordata; class Mammalia; order Carnivora; family Canidae; genus Vulpes; species Vulpes vulpes. The sequence continues at coordinate 70,357,284 of NC_132795.1, read as the reverse complement.
CCAGGAGCAAGAAGCAGAGTGTCCCCTCCACCCCGACGAGGAAGTGCCACATCCCTCTCTGGCAGCGGGCATTGCTGCCAAATTAGATTGCAGAGGAGTTAAGATGGCAATAAAGAACAAATTGCTACCCAAGGGCATCGTCCTGCCTGAGCATCTAGAGTCCACACCGAAATGGAGCAGTGAGGAATGGTCACACATTTATCAGACACGTCCCCCTGCCCGTTTCAGCCTGCAAGCAGGGCTCTTCTGTAGAGGTTGTGCAGTAATTGTGATAAAACTGTGCACAAGACGTCCACTTGGAGGACAGGGGGTGGCAGCCTGTAGGAAGTTCACTTCCCTGAGCCTACGAATCATCTGGCCCTGTCCACACCAACCATCTGGCGGATATCTTGTCAACACCATTACAACCTCCTGGCCCCCCAAAATACTCATTTTAATTAACGCCAAGGGGAAGAAGAAATATTTAAGCAAGACATAGATTTTCCGGGCTGAGTCATTTTTTCAATCCAGCAAACTGCAAACCCTTAGCTTTTCCGTGTGGCTCTCAGCTTCTCTCCAAGCTTGTTCTTTCTTTCCGATGCCAAACAGAACCGGCAGAAAGAAACCCAAAAACCCGGCGGGATTATTTCTCGGCGGGCTGTTCTAAGAACCCGGTAACCCGGCGGTTCAGAACCCATCAGGTGACGCGGATCGTGCTGTGCAGAGACAAGAGAAGCGCCTGAACAGAGGGCTTAATGAGCGGGAGGTGACTTCTCGTGAATGTGCAGGAAATGATTTTTTTCCTTCACAGCCCAATGCTCTAGCCCAGACGTTTTGGATATTTATCATAAATGGGATTTAAGAATGTTTTTCTTCCCTTAGCAAGCCTCCTCCCTGATGGTTGCACGTCTTCCTGGATACCTTTCGGCTTTGAATTTGCGTTTGTTCCAGGAAGTGCTGAGAAAGCTATTTGTCACTCCCCGTGTGCACGATTCGTGTGTTTTCCTACAGCTGTTGCAACTAATTTATCATAAGCAGGCCATCTCTGATCAGAATGCTTAATTGTTTAGGCCTGATGACTGCACCAGTACTGAGGCACAGTCGGTACCTCTCTTTCCTTTTGTTTCTGCGCCTTTGCTGTGAGCCACGTTCACTACCCCACCTCGCTGCTTCTCTGTCCTTTCCTACCTCTTTGCAAACACATCTCACACCACCCGAGGCCTCCCGGCCCCCTCGGTCAGCCTATGTTCTTATGACTGACTCGGGAGGTCACTTTTGTCATCAGACAGACTTGGAAGCCGACCCCAGGGGCCAAGCGAGACAGACTTTAATCACTCCTGTTCTCTCAAGAACCTCGGGGCCCTCTCATGTTCCTGTTCGGAATCCCTAGAGTGCCAGCCCGAGGCAAAATTCTTCCAGGGTCTCTAAAATTAGAGGCTGTGATGAAAGGTTCAGGAGCAAAAAGGGGCTCCCTCACCCCGATCCTTTTAGTAGGAAGACCAAAAGCAGACCATCATCTTGCAGCTTTCCAAGCTTGAGGCTCACCTGTGCTGTTCTCACAGAGTGGTGACTGGTGCTGATGATTTGCAGCAGACCCTGCCCAGGTCCTTCTGACCTGGGTAAATGTACTGATAGGGCGGTGAGCAAGCCCAAGTGCCAGTGGGACCCCGGGCCATGCTCCCTGGGCACCTTCCCACAGTGAGCCAGTCGCCAGCAGCACCAGGCTGGGCCACCTGGGGTCTCATGGCCTGTGTGTTAGGCGGGATCAGAAGGTGACTTCCCCAGCCGGGTCTTAAGCTGTGGTTTGGATGTGCAGTGGAAGGTCATCTCACCAGAGACACATTCAGCAAACACACATTGAGCACCTGCTGTGTGCAAGATGCCTGCTCAGAGCGGGAGACAAAGAACTAGACCTAGTTCCTGCCATGGGGAAACCTATCTCTTTAGCTTGGGGCAGGCGGAAGATCAATTTCAAGTAAGATGACCCTAGGAGCAAAAAAATGTAGCAAGAAATCATTGCTTTTATCTGTGGCATGCGTGCTGTGCGTGTGTGAGTGTCTTGGAGTGGTGGAAGAAAGAAGTCTGAAAGACTGAAGTCTGAAAGGCAGAGACCTGATAAATAGGGCTGTGCCGGCATCGACCGATTAATCCTTCCAAGAGGCTCGGGAAGCCAGCTGTAATTAGATATGTTTTTTCTATTACTTAAATTGAAACAACTAATTAAATCCTTAATTAATGTTTTTTAACTACCTTGGGATAAGAAGTGCCAGAGAAGTTATTCTAAGTGCTAAATATTACCATGAAGTCCCAGGGAGCAGGTTGCTCCTGTGTTGACTCTGGAATCTGCTAGGAGGTTCCTGCTGTGAATAAAAGTCATTTGAAACAGAGTCGGCAAAATGTTTCAAGTATCTTCTTCCCCTTGACTTCCCCCAAGGTTTTCCCCTTGGCCTGTGTTAAATCTTTCATCCTTGATTTACCATCACCTTTGATCAAGCCCTCTGCTGCTTCTGGTCTGGGGGGAGAGGGCTCATTTAGAAGAGGAGCTTGCCTGGTTCTGGAGCCCTCTGTAAAGTATCTAGCTTCTCCAGTGCAGGCTGTAAGCAATAATGAAATTTCCCCCGTGGGGAGCATTTTCACCTTTAAAACCTTAGCAGCTCTAAAAGGACTGATAAAACTGCATTGGGAGGCAGCCAGGCCAGCAGTAAGCTCTGCAGAACATTCACTTAATTTCCATGGTCTCTGCCCCTTGAAGAAATTGTTAGGGGCTGGGGTTTCCCTGCCCTGTGCTCCTTCTGTCCCTCTGCCTTCCTCATGGTAAATCACTGATGAAGGAAGGCACTTATTGACAGAGACCATGGATCATTCCAGCAAGGCGCATGATTTAGAGACAAATGAGAGAGACTGTCTTAAAATTCCCCAGAAATCCTCGGAAGTTTGCTTAGAAGGCCTAGAAAAGAGTAGAGAGGATTTTATTAGGTCTTTATCCGGCAGGTGATGTCTCTTGGATTCAAGCTGAGAGGATGTTTCACATCTGGGAAATTTGTTAATATCTTTTTTTATTATGCAGATGTTCACATCTGCAGACCCCTCCCCACCGTGGGATTGCTTTCGTTTCCCCTGGTGAGTGCCTTGGCTCACCCCACTCATTAATCTGCAGTTGTCTAAGCCAGCTAATGACAGATGTAAAGTCTCTAGGGACCACTATTTCCTACTTTGCCCCCTTTATATTCATGTTTGGAAACATTTATATTAATATTTATGTGAATGCATTCGGAGAATATGCTTGGTAAAATGAATTTATTCATGTAAGTGGATAGAAGACCACATTATAGAATCACTTAGAAACCTACGAACATATAAAACAAAAATTATTGGAAAGCTAAAATCCAAAGAAAGTCTTGCAGATTTCATTTTAGAATGCATTTCATTTTCTGTTGCTTTATATGTGCTCAAATTGGAAAAGACAACTATGTTTAAATCTACAAGTTCAGAAATGTATTTAGAATTCAGGATCTAGTTCAGGATATAATCAACTACATTTGAAAAAGAAAGAGGTAGTATAGATTATCTAGCATAATGATCCTCCACGCCGGCTGCACGGTAGTAAATGTGGGGAGCTTTTAAAAGTGCCAGTGCCTGCGCTTCACACCCAGAGTTCCTGAGTTAGCTGATCTGGGAACGGGGTCTGGGCAGCTGGAGGCCACGTAGCAGTCCCAGGGAATCTGGTGTGTAGCCAAGTTCGAGAATTCCACATACATGGTCCACTGACTTTTCTCATACTTAACAGGGTTCTTTTTCCCACTGAGCACGCTCCATCTAAAATAGCAGAATTGGTCTTTGGCCCAAAAGGTAAAGCAGGTCACCACAGTTCACCGTGAAGCCAAGTCTGTAGCTCCCGGGGAAGATGGCAGCTGAGACCAGCTGGCACCTCCCTAGAGGGAGCACGAGCCTTGAACAATCCTCTGTCTGCCCCATGAGAACTCCAAGCTTGGAGTCGGAAGACCTGGGCAGAGTCCTTGCTCCGTTGTTACTTCTCTGAGTGACCGTGCTTAATGCATGTGGCCTTTCTGGGCCTCAGCTGCCTCACCTGTAGCATGAGGAAAGTCATGCCTTCCCAGACTTCCCAGGGAGAATAATAAGGCACTTGTGAACAGGCCTGTCCCCTGTGCAGAGCTACAGAACAAGCAAGTTTGTGGTGGACACTGTGCCTCTGGGGATCACCCTGGGATCCCAGGGGCCACCCTGGATCACATCGGCCAAGCCCAACACCAGCCTGGCTCCTGATGTGGAGTTTCAGGGTGGAAGCCCTTGAATCCCAGGTGTGCTGTGCCAGGACCAGGGGCGGGTGGGGGGGTCAGCAAACACCAGGGGCCCATCAAATCAGAAACTACGCCTGACTGTGGAGCCCACCCCGGGGTGAGAATGCAGGCCCTTCCTGCAGAGCGAGGCTGCCTTCTATTCCCAGCACAACAGTCTAAGTGGCCGTAGGCTGCTGGAAACGAGAGGCAGGGTGGTCTGTCGGCTACTCGGATTCCAGCTCTGTTCAGCTATATTACCCCAGCAGCCCTGGCCCCCCACTTCCTGCAGGTACTAGCACCACCCTGACCCAGGTGTCCTGTGGCACGAATCAAGTGAGTGAATGTTCTTGAAGCCCTGAGCTGGTGCTGGCTGAGAGTGATGCCAGGTAGGGGTCAGCTGCTGTGCCACACAGGGCTAACCTGTCTGTCTGTCCTCTCCCGCCCCAGTGCCTAGCCCCTCTTGTAATGGCTTTGACAGCACCCTTTCAAGACCCTGCCGGGTGCCGCTAGGAAAGGAGGTCTGCTTCATCGCCACCGTTCGTCTGGCAACACCACAATTCTTAAAGGCAAGTATCTGGGGGAGAATTTGTCATGTGGCAGTAGTACAACTGAGTCACGCTTAGTTACAGTGAATTAAGCATCTTCGTGGAAAAGAATAAGATTGCAATGACGTTGTCACTGACTTTGAAAAGTTGAAATGTCTGGTTCCATACCTGTGACAGCCGCACATGCCCCTTGCCCCACCTCTGGTTTCCTTCCAGCTATTTTGCTGGAAGGCAATGTCAGCTGCCACTCAGCCTGCAGAAATGCTCCTCTGCAGCTCTGTAGACCCTCCTACCTTTCACACCAACCCTAATACCACTCAGGGCAGGCCGAGGTGAGGACCAAGCGTCAAAACCAAGGGTTTGTCCGTATTCTCTCATCCGTGATTGCTTTAACATCCGTGGCATGAATGTTGAGTTAAATTAGTCATTCAAATTCAGATGAAAAGCCTTTTTCCACATGTTTACCACACTTGTAGATAATGGGAAGGGAGTGGTGTGACATTTTGGCTCTTAGGTATTTTTCCCCAGCTCGTGAAATAAATTTAGTATCAGCTAATACTGAAATTAGCTACAGATGATGAGTTTCAGTCCAACACAACTTGGAGACTGGCTGTAAATGATTTTAACTTCTGTTATCCCTCTACCATGAGTTCTTGAACAAACCTAGGGTGAGCATCTGGCACTCCGAGCAACATTTTTTTCCCCCTTCTAATACAGGAAATGTGCATAGTTGACGAACCCTTAGAGGAATTCACTTCAAGGCATAGCTTGGAATGGAAATTTTTATTTCTGGATCACAGGTTTGTGAAAAGAAAAACATATTTGGGTTGGGTCCTTTTCAAGTGTTTGTTTGCATGAGCCAGGCTCTCCTTGGGAGAGAAAAGTCGGGCCTGGTCCCTTCGAGGAGAGGGCTTTCTGGCAGCAGGAAAAATCGTTCCTAGCCAAGAGTGAGGTGGCTTCCCTTCAACTGCAAGTTGTCCATGGATATGTTCTTTGTTTGGGTCAGAGCATCTCAGGAGAGCCAGGTGCCACAGCCCGGGGACATCTTTGGGAGACCCACACCCCCACCCCTTCGGGACCCTCTCCAGTTCCCAGGAAGGCAGGAGCAGATGGGAGAGAAACTTTTCATCTTAATTTCTCTCAACACCCTTTTGTCCCTTTCATTCAATCTTCTTTCTTCTATAACATTTTTCACAGTTGAAGGATGAGAAATCTCCCCTCACCACCCTTTAATTTTTTTATTACGCTTTGGGGTTGGACTGACCCAGTCTATAGCTATTTTTAATTGTTCAGTCATGATAAAGTTTATTATCATTTAACCCAGGTGATGTCAGTAAAACCGAGTATCTAAATGCCAAAAAGCTTGAGCACTTTGGAAGACACAGCCTCTCTGGTTTGAACCACTGTGAAACCATCTTCCTGTCCTCCTTCTTGAGAAATGAGGCCTCTGTGTTGATTGTTAAGTGTGCCAACTGTACCCCCTCTGTATTGAGGTGTTGCCGCGGTGAGTCCGGGCGGGTACTCGCTCTCTGATGAACTATCCCCATTGTTTGGCAGAGCCCCTCCGATCATAGGATACCTGCCTTTTGAAGTTTTGGGGACCTCGGGCTATGACTACTACCACATTGATGATCTGGAGCTCCTGGCCAGGTGCCACCAGCACTGTGAGTATCGCACACCCAGCCCCAGGCCTAAAGGCCTCCAGTAGCCTCCACAGGAGCCCTGACAGCAGGGCCCTGGGGCCCTGGAAGTCTGCTTATTATCTGGTTTCTTTTGAAGGAGGAAGACTGTATTCTCTGAAATGATGTAGGAGCGTGGTGGAGGTCCTTATGTGGTTTGCCCCTGGGTTGTGCTTTCACCTGGAATTGACTTTGCTCTGCCTCCTCCTACCCCCCAGCACCTTCCAGCACCTTCCAGCACCCCTTAGATATGCAAGCTATTTTAATCCTACCTAGGAAAATAAGATGATGATGGTCGTTTTTTCTAAGTTAATGCTATACATTTCAAATACTGAATTTACATCACTGCTTTTTGTCAACTGACCTATATTGGTCGCCAAGCTAGAGGGCAGAGAGCTAGGCCCAGGACATAACGATGATCAGAATCTCCTTGCTGTTCTGCAGGAGCAAGGTCTAATGGAAAAGCAGAAATAGGTGACACTATAGGATGCTGTCCCTGCATTGGAGGGGACGTGCTCAGGATACTGGGGGGCTTGCCTGGCTGGGGGAGGGGATCAGGGGAGGCTCTCTGCTGCAGAAGATAAGGGGAAGGGCACCTGGGTGGCTCAGTGGTTGAGCGTCTGCCTTGAGCTCAGGTTGTGATCCCGGGCTCAGGTCCCAGGATTGAGTCCCCAGGGAGCCTGCCTCTTCCTCTGCCTGTGTCTCTGCCTCTCTCTGTGTCTCTTGTGAATAAATAAAATATTAAAAGAGAGAGAAAGAGAGAGATAAGGGGAGCTAGACTCATGATGTGGGAGGGAGGGAGAATTAGCATATCTGGGTTCTCACTTAGCAAGAGGAGTCAAGAATTAACCACTTACAGCCGTATTTTCAGTGCCAAGTCCTAGCTTTAAACAGGAACTTTTGTAGTCATACTGACTTATGGATCCTGACACATGAATTGACCACTAACACTATATTTTGAGAGACGTGCCGTCTGTCGTGCCCTTGAGAACTTTCTCTTCTCTGCTCTTCTCCTCAACGGAAGACAAGGCTCGAGTTCCATCAGGATCCCCTTTAGAATCTGAGGCAAATCTTTAAAACTTGAACCCCTTGCTCCACAAAGGGTGGTCCTTGAGCAGCAGCAGAGTCATCACAAGGGGTGGGTTAGCCTTGTAGGCTCTCAGGCCTCTCCACCAGGCCTGCAGGATCAGAACAGCCATTTTGACAAGCTCCTCAAGTGACTCGTGGGCACCAGGAAAGTTTGAGAAGCAGGGTTACCTCAAGCCTCGGCTGCATCTGACCCTTCTGAGGGAGCAAGTCCATCCTGGTTGTAGAATTACCTTCATCTTCTGAAGGACTTGCCCCAGGGCTCAGGCTAGATCTTCTCACTCTGGAGCTCGGCTTCCCACCTCTTCAGAGATCGCCTTCTCTGAGGCAGTGGCTCCCTTTGTAGCTGTAGTTTTCTAGCTGTGATATCTGTTAACTGTTTGCAGAAAGAGGTGCTAAACTCCAGCCACCAGGGCAATGAAACCCAAATTGTCCTCCCCTAAACCCACAGTCCCTCCCAGCCTCCCGCCCTCCAACAGCCCTGGGGTGGTGAGGCCTGAGGTGGAAGGCAGCTGGAGCTGACTCCCGCATTCAGGGCTGTGTACACTCAGCATGAATTGCTAACTGACGGCCGCACGATCCCTCCAGAGGTTGCAGGCTGTCAGGTCTATTTGGGGCCTAGCTCTCCCAGTATCTGGATTGTTTCTTCCATCCTTGGCTCCTGCAGCTCCAAAGACAGGTCCACCTGCGGTGGACAAACCTGTCCCCCTTTGTCACTAAGCTCCAGTTAGGGAATCTGCCCTTGTCTGGAGCTCTTTTGAGCCTTTGAGCATCTGGGGAAGCATGCAGGTGGTTCTCCCATGATTTAAGAATTCAGTATTATTTACCAGGATCCTGATAGTCACTTAAAATACAGCATACCCGGGGAAATCAACAATGTTGGGCACTGGGTTTGTGTGTGTGTGTGTGTGTGTGTGTGTGTGTGTGTGTGTGTGTTTAAGATTTTACTTACTTATTCATGAGAGACACACAAAGAGAGAGGCAGAGACATGGGCAGAGGGAGAAGCAGGCTCCCTGCGCAGAGCCCAATGCAGAACTCGATTCTAGGACCCCGGGATCACGACCTGAGCCAAAGGCAGGCGCTCAACCACTGAGCCACCCAGGCGTCCTGGGCACTGTGTTTTCAAAGGCTTATATTTTTCACAGTAATTTCTGGGGGGAAGATCATTTTCATATCAATGTTTGCTACATGCAGACTCCGTTTTCTGCTAACAGTGATGCAGTTTGGTAAAGGGAAGTCCTGTTGCTACCGGTTTCTGACCAAGGGCCAGCAGTGGATCTGGCTGCAGACGCACTACTACATCACTTACCACCAGTGGAACTCCAAGCCCGAGTTCATCGTGTGCACACACTCGGTTGTCAGGTGAGGGCTGGGGCAGGGAGGGTGGGCAAGGCCCCTGACCGCTCAGATGGAGCCCCCACTACCTTGGTACTCTCAGCTGCTGAAGAGCAAGCAAGCCCTGAGCTCGAATTTTTCAGCAGGCCCGAGCTGTACCCTGCAGGTCACAGAATAGTCTCCAGAGCTCAGCTTCCTTCCAGGTACACAATCATCTCTGCTCCCCCTGCCCGGTGGTGGACTGAGGACTCAGGCCCCTCCACAAGCTTCATGCCCACTTTCAGGCTGCCAACATGTGACTTAGTGATTTACTGCTTCCCTAACCTCCTTCCACATTTTCCCCTCATCTCCATTCATCCCCCAGCCTTCCCTTGTCACTGTTTTGAAAAGAAAATTAAGGGGCTCCTGGGTGGTTCAGTGGGTTAAGTGTCTGCGTTCAGCTCAGGTCATGATCCCAGGATCCTCAGATGAGCCCTGTATTGGGCTCCCTGCTCAGCAGAGAGTCTGCTTCTCCCTCTCCCTCTGCTTCTCCCCCATGCTTGTGTGCTCTCTCTCTCTCTCTCTCCCCCTCCCCACCCTCCCTTTCTCCCTCCCTCCCTAAGACTTTATTTTCTTCTCTCTCTCAAATAAATGAAATCTTAAAAAGGGAGAGAAGAAAATTAAAATTTTACATCTAAATAACTCACAGACCTAGTCCCCTTTATTTTTAATACATTAAAAACCCCTGCTGGCAACTGAGGCAGTGATGGGAATAGAGCCTGGCTGCGAGTGGGAGAGGGTTCCAAGCAGTTCCCAGTGGCCTTAGGGAGCCCCCAGCTCAGGGGGGATAAGCAGAGCTTCCCGGGGAAGCTGCATACCCAGCATTTCCTAGATGCGGGCTGTGTAGGGTCACAGTTCCAAAGGTAGAGGAGAAATGTCATTCATGGGGTTTTTAACCCCTGACTGCAGAGATTTTAAGGACATCAATCAGTTTGAAACTGGTCTAGAGAAGAAGAACTTGTGAGCAGAGCAAAGAAAGAAAGGTTATATATAGTGTAGGCATGTATGTATATATGACAGATAATAGGTGGGTAGATATATATGTACACATAGATGCTATACATACTGCATTTTATATGTGTATACATCAAAGATAGATGATAGATAATAAGTAGGTAGGTGGGTAGATAAATGGAGAGATACCATGCATACATACATGCACACACACATGCATTTATGCAGTCCACAAGCAAATCTCTCTTATTTCAGTAAGTGGGGAGAAATGCTGGTCTTTCTTGCCAGTGACCCTGACCATCACACTGCATGCCACTCTCAGGGACTTGATCTTGGCTGCTCACCACCCCCTGGCACTTCAGCAGCCAGTGGTTTCCGATGACAGGCCTGTCCACCTACTGCCACCCAGCCTGGGCCTTTGCTGCCAGGGAAGGCTGGACGTCATCAACATTTTGGTCTTCAGACTCTGCCCTTGACCCTGCTCTTTCTCTCCATCCTCTACCTCCCAAATCTTGGGAATCTACTCTCAGAGAAAGTAGGAAGTAAACTAGTGAGTAAATAAGGTAACAAGCATTCCAGGGGCCCAAGAGCCACTGTCACTTCCCAAAGGCCCTCACCCAGCCTCTACCTCCACTCATGAAGCAGAGGCCACAGCTGGGGCCCTGCAGCCATCACCACACTGAATGGATTTACCCATGCTATTTTCAAAGTGGGTCCACAGACTAATCAGTACTCTGGGTCTGGATCTAGATTTGTTTGAGAGATAATGTTCAAAGGTTATAATTACTAGAAAAGTCATGTGTCACTTCCCTATGCACAGTCCAGACTGAGTAGGTTTTGAGAAAAGCTTCTGATCATTCAAAGGCCGAGGCTTATCCTGTAGATGAAAATATGTTTCTAAAGACAATTACGTTTGGAAGTCTCAGGGCATGGGGAGAAGCTAAGTAAAGGAGAAAGGGAATAAAAACATCCTGGAAAGGAAAATATTTTGAATATCACATTAGAAGTCACTCTGGTGGAATTTGGGCAGAGAATGAAACTCCTTCCTCAAACAAGTGATCAGACGAGCCTCCTTCGGGGTGACGATTCTGGGGTGGGTGTCACGTGGGGTACCTCGATGTATCACACAAGCCCTCTTTGCTGTTGCCATCTGGAATGTCCCACCTCCAGCTGTGGTCTCTTGATTTCCCGATCAGTTATGCAGATGTCCGGGTAGAAAGGAGGCAGGAGCTGGCTTTGGAAGACCCGCCCCCTGAGGCTGTCCATGCTTCGGCACTAAAGGTATGCTGATCCCCACCAGCTGGCCAAAGGCGAAGTTTGCCTAAGTAAGCTCTTCCATGAGTTGCTATAATAAAAGTAGTAATATTTGTATTTGCTACACTCCCAGTACCATTCAGTACATTTCCTGGGTGCTCACTTGTTTACCATCATGACATTCCTGTGAGGCAGGCACTGTTATTTTCCTCACCCTTCAGACGAGGCAGCGCAGAAGCACACACAGGATTTAACTTGCATACCTGAGGGTCCTGAGGGTTAGAACTCACAGAGCTGTATAGGAAACAGACTCCAGGGATGCCTGGGTGGCTCGTGGTTGAGCATCTGCCTTCGTCTCAGGGCATGATCCCCAGGTCCTGGGATCAAGTCCTGCATCGGGCTCCCCACAGGGAGTCTGCTTCTGCCTCTGCCTATGTCTCTGCCTCTCTGTGTCTCTCATGAATAAATTAATAAATAATCTGAAAGAAAGAAGAAAGAAAGAAAGAAAGAAAGAAAGAAAGAAAGAAAGAAAGAAAGAAGAAAAAGAAAGAAAGAAAGAAAGAAAGAAAGAAAGAAAAGAAAGAAAGAAAGAAAGAAAGAAAGAAAGAAAGAAAGAAAGAAAGAAAGAAAGAAAGAAACGAACAAGTGAGCCTCTGGACTCAAAGCATGATTTAGCAACTTCCTATCCTTATGAAAGTGGCTATAATGAGTCCACTTGGTATCTCTCCCAAAGATGAAAAGCTAGGGGCTTATTCCTTCATCCCATTGAGGTGTGCAATAATGTGGGTGCCCCTGTCCTTCTCTTGGGCTAAGTGCTGACGTACTGCTTCCAGGACCCAGGCCTCCCACGAGGAGACTGCCCATCATACACGCCCCATATTGTCAGTCACAAGCTGCACGTTCTACGTCTGTGTCTGAAGGTCAACAGCCATGGTGGAACCAGCTTTGTGTCAGGGAGCTCTGCTAGTGAGGGATGTTTCCCTTCACAAAGCCTTACCTCCGACCCTCCTCTGCACTCAGCTCTCAGATCCCCTCTAGCCAGGCTTTCCCCATCTCTGTCCTGATGTGTCAGACAACTGGAGGGAAACGTGCAAGCAGACCAGAGCCCTGTTCCTCAAAGGTCACTCTTCCAGCAGACAGATATGTTGGGAGAAAAAGAAAGAGAGTAAGGAAGGGAGGGAGCATTGTATTTCTTCAAAGCCAAGAAGCTATCCATTATAAGATCCACCATTATTTATCTCCCACTAAGAAAGAGAAGATGCTGTCGCCAATCTGTGAAATAAGGGTTTCCTTTCATCAGTTGGAAGACACATCCCAATTTCTGATATGTCAGAAAACATAGGGGAAAGCGTCTCTTATATTGGCGAAATGCGGTTCAAGTTCCAGGCTGCCCAGGGACCTAGAATCCAGACACTTTGGTCAGAAGCTGCCGCAGCAGCAGTAATACGATGAAAGCATCTCTGGTCCATGAGAGTTGAGTTGGAAGGAAGGAGAAATCCCCCATAAGGCCCAGAGAGCAGTCAGTGTCTTTGGCGAGCCTCCCCTGCTGGCATGCTACGTGGCCGTGTGTTCCATGGTGATCCATCACCAGCGCACTGGTACGACACACCTGTCATTGTTTATGGAAGCGTTTATTGCTCAGCTCTGTCATATAATGCATCGTGTATCATGTCCGAGAACAGAACTAAGCTGTCCATAGGCAGGTGTTAGACACACCATACATCACGGCTCGCGAACAGGCATAGTGTGCATCATCCAGTCAGAAATCTGTTCTGGAGGTTTCTGATCCTTTGAGAATCCTAGAACCCAGTGGAACTTCTCATAAACATGCACATGTGTGTAAACACACAAATACAATCTCAGCCCGCCCCCTTTTAAAGGAAAAGCTCTGGAACAATGCCTTTCAAACTATTAGTGCTAATGGACAATTTGTTTAATTTCAAATCTGTCACTGACCGATGCTTTTGTGAAATGCAAGTTCCCATGCTTGAGTGTGATGTGCACATGGCTATAGAAGTTTCTCAGAGCTTACTCTCACTGCCTGCACATATTTCTCTGCTGACCAGGAATGTGCAATTTGCAAACAGCCATGGGCCAAGGACCCCACTCTGAAAGGTGTATCTAGGGGAGACTCTGACCAAGCAGCAGAGCCTCACAGTTGACATTTAGCACAGCAAATCCAGGCACATCCTGTGATTCTGTTTTGCACAAAGGACCATAGGTCACATATCAGTCATTTCAGCCCTTCTCAGGCACATACACAGCATCCACCCTCCGGGGAATCATGACTCAAAAGACAGAATAGCCATATAGACTCACACCCAGAGATTTAAGACCAATACCATGGGACATAGAACCTAGTGGATGGCAGGAACATCACCATCCTACTATGACTGGATAGGAGCGTGGCTTGGGAAAGCAAACATTATGTTTCTTCTTTAGCTTAAAAATTATCCTAACCCCTGTTTTCTTACACTTATGACACTAAGGAGGGCAGGATGGAAGGACCTCAGTGTTTGGAGGTCAAAGTTGCTTTCTCATCACACAATACTTGAAGCAGGGGCATCCTGGGATCCGGGATCAGTTAGGATCCAGGAACCAGTGGACAAGAGATCATTGACCCTTTGCCTATTCTCCACTCCAGGGCCCTGAGGCTGCAGAGGAGAAGCAGTGGGGAGACCGTGGTGGGAGGTGCTCTGAAGGGTCCAAAGGCATCTGTTTCATTGGAGTGTTAACAATCCAGCACACTAGCACCCTCATTTCTAGAACTTGCCTCTTCTCTCCTTCTGGGAAAGCCAAGATTCTGGGCAGTAAGGTGACAGTTTTAAGGAAAAAATAAAATGCAGCATCAGTTACGAAAATCTACAAAATCCAAATCCAAGGTGAGGAAGCGTAACAGATACTGCTTGTATAAGGCCACAAGCCTCTCAAAGATGCCTGGATTACATATATATATACATATATTCTACCCAGATATGTCAGGATTTATTTCCAAATAGTTCTGATCTTTCTCCCTACACCCTCCAAATTTTCCCTCCTAGCTAGAGAAGAGCTAAAGTCACATAATTCATTCCCATCCTCTCGATGCTGAAATATGGATTGCATGTGTGTGTGTGCACGCGTGCATGCATGCATGTCTGTTTCAGGACAAGGGCTCCAGCCTGGACCCTACGCAGCACTTTAATGCACTTGACGCTGGCACCTTGGGCCTTAACACCAGTCACTCACCATCGGTGTCCTCCAGAAGCTCCCACAAATCCTCGCACACGGCCATGTCAGAGCCCGCCTGTGAGTATGCCGACATGGATGGCAAGGGGGTGGGCGCCCCATGGGGGGCCAGGGCACAGGGGCCCAGGCCTGAGCAGATGGGGGCGGTCCCTGCCCACGGGGTGAAGCTGCCTTGCAGTTGGTACTCTTTCTTGCTTCCTTTCCCGCTGGCTTCCTGCCTTCCACCTCTCCATGTGCTGGAGCCGCAGAAAGCAGGTGACACGCAGGCCAGCTAGTCTGGCCGGGTTTGGGTGACTCTGGTAAGGTGTGAGGTCAGGCAGTTGGTTGAACCGGGCGGTCATGAAGCTTGGGGATGGTTTGCTGGCGTCTCCCCGCTCCCAGGTGAGGTTGGAGGCTGATAGGACTTCTGTGCCTCTCACTCGGCTTCCGTTCATGCTGGCCTTCTTTTGTCAACCAGGCCCTTGTTACGTGGACACCATAGTCATTGTTCCCTTCTTTTGATAGGAAAGCCGTTTAGTATGTGTGAATCAGGAAGGTGATCGGTTGCTTTCTTCCAGCCACCCCGAGCAAGCTGATGGCAGAGGCCAGCACCACGGCTTTGCCGAGATCGGCTGCGCTGCCCCAAGAGCTCCCCGTGCCAGGGCTCAGCCAGGCAGCCACCATGCCGGTACGTGTGTGACTTTAAACTTCTCGGCCGGGGGTGCCACAGCGTGGTGGGGCTGACTAGGCCACAGGACAGCGTGCTGCGTCTTCCCAGAGAACTAGTTGTATGTAGAGATTGAGAGTGTAGGGTGGCAGGCAGGGGTGGGAAGCTAGGTAATTTAAGTGGCCACCAATCTGAAACATTTTTGCTCCAAAATTAACATGAATGTTATACTCAAAGAATGCAAAATCCAAAAGAGTTTTAAAGATTAAGCTGGAAACCTCAAACCAGGGATCACCCCCACCTCACCCCGGAGTCTCTGAGGATACACAGGATCCTTCCATTTGGGCTCCTGTTTCACTCCAGTGAAAATGTTTGAGATGTCTGTGTCAACAAAACAATACGTCTGCATATATCAGGCTGATACACACCAGACCTCTCCAGAAGGTCAGGGAAGGAGTGGCCTTCTAGAAAGCTTGCTGGCTATATGAAAAATCACTGATGTACAGTTCTCCAGGTATCTCTTGCCTCATAAGGGGTCACCCCAAACTTAGTGGTGTAAAGCAACAGTCCTTTCTCACGTTCATGGGATCCAAACAGAGCATAGTGGGGCTGACTCCTCTCTGCTGCCTGGTGTCGGAGACCTTGCCAGCCTGGCCTGGGGAATCCACATCCCAGGTGGATCCGCACTCACCTCTGCCACCTGGGCTGGGCTGGGCTTGCTGAAGGCCACCAGGCCACCCACCCTCGATTCACACGGGCCTCTCCACACCTGGGAGCTGAGCTTCTCCCAGCACGGCGACTGGGTTCCAAGAAGAAATGTCTGGAGAGGGGGCTTTCCAGGAGAGCCAAGCAGAAGCTGCATGGCTTTCTATGACCTAGCCTCGGATGTCCCACCGTGTCACCTCTGCCATTCGTCTTGGGCAGAGCGGCCACAGGTCACTCACAGAGATGGGCCTAGACCTCCACCTCGGGATGGGAGAAGTGTGAAGAATTTCAGGGCCTGCATCCAGGTAGTCCCCCAAATACCTCACACCCATCCCTCACTGGCATTTCGGAGATGGGGGTGGATGTGCCACCTTCCTGCTTGCTGTCTCCCTGATAGTTATGCACTTGAAAAGCTTGAGTGACATGTTTTATTTTCAAAACTAGCACGACAAAGGCCACTTTCTTTCTCCCCAACCACCTTTCAACAGGCTCATAAACCATGAACCCCATTCTTTTGGCAGTTAGCTGTCCAATAAAACTACCTTCTGCCACTGATGGAAGCACGGTCCTGGTCCCTGCCGCTGTGGGATGCAATTGGGAGAATCTGAAGCAGGCTCTGGGTGTCCCTGTGCTTGGGGTTGCTCACTCAAAATTAGGCCCCCTGCTGTCACTTCCTCCCAATGTTGTCCAGGGTAACACTTCCCATTTGGGCTGCTTTCTGGGGTCCCTAGCGCCCGAGGACAGTTTGGAAACAACTTCAGAAGAATCCCTTGATTTTGCTTTTAAAACTCTCACTAGTCCATGAAGCTAAGTGTTTTACCTCTCGGGTCTACACTTTGTCTCGCCACCATCCCCCTGCCCTGTCCCGAGTGATCAGGAAACAAGGTCTGTGACTTAGCTGACCTCCCAGGAGTGTCTCGACTGGATTCCAGGCAGGGTCTGGTGAAGTTGCACCAGTGTTCACCGCCTGGAGGAATTCATGGACATATATATATGCATGGCACTAATGCATGTCCGTCTGCATTAGTGTTGAGCAGAAAGCATCGGGACCACACGCAAAGCCAACACCGGTTATTAGCGCAACCCCATTCATACTGCTCAATGACACTGCTAAGAATGTATCAGTTTGGGAGAAGAGCTACCAAATCCACCAAGAATGGCATCTAGGACAGAAGGCAAAGGAGGGGGAGTGGAGCAGAGCTGCCAAGCATGATGAGGAGGCATCACGGACCCCGAGGGACCCTAGAATCTTACTCAAGAGCATGCTGCACCCTTCACCAGCCATGGGTCAGCTCTGACTCCGTGTCCTGCAAGGGCAGCAGCATAGCCCACCTTCTAGAAGTGAGCTCTTCACTCTAGCGCGGGAGGGCCTCCTTTAAGCCAGAGAACCCAGCTGACCAAGGATGCCCACATACCTCTGGAATGGCCCAGAAGTTTATGTGTTAATAGAGGCCCCCTCTCTTCCCCAGGCACCCCTGCCGGCCCCATCATCCTGTAACCTTACACAGCAGCTCTTGCCTCAGACCATCCTGCAGAGCTCCCCTGCCCCCATGACACAGGTGAGTCTGGGACCCAGGAAAAGAGAAACCTGGTGGCAGCACTTCCCCACGATGTAATGCCTGCCTGGTACCCTCTGAATGTGGGGATGCACTGGTGCCTAAGTAAAGGTAAACCAAGATCCCAAAACAGGAAACATTTCTCCCAAGGTGCCAGTAGGACATGTCAAGCTATGAATTCTCTCCTATACGTGTGCGTCTGGCCACTGTCCTTTTCTTAATCTTCATTCATCTCTGTCACTCTTCCATGTTCCTCTTACTTTCTATGACTCCAGATTGGTTGTGTTATTTTAGGAAAATTTAAATTAGGCCAAATGTCATAGGGAGACTGCAAAATTGTAAGAGCTGTGAGTCCAGTACTATAAATACCACATTTGGGTGGTTTTTTGCTTTTTGTTTTTTGTTTTTTTTAAGGATCATGGCTTTGCTGACTAATTGCTTCTTATTTCAGCAACATTTAGTGAGTTGCTACTCGTATCAGGCAGTGAGCGAGTGTGAGGGGCACCGAGTGATTGGAGCACACTCCTTGCTTTTAGTAGGGCAGGATTCAAGGGAGGGGCAGGCATAGAAAGGGACCGACCTCCATGGCAGGGCATGTGTGTTTCTTTCAGAACCTGTAAGAAAATACCCCCCACACACACACACACCCCTGGAGGTAATGCCTAAGCTGGGCCTGGAAAAATGGGTAGGAGGTTGCCAAGTGGAGGGTCCACAGGGAAGAGGGCGTAGGTATGGGCTTCAGCAGGGAGCTTTGACAGTATGCACCATGCTTGAGGCCTGGCAAGTGGCTGAATGAAACAGCGGTCATTCCTTCTGTGGCTGAGTAGGGCAGTGGAGCTGATTGGCATTATACTCCACTGAGGCCAGCCTCTGCTTTTAATCCCTTCATGGGCTTTTTAGCTTGGTTGTCCTCTCTGGCCCCAAGGGGGTCACAGGTAGCCTTTCACCAACACATGCCCCTGGCCGAACTCTTGCCAAAGTGTGGACTCGGTGCAAACCTGTCACCACTGATGAAAACTCTTCCACAACATACGTCCCATTAACAGTGGTCTCAAATGCCTTCCTAGAATAAGGACACCTGCTAGCACATGCTCCTCGCTACAGTTAGGCTAGAAGGATATAAAAATTACTCATCCAGAGTCAACTAATTAAAATCGTCTATATTCATCCTCATTAGGAAAAAAAAAAAATTCTCCTCGAATTTCCAAGGCACATTTGGTATGAAATTAGTAACTTTTTCAATCCAAAGGCACATAAAAGGAGAGTCCCTCTAACTTCTAGGTCTTGCATAGTAGCAGAATTTCTTTGTTTTATAATGCATAATGATGTGATTAAGGACTTCTTCAAGTTCTGATTTTGCATGTGTCAAACACCAGTTTGATTAACAATGAGAGTTCTTAGTCTGTTTGGCATATCACAATTAATAATGACCACATTCCTGAAGATGTTCTTGCATAATGCTGACCTTTCAAGTCAGTCAGTTTTTTTCATACCTGCTCCGTGCAAAACAAGGGACACTCATTTTCTCTCTTCCTGTTCACCCATGTTATCACCCTAGCCCCCTATCACAAAAAGGGGGAAGAAATAAAATCCAAAATCTGAGAAATGGTTCCCTGGGTAGCTGGTAGTTTTGCTTCACACGGTTTTTCTAAAATGTCTGTAAATTAGAATAAATGTCTTTATCAAAAAGCCCATGATCAGGAGACTCATGCCTGGGTGTCCTGTAATGCCTTGAGAAAATCAGAATAATGCTGGAAGTGACTAACACTTATGAAACACAGTGCCGCCCCCTCCCTGACTGCCCAGCCTCTCCCGTTTCCCTTTGGAGCCACCTGGGCAGCCCAGAGCCCCCTCTCTACCGGGTGAGCCAGACGTAGCTCCTGACTTTGTAGAACCCACCGCGGAAGCTTCTGTGTTGTGTGTGTACGTGCGTGTGTTCAATCTCCTACCTGCTAGAACTCATTTTCGTTCTCAATCGAATTCTCTTTCAAACTCCCAGCTCGGTGTTTTGATTACTTACATTCTGCTGAGGGATTTTGTGATACAGTCTGGCATAGCACAGGTATTTTTAAACTCGTGTTTAACAGCAGAACTTTTTCTTCTAAATGAAGGCTGAAGCCAGAGCTGCTCTGATTGAGGTGATTTGGGAGGCAGGGGAGGTGTTGCTGGCAAAACCTCTTGGCCTCGTCCCACTCCTGAGACTCTGGATTCACATTTTGGCCCCTAGCACCTTCTAGCTCTGTGATCTCAAGCGAGTCACATGCGTGACATGGTGTGTGATGTGAAGAATTAATGTCCTGCCTCTGCTGGCCTGGGGCAGTGACTGGCAGGTGTGGGTCTCCGTAAATGGCAGCACCCACCTTTATTATCCGTACTGGCTCTTTTTATTATTTCGCCGCTGTGGTCAGTTACTCCATCCTTCAGTGTATCCCAGCTATATCTGAAATTCTCCCAGCCGCCTTGCTCTTCCGTGTATGGGAGGGCAGAGGGCAGGGGAAGAGTCTCTGGAGGGGTTTGCAAAAGACGATGGGCAAGAAATGGAAAAGGGAGATTGTTGGGATAGAGATTGAGGGGAATAAAGGTTTTTTTTTTTAAAGGAAGAGGAGAGGGGGGGTGGAGGAAGGGAGGGAAGACCCAGGCCAGCAAACATAAGAAACAGGAATTATTGAGTGCCCCAGAGAGCCCAGAGCAGAGTGCTGACCTCACCTGCCATGACCTGCCATTCACGTTTCCTGCAAGGAAACACCTTATGTCAAGGTGGACAGGTAACATGGGGCAGAGATCACCTGTAGAATCTTCCTAAAGCCAACGTCCATCCCAGGAGAGTGGTGAGAGACCGAGAGAAAAGGAAACTTGGCACTCTCCTGCAAAGCAGTCATCCTGTCCCTCCTCTAAGGTCACCCTCTGCCAGTGTTACCCTCAGGACAAATGTCAGGTGATAGTACTTAGTTCTTTTGTGCACAGACTTCTAAGAAGGTCACAGCAGCAGCCGAGCCTGGGGGCATTGAGGGTGGGTGGTAGGCCTCCATGCCCCCCCCCCGCCCCCCCCCCGCCTGCCAGTTAGGAGAGCAGGGCCCCAGTGAAATGTCAGAATCAAGTTCATTCGTGAATTGTTACAGAAGAGCCCTGCCTGCCAGGATCAGATTCAGGATAATGATAGGATCCCAGATTGCCTGTGAACTGTCACCTGCTCTCCGATGTACTGCTTTTGACATTTGTCTCCAAAATCATTTGTCTGGCTAAGCAAATTTGGAATAGCATTTGGTGAGCCCTGCTTACAAAATCACGTCCCGATTCTGTGGCCCTCCCGGACTGCCGTGCATACAGTACGTTAGACCTGCAGTTCCAGTGGGCCTCAGGAAAGCCCCCACAGGGACCCCTGGAATGCCTGGCGCCCACCCAAAGCCCTCATGCACTGCTGAGCTCCCCAGCGATGAGTCACTCAGTAGGGACACCAGAAAGGGTGGATAAGGGAGCGGAAATGAAAGTGGGCAGGGCTGCTCAGTACAGCAGCAACATCTGTCTGTGAGGCTGAAATCACTCTTTCATCTGGTTGTATGTTTTGACTCCACCTTCAAGTTCTCAGCACAGTTCAGCATGTTCCAGACCATCAAAGACCAGCTGGAGCAGCGGACACGGATCCTGCAAGCCAACATCCGGTGGCAGCAGGAAGAGCTCCACAAGATCCAGGAGCAGCTCTGCTTGGTCCAGGATTCCAACATGCAGGTGATGCCCCTTCCTGGGCCAGGGCCTGCCATGGTCTCTGTCCTCCCCGCCACCTTGTGTCACATTTGTCCATCCTTCCTGGGGGGAGCAGGACTCCCACCAGAGTCCCCCTGTACTGCCCTAATGAGTCCTGCATACTAAGCATATTGAAATCTCCAACACCAAGTACAAGGACTGAATCCCACCTTCTGCATCCCCAACTCCTGGCCAAACATGCACATCACATGACACCCTCCCCATTTACCCCTCTCTCTTTTGGGCACATAATGTCTACACATCCCCTGCGTTTTCATTCATGAGTGGTGGTTGATTGTCCTGCACTACTGCCGGCCTCCCTCCTGCGGGCTTATAAACTCCTAGCGCCTGTATAACTGCCCCGCTGCTGGTGGGGGATGTGGATACAACCGTGCTGTTGCCTCTCATCCGAAGCATTCATGCAGGCAGATATGGGAAATGATGAGATCTGCACCCTGCACCGAGGGGGACAGCAGAGGGAGCCTGGGGGCTGGAAGTCAGCACCCTGACATCTCCGGGCCACCCCATTTGTGGCAGGCCGGTTGTGGCACTCTGCATGGTCTGACAACCGCAGCTTTTAACCATGACACCCTGCCCTGGATGTCGCTTCTCTGAATCCTTTTGGAAGATTGCCTTTGGAAGGAAAGCTGTATATATATATATATTAGTTCTCTTTCAAGGATAAACGATTTTTAACAAATTTCACTTGTATCAGTCCAAGACTGTTCTTCCCAAGCGCACTCTTTTGACCCAGGCTCTAATGGTGAATGTAATTCCAGCTCGCCTTGGAGTCCGCCTCAGAGCTCTAGGCATTTGCACCCTCCTTAGGGGAGCAGAAGGAAGCAGGAGAGCCCCTTGGGCCATAGGGCTGGAGCCCCAGGGGCCACGGGCAGCCCCCGAGCAGGCGCAGCAGCCAGCAGGTGCGCGCTGAGCTAACGAGTGATGGGGCTGCATTGCTGGGCAGTGGGAGGCACCTGCTGCCTGCCCTCCCGCCTCCCAGGCACCCCCCCCCCCCAGGTGCTGCCCCTGCTCACCCCCCACCCCCCCTCAGAGGGCCCGCCCACAGCCGGCCGCACCCACAGGGGACCGGGGAGAGGACCACAGTGTTTACAGGAAAAGAAATTGAGTCATCGTGGTGTCAAAGTCCCCTTTTACTTATTCCTTCCCAGCTGTAATATTTTCTCACTGATCCAGGGCCCGATTGGCAGAACTTGCCTGACTCCAATTACTTGAATGGAATTTTTACACTAACAGGAAGGGGGAAATTGAGCCAGAAACTGCTAAAAGCAAGGTAGGCGTATGAACATCCTCCTCAGAGCCCGGGCTTTTCTATTTCCTGCCTTTTCCACATTCAAGCTGAATTCTAAAATAACAGGCAGCACAAGGTTATCTCTTTCACTCGTTTTTATGAAGAAGTCTTATTTTTTTCCCCTCGTGACCAATGCATTCTGTGTCCCCCCTATATTCCAACAGGGCACCTGAGTTTTGTAAGGGTTGATGTGGAAATCAAGACCTCCAGTGTGTTCCTTCCCTGTTTTCATTCTTGTGACCTTATCTTTGCAGTGGGATTTTCCAAAGAACATGGAAATCCACAGATAGTCCAACCAGAGAACAGTTCCTCCAGCAGTCTGCCTTCTTATAGTTTTACAAGTTTACAGATTTAAAGAAATACATTCCAAAATGTTTAACTAAAATGTGATATTCGTTTTTTTTTTAAAAAAAAAAAAACGGCATGGTTTAAGCATAAAGAACAAGCAAATAAAAATTACTCCACCCCTTCCCCCAGAAAGGTAGGAGTGGGGAGGAGAGATTAAATAAGAATGGCAAAACGTTGATAATTGTTGAAACCTAATGATAATATGTGGGGTTTAATTATGTCTCTATTTTGTGTATTTCTAAGGTGTCCTGTGATAAGTAAGTATTGGTTAAAGTAGATTAGAATAATGAAAAACCACATGTGAGGATAAGATTGGTTTATTCATAAAAATTAGAAGCTTTTTTTTTTCTCTAATAACTTTTTCTCTTTAAATGTGGTAACTGTTTTTCTCAAACTTTGTATGATGTTGACCCCGGTGGCTTTTAAGAAGTCATGTTCCTAAGCCATAAAATCCTACATTATTGTGGATAAATCAGAGGCATGGATACGCACAGCAGCAAACCAGGATTGTCCCCCACAAAATCCTTTACCCAAATGTCGGTGGACTTTCCTGCTTGACTTCAGTGCCCTGGAACTTTCATTGAGCCTATGTGTGCATGTGATGCTTGCTGAGTACGACTGGAGGAAAAATATAAAGATGGGGTTATGAGGGAGAAGTCCTCTAGGCTGTTGGTGTTTGCTCCTCGGTGGAGTCATGAAGGGAGCCACTTGGGAGAGCTGTTCTGGGGAAAGGCTGTTGTCACCCCCTGCAGTCCAGAGAAGGATGCCACTTGCTCTCTTTTTGAGAGTATGTGCGCCCTCTACTGGCTACTCAAAGAAATGCCCGGAAGGGCACCTGTAGCAACAGCATTTGAGTTCCTTGATTAGTTGTTTCCTTTTTTTTTTTTAAAGATTTTATTAATTTATTCATGAGAGACGCAGAGGGAGAGGCAGAGACACAGGCAGAGCGAGGAGAAGCAGGCTCCCTGCAGGGTAGCCTGATGCAGGCTTGATCCCAGGACCCTGGGATCACGACATTAGCCAAAGGCTCAACCGCTGAGCCCCCCCAGGTGCCCCTTGATTACTTCTTTCAATCATCCATCTTTCTTAACTTTCTTCCATCAATCCACCCATCCATCTATCACCCATCATTCCTTCTTTCCATCTATCCACCTATGCATCCATCCATCCTTCCATCCATGCACCCACCCTTCCTTCTGTGCCTTCATCCATCCCTCCACTGGCAGACACCCATTATGTATCCACCTCTTGGCTAGGCACTGTGGGAATACAGGGATAGGCAGGAAAGGTAGAGGATGCCTTCTACCCTCAAAAGGCACACATCAGTGAGCCAAAGTAGCAAACCCAGCAGTCTCTGACATAACATGAGCAGAAATAATTTGCCCTTCTCTGAGCAAAAGCGTCATTTATTTATTTATTTATTCATTCATTCATTCATTCATTTAATTCATTTATCTCTTAGACAGTTTCTATATGCCCTAAGAGGCAAGAGAACGAAGAGCTCCTTTTTTCATTTTAAATATCGTTACTAACATTGATTGATTGAGCCCTATGTCTCAGAATAAATCTCATTTAATCCTTTAAGAGATATGTGTTGTTGATGTCAGTGTTTTATTAATGAGGAAACTAAAGCTTTGAAAAGCCATGAAAATTGCCCAAGGTCACACCAGTAGCACATGGTGGGGTTGGAATCTGAACTAAGCTGTGATTGAAGCTACGTTATACTGCCTGTCATAAATAAAGGTTGCATTTACTTGAAATCTAATCAGAAGGTAAATTGTACCCTACCAGAGAAATGTATGTTGTGTAATTTGAGTGTTGAGTTTTTGCTGAAGTGATGAAATGTAGGTCACCATGTGTGTTATAAATAAGCCATATTATAATAGGTAGCTGGGAACCCATAAAGTGTCAATCCCCCAACGGAATCTGTGATGATGGATACCCAGAAAATTCTTCTTAACTTCTAAAGTGACAAAGGGCTCTCATGCAAAACTTCTCTGATGGAGGTGGGGTGTGACTGGACAGGAGGGAGATCGGGGGTGAGGGAGGTGGTGGGAAGGGCACCAGGTGGGAACCTGGTCCAAGTCAGCCCCCCACCCACCTCGGGCCTCTGGGAGGCAGCTCAACCTCATCCATGGGGCACACGCTTGAAGTGACTGATCCCGAAGAGCTCCTGCAAGTGTCTGCTTGGTGTGGTTCTACCCCTGCCTTTCCATGATCACTCTGTCACTCGGCCGGTGTGTGTCCGTTCTGTGCTGGTTTGGAAGTGGTACTGAGCTGAGAACGGGAAGGGGGGTTAAAACCCCAGATGCTGGAAGGAAGAGGGCCTCCCTCCTAAAGGGCTCAAAGCTGCAGGCCTAGAAGGCCTAGATTCTTGCTGCTTGGCAAGAATCCAATATATTAGATAATGTTAGTTTTCAATGCCCACAGGACCTTTGGTTGAAAGAGCTGGTCTTAGGTTTAAATTATGATAAAAAGTATTAAAGTTGTTCTTCTTAAGCCTTTAGAGTCAATTTACAGATTACATTTCATTTACAAATCTACTAATTTGGTCTAAAAGTAGCAGTGCTTTTACTTTTTTATTTATCTTCCGTTAATTTATAAATTTAACAGAATGTAAATAATCAGCATTATCTACAAAAGCCATTAATCTGCAAGTTCATTATATCTAAATCCTTCAAACATTTCATGTGCCTAACATGGCAGACATGTAAACTTAAGAAGTAAAATCTTTGTAAGCACTTAACCAATTTCTTTAAACCAAATACACCGGGGATGCCTGGGTGGCTCAGTGGTTGAGCATCTGCCTTTGGCTCAGGGCATGATCCTGGGGTCCTGGGATCAAATCCTGCATCAGGCTCCCCTCGGGGAGTCTGCTTCTCCCTCTGCCTGTGTCTCTGCTTCTCTCTGTGTGTGTTTCTCATGAATAAATAAATTAAAATCTTAAAAATCAAATACACCAAACTTACAAATGAAGTAGATCAAGATTCTCATAAACCCTCATTCTATAAACTTGATCAAATTCTCTTAAGCCTTTCAAATGAAGATTGCCAGGCTAATGTATCACATCTGCCTTTCTGGGGATGCAAAGTCACCCAATTAATGGGAGTCACCTAATTAACCGGGTTGAAGATACCAACCACAATGTGGGTTCACACCTGGGTCAGTGGCCTGGTCCTGCTGCCAGGATGGTGCAGCCTGTGGCACAGGTTAGCCCACCCTCTGCCACCGTGCATTCCATTCACGGGATATTTCTCTCTCCTTATAAGAAACTGATAAGCCAGCCCAGACTCTATACAAGTATGTCAAGTTTTTTATAAGTCATCCGGGTCTAAGCATCTCTCATACTATTAAACCTCCATCACTGGCCTGTAACATTCTTGATGCCAGGGTCAGTGTCCCGCCAACCCACTGCTCCATCTCCAGGGCCCTTGCCCTGTGCTTGTAGCATCACAGCACCCCATGTCCCCATGTTGAGTGAATGACTTCTTTCCAGGCAGGTCAGAGAGCAAGAAAGCTGACCTCTTGCCATGGATAGAGAATACGAAGAACGTGCAGACACTTTGAGGTGCAAAGGCAAACTCCTGAAAGTGAGGGCAGGTGATCCCCACCTTAAAGGCACTCCTGTTCTGCTTCCAGATGTTTCTGCAGCAGCCAGCTGGCTCCCTGAGCTTCAGCAGCGCCCCGCGGCCTGAGGCTCCACAGCAACTCCAGCAGAGGTCGGCCCCCGGCTCCCAGTCCCAGCTCGTGGCCAGCCCTCAACTTCCAGGGCAGATGGCCTCTGCCCAGGTGGCCAACCAGCACCTGCTCAGAGAATCCAGTGTGATATCAACCCAGGTGAGTGTTCTCGCCTTCACACACAGACCCGGGGTACTCGAGTCCTGCAGTCTCCCTGAACCAGACACCTACCGAGCCATTCCTCTGGGACCAGGGCTGGATTATGGTGGGGAAGGGTTTTCCTTCCCTTATTCTAAGTCACTTCAAAGCCCCACGTTGTACTAGTTTCCTCCTGTGTCTTGTTAATATGTTAAAATACCTCAAAGGTATCCTGCCCCTGAAACATTCAGCTTTGATCCTGACCAGGCTTGGAGGGAGATGTGGACACCCAGACACTCACACTGACAGCCATTTATCCCCATGTGTGTCCTCAGGCCTCATCTTTTGCTCCTGATTTTAACCAGTGTGAGAACACAGGCTATCCACTTCTGCTCACTGCCCCTTCCCTGGGGCCAGCATATTCCCTCCCAGTCCCCCAGATTCCCCCCAAGCCCCTCCCTCATAGCCATTACCACGTCCTATGAGCCACCAGTGACCTGGCAATCTGACAGTCACTGGTCAATAAATGGCACTTGAATGGAATTCACAAGTCCTAAGCTCCTGCTTCTGGAAGATCAAAGGTTAGAAGGCAAGATATGGCCTCTCCTGAAGCCTCCTATTGGCATATGTAACCATGGGTCCACCATCCCCCAGGGGAACAGAGATGAAGAAGGCCGGTCTTGACTCCAAGGAGTGTCTAGTCCCACGGGGCCACTGGGCGTGTAAATAGATAATGTACAACGAAATGCAGAAAAAGTACACATTTCAGAGTTTGGCCCATCTTCACCCAGACTTAAGGGTTTTTTTCTTTAAAACGCAGCCTTTTGCTTCTAAAGGTCAAGAGAAAAATTAATGAGGATAGCCAAAAAGAATCTGGGAAAGAAAAAGCTGAGGCAGGACCTACACTAACATTGAAAGATTCCATAGATGCTCAGAGAGTTAACAAACCATGGCACCGTCATATGAATGGACAGTCAGCAAAACAGTGGAAAACCCAAGAAGCAAAAGTCCAAGCTCTTGCCCTCATTCGTTTATGATTTCACTCAACAAGTATTTGTTGAATGCTCACCGCATGCTAGCAGCACTAAGTTCTAAGCACTGAGGGACAGCAGTGAACAAAAGAGAAAAGGAGAAAAAAGAAAAAAAGGCATCTCTGATCCAAGTCAGGAGAGAGAGAGGCAAACAAGTGAAGATGACCACCTGCCAAATGGTGATGCGGGGACATTGGTCAAGGTGGGGGATGGGCTGGAGTTTTAAATAGGTGGCCTTCAAATAAATAAATAAATAAATACATAAATAAATAAATAAATAAATAAGTGGCCTTCTCTTTGAGAAGATAATATTTGAGCAAGGACCTGAGGGGATGAGAGAATGAACCATACTGGTATTAGGGGGAAGAGCATTCCATGTGGAGGGATCAGCCAGTGCGAAGGCCCCGAGGCAAGTGTAGTCCTGGTGACTTGGAGAGAAACAGCAAGGAGGTCCACGGGTCTGGAGTGGAACTGGTGAAGCAGAAGGTAGTTGAGCTCAACGCACATTGCCCTTGCCTGCTGAGAGCCTGACACTGTTCTGGGCCCACAGGATTTAAAGAATCCTTGAGGTGCTTATGATCCAATGGAAAACAGTCACAAGGGGATCCCTGGGTGGCTCAGCGGTTTAGCGCCTGCCTTCAGCCCAGGGCGTGATCCTGGAGTCCCGGGATTGAGTCCCACAACGGGCTCCCTGCGTGGGGCCTGCTTCTCCCTCTGCCTGTGTCTCTGCCTCTCTCTTTCTGTGTGTGCGTCTGTCATGAATAAATAAATAAAATCTTAAGAAAGAAAGAAAGAAAGAAAAAAAGAGAAAGAAAGGAAACAGTCACAAGATCAGAAGAGTTTTTAAAAAGGTGGGTTTTAAGTTAGAGGAAGGGCTAAGGTGGGTAGAAGAATGGGCTTCTGGGGAGGGTTCCTGGAGAGATGAGTCCAGAGTTGAGTTGAAATTTTACCTTTCTCATTAACCCCATTGCTCCAGGGCCCGCGGCCGATGAGAAGCTCACAGATGATGCAGGGCAGCGGCCACCCGGTGAGCACCCTGACGCCCCAGTTCAGCAGCGCCGCGGCCGCGCTCCCGCCAGCTCTGAGCCTGACCACGCTCGCTTCTGCCTCCCAGGACGGCAGCCAGTGCCAGCCCAGCCCAGACTTCAGCCACGATCGGCAGCTCAGGTACAGAGACGGCCCTTGTTTAAAAGACGGCCGAGGGGCGGCTTCACGGTGACCACTTGGGCCTCCCCGCTGCTGAGGGTGGAGGCAGAGCTCAGGGATCCCAGCCAACAGAGTGGCCAGACGTGGGGGCTCGGGTGGCCGCACTCCCGTCCTCTGAGAGCAGAGCGGGTGCCGCGGGGACGGGGCAGCCAGGCGCGCCCAGCGGGCCGGCAGGTGCTGCCGTCCGGGGCTACGTAAGGTTCGGCGCTGATTCAAGTTTCCCGTTTATCTCCCCGCTGCTGCAAGGCTGCTGCTGAGCCAGCCCATCCAGCCCATGATGCCTGGGTCCTGTGACGCGAGGCAGCCCTCAGAGGTCAGCAGGACTGGACGGCAAGTCAAGTAGGTGGCCCCGGGTGGAGGGAGGAGGCAGAGAGCACTGAGTGCGCTGGGGCTGGCGGGGGCCCATCGCCCGGACCGCAGGCGCTTCTGGTGCGCGTCGCGCTAAAGGCAAGGTCACAGTGTGCCCACGCCCTTTGCAAGGACACCCCCGGAGCTCTGTGTGTCAGCAGTCCATGCTTAGAACAGGAGCTGGAGGGAGAGTTCAGTACATCCCCCGTCGTCCTCTGCAGACGTCTTAGGGGTCCTTCCTCCTTGGTGATACCCCAGGTAAATGGAGCCTGGTCCCCTTCCCCAGGGCCCTCCCGTGGCTCCATCTGAGAGCTGGCTGGCTCTGTGGTTCTGGCGCCGAGCCACCCGAGTGTGACCCCCTGCACATGTGGGTCCTCCCCTCCACCCCGACATGTGACCTTCTCCTTTCCCCGGACTCTTAGCCGCTTGCAGCCCCCACGTCCAGAAGCAGCTTTGCTCTCCTATTACTTTCATTACTCGGCACAACCAGTGCTGGAAGATACAGGAGCGAATACTAGAGAAGCTACTGGAAAATAGTTCCTGGCTCTTTGACGTGAGGCCGAAGTAGAGCTGTCTCACCGACGTCTTTCTTGTATAAACACCGGTTGAGTGTGTGTCAGAAGTTCGCTGGGACAGTGGCACCTAATGAGGCCCGGCACGCCCCCGTGCAGAGGCCTTGCAGCCACCCCTGGGACAGGCCCCTAGACGCACTTCCTCCTGGGTCCGCCTTCAACCAGCAAAAATAGAAGCAGCAGATGGTCACTGAACATTTCTGAGGGGCCAGGGCCTGTACCTTTAACCCCGATGAAAACCCCGTGGGGGGCGAGACAGGGAATGTGCGCTTTGGGAGGCCGCCTAGCGATCTCTGATGGTGCTCTCCCTTACACAAAGAACCTGGTTACGTCATTTTCCGGAGATGCTTCAAATGCAGTGAACTAGGCAAAAAAAAAAGGGGGGGGGGGATTCTTTGCTCTGGAACTCTAACTGCCATTGTTGGTCAACCCAACAATTCCTACCCTCCCTATCTCCTCTGCCGTCTCTTGGAGAGATGACCTAGTGCCCCATCTTGTTACAAATGGCACAGAGAGAAATGACATTTCCAAAGGTGTAACGCAAAATGGACTTCTCTATAGTGTCTTTAAACATCTGTTCCTAAAAAAGAAAAATTAAAAAAATAAAAAAAAAAACATCTGTTCCTAGTCTGCACTCCTCCAGAGCTTTCCTGAATGGCCTTCCTCTGCTTCTCGTTCATGGCCCATGATCATCAACACCTCTGTTCTTTTTTAATTTGCTTAATTGTGGTAAAATATGTACGTAACAGAGATTTTACCATTTTAACCATCTTCACGTGTACAGTTCGGTGGCATTCGCCATCACCGCTGTCTTCATCTTCATCTTCTGAAGCCCTGAACCGCATTACACGCTAACGCCCCGTTCCCTCTACCCTCCAGCCCCACAGTCTGCTTTCTCTTATGAATCTGACTCCTCTAGGAATCTCATCTAAGAGGAGTCCCACAGTATTTGTCCTTTGGGATTGGCTTACTCCACTCGGTGTAATGCCCTCAAGGTTCATCCATGCTCTAGCATGTGTCAGAATTTACTTCCTTTTTAAGACTGAGTAATATTCCATCATAGGTATATACCATATTTTGCTTATCCATTTACCTGCCATTGGATACTTGGGTTGCTTCTACTTTTTGGCTATTGTGAAGGACGTTGCTAGGAACAAGGGTTGTACAAATACCTGCTTGAGTCCCTGCTTTCATCTTCTCTGGGGTATATACCCAGAAGTGGAATTGCTGGATCGTATGGTAATTCTATGCTTCATTTTTTGAGGAACTGCCATCCTGTTTTCCATAGTGGCTGCACCATTTTACATTTCCTTTTTTTTTTCTTTTTTTTTCTTTACGTATTTTTTAGAGAGAGAGCACGAGGTGGGGAGGGGCCGAGACAGGGACAGAGAGAGAAATCCAAGCAGGCTCCATGCTCAGCACAGAGCCCGACTTGGGGCTCCATCTCACAACCCTGAGATCATGACCTGAGCTGAGATCAACAATCAGATACTCAACCAACTGAGCCACTCAAGTGCCCCCCATTTTACATTTTTATCAGTTTACAAAGGTTGCGATTTCTCCACATCCTCATCGATACTTATTATTTTGTTTTTGTTTTTGTTTTCTCATGATAGCCATTGTAATGGCTATGAAGTAATAGTTCATTTTGATTTTGATTTGCAGTTCCCTAATGTCTAAGGATAATAAGCATCTTTTTTTTTTTTTTTAATGGCTCCTTGGCCATTGATATCTTTTTTTTTTTTTTGAAAGAAATTGTTCAAAAGAAATGTTTTGCCCATTTTTTTTTTTAATTTTATTTATTCATTAGAGGCAGAGACATAGGCAGTGGGAGAAGCAGGCTCCCTGCGAGAAGCCTGATGCAGGACTCGATCCCAGGATCACAACCTAAGCCAAAGGCAGACACTTCACTGCTGAGCCAACCAAGCGCCCCTGCCCATTTTTTTAATCAGGCTACTTTATTGTTGTTTTTTAGTTGTAGGATTTTTTTTTTTTTGAAAATTCTGGATAGCAATCCCTTGTTAGATACATGATTCACAAATATTTTTCATAGGTGGCCTTCTCAATCCCTGGATCGTGTCCTTTGATGCACCAAGGTTTTTGATTTTGATAAAGTCCAGTCTATCTGTGTGTCCTTTTGTTGCCTGTGCTGTTGGTGTCACATCAACACCGTTTTCTTAAAAGTGTTTTCTCTTTCCCCCATGTGACCAAACAGGTATCCACAGAGCCAAGCCGTGTTTCAAAACGCAGACATGCGCACCACCAGCAGCAGCACCTCGCCCCCTGTCCTGCTGATGGGACAGGCAGTGCCCCAGCCCAGCTTCCCCGCCTCCCGGCAGTCACCCCTGCAGCCCGCACAGGCCCAGCAGCAGCCACAGCACTTCCTGCAGGTGGGTGCCACCACACACACACACACACACACACACACACACACGCTCGGGCACAGGGCCCACGCCACAGGTCAGGCCTGACCAGCCTTTCTTTCCCCCCTGGCTTTCAGAATGGTTCTAATACTTGGTTCTGAAAGAAGCTCCAGACAGAGTTGCATTTGAATCTTTCTAATTTATGAAGTTTATAATACTTACAGTTTCCAAAGCCTAGGTATATTTGGTATGAGAAATTTCGACCCAGCTATTATGCCTCATATGGTTATGTGCTCAAAAGATCCAGCTTTAAAAAGTAATTTTTATTATGGTGTCCATATTTTTGAGAGCAAAAATCAGACACCAATCACGGTCTTTGTCAGACTCTGTGTAGGTGTGTTTATACACAAAGTCTTATACAAATGCAAATTAAATCATGTTTAGTTAAAGATTCATTGAACTTGCTTGATGAATACAATAATGTGGCACAAAGGTGGGACTTCCCAGGAAAATGTGGCGCACGTTTATAAGTGGTGACTATTTCCTTTAAGAAAGTGCCAAATAAGCTAGAAGGAGGCACGGTGAGAGCCAGGGGCTCGTGTTCAGATGGGACAGAAGTGTCTGCTCACGCTCTGGCCTTCCCTCCAACATATACCAGGAGCACCCCTTCCTGCTCCAGCCCTGACCCTGTCTTTTGCACATCCCCCTGGTCTCCTGTCCCTACCACAGGGCTGAGCAGGGCTTTTCCTTCACTCTGCCTACCCTGCTAGGGCACCATCAAAGCCCCAGGAGAGTGTTGTGACTGAGACATTTTAAGGACAGTGGGATAAAGATGAAAAGAGTCATCCTTGAAGGTCTTGAATGCAATTTAATTCCAAAGATGCTAACCCATCTGTGATACACTTTTCAAAATTCCCTGGCCTCGGGCATAGTGGCAGTCAACTCAAGACGTCAGCTTTGCATATCTTGTCATTTTGCAGGACTCAAGTGATTTCATATGGGCGCAGGTGAAATGAGAAGGCAGGGATGGCCTGGGCAGACTTAGAGGTCCCCTGAGCCTTTCTTCAGCCCTGGCAACAAACATGTGTAGGCCCTGTTCCTCCAAGACATGGGGCTCAGAATACACAGAGCATTTGGGCTTTCTCGCTGGCCTCAGGGGCCTCATGGGGCAATGTGGGGAGATAGCGGCTGGGCTCTGGGTTAGTGCCAAGTGAGAGCACTGAGGCTGGCAGCCTTTGTACGGGAAAGTCCCGAGGTCACCTGCTGCAGAGCCAAAGCCCTGTGGATGAAGTAAATGGAGAGGAAGGGACAGTGCTCCAGCAAGAGTGGAGGGGCAGGTGTGCCTGGGGTGCACTGGGTGGTTTGGATGGGGGAGAGTCCATGGATGGGAATACTGGGAGATGGGACTGAAGAGGCTCCAAAGTTAGGGTGTGACCAAGTGAAGTTTCTGAACTTAAATTAGTATGTCCCCCCTGTAGATGCTGGCCAATGGTCATATTTGAGAGTAGTTACAGAATCAGGGACCGTGGTGAAAAGTATGCAGACTGTAGTCTGTGTGTTGGGTGTCTGGCCTGTCAATTATCTGCATGTGGTCTCAGGGTCCCACATCCCAAAGGCATGCATAGATCATGTGACCCTTTTAGGAAGCCACACCCCAAAACCTGGTCCCTGGCCCACTGGCCCAAAGGAACCCCCAGCACTGGCAGAGAGCTTGGCTTCTGAATTCACAGCCATCTGGCAGGGCTTCGGGCTCCTTTGTTCCCCACGCACCCACCCCCAAGGTCCTGCCACCAGGAGACACTCCCCTCCCCAAGCCATGGAGGGGAGGCCCACAGCCTTTATCTTTTCTTTCCAGGTACAGGCACCAAGCTCTCTGCACAGTGAGCAGCAGGACTCGCTCCTTCTCTCCACCTACTCGCAGCAGCCAGGGACCCTGGGCTACCCCCCACCCCCGCAGCCCCCACGCCCTCCCCGAAGGGTCAGCGGCCTCTCCGAGTCCTCGGGCCTCCAGCAGCCACCCCGGTAGTGCCCTGGCGCCTCAGCCCAGGCACAATCAGCTTTAACCAATGGACGGACCATGGGGGTGGCCAGAGGAATTGGGGAGAGGAGTTTAAACCCTCGGCTTTTGTGCACACTGCATACATTTCAGAACTCCTGGAAGCTAACCGTCTCCAGAGAGCAGTGGCTGGCATGTGGAAAGTGATCAGGATACTGGCCGTGTTTCCCTTGCCTCTGTTTCTCGGGCACACTCTACAGCCAGACTCGGACAGGAACCAAGGGCCCCACGTAAGTGTCGTTACTCAGTTTACTCAGCAGATGGCACGTCTCGCTGCGTCCCTCCCGAGAGCGCACGGGTCCCTCTAGCCGGCTGTGGTCTGTCCACACCTGCTAGCTGCTGGCCTTCACTCTCTTGATCCTCTTTCCTTGGCATTCGAGAAGCACTGGGTCAGAGATCTGTTGAAGAGAGAGAATAAAAAGATTATTTTTCATTATTTTTAAATGGCTGTTTTTGTTTTAATTTGCACAGCTGCACAGAGGAAATAACTTAGGCACTTTCAGGTTTTAAAAATAATAAGGTCTCGTGACTTCACTTGGAGACAGCGGGGAACAAAAAGAGCCCACCAATCTGATGGCAGAGCCGGTCGGCAAGAACCAGGCCGCAGACCCCCGCCCTCTGGCCTGAAACCTAATGGAAGGCGGCCCTTCCTGGTGATTAGTGTTTCCCCCACATATAACACTGGACTGTTCCTGTTTACTTCGTTGATTGGGACTGCAGAGGCGGCCTCAAAGCAAAGCACAATCACAGCAGCTGATATTCTGGAATTCTGTTGAGACAGAACGGGAGGAACAGGTGTCGCGAGCCAGACAGGCCCGTTGGAACTCCAGGTCCCCAAGGAAACCCCAGCAGGCGCCGGCCCCTGAGTCAGAATGCTGCATCTTTCTACAGATCTTTCATGAGGAGACCGAGGATTGGATTGTCCTTTTCAAAATGCACTTTGCTTTTTTTGTATGTTTTGTTATGTTGAGATGTTTCTAAAGAAGAGATTTTATGTAATTAAAAGACGAAGTGTAGTGAATTGTACAGCTGTTGTAATAATGACCTATTTCTATATAAAATAAAATTGTATGGATTATGTGTAAATTATTTTGTATCTGAGACACCAATTCCTTTCCCAGATATAAAAGTATAAAAGTTTTCTCGTGTTTTTCTGTGAGTGGACATTTTGTAATAAATTAACAAATTTGTACGATTTCCTCTGGAGGCAGTTTCTGTCCCTTGTTATATATGCATGCATATATCTTTTCTTCATTTTTTTTTTAAATTTCAAGACGTTTCTAAGGATAGTTGAAGGTACAGAAAAGGTGGAAGCCAGCAATGAACAAACCAGGTAATGGCCTTGGGTTTTTTGAGCTGCAACATGTACACCAGCCCATCAGGGTCCTGACCTGCATGATTAAAGGTTGTGCCAGAGAAAAGCAGTAGTTCACTGTGAAGATGACAGCGCAACAAACAGAAACAGAAGCAGCTCCTGGAAACATCCCAGTCTGGTAGACATAGGGAGTCAGTGGAGATGACGGAGACCTTCTGCATCAAAGCAGTCCCAGCCCATAATTAAAGTCACCTGGGCTGGAGTTCATGGGCTCCAGCTGCCAAGCAAGCACTTAGAGATCAGTGATGCATGTGGGGCGTGTATGTGTATGGGGGGGGGGGGATAATACACATGTTGTACTGATGGGGGCAGATATAACAGCAGCATCTAGGAGGTTTCTGCCAACTATAGACATGCCCCCTACTTTCCACGAGGCTTCATTACCATGATGTGAGGATGCCCTGGCAGTGATGGAGAATCACTGAGATGGTGGTGCTCAGCACAGCCTTGCCACAAATGTTGGTCCAAGAGAACAAAGTTCTTTTCCTTGTTCCATCGCGGTAGCTCTGTGCTTCTACCTGCTTCCCTGTGAAGTTCTATGACAAGGATCTCTGTTCTATGACAAGGATCACTCTTGCATGGCATGAGAGGCTATGCATACAATATCATCAAAAAGGAGTTTCAGTTTCACACACTTGTATTCCAGAAAAAAGGTAAGTCTAAATGTTTTGCATGCATTTGGACCATTTGTTCTTTAAAGGAACCAGAAATGAACCCTCTGTTTATTTATTCATGTATTTATTTATTTAAGAGAGGGAGAGGAAAGGGGTGCAGAGAGGGTGAAAGAGAATCCCAAGCAGGCTCCACGCCCAGCACAGAGCCCAAGTCCGACTCAATCCCACAACTCTGAGATCATACCTGAGCCAAATTCAAGAGCTGGATGCTTAACCAACTGAGCCACCCAGGCAGCCTATTGACCCCTCTTATAAAACAAAAGGTCTGGAGGTGCCTGGCAAACTCAGTCAGTGGAGCATGTGGCTCTTGCTCTTTGGGTCATAAGTTCACACCCCGTGTTAGGCATGGAACCTACTTAAAAGGAAATTGAAATAAAAATGTAGAGGCTGCTTTTAGGCAAACAGTCTTGAGCAGTGGAAAGTAGAAAGGGCGTATAGTGACCTCCTGGCTGAATATAGGCCCATCAGGTGACCCACCTCAAAATATCCAAAGGCCCTAATTACCCAATGGGCTACTTACCAAAAAGAAAATTTTCATACATCACCATACCTCCTCCCCTTCTCTCTAGAAACAGCCTCCACGCAATACCTCATTGCAGACAGCCTTGCCTTTGCTGTCCTCCCCGTTGCTCCCTTGTCATTTATTCAATAAACTTCTCTTTTGTTCTTAGGCGAATCCGTGCCTCTGGCTTCCACAGATCATCACCCCACATTTGGGAGCCCCCATCCAATCAGAAGACACCACCACATTTAGACACCACAAAAGAATCTGTGTGAAACTCTATTAAAATAGTAACTGTTTTGTAAATTCAAAGGTTTAGAAATTTGATCTTTCTGTAATTGTATTTTAATTGGCTGTTAGAATCCTAAGTGAAACAAGATTTTTGATGGAAACAGCATATTCATTGTCCTAGAATTTTCTAGCTGGAAGCCATCAAAAGAGGGTGGAGTATAGCATGCTACTAAATTTAATTCAGCATTGCTTAAATCTTAGACATGTTCAGAATCTGGATAAACTCAGAAAACTCTTTATTGTGCAACATTTCTTTAAACCCACATAACAGCAGGGGAAGTTTAATTCCTAAGCTTTTGATTCATTTAATTCGCTCATTAAAAGGTTGTTTTGCAATCCTTTTTTATTTCCAGAAAAACCATGACCTTTTTCTTTGGAAAACTGTAAAGTCTTGGCTCATGAGAAGCAGCTGAAATGCACTTTGGAATACATGAGTTTTGGAATGCTGCTACTGGACACATCTTCCTTTAGCACCTGCCTTCTGCACCACCACACCCCCTTCATCATAAAATCTTCCCGGGTTTTTCTTAGAACCGACCAGCTTAGTCCAGCACAAATCTGACCACCCAAAGGACCCTCCAGCACTTTAGGGTTTGTGCCCCCTTGGGACTGGGGCCTTCTTCCTTGCTGCCCCCAGAGGGAAGCATTCAGATCCTGTCTCTTTTTAAGGTAAAAAGACATGGGACAGAAGTGCAGCTAACAAATACTGGTGACTTAGAAAGAACACAAAGTTCATCTTAAAGGTGGTCTCTGGGAGGCCAACAGTGACTGGCCTGACCCCGGAGGCTTGGCTGGGAAGAAGCTGGAAGAGCTTGCAAGGCTAGACTAAAACAGGAGAGCCCTAGCCAGGCTGATGATAACCAGTCCTTCACACCAAATGGTTTTTATTATTTGTCTGTTCCACTTTTACTTAAAGCAGCATAGCCAAGAGGGACGTTTTGTCGATTCCCACTGGAGGGGTCATTTGCTTGAAATTTCACAACTTTTGAGATACAAGAAGATCCTAAAATGTTTTGGAGAAAATAATACAGATCACAAAGGATGACACATAACACTCAGTAACCACACTGAAAGAAGATAATGGAGAATGCCTTCAAAACACTACGGAGAAATTATTTTCAACCTGAAATTCCATACAGGTCAAAGTATTAATAAATTTGAGGGTTGACAACTCTCAACTTCCCTGTCTTATGCCACTAAATGGTGTGCTCCTGGGAAGTAAGGGAGTTCATCAAGAATAAAGAAAACACGGGTCCATGGATCCAGGTGACTGTCTTACAATCCCCGGGTTGGTGACAACCAATTAGGTCTCTCGGAAGCTCTATAACGATCCCTCTGGGCACGTCCTCAGGGGTCCATGTCACCTCTCACATGGTATCTAAGCTACTTGTCCAACCCAACTGCCAAGTGCTTCCTGAGATCCCTTGCCTTTTGTTCCCTCCCTACGTCTCCTCCCAGCCTTCATGCCCCAAGCGACAGCATAGGGGGAAAGCCACCATCCCCATACTCCCGTACTCTGCCCTCATCTGCTTGCTTCCTGCTCCCCATCACTCCAGTAGTCAAAGTCGCTAAAATCACTGATCCTCTCCTGTTTGGAGAACCTAATGGGTACATCTCAGTTTTTGCTTTACTTGAATTCTGTAGCATTTTTTTTTTAATTCCATTTATTCACGAGAGACAGAGAGAGGCAGAGGGAGAAGCTGGAAGGCCCGATGTGAGGCAGAGGCAGACGCTCCACCGCTGAGCCACCCAGCCCTCCCCAACTCTGCAGCATTTAGAACTTATTGACCACTCTGGCTTCCTTCTTACTTAGAATATTTTCAAATAAAGTCCTTTGCTACTGCTCTAATGACAGATTGCTAGTGTCTTCCACCCCTGCCCCCACACCTCTTAATTGTAGTGAGTCCACGCTGGTCTTCCCTCGCCAAATCCTCGTGATTTTTACCTCCTTGCATCTATAAAACCCTTTTGCTTCTTTCTAATCCCGCTGCAACTGCCTTAGTTCGGGCCCTCCCGATCCGTCTTTCGACTAGTTTCCACCGCTACTGTCTTGGCCCCCTGCTCTTCCTCTCTTCTTCACAGTGTAGCTGAATCCTAAAACAAATCGGATCACGGCAGTGCCCTCCGGCTAATTTCAAGGATTCATCACTCTCACACTGCAACTCTCGGCCTGGGAGGCCCTAGGAGGCCGCCCCGCTGCAGGCCGTCCGCCTGTCTGGCCGCACCACCTCTCTGCCCGTCCTTGGGCGCAGCGCAAGCCCCCCTGCTTCCGCCCCCGCCCCCGCCCCCGCCGTGCCGGGCCGGACCCGACCCTCGGGAGGCTCCACGGTCCAGGACGGCAAGCGCTCGGGCTGCGGCGCATCCCTGCTCGGCGCGGGCACCACGAGGCCGCAGGTGTCTCCGACTTCCGTGGGGCCGCCATCCAGCCGCGGCTGGGCGCGCCGCTTCAGCGGACGGTGGCCAATCGCTGAGAGAACAGGAAAAACAAAGCAGCGCCTTCCTCCCCGGGCCCTGTTCCCATCCGGCAGGGGGCCTGGCTCTTAAGTCCTCCGAAGGTTTAGGGCAAGAGGCGAGAGACGCGGCCGCGCCCTCGCAGCTCGGAGGCGGGAACTAGGCGGCTAGAAGCCGGGGCCGAGAGCGCGGCGGAAGTGCGCAGCCGCGGCCCGCCCCGGCCCCGCCCCGAAGGGCGCTCGCTTTCCCCCGGGCGCGCGCCGCTGACGTCACAGCCCGGCCTCTCCGCTTTCCAGCGCCTCCAGGCGACCCGGAAGTTGTACTTGCGACGCCGCTTTCCCTCTCCCACAATACCTCGCGCCCTTCCTTTCCAACTAGGGCCCGGCAGAGTGAGTATGGGCGCTGGGTCCCGGCCTCAGGAATCTGGTTCCATCCTCGCTCCGCATTGTGCTGATCGGGGCAGCGAGCCTTCTCGTGGGCCGGCCCGGGACTCCGCGTTCCGGGGGCACGGGAGTGCGCGCCGTTTAGGGCCTCCCGGAGCCTGGGAGGGAGACTGGCCAGGTTTAGGGGAGCCGAGCTGCCGGGGTTTCCGGGGCGGGAGCACCTGAGGGGCGCGGAGGCTTTGGCCGCGGGGTAGCCTGCT
Organism: Vulpes vulpes; assembly: GCF_048418805.1. Lineage (NCBI taxonomy): Eukaryota > Metazoa > Chordata > Mammalia > Carnivora > Canidae > Vulpes > Vulpes vulpes. The sequence continues at coordinate 70,317,253 of NC_132795.1, read as the reverse complement.
TGGCTTTGCCCAGCCCTGGGGCTCCAGGTGCCGGGCCGAGCCCTCTGCCCCCGGAAGCGGCCCGAGGGTGGCCGCGTGAGGCCAGGCTCGGGAGGAGGGAGGACTTGGCCCGTGTCGGGCTCCCTCCGCTTGAGCTTCCTTGTCGCTCGGTTTAGATGGCTCCCGCAAAGAAGGGTGGCGAGAAGAAGAAGGGCCGTTCTGCCATCAACGAGGTAGTGACCAGAGAATACACCATCAACATTCACAAACGTATCCATGGAGTGTGAGTATCCCCGCGGGCGGCCGGGTGCCGAACTCCGGGCTGTCGAGTGGTTCAAGGGCTAGGTGGTCTGGAAATTAGTCGTTTCTATTTCAGGAGCCCGGATCTGTATTCCATGGCCCCTGTGTAAGGCTTATAAGGTTTAAAGTATAACCCTCGGAGGTGAGTGGCTGGAAAAATGAGATTGATGGAATGGTATTGGGGAGAGCCAAGTGGGGGGAACTTGGTGGGGATAAAAACCATTTCACTCTGCTTTGCAATTGAGTCAGCCCGGGCGGGCTGAAGGGTAAAAGGTGTGTGTAGGAAGGAAAGCAAGCTTTTAAAAATGTCTCTAGGTTCCTGTAAAGCTAATCAGTTAGCTAAAAAGTGTCTCCAGCTCAAGGTGTGAACACTTCGAGGAGATTACGTACCAATAGTGGCTGAGTGATGACACCAGACGTGAGACTTCAAAAAAAGAAAAGGAGAATGTACCCGTGGAGTCACGGGGCCGTGTTTGTGTGAAGGACACGTGGCTGTTGTGGGTGTGTGATGTACAAGAACATTGGGAATGGTTTTGAATGTTGTAGTTCTTGGGGTTATTTGTCTAGGGTTTGGTTTTTAGTTCTTAATCTAAGTGAATTTTTCCCTCTTACTGCTGAGAATGGAGACCAAATCTTTTCTTGAATACTGTTAATAAGAGTATTTTTTTAAAGAGATAATGTTTGTTAATTTTACAGCCTACATCTAGAAGCCAGCCTGTTTCCTCCCCCGCCCCCCCCCCCCCCCCAACTGGTACATATGTGACTTCCCTCTTTGGCTTCATCACATCCTTGTAAGGGGAGAGAAAGTAATGGTAAAGCTAAAAGAATAATTATTTCGGTTCAGTATCCATGGATTCAATTTGGGAAAATCTTTTTCAAGTAGTTCTGCCAAGGTTCTAAACCAGATTATGATCCTCAAGTCTCAACTTGGACCTTCAGTAAATTTTCTTCGATTCTAAAGTTGACAAGATGTTTCAGTGGGCAGAAGACAGCAGAAGCAAATATAGAACTGAAATAAGTTGACTGATTCTAGAGTTTCAGGCATTATTGAGATGACATTTTCACACTGATCTTTAAATAGAAAACAAAATTGAAAAAAGCTGGAAGGTTGCTTGGCTTCTAAGTATTGTCTGCTTTCCATGCTGTAGAGTCTGTCACCAGTATTTCTCAAAAATCAGACAGTGTTCTACCGTGGAGCCTGTTAATGCCTAAACACTAGCAGTCTAGCATATCAGCTGGTCAGGTTAAAAATAGAACTTTAAAATCAAGACCAAATTTTAATTGAACCTCCTATAGACTTTTCATGGAGCCCCTTGTTTTGCTGCCTCCTTAATGTCCTGCTCTTGAGGACCAAGTGTCTAAAGTCAGAATTTTCGATATTAAGCTCCTCCAGTTAGTAGAGGAAAGTGGTTATCTAAATTCTTGGGCTGAGTTACAGTCCATGCCTTTTGGAAAAAACACCACCTTGTTAACTGGTTAAGGTAAAGACCCACACGAATTCTGTTCCCCTTAACCACCATTCTCTAAACTAGTATGACCAGCAACCTAGAAACCAGTAACCTGGAACCAGACTGGTTTAACTTTGCACCCTGGAAGTCCTGGACCAGGGCTGAGGGGTGGCTGTGAGTAGATGTGTATGCTGGTGAAGAACTTTCGGGAAGGCCTAAGTGTATGGAAACAACTCTGGATTCTGGCTAATAGCACCTTCAAACTGTCAGTGGATAGAAGTGAAGTCCCCAGCATTGGACATTCTGTCCAAAGCCGCCTCAGCTAGAGAATCCAATAGAAATTGGCCCAGAGAAAAGTAATGAGACCTAGTCAGTCGGTAACCCTGCTTTCCATTTCCCAATTTTGTACGTATATACATCAAAGTTTATGTTTCTGTCTCCCTTTTTTAACTTTAAATTTGGAGAACTGAATGCACAACCTACTAATAGTAAATGCACTTTCAGGTAAGGAATACCCTGTTGCTGTTCTTACATTGGATAGATTTTGAAATAGCAGTGGACTTAAAAGATGATGTGACAGGTGGGGAGGAGCGCTTGTAAACACTTGGAAATTTTTTTTTTCTTCTGGGAGGTCTGTATCAGAAAATGCTGGCAGTTCAGAAGTAAATGACCAAAACCACAAATCTCTCCTTATAGGATACCAGCATTCGTGTTCTAAGAAGATGTCCTCTCAGTTCTTGAGCAGCAGCCAGTTCAGAATCAAAGTGACCTCTCTTGCTGGCATTCCATTTGAGGCCAGTCAGACCTCCTCTGCGTGGGGAGACCCTGATACCTGATGTAATGCAATACCGGGGGCCTGCAAGTCAGTAGAGACCCAGGAAGGAATTGGAAGAGTTGAAGAGATTTTTATTCTTTATTAGAGATTTTTTTGTTCTTTATTACCCTGGAATTCCAAGCCATGCGTTATAAGGCTTTTAGTTGAGAGGAGATGATTACCGTTGAAGCAGACTGACATCTGTCTTTGAATATTCCTTTATTACTTGCCTGAAGTACACTTTTTTCACTGGTGATTGATGTGGTTACATTAATAATATGAATTCTTAAGGAAGAATGTTTATTTGGTTTGACAAATGGAATACAGTACTTCTTGGTTTTTTCATCTACTCTTTAAATCTGGACTCTTGGGATAGTCACTGTTCCAGAATTAATAGTGGGAGCCACTACAGAAAGATTGGGCATAAGTGGGGTTATTGCCATGCCATGGATTTCTCGTGTGATCTGTGATGCCATTGCAGTAATCTCTGAGTCTCTTTGAAGGCACTGTTTTGTTTTTTAAGATGTTATTTATTTGAGAGAGAGAAGGGAGGTGGGGAACAGATTCTCTGCTAAGCAGGGAGCCCAATGTGGGGATCATGATCTGAGCTGAAAGGCAGAGGCGACACTTAACCAACTAAGTCACCAGGCACCCGAAGGTAATGTTACCTCAGGAAAACTAATTTTATGAGGGATTTAAACGTGTAGTAGTACCCACATTGGGCCTGGTACTTCAGCACTGCATTCTCAGCCAAGGGTGGGCCATGTCTCACCTGAGGTCTCTGAGATGACCTCTGGGTCAAAAATCCAGCCTTTGTGCATTAATGCTGTTTGGGAGTAAACACGTTTCCTTTCCTGATTTTGGGAGCATATCACCACTTAACTGTATTCAGCACATTCCTGGGCTCTGCAGATTGATCAGGAAATCTGGAGACCTATCTTCCTAATTCACTTAGTAAAGGAATTTAGATACAAAATGATAAAAAGTGTCAAGTGTAAAGTCAGTCACTGGGTGGAAGGGCATGCTGTTTTTAAAGACCACAGGTGGGACGCCTGGGTGGCTCAGGGGTTGAGCTGTCTGCCTTTGGCTCTGGGTGTGATTGCCAGGTCCTGGGATCAAGTCCCACATCGGGCTTCCTGCATGGAGCCTACTTCTCTCTCTGCCTATGACTGCCTCTCTGTGTGTGTCTCATGAATAAATAAATTAAAAATCTTAAAAAAAAAAAAAAAACGACCACACAGGTGATGGGACATTGGAAAAGTGTAGGTGTGAAACAAGTTTTTCAGGCAACTTGTGCTTTGTTATAAAACCCCCAAATGAAGACCTGAATCTTGGCTAGTTCTCAGTCCTCCTTTGATATGTAACAATTGACAGTTAATTGTTCATTTTTCTTTGGAAATGTTTTCTATCATTCAGTTAACGTTGAAGACCTGCAGGACTGTCTGTCTTCCGTCTATGCCTGGTAATAGCAATAGGTCTTAGGGCCTCAAGCATCCAGCTACTATTAATGTGGGTATTTGTTTAGGCATCTCAGACTAAACATGGACACCAACCAAACTTCTAGCTTTCACTTCACCCCTAACTTTCCCATTTCTCATGTGGCTTTCCCTGTTTGTCATTGTCAAGTGAGCATGTTCTGTTGACTCTGCCTTCCACAGTCTGACCAATTGTACTGGTCCCAGCACCACTCTCACTTGATGGTTACAGGTAGCAATCCCTGCTCCTTCCTTTACCCCCAAGCACCTGGTCTGTTCTCAAACCCTCCGTCAGCATCCCATCTTTTTCAGATTAGAAGCCCAACTTCTTGGGCTGTGCCTTGGTGGCTCAGTGGTTTGAGAGTCTGTTTTTAGCTCAGGTCATAATCCCAGGGTCTTGGGATCGAGTCCTGCATCAGGCTCTGTACAGGGAGCCTGCTTCTCCGACCTCTACCTATGTCTCTGCCTCTCCTGTGTGTCAACATGAATAAATAAATAAATATCTTCTATAAAAAGAAAGGCAGGGTAGCCCAGGTAGCTCAGTGGTTTAGCGCTGCCTTCGGCCCAGGGCCTGATCCTGGAGATCCGGGATCAAGTCCCACATCAGGTTCCCTGCATGGAGCCTGTTTCTCCCTCTGCCTGTGTCTCTGCCTCTCATGAATAAATAAATAAAATCTTTAAAAAAAAAAAAAAACAGCAGCAGCCACCACCCAACTTCTTGCTCTGATTCCACATGAGCTGGCTACTTTCTTAATCATACTAGGCATGTACCTAATTCAGGGTAGCTGGTTTTACTTTTTTCCTTCTGCCTGAGTGCTTTTTTCAGATAACGAAATGGCTGCTTTCGTGATCTACAAACATGATTCCCAGTGTCTTCTTAGCCATCTTTTTTTTTTTTTTTTTTACAGTTTTTATTTATTCATGAGACACACAGGCAGACACCTCGCCAGAGGGAGAAGCAGGCTCCACGCGGGGAGCCTGATGCAAGACTTGGTCCCTGATCATGACCTGAGCCAAAGGCAGACGCTCAACCACTGAACTACCCAGGCATCCTTATTCTTGGCCATCTTATTTAAATCTACATTTCCTTTCCCAGTGTTTCTTCTCTCTTCCCCAGTTTATTTTTCTCTATAGTATTGGATACTATCTCCCGTACTCCCATGTATCACCTACGTAACCTGCCTGAATAACAGGATTTTGTCTGTTGTACCTACTGCTATTTCAGGCATCTTTTATTTCTAGGTTGTGAAGTGTTTAAGTGAATTGAACTGAGCTTGCTTGATAGGTTCTAGAAATAGCAAGGGGGCTGGTGAGGGTAGAGCAAAGGGAACGGGATACAGTAAAAAGAGGCAGAGTGGGGTGGGAAGGCAGTCATTTGTAAGCATGTGAAGTCACTAAAGGTTTTAGAGCAGAATTAAGTCACTCTAGCATGCTGTGTGTTAACTTTTATTGGATTTCATAAAATTCCATCTTAACAAAAGTGGAGCACCTATTATGTGCCAGTCCCTGCACTGGATTACAGAGGTGAATAGTTGACCTGGCCCGTTCTTAGTCTTGAGTGGTGGGCACCTTTTTACACCTGGGTCTCCACCCCCTGCCATTCCCTGCCCCAGAAATGGCCTTCACTTATCCAAATGCTTAACCATTTTATTTCAGCCTATACTAAAGTCTTGTTTTTTCATGTTTTTAACTAAAAAAAAATGAAATTCAAATGAATTTATATACCTTCATGTAAACAACAGGTTAATAGTATTTAACTCAGAGTTGGAACAGATATGAGTTAATGACCATGCCTGATACATGCCAGGAACTCCGCAGAATTAATCGTTGTCAATAGGAAATGTATACAATTTTAGGTCTACCCCTTTTCTTTAAGCCAAGACCAAATTAATAACGAACCTTTGAATTAGTACTGATCTCCAAAAACCTGCTGTGCTTAAGATAGGCCAATCTATATTTGATCTGAAGACATATTTATAGTGTGTATTTTATATTCAAGCATATCCTATCATTAGGATCATATACAGAGCTCTTATCCCACATTACTGAAAGTGGAGTGTATTTTCTGTGTCCCCAATATTAATACTAGTTGCTGGGCATTACACAATGGGGGAAAGGGGAATATTCCTTCCTTAGGGTTTGGTTTAGATTTTGTTCTGTGAAAATAGGACAGTGTGTTACACATTTCACTTAACTCTGTGCTTATTTAATTCATATATTTACTTTGACTCTCAGGGGTTTCAAGAAGCGTGCCCCTCGGGCACTCAAAGAGATCCGGAAATTTGCCATGAAGGAGATGGGAACTCCAGATGTGCGCATTGACACCAGGCTCAACAAAGCTGTCTGGGCCAAAGGAATAAGGTGCAAAAGTTACTTATGCTATAAACTTTTTTTATAAAACTTTTAAAATTACACTAGCTTAACCAACTCTGCACCGTCTGTGTGAGTTCGGTAATTAGCTAACGCGTATGGAAGGATTTCCTTAAAATGTGGTAATTACTCAAAGGGTGGGATGGCATTTGCAAGGAAGTCCTTTGTGGATTTGAATGGAGACCCAGATGATGGATCCAGCACTGTGAGGATTGGGTAAGAGCATTGCATGAAGAGAGAACAAATCTGGGTATGAGCTGGGAACAGGTTGGTGAAGGTGGAGTAGAATAAGTACCTTGAACAGTGAATGAGAACAGAGGGTTAGGAAGGGGATAGACCCTATGTATGGTATCTTGTAGGTCATGGCGAAGAGGCTGAATTTATCTCCAGACGTAATGGGAAATCGTTGGCACAGTGGTTTTCAAGAGTAGGCAGTTTTGCCCAACCTCCCCGGGGTGGGGGTGGGGGAGCGTTTTTGGTGTCACTGCTGGGGGTTGCCACAGGTCAAAGGCTCTGCTGCATATCCCACAGCACGCAAGGCAGCACCCCTACAACACTTATCCAGCCCAGTTGTCAATAGTGTCAAGGTTGAAAAGCCCTGCTTATAAGCAGGAGGATAAGTTTTACTGTGGAGGATGGTGTATGATTCCTGGAATAGACCTAGGTAATGAGGATGCTGGAGCAGGGGGAGGAGGCTGTCTGCATCTGGTATTTCAGCCCTGCAGTGCTGGCATTGAGCATTCTGATAGAGGAGATATATCTGATAAAGGAGTGGCCAACAAGATCCCTTAAGAGGGTAAGGGGGGGCAGGGACTGTTGTCACAAAAGCCAAGAGGAGTGCTGAATTTTGAAATGCTTTGTGTCTTCAGACCAATAAAAGGAGATAGGCAACTGTAATGTTGCTGTGCTTGGGTGAGAGGAGAGGCTTATGTGCATGAAGTAGAGAAACTGAAGAGGCACTAGTCTTCTGTGTTCAACATAGCCTGCAGAGTGATGTTTCTGCAAACTTAAATTGAACAGACAAATCCTATAACCGAGATGTAGGTGTTGGTAATAGGAGGCAAAAGACCTAGCTAGCATATTTGGGGCTGTGTTTCTGTGTTGGTTGAGTATCTGTGGTTGCGGCCTGCTGAGACAGATACACAGCCTGAGATGGTATCATTTAATGTCCACCTCTGGGTATGTATATGTTCCAGGAAACTGATAAGTACCTGTCGTGCCTGATCAGAATCAAATAAAGGACAAAGCATATTAGAGATATGGGGATAGGAGGTGTCCATACTGTTGGTGGCTATTTTCTTGATAGGAGGCTTTGGCTTTAGCATCACGTTTATATTTTTCTTAGGAATGTTCCATACCGTATCCGTGTGCGGTTGTCCAGAAAACGTAACGAGGATGAAGATTCACCAAACAAGCTCTACACGCTGGTTACCTACGTACCTGTCACCACTTTCAAAAGTAAGTTTTACTCCATCCTACAAAGCTATTAGGAGTAGAAAAGCATCCTTAGCCTCTTTTAGAACTCGAATTCCTCTATCCCAGCAAATACTTAGATGCCCAGCATCCTTATAATTGGAAAAGGTAACGGACATAATAAACCTTTGTGTCATGGTGTGGGAAAATGGAGGAAGATACAAAACAGGTCCCTATCTCGTTGTAAAAAGGTCATGGGATACTAGCCTAAACCCTTCCAGTAAAGGTATTTGGAATGTTAAGTATGAGGTGTATGGAGGTTGACTGGCTGTCCCTTCTTTTGCAGATCTACAGACTGTTAATGTGGATGAGAACTAATCGCTGATTGTCAAATAAAGGTATAAAACTGCTCCATGTTTTGGGTTTCTTTTTCTAGTTGTAATTTACAGTTGACTCCCAATAGCATGAAGGTTAGAAGTCCTGATTCCTACAGCCTCAACTATCTAAAACTTAATAGCCTGACCCATAAAGTAAGCTAGAGAAGAAATGTTATTGAATCACCTTGCTCTTATAAAAAAAAAAAATCCACATGTAAGTGGACCTATGCAGTACAAGAGTCAACTATAATCTTTATGCAGTTCCCAATTATATAGGATCTTTTGGAGAGCTTCTCCTAAATGGCATGCCTGTGCCCCTTCTCCCCAGCCCTTAGGGTTTCTGAGTATTTGGGTAGAATCTAAGCAGGTTCTTCTAAAGGTGTTTTGGAAGTACAGCCTGGCCTGGGAAAAAACCTTTTAGGTTTCTGAGACATTAGAAGTATACTGTTAATTCTAAGGAACATTTTTCTGGAGACTAGCATATAGAACTCAATTGCCATCAGCCACTTTTCACATTGAACAAAATATAAATGATGCAATTGATAGATTTAATGAAATAAATAGAGTAGTACGTCTTAAGCTTCTGTTTATATCTGTAATGTTTGTCAAAAGGTATAGAAGAGCCTAATGACTGGTTTTGGTAATCAGATTATAATTTATATATACAGCTCACCTTTTTAATCCCAGTTTACATGGAACTGAAGCTCAGATTTAAAAAACTAAATTCAAGCTGAAAGCAAGGTGTCACAACAACTAGATTTATCAATGTTTATGCCCCTGACATACTGAATGTTGCTATAAAGAAGTCCCTCTTTTTGAAGCCCTAGGGGTGATGGTAGTACACAGCACAGTGGGGGTTGAGGATCACCCACTATATTTTGCACTATTCACTGAGAACATACGGGGGAGGGAGGTAGTGGTAAGAGATACCTTTAGACACAAGTAAGTATAAGCTATAAACAAGGACCAAGTCAATACAAAAATTTCTTATTAAAAAACTTGGAGGCCAACATTGAAAGCATGGTTTGTACACAACATTTTTGGAAGAACAAAGTGAATACAACCAAATATATTAAAATGGTTTCAATTACCAGCATTGAAACAAAATTAGTGCAAAAAAAGCCAAATACAATTGCACAGATAGTGGCTCTTGGATCTTGAAAGTGAACTTGATTTGTGACCTCTCCCATTATCCAAGTGAAAAATGAGAGCTTGGGCTTTTGTCTGTGGTTGAATATAATACATTGGACTCTTCTGTTCCATCTGAGACAAAATCATACTAGCATCATAGCAGAAGTGCCCTGAAATTTCAGCAAATCTGATAAAAGTGAGATTGCAAGTCACAGCATCAAGGAAACTAATGTATGGATACCCTAGAGCACTGGTGATATCCAACTAGTTCTCTTCAAGAATAAATAGAAATGCTTGAGGGTTGCTTGCATCAATTCCCCTGGCCACAGCTGTGGCTATCACGTTGCTCACCCAGGTACCCAGCTTATAAAATAGACTCAAAATGAATTAGACTAAAATCTGGATTTTAGGGTTGACGACCCACAAAACTGGTCCGTGCTTTGGTATGGCAGACTGCTCCACAAACTGCTCTCTTGCTACAGGTTACTCAACTGGAGTTCAGGCTGTGATGGGCGGCTCATTTCAAAAGTTTTGAGACTGTACTGATTGATCTTGGCATTTTCAAGTTTGGATTTAATGTCCAGTGGCTTTTCAAAAAAGTTTACTAATGACTGTTCAGTCAGAAGTGAAGCTAAAATATGTTCAAGGGAGACAGTCCAGTCCCCTTCTGCCTCTTGAGGAAATGTCTGGGGATCTTGGGCAATTTTCCCAGGGTTGTTGTCTGCAAAAACAGAGTCCTGCTCTGGAGAAAGAGCTGAAGCCCGCAGCTCCTCTCCACATTCCTGGGAGCAGCTTCCAGAGCTGCTACTTCGCTGCCCCACTTCCCCAATCTGCAGCAGCAGAGTGGTTACTGTGGCGATGGCTTGATACAAATCATTTTCTTCTGGATCTTCATGGAACATACTATACAAAGTTTTACAGAACTGGATAAATTCTCTCTGGAATTAAAAGAAGTATATATAATAGCATAACCAGTATGGAAGTATACTGCATTTTTTTTTTTAACTTCATACTAAGTTCTTAGAGAAAACCACATAGTACTCGGAAGCAAATTATAAAAGTAATTTGCCCTTCAACTCTGAGAACATAGTACTAGCTAGTTACTCCAGGGAATGTCACCACACACTTAGAAGTGTGCAGTTTGTCAACACAGCTATTCAGAAAGGTGCACCCTAGAGCACACACACACCCTTTAACCTAGCAGATCAACTTGTAGAAATGGATCCAAAAGCTATTGAGATTTGTTTATGTTTCATCTAGAATTTACAATAGAAAAAAAGAAACAGCTTAAGTATTATGATTAAACAAAATTATGGTTTGTTCATCTGATGAAAATATAACCAGTAACTTAAAAGCTGTAAAATAAAACTGATACATGATTTTTCAAATTATATCCACACTGCTGCTCAAATGGAGAATCCGTATGTAATCTGATGAAAGACACTTTCAGTGAGGTTTATCTACATGATCACTCTAGGAACAGGGACGTGGTTGAGAAGTAATGTGGGAGAGCTGTCCCTGATTTTGAAGTATATGAAAGCAAGGTGTAAAGACAGCCTCCTTTGTTTTATAGTTAAAATTGATGTCACATATATCAGAATGTCAGTACTGGTAGCTCTGGGTGATGAGATTTGACTTTTTTTAATTGAGGTATAATTGACCAACAGCATTGAAATGTAACTATATTCAAGAGATAGAATGAAAATTTGAAAGTGAACTCCTCAACAAAGTAGAGCAACACTTTTGAAGTATTCCAGAAAGTGTGAATCCCACATATTCTGTAATCAAATAAGACCAAGAAACACCATGCTAAATTCCTCTCTTGAAGGCTCACAGTACACATCAGAACCAAAAATAAAATGCCTTAATAATAAAGGAACTCAAAGCCTACATTTCCCAAACCTTGGGAGGAATCTTTTTTCAAATAAAAACCTAACGCCATTGTGGCACTTCAGTGTATTCTAGATACTGCCCAAAAGTTTTGAAGAGCCCTATCAGTACTGTATATTATATAGCCAGTGTAATCTTTAAGAAACCAAAAAGAAAACAGTAATCCCTTCTAAGTGCCCCCTACCTCACCCCAAGTGCTGGAACTCTAGGAAACAAATCTTGGCAACCTAGGTGAATGAGCAGGATATAAAAACTTGAAAAATATGTGGCACAGCCTCCTGTTGTGAAGAGTTTAGAATATCTAGTGTATCTGGATGGATCACAATTTAAATATTTCCCTTTTAATCACAATGTTCAGCTCCTGGAAGTTACCAGATCCTTTGATTTAGCTTTGGAGATTGAGAAGCCCCAGCTTAACTCTGTACACATCATTTGGCAAAACAGTTAACTGCACAGAATAAGATCCATACCTGGCTCATTTTGGGCAGCTCTTTCTCAGTTTTATCTTTGTCTTTGGTTAAATCCTTAATCATCTGCTTTAGCTGTTTCTGATAATCAATTGCATCACCTGGAGACAGGAAATAATACATATTTGAGGCTAAAATTCAGTGAAAGCAAAAAGGAACATCTGTAGAACTGGGTGGTGGGGAGGAATTCCACCAAGCAAATTCCACACACAAACTGAAAACAGATTACCCTGGAGAGTTTGTTCTGTAACTGACCGCAAATGGAGCATGGTGGCTGGGTGCTTCTTGCTACAAGAGAATCCCTGAAACCTTAGCCAAGAGGAGTAAACATGGTGGTAGCGTCAAGGGGCAGTCACCCAGTACCCTGCAACTTGAAAGGTTTCTAGCATCTGAAAGCAGCGAGCTGTTGATTCACCAGAGGGAGGGACTAGGTTAAGTTCACTTCCAAGAGCTATGAAATCCTGCTAGAAGATAATGAAAAGAGGTACCTACCATTTGACTTGCCAAAAACCAGGGGTCTTGACGTTGACAACAGTGGATTCTTTAATGGTGACTGGCTGTCTCGATCATTTTCAGTGAGTGCTTAAAAAAAAAAAAAAAGTTGAACAAATTACTCCATCTTAACCCAAGCTGACAATTAATTTAGCTTTTTATGTAAGAAAGGACTAAAGGCTAAGCCAGCAGCCTGTGAACGGCAGAGTGCAGGGACTGTGAACCCAGGTGTACACCAAGCACTACCTGGATACAAAGAGTAAAAGAAAACATCTTACAGACCAGGTAATGCCTTTTTCCTGATTTATGTAGGCAGTGTTTTAATTAATGGATACAAATTCATAGGATGTTGCTGATACTGACCTGGAAAAATGTATGTAGTAAAATCCTTTTCTAAAACTTAAAATACATGTATGTATATACATATAAATTCTAGAAATGTATAAGTTTCTGGATTGGGGGTTATTTTCAACCTCAATGGGATTTTTTTTTCCTATGGTGAGCACATACTGCTATACTTTCTAAATTTCTAACAAAAATTGAAGAAAACTACTGAGCCCAAAGCATTTTATCATTACAAGTTTTCTTGAAGTATACAAAAATACAGTCATACCAGAACCTTTATTTTATTGCTGAAAATATAAAATGGCAGAGCCCCTTTGAAAAACAGTCTGGCAATTCGTCAAAAAGTTAAACACAGTTACCATTTGACCCAGAAAATCCACTCTTACAAAAGGAAAGGAAAACATACCCACTCAAACTTGTACACAAGCACTGTTCATGAGAGCCAAGAAGAAGTGGTAACCCAAGTGTTCAACTGATGAATGGATTAGGCCATACCCATCAAATGAACTGTCAAATTCAGTTATAAAAGGAATACGAATATGCCTAAGACATGCCACACATGGATGACCCCTGAGCATGAGGAAAGCAGCCAAACACAAAATGTACATTACATCATTCCATTTACATGAAATATCCAAAGTAGGCCATTCTATAAAGACAGAAAACAGGGCAAAATGAATGGATTGGGAGCAAAAGCCAAAGGGTATGGACCTTTATAGGGTGATGAAAATTTCTAAAATTGTGATGGCTGTGTAATTGGAGATTTTAAAAATCATTGGATTGTTTTACATACATTTGAAATGAATGTATTATGATACGTGAAGTGTATATCAAAAAGCTCTTACAAATAACAATTACAAAGGATTATGGACACAAGATCTTAAATATTTGCTAGTAAACCACTCAGAATAAATTAAAGGCAAAGGCAAAACTCAGTTGTAATCCAACAAACATCCCCAAGGTGGCACCAAAGCTTTGATAAGCTATCCTCCTTCCTACTTAGGAGATTGGTTTCCCGTGTTTAGGGGGTAGGAATTGTTTGGGGTTTTTCTGTAACTGATATTGTCATTTTTCCCACATTGTACAAAAATTCTACACAGTGGCACATGTGAGCATCCACTCATTGAATAGGAGGAAATTTATAAACCCTGGATGGTCCTTGGGGCAGTCATAATGGAACAGATTTTTTAGGTAATAGCTGCTACATGTTAAGAAAATACTGGGTCCCTATGCCTCAGAGAGATGAAATGTATACATGGGTCACTAACAAAATGCTCTAACAGAAGAACCAGTACAACCAGATGTCATGGGACCATAGAGAAGAATGGTTTATTCAAAGGAAAGGCACATGTCCAGAAAGGAGACAGGTCAAAAATCAACAGTGACAAGGAGCAAGAAAGGCCAACCAACCACACAGCAGCATACTTTCCAACTTTTTTGCAATCTGGCATGCAGAAACCACCACCCCAACTGGATACTAGAGAACAGTGAAAGAGGCTTGGAGCTCATTGAAAAAACTCATTCAGAATGTTACCAGATATTTATGGTCAGAAATATAAGATACAATGCATTAAGAGAAAGAAAATGTTATTTATAGGCAACCTTTTAATGTACTTTTCGACCTCTCTAAATGAGGTATCTGAACTTTCATAAATGTAACTTTTTACATTCTGATGGATGTATAATTTGTAATTCGACTATAAATGAATTAAGAGATATTTCTATTAAGTTTTCATTGTGTCTCACTTTGAGTACTGCACAAGTTAACATCTCTTGAAGGACTTATATTTGCTATCTCAAACTTGCTTTAATGTGGTATCACTTCATCGCTTCAATAAATGCCACCAACAGGAAAGTCTCTTCTCTATTCAAGGGCTTTGATGAGTTGGTGTGCATAGGTTTCATTCTCTATCATCACCACCACCACTGCTATCTTTGTCACTCTCTAAATGGGATTCTCGTGGAGGGGAAAAGCCAGTTCTGGGTCTTATCTCTGGTAGAAGAGTATACACACTGCTTTCAACACAATTTGGCCTTCAGATGCAGATGAGACACTACAGTCATCAAAATAATACCATTCATTCTATTTTTTCTTGTAAAAGCAGAATAGTGCCTTCCTACCCTTCCACAGTGGTTGAAACCAATCAAATTACAGTATTTAGGTTAATAGGAATTCAATATATCCAAATTTTTGGTAGGAAAACCAACTAAAAGTATCCAACTTGAGTCTCTGATATCTACTCTAAGAAAATCACTTGAGATGTAACAAGTACTGGATGTGGGGATCAAATCCATTTTCCTGGTGGCTTCTTAGCAATTTGGGTAATACCAGGGATCTTCAACACTCAGCTCTTCTAAAATGTTCAGTGCAATATTACAATTTCACAGAAGTCTTTGAGAGGTGTGTAGTATTCTACACTTCTCATATTTTTCAAAATCCTCTTTTGCATCTTCAACTGCAATCTGAAGAACAGATCTGTCTAGCTTAAGTTGTCCATCACCGAAGTGAATGTGCCTGGTAGAATTTCTGATGTAGCTGATATCAGCACTTTCTAAGTGTTAAACTAGAATGTAATCTTATCATTTTCATGTGTCCTGTGAAAAGCTGACCTTTGTAAGCTTCCTTGGCATGTCATCCATTATCAGAATCATTATCTCCTCCAACTGACTTTCCATTCTCTGAGAGAAGTACTTGATCTTGGCTAGATTCATCATATTCATCATTTGGTTCATTTGTTCCCAGTGCACTTGGTGAACCTTATTCATGTATGCCATTTGAACCATTTCCATTAATAAATCTGGTCCTTAAAGCAACGTAGGCATCCTTTAGTTTCTTGGATTCTAGTAGATATTTTGACATGTTGGCACATTCTCAAAAGCAGGAGATGATAGAGTGTATCTTCAGTATTGTTTCTTAGTATAATCATAAGAAACAGCTAACCAAAAAGTGAAGAACCAATATTGTGAGTATAACCTGAGTGCCACACAGTGGTCATCACATGTTGAGTATCTTTATTCCTCTTGGTGGTTTTTTTTTTTTTTTTTTTTTTTATTCCTCTTGGTGTTAATTTCAAACACATAACATCCCATTTCATAATACTGATAAGGTTTTCATCCAGGGTGACTATTCTGTGAAATCTATGCTTGCATAAAACCATTCCTGTCATCTGATCTGCCAGTACTCTTGACAAAGGAGACAATGTCATGCAAATATTCTTGTGTATTTCCAATTGGACTGCATAAGTTTAGAAAATGGACCCGTTCTAAGTAAACAAATTTCAAAAGTACATTCTTTTATCATAAGTGATGAAATATTTTGTCAAGTAACAAAACGGATCAAATGATACCGAAATCTTAGAATACTCAGGACTTAAACTAGTTTTCATACTATTATTTATATTGAAATGTCTCTATGTAATTCCTGATTAGGACTTTTAAATAACGACCTCTTCAAAACAAACAAGCTGTCACTATTAGTGAGAACTGTTTGGACAAAAGGTTGAAGCAAGTGTCATTACCAAGAATTTGAATGGCTCAAATTTTTTTTAAATTTTACTTAAAGCATGCATAATCAAACAGCTTCTCCCTTACTGACAAATGTAATGTTGAATTTTTTTGGCTACATTGATTGGACTTTTTTTTCTTTTTCTTTTTTTTTTTTTTTAGATTTTATTTATTCATGAGAGACACAGGCACAGAGAGAGAGGCAGAGACACGGGCAGAGAACAGGCTCCATGCAGGGAGCCCAATGTGTGACTCGATCCCAGGTCTCCAGGATCATGCCCTGGGCTGAAGGCAGGCACCAAACCGTGAGCCACCCAGGCATCCTGGATTTTTAATCTAATTAATTTTTTTTACATCAAGTATTTCAAAATAACAAAGCTTTTCCTCTTTTGTACACAGATACTGCTATATTTGTCCATAGTTACACTTCAGGATTCAAATTCTAATACTGGCTAAATATCACTGATAATGTATTTATAACCTCATTCTTGGTTGAATTTTCTGTTTGAATCCATACTTTGTTAGCACATGTTTATGTATTTTCATGTGTCCTTTCAATTTTCAGTTAAGTCCATTCAGGTTTTCAACATGAAATCCTTTTTAAAATAACTATTTTTAACCAAATGGCAAACTGGAATTATCTGTAAGATTTTTCCTTTTAATTCCACTTCTTGACAAAACTCCAACTTTAAACAGCAATGCACTTTGGTGTATATAAGGCTTCAAAAAGAAACCTATTTCTTCACATAAAGAACAGAAGACTGGAATAGCTCAAATTTTCTGAGATTCAACACTTTAAGATCATTCATTGTGGATCCAGACCAGCAGGACCCCCTGTGGAGAGCTGCTCTGAGTATTCCTACATCTGAGCATTTCTGGGAGGAGCTGGTGACATAAAGCTTGTCTAGGTATGCTCTTTTACAGAAAGCCTCCAGTGCCCAATCTGTGCTCATTTACCATTTCTAATACAGAGCTCTCGGTAGCTTGCTCTGGTGCTTCTTTCTAATGAATCTAATGTTCTTCCAGGAAATTGTCTTCTGGGAGTCCAATTAATATAATTAACTGAGCAAAATGGCCAATATCTGTAGATGTATCCATCTGCAGTGAAAACTCCTGATTTAATAATCTTCTGGAATACTATTCATCCCTACGTCACCTGATATGGCATCAAATCATCTGGACTATTTTTCTATTTCCTGTGCTAAACAAACACTCTTGCAATCACTATGGAGCCAATAGAGAGAGCTCTTTTGGAACTGTGAGGCCCTGGGCTTAGCAGTTCCTTGCTTCCTGAGCTGCATCAGATACCTTTGTAAGCAAGCTACAAAAGTCCTTTGCCTCCCATAATACCCTTGCAGAGTTCCAAGCGCTCTGCACAAGGTGGGTGTTTGAGGTCAGGTGCTGTTGTGCTTTGTTTGGTACTGTGTCTCCCTCATCTGGCAAATGAGACATTACTCTTTGCACATACAGATCCAAACTTGTAATCTTCAGTATACTTCCTAATTAGCCAGTTTGATTTTTTTCCCCTCACTAGTGTGTTTGACCCACCTTTGCTCAAAAAGTTATTATGATGAGCAGTAAATACTTATTAGAGAGCTATAGGTATTGTGAGTCTTCATGACCTTAGCAAACTAATGTCTAAATTAATGTCTAATGCAGGTTTCACATCTGCATTAAGACTTTTTTTCCTTTAACTGCATCAGAAATTCATATGTTAAATATAGGTAAGCAAAATGATAGATCAAATCTTAATTTCCACTTAACTTAAAATTTTAAATTTGGAGCCATAAAACAGAAGTATCATAATTCCATAAGTTCAAACAAGTTTTCTTTTTTAAAGATTTTATTGATTTATTTATGAGAGACACAGGGAACCAGAGACATAGGCAGAGGGAGAAGCAGGCTGCTTGCGGGGAGCCCAATGCGGGTCTTGATCCCAGGACCCCCAGATCAGGACCTGAGCCAAAAGCAGATGCTCAACCACTAAGCCACCCAGGCACCCTCAAAAAGTTTTTTAAAAATTAATTTTCTGGGGGCTCCCTGGGTGGCTCAGCAGTTCAGCACCTGCCATTGACCCAGGGCAGGATCCTGGAGTCCCAGGATCGAGTCCGGCGTCAGGCTCCTGGCATGGAACCTGCTTCTCCCTCTGCCTGTGTCTCTGCCTCTCTCTCTCTCTCTCTCTCTCTCTCTACCATGAATAAATAAATAAAATCTTTTAAAAAAATTAAAAATTAATTTTCTGAAGCAATGAAGGTCTACAGATGTCTTTTAATGAACTAGTTAAAACATCTTTTAGAAATAAACTTGTAATTTAGAAACAATTCAATATTAAGTTAGATCAAGAATCAAATATCAATCTCAAGTGGTAATATCAAAAGCCAGTAAGTTTCAAGAAATATTACACTACAATCAAGTGGGATTTATTCCCAGGATTCAAGGCTGGTTTAATATTCCCAAATCTATTGATATGTCACATCAGTAAGGATAAAAACCACATGATCATTTCAACAGATGGAGAGAAGGCATTTGACAAAGTACAACATCCATTCACATTATAAACTCCCAACAAAGTAGGTCTAGAGGGAACATACTTCAACACAATAAAAGCCTTATATGAAAACCCATAGCTAACATCATACCCAATAGGGAAAAACAGAGCTTTTCCCCTAAGATGAGGAACAAGACAAGGATGACTACTCACCGCTTTTATTCAACATACTACTGATTGCTTCACAGCAATTAGAAAACAAAAAGAAATAAAAGGCATCCATATCAATAAAGAAGAACCGAAACTTTCATTATTTGCAGGTGACATCCTACTATATAGACACCAAAGACTACTAGAACTGATAAATGAATTCTGCAAAGCTGTAAAACACAAAATCAGTGCACAAAAATCTTTAGCATCCCTATACACTAATGATGAAGCAGCAGAGAGTGAAATTAAGAAAACAGTCTCATTTACAATTGCACCAAAAATAAGATACCTAGGAAGAAATTTAACCAAGGAGGCAGAAGGCCTCTATTCTGATAACTATAAAACATTGAAATTCAAGACGACACAAAGAGAAATGGAAAAACACTTCATGCTCATTGGTTAGAAGAATAAGTATTGTTAAAATGCCCAGACATCCACAGATTTAATGCAATCCCTATCAAAATACCAACATTTTTCACAGAACTGGAACAAACAATCCTAAAATTTATATGAAACTACAAAAGACCCTGAATAGCCAAAGGAGTCTTGAAAAAGAAAAAACTGGAGGTATCACAATTCTAGATTTCAAGTTATACTACAAAGCTGTAGTAATCAAAATATGGTACTAGCACAAAAGTAGACACATAGATCAGTGGAATAAAATAGAAAACCCAGAAATAAACCCAGAATTATATGGTCAGTTAATCTTCAACAAGAGAGAAAAGGATATCCAACAGGAAAAAGACCTTCTCTTCAATAAATTGTGTTCGGAAAACTGGACCACTTTCTTTCACCATACGCCCACAAAAAAACTCAAAAATGGATTAATGACCTAAATGTGAGGCCTAAAGCCACAAAAATCATTGAAAGGAGAACAGGCAATAATTTCTCTGAGGTCAATCATAGCAACATTTTTCTAGATATGTCTCCTCAGACAAGGGAAACAAAAGCAGAAACAAACAATTGGGACTACATCAAAATAAAAAACTTCTATATAGAGAAGAAATAATCAGCAAAACTAAAAAGCAGTCTATGAAATGGGAGAAGATAATTGCAAATGACATCTGATAAAGGGTTAGAATCCAAAATATATAAAGAACTTAAACTCAACATCCAAAAAAATAATAATAATCCAATTAAAAATGGGCAGAAGACATGAATAGACATTTCTCCAAAGATTTCCAGATGGCCCACAGATATATCAAAAGATGCTCAACATCCCTCATCATCAGGGAAATGTGTATCATCAACACCAGAGTGAGTTATCACCTCAAACCTGTCAGAATAGCTAAAATCAACAACACAAGAAACAACAAATGTTCACAAGGATATGCAGAAAAAGGAAACCTGGTACACTGTTGGTGGTAATGCAAACTGATGCAGCCACTGTACAAAACAGTATGGAGGTTCCTCAAAAAATTAAAAATATAACTACCCTATGATCCAGTAATCGCACTGCTGGGTATTTACCCCCAAAATACAAAAACACTAATTCAAGAGGATACGTGCACCCTATGTTTACTGCAACATTATTTATAATGGCCAAACTATAGAAGCAGCCCAAGTGTGCATCAACTAATGAATGGATAAAGAAGATGCAGTATACACACACATACAATGGGATATTAGTCATAAGAATGAGAGCTTGCCATTAGTAACATGGATGGAGCTAGAGGGTATAATGCTGAGCGGAGTTAAGTCAGAGAAAGAAAAATACCATATGCTTTCACTCATATGTGAAATTTAAGAAACAAAACAAATGAGCAAAGGAAAAAAAGAAACCAAGAAACAGACTCTCAACTATAGAGAACAAACTGGTGGTTACCAGAGGGAAGGGAGGATGAGTGAAATAGGTGATGGGGATTAAGAGTACACTTAGGAGAAACACTGAGTAATGTATGGAATTGTTGAATCACTGTTGCACACGTGAAACTAGTGTAACACTGTATGAAAATATATAAAAAATAAGAACTCCATCTTTACCATCTTTGCAATTTTTCTATAAATCTAAAATTAACCCAAAATCAAATGTTCATTTAAAAATCAAGAGGAGAGGGTGCCTGGGTGGTTCAGTTGGTTAAGCATCTGCTTTCAGCTCAGGTCATGATCTTAGGGTCCTGGGATACAGCTCCATGTCTGGCTCCCTGCTCAGTGGGGAGTCTGCTTCTCCGTCTCCCTCTGCCCTTTCCCACTGCTCATGTGCTCGCTCTCTCTCAATAAATCTCTCAAATAATAAAATCGATATGAAATAATTGAATGAAATAAAATCAATCATGTTCCGTTCAGTAATACTAGATATAGATGATAATTGTGAAGAGTGACGACAATGACAGCAAAGGAATAATTATGCATATCTTCTGTTAGTAGGAAAACATTTGTGAAAAATAAAGGCAAACTAAAGACTAAAACTCACTAATTTAAATTGGCACAAAAGGCAAAGAACTTCACTGATGCTAAGTCATTTGCAGGAAAGTAATAATGAGCCTGTGGGAAGGTGGGGCAAGGTGGCTGCTACAGAATGCTCCCTGGGGACACTGCAGAATAAATGCCAGCTCAATTCAGAAGGTGTACCCAGAAAGCCACAAATGATGTCCAACTTTTTTAAAGATTTTATTTGTTTATTCATCAGAGACAGAGAGAGAAAGAGAGGCAGAGACACAGACAGAGGGAGAAGCAGGCTCCATTCAGGGAGCCCAATGTGGGACTCGATCCCGGGACTCCAGGATCATGCCCTGGGTGTGAAAGCAGACACTCAACCGCTGAGCCACCCGGGTGTCCCAATGTCCAACTTTTATAGAGGTGTTGGTTATAACAACCACCAGGATCTCAGGGCCCTAAAAACTTCTTTCCAGGGCACCTGGGTGGCTCAGTGGTTGAGCATCTGCCTCAGGCTCAGGTTGTGATCCCAGGGTCCTGGGATCAAGTCCTGCATCAGCCTCCCCACGGGGAGCCTGCTTCTCCCTCTGCCCATGTCTCTGCCTCTCTCTGTGCATCTTTCATGAATAAATAAATAAAATCTAAACAAGAAAAAATTCAAAAACCACTTCCTTCCTAGTCTCCCTCATTGGGAAGTTTTGTCAGCAGTTCCATCCAACACTGGCACTGGGGATCAGAGACCATTTTGGATTACTAACCCACCTTTATGACTTTCAAAGATCCAAGGACTACCTTAAGATTAATGCCAAGTATAACCTCCTAGGTTTCAAAATAGATTTCTTCGTTCCTGGGTACCACTGCTTAAACTTCAGGGAAGCATCGTCTTACATGCTGGATAAATGAAATGGCCCTTCAAAAGAGTAGGTTTAAATAACCATCTATTAAGGCAACCAGAGTCTGCTTCCCCACACATCCCACAGGCCGGTGGTTCTCAAACTGTGGTCCTTAGAACCAGTGATCCAGAAACTCTGGAACGGCACACCCAGGAGCCTGGTTTTAACAAGCCTTCCAGACAATTCTGATGCATGCTCAAGTTTGGCAATCACTGCCACAGGCCATACGGTACAGTACTGAAAATTTGTTACCAGCAACCCCAAACTAGAAACATCCGTTGACGTAAGTCTAAATGAAATTTAAAAACAGAAGAACTTCAGAGTAGTGCACAAGGCTTACTGGGTCAAAGCAGAACAGAATTGCCATTTTCTTCATAGATTTTCTTACCTGGAGGGATATGAAGTCTGTATAACAGTTTGATTTTCTCATTCATTTCTCCATTATACATCACATCTACAAAAATAAAAAGAAATAAAAAAATATAAAATAAATATATATATGTGTAAATAAATTAAAAAAATAAAAAAATATACCAAATGGTCAAAGTATATTTGCAGTGACACAAACTCACTGTGGGGAGAGAAGTTAGTGCAGGCAATACTTTCACCCAGTACTTTCCCTGCCCCTACCCCCAGACACATTGTGTTTGAAATGAAAATGTAAAGGGTCACTCTTGAGCTGCAAGATAACCTCGTGAATCATTACTAGCCTCGTGCCTTCTGAAAGACTTTAATTGCACGTGCAAGAGTTAGGAACACGTCTCCTGACAGGCCACAGCATACCCTGAGCGCCCGAGAACCAGAGCGACAACCCTGTGTAGGCTGAGAGCTTGGGCCCGTCTCACCCTCCTTCAAAAGGCATAATAAAAGTAGTCCTGAGAGGAGCCCGCAGAGGGGTTTTTAAAATCTCAAAATTGGGGCAGCCCTGGTGGTGCAGCAGTTTAGTGCCGCCTGCAGCCTGAGGTGCGATCCTGGAGACCCGGGATCGAGTCCCACATCAGGCTTCCTGTATGGAGCCTGCTTCTCTCTCTGCCTGTGTTTCTGCCTCCCTCTCTCTCTCTGTGTGTGTCTCTATGAATAAATAAACAAAATCTTAAAAAAAAATAAAATCTCAAAATTGGGTCAGGCCAGTCCCAAATATGTTTCCATTGTGTGGCTCTGCCTTCCACCGCCCACCTGTCTCATGTTCACAGACTCCCCGTCCCAAATAAAGTCACTGCAGAGGAGACCCACAGAGTCATACCGAGACAGCTCACAAATGATTTGAATTCAATCAGGTGGTCCATGTTGTCATCCAGGAGCCTGAAAGTCCTTTCAGCCAGGATCTCTGTGTGGGCCCCACATGTCCACGGTGAGACAAGCTGAAATAAGTGTGCAAACTGCCGGGCGTCTATGCGGTACTGCTCCGCGTAGGGCCTGCTGGGGTCATGGCGTGGGGCCATGGGCCTGGGCTGCTCCCAGTAACAGCTCATCATGTGTTCTCTCTTAAAAGGAGAGGGAGGGAGGGGGAGGGATCTGTGAAAGATGCTGGCACCTGTGGGGGGCTGCACGCTTACAAGCAAGGTTATGTTGGCCTCCTTTTAGGACTCACTTGACCTCGTACAATATGTATTTGAATAAGCAATATTATATAACATGAACAAATGAAAAAAATTAAAGTACTTACAATCTCATTACTCTAACCAGACACGTAAAAGACCTCCCATGTTATCTTGTGCTTCTTGCCCAATACATACTTTTGACCTCTTTTTCTACAGCTTTTTATTGTAGCAAACTGTACCTAACCAAACCTACCATTTTAAGCATTTTTCAATGTGCAGTTCAGCAATCATAGTTTTAATTCTAGGAGACTTAACTTTTATTCTATTTTCTCATCAAATCCCATCTGAAAATGGGAAAGTGCTAGACATATCTACAGAATACAGGAGAAACCAGTAGCACCGGTTGCCTGTGGGGAGGGAAAGTAGAGGTGGGAACTCACAGTTAGGACCAAGTCTTTTTACTGCAATACTTTCTTAGAGGTTTTGAATTCTGAACCACATGAATATATTAACAATTAAAAAAAAACTGGAAGTAAAAAAAGAGAAAGAGAGGCAGAGATTTCCAAGTCTCGTGAATACCCTGACAACTTGAGCAATCAAAACAAAACTGGCCCTTCACTAAGCTTCGCCTCTATAGGACACATCTTACACATGCCCTAAATCATCTCTTGGGACATCTCAACTCACTGAAATAGTTTCCCAATGACTGCAGGCTTCTGCACAATTCCAGTGTCCTCCACTCATATGGGTGGCACGGAAACAAGTCCGGATGCTGAAATATGTAAGCACAGATCCTTGGAGGAAAACCAAAATGCCATTTATAATTTTACTGTCCTATTTGTTGGCAGGCAGGTTCTTCAAGGAGCCTTCGCAGAATTGTGAAAAATAGCACAAGAACTTTTCAGTGTGAAATAAAGGTCTAATGAATTTCCATTTCTAAAAAGCCAAGATGCACTATGAAATTCCATTGTATCTTTGCACATCCTGTGATGCTAAAGACACACAGAATCCGAAGAAAACTTATAATAAATAAGCCAGAGACTGATACAACCAGTTTACACAAAATTCTATGGAAAAACAAACCAAAAAAAAAAAAAAAAAAAAAAAAGACCATGGATATAAGCAAGTGATACAAAGAAGAACACAATTAGCTGTACAGTCTTCCACCCTAATGGATAAACAAATTTGGATTAAAATAAAATGCACATTTCTACAAGACTAGCAAAATTGTAAAAGATGCATAAGTACTGGGTGGGTGTGGAGTGTAGGAAATGAGCACTCTTAGACTCATCAGTGGAACTGAAATTTGAAAACTCAAACACACTTTAGCAATATAGGCTACAGTGTAGTCTGTGCATCCCTAAGGAACCCATACTACAGAAACTGCAGCACGGGTGTCCAGGTAAAGGTACCTCGGCACAGCACAGTTTATAAAGCAGCAGCAAACTGGAAACACAAATCTGTCTCAATAGGTAAATGGTTAAGTAAATTACAGTTCAGCCCTACAATGAAACTGTACGGCTGTTTTGTTTTTTTTTTAAGATGGATGTATTTATTTATTTATTCATTCATTCATTCATTCATTCATTCATGATAGACAGAGAGAGAGAGGCAGAGACACAGGCAGAGGGAGAAGCAGGCTCCACGCCAGGAGCCCAACGTGGGACTTGATCCCGGGACTCTAGGACCGCACCCTGGGCCAAAGGCAGGCGCTAAACTGCTAAGCCACACAGGGATCCCCTGTACGGCTGTTTTTTCCTCTGTTATGGGAGGGGGAGTGGCACCTGTGGGGGGCTGCACGCTTACAAGCAAGGTTATGTTGGCCTCCTTTTAGGACTCACTTGACCTCGTACAATATGTATTGGAATAAGCAATATTATATAAAATATTGGGACTTGATCCCGGGACTCTAGGACCGCACCCTGGGCCAAAGGCAGGCGCTAAACTGCTAAGCCACACAGGGATCCCCTGTACGGCTGTTTTTTCCTCTGTTATGGGAGGGGGAGTGTGTGTCTGAGAGAGACAGTATAAAAGGAAAAAATCAGGAAAGATAGTCACCAATTTGTTAATACAAATTACCAGTACAAGGGTAAGACTGTGGGTGCAGAGAGGATGAGAGCCTTTCATTGTTTGCTTAAGTTTCTTCTTTTGGGGCACCCAGGTGGCCCAGTGGATGAGTGTCTGCCTTTGGCTCAGGTCCTGGGACTGAGTCCTGCATCGGGCTCCCTGCAGGGAGCCTGCTTCTCCCTCTGCCTATGTCTCTGCCTCTCTCTGTGTCTCTCATGAATAAATGAAATCTTAAAAAGTTTTTTTTTTAAATGGTAAGAATAGGTATATTTTGTGATTCTTAATTAAAATTTGAAAATAAAAGCCTTAATGAGAACATAGAAGCAAGTAAAATATCATTAAAGAGACTAAATGCTCTCTAGGGCCTGATAATTTGCCAAAAGTGAATGAATTTAACTGATCATTAAAAATAGCACGTTTATGGAAGACATAAGTAACTTGTAGGTCTTCAGCATTTTCAGAAGTATTCTATGATGCCGAGTATGTATTATTACTGTTCACACCTTACTAAGATGAATGATGCTATTTTCTATTTGAGAGAACAGGAGACAGACGTCACAAATCCAAGTTTATGTAATTTGAAAGATTGCTTGACAACACGGATGGACCAGGAGGGCACTATTGCTCCATGAAAAGTCACACAAGAAAAAAGACAAATGCTGGGGCACCTGGGTGGCTCAGTCAACTAAGCGTCTGCCTTTGGCTCAGGTCATGATCCGAAGGTCCTGGGATCAAGTCCTGTATCAGGCTCCCCGCTCTCTGGGGAGTCCCTTCTCCCTCTGCCCCTCCTCCTGCTTGTACTCTCTCTGTGTCTCTCTCTCCCCCTCTCAGATAAATAAATCTTAAAAAAAAAAAAAAAGGACAAAAACTATATGATCTCATTTATATGTGGAATCTAAAAACAAAACAAAACCCCCAAAGAGATCAGCCTTGTGGCTCCCAAAGGCTGGGACAAGGACGGGGAAACTGGATGAGGTCGCCAGAAGGTACAAACTTCCAGTTATAATCAGCCCTGGGGCAGCAACGTACAACATGACGAGTATAGTTAGTTAACCATTATGTGATATATATATTTTTTTTAAGATTTTATATATTTACTGATGAGAGACACACAGAGAGAGAGGCAGAGACACAGGCAGAGGGAGAAGCAGGCTTCATGCAGGGAGCCCAATGTGGGACTCGATCCGGGACTCCAGGATCATGCCCTGGGCCGAAGGTCGATGCTCAACCACTGAGCCACCCCAGCATCCCCGCTATGTGATGTATTTGAGAGCTTCTAAGAGAATGGATCCTGAAGTTCTCATCACGAGGAAAAAAAAATTTTTCTTTGTAGCTATAGGAGATGGATGCTAATTAAACTTACTGTACCAGTCATGACAATAAATATAAGTCATATTGTAGGCTTTAAACCTTCACAGTGCTGTACGTCAGTTATATCAGAAAAGCCGAAAGGAAAAAATTGCATTCAAGCATTAAAAAGATTCTATAAATTACCAAAAAAAATAGATTTTATTAAAGACCAACCACATTGTTCATCCTGAATAGGAAAGACTATGTAACGAAGACAGAGCTAGTTCTTGTTAACACAGAGTGATCGTACCTGTTCATTCCAGGCATAGGGAAGGATGCAGTTAAGTTAAGGAACAGAATCCTTACTAATATTTATAAAACAATGGCAGGGTATCTCTTTCCCTGGAAAAAAAAAGGGGGGGGGGGCAGCCCAGGTGGTTCAACGGTTTAGCGCCGCCTTCAGCCCAGGGTGTGATCCTGGAGTCCCGGGATCAAGTCCCACATCAGGCTCCCTGCATGGAGCCTGCTTCTCCTTCTGCCTGCGTCTCTGCCTCTCTCTCTCTCTGCCTCTCTCTCTCTCTCATGAATAAATAAATAAAATCTTAAAAAAAAATGAAATCCTGATTGAAAAAAGCAGAAGTGAGGGTGTGTAGGTGGTTCAGTGGTTCAAACATCCAACTCTTGGTTTTGGCTCAGGTCATGATCTCAGGGTCGTGAGATCAAGTCCCACACTCAGCATGGAACCTGCTTGAGATGCTTTCCCTCTCCCTCTCCCGTTCTGTTCTGTTCCTCCCCCCTACTCACACTTGTTCCATCTCTCTCAAATAAATAAAATATAAAAAAAAAAAGACGAGGAGTGTGTGTAAACCCAACTAGAGAGCATTCATTATACCCCACAATCCTGAGGCAAGTATTACAATGCATGGAGTCAGACTGTGAAAGCAAAGGAAATTCAGAGCAGACCAAGAGGATGGAGAGAAGGGAGAGTCTGGCAGGCCTCTCACATGGGGCAGGTGTGGACTCTGGGCCTGGAAGGAAAGTACCAGAGTGAGTACATACAGCGGGCTCTTCGGGTTGTATAATGGAATCAGATACCATGATTGTGATGCTGTTTTACTGGAATTTCCTTTGGAAGTGTATCTTTAAAATGATAATTGTATTTATAGTTTTTAAGCTTCTATTTATAGTTAGTCCTACATAAATAAGAGAGTTGTAAAGCTAACTACAAATAAAATTTTATTAAGTATGATGATACTATTCCTAGGAACCATATCATTCCTAGGAACCATATCATTCCTAGGAAAGACGGAAATAGGAAAATAGTTAGCTCTATCTTCCTTAAATACTCTTTGTATTAAAGATGAACATGGTTAGTACTTAATGAATTTTATTTTTATTAGTTTAAAGCAATCTTTTAAATTCTATAAATTCAGATTTGTGACTTATTCTCTCAAACTGAGAACAGTAAGCCCTAAATAAATGAAATACTTTTCATGCTGAACACATCTGTCTACCTGTCTTTGTGTTTGTAATACTCCCCATTTTTCCTCCTTGAAAATCAAAGAGAGGTGGGGGTTTCTGACACCAGTAACCTTTGACTTCTTATTTTCTCTTCGTGCAACAGAGGAAACTACCAAAGCCAAGAGGTGTTTACAGAAGACACAGGACTAAGCAGTCCTCAACATACATCCTGCTTATTGAGCACGAGGGGTGCCAGGACTCTACTAAAGCCAATGGCCATTTCAGTGACTTCAGGGGGAAATGTGCCACAACAGATGCGCGCCAGGGTCAGACAACCTCTGGTGCTCTGCTTAGAAGTCCTGGAAGTGCTGCTTATTACTAGTTCCCAGAGTTTGGCAGTCTGAGTTCAGAAGGGACAGCGGCTCAGAGTCCTCACCAGGAAGAGCTCTAGAAGCCAGACTCTGGACTTGGTTTCTGCAACTGTTCCTTCCCCTCTTCACTGCCAGGGTATCAGGAGTGGGCCAGTGTGCCTGCTTCCCTTCCCCATTTTCATGTTTCAAGCAAGGATAGTCCTAGCAGAGCATTTGAGAATTTTCTTTGCTGGGTATTGTAAGTAGCAAGACCTGGGAATCCACCTAAATATCCAAATATGAGAAATATGGGTTAGTATATTTAGTATTACCAATATGATAGCTTATAAGGTTATTTTAAAATGAGTCAGACCACGTGGCAGCATGGAAAAGTGTTGATAAGAACGTTGAGGGAAAACAAGTTAAAATAGCACATGTACCAGCCAAATATAAAAACACGTCTACATGTATTATGAGTGGGATGACGAGTCATCCATCACCAAGTAGAGGAGGTGGGAACATCGGTAATGGTTGGTGTTGCACCTGCGAGGGCCTGGGAGCTCTGTGCAGAGCCCTGAAGATCTGGTTGGCAGCACCGAGGGCCCTCAGCAGAGCACAGCTCTGGTGTGTGAGCTCCCACCCAACAGGTGCGAGGCTGACCCATCCAGCCTTCTCCCGCCCCGGCAGGCTGACCACACGGGCTCAGGCCTGTCACTCCCTCCTCTTCCCAGAGTTTCCTACCTTGAACAGGTCATAGAGTTCCTCCATGTCTTCAGGAAGGATGGAGACTTCCGGAATAACAACGCGGAGCTTGAGGAAAAAACGAACAGCAGTGGAGTGAATTCTCCGCCTGCACCAGGGAGGATCAGAGGGCACGGGGGAGCTGTTCCTGCTCATCAGGGACACCAAGCGTGGAGTCCTGTCTACCAGAGCAGTCTGTTCCTTTCTGACGCCACCACCCATTAGGGATACTTTCTCAAGACCCTCAGCCATTCCAAACCACAGATCAGCACCTCAGGACAGACGTGTAAGCCCTGATGGAAGTCAAACTCTAGCCAAGGCGCAGCTTGGCAGGAAGTTCCTCCTGAACAACCACTATTACTGCAGGCCTTCTGTGCTATGCATTTTCTGTATCATACCTCACGTAATCCCACATGCTGGGTATTAGCATCCTCATTTTACAACTGGGGAAACTGAGGCTCACAGTGGCTACATTGTTCACAATCTGTCTGACTCTAAAACCCCTGTTTCTACACCAGGTCTCCATGCAGGACAGGAGTAGGCATTCTTTATTTTTTAAAAAATTTATTTATTTTTAGTAATCTTTATACCCAATTTGGGGCTCAAACTTAGGACCCGAAGGATCAGGAGTCACATGCTCTTCTCACGGAACTAACCAGACACCCTAAAAGCTGACATTCTTATAAGACCAACAGGAACAGAGCCCAGGTTAGTACCGGACTGCCATTCTGACAAGCCATGACTCACCACGTTCTGCTTTGTGGTGTCTTCGTGGCCCTGGAGAACCCTGATCCTGTGCTTACAGCGCAGGTGCTCAATCTGTTCCACAGACTGGTCTCCAAACTTCTGCAGAGAAACAAGGACTCACTCGGGCACAGAATCCCTTTTTGCATACAGAGGAAAGTAGCAGCAGGAGGGAACCTCCCTCAAAATCCATCTGTGAACAAGTTTCCAAGAGGTTGAGGGGGGGGAATGGGGCCGGGCCCAGTTACCTCATAGGAGTCCCGGATCAGGTCGGCAATGTCAGTCACAGGGTAGGGCTCCTGGTCATCAGAGAAGAAGGCATGATGGCTGCTGACTGGGGGTCCGGGGCTGTCTTCATTCTTAATGTGATCTAGAAACCTGAGCACACAACCCACCACTGAAGTACTGGTTTCCCCTCACCTGAGCACCCACCACACCCACTACCTTCACAGGGGCCATGGGACACATCAGAGCACTTTCAGACACAGCTCATTTGTCTCCAAACACTAGGAGGAAGTCAAGACGGCAACCACTGTGGTCCTTTAGAGAAAAGGAGACATCCCTAAAGCCAGACTTGTTGATCTGGGGTCCATGGGTAGCTCTGCAGGGATCTGGGTCTCTCTGCTGAAGTAAATACAAAGTTCTGTGCATATGTGCCATGGTAAGCTTCCACCATATTCCAGAAGGGAAACTTCCATCTGTCTTTCAACTTGCCCTCAACTCCAAGAGCTGAGGCCTCGTGGGGCTTTTCTGTGATGGCAACACACCAGTCCCTACACAGTAAGTATCTGAAACCTCCAGCTGGCCACCTGAGACCACCATTTCCCAGTGCCTGCCCGCCCCACTCAAGGCCACCATGAGTGTGTATCTCCTCACAGAAAAGCACGGACAAACTGCTCTCCCCTGTATCCTCTCTCACTTGCTGGGGAGGAGCCAGGAACACGGCACTCTTCACCACACACGCAGGCAACACCGCCACCTGCCTGGCTGGCTCTGGGGGGACCATGACATGACAAGTGGCCCAGTGAAAGGGAAAACTGCACAGTGACAGGCCTGCTGGGCACCTCCTGCTGCGTCTACCTGTTGTCTATTTTGCAAAGCCCACGATGGCCCTCCTCACCTCCCCCTTTCATGAGCCCACCTGCTGAGGACCATGAGGGCCTGGCCATCGTCCTTGCTGCTGCAAAGGCCCTGGGCGTTGGCTTCCAGCACGGCCAGCCCTAGCTGGAAAATGGCTTTGATTCCATCGTAGAAGAAGCAATCCACAACG
This sequence comes from Vulpes vulpes, assembly GCF_048418805.1. Classification (NCBI taxonomy): domain Eukaryota; kingdom Metazoa; phylum Chordata; class Mammalia; order Carnivora; family Canidae; genus Vulpes; species Vulpes vulpes. Next base: position 70,285,817 of record NC_132795.1, on the reverse strand, counting down.
CTCACCGCGCTCTCCAGAGGCATAATGCTGAGGAACAGAGTCAGGAACCAGGAGAGAGAGATGGACGCAAGGGCTGAGAGGTCGTTCATGTGCTCCGCCAGCTCGGGGAGGTGCTCCTTGATGAGCTCCTCAAAGACCGACTGGTCCACCTGGGCCCCTGGAAAATACAGGCCACAGAGACTTGGTTGGGGAGGGATTCAAGCTTTCTAAAGTTAGCCTGAAACTGAAACTGAGGTGAATAGAACAATGAACAAGGAGTTCAGAAGAGGACTCGCACTAAACTGATGTTTGACACTGCCTAGAGTGTCAAATTCAGGGGGGAAAGGATACTATTTTCAAAAATTAATTCTTAGTCGGGGCACCTGGGTAGTTCGGTGGTTGAACATCTGCCTTCAGCTTGGGGCGTGCGGGATGGAGTTCCACATCCGGCTCCCCACAGCTTCTCCCTCCGCCTATGTCTCTGCCTCTCTCTGTGTCTCTCTCATGAATAAATAAATAAAATCTTAAAAAAAAATAATGCTCAAATGAACACCTGAGTGGGGGCAGGGGAAACCTCAAGTCCTACTTCACATCATATAAGGAAATGCATTTGAAGTGTGTCATAGGCCTAAATATAAAAGCTAATACTACAAAGCTTCTACAGAAAAATACAGAAGACAAAATTTCTTAGGACACAAAAAGCACTAGCCACAGCAAAAATTATAAATTGGACTTCATGAAAATCAAAGACTGGTATTCACCAAAGAACATTAATAAAATAATAATGCAAACTTCACACTCAGAAAATACAAAGGTCTTGTATTCAAAATAACAGCCCACGCAACTTAGTGGTCAGTAACCAATTTTTTCTTCAAATAGGCAAAAGATGTGAACAGCCACATCAAAAGAGACAATAAACAAAGGGGCCAAGAAGCACAGAAACATATAATCAATATCACTAATCAAATAAATGCCAGTTAAAACCACCATGATAGATCCCTCCCTACCCACCAGAATGGCAAAAATTAAAAAGACCATTCTGAAGGCAAACAGAGACGTGCAGCATCTAGATCTCCTACATTGCTGGCATGAGATCCGTGCCTGCACTATGCCTGCTTTGAAAAACTGATAGTTTCTTATAAAGTCAAATCCATCTCTCCTATGACCTAGTGATTCTACTCCTGGGTACTCAAGAAAACAGATAATCTTTATTCAGAGAGACTTACACAGGAATGTGTTCTGCAACTTCACTTATAATAAGACACTGGCAACAACGCAACCTCTACCAACAATAGGTGGTCGGATAAACACATCGTGGTATGAGGGTTCGGTGAAGTGCTGCTCGGCGAGAAGGAGCCAAGAACTGACACACCAGCAACCTCATGTGGGGCGTGGGAAGCCAGACACAAGAGTATGATCTCAATGATTACACGGATACCAAGCTCAAGAACAGGCCACGCTACCCTGTGCTGATAGAAATCAGTACAGGGGGTTGCCTGTTGCAGGGAAAGGGGCAGAAGGGATCTCTGGGGGTCATGGCAGTGCTCCACCCCGTGTTGGGGTGGTGGTCACACAGGTGGACATGGTACCATGGACATTCTGCCGGTCACAAGGGACCGTGAGGTGTCCCAATTGATGGTGGACTTGGCAACTTGCATCATGAGCCTGAGGCTCCGATGATTCCGTGCTACTACGGTGGGCAAGGTTAAACTGCCTCCCACAGCATAAAGCTGAAAGGGAAGCAGGCTCATTACTCAGGCACATGGAGGGAACCAGGGAAGACAGTCTCAAGCATACCAAAAGGCCACCGAAAGGCCACCAAAGGCACCAAGTGACCGCATCCTTCCCAGCCACCCCCCCCCTTATTCCCAGTGGTCATCACACTCCCTCAGCTCTTTGGACCCCAGTCTTCAGAAGGGTGTTCCTCCTACCTTGCCCTACCTCCAGTCCTTTGTCAAATTCCGTCTCAAATTGGTTCTTTTGTTTCTGTTCCCACTGCTAATTTTAGGCCATCTCCAGGAAGGAGTCTTTCTGTCTTCCTGGAAGGAGTCTTTCTGCCAAGCAATCTTTTCTGTCATTTTGTCCACTAGGAGGTGCTCAGCCCCAGGGATAAGGGAAATTCAAATCAGCCACAAACAGAACAGGGCACCAGGTGGTACCTGAGTGCTGTGGGGTCACAGGTACGCCCAGAGCCCGACAGCCACACATGTGCCTTCTCACTTATCAATATGTGCAAGGGGAAGTGGGGGTTCCCAGGTCTGCCCTTCAGGTCCAGCCTTAAGGGCACTGCTCTTGAGGGAAAGGGGACATCTGTCTGCATGAGCCCCTTGGGTACTGAGGGCAAGACCATCCTCCCTTTCTAGGCCACAGTATCAGTGAAAGACTGCTCTGTTTTTCACCATCCAACCTGTTTCCTGAAACTAAAATTTTTCTTTTCAGGTGACCTTGCTCCACCATTTTGGCAGAACAGTGCAGAGAGAATCATACTAGTTAGTTTTGCAAATTCAAGAGCCACACAGGGTTTATACAGAGACCAGCAGAGTGCACGGGGGTTGATTTCTTAACAAGGACTAATGACAAAGGTCTTTGCCCAGGCTCTGTTCCTGTTCCCCAAGCACAGAAGCAGGAGAAGAGGAGGAAGAAGACAGTTTACCAATGACTCGGTGGTTGAAATAGTCTGGGAGCATCCTCTCACACACAGCGACGAGCAACCAGAAGGCCTCCTCCTCCTTGGCATACAGCAGCAAAACAGACGTCAGGATGTTCATGGACTGCACAGGGATCACAGAGGAGGGGCTGGTTAGTGATCAGACCACGTAGACCACACAGACGTTAAAAATCACACGAGCCAAGTGGTCCACAAAGTCAAGACTGTAGATGAGAGACCCAGTCGAGCCCAGCCACACATGTTTATCAACATGGTCCCCACGAGACACCCAGGCTGAGTGACCAGCCACCGTTCCGTCACTGTCCCCATCTAGTAATGCTGGGCTTAGCTGTGGTGCACGTCTCAGGCTCGGGCAAATCCAACTACTCTGTGTGAATGTTCATACACACACACACACACACACAAAACATTCACACATTGATTTTGCTTATTCACAGGAAAACAAAGTTCAAGATCTTCTATTTTCGAGCAGCAGAAACTTCTCTACCCCAGTCTTGTGCTGGGGTGGGGGCAGGAGTGTTTAGTTTACCGGGTTTTATTTTGCGTGTGTTTATCACATCCCTGAGTAAACTTCCCGAGTAAACTCAACAACTGCTCAGACAACGTCTTCCCTCCACTAGTGCTTCCTGAAAGAAAGGGATCGGCCCCAAACATCTTTTTTCCTCCCCAAATAGCACTGATATTTTTTTTTCTTTAGCACTGATATTTTTTAAATAATCCCTGTAACATCTGTAGAGATCTAGAAAGATAAAGCTCCACAGAAGCATTACCAGTGCTGTCATACAGTGGAGGCGTGGTGGGACGGTGAAGACAATCCATCCTGCCGTGGACAGCGACTCATCACGTGCACTGCTCTTTTTGGGCACTGAGCAAAGTTTCTAATCTCAAGTAATCGGCCTGTTTGACTACAGGAAGAGGACTCCTTTGGCCTTATTCAATACATTCTTTAAGGGAAGAGACAAAGCACAGAGCCTTCACACAACAGTCCTCGGTACCAGACGGCCAAGCACAACAGAACCCGAAGCCTGCGTGATCGACACGACACATGGACTCAAAGATTTCTGCTCCTCACTGCAAGCCTCACCTGGCAGTACCCAATCTTGGGGTTCCGGTGGGCATAGGCCGTCAGGACTCTCCTCAAAGCAGCAATTCCTGTTTCATTTTGGAAAGCGGGGTGCTCCGGTAAGGAACGGTGCAGATCCCGTTCTATCTCCTCGGTCACCAGGCAACATTTTCCCATGGACTCCTCCACCAGATTACCATAGTAACCGGGATGCGAGGCGAGATCGGTGACGGCATCTAAGACGATATAAAAGTAATTTTTTAAGGGGGCAGATCAGCAGGAGAGAGTCAACATGGGAAAGGCACTTATCCTGCCGGAAGCCCTCAATGGCGTCTTGTTACTTGAGGGACATATAACATTTTGGGACCACACACAACCAAAAGGACTTCATTTCCACCAAAAAAAAAAAGAAAAAAGAAAAAAGAAAAAACATGGCTTTTCTAAGAATAACCTTATAGAGTAAGAGAGAGAGAGAAACCGCTCATACCACAAATAGTTGTATTAATATGCTTTCAGTAAGCTGCATTCACTAGTAACAGCAAGAGTGGCTATATGTGTATACATGTACACATAATTTTCATATATCACTTCAACAGGAAATTAATGAACGTATATATGCAAAACACAGCAGAAGGTACACCTATGTATAGTAATTAAATAAGTATCGAGAAGCCAACAAGCACCAAGAAGCCAACAAGCTGCCAACAAGAAACTCTGAGGCCGGATCCGGATATGCAGGTGGACCAAGCACAGCCTACCCAGGCCCCTGACAGGCAGGGGACATCAGGAGTGGGGTGTCAATAGCACGAGAGGATCCCCTTCCCTCATCAGCCAGCACCAGGGCCCCTGTGGTTCTAGCAGGTGTCCCTGTGGGGGCGTGGGGGCGGGCGGGGCTCCAGGATTGAGGCCAGCCACACGCAGGGATATCCCAGGCAAACAGGGCAAGCAGAAAGGGCCAGCTCTGCCTATAATCGCTAGTGAAAACTTTTAAATTGCAGATTGGGTTTAGTGTACTGCCCTCAACTCAACCATCAGCCGCTGTGACTCCCTGTCATGTCCCATCAACAATCACCCTGGCATCCCCCCGCTCCATATGCACCGCTTAATAGTAACAGCTGTCACTCATCACGCGCCAACCTAAACCCCACAGCAATCTTTTCTGTCAACACTATCACTTGAAAGATAGCCCTTTATGAACTACCTTTTTTTTTCTTAATACAGTGTGTGTGTGTGTGTGTGTGTGTGTCTGTGTGTGTTCATTAGAGAGGCTGACTACAAACCAGTGTCATTACCAAGTGTCACTTGTTAGGTGTGTAAGGCAGGTCATGTTACTTTCTTCTCTTGTTCCTATTTTCAATTGTGAGAAGAAATTGTTCTCATTAAAAACAAAAAATCCAGAAAACGTTTTAATTTTAAAAAGGCCCATCTTGCTGAAGAAACAAGCCAAGAGGCAGGGGGACACAGCATACGAAACAGATGAGCGGTGGTACGCCCACCAGTTAATCCCAACCAAGTACATGCCAGCAAGGAGGTGGGAAAGCAGGAAACATTTATCTGGGCTCCCTGGGCCAGGGAGGAGCTGGGCTGGCTGTTTGGGGGCGACTGGAAGAGGAAAGAGATGACTGGGGTGAAGTTCCAGCATAAGCAGACGTGAAGGAGGAACATAAGAAGTGTGCAGGGAGAAGACAGGCACCCAGGCTAGGCCTCCAGGGCAATCGTGTTGACCTGAGCAAAGCAGGGCCACCAGGGGAAAGCAGACCTCCCTGCCATGCCTCAAGCGGCACCCTGACGGGAGCAGCAAAGTCACACCACTGGACGACAGGGCCCTTCCCCTCCTGCCCTCGAGGCTCCACCTCTTCAACTGAGCCAGATGAAACGTCCACTCGCTGTGGAGCCGTTGCTCGGCACGGCTCTAGAGATGTCGGTCCCTGTCTCTGCCCACCCTCCAGTGCCCTGATGAGGGACTCCCAGACATCACCAAAGAGCAGCAGCACAGCAGAGGGACAGTCCCGGGGCCCGAGGCCAGACAAAGTCATCACTGACAGGATCAGGTGGCAGAGGAGGAGAAAGGACAGAAATCTCTGCAATTGTGCCTCCTGGGACACTGAGCATCTTCCAGAGAGGAGTGATGGATAGAAAGTATACTGAGGGATTTATTTCAACGCCACTGTGAGTGAACAACATGCAGAGGTGTTTGTTTAGTCTAGTTCAGAGTGTATATCCTAGGAAGACACTTCACTCCTAGGAGGTTCTTTACAGGGTTCTCAAGACTATGTACAGACTCCAAGTGGTTTCTAAAGGAGAGGTGATCACATTGGCCAGGGCACGCTGACTGAGGACACCGCAGCCCAGGGGCCTCAGGCACCCGGACCCTGGTCCCCTGGCTAACATGGTGAGGGTTCAGCTCAAGTTCTCGGCTGGGAACATTGCAAGAAGAACCCAAAGACAGAGGACTTGTCTGCACATACACGTTGTTCGGATCTGGGCCCCTGTTCCTGTGTCTGCTCCAGAAATGACATGTGGCCTAAAACTACCAGAAATGCTTACCTGAGAAAAGCAGCCAGAGTTTGCCACGTAAAGATTCAGGAATGCCCATTGCTACAAGCTTCCGGATCTTCTCTGTGCGGAACATACACACAGTCCTGCCATATTCCACAAAGTGGTCGTTCCACAGGCTTATTTTTATCTGTTCCCTGGACTGGAAATGGAAATCTCATTAATGTACTGGCGCCTCCACTCTAGCCCGTCCACAATCCACAGCAGAGGGATGCTGCCTCTGCGGGCAGAGGAACCAACAGTGACAGGCACCCGGTTCAGCAAATATTTTGAAAATACTTCCAGGCACAGAGGATGTAAAGATGAATAACAGAGCGCCAGCCCTTCTGGAGTTCAGAGCCCAGCAGGAGCGTCTACACAAATATAAAGCCATTTCCTTGGTAGGGTGATAGTAAGAGTGTATTTGTCCGAATACTCAAGCCCAGAGCAGAGAGGAGGATGGGGTGGGAGTGGGGGAGGTTAGGAAAAGCTCCTCAGGATGTGGACGCCAAGCCACCTGTTGCAACACAGGTGAGCTCAGAGGGCAAACAAGGGCAAGGGCAAGGGTGGGGGGATCATGATTTGCCCTGAGCTCCGGGATAGCCAGAGGGAAAACTGAAACCTGGGGAAAAAAAATCGCACAGTTCTTGTTATCAGAAATGACAGATACCATTTCTCTAGGTAATTAAAAATCCTTTAAAAGTATCCCTAGATGATAGGTGTTCATAGTACCTTTTGAGCAAGATGTTTAATACACTTTTCATTATCTGCATTCTCCAGTAATGCGAGAAGCTTACACATATATTCATATTCTCACAGGTTTAGTCAAGAGTTCATTGAGCTTCTCTGTGTAAATCATATCAGAAGGTTCTGTCTTGAATGAATAAAGCTAACAATCAATTAATTATACAGCAGCCATTAGGCCACAAGACACAGCTTGGGATAGTTATGCCCAAGGACACCCCTGGCACGCATGACCCCAATTCAGCCTCCCTCCAGCCTGTCTTTTCAGAGTACGATTTCTAGCCTACTATACATGACCGTTCCCTCAGAGTCTCCCTACAAAGAGGACGAGGGTAAGCAGATGTAACAGAAATATCTTTAGTCCAGTAAAACTACAGCACAGGAGACCTTTTGTTCCAGGAGAGAAACAGGCAATACTGTAAAAGGAGCCTCTACAGACACCCCTGGGTAAGAAGAGAAACACCACAAGAACCCACAAAGGACAGCACTGATGGCTCTCCAGGTCACATGGCCAAGAGCTGTGTCACAGAGCCACTTGGGGCAGGTAGGGAAAGCCATGTCCTTGGTCATACAACCACATCTTCCACTATGTGCCCAGACCATTGGCATCAGCTGATTCCTTCCACTGCTGCCAATGAGGAGGGAGGGGGCACCAGGCACTGGGGCTGCCTGGCATCCGGCACCACACCTGCTCTTCCGAGGTCTGCCGGGTTGGCACTAGCCAGTATGCAGCCCGCAGCAGGTTGCACACCTGGGAACCTCCACCTGGGCTAGCCCTGCCAGGGGGCCCATGAAAACAGAGCCATGCCACCTACCATTCTCGAGTCAGGACTCTGGCTGCCCGACTGCTGGAGGACAGGTATCAGGGCCTCCGGGTGGAGCTGCGGGCTCTTCTCTTTTTCACTTTCCTCACTATTTTGAGAGGACACCATTTCGAGATCCCCAAACTTGTGGTCACTGCACAGGCTTGTTGAATGAAACACAGGTGAAGTCTGCAGAAGGATTAGAAGAAAAAAAGGGAGGGAGCTAGAAGAAAGTCATTACTTGTGGAAGAGTCTTTGTTTTGCCTTTGGAGGCATGAAGATAACATACTTCCCCTTCTGACATGGAGCTCGACAAGGGGCTCAATCCCAGAACCCTGAAATCATGACCTAAGCTGAAATCAAGAGTCCAGCATCTAACTGACTGAGCCACCCAGGCGCCCCTCAGGTCACATACTTAAACATGCCTATCTATGACTCAAGGGAAACAGACTAACATTAGCCCCAACAGATATGATCCTCAGCAAAGACTATGACCCACACTGCTTTCACAGCACACAGAGCATGAGTCTAAGAGGGGGCCAGGCAAGCACCGTTTCTTGTATGCTTCCAGAACTAGGGATAACCATTCAGAAAACAGCTCTCAGGTACTGAGAGGTACTAGTCTTATCCCCTTTCCTCTCTGTCACTGCATGGGTAAAAAGAGGTGAAGAGAGAGAGTGATGGGTGTGAGACAGCAGGAGAGGAGGCGCCAGCAGATCCAGGTCTGTTTTCCAGCTGTCCAACCTTAAGGACAATGTAACTTCTCTTTTAACAAGTTCCATCTGCCCCCAAATAACACCCCCTCCAACATCAGGGGGGAGGGGCAGTGACCCCGGCAGATCGATACCCCCATCAAACCCTCTAGCCTGGGAGGGGTGCCCTGTCAATCCTTCTGACATGTGTGTGTACCCCACCAACCTCTCTAACATATAGAGGGGTGCTCTAACCATCAGTTCCCCTAACCTCTGGTAAGGGGTGCCCCATGAACCCCTCTAACCTGTGAACAGGATGCCCTGTTAGCACCTCCAACTGCTCTTCTGCTTGGGACACCCTCTAACCTGTGTAGCACCCACCCAATCCCCTCTACCATACTTTTCTCCTACCCAAGTGTATCATGGTCATGTGCACTCCCTTTAGAGACCACTGCCCCGGAGGAAGAGAAAAAAGAGATCTTCAATTTACAGGATCCAGCTGTTTCTAAGGACCGTACCATGTCTTCATCTTGTGAGGTGTCATAATGCACGGGGTGGTTGGCATGCACCTGCTTCAGCCTCATGAGCAGGCTCTCCACCAAGTTATCTCTGTCCTTCAGCTCGATGAACTGGAAAGCCATCTTGCTCCTGATGCTGACAATGATGGGGTTAGGGAGCAGGCTTGTGTCCTCCATCTTCTCAATGCTCACTACCTGTTGCACAAAGTTATACACAAGAGGTCCAGCCAGAGAAAAAGCGCAGCCATTTCAATTACATATTTAGAAAATATCACCAGATAGAAGGCAAAACCAAACAACTGCACTAAAAATGCAAATACAGAGCTTAAAAATGTTCAAGGCAGGGGCGCCTGGGTGGCTCAGTGGTTGAGCATCTGCCTTCGGCTCAGGTCATGACCCCAGGGTCCTGGGATTGAGTCTCGAATCAGGCTCCCTGCTCAGCGGAGAGTCTCTTCTCCCTCTGCCTAGGTCTCTGCCTCTCTCTCTCTCTGTGTCTCATGAATAAACAAATAAAACTTTAAAGCAAACAAACAAACAAAAAATGGCCAAGGCAGTGTATTCACAGTCGTTGAAAGGTAAAAGCAACTCAAGTATCCATCAACAGGTGAACGGAGAAACGAAATGCGATCTATCCACATAACTGAATATTATCCCACCTTAAAAAGGAGAGAAATTTTGACACATGATACAACACAGATTAACCTGGAGGACACATGCTAATAAGTTAAATAAGCCAGTAACAAATGGGAAATATTATATGATTCCATTTTTACGAGGGACCTCAAGTTGTCCAATTCAGAGAGAGGAGGTAGAGTGGTGGTTGCCTGAGGCTGGAAGAGGAAGGATGGGGAACTAGTGCTTAATGGGAACAGTTTCAGTTTGGGAAGATGAGGAAGTTCTGGTGATGCTGGCACAATACCGTGAATGTATTTAATGCCACTGAACAGTAGCACTCAAAAATGGGGAAAGTGGTAAATGTCATATAAAGGTTACAACAATAAGACAACTCTTGGATTTCTTGCTCCGTGCCTAAGTAAGAATATTTGTAAAATGAAAACATCTAGGAAATGACATGGAGGGAGAGCACGTAAATGAAAGATGTTGAGTTTTCCCAAAGAACAGTGCTCAGAATTTGGAGGTCCTGACGGGAAACAGAGCTTAGTGTATGGTCACAACAGACATGCCCTGAAACCAAAGGACTGAGCTCGTCAGATCTGGAAGCAGCCTCCGGTTGCCCTGCATGTCTAGGAACAGACTGCAGAACTGTACAGTAGGTACAGATCTGATCCATAGTAAAGGAAACATTTTTTTTTTTAATGTTTAACTCAAGTCCCAGGAGAGTAGAAAAGCCAAGCAATCTGACATTTTCAAAAGGTGATGCTTTTTTGTCAGCTGCCTTTTTTCTTTCCCCTTTTTTGTGAGTTGCAAGGGGTAGAATCACTCCTAAGAGCTGCTGGAAAAAGCTTTAATAGCCGGGCATGGACTTTCCTTAACAGCTTTATCAATAATGAGGGGACGAGAGTGCTTTATTCTCACCAATCACTTCTAGGCAAATTTCAGGTCATTGTAGCAACGACAGAAAAAGCAACAACCAAATGGGTACTGGCCAATTTGAGGCCGTGCTTCCCTCCAGAGCCCATCCTGAGCCAGCAAAACCCTGCTGGGTGAGCAGCCCTGCCTGGACCGGTCTCATGGTGACCGATGACCATGGGCTCAAGGACAAAAGGCGAGCTCAGGAAGCTCTCGCCGGGGCTGTGGCTACCTCTCTGAGTGGGAGGATGACATTACAGCAGCCATCCTCCTTGCTGGCAAAGCAGATGTAACGGTCAGAAGTGAACATCCGCCCCACGGTGTGACAGCGACTGAATGGCGTCCAGAGCGAGCAGTCCAGCACGGCGTGCAGCTTCTCTCGCCTCGGCAGCCTGAAGAACGCCCGGAAGAACTCATTCTGTGCTCTGGCTTCCAGGTCCCTGGCAAAGGAGGCAGGGAGAGAAGAAAAAGAGGCAGAACTTGAACAAACACACCAGTTTACAAAGAAAAATCTTGTGAAACCAGCTGGAACAACCAGGTATCCAAGAGCATGAGCCCCTCCAGGTCCTGCGTGGGGCATCAGCACACACCCCACTTCACAGCTGACCTTGGGGACGTGTACTCAAAGCAGAAAGGGTTGCCTCTGTGCAAGAGTAAGATGCCAAACTCGCAGACCAAAATAGATGCTCCTTCCTGGTTTGAGTAACATTGTGAATTACCATCAAACAAGTAAGTGATGAATCACTGAGCTTTACCTCGAAACTACTAATACACTATATGTGAATTAACTGAATTGAAATTAAAAAAAAATTTTTTAATTGTCTAAGAGCCAGTATTAAAAAGGCATATAACAACAAGTGTTAGCAAGGATGTGGAGAAACTGCAATCTTCATGCACTGCTGGTGGGAATGTAAAATGGGGCAGCCAGGTTGGAAAACAGTCTGGCTGTTTCTTGAAAGGTTCAACATGGAGTTACCACACGACCCTGCAATTCCCCTCCTCGGTATAGACCCCAGAGAAGTAAAAACGCACGTCTGCTCGAAAACTTGTACCTGCATGCTCATAGCAGCGTTATTCACCATAGCCAAGAACTGGCAACGAATGACTCAAATGTCCATCAACTGCTAAATGGATAAACAAAATGTGACAGAGCCACACAATGGAATATTACTCAGTCATACAAAGCAACAGAATACTGACACAAGCTGCCACATGGATGGACCTTGGACACAGGACGAATACAAAAGACTGCATACCGCCTGATTCCATTTATATGGAATTTACAGAATTGGCAAAACTCATAAAGACAGAAAAATGGATTCATGATTACACAGAGCAGGAGATAAGGGGAGAAGTGGGGAGTGACTGCTCATGAGTATGGGGTTTCTTCTTGGAGTAAAGGAAATGTTCAAAACCGATGGTGGTGAGGGTTTGCACCATCTCTGTGACTAAATGAAAAAAAAAACCCACTGATTGAGACACTTGAACAGGGTGAACTGCAAGGTATATGAATTACAACTCAAAACAGCAGTTTAAAAATTGAGATCTGTGCTGGGCATATAGTAAGTGCTAAATAAACATTAGCAATTATTACCTTTAAAAAACAAATCCAAGTGGCACCTGCGTAGCTTAGTCGGTTAAGCATCGATTCTTGATTTTAGCTCAGGTCATGATCTCAGGGCCGTGGGATGGAGCCTCATGTTGGGCTCCGCACTGGGCATGGAGCCTGCTTAAGATTCTCTCTCCCTCTCCCTCTCCCCCAGCTCTCTCATAAATAAATACATACATACATACATACAAGCAAATCTAAGTAATGTATCACTGGAGAGAAGCCCATCAATGTCACATCAGGATGGACAGTGGAGAATGGAGGAGAAATCCTACCCCAGGGAACCCCCTCCCCCCATATCCTGAGTTTTGGCTCTAACAACTCGTAAAGCATGAAGGCAGCCAAATCATGTTCGCAGATACTGATGAATTTATGTCATACCCCAAAATTCTGGTAGAAAAGAAATTCTACTGTATGGAGATAAAAATTTTTCTTTGCCACATTATATAAAGAGTTCTTTAAATTTGTCTGATAGAATTAGCATTCTGCTCAAAGTAAAGAATATGAACTCTTGGCTTTCTTATTAGCTGTGTGACCTTAGATAACACTTCACCATATCGCATCTTGACACCTGTAAAATGGAAATAACATGTAACCTTTCCGCTTCAAAAGGTGAACAAAAAATGAGGTCCACAATATTGAAAAAGCAGATTAGAAATTGCATCTACATTATGATCCCACTTATATAAATTCTATAAAATCTGCAGAAAGTGATATGTAAAAAAGACCTTGTATAAAATGTTAATAGTAGCTGACTCTATGTAGTAGGATTTCCATTTTTCATTTTTATTCTGTTTAAATTTTCTACCTGACCACGTATTGTTAGCTTTTTAAAAAAAATAAGGTAGTTTCTTTTAGGAACACAGTAACTCTTAAAATGTTGTATTTATATGCAAGGTATTAAACGCTGCAACCTGAGTGATCTTGCAGACGCGTTCCTTGCCCCCCCTCCATCACCAGGGACAGGCTCACACTGATGCCCCTTCTGCCCCAGTCCATGTTCCCAACCTGGTCCTCATTTTCACACCATCACACAGTCATCTTCCCAGAACACCCCACACAGGGATGAGGGAGTACTTGGAATTTATTAGCAAACCCTCACAAAGATATATGCATGTCCAGAAAGTCCTCTGGGCACAGAGAGAAATTAAACAAATTCTACGGATCAAGATGGGTCCAGTATTGCAGGCCAAAGCTACACTTCCTTACCCTGCAGTACTTGATATTTCACAGATGGCTGTTTCCAAAGGAGCCTGCATGTCCTCCACAGAGGAGCTGGGAAAACACAGGAAAGTACTGTGAATGCTCTCAAAATTCACGTACTACGGGATGGAAGGCAAGGCCCTTCAAGATCACCCCAGTTCCCCAAAAGCGGCCCTATATGCTGTGCATTTACACTGGAAGACATGCTTGTCCTCAAAGTATGCTGGCCGTGCTGGCTTTGGTGAAAGTACAGCCAATGCAGCCTACCTGCACGTATCTCACAGATGTGGGGTCCAGCCACCACTGAATTCACCTGTTGTCTATTTTTTTTTTTAAAGATTCCACTTATTTATTCATGAGACACACACAGAGAGGCAGAGACATAGGCAGAGAGAAGCAGGCTCCACACAGGGAGCCTGAGGTGGGACTCGATCCTCGCGCTCCGGGATCATGCCCTGGGCTGAAGGCAGACGCTTAACAGCTGAGCCACCCAGGTGTCCCAACTTTTTGTGTTTACTTTGCAGCCAGCTCTTCAATTTAAGAATAAGGCACTCAGTTATCTGATTTTTCTATTCTGTGCACCTGCTGCGCCAGCCAAGCGCTCAGTTCAACCACCTTCTCCATGGCTTCTGAGCAGCCTGGGTATAGTATACACCATCTCCATTCTCCTTTCTGGGCTGTTCTCTGTCACTGTAGGGGTCTGTCTCTCACACATTCAGCAGCCAAAGACCAGTGACCTCAAGTTATAAAGAGGGGGGCACCTGGCTGCTTCAGCTGGTTAGGCTGCCAACTCTTGATTTCAGCTCAGTCATGATTTCAGGATCCTGTGATGGAGCCCATATTGGGGTCCACACTCAGTGGGGAGTCTGCCTCAGGATTCTCTCTCTCCCTCTGCCCCTCCCTCCACTGGCTTGCATGTGCTCTCTCCCTAATTTAAATAAATAAATCCTTAAAAAAGAAAGCCAGCAGGAAGGACTTTCCTAAATCATCTTCCTTCCTTAAAAAGTCCTCTTCCAAAAAAAAAAAAAAAAAAAAGTCCTCTTCCAGTTCCACCTCTAAACATGCATTATACATATAGATGTGGTATTTACCTTTCTAACATAACTGAGATGAAGATCCAGTAACTTGAGACAGGAGTAGTACAAGATCTGTTTCAAAGCAGGTGGTAGTTTTGATGCTAAAAATATCAGCTCCTAGCTTTGCGCAGTGGAAAAAAAAAATACCAGCTCCTCTTTCAGAAGAACACCATAAACAAAGCCCACTAGTCATATTTTGCCTTTCGGACCTTTCAATACTTACTAAATGCTTCCACTTTTGCTCCATAGAGATGCCCAACAGACATGAGTCATAATCGACCATTCAGAAAGCAGGCCTGGAAGCCACAGCAGAAGCACCCCTATACAGCCCCAACATTTACCAACCACTGTTCACCTTGCTGGTATGCACAGGCCAAAGCAATTGCTCCAAGAGAAAGCTACAGCTGAGAACAAAAGGGGACGGTGCCACAAATCCTGCTGTCTTAACACATGCCATCATGTGAACCTGTCGCCGTAGGAAATAAACGTGGGTTCACCAGAATATGGAGCAGTCATACCAAGTTTGTTGGTAAAGCTGCAATTAACATGTGCAATCCTGTGTGACAACCATGTGGAAAATTCTGAACTACATGCACACATTTAAAAATTCACACTTAAGGGGCACCTAGGTTGAGTGCTCAGGTCAGGATTTCAGGATCCTGGGATCGAGCCCCGTATTGGGCTCTCTGCTCCGTAGGGAGTCTGCTTCTCCTTCTCCCCGTCCCTTGTATTCTCTCATGCTGTGAGATAAATAAAATCTTAAAAAAAAAAAATCCACACTTAATTCCTTAGACCCAAGAAATGAAGGGATGGGGTAGTTCTTCTGTTTCTCTGTGAACCTAGAATTAAGATTTTCCCCTCCTAGTTTAGGTACAGATGTATCAAAAACAGGTTTCCCTCTCTTTTCCCCTACAACCTTTAAAACACTTTTGGGAAGACCCATGTCAGGCCTTACATGCCACGGTAACCCTCCCTCCCTCATGTGATGCATCCCACACACACAAATCTACTGTGTGTCAGCAGCTCAAAACTGCTCAAGGCCAAATGCTGCCCCAAATTCAGACTATGTGGCAGACTGGGGCAGGTGGGCTCCCCCATTAGCTCCGGGGGTGAAGATGTCCCCCTGTGCCCTAGACAGGAGGCCTCAAGCACCATTCCTGCCCTTCTGGAATAACTCAGTCCCTCTTCAGGCAGTATGCCCCCTAAAGACACATACAAAGATTCCCAGGCATTCTTAGTTATATGCCCACAGACCCACCCCCAACTCAAGTGAAACTGTGAGAAATACCAAGAGCCACCAATGTAGAAACAAGGCAGAAAGATCAGATAAGCATACTTTTCTTCACACTGCAATCCTTCAAATGTGTGTGTGCTCGAAACTCCTATCTTCTGCCTTCCCCCAAGAGCACTAAGGAGACAGAAAGACAACCTGGCCATGAAGAATCCTACATAGAGTGAACACCTGGGTCCCCTGGGTGCCACAGGGGCACGAGGGAAACCCAGCCCTCAGACGACAGGCAACGGTGTGCAGGTAGACTCGGCTGGTGCCCACAGTGCCCCCGTCTCTGAAAATCCATCCACGGAGCCCCAACAGACCAAACCCTCAACAACACTGGCAGGAGAAGGCTTTCTCACTTTCTCACACTCACATCTCCTGCCTTGTCCTCTGCCCTCCATCCGCCGCCCCCTCACCCCCCGAACAACCTGGGCAAGCACAGACAGCTGGGGCGCTGCCGGGTGGGGAGAAGCAGGCCTTCCCTGGGAGGCCGGCGCTGTCCCGGGCTGCACAGGGAGCCCCCAAGAGAGGCCGACTCTGAACTAGCTCACAGGGACGGAAAGTCGAATAAACTACAGAGCTAGCCTGGGCATTCTTCGTGGGGGCACAAGAAGAGCCGGAAAGGGAGTGAATCTGGGCAGAAAAGGCTGAAGTCAGTCTCAAAAGTCAGACTGGGAAGCTAAGAATCAGCCAGGCAACAGGGGGGAGGGCTTCTTACTGAAGATACCTGTGCTCCAGGCAGCCACTGTTCATCTCTGGATCCCACAGAAAGAGCTTCTGCCATAGGAAAGAGTCTCCATTTACTGCACCGCCTGAACTAAGTTGTCCTCCAGCGCTTTTCAGCCAGTCAATACAGATTTCAGTGAAGAAATTAATTTTGATTTAGTGAGGGATGCCTGGGGGCTCAGTGGTTGAGTGTCTGCCTTCAGCCCAGGGCCTGATCCCGGGGTCCTGGGATCGAGTCCTGCATCGGGCTCCCCATATGGAGCCTGCTTCTCCCCCTGCCTGTGTCTCTCCTGAATAAATAAAATCTTTAAAAAAAAATTTTTTTTTATCTTGTGAAACCCATCACCTCTCCAATCTCCCACCCCCAAAATAGCTGGCTACGCTGTTCTCAATCCATCCCTCACAACTTCACAACTGTTATTTGTAAATTTCAGGACCAATCAATGTATGTGCTCCCCCCACCCCCCAGAAGTCCCTTCAGCAGTCTGTTTCCCTGCCCTCCTGGATTCTGTCACTGTACCCCAGAATCCCTCGTCCAGGCCTTCCTCTGCAAAGTGTGAGCTGAGCCAGAGGACTCCCCCGTCCAGCCAGCTCTACCTCATCTGACTCGGTCCTGCTGCCCAATGCACCATCCCATCCTCCTGGCTACCACTGGAGTTCCAGCCTCACTGGCTCTGTCCCTAAGTCCCATGGGAGTGAGCATAAGCAGCCATCATGACTAATCCATAATCAGATGGCTCACCATGCTAAGTGACCCCAAGAGCACCTTTCTAAAGCTGTTATCTAGGAAGGGAAGTGAAAATACATCAACAAAAGGGAGCCTGAGGAGCATTCCAGCACTTCTGATTGTACCCTTTGCATCAAGGGACTGTTTTCCTCAACTTTAAAACCTGGGCTCTCTTGGCAGGATGTCAAGTTGACTGAGTCATTACCTGTTTATGTCCACAAGCCTATGTCTCTATGACAGAAAGCTACACAGGAGACCCAGCGAGGAACTGGTAGGCAAAGACATGCCTTTCACTTTTGGAAGAAGTCACTCAAAATGCAGTGACCAGCAAAACACACCACAGATCAGAATCTTCCCATCCATCTCGAGGCCAGCCCTCAGAACCTGGGGGGCCCCCTGCAGCTCCACCGCTGGCCACTGCCAGGGCCCCATTTTATCCTTTTCTCTCTCCCTTCTCCTTCCTAACCGTCTCCAGGAGAGAAAGTGGAGGAGGGAGAGCTCTGTATAATTCATCTGAATTCTGGAACATGCATGAAGACTGCCTATACTGACGGATTTTCTTCCAAAATGAGTGATTTTACTGAAGGGTCCTAAGTGCTACAAACCTGCCACCTGCTTCTTCTTTCCTTGTTTCTACTCCAAACCACAATGCCACATCTAGATGTGGAGCCATGAAGGAGCATCAGGAAATCTGTGAGAAATTACCTCAAATCCCAATGTCCATGGAGCTGACCAGAACACACAAGGCTATCAGCCAGCCTCCTGGTCCTAAGACCCTGGCTGCAACTCACACAGGTATACATTGGTGCAAAACCCACAGAGGAGGTAAAAGCTTTGCTGGGTGATTTATAGGAGCCTGTTAACAACTCCTACAACTGAGACCCGTTTTTTCATTTTAAACCAATCTGTCAGCTGGACTAAAAGGACTCAGATACCAAAAGACTACAGAGATATCTGAAGATATATAGGAGAGCAGGGCTGCCATTGTGCTGGGTTGTCTTCTCTGGACCTAAGATAGAGCCAGAGATGGTAACGGGAAACCTGGCTCAGGCGGAACAGGGAGGACCGCAGGATAGGGAGTCAGAAGACCCAAGGGCAGCACCCCAGGGCTCCCCTTTTGTAAGGAAGGGACAAGCAGCACCACCCCCTCTCACAAAGGAACTGTCAGATTACGAGGACACAAAACCAAGTGAACTTCATTGGAGTCTCACCAAAAAGTTCATTTTTTGATTTTCACCTTACTTGTGACTCCACATGATCAATTTATAACATATGTACACAACAGAGGCTCTAAATTCTTGCTGGATACCTGCAAACTACAAACACACTGCCATTTAGAGACCACTAATTAGACACATGTTCTCCCAGATGTTAGAGAAAACAGCAAACGTGTGTAAGGAATGACAGGAATGTTACAGTAGATTAAAAGAATTTTTTTAATGACGAGACACAGAATGACATGGAACTACTACATAATGTTGCAATTCTACTCCGAGGTGTATGTCCAAAAGATGTCAAAGTAGGGACTCGAAAAGATATTTGCACATATACATTCATAGCAGCATCATATACAAGAGCCACGAGGTGGAAACAACTTTGCATCCATTGATGCACAAATGGACACACAAAATATAGTATATCCATGCAACGGAATGTTACCTAGCCTTAAGAAGGAAATTCTGGAACCTGCCACAACATGGACTAATCTTAATGACATTACACTAAGTGAAATAAGCCAGTCACAAAAAGACAAATACTGTATAAGTCCACTTACATGAGGGACCTCAAGTAGTCAAACTCAGAGACACATTATAGGGTGGCAGCTGCCAGGGGCTAGGGGAGGAGGTAATGGGAGTTATTGCTTAATGAGGAAAGAGTTTCAGTTTTGCAAGATGGAGAGTCCCAGGGCTAGATGAAGGGGACAGTTGCACAACAATGTAAATAAATGTACTTAACCTTTTATAACCGTATGGTTCAGTGGGATTAAGGTGGCAAATTTTATGTTACGGTATTTTACCACATTAAAATTTTTTTCTTAAATGTCTAGTAGTGTTCAAATAGGAGTGGTGATTCTATATTGATGTCAAACATATCTAGCCAAGACAGCACTTGATAGATGATTTTGTTTCTCAAAGGATATGTATTAATTCTGCAGTTACCTGGTCTGAACCACCAAGTCAGAAATCATAGTCAAGCTCAACTACCACCATTTAAATTTTATATAATAAAGCTGAACTTCTTTAAAGTGATTAATAATTCAAGCAACTGCCTCAGATATCCCCACGACTAGCATCAGTTTGGAGCAAACCGATAATTAAGAAAGTTAACTTACCGTATTACTAAGGCACATTTTCTTTCTTTTTTTTTTTAAAAGATTTTATTTATTTATTCATGAGAGACACAGAAAGAGAGGCAGAGACATAGGCAGAGGGAGAAGCAGGCTCCCCACAGGGAGGACTCAATCCCATGACTCCGGGATCATGACCTGAGCCAAAGGCAGACACTCAACCACTGAGCCACCCAGGTGTCCCCTGAGGCACATTTCTAATAACAAACTGGTACCAAAATAAATCTATGGTCCTAAAAACTTTTTCTACAAAGCAATTTCATATGGAAATAGAAAATGCTTTAATGTTCACTGGTAAAGCACAGTGTTGAATGGAATTATATCAGGAAGCTATCCATATTACATTTCCTAGAAGTATTATAAAAAATCAGTTTTATTATAAAAATCAGTTTCAAAATATCTGAAAGAAAAGCAGAATTGGATCCAGAAATCAAAGTCAACTGTATTAGAAAAAAAGAAAATTAACACTCATGGGAGCATGGGTGGCCCAGCTGGTTGAATGTCCAACTCTTGGTTTTGGCTCAGGTCATATAAGGATCATGGGATGGAGCTCCACACTGGGCACCTCACTCAGCACAGAGTCTGCTTGAGAACCTTTCCCTCTCTACCTCCCTCTGTCCCTCCCCCAGCTCGCTCGCTCTCACTCTGTCTAAAAGAAATGAAATCTTAAAAAAAAAAAAAAGCAAACCCTCACTATTAAAAAAATAATTAACAATTACTGCCTATTATTATGTCACAATCAAGACTAACAACCCAGGAAAATGTGCATTATGCCACAAGGGAAATTTAAATCTAGAACAACCAAGACTAAGAAAGCACATGTAAATGAAGGTGGTGGCATATGAGCCACAGTTCCGTGGGTGAGGAACAACCGGAACCGGAAACTCTTACCTCTTGGTGATCTGGCTCGGCTCCTGCAGGCCTGGGTCCAGGTCGAAGACCTCATTATCCAGCAGCCTTCGAAGCGTCACATCGGCCAACTGCTCCATGATCTTGAACACCTCATCGAGGTTCAGGAACATGGAGAAGTCACGCTCCTTATTCTGCGTGGTGATTCGGATGGTATCCGTCAGAAAGACGTTGGATGTTCTTTCTAACTTCTGGATATCAACCCAAGGGACTACGAGTTTCACTAGAAGAGGAATAAAAAAAAAAAAGGCAAATACATACATTACCCTAACATTTGAGCCAAACTTAAGTGTATCAGCAAACAAGAGTCCAAGGATTTCCTCAAGCTGAAATGCAAAACCAGAGCAGGAAAGAGGAAGCACAAAGCTCCTTGACAGCTGTATATCAGAACCCAACTCATGTTCGACAATTTTCTTAAAAGAGTTAAGTAAAATCTTTCAAGTTGCTGGCTACTGCACACAGGCAGGGGACGTCATTCTGAAATATCAGGTTAATAACATGAGAACTTCTTCAAGAGTATTTAAACTTAAATATTTGCAAAATATGCAAAAATTTCTCAATCTACATAATTTCTGGTTTCAAAAGCAGCATTCATGGTGTAAGCTATGAAAAAAGTGCAAAAGAGGATTATTCATGATCTCATTTAGAGAAACAAGCTTAACATTTAGACTGTGTCAAATGACAGTCTTAGAAGACACAGTACAATTTCTATGGAATTCTTTTTAAAGTAATACAGTACAAGCAGTACATTTTATAAACAAATGTTCTATTCTGGGAAATGTTTCCAATACAGTGGTAGCAAGACTAGCTAGCTTGCTAATGCAAATGGAGAAGAGACACTATAACAACTTGAAATGATAAATGTTATCAAATACCAGAAATTATTTCTTTTTTTTTTAAACTTAGCATCCCGACAAAATTTGGTTTAGTAACTGTGACTGATCAATGTCAGAAAATAACTCATTGTCTTTTTCAAATAAAGGAGGGGATCATTAAGTGTTTCTTTCTTTCTTTTTGTTTTTAAGATTTTATTTATTCATGAGAGACAGAGGGAGAGGCAGAGATATAGGCAGAGGGAGAAGACGGCTCCCTGCAGAGAGCTCAATGCAGGACTCGATCCCAGGACACTGGGATCATGCCAGAGTCACCCAGGCGTCCTTATTAAGTGTTTCTGCTTCTACCATTTCTCTCCATTTTTTGAAATAATGTTTTTAGTGCTTCAGTAACTTAGAAGACCACATATCTACATCAGGCTTGAGAAGAAGCTTCTTCAGCTACATTTAGTTGCTTTCACTGAAGTCTTTCATACAAACACATTTTAGAATCTGTAACATCAGCTTTCATTTCATTAAGTGTCTACTTTAGGAAAAGCCCTGCACTTAAGAAGCTCATTCAAATAGGGAAAACAGGGATCCCTGGGTGGCGCAGCGGTTTAGCGCCTGCCTTTGGCCCAGGGCGCGATCCTGGAGACCCGGGATCGAATCCCAAATCGGGCTCTCGGTGCATACAGCCTGCTTCTCCCTCTGCCTATGTCTCTGCCTCTCTCTCTCTGTGACTATCATAAATAAATAAAAAATTTTTTTAAAAGTTTAAAAAAAACAAATAGGGAAAACAGACATGTAAAATAAGCAACCACTAACTTGACAAAATCTAAAACAGAAACACAAACATGGTGCAAATTATAAGGGGACCAGGGAAAGTCCCCAGAGGTCATAAAAATGTGAACTGATTTTGAGGGGTGAACAGGAGTTTCCAAATAGACACAAGAATGGGGAAGGGAAGGAGAAACCAACATTAAATTGGAGAAGCACTGCAGAAAGTACAAGAATAAAGATGGTCAAGATTAGGTCAGAGCACAGTCCAAGGGTGGGGAAAGGCTATGTACAAACGGTGTTTATACTGGAGCATCAGAACTAAAGCTGGAAGCATGAGAAAGAGAAGTGAGGACCCTGTGCAGGAAGCTGTTTCAACACAATTTAAGAGGAGCCCCTCCCACTGGTTCAACTTGAAATAAAACTTACATGCAGGAAGAAAAAATTTATGTATACAAAGGCATACATCCACTTAGTTTATACACGCACACAGCTTCCATTCTGCATGGGTGCTTGAAACAATATCTGGTTCCAAAAGAAGATTCAGTGGGAAGGACTTTTTAAAAATTCAGCATACAATTGACATTTATGGCTTTTCTTTTTTATCTTGGAATTCCATCACCTACCACTGCGATGGGCAGCGGATAAATGTGTGAAAAGTTAATCACCGCCTAGATCTCAAGAGGACCCAGGTGAAGAATTCCCTCCCATTCCAAGGAACAACTGTATATCCTGCTCCTCTTTTGGGAACAGTCATGACCTTCAGGGTGGGAACGTTTTAAATGCCTCTCCCCATCTTAAGAAGCAACAACACATTCCACTCTTATAGAAGCCCTGGGCCATCGGTGCTGATGATGTGTTTTCAGAGCAATGCGAAGTAAAAAACCTTCAGTAGCTCTGTGAAGTGAGTGGCACAGAAATGTTGAAGGCAATAGAAAACAACAAATTCTCACAAAATCAAAGCCCCTTAGTGGTGGTAGGATAGAGAAACACAATTGTCTGCACACATCATTCGAAATTAAGTATCACTCATTATCACTCAACTACTTATTTGAAAGTCCTTTCATCTCGTCTGAGGACAGCACCGAGCATCCCAAGGGTCAGCGTCATCTGCAAGCATCAGCACGAGCCTCACTTACGTTCCTTGCCCAGGAAGAAGGAGTAGAAGCAGAGGTGGTTGATGCTGAGGTACAGCCAGCCTTGGCGGGGAACCCGGCCCTTCCAGCAGCAGCAGGAGTAATAGGTGACCAGCTTCTCCGCCTCCGGGAAGTTGAACCTGGCCTCGAATTTCACCAAAGCATCTCGGAACTTCTCGGGCTCTTCTTCCTGCTCAGCAAGCCTGCTGCTTGTCTCCTCCGCGATCAGAGCCTGGCACGCAGAAAGATTTGTAGCACCTGAGGCAGCTACACTGCCCACCAACACATCTGCTATAGCTCAGGTCATGATTTTCAGGGTCCTGGGATGGAGCCCCGTGTCAGGCTCCCTCCTGAGCAGGGTGTCTGCTTCTCCCTCTCCCTCTGCCCTTTCTCCTCTGTCCCTCCCTTGCTCACTCACTCACGCTCTCAAATAAATAAAATCTTACCAAAAACAAAAAACAAAAGACAAGGGGAGGGGCAGACAGAGACGGGAAGGGACTGCCAAGCGCAGGCACCTGAGGCAGCTACACTGCCCACCAACACACACCAGGGGTCGAAGAGGGTGGCCGTCTACCACCCAGAAGCACGGCCATGGCGGGGCGGGGGGGACAGGGGGAAAAAACATAGGATCAAATCTCTCACTTGGCCACTAACTAACCAGCCCTGAGGCTTTGGTCAAATTGCTGACCTCGAAGCCTGAGTCTTCTAACCAAGTACCTCTCCCGGCTCTCCCTACAGGGACAGGATGGTCAAACTACTGGCTCAAGCGTGAATCTGATGCACCAACCTTGAAGAACTACCCAAGTTGGAGTTACACGTTAACCTTTTTAAAAAAGCTAATGAAGGTCTTCCTCATTTGGCTCAAATCTCTTTTAAGATTTTATTTATTTATTCGTAAGAGACACAGAGAAAGAGAGAGAGGCAGAGACACAGGCAGAGGGAGAAGCAGGCTCCATGCGGGGATCCTGATGCAGGACTTGATCCCAGGACCCCGGGAACATGACCTGAGCCAAAGGCAGACACTCAACCACTGAGCCACCCAGGCGTCCCAAGGTTCAAAACTTGTAATACAAAGCCAACAGGTGCCTGACTGTGTGATATCTGACACCTTTCACTACCACTTAAACATTCTACGGTCTTCTAAGGTAGAAAAGAAGTATGTTGGTCATGGTTATAAATATATCCAAAGCACTCAGGTGCACAGGGAGGGAAGATAAAAAAGAAAGCATCTGAACATACAGCTGCATTACTAACAAAAAGTAACAGTAAGGATCCTTTCTAAATCTAGCGTAAGGCTGCAAAAGTGCCTAGAACATGAGCTTGTGGCCTGTTCCTGAGGGGTCACAACTCACTGACGAGATCAGAATTGATTCCCCACAACCCTGTATTTTACGAAAGGCTAGGTCCCTTAAGACAAAGCCACTTTGGGGGAACATGGGTGGGTGGCTTAGCCAGCTAAACATCTGCTATAGCTCAGGTCATGATTTCAGGGTCCTGGGATGGAGCCCCGTGTCAGGCTCCCTCCTGAGCAGGGTGTCTGCTTCTCCCTCTCCCTCTGCCCTTTCTCCTCTGTCCCTCCCTTGCTCACTCACTCACGCTCTCAAATAAATAAAATCTTACCAAAAACAAAAAACAAAAGACAAGCCCACTTTTTTGGGCCTCTGGCTGGCTGTCAGTAGAGAACCCTTGATCTCAGGGTTGTAGGTTCAAGCCCCATGTGGGGTGTAGAGATTACTTAAAAGTTACTTTAAAAAATAAAATCTTTCCAAAAAAAAAAAAAAAGATGAGGCCACTTTTGGGGCATAGTTACTAGTTTTATAAACTAGTTTATAAAATTACCTGGGAGTTACTATTTAAATAAGATTTATTAAACGAATCTGGTAAAATTTCAAGTGCTTTTCATTTCCTTCATTATGTTTTTCTTCTTTTCCAAATTTAACTTAACCAGACATTATGAAATAGAGTTATAAGAAAGATGAATAATTTTCAAAGCATATGTAACATACAAAGCTCTGGACCAGGAGGCGTGAAGGGGATTTTAGGAAGGCTCTACAGCAAAGAGTCGTGGAAGCAGAACACAATGCACCAGCTCCAGATGCAGTCATGACAGTGGCTGTATAGACTCCTGACTTCTGTGGATCACAGGGTCTGTTGATAAGCACAACTCCAAGGACAGAGGTTTCTTTAAAGCTTTATAGAGTGGCCAACTGCTAAGAATATGAGTAGGAAAGCCCCAATTCCAAATTCCTTTGTATCTTCCCAGAGGAAAGGGAGAACCTACACTTCATGGTGGCCCCAAAGGTATAACTGCGTCTCAGACCCCAAGAACTCCTCCAACCCTAGTCCCTGCTCCAGGCCAACAGCCTCCCTGTGACTATTCTTTGTATGTTTAAGATTTTTATTTATTGGACAGAGAAAGGGAGCACAAGCATGAGGAGCAGCAGAGGGAAAGGGAGAAGCAGACTCCCCACTGAGCAGGGAGCCCGATCCCAGGACCCCAGAATCATGACCTGAGCCAAAAGCAGACACTTAACCCATTGAGCCACCCAAGCACTCATGGTTTGTTTTTATAAAGGCATTTCAGTTCTGATGTGCAGGGATCAGAATGCACCATTCCAAACTACACTACTTTGGCATGAGGATTATTATGAGCTGTAGACAACTGAAAAACAGCAGGCATCAAAAGACTCTCCACCCTCCCCCACTACTTGCCTAAGGACATCAATACCCATTGGTGCAGGTGCCTCCCTCTCCTGTGCCAGGAAGAGGAGGGTAACTCTAGACCCTGACCAGCACGGAGAAGAATCTACACAACAAACCTCACAAAAACAGCCCTTCCTCTCTTCCTTTCATTCCCTTACATTTACCTTCCCACAGTTGGCCACCCCTGAAAGCCTCTGTCTTGTCCCCTCTCTACAAATGCATTGTTCTTTGTTGAGATGCTGTATAAGCCCCACAATCTAACCACCCCTCTGAGATACTCATCACTGAGTTTCTCCCATGTGTATGCACACTGTGCATGTTGATCAACTGTTTTTCTCATCAATTTGACTTCTGTCGGTTTTAATCTCAAGGCCATAGGAGAAGAATCTAGGAGGGTAGAGGAAAAGCTGCTTCCTCCTCTGCAGCTTTCCTAAGGCCACTACAGCAGAAATGAATTTCCTTCCTCCATATTAAAAAAGAGAAACCCTAAATCAAAGAGCCACCACAACATAGGTGAGACTAAGGAGAAGAGAGGTTAAAAGTGTGAAAAATAACTGAAATAGGCATTTCTGCAGCTAAGCCCCAATGCAATCTGACCCAGGGAACCAGGCTAGTCCATCAGACCAGGCAGAGAGGTAACCCACGGGGATGGATAAGTCCCTACCACAGTCTACGTCCACCTGCCAACCCCACAGGCCAGAGGTGATCCCAAGAGGCCATCAGCCAACACTGCTATGCTGCCTGGGCTCAGGTTGCTACTTGGTGACATAAGAGTCCTGATGCCCAAAGGAAAAGAACAGGCCTGTTTTATCCCTCTGAAACCAAGAATTCACTTTGACAGCTTTACTAAAAGCTGAAGTACTCACCGTGTTAAAAAAGGCAAACTTTTCTTTTAATTAAAAAAATTTTTAAAGATTTTATTTGTTTGAGTGAATGAGGGTGGGGAGGAAGGGAGGGAGGGACGGAAGGAGAGAGACAGAGAGAAAGCACATGAGAGAGAGCATAAGCATGGTGGAAGGACAGAGGGAGGGGAGAAGCAGGCTCCCTGCTGAGCAGGGAACTCCATGCAAGACTCAACCCCAGGACCCTGGGATCATGGCCTGAGCTGAAGGCAGATGCTTAACTGACTCAGCCACCCAGGTGACCCACAAAAGGCAAACTTTCAAAGAAAAAAAAAAATCAATGGTTTGGGGTATTTTAACCCTCAGGGAAGAAAACTGGATTACAGGCTAAGGTGTTGAAGTGTTTAATAAGGGTTATTTTCTTTTTAAGATTTTATTTATTTATTCATGAGAGACACAGAGAGCAAGAGAAACAGAGACACAGGCAGAGGGAGAAACTGACTCCATGCAGGGAGCCCGACGTGGGACTTGATCTCAGGTCTCCAGGATCACGCCCTGGGCCGAAGGCGGCGCTAAACCACTGAGCCACCCGGGCTGCCCTTATAAGGGTTAAATTCAAAATGGGAAACAGTCTCTCCCTGCCTGGTGGGACTTTTAAAGCATTGAGTACCAATCATGTTGTTGCAATGACAGTTATAGAAGATGGAACTCACAGGAGATATTAACAGTTACCCCCCAAAATATTCCTGTCTTGCCTTCTCAAAATGTAATTGGTTTTAATTCCATTTAATCAACATATTTTAAGAATAAACAGCCACTTTTAGGAAGAGGAAAGTGCCAGGTCCAACAAAATAGAGTGACAAGCTATCACAACTGCAAAAAGGTGGAAATAACGAATTTAAGGAATCAAGTAACATTTCTGCTCTGCAAAAACAAATGTTAACATTTTTTTTTCCTGAGACAAGAGAGGACCTTCAATACTGTGAAGGAGAACAAAAACTTGAGCCTGAGAACGAGGTACAGATTTTCCAATTTCAGGTGTACTTTGCCAGATTGCAAAGGTTGACAGGTGACAAGTCCAACTCCATGGACTGTGAATTAAGCCAAAACGTTCAGTTATGGTAGAGAAAACTGTGCGAGTCTGATCAAAAATGCTGCAGGCTCAAAATGTCATATGGAAGTTGTAAGCAAGATGGAGAATTGGGGAGAAGCATTTCAATCAAGGACCTACCTTTACCTTCCCTTTGACAAAGCTGGCAATGTCATCTTTATTATCAAAGACAGACAAAGTATGAAGGAGATTTTGCTCCAGCCAGTCCCAATGCTGGTTTATTTCCTCTAATGTTGCACCTAGGTTAGAAGAGAAAAAGATACTGAGATTAAAAGGAACTCCCAGAACATGAATTCATTTTCCAAGTATCATGAAACCTGTGTTTGTTATTAAACATTCCAGTTTCTCACATCCTGGGTCACAGCAGACAAGGAAAGCACCTTCCTTTGGAGTTGTAGTGTCCCTCACACCGCCTGTCCACTGCCACATCGATGAGCCAGGGGACCAAACAGGTTACCCTTGGGACTGCTGTGTGGACATCCTGCCTGCCTTGCTGATGCATGGACTTCCTACCACATCCACTCAAGTGACGGAAACATTTGTAATTATGCAGCTGGTCCAGGGGAAACAAGCCCCCCAAAGCAGGCCAATTCTCAACAGTCTCACATAGTTTTTACCCTGTGAGAACAGGAATCTCTCAAGAGGGACCTCAGCCCTCTGAGGGTCCCAAAAGAAAGAGCTTCCTGAGACAGCTCTACTGGTTGCCCAAGGGTGTTGCCACTCACAACAGGCATCATTAAATACAACAGCAACCACCTTGGGAATTTCCAGGTTTACCAGTCTACACTTTATATCATTCGCAACAATATTCCTTAAGAACGCACACAAAAGAACTTGTATAGTCAATGTTAAAAATGCACATTAAATCATGTATAGTAGGTTAATTTCTTTCAAAGGCAGTTAAAAAGAGATCGTCCCATTACTGAAGCATTAAGCAACACATTACCAAAAAGCTTAGGTATTTTAGTATTTTGAGGAGTCTCCTAGTACTTTCCACAGGCAATGGGCACCTCGGCACACAGACCATGCCAGCTCCCAGTGAAGGACCCAGCACAGAGCAGGTGCTCGATAAAGTCCCCCAACTTGAAGCAAGCATGGTCCTGGATAAGAAAAGGGACCTGGGCATCAGGTATGTGTACTACAGAAATAGATAAATGCACAGCTAGGACCAGATTTCCCAAATGGGAAGCAGATGTTCTAACCTCAAGGGCTACCAAACATCAGTTCAGAATAAGCTCGCCAATGTGAGAGGCATAATGCTCAACAGAACCATGTACCACATACACAAAAGCCAGATATGCATTTTGTTAACACCAAACTTTCTGTATGCTGTTTGCAGCTCTCTTCCCTGTAGAGTATAGATGCATGTAGCCCAGGCATAAAAATGCCAGCCAGAGAACTCACTCCAGACTTGTGCATTTGAGGGGAGTATAAAGAACATCCGTGTTAGGACTGTTGTTCTGAACGGACAGTTTGGGGAGGAGTCATTAGAGCAACTGAAGAGAATTATTCATAAGGAAAAGTGAGAGTGAGAGAGGGAGAGAGAGAGAGAGAGAGATCTAGTCTCTTTTCCTCTTCTTCTAAGGAATCCCATCATGGGGGCCTCACTCTTAGGACTTTCTCTAAACTTAATTACCTCCCCAGGTCCCACCTATAAATACTACCACATTCGGGTTTAAGCCTTCAGTATATGAATATGGGAAAGGAAGACACCATTCAGTCCACACCAACCAGTGCTGGTGCCCAGCTGTTCATCAGCCCTATCTCCCAGTCTTGCTCTTTAAGGATCAACAGACCAGAGATGCAGCCATGTGTGGTTTAGGAGAGCTAGCTCTGGAGAACCATGGTCAGGATCCTCTCACTGTCCATCCCCCTCCCATCCAGGAGGCCCTTGTGGTGGTGGGAAAAACCCTGGCCCTCAGGCTCTGCATTCTTCTTGTAAGAGGGAAAGATCCTTTTAAAACAAAATCAAACCGAGTTATTCCAGGCTCCAGAGCATGACTCTTGTGAAGCTTCTGAATGTTGTCTACCTGAACTCTGGCCCCTCAAGGTCTGCTTGGTTCCTCACATTCAGGGCTGAGGTTTGCCCACCTCTGGCTTAAATCTTTGCCCTCTGGTGTTTTCCAATGGCAACGATGTAGATGTCAGGCACAAAACCACCTCCTATATCTGGGAAGTCAGCCATGGTGTCTTCCTAGGGGTAGACGGCACATCACACCATCTCAAGAGAGTCTTCGTATCTTCACTAAAGCCAATACACTTGCACAGGGGCCCTGGGGATCCCTGGACCTCTGCCCTTCTCTTTAAGGTTTACACTTTCTAGATCTTTGTACTTTATTATCATAATAAAACCAACTTGTGAGATTTTTTTTATGGCAAGGAATAAATGGGAAAAATTACCCTCACTAGACATCA
Source organism: Vulpes vulpes (assembly GCF_048418805.1). NCBI lineage: Eukaryota > Metazoa > Chordata > Mammalia > Carnivora > Canidae > Vulpes > Vulpes vulpes. The sequence continues at coordinate 70,255,613 of NC_132795.1, read as the reverse complement.
ATCTTTGAGGGTATTTTTAAGACTCATTTATTTATTTTAAAGGGAGAAACCATGTGAGCAGGTGAGGAGACAGAAGGAGAGAGCATCTCAAGCAGAGTCCCCACTGAGTGTAGAGCCTCCGGGGGGGCGCTCAATCCCAGACTGAGACCATGACCTGAGCCAAAATCAAGAGTCAGATGTTCAACTGACTGAGCCACCCAGGTGCCCCTTGAGTATGTTTTCAGGACTTCTTAATTTTTTAAAAAAAGAAGAAAAAAACTCACCTTGGCAGAATGAGAAAGAACAAGAGAAGGGAGAAGACTCACCTTTGTGTCCTTTCTATTCCAGGGACTAGCTCACTTCTGTGTAATAAAGACTTCTAAATGAGGAAATGGAGGTTCAAACACTTCTCCAAAGTCATACGTACTGAAGGAAAGGCAAAAGCAGAGTATGAACTCATTCTCTATAACCTTGAGGTACCCTGGGGTCCTCTTGAAATAAGCTGCATTTCAATTTCAAAGTAACATTTACATAATCCTTAGGTCCCTTACTTCCTATGGCTTGACACTAACAACAAAAACAAAACCTCATTTTGTGTTTGCACTTTGAAAAATTCCAATTTCCTGCGTGTATCATTCTGGATGACACAAAACAGGTTTCCATTTACCCTATTAAGCTCATAGGGCCAGCACAGTTCATTCTTAAGGATGACGTGCCTGTTTAGCTGTTAACTGATAACCAAAGACACCATGAACAAAACTATAAACAAGCTCCCAACACAGTGTACCACACGGAGAGAAGACCTGAAATGAAGTCATCAAAAATTTAGGCTTTAATTCTTTTTAAGAGTCTTCTATCTATGAGGAGGAGCTTATGACAGGGAAAGAGAATACTAAAACGAAACCAAGCCTACATCTTGAGAGAGAAAACAGGCACACACATAAAACTGTGTCACTGAGTTACAGTAAGATTTCATTACAATCTCCCTGTTCCTGAATATAAGACATAGCTGTATGCCTCTCCCAGCCAAGACAATCGATATGATGAAACTTTTCCACCCTACTGTGTTCCATTTCCTACAAAAGTTGCCAAATGACAGGGAAATTTTCCAAACTATAATTTCCTCTGCAGGGAAGTCTTATGATAGACTTCCAAAATACCGTAAATCAGTGCAAACCACTACATGTCCTCAGCCCCAAAGGATTAAAGAGGAAAGTCACTCAACAAATCTCATACACCAAAGTTCTAAGCCTACACCATAGCCAGGTTTCCCAAATTACACAAAGTAGCTCATCAGAAAATAGCCTTCCAAAAAATGAAACAGGGGCACCTGGGTGGCTCAGCTGATTAAGCATCTGCCTTTGGCTCAGGTCATGATCCCAGGGTCCTGGGATCGAGTCCTACATCAGGCTCCTCATTCAGTGAGGAATTTGCTTATCCCTCTCCCTCTGCCCCTCCCTCTGCTTGTGCGCTTTCACTCACTCTCACAAATAAATAAAATCTTCCCAAAAAATTAAAATTAAAAAAATAAAAAATGAAATAGAAAAGAGACTACATGGTACTTTATAAGGGCAACCACTGGCTTGTAAAATATTTGTTAGAGGTAAGCACACACACATCAATATTCTTCTGTCTACGGGTCATGCTCAAAAAACTCTGGAAAGCCACGACATTATGGACATACAAGTGGTGGGAAACGTAAAGAGAAAATAAGAACAGAAGAGAGTAAAACATCTTCATGATTAGACTGGCTTAACGTAATATGATTTAATGATAAAAATGATTAAAAAAAAACCCTACAAATTAACAGCATAGCAATATTCTCAGGCCTTCCAAAAACCAAGACAGAGGAGAGCTTTCATTATGGACTTAAATGTGTCCCTCCTATAAATGTATATGCTAAAGCCCTAACCCCCACTATGACCACATTTGGAAACAGGCCTTAAAGGAGTAATTAAGGTTAAATGAAATCATAAAGGTGGCACTGGGATCTGAGAAAACTAGTGCTCTCTTAAAAGGAAGAGGGGTGCCTTGGTGGTGCCAGTGGTTCAACATCTGGCTCTTGATTTCAGCTCAGGTCATGTTCCCCAGAGCAATGAGATCGAGTCCCAAATTGGGGTCCACACTCAGCATGGAGTCTGCTTGAGATTCTCTCCCTCCTTCCCCTTCCCCTTCTCCCTCTGCCCCTAACCCCTGACACACTCGCTCACTCATTCTTGCTCTCTTTTTCTCTCTAAAAAATAAATAAATCTTTTTTTTTTAATTGAAGAAGAGGAAGAGACACCAGGAATGTGCCACGTGAGGACACAGGGAGAAGATGGCTGTCTGTAAGCCAAGGAGAGGGCTTCAGGAGAAACCAACCCTGCCAGCACCTGGACCAAGGACTCTCAAGCCTCCAGAACTGTGAGCAAATAAACGTTGGGTTAAGCCACCCAGTCTGTGGGTTTTTTTGTTATGGCAGCTCTAGAAGGCCAATATAGCTGTTTAAAACCAAAATTTATAGGAACACTGTGGATTTTAACAGAAGTCCAACTGGCAAAATTATACCTTGTCTTATTAAGGCAAAATAAGATTTCTACCGTTACGGAGTAAGACTTCTATTTCCTACGAAAATTAAAGGTCAAAGGATCTTAAACATTACCCTCACAAGAAGTCAAATCGGACTTATAAATGCCTATACCAAACTAAAATACAGTACTAGAAACCCCAATTAACCACAGAGCAACCAACAGTGCTGATTTATAAATTACCAACTATAAGGACAGCCAGAGGTGGGAGGCACAGGACATTTTCTGGATTCTTAGCATGTTCCCAGGCATTTTGTTAGATATGTCATGCACTTGATATTGTTTATCTTAATAAAAAATAGCACAAGGTAAGTGGTACTATTTTCTGGGTAAGAAAACTCAGAGCAGAGAAGAGCCAAGTTCAAGGCTGGTTCTTCTGGCTTCTAAGGCCTCACTCTATCCTAACACACAGTAGAGATGGCAGCCTCGGGAGCTGGGCAGGCAGCTCCCAAGAGCTGAGTCACTTTCAAATTCACACACAGTATTTATTCGCTTAGGTTTTCCCCAGAGATATTTTCAGGAAATAAAACAAGCATCTCATTGTCTATACCTACAGCCTCTGCACGAACACAGCCATAAATAACTTGATCCAAGCTTCAGTTTCCAAAAGCAACTGCTTGCTCTGCTTAACAACTGTCCGACCAAATTAAGGGTCTTTTCCCAGCCACCTAAATCCTAATTTACAATGAATGGACATTCCATGTGTGCAGTTCAGATCTGTTTCTTTGAAATAGTACATTTCTCCTCCGTCCAAACACTAAATGTCTACCACCAAATGCTTGGGCTAAAAAGCCATACAGACCACAAAGGGGCTAATTAAAAGCAACACTGCCAAGACGGTGTCTTTTCTAAATTTCACTCAACACTCACCCTACACAGAGTAACTCAGAGGCAAAGAATTTGAGGGAAAAAAAAAAATCACAAATGAGCAGGGGAGAGGGTTGAGCCAAAGCCTTTCATTTTCAGAAGCCACACCCTCTTCACGTGAACATTCTAACATCTGATCCATGCCTGAAGCAGTATCCTCACAGGAACCTGTGAAAGTTCAATATCACTATCACATCATGACTGACCGTGTTTTTACCCACGTACATCTCACTGTATTGTTTAAGAAATTAAATTTTAAACATTTTTATGTAATTTATTTGACCTTTTCTGCCTTCAAATTAAGACACTGAGTCCCTAAAAGTACTTGCAATAAGTGAAAAACTCAATCTTCCTGACACTGGAAGTAAAATAGATTTTTAATTTATAATTAAAATAATCATTTAAAATGTCCTTCTTTTAGTACCATTAGAAACACTTCTCAGAATTAGAAGCAAAGGTGTAAGAAAATCTGACCATTAACCAAAAGGGGGGGAAAAATCAATAGAAACAACCAGAAAGGACACAGATAAAATAATCAGCAGACAAGGACATAAAACAGCTATTATAAATACACTTCAAGTGTTCAAAAAGTAGAGGAAAGCAGGAGGATGGTGAGAGACCAAATTAAAGATATGAAAAAAAATCTAAGCGAAACTTTCAGGGATGGAAAAACAGTGTCTGAAATCACAATTAACTGGATAGGATTAAAAGTAAATTACACACTGCAGGGGGAAAAAAAGTAGGGAACTTGGACACAGTGATTAAAAACTAAAACGAAAAGCAGAAGAAAAAGGATTAACAAGAGAAGTAACATCATCAGTGAGCTATAGAATAGCAGCAAGCAGCTTTCTAATTGGAGTCCCAGGGGAAGAGGGTATGGGGCCAGGAGGACAGAGAACAGAAAAATATGTATATATTTGAAGAAACAGCTCAATTTTTTCTCAAGTTTAATGAATACTATAAATATCCAAGAATCTCAACAAACTCCAAGCAGAAAAAGTATCAAGAAAAATCACATGAATGCACATCTAATCAAACTGCTGGAAGCCAGTAAGGAAGAAAAAAAGATAATTATAAGAGCAATAAAGAATGATAGATTTGTCAGAAACAATGCAAGCCAGAACACATAGAAGAACAGCTTTAAAAGTATTAATAGGAAAAAGCTAACTCACAGGTACATGAATAAAAGGAGTGAATTCTTATATAACTTGGGAATAATAAAACCTTCCTAACCATGCCTCAAAATCATAAAGTGTAAAAGAATGACATTCTAAATCCTGCTATGTTACATGATGAGATGAGCACTGGGTATTATACTATATGCTGGCAAATTGAATTTAAAAAAATTTAAAAAACCTTTGCAAGGTAAAAAACACACCAAAAGCAAAGCCCCACTAAAAGATATGACAAACTGGAAAAATATTTTTGTAATATCATTTCTCAGATAAAGGACTAATATTCCTAATATTTAGACAGTGTCTAAAAATTAAGGGGAAGAAAAGAATCACCTAAGAAAAAATGAAGCAAAGGGGAAGAACAAGGAGATTCTGAAAACAGCCCTCAACATAAAAGATGCTAGACTTCCTCATAATACAAGGACAGCAAATGAGAACCACACAGAAACACCTATGAGGTTGGCGGAAATCCACAAGTTTGACAACAGATCCAATGATGAATCAGGGAAAATAGGTACTTTCATCCATCACTGATGGCAATTTTTTTCATTGGTACAAATCCAATGGAGGGAGGGAAATTTAGTAATATCTAACAAAGCTTCATATTCATTTACTAGAGACGGGATTGTGGGACTTTAAGGGTAATCTATCCCAACGATTCATCAGTAAAGGTACAAAATTACTCATCAGGTGAATTTATTTATTCACTGAAGCATGGCCAAGGATGAAAACACCACAAATGTCCATCAGTAAAGAACAGCTTGAATAAACTATGGTACTTCTACATAATGAAAAATAAAACAAAAACAAAAGAGAAGATAATCTGGACTCTGTGATATGGGATGATTTCCAAGATTTGTCCCTAAGTGAATAAAAGCAAGGCATAGGACAGAATATACATGATCTTTGTAAAAGATCCTCCTAGTAAAAGGAGGATTCGAGAATGTAGAGTATATTTGTAAAACAAAACAGTAGAAAGCTAAGCTAGAAAAAGTGAGGTGTCCCTATGGCAGAGGGAAGGAGGCAAAAAGGGGATAGCAGTGAAAGCCTGGCTTCTCTACACACACCTTGTTTGTAGATTTTATAGGTTTGATTAAGGAATTATAAAAGAGTTTTCCTTTTTTTAAAAGTTAATAAAGGAAAAAAAATACTGAATTTAAGTAAATTGATTTATCAGGTTATTAAAATGATTATACAGAGAAAACAGCTCTTTTAAACAATGCTAACTATACATCCATAGTTAAATATATTCTAAGGCCAAAGAGAGCTGCCAAAACTTAAATTTAATTCAGTATTCTTATTAATACTGCTGTTTTTTTAGAAATAGTATCTATGTGGATGTGTGAGATAGATAATAACTATGTGAATATTGTTAGAAACCAAGATTTTCAGTATATAAGAGAAAAACACAAAATCCAAGCTAAGTTATAACTGTGGTTTTACAGTTGAATTAGAAAGATTAAAGTGAATTACATTCACATTAATATGTGAATCACTAGGGGTGCCTCAGTGGCTTAGTCAGTTAATCATCTGCTTTCAGCTCAGGTCACGATCCTAGGGTCCTGGGATTGAGCCCCACATGGGGCTCACTGCTTAGTGGGGACCCTGCTTCTCTGTCTCTCTCTGCCATTCCCCCCAATTCATGCCTTCCCCTCTCTCTCTAGCTTGCTCTCTCTCTCAAATAAATTAAAAAATATATATATGTGAAACCCTAAATCCTACTTCTAAACTAATCTTTATTTTTTTATTTTTTATTTTTTATTTTTCTAAACTAATCTTATACTATATGCTAACTTAGAATTTACATTAAAAACCTGAAACATAAAAAAGTTTATATGAACTCATGATTTTTCTTTTTCATAACACACACTTCTTAGCTCATACTTACTGCAAAGCCTTAGAAGCGGTGACAATCTAGTAACAATGAGCAACCCTATACCCTAGACCATGCCCCTTACATACCATCCTCCACTAAAAGGAACCAGGGCCACTGAAGAAATGCCGGACCCAGACAGAAGGAAGAAAAGGCACAATATGAACACTCAACCTTTACTGGCCAGAAACCCGGGAAGCACTCAAATGTGATTGGGAGCAGGACCAAATGCCAGAAGCCATAGGAAAGTGCTCTGAGGGGCAGATGAGGGCACAATCTGAGTACCACAAAGGACCACAATTAACGGACACATGCTGGGTTTATAAAAACTGGTTCCCAGTGTTCACCGTATAATCCTTTCAACTTCCTGTACTTTGAAATTTTTCATGATAAAATATTGGGAGTGAAAAGCACTTTAAACTTTAAAACGATGCTAAAAAGAAGAGGGAAGAAGAAGGGGGGTAAAAAACTGAAACAATTCACTTGTCACCAGTGCAGATCTCCAGGGCCCCAACGCCTCACACTAATGACAGGTCATTAAAGGGCCAACATCAGCATTCCCCTCTTCCCTTTTCTAAAGGTACCATGTTCTCAGGGTGACCACGCAGCCTCAGTGAAGGAGTTCAAGTTCTGTACAGTCAAGCCCAAGCTGACAGGTGTCGAAGAACAGATGAAATGGGGGGAGAGGAGAAATCACTACTTTGTGATATATAGAGAAAAAGCTAATAGGGCAGTGCTTATAATGGGTCAAACCACTAGATGAAAGATTGATGGAGATGAAGGCAATGAAAGCAGCCACGTGAACTCATTAACTAAGCATCACTAGGAATAAGACATCCAGGGGAACCATGACTGCTGAGAGGACACAGAATAAAAGATACGGAACAACCTATCCAGTTGTTTGGGGTTTTTTTTTTTTTTTTTTTTAATGCTGAATCTAAATTTAACTGAACGTTTTGAGTTTTTTTTTTTTTAAAGATTTTATTTATTTATTCATGAGAGGCACAGATAGAGAGGCAGAGACATAGGCAGAAGGAGAAGCAGGCTCCCTGTGGGGAGCCCGATACGGGATTTGATCCTAGGACCCCAGGATCACAACCAGAGTGGGAGGCAGATGTTCAACCACTGAACCACCAATTGGTGGCTGAACATTTCTAAGTACCTTGTAGTTTGGGGGACATACAAAGGACTAAGAAAGGAGCTGAGCTCTACCTTGAGGAAAGAAACAGAAGCGTAGGGTACAGGACATTCTACATAAAAACTGGCCGAATTTCTTCACCAAACAAATGACTTGGGGAAAATAAGTGTGGTCGGGAGGGGGAATGAAGGATTTCCTGACTAAAGGAGACAAGAGACACACACAACCTTCAAATGAAGTGTGGTGGATTAGAACCACCCAGATCTACAAAGGACTCTTAAAGCAAAGAGTAGCCCTGGTTGGAATGCACCAGTGACACCAGAGTCCCAGTTAACTCCACTAGTTTAACAACGCCTTTGCAGGGGCAGAAGAATGGCCACAGATTCAGAGATTATTACTAAAATACGTAGAGGTGAAATACCAGTTTCTAGGATTTGCTTTAAAATACATTGGGGCTGGGGGGAGCACCTGGGTGGCTCAATTGGTTAAATGTCTGCCTTTGGCTCAAGTCGTGATCTGGAATCAAGCTCCGCATTGGGCTCCCTGCTCTGCAGGGAACCGGCTTCTCTCTCTGCCAGTCTCTCTCTGGCTCTCATGAATAAAAAAAAATACAATCTTTAAAAAAAAATAAAATACATCAGGGGGTGAGGAGAAGGAGGAGAGAATAAGAGATAAACCAAAGTAGGCAAAACCATGATCCCAAGGCATTTATTTTCTGATCCCAATGCATGGGCCTGTAAGAGGTCATTACACTGTCCTCGCTACTTTGGGGTATGTCTGAAAATCTTCATAACGAAAAACACTTTAAAATCCCCTTGTTAACAAAAAAGTCATTGACTTCGATAAACTGACCTCCACACTTAGGAGGAACACTTTGTAAAAATCACACATGAAAGCAGAGCAAGAAACAAGGGTGAAGGATTTCACACTCCCTGAATTTCCTTATTATTTTTTCAATCAGGATCACTCCCAGCCCCAGGCAACTCAGATCATTGGGTTCAGCATAGGTCTGAGAAGCCAGGGCAACAGCAAGCCCTGAAGCAAGCCCTCTGGGAGGCAGACAGCTTCAAGGCATAAAACCAGCACGAAGGGATTAGGACAAAACATAGGCCAGAAAAACCTGTGAAAGAAGGAGTGCTCCCCATGCCACAGAGTCCAGAGGCTTCCACTCTCATGCTCTGCCTTCATTTTCAATCATTAAGGAATCATCTAATAAAAACTCATTCACCAAAGTCATTTTATTTTGAAACCCATATGTCTTGGCCAGTCTCCTCACATCTACTAAAACAGAAGGGATGAAACCAGATGTCTGCCAAGATCCCCTCCAGATGGTTTCCTTTTTTCCAACAGGTCATGCTTTGCGCAAATGTTAGGCAACAAGGAAGATGACAGAGAAACCCAGCTTCACACCTTTAGATCTTATAGAGGTCATATTTATTCTTAAGTATGTCAAGTAACAAATCAGGATTTAGGGAGGAAGAGACTTCATGCGGAAGAATTATCTCAAGAGGGAGAAAGGGAGTGTGTTGCCACTGAGGGTGGGGACTGTGGCTACCTGGAAATGCAAGACCATGGGGCCTGCCAATATCTACCTGGGTTAAAAAGCATTTTTTTTAAAGATTTTATTTATTTATTTATGAGAGACACGGGGGTGGGGGCAGAGACACAGGCAGAGGGAGAAGCAGGCTCCATGCAGGAAGCCTGATGTGGGACTTCAACCCGGGACCCAAGGATGACACCCTGGGCAAAGGCAGGCGCCAAACCGCTGAGCGACCCAGGAATCCCCTAAAAAGCATTTTTTAAATAGGACTTTTGACCTTCAAATTTACGAAGTCTAAAAGTTACATGCAGGATTTGTCTGCTTTTTCAAATCATAAGCAACATCCCTAATGGACAAACATCTTCAATGAGTTTAATTATTTGAGCCTAAGCAAAATTGTTTTAAAAAGTAGGAGCCTGGTGACAGAAACTCACCAAATGAAAAGAAGCATTAGCCAAGGCACGCCTCAGCCATTTCCAAGTGGAAATCCCACATGGAAAATGCCAGCTAGTGTTGTCCAAGGAAATCCCAAGCAACTAAGAGCAAATATAACAAGTCACAGTAAGTCGCCTCCGAGTATGCACCAGAAAAAAGTTCTAACTTTCCTCCTGCAGGGCTACCTCCCAGATTTTCCTTGAAGTGCACAGTGAGTTCTGTTCTTGAAAAAAGATCTGGCTGGCACTTCCTTTGCTGCCCTGGCACAAAGTTCACCAGGACACTAATCTGATCCACCCTGGAACATTTCCTCCCATAATAAAATTCTCTCTCCAAAGACAAAGCAAACAGTGATGCAGAATACAAGAAACTAAAATGCCAGCCATGGTCAAGGGCAGAGATAAGAAAGAAATAAGAATACTGAGAATGTTCTAGCAGGACCTGTGCCTGAGCCACCCAGTGAGGCACTCCAGACACAAGATGTGGCCCTGGCAACTTACTAAGCAATTTATGCCTTGCTTCCTCCCTCTCCAAAGTCAGTAATTATGCCTACCTATACACTGTTGAGAGGAACAAATGAGGAAAGTTTGTGCAAAAGGAAAGAATTTTTTAAGCTAGAAAGCCTAACTCCTGTGATTCACAATTCTTAAAAAAACATGCTTCACATTTTCATTAGCAAAACTACTATAGCTTCCTTTAATGACCTTGGAAATTTCAAAGTCATGTATTTTTTTCATTTTCTAAAGTGAAAGTATTAAAAAAAAAAGGAAAAAAAAACTTATTTAAGATTTTATTTACTTGACAGAGAGACAGAGAGAAAGAGAGTACAAAAGCATGGGGAGCAGCAGGCAGAGGGAGAAGAGGCAGGTTCCCCCCAGAGAAGGGAGCCCACATAGGGCTCCATCCCAGGACTCTAGGATCATGACCTGAGCCAAAAGCAGATGCTTAACCTACTGAGCCACCGAGGTGCCCCTTAAGTTTTTTCAAACTACACATTTAACCCCTCCCCAGATACAGGTATGCCTCTGCCCATACAGGTGGGTATCTACCTTTGGTCTGCTTGAAATTCTCTACACTCTACCGGTGTAAGGTGGTATCATGATGCTTGCCCATTTTCCTGCTCTCCCTCATTTCACTCAAAACCATGGCCTGAAACCTCGTTAAGAAGGTGAAAATTTTGTACTAATACTGTCACAAACAGTCACAAAATATTCGGGCACTCTGGGGTCCAAACTCAGATCTGTGAAGACATGAGCATTATTAAAAGATGGTCTATACAAAAGTTTGACGACTTCCTCAGAAAGCTCCTGCTATCTTGGCCATGTTTCGCCCTGGCTGTCTCGAAGCAAGGCAATCAAGTCCTCTTTCAGTAACCAGAAAAGACAATCCACCCCATAGCTCAATTAATCAATGTTACAAAGAGTCCAATTATTACATAATCAGTTTAACTCCTGGAACGATCAATGCAGATAATCCAGAGCCTTTTCTGTTTTTTTTTTCCTAGGTCCCCAAAACAAGGCAAAGACAATTCAGTCTTCCAGGCCATGGTAAAGAATAACATACGTGTCAATAACACACCAACAGCACTGAGAGTCACCTACCAACAGGAATATGAAGCAACATATGGGTAATTCACAGCTCAGACTTTTTTATGTTTAAAGATTTTATTTATTTGAGGAGAGAATGCACAAGCACAAGTGGTAGACGGCAGGGGCAGAGGGAGAAGCAGACTGCTCGCTAAGCAAATAGCCTGACGTGAGGCTCAATCCCAGGACCCTGAGATCATGACCTGGACCTAAGCCAGACGCTTAATCGACTGAGCCACCCAGGCGCCCCTAGCCTGGACTTTTCAACTGCCAAGAAAGTACAGGCTGAGACATCAGAAGAGACACTCCAACAATTTCTCCTTGCTCCTCCAGGGCCCCCAAAAGCCCTTCATGCTTAGGTGTCAATGCGGTCCGAAGCTGACTCACCCAAGGCTGGAGCCCTGGACTACTCAGCTCTTCCCTCCCCTCCCCTCCCAACCCAGACCAGGAATTGGCTCCTGAGATGTGACTCTCCTGGTTCCACTCACCATGTCCTTGATTTATTATTTTTTCTTTTTTTTCCCTTGATTTATTTCTATTCATGTGCTGATCACTAGATCTAATTTCAAAAATAAAGGAGACATGCAGCCCTCTTGGTTATGCAGTCCTAAAATGAACAAAATTCTGACACCTGCTACAACACAGACAAACCCTGAGGACATTACACCAGTCACAAAAGGACAAATATGTACAATTCCACTTCAAGGACACTCCTAAAGAAGCCAAATCCACAGAGACAGGAAGCAGAATGGTGGCCCCCAGAGGCTAGGGACAAAGGAATGGGACTTGGTGTTTGAAGGGCACAGAATTTCAGTTTGTGCAAGTGAGAAATTTCTGGAGATGGATGTGGTGATGGCCATACAATAATGTGAATGTACTTAATGCCACTGAACTATACACAAGAATGGTGAAGATGGTGAATTTTATGTTACATATATTTTACCACAATTTTAAAAAATGGTTTTTTGGGGGGTTGTTTTGTTTTGAAAGATTTTATTTATTCATCAGATAGAGAGAGAGAAGCAGAGACATAGGCAGAGGGAGCAGCAGGCTCCCAGCAGGGAGCTTGATGCAGGACTCAATCCCAGGACCCTGGGATCATGCCCTGAGCCGAAAGCAGATGCTCAACCACTAAGTCAGCCAGGCATCCTTTGTTTTGTTTTAAAGCAAGATCCCTGTTTTGCAAGTTTTTCTACTGCTCAATGGTCCTGGACGCTTGTTTTACAGTTTCTGACCTAGGGCCTTGCCCGGCCATGGAATATCCCTGCCCTGATTGCAGAAAGGACCAAGAAGTGTTATATAAGATTGCATGCTCCACCTTCCACTCCTTAGGTACCGGATGCTTAAGTGCTGAGCCCATTACCTTCTTTGACTAACAGACTACTTACTCATATCTAAAGCAAGAGTCCATACTGGACCACTGTGGCTTATTTGCTTGCCTACTATTTGCTGCACACCACGCTCTATCCTGGACACTGGATAACTTTTATCTTCATTAGAGGACAGATTTAAAAAAAAAAAAAAAAAGTTAAGTAACAGCACTGATAAGTGCTGGAGGGCTCCACCAGCAGAGTGGGGTAAGTAGTCGGGGCGGGGGGAGGCGGGGCCGGGAGGAGTTTCTCAGAGGGGGCATTTGGGTGTCAACCTGAAAGACAGGGCACAGTCCTCCATACCTCTCTCCTACACAAGCCCTCACCACCCTCTCGCCATGCATCTTTTATCCACTGAGGTCAGTGAGGTTTATAAAGCTTTGAGATTCGTTGGTCCATGTAAGTCAAAAAATAATAGCAACTTATCGCTTAGTCCCTTCAAACCACAAATCCGCTGCCAAATAATATTGTTCACCCAGGGGATTATCTACCTTGCTCTTTCACCTCTGCTTAAAAACAAACAGAAGGAAGGAAAGAAAGAAGAAAATTCTTCTCAAAAGCTCTCCTATAGTCTCCTCACGCTGCCGTGCAAATAGTCAAAAATCAAATCAAAAGTGGTTCTTGCAGGCTACTCTTCCTGTTCCTGCCCACGTCCTGGTACCGCCCAGGCCTTTCCTACAGTTCTTCTTTGTGCTTTATCTGAGATTTAAAACCGGGGCAGGGATCCTTTCTCAATGCTCAAGACACAATAAAATATTAAATATGGTGAGTCAATATCACAGCACAGGATGCCCAAGTGACTCCCAGAAGAGGCCTAAAGATCTCAATCAATACCACAAGCCAAGACACAAATACCCTCCCCGTTCTTTCTCCCCTAACCCAAGAAAAGCAGCGCTGGAAAGAACCACTGCATACACAGGGGACTTCCTGTGGGCAATACAGCTGAGGAACGTGCAGCATCTGCAGACCTGCCATGGGTCAGGTCCAAGGCAAATACTCAGCCAAGTGGAAACTAAACAAAGCAGATCCTGGCTCAAGAGAAAGAATATTCTAGGAATTCAACCTTCTCAGGATTGCACTGTTTGGGCAGGGGAGTGGGAGAAGCAGGTAGAAGCTGCCGCAAACTTCACAGCATGCAGTTCGGCATCAGAAAGTGCATCCCCCTGCTGCAGAACTTCCTTACTATGTGCTCATCAAGGATCTTGCCGCCTCTCACTTCCCTACTCTTCATTCCAGCTCTACCTGCCTCCTCTGGATTGCTCAGTGTATTCCCCAGGGCCCCGTGAACACGAGTGGAGGGAGGCTCCTCACCCAGGAACCCCCTCACCACCCACAACACTAAGCACATGTCTGGTATGGGGCAGGCACTCAACATTTCACATGAATGGACTTTGGGGATTGAGAAGTATCCTGAAATATTTAAGTGTCTGGATGTTCATTTAGGTTTTTAAATACTGAAAAATTAGAACCAGTTAAGTATCTAATAAAGGACTAAATGAGTAAATTAGTCTACAGCCAGAAGGTTGAGGGCTGTGCAGCCATAAACTTGCTGTGGTCCGAAAGTACTCCAGGAGTCCCAAATGGCTACTGTAGACCTCCTGGACTACACAGATCCAGGAACTGAGCAGGGTCCCAGCTCTGCAGACTCCCCAGAAACCAATCTAGTGAGACAAAACTCCAGACATTCCCATCAAAAGCCCCAAACCCAGAGCAAGACCAACTATCTGGCCTGGAGAGAAATCGGAGAGAAAGAGAAAGGGACAGGGTCTTGCTGCATCCCACATCCAGCCCAGCAGCACACCTGTCCTCTCTGCTCTATCACCAAAATACTACTCAGAAAGTTCTCCTACACTGGTGCATATACTACAGTGTCAGCCTTAGATGACCATGTCCAAGCATGAGTGGGATGCAGAGCAACAGCATAGCAACCAAGCCAACACCTGACAGAAGAAGAGGATAAACAGAGGCGTACAAGGTGTTCAAAAGACAAACTGTGTCCTAGAAGAAACCCTCAAGGAAGAAAGGGAAATCCTCACAAACACTTCATGCTCCAAGACATCAAGGACATGAATTCAGGAAAATAAGAGTGCAAAGAGGAAAAGATGAAACAGAAAAAAGGGGAGAGGAGCTATCCAAGAAATGATGACCAAAACACAGTCAAATGAGGGGTGCCTAGGTGGTTCAGTCGGCTGAGCCTCTGACTTGATTTCAGTTCAGGTCACAATCTTGGGGTTATGGGATGGAACCCCGTGTCAGGCTCCACACTCAGTATGGAGTCTGCTTGCAATTCTCTCTCTCCCTCTCCCCCCCAGACCCCACTCATGTGTTCTCTCCCTCTCTAAATAAATTAAATGTTTAAAAAACACAGCCAAATTAGTAGGTTAAAGCAGCAAAGTGTGGGATACACAGCAGAAAACTGAATTACTATCTTAGAGGAAAGGATACTAGTTGAAGAGACAGATAAAAGCATAAAGGATACTAGCTGAAGAGACAGATAAAAACAAGAACGAAAAGCAGACAACAGCTATCCAACAGAAAGTCTCTGAGGTGGGGATTCCAATAAATGGAACATTAGGCACATTTTTTTTTAAAGATTTATTTATTTATTTGTGATAGACATAGAGAGAAAGAGAGAGGCAGAGACACAGGAGGAGGGAGAAGCAGGCTCCATGAGGGAGCCCGATGCGGGACTCGATCCCGGGACTCCAGGATCGCACCCTGGGCCAAAGGCAGATGCTAAACCGCTGAGCCACCCAGGGATCCCGATTAGGTGCATTTTTAAAAATACACATAATGAACAAGAAAATTTCCTGATGTGATTAAAGAAATCAAAAGCATACTGAAAAAAAATGAAAAAAAAAAAGCATACTGAAAGAGCACACTGAATTCCAGAAAAATCTAACACAATGTGTTCAAGGTAGTAACAGATCACAACCAAGTTACTAAACTACTTAACCTCAAGGATACAGACAGTTACAAGTGCAAAAAGCACATCACCCACAAGGGAGTAAAAAGGAGGGGGGAAAAAAAAAGGCCAGCCTCAGATTTCTCCCATTGCCTTGTTAATTACAGGAAGACCCTGGAGCAAGCTCTGGATGGCCAGAGACTATTATACCCAGCCAAGGTGTCAGTCATTCAAGTCCAAAGCAAGGGACAAACCCTTGTAAATGTGAGACAATGGGAGAAGAAAACAGGAATCTAGGCAATCAAGAGATGAGCCAAAATTAGAGCCCCTAGGTGGCTCTGTCAGTTGGGCACCTGAGAGAGAGAGAGATGAGCCAAAATTAAAGATTCTGTATTAGGAAAGCCATACCTGAATAAAAGCATTAGATCAATTTAAGTAGAGGACAGAGCCAAAGAATGATGGACAGCATGACAATGGACAGAATGAAAAGTACAACATGAAGTTAATAATAACATGCTTTTAAGTGAGAAACCAGAGAGGAAGGAAAAAGAGTAAAAATGCTGGCACCTTGGCAACCCCCTAGGCTGGGGAATAAACCCATATAGTCAGAATCACAAAACTGCTTTAAAAAGCCACAATCCTAACCTTGTGATGCTTTCACAAATCTCTTCCCTTAACCTTTAATGAACCCTTTAAAAAATAAGCTCTTAAGGAAACATTTATTTTTGAAGCTTAACATTTCTCTGGTTTTACTTCAACTTCTTGCTTAGTTGAGATCAAGTAAAAGCAATACTTTTGTTACAAAATAGCACTGTCAATTATTAGCATTGTAATTATTTTATTACAAAATAGCAGGTTCCATTTTCACAAAGTACAAAGGTACTTTTGTCTCCAAAACTATCACTGTACCTGCCCTAAATGTAGTATACAGTGGTCTCAATGAAGTGAACCCAGTGTGACCAGAGGTTACTTTGAGCATCTAGGATATGGGTAAGAGACATTTTCTTCCTTGTACTTGTCAAGTATTGATGGATTATACTGAATATGTGCCATTTTTATGATTTTATACTAATACAGAAGGATCTGTCTTAACTAGAACAAACTGGGGGGAAAAATACCAAGATGTTATGTTAGCAGTGCTTAGAATTGTAGGGTGGATATGGTAAAAATTTTCTTCTTCGTACTTTTCTGTATTCTCCAGGAAAAAATATCCAGCATTGTTAAAGAGGGTGTGGTGATGCTGGAAATTTATGGTAGCTAATCAAGTGTTGAGAGAGAAAAACCAAACTAGAAGCCTCGACATGTATTAGCACAGGTACACAGAAGAGTGTATCAGCACTGATAAGAGGGTACAGAAGATTTCCTGTCCTTCTCTCTTACCAACTTAATTTCTGAAAAGTGAACATTTACAACTTGTATAGTTAAAAAGACACATCTTGCTTTTGTTTCTTAATAGAAGAGGCTTCTCAGATGGAATGATTCCCAGTCCCTGAGATGCTGGCATGGCAGGCAGAGCATCAGAAAATGCAGGTGGATTAAAACCCCAGATGAAGAGGATGAGGGGATTTCAAAATTCCCATGGGGTGGAGCAGTCCAGTGATGCTGCACAAATGTGGAACAAGGGGGTGAAAACTGCCCTGAGTCAGACACAGCCCTCAGACACTACCCAGGACGATGTTTTTTAGGTCAGAAACAAAATTAAGGAGGAAAGGGCTCCATTCATACTCAACAATATATAGCATCCTGGAACAACACACCACACGAAAGCCTGGCATGCCCAAGCTAAGGTGCCCAAGCTTGTAGCCTTTATATGCTTTTGATGGCTGGAAAGAAAAAGAAAAGAGCTCATAAAAGCAGATGAGTTTCTAAAAGGAGTTACCTTCAAGCTTCACCAACATGCAGATACTCAGCATGCTTAGACCTTAAGGTTTGGAATATTCCAACTGGAACAAAACTCACCAGTGGCTATGGCCCAGTAAACGTCTGATCCACTCAGTAACTCACCACATGCTATGGGAGAATAAACCTGGGACCCAGGCACTTGAAGGAGAATTCGAAATGGAGCGACCCGTGCATTGGAATCCAGCACTGCATCCAGAGCACCTACCAGGCGACCTTCAAAAGAAAAAAGAAAGTGCACCTCTGAGCACAGGGACTGACCAGCTGCCCACTGCCCGCACACAGTTCAGTTGGTGTCTAAACATGACACGAGAAGGCAACAGGCTTGGGTCCAGTTCTTCAACTCACCTCTCAAGAGCCCGAGATCCATGAGGCCCAGAGCTCTGGCTACCCGGTGCCAGATACCCAACATCTGGAACAGGGCCTGACATTAACAGGCACTCAGTACATATTTGCAGAATCCAGTGACCAAGTGAACAAGGGACCCCAGAAGAGTCACCTAACTTGTTTGCTTTCCTCAACATCTTCAAAACAGAGGCAACATGACTCTGTAAATAAGAGCTGGGGATCTGTACTCAGAATGCCTGACTCGAGTCCCAGCTCCCCAATTTTCAAGCTGTGTGATCTTAAGCAAGTTACTTAACTTTTCCATGCCTTGTAAAATGGAATAATCGCTGTATACCTACCTCATAGGGTAATTGTAAGAAATAATGTATGCAACATTCAAAAAGTCTTAGACTATCACCTGGATGTAAGAAGCACCATTATTATTTTATCATCATCCCCATGGTGTATGAATAACCCCTGCCTACTCCAGAAGGGGACTGTGAGCAGCAAATAATATACTGGAGTCCTTCACAGGCCATAAAAGCATACAAAGTAAAGGTTTACCATTCTGTTGTCATGAATATCAGCATGAATCCACAGCAAACACAGAAACACACCCACCCACACAGCAGGTGGCAGACGATTTCATATTGTCCCATTACTGGTAAAAGTGTTTGCCAAGCTTCCACACTGTAAAGTTACTCCTTTTTCCCTTCATAATTAACAAGTATGCTGTGAAGTACTTTGAAACTACGTTCCTCATTAAATTTTCAACTTTTTTATTTCTATCAGTATGGTTTCATGTTCTCCTGCTTTATCCACTCTGGCATTACAGGTATTTTGATGTTCACATTGTCTCTGACAATGAGTAGCCAGTGAGAGCCCCTTCAAGCTGGCTTCTGTGTCCTTTGGACATGTCCTCATTATTCTTTCTACTTTCTGGCATGATCAAATCATCCCAGTTCATCCTGTATTTTTCCTGCTTTAGCCCTGGAATCAGCAATTTCTCCAAGAAGCCCTGGTTCATTTAGTGAAGAATGGTATGAAAAGCCAAGATCTAGGATGCTTGGGTGGGTCAGTGGTTGAGTGTCTGCCTTTGGCTCAGGGCGTGATCCTGGAGTCCTGGGATCAAGTTCTGCATCAGGCTCCTGGCAGGAAGCCTGCTTCTCCCTCTGCCTGTGTCTCTGCCCCTCTCTCTGTGTGTCTCTCATGAATAAATGGATAAAATCTTAAAAAATAATAATAATAAAAGCCAAAATCTGGGAGCCAGGTATACTTACTGCTATGAGGGTGCTTGCTCCCAGAACCTTTCAGTGGTCAGAATTTGGTACCACACGTACATGTGCGTATATGCATATGTGCATGGGTATATATATATGTATTTACATACATACACATAAGTACACATTAACATTATTTTTATATTGATTTTATACATAAAAACTGAGCTCACATCAGTACCTCCAATTGCAATCCACTACCTCATCGTTCATTCCCATTTCATTCCACATTTCCAACTCTCTTCAACACCAAGGAACCTGGTTTCCATTATTCTTAATGTATTTACATATCTAATCAGTCCTCCTGTTGCTACCACTGTCCCCTTTCTGACAGATGCCCTCTTCACCCTATTCAGGCTCCAACTGCCCATCCACCCCACCCATATAATCACCTTGATCTGTCCCAATTAATGGCTTGAGGGGAAGAAGGAGAGTGTGTGACTTTTTATAGCAATTATTCCTTAGGCTGCTCAGAATTTTTACCCCCTTACTGGTTTGCACTTGACTTACAGATAATTGAGGGGGGCTGAAAGCTGTCAGATTAAGGGGGTGCTACTTTAACACAGAACCTGCACAGCTGCTTAGGGGAGCTCTGTGATTAAAAACATGGGTCGGTGTGGGGGGGGGTAGGGTAAAGTTAAAGATGCATTTGTATAAGATTGATAAACATGCCTGACTGTCAAAGCTTGGAGGGAGGGAGTGATAGGGAAGTGGATGGACCCTAGAAAGGTGCTAAAAACCCCACCTGTTCTTCATGTAGATTTAGCACTTCCCAATTTAAGTGATCTGTTGTAGAATCCGTATCTAGTTTGCTAATAAGAAAAACCTGAGCAACAAAAAGAAGGAAGTGAGAAGGGTGGGAAATAACAGCATCACCACAACACAGAAAGCAGTCGTTTTTATCAGAAAGAGTGATTTTTTTTTTTCCTCTTCAACTCAGGAGGCTTTTGCAATGGTCCGGGTGTCTTATACCAACACAACCAACCTGGTACCAAACTTCAGCTGCTGGGAAGGTGGGGAGGGAGCAATGAAGGGAATGGGGGGCAGACAACGACTTCTAGTTTTATCTCTACCATGTAAAGAATTTGGAGTCCTCACTCCCATCCTGACAACAAGAAGCTGAGCAAACTGAAAACCAGGGGCTTTTCTGGGACCCATCAAAGAACTAAGGTCACAGGTCAAATCACAACCCAGAAATCTGGAGAGAAGAGACAATTCAAAGTCACAGCCAAGATCTGCTTGCCTGACACAGAAGGCACCGGGGCCATTACACCAGTAGGAACACTTAAATGGTGGTTTTGACAAGTTGCTGGAGGCTGAGTGCAAACTAACAGGAGAGTAAGAAACTCCTGGTGGCCACAGTCTTAGGGGGCCCTAAACCCGTATGGTTTTTACCACCAGGTTCTTGCTATGAAAAGCCAGGAAAAATCCCCACATGCTTGCCTAGGGGAAGGGAAGTCATCACAGTGACGGGTGCTCAGAGCATCCTACATAACACAGGCCTGCTCTCCAGGGGAAAGACTTTTCCAGAACTTTATCCTAGCTAGGGGAAGGCCATTTCTGACTTCAACTCACCTCAATCCATCTCACCTAAGGAGGGGGTGAGAGGAAGAGAGAGGCATCCAAGAAACACTGCTAAAGAGTACAACCCAGGGACACAGACTGAGATTTCTCTGATAAGATTTACAGGGTGCTTCTCCCCATTCTTTATCACCATATCAACAGCTGAAGAGCTGGAAGACTTCGATTCCACGTGAAGAGTTCAGGGTTTTGGGGTTTCTCAGTGTTTAAGAAATCTCTACACCCAACATAAGGCTTGAACTCACAACTCTGAGACTAAGAGTCCTATGCTCTGGGGCACCTGGGTGGCTCAGTTGGTTAAGCGTCCAACCCTTGGTTTCAGCTCAGGTCATGATCTCTGGGTCATGAGATGGTATACACTCTCAAGCTCCTCCTGCCTCTGCGCTCTCTCTCTCTCTCTCTCTCAAATAAATAAATAAAATCTTAAAAAAAAAGAATTAAAAAAAAGAAAAGAAAAGGCCATGCTCTACAGACTGAGCTAGCCAGGTACCCTGGAATTCGTTGTTAAAGCAGCCCAAAGACAGACCAAAGCAAGGACACCTAAGGAATCTGAGAACCTCAGGCACCTGTAGCTACAGCACACAAATACAGCCCAAGTCCTGGTCAGAATCACATAGAACTAAGAACTATTTCTTCAGTTCTTAGTACTCCATACATCATGTCGGGCTTTCAGAAACAATTACAAAGAATGCTGAGAAGCAAGAAAACAGTCTGGAGAGACAAAGCAAATATGAGAGAATGAGCCTCATGTGTGACACAGACAAGATGCCCGACCAGTCCTATCAGAATCACCAAATTCATTAAAAACAAGGGAAGTCTGAGAAACTGTCACAGCCAAGATGACAACCACATGGGAAGTAATGTCCTGAGAGGTGACCCCCGGAGCAGAAAAAGGCCAGCAAAACCTGTATAAAACATGGCCTTTACCAAACTATCACCACATTCGTTTTCTACTGCTGCTCCAACAAATAACCACAAACAGTAGCTTAAAACAAAACAAATCTATTATCTCATAGTTCTGTAGGTCGGAGGTCTGATACAGACCCCACTAAGCTAAAATCAAGGTGTCAACAGGCACATTCCTTTCTGGAGGCCCAAGATGAGAGTCCCTTTGCTTGCCTTTCCCAGCCCTGAGTGGCCACTCACTTTATTTGGGTCCGGGCCTCTTCCCCCATCTTCAAAGCCAGCAACACCAGGGTGAGTTCCTCTTCCACTTTTGAAACCCCTTATGATCACATTGAGCCCTCCTGCTTAATTCATGCTCATCTCCCTACATTAAGATCTGCTGGTTAGCAACCCAATTAATTCCACCTGCACACTTAGTTCCCTTTTGCCACAGAACCTAACATATTTACAGGCTTAAGTCATAGTCTGCCCATCACCATAATCCATCAATATCTGTTCATTCACTGTAATAAATACACCATACTAATATGTCAATAGTCAGAGAAATTGGGTATAGTGTCTAAGACAACTCCCTATACTGGCCTTCACCATGTTTCTGTAAATCTAAAACTGTTCTAAAAAAAATAAAGTTGAGTTTCTTTTTTTTAAAAAGTGACAAGGGGGGCAGCCCCAGTGGCACAGCGGTTTAGCGCCGCCTGCAGCCCGGGGCATGATCCTGGAGACCTGGGACGGGGTCCCACGTCTGGCTCCCTGCATGGAGCCTGCTTCTCCCTCTGCCTGTGTCTCTGCCTCTCTCTGTGTCACTCATAAATAAATAAAATCTTTAAAATAAATAAATAAAAAGTGACAAGGAAAGTCAGGTCAGTCAGCATCCACTACAGACAAGGGCCCTCCACTTCTGCACAAATACAGACTGCCCCTTTTCAGGAACTCCAGGAACGGAGGAGCTCTGAATCCAGGATAAACCAGAGCACTCAGGGTGGAGCTAACCAAAGCACAAACACAAAAGAAATGGCAGACAAAGAGCCAAGATGGTAGAGAAGATGCCAAGGTGAGACGCAGGTCGGTGAGAGTTCGCAGCAGGAAAAGCAAAATGAGAAATGAAAAAATCAGGAAGGAAAAAGCATCCTTAAATCTCTGCTGAGTGGTGAAGGAAAAAAAGATTTTCATGGCAAAAAAATGTTCAAACTCATGAGAAAATGGGGTATGATGTCCACAAATGTCAAGTCGGTCTAAGAGAAAAATATATACATATATATGCAGCAATAAAGTAAATATATGGCAAAACGTGTACATAAAGCTCCTAACAACAGGGTATGTAGCCCTACTTATCTGTCTTTTTACTTTATTTTTTTGTAAAGATTTTATTTATTTATTCATGGGAAACGGGGGTGGGGGGGCGGGCTAGAGACACAGGCAGAGGGAGAAGCAGGCTCCATGCAAGGAGCCCGATGTGGGACTCGATCCCAGGTCTCCAGGATCATGCCCTGGGCCGAAGGTGGTGCTAAACCACTAAGCAGGCTGCCCTTATCTGCCTTTTTATAAGGAAGCTGAAGATAACTCACATGGATGTCTCTGAAGCAATATTTATTTGCCAGGCTCAGGTTCATTAACAAGACAAAATACTGGGGCACTGGGTGGCTCAGTGGTTGAGTGGCTGCCTTCAACTCAGGTCGTGATCCCAGAGTCCTGGGATCGAGTCCCACATTGGGTTCCCCGCAGGGAGTCTGCTTCTCCCTCTGTGTCTCTGCCTCTCTCTCTGTGTCTCTCACGAATAAATAAAAAAATTTTTAAAAAGACAAAATACTGAAGCCTTACATCTAGGGTCTGTTTTCTCACTAATCCTTTGGCCACTCTGGAGGGAGGGATGAAGTAGGCAAGGCTCTGAGCAGTAGGGACCACTGGCCTCGCCAGCTGTAGCTCCAAAGCAGGCCTCCTCTTCCCCTGCTCTTGGGTCTATTTAAAGACAGGGTAAGGATTATTTTCAGAAATGCTCCATCATCCACAAACCTACACTTCTACCTACATTCAGACTGACTCGGCTCTCCCAAGCCCCACTTGGCGAAGTCCTCACTCTGTCTCCATGAACGAATCCCCCCAAGTGCAGGGCAGCTCCCATGGAGCACGCTGGCCTGCCTTCTGCAGCAGCTCCATATGGCTCGTCTGGCTCTACAGGAAAACCCTCCTGGCGGCTCACGGAGTGCAACTCTCCTATTTTTAGGCTATTAGAATAACAACTCTGGCTGAGATAGATGTCGAGTGACAAGTTTTATAATTAGGGCCCAAAAGGGGCCTGTGAATAATTTGCTTCTAAGTGATAATGCTGTTCTTTCATTCTGGCTGGGTTTCATGCACATGGATGGTACCAAGTTCAAGACAAAATGGCAGCTACTGACGTGGGACAAACAGGGACACTTGGAGAAGCCTGCCCACTGCCTCCTCGTTTATATAACCTCTGTGTTGAGCCTGGGACTTAACCACAGGCAGCAGTGACAAAGTGCTCTGCTCTTACCAGTAAGAGCACCCTAGCACTTAGCGTAGTAAAACCCATTTTTTTTTTTTACTTTTATTTATTTATTCATGAGAGACAAAGAGAGGCAGAGACATAGGCAGGGAGAGAAGCAGGCTCCCTAGGGGGAGCTTGACGCAGGACTCGGTCCCAGGACCCTCGGATCACTGCCTGAGCTAAAGGCAGACACTCAACCACTGAGCACCCAGGTACCCCAAGTAAAACCCACTTAAAACACAGCAACACCCAGCCCCCATGGAAAGCATTTTCAGGAAAGTTAAAAAACAGAAAACAGTCTATTTTTTCCCCTGCACTGAAGAAAACAGGTCTTCCTAATGGTGTTGGGCTTAGAATAGACTTCAGCAGCCCCAGGAAAAAAAAAAAAAAGCTTTTACCCCAATAAAGAGCTTCTCATGGGATCCCTGGGTGGCTCAGCGGTTTAGCGCCTGCCTTTGGCCCAGGGAGTGATCCTGGGGACCCAGGATCAAGTCCCGCGTCGGGCTCCCCGCATGGAGCCTGCTTCTCCCTCTGTGTCTCTGCCTCTCTCTCTCTGTCTCTCTCTGTCTCTCTCTCTGTGCCTATCATGAATAAATAAATAAAATCTAAAAAAAAAAGAAAGAGCTTCTCATCATTATCCACAAGCCATGGACGTGACGGCACGCCCACAGTGCACCGCGCTCAGCACGATAATCCAGTTGGGAAACTAATTTGGTCCAGAGCTCTGTCTTCATGTTAGGGCTGTTTGGTTTGGCTGCTATCACTGTCTTAGAGACATGGAGGGGGAGCAAAGAACCAGAAAAAAGGAAAAAAACTTTTATTTGTGAAAAGTAGTAAGTAACCTAAAAGGTCACATGAAGTCCTTTCTGCTATCTTTGAAAAGAGAAGACAAATGTTGGGAATATGTGCATTCTCAACAAAAGAGCTCTAACTATTCAAAGTCAAATTCATAATCCAAATAATTAGATTCCAGAGTTGTTGGTTTTTTTTTACAAAGCATTTTACATAATTCAATATACCTCTTACTGTGTGTTCCTATGATTCCCACAAATCTCCACTAACCTAAGAGATGATGGTGCTATTTTGAGAGTGCAGTCAATCGGTGGGCAAAGCCACAGGGTAACTGAATCATGCAGGAAGCTCTAGCGCCAGCCCCCTGATGAGCTCTGTCTTTATAACTCAGTGGATAAGACAGCAGCCACGTGCCCATCATGGTGACAGGAGGAGCCTGCCAAATCTCCATGAGTCTGAGCAAGTGAAACTCCAGGGAGGAGAGCTTCAAGGGCACTGCAAGGGAGGGATCCTGGCCCTGGTTTTTGAGAACAGGATGGGCAGCCCCCAGGCCCCCACCTCCCAGATACATGGGAACAAGGACAGCCACACAATGACCCTTTGCCTTCTCAAGAACCAAGAGATGACAGCCAGTAAGGGGGCTACCTCTAATCAGCCAGGAGGAGTTACAATGTAGACTGTCCTGTTCACCCTGGACTTAAGGGAGACAGAATTCTTTTTGCCTTCACTCAAAAGTTGTGAAAATGCTTCATTGGGAACAGAGTTTCTGTGTTCCAAGATGAAAAGAGCTCTGGAGACAGTGGTGGCTGTGCAACAATGTGAACTATACACTTAATACCACTGAACTGTATGCTTAGAAACAGTTGAGGGGCACCCGGTGGCTCAGTCAGTTAAGCATCCAACTGCTGATTGCGGCTCAGGTCATGATCTCGAGTGGTGAGATCAAGCCCCATGTGGAGCTCTGCTTATGATTCTCTCTTCTCTCTGCCCCTCCCCACATTCTCTCTCTGTCAAATAAATAAATAAATAAATAAATAAATAAATAAATAAATAAATAAATAAAATCTTTTTTAAAAAGCAGTTCGGATAGCTAATGTTCTATGTATTTTACCACAATTTTAAAAAGTACGGATTGATGGTAAAAGAAAAAAAAAAACTACGACAATGGTCAAATGTCCACAATTGGGCTCCTAAATTAAATATAAAAACTTTTCCTAACTCCATTCCCCCAAGTGATGAATCATAAATGCATTTGAACATAAATGTGCTCTAGGTCCACACTGGTGAACCGACACATTATTCTTGGCTCCATAAATAATCCTTGGATGGGGACCAAGCCGTGTGCTTTGGCTCAGACCAAACATAAGGATCCTGTCATAGTGAACCTCCGAGTAGGGTGATGTAATGCTCAAAGTGCATGACAATAAGAATCCTACACAAAACACCATCATGACAGCCAATTCCAAACAGTGATAGCCCTGCTTTAACAGACACATGTTGCTGTGGATATAATGAACACTATCTCGAAAATTTTCCAGTATTTCTAGGCACTTGACTATCCAGTTATCTGGTCTTCTGGTATGATGATTACATAAAACAACTAAGATTAAATTCTTTCAGTGCAGGAATGACTCAAGGCTATAAAATGAAAGGTAAGAGGCACAGTGAGAGAAAAAACCAAGAATCAACAAAGAGGTTGACTTTAAGACATGATACCATCTCCAAATGAAATGCTGGCCGCCAGGGGCATCTGGGAAGAATGGGGATGGCTATCTGCTCCACCTCCACACTTCCAAGCCCAGCACAATCCGGGGTTGCCCGGAGCTCTTCCCTGAACACTGATGTGTCCTTGTTGGCCTCTCCCAAAGGCTATCAGACCCAAGTGCTCCAGGACCATCTGCTCATCATCCTGATGGTTCTAGCCCCATGCTAACCTGTCCTTCCCATTCTGTTCAGCTCTTTCCAGATATCTGTCACCCTTTCTTTAGGACATACAAAATGGTATACATAATTAATATGAGTTTGCAGATAAGTATACACCCATGAAACCATCAACATTATCAATGCCATAAACATGTCCATCAATTCCGAAAGTTTCCTCCCACTCTCTTAACATATAACGCTATGGTAAGAACATTTAACATAAGATCTACCCTCTAGTAAATATTTAAGTATACAAAATTGTTAACTATAGGCATTACACTGTACAGTGGATCTCTAGGACATGTTCACCTTGCATAACTGAAACTTGGTACCCTCTAATTCCTCCCCATTCTTCACTTCCCCAGCCCCTGGCAACCACCATTCCATTCTCTGCTTCTATGGGTCTATTTTATTTTTAGATTCATCATCTCATAAAAGTGGTATCATGTAGCATCTGTCTTTCGGTGACTGGGTTCTTTCATTTAGCATAATGTCCTTGAGGTTTATCCACTTTGTTGAAAATGGCAGGATTTCCTTGTCTCTAAAGGTACTGCCACTCATTTTTTTTTTACTGCCACTCATTTTTAATCCTGAATGTTCCTCATTCAGATTCCAGTAGCCCCATCCAATGAAGACTAGAATCATCCCACTTGTTTTGACGTAGAAAAAAAAGGCAAAAAATTATGTTAGACTGACATATCAAATGTGCAATCAAATGTAACAGCATCAGCTATACTCCCTTGCCAGTTTCTGCTACTTCAAAAGAACCAAAGTCCTTTGGCAAAACATCTCTGAACTATCAATTGTGTTGAGAAACTATCTGCTTCGGTCAAGTCTTTAAACAGCCTGGTGCACTTTGGTCCCTGTTAACAGGAGACGTCCTGTTTGAGACATGATAATTTATCACTTTTGACATCCCGTGTTGAACAAGACCAACAGGTGTTACTTATACTCCCAAAATCACATTAAGATAATCAGTTATAAAGAATACTTTCCCAAGGATGCCTGGGTGGCTCAGTCGGTTAAGCGTCTGCCTTCTGCTCAGGTCACAATCCCAGGATCCTAGGATCAAGCCCCACATCGGGCTCTCTGCTCAGCAAGGACCCTGCTTCTCCCTCTCCCTCTCCCCCTGCTCGTTCTCTCTTCTCTCTAATACATAAATAGTATCTTTTAAAAGAAAAGAATATCTTTTCAAAAAATCTTCCCTAAAATAATACAGTTTAGTCTCAATTTGCCCTTCTAAAGCAATCTGGTTTTTTCCTTGATCACAAAACAAATACACATTTTGAAATCTATAAAACCCCAAAGAATGTTTATCTCTTATCTTGCCACCTGACAATAACCCTTGGTATATGCCCTTATGGCCTCATTTCTAACTAGTCACAGATAAAGACTATTCTGTGCCCACATCAGGGATATCAAAGATTGGAAGGGGAAAACAAGGCTGAGCATGAAGTCCAAAGAACTGTCCCTTCATGCTCAGAAACAGTTACAGAAGGGTTGTTAAACTTGTTCAACAAGACTCCTATGTGGTGCACAAACCGGTTTACCAGCCAAATTTCATCAAAAGCAACCTGCTGCCCGATAGCACCCGATGCTGTTACAGTTACAATTTTACCTCCACCTCACCAACCACACTGTTGTTTAATGGCCCTGTACATACTTAAAGGCAGGAAATGGAGCTTAGAGGCATTGGAGGATTACAGAAAAATAAATAAGGTAAGGCAATAGGGCTTCCTTTGCAAAATGGAAATCAATATGAAAGTCAAAAGGGTCAGTGAAGCAAGACATTTTCACAGACTCAAGTTCAAAATGAAAGACAGTACTTTGCTGGTTCCAGCTCCTTGCATGGAAAGAGCCCCCTGGGAGCTTATAAAACTGCAAACAAGTCTTAAAAAGGATGAGTCTGCCTGTTTCATCAGCTTACCAAGCTACATGCATTTCAATACAGCAACTCATGTGCAATTTTTAAGACATTTTCAGTGAACACCTACACTGTGCCAGGCCACTGTGGTTTGATTAATCCTTCCCCAGAAGTTAAAACACTGTCCTCATTTCTTAACTGCAGCCAGTGAGGAGGCCACAGTGGGTTCCATTCCTCTTGCGAGTATACAGGTATACCAAAAGAGGTCAAGCTTAGCACACTACGGTTTGACACAATTATTTACAATACCCTTTACCACCTGGTAACAAAGCCCGTATTTCGGGCTTTGGTTTCAACATTTCTGTCCTTGATAACAAGTCTTTTAAGCTATCAAAGTACAACTAATTTGCTATTACTAAATGTTAAATGTTGATAATCCACCGAAGTTTCTTACTTTAAATGCATGTACAGGGGGTTGCCAGGGGAAAGGCAGGGATCCTTTATCAGTTCCCAGCACCTGGAGTACCTGGCTCCTGGTGTGCCTTTAATAAATATTTGGTTAATAAATCTTCTCAGTAAAATGAAATCAAAGAAGACGGTCCTTTGAGTTTACTTGGAAGAAATTATTTTTCATATGCTACAAGCAGCTGGATTCTGTTCACTGAGGATTCTGATCTTGAAATCCGATTACTCAGTCTGCCATCTGCTACTCTCTTTCAGAGACCTGCAACATATCAACAACTGTATGGTTCTGTTTCAGAACTCCACTAATCTTATCTTAGACGAGGCAGGAGGTAAGTGTTTCAGTAACTAAATTTATCTCAGAGATTAAGTAGATTTTATTTTTTGTTTTGTTTTGCTGTTAGAAGAAAGCACACAGCACAGAAGTCCCAGCCTGTCCTAAGTACGTACTCTGAAATGCTGAGCCCTCCCTTCTAGAAGATCAGACAGATGGTAATATAACCATTAATTCAGGAATGGCAGAAAAAGGACAACAGGGCAAGCTAGAGAGGAAGGAGAACATTCTACCTCCCCAAGAACAGGTGCTCCAACCCATGGAAATAAGGAAGTAGATTTACTCCTATGGCTTATAGTCAGCCTTCCCCATTGGGTGACACTACTATAGACCCAGTCTGTAATAAGCCACCATCTCATAGAACCTGTTGTCATCTTCAGGTCCTAAGAAAGCCTTAGCCATGTGCACAGGTCATGATAGGGTCCAAGGCAGAATCAGGGAAGAAAGGGACAGAGAATAAAATGACAGCTTGCCCCTGTCTCTACGGCTGTCACACATTGTGGGAAGGGTGGTCATCTAACCCTTTAGAAAATGTTTCTTTCTGAACCCAAGATGCATATCTACAAGGTCCATGGACTGAGAACCAGTAGGGAAATGCAAATTTGCAGTCAGTAGTTAGGGAAAAAAAAATCTAATAAAAGTAAATTTTAATAAGATCAAATGGAGAAGCTTTAGCAGCTGCAATTTACTTTCTTGGACTCATGGACAGCTCTTTATAACAGGAGTTTTCTACTGGGAATTCTGATCTTGAAATCTGACAGTTCAAAGCCTTCCTCACTTGGGAAAAGCTGCTATAGCCTTCAAGACTCTGGATTCCTGCAACAAGCCAGTGCAGAGCACTCGTTGGCAAAACACTCTGACATTTATTCTGCAGACATCCACCCCACAGTAATGATGGAACTGGGACATCTCATGACTTGGCTCTTCTGTTCAGTGCACTTTTTGTGCTGAAGAGGCTGGCCACCAGCAGAAACCAAGTTAGGTCCTTATCACATAAGGCTGAGGACACAGGAGGATCCCAAGAGACAAACAACTTTTAGCAGGGTGTTGGTTAGCCAAGATCTAAAAGGCTTCTCTTTATATCATTTAAGAGGATTTTAAGTTGTGAGAGCAGTAACAGTGGAAATAAAAATAAATGTAAGAAAAATCCCACCAGTCCCACCAGATCAACAAATCAAACTGACTTTATGTTTCTGTGTTTCCTCCTGGCAAATGGATGATATTTATTTCACAGAGAAAGGTGAATGTGTAGCAAAGTAATATTTTAGTTCTCAACTGGTCTAGAGCTGAATAATGTCCCCAATGCCCTGAGAACGCCCAGAAGACTCATAGACTCCGTGCAGGAGTCCTAACAGGAAGCCCCAAACAATCCTCAGTTGATCTAAATTAGGGAAGTCATATATTCAGGAGTCACAAAGTCCTGAGTTCAAATCCTGACTTTGTCCCTTATTAGCTGTGTGGCTTAGATAAGCATCCTCACCTCCATCACCCTGTTTCCTCCTATGTCCAGTGAAGTCTGCATGGATGTTGAAATATGTGCAGAGTACCTGGACCAAATACCTGTTATAGACTGAGTTGTGTCCTCCCAAAAAAAGATGCTGAAATCCTAACCCTTAGTTCCTCACAATATGACCTGACCTGGAAACAGGGTCTTTGCAGATGTAATTAATTATAATGAGGTCATACTGGGATAATCTGAGTAGTATCCACATGAGAAGACAGCCATGTGAAGACAGACACACAGGGAGAATTCCATGGGACGCTGAAGGCAGAGATTGGAGCTGCACAGCCACAAAGAATCTCAAAGATTTCCAGCCATCACCAGAAGCAAGGAAGAGGCAAGAAGGGATTCCCCTACAGTCATCAGGGAGCTTGGCCCACTAACTTCCTGATTTGGAACTTCTAGACTCCAGAACTATTGTTCTGTTGTTTTAAGCAACCCAGTTTGTGGTTCTTTGTTACAACAGCCCTAGGAAACTAATGCACTGCCCAACTCAGGGAGACTTCCTATGGTCCACGTACACGCACATGAAGAGTAAGAGAGCTTCCAATGTACAACATACAACAGTCTTTCTGTACCCAACATGGATTTCATAACCAAGCTCTATGTACTAACTGTTAACATTATTTATTTTACCTATTGCCCTAGCTTGTCAATAATCTAAGTACAGGAAAAGACAAATTCAGGGAAGAGGCACCCATTCATTCAAAGTCTACATCACTTGCTTAGATGGAAAAATATTAAGACTTTAGAAGATTAAACACCTTAAAATTCCCCTGAAAGGACTCGTATCAAATATGGATCAGTAAGAAAAAGATAATACAATGAAATTAGTATATACAAAATACACAAATAGGCAGTTTGCAAAGGATTACCCAATAAACACATATTAGTGATTTAGGAACTGCAAATAAAAACTACAGTGGAATACCACTAACTATACACCAGATAGCTAAAATTTAAATAGAATACCTCACAATTAAAATTTAAATACAGTTTAATGACTCAGAACACCAAGAGTTACAGAGGATATGAAGTAGAATTTTCAAACACTGCTAGAAGGAGTGGAAAAGTGGCACACTCAAGCTGTATTTCTACAGCTGAACATACAAATAAATGTCTCATGAACTAGCAATTTCATTCCTAGATACATCCCCAAAAGAAATGCATATGTGTGTATTACCAAAAAAGTCACAGGATGTTCACAACAGCAGTATGGATAACAGTCCAAATCTGGAACATCCCAGAGGTCAAAAATAAGCATATTACATGGCAGCCCGGGTGGCTCAGCAGTTTAGCGCTGCCTTCAGCTCAGGGCCTGATCCTGGAGACCAGGGATCAAGTCCCATGTCAGGCTCCCTACACGGAGCCTGCTTCTCCCTCTGCCTATGTCTCTGTCTCTCTGTCTCTCTCTCTCTCTCTGTGTCTCTCATGAATAAATAAAATCTTCATAAATAAATAAATAAACAAATTACAAAAACAAAAGTGTGGAACGTATAGAATTGCTCTTGCCATGAAAATGAATGAAGTAATGCCACATGAAAAACATGGATGAATTTTGCAAACATTGTATTAATATTTCATTCCAATTTTAGTATATGTGCTGCCAAGGCGAGTACAACACTATTATAGTATAAAGAAGCCAGCCACAAAAGTCATTGATTACATTTACATAAAATTTAAATACTGGCAAAACTGATATAGGATAAGTCACAAGTAGGAGCAGTGATTGAAAGAAGGACTTCTATGCTACCTCTTGATCTGGGCAGTGGTTACTCAAATGTGCTTGCTTTGTGGTTATTCATCTGGTTTGACCCTTATAATTTTTGCAATTTTCTGTCTATAGCTTATACTGAAACAATAAAAGTTTATTTTTAAAAATGAAAAAGAAAAAAAAAAGAATTTCCCTCTAAGGGGAGGTGGGGGAGAAAGTCTCCTGCATGGAAGCTGGTGGAGCGTGAGCTCTTGATAACTTCCTTGTGATCAACATGAACACAATGCTTATTCGAAGAAGTTCCTACAATAGCCAAAGTTACAGCTACCGTGGTTCACATTGGTCACAGAGTCACGCTCAGGTGAGGAACAGGCCCACTTCAATGTGGGGGGGTAGGGGGCTTTCACTGCTGCTGGCACATGGCCAGGCCCCTAGGCCCCGCACAGACACTCGAGTCCTATGGGCCTTCTTGGGGCCCGGCCTGGGCATTTCTAAGAGCCCTCAAGGGGTCTCACGTGCAGACAGGTGGAGGGCTGCTGGCAACACATTTTCCAGTTGCTCGTTCAAATCCTTTCTACTCCACAGAAACCTGCAGGACCCCTCACATGAAGACCCCACCAGCCAATGGGCCTGAAGGGACAGGGAAGCAAGGAAAGTAGGACACAAACTACTCTACTCAGATTCCTTCATATCAGTCACCTGGTGCTTACCTCCCTACGGACTGAGAAGCCCACATGTCCTCTCCACCCCATGTGCCCCATCTCCATCTGTCATGTTGCTCCCTTCCAGTCAGCCTCTGAAGAGACCCAAGCCCCTCCATTCATGTTCCTGACTCCTTTCTTCCTGGATCTGCTTGCATCAATGACCCCTTTTAAATCTCTGAAACAGCTACCTGAGTGGCTCAGTTGGTTAAGCATCCAACTTTAGTTTTGACTCAGGTCATGATCTCAGAGTCATAAGATCAAGCCCTGTGTCAGGCTCTACACTCAGCATGGAGTCTGCTTGAGATTCTCTTCTCCCCCTCTACCCTCTCCCTTGGCCCCTTCCCCCACTTGTATGCTCTCTCAGATTGATAGGTAGGTAAGATAGATGATAGATAGATAGATAGATAGATAGATAGATAGATAGATAAAAACAGGTGTTCCCTCCAATCTTTGGCTTCAATGCAGAGTAGTCTGGGGAGCTTCCAAAATATCGATGTCTGGGCCCACCCCCAGAGTCTGG
Organism: Vulpes vulpes; assembly: GCF_048418805.1. Classification (NCBI taxonomy): domain Eukaryota; kingdom Metazoa; phylum Chordata; class Mammalia; order Carnivora; family Canidae; genus Vulpes; species Vulpes vulpes. The sequence goes on along the minus strand of NC_132795.1, from coordinate 70,221,865 downwards.
TGTAATTGGTCTGGGGTGCTGCCTGGGCACCAGCACTCTCACAGGCTCCCCTGTGATTCAGCTGGGCAGGCCAACAGAGAACCACCTTCCTAGGATCTTATCTTTCTCCCGATTCCTGAAGACTCTTGACCTGCTATTTTGCCCTTGAGCTGCTGGTTTGTTTCAATACTCTCACCTTGAAAATTGCAGAAAAGTGAAACACACTTGCCACCCCCCTTTCTTCTTTACCCATTCCATCAGGCCTCCATCCAGACAATTCTTCTGTCGGGGGTCCTTGAAAGAATAACCACCATGCCTTTGACACATCACTCATTCTACTCAAGCCTTAGTTTTCTTATCTGTACAATGAGGATAATAATTCCCCCGCACTGGTCATGGTTTATCACCAGATAAAACAAGGTGACATACATGAAGATGTCTCTCTCCACAAAATGACCCAAGTGGGCAAAGGACTTCTGGCTGCCCCTGGCCTCCCTGGTGCCTTTGTCAAGCAGGGGCTTGTCCTCATGTTCAGGGAACATCCCTGACTCCTGCCATAGCCAGCACGAAGGGGACAGAGGGGCAGGAGGCTCTATCATCTGAAAGCCAGATGGGACTAGCACGAAAACCCACACCTGCTGAGGGCCACCCTGACCCTTCTTAGCCACTGCTCCCAACGCAAAGCATCTCTCACACACCCTCAAGAACAGGCCTTCCTAGGCTCTGATCTGCATCTGTCTACCTGTCCCACACATCTCAGGATTAGCCACGCGTTACTCTATAGGTTCTCAACCCTACCTGAGCACTGGAATCACCTGGAGAGATTTCAAATCCTAATCCAGGGATGCAAGAGGTGTGTGGTGTGGCCTGGGGTAGGGGCTACTGAGAGTTCTCCAGGATCCTGAATCACGACTTCTGACCTATTATTTGCACAATAAGCAGGGGCCTTCATTATCTGATGAAGCTGCTAAAGAGAACAGCAAGTGAAGGTAAGAATAAACCAATCCACAATAGCCAAGACATGGAAACAACCTCAAGGTGCATCAACAGATGAATGGATAAAAGACAGGGAATTATTATTGTATTCACACACACACACACACACACACACAGAGGAATATTATTAAGCCAAGAGAAGTAAGGAAATCCTACCATTTGCAACATGGATGGGCCTTGAGGGCATTATCCTAACAAAGAAAGACAAACACTGTATGATATCTCTTACATACAGAATCTAAAAGAAGCCAAACCCATTAAAACAGAGTAAATTGGTGGTTACCACAGGCTGGAGGGTGGAGAAACTGTGGAGACGTTTAAGGGTACACACGTGCAACTAACAAACAATTTCTGGAAAGCTTATGCACAGATAGTGATTATAGTCAACAATACTGCATTATAAACTTCAAAGTTGCTAAGAGACTAGATCTGGGGAGTTCCCACCAGAAAAAGAAATAATAATTATGTGCCAGGATAGAGGAGTTAGCCAATACTACAGTGGTAATCATGTTGCAATTTATAAACATATTAAATCAGCACATTGTACACCTTCTACCATATTATATATCAATTACATCTCAATTTTTAAAAAATTAACCAATACATATTTAGGGAAAAACCACCTGTCAGTCTCCTTAGTAAAATAACTAAATGCAAAAGCACAGAAGGCCCATGCAAGAAATGCCAATCTCAGCAAAAACACTGGATAAGAAATAAAGTCCCAGGAAAGCTCTAGACAGACCCAAGGACACAGTGGACAGCTGAGCCTTACCTGCCATGGTAAATACGTGGCTTGCTGTCTGCTGTACCATGGCAACGTGGTTCCCAAAGATGTCAATGCTGCCACTGCCATCAAGACCAAGCACAGCATCCAGTTTGTGGACTGGTGCCCCACTGGCTTCAAAGTGGGCATTAATTACCAACTTCCCACTGTGGTACCCAGTGGAGACCTGGCCAAAGTGGAGTGAGTTGTGTGCATGCTGAGGAACATCACAGTCATTGCTGAGGCCTAGGCTGGCCTGGACCATAAGTTTGACCTGATGTATGCCAAGCATGCCTTTGTTCACTGGTATGTGGGTGAGGGCATGGAGGAAGGAGAGTTTTCTGAGGCCCGTAAGGACATGGCTGCCCTGGAGAAGGATTATGAGGAGGTTGGTGTGGATTCTGTTGAAGGAGAGGGTGAAGAAGAAGGAGAGGAATACTGAATACCATTCCTTCCAGCCCTGCAGCATGTCACACTCAGACCTTTAGCTTCAACGTTAGCTGACAGGCATTAAAGCTTTCTGATTAGATTGTCTTCAATTTTAACTGTGATCATGTCTTCTCCATGTGTGCCTGTCACTTTTTCCATTGTGTCTCAAAGTAAAGGCTTTAAGAAAGAAAAAAAAAAGGTTGTGTTACGAACCTAACACAAGCTTGCCCTCTACCAGGGTATGGGCTAAGGGCATATGGTCTTTGGAAAGAAGGCATTCAGAGGGGCATGTGCGCACGCGCGCGCGCACACACACACACACACACACACACACTTACATGTGTGGAAAACTTCTGAGTGAGGCCATTATGCCTTACAGCTCAGAAGCGGATACCTATTATTTTTTTTAAGATTTTATTTATTTTAGGGGCACCTGGGTGGCTTAGTAGTTGAACACTTGCCTTTGGCTCAGGGCATGATCCCAGGGTCCTGAGATCAAGTCCTGCATCTGGTTCCCTGCAGGGAGCCTGCTTCTCCCTCTACCCATGTCTCTGCCTCTCTCTATGTGTCTTTCATGAATAAATAGAATCTTTTAAAAACAAAGATTTTATTTATTTTAGGGAAAGAGAGTGCACACAAGCAGAGCAGGGTGGGGGATGGGCTCAGAGAGAGAGGGAAAGAGAATCTCAAGCAGACTCCACACTGAATGCAGAGCCCCACCACAGGGCTCCATCTCAGGATCCTGAGATCGTAACCTGAGCCAAAATCAAGAGTCAGACACTCAACTGATTTTAGCACCCAGACACCCTGCTGATCCCTGTTATTATAGGGAAATGCTAGCAATTCATTGAAGAGTTTTTAATTTTTTTTTTAACTTCTTAGCCTTTTTGAAATTCAGCAATCCAGAAATACTGAACTTACAAGTCACATGCCACTGACCAGCCTCACCTAACAGAGTCTATGGCAGAGCAAACATCCATCTGTCCTGATGGATACAGTAAAGCATCTTAAGTCACCAAGGGGCTCTTTTGAGAGCCTCTCTCAAGTCAGAGAAAAACAATTCCAAAGAGCATTACTGACAAAATACAAAGCAATACCCCTGTCTATCCTTTATAACAGTATTATCAGCCGCACCTATGGGAATACAAGTCATTTCAGTCCCCCCACCCTCATACCCATCCCCCGCCTTGCTGTGGCTATTGTTACTCCTGTCATCAGCTAACACACATCACACATACAGCATGTGCCAGGGACTCCAACAAGCTCTTCCCACTCACCACCTCTGTTCAAGACTCTCTATGCTGAAAAAAAAAAAAAAAAAAGACTCCCTATGCTGGGGTGCCTAAGTTGTTAAGAACCAACTCTTGATTTCAGCTCAAATCATCATTTCAGGATTGTGAGATCAAGCCCTGCATGGAGCCCTGCCATGGGCAGATACAAAACTGCATATATATAGGAGCTCAATTACATAAACAAAATTCATGGATAAAGCTAGAAAATCAATCCAGAAAAGTTACCTGTAGGATTTGTGTTTTTTTCTTTTTTTCCCCTATATTTTTTCTAATTTTCTATAATAAGATTGTGGGAGAAAGCCTCACCACAAAATGTTTTTTAATTTTTTTTTAATTTTTATTTATTTATGATAGTCACAGAGAGAGAGAGAGGCAGAGACATAGGCAGAGGGAGAAGCAGGCTCCATGCACCAGGAGCCTGATGTGGGATTCGATCCCGGGTCTCCAGGATCGCCCCTTGGCCAAAGGCAAGTGCCAAACCACCGCGCCACCCAGGGATCCCCCACAAAATGTTTTTAATGCTCTGTTCTCTAATTTAAAGAATTAAATTACAACCAGAAATAATCTTTTTTTATACTATATTGACTGTTAAGTCTACATGACAAGGACAGCCAGCTCTTGTTGAGTATTATGTAAAATTGTACACAGAACCAAGATGCACTTTCAGACTAGTCAGAAGCCCAACTGTTAAAGGCTTTAAAATAACTTTTTTAAACAAAACAGAAACCCCGGATTTGGAAGATTGGTCCACCTGTGTTCTTCTCAGTGCACAGCTCACGTCAGCATGCTACAAGCCTTTCGTGGTAGTGCCAAGTGGTGGCTGAAGTGTAAAATGTGTTTTGCCACAGCCAGGAATAGAGACTTGCACCGCAGTGTGTGTCGGATGAAACATCAGACCCAGCAGCAGTGTTAACGTGGGTATGTGAGTTGCAGCAAGTGAAAGGTGAGAGGCACAGCAGAATGTCAAGGCAGCACCCATGTTCACAAGAACACAGGTCAAGGCCTTGCGAACACACAAAACAGAGCAAGAGTCAGAGATTGACAGAAGTGCAAAAGGCACGCCAGCAAAAGGTGTGAGAGCCAAAGTACAGCATGACGCCACAGCACTGATCGGCGGTAACTGTTGCTAAGGTGCTGAGCGACATCCTGGAAGGATTCAGAGTAGGCAGGACTCTGAACCACACTGGGATCCACTGCGCTAAGTGTAGGAAGCATCTCAAGCATGCTCCAAAATCAGGGCAGAAGGCCAAGTAAAGTATACACCTCATTCTCAACTTGTCCCTTCACAATCTCTGAAAGATTTGTGCTTTTGAGTTTTGTTTTTCTAATGCTGTCATCCTAACCACTTCACCCTCCCTGTGTGGGTGTTACACTGTCAGTGCTGCAGGTCTACCTTATAAAAGAGAGAAGGATTCATTGCCTCAATAGACAACTAATAGTTTAGATTTAAGTGAGGTGCTCACAGAGTTCTCCACAAGCCAAGAGAACACATTTCTCCCCCACGGCCATGGGCCCTATATCTACCCAGCACTCACAAATATATGGTCAGAGGCTGCCAAAACCAGCAAGAAAGAGGAGGGAGAGGATTCACTATAATCTCCAACAATAGAAGAATAACTCAACCCTTTTTTCCTTTCTTTACTTACACTTAAAATACTTTCATCATTATATTAATGCAGCATATAAGTGCTAGTGTGTCCAAGAAAAGTTCATTCAATATTCCAAGGCTCTATGAGAAATGCTTTCAAATTCCCTAAAAATAATTGCTATAGAATCCCAAGAGGGTTGTTTGCAGGCTAACCAAGATTTAAAAACTACCACATTTCTATTCCCCAAATCCATAAGATTCACACTAAAAAACAAATCTTCAAATTTAAGGAAAAACTTCACGTTAGTTCAATATATATTCTGAAGGGGAAAGAACAGATCTGGCAAGGGTTCTAAGTAAACTCTCAGCTGACAGAAGGTGAGCAAGGGTTATTCCCCAAGAGAATTCACTAAAAGCAAGACTGAATTTGAGGATGTGGTCCTTTTTTTTGGTACACAGCCCAGGACTACCAGCTGCCAGTAATACTTGCAGATTATTACTTAGGAAGCTGGAAAAAAAAATCCTATAATCAGAGAGTCACGAAAGGTCAAGTGGGCAAAATTCTTCATCATTTGGAAACATGGCAGGACTTCCCTACACACCAGGACGGGACGAGTACTCCCCTACATGGGCTTGTGAGCAGAGATTCAGAGCCCTCACCTTGTCAAGGAAACCAAGCTCTTTAATACACAAACTATCTCAGAGATAAACAATACTGATCACCAAGGAATACATTCATGACATTTGTGTGTGAATTAATTTCCTCTGAGCAAATGATATTTTTATGCCTGTTTAAAAAACAAGTGGTCTCCCATGACAGATGCATTCATTATCCAAACAATCGAGCAGCCTTCCGGCCACTCCTCTGTCCAAAAGCCAAGAAGCGCAGTCGGCAACACAGCACCTCTGGAGCCCACGGGGCGCCCAGGGCCAGGGTTCAGATTCTGAAAACAGACTCCCACATTCCTGAACCTGCTATTCACAGCCACTCCCTCTCAAGGGTGGACAAAATGAGCAGTTAAAAAAATTGTAGAAAATGTCCCATTGTCCATGTCTTCTGTATCCAGACCTGAATAACAGCATTTTTACAGATTTATGAAGCTCCTGCAAAGTCAGAAACTTGAGAAAACAGACACAGAGATTTAAAAAAAAAAAAAAAAAAAAAAAAAGCTTCCTTGCAGAAGCCTTATTTCCACAAAGCAAGGGAGATTCTAATCTATTAGAATTTCATTTATTTTAAAAATCCTTATTTGTTTCAAAAAAAGTCCTGCCTTTACTTCCAGTAATCCTCTGAAAAAAGCAACCAAAACCACAAGCACTCAAGATCAGAAATAAATCATGTCAGGCAATGTTTCCTGTCTTTTTACACCTAATAATAGTGTGAACTAGCTTGCAGATATGAAGTACAGCAGCTTTTATGGTGCACCACTATGACATAGAGCCCAGAGTTTTAGGGATATCTAAATGCATTGTTTAAAAATGATCACCTAAAAAAACTTTTATTTTAATAAAATAAAAACCATCACCTTTCCCTAATACTAGAGTCAGGCAGAGTAACCAGAACACGTATGTTAAATTCAGAAACATCTCAAAACCTCATGTGAGTTTTGTTTTTTAAAGATTTCATTCATTTATTTGACAGACAGAGCCAGCGAGCACAAGCAGGAGGAATGGAGGAGGGAGAAGGAGAAGCAGGCTCCTCACTGAGCAGGGAGCCTGATGTGGGGGCTCGATCCAGGACCCCAAGATCATGACCTGAGCCAAAGGCAAATACCTAACCAATTGAACCACCCAGGTGCCCCCTCATTTGAGTTTATAATTCTTCCTTCATCCATCAGACATTTTAATTGCTGGCATTAATTACAATAGTTAATTAATTACAGGTAACAAACTTGAAATCCATCCTCTTCCCCTTTAGACACTATTAGGTTATAATGTCTTGAAGGTAAGAATTGTCTACCACAGCAACTCTGCTGTGCACATATGGACTTTCCATAAATACTTGTTGAGTGCTGCTGCTGACTGATCAGTTTTATAGAAAGGAAAAGTGGCCGCACTCTGGTATCAATACTTGACAAATCAGATGGCCATATCAACCTCAGTTTGCCAAATGAGGATACCAAGTGGCCTACATAAATCTTCATGTACAGATTGAGATAAAGCAGATGAAAACACTATGAAAAGTACAATATGCAAAAGTGCTACATTATTATTGCAGAGTAATAAGCAATAATTTTTTAAAAAATAGGAAGTTTGGAAGAAAAAGGCATTATAAGCCAGCTGTTCTTTCTTGGGGAAAATGAACACTGACAATTGTAAATAATAAAGACAGACAAGGTCAATTGCAGACAATGATCAAGTCTCGAGGTGGGCACAGCAAGAGCCTTCTTGTCTAATTCTCTGAAGACAGTTCACTATTTCTGAGCAAGCAAAAATGATATCCATCGCCCCTTCTACTTTTTCATCCTCCTGTTTGCTTCCTCTCCTCTCTCAGATTAGAAAGACTCTCCCTATTCACCTGCTAGATGTGGCTAGTCCCAAAGACACAGGAACTAGAGGGTTTATTCCTCAGAGGTATTTGGAATTCTGGGTAAGAGCCAGAGACTTGGCACCCAAACTGGTAATAGTAAATCTTGGACCCAACCTGCCCCTAAAGAAGCAGATCTTGAAATGCCAGAAATTCTCAACTCACTTCACACACCACAGAGGGGATATTCCACCATCTATGGAGAATAGGCTTGACCATGTAGAAAAGAAAGAGCTCTGTAGTCAGAATGACTTGGCAGGAGGTAGGGAGTGGGGGGTGGCAAATGGGTAAAGGAGGTCAAAGGTACAAACTTCCAGTTATAAAATACATAAATCCTAGGGATGTAATATATAGTATGGTGCCTATAGTTAATAATACTATATTGTAGGGGCACCTGGGTGGCTTAGTCGGTTAAGCATCCAACTCTTGATTTTTGGCTCAGGTCATAATCTTAGGGTTGTGAGGTCCATCCCTTCATCAGGCTCTGCACTGGAAGTAGAGCCTGCTTAAGATTCTGTCCCTTTCCCTCTGCCCTTCCCTGTTCACACTCACGGTCGGTCTCTCTCTCTCTCTCTCAAAAAACCAAACAAAAAATAATACTGTGTTGTATATTTGAAAGTTGCAAAGAGTAAATCTTAAAAGTCCTATCACAAGAAAAATTAATGTGTAACTAAGTATAGTGAGGAATGTTTCCTAGACTTATTGTGGTGACCATTTCATGATATACACATATATCAAGCCATTATGTTGTGCCTGAAGCTAATATCATGTTATATGCCAATTCTAAATTTAAAAAAAAGATGACTAGACACAAACAATTCTTTGAAATTGTTGACCTTTTAAAGCCACAAGTAACCAAAGAGATGAGAGCGACCAGCCTGCTCATTTGACAGGTAAGGAATCTGAGGCTCAAGGAGGTTAGGCAAATGACACAGGGGTCACACAGCACCAGGAATTAACTGCATATATGAAACTGGAGCCCAGCTCCTGAGTCCTACCTTAGGCTCTTCCCACTGCTGCTGTTTCACCCCTCACAAGCGGGGACCACCACATACCCTCACCTACAACTTCCAATGATTCCAGGATAACAGGGGCAGATAGACAACTATTAACTAAGCACTCTGGCTATCAAGCACTATCCTAGTACTTTAGATCCTTTTTTATTTGCTATCATAATTACAAAATTTGTGTTAGTAATAGCTCCATTTTACAGAAGAGGAAACTAAGGCCCAAGGTCATACAAGCAAGAGGAACAAGATTTCTCTCCTTTTATACCTCCTAGTAGTCCTATCCTTTTCCCCAACAATACCTAAAGAAAACTAGATATAGATGTAATTGAGAACATGGTAGAAAAATCCACTGAAACCAAATTCACCATAAGCATTCCACTCTGTACCTTAGCTCTGAAAAACAAATACACATGAAATCCAAAACACAACTTAACAGTAAATCTGAAAATGTTTAACACAAATTCTAGTTCTAGTTTTCTCTAATGAATTGCAATGCACCTCTAAACCAGCTTCAGTTCTTCTCTTCAGTTCTCCACTCGACCCTAATGGGAAGAGAAACAAAGGTCTCCAGAGCTAGGCTGAGGGTACTCAGGAAGCTGGGGACCCAGGACCAGGGTCACAGCCCCAGCAAACTGAGTACAGTCCTAGCCATTCAGTCAAGTCCAGAGAGGCCAGAAGAAACTGGGAACCAGATGCAAAAATCAAGAGTCTCCTCAAAAATTAAATATAGAATTACCATATGATCCCACAATCCCACTTCCAGGTATATATCCAAAAGAACTGAAGGCAGAGACTTGAATAGATATTTGCACACCTATGTTCATGGCTGTATTATTCACAATAGCCAAAAAGTAGAAGCAGTTCAATGCCTATCAATAGATGACTGGCCAAGCAAAATGCAGTCTACACATGCAATGGAATTCAGCTTTAACAAAAGAAGGAAATTCTGACACAGGCTACAATATGGATGAACCCCGAAGAAGACACACCGAGATAAGCCAGTCACAGAAAGACAAATACTGTATGATTCCATTTACATGAGGGACCTAGAGCAGTCAAACTCATAGAGACACAAAGTAGACTGGGGGTTGCCAGGAGCTGGGAGGAGGGGGAATGGGGAGGCTGTGAGGCAGAGTTTTGGTTTGGGAAGATGAAAAAGTTCTGGAGATGGATGGTGGTGATGGTTATATAACAATGTGAATGTACTTACTGCCACTTAACTATACACTTAAAAATGATTAAAATGGGGGCATCTGGGTGGCTGTCGGTTGAGCATCCAACTCTTGATTTCCTTCAGTTCAGGTCAAGATCTCAGGGTCCTGTAATGAGCCCTGCACTGTAATCTGCTTGTCCCTCTCCCTTTGCCCCTTCCCCCAAGCTCATGCACATGTGTGCACTCTCTCACTCTCTCTCAAATAAATGAATAAAATCTTTTTTAAAAAATGGTTAAAATGGGGAGCACCTGGGTGGCTCATTTGGTTGGGCTTCTGACTCTTCATTTCTGCTGGGTCCTGAGATCAAACCCCATGTTAGCCTCTGCCCTCAAGAGGGAGTCTGCTTGAGGGTCTCTCTTCCTCTCCCCCTGCCCCTCCTCCAACCTCCCCACACAGGTGCAGGTGTGTTCTCGCTTTCAAAAATAAATGGGTAAATCTTTTTTAAAATGGTTAAAATGGGAAGTTTTCTGTTTGATATTTTTAAAAATCTATTACTTAAGCCTTTTAAAAACAAAATAAAACAAGGTCTCAGCACATGCCAGCCAGCACAAGACAAGGGGGAGCAGATCTGGAGGGAGCTAAGCCAGGCTCGGGCAGGGCAGCCATGGGAACTCCTGTTTTAAGGAATCCCTGCACCTTTCTGGAAAGGGCTAAACTCAACCAAGTGAAAACAGAGCAAGAGCATCACTGCCTCAGAACAGTCAGGCTCCTCATGTGCAAAAGAAGGAATATTGCTAGCAGTCTCCAAAATCCCAGCTTCAACATTCACTCTGCTGTCACCCTCAGAGGCATGACAACTGGGAGTCCCAGCAGTGGCACAGAGGCCATCCACGTGACTGGGAGACTTGAACCCACAGCTGCTGAGGTTATTTTTAAATAGGAAAATGAGTCCACTTCATTCCAGTCACCTACAGAGGGCTGCTGAGTGGCTTCATGGAAAGGGAGAGATCAGGGGCACCCAGAACACCGCAGGAGCCGACTGTGCCAACACTTCCAGAGCACAGGAGAGCTGAGCCCGAGGACAGTGTCCATACCCCAAGGCAGAGCCTGGAAGGGCCCCGAGCCAAGCTGTGCTTGCAGGGACCCCACGTGCCTCGGTCCCTGATGAGGAAAAGGGGTCAGAAAGACTTCAAGGGGCCAGAAGCTACTCAATTCTTCTGGCCCTGCCATGGGGCTCATAGACAATGTCCTTAAAGGCTGGCAAGAACCTAAAATATAGGGCTCCAGGGCTCTAACCTACTGGACTAAGTATTTCAGTTTTTAAGGGCAAGGACTCCAAAAGCCAATCTCTTACGTTGTCATAAAAACACAAAATGTTTTAATGAAGGAAGTTTAAAATGAAGCTGACATATTTAAGAGGACTTGCGGTGCACACTTGAGAATTCTGGTCCTAGGTTAATTACTACAGTAGGTAATTACTAGAATCGAATCACTCCAGATTAATTATCATAGTAGAGTAAGTTCCCTGAGGGGCGGACTTTGTTTTGTTCACTGCCTGGAAAAGAGCTAGGCACACAGTAAATACTGGCTGAGTCAATCTGTTTTCCTAGCTTTTCACTCTTTTGAAATTCAGCTGTTTACTGACCACAACCAAGGCCTAACCCAATACTGTAATATATACACGATATTAAAAGTTTGTTGTTGTTGTTTTTTAATTCATAAGAGACACAGAGGGAGAGAGGCAGATAGGTAGGCAGAGGGAAAAGCAGGCTCCCTGGGGGAGCCTGATGCAGGACTCGATCCCAGAACCCCAGAATCATTTTTTTTTTTAATTTGTTTGTATTTGTTACAACCTCTTAAAGCAGAATGTGACTTGAGCACTACACATTTCCACTCACAAAACTTGTGGAGTTACTTCTTGAACAGCTTTACAACATGCCTAAGGAGGCTTAGAATTTCGCTACTCTAAACAACGCTCTTTGGAAAACAAGCCCTATCCGTGGCTACTCCCATCCAGTTGGTTCAGTTTCACTACTAGTTTCTAGAGGCCTGGTACATGCAGTTGAGAACTACAAGGGACAGAAGATTTAAAAAGTAGATCCTAGAAGGTGAAAGTTGTTTTAACCAGTATTTCTTCTTTTACACATCAAGGTACAGCTCAGAACACCTCAGTGACAAAAACCAAGGCAGATGCTTAACCTCTGAGCCACCCAGGAGGTGCTCCGATATTAAAAAGTCTCACGTGAAAGTCACTTACAGTTTGGGGCAGGTGGAGAATATGCAGATGCACCATCTGCCCTGCTGCACATGACACCTGGAACCATGAGAAACCCCAACTCTTTAAAAAGCAGATTACATGGGGCACCTGGGTGGCTCACTCAGTTGAGCATCTGACTTTTGATTTTTGGCTCAGGTCATGATCTCAGTATCATGGGATCAAACTCTACCTTGGGCTCTGTGCTGAGCATGGGGCCTGCTTGAGGTTCTCTCCCTGATTCTCTCTGTCCCTCCCCACCCCCCACCTCCCCAGCCCCACAACACCCACCCCTCATACTCTCTAAAGAAAAAAAAAAGGGGGGGTTACAAAAATGGTCGTTTCAATGAGAAAAACAGAGGGTGCTTAGTTCAGACTCACAATAAGTTATTTTTTTCTTGCAGAAATTTCCTGAAGGTTTCTTTAACTTCTAGGTATAGTTTACATTTTGTTATTACCAGCTAAATATACCTCTATCAAAGTGGAGAGTGCTTCCAGGTTCACATTTACAGCTATTCATCTTTTTATTTGGAATTAACTTCAAGCTCATAGAAAAGTTTCAGGAATTAAAATAGGACAAAGAACATTCATATACCTTTTGCCATGAAACAGATTTGCCTATTGTTAACAGCGTACCCTGTTTGCTTTATTTTTCACTCTCTCAATATGATAGTATATAATTATACACATACTTCTTTTTTCCTGAATCATTTGAAGGGAGACCTATTCCCATGAACAGGGGTATTCTCTTACAAAACAACAGCATCATTATCAACCTCACACGTGGTACTTTCATGTCCCATTCGTATTCTAGTTTTGTCACTGACCTGACCTTAGCATGTTGGTAGCAAGTTTCCCCTTATGGTTCAGGACTCATTCTAGGGTTGGGCATCACTCTTGATCATGTCTCTAGCTTCCTTTAATCCTCAGCCTTTTTTGTCTTTTACTGCTGACACTCTGAAGACAAAGGTCCTCATCCCCTTTTTTGGTTTTTGACAGTTTTGATCAACTGAGTTATTCTTAGTTTATAATAAAAAAAACATGCTAAAAAAAAACATGCTTACATCTGAAATATCTTTATTTAAATTCATAGATTTTTCCACACATTTTTAATCATTTGCTCTGTACTTAAAATGTACATCTCTTTGGAGCTGTGATGGGGAAATTGTCCAATTTATACAATTCTGATTCTAAATACAACTTTTCAGGAATGTATATGGCAATATAATACAAATAGCATATTAGAGCATATGTTCCCAAAGCTTCTGCAATTATGATCTCTTGTGGTGTGGGTATATCTGTCATTCAACTCTCTCTCTGAGATTCTCCCTCCTTCCCTCTCCCCATTTCTATCTTACCCTCCTTTACCCCCACGCCCTCCCTCCCACACACAGACTTCCTAATGATCCTTCTAGTATAAATGGATGCTCACCTATGGAAACTCTGGTCTTGAATCTTACCAAGATTTCAGGCACCATCAACATGTTTCTGGCTTTGCCTATAGTTAGGGTTTCTGCAAGTTTCAATTCAAAGAAAGCAAATAAGTGTACTATTCTATGGTTCTAACTTAACTTTTGAAAAGAAATACAGAATACTCAAATCCAGCTTTCCAGGTCATACAGGAAGTTAAAAATCACACAAGAAAAGCAGCTTTTACAGTGGGATACAAATCCTATTGAAGAGAATTTTCCAGTTCCAAAAGAGGCTCTCCAACTCTTGTTCTTCAAACCTAAAGGTTTTTATTTGGATAAATGAAGACAAGCAAAAGGCAAGGCAAAACAACACCCATTTAGCGCAAATCTTTTCACTGCAAGCATCAGAGCAGTAGACATCAGAACTCTATCTCCAGTGAATGAGACCATCAAACTCACCGAACAGCAATTCCCAAATTAATATGCCACAGTGTAGTATGATCACTCTTAGCTTCACTTGGCCACATAGCCGGCTCAGGTACTTTACTTCAACTAGCAAGTGGCGGTACAGTAGACACACATCTCATGTTTAACTTATCAAATTAAAAAAAAATTAAAAATAAAATAAAATAACTTATCAAATTCAACAACATGCACTGGCCAGAACACAGAGGCAAAACAACTGCTCCTGTGGACCACCCATCAATCAAGGAGCATGGGGCAGGCGCCAGAGGCCCCTACTTCCCAGGAACTCCTAGTAACGTGAGCAGATTACAAGAGGACCCTGCTGATTTTAAGATTTTTTTTAAATTTTTCAAGCAATTTTTGTCCTTCGTGTTGATTTTGGAACCTAATACCCATATTAGGAGGCAGCTCCATTTTATCAAGATTAAACAATATCCCCTTTGAAACCTGAGAGTCTAAACTCTCCTTTATTTCAAAAACATAAGGGAAACTAAAGGTTAAAACAAACACACACAGGAAGGTGCATGCACACACACACACGTAGTTTTACTAAAACCTAATCTCTCTAGCCAAATCCTTGGTATGATTGAATCCTTAATAGATGGAAGATGATGAGCTATACATTCCTAAAGCAATCTTAATGCCTTGCTTACATTTTACATTTATTTTTCATTATATAGCAATATAACATAAACTCAAAATCCAACTTTAGCTCACTCTGCTTCCGGGGTAGGTGCAATATCCAAATCTCTACCTGAGATTGAACAATGCTGTTTCTTCCTTTTAAAATTGTGTCTGTCGTGCAAATACTGCTACTCAAGTGAAAAAATCCAGAGGTTCCTTCCAAATCTTCATCACTAGGCCAATCCCATTTTTTAATAAAGATTTCATTTATTTATTTGAGAGAGAGAAAGAGCACACGCACATGAAATGAAGGAAGGGGTAGAGGAAGAGAATTAGACTTCCCGCTGAGCAGATAGCCTGACACAGGGCTCGATCCCAGGATCCTGAGATAATGATCTGAGCCAAAGGCAGACACTTAACAGACTGTGTCACCCAGATGCCCCTAAGCCAATCCCATTTTAAGAATATTAATACATTTCCTTATTAAAACATCCCTGTAAGGGGCACCTGGGTGGCTCAGCAGTTGAGCATCTGCCTTTGGCTCAGGTCCTGATCCCAGAATTCTGGGATCGAGACCTCTCCCTCTGCCTATGTCTCTGCCTCTTTCTGTGTGTCTCTCATGAATAAATAAGATCTTTAAAAAAAATTTTTTTTAAATAAATAAATAAAACATCCCTATATCTCAAACACTGGGCTACAAATTTTTTTAAAACTCTATTGAATGGACTCAATAATTCACAATAGTCAAACTTCCCAATCTTTGTAATTTGCTGAAATTATATTTAAATTGTTCTAGAAATAAATTCTATTGTTTGAATCCTGGTAACATTATTAATAACAAAAGACTATTTACATAGTCAATACCCCAGACAATATAGTTCAAGGGGTATCCCACATACAGGCACCTCAACATGGCACCAAATGCCAAGCAAGTAACAACCAATTTTTAAATCACCATCATTTCCTCAAAGAATTTCTCTTGGCTGGTGACACCACCACTGTCCAGTGCTGAGCCAACATCCCTGGGATCCATTTAAGTTAGGTCATCCTTTTGGTGGTCACTTACAGATGAGGCATTTTCTTAACCTTATTTCCAAACCAGAATTCCTTGGAAATTGTATCCTGACAATTCCAGTCCTTGCTCACCTGCATGCCTTACAGACTTTGCTGACCTATTTGAATCTTACCCATTGCCCACAACAAGGCCCAGCAGCCCCTCCCCAAGTCCATACCGCAGAAGCAGCTTTCAACAGACCCTCTACCATTTGCTGACAAATAATGTTTGTAATAACCACCAAAAAACAGCCAAATCCCACCCTGATAAAGCTGCCTTCACATGCACGCCTCCTTCTCCCCAACCCTTCCACTCCTATACCATGCCTACCTGCACCCAAACTGCTCTCAGTGAGGGTGCCAATGTCCCACCAGCCTTTCCCATACAACACTGCAGAGTCCATCCAGTTTCCCTCCCTGCTTCTTGAATACACTTTTCTCTTGACCTCTGGGAAATAACACCCTGCTCATTTCCTCCTATTCTCCTGACCACTCCCCCATCCCCTCTGTATTTTCCTCCCCTACAAGCCTTTCTAGACAGCTCACAAGCACATCAAACTGAACTTGCCCAGACAGCTCCAAGAGGCCACAGAGCTCTTGCACATGCTGTTTCCGCTGCTCAGTCTCTTTCCTCCGTGTTTTACCCAGCTAACACCATCCTACACACCCTGCAGGTCTTAGCTGAGATCAGAGGTCCTCAGAGAACTGCTTCCTGACCTCTTAGGGGTATTCCAACCTCTGTTATTCCCTCTCACCACTCATGCGCCCCCTCCCCTGCACTTATCACCATTTATAATTCTGTATTTCATGGTCTAATAATCACCACCACTAGCTTTTTCCATCCCTCTAGATGATAAGCTTCATGAGAAACCTGGCATTGTTGAACAAAATGTGCTTTTGGCTTTTTCTTATATATTTTTTAAGATCTCATTATTTTTTTGAGAGAAATTGAGAAATGGGTGAGGGGAGAGGCAGAGAGGGAAAGGCTGACTCTGCTGAGCAGGGAACTTGATGTGGGGCTTGATCCAAGGATCCTGGAATCATGACCTGAGCTGAAGGCAGTTGCTTAACCAACTGGGCCACCCAGGCACCCCATTTCTCTTCTTTAAATACTAATAAGTAAATGGATTTTGCAAACATATCTAGAAAATATAACAGTTTGAAGTATAAAATCTTCCACTACCATAAAACTATAATAATTGTTTTGCAGGTTAAGAAACTGAGACCCCCAGAAGGAATGGGTTAGTCACAGAACCATGTCTTTTGGGGCTAGGTCAGAGATAAAAAACTTGTAACTCCAAACTGATTTCCTCTCTAGAGAAAAAAAAAATATATAGAATAGCTATCTTTTAATTTCAAATAAAAGTACCTGACAAGATTAGATGCATTTCTGAAAATAGTTCCCAAGTCTCTGTGAAATTGACACACCCCACACATGCTAGACATTTTGAAGGCTAAATATAGTGTATGGAGAGGACAGATATCTGAGGCATGGGCAATCTAAGAGTAATCGTGGTCCATGAGGCAAGAATGTAACATCACTTCAATGCCTCTCCTTATCCCCATTACTCATACAGAGCTGGTAACCAGAAAAAATGCCAAGCTCTCCCAAATTTTAGATTCAGTCTACATTTTATCCAATTTCCATGTGCATGTAAAGAAACAGGTAATTCCACAAGGCTCGGTGAGAAACACAACAGCCCCTTTACCCCTCCCAACTCTCACTTCCCAGCTCCCCAAAGGCAACCACTTCCAATTCTTAACTGATTCTTTTTTGCATTTACCTCCACATCTCTGAAGAACACGTTTGCACTACTATTTCTTACATTTTTAGTTGAGACATTCACTGGCAGCTTTCAGAAGCAGAGTGTTTAGTTCCTTTTCATTGACCACCACCACCACCTTCTAGCACTCATACTTCACTTAGGCTTGGTTAGATCATGAGCCAATATTTACATTATTATAACTATGTGAACATTACTGAGAGCTGAGCTTTGTAGTAAAACTGTGACATCTGCCCAGCCTACATAACTTTTGGTTTTCCCTGGAGTTCACAACTGCCCCAGAATTCTTGGCTGATTTAGCTTTTTATGTATTAGTAAGTTACCCATGGGACACCTGGGTAGCTCAGTTGGTTAAGCATCCTACTCTTGATTTTTGGCTCAGGTCATGATCTCAGGGGCATGAGACAGAGCCCTGTTTCAGGCTCTGCACTGAGCATGGAACCTGCTTAAGATTCTCTCTCCCTCTCCCTTTGCCCCTTCCCCACCTTGCACGTGAATGCATTCTCTCTAAAGAAATAAAAATAATAATCTACCATAATGTGCAGACCTTCCTTCAACATGTGCAAAGATGTTAGGTGCTTTATCAATCTCTCTTCTCCTAGGAGCTGTCCTTGCAGTCTCTCACCCCGCTCCAATCTGGAACAAGAGATCTCTCAGCTATCATCTCAGGATTTCCCTTCAATCACCATCCTGGAGATTCCCTTTTAAGGACTTCTTTTTAGGGGCACCTGGGTGGCTCAGTCAGTTAAGTGGCTGCCTTTGGCTCCTGTCATGATCCCAGGATCAAGCCCCACTTTGGGCTCCCTGCTCAGAGGGGAGTCTGCTTCTCCCTCTCCTTCTCTCCCTCTGCTCCAAACCCCCGGCTTGGGCTCTCTCTCTCTCTCAAATAAATGAATAAAATCTTTTTTTTTTTTTAAAGACTTCTTTTTAAAAAAACTGCCAACTCTTGGGGGGGAAAGATTGTACACTTCACTGCATGAAAACTAAGAATGTTGGTTCTTCAAAAGACCCAAAATGAAAATAAAATGTTCAGTCACAGAGTGAGAAATGTTTTAATACTTCAAAAAGGATAAAGAACACATAGATATATGCGCATGTACACACACACAGAGCTCCTAAATTAAGAAAAAGACATTTCCCCATGCCTTTGAGGTTGCAGAGCCATGTGATTTGCTTCAGCCAATATAAAGTGAATAGGGATCAGGCCTGGCTGGCTCAGTCAGTAGAGCATGTGACTCTTGATCTCAGGATGGTGAGTTCAAGCCCAACACTGGGTGTAGAGCTCACTTATAAAAAATAAAAATAAATAAATAGAAGGGATAGGTGTCACTTCCAGGCATGAGCTCTAAAAACCAGCATGAGACTCACCAAATTGCTTTTCCCTTTACCATGTAACCATGGAAGCATTAGGAAAGAGCCTTCCTCCTAATGGACCTCTCTGAATGCCTACATGAGGAGAGAACCCTGGGGACCCACACTGGATATATACCATGAGGGAGAAACAAACTAATGTGGGTCCACGGAGATGTTGGCATGTTTGTTACAGCATAACCTACCCCATTTTGGCTGATACATGCAACAAGGTCACTGACAGGTATATTCTCTGAAGAAAGTTTCACACATATGAACATTATACAAGAATGTTCATAGAAGCAGTATTTGTAATACAACAACTAGAAACCCAAATTCAACTGACAAAAGAATGTGTAAATAATGGATTACTACCCATCAGCAAAAATGAATAAATGTGGCTACATGCATCAATAATGGTTCAATGTTAGAGTAAATATATATAGAGACAGACAGACAGAGACAGAGAGACAGAGAGAGAGAGAGAGAGAGAGAGAGAGACAGCGAACTGGGATGTGGAAAAACAAGCTTCAGAAAAAAACAGTATTATTCCTTTTATATAAAGTTATAAAAGCACAGAAAACTCAACAATGTATTTATTAGGGAGAGGAATAGAATCAGGAAAACACACAAGAGATCTCTTAAACATTGCAAATATTAATTTTTTAATAACAGGCAGTGGGTATTGTATTACTTATATATTATACACTCCTATGCACATGGAAGATTTCGTATTTTAAAACTTCAGGCAGGGACACCTGGGTGGCTCAGCGGTTGAGCATCTGCCTTTGGCTCAGGGAGTGATCCTGGAGTCCCAGGATCGAGTCCCGCATCAGGCTCCCTGCATGGAGCCTGCTTCTCCCTCTGCCTGTGTCTCTGCCTCTCTCTCTGTGTTTCTCATGAATAAATAAATAAAATCTTTTAATAAATAAATAAATAAAATAAAACTTCAGGCAAACTACAATCCTATTTATTTTTGAATGTCCATTCTATATCAGTAACTACTTGTTCAGAATAAAACCAACCACAGAATACAGTAGTACCCTTTCCTAAGGAGAGCTTCTTTGGGGCTATTTGGCTGTTGATTTTTCCTTCCTTTTTTTAAAGTAAAAAGCAGGAAGCAGAAAAATAAAATCTGGTGGAACAACAGACCCACCAAATGTTCAAGAATATTAATGACTCAACTTTGCAGAGCTGTGTCAGTTGGCTGGTGATGTACTAGGGAAATCATTCTGGGTCTGTATAGGATCATTTACATAAAGGTTACCAACGGGCAGTGCTAACAGCTGGGCTGGCGCAGCTGACAAACTACTGCTAGTCCTTACAGGCATGCAGGGTAGGCGTGAGAAATAGCAATGACACTCTATATTATTTATTCCTGTTTTTTTGCATAATTCCTGTTTCCAGGATGATACAAAACATCTCTCAGCCTCCAAGGCTCACACCTATCAATTTTACTTGGACATCCATGTATTTGCTAAGTATTTACTGAGTGCTCCAGCGAAAGAAACTGTTCCAGGGCTAAGGACACAGTGGGGAGGGATACAGACCTGGGATCTCCAACCCGGAGCTCATGGTCTGGTTCCCTAGGAAGTGATAAAGCCATAAAGGGCCACATCATGGCAAACGGTGGTGAGTGCTACAAAGGAAAAGCAGGGGTGGGAGGGTGTAGAAGAGGTTCAGTCCAATGCAACATCACCAGGCAGTGAAGCTCAGGCTATGATCCGAGGGGTGGGAGAGATCCACCTGACAAGCTGGAGAGTCTGTGCTTACAAGGAGAAAGAGCCCGAGAGGTGGTGCAGAATAGCTCATACAACACCCAAGCAACTGTTTAAATATGCTCAGGGCTGATTTCAATACAAATGATTAAAGTTTTTAAAATTAGGGAGGAAATCTGTTCTGAAAATATGATCAGATTTACTACTTACATTTAAAATAAATTCCTCTCTAACCAATGCTGCCAGAATATAAAATCAAGATCATAAAATCCTACCCCTTCACGGCTAATAAATGAATTCTTTAAAAGCTCCAAGCCTCTCAATCATTTTCAGCTCTTCCTAAAGAGTTCCAATTAGGCTGAAATGGCTAGCCTCCGCTACTGCACCACCCACACATTTGTACCTCACATTATTCCTCGAGGGACACAGTCTCTGCCTTGTTTGATTACCTAATTACAGTGCCCTTATTATGCTTTCATTAAATGCAACTGTTGGAAACCCCAAAGCTTTTATTAATGGCTTATGAGCCCTTAAAAATATATCTGTTATTTTACCTGTATATCTGTATTGGAAGATACCTTCCAATTTATGCTCCTAAAATCAAAGTACTCCCTTTAGTTATGTTTCTTCCTTACTGTGTTTTTAGAAAACAAGACCAAAGCATGTAAGACTCTAGAGCCAATATTTGGGACGTTTACACAAAGCAAAGACTGCCTGGTTAAACCAAAGAGTTTTGCTTTTGGTGAAAATAAATCCAACAAATTCAGGGGCATCCAGCTGGTTCAGTCAGTAAGGTATGTGGCTCTTAATCTCAGGGTCGTGAGTTCAAGCCCTACAGTGGATGTGGAGCCATTTAAAATAAATCTTTAAAAAAATTTAAAATTTTAAAAAGCAGGCAAAAACCACTGACAAATTCAGGTACCTGAGCAAGACTACAGCCAATGTCTGATGGGCTAGTCAAGAAAGGCAGCATCCAAGCTGGACTTCACCAGTTTCCAACCTTTCAACAGAATCATTCTGAGCAAGGCTAGTGACCCCACATGAATCCCTGGTGTCAGTTCCATATCCCCCAGACATTGGGACACTGTTCCAAAGATAGTAGACAATTCACTCCGGGCACAGTCACTCACACTCAATGCCTGGAACACCAAGGCGAAGTTCCCTTTATTTACTAGGATTTAACAAAGGATTTCAAAGAAGCTCTGTAAGCAAATCCTGCTAGCACAAACTGCTATTTAAATATTTAACTTTCCAATTACACTCCTTAAATACTGCAGTTAATAGGGGCGCCTGTGTGGCTCAGTTGGTTAAGCATCTGACTTGGGCTCAGGTCATAATCTCAGGGTTTTGGGACTGAGTCCCGCATCTGGCTCCCCACTCAGCAGCAGAGCGTCTGCTTCTCCCTCTCCCTCTGCCCCTCCTCCCACCCACTCACTTGTATGCACCCTCAAATAAGCTCCTTAAACAAATAAATACATGTATACATACATAAGTGTGGAAAGAGGTGTTTCCTATATCCTTCGCTACAATGCAAACCTCTTTTATTCCAAGAAGCCCTTTCATTAGTCAATTTTTTTAAGTGTTAAATTTCCTTTTTTTATGAACCTACCTATGAGGGGTAAGTCCAGCTAAGCCCCTCATCAAGTTTTAATTCTAAACCTTGTTTGACCTGGAACTCTTGTGCATTACTGGTAGGAACGTAAAATGGAACCGCCACAGTGGAAAACAGTTTGTCACCCTCTAAAGTAAGCTTCCTTCTTGTCCCTGTCTTGAAGCTGTTACACCTAAGGCTTAAAGAAACTAAATAAACTAGCACAAGGCCTCTCTGCCCAGATTTGTAACCAACAGACTTATCTTGACTCAAAGTCCCTATTTCTCACTACACTGTACTTCCTCCCGTGACCCTGTTAAGCTACTGAGGAATTTGTTAGCCCCTTACTATTATAAATCCAATGACAGGAACAGGGGCTGAAGGTAAACATTCGGAAAAGGAGAAAACATCGAGATTTTCTTCAAATTACAATTTCTTAACTGCCAACCTCTTTGGAAAAAGAAATACAAGATTATACAGGAACGCACGTGATAGAACACTGCAAAATAAGATCCTTCAGCGGGGCACATCTGAGTGGTGACATTCAGTCTTTAAAGCTACATTTGTGCTGCTCATTTTAGAGGACAGAAGTGGTGTAAAAAAAAAAAAAGAAGTGGTGTGTTCAGTCTGCACCTCCCAAATGCTGACTTCTCCCGCTCAGTTCTCCCAGAACGGACTCGACTTTCATAATATTCCTATATCCCTGAAACTAATGTAACATGTGTGTCAACTACATTTCAATAAAAAAGTGAATAATAATAATAAAAAAATATTCCCCAGGGCTGGAGACTGTATCCAAGTGAATACTTGTATACCTTGACTTCCTCCCTTCCAGAGCAGCAAAATCACTCCTGTCCCAGGAGCCCTGGAAACATGTGAGAAGACTGTATTCAGCTATATCATGTTCTAACCGGAGGAAAAGATCCCTCCCTCCCACCACTGCCCCCAAGCCCTGGATTTCCTTCCCCAGACAGGTATGAGGGGGTGGTAACAGGCCACCTGAAAAGGTGGTGCCCTGATCCTTACCCCTGAAAGAAGGGAGCTACAAAAAAAATGGCAGAAAGAGGTCTGTTTCCCATCCCTCCCTCCAGCCTTCCACAGTGGTCCGACTGCCAGGGAAACAGGAAGCCCAGAAGAGAGAGGCGATGTTCCTGTCCTGTGTGATCAGCTCAGCCTCGGTCAGAAAAGCTGACCTCCGCTCTCACCCAACTTTTAAGAGAAAAGTAGAATCCACCATCTATGCATGTTATTTGTCCACACATTCATCTTACAAACATTTAATGAGCATATACTATGTGCCAAGCACCATCGCAGGTAAAATATCCACCCTAATAGAACAGACAATTCAGCATGGAGAAACAATGAACAAAATGAATAACTATTCTGTGTATTAGAGAAAGACCTATGGAGAAAATAAAGCTGGAAATGGATATAAAAAAAACGTACGTGTGTGTGCGTGTATGAATTAATAGGAAGATTAATTATAATCCTCAATGAAACAAAACCTATTTCTGTGGGCAATTTTTAAACATGTCAGATTAAATGCCAATGGAGAATTCCTATGTTTAAGCTCCTATAATAACAAATTCAGCATCACAATAAAAAAAACACTTCATTACCATTCCCCTACATTTTATTTCCAACCCCTTTTTTATTTCCAACCCCTCTTAACCATTTCTACTTGCTTCTCTCCAAAGAAGTCTAGAACCAGTCAGAATATGCATATTAGCCCTTATAAGTTTTAAATCTTTAAAATAAATTGCTAAAAATCTGCCAAATTATGATTCTACATATTCTGAAAACCACCACCACCATGAAGCTGCCCTCTGTGTCAGGCTTGACTTTACAACACTCATAATTGGTTGGGTGAGGATCAGCCCACTGGTGGATGTGGTAACTCTGGGTTGCTCAATCAGCACAGCTACGGTTAGTTGCTTCCCAGCTAAATGCCTGAAGGTAAAGTGTCCAGCAGCCAAGGAGATGTCACACTTTCACAATCAACAGGAGGTTCTGAGTCCCCCGGAAATAAAGCAAAATGTCATGTGTCTTTTTGTGGGGTATTGGGGGGTTGATCAGACCACCTTTAATAAGAGCACTGTGGGGACGCCTGTGTGGCTCAGCAGTTAAGCGTCTGCCTTCAACTCAGGGCATGATCCCAGGGATAGAGTCCTGGGATAGAGTCCTGCATCCCTGCAGGGAGCCTGCTTCTCCCTCTGCCTCTGCCTCTCTCTCTCTGTGTCTCTCATGAATAAATAAATAAAATCTTTAAAAAAAAAGAAAATTGTGAATACTCACTGTAAGCCCAAACCAAAGTATATGCCAAGTAAGTACAAAGCCAAAGGTATGATAACATGAGACCTGCTTGATTTGGGAATGTAACAAGGAGGGGAAGTGTATCATCTTGAGTTCATTGCAAATAGACTCTAGAAAAAGAAGTGAGGCTCTCCGGAAGGGACGCTGACTTCAATCTCTATCAGGCACCATATCTGAGGCTTTGCCTAGCTTGTCTGGACCCGTTTCCCTTGCTAAAAGGTGAATACCCTAAGTCTTTCCAAGGCAGCCACAAAAACACCCCACACACTGTCAACTGTGCACTGAATTAAGTGATAAAAACACCTGCTGGGTAGATGTTTCATATGTTCCCTGTTTCACAAACCTTCAAACCCTGTCCTCATCCTCTACTAAAGGAGACAGGCCAGGTACTGTACTTAACATACCAAAAATTAAGATACACTGCCCTCAAAAGACTGGGAGGACAAACCCCTCCCCTGGCCTCTTAGCCTCTGACCGGCCTCACAGGGCACCACCAAACTTGATTTCCCAAGAGCTCTGGCATTAAGTGCCACCAAGCTGCTCAGGGACACACCAAGGCCTCAATGGCCTCCTGCCTCCTACACTAACTCCCTCTCTCACAGCTTAAAAGCAGCTCCCAGGGCAGGCCTACCTGCTGCCCAACCAGTCCCCACTACTCACCATCATCACTGGTCACCTCACCACCCCCTTTCATCCAGATTCCTCGACTACCCCATCACTCTTCCATCCAGAACGCCACCAGGTCATACCCACTCCTTGAGACTGAGTAAAATCCATCCTCTCATGGAATCCAACTGTCAGCTTTCTCACCTTCCAAGTCTAAAGTACAGGAAAGGTAATTCCCCTTGCAGTGAGTTGTTTCAGGACCTACTGATCACATCTCTCCACTAGACTTTACTCCAGGAGGACCCGCCCCTCCCCCCCCCCCCCCCCCCCAAGAATAAGCCAACACTGGAGTCACCAACAGTGAGCCTAGGCACCCAAGTTCAGTGTCTTGACCTCTCTCTCCAGCCTTGGTCTCATACTTCACTCTCAATAGAAGGAGGGATGTGATGGAAAAAAAAAAAAAAAAAAAGATCTAAGGTCTCTTTTAACTCAAATTCTAAAATTTGGAAATTCCATATAGATTCCCTAGACACAAATGAAAAAGGCTAATTAACTGTTCCTCCATTGACCCATTTAAACAGGTGGCCCAGCTATGGAAGCTGGCCTCAATTTTTCCAAATGCTTGATCTTCGCAGATAGTAACTTTTAGAAAAAAAAAAAAGAAAAGCTTTGTTTTTCATGAATTTTACAAGCCTGAGTCTTTTTCCTTCTATCATCGCTTGGAAGAAACACGTGGGGCAGGGGGGGTAACTGACCTGCTCGATTTTGCTACTAAGATCCTAAGCTTGGCATTGGCACTGCCTCGGTTTCTCCTCCGGGGGGGTGGGCAGACGGTGCCCGGCCCGCCCTGCCCTCTCACCCCGCGGGCCCGGCAGGCCCCGGCCCGGACGCCACCTGGAGCCTCGGGCGCGTCCAGATGGCCGAGTCGGGGCGGCCCGGGCGCACCCCGCTGTCACCTGGCCCCGCACCACGGCCTGCGCTCCTCCCGGGGGGCCCCTGCGGTCCCCTTCTCCTTGGATTCCTGAGCCACGCCGGCCTCCACGCGGTCGCTGGGCCAGGGGGCGAAGGCACCTGCCTCGCCCGCAAAAACGCACGAGCCCGCAAGTCCCTTCTGCCACGACCTCGACGGGGGCTTGCAAGAGAAACCCCGGAGAAAGCAAAACAAGCCCGAGGCAGGGCCGTCCCGGCCGCGCGTCTCCCACGACATCGCCACCTGCGAGGCGCCCCGGGCTGGGGGCCGCGGGCCCGGCGGGGAGCGAGGTCCGGGGCCCGGCCCGCGGCGCCCGCCCGCGCCGGCGCGCCCCTTACCCGTGAGGCGGCCGCCCCCCTCGCCGTGCCCGCGGCGCCGCTGCAGGATGAAGTAGCAGCTGCTCTTCTGAGTCACCCAGAGCTTCAGGGCGTTCTTCAGCAGCACCTCCTCGGGCTTGAGCCACATCGCAGCGGCCCGACCGCGCCCGCGGGCCCCGGCTCACATCGCCCCGGCCGCCTGCCGCGCCGGGCCGAGCCCGCCCGGGAGGAAGCGGCGGCGGCGCGGACCGCAGCCAGCCGGCGTCCTGCGCTCGGGGAGTCCGGGGAGCGCGGCCGGCGCAGCTCGCCGCTCGCAGCCCGCGCAGCCGCGCAGGCCCCGCCCCCGCGCAGGCCCCGCCCCCGCGCCCGCCCTGGGCCCGCCCCCGGGCCCGCCCCCGCGGCTCCGGCTCCCGCTCCGGCTCCGGCTCCGGCTCCGGCTCCGGCTCCGGCTCCGGCTCCGGCTCCCGCTCCGGCTCCCGCTCCGGCTCCCGCTCCCGCGGCGCCGCCTGGGCTTCCGAGTCCCGGCCGCTCCGGCGCACAGTTCCGGAGTGGAGGGAGGAAGTCCCATCCCTGCTGCCAGGTCCCCCTCCTCCCTCCGCCGCGCTTGCGGGGAGCGCCCCGACTCTTCTCCTCCCTCCGCCCGTCCTGGGAGGCAGCTCGGGACCGCGGGGCTCGCCTCCCCGCGCCTCACTCCGAGAGGAGGAGGAGCGAGGGAAAAGGACATCTTGTTCTCACAGCTGCAGGTTGCCCAACCGAGGGCATTTATTTGTCTTTTGGGGGGAGCAGAGTGCACGCCAGAAAACCCAGGTGTGTTTGGAATAACGTATCATTTGGCCTAACAAGGAACGTTTTTGCAGATAGCCAAAAAATAGCATTAAACATTAAAATCGATTATTTTCCGATTTTTAAGAATGCTTGGCCCACGCCTTTGATGCTCTCACGAGGGATCCGACAGAGCTGCTGGAGAGGACCCTGAAGTGAAGCACCAGCGCAAACTCAGGCTGGACGCCCTCCCGGGTGCATTAAGGGCCGCCTGCGGGTCCCACCGCAATGAAACCAGTCGCGTTTGTCCTAAGAGAATTAAAAGACTGGGAGATACAGAATAGGTGATACCAAAGAGGAGCTCTAGGGAATGTGGAGACAGGATCTTAAAAATGAGTATTTGCTCAAAGCTGTTGTAGAAACAGACACATGGCAGCTGACCTTAAGCAGGCTGGTGGCCCTCCTAGTAGTGGCCTCAGAGAGGCAGTTAACTCCAACACCCCTAGCAAAACTCCCATCAAAATGGCCCTCAGGTTTTGACAAAGGGGTCCCTGAGAAAATGGGACTTAATTAGGACAGAATTGAAAAGTACAAGTAAATCCCCCGCAGAACACGTGGGGACTGAGTGATACTTCTCCCTGGAAGCCAAGGAATCCATTTGCAGAGGATCAGAAGGGGCCAGGTCAGAAGCCTGCGACCTGACCAGGTGGGCTAAGAGCCATGGCAAGAACCCTGAGCCCACCCGGAGGGCAAGGGCATCTGTGGTCAAGATCCCTGGGTGGCGCAGTGGTTTGGCGCCTGCCTTTGGCCCAGGGCGTGATCCTGGAGACCCGGGATCGAATCCCACGTCGGGCTCTCGGTGCATGGAGCCTGCTTCTCCCTCTGCCTGTGTCTCTGCCTCTCTCTCTCTCTCTGTGACTATCATAAATAAAATAAAATAAATTAAAAAAAAAAAAAAAAGAACTGGAAGACCACCACTGACAAATATCCTCTGAGTAAAACTGAGGAAGGAAGTCAACTATAATCAGGGAAACTTGGTGCACTGGAGCATATAGAGCGCCCAGGGATGGCAAGAAAATACTCCTTCAAGAAACAGCCACTGGGACCTCTCTCTCTGGGACAGGCTGCCAGGCCCTGGAATTGCAGAGAAGAATGGAAGATGGGCCCTGCCCCGATGAACTCACAGGTAGGCAAATAGGCACAAAGCATAGTGGGAATGGTGGTGGAGACAGTGGGGATGCACAGAATGAAGTGTCAGTTCCTCAGCAAAGGGGACTGAGAAAGCTTCACAGAACAGTTACCTGCCTGGGGCTTGGGAAATAAATATGTGTTTGCCACCACACAGAGATGACAAGTCTTGTAAATGGATCAGTACATATGACATTGTGGTTTAGGGCATGGGGGATGCAGCCTGCAGAAGTCAGCCTCCTGGGCACAGAGCAAGGCAAAGAAGGTTGGAGAGGAGATCTGGAGGGGTGGAGAGGGGATCTGGAGGGGCCAATGGAGAGTATCTCACATGGTGGTAACAACATTCTACTCTTGCTCATCTCTGGATATGTTCATCACTTTTTTTCTTTTTCTTTTTTTTTGTATTATGGTTTAAATTGCGTCCACCAAAATTCTTAGGTCAAAATCCTAATTCCCAGTACCTCGGAATGTGACTTTATTTGGAAACAGAATAATCGCTGATGTAATTAGGAAGTCACAGTAAGGTTATAAGGGAGGGACCCAATGCAATATGACTGGTATCCTTATAAAAGGGAAATTTGGACACAGACATGCACACAGAACACCATGTGAATTTTGGAGTTGTGCTTGCTGCCACAAGCCAAGGAACTACCAGACGTGGAGCAGATCCTTCCCTAATACCCTCAGGAGGAACTAACCCTACCAATACCTGGATCTCAGGTTTCTAGCCTCTAGAACTGTGAGACAAGTTCTGTTGTGTGGGGTTTTTTTTTTTTTAAGATTTTATTTATTTGAGAAAAAGAGAGAGAAATCACCAGAAGGTGGGAGGACAGAGGGAGAAGCTGAGAAACAGGCTCCCCGCTGAGCAGGGAGCCCGATGCTGAGCTCCATCCTGAGACCCTGGGATCATTACCTAGGCCAAAGGCAGATGCTTAACCAACTGAGAACCACCCAGGTGCCCCCAATTTCTATTGTTTTAAACCACATGGTTTGTGGTACTTTGTTATGGCAGTTCCGGCAAACAAATACAGCTGGCTCCCTACACCTGTCTACACCTGTTCAGTAGCAAGTCTCTTGAACCAATCTGAGTTGGATTCTGTTTCTTGCCAGGACCCTGAACTGGTGCCTGGAGTGGCCCCAGGAAAAGTTCCTCAGTATGGAATCCTGCCTGGATTACTCACCCATTTGTGCATGCTTAGGGAGCAAAAGAAATGTAGTAATCTGTGGCACGCAGAGGCAGCAAGATACTCAAATCAGCACTGCCTGTAGTACGAGGGGCAGATGGAGGACAAGGCTTTGGGGGCTTTGCTGCTGTTGCACTTGATTGCTATAGCAACAGCGATAACTAAAGAGATTGCAGAGCCAGATGACTGTTTCTGACTGCCTTAGAGAGTTTGTTTGTTTATTTGTTTAAAGATAAGCATGAAGCATTAAATTCCCATCTCAAAATATAGATGTGGTGAAATCAAAAGAATCCGCTATCCAGTGTAGCCATAGGGCAGACACGGGTCATGTTCAGATCTCAAAAACAGTAGTTTGGGTTACAGAATTATTGGAAAGGGTAAATGCTCTACCTCGGCAAGTTCTCTTGCTACAATTAGTGATAAGGAAGTAGGGCCATAGACTTGTGATGGGAATATTTGGATGGATGCAGATGAAATGATAATTTTATGCTGCAGTGGAGGTGTTAGCTAATGCTACAGTGGCAATCATATTACAATATAAATGTATCAGATCAATTCAGTAGTCCTCTCTTTCCCTCTGTTTCAGTTAACTGCTGTCAACTGCTGTCCGGAAACAGATGATCTTCCTCTGATCTATCAACAGAAGGTCAATGTCATTCACCTTACTTCATCTCATCCATGAGCATTTTTTTTTTTAAGATTTTATTTACTTATTTGAGAGAAAGAGAGAATGCCCACACACATGAGGGGAGGAGGGGCAGCGGGAGAAGGAAAAGCAGGCTGAGTGGAGAGCCTATCAAGAGTCTTGTTCTCAGGACCCTGAGACCATGACCTGAACCGAAGTCGGATGCTTAACTGACTGAGCCACCGGGTGCCCCTCATCACATGAGCATTTTATCATCTCATATCATCACCAGAGGAAAAAGGGTGAGTACAGTATAAAAAGATTTTGAGAGACCACATTATTTATATAACTTTTATTGTAGTATATTGTTATAATTGTTCTATTCATTTTTGGTTATTGTACTTAATCTCTTATTATGCTAAATCTATAAATTGAACTTTGTAATAGGAAAAACATGATGTACTATTACAGATTCACTGCTGTCCATGGATTCAGGCATCCACTTGGGGACTTGGAACATATCCCCTACAGATAAAGGGAGACTACCATATGTTGTACACCTTCAATTTACACAAAGTTATATGTCAATTGTATCTCAATTTTTTAAAAAAGATTTTATTTATTTATTCATGAGAAACACAGAGAGGAGAGAGAGAGAGAGAGAGGCAGAGACAGGCAGAGGGAGAAGCAGGCTCCATGCAGGGAGCCTGACGTGGGACTCGATCCTGGGTCTCCAGGATCACGCCCTGGGCCGAAGGTGGTGCTAAACTACTGAGCCACCTGGGCTGCCCCTGTATCTCAATTTTTAAAAAAGAAAGAGGCAGAAACTTGAAAAAAATAGAATAACAGAATTAGAATAGAAATTAATAAAATTATCCCCAAACTTATCAAAAAAGTTATTATAACAAATGTGTAACAGAGAAAGCAGATAAATCTAAAAGTTAGATACTGAAAAATTAATACAGTTTCAGGACGCCTGAGTGGCTCAACAGTTGACTGTCTGTCTTTAGCTCAGGGAATGATCTCAGGGTCCAGGATCGAGTACCACATTGGGCTCCCCACTGCCTATGTCTCTGTGTCTCTCATGAATAAATAAGTAAAATCTTTAAAAAAAATTAATACAGTCTATAGAAAAATTGATCAATAGAAAGGAAAACAGGGAAGATTCAAAATAGAGCTTTATAAATGCAAAAAAAATAGACATCACTGCAGATTCTAGAGTTACTGAACAAAAAATACTACTATATCATTAATGATAATTTAGGAGTGCCTGGGTGGCTCAGTAAGTTAAGCATCTGCCTTCAGCTTAGGTTATGATCCTGGGGTCCTAACATGGAGCCCTACATCAGGCTCCCTGCTCAGCAGAGTCTGCTTCTCCCTTTCCCTCTGTCTCTTTCCCTGCTTGTGCTCTCTATCTCTCTCTCTCTCTTAAATAAATAAATGAAATAGTTAATAATAATTTTAAAAGCTGAGTTTCCAAATCTCAAGCCTCCCTTGCCAACAGAAGCAACATTTCCCTATGTGAGAAAATTAGCATTCACTAACATGAAGAGCTTTCAAGACTTCACCTGAGGCGTTTGTCTCCTATGTAAATGCCTATTCTCCTCAAAACCTGCCCACATGGCACCTCACTGGCTCCAGGCCCATAACAAGAGTAAACTCCCGTAGTCCAGAATGATGATTACAAGGTCTGCTGGAGTGGGAGTAGAAATAGATTTCTACAGCAAGGCAGTTGGAATATCTTGCCAATATGTATTGAGAGAAAGCTGACAGTCATATATGGACATGGATTCTAAAGAGTTAAACCAAGGATAAGATATAAGGTTGGATTCAGCAAAATTTATGAATAAATATGCACTCACTCAAGACTCCTGATGTAATGTGTCATAAACAGCATCTGTGGGTGGCTCTAAGGTTTGATTCCTTAGTTTATTGAAGCCTGGATTCAACAATGGCCTATAATAAATGAGGTTGAGATGCCAAAATTTCCCTAGCATATTACAGACTGAGAAAAGAGTCTGTAGATTCAGGAGATAGGAATGTTTGAGTAGATATATTATGTGCAACCTACTCAGCTACCACCCAATAAACACACACTGTGCTTCTTCATCAAGACATTAAGAGATGTAGGGAATTTTTCTTCTATTAATGGCAGTTAAAAACCACTATCCTGCTGAAAACAATCATAGAAGCTGGACAAAGTATAAAAACAAATCTGTTTCTTTCCTTTTTTTTTTTTAAGATTTTTATTTATTTATTCATGAAAGACACAGAGAGAGAGGCAGAGACACAGGCAGAGAGAGAAGCAGGCTCCTTGCAGGGAGCCCGATGTGGGACTGGATTCCAGGACTCCAGGATCATGCCCTGGGCTGAAGGCAGGCGCTCAACCACTGAGCCACCCAGGTGTCCCAACAAATCTGTTTCAGTTCATGAAAGCACTACTATGGAATCAAGGTCATGTATCTGGGGAGGTAAAACTGACATATAATCAAGTCCTTTCCTTCAAAGTATGTGCTGATCCCCAAATTACAGCTAGGAGATTAAGAAACCAAGCACATCTTCTGAAAGTTTCCAGGTCCAAGGAGACAAAATTGAAGTCGGGATCCCCAAAGTGTTATATCCCCAGAATAGAGAGGAACCAGAAAAAGACAAGACTCCACAAAGACTAGACCTGCTCAGCCCACAAAAGCATCTCAATGCCTAATTAAGATTAATTTTTTTATGTCAGAGAGAGAGAAAATGTGAGTGGAGGGAAGGGCAGAGGGAGAGAAAGTCAGCCCAAGCTGACTCCCTAATGAGTGTAGAGCCCAACACAGCGCTTGATCCCAGGACTCCAAGATCATGACCTGAGCTGAAATCAAGAGTCAGTTGCTCAACCTACTGAACCACCCAGGCTCCTAGTGCCTAATTAAAATTAAGATCTCCCCCAACCATAATTACCTTTCAGGAGCAAAAGTATATCCTCCCAACAGATGGTAACACCATCCACAGCCTCAACTTTTTCTATGATCTTTCATACACCATATTCAGCACCAATATATTACCAGACATAATAGGAAACAAGACCACAAGACTAAAAATCAAAATGAAAAAGGAATAAAATCTATTATAACAAAGTAGCCAGACATTGGAGTTGCCAGATACAGAGTAGGATTATAGGGATCCCTGGGTGGCACAGCGGTTTAGCGCCTGTCTTTGGCCCAGGGCGCAATCCTGGAGACCTGGGATTGAATCTCACATTGGGCTCCCGGGGCATGGAGCCTGCTTCTCCCTCTGCCTATGTCTCTGCCTCTCTCTCTCTCTCTCTCTCTCTCTCTCTCACTGTGTGCCTATTGTAAATAATAAAATTTAAAAATATTTAAAAAAGGATTATATATAAATTATAAGTTTAAGAATTGAGATAAAAATAGAATTTCAGCAGAAAGCTAGAAAATATATATATATTTTAAGATATCAAATGGAGGGCAGCCTGGGTGGCTCAGCAGTTTAGCGCCACCTTCAGCCCAAGGCGCGATCCTGGAGACCCAGGATTGAGTCCCACATCAGGCGCGCTGCATGGAACCTGCTTCTCCCTCTGCCTGTGTCTCTGTCTGTCTCTGTGTGTGTGTGTGTCTCTCATGAATAAATAAAATCTTAAAAAAAAAAAGATATCAAATGGAAATCTTAGCATTGAAAAAGCACAATACTTGAAATTAAGCATTCCATAGGTGAGTATAAAAGTAGACTACACAAAGTTAGAGCATTAGTGAACTGAAAGATTAATCGAAAGAAAATAGCCAGATATTTCCCCCAAGAAGATAGGCAAATGGCCAATAAGCACATGAAAAAACACTCAACATCATTAGCCATCAGGGAAACGCACTTCAAAACTACAATGAAGGGACCCCTGGGTGGCTCAGTGGTTGGGCATCTGCCTTCAGCTCAGGGCGTAATCCCTGTCTGGGGATCAAGTCCCACATTGGGCTCCCTCTGAGGACCCTGCTTCTCCCTCTGTCTATGTCTCTGCCTCTCTCTCTCTGTGTCTCTTGAATAAATAAATAAATAAAATCTTAAAAAAGACTACAATGAAATACCACATTGAACTCACTAGGATGGCTGTAATTAAAAGACAAAAACAGAATAATAAGCATTGGTGAAATCTGAACTGTCAGACATTGCTGGTAAGAATTTAAATGGTGTAGTTGCTTTGGAAAACAGTTCTCAAAAAGTTAAACATAAAATTACCATATGACCCAGCAATTCTGTTCTTAGGTATGTACCCAAGAGAATTGAAAATCTACATTCAAATAAAAAAAAAAACTTAACATGAATGTTTTGAGCAGTAATTATTCATAATAGTTAAAAAGTGGAAACAACCTAAATGTCCATCATCTGATGAATGGGTAAACAAAATGTATATCCATACAATGGAATATTATTCAGCCATAAAAAAGAATAAAGTAATGGCACATGCTGCAGTTCAACATGGTTGAATCTTGAAAGTCACTATGCTAAATGAAAGAACCTACTCACAAAGAGCCATATATTGTATGATCCATTTATATGAAATGTCCAGAATAAGCAAATCTATAGAGAAGGAAAATAGACTAGTGGTTGCCATGGGTTGAGGGGAGAGGGGAGTAGGAGAAATGAAAAGTAACTGCTTAATGGATATGAGGTTTCCTTTGCAGTGACAAAAATGTTTTGGAAAATAGGATGTTTGCACAACATCGTGAATATACTGAAATCCACAAGATTGTACACTTTGAAAGGTACAGTGGATAGCAATGGAAATGATTCTTGTCCAAAGCAACGCAAATAAACTTTGGTCAATAGGGATGCCCCCCATCAAATATTAATCCATTTTGTATCTATTAGCAAATTCACTTCAACATTCCTGACAAACATCTATTTCTGTACCTATTTATCTGTTCTTCACATTCTCCTTTGAACTAGTCTTAACATCTTACTGGTACCATCATTAATCATGGAGTTGAATAAAATTGTTACTCCATGTTCATTTTGTGTCTACAATGAGAGTCATGCTTTTAACTTTTTGAAAATTATACTTTAGTGGTAAGAAGAGGGACATGACTGGCAGGATGCTGAAATTATTTCATCGTAGCAGAAAGATGGAGAATGGAAAGAGAAGTTAACCTTCAAAGATACTTTTGCTCCCCTACAGAGAATCCAAATATCCTGCTAATTATACCCTCCTGGCCCCCAAAAAAGATGCTACTTCGTCTAAAACCCTTGGCAAAGTCCACCTGGAGAAATAGGCCTGATCTCCAGGACATGTCTCTCCTCTGAGAACATCCAAACCCCAGTGACCACTTCCTCCTCACCCTGACTATCTGAGAGAAAACATAAGGACACAGACACAGAAGCATGCCCTGCCTTGGAATGGTAACCATTCAGAGATGAAAGTACATCTTCATTTAAAACTTGAGTAACAGTATTTGCCTATGGGTTAGGGTTAGGTTAGAGTTTGGGTTAGGTTAGGCTCAAGGTTAGATTTATGGTTAGGGGGCAGCCTTGGTGGCTCAGTGGTTTAGTGCTGCCTTCAACCCAGGGCCTGATCCTGGAGACCCGGGATCAAGTCCCAGGTCAGGCTCCCTGCATGGAGCCTGCTTCTCCCTCTGCCTGTGTCTCTGCCTCTCAGTCTCTCTCTCTCTCTCTCTCTCTCTCTCTCTCTCTCATTCTCTCTCAAATAAATAAATAAAATCTTTAAAAAAAAAAAAAAAGATTTATGGTTAGGGTTAGGGACTTAGCTGTTAGGTAAGACTTAGCTGTTAGGTAGGACTTAGCTGTTAGGCCAGAGTAGACATGGGTTTAATAAGAAACACCAAGAGTCTTTTTTTTAGTAGAAGTGTGAAACTGCTTTTATGAGTCTGTCCTTGTCAGCAGTTCCCCTCTTTGGGTAGTACTGATCCAGGACCCTGCCTCTGTATTCACAGGCCTGACTCTTATGTCCCATCCACATCTGTACAGTTTGTCAATGTTAGCCTTTTCTGGCATCGTATCTTACCCCTTGAGCTTTTTCTCACACATACAAAGGTGGAATAATTAAAAAGGAGAAGAAAATGGGAAAGAAAACTGAATATTCTCAGACTTACACTTGAAGCCAGAAAGAAATCCTAATGTAACCCATTTGATTTCTGTTCACCATTAATGCTCTCCAATTCGTAGTAGAATCAGCATTTGTGTTTTCTGTGTCTATTCATTTCCAGTTAGTTTCTAAATGTAATAATTTTCATTTTTGCATTGACTTCATTTCTTTAATCCTTGAAACAATATGTCTTTTTGAAATTATTGATTTCCTTTTGAGCCCTACTTTCATATTCTGCTAGTCAGCTTTACTTTTGGCTCACATTTCCAGCTTTGTAACTTCTCCTAGTCATGACTTTGTGTTTCCTCTTATAATAT
Organism: Vulpes vulpes; assembly: GCF_048418805.1. Taxonomy (NCBI): domain Eukaryota; kingdom Metazoa; phylum Chordata; class Mammalia; order Carnivora; family Canidae; genus Vulpes; species Vulpes vulpes. The sequence goes on along the minus strand of NC_132795.1, from coordinate 70,185,506 downwards.
ATGAGGAATAATATGACTGCTGTGAGGGCAAACCTGTGACCTAGGGCATAGATTCTTGATCTATTAATGATAGTGATATTATTCCTCATATATTATAAAAGCAGAGGCCACTGGACCAATTTTTCACTTCTAAACCCAGAAATGGGGACAGCAAGTCACAAATAGCTGACTTATCCATATTGAACCACTACTGAAAGCAGACCTTAGTCAATTTGGTTATACATAACTAGTAAGTTCTTTTTGGTAAATGTCACTGGTTTGAGATAAGGGAGAATGTTAGATCTCCCCCCAATCCTCATCTTAAGAAAGGTAATTTGTTAAAATGGAAGCAAATCACAGACCAAATTTCAGGGTACATTCAAGCATGTATTAAAGATTCATTAGAAGGGCACCTGGGTGGCCCAGTGGCTGAGCATCTGCCTTCCATTCAGGTTGTGATCCCCGGGGTCCTGGGATTGAGTCCTGCATCAGGCTCCCAGCAGGGAACCTGCTTCTCCCTCTGCCTGTGTCTCTGCCTCTCTCTGTGTGTCTCTCATGAATAAATAAATAAAATCTTTTTAAAAAAATAAAATAAACATTTATTAGAAAGAGAGCCCAGGGCTCCTGGGTGGCTCGATCAGTTAAGCATCTGAGTCTTGATTTTGGCTCAGGTCATGATCTCAGGGTCATGAGATTGAGCCCCACATTGGGTTCTACACTTGGTGTGGAACCTGCTTAACATTCTCTCTCCCTCTCCCTCTGCCACCCCCTACACATACTCCCTCTCTCTAAAAAGATAAAAGAGGGATGCCTGGGCTCAGCAGTTGAGCATCTTCCTTTGGCCCAGGATGTGATCCCAGAGACCTGCATTGAGCTCCCCGCCCAGTGGCCTGTTTCTCTCTCTGCCTCTGTCTCTGCCTCTGTCTCTGTGTCTCTCATGAGTAAATAAATAAAAATCTTTAGAAAAAGAGAAAGTGAGAGTGAGAGAGAGAGAGCCCAATATAGTCCTATACTTTTAGGATTATACTTTTAGTTTTATAAGCTCTTGAAATCATAGATCTCTAACTACACCTGGCATTAAATGTTAACTCAAGACAAATCACAGTCATACCCCAGAAGTAATTTCCTCATTGGCATCAGGTAACCAGAATTCTTTGAGTCAAAAGTTGGACATAGGAATGTTTAGTTCAAGCCTTACATACCCTTCTAGGGGGTGAGAGGTGAAGGGCTCACTACATTTTAGCCAACTCACCTTCTCAAACAAAATAAATTGCACCAATAAAATCATTTTTCTAACAACCATTGGGCTGATTAGCAATTTTTCTACTTGCTGATTGGAGGGAAAGATAGCTGGAGTGTGGGCATTTGATTATATGCTCCCTAACTGCCCCTAGAGTATGTATTCACATTTAGAATTAGAGTGCCTGGGGCAGCCTGGGTGGCTCAGGGTGTTTAGCGCCTCCTTCGCCTCCTCAGGGTGTTTAGCGCCCAGAGTGTGATCCTGGAGACCCGAGATCGAGTCCCACATCAGGCTCCCTGCATGGAGCCTGCTTCTCTGTCTGCCTTTGTCTCTGCCTCTCTCTCTGTTTCTCGTGAATAAATAAATAAAATCTTAAAAAAGAATTAGAGTGCCTGATGCTGTCTCCAAAGTTTTTAGATTAAAACTGACTAGTACCCACATACATGTCACTTTATAACCCATATTAAAGTGTATTAAAGTAAATTCCTGCCAGTACACAACTGCCATCTGTCTTCCAGGACTCATAGGAATCTATGGCTCAGTGGCTTAGTTAGAATACAGTCTATATAAGCTCCCTCTTCAGGGATTTGTACAGCAGGAGGGTCTGTGGTACTCCCTTTTGTAAAGACAGTGCACAGATCCTTCTGTAATCTAGGGCAGTTCATCTAACCTCTGCTTGCAATTTTTCCCATGTCTGTACTTATATAAAGAACATTAACATGTTTGGCAAAAGCCCAACAAAATACAGTTAGTGTTCAGCTCTTTAGAAATCCCCTTCCCAGGGACTGTGCAGGCTCAAACAGATCAGGCTCTTCTCCCTGGAGAAACAATGCACAAGAATGAGGCCTAAAGAGACAGGAGAACTAGGGAGGAAAAATAAATCTTGAAGGGTTTTTTTTCTTAGTTCTTTTTGATCTCAAAAAAAGTTATAACCTGAGAAATTGTATCAAATGGCAGTGCTTATGAGTCTGTACATGTGCCAAGGAAAATTACACAATTAGGAAATGTACAAATGAGCCATGCCCTGTTCCAAATTCTTTCTCTATTTTACAACCAGTTTGTTTCATTTCTTTATAAGATAGAGTACCTATACTAATGACCTCCACAAAATAGGTGGTCCTTTATTTTACATCATGATAATATTAAATCAAGGGACAAAACTTTGAAACACTCTCTAATTAGTACTGAAAGATTGCCGATCTGTAGCTGATCTAGAATATGAATTCTATTTCAATAATAAGCTTTTTTTAAAAGACTTTATTTATTCATGAGAGACACACAGAGAGAGGCAGAGACACAGGCAGGGGGAGAAGCAGGCCCCCTGCAGGGAGCCCAATGTGGGACTTAATCCGGGGACCTTGGGATCATGACCTGAGCCAAAGGCAGATGTTCAACCACAGAACCACCCAGTCATCCCTCAATAATAACCTTTTTTTTCCTAAAGACTATTTATTTATTCCTGAGAGACACAGGCAGAGGGAGAAGCAGGTTCCATGCAGGGAGCCTGACGTGGGACTCGATCCCGGGTCTCCAGGATCATGCCCTGGGCCGAAGACAGCGCTAAACCACTGAGCTACCTGGGCTGCCCAATAATAACCTTCTTAAGTAGAAAGAAGATTTTGATAAATTAAAAGGATCTTTTTAAATTAGAATCTTCCCAAGGTGGGAGCTACACTATTCTTTCTGAGGACCCAGGATTTAGCTTAAAAATGGTGTGTGGTTGTTATTGTTGGCATATTCAGCCGCCACCAATAAGATTTCTGATTGATGACATTACTTTATGAGGAAAACCCAAAAGACTCCACCCCCAAATTGCTAGAACTCATACAGGAATTTAGCAGAGTGGTACGATATAAAATCGATGCACAGAAATCACTTGCATTTCTATACACTGACAATGAGACAGAAGAAATAAATTAAGGAGTTGATCCAATTTACAATTGCACCAAAAACCATAAGATACCTAGGAATAAACCAAACCAAAGAGACAAAGGATCTGTATTCAGAAAACTATAGCACATTCATGAAAGAAATTGAGGAAGACACAAAGAAATGGAAAAATGTTCCATGCTCATGAGTTGGATGAACAAATATTGTTGAAAAGTCTATGCTACCCAGAGGAATCTACACATTTAACGCAATCCCTATCAAAATACCATCAACTTTTTTCACAGAGCTGGAACAAATAATCCTAAAATTTGTTTGGAACTGAAAAAGACCCCAAATAGCCAAAGGAATATTGAAAAACAAAACCAGGGATCCCTGGGTGGCGCAGCGGTTTGGCGCCTGCCTTTGGCCCAGGGCACGATCCTGGAGACCCGGGATCGAATCCCACGTTGGGCTCCCGGTGCGTGGAGCCTGCTTCTCCCTCTGCCTGTGTCTCTGCCCCCCTCTCTCTCTCTCTCTCTCTCTCTCTCTCTATCATAAATAAATAAAAATTAAAAAAAAAAAGAAAAGAAAAACAAAACCAAGCTGGTGACATCAAATTCCAGACTTCAAGCTCTATTACAAAGCTGTGATCATCAAGATAGTATGGTACTGGCACAAAAACAGACACATAGATCAATGGAATAGAATAGAGAACCCAGAAATGAATAGAGAATAGAACCCCAAATAGAATAGAGAACCTCAACTCTATGGTCAACTAATCTTCGACAAAACAGGAAAGACTATGCAATGGTAAAAAAAAAAAAAAAAAAAGTCTCTTCAACAAATAATGTTGGGAAAACTGGACAGCCACCTGCAGAAGAATGATACTGGACCATTTCCTTACATCATACACATAAATAGGCTCAAAATGGATGAAAGACCTAAATGTGAAACAGGAATCTATCAAAATCCTAGAGAAGAACCCAGGCAGCAACCTCTGTAACCTCAGCCATAGCAACTCCTTGTTAGACACGTCTCCAAAGAAAGGCTAAAGGTACTATTGGGACTTTATCAAGACAGAAAACTTTTACAGCAAAGGAAACAGTTGATAAAACCAAAAGACAACCAACAGAAAGGGAGAAGATATTTGCAAGTGACACATTAAAGGGCTACTATCCAAAAATCTTTAAAGAACTTATCAAACTCAATACCCAAAGAACAAATAATCCAATCAAGAAATGGGCAGAAGACATGAACAGACATTTCTCCAAAGAAGACATACAAATGGCCAACAGACTCATGAAAAAATACTCCACATCACTCGGCACCAGGGAAATACAAATCAAAACCACAATGAGATACCACCTCACACCAGTCAGAATGGCTAAAATTAGCAAGTTAGGGAACAACAGATGTTGGCAGGGATGCAAAGAAAGGGAACCCTCTTACACTGTTGGTGGGAATGCAAACTGGTGCGGCCACTCATGAAACAGCTTGGAGGTTCCTCAAAAAATTGAAAATGGAGTGACCCTATGACCCAGTAATTGCACTACTGGGTATTTACCCCAAAGATACAAATGTAGTGATCTGAAGGGTTACCTGCATCCCAATGTTCATAGCAGCAATGTCCACAATAGCCAAACTATGGAAAGAGCCCAGATGTCCATCGACAGATAAATGGATAAAGATGTGATTAAAGATGTTATACACACACACACACACACACACACACACATACACACACACACACCGGAATACTACTTAGCCATCAAAAAAAATGAAATCTTGCCATTTGCAATGACACGGATGGAACTAGAGGGTATTATGCTAAATGAAATAAGTCAATCAGAGAAAGACAATTATCATATGATCTCACTCTTATGTGGAATTTAAGAAACTAACAGGATCACAGGGAAAGGGAGGAAAAATAAAGGACAAAATCAGAGAGGGAGACTCTTAATCATAGGAAACAAACTGAGGGTCGCTGGAGGGGAGGATGGGGTAACAGGGTGATAGTAAGGAAGGCACGTGATGTAATGAGCACTGGGTGTTATATAAGACTGATGAATCATTGACCCCTGCCTCTGAAATGATTAATACAGTATATGTTAATTAATTGAAATTTTAAAAATAAAATAATACAATAAAAACTCCTATTCTTAGATCTAGCCTTTTCAACATACACTTAGAGAAATTAAGACATTTCTTTTTTAACTGAAGCAAGTAAGCAGAAGAAATTAATTGGGTTTTATCCTTTCCTATTCTGGTCAGAGGTGCCTATTAGACTCAGTCAACCAAGCAAAATGCTTTCAGGAGAGCTTTCCAGTCTCACAGAAGACCCCAGTCTTCACAGACATTACGAAATAAATGGGAATAAGACCAAACCTTAAAAATGAAGCTTGAAGGCAGAGATTTCCCTTAGAATCTATGGGAAGACAAGATCCTTCCTTAGGTGAATGGGAAAGGCTTCCCATTCCCGTGTTAGCTGGAGCTGGGACCTGGAAGGTGGGACAAGGAAAACAGACAAAAAAGCTGGCCTGGGGAAGGCCTTGCAAAGCTGGACAGCTTGAGAGCAGAGATAAGGAGACTACTACTCTCTCCATCCCATTCATTTGACAATTAACAATATATTACCTCACTGCATTTATTTATTATCTCTTCGTGTATGTTAGTCCATTCAGGCTATCACAAAAATACCATAGGCTAGTTGGCTTATAAACAGCAGAGATTTCTCTCCCATAGTCCTGAAGGCTGTGAAGTCCACAATCAAGGTGCTGGGAAGACAGCAATCTTTCACTGGGTCATCCTGTGGCAGAAGCAGCAAGGCTGTTTTCTGGGGTGTCTCATTTATATCGGCACTCATCCTATTCACAAAGCTCATGACCTAATCACTTCCCAAAGGACCAACCACCTAATACATCACACCAGACTCTAGGTTTTAACATATAAATTTGTGGGGGAAGGTAGATAAATGATTCAGTCTATAGCATTGTGCTTTCAAATGAGATTGTCAGTTCTTTTGGGTTGCCAGAGTTATGGGAAAAACAAACAAAAACAAAAACAAAATGTATTCCAAAATGCTGATCCTTTGCTAGTGCTGCCAAAACAAGATATCACGGACTAGCAGCTTAAACAACAAAAAAGATTTTTTTTCTCATAGTTGAGGAAGCTAGAAGTCCAAGATTAAGGTGCTGGGAGGGTTGGTTTCTTATAAAATTTCTCTCTTTGATTTGCAGATGGCCACCTTTCCACCGTGTCCTCCCTCACACGGCTTTTCTTCTTTGCACCTATATCCCTGGTGTCTTTTCCTCTTCTGATAAGGATGCCAATCATATTTGGTTTGGGCCCTGCTGTATGACATCATTTAACCTTAACTACCTCTTGAAAAGTTCTATCTCCAAATATAATCACATTCTGACATGTGTGGGAAGTTAGGACTTCAACATATGAATTTGGGGTGGGGGAATGCAATTCTGTCCTTAACACATGGTAAAAACTCTAACAGGACAAAACAATACATGTTGAAAACCATCTCCCATCCACCCCACCTTCAGTCCCATGTCCTCAAACGCACCTTATCATCCATGTTTTATATGCCTCTGGTGTAAGTTCTTTGAAGGTTGCAACCATATGATGCCATTTTGACAAAAAGGAGAGATGGGCCACTTGCTCAGGCCTGCAGGGCGGGGGGAGGCGGTGAGCCCTAGAACTTACAGGCCAGCACTGCACCAACCTCTACCCTCCTCCGAATGCATAGGGGTGCATAAGAGGAGTGCCTGCTGTTTGCTGAGAATGCACCTTCTGAGTGTGGCTCTAGACAGAGAAGATGGAAAGGAACCACAATCATCAGATCTAATTTATCATAGAGGGAAGGGAGAGAAAGGCCAGAGAAGCAAAAAGACAAATGAACAACGATCAAATTCTGTGATCTGGAGATTTCCTAAAGTATTTCAATCTAGTAGACAAAATATGATAGTTACTATATTTACATTTTGAAAATCCCTTTCATTTGTATATATGCATAAACTTTTTTTAGTTTTTTTAAATGACTGCCTTATAAGATATAATTCACACATCATAAAATTTACCTGTTTAAAGGACAAAAGCCACCGGTCATAGCGTATTTACAAAGTTGTACAGCCATCCCTACTGTCTAATTCCAAAACGTTTTCATCAAATTATTCTGAAAGAAACACTGTACCCATTAGATCATTCCCATTCCCCATTTCTCCCAGTGCCTGACAAACACCAACATAGGGAGGATGGGGAGGGGCAGAGGGAGAGGGAGAGAGAATCTTAAGGAGGCTCCACACTGGGCCCTCCATAGGGCTCAATCTTACAACCCTGAGATCATGACCTGAGCTGAAATCAAAAGTCAGACACAACCGACTGAGCCATCCAGGTGACCCACACCAATCTTCTATAGAATTGCCTATTGTGGGCATATTATATACATGGAATGATACAATATAATGCCTTTTCTGTCTGGCTTCTTTCAATTAGAATAGTGTTTTCAAGACTCATCCACATTGCAGCACATTAATACTTCATTTATTATGGTGAGTATTATTAATAGGTGAGTACATACCCCATTTTGTTCACCTATTGACCAGTTGATGGACATTTGGGTTGTTTCCATCTTTTAGCCCTATAGATAATGCTGCTATGGATCTTCATATACAAGTTTTTTCGTGGGCACAGGTTTTTAGTCCTCTTGGATACATACTTAGGACCACAATTGCTGTGTCAAATGGAAACTGTGTTTACCTTTTTGAGGAACTGCCTGTCTTCCACAGCAGCTGCAATGCTTTATATCTCTTTGAGCAATGCAAGAGGGTTCCAATTTTCTATACCTTACTAGCACTTGTCTCTGTCTTTTTGATTATAGCCAATGTGGATATGGTAGTAATATCACAATGTGATTGATAGTCATCGTGAAGTGGCATCTCATTATGGTTCTGATTTACATTTTCCTTTTTTATATGTATGTATATATTTTTATTGTGATTTACATTTTCCTAACGGCTTATGATGTTGAGCATCTTTTCAAGTGCTTATTGTCATTGGCATATTTTCTTTAGAAAACTAGTCAGATCCATTGCCCATTTTTAAATTGGACTGTCTTCCTATCTTTGACTTATAATAATTCTTTGTATTTTCAAGCTAAAAATGTCTGTATTGGTCTACTTGGGCTATCAAGACAAAATGCCATGGAACAGGTGGCTTAAACAACAGAAATTTATTTTCTTATTGTTCTGAAGGCTGGAAGTCCAAGATCAAGGTGTCAGCAGGGTTGATTTCTGGTAAGACTTCTCTCCTTGGCTTTCAAACAGTGTCCTCACATAGACGTTTTCCTCTGTGTGCCCACATCCCTGGTATCTCTTCCTTTTCTCATTAGGACATCAGTCATATTGAGTTAGGGCCCACACTTACGATCTCACTTAACCTTAATGACCTCTTTAAAGGCCCCTTTTTACATACAGTCATATGGGGGCTAGAGTTTCAAATTTGAATATGGGAAGAGCACAGTTCAGTACACAACAACATCCATTATCTGATGTATGATTTATAAAAGTTGTCTCCGATTGTGAATGTCTTTTCACTTTTTTGATAATGTCTTTTGAAACACAAAAGTTTTTCTTTTTTTTTTTAAGATTTTATTTATTTATAATAGTGAAAGGGAATATAAGGGAAGGGAGAAGAAATGTGTGGGAAATATCAGGAAGGGAGACAGAACATAAAGACTCCTAACTCTGGGAAACGAACTAGGGGTGGTGGAAGGGGAGGAGGGGGGGTGGTGGGGGGGAATGGGTGACGGGCACTGAGGGGGACACTTGACGGGATGAGCACTGGGTGTTTTTCTGTATGTTGGTAAATTGAACACCAATAAAAATTAATTTATTAAAAAAATTTTATTTATTTATTCATGAGAGACAGAGAGAGAGAGAGAGGCGGAGACACAGGCAGAGGGAGAAGCAGGCTCCATGCAGGGGGCCTGATGTGGGACTCAATCCTGGGATTCCAGGATCACGCCCTGGGCCAAAGGCAGGCGCCAAACTGCTGAGCCACCCAGGGATCCCAAGTTTTTCATTTTTATGGTGTCCAGTTTATCTTGTTTTTTTTTTTCTTTTTTTGTTGCTTATACTGCTGGTGTCATATATAAGAAACCATTGCCTAATTGAAGGTCACAAAGATTTATAACATCTGTGCTTCTAAGAGCTTTATAGTTTTAACTTGTAGATTTATGTTTTTGATATAGAGTTCAATTTTGTGTATGGTGTGAGGTAAGGACCCGACTTCATTCTTTTGCATGTTACATATCTAATTGTCCCAGAACCATTGGTTGATAAGGTTATTCTCTCCCCATTAAACTGTCTCAGCACACCAGTTGAAAATCAATTGACCACAAGGTAAGAGTTTATTTCTGGACTTTCAATTCTATTTCATTGATTTATATGTTTATGCCTATCCCAGTAAGTACTACACAATCTTGATTTTTGTAGCTATGTAGTAAATCTTGAAATCAGAAAGTATGAGTTCAGTTTTGCTCTTCTTTCTTCAAGATTGTTTTTGCTACTTTGAGCAAAAACTTCTTGCCTTTCCGTAGGAATTTGAGATCAGCTTGTCAATTTCTGCAAAAAACTCATCTGGGCTTTTGATAGGAATCACAATCACATTGAATCAATAGATCATTTTTGGTACTCTTGCCATCTTAACAGTATTAAGTCTTCCAGTGCATGAACGTGAGATATCTTTCCACTCACTTCCATCCTCTTTAATTTCTTTCAACAATATTTGTAACTTTCATTAAACAAATCATGCACTTCTTTCATTAAACTTATTCTTAGGCATTTTATTGCTTTAGATGCTCTTCCAAATGGAATTTGTATGAACATTTTGAAATGGAGTTATATTGCTGAATGTTTATGGGAAGTAGACTTACAGTTTTAAAGGGAAAACAATGGTTTCGTTATAGCAGCGATCATTAAAATGTCCCTACAAAGTTTCCCCATTAGCTCTTCATCACTTTGCTCTCACTTTCCTTTCCTTTCTGCCCACTCCTTTGCCTGAATGCACTCACTTAAGACATGCCTGAACAAGCTCTAACCAGCCTCCCTAAGGTGAACAAAAGAAAAAGGAAGTGGAATAAAGAAGCAAGGAGACCAACTGTTTCTATTTGCTCAACAGCTGCCAAGGGAGGCTTTTTTCCCCCTAGCATCGTGCACACAAACTGCACTATCTATGACGTTATATCCCAAGCTTTTTCCTTGAAAAAAAAAAAAAAAAAAAACTATGGGACAAAATTGCCTACATGGAGAAACATGCTTACAGAAGCCAAGGACTTTCTGGGATTTGCCTCGATGCTAAATTATCCTGGTGACTATTAATTATGGCTAAGGCTCCCTTCAGGCATAAGAGCAAGGCTGTGATCCATGGAGCCCTTTTCATAGACCATGGAACTCACTGCCCTGTAACTTACACCTTTTCTCTGTTAGAGCTTGCTATGTACAGACCCAACTTCTGGACTTAGAGGTTGATTCCTTTGGCTTGAGACATTTAGATTAAAAATTGATTCTCTCTGGGTTGGGTTATTTAGTAAACCTTTAGAAGTGGGGGCTTGGGGGTGATTGGGTTTTTTTTAAGATTTTATTTATTTATTTAAGACTGAGAGAGAGCATGAGTGAGATGGGGTGGGAAGAGGGAGAGGGAGAAGCAGGCTCCTTGCTGAACAGGGAGTCCAATGCAGGGCTCACTCAATCTCAGGACCCTGGGATCATAATCTGAGCTGAAGGCAAATGCTTAACGAATTAAGCCATCAGGAGCTTCTAAAAGTGTTTTATGGCTGGGTCTATTTACCTCTCAGATCAAGTCTCTAGAGCATTATCTGAAGAGAAGAGGGCAGGACATATCCAACCATGAACAGTCCAAGGTGTCATTCTTCTATGTTCACCAAAATTCCAACACTCAAAATTTATCTCTCACCACTCATACAACTTCAGGGAAAGGCCAGGCAAGCTTGTGGGTAAGGGAAAAACAAAACCTCCTTTTAAAAAATTCCTATAGGCACAAATTGTCAAGATTTTTTTCTCAGTGTTATCTCAGGTGAGTTATATTTGTCCACTAGAGTTGTCTAAGGCAACATCCTGTCCAGGATGTTCCCAAGATCTCTCTTTTAGTGGGCATATTTTGTAGTTTTTGTCACTGGAAGGCTAGGCTTTATCTTCTTTGAAAATCATAAACATAACATTTTCATGTCACTAATGGACAAGCTATTTCTTGAGAGTACTTTCTTTAACTGGACACCCAGCGCAATGGATCCCAATACCCTCACAAGAAGTGCATGGCTTTAAAAACAGAGCCGTGGGAGGTTCTTGCTTGATCCAAAGACACAAACTTCAAACTTGGCCCCAGGGCTTCTGATTCACTGCTCTCTCCTCCCTGGGAGATGAGGAAGAAAGAGACAGTCTGCGGAGTGAAAAGCTGGCTCCCTGGGGAGGCCTGGGAAATTCTGAAGGGTCTTGGACATGTGGGAGGTTAGGTGAACTCAAGGACCTAGTTTTCTTTTCAGATGTCCCCATTCTGATTAAAGTCGTCATTATCTACAGGGCAGAAACTGCTGGCTGTCCACCAAAAAATGCAGTCCTCCCTTCTCCCTGGACTCAAGGCTAAGCACATTTCTCAGATTCCCTTACAGCATGGAGTGGCCGTGAGACCAAATGCAGAAGTAAGCAGCAAACATGGAGGCCAATTCCAGAACTGGTCTGTAAAGTCATTCCTCTTGCCCCCTTCCTTCAAGCTGAATGGCACCAACCAGGGCCTCTTTGGAAATCAGGTGTGGGAAATGGTGAAGGGACCATCAGCCTAGGCCTCCTAGTGACTGTGTGGAGCAGTCCTCCTGCTAACCCCTGTGTGGACTATCAATGAGAAAGATGTATGTTTCTGCTTTGAGCCATTGCAAGTTAGGGCCTCTTGGTCACAGCAGTTTATCCTTTTAATCAAGTCAGCAACATGCTACTTGTGACTTTTTAAAAAAGATTTTATTTGTTTATTCATGAGAGACACAGAGACACAGACAGAGAGGGAAGCAGGCTCCCTACAGGGAGCCTGATGTGGGACTTGATCCCAGGACCCCAGGATCACGACCTGAGCTGAAGGCAGACCCTCCACCGCTGAGCCACCCAGGCGCCCCTACCCGTGACTAACTTTTGTTGCTTACTCTCCTTGGTATCTCTTAACCTTCTCCCCTCTCTACGTCCATTGCCATTCCACTTGGAGGCCCTAGTTTGTCACCTCTTATGTGGGGCATCGCAACAGCCCCTAACTGGAAGACCAGGGCTGTGTGCACACCTCACCGAGAGCCAGAGCCCCGTACACCGGCCCTCCCTGGCTCATCGCCTTCACACTGCCATTCCCTCAGCCAGAAATCCCCACCTACCTCTTCCTCTCTCTCCCTCTGCAAACTCCTCCTCACTCCCAGCTTCACAGGGTAGCTACTCCAAGGCCTGCGACTCCCTTGCATGGCTGTTGCTGTTCCAGCAGCTCCCAGAGGCAGATCTGGGTTCTCGTCACTTCTCTCCCCAGGCCCAGCCCAGTGACTACCCCCGCAAGCATTTAATAAATGATCTAGGGATCTCTTGGTGGCTCAGGGGTTTGGCACCTGCCTTAGGCCCAGGGAGACCTGGGAGACCTGATCCTGGAGACCTGGGATCAAGTCCCACGTCGGGCTCCCTGCATGGAGCCTGCTTCTCCCTCTGCCTGTTTCTCTGCCTCTCGCTCTCTTTCTGTGTCTCTCATGAAAACATAAATAAAAACCTTAAAAATAGGGATCCCTGGGTGGCGCAGCGGTTTAGCGCCTGCCTTTGGCCCGGGGCGCGATCCTGGAGACCCAGGATCGAATCCCACGTCGGGCTCCCGGTGCATGGAGCCTGCTTCTCCCTCTGCCTGTGTCTCTGCCTCTCTATCTCTCTCTCTATGACTATCATAAGTAAATAAATAAAAAATTTAAAAAAAAAAAAAACCTTAAAAATAAAAGTAAGAATAAATGACCCGTGGGTGGGGGAACAGTCTCTAAATACTCCAGCGTCCCTCTCTCCCCCATTTGATGCCACCGTCTGGAGTCAGGGCTGTCTCATCTAAGGCTGTCCCTCGGGCTTTGGCCCCTGAGCCTGCTTTCCTTCTAATGCCACAGGCTTTTTCTGCCACTTCGAGGGGCACAAACATTCACACCACAAGCAATCAACAGATTTGGAGAGCTTTCCGTTCACAGCTGTTGAGCCGTGGACATTCCCCCAGTCAGGGTCACCCTCGCTCCCGCTCTGGTCTCAGTTCCTCAGCTCCTCATTCACTCGGAGAAAGTGGATTGGAGTAAAAGGCAAGTGTGACTCCAAGGAAGGCCTGAAATGTGGGGTTTTCCCCTCGGGGATGGTTTCCTGTCGGGGATGGTGGTCCCCATGGACAGGAAGCCGTCCAGCCTTTAGGATGGCCTCCCACGTCCGAGCCCTCTGCTGAACACCCGGCCGGCCAGGGGCCTGTGAAATAGGAGGTTCCTCATCTCTGCCCGCAGCTCACAGAAAGTGGGGAAAGGTCTGCAGTGAGCACAGTGCAACCGAAGCCTGCTGTTCCCCCCCCCCCAGAGTCCTTGGTACACATGGCGCTTTCACCCCACAAGGGAGGAGGCCATGGTGACAGGCCACTCTGGGCTTGAGGAAGGACAAGGACGACCTTATTCTGATTGCATCCCCCATCTTGAGCTGGGAACCTCCTGGGAAGATGATTAGCAATGCCTCCTCCAAGAGAAGAGGTGCCCCTGGTCTGAGCTGCTCCACAAACCAATGAAGAGAACCAAGGGCAAACATTTCCTATGGCTGACCTACACCTGAGAATGTGCCCCCTCTGATTCATCAAGAGGCCCCTCCTTTTTTTTTTTTTTCGATGTTAGCAAGAAGTTGTTCCCAGATGGAACACCCATAATCTGTTTTCCCCAGATCCAGAGTTAGGTTGATCACTTGTGGTCTGTGACAAATAACCAGAAAGAAGTAATTCAACAAACCAAACTCACTGAACATAAGCTCTGCATTTATAGAAAAGATATACTGTGAAATTTTACTCACTTTCTAAAGGATTAGTGTTAGCAGAACATCTCCAAGTAGTATTCAGAATGTAGAAATGACCTATAGTCTTTGCAAATCAGTCAACTGATGTCTGCATGGTGGGTGGTAAGAGCAAAGGTCAGGGGGACCCCTGGGTGGCTCAGTAGTTGAGCATCTGCCTTCAGCTCAGGTCATGATCCTGGGGTCCTGGAATCGAGTTCCATGTCAGGCTCCCTGCAGGGAGCCCACTTCTCCCTCTGCTATGTCTCTGCCTCTCTGTGTCTCTCATGAATAAATAAATAAAATCTTAAATCAAAAGAGGGGGGCAAACCTCAGGAATGGAAATCAGGAAACATGTGCTCCAGCTCAGCTCAGGTCTGCCACTCATCCTGATTACAAGGGATTCGTAGCCTTTCTGTCAGGTCATTTGCTTTTCTGTTTATCCAGGACCTTGTGAGTTCTGCAGGCTGTGTTCTACCCTTAAGGACTGGTCTATAAATAAATAAAATCTTTTAAAAGCTGGGTTGGGGTGACAGCCCGGGTGGCTCAGCAGTTTAGTGCTGCCTTCAGCCCAGGGCCTGATCCTGGAGACCCGGAATCGAGTCCCTGCATGGAGCCTGCTTCTACCTCTGCCTGTGTCTCTGCCTCTCTCTCTGTCTCTCATGAATAAAATAAAATCATTTAAAAAGGGGGGGGGGCAGTCTAGTTGGAGACTAGATGCAGAAGGATGCCCTGACACTCAGTAATGTTGTCCAGGGTCTTCACCTACCTGGCAAAGCCCACACAGTGAGACAGTTCAAATCTTTGGAGGGAAAACAACAGTAAGCTTTGGGCTTTGCTCTCTGATTTATTGTGAAAGCATTCCTTGACCTCCTTTCTCTGCCTCCTGACCTTCAAGTATTTCAGTGCTTCCCTGGGCATTTCTTTCCTCCTGAATCTCTCATAAAAGCCTTAAATGTTGAATTTCATGGTCATTCTAAGGTTATATGCAGGATTATCTTCCTGCCTTCCTTTGGCTGGTGCTTAATTCTGTTTTGGAGGAATACTAGCTTTCCCTACTTCCCCCACTGCACACAACACACAGACAAAAAGACATTTGCAGAATCATCAACATTTAATGATTCTGCTGAAATTGGTCTCCTCGGATGCAGCTAATGGAGAATGTGTGTCTGCTTTGAGATTCCTGACCGTCCCCAAGGCAGCTCCGGTTCTTACCTGCCCCCTTTATCAAATCTGGCCATCAGATACCATCAGATTGATTTCACTTGGGGCCCTTAGGCGAAGGAAACAATCAGAACAGGTTGGCTGAGGGTTTAAGGTGAGCTGAGAAGGGGCAGCCGCACTGGGTCAGAACCTGCATGGGTTTCAAGGCCCCTCAAAAATGTTTCAGTCCTGGAAAGAAGCGTTTTGGCCTCCAAAATATGAAGAGAAAATAGCAAAAGCAAATTAATATTTATTTTTAACACCAACTTGTTTTTGTTTTTTTCCAACTTGTTTTTTTTTTTTTTTTTAAGATTTATTTTATTTATTCAGTCAGAGAGCGAGAGAGAGGCAGAGACACAGGCAGAGGGAGAAGCAGGCTCCATGCAGGAAGCCCAACGTGGAACTCGATCCCGGGTCTCCAGGATCACACCCCGGGCTGCAGGCGGCGCTAAACCACTGCACCACCAGGGCTGCCCTCCAACTTGTTTTTAAAAATCTTTATTTATTTATTCATGAGAGACAGAGAGAGAGGCAGAGACACAGGCAGAGGGAGAAGCAGGTGCCTGTGGGGAGCCTGATATGGGACTCGATCCCAGGACCCTGGGATCATGACCTGAGTTGAAGACAGGTGCTCAACTGTCTGCCTGCTGAGCCACCCAGGCATCCCTCTAACACCAACTTGTAAGATCTTTAACATTTTTTATAGCAACGTGCATTTGTTATGGAAGATGAGTTACCTGAATGTGTCGGGTGTGGTGTGGCAGGAGGAGCCTGGGCCTGGACAGTGTGAAGACACTCAGGCCGCAGGAGGTGACCAGGGCTGCTTGCAGCCAAAGAAACCAGGATGCACACATCTGACTAAGGTCCTTCTCTGAGGTATGACCCTGCCCTTGAACAAACCTTGAGTACCTCCTGCAAGTGTGCACTTCAGGCACCCCTCATCTCTGTCCTGGCTCTAGCTTTGGGTCTATGAGACACCTCGGATCCTTAGCATAAATTCTCCCTTTTTGCTTAATCTTGCTTGAATTGGTCTTGGAACTTGTAAATAAAACTCTCAGGGCAAGAACCTGGGCCCCATCCCCTTTCCACAACAGGGCAATCTACAGATCTTCCACAACTTACAATGGGGTTGCATCCAAAAAAATCTATCCTAAGTTGACAATATACTACGTTGAAAAGTTATTTAATGCCCCTGACCTACTGAACATCATAGGGTATCAGCTGTTTACCCTCATCATCCTGTGGCTGCCTGGGAGCTGCCACTGGCTGCCCTGCCCACCATCATCAGAATATTGTACCAGACAAGGCTAGTCTGGAAAAGATCAAAATTAAAAATTTGAAGTATGGTTTCTACTGGGTGCCTATCTTTTTCATACCATCATAAAGAAAAACAAAACAAAATCCTAAATTGAACCATTGGAAGTTAGGAACCATCTATAGTTACTTGGTTAAAGAAAGCAATAAATATTAAAGCTTTCAGGGCAGCCCAGGTGGCTCAGGGGTTTAGCACCGCCTTCGGCCCAGGGCGTGATCCTGGAGACCAGGATCGAGTCCCACGTCACACTCCCTGCACGAAGTCTGCTTCTCCCTGTGTCTGTGCCTCTGCCTCTCTCTGTGCCTCTCATGAATAAATAAATAAAATCTTTAAAAAAATAAAATAAAGCTTTCAAACCAGCCTCCACAATAGGCTGGTTTGGGATATCTACTTGAATAGTGCTTTTGCTGGAATCATCCACTTAGGTAATTTGTTGTTGTTATACTATAACAACTTTGTGTTTATCATGTTTACTATTTAGGATCTGTCTCTTTCTGCTAAGGTGTAAGTTTCAAGCAAGGTGTGAATCTATGTTTTCATCATTGTTTTAGCAAATGCCCAATGGATGCTCAATAAATATGTCTTAGAATAATAATAAGCACAGTCCTGCTAGAAATACCCAGGTCTATTAGCACTCCTGCTATTAAAATACCTGCATTGGTGGGGCAGCCTGGGTGGCTCAGCGGTTTGGTGCCTACCTTTGGCCCAGGGCATGATCCTGGAGAGCCAGGATCGAGTCCCACGTCGGGTTCCCTGCATGGAGCCTGCTTCTCCCTCTGCCTGTGTCTCTGCCTTTCTGCGTGTGTGTGTGTGTGTGTGTGTCTCATGAATAAATTAGTTAAATCTTTAAAATAAAAAAATAATAATAATAACTTCATTGGGGCACCCAGCTGGCTCAGTTGGTGAGGCATGCAACTCTTGATCTCAGGGTGGTGAGTCTGAACCCCCCTGTTGCGTGTAATTTTATCATTTCTATCCCATAGGACAGAAATGACTGCCCAAAGTCTCACAGCCCAAAAGTGACAGTACAGAACCAAGAGCTTGGATCTCCCAGCTCAGTATCTTTCTGCAACAGCACACAACCTCTTGTTTTTAATACCTGTGATGAGGCACTGGGCCAGAACTGCTTTTCCCTCTGCTACCTGACAACACAAACACATTACAGCAGGCACACAGTAACTAGATGATAGAGGGGTTGGCATTCCTGTCCCCACGCACCAGCAACACAGAAGCTAAACAGACCCAAGGACTGTGGCAATCAGTTTTCTTTCTACTCTGATCATTAGAACAGGTGTTACTGGACTATCCTAAAGTTATATCCTGTACCTGAGAAGAGGGGGTACCCCAGGCAGTTTCTAAGATGAATCACATTATTTTCCCCCCCAAGCTCTGATTTTCCAGATTTAACGCCTTCTTTGATTAATCAGCCTCCAAAATGTTTTGCCCCAGCTAGCAAGATTTTGCCCTGGACAAAATCGGATCCCCTTTTGACAGGTAACAGAAGAAATTATCATGAATATTCAATAGTGTAGCATTTTTGTTACCTGAAACCCCTATGGTCTAGCATGGGGAAAGTCAAGACAAATCTAGGACAGGCTGATGGTGTGTGTCCAACTCTGAGGCTGCCCAGCAGATAGATCTTTGGGTAGAATCGGGGAGAATTGGGAATGGAGGCGCTTGGTGAAAGCATCAAGACAATTCGGGGATGAGCTGAATTGACTAACAGACCAGAGTGACCCTGTTCACCAACGCCCCTGTGAGAAAGTTCAAAGTACTACCGAGTTGTGATTATCTCAGAATATTTCCATTTTTTTTGTCATCCAAAATTTATAGAGGCTCTCAGCATACCAACATATATATTTGGTGGTCAAGGTATGAAAAGTAGTTAGAAATAAGATGTATCAGTAAGATGAAAACTGATAATCCAGCCTAAAATTCCTTCTATACATGCATTTTCCCCCTTGTTATCCAAAAAAGCTGGGAAAATCTAGATACTTGACTTTTGAAAAGCTCTGGGATTACACAAAACTAACTCTATAGGTACTAAAATATAGATGGTTACCCTAGGAATGTAAAATTGGTACACTTGGAGAGGTTTGCTTCAAAAAACAAAAACTCCCTGATTTGTCACCACAAGGGGATGATTTTTTTTATTTTTTCAAAGAAGCATGCTCCACAGTCTTCATTATCTGAGCCGGCTGGTCAAGACAAACTCTAGCTGTGGGCACCCTCAACTGACGAATAATTTGGCATCGCTTCAAGCTGACATTCTTTAAATGTTTTTTCAACATTTTCTTAGTGGGGGCAGAAAGAACAGATTGTCTACTAATAAAAACTGTATACCTTTCTTTATGTTCATAATAAAGGATTCATTATATGCCTGCAAAAGACAAAAATGCAGCAGATAACTAAGGAGATGATTTTATTTAGGCTATTGCAACAGGAAGAGCATTCACTGGTGAGAGATGCCTCCAAGTATAGGAAAGAAGCCTTGGTTTTATGGAGGCGAGGAGACCAGGGACTCACCCACCAGGCCTATGCTTCAAGAGAAAAAGTGCACATTAAGTCTTATCTCAGTCAAATGTAGAAAGGCAGTTCTTTGCGATAACAGTGTAGGGGCCCAGGGCAGGCCACCCCATGTTGGACCACTTTGGCATGAAAACTATTTTGAGTTTTAAAATGATCCAGGGGATCCCTGGGTGGCTCAGAGGTTTAGCACCTGCCTTCGGCCCAGGGCGTGATCCTGGAGTCCTGGGATCGAGTCCCAGATTGGGCTCCCTGCATGGAGCCTGCTTGTGCCTTTGCCTCTCTCTCTCTCTCTCTCTCTCTCTCTCCCTCATAAATAAATAAAATCTTTTTTTGAAAAAATGATTGAAACCCAGCAAATTCAGGAAAAGCTCTTTACTGCCCCCCTTAATTGCCTGAAAAGAATTCATATAGAGGACCTGCTCCAGGAAGGGAGCTATCACCATAGATAACTCCATCATACTATGAACTAGGTGTGGTAGACAGGGAGGGAGGAGAAACCTAGCAAGGCCACTTTGATCAAAGTCCTCTGGGCATGCCTGGGTGGCTCAGTCCATTCAACGTCTGACTCTTGATCTCTGGGTCGTTAGTTTGATTTCAGCTCAGGTCTTGATCTTAGGGTTGTAAGTTCAAGCCGCACATTAAATTAAAAAGAAAAAAAAAAGTCCTCTGTGTCCTGTTGTTTCTCAGAAGCCCAGCAGACATGTGTTTACCAAACATTTACTCTGTTTCATCTTACTGTGAATTATACTCCTCTTTGAAGTCCCAGACCCCTACCTGCTTCTCCTTAGTTCAGGATGACATCTAGACTTCATTTTGCCCGATTGTACTTGGAATTTCCATGTCTGTGTGGATTTCCTGCACATACGAAATTGGTTAAATCTTGGGATCCCTGGGTAGCGCAGCGGTTTGGTGCCTGCCTTTGGCCCAGGGCGCGATCCTGGAGACCCGGGATCGAATCCCACGTCGGGCTCCCAGTGCATGGAGCCTGCTTCTCCCTCTGCTTGTGTCTCTGCCTCTCTCTCTCTCTCTCTCTCTGTGTGTGTGTGTGTGTGTGTGTGTGTGACTATCATAAATAAATAAAAATTAAAAAAAAAAGAAATTGGTTAAATCTTCTGTTAATCTGTCTCATGTCAATTTGATTCTTAATCCTCCTAAAAGGACCTTGGGGTGGGGGGGGAGGACAGGAATTCATGCTTTCCAGAAAAGGTTAGCTATTTCCCAGAACACAAGGGTGGGGAAACTTTTTAGCCAGAGCTGCTTTCCAGGAGGATAGGGCTCAGGTCAAGTTCTACACTGGCAGCATTGGAATTTTTAAAGAATTGTCTTTCACATCACCATTTTTCTGTTATTCATTACTACAGAGCATAAATCATTCACACTCACACAGTTCTGCTCAGATGATGTTTACGGGCTCTGTCTTCTGGCTTGTGTGTGGCAAACACTTCCCTACTTTGCCATGGTTCTTGTTTTCCAGTTGTTTTTGTTGTTATAGTTTCTGGCAAAAATATCAAAGAGTTTATAATTTAGGTAATAAAATAAATCACTCATCTCCAGTTATCATCACTAATCCAGGCATTATTTTGCCTGGCATTATCTTGTCAGATGGTTAGTCTCAAGTTCAGGGCTGGGTCTCTTGTACACAGAACAGTTATCCAGATGTACCATGCAAAAGTGCTCCAAAGTGATATGTTGGTGCTGCTGAGGAATGGTATGCTGATTGATATTGGGTTTGGGTTTTTTTTTCTCCTCTTCAGGGCATTTTGGTAGTTATATGAAGAGTCCCGTGTGGAATTAATGAGCACCCTACTTCCCACTTATTCTAATGATTTTTAAATTATTATGAGCTATATAATTTATGAACCATAAAACACACCCTTTTAAAGTGTATAATTCAGTGGTTTTTAGTATATTCACAAAGTTGTATAACCACTACTACCATCTAATTCCACAATTTTTATCACTTTTAAAAGACACTTGTACCCATTAGCAACTATTCTCCATTCTCCTGTTAAGAACAAAAATTGAACTGAGTTTGAAGACCTAATTGGTTTTATTAAATGACTCAGGAGTTGGGAGGCATCCCATCTAGCAAATAGGAAGGAGCTCTGAGGAGTCGCACAAAATGGATTGTTTTTGTAGGAAGGAGGGTGGGGCAAGGAGTTATTAGAAAAAAAATATTTCAGGTGAGATCACTTTCCTTACAGGGAAGACCGTGGGGTCTTATCATGCAGTTTACCACATGTTCCTTGGTTGGGGAATGGATCAGGCCCACATGATAGATTACCTCATTGGTACTGACCCAAAAATTCCTGACTGACCGGTTAAGACTACATTTATGGGGGAGGTTGAAACTATAATTAAATCCTAGTTTGCTGTGATGGGGGCAAATGATTCAGTTTGGGACTGCTTTTTAGCATACCACTCCCCTCTATCTCAGGCTCCTGGCAACCGTTAACCTATTTTCTTTTTCTATAGACTTGTCTATCCTGACATTTTGTAAAAATGGAATCATATAATATATATAGTTTCTCTTTGTGTGTATTTGGCTTCTTTCACTTAGCATATTTCAAGTTTCATCCCTGTTGTAACATGTATCAGTACTTCATTTCTTTTTATTGCCAGAGTCTTCCATTGTATGAATATACATATTTTGTTTATCCATTCATTAGTTGATGAACATTTGGGTTATTTCCACTTTTTAGCTATTATGAATAATGCTGTTATGAACATTCCCATACAAGTTTTTGCACAGGCAAGTTTTCATTTCTCTGAAGTATATACATAGTAGTAGAATTGCTGAGTCATATGGTAATTCTATATCTAGCTTTTTCAGTAACTGGTAAACTGTTTTCCAAAGCAGCTACACCACTGTCTTACATTCTCAATAGCACTGTATGAAGATTCAAATTTTTCTACATCCTTGCTGACACTTGTTATTGGCCATCTTTTTTTGGTATAGCCATCCATCCTAGTGTGTGTGAAGTGAATCTCATTGTGGTTTCAATTTTCCTAACGACTAAAGATGTGAACATCTTTTCCTGTGCTTTTTGGCCTTTATATATCTTCTTTGTAGAAAGACCATTCTCATTTCTTAATTAGATCTTTTGTCTTTTTATTGCTGAGCTGTAAGAGTTCTTTATGTACATTGGATACTAGTCCCTTAACATATGTAATTTGCAAATATGCTCACTTTTCACTTTTTTGATAGCATTCTGTGAAGCGCAAAGGTTTTTCATTTTGATGAGGTTCAGTTTGTCTATTTTTTCTTTCATTGTTTGTGCTTCTAATGGTGATTTAGTGCCACACAGACATTCTTGCCCTGGGCAACCAGCTAATTGGCATCCTCTTGATCTGCTCCAGGCCAGGGCCCTGAAAACTTTGAAAAATATTTTATGAAATATGTATCATTATAATTATAGTCTTTGTCTTTCTCCTCTAAGATGGTAATGATGGCAGCATCCAAACCCCTGAGGACTGTCTTAGAAACCTCCAAAGACACATCATGGGACAAAGAGGTGCCACCTTTACCTGCTTGAAGTTTTAAAAAACTATTACCATTTTCAATTCTGTAATGCAGTATTTCCCCCAACTGGATTTTGTTTTTAAAGATTTATTTATTTATTTTAGAGAGAGAGAGAGAAAGAGAAAGCAGGGAGGGGTAGAGAGAGAGAGAGAGAAACTTCAGCAGAATCTGCTCTGAGCATGGGGTCCAATGCAGGGCTCCATCTTAAGACCGTGAGATCATGGCCAAGGTGAAACCCAGAGCCAGACACTCAACTGACTGTGCCACCCAGAGGCCCTTCCCCCAAGTGGATTTTTTAGAATATTCTTCCGATGAGACATCTGCAGAAAAAAGACCCTATGCTCAGGATGCCTGGGTGGCTCAGTGGTTGAGTGTCTGCCTTCGGCTCAGGGCATGATTCTGAGTCCAGAGATTGAGTCCCGCATCAGGTTCCTGCAGGGAGCCTACTTCTCCCTCTGCCTATGTCTCTGCCTCTCTCTCTCTGTCTCTCATGAATAAATTAATAAAAATTTTTTTTTTAAAAAGACCCAGTGGTCAAATAAGGATATGTCAAAACCCTGTAGGAGATTCACACTCATGTTAGAATAATAAAATCGCTGAGAAGTTCTGCAATAAATAAGTCTAAACTAAATTTTTTCAAATTATTTGAGCAAGAAATGATTAGAAGCAAGAAACTTAATAAGTTTTTGAACAAGCACACATTTGGATAGTCAGGAAAGGACTGGCTATCCTATTTCATGAGAAATAGGGACCTAATGCAATGAAAGTGTTAACATTCATATCAGGGTGAGCCCCAGGGCCATCCTCCCTCCAGTAGCCACACTATCTAGAACACATGGCCTCCATAATAGCCAGGGAAGGAAGAGAATGGAAGAGTTTCATTGCTAATTTTTTGTGGGATGGATATTCCCCACAATGCCTTGGCCATGATGGTCTCATCTCTCAAGATACAATGTGATCTCTCTGTATGCTTATGAGGAAATGGTTTGATGACATATAGTACTATATGTACCAAATACTTTTTGGAAACACTGCTCAACTTGATTGACTGATAGGAAGAAACCCCTGAGAGCAAGCACTGTGATCTCTGCTCCTGGACCACCTCCCGAAGGCGAGGCGCCATCTTGCCTCAGAGCCCAGCCCTCAGTGGAGAGTCAGAATGGGTATTCTGACCTTGCACTTACATTGCCATCAATCATGTGTATTTCTACCAAATCAAACCAAACCAAACCAAACATAGGGAACATTTAAACAATAACATGACAAAAGCTTTTTACATTTTTATTTCATCAGAGACAAAATTTGACAGGAACAATTGAGTCGATGAATTTAAATTGCCCAACTGAAAATCAGGTCAGTGGGATTACTAAAGGAAGAATATGGCTCTGTATATGAACAGACAAGCAGAATGCTGAAAAAACAGCCAATGCTTTAGTACAGCCAACCCATAGCCATTATTATTTAGTGTCTGGTCATATAACAAAAATAGAGGAGGGGGGAATAAGGTAATGCTAGTGGTAAATACTTGATGTTTTCCCAGAAATAAAACTAGATCTTAGTGTGGTTTGTACATCAAGAGACATTGTGGGCTCCGTAGTCTAAGGACATAAATAGCCTGGAAGACACGTTAATATTTTACACACAAAAATCAATAACTCCTCACTGAGCGCACATGATGTTTTTATGCTTCATTAAAGTATATTTAAAGCCTTTTCAACATCAAGTGGTGTTGCAAAGGAGAATAAGAGCTACCGAGCATGTGGCAGTGATAAAGAAAGCGAGGAATAGATAAATAAAAAGGATTAGGAAAGGTGCTGCGTGTGCCTGGAATGTGAGGTTCCTGGGAGGGTCCCCTAGGGGAAGAGCAGGCCGGGCACAGCCCGCCCAAGGCGGGGTCAGCCTCCCGGTGCTCTGAGCTACTGCCGAAACCAGCCTAGGGCCCACCTGACAAAGGTGGCTGTGGGAGGGTGCAGGGGCCCAAGGCAGGGCTGCCTGTCAGCACCCAGATGAGAGGCAAAGCTTATTTTGGATGCAAGGTGGTAACAGGAGCCAAAACCTGGCTCTGCCACTCGGTGACCCCGTAGAGGTCACTTACTCCCCAGCAGGGCCTGCTTGCTCCTCAGTGACCGGGATTACAGTCAGGCCTGGAGGTAGTACCGTCAGTTCCTGACGCACAGTGGGCCCTCCAGGATGGCAGCCGCCCTGTCTATCCGTCTGCCCGCATTTCCTTTGCTCTCTTAGCACCCCTATTCCTCTCTGCCATTCCTTGCTCCCAGCGCTCCAGCCTGAAGTCAGAGACTGCTGGTTCTCTCCTGGCTCCCCGATGAGCAACCAGAGCAGTCTCTTCGAGAGCTTTCCATGGCTCAGCCTACTCAGCCGAAAGCGAGAAACATTTCCTTTTTCACCTGCTTGAGCAGTTGTGAGGATTAAACACGGTGATGCATGTAAAGCTGAACACGCTGCTGGGCACAAGCAGACCCTCATGGAGGACTTGTGCTCGTTATTTCATTGCCTGTGCAACCGGTGGTCCCAAAGCTAACAGAAGAGGGAGTTTCAGTGGGGTGGTGGCGGGTGCCCAGTGGGCCCAGGAGAGAAAAAGGAGCATTGAGAACAAACATGTACCACGTGGTCAGTGTGGGTGGCGTCCTTCCTCTTTGGCAGAGGGCAGCTGTGGGGAGAGTAGATGGGCCTTCCAGATGCTTCACTGTCTTTTCCCTGGCACTGCACACGTGTAGCACGTGTTTGGGGTTAAAAGTCATATTGTAGCTGAAATCTGATTGGGCTCCCCAGACCTCAGGCCATGTTATACAGCCATACCTTTTAAAAAAAACTCCAAACCCGCTGAAAAGCATCCCCCGAATAATATAGATAAAGTTTCAGGGAGAGGAGAAGGAAAATGTTCCACTGGCATCACACCAGCAGACATTAAAAATCTGCCATAGCCTCTCTCACCTGCCTTCCTAACATGCTCACATCTCTCTCTCTTTTTTAAGATTTTATTTTATTCATGAGAGACAGAGAGAGAGGCAGAGACACAGGCAGAGGGAGAAGCAGGCTCCCCGCAGGGAGCCCGATGTGGGACTCGATCTTAGGACCCTGGGATCACACCCTGAGCCAAAGGCAGACTCTCAACCCCTGAGCCACCCAGCTGCCCCTCACATATCTCTTCTTGTCCAGCCCTGCCTCCAGCACCTCTCCCACCCTTCTCTTCAGCCTTCCTCTCCCCTTCTGCAAATTCTTTGCACACACACCCCCACACCCGACCTCCCCTCTCTACACCTCTGCTCATTTGTGTCCCCATCCACAGCCCTGCTCAGAAAAACAAAGCTCCCACCTCAGGCTACACCTGTAGGAAGGGAGAAAAGGAGAAATTAACCCAAGGGTAATATTTCCTAATCACAAAGTAAATATAGGGGATCCCTGGGTGGCGCAGCAGTTTGGTGCCTACCTTTGGCCCAGGGCGCAATCCTGGAGACCCGGGATCGAATCCCACTTCGGGCTCCCGGTGCATGGAGCCTGCTTCTCCCTCTGCCTGTATCTCTGCCTCTCTCTCACTCTCTCTCTCTCTGTGACTATCATAAATTAAAAAAAAACAAAAAACAAAGTAAATATAAATTCATCTTTAATAGTTTTTATATTATGCACATTTCCTAAGATTTCTTTTTCTCCATCCTAGTAGCAAAGTAGCAGGAATGAAAATCCCCTGTCCAGGGATCCCTGGGTGGCGCAGCGGTTTGGCGCCTGCCTTTGGCCCAGGGCGCGATCCTGGAGACCCGGGATCGAATCCCACGTCGGGCTCCCGGTGCATGGAGCCTGCTTCTCCCTCTGCCTGTGTCTCTGCCTCTTTCTCTCTCTCTGTGGCTATCATAAATAAATAAAGATTAAAAAAAAATAATAATTTCTGTAAAAAAAAAAAAAAAAAGAAAAAGAAAATCCCCTGTCTGGTTAGGGAAATGTAATTTACTTACTACTTCTCTCTGACATGCTCTCAGCCTGGAGAAAACACTCTAGGAATGTCTAACATGAAATTGAGTTTTCACTTTGTTTTGAGGCTCAATAGCCTAGTAAGGAAATACAGAATTGAATTTTATGTAAGATACATTTTCCTAAGGACCCCATTCATTTTAAAATGCATGTAATTCAGAACTAATAATGGTGGGTATTTTTGTTTAGCAACTAAAGTACGTGGAGACACAATTCTCCCTGGATCTTGCACAGCAAGTTACTGATTGCCTTTCTTTTCAGATCATCTTTCCAAGGATCTGAGTATAATGAACAGCCTGGGCAAAGGGTAGGTGTGTCTGAAGGTGTCTTTCTCTGTAACAAAGGTCAAACATGCCTGTTGTCTGTTATAAAAGACGTAGGTTCCACGAGCTCTGGCTCTTTCTGCAGTGTAACCCACTATGGTGCAGCTGCCACCTGGCCGTCTCCATGTTGCCCTGGGAGTGGGGGTCTGGGAACTGGCACAAATGCAGCTGGTCTGGTTGAAGCCTTTGATGTGAGTGTTGGGGAAGGTCGTCAAAAGGGCATGACCCGGGCAGCCCGGGTGGCTCAGCGGTTTAGCACCACCTTTGGCCCAGGGCCTGATCCTGGAGACCCAGGATTGAGTCCCACGTCAGGCTCCTTGTGTGGAGCCTGCTTTTCTCCCTTTGCCTGTATCTCTGTGCCTCTGTGTGTGTGTGTCTCTCATGAATAAATAAATTTTTTAAAATCTTAAAAAAAAAAAAAAAAGGGCATGACTCATACTTGACCTGTGAGCAGGATCCCAGCACTTGGAGGCTTCCTACCCCCTCCACTGTCCTTGGAATGTGGGTTCAGCTTGCATTTCCTGCTCGGAGAACACAGCCTTGAGATAGTGATGCAGTGCTAAGAACACCTGCACGGTGTACGTGGCTGAACCCAGTTAAAGTCTCTATAAACTTTTAAGATTTGGTGGGTGGGTGTGGGGATCCACCATCGTGTTATACCAAGTCTCATTTGTAGGTTCCCTTTTTCATTAAAACTGTCACCTACCAACCTGGAGCGGCCTGCCTCCTTCTTCCCTCTCTCCCTGCCCTCCCTATACAGGATCTCAGATGACACCTAGGAAGCTCCAAGAGGGTTGTGAATCCACCTATGAACAATAAGCCATCCTCTATCTCTGATCCAGGAGTCTCCTTCTTTAGCCTGGGTGATGCACTCCCAGGAAAACGCCAGTAAGCACAGTTTGTGGTTCACCAGGCTCTCCAGCTCCAGCTCTCACACATGGTGTGTCCAAGGTCTCCCTTCTTCTGACCCCAAGAGTATAGTCTGTGCTGGACACAAGGTCACTGATGACCTGAGCCAACACCACAGGGCCATGCTGCGCTCTGAGTGGGAACTTCAGTGGAGTTAACACTTGTTCTGGTTTAGTTTTACTATATTTCAAAGGCCAGTGGACTGGTCTCTATTACATTTGGTACATTTTGCTGTTAAAAGGAATTCTGTGACTTAAAATGTTCTCTACCTGAAGGCCATGCCCTGTCACTGCAAATGAGTTAGTGTGGGGAGGTCATTTATCCTCAGCGAGATAGAAAGGAGAGCAGGAGATGGAGCTTGTGCCCTGGGAAGTAGGGAGATGGTCTGTCTTCCTCTGCTTCCCCCCAGCATTTTTCATTTAGAGAGAACTAGACAAAGGCTGCGAAGAAATACGACTTAAAAGGAATTTTTAAAAATATTTTATTTATTTATTCATGAGAGACACAGAGAGAGGCAGAGACACAGGCAGAGGGAGAAGCAGGCTCCTCACAGGGAGCCTGATGTGGGACTCGATCCCGGGACTGGGATCACTCCCTGAGCCAAAGGCAGACGCTCAACCGTTGAGCCACCCAGGTGTCCCTAAAAGGAATTTTTTAAAAATTAGAGGGACACCTGGGTGACTCAGTGGTTGAGTGTCTGTCTGCCTTTGGCTCAGGGCGTGATCCCGGGGTCCCGGGATTGAGTCCCACATTGGGGTCCTGTATGGAACCTGCACAGCCTCTCTCTGCCTGTGTCTCTGCCTCTCTCTCTCTCTCTCTCTCTCTCTCTCTCTCTCTCATGAATATATAAGTGAAATCTTAAAAAAATATATCTTCAAAAAAAGTAAAAGTAAAGATAAAAGGTAGTAAAATATTGGTTTCATGGTTAGCTAAGGGCATCAGCTTTCAGGCTTTGGTTGGCGACATCTGACTAGATTCTAATGCCACCTAGTGGTAATGATGTACACAATCTTTGAGACCAGCCTCCTGGACTCAGCCTTGGAAACACTCAGGAGCTTTAAAACAAAACAAAACCCTGTATTTTCAGCCCAAATACCCAGAAATTCTGACTTAATTGGTCTTGGGTGTAGCCTGGGATGTCAGGACTTTTTAAAAAGCTACTGAAGTGATTGTAAATGCAAAACTAAGGTTGAGAATCACTATCCTAAAATGAATGAGATCTTTTACTCTCTCATTCATTCATTCCTTCATTTGCTAAGCAAATATTTATTGAGCACATATTTTGTGCCAGGTACTCTTCTAGGTCCTTGGAGAGTAAGTAACATACTTAAGATCCCTGTTCAAATGGAACATATATTCTATTGAGAGAAGAAAGACACAAATCAATAAATAACATCAATAAACATCAAGAACATCATCAGGCAATGATGAGTATGGTGCAGAGGCTGAAGGAGGGTGATGGCATGGAGACTGGTGGGTGGCTACATCCCTCAGGATCAGAGAAATCTCTGGGAGAAGCTAAGCATGAAAAAATAGGAAGGACCTGTCTCTTCAGATGGATAAAAGAGCAAGTGCAAAGGCCCTGAGGTCACAATGAGTTGGTCTGTCTTCAGGACAGAAGAACAGCCAAGGTGAACAGAGCACAGAAGGAAGGGGACAAACACCACCACATAAAGTCAAAGAGTTGATCTATGTAAACTAGAGAAAGGAGTTAGGGTTTTATTCCAACTGCACCAAGAAGTCACTGGGCTATTCAGCAAGGTCATAAATGAGCTATAAGCCTAAAATACTAAGAACTTTCTTTCATGTGTTTTAAAATTGAGGGTTTTCATCAGATTTCTCTAAAGGGTATCATATTCGAGACTTTTCTATAAGTAGTGGGTGGATATGTTATTAAAGTTGAGTATTCTATATTTATTACATTTTAACTTAAAAGCAGTGTTGGAGGAGTGCTTGAATGGCTCAGATGGTTAAGTGTCTGCCTTTGGTGTGGGTCATGATCATTGGGTCCTGGGATCAAGCCCCATGTCAGGCTCCTGGTTCAGTGGGGAGCCTGCTTCTCCCTCTGCCTCTGCTTCTCCCCCTGCTCATGCTCACTTTCTTGCTCTCTCTCAAATAAATAAATAAATAAATAAATAAATAAATAAATAAAGCAGTGTTGGGCAGCCTGGGTGGCTCAGCGGTTTATTGCCACCTTCCTTCAGCCCAGGGTGTGATCCTGGAGACCCGGGATCAAGTCCCACATTGGGCTTCCCTGGATGGAGCCTGCTTCTCCCTCTGCCTGTGTCTGTACCTCTATCTCTCTCTGTGTATCTCATGAATAAATAAATAAAATCTTTAAAAAAATAAAAAATAAATAATAAATAAAGCAGTGTTGCAATGCAGAGGTCTCCAACACTCTTGGGTCCAATCATTTGCTAGGACTCCTAGAACCCAAAAAAGTGGTTATACTCACAGTTACAGTTTATTACGGAGAAAGGATACAGGTTGAAGTCAGCGGAGGAAAGAGACACGTGTGTCCAGGGGACAACAGGGACAAGGCTCCACGTGTCTCTTCCGTCACAGGTGTGCAGACCACCTGCTCTTCCCAGCGACAGTGTGTGGCAGCACGCACCATCTTGCCAACTAGGTGCCTCTTATTACAAAAAGTAATGAATCAAAAAAAGGCAGTATAGTTATCTAAGTGTTATCTAAGTAAGACACAAGGTTCCTAAAGACCAAAAGAACCAGCAGAGTCCAAAGTGGTTGTCTCCTTGAGGAAGAACGTCCAGGGAGGAATAAGCCCAGGGACAGATGTTTCTCCATGATGAGCCTGTTAGAACTATTCCATCTCGCAAACTCTCGATTTGGTAAAATAAAAATCAACTAATGGCTTAACAAATTAGAAAGAAGGTGGTGAAAACTTAGTTATGTTTTTAAAAATTGTAAAAGGATTTTTTAAAATAAACCATTTTCAATGTTTTAGAAAAATGTAAGAAATGTTGGAAGATAGACGATATCCAGAAAATGGTTCTGGGAAGGAAACATTGACAAATGGAAACAAGTAGTATCTATGTGACAGAAAAGTTCTGGCATCATTTTGATTTGAGTGCTATTTTTAAATGCTATGTTTATGGACTTGAAAAAACTTGATGGCTTTCCTGGCTTCCTTTGCAACATCAGGCCCTTGTTTTTTTTGCAAAAGGCAGTCGGTTTCAAGTTGTTTTCCTAGAGCCTGTGGGATGATGGAGGCAGGTCCAGGCCACCTATAGGGTTTGTCCAGGGGAGGCAAAGTGAGTGGGGCCCTAGGACCAACCACCCCCCCCACCTCCACACACCCCCACTCCCGCTTTGATCAGAATAGCTCTCTAGGCAGATTTACATGATAGGTGTTCTCAATAGGATTTCCTAGGAGAGGGGCGACCTCTGCAGGTAAAAATCTAAAAGCGGGGCCAGAGTCAAGTCCTGCAGGAATCCTGTGCTTGAGGAAGGATTCTGTACTGAAATTCAGAAATATCTCAGATTACCACATCCCTAGGCACTGAGTTCTTTGTTTGAACAGCTTGTGCTAGATTTGGGGATGGGGATCTGGTCCACTTCAGCCCTGGCTCAGCAGCAGCAGCAGGTCCAGTGCTGGACATTTGGGTGCTGGTGGTCTCCCGGGTTGGCAGGTTCAAATGGTCAAATTACAGATGAGTGAAGGAGTGAGGGGTTATGGCTCTATAGGGCCTCCTGGTCACAGGATTGGGACTCTCAGGCATTCTTTGTCAGCAAACCTTCGTTGGACTACAGTGGGCCAGGCGTGCCCTGAGAGCTGTGCATCCAGTGGTGAAGCAGGGCATGCCTCTGACTTCCCATTGGGCGGTCTACATGATGATACAGACAAGTATAGAACATTGTCCTGCCACCTGTCTTCATCTGTGTCCCCTAGGGCCACTGTCCACATTTCCATACCCTTCCCTCTACTGCAGGAGGCTGGTATAGCCTCTTGTAGGCCATATCAACAGCTTCCCTGAACCTCTGGCTTCCATTTGGGTTTGCTCCGGCAGGAGATCTGAGTGGGCAAAAGAGTATTTAGGGCATTTATTTCCCAGCACATATCAAGAGCAGCAATCCTGTATGACTCTTTCCTTCTGGATTCTGGCAATCTTTCCTTCTATTTGTTTCTTTGGGCCTGGAGATGGTAACTACTCCACTGCCACCAGCCCTGGGTTTTGCACTGTTGCTTGTGACTCCCCACACCCCACGGAACTCTTCTACAGTTATGTAATTTGAAATGACATCTGTTTCCTGTTGGAACCTTAACTGAAGCAATTCTGATGAGTGCAATGTTAGGCACAGAGCCTAGCACTGAGTAGAGTATATCTTGTTATGAGGATGTGTAGAAGAGGTTGTGTAAGACAGGAATGGTGGGGTGAATTTTGTTGTGTTCTGACTTGATTGGCTGATGTGACATTAATAGGTAGTCATCCTGTGGTTTGAAAGCCCATCAGCTATTTGGATTGTCTAAAGCAGGGGTTGGTGAATTACCATCTGGGGCAAATCTGCCTGTTTTTATAAATAAAGTTTTATTGGCAGGATGCCTGGGTGGCTCAGTGGTTGAGCATCTGTCTTTGGCTCAGGTGGTGATTGTGGGGTCCTAGGATTGAGTCCCGCATCAGGTCTCTGCCTCGCTCATTCTGTGTGTCTCTCATGAATAAATAAATAGAATCTAAAAAAATAAATAAATAAAGTTTTATTTGGCCACAGCCACACTTCTTTATTTACATACTATCCATGGCTGCTTCTGCACCATAAGAGCAGAGTTGATAGGTGTGATAGGGATTATATAACTCACTGAGCCCAAAATATTTACTATCTGTCTCTTTACAGAAAAAGGTTGTTGATTGATCCCTGGTCTAAGGCAGTTCTCAAAGTGTGGTCCATGGAAGCTTGGGGAGTACCTGAGAGCTTTTCAGGAGGTTAAGAAGATCACAATTATTTTCATAATAAAAGCAAGACATTATTTGCCTTTTTTTTTCTTTTTTTACTGCATTGACATTTGCACAGACAGTGCTGTAGCGATGCTGGGGATAATTGCCAGTACTTCTGCGCCAATCAAGCCTACAGCACTAAGCTCTTCTAACAACTGTGGTCTTCACTGCTACACACATACTCATAGTAAACAAAGGGACTGGGACAAATAAAAGCCAGTTTCAACTAAGAATGTCCTTGATAAAGCAGGAAACATTACTAATTGTATGAAATCTCATCCTATAAGCACATTTCTTCTTAATATTCTGACAAAATAGGATGTACACAGAAGGCACTTCTGTTAAATCCATAGTTATTTCAAAGAAATTTGAATTTGCAATTTGCTTGAATTTGCACTGAATTAACCTTTTTTTTCATAGAACACCATTTTTGCGTACAAGTGTGATTAGCAGACAAATTATGGCTATTCGGAGTCAGGTCCTTGGCAAATGCTTTCTTGGAAATAAATGAAGTAAATCTGATACTTCAGATAGGAAAGGAAAACTACTGGTACTATTTGTTGCCAATGGCAAAATTTGAGCATTCATGTGAAAATTAGAATTTTGTAAAACTTGCATCGCCACTGTGAGCTTCATGGCTTTCCAATACTTAAAATACTTTTCTTATGAAATCAGTGATGATATTAATAAATGTGATTTTTTTTATATTGTGTAATGAAATGTGTTAACATTTGGAAGATCTTTATTATCACAACGAACAGCATTTTCCAAATAACAAATGTATAATCATCCAAAAATCATCCATGGCAAAAGGTCTCCACAGTGTGCAAGCTAGACTGGCGGATTTTAAAGTAAACAACTATGAAAATTCATTGGTATGGTTTCAGGTATCAATGTGTTTTATAAAGAGCCTTTAAGAAACTGTAACTTGCTGAGTTTTGGTGTTGTATTGAAGAATCGCCAGAATTATGTAAAAAGGCTGTAAACTACTCCCTTTTCAACTAAATATCTCAAGCTGTACTGTCTTCATATACATCACCAAAACATATTCCAACAGGTTAAATACAGAAGCAGATATGAAAATTAAGCTGTCTTCCATTAAGCCAGACACTAAAGATACATAAGGCTACTCTCTTCTCTCGACATGTGTTTTGTTATTTTCACTGTTATTTTTAAGTGAATATCTTAACATTTTATCAGTCTCAATTTTTAATATGGTAAATTTTGAGAGATATAATCCATATAAACAGAAGCTTCTTGGGGTCCTCAAACATTTTTATTTATTTTATTTTTTTAAAGATTTTATTTATTTATTCATGAGAGGCATACACAGAGAGAGAGAGAGAGAGAGAGGCAGAGGCAGAGGGAGAAGCAAGCTCCATGCAGGGAGCCCGATGCGGGAGCTGATCCTGGGTCTCCAGGATGACACCCCAGGCTATAGGCGGTGCTAAACCGCTGCGCCACTGGGGCTGCCCTATTTAATTTAATTTATTTATATTTTTAATTTTATTTAATTTTAAAGATTTTATTTATTTATTCATGAGAGACACACACAGAGAGGCAGAGACACAGGCAGAGGGAGCAGTAGGCTCCCTGTGGGGAGCCCGATGCAGGACTCCATCCCGGGACTCTGGGATCATGCTCTGAGCCGAAGGCAGACGCTCAACCGCTGAGCCACCCAGGTGTCCCTCCTCAATCATTTTAAAAAGAATAAAATATTTCTGAGTCCGGTAAATCTGAGAACAGCTTGTCTGTGATAGGGAGAACTGGACGCTCCTGGACAGCGAGGTAGCTTTTGGAAGATGGAGAATGCTGGGCAATCTAGGAATCCCAAGACCTGGATAGGCATGATTTTTTAAAAAAAAAAATGTATTTAAATTCTATTTATTCGTTAACATACAGTGTGTTATTCGTTTCAGGGGTAGAAATCTAGTGAACCATCAGCTGCATGTAACACCCAGTGCTCATTCCATCAAGTGCCTTCCTTAATGCCCATCACCTGTCACCCCATCCCCTCCCCACCCCCTTCCAGCAACCCTCAGTTTATTTCCTAGAGTTAAGAGTCTCTCCTGGTTTGCCTCTGGATGGGCATGATTTTAAATGTCACCGGGGCCAGGGTTTTGTGTGCTAGGCACTGTGCCAAGGCTTTATGGTCACTAACTTATTTGCGAGAACCCCCTGAAAGTTGGTACTATTAGCCCTGTCCCTCATAAATGCGAGAACACATTCAGAGCTCCCCTCACGAAGCTGGTGACTGGAGTGGGTCTCGAGCCCCGCCAGCTGGCCTCGGGTCTCGTGTTCTTAACCGTGACTCCGTGCTACCCCGGACGCAAGGCTGTTCCCTTTATGCTCCTTTCCCAATAGACTGAGATCATGACAGTCCTGTCTCGCTGTCCGCCTCCAAATGCCAAAGGACCTGCCCTGTAGCTCATACCTAATTATCCTTGGGCATGAGTTCCTGTTCCTGTACAATTATATGCAAACAAAGGCAAAGGTCTTGGAATTATCTACAACAGGGAAATGAGAGCAATGGCCACTTGGTTCTTCATTCGTTTCCCCTTTTGAGCTTTTAGCTTACAATTTACAATTTGTTGCTGCTTTCACTGCCGTTGTTGCCATGAATGAATGGCACTGCCAGCTCTCTTCAACAGGATCGTTTATTGCTGAATGAACAAAAGGGGTGTTCATAGGTTGATCTTTTTCTTTGGAAGAATTTAGAAATGCTTGATACCCGATTTCATGTCCCATGTGTTGTGTTGAGGTCATCGAAAGATTAAAGTGAAAGTTTAATTGGAGAAGGTAAACAGTGAAGCCAGTTTCTTTTTTTATTTTTTTAATATTTATTTTTTTATTTTTTTTTTGTTTTATTATTATTTTTTTTTTATGAGAAGCACAGAGAGAAAGAGGCAGAGGCATCCACATGGGACTCGATCCTGGGTCTCCAGGATCACATCTTGGGCTGAAAGGGGCCCTAAGCCGCTAAGCCACCGGTGTTGCCCCTGAAGCCAGTTTCATGCTGAAAAATCCACAAAGATTTTTTTTTAAGATTTTATTTATTTATTCATGAGAGACACAGAGAGGCAGAGACACAGGCAGAGGGCTGTGGGGAGCCCGATGTGGGACTCGCTCCCAGGACCCCGGGATCATGACCTGAGCCAAAGGTAGATGCTCAATCACTGAGCCACTCAGGAGTCTCAGAAAGATTAATTCTTTAAAAATAAACCCAACTTAGGGCATCTGGGTGAGTCAGTTGGTTAAGTGTCCAACTCGATTTTGGCTGGGGTCATGAGGGTCTCCGGGTAGTGAGATCGAGCCCCACATTGGGCTGTGCTCAGCATGGAGTCTGCTTGAGATTCTCTCTCCCTCTACCCCTCCTCCCGCCTGCACATGCCGGCTCACTCTCTCTCTGTCTCTCAACAAATGAATATAATCTTTTTGTTAAAAAACAAATGAACTGAACTTTTTTCTCTTCTTTTTCAGGATAGGTAAGAGGACTCAGGGAGAGACCCAGAGAACAGCTTCCTTCCCTGTGGATTTTCCTTGTTACCCAGAAGGGGAAACTGAGGCTCAAAGCGGTCAACAACTTGCCCAAAGGTACAAAGCAGAGGAAAGCCTAAGCTTTGCCTCATCTAGCCTAAAAGCTCCTCAAGGGCAGGGACCTGGTCTCACTCACAGTGTAGCCCCAGCTGGGCAGCGGGCGCACAAATGGGCTTGGCAGGTGTCTGTGAGCTGCTCCACAGCAGCAGGGCTTGAACTGGACTCTGAAGCTAGCACTTACCTACCTGGCTTCCTGCTTTTCTGACATTGTTGGTCAAGTGGTTTGAATGCCCTGAATTGAGAAGAAAGCTCAAAAAATGTCTGACCACAGGCAGAATATGAAAGGGCTTTGAGGGAGAATCACAAAATGGAAAGAGCTTTCTGATGCTACTGTATTCACAGGAGGTGACTATTCAGCTCATGAGCAGAAAACTGAAAGTTCCCACTGAAGCTGCCTCTTTCTGTTTTGCCTCTCTCTGTTTTTTCTGAAAGAACCACACAAAAGGGCTAAGAAAAACTAACCACAAGAGCTATGAGGCTACACCACGGGGAGACTTAGACTGTTTTGCCTCGTGTTTCCTGGAGTTCCATGTGGAAAGTGGATTGAAGCAGCTGTCCACAACCTGGAAGGGAGCTAGCCACGTCTCCCAAGGCAGAACAAAGTGGAAGGGACATCTGGCATTCCTTTCAGTTTGGGAAACGCGAGACACTCCTGGAAGAAACACATCAGCAGGTGTTTGAGTAAAAGAGAATAAATCCCAATCATACACTTACAAGTGATGTTTTCTGTCTTTCAATAAGATTTTTTCCACCTTAAAAATAATGCATGTCTATTTGGAAGTCACATGAATGTAAAGAGAAAAACAGGTATCCATCTAAAGAAAACCACTGTTACCACTTTAAGTGTGTGTGTATACATACATACCACCTTTATTTGCTTTTGGCATTGAGCATTACACCATAGGAATGTTGCTATATATTTTTTAATATTTTTAAACTTATTTTTAAATAATTGGAAGCCGACTTAAAAGAAAAAGAAAAAAGAGGTGCCTATCTGGCTCAGTTGATACAGCATGCAACTTTTGACCTCAGGGTCATGAGTTCAAGCCCCACACTGGGCGTGGAGCCTACTTAAAAGAGAAAAAAGGAAATAATTGCAGATTCACAGGAAATTGCAAAATAATACGTGGGGAGAGTTCCCATGTACTCTTCACCCAGTTTCCCATAGTGGTAACATCTTGCATGACTATAAAACATAATCACAACTAGGAAATTAGCACTTTTAGCACTTACAATGTATGTGTATAGTTCTGTGCAATTTTATCACCCATGTACACTTGTGTAGCCTTCACAGTTACCATACAGAACTGTTTCATTAGCATCACATCCATCTCTCTGCCTCTCCATCCCAACCACCACCCCTAATCTCTGGCAATCATTCATCTATTTTTTAAAATATATATATATTTATATTTATATTATTTATTTGTTTGCTTGTTTGTTTGTTTATGAGAGAGCACGAGGTGGTGAGAGGGGCAGAGGGAGAGGGAGAAGCAAACTCCCCACAGAGCAATGAGCCTAACATGGGGCTCAATCTATGGACCCTGAGATCAAGACCTAAGCCAAAGTCAGACACTTAATCAACTGAACCAGTCAGGTGCCCCCAAAGCAAGAGAATTTCTACAAAAGGATGAAAACAGATGCAAACATCTGGCAAGAGTTTAGCTCAGACAGGAAAGCCAAATGTCCATTGACCTCAGCTACCTGCAGCTCAGCAAGGAAGCAGCAAATGTCCTGAGAAGTCTCTAAGCCAGCGTCATAGAATCCAATTTCCAGCAGCCAGATGCCCTCTTGCTGCACCACTTTTGTCTGACCCCCAACTGCAAGGCTCACTCTCCTGAGAGAATAACGACAACGCAACAGGGATGAAAGAAATAGAGAAACTATAAAAGACAGACCCAAGAATTCAAAAAAGTATAGCAACTGGAGGACACTTTGTATAGAGCAAATAGTTCTTTATGCCTAACTGGCCCTTGTCATCACTGTATCAGAGCATCATGAGGGCAGGGTTATATTGTGTCTGTGCACTCCATCCAAAGAGAGGGAAAGGTGATCCATTTTAGAAAGAATTTATATCCGTTTTGGTGGGATGTTTGGACTATATGGTAAAGTCGGTTATTGTAAAGGATGAAGTGATTCTCCAGTAGGGGGAGGGTGATTCTAGACCGCAAAGACAGTTATGGGGCTGGGGGGGGGGTGGCTGACCACGAGGTCATCAAACTTCCTTAAGCATTAGGAGAGCAGGGCTTTATGTATGTATGTATTTATTCATGAGAGACACAGAGAGGGGCGGAGACACAGGCAGTGGGAGAAGCAGGCTCCCTGCGGGGAACCCCAGGCGGGACTCGATCCCAGGACCGCGGGATCATAACCTGAGCCGAAGGCAGATGCTCACCCACTGAGCCACCCAGGTGCACCTAAAATAAAATTTAAGAGGCAGCCTGTGAAAGGACACTCAGACCCTCCTCTGTCCCCCTGAAACCTTCCTGTGACCAGTACCCTCCCTGTACTGGGAGGTAAAGAGACACCCTTATCATCAGAGATGGGACATTTAGAGCCGAGAAGGCTGTACAAAGGCCGCTTGTTACTTTTTACTAATTTACTACCCCACCTCGACCTCTGTGTCCAATTCCTTACTCACTGAAGCTCCCAAAGTCATTTTCTTTGCCTTGTCAGTTCCTCATGCATTTATTGTCTGTCTGAAAGTATGAAAACTGCCTGCCTTGGTCATTTCTTTAGGTTTCAATTTATTATTGGGCCTCAGTGCCCAAGTAATAAAAATTTGAGGGTTTTTTTTTCTTCCTGTTAATCTGTCTCATGTAAATTCAATTATTAGTCTAGTTGGAAGAACCATGGGCCAAGGAAAATTTTTTCCTCCCCTCAGGCTTACTGAGTTGAATAGAATCCCCCAAAATTCGTGTCCACGTGGAACCTCAGATTATGACATTATTTGGAAATAGAGTCTTTGTAGGTGTAATTGAAACTGCTTAGGGGATCCCTGGGTGGCTCAGTGGTTAAGAGCCTGCCTTTGGCCCAGGGTGAGATTCTGGGGTCCCAGGATCGAGTCCCACGTCGGGCTCACTGCATGGAGCCTGCTTCTCCCTCTGCCTGTGTCTCTGCCTCTCTCTTTCTCTCTGTTTCTCTCATGAATAAATGAGTAAAATCTTTAAAAAAAGAAAATGGTCCTACAGAACGAAAAGTATTTAGCTCTTTTGGTGGTGGTGGTTTATATGTTCAAATATTTTGAAATCTCTTAAAAAATAGTAAAAAAAAAAAATATATATATATATATATATATAGAAGGCTAGCTAATGACAAAGCACAAGCTGATACCCAGCAAACACCCCCCACCTCCCCCTCACTGTGGGGCGGCGTATGTGTGACATTCCTTCTGGAAGCTCCCAACTGTCTTATTGTTAATGTGGTGCTAGAGGGAAAAGTAACCTTAACTTGACAATGGCAAGGCCTCCAGTATCCGTGAGTCTTCTTTAGCGTATGAAAGCCCCTTTGAAACCTCCCTTTCCTTTACCTCCCCCAAGTCCCAAGTATATAATTAAACACCCCTCAGAACCCTGGTGCAGCAGCTCTTTCTGCCCCACAGGTCCTGTTCCTACGCTTTAATCAAACCACCATTTTGCACCAAAGATGTCTCAAGAATTCTTTCTTGGTCCTCTGCTCCCGACCTCACCCCACCAAACCTCACCTGCGTTCCAAAACTACATATTTGTGTATACATATGTATATGTACATACACACACACACACACACACAGCTATTACAAATAGACCCCACAATGAAAAACGGCTCAAATACAATAAGGTTTATTTACCATAGTAAAAAAAAAAAAAAAAAAAAAAGAATATTTTCAAGTTAATTCAAATCAGTTTCCCAACAGTCCAGGTGTAGCATACGCACGCTGCTGTGAGAAATGTTTTGGGGCCACCTGGGTGGCTCAGTCAGTTGGGCACCCAACTCTCGATGCCAGCTCAAGTCTTGATCTCGAGTTCCTGAGTTCAAGTCATTGTTAGGCTCTGCTTAAGACAAAAATAAGTGGTCTT
Organism: Vulpes vulpes; assembly: GCF_048418805.1. Taxonomy (NCBI): domain Eukaryota; kingdom Metazoa; phylum Chordata; class Mammalia; order Carnivora; family Canidae; genus Vulpes; species Vulpes vulpes. The sequence goes on along the minus strand of NC_132795.1, from coordinate 70,144,935 downwards.
GGCAGGACCTTTCTAGCGGGTAATCTAGCAGTAAATTGAAGAAGCCTTCATGACTGGCACACTGGTGATCCAGCCATTTCTCCTCCTTCAGTTTGGTTTGGAATTTACTCAACTAGGGACGTCTGGGTGACTCCGCGGTTGAGCCTCTGCCTCCGGCTTTGGGGCGTGATCCCAGGAATCGGGATCGAGTCCCCCATCAGGCTCCTAGCAGGAAGTCGGCTTCTTCCTTTGCCTGTGTCTCTGCCTCTCTTTCTCTGTGTGTCTTTCATGAATAAGTAAAATCTTAAAAAAAAAAAAATTACTTAACTAAATGACTCTTGAGCTGCTAGCATTGTTCAGCGCAGCCCGGCTTTCCCAAACGTGCCCGCCCGGTGGGAATCGCTGGAGAAACCCCCTCGGTTCCTGTAGGTCCAGGGAGGGGCTGGGCAAGTCTGGGGAAAGCCGCTGGGTTTCAGCCCGGAGTCACCCGGGCGGTATTTTTGTTTTTTTCAAACCCGGACCGCCGTCTTCTGGGGCTGGAACCAGCGCCTCAGGGCAGGCAGGATTAAAAAGTTGCACAATTTTGTTGAGTATTTATTGGAAACATTTTCTCAAAACCCCGTTAACATAACCATGTACAAAAACTCAAGTGTAATAGGATTGCATTTGTGCAAAAAGGATGGTAAGACATTAACTTTGGCTACGAGAAAGGTCCTCGTTCAGTTAGTCGCATTTTTTATTTTTATTTTTTATTTTATTTACCCACGCATGAGAGTGTGTACACACACACACACACACACACACAGAGGCAGAGCCACAGGCAGAGGGAGAAGCAGGCTCCATGCAGGGAGCCCGACGCGGGACTCGATCCCGGGTCCCCAGGGTCACGCCCTGGGCCGAAGGCGGCGCTGCACCGCTGAGCCCCCGGGGCTGCCCCAGTTACTCGCATTTAAACACTTTAAAATCATGAAGAGTCACGTCCGTTACGTTAAGAAACTTATGTAGAACCGCAGGCGCATTTCTGCAGACGACGCCGCGGCTCCGCTCCACCCGCACCGGCCCGGCCCGGCTCCGCCGCGGGGGCTCCGCGCAGGTCCGCCTGGGGTCGAGGCGCAGACCCCGCCCCCCGCGCCCGCGCCCGCGCCCGCGGCAGGACCCCCGCAGCCCGAGGCCGCCGCCCCACTTCCGGCCGCTTCACCCCGCCCCCCAGCGTCTCCGGATCCCCTCCGCGGCCTCGCTCCCCGGCCGCGCTCCCGCTCCGCGCTGCCCCTCCGCTCTGCCGCGGCCCGGCTTCCCCGACGTGTTTTGTTTGCGACGCTGTCGTGTCACAGCGTGCTTTACGGCCGTGGGGACGGGGCGAGCCGGCGCCAGGGCCGCTGCGGCCGGGAAGCGGGGCGGGCGGGCGAGGTTGATGCCCGGTGGCGGGGTGAGCGCGGCGTCTGGCCGGCTTCTCACCGCCGCGGAGCAGAGGGGCGCCCGGGAAGCGGCGGGATCGGCGTCCAGGAGCGGCCCGGGAGGCTCCGGCTCCGGCAGCGGCGGCAGAGGCGGAGCAGGCGGCCCCGGGCCGGGCAGTGGAGGCCCGGGGGGCCCCGCGGGCAGGATGAGCCTGACCCCGAAGGAGCTCTCGAGCCTGCTGAGCATCATTTCGGAGGAGGCGGGCGGCGGCAGCACCTTCGAGGGCCTGTCCACCGCCTTCCACCACTACTTCAGCAAGGCCGACCACTTCCGCCTGGGCTCGGTGCTCGTCATGCTGCTGCAGCAGCCGGACCTGCTGCCCAGCGCGGCGCAGCGCCTCACCGCGCTCTACCTGCTCTGGGAGATGTACCGCACCGAGCCGCTCGCCGCCAACCCCTTCGCCGCCAGCTTCGCGCACCTGCTCAACCCCGCGCCGCCCGCCCGCGGCGGCCAGGAGCCCGACAGGCCGCCGCTCTCAGGTACGCCCGCGGCGCGCCGCTGCCCGGAGCCCAGGTGTGCGCTGGGCAGGCTTTGGGCGCTTTCCGCCTGCGCCCGGGCGAGCTCGGCCGAAGAGCGGAGACGCGGTAGCTGCCCACGGACCCGGGGCCGCGGCCCCGAGCGTTAGCCCCCCAGGCGCACCCCGTTCTCGTGCAGCCCGCCTGGCGTGTGACTCGGTCGTAGCTGAGATCCTCTGCTCCCGCGTTGAGGTGTCCGTCGACCAGATGAAGTCCAGAGCCCGAAGAGGTTGTCGGGCCGAGATAGATACCAAGCGGTGTTTAATGGTTTGGCAGCCGCCTTCGTCGGTCTCTTGCGTGTCCCGCCCTGGATAATGGGATGGGCAGAGGGTAGAAGGTCGTCGCAGATTCGCGGCCTACCTTAGAACACGCAGGACTGCTGGGCATTACGTAAAATGTAGATTTGTGCAGTGTCGGTGAGATCGGATCAGTGGGTTTCATTCGAGGCCGCCTTCTTATTTAGTTATTTATATTCATTCATTCACTAATTCATTCATTCATTCATTCATTCATTCATTCATTCATTCATCCAAAGAGATGCTTTATGAGACTTGACTTTGGGAGAAGGCTCAGCCAGGAAAGGAGAAAGGCACAGAGGGGGTGGTGATTAGTGAGACAAAGCCCCGTGTAGTGGGGGAAGCAGACAGAGGTGGGAAAGTGTGATCTTCCGGTACTAGACCGTGGGAAAAAGAGCACTGTCTAGGTAGGGGTCACTATACAGAGTTAAAAGGTGAAGGCAGTGGGTTTTGAGGTAATACCAAGAAGTTTTTCGTGGCACTGGAGGGCTTCTACCCTGTAAGCTAGTTGGAATTCATGCTTGGCATCTCCTCTAGATCTAAAGCATCTCGTGGTTGGTTTATTACGCTGCTCTTATGTAAGAGGAGCAAACTTTGTGTAGGATGAGATGTCCTTAGGGTACTCGTACCCAAGGAGGCTTTCATTAAGTTTGAGAATGCCGGGAAGGTAATGCAACATATCTTGGGAGGCCTAAGCCCACCAACCTAGGCCCCTAGCAGACAATGGGGACAGCGTGGGATTTACTCAGAGAGCCCTTTGAATTCTGAAGGCCAGCTCAGGCAGGGGAAGGATGACTTAGGTCCTTTTCAAATGCCGTGAGCCTAAACCTAGATTCAGACCATAGACTGCATTGTAAACACAAATCTGTCCGGGGAGGACTCCATGGATAAGTTATTTTACCTCTCTGTGCCTCAGTTTCTTTATTTGTAAAATGCAGATAGTAATAATTCCTAGCTGGTAGGGTTATTATGAGAAATAAAAGTATTTACAATAACTGTTAATCACTATTATCATTACTTTCATTAAAGTAAGGATGGTGCTTAAATGGAAAACAGGGAATATCAATACCGGGGCTTGTACTGTATGTCTAGAGTGAGCATCTAATGGATATATTTTTAAAGTTTTTCAGGTGATTCTGACGCAGAGGTAGGATTGAGAATATATCTAGATGTAAATAAGACAGCTTCTCTTCACTCAAGAAGCTTGAGGTCTGGTTGAGGAGACATAAATGTAGCCATAACCCAGTGGAGTAAGGGTTGTACTAGAGGTCACATACGAAATGCCCAGTGGCACAGACGACCAACCACCTGTGTGGCTGGAGAGGTTCTTAGAGGGAGTGAGGTTTTTGCTGGATCTTGGTTAGGGGTGGGATACGGGGTGTATGAGGGAAGGGTGTGGCCCTGTCAGGTGTTTTTAAAGAACTGGGTATATTGGATGTTCTGAAATCAGCAGTCTGAGAACCTGGGAGATTTTGTGTAACTGGAGTGTAGGATATGTGGGTTGGAGAGGAGTTCGAGAGATGAGATTAGGAAAGTGGGTCGGAACTAGATTATGAAGGATCTCATGGTGCAGAATTTGGGGTTTAATTCTGTGTAAACAGGTTAAGTAATGTGAGATTCGTACCTAGAAATATAACTTAAGTGGTAAGTGGGAGTGTGGACTGTGGGTGATAGGTGGGCAGGAGTCCAAACTCCGGGCTGGGAAAGTGAGGAAGGCTGTCCTGGAGTCTAGACAAGAAAGGAGGGGAGATGAAGATGAGGGAACAGAGTCTGGCAACAGTGCTGCTGTGGGACAGATGAGGCTTGTTGAGCAACGGAACGTGACAGAAAGGAACAGCAGTCAGCACTGGGGGAATTTTGTGGCTGTACTGTGCACTGAAGCAGGTGTGACATGTGTACCTGTGCTGCTGAGGCTCCTGGTCTCTTCAACTTGTACAGTTGCTCACAGAAGCAAGGGAGAAAAAGCATTTCTGAGCATTAGCTTTTTATATTTGCTTTTGCTTGCATGTTTAAGCTTTAGCCTTTGCATGTTGGATACAAAGCTTTTAATAGTTAAAATTTTAAGTTTCATTTTTGATATTGCCACAAATCACAGAATTTCAAGTGGTATATTTAATTGCATTTTCATAAATGTATATATTTGGTTAACTGAAACTTAAATAATTTTGTCTTTAAAAATATGAGTGGAAATGGCAAGTAGCAAATGCTAATTTTACCAGAGTCAAGTTAATTTTTAAAAATAACCATTGGAGAAATTGTTATACATTTTTGTTTACAGGATTTTTACCTCCTATAACTCCACCAGAAAAGTTTTTTCTTTCCCAGCTAATGCTGGCACCCCCAAGAGAACTATTCAAGAAGACACCTCGACAGATTGCATTGATGGACGTTGGAAACATGGGCCAGTCTGTGGATATTAGTGGGCTTCAGCTAGCCTTGGCTGGTAAGGAGCAATCAGTGGTTTGGGTATTCTTGTGTAGTAGCATTAGGCCTTTTTTTTTTTTTTTTTTTTTTTAAGGGTCCCCACTTAAAATGAAGGTCTTTGTAATTGTGCTAAAAGCTTCATAACTTCCATGAGAAACGTACCCTCAGTACTGGATCCTTGCTAATGTGGTATATAAATTCATTCTGAGTTTTCACTTGAATTGATTGCTTTTTCAATTTAACAAGAATGCTGGATAAAACTTAGTAGGTTTAAAAAAAAGTCCCTAATGTCAAAGTGATCTGCAGATTCAGTGCAATTTCTATTAAAATCTGAACAATATGTTTTGCAGACATGGAAAAACCCATTGTAAAATTCATACGGAATCCTAGGGGACCCTGAGTAGTCCACATGGTTTCTCTTGGCACCCTTGTTGAAAATCATTCTACCTTATATGGAAGGGTTTATTTCAGGGTTCTCTATTCAGTGATCACTGCTTTGTCTGTCTGTATTTCACTTCACACATTTGCTTACAGTAGCTTTGTAGTAAGTTTTGAAGTCGGGATGTGTGAAAGCTCCCCTGTCCTGCTGTTTCAAGATTGCTTTGGCGCCTTCTATGGGACGCATATAAATGAATGAATGGGATCTCTTGAAGCAGAAGCCTGTTGTGATAGAAAATAGGAGCTTTCTTGACCTGGATGGTCAGAGCCTCTCTGAGTAGGGAAGGTAGAAGAGGCACCTTTTGCTAGACTGCTCTGAGAGTGATTGATTAGGGAAATTCTAATATATGGGCAAATTTGTGAACCCTTCACCTTGTGACTGAGTGGGCTGCAGTATTAATTTTGACAGTCCCCCATCCTTCTTACTAGACTTAATGCGTCTGTGACATTTGGTTTCTTATACAAGGTGACATCGTTCAATAAACTGCTTTTTCCTTGGAACATTCCGACCCTCACTTTTTAACTCCTGAGTATCACATTAGAACAATGTTTATTTTCTGAAATTGAGAAATCTTTTTAAGACTTTTAAGGTTGAAGGTATGCAGAAATGCTACAATCTACTCACAGAAATAAAATATGATTATTTCTTGAAAGATTGTATGAGAGCTGGGTACAGAGGTGTGACAGGCAGTTTCAGTCATTTTACCTTCAGAAGGGATATATATTCTGAGGGCTTTTGCTTTATATTCAATAACGTGAGAATCAGATCTGATCTCCCTTGCAACTTCGGATGACTTGAGTTCGACTGTGAGAAAGTTTTAAAGTATATCAAGCCCAGAAAGGAATATATGCTAGAGTTAGTCTCGAGAAAGCTTGGCAAAATGGCTAAACTTGCTGTCTCCTACCCAGATTGAAGATGTCCTAATCCATGCATTTTTACAAATATCAGGGGGAAAAAAAGTGCTACACTTATCTTCTCTGGAGCTGGCTACACACAAATTCACCTTTGCAGAGGCCTGCAATTCATGTCTTGCAGTAGGATCTATGGACCAGAGGTGTATTTATGGAGGATGCAGTTGCATTTTTTTTAACTTTAGATAAACAAGCAGACAAGTTATACAAAAGTAACTACAAGGGGCATTTTTTTTTTACCCTATTAACAATGTCAATATTTCAGAGGCTTTATTAAAAATTCCAGATAACCTGTACTTGTTATTTTACTACACATTGTGCCAATTTAAACATTTTTCCTATATTTTTGTCAAGAGTATGTTCATTTTCTGTACTTTAGCTAGCAATAGGAGAAAACAGCATCTTGGGATGATTTTAGTTAGAATTTTTCCTATTAAATGAATGAAGTTGAACATGTTATAGATACAAGGCATCTTTCATGTCTGACAGTTTTTCCACTGAATCAATGTTTGTTTGTTTTTTATTAACACTGATAGTTCTTTAAGGAATCAGGAATTTAGCCCTGTCTTTTCAAAATTACAAAGTCTGTCTCCCTCTGCCTATGTCTCTGCGTCCCTCTCTGTCTCTCACAAATAAATAAATAAGATCTTTTTTAAAAATTACAAAATCTGGGGATCCCTGTGTGGCTTAGCGGTTTAGCACCTGCCTTTGGCCCAGGGCGCGATCCTGGAGTCCCGGGATCGAGTCTCACGTCGGGCTCCCGGCATGGAGCCTGCTTCTCCCTCCACCTGTGTCTCTGCCTCTCTCTCTCTCTCTATCATAAATCAATCAATCTTAAAAAAATTACAAAATCTGAAATATGTAGTTTCATAAAATCTGCATGTGTTAAGGAATTATAAAGTGACCCTGGAGCAGCATCATCTAGGTTAAGAAATATGTTTCAGGAGTCTCCTTGTGTGTTTCTCTTACTAGCTGCTCCCCTTCTCCCCCATTGCTAACCTCACTTTTGTGATAATCAGTATTTACTTTATCGCCCTCACCTTTATATATGCCTGTAGTTTAACTTTGGATGTTCTTCAACTTGAGATATATGTGGAAACATCTGTGTTCTTTTGGGTGTTAACTGTAAAGTGAATCCATGTTGATGAATTGTAGTGGTTGATTTTCATTGCTGTTGTGACATTCATACAATGGAATATCAAGTTCTCCATCCATTTTACTTTTTTTCTTTTTTCTTTTTTAAGACTTCACTCACTCATGAGAGACACAGAGAGAGAGGCAAAGACACAGGCAGAGGGAGAAGCAGGCTCCATGCAGAGAGCCCGATGTGGGACTCGATCCTGGGCCTCCAGGATCATGATCTGAGTGGAAAGCAGGCGCCAAACCGCTGAGCCACCCGGGGAATCCCCTGAGCCACCCAGGGATTCCCCCCATTTTACTATTAATGGACATAATGTTGCTATGTACATTCTGGTAGTACATGTGAAAATATTTTTTCTAGGGAGATAAGCAAATGTAAAACTTCACTAGCTAGTGGCAGATTGTTTTCCAGAGTTGCTGTGCCATGTTTCATTCCCATTAGCAGTGTGCAAGTTACCTGACATTCTCTGCATCTGATGATTTCAGGCTTAATTTTTGTCAGTCTGAAGGGTATGTAATAGTATCTTGTGTTTTGACTGATCCCCATACTCCCACCAGTGAGGTTGAACTTTTTTTTTTTTTTTAAAGATTTTATTTATTCATGACAGAGAGGGGAGGGGGCAGAGACACAGGCAGAGGGAGAAGCAGGCTCCTTGTAGGGAGCCTGACGTGGGACTCCATCCTGTGTCTCCAGGATCACACCCCAGGCTGAAGGTGGCGCTAAACCGCTGGACCACCGGGGCTGCCCTGAACATCTTTTCAAAGGTTTATTGGCCATTCAACCTTTTTTTTTTTTTTTTTTTAATTGGTTGTTGAAGTCAGTCCATTTTTTTTTAAGGCTTTTTTCCCCCCAAGATTTTATTTATGAGAGAAAGAGAGAGAGGCAGAGACACCAGCAGAGGGAGAAGCAGGCTCCATGCAGGAAGCCTGATGTGGGACTTGATCCCAGGACCCCCAGGATCACAACCTGAGCCGAAGGCAGATGCTTAACCGTTGAGCCACCCAGGCGTCCCTGTTTTCATGTGTCTGTTGGTCATCTGTATATCTTTAGAGAACTGTCTGTTCTGATTTTCTGCCCATTTTTAAATCCTTTTTTTTTTTTTTTTGGTGTTGTAGGAGTTATTTTGGATATTAACCTTTTACCATATACAGAATTTGTAATAGTTTCTCCCATTCAGTATGTTTTCATTTTGTTAATGGTTTCCTTTGCTGTATGAAAGCAAGAGGGGAGTAGCAGATTCCCAGCTGAGTGTAGAGCCTGCCATGGGGCTCTATCCCAGGACCCTGGGATCATGACCTGAGCTGAAGTCCGACACTTAACCAACTGAGCCACCAGGTGCCCCTATGTATATATGTATGTACTTAGTAGGTTCCAAGCCCAATCAGTGTGGGGCTTGAACTCACGACCCTGAGATTAAGAGTCCCATGCTCTACCAATACCAACTGAGCCAGCTAGGCTCGGTCTTGGTTTTAGGCTCTAGGTCTAGTTTGTCTTGCCACCCAACTTTTTTTCCCCTATCCATCTGCATGGGATATCTTCACTTTCAGTCTATCTTTGGGTTTGATGTTTGTGTCTCTTGTAGGAAGCATATAAATAGGTGTTGTCTTTTTACCCAGCTACCCTATGCCTTTTGAATTAAAAGTAAATGGGCACTTAATTTATTTTTAAAGTAAATATTCATTGATACATACTTTTTGCCATTTTGTTGTTTCCAGGTGTTTTTGCAGCTCTCTGTTCTTCCCTTGCTCTCTACCCTTATGTTTGATGACTTTATTTAGTGTTAGGCTTGGATTCTTTTCCTTTTTTCTGAATCTCTTCTAGATTTTTGACTGGTGGTTACTGATGTTCGTATATAATATTCTTTGTATATACCAGTCTAAGGTAATGGTTAAGTTTGAATACATTCTGAAAGCACTATATTTTTACTTCCCCACCCAACACCCTGTGTTCCACATTTTATTTTTTTAAAGATTTTATTTATTTATTCATGAGACACAGAGAGAGGCAGAGACACAGGCAGAGGGAGAAGCAGGCTCCATGCAGGGCCCGACATGGGACTCGATCCCAGGTCCCCAGCATCACGCCCTGGGCTGAAGGCAGGCGCTAAACTGCCGAGCCACCCAGGCTGCCCCTCGTAAGGTTAGTTTAGTGGTGGTAAACTCCTTTAACTTTTGTTTGTCTGATAAACTCTGTCCTTCAGTTCTGAGTGATAACCTTGCTGGGGCAAGTACTCTCATGTTTTTTTCCTAGCACTTTGAATAGATCATGCCACTTTCTTCTGACCTGCTGTTCCTGCTGAAAGAACATCAGATAGCCTTATGGGGTTTCCTGTGTAACTATGTGCCTTTTCTCGCTGCTTTTAAAATTCTTTTATCTTTAATTTTTAACATTTTATTTATTTTAAAAGATTTTATTTATTTATTCATGAGTGACACAGGAGAGAGGTAGAGACATAGGCAGAGGGAGAAGCAGGCCCCTGTGGAGAGCCCAATGTGAGACTCGATCCCAGGACCCAGGATTACACCCTGAGCCAAAGGCAGACAGTCAACCACTGAGCCACCCAGGTGCCCCAATTTTTGACATTTTAATTATGTGTCTTGATGTGGACCTTCTTGGGGCTATCTGCTTCCTGTACCTGGCTGTTTCCCTGGTTAGGGAGTTTTCAGTGATTATTTCTTCAAATATTTTCTGCCTCTTCTTTTGAGTTTCCCTATAATGCAAACATTATACTTGAACAGAAGAAATTCTTTAACCTAGCCTCATTTAAAAATTTTTTAGTATTTTTGCTGCTCAGCTTGGGTGCTTTCCTTTACCCTGTCTTCCAGATCACTGATACTGTCTTTATCTGCTTATCTGCAGTTGATTCTCTAGTGTAGTTTTCATTTCAGTTGTTGTATTCTTTCCAGCTCTGTTCTGACTTCATTCACTTTTCTCTCTAGTGAGGATCTTTATGACCATTACCCAAACTCTTCATCAGGTAGATTGCTTATCTCATTTCCTTTAGTTTTTTGAGGTTTTGTGTTGTTTTTTTATTCAGAACATATTCCTCTGTCTCATTTTGTCTGAGTCTCTCTGTTTTTATGTAGTAGGTATGTCAGTCAAGTCTCCTCATCTTGTAAATAGTGGCCTTATATAGAAAATGCCCTGAGGGGCAGCCCGGATGGCTCAGCAGTTTAGCACCGCCTTCAATCCAGGGCCTGATCCTGGAGACCTGGGATCGAGTCCCTGCATGGAGCCTGCTTCTCCCTCTGCATGTGTCTTTGCCTCTCTCTCTGTGTCTGTCATGAATAAATAAATTTTAAAAATCTTTTAAAAAAGAAAAAAATAAAATGCCCTGAGGAGCCCAGTACTTCAATCCTCCTTGGTCACAAGTACCAGGCACTGTAGGGGTATCTGTTGTGTGGCCTGTATGTACCTTCCTGTTGTGAATGGTCTGCAATGGCTCAGGGTGCTCTAAGGGGTAGGAGTGGCCCCCAGCACAGCTGGCTGAGAGGCCTGACTGTAGCTGCTGCTGGCTGCTTGATTTGTAGTTTTTGGAAAAAAACAAGACGATACAAAAACATAGATTGAATCTTGCCTTTTGTTTATATTCCCAATTAGTAGCTTGTCTATTCTCTTGCCCTGTGGTACCCTCAATTTAAAAATATCTCTTATTTTATCCTTTTTCAGAACGTCAGTCTGAATTGCCAACCCAAAGTAAGGCTAGCTTCCCTAGTATTCTCAGTGACCCGGACCCAGATTCTTCAAATTCTGGATTTGACAGCTCGGTTGCCTCTCAAATCACAGAAGCTTTAGTCAGTGGACCAAAGCCGCCTATTGAAAGTAGGTACATACAATTTTATGTACTTGGGTTTTATTTTACCAATACCCTGAGACCTGGTTTTCTAAAGCAGTTATTTTTTGTTGCTCCCTAGACTTGAATTCAGTGAAAAACCTCCTAGCGTAGAGGAGGTCGGTTTAGTTTCTTCTGTAATAAAATTACATACCAAATTTTTTATTATCAGCAGCATTCTGGAAGATAGATTTTACAAAAATGAGTCTTTTGTAATGTATTACCTTTTTCTTTTTTAGTGCTTTATTAACCTTAACCATTACCTTCTCCCTTGTAAAGTTTTACTAATCTTATAGTTCCTAATTTACTTTAATTCAAAGAAAACACCTACTGAACATGAAATCCGATAGCTGCATCTTTTGGTTTCACGGGCTTCTGTGTGGTTTTAATGATGAAGGCATGCTTTATGCTTAAGAATAAGGAAAATGTTCTCCAAATTACAGTGTTACCATGAATTTTAAACTTACATGACTTTAATGCCATTAACACATCTTTGGCAGAAATGGGCTTAATAACTGAGGTCTCATCCAGTCACAGGTGTGCCTGAAGGCCCATGGCACATGCTGATTTTTATTTAACATTTGTTTAAGCACAACTGTGTTGCATGAGCCACCAGAAAGGTATGTGAAAACCCCAATCAATTAGATACTGAATCTAGCTAACATGAGGCATCTGTACTTCACGGAAATGTTTCCTTTATCACAGTAGTAGTGCTTCTTATAAAATGTCAAAATTTTTATCTTTTTATAAATACTCTGAAAAGAGATTGAGATGCTAGTCCTGGTGATAAAAATGAGAGAGAGGATAGTTCAAGATAAACTGACGATTCTTAGCTAGAAAACCTCAATAAACTAGTCTCAAATTTGGCATGGGCTAGGATCCATGATTGGAATAGGCCACCTTAGGGCCCTGTGTGGAAACCAAAATGAGGTATAAAAATCCCAGCCAGTATTTATTTTAGTGAGTTTTTAAACTTAGGAATCAATGTTGTTTCAGAAAATAGTTGGAAGTATTGAGTCACTGCATTTTCTTGTATAGTTTTATGAACAGGAGTACGGGATTTTTGAATTAGGGGATTTATGAAAGTCTCTGGATTCATTTGAAAATGTCAAAAGGCAGCTATACTTTTCTGTTTCCTGCCATTTCATGAAATGCAAAAAAAAAAAGTTACAAATAATAGTGGTCTCTGAATAAAAATAATGGTAACCAAGAGTAGGATGAACGAAATCAAACAGCATTTCATTTTTCCCATAAGAACTTTTACCAGTATGTGAAGTTGTATCCTTTGCTTCTGAGTGGTGATCATGCTTTAATTAAAAATTGCCAGATCATGGTAGTGCCTTTCTCTCTTGAAAAATAGATTCGGTGTGTAGCATAATGATGTTCTATTAATATTTCGTTTTGTTGGTATTCTGAATAAAACCCTGAATTTCTAAATCATCTCTGCCTTGGATTTTGAAGTCTTGAGCATTTTATCATGTTACCTTTATAAAGATGTGTATAGATGTTAGCTTACTAAATGAAACAAATATTCCCCTTCTCATTAAAGGCCATTTCCGCCCAGAGTTTATTCGTCCACCACCTCCACTCCACATTTGTGAGGATGAGCTGGCTTGGCTGAATCCAACAGAGCCTGACCATACGATTCAATGGGACAAATCAATGTGTGTCAAGAATAGCACTGGTGTGGAGATCAAGCGAATAATGGCCAAAGCCTTCAAAAGCCCCTTATCTTCTCCTCAACAAACACAGGTATTTATTTATTATAAGCATTTCTTATCTTTAGTCCTCCACATTAAGTGGCCAATAAAATGACCCTGTCAACAGGAGTCAGCAGTAGGAAGGGTCTTATATCCAAGGAGTCTTGGATCTCTGAATCTTCGTTCTGCTTCTCCAGTTCTGGTCATTTTACTCTGGTGGGGAAAGACTGATAATTCAACATGTATCAACTCTTATTTGAACCATTTTGACTCTAGGAGAGGAGGGGTAGGATAGATCTCACTTTTGATCCTGTGATTACAGTGTTTGTAGTTCACTTTGTTTGCTAGGCCATTCCTGAAACAGTTCACTGTGGTATTTGCCAGTAGGGAGGAAGTGTGGAGAATTTTGAAGAAAAAGTACTTATGTTTTTGAAGAGAACTATTTGAATTACATAGTTGAGTAGGACCTGAACTACATCATCCTGCAAAGTGAGGGACTGCAACAGGGCAGCTCTCCCTCTTCCCTTCCTGCTTCTCTCCTCAAGCATTTGTTCTCCACCTGGGGCTGTACTCTTGTTTCTCCTGTTCCTCAGTTCTCTGTGGTGTGTGCTTTTCTGGAGAGCTGGTTGGCAACTAAATTATTTTTGGTTCTAGCCGAGGACAGAAAAAGTCTACAAAGGAGTTAAGGATGATATCGTTATATAATCCAGACATTATATCCAACCAGACAATACCAAGTTTGGCTTAATGCCCAGGAGGAGAGATCATTAGCATATTTGTAAATAGTCTTTGCAGTTCAAGACATGATTATAATAATGGGTTTGAAGGAAGAAATTTATGAAGTTGGTTCAATGCAGACAATTTTTTTGACTCAAAAACCTCTTTTTAAAAATTTGATTGTATTTAGCTCCTGGGTGAGTTGGAAAAAGACCCCAAACTCGTTTATCATATTGGCCTCACTCCAGCCAAACTTCCTGACCTAGTGGAAAACAACCCCCTAGTTGCTATAGAAATGCTGCTGAAGTTAATGCAGTCAAGCCAGATCACGGAGTATTTTTCAGTCCTGGTCAACATGGACATGTCCTTGCATTCAATGGAAGTTGTAAATCGGTAAGTGTTTATACTCAATCAGATGTGTGTGTGTGTGTGTATGTATGTGGGATATAATATAGATGCTGACTGGCAAGAAGGGAAAAACTTGCAACAGACTTTAAGGCAGGGATTTTTTTTTTTTTTTTAAACCTTCTTGAAGTTCTGCTAAAGACCATGTCCATTTAAGCTTACCAGCCAGTGGGAAAAAGCCTGGCTTTGCCTGGCTGGAAGCTGGGTGATCACAAGTATGTGTACAGGAGAGTGTTCTTTTCAACCTTACTTTCTGTCACTGGCAAAACTGTTACCTGCTTTTTGAAAGTATACTTCACTTCTGCATTCTCTGCTCAAGCCTTTCCCCTTCGGTGAAGACTCCCACTTCATTCTGGTTCAGTCCTTGGATTGAGCTACCTCTGAGTGCTTGCTTCTTCCCCCTTCACTACATTCTTTTTTTTTTTAATTTTTATTTATTTATGATAGTCACAGAGAGAGAGAGAGAGAGAGAGGCAGAGGGAGAAGCAGGCTACATGCACCGGGGGCCTGATGCGGGATTCGATCCCGGGTCTCCAGGATCGCGCCCTGGGCCAAAGGCAGGTGCCAAACCGCTGCGCCACCCAGGGATCCCTTTTCACTACATTCTTAACAGCATTATTGTCTTCACCAGATTTAGTCCAAGAATAACCACATCTTTTTTATCAGTATTATTGTTTCTAGAGAATAAAGGACAAGGTCTGCTTATGCTCCCCACCCCCCATCTCAAGTGACCACACCACTATTCCTTGGAGCACTAGTTCCTCAGTGCCTTATGGAAAAAGGTTCTGCAGTCACATTTCTTTTGGAAATTCATACTATATAGTTAGCATAGTATCCCTTTATCTGAACATGGAATTCCTATCCCACAGAATCCTTTGGAAAATACCAGCTTTCCTTTACAAGATTCTAATATGCCACCATGCCTTCTGTCTGGATCTCTACCACCAGGTTCCTAAATGTACCACACCAATCCCAGATTCCAAGATTTTTCCTCCTAGCATCCACTAGGTTATAAGGAACACTTCTAGGTTCCACTTCCTTTCAAGGCTTTTCCCATATTTTCATTTATACTGCTTCTTGCAAACCCCTCATTTTAGCATTTAGCTATATATATAGTGTACTATTCACTTACTAAACTATACCTCCTTCTCAGATATACCATCTTGCATATAGCACTTAGGCATAATCGGGGTTTAGTAAATGTTACTTATGAGAGCTTGAAGACCATTAACTGAATTATGATTCAACCGAGGACACACAGAACTGTTTTTAAAAAAATGAGTAATTACCATGTGTAATGCTAAGTATAGACTTAAAAAATGGAAATCCCCTTTATTAACAAGCAGAATGGCTCAGGCTCATTTACATAAATATGTTTACAACTAGGTAACTGATCCTAAGTTAGAAATAAGTAACCATAAAATATAAATTTCTCTTTGGTTAACAGTGTTTAACAGCCCTAACTTTTTAACTTTATGAAACAGACTAACTACTGCTGTTGACCTACCTCCTGAATTTATTCACCTTTATATATCAAATTGCATCTCTACTTGTGAACAAATTAAGGACAAATACATGCAGGTAAGTAACAGAAATTTTTGTAATTGTAAATTTTATAAATACCTGCCAAGAAAATGGATACACTAAAACTGGCTTTCTTTTTTTCAGAATCGTTTGGTTCGTCTTGTGTGTGTCTTTCTCCAGTCCTTGATCCGAAACAAAATTATTAATGTGCAGGACTTGTTTATAGAAGTGCAGGCATTCTGTATTGAATTCAGTAGGATACGAGAAGCTGCTGGCCTTTTCCGGTTGTTGAAGACATTGGATACTGGAGAAACACCTTCTGAGACCAAAATGTCAAAATAATACCTCATCAGAACCACCATGTTCCTTGTTCAGCTGTATTGTGACTTAATTTTTAAAAACTGTTAGAACCTTGAGTGGATTGCTTGGCCTAATGCATATAAACACCACTTTATCTACTTAAAGCAAAATTTTCCTTTCCTGGATGACTCACTCCTGGAGATGGATTTTTGGTAAGAACTTGGAAGTGTCTTACTGGTGATTAGGAGTAAAGGTTATCCAAAAAATTACTGCAAGACAGTAGATAAGGTCTTTAGCACTGTAGAGCAATGTTAAAACACAAGTTATAGGCTACCAATAAATCAAGAATCCAGTTTTCTTAAGGTTCTTATATTAAAGTATTTAATGAAAGTAAATGAAGACATTAAGAATTTGTCATACTGCCCTTGAGGTGAAATCAGCTGAATGTTTTGGAATCAAGTGGCAAATAGAAGTTTGGTCCTTCAACCCATTTATGCATATAGTCCCTTATTTCTCATTAAGCACAGTCTGAACCAAGGACATGCTTCTAACTCAATCCTTTCTTGTCATGGGGACTTAATAGACAACAAAAGACATGCATTTCTTGGACCTCTTACAAACATGGGAACTCTTAGAAACCTTCTTTTGAGACTACAATAGTTGATATGGTTTTCTGGGTTTTTTTTCCCCCTTAAGATGTTTGTTCTTCAGTTATCAGTCTAAGATAGTTACTTTTTTGTTTTAAGGAAAACTATTAGTTCATGCTTTGGGAGATAGTATCACCACTGAAGAACTGTCATGTCAAATCTCTTCCTGAGTGGGAACTGTACCTGCTGCCTGTGATGGGGCAGATGGCATCGTGTGGGCTGTTATCCCTCATTTAACTTTGGACAACAGTGCCTTACATTAAAGTTTTTTATGAACTATATTATCTGATGTGTATTTTTTACTTGAAGAAACCATGGAAAATTAGTTTACTGAGGTTACTTCCAAAGCATATTCTTTATAGGGAAATAATCAATTCAACAGGAGTTACCTTCCAGTTTAGCCCTCAGCAAAAGTTAAAGGGAAACCAAGCCTAGTGATTTTTAAGAGGAACATAAATAAGTTCTAATCTTACAATATTGGCAAAACAGCAGTACTCTTAGTTCTTATGAAATTAAGAGATTTGTAAATAACTTGCTTAAAGGAAATAACCCAAGCCAGTGTAACAGAGGAATGCCTTTAAACATACAAAATGCTAGCAACAACCTTGATTTCTCTCCATACCTAAAAGTAGACATCACTGTTTTACATACTTGGTTTGGGAAAAGAAACCGTTCATTATGCAGATACTTTTTTGGAATGGCGGAGTTGGGACCACTGTTGGAAGCAACCCAAACTCAGCTCCGGGACTGTTGATTCTCTGACAACCTCAAATTCATGGCCAACAGCACTGTAGCTTGTGCCTGGACAAAACTTATCTAACATGTATTTTCTCGATAAGGCTGATAACAGCCTTCCTGGGCTGAGAACAACAGATAACACTATGCTTGGGGGCCATTTTAAACTGTGAAATCACTAAGGTATAAAATTTTAGAAAATATACACTGTGGAAAAGGACACAGTGTTGACAATTTGGGAGCTGAAACAAGAAGGCAAAGTGTCCTTGTCCTCTCATTCAACCTCAACTGGAAGTGTGTCAGATGCCTCAGAATTTTCACCACACTGTATGTGTCCACAAACTCAAAAGCACTGCACATCCTGATTTTGGGGTTACAGATAAATTTCAGTAGGCAAATTTACGAACACGGACTTTGCAAATAAAGAGACTGAGTACTGAGTACTGCTAATCATTTCAAGATCACACTATTGGTGTTTACTTGAAAGAGAGAAGATTTAGAAGTCTAAATTGCTTACAAAGAGTAGTAATAATATTTAGGGAACATTTTATAAAAAAGTCAGGTTTACATTTACAACACCAACAAAAAGTTCTTCATTAAATATTTTTAAAAGTAGAAGAGTAAAAAAAAAAATAGTAGAAGAAAGTTTACCTGAAATAAATTATAATCCTGGGATTCAGTTAACTGTAATCAACTTTTAAGTGTAGTTCAATATACTGCCATATTAAAAACAACACATCTTGAATTCTCTGGATTTTCTGAGTTTCTAGCTGTAATATCTTCAAAATCACCTGTTAAAATGACAGTATTAAGTTACATCTTAGGATAGAAATAAAAGATCGTTCACAAAGAAATGAATTGGGACCCTAAGCTAAAACTGTTTCAAACAGCTTAACTGTTTATACATTTAAACAACTTTAAAGAAATGGTTATCATGCACCTTTCTTACAGAGTACACACTTATACAAACTTTTTTTTTTTTTTTTTTTTTTTTTTTTTTTTAAGACTTAGAGTGAGAGAGCAGGGGGAGGGACAAAGTCTTAAGCAGACTGCTGCAGTACAGGAAGCCCAACTCAGGGCCCAATCTCATGACCCTGATTATGACCTGAGCCAAAATCAAGAGTTAGATGCTCAACTGACCAATCCACACAGGCACCCCTACTGCCACAAACTTAAGCAGCATGTACCACTACTTAATACATTCTGTAATGGTTTACATTCCCAAGAATAATAGATCCCATACCTATTTTTTTTTTTTTTTTTTTTTTTTAAGTAGGCTCCACGCTTGGTGTGGAGCCCAACACAGGGCTTGAATACAGAACTCTGAGATTAAGACCTGAGCGGAGATGAGATGAAGATTTGGATGCTTAATGGACTGAGCCACCCAGGTGCCCCTCATGTACCTATTTTAAATACTCTGAGTAATAGCACCTTCATATAATATATTTTTTAAAAGATGTTCTTTATTCATTTGACAGCACAAGCGGTGGGGAGCAGCAGGTAGAGGGAGGAGAGGCAGGTTTCCCCACTGAGCAGGGAGCCCGATGTGGGGCTCAATCCCAGGACTCTGGGATCATGACCTGAGCCAAATGCAGACACTTAACCAACTGAGCCACCCAGGCACCCCATTAAGATAACATGTTAATGATATCTGGAAAATTAATGCATGGCCAGAACTTTAATTCTTTAAAATTCTTGCACCCTCTACCTACTAAGACATTTTGTTGGTTTCACTTTAATCTGTCTGTTCTTACACAATCACTACTGTTCTAATTAGGAAATCTCTAAGATGCTTTCAAAAGCACTTATAATCCTGGGACCCAATACCTATGCAGTCAAAAGCCCACAGAAATACTGGTGTTCCCAGGCTTCTCAGCCTATACTTCATCAAAAAGAAGGGACTTTTTTTTATTCTTAATATGATCCACATACCTTCTTCAATTTACAACTTATTTTATACTTACTCTTAGAATAAAGGTCAATCTCTATCTGCATGGCTAGTGATGATATTGTAGAAATTTCACTTTTATAACTAGAATTACACCTTAGCATTTTTTATTTTATTTTTTTTTAATTTTTATTTATTTATGATAGTCACAGAGAGAGAGAGAGAGAGAGAGAGAGAGGCAGAGACACAGGCAGAGGGAGAAGCAGGCTCCATGCACCGGGAGCCTGACGTGGGATTCGATCCTGGGTCTCCAGGATTGCACCCTGGGCCAAAGGCAGGCGCCAAACCGCTGAGCCACCCAGGGATCCCACACCTTAGCATTTTTTAAAGTGAAATGCTTGTCTTTTTAAAACTTCAAAAACGAAATTAACTGGGAAAGGTGTAGGTGGCTTTTCTAATTAGTTGTTGCATCACAGAAACAGCACAGGTTATACAGAAGATTCACTGGCTCAGGCCAGCATCCTGTGCTTTGTAAATCACAAACTGCGCTGAGCTCAAAGAAACTGCTTTTAACCAAACATATAATTACTTCAAATTCTAGTTAGTAGCATACACATACTGATTTAATCTCAGCCTTCACTGAGCAAATAAATTTTAATGTTCTCAAAAGAAGAGATTTGCCAATTAAGCTATCCTCTTGGGGAATTTGGTTACCCTAGGTATTTCATCCAAGTGGGAACACACCTGTTCTTGAAAGTCTATTATTTTATGGTTCTGGCAGTCCTGGACTCAGCAAGTATACTGTAAAGTATGTAGAAAGGTATTTACTACTCAGTTAAGGCCAGATGTCTCAGGTTCGCCAGTTGTTGTTTTTTTTTTTTTTTTTTTTTTTCCCCGTTAAAAAATATCTGAGCCCTTTTTGGGAGGACTCCTCTTGGAAAGACTGCCCAAGTGCAAAGCTTCAATTCTGATGTTACTGAGGTCAGACCAGTGGTTCGCTTCCGGAGATTTTGTCATCGTGCACCCCACAGAGAGCAAACTGCTAATGGGCACACTGCAATTCGGCCTTTTATTGTCATCACTCCTCAGTGACTGCAGTGAACAATCTCTCAAGAAAAGCTTTATATATTGAAGATCCCCAAAACATCAGCAAGCAAGGAGGTTTACCTGCCCAAGGTGCCGTGTTTTTGTGCCTCCTCCCAGCCTTTGTGGTTTTCCGGTGGGAAACCCAGAAGCAGCTCCAGGTAGGCAGCAGATGACAGAGTGCTTCACATTCAAGGCCAAACTGCGTCTTTTACACGCTGACCCGTGACTTTGAAAGGTAAAAAAATGTATATTGTTTCTACACTATTTGTAAACAAATGGACACTTGTGGAAGGAAAATGATTACTGCCATAAATAGTATGACTAACCTTAATCAAACCACTCTGGTTTACTCCTCCTTCATTACATTCCCCATATTCCAAGTAGCATTTCATCAATTTTATGTCTCAGCAAAACTTCTGCTAATATTTGACCCTTCTCTATCATATTTATTTCTATCTAAAAAAAGCCTAACAAAGGAAACTTTTAAAGTGCTGCAGTTTTCTATTTTCTCTTGATAATTCCTTTCTCTGCTATTGAAGGAGAGAGATGGGACTATTTCTAGACATGGGACCAGACCACTACAATCCTTCCAATCTCTTATATTTATAGTTTAGTGTTAAAATTTTTAAATGAAGGAAAGCTATGTCTGATAGCTAATTAAGACATTATACTTCTTAAGTATAAAAAACAGTGTGTTTGATCTGTTACAGTATTCTTTTTAAAAGTCTACTTCATTGGATACCAGAAAGAACTGCTAATTTTTAAAGCATTTCTCCCAAGTATGTATCTTAAAATACAAAGAGCAAAAAACTTACATGGTACAGAATCAAAGACATACTTTTCCATTCTCAATAAACCACAGAAGGCAGAATTCAACGATAATGGCTATTATGGAAACCTACTTTGAGGCTGTTAAATGAGAGCTCAAAGAAAGTTTCAGTAGCTCCTCAAATTGAATCTGGCCAGAGTTTACTTCAGTTAAATGAAAAAAAAAAAAAAGAGGTAAAGTAAAACTCACCAAGTATTCCACTGTGACTGGCTAGAATCCAGATGCAACAGTTTGGGGGGAAAAAAAAAACTATACACAACTTAGATGCAGCTGTAAAATAAATTCTTTAAATTTAAGTAATTCTATTTTTCTCAATAGGCATTTATTTTTACTCACAAAATAAACATATACACAGCAACTAGCTTAGAAACAACAAAGGACAACAGCTTCAAGTTTAAAAAAACCTCTCCCTCACCCTCCTCAACTTCCACCTCCAAGAAGGGAAAGGAGAAGAGTGTGTGTGTGTGTGTGTGTGTGTGTGTGTGTGTGTGTGCTTAATCACTTTGGAAAACTTAAGAGCGCAGTCTTCAAAAGCGTTACATTAACCTGACCTTTTCACTTACAAGAACAGCTAAGATTAAAAAGGAGAGATGATTACACAAGGTCATGATTATTAAGTCTGCTTTAAATCAATCAAAACTGCTTGCTTATTTTGTAACAATGATCAAAATTCTCCATCTATCCCCCTTTTAATTATAAAGATAAAATCGTAGTTGGAACCAATATATTCATCATTTCCAAAAGTCTCAGTCTGCCTATTCTATCTCCTTAAGGCAATGAATTTATTGCTCATGTGTGATGCAGAATCTTAGTTCTATTTGTAGAATAAATGGACAAATTTCCTTCTCCTTTAGGTTGTCACAAGAAATTAAGAATTAAAAAGGAAAAATGCAAATCCTAAAGTCATCTAGTGCTTTTCCTATAATTCCAAAGAGAAAACCAGAAGTATTCTTAGGTTTCAAAGTCTTTATCTGATAACATGGAGGTTCAAGAAAGCTATAGATTTCTTTCATCTCATTCACAGGTTTAATGTTCTAGAAAAGTCTTTCCTCCAGGGAAAACTCATGATCAACTACTGAATTGAATTATATAATTCCAATTCCATTAGTCTATATTCAGTTGCTTAGCCTAAACTATCCTTGAGAAAGAAAATAATCCTGTTTTCACAGTACCGTAGCAACTAGTCTACTATTCAGAAACTCTCCCCCACCCCATCCCTTTTAGAGTGCCTTCCTAGTGGTCTCTGTAATAGTCCAAAGCAACATACTGTTTATCATAAATGATACATTTTAGTATATAAATATATTAAGACTAATCAAAATGTCTCTTTAAGAATAAAATATCTTAGCCCTTTATATATCAAATCAGAACCTGAAAGGTAAAAGGATGTACATTATTTTCAAATATACAAACTATGTGCTAAAGTTAAAAAAAAAAAAAAAAAGTCCTTTAATTCAAGCCAAAGCTCTGTCCATGATGCAGTCACCAGGATGTGCACTAGGAGATGGGTCCTCCACGTTGAAGGTCACTCCTGCCCGTTTCTACAGCGAAGCGACAAAAGCCAGTGTTAGTCCCTCAGCATATTCTAAACTTTAATTACACTAACACTGTGACTACATGGATGCCCTAAGTTAAGAAACAAATTACAGAAAAATTTAAATAAAATTTACATATAAAAATGGCAACCCATTCCAGAAAATCATGAATAATATACAAGTATGTTTCTCATATATAGTATGAGAGGTTTTCTAGTATTAGCCTAAACTCTGATCAGCATGGTGCTATAAAGAAGACACAGTCTTAGTTGGTGGCATTAGTGTAGGTTTTCAAAAGTAAACCAGGCAACTATGATGACGATGATGGTGTCACTGCTCATGAAAACAATGAGCATTTACTGGGTTATAGCTGTGACCCAAGAGGTCTAGGATGTTATTGTGCTCATTTTACATATGATTAAACACAGGCACAGAGAGGTTAAACTATCTTGAAGAGGAATTCAACAACAGACAGACTGGTATTACTAGGAAGAGTAGCACGAAATAATTTCAGCACTAAATTTCTTACAGTAATAGAATACTTCCTTAAATACAGAACCAAATATTTGAACTCACCTAAAGTCAGAGCCAAGGTCAACTAGATAACAGAAGGAGCACTCACCAGAGAAACACTCTCCAGCGAGCAGTGTACCACTAATAATTTGCATGTTTTATTTCTAGTTGCTCCTAAGAGCCCAGTAAATGTTTTCTCAACTTAAAGGCATACTATATACTGGAAGTACTAATGTCTGCTTAAAAGAACTGATTTCTCCAATTTAGTATTTCTCAAATTATATTGGTACAATGATAAAGTAGAAAAGAACAGTATTATTTAAATTACCTGTCAACCTACTGGTGAACAAATAGTTGGAAATTTAAAAAAAAAAAAAAAAAGGACAAAAAAAAAAGAAAAGGAAATAGCAAGTAAGCAAGGGTGCATGCAATGGCACATGCAAACACGCACAGAGGGCCCAGCTTCAGAAGGAATCTAACATTCTGTTGTTCTATAATCTAGCTTACTTTTTCCACTTTTACTTCAATGCATTATTTCACATGGTATCATCTTAGTTCTGAGAGAGGAGGAGAGACGCTGAGAAACCAATGTACGACAGGTAAAAAGAATGCACGAAAAAGTAGGGGACTGCTTTTGAAGGACATTTAGTCAGGACAAGGCTCCTTATCAATCTTTAATTATCTCAAGGGTGGTCAGGTACTAGAGAAAGGAATTCAGTTTCTTTTCTGGAGACTGACGGCAATGGCAAAAATTACAGTGGTATGTACTTGGGCTCAATTTGATGGAATCCCTCAGGTGGTTCAGTCCCAGGAGGAGGCTGGATGCTCCCCTTCTCTTCCACAATGTGGTCTTTTTCCTTTGGTACCAGTTTAAGTTCTAATATTTCTAGCTATCTTTACATCACAGATCCTAAACATGTCAAACACAAAACTGATTCAGTTTGAATAGCACTGATTTGGAAAATATGCATCCTCTTCTCGTAAGGCCAAATTCAAAATTAGAAACATCAATCCTTCCCAATCAGAATAACCTGTAAATTAATTCAATTGTAATAAAAATTCTGGGGCAGCCCGGGTGGCTCAGTGGTTTAGCGCCGCCTCCAGCCCAGGGTGTGATCCTGGAGACCCAGGACCGAGTCCCGTGTCGAGCTCCCTGTGTGGAGTCTGCTTCTCCCTCTGCCTGTGTCTCTGCCTCTTTCTCTATGTCTCTCATGAATAAATAAATTCTTTAAAAAAAAAATTGTAATAAAAATTCTAATGGTGTTTTCTTTCACTTGGCAAATAATTTGATAGAATCATGTACCTACCACATAAAAAGAGCTTCACACATCAAGAGAAAAAACAGGTTACCTAACATTGCATAAGTGATATTCTCCCCATCCTTCAACACAGAAAAACATCCAAAAAGGTATTTGTCAAAATGTTAAATGGTATTTGCAGGTGTGGGATGATGGTTTTCACTCTTCCTTTATGTTTTTCTGCATTTTCCCCCCCAACTAACATCATTTTGTTTTATGACCTGCAAGGTGCTTACCTAGTAAGGCTGTGTTTTCACTTGCATCTTCTTTAAAACTGGCATCACACTGTGGTGCAGAATCACTAGCGGAAGACGATGGCAAACTGCTCCCCTCGCTTCTGTCATCTTGTAAAGTAATACTCAAATTTGCAGCCAAAATGCTCCCAGGGGTAGATTCTGGAGCAGGTGTCTCCTGCACATCCTCAAGCTCTCCCTTGAGGAAACAAAAGAAAATACTTTGTCTGAGTAACACCACCAAAGCTTACCTGTCATTTCATAACCATTACTCATGATTCCTACAAAGTATTTATTTTTATACACAGAATATGGCAAGAATACTAATATCTTGAATGAATTACTTCTCAGTAAGCAGCTTTCCAAGACCTAAACACTGTTCATTTGAAAAACCGCGTTTCCCCTGATGCAAGCAATGCCACCTTTTAAACTTTTTAGGGACCGAAAGTGAAGCTTTGTCCTCGCTTCCTGGACAGATGTGGTCAATCAGCCTGGCTGTGGTGGTGTTTGGATGACTGCTCCTAACTGCCCTGTCTTTCCTGCAGGTACTGGGGTGTTGGGGAAGAACAGTGTCTGACAACAGGGGGCTACAGAGAGCATGTGGTTCACCTAAAAAGAATCAGCTGTGGCTCCCTAACGATGGTGTCTATCAGCTACTAGTCTACCTCTAATGCCCCCATCTGCTGCGTTCAAGAAAAAAATAGAATAAGGAAAGTGACTGCCCCGTTTCCAACGGAGGCTCATCCAGTACCTTTCTGATTAATGCCAGAGTCAGAGCCACATGTGAGAGAGGAAACCACTGGTGAGGTAACCTAGCAAAGGAGGGGTGATGGTGGGTTCACAGAGAGCGTGGGCTTCACGTGAGAACACAGTGCTGGTTCCACCTCCCTCCCCGGGCTCTCGGGGCCCCGTACTCTCACTGCTGCTCCATGCAGTTTCAGAACTGCCCTGCTCCTGAACCACATGATACACAGCTTCCTTCTCACTGGTAAGTAGCTGAACACCCTTAAAACCTAATACCAACGCACCAAGCCACAAATTGAACTGAGTTGCTGTAATGTCCAAACTCCCAACCAGCGTACCTTCATCTGTTTTCCTAGTTACCAAAACACCCACCAAATTTAACACCTGCCGAGTCTCAAAGCGCACATGGTCACACCCTCATCTGCAATATACTGATCTGTCACACAAATCCTTTAACACCCAGCTCAGACTCCTCTCATTAAAAAACCACCCTCTTATCGTCCCACTCCATGTGGCAGAGTAAATTCTTTTTCCGAGCTCCACGGCACTTCAAACATACCTCCTTTGCAGCTCTGTGCGTGGGTGTATGCCCTGGCCCCCACGGTCCAGAAACTGAAAGCCCACAAGCAGAAGGGCTCTGTTTTACTCATCTTTGTCTCCCCAAGTCAAGTTCCGATCTAGCACCTGAGAGAGCACTCCTCGGGTACATGCGTGCTGAATGAATGAAAACGACAGTGACAAATGGTGCATGGAGGAGGTTGTAGCTGCCAATGCAAGGACCACCTCTCAAGTCCACATGAAGGACTGATGGCAGCCCTCTCACCACAGCTGTTTTCCTGGGAGTGAGAACTAGTTACCAAACAGTGTGTCATAACTGTCTACAACCCAATGCAGGAGGGGCAAAGGGACTCAAGAAAATGGCACACTTGTTAATAATTGTAAAAAGCAACTAAGGGCAAGACAAGCTAATTTCTTAAGAGTTTGATTTAAAGTCCCTATAGGTTTCTGTTCTTCAAAAAAAGAAATCACACTTTCTGGGGACATACTAGTCAAGCTTTCTGAAATTAACAATTCTAATAAAGTAACCCAACCTGATACAAAATGAAGAATCTTCATTGTTCATGTATGAAATATATGCCTGAAGATTCTCTCCCTCTGCCTGCCCCCGCCGCCCCCACTCGTGTATGCATGCACACACACACTCTCCCTACATGAATCTTAAAAAAAAAAAAAAAAAGAAAGAAAGAAAAATCTAATTCACAGAAAATTACAGTGGCAATCAAGGCAGCAGTCTCTGAACTATTGTTTTAAGACTCTCCAAACTAGAAGGTGAGAGGACACCTTGAGGGCTTCTGGGGCTATAAAGTGCATGAAATGCTTATCACGGAAGACCTCCTCGTGGTTTCTAACTGTATCATAAACACTATTTAAAAAACCCTAAAAAAAAAAAAAAAGTTTAGCAATAAGAAAATTCCATGATATTTAAATTACTTCTTCCAAAGATCTTTATTTTTTAAAATATTTTACTTATTTTTAGAGATTGAGACAGACAGCACAAGCAGAGGGTATGGGCAAAGGGAAGGAGAAGCAGACTCCCTGCTATGCAGAGAGCCTGATGTGGGACTCAATTCCAGGACCCTGGGATCATGACCTGAGCTGAAAGCAGATACTTAACCAACTGAGCCACCCAGATGCCCTTCAAAAATCATTATTTCAAAACTATTTACTAGTTAATCAAGAATATTTTAAGACATTAATATACAAAAACTGTAAAAACAAAAATTTTAACAATCTAGAAAAATCCATTTTTTTTCTTCTATGTCTCCCCCTTTTGAACGGGATTATTAGTTAAAAGCTTGTACCCTGGAATCAAGCAAACTGTGTCTGAAAGAACGTTCCCAAATAACTAGCTGTGTGACCTTCAGTGAGCTGCTTGGCTTTTCTTTTAGTTCAAGTTCCTATTTAGTAAAATAGGGAGAGAAACAGTACTTACCTCCTGAAGTGACTATGAGGGTATGATGTAATAATGTACATCAGGCCCTTAGCACATGGCAGGCTACTATTAAGCACCCACTTTCACTCTGCCCTCATGTCTCTGTTTTGGGAGGAAGGTCCTACAACCACCTAAGTACCACAAGCCGATGGAGCAAATTCCACACAGGACCAATTTCCCCAGCAGGACTTTTTTTTCCCCCAGCAGGATTTGATTTTCAAACCCAGGAATCTGAGACCTGGTGTCAAGAAGTGTTGGCTTCAGTTTCCTCATATGTAAAATATGCATCTTGAGCCAGAAAATGTATGAGGCTCCTTTCATTTCAAACATTTGTAATTCTCATTTATATGAAACTGATGAGCATATATACATTCTACAGGGCAGCGTAACAAAATACATTGCTCTAAGCAATTACAAACTCTCTGGGGGGAACATCTAGCATATCATCTACAATCACAACGGCAGTAGAGTTCATAAATTTTTTGGAATGTCTTAAACATTCATTTTTAATCAGGAGGAAAATTTCTTCAGGGAACCACAAAGATGTTTGAAGGAACACTTAGTCCATTCCTCTTGCCTCTGGTCAGTAATGAAATTGAATCGCTCAGGAAGAACTGGGGCAGAGATTGAATATAAACAAAAATGTAACAAACCCAATATCCCAGGGCTTTGATGACATCAAGTTTACACATTGGACACGTGCGGTGATCCAAAAGCCATGGGTCAATGCATATTCTATGAAAAATATGCCTAAAAAAATTAAGTATGTGTTAATGTTTTAAAATAAATGTTTATATCTTATAAAGGAAACAACACATTCTACTAACTCATCTTCTCAATACAAGTAAAATGACTTCAAATCAACATTTTATTTTCACTTACTCTATGTAATTATCGATTCTACTTTCCATGTTAAACAGAATCTGGAACTTACAGGGAAATTTTCCCTTCACTCCGCAAAAATAGCATGGTTTATTTTCACTTCATGCTAGGTTGTATTTTTCTGTGCCTCTGTAACTTACTTTCGAGCCTTGTGGGAATAAATATAGCATAAGAAAACCAGAAGTAAACTAATAATAATAAACTGAGAGTATCTTATATAAGTCCACGAAATTAATGAAAAGGAAATACAGCAAAATATAAACAGATCATCTTTGGGTTTTCGGTTTTTAAAAAAACACTTATTTTCTGTCTTAACATATTTTTGTATACTCTACATTTTTCTATAATGATCACTTTCAGAATTAGAAAAAGAAAAACTGCTTATGTATTTCTTTCTACTCACTTATGGCTAACTTTGCCTTCTATATGGTGAATCTGTTTTCCGCAAGAATGAAGATGAGTCAGGAAGAGTGGGTATAGGACCCATGGCTCTATACTAGCTGTGTGATGTGATACTGGGACTCTGAACTAGTTGCTTAACCTCTGCACCTACACAGCAGGCTATTCTCAGCAGCAAATAAGTAACATGTTTACAACAGTGCTGAGCACAGTAAATACCGAGTTCCTCATTCATGCTGTTCTATGAAGACCTTTTCTTCATATGGAAGTCTGTTAGTGCAGTTAAAAACGACAGTACGTAATTATATAACATAGTCTAGCCCAGCTGGTCTTCTGATCTTTCCATCCTCAAACTGAAATGAAACTGACCCAGTGGAATAATTTTCACAAAAACACAAAGGAAATAGGTTGGCTTTATTGGGAAATATTGTTAAAGCATGGGAGAAAATGAGGGGAAATAAGTAAAAAACCCCAGATCAGGAGATCAGGAAATGAGCATAAGCAACACTTTTGTTGACGGTAAAGGACAAGACCCAGCAGGGCAGATCTAGTGTTGCAAAGGAAATGAGCCTCAGGCTGTTCATTTGTGCTGCATCCCAAAGCATCATTCTTAAGTCAGAAAGACTAGCCCTGAACCATCCTAGATAAAAATTGTTTTCTATTTTAAAAACTTTCCAGAGGACACACTGAGTCTAATTTATTAATAGTACCCACCAAACCAACCTCAGATAGAAGCCTGTAGACTGAAGTTAGCTATCTTTATTCTGGAAACTTTTGTTATTCTGATGTTCATTTGTTCATTTGTTTTTTCTACAGAATTACTGAAAACTTAATCTACTACAGAGTATTTATATACATACTACTTATGTAGTACTTATGTAGTATCATAACCATAATTACATATCAATTTCTGACCTGCTTCTAATAGGTTGGAAACATAATTAAAATTGATCAGGCTGAAAGCATATTATAATTTCTATACACCCTTCTGATAAAAGCCATTCTTCTAAATGGTTATCAGTTAATCAAAGTATCCCATCATTAAAAAAAACAGAAATCCCAACTTCCCACTGCTAATGCAAAACCCCTCTCACCTAAAGTGAGAAATTCTTATTTTGCAGAACTCCCAAAAGAACTAAAACTAAGGGTGTAAATAATAGCAAACCACTGCCCTCTCTGACCCACTCTCTCTGCTAGCCACTTCTCGCCCTTTCCCTAGGGTCCTCACGAGTCATGCTTCAGTATCCTTGCTCCCACACAGTGTACATTTTGCACAGCCAAATATATGATGGAATTCCCAGGAACGAAGCCTTGTTTCAGACTAAAGGCCAATCCATGGCAAAGATCTATATAACAGGTCTGCCTTAGGACCTGCGATCGCCTAAGCAATTTTAAAGTAATATAATCCAGGAGCCTAGAAGGCCTGAAGCTTTCTTCCTAAAGGATGAGATGATCACAAGATCATTACGCGATAGCAAGATCCTCACGTCATAAAAGGACGCGTTAACACTTTTGTCAGAAACCTGAAACTGATCTAGTAATTTGTAGCATCTCGGGAAGGAAAAAAAACATACTTGCACGGCAGAATTCTGATAATGTCCTTTACTTTAAAATTTTCAATACACACTGCACAGTTTTCAGCATCGACATCAATTCCCTGTAAAAACGAAAGAAAAAAGTTCACTACATCCTTGCTACATGGTCTATGCTTGATAAAACTCACAACGTCCTGGATAAAACAATAACAAATTCTGTACTACAAGGGTACAACCAGGAGCTAAACACAATCTCTACTTAGTATTTACTGTTACCACTGTCCAGAGATTATTTAAGGAATCTAGCTGAAAAGGAAAAAATGTCATTGTCTACCTAATCAGACACAGTTTTTAGATAATAGGTAGTATTCACATTTTAAGGGTTGTAGAAATACAAATGCCTACTGTACTATGATAAAAATTATTTTTCATATATAAAACTTATAGAGAATATCCAGTAAGTTTGGATTTCTAGAATCATTTCTAGAATCATTAAAAACAAAGAGTACTTTCACTATAAATAACATAGTTACAACTTGCAAATGAGAAAACACAAATGGTTAAATATCTGAAAATACTCCCCTCACTAGTAATAAAAAAATTATGGATTAAAATAAATTACCATTTTTCATCCATCAAATTTAACAAAGGTAAAAAGAAATAAAACTTGCCAAGGAAGAAGTCCTGTGACAAAACTTCCACTTCTAAGAATCCATGGGTCATCAACCTTTTTGGTGGTATGTGTCTTTCCTCCATTCCCCTGGGTACCCCCCACAGGAACCACCTGGCCTTATCCCATCAAACAAAGCAGGCACGGCCAGAATGGTCATCTGACCCAAGACAGGCCAATGAGACGCTCTTTGATTCTGGGATGGATTGAAGAACTACCAACCAGTGTCTGCAAGTAGTTCCAACTTTAGCAAGTATATTTTATGGGAACACAGCTATCCTGTCCTTATATAATTATTTTAAAGATATACTGAGACATGTACATCACTTGTTAGCAAGCAAGCAATAAAAACTGATTATTGTTATCAAAGACTGTATTAAAATTCCATTAACAATACTTAAAATTGTATATTGCCGCTAAAGTAAATATCATTTATCATATGCCATACAAAAATGATGAGATAATTTTTAAAGTCCCTACTGGCTGGTAAGCTTACCCATTACTGTGAATGAGTCCATAAGAAAAGAAAAACTAGAAAACAAATACCTGGACAAGTTCTCTAGAACTGGACAAGATGTAGATTTAAAAAAACACAACATTTTCCTGTATAAATTTAATCGGAATCAGAAAATCCATGTCTATGGTGGCTAGCTGGCTTGATCAAAGCACGCGACTCTTGGTATGGGGGTTATGATTTCGAGGCCCACATGGGGTATAGAGATTATTTAGGAAATAAAACTTAAAAAAAAAAATCCATGTATGTATCTCACGGACCATTTAGGGATCTTTTCTTAACCATTATTTTGACAACTTTCAAATATAGTCGAATCACGTTTTCAAAAATGTTCTGTACCAAGAAATGCTCTGGCAGCATGACAGCTCAGTAGGTTAAGTATCTGCCTTCACCCACGTAATGATCCCAGGGTCCTGGGATTGAGCTCCACATCGGGCTCCCTGCTCGGCAAGGAGTCTGCTTACCTCTCTCCCTTTAGCCCTCCCCTGTGCTCGTCATGCTCTCACACTCTCAAATGAGTAAAAACAAAAAAACAAAAACAAAAAAAACCCCTCTGTATAGGAAGAAAATACTATCAATTTACTTATGTTCTCAAAGACTCAATTCAGTATATTATTCATATAAATCTGTCTGCTCATATTTATAGACAGAGATTTTCTGCTACGGAGAAGACATAGTCTAAGGGGAACATAAAACTGTATGCTCATCAAGTAATGTATGCAATGAATGTAGAGTTTGTCACAGGCATTAACTGTGTGCAATGTATGTAGAGTTTGTCACAGGCATTAACTGGAGACTCCCTCTTCAAGGACCCTCAATGATCTGCACATCAGGTGCTAATCTCAAGCCATGACATGAGAAACTTGTTTTTTATTTTTATTTTTTTTTTTACTTTTTCTGTTCAGTACATCTTCATGGGAAGAAACCAGTACCCTGCACAAACTATTAAAATTCAACTCTTACTTCTGCATAAGGCATTAGGGAAAGAATGGAAGTCAATAATATAATTCCAAGAGTATCTTCATATTAAATACACTAAATAAACCATTAATATGAGAATATAAAGCTTAAAAGAAAATCAAAAGTCTATAATTTAATGAGTATTATTTCTGCTTTAAACCTTTAAGTTGATCAGAAGAAGGGATACATAAAATAAGTGCAGTTATTCTTTCTCTTTTTCGAAGGGGAAGTGGAGGGTGGAATAGATGAAGTCTCAACAATTTGGTGAGATGAAATGAATTTCAAAACAACAGAACCAACAAGTCAACACACTTATCAACATTTCAAAACACAGAAGGCAGACCATTAAAAAACTTACTACTACTGCATTAGCAACTGTTTTCCTCTTAAAGAATTTATCCTCTAAGAATCTGAGGTTCTGGACTTAGGATCAGTCCCATTCCCAAAATGCTTTAAAACTCT
This sequence comes from Vulpes vulpes, assembly GCF_048418805.1. Lineage (NCBI taxonomy): Eukaryota > Metazoa > Chordata > Mammalia > Carnivora > Canidae > Vulpes > Vulpes vulpes. The sequence continues at coordinate 70,112,374 of NC_132795.1, read as the reverse complement.
GGTATGATTTTGATCTTTTATGTCTCAAGCTGGCCATGTCAAAAATGTTTATTTTTTTATTTTTTTAAGATTTTTTTTTTTTAATTTGACAGAGAGTATATATAAGCAGGGAGAAAGCCAGAGGAAGCGGAAGAAGCAGGGAGCCTGATGCAGGGCTGGATCCCAGGACCCTGGGATCATGACCTGAGCCAAAGGCAGATGCTTGACCGACTAAGCCACTCAGGTGCTCCTAAAAATTTTTCTTTCTTTCATTCATTCCTTCTAAAGATTTTTTATTCATAAGAGACACACAGAGACAAAGACACAGACAAAGGGAGAAGCAAGCTTCCTTCGGGGAGCCCTATCTGAGACTTGATGCCAGGACCCCAGGATCATGACCTAAGCCAAAGGCAGATGCTCAATTGCTGAGCCACCCAGGTGCCCCCGTTTCTTTTCTTTTTTTTTAAGTAATTTTAAGTATATCTTTTCTACCCTTCTCTACAAATTACGATTTTTTTCTTCCGGTAATTAAAGGATCAGAGAGAATGGATACATAGCCTCAGATTTAACAGAAATGAATTTAAAGTATCAAAGGTCTATGGTCTAAGGGAATTTGAAGTTCTTTACCTTCCTTAGAGTCATCTGGGTTTTACCAACAGGTAGAACTTTTCTTAGGTGATGGACATGTCAGTCCTGTCCAGTATGGTAACAACCAGCCAATAGGGTCATTTGAGTATTTAGCATGTAGCTAGTGTGACTCAGGAATTGAATTTTAAGTTCAATTTCAACCATTTAAATTAAAATAACTGTACACAACTAATGGCTACCTTATCTGGTGGCACGGGTGTAGAAGGCTCTTCATATGTGCAACTGAATTTCTACTAACCCTTCTCTAAAATGAACATATGTATGCAAGTTAGTACTAAATCAAACTAGCCAAAATTCCACATGTTCAATAGGAGTTTAACAGGCTGGAAAGTTTTGTTTGGTCTTTTAAAGATTTTATTTATTTACTCATGAGACACACAGAGAGAGAAGCAGACATACAGGCAGAGAGAGAAGCAGGCTCCATGCAAGGAGCCCTATGTGGGACGTGATTCTGGCACTCTGGGATCACGCCCTGAGCCAAAGGCAGACACTCAACCACTGAGCCATCCAGGCATCCCAGGAAAGTTTTACTTAGACATATAAACAGATGCATACTGTAGTCTAAAGGAAACAAACAAAAACCGTGAAAATGTTACCTTTTCTCCATGCTTTACAGTATGAAGTGGAAGCTGGCCAATGATTTTCTTAGCTTCTTTCCTATGGCTCTTAGGTAGGAAAAATATTATTATCACTAAAAATTTTGTCATTATTTTAAAAAATTCATATACACTACAGAAAAAATTTCATTTAAAAAACAAAGTTAAATGACTACAATGAAAATAACAAACATTACCACTTACATCTTAATGTATAAAATAGCCATATTTAACTTAAGAGCTGTTTGATCAAGAATGTTGGTATAGTGGTGAGCATAGCTGCCTTCCAATTCTTATGTTTAAATATTGGCAAGAGAGTAGGAAGCTGAAGATGGGGGGAGGGATCCCACTGATTCATCTACTAATGCCTGTCTCTAAAACAAAAGAGGCTTTCATCTAGTCAGCAAGTTCAAGATATCCCAGAAATGACAGAGCCAGAAAGAGCGGCTTTTCAAGACAACAGGATAAGTGTGAAATTCAAAGGTCTGTGGATGCCTCTGGCTCTTCGACTGCCCTTCTCTTTGCTGTGACAGAGACACTGTCTCTCTGCAGAGAAATGGCATTGAAAGTTGTCCCACAATGGAAGCAAGGAAGCCCCTCCTACTCTGCTCCCTGCCTTGGGGCCCAAGGTTCTCCTTGTTTTATTTATTTATTCATGAGACAGACAGAGAGGCGGAGACCTAGGCAGAGGGAGAAGCAGAGTCCATGCAGGGAGCCAAGCCTGATGTGGGACTTAATCCGAGGACTCAATCCTGGGAATCCAGGATCACGCCCTGGGCCAAGGGTAGGTGCTAAACTGCTGAACCACCCAGGGATCCTCATCTCTTTGTTTTAAACACAGAACCAGGCCCACTCTACCAAAGGCCTATTTATTATTCGTTCATGTCTGAAAAAAGGGAAGGAGGATATTTGCGGGAGCAAAACATGCAAAAAGTGACCCCATTTAAAGGTATTCAATTTCCCACAGAACAGAAAATTCAATGTATTCTAATTAAAAAATTACTTTAAAAATTATATTAATTAAATAGTGTGAGCAAAAATGAAATTAAGAATATGGTCCAAAAAACCCCACAAAACTCTAATATAACTTCAGGGAATACATATGAGAAATACTTATGAACTATCTTTTAAAAAGCAAAGTTAACCAAAATTACAAACAATTACCTGACTTCCAAACTGTGAGCCATTGTATAGGAAACGCTGTATATAGTAAAATATCAGCCAGGCTAATGAGATAATCATCATGGTGATGAAGGCGATGGCCACAAATACCACAGACTGACCACTGATAAACTCCTGTACATGACGGGTGCCAACCTCTATGGTCATTTTGACTGCAATGCCTTTCTGCACCAGATCAAAAATTTCTCTTCCTTTTGGATAGCTAACCATAATGACCACTATATTTCCTGTTCCTGTAGGGAAGAACAGAGAAAGTCAATATGAAGAACGCAAAATGAGATACAGAGACAGGTAAGAGAGAAATATAAGAGTACTACAGCTTGTTCATTATATAACATTCAAAAACTTACAAAAAAATGTTTAATTTTCAAGGGAGACATAAGTTACCAAAACTGGTACCAAAAAAGAAAACAGACTGATTACATTAGAAGTGGAGTTAAGTCTCTAAAAACTACCCCCCAAAAAGTAAAAGCTCCACTCAATTTCACAAGTAAATTATACCATCAAAACTTTAACACTGATGGTACTAAAATTGTTCAACAGCAGAGTAAAAAAATTTTAACGTTCAAAAAATTATTTCTAGATAATAAAGCCAAACATGAGAATAAATCAAGAGAACGATACAGACTAATTTTACCTATGAATATAATATATAATAATTAAGCATGCCTATTAATCATATGGAAGAATCTGAGGATTTCTACTTTGATCACTATTCTTTAACACTGATCTAAAGGCATGAGCAGATATAATACAAAAAAAGATATATAGGAAAGAAGAGGTAAAACAATCAGTTTACATAAATCTATGTATAAATTAATGTAATAACCATAACATATCAATAGGACTCTTAAAGCCTTAAAAATGCTGTTTCTGACGTTCATCAGGAGAAAAATAATCATGAATGATCAGGAAGCCTTTTTATTTTTATTTTATTTTATTTTATTTTTTTTAGGAAGCCTTTTTAAAAGTAGAACCTAGACTAAGCTTTATAATTAAAGTAATTAACAGTGTGGTAGTAGCAAAGGAAGATAATCAAAATAATGGAATAGAATCAAAAGTCCAGAAATTAGACCCAAATATAAAAAAGAACTTAGTATATGATAAAACAGTAATCTTAAATCACGGGGGTAAAATGGATTATTTATAAAAACATGGTATCAGGAAAAAAAAAAAAAAAAAAAAAACATGGTATGGAGATAACTGGGTATTACCTGAAGGAAAATTTTAAAAAGCTGCATCCCTTCCTCACAGTTTATGGTAAAATAAGTTCCAACTAAATCAAAAATTAAAAATATATGAGAGGAAATAGAAAAATGAAAATTTTCCACATCTAAAAAACAGCAAAATCAAGGAATCAAGATCAAAAAAGCAATGGGGGGGGGGGGGGGGATACATGTAACACACAAAGAAAACAATTTCCTATAAGAGAAAGAGTAACAGAAAAAGGAAATGACGACAGTTTGCAGAAAAGACAGAAACTTTTCTTTAAATATCAGCTTTAGTGAGACAGAATTCACATGCCATAAAATTCACCCTTTTAAAGTATACAATTCACTGGTTTTTAGTATATTCACAAATGCTGGGCGGCGACCATCACCACAATCTTTTTTTTTTTTTTTTTTTAAGATTTTATTTATTTATCAGAGAAAGAGAGAGAGAGGCAGAGACACAGGCAGATGGAGAAGCAGGCTCCATGCAGGAAACCTGATGCGGGACTCGATCCCAGGACCCCGGATCATGCCCTAAGCTGAGGGCAGACACTCAACCACTGAACCACCCAGGTGTCCCACCATCACCACAATCTAATTCAATAACATTTTCATTGCCCCCAAAAGAAAACCTGTATGCCTCTGCAGTCACTCCCCAACAAATAGATTCTAAACACATGAAAAGTCATAGTACAAATGAAAACATTAAAAAGATCTTCAAGGGGTGCCTCGGTGGCTCAGTTGGTTAAGTGTCTGCCTTTGCCTCAGGTCATGGTCCCAGGGTCCTGGGATGGAGCCCCACATTGCGGGTTCCCTGCTCAACGGGGAGCCTGCTTCTCCCTCTCCCTCTGCAGCTCCCCCTGCTTGTGCTCTCTCAAATAATAAAATCTTTTTAAAAACCTAAACAAAACAAAAAATTTAAAAATCCTTTTTAAGACTTGTGATGGGTTGCATTTTGAAAACCGAAGTTGACAATATCCTAAATAGAAAATGCATTTAATACTCCTTACTGAACATCACAGCTTAACCTACCTTACCTTAAATAAGCTCCGAACACTTATAATAGCTTACAGTTGGGCAAAATCCTCTAACACCAAGCCTATAGGAAAATGCTATCTCATATAATTTACTGAATATAACACGGAAAGCAAAAAATAGAATGGTGGTCTGGGTATAGAATGGTTGTAAGTGTATTGGTTGTCGACCTTCATGATCACATGGCAGACTGGGAGCTGGGGCTGCTGCCACAACCCAGAATCATGAGAGAGTATTGTAGGGCATATTGCTAGCCCCAGAAAAGATCCAAATTCAAAATTTGAAGTGTGGTTGCCACTGAATGTGTATTACTTTCATGCTACCATAAAGTCAAAAAATTGCCAAACCATAGTTAAGTTGGGGACCATTTGTACCTATATGACTGGCAAAGATCAAATAGTTTTGATCCTCTATATTGGCAAGAATGAGCACAAATCTGCACTCTTGCACAATGCAGGGGGAGTTTATTATTACAATCCTGCAGGGAGGGCAATGGCTATCAAAACATGTTTATTTATTTATTTTCCTCAAGAAATTTAATGCACAGCTCTTTGATTCAGCAATTCCATGTCCAAGAACTTAATTGCACAGATAGACTTGCATATGTGAACAAGAGGTATCTGTAAAGATATTTGTTGTCAAATTTGTTTTCTCTAAGTTTTTGCTATCACAATCTAAACATCTATCAATAGGAAGAGGGTTCCTTAAACTACAATATGTGTACACAGATTGAGGTGACGACTCTATTAGTATGGACAGTACTCAAGAGGACAGAAGAGGAAAAAAGCAACATGTCAAACTATGTGGATGATAGATCCATAGTCACATCAATTTGGACTGCTTCTGGAAGGTGGCCCAGAGACAAGGGATCCTGATTGCGTCTGGGGAGAAGAGCTGCACACAGTAAAAAGTCTGTACCATGTGTGCATATTACCTCTTCGAAAACTAATTTTAAAAATATACATAAAGAATGTTCTCTGGCATCACTTTGAAACTGCATTATAACAATTTTATTGCAGAGAGAAACTTGATCTGTAGCAAATCCACTGTGACCCCCTGCCATCAGGATTTAGTTACTGAAACATTAGAAAGGGCACCCTTCTAAGGTGGCTCTTGCCTGGAGGTTGATCCTTTGACCCAGGCCAAGTGTCACTTAGCAAGAACTGTATTGGTTTCCCCACTCACACAGTCTGCCATGTCATCACTGGGGAGACACAATAAGGAGGAAGGCATTTCCTGCCTTCAGGAAAACAAACATCTAGAAGCTGAAAAACATAAGCACAGAAATAATTATTATGACAGTTATACCACTTCTAATTACATGGCACTTTATAAGCTGAAAGCCTTTTTCATAAACCTCTTGTGGAAAATTTCAAGCACACACTAAAGTAGAAAGAACAGTTTAATGAACCCCATGTGCCTATCTCAGTTAAAAAGTTTTATACAGAAAACAAATCTGTATCTATGCCACATCCACAGCTACATAAACCCTCCAGTACAGACATAATGCTCTTCGTGCTAATTGGGGAAAACCAACTTTGAAGCACTTTCATATTTACATCTCACTTGAATTATACAGGCCAAATTATCATTTTACAGATGAGGGCTCAGAAATCTGAAAAGAGTTGCTGAATGTCATATGCCACCTGGAAAAGCCAGTTCTAGGGCCTGAAGACCCAGCTCCCACATAGTATCTCTGCCCTGCCTTCCCCTTATGGGGGACCAAGGCTTCAGAGCCACACAGGATGGGTTCAAATCTCACTGTTACCCACTGTCTAAGTCTGAAGAAACTACCCTCTGTGAGAATATTTCTTCAGCTATAAAATGAGAATGAGAATTTTTCTATTTTGGACTATGGCTTATTTACTAAGAGAGGAGAATACAAAGAGCGACAGAAAATGAAGTGATAATTTTGTAAGAGGTGGGAGAGAACTTTTCCCTAGGAAGTGCACTTGAGCTACACCTTGAAGGACAGGAAAAGTTGGCTGTGAAATCATCATAAAAACATATTTAGGATGGTGAGTGATCCAATTTGGTTAGTGACTAAAATATAGTTGTCCCCCTTTTCATGAGGGACACATCCCAAGATCCCCCCCAGTGGATGCCTAAAACCGCAGATAGCACTGAATGCTGCTATGTATACTATTTTCTTTCCTTTACATAGTAACAAAGTTTAATGTATACATTAGGTACAGTAAGAGATTAACAACAACTAATAATAAAGTAGAATTATTATTGTTCTGTACAAAAAGTTATATAAATGTGGTCTCTCTTAAAGTATTTTGTACTGTGCTCACCCTTCTTGTGATGATGTGAGATGATAAAATGCCCACATGATGAGATGATGTAAGGTTAATGACACAATTATTATGACTTAATCTTAGACTGCTTCTAACCTTCTGACCTATGGTCAGAAGGACGATCATCTGCTTTGAGATCCAGGTTGACCGGGAGTAACTGAAACCCATGGATAAGGGGGATAACTACTGTATATGGAAAGGCATCTTGTATATCTCTTTATCCCCAGTGACTTACATAGAACCTGGCACACAGAAAGTGTTTAATAAAAATTTGTTGAATAAATTAATGAATAAATGAGAGGCAGAAGTCGAATCAAGATTAGAGAGGTTCCTGAACACCAAAATTTTCAAAGGGAGAGGCTACTAACAACACTGATTATCAGAGGGATACTCTGAACTGAAAACACTTGCATTGGGCAGCCTGGGTGGCTCAGAGGTTTAGCGCCGCCTTCGACCCAGGGCATGATCCTGGAGACCCGGAATCAAGTCCCAGAGTCCCACGTCAGGCTCCCTCCATGGAGCCTGCTTCTCCCTTGGCCTGTGTCTCTGCCTCTGTCTCTCATGAATACATTAAAAAAAAAAGAGAGAGAGAAACACTTGCATTATAAACTTGAAATTATTCACCTAGTAAACTAGAACAGTTCACTGAGTTAAAAGAAATCATGAAAAAAAAAAAAAAAACCTGTGTCTACGATGATGGCTAAACGATTTGCTATACTAATTATAGCAACAAGATTGCTTCTGGAAACTATTTTAAATTAATAAAACTCAGAATGAAGACTCATTCTATACCATGATTTGCTTTTCTGGAACATTTTTTGGGTTCAACTGGAGGCAGAGTAGCTGAGTAAAAATGCACTAGCTTGGAGTAGAGTCACTGTGCATACAACCTAGAAGGGGTATCAGGCACAAGCACCCCATTTGGCCCCACCCTTATCTCCTGACACGCTGCCACCTCCTCAGGCCAATCCTAGAGGGTCTATCACAGCTTATTTTCCATCTAAATAACAGTTTTTTCACAGTACACAAAAACTCAAAGACTCAGGAGAGAGAAGAGAAAGCTTAGGATTTTTCTTCCCTAGGCCTTAACACTCCTACCAGTCATGCTGATGTAAAAAAGGTCATCTTGTATAATCCCTCTCCCTCCCCCAAAGTATCTATACCTCTCACCATTAGACAGGAAAATATAAAGGCAGTTTATTTTTGTTCTACTTAGCAAAACGACTGTATACAGAGTACACGATGATAAACCTACTTGTCAAATAATAAATACCAAGTATAGTACTCTTTTAGCAAGCCAAATTATCCATAATATAAGGCTTTTCTGTGCCAAAAATAAAGTTGCATATATTTCCGTTTCCTTTCAAATATCTGTGCCCCTCTCACCAGTTGCTCAAAAACAAAAAAGTAAGAAATCCTGTCTTGGTCAATAGGTTCAAAATTCTAGAAATTACATGTGAGTCTAATGTACCATTTCTCTCCTTTCAAAGGAAACTATATAGATTTCAGCAATCTTTTGAAGGGGGTGGGAACTACTGAAATATTTAAAGTGGTAGATTAGATTTCTGCTCTAGAAAACTAAGTCAGGCAGCAACAAATACATCTTAGAATCCCACCAAAAGAATCCCATTAAATTTCAGGTTTTCTTTCCTTCTCGTAACTTCCAAACTCTCTCTATCTTCTGCCCCCTAACCTGGAAAATTCCTGGTCAAATCTTTAAGATTCAGCACAAGCTCAACTCAAGGCTTTTCAAACCACCCACTCCTTTGTGCCTGCAATGCATCAGTGCCTCTTAGATACAGCTCTAGCAGGTGTGTAAAACACCTACTAGAATTTCTTTATGAGTCTCTCTCCATCACTAGACGAGTACTACCTGTTCTTATTTATTAGTTCTTGTAGCCCGACATCATGCAGTGATGACCCACAGAAGAGTTTCTGCATGAATAAATCTACCTGAAAAAAACTGGCTAAGATATCTTCTTGTATTATAGTTGAAATACTCCAGTAAGGAAAATATTAATACAAATAGTACACCCAATAAGTATGCAAATGTCTCTGAAATTTGAAGGTATTATGCGAAACAAATGTTTTTATGGTTGGCTAGGGAGTGTCAGGAGGACACAAAAGCAAATGCAATTCTTTTCTTGGAATTTTAAACTATGTTTTGGATAATTCAACTTGCTCAAAAATATTTTATATCTGTTGAATATGCAACTCTTTGCAGGGCTCCTAAAAGCATTATTTTATCTCAGGGCTTCAGCCTTTTGCAATGCTATTCCTGCCCAACCCCCCCTTCCACACCCCACACACACTCAGAGACACCTTCTCTATCAATGTGTCCTTCAACACTCAATCTTTCTGGGAATCATCTTAGTTAATCCCTCCTTCTAAGGGTGCCTGTGAGATGCCATTTCTGTCTTCCTATAGCAGCAAAATACATACTTCAAATCCATATTTTTGGATCAATTGAGTATAGCATTAAACATCATCAAAAATTTATTATTCATAAAAAACTACTTATCATTGCTCTGCAAATGCAAAACGCTCATCTTCCTTAACACTAGGGACTTCTACCTCTTTGTCATCTCCCTCTACCCCAACTCTAGCCCCTCCTTCAAACATAGCTTTAAGCCTTGCCAGCACCTGCCACTCAGTAAACAGCTGTTAACAAAATGAACGAACTGAACTGTATAAAGAATGAATGAATCTATTCTTAAGAGGCCATACCAAGATTTCGGCTAAAGGATCATCCTACTTATTAATCGACAATAATTACGCTAAGGCCAATACTCTATAAAAGCTTTCGTTTGAATAATTTGACTTGTATCAATTTTTACTCATCTTGGTCAAACTAACTTCTAGTTACCCTTGCAGTGTCTACTTTAGAAGTCCTTCCTTTATGCTTCTTAAGCATTGTGCATGTAATTCCATCAAGGTCCAAACCATATTGTCTGGAAAGTTGTTTACTGCTCCCACCAGGTCAGAAACTCCTCAAAGGCAGGCAGGTGTCTTATGCATTTCTGTATTCGAGCAAGCACAATACTTGGCCCAAAGGGGCTACTCATTATTCTGTGTGCTAACGTAAAGAGAATTAACTATAATTAATAAACAGAGAATTAGTTTAACAGTCTGTATAGTTGTTCCGATAGATTATCTTAAAGTCATGGTTTTATTTTTAGAACCACAATAAAACACTGATTTATACCCAAAGTATCTTATACTGGATTTAATAGAGTCAAGCAACAGGCTTAAGAAAAACTGGAGAATTTGTGGGAAAAGACCATCATGATTCAATTTACAAGCAGCCACGTCTACCTACTTACAGAACAGTGCTACATAGGAACACTGAAAGCAAAGAAATCTGTGGTTTTTACTGCCTCCAGCCACATTCTGAAAAAATGCAAGAAACCTAACTTAACTGCATTCAAGGTTCTGTGTAACATTTTAAATTCAAGTATGTTAAAGCCAGTTTGTCTTCTGACTTAATTCCATTCATTCCATTCTTAATGCTACTCCATTCTCAAAAAGTCATGATACATTTATATTTATACCCTTGTCCCCAGGTGGGCCAAGTTCTGTGAAGGTCATTCCTTTCCATTCCTATAGTCACCATTACAGTATTGGGCCTTATACAGTTAGTTGAACCTTGAACACCACAGGTTTGAGGTGTGTGGGTCAACTTATGCAAGGATCTTTTTTTCCCAATACCGTTACAGTAAATGTATTTTCTTTAATCATTTTTTTTTAAATCCCCCTTTTTTAAATTTTTTATTTTTATTTTTTTTTATTTATGAGAGAGAGAGAGAGAGAGAGAGGCAGAGACACAGGCAGAGGGAGAAGCAGGCTCCATGCACCGGGAGCCCGACGTGGGATTCGATCCCAGGTCTCCAGGATCACGCCCTGGGCCAAAGGCAGGCGCCAAACCGCTGCGCCACCCAGGGATCCCCTCTTTAATGATTTTAATAACATTTTCTTCCTCTAGCTTTATTCTAAGAATCCAGAATACAATACATAGAACATACAGAGGATATATTAATTGACAGTTTATATTATTGGTAAAATGCCTAGTCAACAGGAGTTGACCATTAGCAGTTAAGTTTTGGGGGGAGTCAAAAGTTATACACAGATTTTCCACGGCTTGGGGGGTGGTTCCTCTAAGCTTTGTTTTGTTCAAGGTCAACTTTATTTCTACTTGGATCAGCCCAACACACTGACTAGAATCTCTGCAGGTTTTCCTCTAGTTAATCTACTAGTCACAATGTTACAAATTAATCTCCCTTTAAGTCAGTGGTTCAAAATACTGGATTATTTGTCATCACTTCTCCCCCTAGACATTTGGTATTCTCCAGAGACATTTTTGGTTGTCACAACTGGGGGAGTGCTATTGCAAGCTACTACGTTGAGGCGGGGGATGCTAAACATCCCATAGGGATCCCTGGGTGGCGCAGCGGTTTGGTGCCTGCCTTTGGCCCAGGGCGCGATCCTGGAGACCCCGGATCGAGTCCCACGTCGGGCTCCCGGTGCATGGAGCCTGCTTCTCCCTCTGCCTGTGTCTCTGCCTCTCTCTATCTCTCTGTGACTATCATAAATAAATAAAAAAAAAAATTTTAAACATCCCATAGTGGATAGGACAGCCCTTCCCACAACAAAGAATGATATGGCTATATATACACATCCCAACACCCCTCCCGCGCCCCCCCCCCCCCCCACACTGGACCTGTTTCTTTCTCCATTAAAATGGGGTTAAAATACCTACATTAAGATTGTCCAGAGGATGAACTGAGCTGCTGTATGGAGAGCACTAAGGCACAGTGCCTACCTACTGGGTACTTTCACACATTAAAAAAAATTGCTGGGATCCCTGGGTGGCGCAGCGGTTTAGCGCCTGCTTTTGGCCCAGGCACGATCCTGGAGACCCGGGATCGAATCCCACGTCGGGCTCCCGGTGCATGGAGCCTGCTTCTCCCTCTACCTGTGTCTCTGCCTCTCTCTCTGTGTCTCTTATGAACAAATAAATAAAATCTTTATAAATAAACAAACAAATAAATAAATGATTTAAAATAAACATCACTGAGGTGTTTTTCAGGGCCTGGATAAATTATGTCAATTACGAAAGCAAGCAAGGTGGCTGAATCCTAGTTAGAGCAAGTGCTATTAGCCTGGAAAAATGTTAACGTCATCAAAAACACACTAAACAGATTTAGAAAACTGGAGCTGACGTGCCTGCCACTGAAAAGAAAGAGTCCAAAAGAAGATGTTGTAGACTCAGAAGAGACTGCAAGGACCCAGAATCGGAGAATCCTGACACACTAACCTCTTTTCCTCAACAGAACTACTAAAACTGGGAAAACACCATCAACAGAATGTATTAGGAATGCTCTCTGAAATCTGACAAGGCTTTTCATTGTAGTTTTAGGGAAACATGGCTTGGGTACAACGACATTTGGTAGACTTGTGATCACTGGAATAACAGCACCAAACATGATGCCTTACCCAATGTCGTCACGTGAGAATCTGCTATTTCCTTTCCAAAACCACTTCCCTCTCTTGCAACTCAGAAATTCCCCCTCTACTACCTGAGGCTAACCCCTCCAAAGTACCTAACACATGGCCTTCTTAAAGACCTAACCCTTGCAGACCTAACTCTCTCTGGATCTCTTCATCACTCCCATCCCATCAACCTTTCTCTCCTAGATCTCTACATCACTCCCATCCAATTTCAATATGCCCTACCATCGTCCACCCTAACCCTCCCTTGCCCTGTAATATCTGCCCACTTCTCAGCATCTCAAGCCCTCAAAGTCACCTTCTTGAAAGAGTTGTTGTTCTAACAGTTTTCTCACCTCTCAATTGATTCCCACTCCCATCACTGCTAAAATAGTCCAAAACTAAAGTCCTTGTTTCTGTCCTCATTATAGTTAAGTTCTAACTTGCCTTTGCGAAATCGAAGCAGAATGAAAAAAGTAAAGGAAAAAGGATGTCTGACTTGCAGCAGCAGCAACTTAAAAAAAAAAAAAGACTTTAATCACAATAAATTCAAAATGAGTCACGTTCTTAGAAATTACAACAGAAATATGCTCACTCTGCTGGGTACTGGTCCTATAGCACTCGGATTTTCAGTTCTGAGGACGCCTTGCAAAATAAAACTCTTAAACTGTCATCAGTGCCTGAAGATGCAACCTGTTGCCCTGGGGAATAGGTGCGTGGGAAGTGTTGCCTGGCAAGGAGCAAGATCTCCTGAATGAACACAACCTGAAAAATTTCATCTGAACCCAAGACTCGAGGAATCGGATTGCCAGTAGGGCCAGTATTACACCCTCCCCTCTCTTGCAACTGAGAAACTCCCCCATCTCTTTAGATGAGAAAATCAGAAGGCATATCTGCACTTAAACCAGGTTTTCTGACTCAGAAGTTCGGAATACTCAAGACACATTTTATGGGGGGGGGGGGGCACCAGAGTTGGACCAAGCCACCCCTTCACAGGTGCCAGACCTTGGAGCGCACTTGGACGGAGCTTCAATTCCTACCCCACCTGACTTTATGAAATGATGAATGGAAAGGGACCCATGATTAATAATCATGAGACTTTCCACCACAATCCTCCCCGGGTGGGTTTTAACTTCTTCCGTCCTCCCCACGGCCCCCTGCAGAGGGCCCCTCCCTTCACCCGAAGGGCCCAAGGCGAAGATCTAATCTCTCCTGGAGGCCCGCCTACCTGCCAACGCAGCCCGGGGGGGGGGGGGGGGGCGCCGGCGCTGCCCCAGCTCCCCTCCCCGCCCCCGACGGCCCGAGGCCCCCAGTCGCGCCCCGGGGACCCCCGCCGAGGAGCCGAGGGCCGTCGGCCGGGACCAAGCTGCGGAGAAGCCCCGCCGCCTCCCCGCGTCCCCGGCCTGGGCTCACCCGCGTGGGACATGGGCGTGGTGAGGTTCCCGTGGCCCTCGTCGTTGTAGAGAACCACGGCAGACGCGTTCCTCCGCGCCGCCACCAGCACCTTCTCCTTGAAGGTGCAGCCCCCGCGCGCCACCAGGGCGACCCAGGGCGCGCCCCCCCGGCCGCCGGGCGCGGGCACGAGGAAGCGGGTGTCGGGCGCGCAGCCCTCGGGGTCGCGGTCCGCCGCGCGCGGGACGCCCACCACGCCCTGGGCGGCCTCCTTGGGCGAGCTGTCGCCGAAGCGGCCGCTCTCCGAGACGCTCCACACCGTGCGGTTCGAGCGCGGGTCCACGTACTCGGTGCTCACCACGGCCGAGTACCACTCGAGCGCCCGGCCCCGGGCCCCGGGCGCGTACAGGGCCAGCGCCAAGAGCGCCAGCGCGCCGCGGGCCCCGACGCCCGCCTCGGGCCGCCGCCGCCACGCCATGGCCCCGCCGCCGGGCTGCCGAGGAGGACGGCCTCCCGCGGAGCCGGGGGACGCGCGCGGGCGAGGCCCGGAGCAGGCTGGAGAAGCGGGCGCTCGCCGCCGGGCGGGGAAGAGCTAGGCCGGGCGGCGGGAGGGGCCGCGGCGCACGCGCACCTGGCGGGGCGGAGACGGGGCGGAGACGGGGCGGAGGGGCGTGGCCTTCCCTGGCCCCGCCCCGCCGGGACCCTGGCCCCGCCCCCGCCCCGAGCGCTGGTCCTCGGCCGGCGGCCCCGCGACCTCGGGGCGGGGGAGGGACCCCGCGGACGCAGGGACCCGGTCTTGCTCCACGCAGGGCGCGGTGGCGGGGGACCGTGCTCAGGGCCCCCCCGAAGGCGGGGGAAGTGACCGTCGGGGAAACGGGGAACTCCTCCGCGAGCGGGCCGAGGGGCGTGGGCGCGCGGTTGGGTCGAGTCGCCCGGCGGCTGTTTATGAAGCGTGGACTGTGCAGTGCAAGGGGCGTGACAGAGGCCTTGCCTGTCTAGAACCAAGCTACATATATTTTCCATACACGTTTTGTGACCCATTTTTGTAACCCCGACTGATCTCTTGTCGCTTCTCTCAAGCCTTGTACTCAACCTTTTCTACTGTATTTTATGTATAATCTGTAGTTTTGAAATCAGTGCATGAAACTACCTATTTAGATGAGCACTTACATTGTACAGCAGTAAATAAAGTAAATGCTAGTCCATTTGCAATTGCAGTGGCTAAAAAGCCTTACTGCAGCAGGAAAAGTTGAGACTGAATTTCCGACTGACTCATCTTCCTCCTTCTACAAGGATCTATAATTGAAGGAAGTAGAATGTTGACACTCACACGCAGTGGTTTTTGTTCGGCCTTAAACCTCACTTTTTGGGGCGCCTGGGTGGCTCAAGTGGGCTGAGCCTCTGCCTTCAGTTCAGGTCATGATCTCAGGATACTGCTCTGATTGAGCCTCAGTGGGGAGTCGGCTTCTCTCTCCCTCGAATAAATAAATAAATTTAAAGAAAGAAACCCTCAGCCTCTTTTTGTTATCAGCCTCTCTTGGACTGCATTTTAAAACTGCTCCAACGTGCAGCCTGGCCCACAACCCATAGCTCCCCTTCAAGTGGGATCCCCTTTCCCTTTCCCATCAAGAAACTAGTTTTAAGAGGCTGAAAGGGAGGCTAAGGGCCTTCCCCTTTTCCCAGGTCTAGAGTAAGGGAGGTAAGTTACGGTGTTCATGGCAGCCTAGAGAACAGGTCTCAGGACCCCTACATTATGCTCCAGCAAATAAGATACTTGTAGTTCTCAGAATATGCCTTTGTAGTGTCATGTTATGTTTTTGCAAATTCATTTCCTTCTTTCTAAAATCCTCTTGCTCCTGGCTCTTGACCCAGCAAACACCAATTTAATCTTCAAATTTTATCTCTAAAGCAATTTCTTCTATGAAACCTCTGGTTCCTAAAGACAAACTTGGGTGGTCCTCCTGTTTTCTGTGTTGCTTGTGTAAACCACATTCCAGACTTTTTTCTTTGTCCCTATAATTTTTTTTCCTATAAATTTTAAGTGACAAAATACAGGATATATTGTTTACTTGCCTTATACATTAATGTTGAACCAGCAATACTGCTTTCCAAATACAGGTTTTTAGCCTTCTTGCAATACTGCGAGTTTCAAGACAGCAAGGATTGTGTCTTTGGTGTTTTTATGAACCTAACCTCAGCAAGCACAGTGTCCTGTGTAACCCGTGTTGGTTAAAGGAGCAAAACAGCTCTTTTTTTTCTCTTTCAGAATTAAGGACTCATGATTATTTACAGGTTTGTGGCTTAAAGACGTTCAACAGGTTAAGACCTCGCAGCTCTTAAGCCTTGAGGCTCATCCCAGCTTCTTGGTTTTCCTTTCTTGATGACCATCTTGAAGCCTGTTCCCAAGCTGCTGCCACTGGCTCAAACCCTTAGGGCCTTCATCCCCTACTTCATTGCCACGTGTCAGTTAGTCTCCCAATTCCCCTTTTTTCCTGTCCCAAGAAGAAAAGCTGACAGGCCTTACCCCTACCACACTCTTTACAGGGGCAGGAGGTGCAGGTTTCATGATTTTTTTTTCTTTTAATTGTTTTATTAAAGAACATTTCAAATATTTCCAAAAGTAGAGGGACTAGTGTAATGAAGCTCTATGCACTTATAACTTAAATTCAACAATGATCAACTCATGGCTAAATTTCAGGTATACTCTCAGCCACTTCCCCTTGCCCCTATTGGATTATTTCGAAGAAAATCCTGGTCATCATTTTTTTTAAAAAGGATCTATCTATCTATCTATCTATCTATCTATCTATCTATCATCTACCTATCTATCTATCATCTATCTATCTATCTATCTATCTATCTATCTATCTATTTATTTATTAATCAGGCTCCTGTGGGGAGCCTGATGTGGGACTCCATCCCAGGACCCCAGGATCACGCCCTGAGCCAAAGGCAGATGCTCAACCACTGAGCCACCCAGGTGTCCCATATTTTATTTGTAAACATTTTCATTTGTACCTTTTGAAAAACATAATCACAGTATTATCATGATATTTAAATAGTCTACAATTCTTGAATATCACATATCTAGTCAGTGCACAATTTCCTGAATGGTATCTGAATGGTATCTTACATTTAGTTTGGATCAAGGCTCAAATGTTCACACATTGCATTTGGTGGAAAGGTTTCTCAAGTTTTTTTTCTTTCCTATTTCTTTTTTATTTATTCATGAAAGACACAGAGAGGCAGAGACACAGGCAGAGGGAGAAGCAGGCTCCATGCAGGGAACCCGATGCGGGACTTGATCCAAGGTCTCCAGGATCATGCCCTGGGCTGAAGGCAGGCACCAAACTGCTGAGCCACCCAGGGATCCCCTTTCCTAATTCTTTTTGAAGGATTAGATGATTTGAATTTTTTTTTTTCGCAGTGTTAGTTACCATAAATGATTACTCGAATCTACTGTTTCATTAAAAAGATTGATTGATTGATTGATTGATTGATTTGCTAGAGAGTGTGGCGGGAGGTGGGGGAAGAGGAGCACAGGGAGACTGGGAGAGGGTGGGGGAGGAGGAGAGAAACAAACTTACTTCCTGCGCCCTGGAGCCTGGAGCCTGACTGGAGCTCTCTGTCTGTCTCATGACCCTGACATCATGACCTGAGCCGAAACCCAACTGATGGCTGAACCAACTGAGCCACAAAGGCTCCCCATTCCTTCTTCATTTTATTAATTGGAACATTTATATAAAAAGATACTATCCCTCACCAAATAGGCGTTACCCTGAGGTACAATTTATGTAGAAGAGCCAGATTAAATGTTTATTTATCATTTTTCAGAATAATGAATCCCTAACTCCCCCTAAAAAGAATCCTTTTTAGAAATCCACTGTGCTGGGCACCTGGGTGGCTCAGTGGTTGAGCGTCTGCTTTTGGTTCAGAGTGGATCCCGGGATCCTGGGATCGAGTCTCGCATTGGGCTCCCCACAGGGAGCCTCCTTCTCCCTCTGCCTATGTCTCTGCCTCTCTCTCTCTCTCTCATTACTGAATAAATACAGTCTTTAAAAACAAATAAAAGAAGTCCAATGTCCTCTTCACTACACTATAGACCCAGGCAAGAGAATTCTTTTTAAATTGTTATTAATAATACATACTTGATGAATTTCAATCCTTTGCCGTTGTTATTCTTTTTGAAGCCCATATTCATTCTCCCATCTCTGATCCTAGGGAACCTCTTTAGATTGGATTCTAAATCCATTTGATTCCTTTGATATCTATCCTGCTTTCTGTAGTCAACAGACCATCAGCCATTTCTCTCAGGGCACTTGTTTCCTTTTAGTAGAAATGCTCTTTAGAGACCACAGTCTATGCCTTGACTTTTAAAAAATTTTTTCATTAGTCATATAATAATACATGTTCATTGTTTAAAAAAAATCAGAAGGTATAGATACCTTGAAAGAAGATTAGAAATACCACCACAATGCCAGAGAAATACTGCCAAATTTTGGTAAACCACATTCCAGACTTTTTTCTGTCCCTATTTTTTTTCCTATAAATTTTCTTTAAGTGACAAAATACAGGACATACTGTTTATTTGCCTTTCAAAAATTCAGCAAGGTCTCATGAACATTTTTCTACATCATGAATACATTTTCCCAAAATCATTTAAATGACTACATGGGGGATCCCTGGGTGGCGCAGCGGTTTGGCGCTTGCCTTTGGCCCAGGGCGCTATCCTGGAGACCCGGGATCGAATTCCACGTCGGGCTCCCGGTGCATGGAGCCTGCTTCTCCCTCTGCCTGTGTCTCTGCCTCTCTCTCTCACTGTGTGCCTATCCTAAATAAATAAAAAATTTAAAAAAAATAAATGACTACATGGTATGTTTTTATAATCAATCTCGTTTTGGGACATATAAGTTGCTTTCTGTTTTTCCACGTTATAAATGAAAACATAACATGAACAATCTTACAAATTTTTCCATATTAATGTTACAAATATTATATTTAAAATGTATAATATTTATCATTGAAAATTTACCCAGTCATTTAATATTTCCCCCATAGGACTAGTTCCTAAAAGTGAAATTGCTGGACCTAAGGGTAGATTTTTTTTTTAATTTTATTTATTTATTCATGAGACACACACACACACACACACAGAGACAGAGACAGAGAGAGAGGCAGGCTCCATGCAAGGAGCCTAATGTGGGACTCAATCCCAGGTCTCTAGGATCACATCCTGGCGGCACTAAACCGCTGCACCACTGGGGCTGCCTTAAGGGTAGATATGTTACAAAAATTATTTTGAATGTGATATGTTCTCACGATTCAAAATTCAAAACAGAGTTGCCTGGGTGGCTCAGTGGTTGAGTGTCTGCCCTTGGCTCAGGGTGTGATCTGGGGTCCTGGGATCGAATCCCACATCGGGCTCCGTGCGTGGAGCTTTCTTCTCTTCCTTCTGCCTTTGTCTCTGCCTCTCTCTCTGTGTCTCTTGTGAATAAATAAAATCTTAAAAAAAAAACAACAACAAAATGTAGAAGATGCTCATTGCAACCCTTGTCCCAGCTACCCCAAACCAAGGCAACCAGTATTACTAATTTTTTATGGGTTGTTCCAATATAATTCCATACTTATGCAACAAATTAATTAATTTATTTATTTTCCATACCTCTTTTTTTCCACAAAGAGTGGGATTTTTTTTTAATTTTTTAAAATTTATTTATGATAGTCACACACACAGAGAGAGAGAGAGAGGCAGAGACACAGGCAGAGGGAGAAGCAGGCTCCATGCACCGGGAGCCCGACGTGGATTCGATCCCGGGTCTCCAGGATCGCGCCCTGGGCCAAAGGCAGGCGCTAAACCACTGTGCCACCCAGGGATCCCAAAAGTGTGGTATTATACACTGCTTTGCACCTTGCATTTTTCACATTTGTTGAAGGTCTTTGCATAATAGATCATAAAGAGCATCTTCATCTTTTCTTAGGCTATGTAGGGTCTCATTGTATGTTCAATTTTTCCATCATCTATTTAACCAGCCTCCAAGTAATGGACATTTAGGTTATTATCAATCTTTTGCCATTACAAATAATTTTGCCATAAACAACCTTGCACATATATTCCTTTACACATTATCTATAGGCTACGTTTCTAGAAGTGGAATTGGTGCAGGGATGCCTGGGTGGCTCAGCAGTTTGGTGCCTGTCTTGGGCCCAGGGCGTAATCCTGAAGACCCGGGATCGAGTCCCACGTCGGGCTCCCTGCATGGAGCCTGCTTCTCTCTCTCTGCCTGTGTCTCTGCCTCTCTCTACCTCTTATTAATAAATAAATAAAATCTTTTTTTTTTAAATAAAATCTTTAAAAAAAAAAGGTGAGTGCATCTGTAATTTCCATAGATATTCCCAAAATGCTCCCCCCACAGAGGTTTTACCAAATTCCATTCCACCAGCAGTATCTGAGAATACTCTCCAACGTAATGTGTGTGCAAACTTTTTATCTGACTAGTTACTAGTATCAGAGTGATTTTATTTGGGTATATATCTTTTTGCTGCTTTTTACTTCAAATTGACCCCCTGGACCTTCTTATATTTGCTGTTGATCATTACTTGGAACCAAATGAGGAATTTAAAAAAATAACAAACCTGGGAAAGTACCCAGTTATTTTGTTCCTTGTCCTTGGTAATTGTTAAATCAGTGGTTCTCAACTTGGCTGTACCGGTGAATCTCCTGGGGTGTTTTTTCAAAAATGCCAAGGCTAAAAAAAATAAAATAAAATAAAAATTAAAAAATTAAAAAAAACAAAAACAAAAACAAAAATGCCAAGGCTGAAGCTATCATGTAAGATACCACAATGGTGGATTCCTGACCTTCTGCATTTGATGAAATCCTAGAACTAACTGTACAACATCAAGAATTAACCCTGATGTAAACTGTAGACTTTAGTTAATAATCACGTACCAATATTCATCAATTCATCAGTATTTATCAATTGTGATTAATACACCACAGGAATGCAAGATATTAATAGTAGGGGAAATCGTGGGGATGAGGGAGGGAGTATATGGGAACTCTTTGTACTTTCTGCTCAATTTTTCTGGAAACGTAAAACTGCTCTAAGAAATATAAAGTCTTGGGCAGCCCTGGTGGCTCAGCGGTTTAGCACCACCTCCTGCCCAGGGCCTGATCCTGGAGACCCGGAATCGGGCCCCATGTTGGGCTCCTTGCATGGAGCCTGCTTCTCCCTCTGCCTGTCTCTCTTAAAAAAAAAAAAAAAAAAAAAAGAAAAGAAAAGAAAAGAAAGAAAAGCAGATGGATAATGGTTCAAAGGGTGGTCCTTGAACTGGCATTATTGGCATTACCTGGGATTTTGTTAGAAATGCAAATTCTTGAGCTGCATTCTGGACCTATTTTGATCTAAAACTGGGAGGGCGAGGACACAGGAGGAGAGCCCAGCTGTCCCTGTTTTGGCAAGCTTTCCAGGTGAGTATGATGCACACCCACATTTGATATGTGTGTGTGTGTTTTTTTTTTATTTTTATTTATTTATGATAGACAGAGAGAGAGAGAGAGAGAGAGAGGCAGAGGCAGAGACACAGGCAGAGGGAGAAGCAGGCTCCATGTCGGGAGCCCGATGTGGGATTCGATCCCGGGACTCCCGGATCGCGCCCCGGGCCAAAGGCAGGCGCTAAACCGCTGCGCCACCCAGGGATCCCCACACCCACATTTGAAAACCACTAGTCTAATCTCATAAAATGATTCTTCTTGGTACCTTGAGTACCTTGATTTGGGACTTGCCCCTTGAGAAATGATAAATTGTAGCACTGTGCTTATAGATGATTTATTTTGCCAGAGCCCCCATGTTAGCTGTGATATATTATTATTCCTAATGGAGTTCAAAGTTGTAATTAAAAAACAAAGTTATTTAAATGTGTAATATACCACATTTTATTTTATTCACACCAGAGACTTTTAATTGTGCTACCAAGATAGACTTCTTTCTTTCTTCCTTCCTTCATTCCTTCCTTCCTCCCTTCCTTCCTTCCCTCCCTCCTTTCTTTCTTTTCCTTCCTTCCTTCCTTCCTTCCTTCCTTCCTTCCTCTCTCTCTCTCTTTCTTTCTCCCATCCCTTCTTCCCTCCCTTACTTCCTTTCTTTTTTGCCTGTGACTGGATAAGTTTTTTTCACCTCCACAGATATTTTTTTCAAAATGGTATTTATTAGAAAAGCTGTAGTTCTGCATAGGCCTACTCAACTAATACTGTACAAACAAATAGTACTGCCTATCAGCGTGCTAGAAGATCATCATAGTGTGCAAAAGAATCCCCAGGAAAGCAATATCTTAGAGGGTGAGGCTGCTGTAAGACACTGTCATTTATAACCCCCAATGCAAGAATTTTGAATGGTTCTTTGCCTCACTTCTTGGTTTTATAATACATGCATTGGCAAAGAATCTCATTTACAATTTTACAACCTTAGGTATGTGAGAATTTTCCAGTTCTTTCTTCTTTTGAATAGTGGCTTTTTTTTTTTTTTAATAAATCATGTCATCTGCGAAGAGTGATAGTTTTCTTTCTTCTTTTCCAATTTGGATGCCTTTTCTTTCTTCTCTTACCTAATTGCACTGGCTGGGACTTTCAATACTCTGTTGAATAAAAGTGGCGATAGTGGACGTCCTTGTCTCAAGAAAAATCTTTCAGATTTTTTTTTTTAAGCTTTCAGCTTTTCAACATCAAGTATGATGTTAGCTGTGGGCTTGGCATATATGACTTTAATATTGAGAAAAATTCCCTCTATACCCACTTTGTTGAGAGTTTTTATCACAAATAGGTGTTGAATTTTATCAAATGCTTTTTCTATATCCATTAAGATGATTATATGATTTTAATACCTCATTTTGTTAATGTGGTACATCACATTGATTAGCAGATGTTGAGCCAGCCTGGAATAAAGATGTTGAGACATCCCTGGAATAAATCCCACTTAATCATAGTGCATGACTTTTTTTTTAAGATTTAATTATTTATTTGAAGTGAGGAGGAGTAGAGGGGAAGAATCTTCAAGTAGACTCTCTGCTGAGTGTGGAGCTGGATGTGGTACTTGATCTCACAACCCATGAAATCACAACCTAAGCCAAAACTAAGAGCCGGATGCTCAACGAAATGAGGCACCCAGTGTATGATTCTTTTAATGTATTGTTGAATTCAATTTGTTAATATTTTGTTGAGGATTTAAAAATCTATGTTCATCAGGGATATTGGCTTGTAATATTCTTTACCTGTGACATTGTTGTCTGGTTTTGGTATTAGGGTAATGCAGGCTTCATAAAATGAGTTTGGAAGAGTTCCCTCCTCTTCTATTTTTTAGAAGAGTTTGAGAAGGATTGGCATTGATTCTTCTTTGAATGTTTGGTAGAATTCATCAATGGAGTCCTCTGGCCTGGGACTTTTGTTTTTGGGAGGTTTTGGTTTACTGATTCAATTTCCTTACTAGTAATCCATCTATTCAGATTTTCTATTTATTCATGATTCAGGCTTGGTAGGCTGTATGTTTCTAGGAATTTATCCATTTCTTCTAGGTTGTCCAATTGTTGGAGTATAATTGTTCATAGTTACCTCTTACGATCCTTTGTAATGCTGTGGTATCAGTTGTAATAGCTTCTCTTTCATAGAAAACCCTAAAGACTCCATCAAAAAACTGAACTAATAAACAAATTCAGTAATGTTGCAGGATACAAAATCAATATGCAAAAACCTGTTCCATTTTTATGCACTAATAATGAACTATCAGAAAGAAATTAAGAAAACAACCCTATTTACAATTACAGCAAAAAGAATAAAAGACCTATGAATAAAAATAACCAAGGAGGTAAAAAACCTGTATACTGAAAACTACAAGACATTAAGGAAAGAAACTGAAAATGACAAAAATTAATGGAAAGATATTCTGTGCTCATGGACTGGAAGAATTTACTACCTAAAGCAATCTACAGATTTACTAACATCCCTATCAAAATTCTAATGGCATTTTTCATAAAATATAGAACAAGCAATCCTAAAGTTTCTGTGAATAGCCAAAACAATCTTGAGAAGGAACAAAAAAACTGGATGCCTCAAATTCCCTGGTTTCAAACTCTATTACAGAACTATAGTAATTAAAACAGTGTGGTTTTTGCATAAAAACAGACACATGGATCAATGGTCAGAATAGTCTAGAAATAAACCCATCCATCTATGGTCAATTAATTTATGATAAAGAAGGCAAGAATATACAATGGGAAATAGGTAAATGGGAAAACTGGACAGCTACATGCAAAAGAAAAAAAAAAGAATCTAGACCACAACCTTATACCATACACAAAAATTAACTCAAAATGTACTAAAAACTTGAATGTAAGACCTAAAACCATAACATTTATGAGCTCCTTGACATAAATCTTGGGGATGTTTTTTTTTTAAATCTGAGACAATCTGATGCCTGGGTGGCTCAGCAGTTGGGCAGCTGCCTTTGGCTCAGGGCATGATCCTGGAATCCAGGAATCAAGTCCCACATTGGACTCCCAGAATGCAGCCTGCTTCTCTGCCTCTCTCTCTATCTCTGGGTCTCTCATGAATAAATAAATAAAATCTTAAAAAAAAAATAAATCTGAGACCAAAAGTAAAAGCAACAAAAGCAAAAATAAACAAGTGGGACTCCATCAAACTAAAAAGCTCCTGCATAGCAAAGGAACTCATCAACAAAATAAAAAGGCAACCTACTGAATGGGAGAAAATATTTACAAGTCACATATCTGATAATGGGTTAATATCCAAAATGTATAATCATACTCAACAGGAAAAAAAATCTGACTTCAAAATGGGCAAATCTAAATAGTCACTTTTCTAAGAAGATAGATAGATGGCCAATAGGTACAGGAAAAGATGCTCAACATCACTAATGATCAGGAAAATGCTAATCAAACCACAATAAGCTACCAGCTTACCCCTGTTAGAATGGCTATTATCAAAAAAGTAAGAAATAACAAGCATTGGTGAGGATGTAGAGAAAAGGACGCTCTCATTCACTGTTGGTGGAAATGTAAATTGGTACAGCCACTGTGGAAAACAGTATGGAAGTTCCTTAAAAAATTAAAAATAGAACTACCACATGATCCAGCAATTCCACTTCTGGATATTTATGGAAGAAAACAAAACTACTAATTTGAAAAGATACATGCACCTCCATGTTCATTCAGTTTCATTTACAATAGCCAAGATATGGAAATAAAATAACCTAAGTGTCCATCCATGGATGAATGGATAAAGAAATTGTGGTACACACACACACACACACACACACACAGAAGAATATTATTCAGCCATAAAAAATGAATTTTTTTTGTCATTTCTGACAACATGGATGGACCTCAAAGCCATTATATTAAGTGAAGTAAGTCAGACAGAAAAAGGTACACTGTATGCTTTCTCCTATATGCAGAATCTAAAATAAAACCCCAGGGGCACCTGGGTGGCTCAGTTGGTTGGGCATCTGCCTTTGGCTTGGGTCATGATCCTGGGGTCCTGGGATCAAGCCCCACATCAGTCTCTCTGCTCAGTGGGGAATCTGCTTCTCTCTCTGCCCCTCCCCCTGCTTGTACTCTCTCTCTCAAATAAATAAAATCTTAAAATAATAATAATAATTTTTAAAACCCCAAAAACCAAGCTCACAGATTGTGGTTGCCAGAGGTGGGGGTTAGGAGGTGGGAGAAATGAGTGAAGGTGATCGAAAGATCTAAAAAATTTAAAAACTAAAAAAATATATAAATTTACCTATTCACCATTCCTACTTTTAGGTAATTATTCTGCAGATAAACCTCCAAAGGGATGAAGTGGCAAAAACAAAGCAAAATAACAACAAAACACCAAAAAACAACGCGTCTCAAGGTTTGCTTCCGGGTTAGCAACCTAAGACATATATTTTCTCAGCACCCCCAAGTATGATATGACTTAACACTTTCAACCTTGCCACATCTGTTACTTGGCTGATCCTCAAAGTATCTAAGTCTGTGGCTCCTTTTCTAGGCATGCTGCAGGCTTATGGGAAGCCCTGTGCCAGGTCTGTGGGAAGAGCACCTTGGGGAGGGAAATTCTGAGCTAGATCACACAGGGTGACCCCTACCTCCTTCCTGACTTCATTATAGCCACACCCACTCGAAACTGCAACTCTGCTTCTCTGTCTTGGATTCCAGGCAGGTGTAATGGCTACAGGAGTCCCAAGTCTAGTTTTCCAGAGTGAGTCATAGCAGGGCCCGACCTTAGAAAAATAAAGATAAAAATAAAATAAAATGAAAGAAATACATAAAAAGAGACCTCAGCTCTATACCACAGTGACTGTGTCAGTCAGCATAGGGACCCTTCAAAGTGCAGTAGGTTCCAATGGGGTCCAGAATCCAGGGCTGGGGGCCTAGGGGGAGGGGATCTGATTAACAGCCTAACATATGATGTAAAGATCTCTAGTACTGCCATGAATTCTGTTTACATACTGTTTCCATGCCTATCGTGGGGGCCAGGAACCCTAGTGCCAGCTCGCCTGAGATCTAAACACCTTCTTGGTATCGCCTTGGAGGCTTGCATGTTCCCAGGGACTGGTTCCCTCTCTTCCTCTTTACTCTCAAAGGTGTGTGACTCACTTCTGTGCCTCTGGAATCCTTCCCCTAACCCCTAACCCAGCTTCTCTCACCTAATGTGTATACTCATTGCCTAAAGAACCTATTGAAAGAGTGTCCCAGGCCTCAAGAGATTCTGATTCCAGGAGCGGGTTGGGGCCCATGAATTCACATTTCTAACTCCCTAAGAGGCTCCTCAGAGGATTACCCTTTCTGTAACACTGGCTAGGATGCCATCAAAGGGTGGGATCAACTGAGAACAGCTTCTTTTGTCCACGAGGCAAAACTTCCCGAGGCAAAGAAACAGCAAGCTCTGCCTGAAACACCTACACTGGGTGTTGGGTGATGTGGCATAGAGAGTAGAACAAAGAAATTAGTATTTCAAAATAAATATTACCAACTAGAAATCATGAAATTAGGTTCTGCTACTAAAACATCACTTCTCTCATTTACATGTGACTACATACATACTGAGATTCTGTTGAGATTTAAAAATAATTTTCAAAAGAAGCTTAAATCCTTTTTCTAGAAAAAGGATCTTCATGATGGCAGGGACTATGGCTGTGTATACTCAGATAAATGTATATTGTGATGAATGAATGAATGAATGAATGAGTGAATGAATGGTAACTTAGTAAAATTAAGAAACACACATATTCACCTCTGTTGTACCCAGGTTTATCTAAAGAAGGACCAGAATGGATATCTTGTAATTGTTAATAACAGGGTTGTTTTTGGTGTTGGTACTACTCTGGGTGAATAAGTATGTTCTGAATTTAGTTTTATTTCTCTATGAATTAAAGAAAATATTTTTCCCATTTATTATTATTATATATTTTTTTAAAGACTGAGAGTGCATGTGTGAGATGGGGGGAGGGGCAGAGGGAGAGAGAGCGTCCCAAGGGGACTCGAACTCATGACTTTGAGATCATGACATGAGCCAAAAATCAAGAGTCGGATGCTTAACCAAATGAGCCACCCAGGCACTCCTCTTTTCTTTATTTTAGACATTTTCTTTAATGCACTTGAATGATTTTATTTGTAATATAATAAATGTTATAAGCCTTTTTTTTAAAATATTATAAACTTAAATAAAACCAGTGTTGCTAGGTCTACAAAATCTTCCTAGTTCTGCTTGGGGTGTATAAGTGCATGTTGGGGGAATATAGGGCAGAGGACACATGGAGGTACAAAGAACAGTCTTTTGCTGGGTTCCCTGGTGAGTGTGTCAAAGGCACCACCCTTTTGACAGCCCAGATGGATCACAGAGTCCCCGGAAGTGCCTGCCTGAGGGTGAACTTCTATTGGACTCCACTCAAACCAGAAAACCCAGGGTGGCTCCTAAGAAGAAATCTCTCTAGGCTCATCTTAGTCCAAATCTAGGCCACGGTGGCTCCAGAATATGAGTCTAATATGGGTCAGGGGTGCTAGAGGCCTCTCTTAACTTTTCAATCCCTAAAAGAACTCATAAATATAGCACCAAAGCACAGAAGGGGGTAATTTGGTAATGTTGGTCATTAGGCCATAAACTCGAACATTATCAAACATCCTTTCCAGCTGAATCAGACTATAATTAGACCCAGGCCTGGGCAATCCTTTGCA
This sequence comes from Vulpes vulpes, assembly GCF_048418805.1. NCBI lineage: Eukaryota > Metazoa > Chordata > Mammalia > Carnivora > Canidae > Vulpes > Vulpes vulpes. The sequence goes on along the minus strand of NC_132795.1, from coordinate 70,084,312 downwards.
CAATAGCCTGTTACTTTGTTTGGTTTTTGTTTTTTAACCTACTAGCTACCTCTTTGGTCTTCTGAACATTGCCAGCATTAAGAAATGATGGATAAACCTGACTCCATTCTCCAAAAGTTCTCCATAATGAATTTTCAGAAAGAAAATTCCTGCTGGCCTTCTTGGGGTTCCTGCTTATTTGTGGTGCCAATTCCAGAATCCTCCCTTTGGACAAGCCAAGGTATCTATAATTCACTAGATCACCACTGTCTAAGAGAAGTACAAAATGAGCTACATATGTGTAAACTTAAATAGTAGCCACATTAAAAATTTTTTTAAAACTGGGTGAAATTAATTTTAATTAATGTTTTACTCAGTTGAATATACTCAAAATATTTCAACATATACTCAGTATAAACACGATTGAGATTGTTTACTTTTTGGTACTAAGTCTTTGGAATAAAGTATGTTTTACACTCCCAGTAAGTCTTAATTAGGACTAGCCACATTTCAAGTGCTCAATAGCCAAATGTGGCTGGGGCCATTTATTGAACAATGTAGGACCAGGTGAATACAGGTAGATTCCCTGAGACATTGCTGTGTGTCTAGCAAGAACATATTACTTATTAATGGACACAAAATACAGCTGTGTCTTGATGTCACATACAAGGTATTAAAATAGCTTTCAAACAATCTGCTCAATAAAGCTTCTTTCTCCATACCAAAGATCTTAGTTTCCAGTATTTTTATGTGCCTGTATCTCCTGGTCCCCCCCCCCCCAGTATCTCCTGTTTTCAAAAATATAATTCTCTAACAAATATTCCTAAATAGAACAATGGAAACATTTTCTTACCATCACTTGCAAATTTAACTCCAGTATATGAAATAACTAATTCACCAGATGATGCAAATTATGAGGTTGGATATTTACCAAAACACTTGTATAAACCCTTTCTTTATCATTGTGAAATATGCAGGTTATGACATCCTACAAACTCTATAAATACATGTATGTGTAAATGGTTACTAAAAGCCCATAAACAGGGGGTATGTAAGGCTGCAAGGTGCTAGCTGTGATTTGCAAGTCCTTAAGTGCCTTCCTGGGACTGGGTCCCCCCAGTGATTACAGCTTGTGTTAGCAGAGCCTTGTTAGACAATGTAATAGTTCACCCTGGCAAGAAAGTCTTCCATTTCCCCAAGCTTGAGGATTTCCCTGCTCTTTTTGGAAACAAGTGATACATTTATTCATTTATACTCATAAAATGAGCTACTCTTCTGAGTATGTTTATGAGAAAAGGCAAGGTTTTTCCTTGGGCAGCCGGCGGGGGGGGGCGGCTCAGCAGTTTAGCGCTGCATTCAGCCCAGGGCATGATCCTGGAGACCTGGGATCGAGTCCCATGTCGGGCTCCCTGCGGGGAGGCTGCTTCTCCCTCTTCCTGTGTCTCTCATGAATAAATAAAATCTGAAAAAAAAAAAGAGAACGTTTTTCCTTAATCCTATTTCGATAATCAGAGAGGGACCTAACAACAAAATAAAACAAGGCATGTGACAGTCTCATCTGCCAATAGGCAAAATTTCCCTCCTGCATTTTCAGTTAGTCTTCAGAAATATTTGTTTACAGTAAGGCAAATAAATAGAACTCTATTTTGTAGATAACTGTTATATTTGTCTTTATGGGAATTTTTCTGTTTCATCTAGGTCCTTTTTATTGCTATCAGGTCAGCAGTAATGTCCCTGCTTTTCTTCCTGACTTAGTAATTTGAGCTCTTTTTTCTTGGTTAGTCTAACTAGATTCATTAATTTTGTATTTTGTTTGTATTTTCAAAGAGCCAGCTTTTGGATGCTTTTTCTCCATTTTTTTTCCTGTTCTCTATTTTAAGTATTTCTGCTGAAAGCTTTATTAAATTTTTCCTTCTTGCTTGCTTTGGGTTTAATTTGCTTATCTTTTTCTAGTTTCTTTTTTTTTTAAGTTTTATTTATTTATTTGAGAGAGAGAGAGAGAGAGGCAGAGCACAAGCAGGGGGAGCAGCAGAGGGAGAGGGAGAAGCAGGCTCCCCAGTGAGCAGGGAACCTGATGTGGGGCTCTATCTCAGGGCCTTGGACTCATGACCTGAGCCAAAGGAAGGCACTTAACTAACTGAGCTACCCAGGCACCCCGTCTTTTTCTAGTTTCTTCTTTTTTTTTTTTTTTTTAAGATTTATTTATTCATGAGACACACACACACACACACATACACACACACACACAGAGGCAGAGACACAGGCAGAGGGAGAAGCAGGTCCATGCAGGGAGCCTGACACAGGACTTGATCCTGGGTCTCCAGGATCAGGCCCTGGGCTGAAGGCAGGTGCTAAACCGCTGAGCCACCCAGGCCACCCTTTAGTTTCTTAAGGTGAAAGTTTAGGTTATTGATTTAAGACTTTTCTTCTTTTTCACTAAGAACATTTATAGCTATACATTTCCCTTTAAGCTCTGCTTGAGCTGCATCCCATAAAATTGGTAATTTTGTGTATCATTTTCATTCATCTCAAAATATTTTTTAATTTTTCCTTGTTTCTTATTCTTCAACCCACAGGTTATTTATGAGCGAGTTGCCTAATTTCTACATATCTGCGTCTTTCCCACACTTCTGTTGCAATTGTTAATTTAATGCCATTGTGGCTGAAGGACATACTTTATATTATTTGAATTATTTTACATTTACTGGGAATTATTTTGTGGGCCAAGATATGGTCTGTTTTGGGGACTGTGAATATATATTTTGCTGTTGTTGAGTGTAGTCTTCTATAGATGTCTCTCAGTTTTTAGTGTTATTCAAGTCTTCATTTCCTTGTTAATCTTTTGTCTAGTTTTTCAATTCATTATTTGAGATAGGGTAATGAAGTCTATAACTATTATGGTTGAACTGTTTGTTTCTCCCATTAGCTCTGACAGATTTTGCTAAGTGTATTTTAGGGCTCTATTGTGAGGTACATATATGTTTATAATTGTTATACCTTCCTGATTGATCTTTTTGTCATTATAAAATGTCTTTTGTTTCTTGTAACAATTTTTGTCTCAAAGTCTATTATGTCTGATATTACCATAGCCACTCCAGCTTTCTTTAGTTACTGTTTGCATGGTATATCTTCTTCCATTCTTTCCATTTCAACGTATCCATGTCTTTGACTCAAAAGTACGTCTCTTGTAGAAGTTCAATTAGATCATGATTGCTTGTTTAAGAAATGCCTTCTGCCAATCTCTGCCACTTTTTTTTTTAAAGATTTTATTTATTCATGAAAGACACACACACACAGAGAGAGAGAGAGAGAGAGAGAGAGAGAGAGAGAGGTAGAGACACAGGCAGAGGGAGAAGCAGGCTCCATGCAGGGAGCCTGACATGGGACTCCACCCCGGGTCTCCAGGATCATGCCCTGGGCTGAAGGCAGGACTAAACCACTGAGCCACCCAGGCTGCCCCAATCTCTGCCTTCTTAATTCTAGTTATATTTCATGTAATTATTGATACAATAACAACATTAAAGTAATGAAGTAGGATTTACATCTGCCAATTTACTATTTGTTTTCTATATATCTACTTTTTCATTTCTTTTCTCTTTTTCATTTCCTCTTATGACCAGCTTTTGTGTTAGACATTTTTCTAGTTTATCATTATAATTCACCTGTCCCTTATTTTAGAACATTTTATAACTTATTTTCTTACTGGCTGCCCTAGGGATAACAATTAACATCTTGTAACAATCTAATCATGACTAATACCAACCAAATTTCAAAAGAATATAAAAACTTTGTTCCAATATAGCTTTGTTCCCTTTTCCCTCCTTTTTGCAGTTATTCTCATACAAATTATCTTCATAATTATAAGTCATCAATAGAGTTTTATAATTATTGCTTTATGCATTTGTGCTTTGAATCATGTAGGAAAAGAAAAGTGTTATTTATTTATTTTTGGTGGGTGGCAAAGTGTACAGAGCTCCCGAGGAGGGAGGGGATCCGAGAGGGTTGCCCAGAAGAAAAGAGTTATAAACAAAGAACACAATTAAGCAGTCTTTTTATATTTATCTCTATAATTGCCTTTACCCGGGTTTCTTATTTCTTTGTGTTCAAGTTACTGTCTAGTCGTCTTTCATTTCAGTCTGATGAATCTCCTTTAATATTTCTTGTAGAGCAGGTTTGCTAGCAGTGTGTTATCCTAATTTTTTGTTTGTTAATTTGGGAATGTCTTGATTTCTTCTATATTTTTGGAAGTATGCTTTTTGTGGGTATAGAATCCATGGTTGACAATCTTTTAATTTCAGCATTTTAAATGTCATCACACTGCCTTCAGGCCTCCATGGTTTCTGATTAGAAATAAGCTGTTAATCTTACTGTCAACCACTTTGTCATAATGAGTCACCTCTCTTGCTGCTTTTAAGATTCATTCTGTCTTTAGACAGCCTGATTATGAAATGTCTAAATGTAAATCTCTTTGAGTTTGTCTTATTTGGAATTTTCTGAGCTTCTTGGAAATGTAGAAAAATGTTTTTCACCAAATGTGAATAGTTTTCAGCCATTTTTACCCCCCAGGCATTTTTTTCTTCTCCTTTCTCATGTTCTCTGGGACTCCCATTATGTGTACATTGGAATGCTGGTGGTGTTGCACAGCTTTTTTGTTTATTTTCCACTTTTTATTAGTTTCGGAGGTAGAATTTAGTGATTCATCAGTTGCATATAACACCCAGTGCTCATTACATCAAGTGTCCTCTTTAATGCCCATCACCCAGTCACCCCATCTCCCACCCACTTCCCCTCCAGCAACCCTCGGTTTGTTTCTCAGTTTAGCATTTCTTATGTTTTGCCTTCCTCTCAATTTTCACCTTATTTTATTTTCCTTCCCGTATGTTCATTTGTTCTGCTTCTTAAATTTCACATGAGTGAAATTATATATTTGTCTTTCTCTGACTTATTTCATTTAGCATAATAACCTCTAGTTCGGGGATCCCTGGGTGGCGCAGCAGTTGGGCTCCTGCCTTTGGCCCAGGGCGCGATCCTGGAGACCCGGGATCGAATCCCACATAGGGCTTCCGGTGCATGGAGCCTGTTTCTCCCTCTGCCTGTGTCTCTGCCTCTCTCTCTCTCTCTGTGTGACTATCATAAATTAAATGATAATAATAATAATAACGTCTAGTTCAATCCACATTATAAATGGCGAGATTTCATTCTTCTTTTTAAAATGATTTTATTTATTTATTTATTTATTTATTTATTTATGAGAGAGAGAGAGAGAGAGAAAGAGAAGCAGCATGACCAGTGGGGAGGGGCAGAAGGAGAAGGAGAGGGAGCAGATTCCCCACTGAAGGAGTCTGATATGGGGCTTGATCCCAGAACCCCAAGATCATGACCTGAGCCAAAGGCAGATGCTTAACCAACTGAGCCACCCAGATACCCCAAGATTTCATTCTTTTTGATATATATATATCAAAAATATATAAATATATATATTTATATATATCACATCTTATTATCCATTCATCTGTCAATGGACATCTGGGCTCTTTCCATAGTTTAGCCATTGTGAACATTGTTGCTATAAACATTGGGTTGCAGGTGCCCCTTCAGATCACTACATATGTATCTTTGGGGTAAATACCCAGTAGTGCAATTGCTGGGTTGTAGGATAGCTCTATCTTCAGCTTTCTGAGGAAACTTCATACTGTTTTCCAGAGTGGCTGCACCAGTTTGCATTCCCACCACCAGTGTAAGAGGTTTCCCCTTTCTCTGCATCCTCACCAACATCTGTTGTTTCCTGTCTTGTTAATTTTAGCCATTCTGACCAGTATAAGGTGATATCTCATTGTGGTTTTGATTTTTGATATTTTCCTGTTGCTGAGTTATGTTGAGCATCGTTTTACATGTCTGGTAGCCATTTGTATGTCTTCTTTGCAGAAATGTCTATTTTTGTCTTCTGTCCATTTCTTGACTGGATTTTTTTATTTTTTGGGTGTTGAGTTTGATAAGTTCTCTATAGATTTTTGGATACTAGCCCTTTATCTGATAAAACATTTGCAAATATCTTCTCCCATTCTGTAGGTTGCCTTTTAGGTTTTTTACTGTTTCCTTTGTTGCTACAGTTTTTTGAGGCTTTTTAAAATTTTGTTTGATTCTTTTTGTCTGTTTTTCAGACTGGATAATCTAAAAACAAATTATCTTCAAGTTAGCTCATGATTTTTTTCAACCAGCTCAAATCTGCTGGTGAGCCCTTCTAGTGAATTTTCCACTTCAGTGAGTGTACTTACAACATCCAAATTTCTGGCTCCATTGATTAAGCATTCGACTCTTGGTTTCAGTTCAGGTCATGATCTCAGGGTTATGGGATTGAGCCCTGCATTAGGTTCCATGTTCAGCATGCACTCTGCTTGGGATTCTCTCTCTCTCTCTCCCTCTGCCCCTCCCATTCATGCTCTCTCCCTCCAAAATAAATAAATAAATAAATCTTTTTAAAAAACACTGAAATTCTTTTTCTTCTTTTAAAAATAATTTCTTTTTATTGATATTATCTATTTGGTGAAGTATCATTCTCCTACTTTCCTTTTTTTTTCTGTAGATACAGTTTCCTTTAATTCTTTGAATGCATATGTAACAGCTAATTTGAAGGCCTTATCTATGAAGTTCAACGTCTGGGTTTCTTCAGGGGCAGTTTCTATTGACTGCTTTCCCCACTGTATATGGGCCATACTTTCTTGTTTATTTGCTTATCTCATATATTTTTGGTTGAAAAATGGACTTTAATTAGGTTCTCCCCTGATCAGCATTTATTGCCATTTCTGTTTGTTTAGCAACTTTCCTGAATTGATTCTATAAAGTGTGTATTCTTTGCAGTGTGTGACCACTGAATTTTCTGTTCAGTTAACTTCATGGTCTGTTCATGACTCGTCTGAGATTTTCCTAAATGCCTTGAACAGGAAGTCTCCTAGTTTTTGCTAAAGGGCTCTGTGTTTAGGTGGAAGCATGTTTTCAGTGTTTTAGAAGGCAATTTACAATTCTGCCCCAGTTTTCTCTTCTGGATTTTGCCGAGTGTCAAGGTCAACAGGAAGTGAGAGACTAGGGCCTTCTCAGTCTTTCCTGAACATGCACACAGTTTTGCACAGGCTTGTGGTTTAGATTCCCAAGAATATGCTGAAGGTTTTCCAAGTCCCTACGGATATTTTATTCTCCAGCTTTTCAAAGTTTTTCTTTTTCTTAAATTTATTCATGAGAGACAGAGAGAGAGAGGCAGAAACATAGGTAGAGGGAGAAGTAGGCTCCCCACAGAGAACCCAATGCGGGACTCGATCCCCAGGACCCCAGGATTACAACCTGAGCCAAAGGCAGATGCTCAACCACTGAGCCACCCAGGCGTCCCTCAAAGGTTTTCTCATTTGCTTCAATTGTTAATACCACCTCAGGCAACTGAGAAGTTAAAAAAGAAGCTGCTGATTATTTTTAATAAATGCTCTGGGAAAGAGCTGTTCCCAATGAACAAGCTCTGAATGTGGTAATGACTTTTAATAGAGGAGGGTGAGACGGCCCAACAACCAGGGTACTTACTCACTTAAATGTATTGGAAGATACTGCGTCCTAGGGCAGAACTGCTTGAAGTGTGGACTCTGTCTGGTGCCAGTCAGTGAATTGTTTGTTAATGGTCTGACATGAGATAAAGAGCTTGTACCAGAGTGTAAATCAGTCCACTGTTTCTTTTATGATGAAAGTCTTGGTACAAAAAGAAAAAATTTCAGCTGAACCAGGCATCATGCTTAAAGATGTGGACCATTCTTTGACACTGTGGGGCTCTGCATGAGGGAACGCAAAAAGAAATATGGCAGAAACTAATCTACAATTGAGTAGTAGAGATAAATGTTCCTATTTCTTTTTTTAAGATCTTATTTATTTATGAGAGATGGAGAGAGAGAGAGGCAGAGACACAGGAAGAGGGAGAAGCAGGCTCCAGGCAGGGAGCCCGATGTGGGACTCAATCCTGGGTCTCCAGGATCACACCCTGGGCTGAAGGCAGCACTAAATCGCTGAGCCACCCGGGCTGCCCCAAATGTTCCTATTTCTGTGTGTTGTTGCTGGGTAAATTGTAGTAGATACCATCAGGAGCTCCAATCAACAGTGAGAGAGTTTCCAAGTAGAAAAATCTGGCAATAGTTTACTAAAGCAGTGAATCTGAACTAAACTTTAAATGATGGTTAAGATTTTTTTAGGGATTAAAAATATTTTTCCAGTTTTATTGAGGTATAAGTGACAAAAATTGTATATGTTTAAGGTATACAATATGACAATTTGATGCACTTATACACTGTGAAATGATTACACAATCAAGTTAACATATTACCTCACATAATTTTTTGGGTGCAGTGAGAAGGTCTAATTCTCTTAGAAAGTTTCATAGAAAGTTTCAAGGAGGGATCTCTGGGTGGCACAGCGGTTTAGCGCCTGCCTTTGGCCCAGGGAGCAATCCTGGAGACCCGGGATCGAGTCCCACGTTGGGCTCCTGGTACGTGGAGCCTGCTTCTCCCTCTGCCTATGTCTCTGCCTCTCTCTCTCTCTCTGTGTGACTATCATAAATAAATAAAAATTTAAAAAAAAGTTTCAAGGATACAATACAATATTACTGTACGTTAGATCCCCAGAACTTGTTCCTCTTATAACTAAAAGCTTGTGCTCTTTGACTAACATAATCTCATTCCCCCAGCCCCTAGCAACTATCATTCTCCTCTGCTTGTGTGAGTTCAACTGTCTTAGATTTCATATGTAAGTGATATCATACAGTATTTCTCTTTTGGTGTCTTGCTTATTTTACTTAGTGTAATATCTTCCAGATTCAGCCATGTTGTCACAAATGGCAGGCTTTCCTTTTTTAATGGCTGAATTTTATCTCTCACTCTCTCTCTCTCATATATATAATTCACATATATGATTGATACATATCATATGATATTTATACATTATATGTATAATATTTTATTTATCCATTCATTCACCAAGGCTTAGGTTGTTTCCATATCCTGTATTTCTATGTATAACTACAAATGGGATTGCTGGATAATACGGCAGTTCTAGTTTTAATTTTTGAGGAACCTCCATACCATTTTCCACAGTGGCCAGCTTATATTCCCACCAACAGAGTTCCCTTTTCTTCACATCCCCACCAACCCTTGTTATTGTCTTTTTGGGTATTACCTATTTTAACAGGTGTGAGGTGATATCTCATTGTGGTTTTGATTTGCATTTCCCTGATGGTTAGCAATACCAAACATCTTCTTATGTGCCCTTTGGCCATTTATATGTCTTTTTGGAAAAATGTCTATCAAGGTCCTCTGTTGAATGATGGTTATGTATAGGGTTGGTAGAGAGAAGACATAAGGCATTTGAGGTAGTACACAGTAAAAGAAAGTTTGGAAGTGGGAAAAATAAGGGTTGTGTTTAGATACTAGTAAGTAGTAAATTGTGAATGGAAAATAAGGTATAGAAGTCAGAGTGAGGTAAGGTCAGAAAGTATTTGAGGCCACATTAGAAAGGACTTGGATTCTACACCATGGAGTTTGTCCTCTGCTTTTGGGCAATAAAGACCCATTGATATTTGGTGAACCAGGAAGTGACATGGTTCTACTTTGATTTAAAAGATTAACTTCATATATTTGAGGAACAAATATCTAAAGAGAAACAGACCAGAGTGAGGGAGACTCATTAAAATGTTATTTAAATAATAAGAGACCAATAATGAGGGACTGAAGTGGGGTGGTGGTAGTGGGATCTGCCAGGACTATGATTGAGACACCATTTACAGGTCTTAAAACTGCTCAAATATGAACAACCAGGGAAAGAAAGGGTGTTTGAAAGGATGATGGTGCCAAACCAAGGGAGAGAGGCAGCAGGTAGAACTGGTTTGGTGGGAAGATAATGAATTGGCTTGGATTGAGTCTGAGGTTCTTGGCAAGCCATCCAAGTAGAAATATGCATAGACAATGTAGGTCAGCAACTTGAGAGAAAGGTGAGGTCTAGCGATCCTAATTTGAGAGGCAACAGCACCGAGATAATTGGGGAGCTATGAGGATTGAGATGCTTGCAAAGGAAACTACTTGATGAGAGAAGGTAGAGAAACTTGGGGGTAGGTTCTCTACCTTTAACCAAGTAAGAACTTTAGGGGAAGAAGGAGTGGTGGTTGGTAAGGGTAAGAGAATGAAAAAGAGACATTGAAAGTGGCAGATAAATGTTCAGGTAAGAAGACCCCAAGGATTACCCTGGCTATAATCCTGGGGGCTGTAAGTGTAACCATTAAATGCATTAAGTCACTTGAGGAGAAGCAAGATTGGTAATTCCAGGAAGTAGTAGGATTGAGGGGAGCATTTTATTTCTTGGGGTGAGATTGAGCTAAAGGAGTCAACCTTAAAAGGCAGGAAGCATGTATTTTTTCTTGGACATGGGGGAGAAGGATGAAAAGGTAAGTGTGGTTCCAGAGACATTCTGATGTGTGGAGACAGGAAGCTGAAGACATTCTTAGTGGGTGACTCACTCTTTTCAAGAGAATAGAAGGTGAGATCACCAGAGACCAGCATGGAACAGGTGCTGGGTTTTGAGAATAAGGGAAAAGACTGAAGTGGCTGTTGGCGTGGGATAGAGTCCACTAGAAATGGGCAAACAGATTTCTGAAGACCACTAGGAGCCTGAGTCTAAATCCAAGACTTTGTGGTAGAAGTAGGAAGCACGATCACCCATGTGGGGTCCCTGGAGGGCAAAGAGAAGAAACCAAATAGTGGGGTCTTCCAGATATATGTTCTAGTCAGTTATCTATATATTTTACATTATCACTGCAAGTGAAAAGCAGGTTCATACCTTACTTGGCATTGTAGTCCCCATACCCAGTGCCATTACCATGTTCATATTTAAGGGTTTGTTGAATATAAGGGTTTATTGTTCATATGTTCATGTCCATGTTTATATAAGGGTTCATTAAATGAATAAACAGACTATGCAGCAAGATTAAAATTCTCATTAACTAGCTACCATAGAGCAGAAGGAGAGGATGGAAGGTGAGAAACTGAGTTATTACTAAGGCTGAGTCAGTGCCCCATCAGCAGCTGCCCATCTCCACATGCCAGGGAGAAGATGCCAGAACCTCAGATCCCTCTTCCCTATTGAAGCTCAACATGCCTACCAGTGGTACGGAAGAGATCCATGAAACTTCCCCCACCCCCTCCTTTCCTTGATCGCCATGCTTACCTTTCAGCCCTGATCTCTAATTCTGCTTCCTAAGATCTATGGGGTCTAATATCAAAGCCATAATCATGGCTTACTACAGAGATTTTATCTTCTTTTAACATTAATAAATTAGCACGATGGCTTATAAGCCAGTCTTGTGTGAGTTTGGTTCATGGGAGGCATAGTAATTCATGGATGAATTAATAGAACAAGTTCAAAAGTTGCAAAGCTGAGCATTAGCATCAGGATCAGAGGCAATTTACTGTAATTATACTTTCACATTGCTAAGATTGAAGTCAAGAAATTTAGAATTTAGTGCTCTCTTCAATTAGGAGTATCTAATATTTTAGCCGAGGGCATGGGCTTTTCTAAAAAAAAAAAAAAAAAAAATCAGAACCCTCAAGAGGAAACTACAAGACAAAATGAATAATTATTTAGATATTATATGAACATTTACAGTCTACAGATCTAGATTCTCAGAATCTGGGCAGAACACTCTTTTAGACACAGAGGACTATGAACCTGCTGTGCACCTGCAGTGAATCTCATTGACCCCAAACAGCATGGGTGTAACTGACTGCTGTTGCTGGCCTGATCTCGGCCAATAACTGGGTGCTTCAGCCAGGGATGTGGAGGCATCTGCATTCTTAGAAGACGTGGATCTCCTCTGATAGCCAAGTTTGGCTTGAGAGCTCTCCTTTGGCCTTGGCAGAACATTCCTTACAGCACACAGAGGTCTAGGACACCTCCAGACCCTCTTCCTTCCCTGTCTCCTTCACTCAGGGTCAAATTTGCCTGGGTGCTAATGTTGCATCCAACCTTTCCAGTCCCTTCCTCATTATCTCTCACAGGCATAATAAAATGCTGGCACCATTCATCTCATCTCAAGCCATGGAGTTGGCTTCTTGGGGGACCCAGACTGACACAGAATCATTGTGTCAGGACCCAGAGGCCAAGAGAGACAGATGGCAGGTGAGAGTTTTCATAGCATTGCTCTAGCCACCGAAGGGGCTGACGGTATTGTAAGAAATATGTATTTTGGTCTTTGTCCTTGGGAACTGATGATCCTAATCTGAGTTCAAAAGCCTGAGGATTGGGATCCCTGGGTGGCGCAGTGGTTTGGTGCCTGCCTTTGGCCCAGGGCACAATCCTGGAGACCCGGGATCGAATCCCACGTCGGGCTCCCGGTGCATGGTGCCTGCTTCTCCCTCTGCCTGTGTCTCTGCCTCTCTCTCTCTCTCTCTCTGTGTGACTATCATAAATAAATAAAAGTTTAAAAAAATATATTATCTATAAAAAAAAAAAGCCTGAGGATTAGGGGATTGACAGTATTAAGTCCTGGTCTGAGTCCAAAGGCCGGAAAATCAGAACACCGATTCTGTTCAAGGACAGAAGAAGATGGATGTCCTAGATCAAGCAAAAGCGAAAATTCACTCTTCCCCTTCTTTTGTTCTATCCAGACTTTGAATGGACAGGGTGATGTCCACTTGCACTGGTAAGGATGATCTTTACTCGGTCTGTGATTCAAATGCTAATCTCCTGGGAAACATTCTCACACACTCAGGAATGAAGTTTAAGCAGCTCTCTGGGCATCCCCTAACTCAGTAAAATCAACACATTAAATGTACCACCACATACAGGTTTCCTCTTCTGTGTTTAACAGCTAGGGAGAAAAGGGAAAGTCTCAGTGAATTAAGATTTATTGGAGAACATATTTCTGTAACCCAACCACTGAGTTAAGTGTAGTGTTTATCTGTTGAGTGTGCCTGTCTGGGGTCCATCTCCTGTTTTGCTAGGAGCACCACTGTTTTGTTTAGTGGAAATAGTTTTCTGCACTGGATACTGTCTTGCTGGGAGTGTCACTCAAGGTGCTTTCTCTCTCTCACTCAAGTGTTGGTAAGTAACTCAAAGAGGAGCTCCCTCCCAGAGCCTGAATTAGAGTAGCACAAAACTGGAGATGGTTGGAGAACATTCGCGTAGAGACCAGGACTCTGAAGAAACCTTCCCTGGGTTCCTGACCCAGACCTCAAGAAGCCGGGAACTCTGGCTTTCTTTCAAGTCCATGGCCATCTTCAAAGCATCTCAAGATTTTCCTTTGCTGAAATTAGGCAGAGGTGGTTCTCCCCGGTTTTACTGTATTCCATCTTTTGAGAAAGTCTCTTCGAGACAAAATCAGAAAGGAACAGCAAGGAAATACTGATGTTTATCCCCTCACAAGTGGGATCACCTTTCTCTTTAAGGTCAACATCACATTCAGTGTCTCAGTGGAACCTCTCAGGATCTTCCTCCTCCTCCTCATGGGTAAATAGAGGCTGCCCAGAGTTATATAATTAGGGAGTGATGGGGTTGGCATATGTATTTAGTTGTCTGACTCAGGGATGCCATGCTGGTATCTCTCAGATAGCACCCTGGCGTGCCCACCTTGCTCTCGGGTTGTGATTTGGACCCTACCACTTATACACTGTGGGACCTACGGAGCCTCTTCTGGGCCTCCATTTCCATGTCTGTAATGTGAAGATTGGAATGCCTGCCCTGTAAGGCTTCTTCCCCACTCTCAAATTTTCTATTTTTCAATGTAACATTATGGGTAGGAAAAGGAATGTAAAAACACCATTTCCTCTGTGCTTAATATATGTCAGGCCTTTCTATGTATTTTGTATGGACTAACTCCCCTAATTCTCACATCCCCTGCCTCTGTGGTAGAGGCTCCATGAGGGCACAGGCTTTGTTTTGTTCACTGTGGTATCCACTCTGTGCTTGGCATAAAGTAGATGATCAATAAATGTTACAACAGCTGAATAAACAAGTTAAAAAATAAGAAAAAAATCAATTGATGAATGAGTAGAAAGGGGAAAGAGACCAGTTTTTTTCAAATCTAGTTCCATGGACTTTTGGTTTTCTTGAGGCTCATTTTGGGTTCTCATTATTTCTCCAGTAGGCTCTAGGTGTTTTGAGGAAATTCCCAAATTAGTTCTTTTTTTCAACTGCTGTGAAGATATGATTTCTGCATCTGCTTTGTTTCTGTTTTTCTTCTTTCAAGTAGAACCAATAACTGAGCCCAATGGTGTAAGTACTTAGCTGAAAAATGGGTATCATTTATTTTACCCGGATCCATATAGGAAAGGCTCTCCCTGTTCTGAGATGGTAGGTTATCAGTTCCACATAACCCAGTTCCAATGGGGGTTTTCTATGACCAGGTCACTGAGAAAAAACTTAAGCTTAGTTTTTAAATTTTTAATTTATTTTTTGAGAGAGAGGGAGAGCATGCACGTGTGTGCAAATGAGTGGGGGTGGGGTGGAGAGGAAGGCCAGAGGAAGAGGGAGAGGGAATCTTAAGTAGACAACACCACTCAGTGAGGAGCTGGACACTGGGCCCATGACTCTGAGATCATGACCTGAGCTGAATTCAAGAGTCTGATACTTAACCAACTGAGCCACCCAGGCACCCCTTAAGCTCAATTTATGATATGAAGCTGTCAGCCAGAAGCAGACAGCTGCAATGTTGTGGCTTCATCCAGGAGGGTGTCCAAAAGAAAACAGGAAAGACAAATCCTGGGCAGGACTGCCCAGTTGGAGAGCAGTCAAAGAAATGGTCTATATTGTTAATGGTTTGGCTGGATAGCCAGGGACCTGGAAAATAAAAGACCGGTGATAAGGAGGTCTGAGGAGGGGGACCATGCACTGACACTTTGGAAAGCGCAAAAGTTGGGAAAATATTTAATACCTCATGTGAATGTGCACCAAAGAGCAGAGGAGGACCCTAATAATCAGAAGAACAACATGCCCTATTCTGTGGATGTCAGCCTCTTTTTCCTATCACCCCTGCCTTTACCCAGTGCAGATGGGGATGTGGGCAATGCATGGACTCAACAACCTATGTTTCCTTTCACAAGACTGGCCTGCTACTGAGGCTACTGTGTGCTGGCTCTGTCACCAACAGATGTCAATGCTTAGTCTCCAATATGGCACCCTTCCCAAAGGGATCAGTCATCCATCTAGTGGGCAGGTTCATTATGGGGGACTGTCATTTGGCCATGAGGGCTCTTCATGCTCTTGAACCAAAAGGCAGGTTGTCTGGGTGATTGATCCTGATTACCAAGGGCAAATGGCTCCTGATACACAAAGGGAGCATGATGCGTGGAACACCTTAGTAAAACATAAAGGAAGGCTACAGCAACCAACACAAAGACAGGACTGCTAAGGAACCAGTCCTTTCAGCAAACGTTTGGGGCACTCTGGGTGAAGAAACTCACCTGAATGCTACCAGAGATGAAAAGGAACATGAAATGAATAGTGGAAGAAGGAAGTTAGGCTTATCAACCATGGCCTTGTGACCAGGTATACAGCAAGGACTTTGACATTATTATATTTTCTTCCTTGTTTGTTGTTTACATATTCATCTGTAAAAATTTCCCTCCAGCTTTTCTTATTCATTTTATATGAGGAGTGATGGTGATGATTAACATTATCATTTGGCTCTTGGATTATAGAACATCGGGCAATAATTAATACCACCCAGGGTGTGATACAATGACTGATGAGCCTTTAAATCTCCCCTTTTCAGAGAGAGAGGTTGAGAGAGAGAGAGAGAATCTTTATTTGGATAACGTGTACTTGCATCTTGTAAGGTAGAAACATGAGGTTTCTTGGTGGTGGTGAATGGACATTGAAACACTAATTGAAGGGGTAGACTGTGCCAACTATTGACCAACTGTCTCTTACAACTGCAATGTCTCTTTTCCAGTTGGTTCTGTAATGTGAAGGCTGGGAGTCTGCAAACTCTCTTGGAGCGTGGGATCTTGGAGACCCCAGCTGTCTTGCCAGCTGACTTCCTATCGTCTTCTGCCAATAGGAGGCACTGATGGTAGATCCAAAGGTGGGAGAAGGGGGGAAAGGAGAAACTGCTCCTTTGGTAGGTGAAATCCCGGGAGTATTCAAGAGTGTCTATGTTCAGATTAACTGGAGAATAAGGAACCATTTTGTCAGCTTCTTCAAATATTGGGTCTTATTTTTTTTTTAATTTTTTATTTATTTATGATAGTCACAGAGAGAGAGAGAGAGAGGCAGAGACACAGGCGGAGGGAGAAGCAGGCTCCATGCACCGGGAGCCTGATGTGGGATTCGATCCCGGGTCTCCAGGATCACGCCCTGGGCCAAAGGCAGGCGCCAACCGCTGCGCCACCCAGGGATCCCAATATTGGGTCTTATATTTGAAGTTGCTAATTGACTGAAAAATTGCAAAACCAAATTACAGTGCGCTAAGAGTTACAAACATCAGCATGGGATCATTGTCACTAATGTCATGAATACCTATCAAATTTACCCTGGAAATTATGACCATTTTCTCTTGAAAAGCCTGTGAAACATTATCCACCCAGTAGGTCATTGAGCATTACTGATTTATTAAAATGTGTAAAGACAGCATTTTTCTCACCTGTAACATTAGGAGCTCCTTTGATCTTGGTTGACTTTTTAGCTGAAGGGATTTGGACATCTTTGTTGGCATCAGAAAGGGCAAAGAGTTGTCACTGTTTGATAGCTATTTGATATTTGACCTCTTTTAGCTGAAATGATTAGAGTCTTTGTAGAAACCATGTATTAATACATGGTGAATAATTCTGCGTCTTAAAGGCCTATGCATATACATTTAAAACATAATTTTTTGGTTACGCAATATTGTGAATGTACTGAATGTCAATGAACCGTATACTTTAAAATGGCTAATTCTAGGGTGCGGGTGGCTCAGTCATGTGAGCGTCTAACTCCTGATTTTAGCACAGGTCATGATCTCAGGATTGTGGGGTTGAGCTCCATGTCATGCTGGGCATAGAGCCTGCCTAAGATTCTCTCTCCCCCTCTCCCTCATGCCCCTACCTCCCCCTCAAAAAGAAATAAAAAATAATAAAATGGCTAATTCTATGTTATGTGAATTTTGCTTAAATAAAAAACTTTTCTTAAAGTATTTTTTTCACATTGAAAAAATTATTTGCATACAATTTCACTTAGATTCAAGGACATTTTAAAAGTTTCTCATTGCCCCCCCACCCCCAAAAAAGTTTCTCATTACCCACTTCAGCTTATCCTTAAGCTGAAAGCCATTTCATAGATCTCAGATCTTGGGTCATTTTTGTTTTCAGTGAAATTCATGATTTTTGATCACTTAATAGATGGAATAAGATATGGAGGACTTGTTGCACTGGCTATTTAACCCAGGTATCTTAAAGGTTCACAATAATCAATTGTGAAAAATACACAGAAGTCTCAGGATACTTTCTTATGCATGCTCAGAAAAATCACCAATTTTGTAGTTGTATGAATTTGTAGGAAATCATTAAAAAGGAATTTTGGAAAAAAATTAAATTGTGGGAATTTAAGATAGTTATAATGAAATATTATGACATGAATAGTTCTGAAGCTTGCTAGTTATTAATTTTATTTTTCACAGTTCTTGTGCCTATATATAGCAGATTGCTTCTTTCTTCAAAATAAAGCTATATAGAGGCTCTGCAGGAAAATCATGTTTAATGGAACTATCATTCCTCTTCATATGTTGCTGAGGATTTTTCTAATATCAAATTATGAGGACCATCATTCTAAATTTGTTTGGAAATTTTAATCTTACATGTGTGGGCAGATATATCCTTTGTTTATTATATCTCATCTTTATTCTAGATTCCAAATTTAAACATCTACTTAAATTTTTTACTAAAATTGTGTTTTCTTAATATTTATGCCAATTTATATGCATACTTTTTTTTTCAAGATTTTATTTATTTATTCATGAGAGACACAGAGACAGAAAGAGGCAGAGACAAAGGCAGAGGGAGAAGCATGGGCCATCAGGGAGCCTGATGCAGGATTCAATCCCAGAACCCAGGGATCATGACCTGAGCCAGAGGCAGATGCCCAACCACTGAACCACCCAGGTGCCCTCTGAGTTTTGTTTTTAACTAGGTCTTATCCGTCATGTTTTACTCCTTTTTTATAGGAGCTAATTTGTTATGAATATGTACTGTATTAGTTTCCTGTGGCTGTAACAAATTATCACAAACTCAGTAGCTTAAAACCACACAGATTTATTGTCCTAAAGTTTGGGAGGTCAGCAGTCTAACATGGTTCTCAGTGACCTTAAATCAGGGTGTCAGCACAGCTACATTTCTTTGAGGAGGCTTTAGTGGAGAATCAATTTTTTCTTCCCTTTTCCAGCTTCTAGAAGCTGCCTGCATTCCTTGGCTCATGGCCTCTTCCGTCTCCAAAGCCAGCAGTAGCTGATTGAGTCTTTCTCACATTACATCACTCAAACTCAGGCTCTCTTGACTCCTTTCACTTAGACTCTTGTGATTACATTAGCCCCACCCAGATATTCCAGAATAATCTCCTCATCTCAGGATCTTTAACTTAATCACAAAGATAAAAAGTCCCTTTTGCCAACCCATTCACAGATTCTGGGGATTAAGATGTGGAAATCATTGACAGGCCATTAGTCTGCATACCATATGTACCATAAAATAAAGCATAAAAACATAGTGTTACAGAAGGATACTGACAACTAGATTTCTTTTTTTTTTTAATTTTTATTTATTTATGATAGCCAGAGAGAGAGAGAGAGAGAGGCAGAGACACAGGCAGATGGAGAAGCAGGCTCCATGCACCAGGAGCCCAACATGGGATTCGATCCTGGGTCTCTAGGATCGCGCCCTGGGCCAAAGGCAGGCGCCAAACCGCTGTGCCACCCAGGGATTCCATGACAACCAGATTTCAATTATATTGTTTAAAGACATAAAACAAACACATAGTTTGTGTAAATATGAAAATAAGTGTGGGATGATATACTTGCCATCTGTTGGGTAGCAGTGACCCTGGGGAAAGGAAGAAAGAAGGGAGAGGAAAGGATTAAGGGTATCACTTTATTTCTTTAAGAAATCTGAAGCAAAATGTTAACATCTTGTAAATCTAAATGGCAGTTACATAAATGGCTGTTATATTCTCCTACATGTTGTATTACTTCATAATTGATAACTAAAAAACATTAAGAGAGTATCCATTGTAAAGATGTGCTATATATACTCAATGGAATATTACACAGCCATCAGAAAGGATGAATACCTACCTTTTGCTTTGACATGGATGGAACTGGAGGGTATTATGTTGAGTGAAATAAGTCAATTGGAGAAAGACAATTATCATATGGTTTCACTCATACGTGGAATAGAATAGTAAAAGGGACCATAAGGGAAGGAGGGAAGCTGAGTGGGAAAAAATTAGAGAGGAAGACAAACCATGAGAGACTCCTAACCCTTGGGAAACAAAGGGTTGCAGGGTGGAGGAGTGTCAGGGTGGGGTGGGGTAACTGGGTAGCAGGCATTAAGGATGGCACTTAGTGGGTTGAGCACTGGATGTTATACTATATGTTGGCAAATTGAATTTAAATAAAATATTTTTTAAAATAAATTTTTAAAAAAGATAGTACCCAGCAACATCTCAGTGTTGGATAACCTGAACTAACTCCAATTTGATTTCGTTGTCAAAAAGAAATCAGTTTTCCATAACTTTTACAAAGCATACCAGAAAGTGAATGAAAATTTGTTTTCACTTGTATGACATTTGTTATATAGTCTGCTTCTCTACACAATATTTATGTTGCTAAGTGGGAACTTATATGTTTTAGCATTTAGCATTCAAATTGCTATTTCAATTCAAAGTGTTGATCTTTTCTGATTCAAGCACATAACTATCTGGTTAGTTGTAGGATTTAAGTATTAATTTGATGACTGACCAGAATGGCAAGAAGAAATGAGAAAAGACCTGTTCACTGAATGGGCTCACTGGGTACTGGGGAAACTCCCCAGAGATATCAATTCTGAGACACAGACTAAAAAACTATTAGATATCAAAGAAAAAGAAAATCCTAAAGGCCTGCAGGCTAAACTATCAAATAAATTACAAAAGAAAGAAGAATTAATCTGGCCACAAAATAATTAGTCTGGCATCAAACTTTTTGGTCTACATACCAAGAAAGCAACATTGAACACCACTTAAAAAAAACAAAACAAAACAAAAACAAGAAAAGAAAGCATGACCCAAGGGTTTTATACCAAAACAAGTTGTCCTTCAAATATCAAGGCTAAAGAAAAATAGCCCTAGACATAATAACATAGAGAAATCTGCATCCACCAATCCTCCTTGAGGATTTACTACAGTATATATATTCATTAACCAAATGATGACTGGGAAAACATCAGAAAACATGATGGTGAGTATTTTGAAACATATAAATGCACCTCTAAGATTAAATTAAAAATGGAGACAAAGGCAGAAGACCAATGTACAGATTTTATATATTATGACAAAATTGAAATATGAGAACCAAAATATGGGAGAAGGGAGCAAGAAAGCAAAAAATAAAATAAGCTTATTAGTTATTGTAGACAATAAGTGGGCTTTAATGGATACTAATTTAAAAAAAAAATCATAAAAATTAAATAAGAAAATAAAGGAGAGGCCTAAACATGAGACTGAAGCCATCAAAGCTCCTAAAATAAAACATAGGCAGTAATTCCTTGGACATCAGTCTTAGCAACATATTTATGGAAAGGTCTCTTTGGGCAGTGGTAACAAAAGCAAAAATAAACTATTGGGACTACACCAAAATGAAAAGCTTTTGCACAGCAAAGGAAACTATTGACAAAACAAAAAGACAACTTACTGAATGAAACAAAATATCTGTAAATGATGCAACCAATAAGAGGTTAATATCCTGAATATATCAAGAATTTACACAGCTCACCACCAAAAAACCCCAAATAATCCAATTAAAAAATAGGCAGAGGACTTTAATTAATATTTTTCCAAAGAAGACATCCAGATGGCCAACGGACACATGAAAAGATGCTCAATATCACTCATCATCAGACAAATGCAAATCAACACCATAATGAGATATCACCTTATACCTGTCAGAATGGTATCAAAAGAAATGTGTTGGGGCACCTGGGTGGCTCAGTGGTTAAGCATCTCCCTTTGGCTCAGGTTGTGATCCGGGGCCCTGGGATTAAGTCCTGCATTAGGCTCCCCAGAGGGAGCCTGCCTCTCTCTCTGTGTCTCTAATGAAAATAAAATCTTATAAAAAAAAGAAGAAGGAAGGAAGGAAGGAAGGAAGGAAGGAAGGAAGGAAGGAAGGAAGGAAGGGCAAGTGTTCATGAGGATGTGGAAGAAAAGGAACTCTATGCACTATTGGTGGGAATGCAAACTGGTGCATTAGCCAGTACAGCAGTACATGAAAGCATTAAAATTAGAAATACCACACAATCCAGCAATTTCACTATTGGGTATTTACCCAAAGAAAATGAAAACACTTAATTCAAAAAGGTACAGGTAGCTCTATGCCCATTGCAGCATTACTTAACAATAGCCAAGATACAGAAGCAATCCAAGTGTCCATCAATAGATAAATGAATAAAAAAAAAAAAAAAGATGTGGTATGTGGTACACACACACAATGGAATATTCCTCAGCCACAGAAAGGAGTGAGATCTTGCCATTTGCAACAACATGGATGGGCCTGAGGGTATCATGCTAAGTGAAATAAATCAGTCAAAGAAAGACAAATGCCAGATGATTTCACTTATATATAGAATCCAAAAAAACTAAGCAGACAATAAAAGACTGTTAAAAACAGAGAACAAACTGGTGGTTACCAGAGCGGGGGAAGGGGGGGGTGGAATAGGTGAGATAGGTGAAGAGGATTGAGATGTACAAACTTCCAGTTACAAAATAAAAAAGGAAAAAAAGGGAAAAAAGAAAAGAAAATAGGGGAGCAAGGTACTTCTGCTTCTAGCATGATGGAGTAACAGGGACTAGATTCACTCTCCCCTTCGAAATGACTAACACAAACACAAAATAGGTGAAATGATGGTTTTCAGACATTGCACCTCAGATTATGAAGAACAGGAATTCCTGAGAAAGAGGAAACATAGGAGAGATGAGTGAGTGCCGAACTTGGGGTCTGAAGACAATCTTCAGGTGGTGGGGGAATGCAGCTAGAGCCCAGCAATTTCACTGAGTTGAGGAAGTGTGATCAGGAGTTCTGGGAGGCCAAACTAGCTTGGGTGCACAGGGCAAAGTGTCAGAGAGGAGACAGCTGCATGTGTGCACAAAAATAGAGGCCCATGCAGTGCCGGAGATCCAAAGAGAGTCTTCTAGTCTTCAGCGGAGTATTGGTCTGTGCATGTGTAAGAGGAAACTACTCAAGGCCGTGGAAAGAATCAGCCCTTCAGATTAAAGGGAACAATCCTGAAAGGTTGAACAGGGCTAGGAATTGTTCCTGTGCTCACGAGCTGGAGTGGGAAGCCTCATCATTCATGGTCAGCGAGTAACACAGAAAGTTACTGCCTCTGTAATGGAGTCACATTAGTCACAGACTAAAGGCTGCTTTGATCCCACCTAAGCAACCTAAAAGCAAAATTGAAAGGATCAAACTGTTTCTAAACAACAATTTCATCCCAGAACAAAGCTCAATGATATTTATAGGAACACAGAAACATCTAGTCCCCAAAACAAGATACAATATTCGGTAGAAAAAATGCTGGTGTTCTGCTATTCAATAAAAAATTTCTAAGCAGACAGGGGCACCTGGTTGGCGGTTGGCTCGTCAGTGTAGTGTGTCACTCTTGGTTTTGCGGTTGTGATTCGAACCCCACATTTGATATAGAAATTACTTAAAAATAAAATCTTAAAAAAAAATTTCTGAGCATGCAAAGGAGCCAGAAAATATGACCCACAGTGAGGAGGAGAGCAAATCAATAGAAACAGGCCCAGAAATGACAAAATGATTAAATCAGTAAACAAAGCGAAGTTAATATAACTCTGTTATTATGTTCAAGAAGGAAAAGTTTGAATGTGTTAAGTAGAGACAAGAGAGATATAAAAAAGACACACATGAAAACCCTAGAGATGAACCACGCACTGGAATTAATAGCCGATTAGATACTGAGGAAGAAAAAAAGCCTAAGTACAGAGGCGACCACCAGAAGAAAACACGAACTTTCCTAAGTACCAAAAGTGTTTTAATAAATAAGAGTAAAGGGTGCACATCTTTCTTTCTTTTTTTTCTTTCTTTCTTTTAGAGAGAAGTGCACGTGTGTGTACGTGGGTTGGGGAGAAAGGGCAGAATGAGAGAATCTTAGGAAGCCACCGGCTTTATCTTGTGACTCTGAGATCACAACTTGAGTGAAATCAAGAGTTAGACACTTACCTGAGCCACCCAGGCACCCCAAGAATGCGCATCTTTTAGAAAAAGAAGTACACGGGACGCCTGGGTGGCTCAGCAGTTGAGCGTCTGCCTTCGGCCCAGGGTGTGATCCCATGGTCATGGGATCGAGTCCCGCATTGGGCTTCCTGCATGGAGCCTGCTTCTCCCTCCGCCTGTGTCTCTGCCTCTCTCTCTGTGTCTTTCTCATGAATAAATAAATAAAATCTTTAAAAAAAAGAAAAAGAAGTACAGTAAATAAAATATACGTCATTATAAAATATGACAGAGACCAAACATACCAATGACATCAATAAATGTGAACAGGCATAACTCACCTAGTAAAACAGTAAGATTTTCACTTTGAGTCATAAAACTACACCCAACTAGATGCTGCAAACAAGACCTCAAGCAAAATGATTCAGAAAGACTACACATAGAGGTATAGATGAAGGTATGTTAGGCTAAAAGAAAAATGGAAGGAGACAAAATATAGAAATTATCATGACAAAAATATTTTTTTTAAAAAGGGGGAGGGGAGACACTTAGGTGGCTCAGTGGTTGAGTGTCTATCTTTGGCTCAGGGCATGATCCCAGGGTCCTGGGATCTAGTCCTGCATGGGGCTCCCAGGAGGGAGCCTGCTTCTCCCTCTGCTTGTGTTTCTGCCTCTCTGTGTCTCTTATGAATAAATAAGTAAAATTAAAAAAAAAATAAAAAGAGAATTATCATGACAGACCTTTATGCTTACCTGTACACATTCTTTAGTATTTATTAACAGAATTCTTAACTTCCCAAGTTGACATTGAAAATTGCTCTATGTTTGTACCTGACTCCATGCCTTTTTCATGTGGGGCAGACTACAATTATAGCTATCATTTAAAGAATGAAACTCCAGGCATAGTACCAAGAGCCTTTATTTACACATCTCATTTAATCTTCAGAACAACTCTATGGCATTTATGGATTATTACTCTCAGTTTACTATGGAGAAAATGAAAGATCAGAGAGGTCAAGTACTTTGTCCAAGGTCACACAGTAGTAGTAAGTGGCATAGCCAGTAACTCAGCCAGGTCTGTTTGAGTCCCTTGTACCTGGACTCATCTGGTACTCCACACTGCCTTATCTTTTGTTAGGTCCTCATAAGGTATTTGAAAAATACTGACATTACCAGAAGGCATGTTAAATACTACATCAAATATAAAAATATGCCACATAGAAGAAATACCATTCATTTTAGAGAAGAATTTAAAATGCCCAATGTGGCACTCGAACTCACAGCCCTGAGATCAAAAGTTACATGCTCTACCAACTGAGCCAGCCAGGGACTCCTTACCTTTTCTTTCTTTCTTTTCTTTTTTTTTTTTTTTAAGATTTTATTTATTTATTTGACAGAGCACAACGAGGGAGAGAGGCAGGCAGAGGGAGAGGGAGAAGCAGGCTCCCCAGTGAGCAGAGAGCCTGACATGGGGCTGGATCCTAGGACCCTGGGATCATGACCTGAACTGAAGGCAGACACCTAACCGACTGAACCACCCAGGCACCCCGCCTTTTCTATTTTTAATAAAAACCGGTGGAAAGGGCTGATTTACATTAAACAGCCATTACAACAGGGATTATTGTATAAAACATAGGTTACTTCCAAGATCCTAATTAATTACACTATTTTATATATATAACCTCCCACTTAGTTTTTCTTTGGGCCCAAATGAGCAGAATCATTAAGTTTTCATAAAATATTTTGATGTTATCATAAATGTGCTTTCCTTTTTTTTTTTTTAAGATTTTATTATCAAGTAATCTTGGCACCCAATGTGGGGCTCGCACTCACAACCCTGAGATCATGAGTTGCTTGCTCCACCGACTGAACCAGCCAGGTGCCCTTGACTTGCTCAACTTTTGAAGTGTACAATTTCCATGGTTTATGGCTCCTAACACAAACTATATTTGTATTCTAGGCCTGAGAAATGTGAATATGCTGACTGGATATACGAATACACACACACAACAATAAAGTTTTTCTCAAGGTTTCATTTATATTAATGTAATTTAAGTATATAGTATCCCCATTCAATTAGGAGTAGTATCAACTTTAGTTTTATCTGGATTTAAATTCCCTAAAAATTCTAGCAATGTGCATAATGAGAATTCCTGGTCCCAGAAACTGTGTGATATGATAAATATCGTTGCATTCAACTACTGAGTTTGGGGGTAAATTGTTACACAGCAATAGATGATCGAAATACTGAGATGCAATCTAAATCAACTAAGCACATGATATGGAAATTATTGGTTGTCATGGAAGGACATCTCAAAACTTCCTGAGTGGTTCTAATCAATCAATAAGTATTAATCAATATTTAATAAATTGTTGGGAGATAGAATGGCTATATGCTGCAAACAAACATGACTTAGAGAATGGTGCCTTGGAATAGAGCTTTGTCAGTGATATTAAGCATTTACCCATCACCCTCTTCTAGGGAGAGACCTCCTAAATCTGGATTATAAGAATAATTTGGCTGCATTCTCTGTTAGGGAATAAAGATGATCTTGTTTCCCTGTTTCTGAGTTTAGATGAATAACCCCTTCCAACCCATTCTACTCCTTTGATCTGTTTTATGCCTGTCAAACAACTCTGGGTAACAATTCAGCTTTCCTGATGGCTGGGGAAAAGGGTGGGGGGGTCCTCACTGTGAGGCAGGAACATTTGGATGTGTGGATGCTGTCCTAGCCTGCTCAGACAAAGGCCATCTGGACAAACCCCAAGTCTGACAAAGTCAGGTTTATTGGTTCAAGGAACTAGAGCCTGCATACCAGCGGAGCCCTGGGGCATTTCACCAAACAAAGAAAGAGATAAGGTTATTATGTAATTTAGGGGAAGGGAGTTTAGGTAAAATTTAAATGAAGTAATGTTTGAATAGCCTCAAAACAAACAGGATTGTGTGTTAGGGGTCAGTTTTGGGTGTAAACTGCAAATCAAACTCAGGGCTTTGCTTCTTGGGAATTAGCAAGCGAAGATAGCTATATAAATGTCTTGTCTGGAGCCCGCATTTCGGTTGAAATGGAGGCTGTTTCTCTATGTTAAAGACATAGATCTGCCCAGCAAAAGAGTGCGGGCTTTCATTCTCGCTGGTTGGATTTTAAACAGCAGTGTTTCTTGATGGCCTCTGATTTTAGAACAAGGCTTCTCATCAAGAAAATAGAAGTCACTCAAAAGGGGGTTTGTTATGACATTTTACAGCTTTACCATGACCTTGGGAGTAATACTGTTTCCAGTTAACTTTGCAGCTGGCTTTGTTTCTGTTCTGCCATCCAGATTCAGGGTAGGGCAGTTTTTCCTTTCTCAGTGTAATGTCTGGGGAGAGAATTGTTTGAGTCTTTATTAAAAAAAAAAAAATCACCAGCTACTTTGCTGAATGTAGTACACCACAGATGAATACAATAAACAGTAATTGCTATGTTTAAAAACCAACCAACCAACCCCAAACAGTCATACTATTTCACTGTTCCCAAACACTTTTAGGTCACGACATCGTTCTTTCACAATTATCTATAAAAAAGTGGCATTCACGTCAGAGGGATCCAGAGCATAATTTTAAAAGTAATTAAAATATTGTATGACCTGGGAAATGTGAGTCATGACAGAAGAAATGTTTTTCTCTTCCACGAGAACCTAAGAGATCACTGCCAAGAACATTTCTTTCTTGTTAGAAAGTGTTAATCAGTGTCCAATCAGAAAAACAATCTAGATAATTCTACTAAACAGGATTGAAGGTAGGGACTTAGCTACAAAGACATTGGAAGGGCTGGAAGAACCGAAGAGCCAAAGACCCAAGAAGTTCGAGCTGGGAGTGAGGTGGGGATTATTGCAAAAGCTCCCACTGAGTGGCTAGGGGACGTGGGTCTGCATTACTATTCTTGTATTACTGAATCAAAATTAAAATGTCAATCACAATTTGATACTGAAAAATACACAGATAAACCTGTTGAGTCATGTTTCAGAGCATGGATGTGAGGCACCAGCAATTATTAGCTGCGTGACCCTGGGCAGGTTTTCTCACTTGGCAATAGAGGAAGCTCTACCTCCCAGGGTAGCTGTATTGTTGCAATGAGTAAAGAGGGTACAGCTTGTGAAGGGCTCGCAGCAGGCCTGGCACCCGGTAAACTCTCCACTGATTTAGGGTCCTTGCATCTGCTGGAAGCAGCACCTGCCTAAGCTGAGGCCATGCCAGGGACGGCCACTCACCCTGCTGGAGAATGGAAGAAAAACTAGTTAGAAATAACTGAGGTAGGGGCCTGGGCGGTTCAGTGGTTGAGCGTCTGCCTTTGGCTCAGGACGGGTCCGGGAATCGAGTCCTGCATCAGGGTCCCCGCAGGGAGCCTGCTTCTCCTTCTGCCTGTGTCTCTGCCTCTCTCTCTGTGTCTCTCATGAGTAAATAAATTAAATCTTAAAAAATAATAATAGGGATCCCTGGGTGGCACAGCGGTTTAGCGCCTGCCTTTGGCCCAGGGATCCTGGAGACCCAGGATCGAATCCCACGTGGGGCTTCCGGTGCATGGATCCTGCTTCTCCCTCTGCCTATGTCTCTGCCTCTCTCTCTCTCTCTCTCTCTCTGTGTGTGTGTGACTATCATAAATAAAATAAATAAATAAATAAAAAATAATAATAAAAAGAAAGAAGTGAGATCTTCCTGAAACCCTTACAATGTTGGGGGCGGGGACGGTTGGCGTCAGACGATCCTGGGTTTAGTACCCACTGGGCTCCCTACCTGGTACTGGGCCCCAGGAGTGCAGGTCTGAAGGGCTTCTGAGCTGCAGGTTTTCCCAGGTAGAAAACTGAAGTAGTTTCTTCCTTGCAGGGCAGATGTAAAACCTAAATGACTTTTTTTTTTTTTAAGTATGTGAAATACCTGGCTTATAGCAGGAGTTCAATAACAGGAACTGCAGTAATTAAATAATTACTTTATACATAATTAACAGATAAATAATTAAAATCTTTGACATAAATAATTAAAAATCACTATCAAAATGTCATAAAGTATTGTGTCTGTCCTATCGCCGTGTGCGGGGAAAACACTTATCTGGGTACGTTTTCAAAGGGAGAGCTTGGTGTGCGTGCGTGCCCATCGCGGGTACCTGCCCTAAGGCGGCTCCCGGGCCTGGACGCTGCATTCACGGGCTCTGGAGTCCGAGCCGGGAAAAGGTGAAGTCCCCACATGTCGCCACCGGGTGGCGCAGCGACCCTTCGCCAGGCTGCGGTGAAAAACCCGCCGGGTCGGGAAGCCTGACCAGCTTTGTCAGCTCCGGCAGGGCCAGCACTTTGTCTGGAAGTGGCCCGGAGGATGCACGGCCTCCGTGAGCTGCAAGACGGCTGGGGACGAGGGCCACAGCAGGAGACGGGGTGGGAGGTACCCCCGGCACCTGGGGAGCTCCCCCCCCCAGGCCCACGGATAATTCATCTGTTCTTGCCAAACGGTTTGTCCAGTGCTCAGCATGAGCCGTGAACCGGGCACAGTGTGAGATCAGCCCCCGCAGGCAGCTCACAGTCTTGCTGACAAGCTTGGCACGTGGACACATGGCTAATAGGTAAGGTGAAAATAACAGGACATAGGGACACCTGGGTGGCTCAGTGATTGAGCACCTGCCTTTGGCCCAGGGCGTGATCCTGGTGACCTGGGATCGAGTCCCATGTCGGGCTCCCTGCATGGAGCCTGCTCCTCCCTCTGCCTGTGTCTCTACCTCTCTGTGTGTGTGTCTCTCATGAATAAATAAAATATTTAAAAAAAAAAGAAAATAACAGGACATAATGCCACCATCTCTTCAACCCTTATGGTGAGCCAGGGGCTGGATGATAATCTTCCTACTTTGCACATAAGGAAACCAGGATTCAAGGGATTCACTCATTTTCCAAATTCCCAAAGCTGAAAAAAACCGGATTCAAGCCATGCCACTGTATTTTAGAGGCTTTGTCAGCAGTGCTTTGCAAACCACTGCTGCTCGCCTAAAACAAGACACACAGCCCCACTCCTTTAAAAGCTCACCACTTGAGGTTAGTCTCAGCAAGTTGACAAGATGACAGCGGGCACCCCGCCCCCCCCCCCCCCCCCAGCCCTGGGCTCAGTGCCCCTCTTGCCTTCCTCCCTGCTCCCTGTTCACTCACTGACTTAGGCACGTGGCTCACTGTAATCATCATCTTCTGGGTTCTTCTGCTGCCGCTCCCACAGCCACGGCTGGCCTTGGTGATCGCTGGCAGCTGGGCCCTGGAGAGACTAGCACCCACATCTCCCGGCTTACCTGGCCTTCCAGCTGGGTGCCTCAAATGCCCCACCCATAAGGAAACCTCATTTAACCTGGTGCGAGGAGGCCAGCAGGGGAGGCCCTCACGCCCCTCCACTGGTGGCCAACTGCACACCCAACGGGAAGACTCACCCACCAAGTAGACAGCTGCTACTTCACTCTCCAGGCAGCAGGGGGAAAGGGCTGTCTCCTGGGTGCTCCAACAGCCTGGCCAGGGAGAGACTGTCACAACTCAGCTGGTGAAAAGCCACTGCAGTTCGAATCCCAGTTTACGCCAGTGAACACTGGGTTTGTAAGAGCTGCTCCATCTCCTTTTCCACCATGAAGGACCCTCCCGTTTTGTTTTGCGGGCTTGGCTAGCATTCTGCTGCAGTTTGCTCATCCCAAGTTGCCATTCTCTGCTATTCCTGAAAAAAGCCTCTTTTTGATGGGAAAATAACTGACACTTTTCTTTTTAAAGTTAACACAACTAGTCTTTGTTTTACTGGGCCCCCTGGCAGCTGGTCCAGCTTCTCCCTGCACCCACTTCTCCTGACTTCACCTCCTTTCCCCAGCGTAGTTCCCATGAGGTGGCACCTCAGCTACCCTTCAAGAACAGCTTCGGTGCTGTCCCCAGTCCCACTCTCCTCCGGATGCTGGCTTCTACCTCACCATCACCAGTCCTTGCTGGGCACTACATCCCGCAACCGTGGCCGTGGCCTCGGTGGGAATCCTTGCAGCAGGGGAGCCCGTTGGAAGGGAATAGGAAATTCTGAACGGAGCACTAAGCGGAAGGCTTCAGAGTTCTCTGGGACGGCAGCGAAGTTGTGGGGTCCCAGGGCTAAAGACAGTGGAGAGGCCCTGACAGTCACTGAGGAGAATGGGGAGCTCCTGGTCGGGGGAGCATGCGGAGGGCCCAGCTGGGGATGTGGACCTAGGAGCTAAGGTGGGACCAATTCTGTGGCTGTGGCCTTCCTCTCTGAATGCTTGGCTGCAGGGATGAGCAATCAGTTTATCCAGGGCAGGAGGCTGCCAGGTGGTTCCAACAGAAAATGCTGGAGATATTGGCCAAAGTGTTGGAGCGAAATTTATAGACATTAACCAGATTACCTGGCTTGAAAACCTGATCATTTACTAATTGTTTACAAAACAGAAGCTTCCTGAATGCAGGGCCTTGCTCTGCATGTAGTCCTATCCTGTCAGGGGTCACTTCTTGAGCAAGTGAACTCAGACAGTGGGCATGAAGAACCTCAGTGCTCTGGCAGCAGGACAGAGGCAGAGGGAGAGTGAGAGAGACTGAAGGAGGTGTCTGATGGCCCAGTTTCAGAGACGGGTCACTTCTGGAGATGATCTGCTCAGGACACCAGGGCCTGAGGTCGAGTGCAGGTAGGTGACCAATACATCTGGGTTTGTTTGGACCTTCTTGACTCTACCATGGAAAGCCCTGTGTCCTCGAGAGCCTTCAGTCCTGGGTAATTTGGCCAACTGGTTACTACATGCTGGACAGGAACATCTCTGAGAAGCCAGAATATTGGTCAGTGGTCTGTGGAAGCTGCAGGATTCCTCACTCCTGTGGGCCTGTGTCAGTTTTTGCCACACTCAATGTGGGACTCCTTGGGCATGTTTTCCCAGCAGTGAAAGGGAGCCTTTTCATAGCACTGAACTCTAGGAATAACAAGTATGCTAAAAATGGCAAGTATTTCCAAGAATGGAAACACCAAGGTGTGGCTACATCAGCATTTCCAAATCTGCAAATTAAGTGCATCGTGCTCAGAGCCTTAAAAAAATCCTATCAACACAGCTGCCCTGCTAATTTTTTCTCTTTCTAGTGGAAATTAAACTGCTGATTTATTATAATAGCATCTATTTTCTTAGAACTCTAATAATGTCAATTTGCAATATTACATGAAATGCCTATGTATAAATATCATAATTTTATTTAATTGAGCACAAGAATCATATCAAAAATGAAATAGTCTTTGGTTAAATAGACATATCTAGTGTTGAAAATAGATTTCACACTCCACATGCATTATATAGCATAGACAAACCTTCATTATAATTCAAATTTTCTAATAACTGACTTGCTGTTACAGCAATCAAATGTGCATCAGTAAATTATTCTAGAGAAGCTTTATTTTCAGGACCATATTTGATGGATAAATCATTAAAAATGAAATACAGACTTTCTGGAAAAATTGCAGAAATACATTTCAACTAAAAAATAACTCTCATAATGAGTCAATATATACAAGGTACATTGAAACAAGTAACATCAGAATTATCCTATGTCAACATCATGGATATGTACAGTCACTATAAATAAAACCATAGGGGTCAGGATATAGCTGTTCACAGAAACAAAAGACTTCTTTCCCAGAACATTTAGGAATATTCCAGGAATGTTACTAGGAGTATAGTTCTTTCCTATAATCAGGGGAGAATCAGTATATACAGACTCGGATTCCTACAGTACCTACAGCTTACTCAACATGCTTATGTCAGAAATTTGAAGACAGCCTCCCTTTCTATGTGTCCCACATAAAATCTTATTTGAATCTGTTGAATTCTTATTAATTTGGATTCAATATTAAATTGAATACATTTAGAAAACAAACCTTCTCTTTCACAAATGCATACATTAATGGTTAACTAAAGAAAACTAATGTCTGTTCTGCTAGATTTTGGCACATAGTTGAGTTCTTCATTTCATTAAGGACCAATGAGATAGCATAAATGCCTTAGTAAGTCCGCTAAGCCTTATATTTTGTTTGTATTAAACTTTTTACTCTGAAATAATTGCAAATTCTAAGATAACTGCAGAAATTGTAGATTCACATAGAGTTGTAGAAAATAATACAAAGAGATCTTGTTTGCCTTTTATCCAGTTTCCCCCAAGGGTACTATCATGCAAAACTATTCCATACCACAACCAGGATTTTGACATTGATACAGTCAAGACACAGAATGTTTCCATTGTAAGGATCCCTCATGGTTACTCACCTCTCTCCTCCAAACTCCTCCTTAGCAACCTCTCATCTGTTCTCCATTTCTAGAACTTTACATTTCAAAATGTTGTATAAAAAAATGTTGTATAAATGAATTGTACAGTATGTAACCCTGTGGGATTGACTTTTCACTCAGCATAATTCTCTGGCGATTCATCCAAGTTGTTGCTTGTATGAGAGATTATTTTTATTGCTGAGTAGTATTCCAGGGCATGGATGTATCACATGTTTAACCAGCCACCCATTAAAGGACATCTGGTTGTTTACAGTTTTTGAATATTATGAATAAAGCTGCTATGAACATTCATGGACATTTTTTGTGTGTGAACATAAGTTTTCATCTCTCTGGGATAAATGCCCAACAGTGCAATTGCTAAGTGGTATGGCAGCTGCATGTTTAGTTTTATAGGAAACTGCCAAATGGTTTTGCAGAGTGGCTGTTCCATTTTACGTTCCCACCAGCTATGTATGACTGATCCAGTTTCTTTGTATCCTTGCTAATACTTGGTGTTGTTACTATATGTTAGGAATTTTGATAGGTGCATAGTAGTATCTCATTGTGGTTTTAATTTGCAATTCCCTAATGATCAATGATGTTGAGTATCTTTTCATGGTCTTATT
This sequence comes from Vulpes vulpes, assembly GCF_048418805.1. Taxonomy (NCBI): domain Eukaryota; kingdom Metazoa; phylum Chordata; class Mammalia; order Carnivora; family Canidae; genus Vulpes; species Vulpes vulpes. The sequence goes on along the minus strand of NC_132795.1, from coordinate 70,050,963 downwards.
TGCCATGTGTATATCCTCTTCAGTGAAATGTTTGTATATGTTCTCCATTTTTGAATTGGATTTTTTAAAAAAAATTATTGAGTTTTGTGAGTTCTCTATATATTTCTAGGTATTAGTCATTTGTCAGATATACACTTGCAAATATTTTCTCTCAGTCTGTAGCCTGTCTTTTCATTCTTCTAACATGGTCTTTTTCAGAGCAGAAGTTTGAAAATTTGATGAAGTCATTTATCAAACTTTCCTTTATGGATTGTGCTTTTAGGTGTCAAATCAAAGTACTCTTTCCTTAGCCCTAGGCCCTGCAATTTTCTATTTTTTTAAAAGTTTTATAGTTTAAGATTTTATGTTTAGAAGTATGATCCATTTTGAGTTAATTTTTACATTAGGCTGAGGTTTCTATTTGCCTGTGGATATCCTATTGCTTTAACATATTTGCTGAAAAGACTATCCTCCCTCCATTGAATTACTTTTGTATCTTTATATAAAACCCAGACGAATATATTTGTGTGGGTCTATTTCTAGATTTTCTACTCTGTTCTGTTGATCTATGTATCTGTGCCTCCAGCAATAAAAGCCATACTGTCTTGATTACTGTAGTTACATATAAATTTTTATATTGAATAGAGTGATTTCTCCTACTTATTTTTCTTTTACAAGACTGTTTTAGCTATTCCAAGGCCTATGTCTTGGAATTCCTGGAATAAACTTGAATATGTCTACAAACTTTGCTGGGACTTTGACAGAAATTGCATTAAACCGATAGCTAAATCTGGAGAGAACCGACATCCTTGCTATTTTGTGTCTTCCAATCCATGAACATGGTATATCTCTTTATTTATTTAGGTCTTTGATTTCTTTCATTAACACCTTTTAATTTTTGACATATAGATCTTGTACATGTTTTGATAAATTTATACCTATTTATTTTCTTTGGAGTTATTATAAATGGCATTGTGCTTTTAATTTTGGTCTCCACTTTGTACATTGTTAGTGTTTAGAAATGTGATTAAATTTTGTGTGCTGATCTTGTATCCTGAAACCTTGTTGAATCCACTAGTTCTGGGAGTTTTGTTTTGTTTTGTTTTAGTAGGTTCTTTGGAATTTGCTATGTAGACAATCCTGTCATTTGTAAACAGAGATATTTCTTTCCAATCATATGCATTTAATTTTTTTTCTTGTTTATTGCCATGTGTGGAACTTCCAGGACAGCCTTTAACATTTTCATCAATGTAAATTTCCAGAGATTTGCAGAAACATACTGTCCTGAATGGGGCCCATCATTCTCAAACAGATGTATCTTCAACACTCTTATCATCCAACCTGTTTAGACTTCATTCCCTATAATTTGGATAAATAACTGATAACATTCAGCAGTGGTTTTTAATGGCACCCACAACTGCAAAGCCTCTTGAAGCTAGCAGAGAGGCCATTAATGAGCTAAGTGGAACCTCATTATAAAAGCAAACTTAGCATAGGAACGTTATTCGTAAGACAGAACTAGGAGGTAGTGATGCTCAAAGAATTAAGGTATGAGGTTGACTTATGGAGTATGTGGTTTATCCTTCCAGTTTTCCCCTCTTACCTCTAAATTGAAGGTAGCCATAATTTTTTAACTTGGAAATACAAAGTACCATCAAAGTTACCTTATTCTTATATATTAGAAATTGCTATTGTTAGGAACCCTTTCAATAATTGGCTTTTGACAAAGAATTCCATGCATCTTTCTATGCTTTTAGTAATAGGCACTTAAAATATATTTTGACATTTCAAACTCTATTCATGTCTTAATTTTTTAAATAAAAGTATAACCATCAATAACATTTTACTTATTTAAAAAGTGTATATTTCCTATAGTGTTGTGTTTTTATGTTATACAACATACCTAACCCACCAAAGAGGGTTCATAGCCATTATAAAAAGACAGAAAACTGGGTACTACTAGATCTTTATAGAGGTCAATGTAAGAGGTCTTGGATGTATACACATAGGCCCTCTATAGGCCTTAGATGTGTGCTCAGGTACAATGTAGTTTCTTGCAAAACCAGGAGCTCCTGCATATAATTTGTAGAAAATTTTAATCTGTAGTAACAGTAAAACTTCAGAGACTTTTGTTTTTGTTTTTGTTATTTTGGTAGTTAACCGTGGCAAATCAGCCACAGACAGGTTAATCCTCACTTTACCAATTTTGCTGATTCAATGACCACCCCTGCATTTCGATAACACTCTTGTCTTGTTCTTAAGATTGGAAATCATCTAAGTGCCACTTCACCAGAAGCAGTGGCTTCTGGAGTCAGACCATGGGACGCTGACTTAGCCTGTCTGAGCCTCAGTTTTCTCGTCTGTAAGTGGCAATGATGATATGACTCTCACTGGTTGTAAGGCTTACATGAGATGATCCTGCCAAAGGCCTGGTCCAAGGCTGGGCAGGGAGTGTGCCTTCAATTACTGAGTTCCTGGATTCCTCCTCTTATATATTGTCCTTGCTTCCTTCTCTACTTCCTCCATGCTCTTCTCCTCTCTACACACCACAGAATGAGATGCTTCTTATTTTGGATGCCACTCCTCATGCCTAAGGAAAGGGAACCATCTGTCAGAAGCATTAGCAGTTGGGATCTGGGGGGTTTGGTGCTGAAGCTGTCCTGCCTCAAGAATGAATTACCAAGGCCTGCTCACCCAGAATGGGGCTGCATGCAGGACTCTGTGTTCTCATGCAGTTTGTCATGTTATAGTGGGACAAAGGCTTCCTAAGTGCCTAATACATTCTAGCAAATGTGACTTCATAATGCATCTGCAGTCCAGTAAGTAGCATGATGAGTGCTCCATAGACAAGCAGCCCTGCGTGCTCACCCCAAACACAAGACTGTAGCCATGTGAGGCATATCTAGTTCCTTTGTGGTTGCGGTGAGCTTCAAATCCAGACTGCTTTGGGCACAGCAAGCAATGAAAATACACTCACAATACAATGCAATCACATTGCACATAATTTTTTTTTTTTTTTTTGTCCTAAGGAATGGAACAGCAACTGTCTCAACAGGTCACTTTGACAACCAAAGATGATTCCCGAGTCAGCGAGACTGGGTTGACTACGATACAGAGGCTAAATATGTGAGTGCCTGTGGGAACTGGGGGTTTGCAAACGAGTACTCTAATCTCCAGCCTGGCACAGGGTTCCCTGGTCACCCTCCCTCGTTCTGCCATGATGATGACAGGGCGGCTGTGAAGCCTGCAACCAGACAGACAGCAGATCAGTCGCCGTCTGGCAGCGTGACTTCAAAGGTTTTCATTTCCTGCAAACCCCAAGGACTTTCTTCTTACTGCATCAGGCCTTTCTTGGGACTGCTCTGAAGTATTCGTCCCTCGAAATGTCGGATACTCCTCCATACCATTTCTGAAGCCAGATATGTTCTATCCTCATCTTCATAAAGAACCACTCATACTGACGAGGCCACTTCCTCATAACGGGGTGTCTGTAGAAATAAAGGAGAGGTCACGAGAGAGCCACTCTCATCAGCGGGTGCGCCCTCCCTGGGCAGCGGTCCAGACTACTAGCATCGGCCAGGTGAGGCAGGCCTCCAGAACCCAGGCCTCATTTGGGTGGAGCCAGAGGCAGAAGCCAGGGAACCAGGGATGGGGGCTGGGACACCCCAGGAAGGCAGGAAACTGCACCTCCACCGAGGGGCAAACCAGTCTTGTCCCAGGCTCCTTGGTTCCAATCCCAGGCTGACTGCTGATGAGCTATGATGCTTCATGGGCCATTTGGCCTCTCAAACCCTGCTCTCCTTACCCATCATGTGGGATGATGGTCAGTGCTCAGATCATGGGGTTGTGCGGAGAGCAAACAACTCTGCACATGTGAAGCACCTGCACAGACCAAGTGCTCAGTGAATGCTGGTTACTGTTACCAGGAAACACAAAGACAGGCTTGATGCATCAAAAGAATTGTGAGCCCATGAAACGAATCTGTTCATGGGAAGATCTCCATTCCTGCCAGAGGCTTAGAACTGTTGAACCAAGTAGAGAGTTAGCCAGAATGGACAGGGAACGTTGCACTCCACCTTCACTGACTTGCTTTCTCCCTCACGCGTAACTCTACACACACGCATGATTCGTAAGGGCAGGGGCTTGGCTCACTTCTTTAAAATTTCATAAAAGTAAAAAATTATATTCATATCAAATAATGTCAGAAACAAAATTCAAAGACCAAAGGCAGGCTGGGAAGGATGTCTGTGACAATGTAGATGCAGTAACAGGCTCATGGCCTCTTATAAGAGATAATTTGTTTTGAAATAACTGTAAACGCACAGAGAAGTTGAAAGTACATTACAATGAACTGGGTTTTCCCCCCTAAACCACTTGAAATTAAATTGCTGATGTGATGGGCCAACACTCCAAATGTTTGCGCAGCCAAGATAATAAAAGGATTGTCGTTATTTTAAGCCAACACCTTTTGTACTTGGAACTGGAACACACTTTGGCACTGGCAGGTGGGGGGCAGGTGTAGCAAATCCTAATCCAGGGGGCACCGGCCTTGCGTGCAGGCAGCCAGGGGCAGGTGGCAGGAACTTGAGGAGACTCACAATGGGGGCTTAAAAGAAGCTAAAGATGAAATTCGTCGAAGTGGGAGATAAAGGGACCCATGTAACATAGTGGTGAAAAATTTGGCAACACCATGCCTGTGTGATGCAGACGGCAGGAAATGAATTTAACGAACCCAATGGTCTCCCTGAGATTTTGGCCTCTTCTCACTGCCTATCATAACACAAAAGAGGAGTGTTTAGAAGTAAAGAGGACAGCTGGACTTGAAAGTATATCACGCATGCGGGCACACACACCCTCTCTGTTCTTTTCTCAGTCTATGTTCAGAAAACCCTGCGTTCGTGTTATGTATCTGATCACGATATGATTCAGGAGTTCATTCCGATTTTCTCTGTGGATGTGAAAATCTTTTCCACTGCATTGAGAAGCCAGGGTTCCCCTCTCCTACTACTTATTTGATGCTTCTCCTGTATGCTTCACCTCCTGAAGTGCCACCCACACCGCTTCTCCACTTGCTTTCATATTACTCTAACTTAGACAAAGTATTAATCTGCCTGTTTTCATAACCTGCAACTCTGGGAGGGTACCTGCCACTCCCGGGCCCGGCTCTGACCAAGGCCACCCCCCTGACCCATGGAGACAGACTCCACACCCGAGCGACCACCCCTCCATGCACACACCCTCCTCACGTTTTCATAAGCCCTTGACCTCTCACCACCTCTAACCTCCTGCTCTCTGGGAACCCCTACAGCAGTGATTCTTAAACTTCAGCATTCATGCTAATTTCCTGGAATGTGCTTTTAAAATTTAGATTGAATCTTCTCTCCAGAGAATCTGAGTCAGTCAGTGGGTGGGTTGGGTGGGTGGGTGGGGGCAGAAAGCCTGCCGCCGCCAGCATCTTCATGAGTCAGACGGAGGCATCACAGGACCACACTGGAGAGGCGCTCTTTCACCTCTGCACTGTGCTTTGCTTAGCGTGGCCCTTTGACAATGTTTGTTGGGTTGACTTCTCTACAAAGCCCAGGTATTTCCATTTCAAGGCAGGGGGTTGTGGATGGTTGCAAGGGCGCAAGGAAGAGTGCCTCAATCGGGATGCTGTGTGGCCTCTGCTGCCACCTGGAGCAGCCAAGACAGCCAGCGTGAGGTTGGCAGTGCTGCCATCCGAGGGCCACTCAGACCATTACTGTCATTTGCTTCAAAGGCAACAAATGGCACACTCCTCACCTCTGCTTTTTATTGAGGTTTATTTGGGGGCAAATCAACTTGAAAGCATATACAAACCTTGAAAACATGGCCTGCTTGGCAAATTCTACTTCTTCTGGAGGCACTGCAATCATCTGGCCGGTGAGCGTCAACCGGGCACATCGGGGGTCTTCCGGGTCGACGATATTTTTTCTGCATTCAGAGAACATTTTTCACATATTAAAATGATAGAACATTGACCTGAAATACTGAGGATTTTATTAAAAATTAAAAATAGCAGCCACACAGCTGGTTGTATCATTCAGGTTTTTACACTGTCCATAATCACTTTAAAAATACTTTGGCACAGGCCATGTGGGAGGTGTGCGTGGGTAAGTTACACATTGGCCTGCACCCCCGGGGCAGCAGAGAACTCCCAAAGGACCTTAGTCAAGGGGGTACGTGCCAGCTTGACCTCTGCAAGACTGTACTCGGGAGCTGCTGTCCTGAATCATGTTGCTGCTCTGCACAACTCTAGGGGGTGCCACTCACTTAAAGACTGTATGAAAGGTGCTCCTGAAGTAGTGCAGTGCACCTGCCTGGATCCAGGGTGACTGAGACAAGGGTCTTCAGACGTCACTATCAGAACGTGGAGGCTCCTCCCTCAGCGTAAGGGACATTGGAAATAATGAGAACGTTATTGTGACTATATCTGTGACTGCTTGCTAGAAGTGCTTCCACGGTGGCAGACTTCTTCTAAGACCTGCTTTCACTGAAAGAGTCACCTGGCAGTAAGGGTGTATTCTGTATTCGGGACACCACTCTACTTCTGTAATATGATATATGGTATGATATGATGTAATATAATTCTCTTAGTTAAAAATTCTCATTAGGATTGCCTGATAAAATATTGCATGACACATAGTAATATGGGAAACATATTTGTTGTTTATCTCATTTAATTTTTTATAGCTTTACTGATATATATATATTTACATAAAATTCACCCTTTTGAAGTGCACAGTTGAGAGTTTTTAGGATATTCAGAGTAGTGCAACCAAAATCCTAATCTAATTTTAAAACATTTTCATCACCCCTCACAAAAACCTCTGTGCTTGTTGGGGGCACATTCCTCATTCCTGACCCTTCACTTCATCCACCCCATCCTGAGCAACCTCTGATCTACAGTCCACCTCTATAGATGTGCCTGTTGGGTCGATCCGGATGGAGTCATACCACATATGGTCTTTGGCGACTATCTTCTCTCACTTAGCATAGTGACTTCAAAGTTTATCCATGTTGTAGCCTGAATCAGAACTTCTTTTTTTTTTTTTTTTTTTTTTACTGCTGAATGTTATTTGATTGTATGGAGAGACCACCTTGTGCTTATCCATTCATCAGCTGATGGGCATGTGGGTTGTTCCCACTTTCTGGTCCTTACAAATAATGCTGCCCTTGGCCCTTACAAATGATGTTTTTGTGTGGACATGTTTTTTCAGTGGTGGAACTGTTAGTAAGGGAATCGCTGGATCCTATGGCAATTCTACGTTTAACTTTTGGAAGAATAGCTGAATTGTTTTCCAAAGCAGCTGTACTATATTACATCCCCACCAGCAGTGTGTGAGGCCAGTTCCTCCACATCTTTGACAACACTGTTTTAGTCTTTTTCATTCTAGCCAGCTTAGTGAGTGTGAAGTGGTACCTCACTGTGGGTTTTATTTGCATTTCCCTGATGGCTAATGATATTGCACCTTTTCATGTGCTCATTGGCCATGTATCTATCTTTGGAGAAATGTTGCTCAAATCCTTCCCCATTTTAATTTCGACTTGATGTATGTAAAAATAATTTAAAATTTTTTCATCGGGATCCCTGGGTGGCGCAGCGGTTTGGCGCCTGCCTTTGGCCCAGGGCGCGATCCTGGAGACCCAGGATCGAATCCCGCATCGGGCTCCCGGTGCATGGAGCCTGCTTCTCCCTCCGCCTGTGTCTCTGCCTCTCTCTCTCTCTCTCTGTGACTATCATAAATAAATAATAATAAAAAAAAAAAATTTAAAATTTTTTCATCAAGTCCAAATTACCTATTTTGCTTTTGTTTCCATTTATGTTTTTTTAAAATCTCCCACCAAACTAGGGCAAAGGCTATTTATCAAAATCCTACACATGTGTTATATTTCATAGAACATGACAAGCGTGTCCATATTACTAGATATTGTGGCTTCTATAGTACAAGTAGAAATTTGTATAAAGATTGGGAAATAATAAACAAACATGTAGTTATTTGCAAATAACATGACTGTATACAAAGGAAAATGCAAGAAAATCCACACTAGGAACATCAGTATTGAGAAGAAAGCTCAGCAAGATTGTTGAGTTTAGGAATAAGATTATGAAACAATTGCATTGCTACTTATAAGCAAAAAATCATTTTTAAATACTAAAAAGTATACAAGATGGTTAAAAAAAAACTATAAAATACCTAGAAATAAATGTAACAAATATTGTGTAATACCTTGGTGGAAAAAACTGTGACTTTATTGAAATACATAAATGGCCTAAGCAAAGGAAGAGTTATCCCATACACATGAATGGGGAAGCCCAATTTAATGGAGCTGTCAATTTTCCCAGAATTAATCTTTTTCTAAAAAGATTTCATTTATTTATTTGAGTGAGAGAGAAAGAGAACAAAAAAGGGAGGAAAAGGAGAAGCAGACTCCCCACTGAGGAAGGAGGCCCATGTGGGGCTGGATCCCAGGACCCTGAGGTCATGACCTGAGCTGAAGGCAGATGCTTAACTGACTGAGCCACCCAGGTGTCCCTCAAAATTAATCTTTATAGATGACATAATTTCAATTCAAATTCTGGTATTTTTTAAAGATTTTATGTCTAAGTAATCTCTACACCCGACATGGAGCTCAAACTCACAGCCCCAAGATCAAGAGTCACATGTTCTAGTGACTGCGCCAACCAGGCGCCCCAAATTCTGGTATTTTTATTTTTTATTTTTTAAAACATTTTTATTTTATTTTTTTAAAGATTTATTTATTTATTCATTCAGAGAGAGCGAGAGAGAGGCAGAGACACAGGCAGAGGGAGAAGCAGGCTCCATGCAGGAATCCTGACGTGGGACTCAATCCCAGGTCCCTAGGATCACACCCTGGGCTGCAGGCAGCACTAAACCGCTGCACCACTGAGGCTGCCCTTCTGGTATTTTTAAAGTAGAACTAAGCAAGCTGAATCTAAGTTTCATATGGAATAACAAAAGTCTGAGAATAGTCAAAACCATGATAAAGAAGAGCAACATGGTGGGAGGGCTTCCTCTACCAGATAGCAAACCCTGATGTAGAAGAACCATATTAATAAGGCAGTGGGTATTGGTGTAAGGATAGAGCAAGGGAACAGACTGGAAGACCCAGAAATAGATCTATGCTTACACAATCCTTGACATACACCAAAGACTGAATTAGAAATTAGCAGGCAAGGTTCTAATTATTCAATAAATGGTGCTGAAAAAAAATGGCTATCTGTATGGGAAAAGAAATCTAAAAATAAATCCCTATATCACACCCCATACAAGTAAATTCTACATTGAATTAATGAAATTAATGATTTAAATGTATAAAGCAAAGCCCTAATACTTTTAGGACAAAATCTTTATGACTTCAGGGTTGGAAAGAATTCCTTAAGCAAGACACAAAATGCACAAACCACAAAGGTAGATGAATATGACTTATTAAAATGTCAATTCTTCTTTAATAAAAGATTTCATAAGTCAGCTATGGGTGAAGTCTGTTGATTTCCATCATGATTTCTTATTCTCTCAGTGAGCGTGGTAGGCAGAATTCTGGGATGGTCTTCGTCATCTCCACCCCCTACTGCTCCACCCTTTATAATCCTTCTCCCTGAACGTGGGAGCCGGCTCTCGCTTTTAACCAAGAGAATATGGCAAAGGTGACGGGATGTTAATCCCATGCTTATAAGATGTCACAGGCAGTGAGAAAGACTTAGGGACTGTGGAAGAGACAGACTGTCTTACCCTTCCTGCTGGTCTGGAAGAGGTCAGGTGCTGTGAGGTGACCTGTCCTGGCAGTGGAGGGAACAGTGGTGGCCTCCGGGAGCTGAGGCCCCAGTCCTACAACCACAAGGAAGTGAACTGTTCCACCAGGAACAACGCTCATGGGAGCTAGAAAGAGGACCAGAGCTCCAGAAAAGGAAGGATGCAGCCCCACTGACATCTTGCTTGCAGCTTCAGGAGACTCTGAGCAGAGGACTCAGTTAAGCCATGCCCAGAACCCTGACCCACAGAAACTGTGAGATAACCAATGTGTGCTATTCCAAGCCTCCATGTTTGTGTTAGTTTGTTACATAGCACAGGGAATGAATACAGTGGGTCTGTTCAAATCGTAATTTTCAGCTGATAATTCTTTTTCCAGTCCCATTGTTTGTTACTGATTTCCAACTTAATTACATTTTGGTCAGAAAGTTATCCATATGGTATCTTTTGTTTGGTATTTGTTGAAATCAGCCTTGAAGCCTTGTGGTCAACTGCTTTGCGCCTGAATAGAATGGGCTTTCTCTAACTGTTCAGTGAAGGTTCTACAAATGACCATTATGGCAAGCTTCTTAAATGTCTTCAAATCTTTTCTATCTTTGCTATTTTTGTTGTTGTTGTTTGCTTGCTCTATCAATTACTAAAAAGTGTGTGAAATACTTTAAGGGCCAATGTCTGGATCTCCATCCTTACACACACGCACGCACGCACTCACTTCACTTCCTCCTAAAGTAGTTATATCATAATTTTAATTTTTATTCATATAAATATTGTGTTTACAGTGAACACAGAGTTTACATAAGCCACTATGAATAAACTTTTTATTCAACCTTTTGTTTTCATTTGGAATTAGTAATAACTTCCCCTTTTTCTTTCTTTCCTTTTTAATTTTATGTTAGCATTCTACAAAGTTACCATTTATTCATTCCCAAACTTCCTTTTAGCACAATCAATATCAGATATATTCTATTGTACTCAAAAGAACTGAAAACATGAGATGCCTGGGTGGCTCAGTGGTTGAGCATCTACCTTCAGCTCCGGGCATGATCCCAGGATCCAGGATCCGGTCCCACATAGGGCTCCCTGTGGGCAGCCTGCTTCTCCCTCTGCCTATGTCTCTGCCTCTCTCTCTGTGTCTCTCATGAATAAATAAATCTTAAAAAAAAAGAACTGAAAACATAAGTTCATACAAAAACTTGTAATCGATGTTGATAGCAGCATTATTTATAATAGCCCAAAAGTAGAAATAAACCAAATGGCATCAAATAGACAGAATGTGGGATAAGTCATTCAGTGGAATATTATTCAGCTTTAAAAAGAAATGAAGTACTAGGGTGCCTGACTGGCTTAGTTGGTAGAGCATGCAACTCTTGATCTTGGGGTTTTAAGTTCAATCCTCACATTGAGTGCAGACATTACTTAAAAAAAAAAATCTTTATAAAATCGGTGCCCTCTCTCACTTCAAAAAAAAAAAAAAAGAATGAAGTACTGATCGTATGGGTAAACTCTGAAGATACTTCAAGGTGTGTATGTGTAATATAGATACATAACTCATATATATATGCATATATATGTGCAGAATATGCAAATTCATAGAGACAGAAAGGAGATTAGTGGCTGTAAGGGCTGGAAGAAGAGGAAATGGGAAGAGAAAGCAAATACACATGGGGTTTATTTTGAGGGAAATGAAAATATTTTGAAACTAGGTAGTGGTGATAGATGCACAACCTTGTGAATTTACTAAAAGTCAGTGAACATCACACTTTAAAGGTGAATTTTATGGTACGTGAACTCTATCTCAATTAAGAAAAAAGCCGTATTCCACTGAGTTCATTTTTTTTCTTCTTGGGAATCATCTGCTGGCTCCCACCTGTACAGTACAGGTACTTTCATGCTTGTTGCATGACCATAATCAGGAGAACTCGCTTTATCAATGAGAAATTTCCCTGGTCCTGTGTAGGATCATTTCTTTCCTTTTTTTTTCTTCTCATTTTGGTATAATGATTCTGCCCAAAATATGTACATTTTCTGAGAAGAACTACATTGGAAGTAAAATTGAGGTTTTGTTTATTTGAGAGTGTGATTAGTTTATTCTGATTTATTTTTTTAAGTAAACTCTACACCTAATATGGGGCTCAAACCTACCACCCCAAGATCAAGAGTAGCATGCTCCACTGACTGAGCCAGCCATGTGCCCCTAGTTTACTCTCATTCTTGATTGATAGTTTGGTCGGGTAGTAAATGGTATATTTAATGCTATACTAAATGCTGAAGTAAGTCCATCATTCTGGGTACCTGGTGAATAGTTTTAAATCTGGAGACTCATGTCTTTTGGTTCTGAAGAATTTTTCTTCAATTATATCTGATAATTTTTTCTTCTATTTTCTCATCTTTCCTGGAATTCTTTTATTTTAACTGCTGGACCTTTTGGATTAGTCCTTTAATTTTCTTGTTGTTCTTCTCATATGTTTCATCTATTTCCTTTTATTCCACTTTTTGGAAGATTACCTCAAATCTACCTTCTATATTTCAGTTGAGTTTTTTTTTTTTAATTTCTGTTATCATATTTTTAATCTTTAAGAGCTTTTTTTTTTTTTTTTTTTTTGGTCCTTAAAGCTCATTCTTCTGCTATATATTATCTTCTGTCCTGAAAAAATGTTTCCTTCTTTTTGTATTGTTTTAATTTTCCCTAGTTCTTTTTATCTGTTCATTTTGCATGGTAGAGATTTTCCTAAAATGTTTTCCTTGACTGTTTATACTGTGGTACCTCACAGCCAACTGAAAATTCTGACTGCATAGGTATGGCTTTCTGACTAGTGGACTTTACTCTAAGGTGATCAGCTTTGATGGTTTTGCTGAGGGATTCCCTAACTATTTAGTATCTCTGTGTTTGTGTGTGTGTGTATATGTGTTTCTCTTGGGCTGTTCAGTAACCTTGGGGAAATCCTCAAAGGATTCTCAGACAAAGCTTTGTTAAAGATGAGCTCAGTCCATAATTCACAGGAATAAGCAAGAGTCAGTAGAAACATAAATAGTAGAATAGATACCCAAGATACACTTAACTGATTTATAAGATAAGGATATCTAGGGCAGCCTGGGTGGCTCAGCGTTTTAGCACCACCTTCAGGCTGGGGCCTGATCCTGGAGACCCGGGATGGAGTCCCATATCAGGCTCCCTGCATGGAGCTTGCTTCTCCCTCTGCCTGTGTCTCTGTCTCTCTCTCTGTCTCTCTCTCTCTGTGTCTCTCATGAATAAATAATTTTTAAAAAATCTTTAAAAAATAAGATAGGGATATCTAAAATTAATAAGATCTCCCAATCTTTAATTGAAAGTGTAGCTCTTTGGAGGTCTGATTTTATATAGGGACCTTATTTCTAACTCTTCACCTCACCCAGCCCAAGCTATTGTTTCTTCTTTCTTGTTGCATTAATACCTAAGCCTTTATTTTTCCCAGACTAGTATACCCCATTAGAAAAGTTCTGGTTCTGGGTTTTTTTTTTTTTTTTCATCTTCATTTTTAACCCCTGGGGATTTCTTTTTGTTTCTTATGAATATGCATTTAAAAGACTGTTTTTCTTCCTACTGTTTTTTAGATTGATGAAGTCTGCAGTTGTATTTTATTTTATTTTTTAAGATTTTATTTATTTATTCATGAGAGACACACACAGAGAGAGAGAGGCAGAGACACAGACAGAGGGAGAAGCAGGCTCTATGCAGGAAACCTGACGTGGGACTCGATCCCTGGACTCCAGGATCAGGCCCTGGGCCAAAGGCAGGTGCTAAACCGCTGAGCCACCCAGGGCAGTTGTATTTTAAAACTTTAAACAGGGCAGCCTGTGTGGCTCAGCAGTTTAGCGCTGCTTTCAAGCCTAGGGTGTGATCCTGGAGACCGCGGATCGAGTCCCGTGTTGGGCTCTCTGCATGGAGCCTGTTTCTCCCTGTGTTTGTGTGTCTCTCAGGAATACATAAACAAAATCTTAAAAAAAAAAAAAAACTTTAAACAATACAAATTTTTCTTTTTTAAGATAAAAACATAATTTTCATGTAGAAGATTTGGAGACTATAAAAACATATGCTGGAAAATAAAAATGTGTGTTTTAAAATAAACTTGGAATTTTCATCACTTGGAGTTGCCTCATATAGAGCTTTTATCTTATTTTTTCCACTTCAAAGTTAAATCGTGAACATTTTATTTTGAGAAGTGCATGCTGTGAGGCCTATGTACTTGCAGAATTCTCAAACATTTTTCTACCATTCCTGTCTACTGAGTATCCAAAAGGGGCTGGGACGCTGCAGCTCTGATGTTGAATGACTTCACCCTGTATTGCGGGGCTGTGCAGAGAAGCTGAGTCATGGGAAGTGCACGGTGTCTGCTCTTGGTGCGACCACGGACCTTGTGAGCTGAAGCCCCAAGGACAGAGCCTCACTTTCCTCTTTGGTAAAGTGAGGACATTAATTTCTTGCCTGCCTTCTTCACAGAGTTCAAAGGTATGTAAGAGCATGATGAGCATCATAAGGAAGTGTTCTCATCGAAACGTGAAACTACAGTAAGTTAACGTGAGTGGGTTCAAGACAGGGAAGCTCTTCTTTGGGGTAGACCGGATCATTTCCCTTCTCCATCAGTCTATAACCCCAAGAGATTATTCTGGCGCTGCATTTCATTATCTAAGGCTAAATGAGAAAATCTTTATGATGGATTGTTCTCCAACATCAAAGGAGAGAAGGCAGCGGGAGAGAGCTTGCATTTCCCTTTTGCTTGAGGCCAGTTACAGTTAGGAAAAAGGGAGGTGGAGTACTCTTCCCTCGTCTGTCTTGTACAGTCAGTATCACTGAGCATTCTGATAGACAGTAAATGCAGAAGGACGTGAAAGGCATATAGTGAGGTGGTTAAGAGCATAGACTCCGGGTGCACCTAGCTGGCTCAGTCGGTGTTGTATGTGACTTCCTCTCTCTCCCTCTCTATCTCAGGGTTGTGGGTTCGAGTCCCACGTTGTGTGTAGAGATTCCTTTAAATAAAATCTTAAAAAAAAAAAAAAAAAGAGGATGGGCTCCTAATCAGCCCCTTAGACTTGAATCCTGTGATTCAACCTCTTTATGCCTCAGTTTCCTCACCTGTAAGAAACAGACACAAAGAGTTCCTGCCTCCTAGCAGCATTGTGAGGTACCAGTGTGGGAAGATGGAGACTTCCTGGTGCTATGATGAGGTGGACTCCCCAGGATAACACTCCTGACTCTCTCCAATACTAAAACTTCAGTTAATCATTGAGTCTGAAAGAAGATACTGGGCATCTTCTTGCAGGAAGAATCCATTCTGTTCTCCCCAGTCTCTTGCCATAAACTGGAAAGACCTGCCACAGCTCAGAGAGGTCCTAGGGTGGAAGTGCTGTAGACTGTGTGAATCTGTCAAATTTGGGAGTCTCCTTGCCCACATTCTCCATGTTGGCTTGACCAATGTTAAAAGTGAGATTTTGCTGTTCCCTCTGCTTTACTCTTTTAGTTCTCAATTGGTTTAGACCAGGCAAACGATGGCCTCTCACTTGTTTGTGTTTGGTGTGACAGATAAGAATGGATTTTACATTTTTAGAGGATGGAGAAAAATCAAGAGAAGAATAATATTTTATGACACATGAAATCTATATGAAATTTGGATTTCAGTCTACTTGAAAAAAGTTGTATTGGAGTATGGTCTCACTCATTTGTCTGTGGCTGCTTTCATGCTACAACAGCAGAGTTGAGTAGTTGTGACAGAAACCATATGGCCCCACATCTAAAAAATTTGCCATCCTCCCCCTACAGAAAACACTTTCCAACCCCTGGTTTAGATCATGGGACTGTTCATCAGGTCCCCTGGGACTCCTACATGAGGATGAAATGCATAAATTCATATAACATAATTAGAATAGTGCCTGGCCTGTAGCAAGCCCTCCAGGAGTCATGCTGTTACCATTCTGCTCAGTTGTCTTGGGAGCTGAAAGGGTGGAGTGGCTGGAAAGTTCTGGAATCTTATAGCCTTGATTGGTGGTGGTATTGATCATAAAATATCAAGAAGACTGCTATGAAGTGAGCTGTTTGCCTCTCAAATTCAAATAGTGAACCACCACCTCCCAGTGGGGCTGTGAAAACAGGGTTTTTAGAGAAGTAATTGAGGGTAATTAATCAGTTAAGGTTAATGAGGTCACAAGGGCGGTGTCCTCATCTGATGGCACTGCTGATCTTATAAGAAGAGAGCAGGGAGGGACACGCAGAGGACGAAGCCCAAGGGAGGACCAAGCAAGAAGGGGGCCATCTTCAAACCCAGGAGAGAGGCCTCGAGAGAAGCCAACCCTGCTGACACCTTCATCTTGGGCTTCCAGCATCCCGGCCTGTGAAAAAATAAATTTCTGTTGTTTCGGCCTCCCAGTCTGTGGTATTTTGCTAATACAAAGTTGGTGGGGACTGTACGGGGACTCTGAAATGGTGAGCACCAAAAGCCTCCTCCTCTGGCTCTCAGGCCACATTTGTTGCGGAGGTAGGATATCATGGGATGGAAGGTATTAAATTAGTATGACAGTAGATAACACATAATATTGGTGGGAGTTAACCTACAAAATCTTGGAGGTATTTTTTTAAAGCTGAAAATGGAGACCGATTATGTGTGTGGCAGATCCTGTGCCTGTATTGGGAACCTCGGTGTCTAAGGAGTCCACAGAGATGTGGAAAGACATACTCTAGCTGACTCCCAGAAGTTTGTGTATTTTTACCATCTGAATATTATGACATCCCCTGGCATCATGGTTAAAGCTGTCCCCACTTTAAGAACCTTGGCAGTTTCCAGCTGGGCTGTGCATTTCAATTCAAATCTACCCACCTAGTTACCAATCCATTTGCTTCACTTTGTAATTTGATTACTGCTTGAGAAAATGATATTTCTTTTTTTTTTCCTTTTTGAAACAGGTATCACTATTTGACTTTTACACATCTCCTTTACATAATACTATGTATCTTTTAAGGCATCTGACTTGTTTAATCCTCACGATATCCACGGGATGTAGGTAAGGAGCTAACTCAGCAGACCACAGTTGCTCAGGCCCTGCACATTCCAAAGAAAGACCTGTTTCAGGAGGACTGGCCCTCAGCTGGTTCCTGGAAGATAACTTCTGAGGCCATGACATATTCTCTTCATGAGAGTGTTTCTGTGAGGCCCTGGGCCACACAGGATCAACTTGACCTCTATGGGGCCCAGAGACTGAGTAGCTAAGATGAATCATTTGGACACCGTAGTGCCCATGTGACTGAACTACAATAAAAACACTGGATATTGAGGCTCAGGTGAGCTTCTCTAGTTGGCGACACTTTATACATGCTGTCATGCTTCATTGCTGGGAGAATTCAGTGTGTCTCCATGTAATTCCACGGGAAGCGACTCTTGGAAGCTTGGGCCTCCTTACTCTTGGACTTCACTTGTGCAGCTTTTCTTCTGATGACCTTGATCTGTATCCTTTTACTGCAGTAAAGCAAGAGCTCTTGAGTCTCACAAGGCATTTCAGCAAATCATCAAGCTGTTGGGGGGGTGGGGGTCGTTTGGGAGTTCCTGACACAGCTGGCCAAGCAGACTCCCATAGATCTATTTCTCCCAG
Source organism: Vulpes vulpes (assembly GCF_048418805.1). NCBI lineage: Eukaryota > Metazoa > Chordata > Mammalia > Carnivora > Canidae > Vulpes > Vulpes vulpes. The sequence continues at coordinate 70,033,579 of NC_132795.1, read as the reverse complement.
ATGGCATGTGTCATAAAATGGAAGCCTTGAGGCATGATTCTTTAAAACTCATTCTCACCCATTAAATTGCATTAAAACCTTGAGAAAGGTACATTTGTTAAGCAAAGCATATGTTTTGCTTATATTTAAGGAACTTGTTTTCACCTGCCTGGAAGCTTTTCTGTACGACACATCCTGTTGAGTTGTAACACGGGAAAGAGTGGACATGCCCACACTTTCAGGTCAATTGCTTCATGTGAGAACACTGTACCGTTTGAAAGTGTTATAGTCTGCTCTGTTTAGGACACCACAAAAATGCAGTTGCTGAATTGTGAATTCTTCTTGTGGGGTTATGATGAAACAACGGTGGGAAGCAATCCACATAATAACTACTAATCTACATTGAACTTGGTGAAAAACCCAAGAGGAGAAAAGAAGCAAGAACAGTAAACAAGAACTAAATTTACATATACTAGACAAGACTGTCAATCAGTTGCACCTAATTATTTGTTCACTATTAAGGCTAATTTCTTCACAACATTGTTCTCTGATGAAAGCAACAAAGTAGTACTCATAAGTAAGTCATTACAGGGTTTATATAGGGGGCATCATTTTTATATAGGGAGTGTTTTGCTTATCCACTGGTGGTGATTATATAGAAAAGAAAGGAGATTATGTATTTAAATAGATAAATACAAAACTTGCCATTTATGCAGTGGACAACCCAGCGAGACTCTGTAGAAGTTCCTTCCCACCTGTGGCAGGCAGGATAATTGTCACCCCACCCCCTAACAAAGATGTTTGCATCCTAATCTCTGGAATACGTGACTGTGTTACTTTACATGGCAAAGGGAAATTATCCAATGCCAGCTGGTTTTCCCATTTCTCCTCTCTGCCTTCCCTTCTGCTTCATTTTAAAGATGGCCCCACTTGTGATCCAGATGTGGCACCAGCAATTTCAAGGTTGTTTGGCCAACCAGCTGGCATTGGATATGGAGACTATCCTGGATTATCCGGCTGGGCCCAGGGAAGTCACAGGAGTCATTAAAAGTCACAGGGGGAGACAAAGGAGAGTGTGAGAGAGATACAGTGTGAGAAAGACAACCCACCATCGCTGGCTTTGAATGTGGCAGGGGCCACAAGCCAAGGAATACAGGCAGTTTCCAGAAGCAGGAAAAGGCAAGAAAATGGTTTTTCCCCTAGAGCCTCCAGGAAGGCACGCAGTCCTGTCTACACCCTGATTGCAGCCTATGAAGACCTGTTTGGGACTCCTGACCTCTGTCACTGTAACAATATATTTGTGTCATTTGAAGCCAGTAGGTTGTGCTGCTTTGGTACAGCAGTAAAAGGGAACTAACTAGCATCTGAAAGAGGTGGGAACCTTTAGTTCCCTGCCCCCCCCCCCCCCCCCGCCACTCCCACTACAACATACTTGAGGTTCCTCGCAGCTGCTGCTCTTGAGATGGTCAGTAAATGCACCGGGTACCAGCGAGGAGGATGCCCTGTACCCTGGGGACCCTTCCAGTTTATGAGAGCCTCCTTTGGTGAACAAGGGCTGGAGACAGACTCTCCCTCTTCCTGACACTGTTTAGGCATCCACTTGTCCCTTGTTCCCAGCTCCAGGGAACTCTATTCCACCACCCTGATTCTGAGGGCTGGGATTGCCTAAACCAGCCAGAACATTCTGTCCCCTGGCCAGAGTGATGGATTCGGGGATTGGCACAAGAAGTCCGGTCACTAAAGCTCAAGGTGCTCCTTGCTGGGGACTTCTGGAAGGGCAGCCCCCTTACTCTCCTCTGGAGTCTACCTGGAGTGGTGCTCACTCTCCCTGGACATAAAGAGGGAACAGCTTTGAAATTGCTGGCACCACATCTGGATCACAAGTGGGGCCATCTTTAAAATGAAGCAGAAGGGAAGGCAGAGAGGAGAAATGGGAAAAGCTGATTTGGCCTGACACTGCAGGACCCCTAAGAAAAGCCTTCCTCTGGACTTCCAAATATGTCAGTTAATAAGTTTATTTCTCTAAGCACTTCTGAGCTTATTTTTTCTATTTCTTGGCATCTGAGAGGCTCCTCACTGGTAGAAGGGTTTACAGTTCCTGGAGCTCTTCCTGTTCTTAGAATGGATCCTGTGGCTGAGGCATGCCCGCCTAATGCTGGTGGTATTAATAGTGATCTGCAAACTGTTCTCGATACAGGCAGTAAAGTCGTGATGAAACTGTGCAGAGGAAGGAGGTCCCCATCTGCATCCGTTTCTACTAACACAGTATCAGGCCAAGCAAAGAGGGCCCAGGTTTAAAAACTATTCACACTTTGATATGTTTTTTAAAGATAAGACTCTATAAGTCTTATCTAAGCAGTTCTCCAAGAGTATCTCGTGTTTCTGACCTCTTAGGAGCAGAGGACTAGCTTCCTTTGTTCAGGACCATCTTTTCCCAGAGATGTTCATAGAGCAAAGTGCCTTGGAGGGTACAGTGCTTCCCTCTGGGGCAAAGGGCAGGCTTGTTTACGTCCAGCAGGATGAAGATGCTGTCTTTCCCAGGATGGCGGGGGCAGGCAGGCTTGCTCTCGGTCACACAAGACTGAGGCTGAGAGGCTGAGAGTTGCTCTCCTGTTGTGCAACCCACTGTGTGTATAGATGCCACCTGGCCCTCTTCATATCCTTGTGGGAACTGGGGCCCCTGGGAACCTTGGCCACAAAACACTGCTCTGCTAGCCACTGCCCTCACGGTGAGCAACCCAAACCTTTGTCTCTGACTCACGAGTTTTGTGTCCTGTGCCAGCATCTGTGAACCACGGCAGGCTCACTGTTGGTTAGAACGAACGTGGCCAACTTGCTTGCAAATAGGGCAAAATCTTAGCCCTGTCACAGTTCTTGACACCATGTAAAACCGTTAAGTTTTTTTGCTTTGGATTGGAAGTGAATCACTTTGGAATCAGCGAAGTAAAAATAAATAGATCGTGCTGATTGCAAGCTCCGATTTGCATATGTATATATCTCTCTGAGTAATAAAAACGGAGGAATAAGTTATCTTAAAATGTCATCTGCCCATTAGACAAAAATATTTCATATTACATGGATTATAGGGTAAGATAATGAAGAAGGCATTGCTGGTGCAAACTCTGGAGTCCATTGGTGGCCTTCTTCTTTCTGGATTAGTCCAGGGCCTTGCTGGTCTATCCCCAGACTGGGGTGTGTGCAGCACTGGCAGGAAAGGAACTGCCTCTTCTCCTTCAGAACTTCCCCCAAGTCTGTCCATTCACCTCTTGTTCCCTGTTATTATCTGCACAGCGCCCCAAGTCTGATACCCACCTGCTATTTCTTGACCTCTGACTCTAGCTTAACCACATTCCTTGGCTCCTGGTGGACTCACCACTAAAGAAACACGAGCTGACTGCAGCTGGCCAGGAATTCCTGTGTCTCCGTGTGACTGGAGTAGAGGACCCGGTGGTGGGAACAGAGGGCAGTAAACACATCTCAGGAAGGGCTGCTCTTTTGTTTAGGAAAATGCATTAATGAGTCTTGATGAGGAGGACAAGGTGAGGCCCCCTCCCCAGGGCAGGGCTGGCACGTGGGAGGAAAGACAGGTCAGCGTGTGCAGTTCTGCAAATGATGTCTTCCCTTGATGTTATTGCATCTTGGACTCCTGTGCAGGCAGGAGACACAGAAGAGTTTGGTTTTGTTCGGGGAGGGTGCTGAGACTCAGAGAAGAGAAGAAGAGCAGAGACACGGAGTTGAGAAGGGAGGAAGGGAGGCCCAGCAGTGTGGTGGGAGGCTGGGGGTAAGGGGCAGACGTGCTCTCCATCCCTGCAAGGAGGGCGGCCAGTGATTGGAGCGGGGACGCCCTGGGATCCTCTGAGATGGGGTTAGGGTGCCCGGGCAGGCCTCACCTGCAGTGCCGGCCTCCGATTGGACGCAGCCCTGAAACCACTTCGGAGATTCCACCCAAGCTCCCCCTGCCCTTCTGCTGGCACTGCCTGAACAGTGGGCACACAGGCCTTGCGGCTCCGCTTGGGCTACATGTGTTTCTTAGACCCACCATGGCCCTCCTGCCTCAGAAACAGGACAGCAAGTCCCCGTGGAGGCACACAAGACCACAGGAGCCCACAGAGTGGGCTTTGCTTTTGTCCTCACCCTGTGTGCCCACGCTCTAGCAGTTGTAGCTTGAGCACACGTGCTGTATAATAACACTGTCCTCAACTGCACGTTCAGCTGTCCTTCCCCAAACCCCACTGCTCATCCTACTCGGAGATGTGCAGCAGCCGACGAAGTAAGCAAGAGGAGCTGCCTGGCACTCCAACACTCCACCCCCTTGGAAGGAGACAAGGCAAGGAGGCAGCTACAGAGGAGCCGAAAGCCAGAGGATGTGGGCGCTCAGTGGGGAGCAGAGCTGTCTGCAGAGATCATGCGGTGGGCAAGGGGTGACCGAATCCTGAGCCCCCATTTTCTGGGCCCCGGCTTCCCGCCCCTCAGCTCCTAACCTGTAAAGTGGAAGGCAGTAGCCCATGGCCAGGCCCTTGCAGGCTGTAAGGACCTCTCAGTGCCCCAGAGCCTTGGCCTGTTGTACGGGGAGAGACTGTGCCCCTTGGAGAATCACGTCTGCCGGCAGCCCAGTCAGGCTCAGCTCAGGCTGCTCTGACACCTGAAGGGGAACAGGGCAGAAAGGCAGTGCAGGGCGCACTAGGGTCAGCAGGTGGGGAGCACACAAACACCCCGCTGTCCTGGCAGGTGGGGGTGCAGGGGAATGGGCTTCTCAGAGCTGGGGGCCTGGGACGATGCAGTCCCAGGGGCTGAGACCTGGGCTCTCCTTGAGAGGCAGGCAGAAATGAAGTGCATCCTGGGAAATGAACTGGTAATTACTAGGGCTAGAAGGTGTGTTCGAAGCCTTAAGATGGGAAGGAAGAGGCAAAGAAAGGAAGGGACTTTCAAGAGATTAACTTTCAGATCAACTGTGTTGTTTTTGGTTTTGGGTTTATTTATTTATTTATTTTAGATTTACTTTTTACTTTAGAGAAAGAGAAAGAAGGCATGCAAGCAGGGGGAGGGGCAGAGGGAGAGGGAGAGAGAATCTCAAGCAGACTCCATTTCAGTGCAGAGCCCACCTAGGGACTCAATCTCAGGTCCCTGAGATCATGACCTGAACAGAAATCAAGAGTTGGACTCTTAACCGACTGAGCCCCACCAGGCGCCGCAGTGTCTTAAAGGACAGGTCAGACTGAATGGGATGAGATGGAAATGGTGGACAGACAGATGCCAAGTGGAGATGCTAAGCTGGTGGAAATCACAGCTACCACGTGCATTTCTACTCATCTACCCCACTGCAGAGATGTGTGGTTTTAACAATTAGGGGCCCTTTACACACAGTCACTTGTTCGATCTCCCTGTCTCAGTTCAAATGACTGGTGACAAATAAGCAGGGAAGAGCCCATGTCTGTAAGTCCTAATTATGTGCACCTGGCATAGAGGGAGTGCTTGATAAATATTGTTTGAAAGAAAAACTTATTTTCATTACTATATTTAGCATGTTCCTTCGTATACAGTATGCTTAATTCAATTAATTTTTTTAAAAGATTTTATTTATTTATTCATGAGAGATACAGAAAGAGAGGCAGATACAGGCAGAGGGAGAAGCAGGCTCCATGCAGGGAGCCTGACGTGGGACTCGATCCCGGGACTCCAGGGTCACACCCTGGGCCGAAGGCAGACGGTCAACCGCTGAGCCACCCAGACGTCCCTCAATTAATGTTTAATTGATTTTATTGTCAGTATCTCCCCACCTCATCTCTAGATTATTAGAATAACAGCTTTCCCTCACAAATCCCTTTTCCCTCACAAATCACAGATCCAGTGACTCTTTGTGATCCAATTAATTAAAATCTTTTTTTCTGAGACATTTTCTTACCATTCTGCACATTAGATCATTTAGGTGTACTTCTGTATTATCTCAGGAAAGTTACTTCAATTATGTCCTTTTCTGATGGGGGAAGTCCAGCTTATAGAAGCGAAAGAACACTAACCAAGAATATATATAATTTAAATGTCAATATTAAATCCTGAGTTTTTCTACTTCTTCCAATGACAAAAGAAGAGAAAATCAGACAAACATGCATTACAAACATTTGCAAATTATACATCTGACAAGGATCATATCCAGAATATAGAAAGAACTCTGGCAACTGAATAATAAAAAGAGAAATAGCCCAATTTAAAAAGGGTAAAGGCATTAAATAGTCCTCCAAGGAAGATAGACAGATAGCTAATAAGAACATGTGAAGATGCTTAACATTAGTAGTCATTAGGAAAATGCATATCAAAACCACAATGAAACACCACCAGGATGGCCATCATAAACAAGGCAGACAGTAACAAGTGTTGGTGAGGGTGTGGAGAAACTGGAAACCTCATACACTGCTGATGGAAGGTAAAACGGCGAAGCCCGTGAAGAAAACATTCAGTTCCTCAAAAAGCTAAACATACAGTTACCATATGACCCAGCAGTTCTACTCTTAGGTAGGTACCCTAGCGAATTTAAAGAAAAAGTCCATATGAAAACTTTTAAATATTCATAGTAGCATAATTCATAACAGGCAAAACATGGAAGCAAATGTCCTCAACTGATGAATACATAAGTAAAAATAGATACACAGAATGTGGCATTTTCATACAATAGAACAGTATTTGGCCATAAAAAGGAATGAAGTGTGGATACATGCTAAAACATAATGAACCGCAAAAGCTGAGGAGAGAAAAACTCTAAAGATCTACCCTCAAAGGAAGCCATTCTAGATTTCTAAGTCAGCATGACTCTAAACTTTGTTCAAACCAAAAGCCTGATTTATGGCCACCATGCATGTATTGTACATCTGCTTTGTGAATGAGTAACCTAAAGAAAAATCATCTTGTCCTTGAGATACGGATCAATGTTCCTGCTCCCTGCATTCCTTTATGATGGAAAACTCTTGATTCCTGCCTATATGCTAATCCATAATCTTCTGAGCTTCTACAAGATGTAAAATGTAGACAATCCTGTAAAAATGACTCATTCTTCAGAACACGTTCATCTCTGTGAAGAGCGTGTTTCCCAGGCAGCCTAACTTGGGCTCAAATAAAATGCTCTTTCTTGGTGTTAGAGATTCTAAAAGATTTGTTCATTTTGCATTGACAAAAACATCATGCTAAGTGAAAGAAATCAGTCATAAAGAAGCATATATTATATAATTCCACTTAAAGGAAATGCCCAGAATAGACAAATTCAATAAATACACAAAACAGATTAGCAATTTCCAGAGGCTAAGGGCCTTATAATAAAACCCTTACCTCTCTCTTAACAACTAAAAGCTTTCTGGAAGGTGTATATTTATAGGAGTTACTTGTCATGAATTCATCTCATTTCAGCACAAGGTGAAATCATGTCTAACAGGTGAATAAAACACTGTAAACTGGATGGGGAGAGGTAGTCAGAGATGCCAGACGGTGTGGTATGAAGACAGGGGAACCAGAACCACCAGTGGACCTGTGAAATGAGTGCCCTGGGATCCACAGGGACAGAACTTCATGGAGCTGAAACAAAATTAGGGAGAAAGAGGTAGCCCCAGGTTCCCGGGAGCACTGGCCATGGCAATGAGTGGAAGACGGGAGAGAAAAAGCAAACACCTGCCCAGGAAGCCTTCTCTCCCAGACAGTCTTTTAAAAGCAACTCGGGTTAATGTTAGCTTCAGGATTTCAGGGCTGTGCAGGCAAAGGAGAAGAGGCAACATGGACCTGGACAGAAAGCCATCTGTTTAGAAGACCTCTATGCTGCCTTCAAGGAGAATGAACAAAATTCAGTTGAAGAGAAATTGAATTCAGCTTCTTTAGCTGATGAGGGCTGGGCCCTGCACTTTGGAACGCCCGTCACGTCTCAGGTAGACGGAGTGCAGACGGAGATACATCTTGGCCGTTAGCAGGCAAGCTGTTGCAAGCACATGCTTACGCTGTGTGTTCACTTGACTGAACTCTTCTAGAGAACAATGGAAAAGAGCGCCTTCCACGTATAGTTCTAGGGGCACAGATCTTGGAGCCTGCATTTGAAATTGGGCTGGGCTAAGGTTTTCGGCTCCCATTTGATGTATCTTTTCTTCCTACGACAACAGTTAAAAAGATGCAGGCTAAGGGGCATTTGTATTTCTGGAACTTCTTGTAATTTTCTGCAGAGAAGGAAGGATTAAAGTCACTACGCTGTTTGAGTTGTGTGAGCCCACTGAGCGTTTGTCCTGCCTGTGCTCCTGGCACAAAGGCAGACCAGCCCTCCCACGGACACCCTCCCACGTTTCACCAAAGGAGCTTCTTGTCCCGTCAATGTGCCTATCAAATGCGAGGGCTGCTCAGAGGATAGGGCGGGAACCTGTGTCCAAGCACATTGTCCCAAACTCTCTAGTGTGAGCAATACTCTTTTGATGTGGGATTCTTCAGTGTTGAATTCCCTGTGCTGCACGTACCCCTCCAAGCAAATCACGCTGAGGGACCATCGTTTCCGAAGGGCTCCCATTCCGTGTTTTACACACCCAGGGGGCTTCGATCCATTCAGTCTGGCATCTCCCTCTCAGAAACTAGATTCCTTTACAAAACAGAATCTCAGCATCTCCTTTGATGCCAAACCACTCTGAGCCCTGGTCAATTCAAGGGCTTTGACAAGCTCATTGTCTGGACAGGGACGCTCTCAGCTGGGGGGAGGGGGGTGAGTAGGGGGGGAATGAATGGGCCATGGCAATATTTCATTAAAAACCTTTTGGGGAAAAGGAAACAAGTGTTTTCAGATCCTCCTGTCTTGATAACTGAGTAGAAACCTAGCTTGTGTCCAAACTATCAATCAAATCTTTTTTTCATTGCAGGAAAAGCATCTGATAAACCCCTTTGGGTCCTATTTATTTCCAGATCTTCAAAATGAAAGTTCATTCTAATGCCAACGAGCAGAATGTCACTCAATAGAAGAACCCTCCCTGGCCCAGAAGGCTTGATTTGCCTTGGCTCTGAGAAGATGCAAACCCTAAACTCCACAGTGTTTGAGCCCACGCGCTCTATAAGGAAAGATGTTTCTGCAGAGGGGAAGGTCTCCGATAGGCTTTCTCTGTCAATCAATATTTATTGGATATTCACACAACTGGGTCTCTGGTCTGAGCATACAGTCACTTAGGCATAGGAGCATCTCTACATCCTTTTTTTTTTTTTAATTTTTTATTTACTATTTATGATAGTCACAGAGAGAGAGAGAGAGAGAGGCAGAGACACAGGCAGAGGGAGAAGCAGGCTCCATGCACCAGGAGCCCGACGTGGGATTCGATCCCGGGTCTCCAGGATCGCGCCCTGGGCCAAAGGCAGGCGCCAAACTGCTGCGCCACCCAGGGATCCCGCATCTCTACATCCTTATGTGTTTGAAGGAAGAGGAAAATGAGAGGGGAGAGGGGTTGCTCATTGCTGGTGAACCTTGTGAACTGGAATCTTATGTTCAATTTGTCATGTTAACCTGAGCTGGGAAGCCTGAGCGTGGTCCTTTAGAAGCCACCAATGTCCTTTTCCGATATTGAAAGTCGCTTTCTGTTTATTGTCCAGTCGGATTCCCTTTCCAAATGATCTCCTCCCGGAGGAAGGGCAGCTAATAGCACCCAGTTCAATACGTCCTGACATGGGAGTCCAGACAACTGTGTGCCATTACATCTAGTAACTTTACTGTGACATTTTAGGGTACGTTCAGGGACCAGAGGATCAGGGTGGTAAAAAGTCTGGGGGAAATCCCATAACCAGATGGGATGGAGGACCCCAGGCTGCATTTTTAAAAAATATTTTATTTATTTATTCATGAGAGACACAGAGAGAGGCAGAGACACAGGCAGAGGGAGAAGCAGGCTCCTTACTGGGAGCCCAATGCGGGACTCAATCCTGGAATCCCGGGATCATGCCCTGAGCCAAAGACAGATGCTCAACCGCTGAGCCATCCAGCCATCCCCCCAGGTTGCATTTTACAGATTCACCAAAAAACTCTCTAACGTCCCCGTAAACCTGTAAAATGTGGAGAAATACATGTTCCTTGCTTATTCTCAAGATGTTGGTCAGCCTTAGTTAAGGACAAGACATCTGCTATGTATTTTTTACATCATTAAACCTCCTCGGAGTTTTGGATACTCGATGTCTTTCACCTCTAGGAATTAATTTATTTATTTTTAAAGATTTATTTATTTACTCATGAGAGAGGCAGAGACACAGGCAGAGGGAGAAGCAGGTTCCCTGTGGGAAGCCTGATGTGAGAGTTGATCCCAGGACCCCAGGATCATGGCCTGAGCCAAAGGCAGTCAACCACTGAGCCACCCAGGTGTTCCACCCTTAATAGTTTAGATCCAACTTTATCTTTAATCTACAGGGCAGCTATAGACCTAAGCATCATTTTGGGGGCATGATCTGTGTCAACATACATGTGGTGTTACTGAATGAAAAGCACTTCTCATGTACACAGGAGGACATTAATCAGCTAAAATCAAACTCTGCTATTTGAGACAACATGGATGCCTCCTGAGGATGTTATGTTGAGCATGAAAAATCAGATGGAGAAAGACAAAAATGGTATGATCTCACTTACACGTGGAGTTCAAAAAAAGCCAAACTCACTCACTCAGAGAGTATGGTGGTGCTTACCAGGGCCTGAGGATGGGGGGTGGGGGTGGGGGTGGGGAGAACCAAGAATGTGTTGGTCAAAGGACACAGGTGAGCAGTTGGAAGATTAATGAGCTCTGGGCAGCAAATGCACAGCACAGTGATCACAGGCAATGATACCGTATCACATACTTCAAAGATGCCAAGAGACCAGATCTTAAATGTTCTCACCACAAGAAAGAAATAATAATTATGGGACGTGCCAGAGGTGCTCGCTAACACTATGGTGGTAATCACACTGTAATATGTAAATGTATCAAATCAACATGTTATACACCTTATATACTGTTCTATGTCAATTATATCGCAATAAAAAAAGCGTATTTCTTAGCTACATGCCAAACATCCACATCAGCTTTGATCACAACATGCTTTCAAGGTTAAGCCTCTCAAATTAATAAAACGAGGATATAAATCAACTGGTAAGTCAATTAGCAAAGACTCGGGCTCTCTTACCTATTTTGAGAAAGAGGCAGGCTCCCGGCCATGCAGGGCCTCTCAGGCCATTTCTGAGGATTTTGTTATTTTTCCCAATGAAAGCATTTAAGCAGGGGAATCCCAGGATCTGACTCGGGTTCTGAAAGATCACTTCAGCTGCTGGATAGAGGATGAATTCAAGGTGACAGAGTAGACTGGGGGGGAGCCGGGGTTGGGGTGCCTGAGGTATATGCCCTCCGAATGGGTAATAGTCGAATATGGGACAATACGCACATGTGCACACACACGGCTCAGCCTGCCCTGGCAGGAGAATCCATGCCTGCGGTGCACCCTCGGGCAGGAATAGTGCTTGGCCCTGCTGGCGCTGTGTCCTGCCCGGGCAAGTGGGGCTCCCCAGCCTGTCGCAGTGCACACTGTGGGCACCGGGCTAGCCCTGGGGCAGAGGCATAGCCGTAGCTGCAACGCTCCGTGGGCCCTTCAGGAAAATGGCTGGGAAGGTACTTCTTTTCCTTCTCTCAGAGCATCGGTGGCCGCGTTGCTTCCCTCCCGTCTGGCCTCGGTCTGTGGTCGGGTTTCTGAGGGTTCCCCAGCCCCAGCGTGGCCCTCGGGGCCCCAGAGCCCTGGCATGCAGCACGCAGGAAGAATGGGTCTGGCTTCATTTGCCCACTTTGGGTGAAATGGGGAAAAGCCAGCCCCTCCCCGGGTGCACAAAGCGGAGAGCACCACGAGCGTGCAGAACGTACCAGACATGACGGTAAAAATGCTGCTGCACGTCTTCAATCCACAAGGACACCAGCTTTAAAGAATGAAGGCAATTTTCACTTTTCTCAGTATGAGCTGCCTTCTGCAGGTGAAAGGAAGGTGAAAGGCTTTGGTTTATCATCAGCAGCAGCAGCAGCAGCATGAGAAATGGGAGTTTTTTTTTCTTTTTTCTTTTTTTGTAATCCCGCGGCTCTGTGGGGGAATGCTGTGAAGGGCTTGGCAAAGAGCCCTGGTCTCAGGGGCCATCTCTCTAGACCCAGGGATCAGGTGGGAGGGGCAGCTTCTCACTGCCTTGCCAGGCTGTGGCAGGTCCGAGTAGTTCTTAGCCATGGACATTTTTTTTTTAATATATTTATTCATGAGACACAGAGAGAGGCAGAGACACAGGCAGAGGGAGAAGCAGGCTCCCTGCGGGGAGTCCGATGCGGGACTCGATCCCAGGACCTGGGGATCACGCACTGAGCAGAAGGCAGATGCTCACCCACTGAGCCCCCCGGCTGCCCCAGCCATGGGTATTTGTATCTGATGCCCTGTGATGCTTCTGTGACCCGAGGAGCTCCCGCTCGGCTTGTTTGTTCAGGGCTCCAGTGTCTGCCTGGCTTTCTAGTTAAGTCTCTGTGCTCAACATCACCAAGATGTTGGACCCAAAGCCTAAAATATAATGCAGAGCTTGGACGCTGAAGCTCACACAGCGGAAACACACCGGGGCATAGGCAGTTCAACGGAAGTAGTGGATCTTGGGGTGACAACAGGCCCCACTGCTTGGTCACCTTAGCTTTGGTGCTTACTATAGCTAACCTTGATTTTGTGTATGTTTCTTTAAGTTCTATTTTAATGCTTCAGAAGCTTAAGCAGGGAAAACAGGGAGCAGTTCTGAGAAGTAGTTTCACGTGAGGATCTAAACACAGGGGTACCAACGGTGGCGGCTCATCCCTCCTCTTCCAGGCCAGGCTTACACGTGTGCTGAGACACTGATGCCCTCAGGCCTGGGGTGGCCACTCAGGCAGGTCCTGAGCGGCCTCCTCCAGTGACCCTGGCGTGCTGCACAGGTGTCTGAACTTTCCAGATGTGGTCTGCACGCATGAAGACGGATGGCACAGATGGTTCCAGGCCATACACACACATACCCAGTTCTTACAGACCTCGATCACCCCAGCAAGGACTTCTCAAAGCCAGATTTCTCGTGGCTGCCAGCTTTCAGCTCCTGCTGACGTCCGCCTGGGACCTTCCAGTCGACAATTCCTTCCGCCATCTGAACTCTGCAGCAGCCGTGTGCGCTGCTCTATGTTCTGTTGTCTGTCTCCAAGAGCTGCTGTGGGATCAACACGCTCAGGCCTCATGACAACCTTTAGGATGCCTGATTTTGGAACTCCTCAGATGTTTAGAAAGGTATCCTGAGAATATACTTCTAGTGCCAGCAAGCTTGACTGGCCAAGAACAGAGAGAATATTCCATGAAAGAAGAATCATCCCTTTTCCTGGCTTCTTGCCAGACCCCACAGGGGTCTGAACTGTCTCTAGCCCAATGCAGTCTCTCCTCGTCAGTGTCCCAAAGGTAAGCGACAGAGTCTTTTATCTGAGTGGCATTTTACAGCATGTTGTTGCTTTGATTATTACCACCCCACACCCCACACCCCAAAGAACTAATCAGTTTGTTTGCTTAATATGTTTTTTTATGCCTTGTGTAAAGAATAATAGAATTTTGGAATTGGGATGAATTCTATCCTAGTTCCTAAAGTGTCACCAAATTTTCCAGTGAAGTGACTGAGTCCTGGGGTTTAAGGGACTTGCCTGAGGCCACCTGTTGCATTTGCTGCTCCTCAGGGGGTTCCTGCCATGTGACCCCCACACAAGCGTGGTGCGGACGTCTCCCTGGCAGGATGGGATTTCAACCTCTATGCTCTGAATGCAGACAGAAGTGTTGGATTAATGTTCCATCTGCACTTAAGTGTCTTTTCTTTTTAGAGGTTTTGAAAAAAGTGTGTTAAAGAATTTGGGGTCTTTGTGCATACATCTCTGGTGGGAGGGATGGCGGGTTCAAAATTAATTTGAAAAACAATAGAGAGTGAAGTAGGTAGATCACTGGGGGTAGTAAATGGATTCCTTGCTACTTGTGACTCATGGACTATTGGACATTCCTTCATCAACCTCCCCTCCCTACCCTATTTCCATCATAACAAGAGCTGCCAGTTGCCCACCAGGTATTGTACAAGACCCTCAACCCTCCCAGTAACCCTGTGAGGTAGGAATTATTATTCCCATTTCACAGAGGAGGAAGCTGAGGCTCCCACAGGTGAAGTAACTTGCCCCAAATCACACAACTTGGTGAGTGGTGGAATTCTATTCACCTGATTCCAAGGGGCGGACAGCCACTCCTTCCACTTCAGGTTGGTGAATACATCACTTTGCATCTCAGGGCCCTGGCAAAGTCATGCCACCCAGACAGGACCCACCCCATGGTCCCTCTTCTTTATGCAGAGGACCTGTGTGGGCAAGGCCAACCCCTTTGACTACCTGCAGAACTCTCCTTCCGATTCTGGCAGCAGGAGGGAGGCCATGGGGTTCTTCATCAGATCGGCCACTGCAGGGTCCTTGGGTGTCACATAGAAGAAAGGAATCCCAGTGCTGTTGTCCAAGGGGCCGTCGCTGATGGGCAGGCAGTTCCCAAACGGCAGTCCTGGGATCTAACAAATAGCGAAAAAGGCTTTTTCAATGCAGGGTTTTGGATTGATCTGAGCTGGGAGCTTAACTTGTGTCTCTGGCCAGGAAATGTAGCAACGAGGATGGCACGGCATCATCACGGGGTTGACGGGTAGTAAATGAAGCCACGGGGGTTCCCACCTGACCCAGGTCACCCAGTGATGGCTCTACAATTCTACAGAGAAGGTGAGCGGGGCCATTCTGTCTGGGAGAATAGCAAAGGGATTATTCTGGAAGTTGATGAAAAGCATTTGACAAAGAAAAATGCTCACTTTATGCAATTTAAAGCGATCTGTGGGAGAGGTGATGAAATGTATGGAAGGGTGCTAGAATATTTTCCATAAGCTGCCCCTAGAAGCCTCACTCTCCCAAGGTTTTGAAAACTTTGAGAACAGAACTCAAGTCTTAACTTTAATAACTGGTCTTTGGACTCTGGGAACTTTCTATTACTGTTTCTCTTAGGGCCACACCATTTTCTTAGGTATTAGTTACATTTTTTAATTGTAATCAATATTTCATTATATAGTCCAGCAACTCACCCTGGAAGTCATAGGAACATATTACACCCGGTTTTGTTCATGATCACCCAGTGGTGTAGGTGAAGTTCTCAGACATGTATGCAAATATATCTTAGGTTTGCCCTGACACCTGCTGGGTGTTGCATCCCTATCTTCATGAGCTTTATTTACCTTCTACAGAGGGTTCCTTATTGTCACTGAGCTTAGAACTCAGGGGCTGTCCTAATCTTTAAAGTGTTACATGGCAACAGTGGAATAATAGATGGCTTTCATCTTTGGAGACGCAATGTTATGGAGTCTTCCAAAATTGTAAGTTCATTCACAGATTCTTGTTTTTCAGCTTGTCATAAACTGCCTCGAGTCATGCTTTGCACACATGACATGCATATGGTAAATGCTCTCTGAATGTATTGAATTTGGATTAAATGTCAATACCGGAATAATAAAGCTAAGAAAAGAGACGTTGAAAGTCAAAGTATCTTCAGTACATTGGCACTAGCCTTTTAACTGCTTGAAACAATCTGTGTATTTTTTTAAAGCATTCACTCTATCTAGATTCTTCTTTTCTAAAAAAAAAATATTTTAATTTAAGTAATCTCTATACCCAGTGTGGGGCTCAAACTCACAAACCCCACATCAAGAGGGGGTTGGGCTCTTCTGACTGCGCCAGCCACACACGCTGAAACAATGTTTTAAACCAAGATCAGGGATCCCTGGGTGGCACAGCGGTTTGGCGCCTGGGCGCGATCCTGGAGACCCGGGATCGAATCCCACATCGGGCTCCCAGTGCATGGAGCCTGCTTCTCCCTCTGCCTGTGTCTCTGCCTCTCTCTCTCTGTGACTGTCATAAATAAAAATTTAAAAAAAACTTTATAAATTAAAAAAATAAAAAATAAACCAAGATCAGCTTCATAGTTAAGCTTCATATCTTCCTAAGGTGTGTCTTAGGAACCTCATATATAACTGTGAGCAACCATTTGGATGCTGTGACAGGGGTTAAATCATCACCATAATCAGAATAAACTTCTTGAGATATTTTTTAAAAAGTAAAACAGGAACTTTGAAACTATATAGTCAACCACTTAATTTCATAGACAAGGAAAGCAAAGTGGACAAGCCAGTGACTTAGCCAGTCCCCAAATGGGTGAGACCTGGGTTAAGAGCCTGCCCGCTGGCCAATGACCTATACATTCCAAAAAAAAAATATATTTTTTTTGCATAAATTAAATAGGAGTTCTAATTACCTCCCTGTAATAAAACCCTTACCAGGCTTACCAGCCCTGAAAGCTTTCTGGAGGGTGAGTACTTGTGGATGTCACAGCCTCGTATTTCTCCATGTCATTTTGACTTAAGGGGTAATCCTGGCTAACAGGTGAGTAAAACATTTGCGAACCGAATGATAAAAGTGGAGCAGAAACCGGCTCATTCCAGCACGTGTATATATATACATACACTTTGCACCTAAACCTCCTTTCCAGAAAAATTCTCGAGGTGCATATTTCAAAACGTCACTGTGCACCCCCGTCCCGTGGTGCTTCCTCCCGGCCGCAGTGTGGGCAGGTGACCGGGGCGCTGGGGTCCGCTGGGCGCCGGGGGCCGCCTCGGGGGTGCAGCTCGGGCGCCGTCCCCCCGCCCCCCGCCCCCCGCCCCCCGTTGCCAGGGTAACCAGGGCGCCGGCCCCCGCCCCCGCCCGCCGGGCACGGCCCCCGCCTCCCCCCCCCGGCCCCGCGGGGCGCGCACCTGCCGCCCGCTCGCGGCCGCGTACCTTCTCGTGGGCGGACACGGTGGCCAGACAGCCCCAGGCGCTGGCGTGGGCCAGGAAGCGGGCGGTGCCGGGGCGCAGCCTCGGGCCGCCCTGGCGCCGGTAGGAGAACATCCCCGGCGGCGCGGGGGGCGGCCTGGCGCGGGCGGCGGCGGCGGCGGCGGCGGGCGGCAGGTGCGCGTCCTCCTTGTGCGCCGAGGCCGGGAAGCTGCGCTGCCAGATGCTGCCCGAGTCCTCCAGCAGCGCGGGCAGCGCGTCCTCGGTGGAGGCGCTGTCCAGCTCCTCGTCCACCTCGTTGGTGACGGCCCAGGACACGGAGCTCACGATCACGTAGCCGGCGGCCGGGGACAGCAGGGCGCCGCAGCACAGCAGCCAGGGGAGGCGGCCGGCGGGCCGCGCGGGCCGGCGGCGCACGGACATCTTGCGGCGGCGCGCCCTGCCGCGGGGGCCGCCTGGAGCGCGCGGGCGGCGGGCCGGGCCGGGGCGCCCCCCGGCGGCGGGAGCGCGGAACTGGGCTGGGCCCCCGAGCGCCCCCGCGCGCCGCCGAGCCCCCCGCGCGCCCCCGCCCCCGCCTCGCGCTCCGCGGCCGCTGGGTCCGCGCCGCCTGCCGGGGCCCGGGTGCGCTCCGCGGCCAGACCGGGTGGGCGCTCAGATCCGAACCGACGCGCTCCCTGCCTCACCGGCTCGCGCAGCCTCTCTGCGCCTCGGTTTCTCTATTGGAGAAACCGGCAAGCACGGGATCTAGCGCCCAGGGGTGCTGGCGGGGAGAAGCGAATCACGGCGTGCAGAGGCCTCGGGCAGCGCGGGCGGCGGGGTCCGGCGTGCACCGGTCGTTGTCATTTCAGAGAGTGAACGGCGGGGGTGAGCCTGGCACCGCGTCAGCCTGATGCAAAGGCCTTGCTCCTGCTCTTGAGCACTTTACACTTTGCTGGGACAGGAACGCGTTGCCCCCCGCTCCTCTGAAAGCAAAATCAAATGTTTACGTATCAACTAAAGTAGAAGGGAGCGGACGCCCAGAGACAAAGTGGCTGGGGCGGACTGGGCGGAGAATTCTCTGAACCCGCCGGGGTTAAAGCGTTCTCCTGTTGGTGGACATTTGGGCTGTTGCCAGTGGTGAGGTTTTATAGGTATCAGCAGGATCTGAATCATTTACCCTCTGAACCTCTGCTTATGGCATTCCCTTATCTGCCCGTACGGAGACATGGTCTGCTCTAGATTTTTTTTTCTTTTTTCTTTTTTCTTTTCTTTTCTTTTTTTTAAAGATTTTTTATTGGGGATCCCTGGGTGGCTCAGCGGTTTAGCACCTGCCTTTGGCCCAGGGAGCGACCCTAGAGTCCTGGGATCGAGTCCGGCGTCAGGCTCCCTGCATGGAGCCTGCTTCTCCCTCTGCCTGTGTCTCTGCCTCCCTCTCTCTCTCTCTCTCTGTGTATCATAAATAAATAAATAAATAAAATCTTAAAAAAAAACTAAAGATTTTTTAATTTATTCATAGAGACAGAGAAGGGCAGAGACACAGGCAGAGGGAGAAGCAGGCTCCACACCGGGAGCCCAATGCGGGACTCGATGCCAGAACTTCAGGATCAGGCCGCCGGCCAAAGGCAGGCGCCAAACCGCTGCGCCACCAGGGCTGCCCTCTGCTCTAGATTTTCTTTTTCTTTCTTTCTTTCTTTCTTTCTTTCTTTCTTTCTTTCTTTCTTTCTTTCTTTCTTTCTTTCTTTCTTTCTTTCTTTCTTTCTTTCTTTCTTTCTTTTTTAAATTATTTATTCATGGAGACAGAGAGAGAGAGAGAGAGAGGCAGAGACACAGGCAGAGGGAGAAGCAGGCTCCATGCAGGGAGCCCGACGTGGGACTCGATCCCGGGTCTCCAAGATCACACCGTGGACTGAAGGCAGTGCTAAACCGCTGAGCCACTCAGACTGCCCGGCTCCAGATTTTCTATCCAAAATCTGATAGTCCTACTTCCAATTTATTACGGATGAAAGAAACAGGAGTTTGCACTAGCATTTTTGTAGCTCTTTTGGCAAATGTTACATGGTGCAGTAACCAGGGGATCTGTTGCCTACTCTGTCCCCCAATCCATCTACCTCCTCCTTTCCCTTCTCTTCAAAGCCTTTCTTCTTTTAAAAACTCGGCTTCGGGGATCCCTGGGTGGCGCAGTGGTTTAGCGCCTGCCTTTGGCCCAGGGCACGATCCTGGAGACCCGGGATCGAATCCCACGTCGGGCTCCCGGTGCATGGAGCCTGCTTCTCCCTCTGCCTGTGTCTCTGCCTCTCTCTCTCTCTCTCTGTGACTATCATAAATAAATAAAAATTAAAAAATAATAATAAAAATAAAAAGTCGGCTTCATCTCCTGGGTGCCCTCCAACCTGACCTCCTCCCACCCCACCCCCCACCTTTCCACGATGCCCTCTCTCTACCGAGAGCCTAAGGGGAGGCCTGGTACTCTCTCCCAGTGATCGCCTCTCCTCCGTGGCTCTGTCATCCTTTCCTACTGCTGACTTGCCAACCTCTCACTCGCCCCAGAGTGATGTGTGCCACGGTCTTGGAGAGGCAGCGTAGCAAGTTATTAAAAACGTGGGCTCTTTCAAATGACTTCAAATGAATCCAAATCCTGCTCTATGACCTACTAGCTGTGTCTGCAAAATAAGGACAGTCACATCTATCCCAGTGGCCTAGGAGGAGCCCGCAGCCGCGGCGCCGGATCCGTGTAGCACAGCTGCTTCCCCTGCCCGGGCTCTGCAGGGAGCAGGGCAAGCCCCGCGGCTACTCCTGCCACCAACGTTCTTGTTCTTGACTGTCAGGGGCTGCGTCTTACTGTGAGGCTCTGGTGAAGGTGGGTGTTGTCCTCTGCCGCCTCAGCACATGATGTGAAGATGAAATGCCTAATTCTTACTGTTCATTGCCAGCAGGGTCAAGTCCAGGTTCCTTAATTCAATATACAGGACCCCTGTAACCTGGTCCCTGCCTGTCTGTCCCTGGCCATCCTCCCCACTGCATCTCCCTCGCAGACTCTGCTGCAGTCATACCAGCCTCTTTGTGGTGCTACAGTCAGCGAACACCCACACTGGCACCATGTAGATAATGCAATTACCATTCTGATCTACTTGCGTCCTCACTCTTTATCCCTCTGTTCATTCATCAGGCTACATGATAATAATTTTAGAATATTTTGATTAAGAGATAGGACATATGCAGCAAATGCATAAAATACATGTGTATGATTTAAAGAATCTCTAACAAGAAAATCTGCTAAAATCATTCAGTGAGGAAATATTACCATTACCATTACCAGTTCCCCAGAAGCTCTCCATATATCCCCCTCCCCAAATCACAAGGCCCTGCCCCCTCTCCTGGAGGTAATTACCATCTTGTCATTTGTGACACACATTCTTTGCTTTTCTTCATAGTCTGACTTCCTACGTATGCACCCTCAATGCTACGGATTCATCTTATTTTGAACTTCATATAAATGAAATCATACTTAATGTATTTTTTGTGTCTGTGTTCAGTCAAAATTCTGTTTGTGGGAATCACCCTTGTTTTGTTGTTTGTGGATGTATGTGGCTGTACACAATACTTTGCATTGTGTGACTATCTGACCGTTTATTCAAGTACTGTCAGTAGATGTTTTGATAGGTTTTATTATTCAGGTAGGGTGAGGCCGGCAGATCAAGAGATGACTGCCATGGCAAAGGTAATTTACTCTACTCGTAGATCTCAAGAAAAGGGATCTTTGACTAATGTGGACAGGAGCCCTAGGATAAATACTCCCCATTTCCAGGTCACAGGTGGGCAATTTACTTTACACAGTTTCTCGGAGGGTATCCAGCAGGAATGAGCATGGGTTGCTCACCCCCTTCGAATGGCTTTCCTTCCTCACTGGTTCAGTCATTCAAATGATGCGCCACTTCTGTTCTTTAGGACTGACTACATCCCGAAGTAAACTACTGTGTGCCAAGTCCTTGTCTCAGAACTTTGGAGGAACCTAAGCTAAGGCGCTGGTGCACACATTCAAGAGTTTCTCTAGAAAATATCACTTGTAGTAGGATAGCTGATTGTGGGGTATAAGTGTGCTTAATTTTATTATATAATGTCAAACTGATTTCCACAATGATTGTACCAGTTTACATCGCTACAATCAGTGTATGATAGTTGCTGTTGCTCCACGTTCTCATCAATACAGATTATTGTCAGATTTCCTGGTTTTTGACTCCTCCACCCAGTCTGGTGGATAAATAATGGTAATGAGTGATTTTTGTTTTAATGACTAATGTGGTTGGTTGATTACCTTTTCATACTTTTATTGGCCAGTTGGATATCCTCTTTTGTGAAACGCCTTAATGTCTTTTGCCCATTTATATTGGGTTGCCTGTGGGGTTTCTTTGGTATTGATTTGTAAGAGTTACTTTTATTTTCTGTATGCCAGTCTTTTGGTGTTGAAAAGTGCCACAGCTTGTCTTTGGGTAGCTGTTAATGCTCATGTTTTTATGCATCAACTTCACGGGGCTAAGGGATGCCTAGACAGCTGGTAAGACATCATTTCTGGGTGTGTCTGTGAGGGTGTATGGGGAAGAGATTAGTGTTTGAGTCCATAGATGAGCAAAGAAGATGGGTCGCACCACTGGGGGTGGGCATCACTCAGTCCTTAAGGGTCTGAATAGAGTTGAGACACCCATCTCCTCCTGCCCTTGGACATCAGCACTCTTGGTTCCCAAGTTTTCAGGTTCACGCTGAGATTTACTCCATTGATACCCCTGGTTCTCAGAGCTTTGTGTTTGGACCGAGACCACATAAGTGGCTTTCTGGGGCCTGCAGCTTGCAGTGGGCAGATCTTGGACTTCTCAGGCTCCATAGTCACATGAGCTAATCCATGTTGTTCTATGGATCAGTAGTGCTTTCCTTTTTCTAGGTGACTAATATTCCCTCGTGTAGATATACCACATTTGTTTATTCATTCAACGGTTGATATTGTGTTGTTTCTTTTCTTTTTTTTTTGCTGTTATGAATAAAGCTGCAATAACGTTCACATAAAAGTGTAGGTGGGGACACATGTCTTCATTTTTCTTGAGTAACACTTAAGAACAGGATTGCTGGGTTGTGTGGTAATTATCAATTTACCTCTATAATGAATCATCAAGATTTTTTTCCCCTAAAGTGTCTATGCCATTTTGCATTCCCACTGACACTACATGACTGTTTCAATTGCTCCACATCCTTGGCAACACTTGGTATTGGGTGGCTTTTAATTTTAGCCATTTACTGGGTATGTAGTGATATCTCAGTGCAGTTTTAATTTACATTTCTCCAATGACTATTAATATTGGGCAGCTTTTTATGTGCTTACCTACTTTTTACCTATCTTCTTTGGTGAAGTGTCTCTTTAATTCTTTACTCATTTATAAAATCTGGTTGGGTCTTCCTATTGTTGAGTTGTGAGAGTTATTTTATATATTCTCCATACCAGTCTTTTTCCAGGTATGTGTTTTGCCAATATTTTCTCCCAGTTTATGGCTTGCATTTCCATATTCTTACCAGTGTCTTTTTAAAAATATTTTATTTATTTATTCATGAGAGACACAGAGAGAGAGGGGGGGGCAGAGACACAGGCAGAGGGAGAAGTAGGCTCCATGCAGGGAGCCTGACATGGGACTCAATCCCAGGTGTCTGGGATCCTGCCCTGGGTTAAAGGTGGTGCTAAACCACTGAGCTACCGGGGCTGCCCTTACTAGTGTCTTTTGAAGAAAAAAAAAAAACATTTAAAATTTTGATGGCATCTAATTTACCAATTTTTTTCTTTCATGGTTTGTGTTTTCTGTATTGTTTCTAAGAAATCTTTGCCTGACCTAAGTCCATGAAAAATAGCTTTGATGTTGTATTCTAGAAGATTAATAGCTTTATCTCTTACATTTAAGTCTATAATCCATTTAAAGACATTTTCTGTATATGGGTGAGGTTCATTTTGTCCCCAGAGATTAGACTGATCCATCACTCTTTGTTAAAAAGACTATCCCTTCTTTTGACTTACATGTTGTTGTTTTAATGCTATATTTTCTTAATACAATGAGACATTGTTATTCTTTTATGCACTCCACATTTATTCATTTTTAAATATCTTATTTATTTGAGAGAGAGAGAGAGAGAGAGAGAGAGAGAGAGAGAGAGAGAGAGAATGCGCTAGTGAGGGGAGGGGCAGAGGGAGAGAATCTCAAGTGGACTCCCTGCTTTCAAGATCATGACCTGAACTGAAATCAAGAGTTGGATGCTTAACTAACTGGGCCACACAGGCACCCCCAGTTCACATTTATTTAGATTTAGCCACATATTCTCCAATTTCCTCACTCTGTCTTTTCTTGTATCTCAGATCTTCCATTTGTAATCATTTTCTTTCCTACTAAAGGCCCCATCTCTAAATATCATCTAAAAGATCATTCTAAAGGAATTATATCCTTTAGAATTCGCTTTAATGAGGGTCTACTAGTGGCAAACTCTGTCTGAAGTGTACTTCTCTTTCACTCTCAGCAAATATTTCTGAGTATAGAATTCTAGCAATAGGCATGTCTTCAAGACATGGAAGTCATCATTCCACTTTTGGTTTCCATGTTGCTGCTGAGAAGTCAGATTTCAGCCTCATGGCCACTCCTTTGAAGACCACTGCTCTTTAGTTCTCCTGTGGCTTTAAAACTCTTCTCTGTGTGTTTGGTATGCATCTGAGTAGAGGTTTCTTCCTCCTCCTTTTCTTCCTTCTTTCACTGGAAACATTTTAGACCTCTCTGGTCTTTAACCTTTTATATTTGTTGTCTCTTTATCTTTGTGCTACATTTTGGATAACTTATTGTTGTGCACAGAAGCTTTGTGTCTACCCCCACCCCCAATTCATATGTTTAGGGGTAGCTATATTTGGGCATCGGGCCTCTAATGAAATAATTAAAGTTAAGTGAAGTTGTAAAGGTGGGGACTGATTTGACAGAATTAGTGACCTAATAAGAACACCAGAGAACTCTCTCTCTCTGTGTATGAGCACCAAGGAAAGCCATGTGATGACAGCACAAGGGTGGCCATCTGCAAGCCAGGAAGAGAGCTCTTACCAGAAACTGAATCAGCTGGAAACTTGATCTTGGACTGCCCAGCCCTCAGAACTGTGAGAGAAGAACTTCCTGTTCTTTAAGCCACCCAGCCTGTGTATTTTTTTTTTTATGACAACCTCAAGCACCTGAATACAATGAATATACTGAAATTGGTTTGTCCTTGAACCTATTGATGGATAATAGTCTTGTTACCAGATATTGTCTATTATAGCTAAAGCATCTATAAGTACCCTTGTACAAGTCTTTTTGTGAATATATGTTTTCTTTCTTTTGGGTAAATACCTTAGAATAAAATCGCTGGCTGATAGAGTAGCTATATGTTTATAGAAAACTGTGTTATGGACGGAATGTTTGTGGCCCTGCCCATATGTGGAAGCTCTATCCCCCATTATGATGATATTTAGAGATGGGGCCTTTGGGAGGTAATGAGGATTGGATTAGGTCATAGCGTAAGACCCCATGATGGCATTAATGGCCTTATAAGAAGAGGAAGTGAGAAAGTTCTTCCACCCACCTTCCTGCCCCACTGTGTCTATGCACCAAGGAAAGCTGTGTAAGGACACAGCAAGAAGATAGATAGATGTAAGCTAGGGAGTGAACTTACCAGGAACCAAGTCATGTGACATCTTGATCTTATACTTCTAGCTTCCAGAATTGTGAGAAAATAAATGTCTGTGGTTTAAGCCACTCAGTTTATGATATTTTGTTATGACAGCCCAAGCAGACTGAAACACTGTCAAACTGTTTTCCAATATGATATTTACCATCTTATAGTCCTAGTAGCCTGGTAGCAGTGTATGAGTACCACATGAGGTCTCTAAATGATGCATGTGGTCATAGCACTTACACAGAAGGAGTTATTTTGAATTGGAACTTGGTTACTTGGCTTAGTAACATTTTCCAGTGATTTTAGGTTTGTTTTACTGTAAGCAATCCAGAACCATCGGGTATGTGTTGCTCTAGCAAAGGACTCTCCCACTAGCAAATACTCTCAAGTTTGGTTGTAGGAGACTGGCCATTGGTACCTTTACAAGAATATTTGACTAGTAATGGGAGAGAACAGATTGCAGATCTACTGCTCACCCATTACTTCCCACTCACAAATACTTTGTCAAGAACAATGAGAGGCATGTGGTCGGAGGAAATAGACCATGGTTTAAAGTTTGGGGATGGGAATGTACAAGATGAGGCTGGGATGCCTTCTCGAGTTAGAAAAGAAAGCTAGAAAAGATTAATAGATCATGTCAGAAGAACACAGGAGGCAACTGGAAAGGTCTTCCCCTGGGAAAAGATGGAATAATTTAAGTATCAAAAAGAATAATAGTGGCAGTTATTTTAAACACTAAACATACATTTATTTACCGTACTCCTCAGCAATTGCTCTCCTGGGCATTTTTCCCAGAGAACTAAAACCATATGTCTCCCATGAAAACCTATAGACATCAGTGTTCATAGCAACTTTATTTGTAGCAGCCTCAAACTGGAAGCAACCCAAATGTCCCTCAATATGTGAATGGCTAAACAAATGGTTCTATCCATATCATGGAATACTACTCAACAATAAAAATTGATGCATGCAACAACTTGGGTGGATCTTAAAAGCATTATGTTGAGTGAAAAAAAATCAGTCTCAAAAAGTCACACATCGTATGATTTCATTTATATGACATTCTCAAAATGACAAAATTATAGGGATGGAAAACAGGCTAGTGGTTGCTAAGGGTTAATGATGGTGTGTGGGGGTGTATAACTATAAGGGGGTAGCATTAAGGAGCTCTTTGTGGTGGTGGAAGAGTTTTGTATCTTTTTTTTAAAAAAGGTTTTATTTACTCATGAGAGGCACAGAGAGAAGCAGAGACATACGCAGACAGAGAAGCAGGCTCTCTGGGGAGCCCAATGCAGGACTCGAGCCCAGGACCCCAGGATCACACTCTGAGCCAAAGGCAGATGCTCAACTGAGCCACTCAGGTGACCCAAGAGTTCTGTATCTTGATTGTGGTAGTGGTTACACAAATATACATGTGATAAAATGTCATAGAACTACACGCATATAGCACCAATGTTGAATTCCTGTTTTTGATGTTGTACTATATTTGCATAAGATATAAGTCTAGCTAATGGTACTGGTCTCTTGAGTTAATAATGATGAAAAACAAAACAAAAGACAAAATCTCAATAGTCTTCACTGGAAGTTATCAGGGCATCTGATTTATTATATTTTTTTAAGATTTTATTTATTTATTCATGAGAGAGAGAGAGAGGCAGAGACATAGGCAGAGGGAGAAGCAGGCTCCATGCAGGGAGCCTGATGTGGGACTCGATCCCGGGACTCCAGGATCATGCCCTGGGCTGAAGTCAGGTACTAAACCGCTGAGCCACCCAGGGATCCCTCCTACTCTATTTTTTTCTAAAGCAAAAATAATCTAAGCATTTATCCTGCCTTTCCTCTTATATTTCAATTATATTTCAAGGTAACCAATTGTTGATGAGGGAAAGATTTTCTTTCTAGATAAATTCCAGCTAATACATCTAGAAGGAAATAGAAAATGATAAAAAAAAAATCATTTTGCAACCCCTAATGAGGCAATCAATATAGGCAACAATAATCAATATATAAGTACAGGGCAGCCTGGGTGGCTCAGCAGTTTAGCACCTCCTTCGGCCCAGGACCTGATCCTGCACACCTGGGATCAAGTCCCACATTAGGCTCCCTGCACAGAGCCTGCTTCTCCCTCTGCCTGTGTCTCTGCCTCTCTCTCTGTCTCTCATGAATAAATAAAATCTTAAAAAAAATACTAAGTACAAGTTCAGGTGGAATTTTACACCAGTCTGGCAACACTTGAACCCTGGGATCGATCCTAATTCCTAATTTCACCAAATGTGGGACAAAGGACTGTCTTAGTCTGTTTGGGCTGCTGTATCAAAATACCATAGACTAGGTGGTTCAAACAACAGACACTTATTTCTCACAGTTCTGGAGGCTGAGAAGTCCAAGATCAAGGTGCTGGCAGATTTGATGTCTGGTGAAGGTTCTCTTCTTGGCTTGTAGATGGCCACTTCACTGTGTGCTTAGATGACTTTTCCTCTTTTTTTCTTTTTATAAGAGCACTAATACCATCATGAAGCCCCCATCCTCAAGGCCTCATCTAATCCTAGTTGCCTCCCAAAGTCCCCACCTTTAAACACTGGGGTCTAGGACTTCAACATATGAATTTTGGAGGAACACATTCAGCCCATTACAGTGACATCAAGTATTTCCTGATGTGATGCAGTGGTGTGAGCAAAAGTAGGAATTGCACAGGGCTGTCTATGAAGTGTTTAAAATAATTTGGCCTGATCTATGCAATGGGAGAAGATATATGCAACTGACACACCTGATAAAGGGTTAGTATCCAAAACAGATAAAGAACTTATCAAAATCGGGATGCCTGGGTGGCTCAGCAGTTGAGCATCTGCCTTTGGCTCAGGGCGTCGGGATCAGTCCCACATCGGACTCCGTGCAAGGAGCCTGCTTCTCCTCTCTGTGTCTCTGCCTCTCTTTCTAAGTCTCTCATGAATAAATAAAATATTTTTTAAAAAAGAATTTATCAGAATCAACATCCCAAAAACAAATAATCAGTTAAGGAAAGGGCAGAAGACACAAATAGGCATTTTCCAAAGAAGACATCTAGATGGCTAATAGATACATGAAAGGGTGCTCAATATCACTCATCATCAGGGAAATACAGATCAAAACCACAATAAGATACCACTTCCCACCTGTGAGAATGTTCTTCACAGGAAACAGCAGATGTTGGCAAATATGTGACGAAAGGGGAAACCTTTTACTGTTGGTGGGAATGCAAGCTGGTCCAGTCACTCTGGAGAACAATTTGGAGGTTCCTCAAAAAGTTAAAAATAGAGCTACCCTTATGACTCAGCAATTGCACTGCTACGTATTTATCCAAAGGATACAAAAATACTGATTTGAAGGGGCACCTGCACCCCAATGTTTATAGTAGCATTATCAACAATAGCCAAACTATGGAAAGAGCCCAAATATCCATCAACTGATGAATGGATAAAGAAGATGTAATATATATTAACAATGGAATATTACTCAGTCATCAAAAACAATGAAATCTTGTCATTTGCAATGATGTGGATGGATCTAGATCACTTATGCTAAGTGAAATAAGTCAGCCAGAGAAAGACAAATATATTATTTCACTCATATGTGGAATTTAAGAAACAAAACAGATGAACATAGGGGAAGGAAAAAGAAAGAGAGAGGGAAGCAAACCATGAGAGAGTCTTAACTATAGGGAACAAACTGAGGGTTGCTGGAGGGAGTTGGTTGGGCAATGGGCTAAATGAGTGATGGATATTAAGGAAGGCACTTAGTTGGGATGAGCACTGGGTGTTATATGTAAATGATGAATCTAAATTTTACTCTTAAAACCAATATTACATTCTATGTTAATTAACTAGAATTTATTTTTAAAAATTTTCCATAGAACTTTTATTTTTAATTGAATTTTATTTAAATTCAATTAATTAATATACAGTGTATTATTAGTCTCAGAGGTAGAGTTCAGGGATTCATCAGTTGCATATAACACTCAGTGCTCATTAGATCATGTACCCTTCTTAATGCCTATCACCCAGTTACCCCATCCCCCCACCTACCTTCCCTCCAGCAACCTTCAGTTTGTTTCCTATTAACTAACTGGAATTTAAAATAAAAACTTGAAACAAAAAATTTGGCCTGAATCTGCCCAAGCTTCTATTTTAACTTCTAGATAACAGAAATACAAAATGCAATGGAACAGGTTATATAATTCAGAATGTGGAACACTCCATGGTACAAATGACTCCATTTCCTCAACAAATAAGTGGCATGAAAAATTATGGGTGTATGGTCATAGATATGAAAAGATTTAGGAGACATAGATGAAGTGTAATGTATGGGCCAACTGTTAAAATCTATTATTGAAGTAAGTAGCGAAATCTGGATGTGGGCTAAGAATTAGATGATAATGAAAGAATGTCGTTATATTTATTAGATGCGATAAAGGATTTTTTGCTAGGTAAAATATTCTGTTACAGAGACATCATCTGACGAGGGACTTGTATCCAGAGTACCCAGAGACATCTACAACTCAGTAACAAGAAAACAAGCCTCTTTAAAAATGTGCAAATGGGGTGTCTGTGTGGCTCAGTCCATTAAGTGTCCAACTCTTGATTTCAGCTTAGGTGATGATCTCAGGGTGAGATCAAGCCCTGTGTTGGGCTCCATACTCAACAGGGAGTCTGCTTGAGATTTTTCTCTCTCCCTCTCCCTCTGGCCCTCCCACTACTTGCATGCTCTCTCCCTCTCTCTAAAATAAATAAAATCTTTAAAAACTGAAAAATTAAAAAATTAAAATGTGCTAAGGATTTGAATAGACATTTCTTCTAAGAAGATATGCAAATGGCCAATAAGCACACAAGAAAATGTTCAACATTATTAGTCATTAGGGAAATGCACACCAAAACCACAATGAGATACCACTTCACAAAAAGACAGGTGATAAATATGTGGAACCTTTACCCATTTCTGATGAGAATATTCGGTGTGATAAGAGGAAATAGGGGTGCTAAATGAATTAATGTTATTCATCTTTTGGGCAATTTTCTCTTTTTCAAATCCCCTGATAACAGCCAAGATTCCCTCCAGCCAGGATTCCCTGTGTACCAACCACACAATTGTTGGTCAAGCTTCCCAGGCTGTGGAGAAGTTTCATAAAATAAAGCTATTTCTTTGGAAAACAGTTGTGTTTTCTTTGGAAAACCGTTTGGCTGTTCTTGAAAAGGTTAAACATAGAGTTAGCATATGAACCAGTGGGATGCCTGGGTGGCTCAGTGGTTGAGCGTCTGCCTTTGACTCAGGGCCCAATCCCAGGGTTTGGGATCGAGTCCCACATCTGGCACCTGCATGGAGTCTGCTTCTCCCTCTGCCTGTGCCTCTGTCTCTCTCTCATTAATAAATAAATAAAATCTTAAAAAGAAAATAAAAAGCATATGAACCAGCAATTTAATTCCTAAGTATATACCCAAGATAAATGAAAATGTATGTCCACACAAAAATTTGTACACCAATATTTATAGAGGTGTTATTCAAGTGGAAATGATGTCATTTCCATTTCCATTCAGGGAAAACAACCTAAATGATGAATGGATAAATGAGATGTGGTATATCCATCCAATAGAATACCATTTGTCAATAAAAGGAGTGGCTTCTAGGGGCTGGGAAGAAAGAGAGAAGAGAGGGTGACAGCTTTCCCCCCAACCTGTTACACCCAGCAACTTTGTCACCTCCTGGGTATGGAATAGGGTGGGTGGGGAGGGCAGGGGCACGTTCACTTCTGACTCACCCTTACCTGGAGTGTATAAACCTTTGGATGTTCCAATTTGTGAGGTCTGCTATTAGACTCCACACCCTGGATAGGTTCTGGTATTTGACTACTGCTCTCTTCCCCCTAGTGGTCATCACACCTGAAGCTCAAAGTTGCATAGATTGGAAAAAGTAGCCTTGGTGCTCAGCTTATCTCACTTAACTCCACTTTCTCTTAGATTTTGATCGGGAGGGCTTTTTTTTTTTCTCCATCTAGTCAGCTTTCTGATGCTTTTAAGAAGACATTTTCTATTTTTTTCCAACACATATAGTTGCTTTCGCCTGATGAATTCATTCCAATATAATAGCTTGCCATATTTCTGAAACCAATATTGATTTTAAATCCTTAATAGTTTTAAGTTCATGGTCATTAACTTCCAGAGGCCACTAGGGCTGCCTGGGAGTGCTACTCAACTACCCTGATTCATTGTCCCACCCTTCTAGAAGATTCTCACAATTTCTTTTTTCTTTCTTCAGATCTCTTTTCAAATTACACCTTGTGCTTGAGAACCCTGTAAGAAGCAACACCTGCCTCCCCATCATTATCTCCATTATTGTGTGTTATTTTAACTATTATACTAGGTAATAGTGATAGCTACCTAAGATATCAGACTTCTGTTGATTAGTTTGGTGTTGGTCTTCTACCAGGAATATAAGCCCACGAGGAGCAGGGATTTGCCTGTTAGTTCCATGATGATCCCCGATGCTTAAAGAGTAGCACATGAAAAAGAATACATATGACAAATAATTTTGGAACACATCACTATACATTTTAGATCAAATGCCTGTGTTTGCGAGATCTGTCTGTTGCCAGAATGTTGGTGGGCTTCCAATTTTTTTTTAAATTTTTAACTTATTTATTAATGAGAGACACAGAGAGAGAGGCAGAGACACAGGCAGGCAGAAGGAGAAGCAGGCTCCATGCAGGGAGCCTGATGCGGAACTCGATCCCGGGACTCCAGAATCATGCCCTGGGCCGAAGGCAGGTGCTAAACCGCTGAGCCACCCAGGGATCCCCCCTTCCAATTTAACATCACTGTGGGTACAGTTTTATGTTCCAAGATCTATGTACTATTTGATGTGCTTCTCTTTCTGCAAGCACCATATTGACACTAGTGATGGGCCCTGGGAAGATTTCTGTTTGTACAGGGGGCTCATTATTATTTCTATTTCAAATGACTGTTTCAGGAAATATTACTGCCTCTGTGGTAGATGGCTGAGTGAGTCCAGCCAAGGTTCACGGGGTCCAGCCCAGATCAGCATAACCGTCCAAACAACCTGAGGACCCGTGGGGGGAATAATACACACATTGTGGCTGTTTGAAGCCATTAAGGCTTAGTCAGGCCGCAATCGTGAAGTGATAGATGGTGCAAGCAGGAAACAGTCTTTGCCACTCGCTCTGTAAATTATTTCTGGCTCTTTGATAAAAACCCAGGTTTGGGGAAGGGGCCAGAGGGAGGTCCTATTTATGCTCATGTTCACGTTCACATCATAGACCACCCGTCACTTTCAATCGTAAGCGCTGCCATGATTTCAAATCCACTTCTTCATGGTTAAGTGAGGTTGTCTGGATCTAAGGGTGACTTTGTTTACATTCGGGTGGCCATGTATGAAGGACGTCACAAAGCTGCTGTGCTGAGTGCTTACAGATACCAAGAATCTGTGAAGCCTTACCAGAGTGTTCTGTCCAGGCAGGGCTGCTCTTTGGCGGTCTAGATAGCTCTTTGAAGACCTTGGGACAGTAGCTCCTGCCGTGGTGAGGCTA
This sequence comes from Vulpes vulpes, assembly GCF_048418805.1. Classification (NCBI taxonomy): domain Eukaryota; kingdom Metazoa; phylum Chordata; class Mammalia; order Carnivora; family Canidae; genus Vulpes; species Vulpes vulpes. The sequence continues at coordinate 70,001,473 of NC_132795.1, read as the reverse complement.
CTCCTTGTTGGCTGTGGTGCAAACCATGCAGTGGCCCCCTGAAGGGGATCCTCTTCCCCACCAACACCAGCGCTTCCGCTCTGCTAGCAAGGTGCTCCAGGGACAAGGCGCCTTCAATCTGTGCTGGCAGCTGGCCCTCAGCTCTTGGTTGGCGAAGCTGACTCTTCTGAGAACCAACTTGTGGAAAGGCACACCTCAATTAAATTTGGATTTTATATCTTTCATCTCCCCTTTGCCTGGAACAGTAGTGTAATTAATCTATTACTGGTTTGGAGTATGTTATTTCTTTATTGGCTCATGAAGAGACATTATCCTGGATGCTGCTGGCTTGTGACATATTATTATTATAAATTATAATTCCCGCAGTGAACTTCCGTTAAATGAGTTATTGGCAAAGACAATCTTGGTCTCTGAGCATAATTTGCCATGAATGAAACAAGAACCCTCTCTGTTGAGTAATTAGAATGTCCGATCCAGTGTAATAACCCAAATGTCAAACTTTATTAAGGATAAGAGCTTCTCCTCTCTCCTGGCTGAGAACTCTGTTGGGTCTTGAGGGAGGTGGATGTGGTTAGATTCTCAGCTTCCTTGCTCGGCCTCCTGCCTCAGCTCACAAGGGGTAGACTGAGAGGGAAAAACACAGATGTGCAGGGCAGGTGCGGTTCCATTTTCGTATCAGGACTCATGGGCCCTGGTGGCTTTCCAACATGGCTCACTGTCTCTTGAACTCCTGTGTGCTTCTTAGCCATTCTCCCACCAGAAACTTCCAAAACGATCCCCATTATGTATGTAATGCCTTCTATTTTTAAAAAAACATTTTCGGATATAATATAAAGCAGAAAAGTAATCAAATCAAACCACAAACTTTGTGACCCTTTTTCACAAGGTGAACACACTTGTACGGCCACCCCCCACCCCAGCCAGGAACTGGAGACTCTATGAGGGTCCCAGAAACCCCTTCTTCTCTTCTTTCTTACAACCCACCTCCATCCCCTACCCTAACTTCTAACCCTAGAGATAAACAATTCAGATTGTTGCCTTTGACAAACCTGGTTGGCTTTTTCAAGGAAAGAATGTCCTCTGCTAGTTCTCAGCTTATCAGTTTACCCCAAAATATGCAAACAAAATTCACTGTTCCCAGACTGATACATCTTGTTGTTACCTTTGTTTCTTCACTCAGTCTCCCATCCTTTTACTTACATGTGAGCAAACAAATGATATGCTAAGTTATTGAACAGTGAACAAAGGAGTATCTCTGAGTTATTCTTTGATAGACAACCCCTCCCAGAGAGCTTAAGGAATGAGGTAACATATTAAAGGTGGGGGGGGGGAGGGCCCTGAAATATGATTACTTCTTTAACTATAAAGATGAAGAATTCTTAATGGATCTCGTGACATATAGTTCTTAGGTTTCTTTAAAACTTCCAAGCATTTAGGGAAACCTAACTCATTTCTTAAATAATATGAGATCAATAAAATATTCTCTCTTCTCTCCACTTACACCAGAAATCATGTTGAGCATGAATTGTTAAATTCCTTTTAAATATTATAATCGGTTATATAAAAATTGATCTGGTTTAACAGGGATCTATTCTTAGTTTCAGCATTCCTTAGGATTTTGCAACAGAGAGGAATGAAAAGTGATTCAAAGCAGGACATCATTTGTTGCAGACACTACTGCTTTCACAATTCCACCTCACCTTACGAATATTCTTAGTGGACCACTGTGTAAGCCTAACGGTGGGTTCAAATTGCATTTTGCCTGTTCCTCACTGCCTGAGGGGATCTTTCTGCAAGGGGAAGAAAAATGTTACCATTGGCATTCTATTGCTTGTATCAGTTTGTGTCCTTCAAACTTTATCTTTCTCTAGAGATCTATCCATTTCTCTCCTCCCAACAAGATTTCTCAAATTTCTCTTCTGTTAAGTCCCCAACAAACATACTCAAAAATCCCTAAAGAAAAGCAACAGAAGCAACAATTATTCTCCAAATCAGTTTATGAGATTCATCAAAACTGGCTCCTTGAAATACAAACACAAAACAGACAATGCTACCTCTCCCATGTACAGAAAATCTTCTTTCTAATCAATATAAAAGCTTTAGCATTTAATATATCTTTATTTTTTCTCATTTAATATATTTTTAAGAGTGAAAAATCTGTCTTCTCATGTCCTATTCAAATAATAACCTTATATATTAGCATTGCTTTCCCTGAAAAAAAATATTTTCAGAGCTTTGGGGGTACATCTGATATGTGAATTACAAATTTTTGTCCATCTTTTAGGGTCACAAGGGCTTCTTGTCCCACAGGAAGGCTGAGTTTGACAGTGCTTTCCGTGGCCTTGTCTTCTAGTAATACCTGGATGAGCTGCAAGGGGGAAATGTTTAAACGGCAGGGAAAGATAAAAAGAGAAGTTACTCCCTGTTGCAGGACCCACCACTTGTATCCTTCTACCATGCCCTCAACCCACCTAAACCGCAAGCTTGTGCCTTATTTATTCCTACTACATGAGGTCCTAATTTCTCTGAGGAATCTTCAAGGCCTGGTGAGGACTTCAGGGAAGGAGTCTCATCCCTGGGATGGTGCAAGAGAGAGGGGCCACGGGGAGGGGAGGCAGGTGGGCTCTCTTTAGGAAAAGGAGCAGGCCTGCAGTTGTTTGGGAGGAGCAGAGATCAAACCAATACTCTGCTATTAAAGACACGGGGGAGTGTGGATCCATTGTCAGAAAGGAACCTGTGAAATGTCCATGGGGCTCCAGGTGGCTGAAAAGCTCATCGCTTCGGCTGCCTTCCAGATGGATACCAATCCCTGTATTCTTGGCTCAAATTCCCACATAGATCCTCCCTCCACCATCCATCAAACATACCAATAGATAAGGGATGGCGGGGGGGGGGGGGGGGGCATGAAAAAAGTCATTGATTAAATTAACACTCCTAGGTACTAATAGATTTGAGAGATTCACAGATTCTGATGTTAGCTTAGTGCCTGCTCTTGGATAAGGCATCTAACTTGCCTGAGCTGGCCTTGCTATCAGAGAAACAAGGATAATATGCCTCCTTTCCCTTAACTCCAGTGGTACTTGGAAGATTAGTAAATCCTTGGACATGATTACTTTTAAACTGATAGAGACATATTTTCTTGGTGTGATTTCATCGATAACCTCCTTCACTCCCCAGAAGTGAATACATTTTGACAAGGATGTGCACAAGACAACTTCAAATGCAAGGTTAGTGAAATTATTTTTCATTCTTTCTCGCTAAATTTGACAATAACCATCACCACCCAATGAGAGGATGTTTCTCTTCCCTCTCAAAAAAATCGTCTTTACCTTTGTCCTATAGCTAAAGAGTCATTTGTTTTTAAATATTTTTGCCATGCTTTAATCCTTGAGTATATACCCTAAAGTGAAAAATGTTTAGTATGTTATTTATTTTATTTTTTATTTCTAAATATATATTTTTTTATTTTTAAGTGATCTGTACACCCAATGTGGGGTTTCAACTTACAACCCCGAGATCAAGAGCCACATGATTTACCAACTGAGCCAGTCAGGTGCCTCCGTGTGGTATGTTTTTAAAAAGAATATTTCTTATTTAATATCAGTATGATTTTTTACTTTATTCTTAAAGACTCCTTGGCACCTTCCTATCTTGAATGTTGTTGGAATGTAGAAGAGTGACAGATGGATATGCAAGTCCAGAATGCTGACTTCGGACGTTATCATAGGTGCAGGGCAGCACTAAATTGTTCAAAGAATGAGGAAGCCACAGATGTACCGCGGAATGAGGCGTTAACTCGTGGCAGATGAATGCGTATGGGACACAGAGGGTGTGCTTTTTTGTTGATGATGAGTGCAAATGCTGAATAATGAATGCAATAAAAATTAGATGAGCGTAACTTTTTGGTGTTAGAGTGTTTAAGTCATTATAGCTAATTCAGCAGACATGCACAAACAGAAGCAGGTTTAATTAATCTCTAATGCATATTACCTTGGATTATCTGACATTCATCTGCCTGTATTGCTTTATGATGTAGTTCAATTAAGTATTTAATGTTTTTCTCTATTGTTTCCACCAATTAAATATAGGTCAAACCCCACTGCAATGAACTTTGGAGTTGCTAGGAGATTGGGTGGAGTGTCAATGGAAAGGCACTCAGATTAGGTTTCTTCGGCGAAATAATAATGACGACTAATGGTTATGGGTAATTACTATGTTCAAGAATTTTGTAACGATTGACTTATTTAAATTTCATAACAGCCCTATGGGATTAGATATTATTATTCCCATTTTGTAGATAGGGAAACTGAGGAACAGATAAATTAAGCAACTTGCACAAGGTTCTCAGCTAAGAGGTGGAAGATGGGGCATTTGAACCCAGGAAGTTAATGTACATAGAATTTCCCACTTAAATTCCCAAATCTTCAGACTTGAAGGTATTTTTTATTTATTCTTGAATCACCGCTTTTGGACTTAAAGCACATAGTAGCATCTTCTGGGGAGAGAGAAAGTGCTAGAAAATGATGGTCTTGCAAGGAGATCTACAAAGGTTTGACTCCCTGCTCTGTCAATTACTAGTGAGGTGACCTTAGGAACATTACTTGACACCTCATGAGCTCAGTTATGCTACCTGCGAAATGGAGGCAATGATGGCACATCTTGAGTTGCTGAAATGATGCATTTAAATGCCCAGCATAAGGAGCTGACAGTGTCTGCTCTCCAGCAGCTTCCAGCTGTGGCCAAAGAAGTGAAAATTTACTCCCAGTTATCTTGGTGATCAAGGGGCATGTCAGATTATCTATAGTCCTAGTTCTCTCCCCAGCCAGGGAGTAGAGAGATGTACACACTTGGAAATGAGTGTCTAGTACAATTGCTTGTCCTGTTAGAGTTCCATAGAATGTTCCAAAGTGTACTCAGGCAGACTTCCTACTGGCCAGCCCTTGTGGGACCCTGTTGTCAGGACAGGGCACATCATCCAGAGGGTCAGGGTGCCGGGAGAGACATGCCCCTGGGCACAGCCTGGCCAATGGATCTGAACTGAGCCTTCTGACAACAGCCCTGAAATACTAGCTCATGAGTGATGTCTTAACTGTCCCTGGCTATTCCTCTCCTAAGGGGGTCCCTGCCACTGGGTCCCTGATTTGAGGCAAGTATGTCACTATATCACTATTTCATCCCTATTCGGCATATCTGCTTCACATACACACTCACAGGGGAAGTTTCTTATTTTTTGACACACATCTGAATCTCCTTCACCAACAGCATCAAAGGCAGCTGGATATATGAACTTACTATTGCAAAGTAAGAAAACAAAGACCAAAGGCAGAGAATTTATAAACCTGAGATGCATTTCTTTTGCTCCTGCTCATATTATTTTTGTCTAGTATGGTGTTCCATCCACACTTTGCTCAATAACATGGTTCTCTGGGGGTGCCTGGGTGGCTCAGTTGGTTAAGTGCCTAACTCCTGGTTATAGCTCAGGTTATGATCCCAGGGTCTTGGGATCGAGCTCCTTGTCGGGCTCCCCACTCAGCGGGGAGTCTGCTTGTGGATTTTCTCCCTATGTCCCTTCCCCTTCTCCCCAGAGAGCGAGAGCTCTCTCTCTCTGTCTCTCTAAAAATAAATAAGTAAATCTTTATTTAAAAAAAAAACACACACACAAGGTTCTCTGCACTCTGGAATACTTGGAACGAGAGTTTGTTTAGGAAGAAAAGGTCCCTGGAAGGTTCTGGTTATTGTGATGACTGACTGGGAGGGCACGAACAGCTTCAGGCTATGACTCAGTCCCATGGTCAAGACCACTGTAACTCAGGTGAAGGGCAATGCCTCTGCCTGGGTCTCCTACTCAGCTCAACTCCTCATCTTTCCCAAAGGGGAAGGAACTTGAGGGTGCAATAGAAATAGTATGCAAAGTGGCTAAACTTCCAAACGTGTATAGAAGTTTTAGAAATTAGTACTAAGACAATTGTCTTTACACCAGCCATCCCTGCTTCCTCAGTCAGCAGAGTAGTTTTGGCGGCTTGTTCCATCAGTCTGGCTCCTCTTTCTGGCACTCAAGGCCCCCTGCACATCTGCAACCCGTGTCATAATCTTCTGGGGGCATGGATCACCTTCTTCTGATCTTGTGTTATGGGAGAAGAATGGATTGGAGAATAGGCAGGCCAGGGCTCCAATCTCTATTTCATTATTTAGTGCTGCGTGACTTTGTGCAAATCACTTAGCTTCTCCGAGCCTCAGTTACCTCAGCCATGGCATGACAGTGATAGCAACAAATATTCCACAGGACTGTATGGTTTCGAGATAGTGTATATAAAGGGTGTGTAGTGGGTGTTAGATAAATAGCAATACCTTTTTTTTTTTTTTTTTGAGAGGGACAGGGGAGGGGCTTAGGGAGAGGGAGATAGAGAATCTTTTTTTTTTTTTAGAGTGGGGAGGGGCAGAGAAAGAGAGAAAGAATCTTTTTTTTTTTTTTTTTTTTTGAGAGAAAGAATCTTAAGCAAGTTCCACACCTGGCATGGAGCCTGATGTAGGGCTCAATCTCACAACCCTGAGATCATGACCTGAGCTGAAATCAACAGTCAGACGTTTAACAGGCTGAACCACCCAGGTGCCCCAGCAATTCTCATTCTTACATCTTTGAAGAGATAACACAATTCTATCTTTTCAAAGTCCAAAACACCAGACGTGCTTTCAGCGCTTATGTCTTAGTTGAGTTAGCTCAGTTAGTCTTACCATGCCTGGTAAGCTCTGGAAAGACAAGGCCATCCAAATCTTCCATACCTCTAAGTGTGCCAGGTACCTATCTATGCACCACAAACTTGAGCCGACCAGTGATCAACAGATAAGCTACTATAATCACCTCTGGCAAAATCTCCCAAAGCAAAGATAAATCTAGAATTGTGTATCATTGTTTGGACAAAGTGATCTTTATGGGTTTCTTTTTCTTTCTTTTTTTTTTCTTTATGGGTTTCCTAACCATATGATAGTGTTAGGAGTTAGCTGACCAGGTGGGTAGTCAGGGCCAGGGTCCCCAACAAGAAAATAGGGAGTCAGGACAGCTAAAATAAAACAGCATTGACAATCTGCTTTGCAGGCCTTGCAGAGAACTAACTTCTGCAAAATGTCCTAAAACAAGACAATTAACCACAAAGCATTTGTCAATATCACGGGCAAGGGGCAGTGAAGACTCAAGCCCCCAGATGTCAACAAAACAAGACCATCAGCACATGGACATTAACCAAATGGGTAGACAGATAAGTGACCAAAGCCCTGATTGGCATGACTCAGCATACCTTGACTGCTTAAGAAAGTTCTGCAAAAGAGCTCATAAAACCCCTTAAACTTAGAAATTCCGAGGGTAACCCACTCAGGCTCCCCTCCCTCTAGGGGAGCTTTATACTCTTGCCCAATAAACTTTGCTTTGCAGCCCACCACTCTTCATCTGGTCTACCTCTTCATTCTCCGAAGTGGCATGACCAAGAACCTGGGCACTAATGGGACAAAAATCCTATAACAATGGTTCTTGCTTCCTTTGCAAAGACTGCAGAAGCCAGGGCCCCTGTATCTGTACCTTATTGCCTGTGTCAGTGTCCACCAGGAAGCCCAGGACCCTGAGAACCACACTGCTCACACCCACAGGATATCGGCTCTGGCCCATGTGTTTCAGGGTCACCCGGTGTGGATCCACACTTGGGCTGTCATACTCCTGAGTTGGCGAAGAATCTGGAGGGTGGAAAGGTGCCTGGTCTGGCTGGACAAGAGACTGGTCATCTGGTAGCATTTCCTTGAGATTTCCCACGTCGTCGTCCTCCTCTTCCTCTTCTATGCGTGACTGAAGTATATGAGTTACAAATTCCAAAAGCAGCAAATGAAACAGATGCCAGGAGCCTACATTGAAATAACAACCCCCAAATGAATAATTAGATAGGCAGATGGACAAATAAACAGATCATGGTGGAATTACCAACTTTTCTGGAGCTTTTAACTCCTGTGTATGGGGCCCTTCTCAGTCCTTTAGCAAATCCTTGCGGGGGGTGGGGGGTGGGTCTTGGGCAGGCATTCCATACCCGTGAACCCCAGCAAGGCGACTTTTGGACAGAAAGCACAGACAGCTAGATAGCCTGAGCCATGAAAGGGAACTTAAAACCCATCTAGTATAAGCAAATCCTACAGAGAAAGAGGTGCTATTCCCAGAGCTGGGGAATGCGCCCCTCAGCACACAAGGCACACAGCTGGCACACAGCACACAAGGGACAGGCTGGGAGAAGCCGTGGAGGCAGAGTATGGAGGAGGCCAGCTGGCGTTGGGAGGCAGGAAATGCAGCCTCGCCTTTCCCCTGTTGCAGTCTGTGGGGTGCCTGTCCTGGAGGGGGGGAAGTGGGAAGGGAAGCTGGCTGACATTCTCTCCTGCCCACCCGCCTGCAAGGGCTGCCATCAGGGACATCATGTGGGGAAGACAGGAGGGCCTGCGACTCAGCTGAGTGCTCCAAATCCCAAGGTCTTTGGTCTTCCAGGAAAGAAGGATAATTAATGTTCAGCTGAAAAGCAGGGAGGGGGGCCTGGCTTATTGCTATCATTAAAAGATACTTTTTTTAATGAAGGGAAAACCGTGGCTCTCTACAGATATAAAATAAACCTGCATCAAAGATCTTATGTAAGTCGTTTATTAAAGAGGAATTAATAAAATGTTGCAATTGGTTCAAAGGAGAATTCAAAGCACTAAACATATATAGACAGTGAAGAATTCACACAAAGATGCCCAACAGATCTGTCCTCAGGGCAGTAATTAATAGCATCCACCTGACACAACTAGTTTGCATTTCCCTGGAGGAGAATCATTTGCATTGTTATTGATATAATTTAGAGAGTTGCAAAATAACTCAAACACAATGAAAGGTGGAGATAGCTCAGAAGTGTGTGCTGAAAACCTTTTGTCCATTTCAAGCAAACTTTTGTCGATTTCAAAGCCTTATACAGAGTTTGTTTTTCCTTGATGGATCTGGGTGGGATGGGATGATCTGACCTGGTCTGGAATGAGCCTGACCAGCAACCCCTGGCCTATTTAACTATGTAAAGAGAAGAGACCAATGCAAACACTTTTCTTGGATGTCCTACGGGGGTTGTGTCGGGGGAGGGGGCAAGAGCTTCAGGGCTGGGTTTCTTTCTGTGATTGCGCTCCATCACTTTGCTCCCGGAGAGCATTAGCATAAAGCAGAGTCATTTTGGACTTCATCAAAGGGGAGAGTCTCATTACCAATGGGTGTCACCTACATGGCAGCTTACAGCAGCCACTCTCGATCGAGTTCCAGAGTAAAACTGGGAAAACTGGGCCACAATAGGTTTCACCTACCTGGCGTGAGGGCATCCGGCAGCTCTCTGGAGCCAGGAGTCTTCACCCTGCAAGCTCACAGGGTGGAGACTTTATCCTCTCACTGCAATGCCCCGGAAGGTGCCTGGGACTTTGTAGGGACACAATAAATGTCCACGGGAATAAACGATCCTTTCCATGAGGCTGGAAGGCTCAGGGGTGAACTGCCCTTGCTACCGCTCTCCTATGCGGCATCTTTGCCACAGATGCAGTGGAGGTGACCTTCCCAGAGAAAGACCACCTCTTTGACCAGAAAGTTTGCAGTGGATGCTGCTTCACTCTTTCCACTATCTGCATAAAATGATGACTGTATCGACTATTATTCATGAAATTTAAATATGGGTGCCCCAAGGAACCCATGTTCCTTTCCATCTCCATCAGCTCCCTGGGTGCTTTTCTGAACACACTCACTCCAGCACACAATTCAAAAACAGAAACAAGGAGAAGTTTTGTCTGCATCCGACCAGGATGGAATGGGAATGGGAAGCATGCTGTTTGATGGGCTATCATGTTGCCATTAAAAAAACGATTATTAGGGTTTTTGTGTCTATGTTGTATTTTACATACACAGGTGAAAAGAAAAGAAGGTGATTGGATTCTATGTGAAACACAGAAAATGCTTATGCCCTAATAGCAGTTTTCAATACAAACTGTTTGGTATTCTTGGACTTACCGAAACTCTCTCTGTGGCAGAGGGTCATGGCTTTGCTCACCGCAGTGAGAAGGAAATTCCATCGTAGCTGGAAGCTGGCGGCCAATTGGACAAACTCTTCTTTGTTTCTGCTTGGCTATTGCATTTTTGTGAGGGGGAAAAAAATGCTGGGGTTTATGACCAAGTCAAGAAGATCATGTGCGCACAGCTGCCCTGCACAGATGCTCCCAGGTGGCCGAGCGGAGGAGGAAGAAATGGTCAGGCTGGGACGGGGGCAGAGGCACACTGGCCTGTTTCTGGTCTCCGGCATCTCCTGTGGAGATGATTCCAGGCCAGAACCCTTTGAAGTCGGTGGAGAGTAGAAAAGAGGTGGGAAATTGGCCTACATTTGTTTTGTTTTGTTTTCATCCCACACGATTGTTTGAAGGCGTCACCTGCGGGGCGCACAGAGAAGGGTTGCAGGAGCGGCCTCCGGATGCCATCAGGAGAGCTGGAGGCTCTTGCACACCTGCCGAGGCCCGTGGGGTTGGGGGGACGGCACAGAATCCCTTAACGACGAAGGTAATTTGGAAAGCACAGAGCTGGCCGCAGCGCCGCGTGCACGGCTGAGCCGGGAGGGTCCCGCGCGGGCGGCCAGCGAGGGGCAGCCTGGGCAGCCGGTACCCGCGAGACGCCTCCACGCGCGGGCTGCGCAGCTCCCCCCGGGCTGAGGCTCGCCGTGGGCCGCGGGATCTGTGGCTCCGCGCCTGGGAGTGAACGCCCCGAAGCCGTCCCGGGTCTCCCGGGCCCTGGGGACCACCGGCCGCTGGCCCGCAGGCTGGGGGAGCAGCCGAGGGAATGCCCTCTGCTCTAACCCTAACCTCCCCCTCCGCCGCCCTCGCCCCGGGCCCCGGGCCAGTGCTTCTGACCACCCAAAGCCGGCCTCCCAGGACCAGCCCCGCTCAACACATTCAAGGATAACTTTTTAAAAGCATCGAGAGGGCAGCCTGGGTGGCTCAGTGGTTTAGCGCCGCCTTCAGCCCAGGGCGTGATCCTGGAGACCCAGGACTGAGTCTCACATCGGGCTCCCTGCTTCTCCCTCTGCCTGTGTCTCTCTCTCTCTGTGTGTGTGTCTCTCATAAATAAATAAGATCTTAAAAAAATAAAAGCAATAGGGAAAGTAGCCCTGGGTGACCAGCTCTCTGCACGAACCTTCAGACTCCAGGGGGAAACCGTGAACGCCCTGGGGTGTCCCTCTGGTGCTCTGCTCGCCACCCCACTGACACTTCAGGTTCCCAAGTCCCGAAGCCGCTCCCGGTCTGACCCCACAGGAGCTGGGGGGGAGGGACCCGAGCCCCGGCGACTGTCCCCGGTGCTAGCCGGCTGCCAGATGCTAGCCGCTGAAGCCGTGAGTCATCTCCGGCAGGCCTCGGGGCTTACGTCCTAACAGTCTGAGTATTTTACTGACACTAGTCTGTTTTTTATCAGCCAGGCTGTTGTACAAAAACAAGCCCTTGGAAGGCACGGTTACAAAATACACCATTTTTCTAACATGTCTCATTTGTGAAGGGTGAAGATACGGGGGCGGAGTCCGGGGAAATCCAGAGGGTCCTGCCCCAACACAGGGCGAGCCTCTGGGGCTGCCCCCAGGCGGGGGTGGGGGGCATCAGTGGTCTCAGACACAACTTGGTTGAAGTCAGAGGTGGCGTGAATACTCAAAACAAGGGACAGAGGCTTGAGGGCTTCTATGGAGGAAACTTTCCAATGAATACATGTCTCCACAGCAACGCAACCCTAGACACATGCTTACCACTGTTACAAATAAGCTTTGCCAAAGCCCAATGAGGAGGAATAAAAGCCATACAGAATCTGGAGTGATTATCACCCAGAAGCAAAGAATGGGGACAGACCCCTGCCAAGGATTGGGACTGACTTTCAAGCTCCTTCCTGAAAAGTTTTGTGGTTCATCTCTCTCAATGAGGCGTGTGACCCCACGGCTGCCCGCAGTCTTTGTGGCCTTAGGTCTTTTCTGCGCCCTCTCTCTTCAATGGGCATCCAGACAAGATCAGGCAGGGCAGGAAGCGGGAGAGAAAGAAATGTGACTGAGGCTTAACAGAGAAAGCCCAAAGTCGAGTTTCTGGTCCAGGCCCTCCAAGTCTTTGCTTTCTGTTCCAGAGACATCTGCTTCTTCTTCAGGAAATATGTCCTCCATTTTTCCATATGCTCCTTCTGCTCATGCCCGTCTCATGTGGGCTGTTCCCTTTCAGAATATTGTTTTAATCCTATTCACCTCCCACATCTTGTTTAAATCCCACCTCCCTCATCAAGGCCTTTCCGAAGGGCCCCAGCCTTCAGAGGATAATGCCTCAAGGTGGGGCGGCCTTGTGCTACCTTGTTTGGGTCTAAGTTTTAATGCATTGCCCCCAGCTCCTCGCCCACCACCCACTGTGGGCCACCAGGGCAAGGGTGCTGTGGCTTTCTCTGGCGGTACTCTCAGCTCTTACAATGTGGCTGCTGAGGCAGAAGAGGAGGACAAGCAAGCCAAAATAAAGCCCTATTCAAGTAACACCCAAGTTTCAAGCTGACCAGAAGGACCAAACTCATCTGTATCCAAAACAATATGTCTTTGATTTTATGAAATCAAGCCTGACACTCTACTGGGATAGTTCTGCAAAGTACCCAGACCTGCACCATTCTCCCCAAATAGACAAAACCCCCCCCTTTTTTTTCCCTAGACACTCTTGCTTGGTGTACACATACACTCATCCATGCTCATCTGCACACACATGCTCACTTGCACACACCCTTGCATACACATGCTCACCTCCACACACATGCTCAGCCACCCTCACACACACTCACCTACATACTCATGCTCACCCCCACACACATGCTTATTCACTGTCACCCAACTCACCTGTATATATGTGCTCACTTGTACACACACCTGAGGCTACACATGCTTACCCACAAACACACGCCTGTGTGTGCCAGCCTCTGATTCCTGTCTTGCTACAGGAGTCAGACACTACTTCCCTATTCTTTTTTTTTTTTTTTTTTTAATTTATTTATGATAGGCACACAGTGAGAGAGAGAGAGGCAGAGACACAGGCAGAGGGAGAAGCAGGCTCCATGCACCGGGAGCCCGATGTGGGATTCGATCCCGGGTCTCCAGGATCACGCCCTGGGCCAAAGGCAGGCGCCAAACCGGGGCACCATCCAGGGATCCCTACTTCCCTATTCTTAATATATGCACCAGCCTTGATACATTTCTAGCCAGAGAAAATTCTTTCATTTCATCAAGCCATGGGCACTGGTGCTAAAACATAGTTAGAATGAGCAACAGCCCCTTCTTCCCTTAAAAAAAAAAATCATGGTTTTGTACCTGAAGAACAAATGTTTGGAGATTTGAATACAGACAATTCAGGAATACACTGAGATCTGTGGATGTCCCCAGCAAAGCAATCAAACTGCTTAAACCTGTAAACAGAAGAAACAAAAAGACCGTGAGCCAAGTAGCAGGATTTTACTGGAGGTATTTGTATACTAGGTAACCTGGGCACAACACTGGACCTGCAGTTCAAAGGAATTCCCTGGGGCCTCACACTGCTTTTGAACACAAAGGATGAATTCTAAAGCTGTATTTGTCACTTCTGCGGTCAGCTGGTTCAGAGTTACAAGGTCTTGCCTCTTAGGAACCACCTCTGTCGCTTGTTGAAATAGAAAAAAAAATATTTTGAAATAATAACCACACCTTGTAATTATACAGAACCTGGCTACAGATGAGCTCATTGCATGATATAGACATGAGCTCACCTCCCCTTGCTGTTTTCACAAAAGGGGTAGTTTATTCATGTCCTTTAAGCCAATGGTGGACCTCAAAGCTGCTGAAGGATGTGCCTTGCCTGGGGTTACAGGCTCAGTGAGTACAGACCTGAAGGGTGGAGCCCAAGCATTTGTGATGTTGGCACTTGGGTCCTCCACCTTCTCGGGCAACATTGAGCAAAGAATAGCCTTTGGCTCTCCCACCTTTTTGCATGCAGCTCTCTGTACCAAGCAGAGTTTAGAAAACCAAGTAGGTTGCTGAGGCTGGCCAGGCCTCATCTGGAAGATCCTCCAGGGATACCTCAAGCATTTGCCTGCTAGGTGTCAGCAGTGGGTACCAGAATACTGTCTCCTTGCTGGCTCTGTGCCCCCTTGGAAGTTCTTTTATTCACAAGAGCGCCAGCAGGAGCACAGGAGCCCTGGGCAGGCATCTGGGGAGAGGCCTCATACCCTCCTGGGGCTCCCTGGGCTCTGGCTGGGGGCAAGAGCAGGGTTTGAGCAATCACCTGGAGTTTGGGGAAGAACCATAAGCCTGGGAGGGGGGCCCTTTGGGCTCCTACTAATGAGCATGACTTATCCATATCTCTGAAGCTTTGCTAGGTTAGGCATTTACCTTCTCGTTCCTGGTTTGGGAGGGGAGGAGCTGGGATTTGGGACAGTAGGGCAACAGGGGCAGAGGAGACCAGCCAACAAGTATGGACCTATTTAAATATTTTAATAACTGGTACAATCCTACCAAAGTCGGCCCTACTTCAAGGTTAAAGAAAGAGGCCAGGATAATTTGTGGTTCATTTATGTACTACTGAATCTCTGTATTCATCTAGTTATGAAGTATGGAAGTATTACCATGTGCCGACACATGAATGAGCCACAGCTGACACCTGAAGAAGCCCACAGGTTCTGGGGAGGCAGCTCTATGCACTGTTAAGTGTATCAGGACAGGGCCAGGTGCAGGGGGGAGTGAGGCCATCGTGGTGGAGCATTGGGAACAGGCACGAATGGAGCAGGGCCCTCTTAGCCCCCTCCTGGCAACGCTCATCCAAAGGCCTAGAGATTTGCCCATCGTCTGGGGAGGAGGTCATGCACCTTCTGTAGCTCTCCTCCTCAATCAGCATCCAGTTTCTCCCCACTGAGTGAGGACAGCAACTTCTCTCACTTTGCTTCTGGGAGATAGAACCGGGCTGTCAGGCAGCTTGCTGAGCCTTTGTGGAAGGGAGATTTTTTTTTTCCCCTTGAAAAATAATTACAACTATCAAATAGCAAAGGGCAGGAATATCGGCCTGCTTAATATCACTTGTTTGGAAAGCAGAGGAATACGGTAAGAGCACCGCGGCTAAACTTGTTCAAAATAATACTTGGTGATGCTAACAATAGTGAGAGCAGAAGCTGGCCAGGCCGGGAGCTAACTGAATCCAATTCAGACAAAGGTAAAAAAAAAAAAAAAAAAAAAAAAGACACTGCTGAATCTGCATGTGCGAGATCGACGTGGAAACGTTTTTTCCAAAGGAGACACTCCAGATTGATTTTTTTTTCCAGAAAGAAATACCGGGAAGCAATAACCAAACTCATCTGTCCATCCATCCAACATTCGTGTATCAGCACTGCTGGCAGACCCGGGGGGGGCCCCGGAGCACGTTCCCTTGGGTGCTCCTCACCCCTGCAGGATGAGATGTGGGAGCAGATAAATCATCATACCAAAGAGTAAAGTAGGTTCTACCTCTATTAAGAATTCATAAACTACTCATGGCCACGCCAGCCCCAAATAGACCCCACATGCTTTAAGCCGCAGGAGGAAGATTACATTTCATCTCCGTGTGCATCTCCAGGTCAACCGAGCTACTCGGGGTACTGGGCAGGGCTTTCTTAGAGAGGTCCAGAGTGCCTTGATCGATGATGGCATGCAGATCTGACTTCAAAATGTGGACTCTTCTGTTATTTTCCAATAGCATTCTCATAGTCTAAAGATAATGGAGAAGCGTAATACTTCATTAAGTCTTGTCCTTTGACTTTTGCCTAATCCCCCTCTCCAAATGACCATTTTTTAAATTTTAACTTTTATTTTTTGAGGAGAAAGACAAGTGGATTTGGGTATTATCCTTTAAAACTGAATCTTAAATGACAATTGAAATGTTTGAATTGCACACATTCTAGAACAGCCTGTCTGAAAAATCACCATTTGGAGTCCTTCTGCTCAGAGGCAGATGTGGTCAGGGCTCTCGGGGCTCTGTGGCTTTTCTTCCCCCGATTCTTATTCTCTGCACCCCATTCCATGAACCTGAACTACTCTAGAGAGGAGCACAAAGGCTCTGCCTGAAGTTCTCCAAGGAGAGTGTGGTGCTGCAGACATGACTTGACCTAATCCAGACGGTGGCTGTGGGCCCCCAGACACTGTCTCTGTCCTTCCCTCTTGGAGGTTTGGGCCATGAATTCAGCTGCTGGGAGCTGATTTCCTCAGCCGTCCAACAGGGGCAACCCAATTCCTTACACTTCTAGAGTCCATCCAGACTCTAGATGGGGTGGGTCATCCTCACACCAGCCTGATGGCAGTGGGTCATCCTCACACCAGCCTAAGGAGCAGACACTAGAGCCACCTCCTCCATCTGATAGGGGAGGACCCCCGAGGGCCCCTGGGTGTGAGTAAAATTTTCCAAGCAACAGTGTTCAGAAAGAGAAAATTTGCCACTTGGGCTGGGGTTGGGATGGAGGCCTTGCTGTGGGGCCGTCACCGGTTGACCAAACAGAAATGAGAAAGTGCTGGAGAATGGGATGGGCTGCAAGCACATAGGCAGGAAACAACCCCAAGAAATGTGAAGACAAGAGGGAGTTTTGTGCTGGGGGGGAAGAGGTGGGTAAGTGGAGGGCCCAGCAGAGCTCCTGCCGAGCCCGGATTGGTTTGGAACAGAGCAGCAGTCTAAGTGCTGTCCTGATCTAGTGTCACAGGATTTCAGAACAGGCGGCTGAGGGGCCAAATGCCGGCATTATATAACCTTTCTTTCAGCCCTTCTCTGCCTTCCTCTAACACTGAAGCTACATAAATAACCCAGGAGGGGAAAGGTCAGAGCTGAGAGTCCTGGAGGCCCAGACACCCAGAGTCCATGGGGCCACGCACAGGGTGAAGGGCTCTGTCTGGCTGTCCCAGGCTCTGTTACGATGCCCCTTCACCTCTGCCACTGGCTGGCCCTGGTCAGCACTTCTGTGGGGTCCTCCTCTGGAACTTTAGAATGTTGACCTGCTTTTGCTTTTTCTCCTGCAGGGAGAACGCTTCTCAGGAGGGGAGCAGGAGCATTGGCTTCTAGCTGAGTTTGGGGTGCACTGTGCCTTCCCATCAGTAGCCACAAGGTCCTCCTGTCTGCCTCTGCCCTCTGCATGGATGGACACAGCCTCCCTGCAAAGGGAGCTACCCCTGCTCTCAGGGGAGACCGGCAGCTTTCACTTTTTACTGCAGGAAACAGCTTCATTCCCTCCTTCCTGCGGGCTGAAGCCTACCTTTGCCATGTTGGAAAGGTATGTCTTTCTTCTTAGTCTCTTGACAAACACAGTAACTTCTGTTGAGAACAATACACATGCCATTATTGACACTGTGGGGACGAGGACATGGCACAGACACGAGGCACACACGTTTGTCTAGGCAGGTACAGCCGCCTGAACTGCCCTCCACACAGGGAGGCCTGGTCTTCCCATGGCCCACTGACCCTTTCCTGAATGACCAGGAGGTGCTGGCGGGGGCCACTTGACTACAACACTGCTCCCCCCACCCCTCCGTACCAGGAGGTGATGCACTCCCAGCATCTGACGTGCCTGCTCAAAGGAGTTTAGGACTTTTGCCCAGGAAGCTTGAGTTCCCCCAATTTTGTCTTCTCTACAGTGCTCCCCTCCAAAACTCACCCAAGGAGGGGCTCCTGGGGGGCTCAGTCGGTTAAGGGGCTGACTCTTGGTTTCAGCTCAGGTCATGATCTCAGGGTGTTGGGATCGAGCAGTGCATCAGACTCTGTGCTCAGCAGGGAGACTGCTCAGGATTCTCTTTCTCCCTCTGTGCTTCCCCCAGCTCTCTCTCTCTCTCAAATAAATAAATAAATCTTAAAAAAAAAAAAAAAAAGATCCAAGAAAAGGAAAGGGTGAAATGAGGAAACAAAGGGAGTGTGTGCATGTATTCATCTGGCAAATATTTATGAGGGACACTGGCGCAGTGTGTGCTCCATAAATGTGTGCGGGGTATTCGCTGGGTTGTTGGACAAAGGAGGGCAGCCTCAACTCTCTAGGGAGGGCCTCACCTTCTGAGGATGGGTCACCAGATGTGCAGACGCCTTCCTCAGAACAGGCTAAGTGCCCCCCTGTCCTAAGGAAGAAGGAAGGAAGGGGGAGGGAAGTACAGAGGGAAGGGAGAGGCCTGTTTGGAAAAAGGTGTCAGGTGTGGCTCCACTTAGAATGTGCAAGGTAGGAGTTAGGGAGGGGTGAGGGTTTGGCAGGGGAGGGAGGCAGGGGTTGAGGATGGGTTTGGCAGACTAGGCAGAGACAGGAGCAGGAATGTGGACCTTTTTGGAGACAACCCGTGTTGTGTTGCTGGGGAGCACCCATGGGAGGACTCCCTGGAGGCTGGGGGCAAAGATGAAGCCAGAGGCCAAGCTGTAAATGACTCTGCCTAGTCAGTGAAGGTGCGTGGACTATCTAGGCAGCAGAGGTCATGGAAGGTTTCATGAGTCAGAGCATTGTGTAGAAGGATCACGGTGCATAGAGGGAAGTGTGACAGAGCGGGCGATGCTGGAGGTGGGGGTGTGGACGATCAATGAGGAAGCTCTGAGGCAGCTTGGGGGAGGGCCAGAGGGAGACTGGGCTTGAGTGCTGAAGTCACCATAGGAAAGCTGGAGCAGGGCTTTGTCTCCTCACTTGACCCTCTGCCACAGCAAGTTTCAGACCTCATGTTCCCTGCAACGCCCCCTCTCTGCCAGTCCTTGGCTGGCAGTCTCACAGCTCAGGGCCCCTGCCCGGCCATGGAGCACTTCCAGGGGTCCCGCAGGATGGAGATTCCCCTGTGAGTGCTGAACACAGCAAAGGGTGCAGGCTGGTGGGTTACAATGAGATATGGTGCTGTTCCAGGAGACAGCAAACAGTATGCTGAGTCAGCCCGGAGCAAGCTGGCCCAGGAAGACAAGGGCCTGGGTAGGGAGGGCATTGGAGGTAGCTATGGGTGGTAGAGGGCAGGAGGGAGAAAAGAGGTATTTCCAGGACCATAAAGCATGTCACACACACAAGGGTGAGTGCTGGCATTGTGAGCCATTGTAGGCCTTGAGTGGACAAGCAGCCTGGGGGCAGTAGTATTCAGAGACTATCACCTGGCAGTAGGATGGAAGGGAACGTGTTCTAGAAGGTGAGTGAGGAGACTGAGACCACCAAAGTGTGAATGCCTCAGTGGCCCAAGAGGTGTGAATAAGTTAAGGACATGGGAAGAATTTCTTTCTTTTTTACCCTAAAGATTTTATTTATTTATTCATGAGAGACATGGAAAGAGAAGCAGAGACATGGGCGGTGGGGGGGGGGGGGGGGAGCAGGCTCCATGCAGGGAGCCCGATGTGGGACTCGATCCCAGGACCCCAGGAACACACTCTGAGCCAAAGGCAGACACACAACCACTGAGCCACCCAGGTGTCCCAAGGGAGGAATTTCTAAGGAGGGAGTGATGTTCTTTGAAGACTTGCTGGGCGGCCACACAGAGCACAAAGAGGCAGAAGACTCTTCGAGCCAGAACCCTGTTCAGTCCTGCTCACATGGCCCCTGAGCCCAAAGGCTTCCCTCAGGGGAATGCTCTGAGAAGGCACACATCAGCCACCAGCTGGACGCACTGCCAGTTTCTCTCCTGCCTGGACCATAGTCAGTGGCACCTTTTCTGCACCTCTAACTAATAACCCTGTGGGCCTGTCAAAAATCTACGTTAGTATTTATGAGGGGCAGTCCATGAAAGGGTGTGGATGGATCAGCACAAGGACCCAACACCCTAAAGAAAATGCCAGCAGATCCGAACCGGTCAGGCCTTGCGGACTGCAGTTTAGCACAGGATGGGAAGTGTTACCCAACAGCTGGAGTGACCTGTCTCAGTTTGAAAGTTAGATACTTCACCTACTCTCACCGAATTTCTTTCTTTCATTGAAACCTACCTTTGAGTTTGGAGATCTGTACAAGGGCTGGAAAACCTTCCAAAGCATTAAGTAGCCACAGCTTAAATTTCTTACTGAATAACCGGACAGATTTCAGGTACTGAATAGATACATCTTCCAAAAAGTCATGAAGGAGAATGTCCTCAATGCCCTACAACAGAATTGTCAAGGTGTGGTGACTGCAGGCCAAGGTAGGCATTCTCTAGCTGCAAGTGGCCACAGTCACACATGCCACAAACTCAGAGAGAAAGCTACCAGCAGCCCTAGCCACTGCTCATGGTGCAGGGTATTTAGCCAGAATGGGATTTTTTTCAAAGATCTTAAAATATTGACAATTGGTTGAAAATTTGAAGAGATACTATTTTAGCCAGTAGTAGGTGGATCAAACCCAAATATACAAGGGTTGAACCCAGCCTCCAGTTTTCAACCCTTGTGTTCAAAACTTTGTGGCACTAGATTATTTCTAAAAAAATAGTCTAAAAAATAAGTAAGAGGTAAAGGTTCATGACCAGCTTGAGGAGAACCACAGAAATTCTATATAACAGATTCCCAAGTAACAATAATCACTTTAGAGATAGAGCATTAAACAAACACAACAAGAACCATATGTATATTCCAAAGCAATTATTTCAATTACTCATTTTTAAAGGCTTCTTTTGTTGAAATTACCAGAGAAAGAAGTTTGACTCAGTGCAGGGTTCACTAATCACTGGAACCATAGGTTACCATGTGTATTGGCTTTTTCGTTATATGAGGTAACTCTCGCTGAATTTAAAAAGAAAAGCTGAGTTTTAGGGAAAGATCAAAATGCTCTGTCAACACCATGATTTACTTCTTAGAGGGCCTGAAGTCCACAGAGACTGCAGAACAGAATCGCTGCAGTTCTAACCCTAGCATTTGGTATCAGTTTCTGGAAAGGACACAAACCAGCAAGGCCAGTAAATGTCATCCTACCTTGTACAGCTGCACATCATAGTATTTAAAGAGCTGGCACACATCGGGCAATGACATAAGCATGACTGTGTCTTGCTGTAGAGATTTCCAGAAGGAAGTGAGCAAGTCCTCCACCTGATGAGGGAATAGAACATACCTCCAAGTGATCCCCTCTTATATACCTAATCAGCCCTAAATGATAATAATGGGATGGATTTCAGTCCAGTTAATGTAAAGCTCGGCCTATGAACTTTTCCAAGCTGTGTTTTAGAAGTGTTCTGCCCAGCAATCCATCAGTGAGCAACTGCCAGGTGGATGGGATAATGTGGAACGTGGTTTTTCATGAAGTTTTCTGGAAGGAAGGCTGTTTCTGACCACAAGGGGGCTCCTTTTGATTGTAATAGGATGAGCCACAGGGCATAGACCACAGTTTAAAATAAATGTTCATTGATTGATTGACTCCCTCAATTATTTGTCAGCTCAGAAGGATGTGTAACAGTATGTAATCAAAGAGGTCCCCTCGAGAAGTTAGAATTCACCTAAGGACCGTGTGAGCAAAAGGGCACCTGTATCATTCTACATAGGAGCCTTCTTTAAAGACTACAAAAGGTAGACACCTTTTGTTGTGGAACAAAATGGTAGCTTCCTTACTTTTTTTTTATGTTTGTCCATGTTGACTCTTCAGACTCTATTATTGAACCAGGTGGCCAATCTGAGATGCCAACTGAGAAAAACTCTTGCCTTTTTGGGATTTTTGCAGGCTCAAATATTTTGCAGCATTGAAACCCTGAAGTGAGGACCCAACAATGACTCCAGGCAAGGAACTATTCCTGTATATAGGCTGTCAAGGAAGTTCTGGCCAACTCTCAACATACCTGATGATGAGGCTGTGATTTGGAATCCTATTATTGGGGCATTAATTTTAGATAAGTCATCTCCAAATGACTCATAGATACTGAACAAAAAATACAATAATGAGATGAGCAGGATTATTTAATTCTTTTACTGTCAGGTTGGTAACTTTGGAGCATGGCTCTTTGAGGTTGGTGGGTCTGAATGAGGTAGCAATCACAGGCTCATCTCTGATGACTCCCTCATCACCTTTGTCCAAAGTCATCCAATCCTGCTGCATCTGGTTCAGAAATATTTCTCCAATTTGTCCATCTTTCTCTCTGATGTCATTGTCACTGCTCCAGATTGGACACCACCTCATATACCACCATGACAAAGCCTCCTGAATGCTCTCTGCTCCAATATGGCAATCTTGCATCATTGCTCCCCCACCTCCTTCTTTTTTTTTTTAATTTTTATTTATTTTTTTATGATAGTCACAGAGAGAGAGAGAGAGGCAGAGACACAGGTGGAGGGAGAAGCAGGCTCCATGCACCAGGAGCCTGATGTGGGATTCGATCCCGGGTCTCCAGGATCGCGCCCTGGGCCAAAGGCAGGCGCCAAACCGCTGCGCCACCCAGGGATCCCCCCCACCTCCTTCTCAATCAGAATTCTTCACAGGGCACGAGGCCCTTTCTAGCACGAGACTATTTCCCCACATCCCCTCTGGTTCTCTTCTTAAGAGATATTAATTTAGTCATAGTGACCTTTCTGCTGTGTCATGCCTGTGAACATCTTGCTGCTTTTGCCTACACCATTGGTTCTACCTGGAACCCCTTTCCTACTGCACTTTTAAGAGTATTTGAACCTTTGCTTTTCTACTGCAATCAACAGTATCATGGATTCCCCTTGGGAGACTCTTCGGCCATCTTTGTTACTCTTCCTCCTGGCACCCACAACAATCTAATCAAGTTGTCATTCTAGAACTTGCCATATTGTATCATATTTATTGACTTATATTCCTCTTTTAGTACCTGACTATAAGCTTCTTGAGGCTTATGGAGAATACCTTCCTAGTTCTAGAAATGGCACTAGTCAAGTGTAAGAATTAGGTTAATGTTTGATGAGAAAATAAAGGAAAAGAGTATATTAGATATTTAATGTGGATGGATATTTCTAAAATTTAATTGGTAGAATAGGGGCCATCCTGAAGACATCTTGGTCTCCACTATAATGCTTTACACTGAATAAATACTAAATGAACTCACGCTAAATGAATATTATCACCATACTTAAAGTACTTAGAACACTAGGCATCAGAAAAGCTTTCATTTAAATGTGTGCCCAGGAATTTCTACTTCAAAGGATAAAATTCAGAATGGTTAAAAGATTTGTTTGTGTTTCCCACAGCCATTTCTAGAATAAAACCCAATCATTACAACACAGATGACCCTGCTTCAAACTCTTGCTTCTTTTTAGTTAGTATGTATCAATAAAATGGCTCTTTAGCATTACTGAAAATTCTAAGGTGGACAGTGTTACCAATATTTTATTCAAAATCAGCAGGAATTAGATCTTTAAAAATAGCTGAATTATATTTGAAGCATAAGGCTATATTCGCACCTTGGAAAATTTCCAAATGATTAAAACTGAATAAAAATATCACCTCAGATATCTCCTCAGTATCCATAAATAGCTGACTTCTAAGCACTACAGTGCAATGAATTACCACTTGATACCCCTTCAGGGGGTCTTTTCAAGTGAAAGGATTAATAATGAGCCATAAATACTTGTATTTTATAGATAAAACCCTACCCTCTCAAATTTTTGGTTCCTCACGTTTTGTAGAATGTCTTGGCAATAGTTGTAGTAGTCATCAGCAAGAAAGGCCATCTAGGAAGGATATGGAAAATAATTTCAGGTGACTTCAAGAATGAACTGATCCTTAAAGGCCTCTTTAAGCCCTTTAGAAACTGCTGCTTATATTGCGATGTTGCAATTCTGATATGACAGTAGCTGAGCTCTTCCAGTGTTGTTTATTTTTGGGTAGCAATACATACATATTATTGGCCTAACATCAATATAGCTTCAGTTTTGATGTCATAACTCCAGGGTATGTACCACCCACTAAAGAGGCCACCAATCTCTGACATCTCTCTCCCTAAACCCCAATTTCCCCCTCCATATTCCCCAGTCCCAATTTCTAGAAAATCTGCCTATTTATTCTCTGCTCTGTCACTCTAGATGACAAAGTGGTCTCAGGTAGAGCCTTTCTATATAGGATGTGAGGGGAAGACCTGCATTTCCTAACTGCCACCAAAGTCAGGAGGGAACATGGGTGCTCATGGGTTTGGGGAGAAGGCAAATGTTACTCCATTTGGTTCAAATGATCATAAGCAAAATAAGAAGACATTTACTCCTCTAAGCATGAAAAGCATGAAAAGTTAGTTTCTCCCGAGTGTGCAAGCCTACCATTTTGTAGGAATACTTCTTTGCCAGTTCTTGCTCCCAGAATGGACATCTCCTGAATTCAGACAAAGGGGATCCAACTGGGTCTGTCTTTATCGGTGAATGATTTTCACACTAGAAACCATTTACACATGGATTATCTCTTTAAAATAAAATGGACTTTCTTTCATATAAGCCATGTAATAATCACATCGCTACTACAGGTTAATGTTCTATGTAACCTTTATCCACACCTCTGGACATATTATTGATCCTAGCAACTTTTCCCCCTTATTTCATTCCAAGTGATATTAACCTTCCCCTATGTTCCATAAACTATGGTCATCAGGAAGCAGTTAGGACTGAATATATTACTCAAATGTATCACTCTTGTGGTCATGTATTACAAGTGCTGTATAGCAACATGGGATGAAAATATTATCTATGAATAATTTAATACCACAAATACATTTATAAAATCTTTGTCTATGTACCTGTCCCTCCTTGAAATAAAACCATATCCTGCTAGGTCATGATGCCTGCATTATAAAAAGGATGAGTTGTATCAGAAATCTTAGGGCCTAACTACCATGGAAAACGAAGAGCATAGACTTCAGAAGGACAAACTACAGAATGGCAAAACATTCCATCAAGGAAAAAAAAGGCAACATCGCAGAAAGCAAATCCAACATTCCTTCCTGCTGTCCCCTTTGAGCAAGGGAAGGCATGATCCCTCCTGATTGATTGAAGGACCTTGATTTTTTTTAAAATTTTTTATTTATTTATGATAGTCACAGAGAGAGAGAGAGAGAGAGAGAGAGAGAGAGAGAGGCAGAGACACAGGCAGAGGGAGAAGCAGGCTCCTGTCAGGGAGCCCAACGTGGGATTCGATCCCGGGTCTCCAGGATCACGCCCTGAGCGCCCTGAGCCAAATGCCAAACCTCTGCGCCACCCAGGGATCCCAGGACCTTGATTTTTATCTTAAATGACTTCTTCAAGATTTTTCAGAACAACTTTTGAATAATTTCCATGTCAATAGAGTAGGATGAAGTCATTTCTAGGAGTTGGAAATTGAGCTGGCTACATTGGATTGTAACACATGTGAAAGTTTTCCTCTTCATTCTCCAACCCAATGGTTTGCTCTGTGACAGTACAGTTCCAAGATCAGTATTTCACCCTTAGATCATATCCTCAGATCTTACATACTTAGAGCCTCACTGAGCTACTCACTTATATCTTGCTTAGTAGATTGTTTATGTGGGTTTGCAGTATGTTCCTGTCTACAAGTCATGTGAGGGAAGAGCAGCCTTCTGAACTGCCTGCCTCACCCTTATGGAGAGGAGTGGCACTCAGTGACCACCCCACTTGGGGCTTCCAGCTTCCTCCTTCTCTCATACTCTCCGTTATCAACCCATATCACAGTGAGGATCAGTGGAGCTTCAGGGTCATGGCCAACAGTCTTCTCAGTGTCCTAAAATCTTTACTATTTAACTCTTCGTGGTCCTGAACCCCTTTGAGATCTGATGAAAGCAACTGACCCTTTCCCTGGAGCCATGCACACTATGCACTTGATACTGTGAAGTGCCAAGTTGAAATTCCCCTTGTAGATATTTTTGGAATAAATAGAGGTGTGGGTGTCTAAATACATAAAGTAGTTGCACAGAAAGGTGACAGCTCAAAGGATGTCATTTCCTATGGGTGTTTGGTTTCTACTGGGTTTGCACTGGGTACTATTGAATTCCCATTTCTCTCACTTTGGAACACTTGCTTTATTTGGAGTCATGGATGGACAGCCCTTGTAGTACATGGGTGTGGGTCATCAAGAAGGATGGAGCTATTTCATGGAGTTCACTGGTGTGGCCATCCATCTTCTATTAGAGAAGCACTAAGGAATACCAGCATTGGGCTAGCTTCTCCTACCTTCCACATTTTACCCTAACTATATCCGTTTTCTGTAGAGCACACCTTGAACTCCTGTGTTCATCAATGCTCCTGAGGCTGATGTTACTATGATCAAAGCCCGTGTTTCTCAAGTGTGGTCCTGATACCATGCAAATCAGAATCCCTGGGAGCGCTTGGGGTTCATATCCCGAGGGCCCTAGTAGATCAGATGAAGGCAGAAATCTGTCATTTTAATCAGCCTCCCAAGGGAGCCTTACACATGCTCAAGTTAAGAATCGCAGTTCCAGGCAGACTGTTCTTTGTCTCGCTGCAGAAATTGCTACATTTCAACATGGCAAATATATCACAGTTCTACCTGTTTAATGTACTATGTACTATCGTAGCAAAGTACTATTGTAGTAATGTAAGGAAATGTAAAAGTAATCAATTACTAAAAAATAACAAAAAGCAAAGTTGTGTGTTCCTGGAGTTCATCCTTTCCAGGCTCTTCCTGTGAAAAGAACTGATCTTTCAAAAAAATTTTGTTTTAAAACCACAAATTGAAATCTTTTCCTTACAACATAAACAATCAGAAATCTAACGTGGAAGTATGTTACAGAATCATTGAAGTCAGAATTTCTGCAGGAGAAGGCATTCAGGAAAGAATCAGAGGAATTCTCATTCTGGAGAAATAATTCAGCAAAATGACAAAGAAAAAAGTGAGAAATTCTATTTAGATTTTCAAATATCTATTCAAACAACTATTTATTTTTTAAAAATATTTTTAAATTTATTCATGAGAGATAAGCAGAAAGGCAGAGACATAGGCAGAGGGAGAAGCAGGCTCCCCATGGGGAGCTTGATGTGGGACTCCATCCCCGGACCCCGGGATCATGACCCTAGCCAAAAGTAGACCCTCAACCACTGAGCCATCTAGGTTCCCCCAAACATCTATTTAGATGTCAAATGCAGTTTGGGATTTTCAACAGTTCCAAAAAAATGTCATTGTAATCTTCAGCAAGTGCATACTGTGTGTCATACCCTAGAGATACAATGGGAGACCTTTCTAGTCAATATCGATCCTCTAGGCATTGTCTGCCTTCCCTATCAATTCTCCTGGATGCCATTGGTCCTTCCTGCATCCTTGACAACACTCATGCCTCTGTTATCACCCCCAAAGCAAACATAACCTGTCATTCTTCTTCTAAAGATGCCTCAATGGTGGCCTATAGTCTCCACCAGTCTTCACTATAGGCGAAATGTAAATTCCTTGGCCTGACATTGACAAGCTATCTACCATCTGACCCCACAGAGTCAGAGTGCAGAGAGAGCAGTACAAAGTCTACTGCCCACTCACCTCCCAGCATGAATGCAAAGTACACCCTCAACATGAATGCCTCCTAAAGAAGATCCAAGTGATCCCTCCAGTCTCAGCTTAAGGAGGTGTGTGGCAAGCAGAATAACGGCCAAAGATGTCCACATCCCAATCCCCAGAACCTTAGATGGTGAGAGGGACTCTGCACATGTGATTAAGGATGTTGAGATGGGGAGATTATCTGGATCATCTAGGCAGTGCCAATGTAATCACAAGGGTTCTTAACAGCAGGGAACCCTTTGCAGCTGCAAAGAGCCAGAGGGATGGCAGTATGAGAAAGACTCAGCCTGCCTTTGCTGGGTTTGAAGACTGGTGAAGGGGGTTATGAGCCAAGGAACATGGGCAGCCTCAAAAGTTGGAAAAGACAAAAGAACATGGATTTTTCCCCCACACCCCCCAGAAAGACTGTAGCCAGCACTTTGATCTTAGTCTGGTGAGAACCATGTCACACTGTGACTTCTAGAACTATAAGAAAATAAGTTTGTGTTTTAAATCACTACATTTGTGCTAATTTGTTATAGGAGCAATAGGAAACAAACACAGGCCACCTCTTCCATGAGGCCTTCCCTAATCACTCTGGCCCACTACAATCTTTCTCTTCCAATCCCACTTTGGACTTCCCAATCCACCTACAGCCTACCCTGCCCATATCACAGCACACCAGTTATTTCATGTCTATCTTATTTCCCCAAAAATGAAACTGTATTCTATTCAAGTATAGAGCATATGTTTTTACTCTTCTTTCATACCTCATTCAGTCCTCAAGAGTGTTGGTCACAAAAAAAGGTTTTTTATAAACTCATCCATTCAATGACACCGATCCACAAGACAGTATCAAAGTACTACCACGTCATCTCAGACAACTTAAGTAAAATTCAACTCATGATGTCATAGATTAGCTATGAATAATTCTGGTGTCCTAATTCAAAGAGCTATAATTGTAATATGGAGATGCTTTCACACAAATTGATTGCTAACAACCTATACATCCTTAATTATAGCAAAAGAAACACAAACAGCTGATGTGCAGTGAACAGTATACTCCTTGAGGACATCTGTCCCAGCACAGTGTGTGGCACATTGTGGATAATCAACAACCCTGGCCAAATGGGTGAGTGTTTAAGGGTCACACATAATACGACCATCAAACACAGGAAAACAGTTGCATCTGATCAAGCAATTACTGACTATTGCAGGGTCTGTTATCGTAACTCTATTTTATTCCATACTCACTGTTCCTTTTTGTTGGATAATGCTGTTATAATTAGGAGATTTTTCAAAGGCAATGATGTCTCCACTGTGACAGAACAGATAACAGAGAAATAATTTTAGTAAGCCACCTGTTTCTGAGCGCAAACATGAAGTGATTTTTTTTTGCAGCAAGTTTACTTATATGGGGTATAACTTTTATTTCAAAACTCTCCTCCAAGTTTCTATACATGACTGGTGATTAGCACCTGCTTGGAGTTAAAAAAATCAATTTCTGTAACTGAGACTGCCATGTATTTCTTTTGAAGGGTTTATTCCCCCTTAGAAGTAAGGTTATGATGTCACCATGGGTAGAGCTTGCTCCTGAGAGAAAAGAAAAATCATTATGGAAACGAAGTTTTATACTTCCTGATTTGGGGCTTTTAAATTGACCAATTCAGAAATGATAATATCTTCTGAGTCGATGGATGTAGTAGGCACCTTCGCAGAACAAGGAAATGGAGGATAATGAGATGCACATTGCATTTCCCCATGCCTCTTGGATTCATACCTTATAATGAAGACATTTGTATGTCATGGAGAACAGATTCAGTCCTCTCCATGTGGTGTGGTACATTTCCCCTCTAATTCTGGGTATTTGAGAAACTGGGAGCCCAGAGATGACCCCCTTTGCACAGGAAATGTCTATTTGCTGGATGCCAGAGGAGGTGGCATCTCCTTCCCAGTTCCCCTACCGTCCTCAGAGCTGTGTAGGCTCTGTCCACTCCAACTCAATGCACATCATCACACCAGATTGTTTCAACTCTATGTAAACATACAAAGAAAAGAGGAAGGCAGTAGACTAGTTCTCTACATCTGGAAGCAAGGCGGTGGTCTTCAAGGTAGGATGGCTTGGGAGGAGGTCAGAGTCCAGGGGAGCAGGGGAGATGGAAGCCAATGGCTTTTATCTCACACAGGGAGAGACTACAGCCCCTTCCAGCCTCTCCAAAGCCCCAGAAGCTCCCTGCTGAAGGTTTCTGTGTCTCCAGTCTCCAACCCAACTTGTAGGAAACGGAGATTACTTGATACCCCTCTGATGAATGTTTCTACATAATATTCTATTTCAAAACAGGGCAATAGATTAGGGTTTGGATACAAAACCACTAGAAAGCCACCCTCTTCACCTTCCATTAAGAGTTGTTATCACAACGGGAATTGTACTTTGGAGTGCTCAATGACAAGAGGGTTTCAGAACATGGGATCTGAACAGAATCTGGAGGAAAGATATATATTTGTCTTTCTCTACATAGCATGATGGATTGATGGATGGTGCAAGGAGAGCCACAGGTGAAGAATTTGAGATGTCTTGGAATTCTACTTGTCATATCCCAGTGGTCTCCCGGGTAGGTATGGACAATGATGGAGTTTCTCCAGGTAAAATATGTAAACAGCCCATTGCCACTCAGGTTCTGAGACAGTTCCTCAAGATCAACAAATAATAAATAAAACATTGGATAAAACCTAGAATGAAAGAAGACAGAGGAAGGGTGCCTGGATGGCTTAGTTGGTTGTGTCTGCCTTCAGCTCAGGTCATGATCCCCAGGTCCAGGGATTGAGCCCCACATCAGGCTCTCTGCTCAGTGGGGAGTCTGTTTCTCACTCTCCCTCTATCCCTCCCCCCTGCTTGTGTTCTCTCTCTTGCTCTCACAAATAAAAAATAAAAGATCTTAAAAAAAAAAAAAAAGGTCAGAAAGTTCACTGAGTAAATGGCTAATAGAAGAGGAATTTATATAAAAATACATAGTCATCAGCCTTAAAGAGGTCCTAAAAATCACTTATGAGGTCTCTTGTCAACTAAATTGGAAGGAAAAAATTTCTCTGTAATTCCATATTCTGTTAATATGCTACTACTAATATATTCTCTTTGGAAAAACGAATGCAAGATATTCATTCAAAATATGAGTGTATTCAGTGTCATCCATCCATCCATCCATCCACCCATCCATCCATTCATCCATCCATCCCTCATCAAATATTTACTGCATGCCTACTATATGTCAGGCACTGCACTAGGCTTTGGGGGATATAGCTATGATCATGGTAGAGAGGCTGTTCTTGCAGAGGTAACAGCCTATAGAGGATAAAAGATGTTACATAACTGCAAAGATACTGCATGGGAGTTAAGACAGTTGCAGTATGGGGTGTTAGGGGAACAAATGTCGGGGGGCCTGTGCTATCCCATTATTAGTCTACGTGCCTGTAAATTATCAGTTTGATAAGCTCAGGAGAGCTTCAGTTGTGATTAGTTAGCCCCTTTGGATGGTACTTATCTTAACACTGTACTTGGACAGCACTTAGTAAACTCTTTTGATGATGACAGCAATCTTCCTGGGACATTCCTTTAGCTGCTTAGAAACAGGAATCTGGAAGCTAGAAGGTTTGATTTCTGACTTAAAGCAAGACAACGGGGATGCCTGGGTAGCTCAGCGGTTGAGCCAATGCCTTCAGTTCAGGGTGTGATCCTAGAGTCCTGGGATTGAGTCCTACATCGGGCTCCCTGCTTGGAGCCTGCTTCTCTCTCTGCCTGTGTCTCTGCCTCTCTCTGTCACTGTGTCTCTCATGAATAAATAAATAAAATCTTTAAAAAAAAAAAGCAAGACAAGGGCAACCCTCTTGCCTTATTGCTCAGCCCCTCTGCTCTGACCCTGATTCTGGTAGCTTTGGAAGCCAATCAACTGAGAGTATAAATGCGAGTCCCAAGTTTCTGCCATTTGTTTATCGTAGTATAGGAGTTTAATTTAACAACCATTGAAAGGAGCATGGTGTTACCCTCCTCACTGTTCAAAGGAGGCTGAAAGGGAACTTCCTGCCACATAGAGGCCTTTGTGTATCAGACTAGGAAACACAAGCCCCCTATTCTCAAGGGGGAGTTATTTTATTTTCATAACATTTAGATGGGGGATTTTATCCTTTGAAACAATAGTGACAGGAAAAATAAAATCTCATCTTCAAAGAGAGATATTACAAAAAAGTGTCCATCTCTTTCTGGCCAGTGACAGCTCACTTGTTCAAAACAATGGCAAGGTTGCCTCTTCCAACCTTTGGGATCCCTTAATTCAGGTCAATGGCTCATAACATGGGTCTGGGCTTAGTGTAATCCTATCTATTTATTTAAAACATTTGCTAGTCTCAAAGGCCCCCTTCAAGCAAAGATGCATGAAAGTATGCACCAGTTAGTGAGAGAGAGGGAGGCAGTATGAGAGCCAGGCTACAAAGCAGGTGAGCAGAGGGTTGCTGTTGGAGACCAGCCTTGTGGCAAGAGGGGGATCCATGGAGGCCCAGGGCGAGGGCATTGGTGCCCAGAGGATCTGGCCAACTAGGCCAAACAGACACTGTAGACATTGGCCCCATGCTTTAATCTTCAGACAATGCTGGGCTGAGCTAGAAAGGGAGACTGGAAGACAGGTGAGGTCTATCACTCAAGGGGAGAGGCAATCAGGGTGGAGAGGGTAGGGAGGCCAAAGCAGCATTGGAGGTGACAGTTTTAGCTCTTGGGGTGCCAGCCAGGATGGCCTCATGTTCTAGGGGTCACTGTTACTGCATCACTTCCCTTGTGTGGTTCTGATTCAGTCCTTTGGGACATTTATTAGGTTGTGGTCAAAAGCATAGTCATTGCTGAAATATGGTTCTAATAAAACCACACTAACATCCACAGCCAGCCTTGCCATGAATGAAGGGCTTCCAGTCCACAAGGGCTTCTTCCACCATTCCCTGAGGCCTGAGGTATTTCATGGTGTCAAATCCAGTGGAGCTCAGGGCTTAAGAGAAACCCTGAATCAAGTCTGCCCAGTGAAGTCACTTGTGTTCCTTA
This sequence comes from Vulpes vulpes, assembly GCF_048418805.1. NCBI lineage: Eukaryota > Metazoa > Chordata > Mammalia > Carnivora > Canidae > Vulpes > Vulpes vulpes. The sequence goes on along the minus strand of NC_132795.1, from coordinate 69,968,975 downwards.
TGAACTGTCTCCTGAGCCCCAGGCCCAGGATGTCAGGATTTAACCGCTAGGGATGGGGTGGTGGTGGTCAGAAGGGGCCACAAAGGGTCCCCTGGTTTAAAAAAAAAGAACAAACAAAAAAAAAAAACAAAGGGTCCCCTGGAAATGGAGGGAGAGAGACTTAGGAAGAAGGAAGGCTCAGAATTCATACAGTACGATAGAGAATCTGGAGCAGACTCCCTCTTGAGCATGGAGCCCGATGCAGGACACGGGGCTTGATCTCATGACCCTGAGATCATGACCTGAGCAGAAATCAAGTGTTGGGTGCTTAAGAGACTGAGCCACCCAGGCACCCCATTCCTTGAATTAGTTTTTATGATAAATTTGGCTAAAGAAGGATTCAGCATGAGGAGGACTGCTATGTGGATTATATGGCACACAACTCTTTTTTTTTTTAACCATAAAATCTTTCAAATGCAGTGTTAGCTCAATACACTTTTTGGCATTTGACTTTCTTATAGTCTAAGTACAATTTTCATTCACATTCTCAGGTTTTGACATCATTTGTCATTAATCCAGACTTTCATTTACATCATTTTGGCCTCGTAATTTGTCCTCTCAAATCACTCCAACAACAGTGAAACAACTTGAAGCAATTACAAAGGTAAGAGGATAAAAATGTAATAAAACCTAATTCGTGGACCATACTTGTTTGGTGTCAGATTGCAGAGCAAAGGTGCTTCACTTTCCAGTCATTAAAGGATCCAATTTCAATTTTTACTCAAAGCACATGAATAATTATATTTCAGTTTGGTTAGATGAACTTAACTTGATGAATATTTTTATAGCTAAAATTAAAATAATAAATGTATGTAGCTGTAGAAGGACACGTGTCATTAGGATTGAAAAACAAAAGCTTTCTTTGATATAATTTTGCTTTTACCAGTGATAATAATCCCTACAATCCACTGAGCACTTATTTATTGCTAAGTGCTTTACTTTGTATTACCTAAATTCTTCTAACATAACAATCCACAAGGTAGATAGATAATAATTCATTATTATCCCCATTTTATGTATCAGAAAAGAGAAACAATTCAAAGAGCTAGAGACCCAGCTCTGACTGCAGAGGCCTATCTCTATCCATTCTGTCTTGCAAGATGTACGTTTAGGATAAAAAACAATGTACATGAGGACAGAGTAAGACATCGGGTATTTGAAACTTAAAATGGAAAATAACTACCTTATTTTAAAAACTGGTTTGCTGAGTGTTCGTGGATTAGTCATGTCCTGCATTGGGGGCTGCTGGTTTTTATACTGCTTAACCGTACCCTGACCCATTAGATTTTATGAGCAACTTAATTGCAAAATGATGACACCTTTGCAAATGTTGGAAGTCTAATCCATTCACCCTCACCCTCCTGAGGTAAAACTCGGCAACCAGAAGTCAAGTTTCACCAGCAGAGAGCAAACAGCACGTTGGCTTGTAGCGGCCCGTGGGTGAGGGAGGGAGGCTTTGAGCAAACCGGATCATCCAGCATTCGCGAGCTCCGGAGTGCTACCTGCTTTTATAATCTTTTCCAGGCAAGGCGCAGTCTAGGGTATAATTCCTCACACGTATGTTTCTCGAGCTGCTAGACAGCACCCAGGTAATGCGTATTTTTTTAACCTTCGCATGTTCTAACCAGCCTTGAAAACTATAGGGTGGACAGGGCCAAAAAGCGGGTTGCAACTTGGACACCTTGTTAGTACCTGAGAGTCAGGCCCTCTGGGGCTCACCAGAGCCTGGGGCCTCGACCTAACCGGACAGAAAGGAAGCCGTTCTTGGGTCTGGAGAAGGACTCTGAAGGAACTGCTGGTGTTCGCTCTGACATCATTAGGTCTGCGGTGCCCACAATTGCCAGGCTGACAGCTCCCTGTGAACTCATTCTCCTCAAGGGTGGTGTGGTCTGAAAGACGAACCCTTTGCCTTTCTGCTTTGTCGGCAGGACTGGCCAGCCTTGGACTCACAGCCCTGGATCCCGCAGGCCCGAGGCCCACCGAGGCAGCCCCCTGAGCTCATGAGCTGGCCGAAGAACAAAGGGCCAAAGAACAAAGCCATAGAATGTCGAAGGCACAATTTTAGAAGCTTTTTAAGGGCTTTTAATCTCCTAAATTTGAAAAGCTGGGAGAGAGAGAGAGAGAGAGAAAGTGAGAGAGGGAGTAAGAGGGAGAGAGAGAGAGAGAGAGAGAGAGAGAGAGATTGTTGCTGGGAGAGGAATGAGGGCAAGGGTTAGTTTCCATATTTCCTGAGAGAAATATGAGCCTCTGTACAACTGATTTCAGAATTTACATTAGGTAGAATGGGAATTCATCTATTTGCAACATGACAAAGACGTTTTCCTTGGAACATACTAACGGGGATTTTGCCTCAGAGGAAGAGCCTAACCGTGAATTAAGCAGGGTTGTTTCTCTAGATGTGACAATAATACACACACTCTCCTCCCATTCCCCTCTTTTTCCCCAGACAATAATAAAGCATTTTATACTCTGGCCTCAATTCTTCAGTGAGTTTCTAGGTCAGCAATTATACCCAGGTCCAAGTCTCAATCTGGTTGCCAGCTAAACAAGATTGGAATCTGGGGAGGCCTATTCCCTGTAAAAATTATGTTACCCCGGAGAGGGGAGCAGGAGGGAAAACGTTCTGGATTTTGTGAAGGGGTCCTTTTCACATGGTGCACACTGCATATTTATAGTTATTTTTCTTTTTCCAAAAAAAAAAAAAAAAAAAAGGAAGAAGAAGAAAAGCCTCAAACTTTTCATTTGCTTTGAAAATCAAACCTCGGTCTCTGCTTGGTTCAGGGCAGACGCTGCCTCAGCAGTTTTTAGTGAAATTCAGCACCACCCCCACTCCACCCTACTGCAAGCGAATGCTGTTGACATGCTGGACTCCTGATCTGCTCCTTGGCCACCTATTTAGGTGTCCAGTGAAGGGAATCATCAGTGAATGTGGGCCCTGGCTCTGAATCATGTCTTCCTGCTGCTTTTGTTTGCTTGCATGGAGGGCAGGGTGGGATGGATGGTGTCAGAGACCTGGGCATCAGAAGTTCTAGACTGATGAGCCTTTGGAGGAACAATATGGAGGAAATAGGGAGGAGATAGGGACTTATTTTGATACTAAATCTATGTTAATTAGGTTATATGCTTCTTTGCAGCGCTTGGTGGTGGTGGTGAGGAGAAAGCGAAGTCCCCCAAAGCCACCCTTTGCTACCAACCTGGGTTCCTTGTCAAATCTATGTTGACACTCCTATTGGTGTTTCCATTTCTTTCCTTAACACAAGGTCCAGAAGGCATAAAAGGCAAACAGAATGCCCTCGAACAGCATGCACACAGCTCAATAACTCAGGTGGTTGTTGCTGGAAATGGAGTATATTCCACTCTAAGACCCTGCTAACAAGCCATGCTGTTAAAAATAAAAATGAAACAAAACAAAAAAACCAACCACAATAACAACAAAACATAAAAATTCAGATTCCTATTCTTCTCATAGGCAAATTTCCATAAGATAGTTTTTGTAAATTAGTCTTCACAGAGAGAAGTGCCTGCTTCATTGGGACATTCAACTTTTGGAAACTATGAATATACTCATCTGTGGTTTGCTGTGGGTTTCCCTCTGTGTTTTAAACACTGGGGAGATCATGCTCCTGAAGGTGAATGTAAACATGCTTCAGCAGATGCAGTTGCCCACTGCCCACAGGGCTTGAAGACTTTCCCAAGCCTGCAGAGGGCCCCTCCTGTTCTGTGCCTCTTGGCTCTAGGAGTCTTGCTTGGTTATGGTAATGAGGCCATTTAAGGTCTCCGGAGGAAGAACAACTGGGCTGCCATTGCCACTTCCACACAGAGGAATGTGCAGGAGAGTGCTTTGAAATAAAGAACTGAACTCTGTGAGAAGAGAGAATGGGTGTGGGCAGAAGAAACACTAAAACCTCTGCAGATATGGCCTGGAAAAATGGGCAAGGGAATACTGTGGGGATACTTCATGGGACCTGTCATGTAGGATTAGGCCTCATTTATTACTTGAAATTGAAATTTTTAATTGAGTTAACTGTAGATTGACATGTAGTAAGGAATGATTTGAAGAGCTTCCTTTTATACTCTGTCCAATTTCCCCCAATAGTAACATTTCACAAAACTATAGTCAATGTCCCAACCTGGATGTTGACGTTGATGCAATTCACTGATCTTACTCAATTTTATCAAGTTTTACCTAAACTCATTTTTATGTGTATTTAGTGCTATATAATTTTATCACCTATGGAGATTGATGTGTCCATCCCGCCACAGACAACATATAGAACAGTCTCATGATCACAAGGATCCTTGTGTTGTCTATCTATAACCATACCCACCTCTTGCTTCTCTACCCCTGGTCCCTGGCAACCACTAATTTGTCCTCTATTTTAAAAATTGTGTCATTTAAAAATGTTTTATAAATGGAATCATAAGGCATGGAACCTTCTGAGATAGGAGTTTCTTCACTTAGAATCTAGAGATTCATCCAAGCTGTCAAATCAGTAGTTTATTCCTCTTTGTTGCTGAGTAATATTCCATGGCATAGATGTACCAGAGTTTGTCTAATCATTCACCCAATGAAGGAAATCAGGGCTGATTCTAATTTTTGGCCATTATAAAGAAAGCTGCTGAACAGCAATTGTGTTGTTTTATTAAATTAAATTAATTAATTTATTTTTTATTTTTTTATTTTTTTTAAATTTTTATTTATTTATGATAGTCACAGAGAGAGAGAGAGAGGCAGAGACATAGGCAGAGGGAGAAGCAGGCTCCATGCACTGGGAGCCCGATGTGGGATTCGATCCCAGGTCTCCAGGATCGCGCCCTGGGCCAAAGGCAGGCGCCAAACCACTGCGCCACCCAGGGATCCCAAATTAATTAATTAATTTATTTGAGATAGAGTGAGCATGTGAACACAAGCAGGAGGGGCAGGGAAATGGAGGAGAATGTCAAGCTGACTGTGCTGAGTGTGGACTCTGACATGGGGCTTGACCTTATAACTGTGAAATCATGACCTACAACTGTGAGATCACAACCTGAACTGAAACCAAGATTCAGATGCTGAACTTACTGTACCACCCAGGCACCCCCTACAGATTTTTATGTGGATCTAATTCTTCATTTGTATGGGATAAATGTCCAAGAGTACGATTGATGGTTTGAATGTTTATTGTATGTTTAGTTTTATAAAAACTGCCAAACTATTTTGAATTCTTACCAGCAATGTATAAGTGATGCAGCTTCTCTGGATCCTCATCAGCATTTGATGATTCCTGTTATTTTATTTGAGTCAGTCTGATAGGCATGTAGTTATATTTCACTATGGTGTTAATTTGCATTTTTATAATGATTAATGATGCTGATCATTCTTTCATGTTCTTATTTTCCATCTGTATCTCTTCTTCAGTGAGATATATGTGTCTTTTGCTCATTTTCTAATTTTTCTAAATTTTTTTTACTGTTTTGAGAATTCTTCATATATACTAGTTACTAGTCCTTTCTCCCAATTTCTATATTGTCTTTCCGTCTTCTTCATACCGTCTTTCACAGAAAGCAATTTTTAATTTTGGTGAGATCCAACTTATTAGCTTTTTCCCATAGGCTGTGGTTTTGGTGTCAAGGGGCACTTTGGTGGCTCAGTCAGTTAAGTGGCTGCCTTCACCTCAGGTCATGATCTCAGAATCCTGAGATTGAGCCCTTCCTTGGGCATTCTGTTCAGTGGGAGTCTGCTCCTCTCTATCCCTCTGTGCTCTTTCTCTTTCAAATAAATAAAAATAAAATCTTAAAAAATATTTTCATGGTTTAAAAGTAAGTCTGTGATCCATTTTAGTTAATTTTTGTATAAGTTGTGAAGTTTAGTTGTGAGTTTTTTTTTTTAATGTGGACATCTTAGTTGTTTCAGCACCATTGAAAATCTAGTCTCTTTCCATTGAACTTCTTTTGCACCTTTGTGAAAAGCCAGTTGAGTATATTTGAGTGGATCTATTTCTGGATTCTCTACTCTGCTTGATCTGTGTCTGTGCCTCACCAAAACCACACTGCAGTCTTGATTACTGTAGCTACATTACTTGACATTAAGTATCAAGTAGTGTTTCCTCCCACTTGATTCTTCTTTGTCAAGACTGAACTATATTAGGGCCTTGCCTTTCCACATAACTTTTAGAATAAGCTTGTCTATGTCTACAAAAAACCTTGCTGGGATTTTTTTTTTAACAACTTCACTGAGAGATAATTCACATACCATACAATTCACCCATTTAAGGAGTGCAATTCAATGTTTTCTTCATATATTCACAGGGTCATACAGTTGTGCAGAAAAGAGATAACACAGCGGTACTGAGACTGCTCTCCTTAGAAAGGCCTGCTTGCAAGATTGGCCCTTGGCTGGAGTCTGGGAACTTGGTTCCCAGAGTGTTCTCAGTCAATAGTTACTGATAAGAGTGGTTCCCTGTGCCTAGACTGTTTGTGCAAACAATATAATTTATGTTGAATAACATATTTTCTTTTTGGGACTCCGTCATTTTGGCATATGCTAGGAAGAATATGCTTATGACCAGCCCCCAGTAAAAACTTTGAGTGTGGAGTCTCTCAATGGGCTTACCTGAGTAGAAACATCACATATCTGTGGCTGCATTTTTGTTGCACAGAGGAGTATGCTCTGTGTGATCCCTCATAGGAGAGCAAGAGCATATAGAAGCCTAAACATGCATGCCTCCAGACCTCTGCCTCTTTCCCCTTATGTTCCAAATGTGTATCCTTACTATGTCTCTGTAGTAAATTTTAGCCATAGGTATGAATATATTATTTTGGTTTGCTTAGTTTATCTAGTGCTACTGGGGCTCCCTGCTGGTGCTACCTGAGGGAGCTGGAGGGCTATTCGAAGATTGGGTGAGGGGTTTCTCTCTGTGGGGCAGGGGTTCCCTCCATTGGTGCTCCCCAGCTCCCTCTGGGTGCAGTAGAGATAGAGATTTCCTAGACTAGGCCACTTGCTATAACTGGGTCTCCGTTGACAGATTAGCTCAAACTCCTCAGTGTATCTCTTGGTGGAAAAGGGGTATCTCAGACCCAGAGAGTAATGAGAGTGCTTTCTTTGGCTACTTATTTTTGGAGAGACTTCTCTTGGCTGCTATTAGAGAAACTAGAGGAGGAACAAGTCTACCCAGATGCCTTGTCTTGCTAGGTAGGGGGCTGGGAACCAGTGGGCCTGGGTGAATGGGGGAAGATACACAGTGCCCTATCACAGTGCTGGTTGTGCAGTCCTGCGGTCCCCAGCCAGCTCACTTTCTTCTTACCACCTTTCAGAGTTTTCCTTTCTTCTTGCATTGTTACCAGGGTTTACAGATGTGCTTAGCAAGGAGGAGCAGAAAGAAATGGGTGTATGCTATCTAGGCCTGGCCAAAAGTCCCTACCATCATATTTTAACTCATCATATTTTAATTTGTTAGGCACAATCATATAATCAAGCATTCCAATCACTGGTGACATTAATTTATAATGTATACAAGGTCTGCTTTCAGAAGGTTTTGGATGCAGCATGGATGATGTACAGGGAACAAGATAGTGTGGATTCATTTTTCCTTGCTGATTCCCTCTAATACAAATAGATACCCTGGAAATTTTTCAATGGGACATGATGAAAGTACTCTGAAACCTGGAAAGTAGAAGGTGGACTGACCAGAGAAGAGATAGTGTGGCAAGTGCCTGAAGGCACTTTTCTTTTTATGTCCCACTCATAGTTGGATTGGGTACTGGAGAGACCTGTAACCCAGAACTGTCAGTAGGAATAGGCATAAATCCCAAGAAAAATCTACACTCTCTGAACAAAGTGCTAGGAAAGGGAAGTCTAACAGAGACCCAGAGGGGGCTGCAACCTTTGCTTCTGGAGCATGGACTGGCAACCCAGTTTGACCACAGTGGCAGTCTCAATACCCAGGATGGGCTGATCCACCTGCAGAGACAGTACTGAGTCCTTTGGGAATTCAATGGAGTATAGAAGGGCAAGCATGTTACCCACAGGAGTAATGCCAGCAGAACCTAGTACTTCCCTGCCTGATACCAATTAGCGTAAAAGGACCCAGGCCCAGCCACTCTGGCTTTCTGCATTCCCCACAGATGGCCCAGGGGAGCAGCAGGTTCAGTCCCTGTAGGTAGCACCAGTAAGGAATTGATCAGCAGTCCCTGTGGTGCCAGAAGAATGAAGCAGACCAGAACAGCATGCAAGGGCTCTGAAAACAACCATCTTTAGTCTACAGCACACAAAAGTAGGCCAGAACCTATATGCTACACCTAAACAGGGTGACTGATAAAGTAGAAGATTTAATAGGATTGAAAATCTTCTAACAGCATAACCCAAATGCTTGGGATACAATAGAAAATCAATAGAAAAAGCCCAAAATAGAATAGAAAAATACATAGATCAACAGACCAGAATAGAAGGGCCAGTAGTAAGCCCATACATTTATTGTCAATTAATTACAACAGAGCAGCCAAGAATATACAACAATAAATGATGTTAGGGAAACTGGACAGCCACATACAAAGTAAATGCTAAAGATTTTATTTATACATGAGAGACACACAGAGAGAGGCAGAGACACAGGCAGAAGGAGAAGCAGGCTCCATGCAGGGAGATCGATGTGGGACTCGATCCCAGGTCTCCAGGATCATGCCCTGGGCCGAAGGCAGGCGCTCAACCGCTGAGCCACTAGGGATCCCCTCATGCTGCCTTTTTGAGAGAATTAAACTTATTTCAGTGAGAAATATCAATGGGCCAGCTCCGCCAGGGCTGCTGAGAAAGTCTTCCATCTGGTCGCTCTGCCTCCATTTAAAAGAGGCAGAGGCAGAAGGATCTCCATTTAAAATACGAATCAGAAACACCGCATGACCCAGTAATTCTACTGCTGGGTCTTTACCCAAAGAAAAGGAAGACGCTAATTTGAAATGATACATGTGCTCCTCTGTTCATTTATGCAGCATTATTTACAATAGTCAAGATATGGAAGCAACCCAAGAGTCCATCCATAGAGGAATGGATAAAGAAGATGTGGTGTATATATGCACAATGGATAATATTAACTATAAAAATGGATGAGATCATGTCACTTGTGACAACATGGATGGACCTAGAGGGTTATTATACTAAGTGAAATAAGTCAGATAGAGAAAAAAATACCATGACTTCACTTAACAGTAGAATGTAAAAAACAAAAATGAATAAACAAAAAGCAGCTCAGACCTACAAATAGAGAACAAAACTGGGGGGTGCCAGAGACAAGGAGGGGGGAAGGATGGGCACCATGGGTAAAGGAGATTGGGAGGGACCCCCAAATTCCAGTAATGGGGTGAGCACAGCATAATGTATATAGTTGTTGAATCACTATGTTGTACACCAGAAACTAATGTAACAGCTGTGTCAAGTATACTCAAATTTTTAAAAATTCAAATAAAAAGAAATCAGATTGCTTCACTACCCAGCCTGAGACTCTCAAGTGGCTCCTTATCATACCCACAACAATATCCAACCTCCTTGCCAAGACTTTTAGGTCCTGCTTGTATGTTCAGATTCCACTCCTCCCACTCTTCTGCTCATTCACCAACCTCCACCCTCAGACTTTCTTGCTGTTCTCTGGAGTCATCCCTGCCTCAGGCCCTTTGAGCTTGCTCTTTCCTCTGCCTGGAATACTTGTCCCCCAGATCTTCACTTTGGCTGGCTCTTTTTTTTCACATTTCTGCTCAAAAGGCATCTTTTCAAGGAAGTCTTCTCATGACTTCATTTTATGGTCTTCAGAGTAATCTTGCAATTGTTCCTTTTTTATTGTCTTACATCTTCAACACTAAAACTGACAAGAGGGGAGACCTTGTTTGTCTTGTTTACTGCTTTATTATCAGTGACTAGAACTATCAGGATCTGACTTATTGTGCTTACTCAAATATTTGTTGAATAAACAAAAAAAATGAATGGATGAGTTATACAATTTTCACTGGAGAAATGAAATTTTTGTTTTGAGACCTAATTTTTAAGAGGAATTTGTCATACAGATCCTTCTATAAAATGTACAATAGAAGACATTTTCATCTGTGTATTTCATAGATTATTAATAATAGTGTATCATTTATTATATTTCTGCATTCTAAAATAAATATTAAGTATTTTAAAAAATCTGGAACCAGTAAGGCAGTTAAATCTTAGTGCTTTAAAAAATCTCTTAAATGGCCAAGACTGTAGAGTTTATCAATTATCAAATATTATTAAATATGTGTTGAGCATGAAAAGCACCTGGTGTTGGGCTTATCTCATGGATCATCCAATGTCACCCCTGTTCTTATCTCTCTGTCTCCTGATAGCCCTCCTCTTCCTTGTTGAGGATAAAACCTACATTTTTTCCCCACAAAGACCAGTTCCAGATCCTCTCTCTGTGACATCAACCCAGAGACCTTAGGACACTCTTGGCATCTCACGCTGCTGAGTGCCAGTCTTGTCATGCTGTGGGGCTCTCTAAACTGTCGGCTGGGTGCTCTGGGGCAAAGCGAGATGCCAGTTCTAGCCTTTCAAAAGTGTATGGGTCAGTAAGTGAGAGAACTTGCACAAGGAGAGTTCTAACCCTCACTGAAATAAATCTATCTATTGCCTTCCCTAACTTCTCGATTTTTGTTGATGCAATTTTTCCATCTTTGTGACTAATCGATGAATAAGACATTTAAGAGGAAGAGCTGGTTGGAGGAGGAACATAATGACTTTATTTGAGGTTAAGTCTGAGGTTTCAGAGGGACAGGCTGGGCTGAGTCAACCAACCGAAGACCCTGCCTTGGAGAGGGCTTTCTGATCTGCCACATTTTTGATTCAGGCACTCATCCAAATGACCACAGCAGTCTTAGAACTATCTCTTAGGCTGAACCTCTCTTCCCAATCTAGTCAGGGATGACTTTGGGGTGACACTTTGTGCAGATTCTATCTATTGGTAGCATAGATTAAAATAAGTCAAGAGGAAGTCAAGAGGCAGAGATGTTTTGGAAGGAGATTAAAAATTTAGATTTCTGCATACTAAGTATGAGGCACCAATGGGTCATATAAATGAAAATATCCAGTAGACTGAGAGGAATGGCTGGGAGGTGAGAGAGAAAGGCCCATCAAAAATGACTTAGGAGAAGGAGTCATCCATGGGGGCGTGGTGATAGGTGAAGGATAAAGAAGGATGAGATATCTTGGGACCATAGGATAGGAAAAGCTCCACTGGTTGGGTCTCAGGAGAATGTCTGCACATAAGAGAAGAGAGCGATAAGGAGACCAAGAAGGGGTCACTCTGGGGAAAATATTGGAAGAAGCAGTCTTCAGAGCCAAATGAAGTTTCGAGAAAGAAGTGGCCAATGCTGTCATATTTTACAGAGAATTTGAGAAGAACAAATAAAAAACGGCTTTGGCAATTGCAATGATAATTATAATGAAAAGTATCCAAGAAAATGAACTGGAAATACCTTTCTCTGGCTAATGATGTTGCCAGAGACTGATTTATTGCCCATGTCAAAGCCATGTCGACATGATGATGTGTGTGTTTCCATCCTTAAGAAGGATTAATAGCAGAACAGCCAAAAAAGCCAGTTAGATTCAACTAAAATATGAATGCTTCTCATATTAATCAGGCTGTAACCTATGACCAAAATACCTAAATGACAGACAGATACTAACCTGTGATACCTTTTTTCACCCAGAAGGTAACAATACTGGGCATAGAAGAAAGAACTTTTCTTGATACAGATTCCATCATAATGATACCTGAAAAATAAAGATTAAGATAAAGATTAATCTTTAAGCTGTCTTAAAGATTATGTCAAACCACTGACATGCTTTACAAAAGCCACCGAATAGGCTAGCTCATGAAGACCTGAGTTTCATCTCAGTTTTAGCTATGACTCCCTTTTATTAGCTCCATTAGGTAGACAGTTTCATACTATTTCATACACATTAGCTTTGAAACAGGCTCACAAACGTTCTACTCTGCTTTCCCAACTTAGGACACCCCAGTCTTAGAAAGATGTGGCAGGGAAAGCCTTCTGCTGCACCTCCATGAACCTTTTTAAAGTGAAAGAGAGCGACACCAATGTTCCCTCTACTGAGAACCAGAGTCAGGTTCTCATAAACCCAAGAAGGAAGTTAGTTCCTGCTCTGCAGCCCAGGCACTTTGCTGAGCTGGGAAAATGCAGCTGCTTGTCTAGGCTCACAGCAGCAGAGCAAAATTTTTTCAAGTGAACTATTACCCAATGTTTAGTTTGGCAAACGCTTGGGCTTGTCTTCATTCCCCTGTGGGTAGCAGGCCCCTTTCCTAATTTGGCTTCTATCCCTTCGCACTGATTTTCTGATCTCACTGATTTCTCCTGATTTTTCTGGATTTAAAAGAAACAACAAACAACAATAGTAATTGAGTGACAATTATAACCCGATGCACCTGATAACACTGGAATTTCCTTTTGCATTAAAAATACAAAGAGCCTGGGTACCTGGTCTCCTGAAAATTCAAATATGCTAATTAGATGAATAGTTAAAAATTTTAGTTCAAAGAGTAATTAAAACAGTTCTATTACTCTGTGTGTGTAATTATTTCGATATTTCAATAGACATTTAAAGTGTTGAAATAAGAAAACATTGTGATTTTCGTATTTTAACAAAGTCACCAAGAAAGTAAAAACTATTTGCTTTTAGTATCACCCAAATTATTCCAGGCACTAGGATATCATTTGAATCATGGGAACTCTTTGGTAAAGCATTGATTTTTCTAGTTTGTTTAGTTTTGCATTTTTTTGTCACCCATTTTGAGATTTTTCAAAATGTTTGTTTTTAACACTTCAAATAAAGCAAAAATGATAAGCCTACCTGGCACTTCCTCTCGTGCCTAGCCTCCGGGTGCCGAGATCAGGAAAAACCAAATGCACAAGCTAAAAGAATAAACCAGATTTAAAGTTGCACTTAGAAAATTTAGAAATAAAACTTACTGTTTCTTCATTTATAATGTTTCAATTGTATTTCCTCTTTTTTTATTATAAAGAAAATATATGTAAATGAAATTTGAAAAAATCGGACAAGTATAGGAGAAAAAAACATACCATTCAGGGGAAACCATTCTTTAAACCTCAGTGTGGTCCCTTTCAGTCTTTTTTGTTTGTTTTTTTAAAGATTTATGAGAGAGAGAGAGAGAGAGAGAGAGCACACTTGTGTGGGGAAAGGGCAGAGGGAGAGAGAGTCTTAAGCAGACTCTCTGCTGAGCTCAGAGCCAGATCCAGGGCTCTATCTCAAGACCCTGAGGCATGAGCTGAAACCAAGAGTTGGTTGCTTAACTGATTGAGCCACCCAGGCACCCCTTTCTAGTCTTTTTTGCAAGCCTCAATATGTGTATTCTGTGGGTATACATAGGAAACAACTAGTGTCACACAATTAGCATGTGTGCAGTTTTGCTTTTGACTTTCTCCCCTCTACACTGTACCATAAATGTTTCCCCTTGTTATTAAGAATTCTCTAAAAACAAGAGATTATTAATAGCTGCATAATAGTCTATGTGTGTTGCCATAATTTTACTATTTTTCTTTTTCCAATGTGATAGTCATTTTCATTTTTATTATTCGTTTACCCAATTTTTTCATTTTAAAGGTTTTAGTAGCAAATGTTATTAAAATATTGAATAACACAGCTACTTCTGACTCAACTTCTCATCCCCCAGTTATGTTTTTGATGTGTTTTGTTAGCACTGATATTATATTTATGACTAATTACACTTAAAAAAAATAGAAGTCTGTTCCAGTTTCCTAATTAGAAGAGGTCCATGACATGCATGGTATCCAAGGGCATGTCTGTTGAAAGTAGAAATCCTGGGACGCCTGGGTGGCTCAGTGGTTGAGCGTCTGCCTTTGACCCAGGGTGTGGTCCTGGGTTCCCGGGATCGAATTCCACATAGGGCTCCTCATGGGGAGCCTGCTTCTCCCTCTGCCTGTGTCTCTGCCTCTCTCAGTGTCTCTCATGAATAAATAAATAAAATCTTAAAAAAAAAAAAGAAAGTGGAAATCCTGGAGCATGGTGGAATTAGAAAAATACAGAGCATTAAAGGCATGGTGTTTAAAGCAGTTAAGTAATGATTTCTGCTATTTTTCTACAATCCCCTCCATAATCATTCAGCCTCTGCTTCTGCTTGGTTTCTTCTTACATCCCTCTTTTTTTTTAAAAAAAAAATATTTTATTTATGTATTTGAGAGACCATGAGAGAGAGCAGGGGCGGGGGGCAGATGGAGGGGGAGAAGCAGACACCTTAATGAGCAGGGAGCCCAATGTGGGGTTCTGTCCCAGGACCCCGAGATCATGACCTGAGCTGAAGGCAGCTGCTTAACTGACTGAGCCACCCAGGTGTCCCTTCTATCTTTTTTTTCTTAACTTCTAAGCAGCAAGGTTCGACAGTGTTGTGTAATGTTTCTCTTGTCTGGTTCCAGGCCCTACCTTTTCCTATGGGAAGCCACCCAAGCCTGGGTATGGAGGAAGAAAAATGAAGGAACAGGAAAGGCAAGTCTTGCACAATTAAACATCAAGGTTGTGAGGGCAAATTGAGAAGTTCCTTCAGGGAAAGGGTCCAAAATGTACAGATGAAGAATAAATGACAATAAAAGAAAAAGCCAGCAAGTCTAAAAATGCAGGATTAGAAGCCAGAAATTCTTACTTTCAACAAGAGATTCTGAAAATTCCATCACCTCCTAAGAAAATCACTTACAACCCTCCCTCTATATCTACTTGTAAAATAGTGGGTACCTAGAAGAATTATTATGAACTATGCAGCAGGCTCAGATTCAAGGCCCTGGGAAATAATCTGGTGTTTTGGAGAGAGAATCAGAAATAAATTGCCTAGTTGTCTGGCAGCATAATAATCTGCACATTTTATTTTATTGAGTAATTCCAACCCCAGACTATCCTGTGTTTTCATTTTATGATCAGGTATGCTGCAGTTAAATTTAAAAACCAACTGAGATGATTATTTCCAAAAAATGTAATAAGAAATATGTATGTCTAATATATGGACAGCTCACATAAATTAATGGGAAAACAACAATACCTCAATAAAAAGTGGTCTGCTGATAATATGTATCCATATTACATAATATACACACAAGATCCATACGACCAAAGCACATGCAAAAGTGTTTACCTTTCCTAATCATCCAATAAGTGCAAGATGAAACAGCTAAATATAGTTTTTTTTTTTTAAAGATTGCATTTATTTGTTCATGAGAGACACAGAAGGAGAGGCAGAGACACAGGCAGAGGGAGAAGCAGGTTCCTTGAAGGGAGCCCGATGCAGAACTTGATCCCGGGATCACGCCCTGAGCCGAAGGCAGACGCTCAACCACTGAGCCACCCAGGTTTCCCAGCTATACATTTTCTTGGTTAAAATTTTAGAGATTTGGCTTACCAAATATATCAGGAACTACCATAAGGGCTGTGAATTAGTTATAATTGTCTAGAATCTCTCCTAGGGAAGCTATCACATACAGGTGGGGACTTACAGTAAAAGAGAAAAATTATAAACAACTAAATTTCCAATAAGGGAAATGGTTAAATGAATTCTGGAACATCCAAAAAGTATTTTACACTATTTATTTTAAAACATTTTAATGTGAAAATGTTTATGATATTCTAAGTGATAAATGGGCATGTAATTATATAAGTTAATTATTTCTTGAGTGCTTCCTATGTGCCAAGATCACTCATTTCTTTTTATATGCATTATCTCATTAATTTCTTAAAAGTATCTCTTAAGGCAGGTACTGTTATTAACATTATGAATCGTTTCACTTTGCAGTTGATGATGTTGAGGCACAAAAAGATGAAATAATTTGCCCAAGGTTATAGCCTAATTAGTCGGATTCCAGGCTTAGTGCTGTTAAAAACCATACCATATTACAAAATCAGCAACACAAGAAACAACAAGTGTTGGCGAGGATGTGGAGAAAAAGGAACCCTCATGCACTGTTGGTCGGAATGCAAGCCGGTGCAGCCACTGTGGAAAACAGTATGGAGGTCCCTCAGAAAGTTAAAAAAAACAAAACAAAACAAAAAAACCGACCTCACTTCAAATGGATACATGCACTCTTATGTTTATAGCACCATTATTTACAATAACCAAAGTATCGAAGGAGCCTGTGCCTATCAATTGATGAATGGGTAAAAAAAAAAAAAAGTGATATATATTTAAGGGAATATTATTCAGCCACAAAAAAGAATGAAACCTTGCCAATTGCAATGACTTGGATGGAACTAGAGAGTATAATGTTAAGCAAAATAAGTCAGAGAAAGACATATACCATATGACTTCATTCATATGTGGAATTTAAGAAACATTTAAGCAGGGATCCCTGGGTGGCTCAGCGGTTTAGTGCCTGCCTTTGGCCCAGGGCACGATCCTGGAATCCCGGGATCGAGTCCCACGTCGGGCTCCTGGCATGGAGCCTGCTTCTCCCTCTGCCTGTGTCTCTGCCTCTCTCTCTCTCTGTGTGTCTATCATAAATAAATAAATAAATCTTTAAAAAATAAAAAAAAAAAGAAACATTTAAGCAAGGAAAATGAGTGAGTGAGACAGACAGACAGACTGACCAAGAAAAGACTCTTAATTATAGAGAACTGATGGCTACCAGAGGAGGTGGGTGAAGGGATGGGGGATACAAGGAGGTAGGAATAAAGAGTATACTTATTATGATGGAAAAATGATAAAAAATGCCATACTGTATGCTGTCTATCCACCTGTCCATTCACCTTTCTGTCTTGCCTATCCACACATCAATCAATCCATCCCTCCACGTAGTATCTATACAACAGGATGAGGCACGAAGACAGCAGACATCAAAGTGAATTGTGAGACACACACATCTCAGGGAACTTATACCCTTAGACATTTATCTAAAATTGGGTATTAAAACCCTAAAAAGTCCTCGTCTCAATTTACTCATGATGAGATAGAGAGAAGAGGAGGCCTAAGAGGATTTCTTGTGGTAAGATAAGAAGGTAAGACCTTCTTACCTGTACAGGGTGTGTGGGACAGAGTGTGGCTCAATCATCTCGAGCCTAGCAGAAGAGGATTCACAGATCACTCCAAGAACTCTTGGGGAGGTCCCTGGAATGCGTGTCTGGCTATGGCATAGGACTCCTGATAGACTACAGACAGGCTGGCCAGTGGCCTTGGTGGACAGGCAGAGGTGAGTGTCAGTCAGCACATCCAAAGTCTGTTTAGTTCAAGAATGGCTGAGTAGTTCCTATGGCCAGAAGTTGTCTATGTGTGAGAAAGAGCTGACATGTGTAAGAGGCCAGACTTCGCCCAGCAAAAGGCCCACAGAATGGACAGTCAGGCTGTAGAAAGAGTCATTCACCAAGACAAGGAATGCATACTAGAACATTCCCAAGGGCTGCTCGGAAGAAGCCACCAAAGGGACCAGGAAACAAGAGTCTGTCTGGTCTCCAAAGTGTAAAGCTCAGTAGTAGGAACTTTCCAGCCATTTTTACTTCCTCTGCTCCCAGAGCGGTCAAACCAACCCCCAGTAAGTTTTGGAGAAGAGGAGTATAGGGAGGAAAACAGAAGCCCTCATGCCAAGTTCTCTGCAGGCAAGAAACCACCCTGGAGGAGATAAGGAAAAGATTTCACTTTAAACCCAGTTCAGTTTTGATATTATATGGAACTGGATATTCTAAGTATCAGACTGATACCATGTGGTAAATTAAAATAAGGGTGACAACAGGGCTTTGTATCACCCGAGGATTTCTAGAGAGGTCACACTGCCTGTTTGTGTGCTCATTCAGGAGTGGAGGAAGAACCAGCCAACGAGCAGGTTCAAAACACCATAGGAAATGAAGACAAAACCACTGTGTGATTAGTCCCTCAGCTCTTGCTGGTCACATGTGTGTGCATGTTTGTGCAAATATGCAAATAAACACATGTGTGGCTACATATCTGGACAATGAGGTTACAGACACTATTTATTTCCCTCTTTTTATAGTTTTCTCTAAATCCTATACTTTCTATAAAGGGACTGTAATACTTTAATAATCAGAAAAATAATCAGTAAATGTTATTTTTAAAAAGGAAGTCAGTGTTATGGAAATTCCCTAATCCATGTGAGATATCACTTGCACCAAGAATGAGCACTACCCATCACATGCCCAGGGCTGCCAAAAAGAGCAAGAAACATTCCAACATCTGCACAGGAACTTGATGTGGAATCTGGAATCAACTCCATTCCCAGGGGAAGGGGGAGGAAATGAGAATTGGGTATTTTGTTGTTTCTCTTGTAAACATGCTTTGGGATCATATCCTTTTCCCCTTCCTCTCCCTTGTCCATTAGTCACAAATTCAGCAGCAAGGGTCCCTTCCCAACATGGGCTCCACAGAATGGCCCATTCTTCAGGCAAACCCCCAACGAGAATTGAACATTAGTTGTCTTGAAGAATGATTCTAAGTATTAAAATGAAAAATGCAAAATAAATGCCCATCGCCACACACAGGAGTCTCTTTTTTATTTTTCCTTTGGAATGTTCTGCAGTGAGACTACCCTAGAGGGAACACAACTTACAAGAAACTCTAAAAAAGATTTTGAGAAATAGGCTTTGGCTTCCTAAAAAATCAAGTAGAAGTCTTGCAGAGCCTAAACATGTCATGCTCAAGTCATGCCACTTCCATCTGATCAAGTTGTTGGGCAGGTAGATAAAGAAAATGCTGTACAGTCAGGGTCCCCAGGAGTGGGTCCCCTTGAGGAAATGCTCCAGGCTGCCAAGTGACGAAATGGCAAAATGTGGGCTGAATGATAAGCTAGCTGAGGGAATTCCTGGTTGGCTGGAAAATTTTACTCAAGGACACCTTGTGAGCACAGAGTGTACTCATCGTCTTACACGTACTCATACTGCTTTCATGTATTGAATGAGGGATAAGAGATACACTTTTCACCAGGTTGAGAAGACTGGATGACTTACAAGATTCAAGAAGATACTGGCAAACAGAACTGCAGTTTGAAATTAATAAGCTGAGATACAGGAATAAGGGAATGGCTGCTTCTGTGTTCAAATACTTAAAATGACAATAATCTGAGAATAATATTTTGTATTTATGTGGAGTATTTCACAGTTTCCAAAGCAGTTTTTTTTGAGGGAGGGAGATAGCTTGATTTTAATTCATGTGAAAAAATATTTAGGTGTTATTTTTGTTGACCACAAGCTTAAGATGAAACCAACAGAGTGACAGGGAAGGATAAAAGCCAATAGTAGTCCCCCCATAAAAGTAAGAGCCTGTGTCCTCTGAGTACTCCTAAGACACCTTTTAAGAAGAACTTCAATAAATTGAAGTCATAATGAAACAAGTGGGTATGAAGGTAAAAATTCGGGAGCCAAGGAGTATTTAGTGTGGAGAAGCAAAGACAGGGAGATGTAAAAAATTGCTTCAAATATTTGAGCAGCTGCCATATTAGAAGATTCTTCTATGTATTTTATTATTATCAAAAGTACAGGACTTCTACCAATGACTCTAAGTTTCAGGCATGAAGATTTTGGTCTGAGGAATGGATCAAAAAATTCAATGTTTTGGAAGCAACATTGGAATCCACAGAATTGCTTGTGGGAGGGTAACCTGGAACAGCCACTTTGGAAAATATTTTGGCCCCATCCTGAGACATCACAGTCACACCCCCTCCTTAGCTTGCAAGGTTCACTCCTTGCCCAAGAGAACATCATGTGCACAGCAGGAAATGTACACATGAATATTCACAACAGCAAATTCTGGAAACAATCCAAATGCTCATCTGTAGGACAGTGGATGAGAAAATTATGAAATATTATACAATAGTGAAATGAATCTAGATGAATTTTAATACAATATTAAGTGGACTAAGTCCCAAAAGATGATGAATAACACAACATGATACCCCCTTTTAAAAGTTAAGCCACAAAAATTAAATATATGCTTTTTAGAAATACATGTATGAAATAGGTTAGACAAAGAAAGCCAAGTACCCTATGATCTCACTTACTTACATGTGAACCTAAAAGACAAAAACAACGACAAACCAAACTCACAGATATGGAAAACAGGTTGGTGGTTGAGAGAGGCAAGGGGCAGGGGAGTGGGCAAAAGGGGTAAAGGTGGTTAAAGGGTTAAAAAATACACAAAAATGCACTTAAACTCTTTTTTAAAAAGCGAGGTAATGATGAGAAGGTTGACGGTTCCCACCCGTGGGGCAGGCAGGGAGATGGGTCATGGGGAACTGGTGATGTGGTTCATTTGGGGTTGTGGGTTCACAGATGTTTACCACATTGTTAAAAAGAACTACGTAGGGCAGCCCGGGTGGCTCAGGGGTTTAGCACCACCTTCAGCCCAGGGCCTGATCCAGGAGACCCAGGATCGAGTCCCACGTCGGGCTCCCTGCATGGAGCCTGCTTCTCCCTCTGCCTGTGTCTCTGCCTCTCTCTCTCTCTCTCTCTGTGTGTGTGTGTCTCTCATGAATAAATAAATAAAATATATATATAAAAAAAGAACTAAGTATCCAGATAGAATTAGGCCATGGGTAAGCCCATGATGAGAGTGTGTCATGCATCAATTCAGTTCTGTCTATCTGAGTGCCATGGAAAAGAGGGAGAAGGAACAAAAGAAGGAAGGGAGGTATGGAAGATATTAAATTGGCATCATTGAGGCCTGGTCAGCAAGCTCCTTGTCACCCACATGATTTCAGCCCAAGTCAGGTGGCTGCCCAAAGTGGTATGGTTATACTAGTTGTGAGGTGCACCAAGGTCACCAATGAGGAGTCAAGCAGGTTTTCATCAAGCTGTGCTCTACTTGTCAAGCAAGATCCTGCAACAGGACTGTGTTTGCTCAGAGGAAGAGCACAGAAGCCTGCTGCCCCATCACCTATCTCCGCCCAGAGAGGGCATTTTGTTCTCATAAAAAGTTCCAGCCAGAGGTGCTTTCAAAGGGATCTTGCACCGGGATGGAACTGGACCAGGTGATGGTTAAGGTCTCTTTGAACTCAAGGATATTTTTGATGGAATAACAAGTGGAAAGAAGTCTGACTCACAATTCAGGAGACTGAATGTGAGGGGAGCAAAATTTGCCACCCCAAAGTGTATCTCTATAGTAAGCAGGTTATTTTAGGTATATAGAGGGCTCCAGAAGAAACTTTGACCTTTCCCCTAATTGCCTAAAAGAATTTGGAGTACCTGTTATCTTCTAAGGGAGGTATCTCTACAGAAAAGTCTGGTATAATATGAATGATGTGAGGAAGACAGGGAGGAATTTTAGCAATATCTGTTTGCTAAAATTCCTCTTGTTATTTCTGTATGGCCCAGCTAAAGTTTACCAAACATTCACTCTTTTTCATCTTTCTGTGAATTGCATTTCTTCCCTTTTGAAGTCCCACAGTCCCACCCCCTTCTCCTTGGTGCTAGATGGCATATAAGCCTCAATTGCCTGACTGCCAGATGGTCCAAAATAACCCCCATGCACACAATTATGTGTGTGTAAATTTGATTTTCTCTTGTTAATCTGTCTCCTGTCGATTTAAATCTTAGACCAACCAAAAGAACCGGAAAGAGTAGAGGAAAAAAATTTTTCCCCAACCACCACCCAAGCATTGCAACTAGCTGTGTGATCCTCAGCCTTACTGCTAGTTTGTTTCCTTGACTTCTAATGCTGCCTGCTTCAGCCAACGGCTATGACACAAGACAAAGCTTTAAAAATGCCAACCATTTCCTCCCTGCCCACATGTCCTTCCTGCAGGCCTCTCTTGCCCAAAGCCTGTTACAGTATGGGGCACTGGGGCAGAAGGTCAGGTATAGGAAGCACCATCCAAGCAGCCATCATGGGAAATCAGGAAGTCAGTGAAGGAAGCTGACTTCTCGGAAGGGACATGGAGCAGGCCAGTGGAGAGAAGCAGAGTCCCAGTGGTGTAAGGATATACTGGAGAGAAAGAAAAGAGATGCCTGGCGACTTAGAATCTAGTTGTGGGCTGAGATGGGGACCACCAGCCACATGTGGCTACTGCACACTTGAAATGTGCTAGTCCAAACTGAGATGGGCTGTACATGTAAAACATACACCAGATTTTTGAGATTTAGCATAAAGAAAAGAATGAAAAACTCAATGATTTTATAATATTGATTACACGTTAAAATAACATTTTGGAAATTTTGGATTACATTTCAAAATAATAAAAAATTGCACTTTAAAAAACAATCCCAAAATGAGGATACTAGGATATTTTAAATTACATCTGTGGCTCCCATTACATTTTTATTGGGCAGCAATGGAGTAGACTCTATGAAGTCTGAACTTCTTACAAGAGGATTTAATGAGGTATTTCTTTTCCTTTAAAAAATTCTCCTTCTAACTTGTTTTGAGTTGGTGTGTGCCTATTCCTGAAAAACCAGATGGGTAAGTGCCCTGAAAATAAATACAACTCTATCACTGGAAGTTATTATTATTGTTAATTTAATAACGATTATGTCTTATGATTCTATTAATTATTTCCATCAACAAATCCTATTGGCTGTTTCCCAAATATACCCAGAATTTGACTTCTTCTCCCTAATACATCTCTGTCCATTCTTGGCACAGCTGGCTCCTCTTGCCTCCCTGATTTGACCTCAAGGTCCTGGGGACCATCCTGCTCCTCTCTCCCTGTTCTCTTCCCTCCAGCTGTTAGTCTCCTTGCTGCTTGTGCTCCTTCTTCCCTCAGGGCCTTTGCACTGACTCTGCCTGCACTGCTCTTTTATTCATATCCACATACTCACTGCCTTATCTCTTCAAAGTCTGGATTCAAATATTACTTCTGAGGGAGGCTTTCCTTGTTTGCCTTCCCTAAAACTACAACATTTACACACACACACACACACACACACCTTATCTCCTTCTGCTCTATTATTCCCCTTAGCATTTATACTGTCTAATATACTATGTATTTTATCTTATATATATTTCTCTTCCAACTATAATAAATTTAGCAAAGGCAGGAATTTTTCTCTGTCTTGTTCATTATTACATTCCCAGCATCTAAAACAGTGCCTGGGACATAGCAGCTGCTCAGTAAATATTTGTCATATGTGGAGGGTCTCAGATAGACTTCTCTTGTGCTAATAAGTGCTGTATATTACATGTTCTACACAAAGTTCCTGACAGAGCTCTTAACCTCCAGAGGAGGTATTTAAGAGCCAATAAATTCTCTAAGTATAACCAAATTATAAGAAGCACCAGCTGTCTGACACCACAAGTGGTGCTTAGAGTTTGTGTGGTGCAAAGCATTGGCAATTCTTTTCTTTTTTTAAAAAAGATTTATTTATTTGAGAGTCAGAGAGAGTGAGCATGAGTGAGAGAAGCAGAGGGACAGGAAGAGAGAATCTGAAGCAGATTCCCTACCGAGCATGGAGAGCAACATGGCTTGTTCTCACAACCCTGAGACCACGACCTGAGCCAAAACCATTTAAGCAACTGCACCACCTAGGCACCCTAAGTGTTGGCATTCCTATGCAGGGAATATCGGCCCAGCAAACCTGGCTGAGGTTTTGGAGTATTTGGAGCTGCCGTGGGTACTTTCTTAGGCACCGTCCATTCCTTACCTTTCCAGACCCCTTACCAAGAAGTGTGGACGAAGGACAGAATGGCTTTTCAAAGAAGATGAAGAAGTATATTAACCATCTGGTCAGCTTCCAAGCCAATTATTCCCACTAAGAACCCATTAGACCCAAATAGACTTTAATATTTCCTTATCAGTTCACTTGCACGCTTTTTTTACTCAGTGAGTACTATATTTTTATCTTCATAACCTACCTTCCCAAATGTGGCTGGGTTGACTTGATTCTGAGCATTCTGACCACAGGTCTCCACATAAATCTCATACATCAGGCAGCGAGGCACACTGTATCCTTCACAGATACAGAAATTGTCAACCAACCTGCGGGAGAGGAAGACAAGGCAGAGGTGAAATTGACATTGGTTTGTCTGGAGTAGAACTTTTTTTTTTTTTTTTTTTGGAGTAGAACATTTTGATAAAGATCAACAGTCAGACACATGTGTGGGATCCAAGAAAATGAAATCTGTTTAAGTATTAAATGCAAAGGCTCACCAATCAGCATCGGTAATGTATCTCTCTTTTTTTTTTTTTTTAAGATTTATTCATGAGAGACACACAGAGAGAGGCAGAGAGAGAAGCAGGCTCCATGCAGGGAGCCCGACATGAGACTCGATCCCAGGTCTCCATGATCACACCCTAGGCTGAAGGCAGCGCTAAACCACTGAGCCACCTGGGCTGCCCAATAATGTATCTTTTTGTTCTCAGCCCAGAGTATATTGATTATGGGTCTTTATTTTTTTTAGTTATTTAATTTTAATTCGAATATCACTAACATACAATGCTATAAGTTTCAGGAATACAATACAATCATTCAATCCTATACATTACTCGGTGCTCATCAAGATAAGTATACGCTCCTCCCCGCTGGGAACCATCAGCTTGTTCTCTATAGTTAAGAGTCTGTAGGGGCACCTGGGTGGCTCAGTTGGTTAAGCATCTGCCTTTGGCTCAGGTCATGATCCCAGAATCCTGGGATTGAGCCCCATATGGGGCTCCCTGCTCAGTGGGGAGCTTGTTTCTCCCTCTTCTTTGCTGTCTCTGTCAAATAAATAGATAAAATCTTAAGAAAAAAAATCTGTTTCTTGGTTTGTCTCTCTGCCCCCCCACTTTCTGATCATTTGTTTTGTTTCTTAAATTCTGCATATGAATAAAATCATATGGTATTTGTCTCTGACTTATTTCACTTAGCATTATCTCTCTAGCTCTATCCATGTTGTTGCAAATGGCAAGATTTCATTCTTTTTTATGGCTGAATGATACTTCAATGTGCATATGTGCCACATCTTCATCCATTCATCTACCAATGGATAGTTGGGCTGTTTCCATAATTTGGCTATTGTAAATAGTGTGCAATGTACAGGGGGGCACATATATCCTTTTGAATTAGTGTTTTTGTATTTTGGGGGTAAAAACCCAGGAGTGCAATTACCAGATTGTAGGGTAGTTCTATTTTTAACTTTTGGAGGAATCTCTATACTGTTTCCCACAATGGCTGCACCAGTTTGCATTCTAATTATGGGTCTTTAGATTATCAACATGTGGGTTTTTATTGTTTTGTTTGTTGGTCTGTTTTTGTTTTTAGCATGTAGGTATATTGAAAAGAAGCCTAAATTATTGGCTCAGCAGACACTTTTTTTTTAAGGTTTTATTTATATATTCATGAGAGACACACGGAGAGAGGCCGAGACATAGCCAGAGGGAGAAGCAGGCTCCCTGTGAGGAGCCCAATGCAGGACTCGATCTGAGGACTCCCGGATCACACCCTGAGCAGACGGCAGACGTTCAACCACTGAGCCACGAAGGTGGCCCAGCAAACACTGTTTTACGTACTATTATAAATGTTGCAGCCAAGATCTCTACAGCAATAAAGTGAGAGGGTTTTTTTCAAGATTTTATTTATGTGGGAGAGAAAGGGTGAACGAGAGCTAAAGAGAGAGCACAAGCAGGGGGAGGGGCAGAAGGAGACAGAGAAGCAGGCTCTCCTTGGAGCAGGGAGCCCAATGTGGGGCTCGATCTCAGGACTCTGGGATCATAGCCTGAGACTAAGGCAGATGCTTCACCGACTGAGCCACCCAGGTGCCCCTAAAGTGAGAATTATTTACTTGCTATATCACCCCTGCAGGCTACTGCTTGTCCCAGCATGGCTTGCCAGTCCCTGTGTGCCTGTGACCCAGACCCTGTGTGCAATGCTTTGCCTCCCTCCCCCAGTTGTTTGCACAATTTTTAAACCTGAGTCATCTAGGGCAGGCCACGATATTTTGATTCTTTAAATTGAGATGAGATGTAAAATGCAAGACACCAAGAGACAGAGAGGCAGTATGCTTTCCCTCTCCAGCTGAATGGCATTTATATGTGATCTGCAGCACTCCAGGCCTCTGCTCAAGTGCTCCCACACTTGGGGGCAGGTGGTGCCCCCTTGGCAACGAGGGGCTCTGCCTCTGGCTCACAGCCCACAACCAGCCCTGTGGGGACAGCCAGGTCTCTGTTCTGGCAACTGGTATGTGTGTGGGGCAAGAAGCGGGGAGACTGAGATCAGGAAGTGTGGTCCAGGGCAGCCCCGGTGGCGCAGCGGTTTAGCGCCGCCTGCAGCCCAGGGCGTGATCCTGGAGACCCTGGATTGAGTCCCACGTTGGGTTCTCTGCATGGAGCCTGCTTCTCCCTCTGCCTGTGTCTCTGCCCCTCTCTCTCTCTCTCTCTGCATCTCAATAAATAAAATCTTTAAAAAAAGAAAGAAAGAAAGAAAGTGTGGCCCATAGTGACATCTGATCACAACCCTCCCTTTCCTGGTTGAGGAAAGACTCTCAGTGTTCTCCTCATCCTTTTAGAGAAATATGCAAAGCAAGCCAATATCATTTTTAAACACAGAAGAATGTTTATCAGGGAATTTACCAATACATCTTCTCCTTTTTCATTGATGATATACAGCTTATTTTCTGGGATGAAGAATGCTGAGGCCCAAATTTACTTTCCCTGAGAGCTAAAGACCACAGCCACAATTGTCAACCCCGTCAGCTTCCTAGAAAAAGGAAAAACCAACATAGGGAAGGTGGGGGAATCTTTGGCCCTAATATGAGGTATACAAATTACCACAGGCCAGGCAACTTAAAGAAATAGAAATTGATTCTCTCCCAGTTCTGGAGGCTGAGAATCCAAAAATCAAGATGTCCTTAAGGGTGGTTCCTTCCAGAGGCTCTGAGGGAGAATGTGTTGCATGCTCTTCTCCTAGTTTCTGTGGTCGCTGGACGTCTTTGGCTTATAGATGTGTCGCACTTATGTCTGCCTCCGTCTTCACCTGGGCTTCTCTTCTCTGAGAGTCCTCTCCCCTCATGAGGATACCAGGGATTGGATTTAGGGGGCAGCCTAACCCAGTAGGATCTGTTCTTAATCAATTACATCTGCAAAGGCCCCATTTCCAAATAAGGTCACATTCTGAGCTTCCAGATGGATATGTATTTTGGGGGGACACTATTCAACCCAGTACCTGCCCAAGGAGGGGGTTTTTCAAGGGTCTCCTTAACATCATGTGACAACATGCCACTTGAGATACTTTACCCTGGTTTAAATATAGCTGCTATAGCACCAATTATTTGGCTCAATGTTGAATACAGGATGATGTCTATTGGTGGGGAGCAGAGTGGCAAATTCATACAAGTAGGTGATACTTCTATTCCTCTTGTTAAGATATCACTCATTGATAGATGAAAAACCTACACTTAAAGTATCACAAAAGCTTGCTACACTTGGGGAGCTGCTGCAAAATGTGATAGATGTTAAGGTCAAACTCACTGTTGTTTGTTTATAGCTGCTACTGATTTATCATGGGATGGTTTCCTTTAAAAAGAAGCATGCAAAATGCTCCTTAAAAATGAACTCCAGGGCAGCTCGGGTGGCTCAGCGGTTTAGCACTGCCTTCGGCCCAGGGTGTGATCCTGGAGTTCTGGGATCGAGTCCCACGTCGGGCTCCCTGCAGGGAGCCTGCTTCTCCCTCTGCCTGTGTCTCTGCCTCTCTCTCATGAATGAATAAATAAAATCTTAAAAAAAAAAACAAAACTCCAGTTTAAATTTTTGCGAACCCTTTTTCCTCATCACAGTAATTCCTTTGTTCTGGGCCTCTGTGAACTGTGTCCTTCTCTTTCAAAATGCCATTACCGAGTCTGCCTGTTATCTGGGAACACAAGTAAGGCCAAATAACACTATCAGTGAGAATAACAGTAAGGGTCTATGATGAGTGTCTTCTCTGTCACACACTGAAACAAAGGGCTGCCTTTCTGGTTTTAAGCCTTGCACTGCCCCCTTGGTGACTTTGCTGCTTTGATCCTGGCTGCACCCCATTTCCATCCACGTGTCTTTGGTTGTTTCCCCAAAGTCCCCAGCCAGATCTCAGAAACTGGCCTGTGGTGGGCAGCAGCATACATTAACTGGGAAAAAGGGAAGGTTTGAAACAGGGTTTTAGTTTGTCCAGTAAGAGCATCTGTTCAGGGCCATGACTTTACTTCAGCTCAAACAGTGGTTGTTTCAGCATTTAGTCCCTACACGCATAGGAAATTATGATTTTTTAAAAAGCTTACTTATTTTAGAGAGAGAGCATGCACAAACAGGAGGAGGAGTGGCGGGAGAGGGAGTGGGAGGGAGAATCTCAAGTGGACTCCCTGCCTAGTGCTGAGCCTGGCTTGGGCCTTGATCTAAGATGATGACCTGTGCCTGGCTTGGGCCTTGATCTCAGATGATGACCTGTGCCGAAACTGAGAGTCAGATGCTTGGGGCACCTGGGTGGCTCAGTGGCTGAGCATCTGCCTTCAGCTCAGGTCGTGATCCCATACTGAGTCCCAAATCAGGTTCCCCACTGGGAGCCTGCTTCTCCTTCTGCCTGTGTCTCTGTCTCTCTCCGTGACTCTCATGAATAAATAAATCTTAAAAAAAAAAAAAAAGAGTTGGATGCTTAACTCACTGGGCTGCCCAGGCACCCTTATGAATTTTAAGTAAATTATTTCTTTTAAAATAATCTCTACACCTAACATGGGGCTCAAACTCATGACCCCAAGATGAAGAGTCACATGCCCTACTGATGGAGTCACCCAGGTGCCCCTTGAAATTATGATCATGAGTATTACCCAAGACTTTGCACCTCACAGAGCCAGGCTTTCGTTCTGACTCTGAGATACCAAGCTTTTGTGACCAGAAAACAAGCATATTACACACCTTGTACACTTACTGGCACATGGAAGCTCTTATCATTGTCATTTTAGTGTCTACCTCCAAAATCTTCAGTAGAAGCAAGAAACACATCCTTGTGGGCAGACTGGCAGCCCAGAAACACCTCTGGCAAGTGAGCCCGACTTTCAACAACATGTGGGTCCAAGGAGAGGCTGACGCGGGGGGGGGGGGGGGGGGGGTTAATATATAGGCAGTAGGGCTGGGCCAAACTACCGGCAGATGAGATTGCTTAAGGTTTTACACTGTTCCACCAAAACGTGTTTTGGAAGTCATGATTATAAGGCCTGTACACGTGAGCAATGAATCAGCTCACTAAACTCTTGCTTAGCTGTCTAACAGCAGTATTTACCAGGTCTTGTGACCAGATGAAGTTGATTGCTAAGATCTTAAAAACATTCATGATGTTCTCCTTGTTTAAAGTGATGTGTCCATCACAATCTGATAGTAGCCAATGTCAGAGCGCACGTACCTAGTCCTGCGATCCTCACGTTTTCTGAGCACTCCTTTCCATGGTAAAGAAAAACATAATGCTGGGAATTACACATGCTGGGAATTGTAGTACCCTTTCTTTGATTCAACCTAATCAAAAGCTCCTATGAATTCTGTATCTTTCAAAATAAATTTGCATTTCATTAATTTCAACAGTCTGTAGAAATTTGAAAAAAGTCATATCATATGCGGGAGACAGTTATTTTGGTCTCTAGCCAGGCTCAGCCTGCAGAAGGATTAGAGGATGCCTAGCTTCATCTGAGGTCTGAAGCCAAGGGCCACAGTCAGACCTGTCACTCCCTAGCAGGGGAAGTCAAGTCATTGCTTTTCATCCCTTTGTGCTCCCCCGAGGTCCGACCACTTCTCTCTCCGTTTCTACAGTCCTTCTTGCCTGTGAAACAGAAAATGTCTATTACTTCTGTTCCTGGAGACTGTCCTGCTCCTTGCAGAACCTTTCTCCTTGGAAAATTTATCATATGTTTACGACAGTGGCACTGAAGTCTCTAAGGAATGCTCAGGACCTAACTGGTGACTGGAAAATGAAGCAATGAGGCAATGCTGAAAGTGGAATGTTCCTCCCACGTGACAATAACCAGCCCCCTCTCTGGTCTTTCACTCAGAAAGAAGGTCTGGGCAGCTGGCCCAACAGTACTCACTGCCACTCTTCTAGGAAATTGGTTTCCTTGGGCATCTTCTAACCCCCTCCAGGATGCCAAGGCTCTGGATTACAAACTGAGTGGCTCTACTGTGTGTGTGTATGGGTTTTAAAATATATATGTATTTTTTCATTGTGGTAAATATATATAACAAAATTTACCATTTTAAAATGTATCATCAGTGGCGTTAACACCTTCACATTGTTGTGCAACCATCACTACCATCCATCCAAGAACTCTTACCATTTGCAAAAGAAATTCTGTACCTATTAAACTCTAACTCCTCCTTACCTTTCCCTCAGCCCCTGATTCCCACCATTCTGCTTCTGTGAATGGGACTACTTTAGGTACCTCATACAAGTGGAATCATACAGTATTTGTCCTTTTGTAACTGGCTTATTTTATTCAGCATAATGTCTTCAAGTTTCATTCGTATTGTAGTATGTATCAGAATTTCTTTCATTTTTTAAGCCTGAGTAATAGTCCATTGTACGTACATATCACATTTTGCTCATCCATTCATCTGTTGTTGGAACTTGGATTGTTTCCGTCTTTTGGCTATTGTGTATAATGCTGCTATACATGTAGGTGTGCAAAAATCTGCTCGGGTCTCTGGCTTTCAATTCTTTGGGGTACATACCCAGAAGTGGAACTGCTGGATCATATGGTAGTTATAGTTTTAATTTTCTTTGAGGCACCGCCATACTGTTTTCCATAATGGCTGCACCATTTTCCATTTCCACCAATAGTGCACAAGGGCTCCAATTTCTCCACATCACTGACAACACTTATTTTCTATTTTTGTTTGCTTGATAATGGCCACCCTAATGGGTGTGAAGTGGTTGGTGCTGTATTTTTAACACCAATGTTAAAACCATCAGTACCAATGATCTGGTTTTTTTTTTTTTAATTTATTTATTCATAGAGACAGAGAGAGAGAGAAAGAGAGAGAGAGAGACAGAAGCAGGCTCCATGCAGGGAGCCTGACGTGGGACTCGATCCCAGGTCTCCAGGATCACGTCCTGGGCCGAAGGCATGTGCTAAACTGTTGAGCCACCAGGGCTGCCCCCAATGATCTGTTAATCATTCTACTTCATAGGCTGGATGCCTAAAGAGCAGCCCTCTGCAGGAGGCTAAGCCCCCCTCACTTTCATTGCTCCATCTCCTCCCCAACTTGAAGAGCATTACCCTGTGTTTTAGAGGCTTGTAGGGAGGTAGGAATTCATGGCCTAGGACTTGAATTAGTTCAGCTTACAGCTTAAATGGTCTACACCATCCTAAGTGATTTAGGGCACCTGCACTGTGGATAGCCTGCATTGTGCCTGTTCATAGACAACTTCAGGAGGGTGTCTAGGTATTTTTGAATCTCTAATGATTCTTAAGTCTCTGAATATAATGCAAATCCCACAAACTCTAATTTACTAAAGAGTGACCTGGAATAGTTCACAAAGGCATCCTCATAGTTCTTTCTTCTAAGAAGGAGCCACTCTGCTGAGGGATCTGAGATATTGCATATAAAGGAAAGAGAGCACTGCTCCGTGGTATTCTGAAAACTTTGTGTGTCCTCTAATATGTATTTTTTTGATCGTTTTTCTCTTATGCAAGACAGACTACATCAAAAATTTTCTCTTAGAGGAACAGGGAGGGTAACACTTTTAGGACTTTTCACATTATAATCACAAACACGCCCTTCATTTTTCTATTTTGCTCACATGACTTTTTCAGTAAGTCTTCCCTGAGAAATATTCCTTAAAACCTTTTTAAAAAAGTAATCAGATATCTGCTATTTGTTCACCTTACGAAACTTAGGTTTTAGATTTTAGAAGACTGGTTTCAATTATTTTCCCATTTACGAAAAGCTACAAACCCATGAGTTCATCAGTCCCAAGGGCTAATGATATTTTTCTTTCCAGTTTTTCTGTCCCTATTTAAATAGCCAGAAGCGAATTTCACAAACAACGTGGAATGCATTGTTAAAGCTAAAAATGGCTTTGCTTTAAGTTAGAAAACATCCCATTCTGGATCTCATACCAAGGGGAAACATTTCCTCTCCTGGTCAAGGCCCACACGCCTCCAGACGTAGGTGTAGGAGCCAGAGTGACCGACAGGCCCCCGGTGGGGGTGGGGGCGACCACGGGGAAGCCCCACGGGGAGACCCCCAGGAGGCCTCCGCGGGGTGTGCGCGCCCGCGGGCCCGTCCCCTGCGCCGCCCCGGCGAGCCGGCGGCCGAAGGCGCGGGTCCTGGCGTGAACCGCGGCCCTCCCCGGCCCTCCCCGGGCTCCCGGCGCCGCCGGCCCCGCCCCCGCCCCCCGGCCGCCCCCTCCTCCCCTCCCGGGGCCCGCAGCGCCCCCCAGCCCTGCCCTGCGCCCGGCCGGGTGGGAAGGCGCCCGGGCGCTCACCACTGGACGACGCCGCCGTGCAGGCCCCGCGGACCCGCGCCGCCCGCCGGGGGCGCCGGCCCCTCCTCCGCCGTGGCTGCGACCCGGCCTTCGCTCCGGGCAGGGGCGGCCGCGCTGCACCCGTCGGGCCGCCGCGCTCCTCCGTGTTTACTTTAGAGCGGGGCGCGCGGGGCGCGCGGGGGGCGCGGGGGGCGCGGGGGGCGCGCGGGGGGCGCGGGGGGCGCGCGGGGACCAGAGCCCGGGGTGCCCTTTGGAGCCTGCTCGGGCCGTGCAGGAGGGTGGGTTACCGGCGGGGGGGGGGGGGGGGCACGGGCTCGCCTGCCCCTGGGTCAGAAGATGGAAAGACAGAGGGACGCAAGGCGCTGCCCGCCGCGCTACCCACCCATCACACAAACGAGGAAGCAACAGACAAAAACCAACGTCTAAGTTTCCGACGCGGTCACAGCAGCCGTGGCCAGCCGCGCCCTCCACCTGCTGGCGCTCTGGAGTTACCTGAGCCGCTCTCAGAAATTCTGCCGCCCAGGCGCCAAGCCGAGTTCTGATGTCATTGGTCCGGGGGTGGGGTGGGGTGGGGGGGTTGGCTCCCCCGGAGGTTAGTGCTGCTGGTGTGCAGGCTGAGAACCACTGGTCCTGGGAGGTTTGAGGAGCCGACATCAGGACTGTAGAGAGGCTGACCCCAGATTACTCCGGTGGTGGCTCACGTTGAGAACAGCTGCCCTGGAGTGACCCTCCCCCCAAGCCTGCAGCCAATGATCCCCCAAACCTCCGGGCAGTCCCTGCTCTCAGGAGCTATGTTCATGTCACTGATAGGTGATGTCCAACTGCTTACTCTCTCCCAACCTTACTTCACTTACTAGGAATTGTGTGGTTGTTTTAAGTATTAAGTGACCAAATATGGGCCACAGGGCCTGTGGCATGAAGAGGAGTTCATTCAGGCAACTGTTACTTTGGCTGCTGACTGCTTAAAAGTCCTCTCATAAAGATTTCTTCATCTAGGTTAAAAATACACTTCATAACTCAACAACAACAACAATAAAACAGCCCAACTGGAAAATGGGCAAAGGACTTGAATATCTTCTCCAAAAGAAGATATAGAAATTTCTATAGATATAGAAATATCCAAAAGAAGATAAAGAAATATCTTCTTTGGAGAAGAAGATATAGAAATGGCTAATAAACACATGGAAAGATGATAAACATCACTGGCCATTAGAGAAATGCAAATCAAAATCACAATGAGATACCACTCCATACTCATTGGGATTGCTATTATTAAAAACAAGAAATAAAACCAAGAAAATAACAACTGTTCATGAAGATGTGAAAAACTGGAACCTTATTCATGGCTGGTGGGACTGTAAAATGGTGCAGCTGCTATAAATACAGGTGGTTTCTCAAAAAATTAAAAACAGAATCAACATATCCATCAGTTCCACTTCTTGGGTATGTATTGTTGGGGTGGAAAAATTTTCCTTTACCTTCAAAGATTCTTATGGCTGGTTTAAGAATTAAATTTACATCAGACAGATTAACAGAGAAAAACATATTTAATTTTATATGTACGGGAACCCCATATACATGAGAGCTGTAAAGACAGAAAGGTAAAAGGAGGGAAATATGCCATCCTGAGCTGAGGAATGAGATAGGGGCCTAGGGCTTCAAAGGGGAACAGGGCAATTCACAGGACCATAAGGAAACAGGCAAATGTTTGGTAATTAGGTGTTTGCCTTGACATAAGGATGGGTCACTCAGATAAAATTTATCTCTGGTAGTAACTTTATTCTGGGAAAGATCCCCAATTTAGATTCTTCTAGGTAGTCAGGGGAGGGGCAGGAGTTTCTCTTGAGCCTGCAGGGTCTCAATTGCCTTCAGCTCAAAATAGACCACATGCTGAAGTAGCACATTTTGGGGAGATTTGTTCTGAATCCCTTCAGTACCCAGAAGAACTGAAAGCAGAGACTCAAACAGATATTTATAATTTATATCCCTATTCATAGCAGTATTATTCGCAAGAGCCAAAAGGTAGAAGCAACCCAAATGTCCATCAATGGTTGAATGGATAAACAAAATGCGGTATTTATGTTTACATAAACAATGGAATATTATTCAGCCTTTAAAAGGAATGAAATTTTATTACATGCTACAACATGGATGAACCTTGAAGGCATTTTTTGCTAAAAGAAATAAGCCAGTCACCAAAAGATGATTCCCCTTATATAAGGTACTTAGCATAGTCAAACTCATAGAGAAAGAATGGTGGTTACCAGGGGCTGGGGGAAGAGAAATGGGAGACGTTGTTTAATGAGTACAGAGTTTCAGTCTGGGATAAGGAAAAGTTTCTGGAGATTAATAATGGCAAAAGTTGCACAACGTAAATGTACTTAATGCCACTGAATTATACACTTAAAACTGGCTAAAATGGTAAATTTTATGTTATACATATTTGACCACAATTTTAAAAAATCTGGCTCAAAAAAAAGATACCCCAGGGTGCTTGGGTGGCTCAGGCCATTAAGTGTCCAACTCTTTTTTTTTTTTAAGTGTCCAACTCTTAATCTTAGCTTGTGTCTTGATCTTGGGGTCGTGAGTTCAAGCCCCATCTTGGGCTCCACACTAGGCATGGGGCCTACTTAAAAAAAAGAAAGGTAAAAAAAAAGATACCCCACCCCCACCACTAGCACCAGGTGAACCCATTTGGAGAACCACTTTTACTTTTTTTTTTTAAGATTTTATTAATTTATTCATGAGAAACAAAGAGAAAGAGGCAGAGACATAGACATAGGGAGAAGTAGGCTACATGCAGGGAGCCCAATGTGGGACTTGATCTCCAGACCAGAAACATGCCCTAAGCTGAAAGCAGACACTCAACTGTTGAGCCACCTGGGTGTCCCAGAAGAACCACTTCTAGAAGCAGGGCAGAGTTTCACAACAAACAGCAATGACTGCCTTCCATGTGACAGCATTAGAAAGTAGTTTTTGGGGAGGGGGGCATCTGGGTGGCTAAGTCAGTTAGGTGGCCAACTCTTGGTCTCAGCTCGGGTCTTGATCTCAGGGTCATGAGTTCAAGCTCCACTTTGGGCTCCAAGCTGGGCATTGAGTCTACTTAAAAAATAATTTTTAAAAAATGTAGTTGTTGGGGTATATCAGAAGGCTCCAGGGCTGGCATTCTCCCTCTAGTGGGGACACAATCATCAGGGTACCAGGGACAAGGCTCCAAAAGCAGTTCCAGAGAAGAGATCGCAGGACATTCATTAAAGAGCCTGAGCCTTGAAGTATGGCCAGGTCACTGGAGCCAACCCCATATGGCATCTGGTTTCACTTTGGGGAGCCGCACCAGGAATCAGCTTAGTTCTGAAAACCTGGCAAGGGTTTTTTTCCAGGGGAGAAGGTAGCGGTGGGCAGTAAAGTGGAAAGGACTTATAAACAAGGGATGGATGCCGAGGTTTGCCCTCTTTATCTTTTCAGCTGAATTTCCTTGTTCAGGGCTGGTGGCTTTAAAAAGCCATCCAGTAGGGGACACTTGACACTACATCAGCATCTCTCAGGCCAGAAGCCAAGGGGAACAGCATGTGGAGGGACTCCTTCATGACCTGGCAATGATAGGAGGCCGACTGTGTGGGTAAGAAGCAGATTGGCAGCATCTAAACTTCAAGTAGTGCCAGGACACTGCTGAATAGGGAAAGCTGAATGGTAACCATGATGAAAAACTAGCAAGAGGCGAGAGGAAACAACCAGGTGACATGATATAGAAGGTTCTCCAAGGAAGCTCTCTGGAGTTCAGTCCTTTTTCTCTGGTTGTTTCTAGAGAGGTGGTAGGTGTCTCAGGACCATGGGTGGGAGCCCTGCTAGGCTGCTTCATTGACTTTGCTTTGCCCTGAGGGCTCACATCCTGGGCCTCCTGCAGTGGGGGCAGGGCCTTCTCAGTGGCCGGTGGAAACTGAGAGCATGGCCCCTTCCATTCTTCATGCAGGTAGCTGCATGTGGCTCCTTGCCACCCAAGAAACTTCCCAAGAGGCTCACTCATTTCCACAGAGACTGGAAATAACCAAGAGAAGAGCCTACTCTTATTAGGCTCAACTTGTTAGGTCCAGCGTGAGGTCTTACTCTGTCACTGATGATTATGTGAGATTTGCATATTTACTTTGCCCCAGTCAGTCCCAGGCACTGGAACAGATCTTGGAAATACAATGGAGCACCGTGACCTTCACCAGGGGTCTCTGCTGTTTACTATATCAAGTATTAGATACAATGAATTGCAAACATTAGTTTGCCTTGCTCCAGAGCTGTTGAGGCTAGTTGGTTAGAGGACTACAGACATGAGGCCATGGGGTCGATTTCACACCCTCCACCCAAAGGACCAGCTAATTTCATCTATGACAGCTGACAGCTGGTGTCCCTAGTTTGACCAGCCCTCTTACAAATGCAGACTCTGAGTAGGTGCATGCTAATATAATAACAATCTTAGACTTCTTCACAGTGTATGCCTTCCTAATGTGCTAAATGTGCAAAAGACATCTATCTCTGCAGGTGACTCTTACTAGCAGTGTTAATTAAGGCTTTCATCTGGGCTGAGCATATAGCCACATAGACTGCAGAGTAGAATTAGATCTAAAATTAATCTTCTTTTTTTTTCATCTTATTTTCAAAGAACATTTAGGGGGATCCCTGGGTGGCTCAGCGGTTTAGTGCGCCTGCCTTTGGCCCAGGGCATGATCCTGGAGTCCCGGGATCGGTCCTACATCGGGCTCCTGGCATGGAGCCTGCTTCTCCCTCTGCCTGTGTCTCTGTCTCTGTCTGTCTCTCTCTCTCTGTGTCTATCATGAATAAATAAATAAAATCTTTAAAAACAAACAAACAAAAACAAAGAACATTTCATTGCAACTGATGTAACAAGAAACTTCCTTTTGTGGCACTCACTGATGAGTTAGCCAGACCCATGTATATGCTCTCTTGTACCTGAAAAATCCAGTATCCCTCTAATTCAGGTTCAGCATCTGATCACTAATGTCCTATGTCATCGCAGGGAAAAGAAATCTTAAAGTTCATATCAAACAGAATTCCAATTTTTCATGTCATATATTATGCACAATAAGTTTTTTCTCCCTCTGCCATAGAATATAACTCTTTTAGTTGAACAGTGACTTCTTTTGCCTACTTCAGTCTAATTGGTTGCTAGATTATCCAATTAGTCTTACTTCACCTTCTAAAAGGGCACACCAGCTGTGCCGTATCCTTGCACAGAAACATCTATCTGGGGTGCTTAATTTCATTCCATTCTTACAATTATTCACTTTGTGGATGTACCAGGTGTCTTCAGGCAATAGATGTATTTTTAAATAAAGCTAATGAGTATAATGCATTTGGTCAAGAATGTGGAATGTAGTTAGTATCTGCACGGACAGAGCATTACAGAGAACAGACAACTGCATGTTTCATTTTTACCTGGAAGAGACTTTCGAAGATCACTGGCCTCTAAACCAATAAGCCATGGAGACTTTTAAACTATACTGGAGCAAAACAGTCTCACTGGAGAGATTCCAAATTGCTATCACATGTTAAATTTTTCATTGGCCTGAATTCACCTACGGAGTATCTGAAATTGATTGGGTACATCACACTCACAGGCATGGATGTGCTAGGAAAGAAACTCCACACAAAGCAAATCTCTACAAGAAATCTCTATTTCTTGATCTGAAACCCATGATTTGGAGCACCTTGGAGACATACCATTTCTGTAGAGGTTAATTTCTACTGATCCACAGTCTTGCCCCTCCCCAGTTTTGCACAGGTCATGTGAAAGGCTGGCCACATGTGGTATAACAAACAGTATTATCTGCAGAGGAACTCTGAGAATGTATGGAATGAAAGGGAACAGGCTTCATTCATCATAGAATGCTCGTAAATAATAATGTGTAGAGGAATACATTTGAAATCTTGCCACATTAAAAATGGGATTTTTCTGAAGTCCGATAGAAAACCAAGTAAACACAAAGTGGAAAAGTGATTTCTTTCTTTTTTTTTTTTTTTGCAAAGGAACCGTAAGAATTAAGTCATCCTAGCTGAACTGTTACATAACCTCCAAAGGCACTTGTTCAAATCATAATTGTGTGCAAAATTGTAAATCACATCCTAATTTGATTAATAATTCTCTAAGAGAATGAGCAAAGGCACTCTATTGCAATTAGTTTGGTTTGTGTAAATACTATTTTAAAGATTTTTATGAGTGTGGAGGAGTTTTTTTTTTTTTTTTTTTTTAGGAATTATTCTTAAGAGCAGTTTTAAAATGGTAGCATTAGATAACTTTCTGGTGTGACAAACCTTCATCTTTCCTTACTGTTCATATTATTCTTTGGTAAAAACATACTCCAATAGCTAGTTGCTTGCGAAATTCTCTCATGCTATCCTCACCCTGAAATGAATATCACTAAAGCATCCCCAAACAAAACACATTTGACACATCTTTCTGAGAGCAGCTAAAGGATAGCACACTGCCTTTCAACTGGTTGTGTGACCCCCTTCTGCTAAGTAGGAATTGGAATACTCAAGCAGAGAGGCAAGGAGAGTGCTTTATAAAGGGCATCTGTCTATATGCTTTGTTACAGGACAAAAGTGAACATATCTCACTAGATGCCTAAAGATTTTATGACTAGAAGCTTGTTTTCACCTGGGTTACAAACCACCAATATGAAGACCCCAGAGAGCTAGTCCACAATGCAAACAGTTGTTGAGATCATCTTTCTCAAATACAATTCACATGCCATCACTGTGCCAGCGCCTTTCATCCACACCTGGATGCAGCTGAGTGGTCCAGGTCATACCTCTCCCACCTGCCTCTAATAATTCCCCAGCCAGACCACTCAGTTTGTAACACTTCTTAGAAGCCTGCAGAGGAAGCAGATGAGCCAGGAGAAGCTGAGGTGAGAGACCACAGAGCTAGGGAGGGCTGGAGAGGGTAGATACTTGATCACCTTCTAGTTCCCAAGTGACTCTGCTGTCCCTCCTGAAACGGAGCTCTGCAAGATTCCTCTGTGTTCTCCAACAGACTACCTTTTCATGTGAGTTAGTTTCAGTGGATTTCCTTTTCTTAGAACAAATAGATGTGTTTCTAATACTCATCATTTATTTTTTCAGTGAGGATTCTGAGAGAAGCAGGGTGCTCCCACACCAACCTTGAGGTGGCCATTTCGAAGTATCCTTGGTGTATCATGGCTAAGCAGAGGGAGGGCTAGATTTGAGCCTTTCACTCAGTATATATTTATGGAGCATCTCTATGACCCATGTGCATGCCAGGGCCTGGGAGAGTGAGGGCACATAGCAATGGTTCCCGCAACAATCACTGTTTCTGACAGAGACATAGAAATGAAAATAGGGCTACCCCCAAAAGATTCTGTAGGATTGAACATGTTAGATAGTGATTGAAAGTCTAGCTAGGGACCTTTTCAGAGTGGACATATAACTCAGGCCATCGGGGTGGGCCTTGTGGCAGGGAACAATGAAGACAGAGTGAGATCTCAGGGGCCCACAAAGCCCTCAGTTGTAGAAAGGCACAAGTCCTCCAGGGAGGGTGACTTAGGTCTAACCTCAGTCATGGTTAGATACCGGTTAGATCCCAGCTCAGATACTGGCCATGCTGCCACTAGTGGGCAACACCCACGAAGACAGGGGCATTGTCTTTGTGTGCTGGGGGCCAGGGAAGAAGACAACAAGGTCTGAGAAGGGCCATGTTGGGTGGGGTTTGCCTGGAATAGGGCAGGTTTATGCCTGCTGACTTTGTGCAACTGTTTCTTGCTCTTTTCCATTCTGAAGAGTGCCTGGGCTTAAGCCATGAGTTCTGTGGTTCTCCCACACAGTAAGCCACCTCTTTTCCCCATGTGGGGTGGGGCCATCTTGGGGAAAAAACAGGGGAGGGAAATAGAAATAAATCATGTTTCTTTAAGGAGACTGGGCATGATCTCAGAGGATGGGCTGAATCATTATACTGAACTCACTTTAGCAGTTTGGACTGAAATATAGATTTTTCTCCCTTGTACCCAGCACGTGCAAAAGAGAGCAGTCCTCCCCAGGGTCTTATACATGATTGTAAGTCCACTAGAGGAGCATAGTACTGTTTGCCTCACAGGGAGGAAAATGATACTAGAAGAGATGTGAAGTGACTTTGTCCTAAAGTCTCGCAGCCCCTAAGCAGCAGAGCACATGGGAACCGGCTTAATGACCCCACAGGGGGGGGGGTCTAGGTGGCAGTTTCCTTGGTTACAAAATGGGCAGTAAAGTAGCTACCACCCAGTATAGCTGTGAGGCAAAAAGAAAGTCGATAAAGCCTTTAGCTCAGTGTCCAGCACATAAGTACTCAGTAAACTTTTGACTGTTGCCTATTTTACAACTTTCCTGGAAAAGAAATAGTTAAAATGATGTCATTTTGAAATTTTTGGCATTGTGATATTATTATGGCTATGCTTGTAAAGAGAATCCTTATCTGTTTTAGAGATATACATTCAAAGATTTACAGATGAAATGAGAGGATGTCTGAGATTTTTTTTTAACCCATTGCAGGAGTGGGGAGGAAAAGAGGGGAGGATAGAGGACATGAGATTGGCAGGTGCTGATGATCGCTGAAGCCAGGCCATGGAGTTGAGGGAGTTTGTTATACTCTCTCCACCTTCACGTGTTTGAATTGTCTATAATAGGGGCACCTGGGTAGCTCAGTTGATTAAGCATCTGCCTCTGGCTCAGGTCATGATCCCAGGGTCCTGGGATCAAGCCCTATGTCAGGCTCCCTGCTTAGCAAGGAGTCTGCTTATCACTTTGCCTCTGTCCCCACTCCCGTTTATGTGCTCTCTCTCAAATATTTTTTAAAAAGAATTATAATAAAAAGTTTATATATATACATATATATTTGAAGTTGTATTCTGGGAGATGATACATAAGACACATAAAAGACATAAAAGACAGTTATACACATATAGACACACACACACATATGCACATGCTAGTTTCCGATCTGCCTAAAACCCTCTTCAACATGTGGAATATACAAACATAATATGTTAACAGTATAATTGACACAAGTATTTTGTTGATATGCAATTATTAGTACTCTGGTTT
This sequence comes from Vulpes vulpes, assembly GCF_048418805.1. Classification (NCBI taxonomy): domain Eukaryota; kingdom Metazoa; phylum Chordata; class Mammalia; order Carnivora; family Canidae; genus Vulpes; species Vulpes vulpes. The sequence continues at coordinate 69,927,463 of NC_132795.1, read as the reverse complement.
AATGTTCTTGCAACTAAGTGTTCCGCACATACATACAAAAAATTCTTTGGAAACTCCCAAGTACTATATTTTCATCTTGATTCACAGATGTATTATGTTGAAAGAGCTGCAGTAGATAATAAGCCTATTTAACTTCATTTAACTTAGTGTTTCCAAGTTTAATCTTCTACAGATTCCCACTTCCTCCCCATTTGTCTGTTTTTACATAGCACTGATTACCACTGCCTGAAAAACATCTTGAAGGATACTGGTTCCATGGAATTCAGTTTGGGAAACACTGGTATTGCTCTATATCACAGAATGAGATCTTGTGGGCTGTCCAGGAAGTGTAGGCTGCTGTTCAACTAGTGGTTTCTAGATGTTTAGCAAAAAGGAAGTGTAGTGTCCTTGTCTTCTGCTTCCTTCGTCCACTTTTCTTTTTTCTTCTCTCCTTCCCCATAGCCCCAGCCACCAACTGCCACATACCCAGAGAAGAGAAAGGGGTAGCCCTTGTGAGCACACCTCACTCTTCTTCTACAGGGGCAGCATTTCTGACTGTGGTGTGAGCTGGAGGCTACAGAAACAGTTCTGGTTCCTTGGAGCTCTGGGTGAAGGCTCAGCTCCCACGCCTCCTTCCCACAATTGCACACAGCTGGGGCCTTCTTATGGAAGCAGGATATAAGTCAGAGTTTGGTTCTATCCAAGGAGAGGTATGACAGGAAATTAAAAATACATATGTAGTCATATTTTATACATTCAGCATTCTGATATGATGCAAATGAATTTTCTTTGACTTTCCTCTTTGCTAGCACTTGAACTCATGTTTTAGCTGTGCATGAAAAAGCACTATGAAAACTGAAAAGATTGATCATTTGAGATTTTCTTGCTCTGGAAGTTTTGTCAAAAAGAAATAATAAAAATAAAATGAGTGTGATCATAACTGCTCCAGAAATATGCTGAGAATCAAAGAATGTTGATTCACAGACTCACTTTTTATTTATCCACCCACCACACAATTAGCCACTTCCCCTTCCTGACCTTTGTGCAGCCCAGCCAAAAACCCACATGCATCTTCCTTCTCATCCTTTACTCTTGTCAGTGGCCCCCAGCACCTCTGAGATCCTAGAGTCTGCCCCTTCCCTCCGACCCACTCCGCTGTATCTTCTCTAGCCTTCCTTTCTTTCTGTCTCTTGTCATGTGGGAGGCTGGGAAGACAAAGGAAATCTTGTGCTAAAGATGAACATTGTAATAGTAAAAATGCTAATCCCTAACACAGTTATTACCATTACATCATATTTGCTCACAAAGCTTGTAAAACACAGTCCTGTCCATCCATTTAAGAATATTTTTATTATTTTGTAGGTGAAACGAAAAACAAAACAAAACCCATTCCTCAGAATTAAGCAGTTTGCTCAAGATCATATGGTTGCAATTTGTAGTGCAACTAAATTTGTGACCTAAAGTTTTGCTATCATTCACATCTCTGTCATACTCTGGATCCTCTGTTTCCCAAAAATGACTGCAGTGATGTAACCACACACCTGAGGATTTTCCATCTCTGTAGGTATAAGCCTATAGTTTCAAATATTCATATGGAAATTATGTACATTTGAATATCTGATTCTCTAGCCTCATTTCGCTCACCTCCCCGAAGCACAGAACTCATAGTTCCTTGAGGAGCTGCACATTTGCATGTCCCAGTGCCTTTGCACAACCTATTCTTTCTGTCTGGAATCTCTACGTTTCTGTTCATCTTCTCCTGGCTAACTTCTGTCGGCCTATTTCAGCTTAATTTCTTCTTGTCCTGGAAACCTTTCCAGACCTTCTCTTCTTCAACCAATTTAAATGGGGGAGTTCTCCCCTCCTATACTCCCAGGGCTGAATTCCATCGTTTATGCTGGGCTTTAACACTCCGTGTGCTCAGCTGTCCTTCCTCTTATATAGTGAGCTCCTTAAGGCAGGGACTGACTAGCACAGTGCTGGACAGGTACTGGTAGGTGCCGAATAAGCAGTTGCTGAAAGACTAAGGTAATGAGAAATGTCCTCTAGAAAGGGATGATAAGGAACTTGAGTTTTGTTTCTTAAAAGGACCATTTCTTGCGTTGTTTTCTTTAGCATAATATTTTCTATTTCATAAGGTGGAGGTGGTATTTTTGCTTGGACCCATCCTAGGAGCCATCACTTGACCTTCCTGACTTTGTTGCCTTTGACACATCAGATACAGCCCACCGTAAAGAGGCCTGCTGCATTTGACTTCCTCTGCAAGGAAGAAAAACAAAACAAAACAAAAGTCTCAATTTATCACAAAACCCAGCACAGGAAAGCTTAAACAATGGCTCCCAGACTCAGCTCTCACATTGCTGAAAAAAACTATTTGTCTTACACGAGGAAGAGAGTTCCTCAAATCCAACAAAGGCAACTCTTCTTCCTGGATAAAGCAGCTTTGCCAGGAATGAGAGGAACATTCACAATACAGGTTGATGGTCAAGTGACTTTTGTGCACCCCAAAGACTAGGCGAGGGAGGAAGGACTGACAGAATCCCACTGAGGAGTGTATCCATTCAGTTTTGAGGATGAGACGGGCAACAGCTATGACTTACAGTAGCTTTGGACAATACACAAGTTTAAAAATAAACCATGAAATCATCAGATGTTTTGGAGGAAGCTGGGGGCCCAGGGAGGTCCCACGTGGCTGTATAGACAGTGAAATAGAGATTCTGTCCCTGTTTTCATTGTGTATCTTTCTGTTAACTGCTGAGGGTGCTGGTTTCCACTTCTTTTAATAGTGACCTCCTACTGTGTGATGTCTATGTTACTAGTTTCATTATTTGTCGAGCGCTCTCTGAGCTCAGGACAAACTTAAAAATCCCTTTTCTCTCCTTTCTCGCTTTCTTTGGGATTAATTTAGTAGGTTTTGTTATTCCATTTCTTTTTGTCTAGGTGGCTGATGCTCATCAGATGCTAGAAAGGATCTGGGTAAAATGAGTGGATAAAAAAAGATGTTAAAATATTTCATATATTGGGATCCCTGGGTGGCACAGCGGTTTGGCGCCTGCCTTTGGCCCAGGGCGCGATCTTGGAGACCCGGGATCGAATTCCACATCAGGCTCCCGGTGCATGGAGCCTGCTTCTCCCTCTGCCTGTGTCTCTGCACCTCTCTCTGTGTGTCTCTCATGAATAAATAAATAAAATCTTAAAAAAAAAAGACACATTCAGGCGTCAACTCCCCAAAGTGTTTCCTTATCCTCCCAGCCCTTCTCTTGTGACCCCAAGCCCTGCCCATGGGAACCCAAAGCCTATCCACATGATGGTGCCATCACTGTACTTATCACACCACATTGTTTTTAAATCTTGTTTTTAATTGTGAAATATAAGGCACTACGAAAAACACATTAAATATAAAATATAGCTTAACAAATCAGTATAAAATAGGACTTGGTAAATGTTTTCTGTAAAGGGCAAGATAGTAAATATTTTAGGCTTTGTGGTCATACAGTCTCTCTCTAAACTACTCAACTCTGCCATCGCAGTGAAAATCAGCCACAGACAATATGTAAACAAATGAGTGTTCCAATAAAAGTTTATTTACAAAAACAAGTGACAGGCAGGATTTAGCCTACAGGTGTGATTCACTCTTTTGTACTTTATACTAATAAGTAAACATTCTTGTAACCATCAACTGAGTTGAGAAATGGCATATTGCTTTTCTTGGCTCTTCTCAATCATAACTCCTCCTCACAAATGTAATCACTATACTGACTGATGATAATTCAATCTTTGCTTTTCTTTATAGTCTTAAACAATATGGTTAGTTTTACTGATTTTAATTATATATGAAAATATTTAATTTTTTGCATCAGGACTCTTTTTACTTAGGTTTTTAAGATTCATCCAAGTTGCTGCACCTAGCCATAGTTAATTCATTTTCTTTGCCGTATAGTATTCCACAGGATTGTATGACCACACTTTATCCATTCTATTATTCATGGATGTTTATGTTTTTCCAATAGTTTGGGACTATTTTGAATAGTGCTTCTGTGAAATGTCTTTTGGTACACACATGCAAGCTTTCTGGTTGCACCAAAAATACCCAGCAGTAGAACTGCTAGGTCATAGGTGTGTAATTCTACAATTTTATTCAACATGAGAAAGTGTTTTGCAAGGGGTTATAGTAATGTACTCTACCATCAGCAATGCAGAGTTCCTGCTGCTCCATGTTGTTAAAGATAAAAGATTGCTGACTGAATGAACAGTTCCCTCCAACTTCCACCTTGGGCAGAACACACAATCCAGCAGAGAGTCTAAAGTCTAAAATTCAATGGCTTCTAGGGTATCCATGAAGTTGTGCACCTATCACAACAATCAACTTTAGAGCATTCTCATTACTGCTAAAGAAAACCTGCACACCTTAGGTCACTCCCTACCTCCTCCATCCTCCTAACCCTAGGCAATCACTAACCTACTGTCTATCTCTATGGATTTGCCCTGTTTGGACATTCCATTTGTAAGTGGAATCATATAATACATGGTCATTTATATCTGACTTCTTTGACTCCGTATGATATTTTTAAGGACTATTTGTATTGTAGCATGTGTCAGTACCAACTTATTACTTGTTAATTTTAATTTATATTAACTTTAAATTAATTACTAAATTAAATACTTATTTAATAATCATTCCAAATACTGTGATACCATTCTCCACACTGGGCTAAGGGCTTTCTTCTTGGCTCCTAGTACTTTGAATAAGCTAATACATGTTTCTCTAAATGAAAATTACTTAATATTTTTCTAAATAAAAATGACTATCTCCCATCTCCTTATAATGAGCAGGGCTATTTGCTATCTTTGGTAAATGGAAGCAATTTAATCCACCCTAATGATGTGGAATGGCTGATTTAGTAATATAAATAAGGGATGCCTTGCTGTGAATGAAGTGTCAGAATCTTATGGGTGAGATTAAAGATAAAGTCCCAGATGAATTGGGAAAGGGTTCTATTAGATTTTATGTCTGCTAACATCACTGAATCATTATTCAAAATATGATGCAAAATATCCAAAGTCACTCTCCCTGCAAGCAGTGTCAGTGATGGGCCAGACTGGCTTCTCCTCGCCAGGTTTCATAAGCCAGGAAAAGCCTCAGTTTTTCTGGTCTGCATGCTCTCTTTAAAAAGCCTCTCAGGGCATGGGCCCTTCAGAGGCAATCTCTCAGGTCTGTCTGACTTAAAGTAATACAAAGAAGGAAGTAAAATTATCTGAATGAACTGGAAGAGGGCTGGCCATAGGACACTTCAACTATCCCTCTGGGATACTAAAAACACAACAAAATAAGGACTATAAGCTGATGAAAATATTGGCTCATACCTTACCGGTTGATCAATATGTATCAGAGATCAAGAGAATTAACAATAGAACATTTGGAAATGAGTACTCAGATGGAATAGATGTCAAATAGAAAAACAGGGAGATAATTTTATGGGCTTCTTAGAAAACTTATAGTAAAGTATAATGTTCAAAATGTTAAAAACATGCCTTTCATACAAAGATAGAAGGTTTATTTAACACATTAGTGAGAGATTCGGTATGATATTAAAGCTTTCTCAAAGTGGAATTTAAGAATTTATTAAGTCAGGAAAGGCCTGCTGAAATGGCTTTGCTAAGTGCATTTGTTTACTAAAGTTAACATTGCAAAATCCCACAGACTGGGGGCTTAACCAACAGAAATTTATCTTCTCATGATTCTGGGAACTAAAAGTCAGAACAAGTTGTTGGCAGGGTTGGTTTTTCCCAAGGCCCTCTCCTTGGATTGTAGCTGGCCTTCACAGAACTGTTCCTGTGTGTGTATGTGTGTGTGTGTGTGTGTGTGTGTGTGTGTGTGTGTGTCCTGATTGCTGGGCACAAGGACACCAGTCAGATTGGATTAAGGCCCATCCTCATGACCTCATTTTAGCTTAATTACCTCTTCAAAAATCTTGTTTTCAGATACACTAAGGTACTGGGGATTAGGACATCAACATACAAATTTGGGGGAGGAGGAGGGGACACAATTCAGCCTGTAACACTTCATGTTACAGACAAAACTAGTTAAGGTCCTAACAGGGCAAGAAAACTGTAACTGTGTAACTTTCTTCACCAGACAGAAATCTTTACAAACCTAACTAGACAAAAATCTACAACTAAGAATACAGGCCAAATCAGTATTAATTAGTAACTCAAGCAAAGTTACATTCCCTAGAGAATCAAATAATCCTGAGTGAGCCTGTTGAACAATGTCCTTAAGTGACATTGAAAGGAAATGCTGTCACCCTTTTATTGTAATCCCAACTTGGCATAGTTTTTTTTTTTAAGTGTGTAACAAATACAACAAAATGTAAAAACAGATAAGCGAAAATACAAGAAGTTGGGGAATTAAATGATTAACATTGTATATTGGAGAAATAAGTCTTGAAATACATTCAAAAGAATTCAAGATTAGGTTATTTGTAAAAATTCATTTAGTAACACTGAAACTATTTTGTTGCCTCTTTAAATTTTTAAAAAAGATTTTTATTCTATTTATTTTTTTGAGAGCAAGAGCGAGAGAGCACAGTGTGTGTGAGAACACAAGTGGGATGGAGGGGCAGAGGGAGAAACAGGCTCCCTGATCAATGGATCCTGGAATCATGACCTGAGCTGAAGACAGACGCTTAATGACTAAGCCACCCAGGAGCCCCTAAATGAATAATATTCTACTTATTTTTGGAAAAGCTCACTCACATTTTCTGTTTTTCTTCTCAATAGTAATAGCTTTCTTTTTGTTATAAGAACCAATATCTTTTATTATTATAAAAGCAATATGTTATTATTAAGGCAATATATTTTTGGTATCAAACAGGAAATTTTATCCAGTCCCCTCATTTATTTTTTAATTAAAAAAATTTTTTTTCTCTATTTAAGAGAGAGCAAGAGAGAGAGAGCGCATGCGGGGAGAGGGGCAGAGGGAGAGGGAGACAAGAGAATCTGAAGCAGACTCCCTGCTGAGTGTGAAGACTGATGTGGGGCTGGATCTCATGACCCATGAGATCATGACCTGAGTTGAAAACCAAGAGCCAGAAGCTTAACTGACTGAGCCACATAGGTGCCCCCAGTCCCCTCATTTTATACAATAATGAATAAAATTCTAGAGTTCTCTATATAAGTGGATGATTCTTAGTCTATTTTCCTAGACATGGAATTGAAGTAAGGAGCAAGCATGTTTGAATTTTTAATAGATACTATCAAAAAAAATTTTTAAATAGACACTATCAATTTGCTCTATAGAAAAGTTGCTCCTATTTTTCCTGCCACATGAAGTGTTTGAGAAAGCCTAACCCTTTCTTCATATCCTGGTCAACATTAGATGTTTGTGGTTTGTTTTTTAAGCCAGTTAAAAAAAAATTATAAACCTAATCCATGCTGTTTTTCTCATTTCTGTTTAAAAATTTATATCTTTATTAGGAGAGTTGTTTTTCGTGTTTCATGGCTTTTGAATTTCCCTTGTGAATTAATTAATCATTCTTTACCTGATTTTCTATTAAGGTGCTTGGCTGCTTTTTATTGATTCATAAGAGCCCTTCCTTTGTAAAGTTTGTAATTTGGATGTCAACCATTTCAGTTGGATATCTGGTAAATATTCCCCTCTCCTTTTCTTTGTTTTATTAATTAGCTAATTTATTTGTTTGGGTGAATTTTTGCCATGTGCAAGTCCTGTATTTTTTGTAGTCCACCTTTTAAAATATGGTTTCTGATTCAAGTATCAAAATAAAGTAATACAAGTACTTTTGCAGCTGATATTAAAAGAATAACTTCTTAGAAGGTAGGGACTAATGTTACATATTCTGTATGTTGTAGAGGTTGAGTAATTATTAAGCAGCAACAAATTTAGATAAGTAAGGGAAAATTAATTACATAATAATAACAACATGCTGAGAAAAAAGAAATGGCCTTACCAGGGAAACAAAAGATTGAATACAATTTCTACTAGTGTATTTAAAGGAGAAGTAAAAAATCTACATACAATGCAGTAGCTAATGGGAGCAACAGTTAGCTACATTCTGGGTTTTTTTGCAAGTATAATTGATCTTTAAAAAGTTGAAGTCCCTGGAAAAAGAAATGAAAGGCTCTGGAAAGTAGGATAATTTTGTTTAAAAATGCATGAAGCTCTTTGATAGTACAGAGTGGTTGGGGAAATGCCAGGAATGGAGATCTAGCCACAAGAACAAAGCTAAAGTATTTTATGTCAAGAAATGAAGTAAAAATTTTAAAAGGATAATTTCAGCAACTTTACGGCTATTTTCCAGAAGATCAGTTACAACCACAGATCTGCAGCTGTGACCAGAAATTATCTGGGTTCCCCCAGCATGGGATGAGAAAACAAAGGAGAGCTCTAAGTTCATACAAACCCAAGTCTATAACCAAGAATGATTTAAGAACTCCAGCAATAAAAGATTAGTAATCGGCCTTTAAAAGAGTGTGAAATGGAATGTGTTTATAGTCGTGGAAAAAAAAAAAGGAAATAAACAGAACTAAAAAGATAAACTTTATTGTCACTGTTGTTGCCATACTCCCCAAGAGCCACATGAAAATTCTTCAGGTACCTCTAACATCGGGTTCAAACTCAGCCCCTGAACCTTCTAAGCCTACCCATGAGGTCATGGTTAGTCTGCTCTCACCTGTCCTGATAGCCACGCTAGGAAGCCCTGCGCTATCTGGGCTTCCTCCCTTCTCCTTTCCTTGTCTTATAACCAAATGATGGACAGGTGACAGTTGCTCTGCGGAGCTTTCCCAGCCCATTGAAGATTACGTTCTTCCACTGTGCTTTTTTTTTTTTTTTTAAAAAGATTTTATTTATGTATTTGAGAGAGCGAGTGGAACAGAGAGTGGGAGCAGGGAGCCCAATGTGGGGCTCCATCCCAGGATCCTGGGATCATGACCTGAGCTGAAGGCAGATGCTTAACTGACTGAGCCACCCAGGCGCCCCTTCACTAGGCTTCTGAAAGGACAGTGCCTTTTCTGAGATTGTGTTGATCACAGCTGCTTTGTATTTATGGTCCATGTACATCCCTGGCACATAATAGATGCTCACATGGTTTCCTGAGTTGAAATTAAATCCAGGAAGGCTAGTCACCTACGTGATGTATTTTCTATGGCGGAAATCAGTCTGGCTGCTGTTTCAGCATTGCTGCTCCTTAATCCCTGCAGATTCCATTGCTATAATTTTTATGATGATTCTCCTCTGGTACAGGGTTTTTTGCAGCTGTTAGTAATTGCCTACAAAATTTGAGACTGTATCCCAAGGCTTGCATTAATCTCTGTAAATTAATAGGCCACTGTGATCACTTTTTATTACTGAATCAAAGAGCCACCTACGATGTGAGACCTTTTGCAACCTTTGGGAAAAATATTTCTGAAAGCCATTCTCATGCATCTGTGAGTGGCAAAATGAAGAAGTCTTTTTGCTTTTTTTAAAAAAGCATTCTTCTCTTTAGTCTATTTATAGAAGAAGCTTTCCCATTATTTTATGAAGGTACTTTAAGCACTTCTGTGCCACACATACCGAAATAACGTGACTGGAGAGAAGTTTGAAAATGAGCTGCTGGAGCTGGGAGACTAAGCTGTCACCTCTGAAGGAAGCACATTTCATTCAATGACCAGAACCAGTCAGCTCCTGGCCAGGTGGCCTTGCCCTAAACTGACCCCTACCCTAAGCTGGATAGACAGGTAATGATGAGAGATACACAGCCCAGCTCAAGTAGTTCCTGAGGGCAGGGACTTGATCCCAGTCAGAGTTATATTCCAGAATATGACCCATAAAAGACCCTTGAAACCATTGCCTGTTTTTGAGATATGCACGGACTTCCCTTCAAACACAGGCTGTGTTCATTTCCTCAGCAATGGACATGTTGGGTTCTCAGTGGCAAAGAGATTTCTTGGCTTTGGGCACAGACAAAATTTCTGGGAAAAGTAGCAAGAACAGGATTAGGTTTTTACTGCCCCATTAAAGAAAAGATATTCTAGATCTGAGAGGCATTAAGAGGCGCAGAGCCTGGCAGACACAGGGAGAATGTAAGGGAATACCAAAGAAGTAGAAATACTGCCAAGGCCCAAGGGTAGTCAGAGAGGTTTGCTCACAGCAGCCCATGTTCCCATCCCATCCTGCCGATGATATGGCAGGGAGGCTGTCATGCTCAGTGCCCTTGAGGCTTACCTGGCTGCCCTGCAGTGTTCCCCATGTGGACAGCTGTCCTATTTCTAGCCCTTCAGATGGGCTTCCAAATACCTGGAAGCCCAAAGGATGGAAGCTGGGGCCTTGAAAATGAAAGTGACCCCATCTTGCACTGTTAGCTCATTTGGAGAAGAGCCTGAAAGGAGCCAGCCCAAGCCTGCACCTGAGTAATTACTTTCTGCTGAACAAATGCTAGAGGGAAGCAGAACAGCTAAGGTGTGAATGACTGGGAAAAAAGTCAGCTGGCTGGTCAGGCTACAAATATTTAAGAGTATCCAATATCTCCTTGGTATTCTTTTAGGTGCTGGGAAAAGGGCAGTGAAGTTCCTGCTCTTGAGGAGAATAAAGATAGGAAACAGGAAGGTGGGCAGGTAGGCAGGCAAGGCTGAGGATGGGTTTGTAAAGAATGAGCAATGTGGTCTATCCTTACAATGGAATAATATTCAGCCCTGAAGAGGAACGAAGTTCTGACACATGCTACAATGTGAATGATCCTCAAAACCATCATGTTAAAAACACAAACAAACCAACCATCATGTTAAGTGAAAGACGCCAGACACAAAAGGCCCATATTGTATGATTCCTTTTATATGATCTGTCCAGAATAGATGAATCTCTAGAGAGCAGAATGTAGATTAGTGCAGGGAGGGCAAATGGGAGGTGACCGCTAAATGCATAAGGAGTTTTACTTTGGAGGGTTGAAAGAACTCTTTTGGTCACAGTTTCTAGCCTGTGTGACACAGAATAGGAGAAAAGGCATGGATAGTAGGACTGCAGAGGTGGGCAGAAATGGAGGTGGACTCTGAGGGGTGCTCTGGGCTCCCCTTTGTTGGGGGGCAATCTGAGTGATGGCAGAGGCACCAGAAACCCCAGACAAAAGCCAAGTACATCTAAATCTACATAGTCCTGAGGCTGTGGAGGGCAGAGAAGCACAGGAACAAATCCCAGAGCTGGCTGTCGAGGATATTGGTCCTATAGTGAGAACCCCTGAGCAGTTTTAGCAGGCGAGGGGAGAGGAGAGGGTGTTTTAGGAGGTGTCGTGCAGGCCAGTGGTTCTCAAATTGTGTTCTGGGGATTGCTGAGTGATCTGTAGACACTTTGAAGACAAGTTTAAAAGTATTTTCACAAGAATATTAAGCTGTCATTGGCCTTTTCACTCTCCTTCCCTCATGAGTGCACGGTGAAGTTTACTAGAAGCCATGGGATGTGTGGTACTGTGACTAGCTGAATACAGAAGCAGCTATAAGAGGGGTACCTGGGGGCCTCAGTGGGTTAAGTGTCAGACTCTTGGTTTTGATTCAGGTCATGATCTCAGAAGTAGCTATGAGAATCTAGTTGCTTTCTATTAAGCCAGACACTAAGATTTGGGAAAATGTAAAACAATTCTACTCTTCCCATTAAAGTTTTTTTCCCAATTAAAGTTGTTTAAATTATAGCATTTTTTTCCATAAAATTCTGCAATTTATCTTAATGGATTTATTATTGCCATTAAAGTGAAAGGATAAATATATCTTTTAAAATCTTAGTTTTAATTTTAAACAGGGTAAATATGAAGTTAGAACTCACATATATAAAAACTCTTTAGATTCCTCAATAATTTCATAGAATGAAACCAAAAAGTTTGAAAATTGCTGGTAGAGGTTATAAAATGGACCTTTTTTCATGATTTTGGTGGGACCATGTAAAACCTGGGCCATGTGGGTCTTAATTCTTTGATGCTCAGTCAGAGGAATTAAAAGAAAAAAAGTTGCTGGTCAGCAGCTAAACCACTCTAAAAAAATCACTCTATCAAAGATTAAAGTATTTTTGAATTTTGTTTTCTAAATTGAGTAGACTATCATTTTCTTACCTGAACATTTTATCATCCTGTTTCCTCCTTGATACTACATACTGCCTATTCTCTGAAACCTGGGACCTTAATTCCTGTTCCAACCTTTTTCACATAGAAATATTCAAACAGGGGCACCTGGGTGGCTCAGTGGTTGAGCGTCTGCCTTTGGCTGAGATTGTGATCCCCAGGTCCTAGGATGGAGTCCTGCATAGGGCTCCCTGTGGGGAGCCTGCTTCTCCCTCTGCCTATGTCTCTCCCTCTTTTTCTGTGTATCTCATGAATAAATAAATAAAATCTTAAAAAAAATATATCCAAGCAAGAGAAATCCCAGCTGGGAACCAGGCAGCTCTAAGTTGTGGCTGTTTGGTCCTAAGTGCAATACAAGGCAGTGAAATCATTCATCCTTTCTAATGACCCAGGGTAAATGTTTATTTGTTTCATGGGAAGAAAGTCAAATTTCAAGACTATAAATACTATCAAAATTAAAATCCCTCTATTATCAAAAGCCCAAGAGATTCTCTGTAGAGGTCTTCTATCCAATAAAGCAACATTCTCTTGATTCAATGAATTTATAAATCCCTCAGAATTTATTGTAATAGTCTTTAACTCATTGATTCACGATCATTATAATCTCAATAGAGACTGAAAATTGATATAATATCTCCCAAAACAATTTGTAAACTGGAAATATTAAAGGATGTCATCTGGTTAATTGTATTAGTCTGGGTTCTCTAAAGAAACAATAAACCAAAAAGGTGTGTGTGTGTGTGTGTGTGTGTATACATGTATACTACAAGATATTATAGTCCTATAAACAATAGGACTATACATATATAACATGTATACACACATCATATCTATAGTTAGCACACTGGAGATTCAGAGAGCTGATGGTATAATTCCATTCGAGCCTGAAGGCCTGAGAACCACGAGAGCTGACGGTATAAGCTCCAGCCTGATTCTGAGTCCAAAGGCATGAAAAGATGAATGTCTCAGCTCAAAAAATAATTAGGCAGAGAGGGTTAATCTTACTCAGATTCTTTTATTCATCCTCCAAAGGATCAAATGAAGCCCACCCACATTGGGAAGGGCAATTGACTACACTCAGTCTACACATGCACGTTAATCTTATCCAGAAACATCTTCACAGACACATCTCCAATAATATTTTACCAAATATCTAGGCACCTCATGGCTCAGTCAAGTTGACACAAAAAATTAACCATCACAGTAATTTTCTAACTTTTCCTTTTTAAAACCATGGGGACTGTAGGTCATGGGGATGGAAGTATTGAATCCTCTGTCCCCATTCCCTGTGGGTATTCTGAAGATCCACAAGCCCAGGGTAGAATCCCTGTTTGTGAGGGTCATGCTGAACACCTACTTGGCATATCCAACTTGGAAGCCCTAGGATATTAAAGCAGCTACCAGGAATTCCATTTACACCACGGCCCATAGACATTATGAAATGACAAAAAGGATATTCAGGACTGATCCATTTCAGACTCAGACTCAAAGCAGAGAAAGTTATTTGAAGCTGCCTCAGTCATTTCAAGGTTTGGGAGGAAAAGAGGTGGCCTGAATATGTGGAGGAATCATCCCAAGTTAGAAGAAAGTTGATATACAAGAGGGAAGTCCATTATATATTAGAGATTGTGAATTTATGTTTCCTAGGGTGGTTCTTGTCACAAACCATCTGAGGGCCCCATCTGAAGGTTCCTAATGGTCAGAGTGACTTCACCATGTGATCAGCTATGAAAGTATGCTTCCCAGGTGTCCTCAGATGCAGGGCCACAGTAAGTATCTCCTCTATAAATACTGGTCTCTGAGTTTTCACCAAAGCTGCCGAAGGAATGAAGTAATAATGCTTTTCTGCTAAAGTGGAGATATAGGCATTTCTACACATGGCTTTGTCCCAGAAACAGTCCAGTACATGAGCACCCTGCTGGTAGAGGGTTGTTAGCTAGAGGGAGAAGTGACTAACAACAAGGGAGGGCAGCCTAGCATCATGCCAAAATCAGGCATGTGGGGGTATGGGCATTGGGCAATGAAGAGGACAGCCAATCAAGGTATTGGTAGGCTCACACAGGCAAGGGCTAGGGTAGGAAATTCAAGAGAAGGATGAGAAAAGAAGAATACTGAGTGGGGAAGGAGGCTAGGATACAAATTAACCAAAGGCATCTTCACCGAGCTAGTTGGAAAGTCTGGGGAAGGTGCCACATCAGTGGGGATCTCACGGGACAGCCAGTGCAATATACAGTTTAGTGTTCAGGGAGCTGGGAAAGAAAAGGGGGATGACTGTGCATCCAGGATTTAAGGGATATAGGGTACTGATATCTGACTTTCACCTGACAAGAGGCTAGGGTGAGACTGCTAGAGGTGAGGCTGGAGCTGGACCCCCTGGACCACCTTAAAATGGATCCCACTCAAGAGGACTGTCTGGAGGATATATGAGCCTCAAATATGCAGGGGGACACAGTGGGAAGAAGGAAGTAGAAGAGAGTTGGTGTTATACAACTTGCAATCTTCCTTTGGCCACTTAACTTGGGGCCAATCGGTGCCCAGTAGAACAGGTCACACAGATCATCTGCACAGTGCCCCTGATTTATAGTCAATGCACTGGTATTAGATGGTTTTCAATGGTGAGGAAGTCAAAATTGGAAAGAACACTGGAAATCTGGAATACTTCTGAAGTTCATTTAGCCCTAGCCCTACCCTGCTTAGTCTGCCCACCATTGTACTCCCTCTTGGGCAAAGTGTCCTCGACAAAGTGTCCTCCTGGGCAAACTTGTGAGGTCATTGAGTGGAACAATGGTATTCCTTTTCTTCATCTCTCTCTTACCTTTTGGTGTGCTTTCCCTATTCCAAATTCCTCCTCCAACAAGTATAATCTTGGGACTCACTGGTGGTAAGGAATCCCTCCCCACTTGTATCCATAAAAACTAGCCTTTTATGATGGTGCTCTCCCCTTGGGTTCAAATTCTGACCCTGCCATTTATTAGCTGTGTGACAGACAGCTAGTCATTTTGTGGTCTAGGTCTTTCACTGATAGAAAAGTACCAAACCAGAGAGTCACTGTGAGGATTAAATTAGATAATCAACAACACATAGTGAGCACATCATGAATGTTATCTATTGTTATTTGAATTATTATCCAAAAAGGACTTAATATGCATATTCAGGATTATCTGGAAAACCAAGTATTAGACAAAGATTTCAGTGACTGTGTCTTTGTATGTTATTGGAACATACTGGTACAGTGGTCACTGGAAGATATAGTACTTAACTTATACCACAGGGTTTTTCTAATTAAGAGCCAGGGATATATCCTTAAGTGACACCAGGTTCACAGATTTGAGATATGCTGCTATGTACTAAATGGATAATGCCTTCAAAGTACATTCAACTGACAAATCACATATGCCCTTTAAGTACGAATTGTAACATAAATCCAATAAGTGTGGCCATGGTATCTCTAAATACAAATGGTTATGGCCATGTGCTGTGTGAGGGGTGGCAAGCCTACCCTGGGTCCCCTGGCACTGTGGGGCTTGCTCTGGGTCCCCGAAGTGAGTGTAGGATAATTGACCTTCGCATGACCACTTCATGGAATCACTGATGATCTAATTAAAAGGAAACATGGTGAGGGAGAATGTGCTCAGAACTAAAAACCTAGAGTGTAAGATCTCCAAGGTCTTTTCAGCTATACAATTCCAAAATAGCATGTCCCTCAAAATGTAAGAAATTGTGTCACAGCACAGAGGTATATGATGTCGTTATGGATTGAATGTTTGTGTCCCTCCAAAATTCCTATGTTGAAGTCCTAACCCCAAGTGTGATGGTATCTGGAGGTTTGGATAAGATTATGAGGGTGGGGCTCCATGATGTCAGTGTCCTTATAAGAAGAGGAAGAGAGACTAGAGCTCTCTGTCATATGAGGACACAGCAAGAGGATGGATGTCTGCAAGGCAGGAAGAGAGCTCTCACCGGGAGCAAATCAACTGGCACCTTGATCCTGGACTTCCCAGCCTCCAGAACAGTGGGAAATAAGCGTTGATTGTTGAAGCCACCTAGTTTGTGGTATTCTGTGGGAGCAGCCTGAGGAGACTAAGACAGATGGCAACCTAAGCAGCCCTATTTGGTATAAGTAGCATTAACTCAATTAGGTGTTCATTTGGGACAAAAGTTGGCATTCTTTTGCTAGTGATTACTGATGGATCCTGGCTGGTTACCTTACTAAGAATTTTACCAGAACACTTACAGAAGACTCAGCACAATTCTGCCCAAACACTTGAGCCTTAATTTAATAAGGGGTGAAACTGGGAGTCATGGGGCCTGAGGTTGGATTTCTGCTCTACTGCTAAGTAGCTGCTTGATCTAAAAGGCCCTGCTTCTTTTTGGGTTCCAGGTACTCAGTGGCTTATCAAGAACAGAACAAAGGGGGCAGCCACCTTAGTTGCAGGCAGTAAGGGGAAGAACCACCTTTAAAGAATTTTAAAATAATAAAACCAACTCAAAGTCAGTCAACTTTTTATTATCACTGTGCTTAGCAATTCTAAACGAAGTCAGTGATAAAGAAGTCCTCACTTGAAAGTCTTTTTTAAGTTCTAAACAATTGGTGCAATTACTATAGTTTTTTTTAAAGATTTTATTTATTTATTCATGAGAGGCACAGAGAGAGAGAGAGAGAGGCAGAGACACAGGCAGAGGGAGAAGCAGACTCCATGCAGGGAGCCTGACGTGGGACTCCAATCCTGGGTCTCCAGGATCACGTCCTGGACTGAAGGTGGCACTAAACCGCTGAGCCACCTGGGCTGCCCTACTATAGATTTTTGATAATATTTTTGTCAACTTTAGCATATTTGTATTATCCATTGTAATAGTCTTTCTATTGTTGCATAACAAACTGTCACAAACTTAGTAGCTTAAAACAACATTCCCTTCTCAGTATATATCCAAAGGAAATGAAATCAGATCTGGAAGATGTGTCTGCACTTCTGTGTTCACTGAAGCACTATTCACAATAGCCAAGATATGGGAACAACCTAAGGTTCTTTGATGGATGAATGGATAGAGAAAATATGAGAAGATACACATGCACACTCACAATCGGAATATTAACCATAAAAAAGGAAATCCTGCCATTTGTGATAACATGGGAAAACCGTGGGTATTATCAACAGCATGAACTTTATGCTGAGTGAAAGCAGCCAGACACAAAAAAAGGCAAATACTGCATGAACTCACTTATACATAGAATCTAAACTAGTCAAACTCAGAAGCACAAAGTAGAATGGTTGTAGCCAGAGCTTGGGGTATTGAAGAAATAGGAAGATGTTGGTCAAAAGGTATAAACTTTCAGTTATGCAGAATGAATAAATTCTGGAGATCCAATGTGATAGCACTGTAACTACACTTAAAAATATTGTACTGTATACTTGAAATTTGCTAAGAGGGACATCTTTTTTTTTTTTTTTTAAGATTTTGTTTATGAGAGAGAGAGAGAGAGGCGGAGGCAGAGACACAGACACAGGCAGTAGGAGAAGCAGGCTCCATGCAAGGAGCCTGATGTAGGATTTGATCCCAGAACTCCAGGATCATGCCCTGGGCCAAAGGCAGGGGTTAAACTGCTGAGCCACCTAGGGATCCCAAGAAGGTATATCTTAAGTGTCCTTGCCACACACAAAAAAATATGTGAGGTGGGGCAGCCCGTGTGGCTCAGCGGTTTAGTGCCACCTTCAGCCCAGGGCATGATCCTGGAGACCCGGGATTGAGTCCCATGTCCCACGGAGCCTGCTTCTCTCTCTCTCTTTTGCTCTCTCTCTCTGTCTCATAAATAAATAAATAACATCTTTAAAAAAAAAGCATGTGAGGATGGATATGTTAATTAGCTTGTGATGATCATATGGCAGTATATACATTATATACATATGTCAAAACATTAAGTTGTCTTAATATCTTAAGTATATACAATTTTGCTTGTCAATTATGCTTCAATAAAACTAAAAAACAAACAAACAAAAAAACCCAGCACTCACTTATTAGCTCATAACTATGTAAGTCTGGCACAGTGTGGCTCGGCTGCTTCTCTGCTCCAGTCCCAGGACAGAAGTCAAATTGTCAGCCAGCCTGAGTCTTTGGCTCCTTTGGCCACATTCTTTGCCATATGGCTCCCTTCATCCTCGAGCCAGCAATAATGCATCAGAAGTTTCTCCTGCTTCACATCTCAGGTTTCTTATGTCTCTGACCTCCACAATCAGATTGTTAGGGCTCATGTGATTAGGCCAAACCACCTAGATAATCTCCCTAAAAGATCAACTGATTTGAGACTTACATCTGCAAAGTCCCTCACAGCAGTACCTAGATTAGTGTTTGACTGAATAACGGGAGAAGGTGCCTGTGCACCGGGGGCTGGAACTTCGAGTTCTGCCCACCACAGTCCATAATAAACTTTGTGTACCAGGGAGCATTAATTCAGAGAACTTCCAGTTATACAATTGGCCATGGATTACCCTGGACTCAGCTACACCCATTCCTTTTGAGAGCAAATCGGCCTTGTGCTCCTTTAGAGTGAGTTGGCTTCAAGTTCATGTCTAATCTTCTGTTGAACTACATATTCCCACATTTAAGTAGTAGATTTAATAAATCTATAATAACAAGAAACAGGTAGGAAATAAGGATAACAGAATGACTGTAAAGATAAAGAAACTGGGAATACAAGTTGCTTCTATTCTGACTTTTTATATAACCATGTGGAGTTTTCATTTTTATTTATTTTTTTTAATTTTAATTTTTAAAAAAGATTTATTTATTTATTTATTCATGATAGACATAGAGAGGCAGAGACACAGGAGGAGGAAGAAGCAGGCTCCATGCCAGGAGCCCGACGTGGGACTCGATCCTGGGACTCAAGGATCACGCCATGGGCCAAAGGCAGGTGCTAAACTGCTGAGCCACCCAGGGATCCCCCATTTAAAATTTAAAACTGTGAAACCATGCAAACTGCAAGGTATAATATTTTTGTGATGTGCAAATTTTCCATACACAAAATGAATGATTAAATTTGAGTAATTTTTGAAAACTTACTTAAAATTCAAATTTATTTTTTCTTTTTACCTTACTTTCATTCAGTTGCTATTAAATTTCACTATTGTCCATTACCACAATGGACCAGTTTTTAAGTATACATCTTTCTTGTTGATATTAAAAAATCATTGTAATTAAAAAACACTAATCCATTGTTCCTTTCCTTGGCTGTACTGAAAATGTACTTCCTTTTTTGTATTGGGTATTTCATGTTTTACTACCATGACTATATATAGAAAGAAAGCTCCATAAAAAGAAAATTTTACTGCATTTTTTCTGGCCATTACCATTACTTATTCCATATCATGATTGTTACTGAAACACAGTTCCATAAGAGGGAGAGGGATAAAAACTGATCAAAAGCCACTGCAGGTGCTTGGACCAGCTTCAGCTAACATTAGCAGAGGCTGATATTTCCTGGCTGTCTCCCACACTCAGGAGACTGTGGCAAATGCTTTGTAGACATTATCTCATTTAAGCCACACAAAATCTTCATTTTCCAGATAGAAAGCAGCTCAGAGAGTTGGCACACTTGTAGGTAAAGGAGCTGAGCCTTGAACCCAGGTCAAGTCCACTAGCCATGTCACTAACTGGCAGCTTGTAGAAAAGCCATAACTAGTTGAAAACAACATCATTGTTTTTTCCTGTTAGTCCTGCCTCAGGGTGGGCAGTGCCATGCTTTCCTGGCACAGTTTCTCTGCCAAAGCACACAGAGCAAGCCATACCCCTTTCCACTATGGGCAGCTCTTGTGCCTGAGTGTGGCTCACCCTCTTGATGCTGAGTTTCCCATCAGCTCCCCTTCTTCTGGCTCCATTACCAGCTCTGATAGTAAAGGGAATAAGGCTTGGTCTGGGTATTTTAAAATCTGCTTGCCTGCATGTTAGTGCTTTCATAGCAACAAGTGTGTGTGGTTGATGGGTGTAACCCCAGCACTTCCCAGGGTCCTTGGCACATAGTATGGGTCTAAGAAATGTTTGTAGAGCTTCCTTGGCTGGCTAAATGCGAGCTACTAGTTCAGAAGGTGTTTGGAAACTCTCTGGGAATTTTGTTTAAAGCTGCAACTCTGATCTCACATAAATGATGATCAATTCCTTCCTCTGGCAGGAAGTAGTGGTCTGGTTTCCTCAGCCAGAAATTTTCCCCTGCGACTGTGGTAGATGAAAACGGAAGGAGCAAGCAAAGCTGTGGATCAGGTAGGACAGCCAAGGTCAGCATGGCCGTCAAACAGGTCCAATCTCATTGTCAATAAAAGGAGAGTCTGGTAGTCACTAAAGCCACGCACAGATATTCCAGTTCTCTCCTGCTGGTGCACAGCAGGTCTGTACTTCTCTGTACCCACTGAAATTAGGGATGGCCATGTGACTTGCTTTGGCCAATGAAATATGAGCAGAAGCTTTGGGAGCTTGTAATTCACCATGTTGCCTTCTCCATCGGTGGTTGATCAGGAAATTGTATGTGGAGTGGGAACCTCCATCGATCTGGGTCCCTAAATGATTGTAGTGAGCAGAAGTCCTCCACCAACCTGTAGTGGACAAGTAGCATGAGCAGGAAATAAACTCTTACCATGATTATGTCACTAAGATTTTTAGATAGTTACTGTAAGGGCACTTCACCTCTCCTGACTAACAGAGGATCTGAGGCAGGTACATGGAGGCTGAGGGGGACATGAAGAGTTCTGGAAAAGAGAAACAGGAAACATGGATCAAGAGGTCAAATGGCAAGGGTGTCTGAGGAGACACTGAAGCTGGGCCCCTTGTCTGTGGTTGGACTTTACACACTCTGAGCGGCAGGTTGGCTGCTTCTGAAGGCCCAGAGTGGAGAAGGCAAGCACAGGCCATGCAGTGACACCATCCAGGAGATATGCTAATGGTGATTTTGTGGCAAATGCTGTCAGTCTCTGCTGATGGGGGAAGTGGTGGCAGGAAAAGGGTCTGGAAGAATGTGTGTCATGCTCTGAGCAGTTTGATACCGGAAAGTTCTAACTCTCTTCAAAAAGGAGTGAGCTTATATATCCACAAAAGAGGCATAAGTCAGACTTCCTGTGTGGGGGAGCAGTGCCTAGCTGTCGGTGAGTTATCAGTTTATCACGCTTGGCTAGCAACTAATGCACTTACTCTGGGGCCACTCCTAGAGCAGAGAATTTCTTGTGGAACATGGGTCATTCTTCATACATTTATTCTGCAAATATTTGAGATCCTAGGCATGAGCCTACCGTAATGAGTAGACAGGCTTCCTGAATATTATGGTCTGCATGGAGCTGAATAATTAATAGCAATTTACAAAATGGATTATTAAGTACTCTGACAGAGCTAAGTACAGATTATCCAGAAAAAAAACCCATAAACTAGTCTGGGAGGTTCCCGAAGAACGAGGTTGCTAGTTACTGCATTGGGAGTTAAGTACCTGTTGCTGTGTAGAAAATGGCCCCCACTCTTAGAGATCAATGCAACCTTTCCTTTTAAGGCCCAGTGAGAGCAGGGAAATATTAAGTTGCCTGAGGATCTGAATGCAATATAAAAAGTTCTGAAAGTCAAAGGTCTTGGAATAGAACAATCATGAGGTGAAGGCTTATGATTCATACTCTTGGGTTCACTACATGGTCAAACCAAAGAAGAAAAAAAATCTGGGGAGTTTGAAGGAAGCCAGGTATCTGGAATGAATTAACTAGTTCTTTCTTCCTCACTCTCTCTCTTTAAAAAAAAAATTATATGAGTACTACCAGAAACTCAAGGGACCTGAAACTATCAGAAAATTAAAATATCACAACAAAAACAGGGCTAGGTGCCCACCTCGAGTTAACCTTTCCCTTTCCAGAGAGTTCTACCGTTTCATCCCTATCCCGTTTCCTTCCATTGACCAGGTCCTTTCATTCTTCAATGCTTGGGTTAAAATCAACCTCCCAGAATTATACAAAACAAACTTTAAACAGTGGTTCCCTGTCAAGAGTAGAGGCATGTGGGGAGTGGGAGGATGCTGTACTTTTTGGGTTTTTTTCAATTTTTAAATTTTTTCCAATAATACAAGCATGTATTATCTTGTTTAAATGAAACCAAAAATAAACCATCAAAAATCCACCTTCTCCATGGAAGGTTCTCTGATTCTCTATAGCAAAGTGACCTCATGCTCTTTGAGTCTCATTGCCTGCTACCCTAACTGACTTTTCACAGCTAAGTCTTTTCCCTTTCTTTAGACTATCAGTTCCATCTAGAGTCATCTGTAGAATGAGCATGGTAGTGCTCATATACTGGGAACGCAACTAATGTTTGGTGAATGGATAGATACCTGTAATGTTGGCACCTTACTTTATGGGAATTGTGGTTTGGTGGTGTGTGTGTATGTGTGTGTGTGCACACCAAGCACACACACACACACATGCACTAGAAATTAATTTCTTTAACTGAGTCCCCAACTTTGCACAGTTTAGTAGATGTAACAATTGTTTTTCATTCCCTTCTGGTTTCCACACACCTCTATCAGGAAAAAGCTGACCTATCATTTTCTCAAGAAATGTGAAATACTAGTACATAGGAGCTGATGGAAGTTGGGGGAAATCTACTGCTCTTCCTTCTGTGAGGAAAGAGGACTCTGAGCCAGCATTTTCCTGAAAGACACCCCCCCCCCCCCCCCCGCCCTCCCCCCAGCAAACCACCCCCGCATCTGTGTGTGCCTGCTCCCTCCCACATCACTGTGCATTTTTCCCTCATAGGTCCACTAGATGGCCTTCAACAAACACAGTGACTTTGAGGAGGCCTGGGTTGAAAGAGGAAATACTTCTTTGCTTATTTGTTCATTTGTTTGCTTTATCTTCCACCATTTGTCCCCATAAATCCCTTAAGTAGCACTCCTATTAACAATACCTCGTGGATTTAAGAATGGGGAAAGTGCCAGGGCAGAATTGAAACTCTAGGCTTTCAACCAGAGATTTCTGATTTGCTGGCAGAGTGACAGTTGATTTGCTGAGTGTTAGCATTTCGTTAATCACACATACACAACTGTCACAGAAAGAAATGAATGGCAAAATAAGTGTAAAGGCTCATTATGTATTTATGAAACTAGTTAAAATAAGGAGAAATGGCAAGACCTAGTGCGGGCAGGCATGTGAGGGAGGAGGCTCATTTGTACACTGCTGGTATCCCACATACAGTTGTGGCTTTTATGAAGCAATAAGGCTTTAAGTAAGAGCTATAAAATAACTCACATGCTTTCACCAGGAAACTTTACTCTGAGGAAAAATCTAAAAGTTAGGAAAAAAAGCAAGCAGTGTAAAAATGTTTTGATCACTGCTATTTGTAGCAGTGAAAAACTTGGAAACAACTCGAGAGCTCAATAATAGGGAATGACTCAGGGTATCAGTATAATAGTTTGGGCATTGCAGATGGTGGAAAGTGTGACCTCTGCCTGCATCTGTGCATGTGAAATCACGTTAATGACGTTTTCTTTAGTGAAAGACTAATTTTCTGGTTGAGAGAGTGACACTAGGAGCAAGTTACTTTCCTCTGAGTGAGCTCTTCTGGAGACAATAGAGTCACCAGACAAGGGTTGAACAAAAGTAAATTAAAAAGCTACCTTCCCTGGAGAGGAAGTGGACAGTCCCTCCATGGGGGGGTATACAGTGCAGACTTCTGGGGAGGGGAGGTCTTAGTCACCTTGGACTGCTAAAACAAATGACCACAGCCTGGGTACCTTAAACAATAGACTTCTTTTTCACAGTTGTGGAGACTAGGAAGTCCAAGCAAGGTGCCGGCAGATTCACTTCCTGGTCAGGTTTCCCTTCCTGACTTACAGACAGCCATTTGCCGGCTGCGTCTTCATAGGGCAGAGAAGAGGGGGCTCTGATCTCTTCTTCTAATCTCATCATGGGGGCCCATCTTCATGACCTCATAAATCTAATTATCTTCCAAATACCATACCTCAAAATATCATTGCATTGGGGATTTTAGGTTGACACAGGAGTGTTGAGGGGACACACCTATTTGGTTCATGGCAGGGAACAATTCCACTAGCAGATGTTAAGCATTGTATAGAATCAGCCCAGGCCAGGGGAAGGCCTGAGAGCTGCTTCCCCTGTGGGACTCACTGGGTGTAGTTGTGGTTCTCATGGAGACAGGCTGGGCACTCAGGGGCTAGCCCACACATGTATAGATGAACTACTGTCTGCTCAGATTGCATCACTAACGATCACAGACGTTTTATTCTGATCTAGCATTTGAACCTACATTCAAACTACCACACAATTACATGTTACACTGTTTTGTGTATAACTTAGGGCCTACAGTCTTCAACTACTTTGAGGGATAGTCTGGTGATCAAAGGGAAGAAGCCATGTGATAAGGAAGTATTTGACTGAATGCCCAGGTCCCAAAAGGGAGATTTTCCTGGGATCCTTTCCACTGCAGCAAAAACAGGCAGGATATAAGGCAGCATTGATTACTGCAACACAAAAATGTACATTTGAGCTCTGACAAGTTACACATTACAAATTAAAAAGGGTCATATAGAATATAAGGTTTGTTCCTTTCTCTTATAAGACTGTGGAGTTAAAATTTTAAAAAATTATTCAAGATTTCTTCAAAATCAGAGATAACTTTCATGATCACCCATTAAAATTTTTGTTAAGCACCTACTATGTTGTGAATCTTGTGCTAGATACTGGGGTTACATCACTAAACAACACAGACCACCACCATCTCTACTTTTATCAAGCATAGTTTAGTAGAGAAGGCAATACTTACAGAATTAATTAATGCTATAGTGACAGATGCTACAAAGGAGAACCCAGCTGTTATGAGATTGAATATCAAAGGTCCTATTTAAATGCGAATGTGGTTTGGGAATGGGGACTCAGGATTTTTTTTTTTTCTTCATGTGGTTTAGACAGAGGTAGAGGTTAGTTGAATGTGATTAGCCAGGTAGAGCTTCCATAACAAAATACGTATGGACAGGGACTGGGCAGCTTAAGCACCAGAAATCTATTTCTCACAGTTTTGGAGGCTGGGAAGTCAAGATCAAAGTGTCAGCTGAGTAGGTTTCTGGCGAGGATTGTTCCTGGCTTGTAGCTGGCTATATCCTTGCTGTATCACATGATGGGGAGGAGCAGGGAGAGCTCTCTTGTGTTTCTTTTTATATAGATACAAATACTATTGGATTAGGGGCCCACTCTTATTACCTCATTTAACCTCACTTCCATAAAGCCCTTGTCTCCAAATTCAATCACACTGTGGGGTTGAGGCTTTAACAAATCAATTTTGAGAGGATACAAACATTCAGGCCATAACATTGAGAATGGAAGGAAAGAAGGAAGGGTTTTGTAAGTAGAGGGAGCAACAGGTGCAAAGGCCCAGGAGAAGGAAGTGAAGGAATGACCCTATGGCTAGAAAGGCAAAAGTGGAAGCAGGAGGATAAGAGGCTAGGTTAGCCTGATCCTTGCAGGCCAAGTGAAGGATTTTGTTCTATCCTAGAAGCAATGGAAAACCACTGGAAAGTCTGAAGCAGGGAACTGATACCAGAAGGCAAGAATGAATGTGGGGCAAGTAGTCTGGAAGCAAGAGATGTTGGAGGCCTGGACTCTGGTGGTGATTGCAGAGATGGAGAGAAAGAGATGAATTTGCCATACATTTTAGAGGTAGAATCAACAAGACTTAGTAAAGGTTTGAACAGGAGAAGAGGATGTCAAACAGGATTCTCAGTGTTCAACATGAACAATTCTATAAATGTCGGCTGTTAATGGGTAAGGTTTTGGAGGAGGAGCAACTCCGGAGGGGAAATGGCTAGTTCAGTGTGGAGAGTTGATTTGGAGATATCTAAAAGGACTCCAAAGAGGAAACTGCATATACAGGAGAGGTCTGAGCTCAAGATACACATTTGGGAACAAGTGAATGGGATCAGCTAAGGAGAAAGTAGAGAGTGAGAAAAATAGAAAGTATAGGATTGAATCGTGAAGAACACCGTTTATAGGTTGAGTAGGGGAGGACGAGGCAGCAAAGCAAACCGAGAAGTGGTCAGTGAAGTAGGAGAGAAAATAGGAAAATAGGATGCTATGGAAATCAAGTGGGGGAGTATTCAAGAAGGTGGTGGTCGATGCTGGTGAATGCTGCTGTCAAGTCAAGAAGAGGATTAAGATGTCTCTGTTGTTTGTAGCACTTCCATGCCCTTCCTTGGAAAGGCAGATTTTGTGGGATTGTGAGGCATATGCGATCTTGAATGGGTGGGGAAGTCAGTGAAAGGTGAGGAAATTTGGCTGTAAGGGGCAGAAGAGGTGGTGCACGGGACCGGAGATAATGTGGGACTGAAGGAGAGGTTCTGCAAGATGGAGGAGAACAGATTAGGTTTCAGTGCTGATTAGGATCTATTAGCTGACAGGAAGGATCTATTAGCTGATAGGAAGAGCTCCAAGATATCCTTACTGGGAAGGCCAAGGAGGATGGGTCTAGAGCCCAGGAGGAGTGCCCGCCTGAGGCAGAACGACACTCAGGTCCCAGCTTATCTGAGGAGGGAAGGCAGAAGGGGAGATGACTGAGTAAGGAAGTAAAAATCTGACTAGATGTTTTGCACTGGGGTTGGGGGTAGTTGTTGACTATTAGCTTCAGTGGGACAATCAGCCTGGGCCATGAGTTAGGGAACCCCCAATGTCAGTATTTTCAAGTCTCTCCTCTTGGGCCATCTGATGTCCCTGAGGAGAAGCTTCCAGCATACTTGGCAGAGGGTAAATACCCGCTTGCCTGTGTTCTGGGAGCTGTGTGGGAGAAGAGGGCTGCCCAACACAGCTTCAAATAAGTGCAACACATCATTTTCCCATCCTTTTAGTACAGGATCCTGTCCTCAATTGTGCCTGATATTCCCAGTTCTGAGACTCCCCATGTGCTCTCTCCATAGACAAAATCTCCAGTCTCCTGACAGGATTGGGAGAGGCAGGTTTTTTTTAATTAATTAATTAATTAATTAATTAATTAAGATTTTATTCATTTATTCATGAGGGACAGAGAGAGAGAGAGAGAGAGAGAGAGAGAGAGAGAGGCAGAGACATAGGCAGAGAGGGAAGCAGGCTCCATGCAGGGAGCCCAATATGGGACTCGATCCCAGGTCCCCAGGATCACGCCCTGGGCCAAAGGCAGGTGCTCAACCTCTGAGCCACCCAGGTGTCCCTTTTTTTTTAATTTTTAGAAGATTTTATTTATTGATGAGAGAGAGAGAAGCAGAGGGAGAATCAGGCTCTCTACACAGCAGGGAGTCTGATGTGGGGCTCGATCCCAGGACCCCAAGATCATGACCTGAGCCAAAGGCAGATGTTAACCAACTGAGCCACCCAGGTACTCATAGGGAGAGGCAGTTGTGGTGTGAAGTGGAGGGGGGCACCTGCAGACCTCCTTTGCCCCCAATTCCAGAAGCGCCTCTGCCATCCTGAGCTTTTTGAGGGTGTTTCGATATAAACTGTGTAGATCTCAGCTTTCTGTACAGCCAGGTTTGGTATTCATCTGCTTTCCACCCTTTAAAAACCTCATTGCCTCCTCTCCTGCTGGCTTTCTCTATCATAGTTTAGTAGGGTTTCAGGCGAGATGAAAGTTAGAGGCAGGTGTTCAGCTCGCCACCTTTATCTAGAAGTCAGAACCAGAGCCTGTAGATTGTGAAAGAATGCTTTTGCTAGTGTAGGAAAGGAGGAGACCCCAGAGCCTTTTGTCCTCTCTGCCTCTGTATGGACACCAACTCCTCAAACCAGCCTGCTCACCTGGCACATCAAACTAAACCAAGCAAAACAGAGACCACACACAGATAGCAAACTATAGAGTGTGAGGTTCTGTCGACTTGGATCTGGAATTACATAGGCCCAAGAGCCTTCGGCCCCACTGGTGGCCTTTAGCAGCCAAAGACACAATGAGACAAATTTAGAAACATGTCTGCATCTTCCTAATATAGTATTCATGAATCCCCTTTAAGTCCAGAGAAATGATTCCTCTTTCTGAAGTCTACAAAGGAAATTTTAAAAAATATTTGCAGAAATCCAAATAAAAGAAGAAGGGAAACTTAACCATAATCCTATCTGCTGCACACAACATGTGATTTTGTTTTGTTTTTTTCAGATTTTCAAACAGCTCTGGTCCGCAGATATTCAACAAAATTACCGCAAGAATCTATCTAGGTCACCTCTGGTTGGTTTGTAAAAGTAGTCATCCGCTAATCCTTTCAGCTCCGAAGCCAGGCCCCTTTCTGAAGGAAGAGCATTAACTGTTTCAGGTAAATAACATACAGAACAATGTAGGAATTGTCAATAGGGATACTGGCACTGTCTCCTTCTAAGAAGCCCCTCAGTTAGGTGCCCAAATAAACTAGGGAGACACTAATTGACCGTGATTTGCACTTTGTAGAGAGCCCCGAACTCCGAATCTTCTCTATTGGTCTGCCATGTTTCTTCCCTATTACAGCCCCTTGGGGGAGATAAGACTTTACCTCCCTCGTGCCTCAAGGGAGCCCTGAATCTGAGAGTGAGAAAGGGCCTCACAGACCATCTGGCCCAGCCCTCACATATGCCTGAATCTCTCTTGCAACTCCCCTGACCAGTTGGTATCCACCCTCTTTTGCACATTTCCATGGCCTGGAAACTCAGTCCTGGAGAGCTCCAATGAAGTACATAATTCTCGAAGCCCTTAGCCCCTCGGTGACATATTCTTGTGAATTAATTCTGATCAGGTAGTGGGGTCTAAGGCCAGGCCAGGTTGGGCACTACAGTGGGGGTTTGTGGAACCCCCAGGTGGAATGTGGGTTCTAGGCTGGGTGCCAGAGAGTGAGTCAGCAGGCATGAACACAAAGAGAAAGCCTTGCCTGTTAATGTCACCCCAGAAGGTGACAACTGCCAACAGGCATTCCTGAACTCTCCCTGAATGTGCAAGTACAATACAGTGCCTGAAATGCATTTATCTATCAGCTGCTCTGTAGCTCCTTTTGACATCCTGCTTTCTAGTTTTTGGCATCTGCTGGTCTAACCTTACCCTTCTCCCTGCATAGCCTTGAGATAAGGTCCTGACTCCTAGATCAGATCATCCTATTTGGGGAATAGTAAAGACTTGTAACCCCCTGTGGTGGACATTATGGGCAGTCCCCTCTCAACCATTCTAAGCTCCTTCCAGAGTGCCCCCTTATTCTGTAGTCACGGGAAAGCTAGCAACTACATTTCCCAGGTTTCCTTGTGACCAGGGTTTGGGTTGTGATCTATACTCCTCCAATGAGATACACCAAAGTGTGAGACTCAATTTGGATCTGAACCAAGATGAAGAGGGCAAAGGGTAAGGCAGTTGTTTTGACAGCATTGGACTGCCGCGGAGACATGAGTTCCATGGGAAGGCTTTCTGCAGTGCAGTGCAAGTGTGGACTGAGCCTGGGAATTGTTCCTGGAAGCTCCCACTTGAATCCACTCCTTACAGTGATTTTTTTGTAAGCCATATAATATTCGGTAATGAATTCCTTGAACTGGCCAGAGTGATTTCTGTTGCTTGCAAGAAACCTCTTTTTAAAGTCCCTTCAGACTCTGGATGACATAATATTTAATGTGGATATTAATATTTAGTATGTGCCCATATTGATGACCTATCACATCTCAGTCACCTTATATATATTCACACTCACGCACACACACACATCTCACTGAACATCAGAACAATCTAAGATGTAGCATTCTCCTCGTTTGGGAGATGAACTGAAACTCAGGGAATTTAATAATTTTCCCGAAGTTTTATAGCTAGTAAATGGCAGAGTGGGGTGTGGAGATACCTAAATCCAGAGACTATCACTTTATTCTCCTCAGTACTGCATCCAAGACAGTCCTCTGAGACATAACATAACTGCTATCCTGAATCCTTCATTTCCTTCCACCTCGAATTTCACTCTCCTTAGGACCTTTGTGTCACACCCAGTTTTATCTTCCAAGATCCTCATGGTTCCATGCTCATTTCTTTCTGTTGTAGAGTTGGGTCATTTGAGGAGGGCTGGGGTATAAGTCAGTACTTCTCAACCTTTCACATGCATGTGAAGCCCAGGAGCTCTTATTAGAAGGAAGTCATCAGACTCTGCATTTATTTTTTTTTAATTTTTATTTATTTATGATAGTCACAGAGAGAGAGAGAGAGAGAGGCACAGACACAGGCAGAGAGAGAAGCAGGCTCCATGCACCGGGAGCCCGACGTGGGATTCGATCCCGGGTTTCCAGGATCGTGCCCTGGGCCAAAGGCAGGCGCTAAACCGCTGCGCCACCGGGGTTCCCAGACTCTGCATTTCTAACAAGTGATGCCAGATGCTGCTGGTCCATGGACCACTTCTGAGTAGCAAGGATGGGGCAGTGTGGCATCTATAGTGGATGAAAGATTTTCCTCAACTTTCCTAGAATCCCTGGCTGGGTCTGAAAATCAAACTGACAAATTAACAGAAGAGCATACACATCTATGGAACATAAATTTTACATGACATGAGGGCCTTCATAAGGAAATGAAGCCATGAGGAAACAGTTAGGCTTGAGTATTTTTACGCTAGGCATGATGAATAGTGGGCATTCATGTAGAAATGTGATACGTCAAGGAGTATGAGGTAAGTGTTGTAAATGGGGAATTTAGCAAGGTTCGTTTGCTAAATTCTTCTTGCTGTCCCTTTGTCTTTGGACATAATGATGTTCCTTTCCTCTGGATATACAGGGGGCACCTCTCACACAAGGGTTTATGGCCTATTTCAGGGAGAAGGACCAGGGGAAAGTGAGCATGACTTTCCATCTGCCATTTGCTCAAATTCCTTCAGCTTAAGTATCCAATATGCCAAGTCGCCATGTTTTGGGGAGCATGTCCTGAACCTCATCATATGTGACACTCGTGGTTTTAAATTTCAATTCTATCACCTTTTAACAGTGTAGTTTTATTTAATGATTTACCCTTTCTGAGGCTCCAGATCCTCATCTGTAGAATGGAGACAATGTTATCGACTTCACTGGTGAATGTAAAGGAAAGATGATAACCATGGACTAGCTTTTCACTCGTTTTGGTTGGAATTGGAGGTGCAGCCTCCACTGACATAGAACATTAAGGCTGCTATCCAGATAAAGCTGTTAAAATGTGGACTGGGGCCCAGATCATTCAGATTATGGCAACAGCTCTCTGTGCCACCCAGGAAAAGCATCTTTGTGAAGTCCATTCTGTCATCCAGGCTGGTTTATTTGTGGCTCTTGTTTTAAATGCTGCAAAGACCTCTTTCAAACAGAAGGAGCAGATGAGAACAGGGAAACTGCACATGGGTGCACAGGGACCTGTACCCCAGGTCCACTCATTATCCCAAATTTCAGAATCAGTCCCCCACAAGTGCAGGGGTCTACACCCTCCCTCTAACAACACTGAAAAAGGCAAAGCTAGTTCCACCTTTAAACTGAGAGAACAGAGATAGGATCACATTTCCTGAAGCCCCCTTGAAGAAATCAGCTTGGTCCTGGGCCTGTGCAGCCTGGAGTATTCTCTAAGGCTGGCTGGAGCTTAGAATGGGTGCTCACTGCCTCCCTGCATTGTTTCCCTTCCTGGAATAGCTGTTTGTTCTCACCAGCTAGTGTTGTCAGCATTTCCATTCAAGACCTTTTTGTCAGGACTTTATTTTTAAGTCAGGCATAAAAATGGGCCTTGAGCTGAAACTTGGAAGCTGGGCAATTAGCATATTTGAGAGGAAGCCAACTGGTCTTTTGTTATTCTGTGGGGCAGAAGGGACTCTTCTCTGCTCTTCTAAATAACAAAAAGGGGTTGTGTTGGGGCATTTTAAAAATTAGTAGTAGGCATGAACTTGGGCTATTTATATAGAAGTTCCCAAGAAATCTGTCTCTGGGCTTCCCAGTGTGGTGTCTATGTAGAGGGCTTCAAGACCCTGTCATGCTCTGTGCTGACCAGAAGGAATCAGAGCACTTTAATGTGAAAACTGAAAGCCAAGGAACTTTGAGTTTAAAGTAGGATTGGTGGATGTGGCCAAGTCCAAGGCTGCCTACCAGAATGCCCTTAGGAAAAATGCTGACCAGTCAACTGACAAATATGTACTGCACACCTTCTTCCCACAAGACGCTGGTTAGTCAGAGATTTAGAGCTGGGGCTGGGTAGTGATCAGCAAAGAAGTATGCAATCTAAGTAGGAGGATGGTCTGTTTCTAGAAAGATAACAAACTCAAGGCTAAAAAGTGCTCCTTGCCGAAGGAGGAGCCAGACACACAGTGATATAGAACTCCAGGTGGGAAGAATGCAAGACTGAGGAAAAATTGCTGTGTGTGTGTGTGTGTGTGTGTGTGTGTGTGTGTGTGTAGCCAGCAGGTGGAAGAAACAATGGCTTTAGAATCACACACTAGCTTTGTGAACATGGCCAATTCCTGAGCCTTGGGGAAGCACCAGAAACTATAAGAAAACTAAGAAAAGTAGTACCAGGAGTGGGTTGTTATGAAGATCAAATGAGATAACACATGCCAAGATCTTATCATATAATAAATAGTAATTATGATTTTTAAATAAGTATATCAGTTTTTAGAGTTAAATAATCAGACAAAATGGATCTGTTCAGAGCCTTGAAGATATAAGCTGTAGGTACTCTATAATCTCCTCCCCTCATTTTGTGCATACTAAATACATGAAACCTAATTAATTTTCATAATATACATGGGCAGGACAAATGTACTTTTCCTATAAGATATTTCACATACAGAAATTAATATAATTAACTAGGGTTGCCAGATAAAACACAGACTGTCCCTATGTGACATGTTTATATTAAAAATTATTGATAATAAAAATTGTTGTTTATTTGAAATTCAATTAACTGGGCATCTTTTTTTCTTTGTGCTAGGTCTGGCAACCTTATACCTAACATAGGTATGGACTCAACACTCAGACTTAAAAATGTTAATATTTTGCTGTCTTATATCTTAGCTTGAATTATTTTTATGTTTTAACTAGAAAGTTACAGATCACAGTTGAAATCTTTTTGTAACCTTCCCTAAGTAATACCCTCTACTCTGCCATTCTCCTCCAAACTCCCTATTTATTTTATTACTGGTTATCCCTATGGGAGTGTCTTTCTGCTTTTACCACGTGTGTGTATCTAGAAACAAAATATACTTTGCTTTTTGCGCTTTACACAAATGTGCTTTACATAAATGGTATATTGCTATACTTTATGCCACATATTTTTTCATCTTAAACTTACAAAATATATGATGCAAATATTTTATATGTTGCATGTAAGAAATACATGATAATAACAAAAACTGTATGCCCACCACCCCCAAGTGAGCTATGACTGGTACTCCTCAAAGACCTTTGTGTCCCTCCCAAATTTTATCCTCCTCTCTCCTATGAGAGGCCATTGCTTCCTTGAACTGAGTGTTTATTGTTTCTTTACATTTCTTTTTAATTTGCCATAATATATATAATCCTGAAAAACATATTGTTTAGTTTTGACTATGTTTAAGCATTGTACAGAATATGTGTTATATGTATTCTTCCAAAACTGTTTTCTTTTGATCCGTGTATTTGTGTAGTTCACCCATATTGATGAGCAGAGTTACAGTTCATTGATTTCTTTTCCACTGTTGCCTAGTGTTCCATTGGATAAACACACTATGCCATGGACTGCCCCTGGATATTTAGGTTGTTTAGGATTTTAGGTTGTTTCAAGTCTTTGCTACTACAAACATTGCTGTTATAAACATTATTGTATCTTTTCCTGGTATGTGTATGTGTGTGTGTGTGTGTGTGTGTGTGTGTGTGTGTATGCAAGAATTTCTCTGGTAAATTCCTTAAGAGTTAGATTTCTGGTTCCTTTTATTATTGTATTGATTGTTTTCATTTTTCAAAGTGGTTCTACCAGTTTATACCCCCACCAGGGTTTTGACCAGTTTATTACTACTGGAAGTGTGTAAGTGTTCTGGATGTTTCATGGTCTTTTCAACATCTATTCATCTATTGGGGACAAAATGACATCTTGAGAGGGCTCACATTTTCACTTGATCATCTTTTCATATGATTATTGGTTATTTGGAATTGTTTCTGTGAAGTGACTATTGTATCCATTGTCCATTTTTCTATTGGGCTTGTTTTTTTCTTATTGATTTCTAAGAACTTTTAATATATTCTGCATATTAATCTTTGATGGATTATATGTGTTGCAAATATTTAATTCTGGTTTGTGGCTTGTCTTTTCATTTTTTAATGCTGTTTTATGATGAAGCATTCTCAATTTAATGTAGTTAAATATATCAATCTTTTCCTTTTATGGTTAGCACTCTGGAGTTTTATTTTAGAAAACCTCTATGGGACAGCCGGATGGCTCCGTTAGTTAAGTGTCTGCCTTTGGCTCACATCATGATCCCAGGATCATAGGATAGAGCTCAGCATTGGGCTCCCTGCTCAGTGGGGAGCCTGCTTCTCCCTCTTTTCCCTGTTCCTGCTCCCTCTCACTCAAATAAATAAATAAAATCTTAAAAAAAAAACCTTCTCTTCTGATATCATGAAGATGTTATTTTACACTTTCCTCTTTGACTTTAAAGTTTTGCCTTTTATATTTAAATGTCTAATCTACCTGAAATGGAGATCTGTAATATGGTGTAAGGCCAGGATCCAATTCCAATTTTTTCTTTATAGATAACCAATTATTCCAGTTCCATTTATTGGGAAGCCTATCCTTTCTCACTGATCTGCAGTACTATTCTTTTCCAGATGTACATGGATATGTTTCTAGGTTTCTTTTATTCCATGAGTTTGTCTGTCAGTCCTTGTGCTAATTCCATACTGTCTTAACGATCACAGCTTTATAGTAAATTGTGATGTCTGGGGAAACAAATATCCCTAACTTCCTTCCTCTTCACAGTTATCTTGACTATTCTCAGTTCTTAACCTGCAATATGATTTTTGATACAAAAAATTCTCATAGGGTTTGTCCATGTGAATATATATGTAATTCTATATTATTCATTTTAAATATCATTTATTTATATTTAAATTATATACATTTTATATTTATAGATTCCATTTATAAATATGCCACAGTTGGTTATCCATTACCCCAATAATGCACGTTAAGTGGTTTCCACCTTTCTCCTTAGCACTATTAGTGTTGTTGCATTATAGGGTAAGTGGATCTTCAAATTTACTACACAGTGCAAAATTGCTCTTCAAAGTGGCTGAACTAAGTTACACTCCCGCCAGAAGTAAAAGAATTCAGTTTGAGCTGCACCTTTTGAAGGGTTTGCAGTTTTATCTCATAATGTTATACTTTAATTTGTATTTCCCTCTTCCATGCAAGAGCTTATTTTTGTATGTTTATTACCTATTAATTTACTATTCATATTATTTGCTCATCTTCTTGTTGTGCAACCTGTATTCTTCTTGATTTGTCCACAGACCATTTTATATTTTAATTACTAATCCTTTGTTATTTATACTGACTGAAATGATCTTCTCCAATACTATGCCCCCTTTCCCTGGCCTGTTTGTGTAGGCCCTCAAACTAAGAATGGTTTTTACATATTTAAAGGCTTGAAGAAAGAGCAAAAAGGGGGGAAAAGAGGACAGAGATATGTATGGCATGCAAAGTATAAAATGTTTACTATCTGTCCATTTACAGAAAAAGTTTGCTGAAACCTCTCTCAATTGTTTTGTTAGGTTTTGGTATTTTTAAATGCAGTGTAGTATGTTTTTTTTTTTTCATTATATTATGGGATATTATGTAGCTCTGTGTCTGGCTCTCTGGTTTCATTGGTTTATTTATCTATCACAATTTTAATTTACTAGTGTTCCAAAATAAGTCTCAATGTCTGATAGGGTAAATCCATTCCCCTTCCCCACATGCCAACCTATATTCTTCTTTAAATTTCAACCACACCACCTTCCCACTTGGGCATAATGATCAAAGTTGAGGGGATCCCTGGGTAGCCCAGTGGTTAAGCACCTGCCTTCGGCCCAGGGCGTGATTCTGGAGTCCCGGGATTGAGTCCCGCATCGGGCTCCCTGCATGGAGCCTGCTCCTCCCTCTGCCTGTATCTCTGCCTCTGTCTCTCATGAATAAATAAAATCTTAAAACAAAAACAAAAACAAAGTTGATTCAATGCCTGAACTGATTTTTGTATTTACACATTTTAATTGCCAGTAAAAAAGAATTAAAGGATTTTCTTTTTCTGGTTGATTATTTTAATGCCATTCTTGACAGGAAGTGAGTATTTTCCAATCCATGGCACATGTGTGTATTAGTGGTAATTAGGAAACTAGCAAGAAGAACCAAATTCATTTTGGGGACATCTGTTTGGCTTTCTTTGCCCTTCTGCTTGCTTCCAGTGTAGGAGCTGAGCTCTTAATTAATTACTACTTATATTGAGTAGTAATGCCCCCTGAGAAGGGCAGCAGCTTGCAATGAAGGGAGTATAACAAATAGTAGATAGCTATAAATAGACAACAAAATTTTTTAAATGCTTGTGTCTTTAAGTATCATTAGGTACATAAAATCAATCTCCTTGGAGACCTATCAATTAAATTCATACAATCATTCCAAATTCTAACTTACCTTCAGCAACAGATATGATTCATAGCAAAGGAATGCCAACTGGACTGGAGTTGGATTTTAGGTGTCTATATTTCATATTTTCAAGATTTTAAACAGCTTTATTGAGGCATAATCTATATAAATTTAAATTCACTCATTCTGAGGGCACATTTCAATGATTTTCAACAAATTTATAGAATTGAATGACTATCACCACAATCCAGTTTTCAAATATTTCCATTAGCTCAAGAAGTTCCCTCATACCAACTTGCAATTAATTAGGTTAATTAGGCAACCACTAGTCTGCTTTCTGTATCTATAAATTTGCCTTTTCTGGACACTTAATACAAATAGAATCATACAATGACTAGCCATTTGTGTCCAACTTCTTTTACTCTATTTTAGCATCATATTTTGAGCTTCATTTATGTCACAGGATATATCAGTCATTTTTTCCTTTTTATTGCCAAATAGTATTCTATTGTGCACATATGAAATATTTTGTTTGTCCATTCACCAGTTGAGATATTTGGATTGTTTCTAACATTTGGCTATTATGAGTGATACCGTTCTGAACAACTGCATATGCGTCTTTGTGTGGATATGTGCTTTCATTTCTCTTGGGTAGATTCCTAGGAGTGGAATTGCTGGAGCAAGTGGAAAGCTTAACTTTCCAAGAAAATTCCAGGCTGTTTTCCAAAATGACTGCACCATATTAAATTCCCACTGGCAACATATGAGAGCTACATTTCTCTCTGTCCTTATTATATTTGCTATTGCCTTTTTGATTATAGCTATCCTTATGAGTAGGTAGTGATATTTCACTGTGATTTTATTATGCATTTCCCTAATAACTAATTATGTTGAACATCTTTCATGAGCTCATTAGCCACTTATATAATTTCATTGGTGAAATACCTATTCAAATCTTTTGGCCATTTTTATATTGGGTTATTTGCTTTTTTATCAACATGTTTGGAAAGTTCTTTATATCAGTTGGATAGAAGTTCTTTATCAAATATATAATTTGCAAATATTTTCTCCCAGTCTATGATTTGTCTTTTCATTTTCTTTATGATATTTTCTGAAGTACAAATATTTTAAATTTTGAAGTCCAGTTTATCAATTTTTTTCTTTTATAGACCTTGTATTTGGTGTCATTTGTAAAAATGTGTAGTGCAATCTAAATTGACATAGATTTTCTCCCATAAGTTCAGTAAGTTTAGCTTTTTAATATATATCTATGTGCCACTGTAAGCCAACTTTTCTGTTTATGCTATGAAATGAGAGTCTAAGTTATTCCTTTTTTTAGCATGTGGATGTCCAATTGGACCAGCAACATTTGTTGAAACTATTACCCTTTTATCATCTAATTGAATTGTCTAGAACCTTCATAGGAAGTCATCAACTGACTGAGTGGCTCAGTCAGTTAAGTGCCCACCTTTGGCTCAGGTCCAGATCCCAGGATCCTGGGATTGAGCCCCACATCAGCCTCCCTGCTTAGCGGGGATCCTACTTCTCCCTCTACTCCCCACTTATGCTCTTGCTATCTCTATTTCTGTCTCAAATAAATGAATAAAATCTTTAAAAAAATCAGTTTGTGGTAAATATGAGGGTTTATTTCCGGACACTTAATTGGTACCTTTCTATATGCCTTTACTTGTGCTAATACTACACAGTCTTGATTTGTGTGGCTTTGTAGTAAATTTTATTTTATTTATTTTATATTTTTGAAAGAGACAGAGAATCTTAAGCAGGCTACATGCCCAGTGTGGAGTCTGATGTGGGGCTCGATCCCACAACCCTGAGATCATGGCCTGAGCCAAAATCAAGTCATATGCTTAATGGACTGAGCCACCCAGGTGCTCCAATAGTAAGTTTTAAATTAAGTAATATAAATTCTTAATTTGCTCTTCTTTTAAAAACATTGTTTTGGCTACTCTAGATTCTTTGTGTCTTCATATAGATTTTTAAAAATCATGTTGTGAATTGTTACAACAAAACTTACTGGGAATTTGATAGGAACTATGCTAGATTTATAGATCAATTTAAGGAGAATTTCCATCTTGACAATATTGAGACTTGAAATCCATGACATGGAATATATTTTCCTTTGTTTAGATCTTTAATTTTTCTCAATGATGTTTTCTGGTTTTCAGTATATAAGCTATGCACTTCTTTTGTTAATTTTTTCCTAAATATTTTATATTCCGTGATACTATTATAAATTGAATTATTTTGTTAATCACATTTCTGGACTTTTTTATTGCTATCAAATGAAAATATAATTGATTTTTATATTGGTCTTATGTGAAGCAATCTTGCTAAACTTGTTTATTTGTTCTTATTAATTTTATGTGGATTCTTTGGCATTTTCAACATACAGAGTATTATTGTCTTCTGAGAATAGAGTTTTACTTCTTCTTTTCCAAATTGAATGACTTTATTTTTTTGTTGTTATCCTGGTTTTGCCTATTTTACTGGCTAAAACCTCAAGTACTATATCTTCTTTAATTATTTGATATTATATCTTCTTTAATATTTGAAGTCATTAGGTTCTTAGCTTTCTTTGTAAGAAGTTGTAAACTAGGGGTGCCTGGGTGATTCAGTTGGTTGAATGTCAGACTCTTGATTTTGGCGCAGGTCACGATCTTGGGGTCATGAGATCAAGCCCTGTATCAGGCTCTGTGCTGAGCATGTGGCCTGCTTGAAATTCTCTCTCTCCCTAGATTCTCCTTCTCCTCTGCCCCTCACTCCCCTCATGCTTACTTTCTCTATCTTAAAAAAAAAAAAGTTATAAACTAATTCAATTTCTCTGTTTCTTAGAGTCTTATTTAGATTTTTAATTTCTTTATAAATATTGGTAATTTTTGACTTTATAAGAATTTGTCCATTTTATTTAGTTTTTTTGGTACATAAATTTGTTCATATTAGTCCTTCTAATCCTTCTAATCTTTATAGAAATCAGTAATGATGTCTTCTCTTTCATTTCTGATTTTGGAAATTTGTGTCTTCTCTGAACTTTTTCCTTACAGGTCTAGGTAAATACTTCTCAATTTAATTCATCTTTGTTGAAGAACCAATCTGAATTTCATTGATTTTACTTTAAAGTTTTTCTGTTTCCTATTTCATTGATTTCTCTTCTAATCTTTATAATTTTTTTTTCTTCTACTTGCTTTGTATTTAGATTGTTTTTTTATCCCTATTTTCTTATTTGGAACCTCATGTTATTGACCTGAGAACTTTCTTCTGTTCTATTACAGGCATTTAATGCTATAAATATCCATTTAAGCTCTGCTTTTCCTGAACCCCAAACATTTTGATAACATGTTTTCATTTACACCCAGTTCAAAATATTTTAGAATTGTTCTTGTGATTTCTTCTTTAACTCATGAGTTATTTGCAAATGTGTTGTTTAATCTCCAAATATTATGGAATTTCCCAGATTGTGTGCTTGGTTCAGCAGCACATATACTAAAATTGGAATTTCCCAGATTTCTTTTTGTTGTTGATTTTTAATTTACTTCCATTGTAGTCAGTAAACATACTTTATATAATTAACCTGTTTAGATACATTGGGGCTTGGGCAGCCCAAGTGGCTCAGCGGTTTAGCGCCACCTTCAGCCCAGGGCATGATCCTGGAGACCTGGGATTGAGTCCCACATCGGGCTCCCTGCATGGAGCCTGCTTCTCCCTCTGCCTGTGTCTCTGCCTCTCTCTCTTTCTGTGTGTCTCTCATGAATAAATAAATAAAATCTTTAATTAAAAAATTACATTGGGGCTTATTTTATGGCCTATCATATGGTCTTTCCCAGGGTAAGTTCCATATGCACTTGAAAAGGATGTGTGTCTGCAGTCCAAGTGTTCTGTATATGTCAGAGTGAATCGTTTGATACTGTTGCTCAATCCATCTATATCCTTATTGATTGCATATCTAGTTTTTCTATCAGTCACTGAGGAGGTATTGGAACATCCAACTGTTAATGTGGAATTATTTATTTCAGCTTCAATTTGTCAGTTTTTGTTTCATGTATTTGCTCTGTTTTTGGTAGGTATACATTTGTAATTGTTTTAATTCCTCATGTATAGATCCTTTTCTCATGAGATATTCCTTTATTGTACAATACTTTTCATTTTATAGTTTATGTTGTTTTATATTAATATAGCCACTTGAGCTCTCTTAATGGATACTATTTTGGATAACTTTTTCCATCATTTTCCTTTCAATCTCTTTGTTTAAGAATCTTTGTGTAATTTACCTATTGTAGACAGCACGTGGGTGGATCTTGGTTTTTTAATCCAGTATGACCTTTGCCTTTTGTTTGGAATGTTAGACTTGACTGGGGTTTTGCTCAAGACCCTGGAGCCAAAAAGACTTCTGTCCTCTGCTGATGGATCTGTGAGTAGTTACGGGCCACTTTCAAAGTTAGGCCATTTTTACATCTTCTTCAAGCTTTTCCGTTCCACCTGGCCTTTTTTTTTTTTTTTTTTTTTTGCATTCTCCCTGTGTCTTCTGTATAATCCCATGGTTGACCAGGACTATGTGCCTAGTTTGGGCTGTCTCTAGTCTCTGTGCATGCACATCAACTCAGCCAGGAATATGCTTGCCCCAGTCACAAATGCAACCTTGGGCTAATAGAGTCACCTTCACCCATTGCCAAGATTGTCAACTTCCAGACTATGTGGACGGACGTAGGTGTCATACACTGCTTCAAATCAAGCAAGGTCTTTGATTGTGGCTGAAAGGCTGCTGGTCCTCACAGTCTGTCCTGCCCTGGCAAAACATTCTCCCCTGACCTGGGGAGGGAAATGAAAGCAGCTGCAGGCAAGAATGCCAGACTCCCACTGTTCTTAGCTTTATATGCAAATGTTTCTTACCTTTTTGTATGCCTTTGGGTCAATTTCCAGGGTAATAAAATAGCTGTTTTTGTCAAATTTGCCCAGCTTTATTGCTGCTTTTTGAGGATGGGATTTGTGGACCTCCTCACTTGGCCATAGCCAGAAATTCCACTAATAGAGTCAGGGGCACTGAAACTGATTTCTTTCAGGGCAACAGGAAGTTTCAGTATTGAACGTTGCCTGTGAGATCCTGAAGTCTGCTCTTACCTCACTTATTACAGAGCAGAGTTGCACTATACTGGTTTATCTTCCAACCTAATCTAAGGGAGTTTAGTTAATGAAGTGGTAAAAAAACTTTCACCAGAAGTCATTTTTTCCAGTACAGCAATCCTCAGCAGAGAGACTTGTAGATGGAATTTCAGTGTATCAGTGGATAGATTTGCATGTGTTTTAACACTCATGACTTCAAGTTTTACAGTATCCCTGGTAGGAGATGGAAGGTAAGATTTTTCATGACTACTTTATACCTGGCATAACTGTGTCTTTAAAAGATGACTAATAATGGCACTTGCTGAATGCTTTGGTACCTGGCATTGTGCTAATTGTTTCAACTACATTAACTGTAAGTTAGATATTATTACAAGCCACATTTTATAGTTGAGAAAGTAACCTACCACAAGTTACCAGCTAATAACAGGGTTCTGAAGCCACATGGTCAAGAATCAGAGCCTTATTCCTTATTACCTATACTCTGTGGTTTTGTGACAATTCTTGAAAGTTATAGGCCTAGTCATGACCAATCAATAGAAAGATGGTAAGTTGTAACCTATCTCAACATTAGAGACAGGAACAAGGGAGACATTGTTTATGCCCAGATCAGACATGGAAAGTATAATTATCTTGGTATAACTA
The DNA here is from genome assembly GCF_048418805.1 of Vulpes vulpes. Taxonomy (NCBI): domain Eukaryota; kingdom Metazoa; phylum Chordata; class Mammalia; order Carnivora; family Canidae; genus Vulpes; species Vulpes vulpes. The sequence continues at coordinate 69,885,050 of NC_132795.1, read as the reverse complement.
ATATTTACTTCCCAAGATTCAGATGATTGGAGTTCCTCATGACAGACTTTAAGCACATCTAGCCCTCTAAGTGATTCACACTGAATGTGATGGCGGGGCTTAAGGAGGATGACCTCCCCTGAGGATAACACCTACCTCTGAGTGGGCTAGGCATCCCTTACTGGGAAAGTCTCAATGAGTTGTGCTAAAAAGGACATAGAGAGCCATTCAGTTTCCTCATTTTAAGAATGAAGTGACTGAGGTTTAAAGAACTGACACCCATCCCTAAAGCCCCTGAAGTCCAGTTCAAGCATTACCTCTTCCCTGAAGTTTTCCTCGTAAGAACACTAATCCTTACTGTCTTCCTGTGTCTGAGTTCCTTCAATGTGATCTGTGTGCTTCATTCAGGGAACCCTGTTCTGGATGGTTGAGTGGTTTTATTCTTACAGGGTAGATTAGAACTAAGGCACAGGGTGGAGCCCAAACGTGGCAGTTACCTTTTCCCAAAGAAAACCATTCTACCACCCTGCACACTGGAATGAGAAACAATGTGGCCACTTGTCCTATTTCTCAAACACAGGGTCTTCTAATAGTGGGCATCATCTTCTACTTAGATGGTCATATATAATTATTAATTTCTCCCTCTCTCTTTCCTTCTCTCATTTTCCAGCTCTTGGAATTACAAATGGATTATGGGATAAAATAAAAGCTTCCCCAAACTAAGCTTCATCTCCCTATGATATTGGAAGGAGAGAATTTTTCCCTTCTTGGCCCTCCTCTTCCTCAGTCTCCTACCTGAATGGAATATATCATGGGCATCCCTATTGGAATATTAGGGATCTTAGGAACTAAATAAAGACCATGGGAATGAATCTGTTAGGTAAAATTTGCTAAAGAACAGGGATTTGAAATAAGTTATCCAGTCATTTATGATTAGTTCCCTTCTATCAAAGAAATAGTATATTTCTTAACCTAATGTAATGATGGGGGTGGTGGTGAAGAAAAGCCTTTTAAAAGAAAAGAAAAGAATCTTGTTTGGTATGCTCCATTCCCCTTTCCAGAATAGAAATAGTTCTGCAGTAATTATGCATACTATAGACTTGATAATGATGAGTCTATGCATATGTATGGCCGAAAAGGGCTCATTCACAATTTGTATCATTTTTTTTTTGTACCAAGAGGACAGTAAGGTTGATTCCACTGTTGTAGATTGTAGCTGTAGTTTGCAGCTGACTTTTTGCATTATCATGCATTGTCTGTCACATAGATTAAAAACAAACTCTACTCTGAATGGCCAAAATATAAAACACAAGAAACGGCAAGTGTTGCTGAGGATGTGGAGAGAAAGGAAGCCTTATGTACTGTTGGTGGGAATGCAAATTGGTGCGGCCACTGCAGAAAACAGTATGGAGGCTCCTCAAAAAATCAAAAATAGAATTACCCTATAATCCAGTAATTCTACTATTGGGTATTTACCCAAATCATACAAAAACACAAATTTGAAAGATACCTGAATCCTTATATTCTCTTGTTTATTCCAGCATTATTTGCAATAGTCATATTATGGAAGAAATCCACATGTCCTTCAGTAGATGAATGGATGAAGAAGATATGGTACATATATTATATACAATGGAATATTACTCAACTATAAAAAAGAATGAAATCTTGCCATTTGCAACAATATCAATGGGTTTAGAAGGTATAATGCTAAATCAGAGAAAGATAAATACCATATGATTTCACTCATATGTGGAATTTAAGAAACAAAACAAATGAAGAAAAAGAAAAAAGACAAAACAAAAAACAGATTCAGGCATGGAGCCCAACATGGGACTTGAACTCACAACCCTGAGATCAAGACCTGAGCTGAGTTCAAGAGTCTTAACCAACTAAGCCACCCAGGCGCCCCCGTCCCCTAAAAAAAAAGACCCTTAGGTATAGAGAACAACCTAATGGTTACCAGAGGGGAGGTGAATGGGGGAATGGGTGAAACAGGTGAAGAAGATTAAGAGTACACTTATCAGGATGAGCACTGTGTAATGTATAGAATTGTTGAATCACTATATTGTACACCTGAAACTAATGTAACACTGTATGTTAACTATGCTGGAATTAAAATTTTAAAAAAGAACTCTACTCCATCTCTTATCAGTGCAAACCACCTTGGTTGGCCTTTAAGCCTTATAATACACATTGGCAAAGTGTGGGCAGCTCTTTCATATTATGTACCATTAGGAAGACATCAAAAGTTCATAGATAAAACCATTATTCATTATTTTTTGGCTTTGCCCTCTCTCATTCCCTTACTAGTATGGTAACTCCAAGTCCAAAGTTTACTTTTTCTTGACCAGGACTGTGCCCAGAGTCTACAAGATTTTCCTAATGTCTCAAATCTTATTTTGCCATCTTGTCTCATCCTTGTTTTTACCTCTCTAACCTTAACAATACCAAAAACACAAAATCTAGCCATGGGAGAAATTCTAGACCAAACACAATATTTTCTTCTAAGATGTCGAAAAGTTAACACTACTTATTGAACTTCTAGAGTTTCATCAGGCCATTACCTGGATTCTTTTGGGACCATAAGTTCTCTGTCTTGAACAACTTTTTAAAAAAGATTTTATTTATTTATTCATGAGAGATAGAGAGAGAGGCAGACATAGGCAGAGGGAGAAGCAGGCTCCCTACAGGGAGCCCGATGTGGGACTTGATCCTCGAACTCTGAGTTCATGCACTGAGCCAAAGGCAGATGTTTAACCGCCTGAGCCACCCAGGCATCCTGTCTGTCTTGAACAACTTAAGGATGAATGGTAACCACAGCCTGGACTGAGGCTAAAGGAAGAATGGGCATGGCCATGCCCTTTACATGTATCTACTAATGGCTTTAGCTTGATATTAAGGCAGATGGTTGTTTATTATTTAATGAGTTATGTAGGCAGATATTAAGAGGAGTCAAATGTGACCCAGCCCTGTCCATTATCCAAGAGCACCTATAGGTGTTGGTAATATGGCCTGTGATGCTCTTAAGAGAAAATAAAAACACTGATGTGACTGCATAAAATACAAGGTAGTGGCCCTTCTGAGTTTTCTCTGAGGTAGTAATCTCAGAAGACATGATCAAACTGTCCAAGTGCTTGGGTCACCGCAGGCTAGGCACCCGTCCATTTGAGGTGGCTCATTGCAACAGTATGAGAAAGACTGGCTGGAATTAGACTCACACAATTAAAGAGAGATAAATGCTGGGAAGAGTCCTAGGCCAACAGGCAGGACAGGACATTCAAAGAGTAGAGCAACAGATGACAGATGGTGCGGTGGCCCAGTCAGAGGTGGGAGTGGTGGTGGGCTGTTGTTTATGGCACAAGTTGTCTAACACAAACAAATGGATATTATTTGACATCTGAGTATAGTGCTGTCATAGAGAAACCAACATTAGGAGATTCTTAAAAGTCTGGGCAGCATCAGGAAAGCCAGTAGGCAAGAGTCTATCATTGATCAGGGCATCTGCTAGACCTGGGACACAAGTTGAGGAATGCATTTAGGAAGTTATGAGAAGTGAGGCACAAGATCAGAGAGGTGAGCAACAAGGAAGACTTAAGGCTGGGCATTCCTCAGCTGTTGCTAAAACAGTATCCATCTGGTGGGGCCTTAGCCCTGAAGAGTAGAGGCAACAGGAGCTGAGGAAGATTGATAGACAGACCCAAACAAGCCTCAGTCCCACATCACAGAGCTCTGATCTCTTGAATCTTGATGTAAGTGTCATGACTCGTATGGCTGAGAGCTGGCACAGGAGGAAGATGGGCTGGTCATTAGGGACAAAGGTCAATGGAAAGAAACAGGTTGGGCAAAAGCACAGTTACCTAAAATGAAGTCTGAGTTGAGTGGGTCAGTATTGAGGAGTCATTGCAGAAGTAAAGACTTGAAACCAAATGTTGTGGCATTATAAGTTTCATGACTAGGGCTCATTGGGTAGAGAAGGAACTGTTACAGAGAGGATAACAGAGAAGGATGCACTTGTTCAGATGCCTTTAGGACATTGTGGGTTAAGGGGGTTATGGAACATCTGTCTTTTTTGGAATGTAAAATATAGTGGAGTCTTGTTTTTTAATATTTTAATTTTTATCAGGAAATCTCTGTCTTTAAATTAGACTATTTAGACCATGCATATGAAATGTGATTATTGATATGTTTGGATTTAAATATAGTGTATTGTTATATATCTTATATTTATCCCATCTGTTCTTTGCTCTCTTCTATCTCATTTTCTGCCTTCTGTTGGGTTACTTAAACATTTTTTTAAATTTTTATTTATTTATGATAGTCACACAGAGAGAGAGAGAAAGAGGCAGGGACACAGGCAGAGGGAGAAGCAGGCTCCATGCACCGGGAGCCCGACATGGGATTCGATCCCGGGTCTCCAGGATCGCGCCCTGGGCCAAAGGCAGGTGCTAAACTGCTGTGCCACCCAGGGATCCCCTACTTAAACATTTTTTAAAAATAATTTCATCTTATCTCTTATGTTGGTTTATTTGCTGTCACTCTATTATGTTTTTATGATGGTTGATTTATGATTTAGCCTATCACAGTCTACCTTCAAATGACATGATATCACTTCATGTCTAACACACAGTATACTTCTATTTTCCCTTTACAGCCTTTGTGCTATCAGTGTCCTATATTTTTTTCTATTTTTTTAAAGATTGATTGATTAATATGTCTGGTAATTTGGATGGCAGACTGAATTTTCAGGGCTGGATATCTTCACATTCCTATAAATATACTTGAATTTTGTTTTGGTGATGCAGTTAAGTTACTTGGAAAGAGTTTGATACTTTGAGATCTTGCTTATCTTAAGTGTTGTCAGTTGAAACTAGTGGTGTTTTAATCTAAGGACAATTTTGTCCTACTGAGCAAAACTCTTCTGAGTTCCCTGAAATTCCATGAATTGTGAAGTTTTTCACTTTAACTAGTAGGAAGTGGAACTTTCCTAGCCCCAAGTGAACTTAGGGATTGTTCTCTCTTATCCTTTTATGTGACCCTTTCCCTGCCTTTAGGTAATTTCCTCACATGCATGTGAAGAAAGGCTTGAGGGGGACCTCCTGCCAATCTCAAAGGCTATCATTATGTGCAGCTCATTGGTCTTTAGTACTCTGCCCTGAGAACTCAGTCACCTTGACTTCCCTGGACCACCTGTCTTATCTATAGGGAGACTGTGGGGGTTATCCCTGGGTTCTCCAGCCTGTGCTACATCTTGGACACTTTCTGCAGGCAGTACTGGGGCAAATTGTATTTATTTTCTTCTCTCAGGATCCCCATCCTTCATTGCCTAATGTCCATGTCTTGAAACCACATTTCCTTCGGTGTTTTAGTTGTTTCAAGTAGGAGCTAAATCCAATCCTTGTCACTCCATCTTGGCCAGAAGCAGAAGTTCATTTGTGTTTCCAAATGTGTTCCATCCACAGTCTTGTCTTTTTAGGTGAGAAACAGAAGCTCAACCTCACTGGTTGATGTCTTCTGAACCTCAGTTGTCATTGTTGAAAAGGGTTAAGGCACAGATTACCTTATATTACCAGGCTTGGAAACATGTTCTCTCTAACCTCAGTTACCTGCCTTGACTAACTTGCTTGGCTCTTGTATTTCTTGCCCTAACCTCTGGTAACCAAACTTCTTTAGCTTCTTCCTTGTCTCCTTGAGAGGAGAAAATCTCTTGATAAACCCAAATCCCTACTCAATAATATATTCTACCCACACCTACTAACCTGACATGCATTCTTTCTTTCATTCATCAAGTGTTTACACAGTGCCTATAGTAAACCAGGCACTCTGCTAGGTAACAGGATTGTAACTGTAAGCAAAATTAGACACTATTCCCACTTGCATGGTTATTCCAGATATTTTCTGACCACAATAATCAGTAAACATTGAAATGTACACATTGGCTTTATCTGACTCTAGATTTAACCACAATGATTATAGTACAAAAGCACTTCACTTGCTTTTTCTATTATGTAGTACTCTCAGTTGGAGCAAGACCATGAACATTTAGGTTAACTTTAAAGGCTGCTCAAAGCTATGTCATTTCCTGTGGTATCAACTTACTACAAAGGTCATCATAGAGTCAGTTACCCAATTTTGCTCATAGGTCCTGAACTAGAAACAGAGTTTCCTTTCTCTCATCTGGCTCCATGTTTAAAAAACTCCCACTAAAGCTTAAATTTCACTTCTTGGGATGTGTTTAGGCATATATAAAGTTACAATATGAAACGCCATCCCTTAGTCATTTACATGAACCAATAAATAACTCAGCTGATACCAGCTATTTCCTGGTCTTGTCCCTTCTATAGGCCTTTGATCCCTATAACAGAGAGTCTGACTCCTAGTTTTTTTTTTTTTTTTTTCATTCCTTTACCCTGAATCCTCACTTCCACTTTGTACTTATCCCACCTCCAACACACATCCACTTATTAGAAAGGAACACTCATACTCACTCCTCCCATTACCTATGAAGTAACATCCTCTTGAGTATCACTCCTGGTCTATTGCCCTATCCCTTATCCATGCTTCCACAGGTTCTTTGATTTATGGGTGACTGCTATAGGTCTATGTTCTCCCCTGAGAGGATCTAATATAAAAGGCTAAAAAAATAAAAATAAAATAAATAAAAGGCTCTGAGCAATGAGGTACCAATCTCTCTTTTCTTCCTTTTCCCAGACCAGTATGAGGCACAGTCTTGGATAAGAGTGTATGCTTGCAAACATGTTTTCCCTCATGTGGGTTTTCCATGACCAGGATTTGGGGATAGGAGGACATGTGTGAGAGAAGGATGGAGAGTGTGTTAGTAAGCAAATCTGAGTTGCTCACCAACACCACATCTTCCAACCTGGCTTTTATTGGTAACAAAGTGATATTTTGATCACCATCTGCCTTACTTTTGTATTTACCATTCAATTGGGTCTACACACAAGGAGAGATGAAAGCATCTTATCTGGAGCGTTACCTACAGTGAACAGTAACTAACTTAGGACCTGGAGAGGGAAAGATCGTATTTATAAGTGACATGTCACCTAGATTCATAGTCTACAAGAATATGAATGAAGCTGGTCAACAAGATCATGTTCCCCTGCCACTGGGCGGCAGAAACTCTCCCATGAAATTGGCCCTTCATTTGCCATTAGTCGTTTATCATCCCATGTGCTCTGACAGTGAGGAGGGTGCAGTGGATGGTGGGGAGGTTGGAAGTTTGGACAGAACACTGATGAAGTTCTTAACCAGGAAACATCTTGACCCTATGATCCCACCTTCCTGTTAAAGGGCTCCATTTCCTTGATGCAGCATGAGGAATTCTACGTGAAAAGTTAAATATAACCTTGAATTAGTGTTTCTGGACAGGAAATGCAGTTTGAAAGTAAGGAAGATGGTAAAGATATTGACAAAGCATACACAAACATAAAAATCTAGCCATAGGAAAAAAAATTATACCCTTCATTCTGAAGACCCAGAAGAGCCTACTGAAGATACAGTATTTTCTGTTTCTGTTTTTGTTTTAGGGTAGCCTAAAGCAGGGTGTGATGCAAAACTAGAACAATCCAAACTTCAGTTTTCTTTGAGAAAAACCATCACCCTTAATTTGAATAGAAAATATAGAAACAGAGTATTTAAGAAGGTTTTTTAAAAATAACTTTTGCTTCATATTTTGGTGGCGGCTTTTTTATTTTTAAATACCAGCACATGAAGGCTTCAGATGATAATGGAAGTTACATGGCTTTAGTCTATCTTTGGAGACACTGGGTTTCTTCTTTTTTGATAGCCTTCTTGGCTGCCCTTTGTATAGCTCATTTCCATTTTCACATGGACCTTTAAAAACAAGTGTGGTTCTTCCCTTTTAACTAGTAAACCGTATGCTATTCCTCTAGGTATGTGGGTAGGCCCAGTTCCCCACTAGCCATTCAAATGATGGGTTGACACCATTTCATAATCTAGACTGAACTCAATAATTTCATAATGTTGGTTTGTAAGCCTATACTTTGGAGAATGTCAAATATATACCAAAGTAGGAAGGAACTTCTGCTTGAATCTCTGCATGTCCATCACTGGCTTCAATAGTGATCATCATCTATACCCCCACTCACTCCCCACTGCCAGATTTACCTTGAAGCAAATCCCCAAAACCATGTCATTTCCTCCATAAATATTTCATTACACATCTCAAAAATACAATCTCTTTAAAAATTACCCAGAATATCATTTTACCCCCAAAATCTTAATAATTCCTTAACATTTCAAATATCTCCACTAGATTATTTTGAAGCAAATATAAGATACCCTAATATTTCATTTATAAATAGTTCAATCTATACATCTAAAAAAATCCCACCTTTAATTTTTTTTCTTAGCAAAATCACAATGTCATTTTCACACTTAAAAAAATTAATGCCTTTAAAAAAAGGGGGTGGGGTGGGCAGCCCCAGTGGCCCAGCGGTTTAGTGTCATCTTCAGCCCAGGTGTGATCCTGGGGCCTGGGATCGAGTCCTACATCAGGCTCCCTGCATGGAGCTTGCTTCTCCCTTTGCCTGTATCTCTGTCTCTGTCTCTCTCTCTGTCTCTCATGAATAAATAAATAAAATCTTAAAAAAATTAATGCCTCAGTATCATCAGATATCCAATGCATAAAATTTCCCAATGTTCTCCTAAATGTTATTTTACAGTTGAATTATTTGAATCTGGATCCAAACAAATCTACACAATGCATTTGATAGATAGGTCTCTTACATCTCTTGACATACTTGAGATACAATAAACGGCACACAGTTAAAGTGTATAGTTTGATAAGTTTTTGACACATGGGTATGCACTTTGAAGCCATCATCACTATAAACATCCTGTTACTCCCAGATACATTTTGTTTTCTGAATCTGGATACATGCTTAACTTCTCCCAGTCTCAGTTTCTTTACTGTAAAATGAAGGCAAATAAAGGATACGTGTACAGAATTAGATGATCATTAATGTCCCATACGTGTCTAAATTTCTAGTATTCTTTCTTGGCTTGCTGCTCTATCAGGTGTTAGGGACAGGTATATGTGAGCTTCGTCTCTGTATGTAAAATCCACAGATGGAGCCGGTAGGTTAAATCCATTTTTCATATTACATAGGGCTTTTTTCCTCCAATTAAAATAAAATAGGAGGCCCTTTAGCTGCTTTCTCTCTTGCATACCAGAAAGATTCATAAATTGGTTGCTCAATGCTGAAAACTGGCACATTTCTATTTAAGTTTCTGCCTCACAAATCTCTCATTTTGAACGTCTGTGAACTACTGCCCTCCTTCAAACCAGAATGAATGTTATGTAGGTTCAGGGCCCTGCAGGCTCTAATCATTCTCTAAAACAGGAAAGCACACCGGGATGAAGGATCAAACATCTCCCAGGGAAGAGTTGGAGAGATGCTGATTTTAAAATGTTCAAGAGATGATCAAAATGAACATAGCAGGCAAGTGTTTAAAGCTGAGAAGATCTTAGCAAAGGTAGTTTGAATAAAGCTGGATCTATAGACACTGGTCTAGGCAGAAACTACTGGCAGGGCATGAGCAAATTTGGGTCTATAGTATTAATAAAGAGTATGATGAATTTTGCCGGAGATTTGAAAATTTCAAGGACTCTCAGCAACACATTGGTTTGTTCATTTACTCACCCACTTGGTGTTAGGTAGCTAGTAGGTCTGAGAACACTAACATAAGTAATCTGTCACCACCTAGGGAGCTAGAAGTAGATAGAAGATAGAAGATTCTTGGATATCTACAGTCCTAAGCAGACCATAATTAGGGCCTCAGTTTCCCCTCCTGAGAGGGTTGGACTTTAGGATCACAAAGACAAAATACCCAAAGACAATTCGGATGGAAATTAAAAGGTTCATTTCACTGGATCCTTTAGTATAAAAGTCTATAATTCAAAGATGTCACATAATAATTCAACATATATTCATTCAGGATGCCGCTAGCATTGTGGGTGCAGTTTCTTCTCCCTAGAAATCCTTTCCCATCTTTTTCTGCGGCTAATTCTTATTTATTTCTGTGTCTCAGTTTAGGTGTCTTTTGTTTTGGGAGGTCCACTCTGACCTCTAAGTTTTAGCAAATACTCCATGCCACTCATCACTCTACTTATCAAGTGTCTCATATTCACTGGAGCCACCCAGCGGTCCCCATGCAGTAGGGAAGAGTAATTGGCTCTGTTAGCTGTTCCTGCATTGAAAAAAAAAATCCCCAAAGTAAATGCCTTAAAATATCAACTCTCTATCTAGCTCACCATTCTGTGGGTTGGTTGGCAGGTTCTGGTGTACACTAGCCTGACTGGTCTCACCTGGGGTCACACATGCTTCTGTGGTCAGCAGGAAGCTGGGTATCTAGGCACCTCACCAGCGGCTCTTCTCTGCTCCCGGTGGGCTTCCATTCAATAGTGGAGCTCAGTGACTTTGCACAGTATCATGCCACTCAGCCTATTGCTTACAAGTCACAAGGCCATCACAGACTCAAAGGGTCAGGAGATAGATTTTGCCTCTTAATGGAAGAAGCTGCAAAATACTGTAGCCATTTCTGCAACTCACTACCCTGATTTTAAAACTGAGACAGGGGCAGCCCCGGTGGCTCAGTGGTTTAGCGCCGCCTTCAGCCCAGGGTGTGATCCTGGAGATTGAGGGTAGAGTCCTGCATCGGGCTCCCAGCATGGAGCCTGCTTCTCTCTCTCTCTGTGTCTCTCATGAATAAATAAATAAAATCTTAAAAAAAAAAAAAAAAACTGAGACAGTTTTCTTCAGGGAAAAAGCTGAGTTTTGTGTAAAATAAGGAAAGAAATCCTCATGGAGTTGCCAGGATAGACTTGGAACAAGCAAAGTAAATTGCCTTCTGAATACAAAGGTTCCCCCTCAAATTTTTTTCTAATTTCCATGGGCACCCTGGAAGTGAGAGGGCTGTTGAGACCAAGAAGGTTGCTGAGATCTATGGAAATAGCCAGCACTCTGAGGGCTGATGCAGTGCCTTGCACACTCATGCACACATTCCTCAGACTTTCACCTAAAGTTCTTCATGAGCAGCCAGACCAACAGTACTTTGGAGAAGAAGATGGGATGGGAGGTGTCCAGGGAGGTGACATGGAGTGGCAATGAGGAGTTATCCAGAAACTTACACCTACGTCACTTCTGATTTTTCCTTTAATATGGGCAATTTTAAGGATATTGGTCCTTAAAGGATCCTACTTTTTTTTTTTTTTTTTACAGTTTTTGGTGGAAAATTTCAAACATTATGTAAGTAGAATAGTTTAATGAATATCTATGTACTCAAACTCCTGCTCCCACTGTGATCAATTCATGTCTGCCTTGGTTCACCTTCTGCCAACCACATGATTTGAAGCAAACCCAGGATCTCTCCTTTGTAAATATTTCCATTTGTATTTCTAAAAGATAAGGAATTATTTTTAAAAGTGTATATTCACACTACTACTATAACAACTTCAAAAATTAACAATAATTCCTTAAAATTGTCAAATATGAGGTCAATGTTCAAATTTCCAATTGTCTCCATACTAAGGTCTGCACATTGCAAATGATTGATACATTTTTGTTTATTTCTATTTTTTATTGGTATGTTTTATGTCTATTAACCTATAAGATGATTCTCTGATATTCTCTCTCTTTCTATTACTTCTAATATATTTATTGAAGAAACCAGGTCATTTGTCCTATAATTTCCCCTGGTCTGGATTTTATGGATGGCACTCCATGCTGCCATTTAACATGTTCATTTAGGGCAGCCACGGTGGCTCAGCGGTTTAGTGCCACTTTCAGTCCAGGGCGTGATCCTGGAGACCCAGGATGGAGTCCCACGTTGGGGTCCCTCCCTGGAGCCTGCTTCTCCCTCTGCCTGTGTCTCTGCTTCTCTCTCTCTTTCTCTCTCTGTGTCTCTCATGAATAAATAAAATCTTTAAAAAAAATAACATGTTCATTTATCTGTCTTCCATTTTTCCTATAAATAGGTAATTGGATCAAGAGGCTTGATTGTTTCCAATTCATTTGCTTTGGGAAAACTATAAGTGATAAGGGCCACCCCTTTTATTTTGGAAGACATTTTCCAGACTCCTGGCTTTAAAATTCTGTGCATCAAATGATATGAGTTTGCATTTTGAATAAATAAAATATTCACAATCTTTTCTTTCCAATAATGAATACATTTTGGTTTTTCCATGTTTACTACTCTGGCAAAAAAAAAAAAATAGGGAGTGAGAAATACGCATGGTTTTTTGAAATGCCAAAGCAATAATTTTCCAAATCAGTTTGGAAGTGCCTTTGATGTATGTGTGATCTAATTTCCAACACTCAGCAATAAAACTCTGCGAGAAGACCTAGTGAAATGTCCAACACACTGGTGTGAGCAGTAAAATGGAAGCAATCAGTTATAGAAAAGGAAAACTGCTGCCACAGGGAGGTTTGGCTATTCAGAGGAAAGAATGAGAGAAGCAGGGGTTGCCAGTAACTTCTGGCACCCACTAGCAACATCAGGCATCTAAAGAAGACGTTTCTGTCTCTGTTGGCCATCAGTAAATATCCGGGTTAGCTAGCAGCTATTCATGATCTTATTGTCAATTAGGAGTTGGCAACTGGGCTATAATGTGTTTGTAAATACACACAGAGCCATAGCTTACATCATTTCTTTTAAAAAGAATTGCCCTCTCTATTGGAACTATGCAGGCTATGAAAGCAATACTTTTTTTTATTATCTACTTCATCTAACGATCTCTTTAAAAAGAACAATGACTTCAGAACTAGTTATAGCACTAAATATGAAGAAGGAAAGTGCAAACCAGATCAGCTCCCCCTTTTCCCAAAATTCCTGCAGGGGGAAATCTGTGGAGTGGAGCTGGCCTCTGGGGAAAAGGCTAGTCTCACTAACATGCTATATATAGAATCTGGGAAAAGAAAGTGACCCATGTGCCCTGCATCTAAAGGCTATCAAACAGCAGGCCTGAGGTTCAATATGTCCTTGGCTTCCCCATTCTCATCCCTTTGTTTGATTTTTACAAGAATCTGTATGGGAGCTCTCTCTCTCTCTCTCTCTCTCTATTGTTCTTTTTGTTTTGTAAAACTATTTTATTCTCTTATTTTTAGGACATAGGAAGCAATGCACAGAGGTGGCTTCCATAGAGAAGCTATAAAAGGCTACATTTTAACTTGATACCATGAACGTTGGGAAATGGATGCATTGTTGTACAGCTGTTGACTCTTGTGTAAAACAGTCTCAGATTAGGTCTGGTGCTGGTGAAAATGCCCTCCGGCCCCACCATTACCACCAGCTACCAGAGGAAGGTCTCTACCTTGAGCAAGGAATTGCCAAGCAGTGGAACAAGCACTGGGCTAGCTGAGCTGCACTTGAGTTTCCTCAGTCAGAAAGTAAGGTCCCAGCAGCCCCACCTGCCTCTCAACTCTCAGAGGTATTATAGACAATTATATTAGTTCCCTGTCACTGAGGTAACAAGCTAATACAAATGTAGTGACTTAAAACAACATAAATTTATTATCCTACAGTTCCAAATGTTGGAAGTCCGACATGGGTCTCACTGGGCCAAAATGAAGGCATCAGTAGGGCTGTGTTCCTTTTTGTAGGTTCTAGGGAAAAATTCATTTCCCTGCTTTTTCCAGCATCCAGTGGCCCTCCTTCTATCTTCAAGCCAAGTGCTCCCCGTGCTGGCATTTCCCTAGTTCTCTACAGCCAGAAGTGTCCTCTGACTTTAAGCATTCATGTAATTAAATTAGGCCCGTCCCATTAATCCAGGAAAGTTTTCCCATCTCGAGGCCCTTAACCCTCTTCACAGCTGCAAAATCCCCTTTATCACACCAGGTAACATATTCACAGGTAGTGGGGACAAGGGTATGGACATATTTTTGGACCCATTATTCTGCCTACCTCAAAAATTACATTTACCTTAGGAAGAGGGGGAAAAAAAACTGAGGAAGGAAACATTCTCAAGGGGATTCTCTTTTTTTAAAAGATTTATTTGTTTATTTTAGAGAGAGGGAGAGAGCATGCATACTAGTGGGGGGAAGTGCAGAGGGGGAGAACCTTCAAGCAGGCTCCCCGCTGAGCATGGAGCCAGATATGGGTCCATCCCAGGACTCATAAGATCATGACCCATGAGATCGTGACCCAAGCTGAAACCAAGAGTTGGGCGCTCAACCAACTTGAGCCACCCAGGCACTCCTCAAGAAGACTTTTAAATCCACATTCCTTACCCTGTCATTTAAGACCTTTTCATCAATCTACCTGTCCAGAATTATTGCCCCATTTTTCAACTTGAAATAATGTACAGTTTCTTTACCTAAACCGAACAACGCATGCTGTGGGCTTTGCCTCTTCCCACGCTGTTCCTGCTTCCTAAGAGCCTGGGCCATCCCACCTCTTCTCGGCATCACCACCTTTCCCCAAGGTCCAGCTAATGCACATCTCTTAAAAGCGTTCCCCAGTCCTCCAAGAGAGAAGCAAAACATCAGTATTTTTCTGTTTGCTTTTGTTAATAAAGCTCTGCCTGGTCCTGTAACTCCTGTCCCATGAGGCTGCAGGCTCCGAGCCCTGGTGCCCTGTGCACAGCAGGAGCTGCACCCATGGTGTTGACTAAAGGCCCCAGTGACCCTCAGTGGACTCCAAGTGGGAAGAAAGAAACCACAGAGAGAACACCATAGATGGCATTCTGTCCCCTTAGATCCTTGAACTGGGCAAGAAGCGCCTCATCGGGTGTTTGCCCCTAATGGAGGAGAAGCTACCTGCACACACAGTGGGCATGTGAGTCCTGAAAAGAGGGAGTCCTTGTATCCCCTTTAGGAAAAATGGACACATCCTGATGCTGTACAAGGTCTAGCAGTAAGAGAGAGAAGTTATCAAGGCCGCTCCCCCCTTCACCTCTTCACTCCTCACTTGTCCCACTCCCCTCCACATGAGCAGGAGGAAAGTGTGTGGAGAAACAGGTCACAAAACAGTTGTTATGGGTTGAATTGTATCCCCCCTAAATTCACATGTTGAAGTACCCCCAGTACCTCAGAATGTGACCTTATTTGGAAACAGGGTCTTTGCAGACGTAATTAGTTAAGCTGAGGTCATAGTGGAATCTGCTAGCCCCTGATCCAATATGAGTAGTGTCCTCACAGAAAGGGGAAATTCGGATACAGACATACAGGGAAGAGCCCTCCGAAGACTGGAGTTAGGGTGCCGTAAGCCAAGAAACTAGCAGAAGCTGGGGACAAGGCCGGGAACATATCCTTCCCTAACTCCTTCAGAGGGGGTATTGCCCTGCTCACACTTCGATCTCAGACTTCTGGCCTCCAGCACTATGAAACAATGAATTTGTTGTTCTAAGCCATCTGGTGTGTGCTTCTTTGTTAGGGAAGCCCTAGGAAACTAATACAAACTCATGCTCATTTTGGTTGACTTCCTGTGAAAGCAAATTTTCTTCAGACAGAAGACGCTTCCAGTACTGTAGGAAATAGCATTACTGAGTAACTTTGAACTTGTTACTTCTCTAAACCCCAATTTCCTCATCTGTGTGGGGTGCATGTGAGGATAAATGTGATCTTGAACATAAGGCAACTAGCTAATGTGTCCCGAGGGGCACATTAAAAGCTCTCAATAAATGTGGTGATATTAGTCCCACTCCACATAGGGATGTGGATACATTTAGTTAGTGGTCAGAGCTCTGGCTAGAGCATCAGGCATCAGGGAGGTGTCTGGGCATGGGGGGCTGGAAACGGTGGAGCCAGATTATAAAGCTGAGGAAGACGTCAGGGAAACCTTCTAACTGGTACTCCTGCAGTGTTACCTGGCTTATCTACTTCCTTGCCTGCCTCTACCCCATCTTCATCTACTTCTCCCTGTTGGCTGCTGTGCTGAAGAGGAAAGGAAATGTAAATATGTTTATAGTTCATTGCTGGCAATTCCAGCAATCAGCAAAGTAAGAAAACCACCCAATTGGTGGAACCTCGTTTATAATAATGATTGTGGAATAAGTGAATAAATAAATGGATGAGCAAATGAGCAAATAAATGAATGAATGTGTCTTGTGGCTCCCTAGACTCTGAGTCTTTTCACCCCACAACCCCACTAAAAAGTAAGGTTTGCTTTGGCTCCCACTGTCATCATTCAAATGATAGCAATTTGATCTTCTGTCTCAGATCCAAGAGATTTTAGCAGTTACATGAGAAGAAATTATGTAAACATGGGAAGAGCACCAATGAACTTAAACCCTTTGGTGTGTCTCACTTCAAACAGCTAAGCCTGACTTTCCAGCTTGACTTTGTGGGGCCTGCAATATTAGCCTTCCCTCACCCCTACCATGGTCTCTCTCACTCAGCCTTTTGCCCAAGTCTGGTTTACCTGGTGACTAATCTCACTGTCTATCCACCCACCCCTCAAACATACATATACATTTGCTCCAAGATGCTCCCAATCAGCATAAATCTTGGGTCTCTGCTCTGCCCAACATCACCCTACGGCTATCACACCAGCCGGAAGCATAAACATAACAGAAGGGAAATGTACCCCCTCTTAGATCAGATTTCCTTCCATATTTTTTCCTTCTCGATAATGTCTTAAGTAATATAAACTTGTTAACTCCATATCCTCATATGGCTGGACTGTTAAGGCGAGTTTGCTCCATCCTCCCTCAATCTGTAGCTCACACCTGTCCATGAGACTTTGCATATTTTGTGTCCTGATCCTGTAGTTCCAGAGCTCTGCTTTGTTCTCCTACAGTTGAGCTATCCCACACTTGCTGCCCACGATTCCTTGGGAAACTCATTCCCACTTGGGTACTTGGCCATTTTATTTGGCGTATTTCCTCCTTTCCCCCAGTCCTATTTACCACTTCTCCCAAATGCCTGAAGAATTTACCAACAGTTCTATCAATGCCTCTCAGACAGTTGGCTCCTAACTTCGAGTTCCCCCCAGTGACTGAGAGACTAGTTCTGGTTCAGCTCAGACCCTCTTCAACCATGTATCTGCTGGCCTCCTCCTCTTGTCTCCTGCTATCTAGTGTACCCTGGGCTATTTGATCCTGGCTTCAAGACCTCATTACCACCCTTGACACTTGCTTGTGTACAACTGGTGTCATCCATAAGTAGTAAATGTCTATTGGTTTATTTCTACAAAATTGTGCTTCCTTCTAAAGTCCTCTGCTACCTCCCAGCGATGGCTGTGGAAGGCTGGAGTTCTGTCTTTTGAAATGTTCCACTTTTACTTGAAGTGCTATTCTGGGAGGGGGTGGTAGACTGGGTCATTTCCTCTTTGGAAGAAAAGGTGAAATGAATTGCCCAATTTGCATAACACCCTGGCACTTCTAGTCCTGTTACTAATGTAGCCCTAACCCCTCTTTTGTTAGACAGTTTTATGCAACCATGTTGTGCCTCATAGCAAGTACCTCACATGTGCATAAGTCATTTCCACTTCCTCTCTTGCCACACAACTAGGAAATGGGCCTGGGGCTGGCTTGTGTGAGAAGTTCTAGAGGGAAGATGGGTGAGTTAACAAAGGGATGCTAAAGAGTAGGAAAACAAAACGAAGAGCCCTCTTTACCAACCTTTTAAATTCTTAAATAGCAAACAGGAATGAAGAGAATTCCCCCTCGTGACATATTTCTTCTTAAAGATGAGCATTTCTTTTTTTATTCTAGAGTTTTTGATTAAATATTTAAAATAAAGGGATCTCTTCATATCTTCCTGGTTTGTAAAGAAATATCACCTCCACACTGATCTCACAAAGAGCACCTGGAAGTCAGAATCAAACTTCCTTGCTTTCAATTGAAGGGCTGGGAAGCACTTGAAGAAGGCAGAGCCAGCTCCACTCACAAAGGGCTGTAATGTGCGTATCCTCTCATCACACTACTTCCAGGCAGCTGCTGGATGGCTTTTTGGTATGCTTATTAAAATAATGCAATGCAAAGTTAAATCTCCAAGCTTGCAAACAACCAAATATCTGCTTTGTTTGAGAGGAAACATATTCCCCTCTTTTCAATGATTCTGGGACCCAGGGACCCACAATGGCCACTTTTCCCCTCATCTTCCCTTAACAAAGCTTTGCAGAGAGAAGGGCTGCCAGAGGCACCAGGGGAAGCTACTGAGCACATCTTCATCCAGCCCACTGTGGAAGGTGCCCCAAGGGATGGGAGTTCAGGGTCCCTCTGCCTTCTACTTGAGTTACCTTTGTCATCTAGAGAAAGGGATGCCATCACTACACTCATATTTTCCCCTAAACCACACACCTCATAGCAGAGGTAAAAATGAGTATTTCTCCCATCATGCAGCAATGTGGAAAGAACCTTCCTGTGCCTGCCCCTCAGGAGTTTTGTCCTTCCACGATGCCAGCTTTATTTAATCATAAAGCAAGGTTAACACAACTGTAAAGCAGGTTCAGGATTCCAGACTCAACGACATTTCACTACGCATTTAACTTGGCTTCATACACGTCACACGAAGTGAAGCACAATACAAAGTCACACAACAAGCAAGATACAACAAGTCAGACCAAAGTCAAACCAAAGGCAAAGTGGGTCAGTGAGGGCACAGTGGAAATGAGGACTCTCTCCCTTGGGCTCTCAGTGCTACTGCTTCGCTGTTCCAGCAGTGGAGGATCAGTTATGCTCCGAGATTTGCCAGGCAGAGCTTTCGGGGGCAAGTTGCCTTTTTGATGTGGTCAGATGTGAAAGGGTCAGCGTCTGGAGTCTGAAAGTTTGCTGCAAAAGTCTTCCCCTTTTAAAGGGATTTAATCAGTCTTAGGCCTTTGCAGGTTTCTTCTGGTTCTGTTGGTTATCAGCTCTGGATGTCTTTAGCCTGTGCTGGTTTTGGCAATATCTGGTCTTAGCTGTAATGCCCTTGGAGGCTTAGGTCACTGCTTGGCAGGAGTGACTCCATCTTGCTCTCTACAGAAAGTTTCCTACATCTCCTGAGCCAGGGTTGTCTGTACACTGGTGACTGTAATGATCAATTTTACATGCCAACTTGATGGAGCCACATGGTGCCCAGATATTTGTTTAAACATTATTCTGGGTGTGTCTGTGAGGATGTTTCTGAATGAGATTAGCATTTAAATCAGTGGACTGAGTAAAAAAGATTGCCCTCCCCAATATGTATGAACCTCATCCAGTCAGGCAAAGGCCTGAATAGAATAAAAGGCTGACCCTACCCCCTAGGACAGAATTCTCCTGCCTGACTGCATTTGAACTGAAACATTGGCTTTTTCCTGTCTTTAGACTTGAACTGAAATACGAGCTCTTCCTGGGTCTTGATCCTGCCAGCCTTTGGACTGGAACTTACACCACTAGCTCTCCTAGTTTATAGGCCTTAGGACTCAGACTAGAAATACACCATCAGTTTCCTGGGTCTCCAGCTTGCCAACTCACCCTGCACATCTTGGGCCTTCTAGCCTCCATAATTGGGTGGGCTAATTTCTTATCTATTTATCTATCTACCTACCTACCTACCTACCTATTCATCCTATTAGTTCTATATCTCTGGAGAATCCTAATACAGCAATAAATGAGACTAAATGAGGAAAGCCAAGAATTTGATATACTGTAGGCAGATATAAAGAAGGCTCTCTTCCTTTCTTAATGTTCAGAATTTCAGAAACTGGAACCCCTAACTCAAGCTTGGCTGACAGTCACTTGCTGAAGCTCCCAGGGGTTCAACTGCATATTTCTGTTGAACTCACCTCTACCTCCAACACTAGAGAAGGACCTAAAGGGCCCTAGTAAGTTTCATTGAGAAATGGGGTTGAAATGTTCCTATCAATAGGAATTGTTTTCCAATGGTCCTGCAGAGGACCACTGTCCTTACTGTTTTAATAATGATGATCATTGTGGGCTTCCCCTTATAGAGTGAGCTAGTGTAAGACAAAGAATTAGATTCCTCAGTGAAGGAAAAAGGGCCCCATGGTGGAATCTGGAATTTTATTGCCTTTTAATGCCACTGCAAAACATAGCCTAGTGTTATTAAATGCTTTGATTAGTTTTTTATCTTTACCCTAAGATCTGTAAAATAATAATAATAATAATAATAATAATAATAATAATAATAATAAATACCAGAAAATTCTTCTAAACCTCAAGCAGATTATAGCAACATATTTACCAGAGACCATGTTTAATCAATTACAAATCAATTCACATATTTACAACATCTTAATTTGGACTAATTAAGAGAACATTTAGTGACTTCTTTTCTTCCCCCATAACACCTCTGTTGAGGGATAGGCAGATATTTTCTGCACTTCAACTTTTCATTTATTTGGTTGTTCACTGATCATTAGCACTTAGCTTACTTCTATGGGTAGAATTAGTTTGCAACCAACTTTGAAATTCTCTAAAAGGAAGACTGAGCTCTGAAGTCATCTGATGCATCTTGCCTTACATGAATGGATTTCTCCCTCCTTTTGAACAACTTCTGAGCTAATAACGTGGAGTAGGAAGCTTGTCATGGAGAAAGTAGATTAGTAGTCACTACCAGAGGTAATGGAGAAGTTCTCTTTACCTTAATAATACCCAAAAGGAGTACTTTAACATCTACCTATACAGAATATATTGACCCCCAAAAGAGACTCCTTCTAGTAATATGTGACTTTTCCATGGTTCTTGAGGCACTCCTCATTTTGGGGGAGGCTACCCCTATTTAGCTTTATCCACTGACCAAAAACAAGTAGTAACTCCATTTCCAGGCATAGAAAATCAACTTCCTTTTCTGATTTCTCCAGTTCCTGCTATCCAGGATGGAGTCCAAGAGAAAATAACTGAAATAGTTCAAATTTGAGCTAAACACTTGGGTCACAGGTATGAAGAACAAGGTATAAGCATTAATGGGATGAGGGCTGGTTTTTGGCTTAGAGGAGTTATAGGGTATACATATTCTCACTTCTGAGTCCAGGCAAAGAGTATTAAATTGGATGAATGTGAAGACATTACAAAACGATGATTAAAACTCACGGGTGCTAAGAATGTGTGCAAGACTCCTCTTCACTAGTGAAAAAGAAAGTTCTTAAACTTGGAACATGGCATCAATAAGTCCCCGGAAAGAGATCTGATAAAACCCAAAGGGCAGGAGTTAACTTTGCTTATAGATAGCACTGAAATCACTAACCTAGCACTAAGTAAGCACTGAAATGCTTTCTTTTTAGACTTCAAAGAGGCTCAAGGACAGAGCAGCTGTGCCCTGGCAGCTTCCCCTTTGATGGCTGGACCCCTCGTCTCACTGCACCAAGGGCAAGCCAACAATCTGTGTGGAGAGAGAAGGGCAAATATCACTGATAAAATACCTTCCAAGGGACAGAGGGGGGAAATGCAAATATGACCAATTAATACCTAGATTCCATCTGATACGGGATCAAAGCTGACAGTTTATACACAAGCAAATACAATGAATCAATGCATAGCCCCAATTTTAGAAATGTAAATGTAAAATTTTATGAGAGCATGAGGTACCTATAAAGCTCACAAATGAATAACAGTGTAAATATCCAGCTTGGTCAGACTCTAAACTGGTTTGATCTTTAGGGACAACACTGTGGCAATATGTATACTAAAAGCTACAAATTAGGTTTATGACTTCTTATAATCTAGTATTCTACTTTGGGAATTATGCCACATATAAATTACATATATACAAAAATTTTTTTAATTACATATTTACAATTGTAAAAAATAGGAATAATTTTGAATGCCTGAGAATAGGGAATTGGTTAAATAAATTATGACACCTTAACCTAAAAGCATGTAGACACATCCCATTATTTTATAGATGAATGACACTCAGGAGTTTAAATCTAGGACAGTGAATAGTTTTCATCTTAGGCACCAATTCTCTTAACTTGAAAGCATGTCCTAGAGTCCTAAACTGAAAAGGTCTGGGGCAATATTTGGACTTCTTGAAAAGAAAACCTGACCAATTAGTACTATCTGCCAAGCGTATGAGACTGAAGCTGAGATGTGGAAGGAGGCTCTATGCACATGACCATGAGCCCTGCATCACAGGATTGACCAAGGGCACACATGAGCAGTGGAACCAGTCTCCTTCAGTGTGTTCCAAAACACAAATCTTCAGCTAGGGTTTGAGGATTTCTGTGGGTGGGCAAAGATGTCCTAGCAGCTACTCTGGAAGTTTCCTTATCCAACCCTTAATATCTGTATATATCCTTTCATACAATAGATTGACTGAGATCTGTCCTGAGTTCTCAAAAGCCTATTCCTACTTGAAAAAGATAGGCATGCTCCTTCACCATCTTAAATCTTTCATATTTATTTATTTATTAAGTTTTAATTTTAATGCCAGTATAGGTAACATATACTGTTATATTTGTTTCAGGTATAAAATACAGTGATTCAATAAATCCATGTATTACCCAGTGCTTATCACATCAATTGCACTCCCTAATCCCATTCCCCTTATCCACCACCTCCACTCTCCTAACCATCAGTTTCTTCTCTATAGTTAAGAGTCTGTTTCTTGGTTTGCCTCTCTATCTCTATTTTTCCTTTGCTTGTTTCTTTTGTTTCTTAAATTCCACATACGAGTGAAATCATATGATATTTGTCTTCCTCTAATTGACACACTTTGCTTAGCATTATACTCTCTGGTCTCATCCACGTCATTGTAAATGGCAAGATTTCATTCTTTTTTATGGCAGTAATATTCTAATATAAAACCTCTTCTTAATCCTTTCATCCATCGATGGACACTTGAGCTGCTTCCATAATTTTGCTATTGTGAATAATGCTGTTATAAACATAGGGACGCAAGTATCCTTTTGAATCTGTGTTTTTGTATTTTAGGGGTAAATACTCAGTAGTGCAAGTACTGGATCATAGGACAGTTCTGTTTTTAACTTTTTGGGGAACCTCCATACTGTTTTCCTCAGTGCTAAAACAGTTTGCGTTCCTACCAACAGTGCACAAGGGCTCTTTTTTCTCTACATCCTCACCAACATTTGCTCTTTCTTGTGTTTTTGATTTTAGCCATTCTGACAGGTATGAGGCAATAGATATCTCATTGTAGTTTTGATTTGCATTTCCCTGACAATGAATGAGTGATGCTGAGCATCTTTTCAGGTGTCTGTTGGCCATGTGGATGTCTTCGTTAGAGAAATGTCTGTTCGCGTCTTCTGCCCACTTTTAAATTGGATTATTTGCGTGGAGGGAGTGTTGAGTTTTAGTTCTTCATATATTTTGGATACTGACCCTTTCTTTATTGGATATGTCATTTGTAAACATCTTTTCCCGTTCAGTAGGTTGTCTTTCAGTTTTGTTGATTGTTTCCTTCGCTGTGCAGAAGCTTTCTGTTTTGATGTCATCCCAATAGTGTATTGTTGCTTTTGTTTCCCTTGCCTCGGGAGACCTCTCTGGAAAAATGCTGCTGTGGCCAGTGTCAGAGAAATCACTGCCTGTGCTCTCTTCTAGGATCTTTATGGTTTCAGGCCTCACAGTTAGGTCCTTAATACACTTTGAGCTTATTTTTGTGTATATGATATAAGAAAGAGGTCCAGTTTCATTCTTTTGCATGTAGCTGTCTGGTTTTCCCAACACCATTTGTTGAGGAGACTGTCTTTCCCATTGCATTATTCTTGCATCCTTTGTCAAAGATTAATTGACCACATTAATCGTGGCCTTATTCTTGGGCTCTCTATTCTATTGATTGAGAGATCATTGATCCTTGCATCTGTTTTTGTGCCAGCACCATACCGTTTTGATTATTACAGCTTTGTAGTGTATCTTGATGTCAGGGATTGTGCTGGTTCCAGTTTTGTTTTTCTTTCTCAAGATTGCTTTGGCTATTTGGGGTCTTTTGTGGTTTCATACAGATTTTAGGATTATTTGTCCCAGTTCTGTGAAAAATGCTGGTGGTATTTTGATAGGGATTGCATTAAATCTGTAGATTGCTTTGGGTAGTGTGAACATTTTAACAGTATTTACTTTCCCAGTCCATGACCACAGAATATCTTTCGATTTAGTTGTGTTGTATTCAATTTCTTTTGTCGGTGTTTTATAGATCTCAGAGGTCTTTTATTTACCTCCTTGGTTAAGTTTATTCCCCTAGGTACTTTGTTATTTTTGGGGTGCAATTGTAAATGGGATTGTTTTCTTAATTTGTCCTCCTGCTGCTTCATTATTGTATATAGATGTGCAACAGATTCCTGTACATTGCTTTTGTATCCTGCGACTTTAGTGAATTCATTTATTAGTTCTCATAGTTTTTTGGTGGACTCTGTAGAATTTTCTCTATGTAGTATCATGTCACCTGCAAGTAGTGAAAGTTTTACTTCTCCCTTGCCTATTTGGATGCCTTTTATTTCCTTTTTTGTCTGATTGCTGTGGCTGGGCCTTCCAGTACCATGTTAAATAAAAGTGGTGAGAGTGGACCTCCTTGTCTTGTTCCTGGCCTTAGGGGAAAAGCTGTCAGTTTTTCCCATTGAGTGTGAGGTTCCCTGTGGGTTTTTCTTATATGGCCTTTATGATGGTGAGGTATGTTCCCCCTAGACCCACTTTGTTGAGGTATTTTTTTAAATCATGAATAGATATTGTACTTTCTCAAATGCCTTTTCTGCTGTATCTATTGAAATGATCATATGGTTCTTATCCTTTCTCTTATTGATATGACGTATCTCACTGGTTGATCTGCAAATATTGAACCACCTTCGCATCCTGAGAATAAATCCCACTTCATCATGGTAAATGATTTTTTGCATGTATTGTTGGATACAGTTTGCTAGTATTTTGTTGAGGAATTTTGCATCATCTGTGTTCTCAGAAATAATGGCCTGTAGTTCTCTCTCTCTCTCTTCTTGTGTGTGTGTGTGTGTGTGTGTGTGTGTGTGTGTGTGTGTGATGTCTTTATCAGGTTTTGGCATAAAGGTAATGCTGGCTTCATGGAATGAATTTGGAAGTTTTCCTTCCCCTTCTATTTTTAGGAATAGTTTAAGAAGAATAGGTTTTAACTCCTCTTTAAATGTTCGGGAGAATTCCCCTGTGAAACCATCTGGTCCTGGACCTTTGTTGGGAGTTTTTTGATTACTGATTCAATTTCATGGCTGGTAATTGGTCTGTTCAAATTTTCTATTTTTTCCTGTTTCAGTTTTGAGGAGTATATTGGAGGAGACAGGTCTGCAGGAGGATGTGTGGGTGGGATGCAGTACTAGCAAGTTATTTAGTGAGTTTTGGCATTGCTCTGGTCCCTACTGGTGTCCATGTATCTAGGCTGGTGGGCTAGGGAAGGAAATGGCACCTGCCAGCTCCTCTGTTTCTGAAAAATGTCTCCCAGGGATCCGAGATTAATAAATCTACCTCTCGCATATGCCAGGCATTTTCCAAACTGCTGCTTCTATGCTCTATTTCCACAGGGCTGTTTGTTGTGGTATCTCTTAAGGACAGGGACTCAGTTTCCTATTACTTCCTGGCTCTCGCTCTCAGAGCTGAACTTGCGGATTCTTAAGGTTTCAAGTGTTAAGCCCCACTGAATATGACTAGTATAAGAACTTATATCTGCGCCCTCTGGCTTTTATGTGAATTCCTCATGCCTGGGGTACTTGGTGTGAGGGTCTGGTCTTCTCCCCTCTGTGTGTCTGAGGTGTCCCTCCCTTTTGCGGATAGTCCCTATTTAGCTCTCTGCCCTTCCTACCCTCTTTGATGTGGCCTCTTCTCTACATTTAGCTATGAAGAGTCTGTTCCAACAGTCTTCGGATCATTTTCTGGGTTTTTTACACTGAGGTGGGTGTTATCTAGTTGTATCTGTGGGATGAGGTGAGCTTAGGGTCCTCCTATTCTGCATTTTTCCTAAACATCCTCTAAATTTTACCAAATCTTTAAAAGGAATTAACACAAATTCTACTCAAACTCTTCCAAAAAATTTTTTTGAAGAAAATTTTAACACATCCTATGAGGCCTGAATTATTCTGATGTCAAATTCCGACAAAGATACTGTAAGAAAACCTACAGACAAATATTCATTAGTAATAAAGACTCCCCAAAATTCAGAATAGGCAAATCCATAAAGACTGGAAGATTAGAAATTACCAGGCATTGGTTGGGGGATGGGGGGAAGGTGAAGAGTGATTACTTAATGGATATGACATATTTTTAAGGCATAATGAAAATTGTTTGAAACTAGCTAGAGACTGGTTGCACAACCTTGTGAATATCATATATACAACTCATCTGTATACTTTAAAATTGTTAATTGTATTCTACTTAATTTCACCTCAGTAAAAATATAGGAACATGTATGATAGTAGATAATTGTTGTGGCTTTTTTCAGAATACACACACACAAACACGATTAATATAGATAATCTGCAATTAGATAAACTCTTAGATAATCATAGGTAGATTACTTTTAAGGACTAACAACTTTAGGCAGCTCAGCTGCCCAAATGTTTCCTTAGACTAAAGATGGTATTCTAAGCTTGTTCTCTTCTCTCCAGTCATGATATAGGCCAGCTGAATTCCAGTAGTAACTACTCTTACCCAAGAGGCTAATCTATTTGGAGGACTGAGACTGGTGGCTCTTTACAGGGTGTGTTCACTGTGGGTGACAGAGTCTTATACTGGGTTTGATATGGCATTCCTCACCTAAGATCCCTTCTTTCATTTAAAGCTGGGAGGCTTTGTTTCACAGGTGTTTTGAGATATGACAACCTGAATCTGCTACAGAAATGCAAGTACCTGCAAGAGATGAATTCTCTGGGAAGAAGAAACAGCTCTCTTGGAGATCATAAACCTCAGCTAGCTGCTATAATTCTTCCCAAGATGTTTTATAGAGAAATAGCATGAGTTGGAGTTGGCTTATCCAAATGGCATAAACTGTTCATATCTGAATTTGAGACTGGCCCTTTTGCCCATGAAGCAAAAAGCTTGCTGTGTCTATCAGATTGCAGGGAATAATTATTCACAAGAACTGAGTCCTTCAAGTAAAACAACTTCTATGGCTGAGACAGTTCCCCAGATACAGATGTTTGGTGTGAAACTAGTACATCATCCAGGTCCTGTAAGATGCACTATTTTATACTGAGGACCTTCTCTTTCTCCTCCTCCTTCTGAATCAATCAGTCACCAGCTGTAATTCCTTCCTACCTGCCTAGATACACCCTTCCCCATTTTCTCCCTTTTCTTCTTATTTGTATTTGTCCTAAGCAACTTTACAAAAGAAAAAAACAAGTAAATGCTAAGCTGTTTACATTGGTCCCAAAATTATTTCAACCAATAAACAGTTTTGCATGGTTCTCATGTGTGTCGATATTATTTTATTCTACTTTTCTCACCATTTCACTCACAATTTTTTTTCAGGATATTATTTATCCTGATATTATTTAATTCAAGTAGCTGGGGGATATGACAAAGCAGCTTTCCCCCCAAAACTATCCCATGGACATTAAAAGGGATATTTGAGAAAATAGAGATCTAGGATCACATAAGTTTTGGAAACACTAGGTTAAGCCAAGTTTAACATGCGTTTTTTACCCTAAGATTTCTCAGAATATTCAATATGTGTTGTAAGCTTTCAAAATGGGGACTTGAAATATTCCTCAAATTTATTTAATCAATATACCTTTTCCTGTGAGGCCTTGGTAACAGAATTACTTATGGGTAATAGGTTAGAAAAATTTTTGTCACATATCTCCTAAAAGAATTTTAAAACTGTTCATTACATATTTAGGTTGACATTTAAAAATTTCAGGTAAATTTAAGTAGTTGCATTAATACAACTATTGAACATCAAAAATAAAATGTATCCATCTTTAAAAAGTATATAATGGAATTGCAAAACTATAACACTTTGATATTTACCAACATCCATTAAGAAAATGAAGGAAGGAAAAAAAAATGAAGGTAGTTTTTTTTCTTGAAACCTGTATTTCCAATTCACTTTCTCCACACCGTTTTATCCTCAGACTATTTTGTTATGCTTGGAAGTGTCTTTTTTTTTAATTTTTATTTATTTATGATAGTCACAGAGAGAGAGAGAGAGAGAGAGGCAGAAGCAGGCTCCATGCCGGGAGCCCGACATGGGACTCAATCCCTGGTCTCCAGGATCGCACCCTCGGCCAAAGGCAGGCACCAAACCGCTGCGCCACCCAGGGATCCCTGGAAGTGTCTTTTTGGTTATGCCTTCATACAAAATAAATGCATGGAAATGGAAATTTTATATTTCAATGTAATCATAATACTGTATGCATTAATTTTTCTTACAGATTGAATTTGCATTATAATTATTATTTTAGAAGATGATTGATCAAGACAACATAAATATATTATCAATTCCAATACATAATGAAACATAAAACAGAGAATTTATTGGAAGTAAATCTCTAATTTAGCTACATCATGATCAAACATTTTTTATGCATTTAATGAAAGGTTAAACAATGCCAACAGCTAGCATATTATTTCTTTTTTTGCTATTAGGAGGTTAAAAAGATCATAATTTTATATTTTAGTATATGTGCTGCCAAAGTGAGCACATAATTTTATAAAATAAAGCTGAAGACTCATGTAATTTGAATTATTATTTCATAATAAAAAGTTTTTACCAAATTTAATAGAAATTACATAATAATTTTGCTGTGGGTTTTAGTCAATCACAGAAAACTCTGGTACTCTCAGAAAACATTTTAGTTATATTTAAAATAATCATTAACACTGACTTCTACTTCTCTGGCTATTTGAACACACATTTCTTTCCCAGATAATGTCATATCCTAGGGATGAAAATAGATAAAAAGTAGAAAGAGTAGCTTATATGTACATATGAAATTAAGTTCTTCTTAATAATTAGTATTTCTTAGACTGCTTTCTCTCTTTTAAAGGGATTCTCAAGAGAGAAAAATTGTGTTATGGCAGTTGTGGGGGGGCTAGGGGGAGAGTGGTCGAAAAAGTAAAGTTACGACACAGATTGTTATTAATCTTGCTATCTCACTCTAGCGTAGTTCACACAGGGCTACTTCACAGTTCACAAAAGTATGTATAGTCAGGGGCTTCCAGGTGTGTGGGAAATTGATTCGTTATTAAAGGAGGTTTCATCTTGTTCTTTGTTTTTTTTATCTCTAATCTTTCTCACTCAGAGCAATGGTACATGGTAAGATTTAAGATAGTGAATGTACTAATAATGAAAATAAAAGTCAAAAATCCTTGGGATGCAACAAAAGCAATTCTAAGAGGGAAGTTTTATAACAATGTAGACCTACCTCAAGAAGCAAGAAAAATCTCAAATAAACAGCCTAGCTTTATACCTAAAGGAACTAGAAAACAACAACAACAACAACAACAACAACAACAAAAAGGGCAGCCCTGTCCCTGTGGCTCAGCGGTTTTGCACTACCTTCAGCCCAGGGCCTGATCCTGGGGACCCAGGATCGAGTCCCACGTCGGGCTCCCTGCATGGAGCCTGCTTCTCCCTCTGCCTGTGTCTCTGCCTCTCTCTCTCTCTCTCTCTCTTTCTATCTCTCATAAATAAATAAATAAATAAATAAATAAATATTCATTAAAAAAAAAGAAAAACAGAATCCAAAACCAGAAGAAGGAAATAATAAAGATTAGAGCACAAATAAATAATATTGACTCAAAAAAAAAAAAAAAGAGGAACAACAATGAAATGAAGAACTGGTTCTTTGAAAAAAATCAACAAATTAATAAACTTCTAGCCAGGCACATCAAGAAAAAAAAGAAAAGAAAAGAAAAGAAAAAACAAAACAAACGACTCAAATAAACAAAATCACAGATAAGAAAAGAGAAATAACCAACACCACAGAAATGCAAACAATTATAAGAGAAGACTATAAAAAAGTATGTGACAACAAATTGGACAACATAAAAGAAATGGGTAAATTTTTAGAAACATTTAACCTACCAGAACTGAAACAGGAAGAAATAGAAAATTTGAACAGACCAATTACCAGCCATGAAATTGAATCAGTAATCAAAAAACTCCCAACAAAGGTCCAGGACCAGATGGTTTCACAGGGGAATTCTCCCGAACATTTAAAGAGGAGTTAAAACCTATTCTTCTTAAACTATTCCTAAAAATAGAAGGGGAAGGAAAACTTCCAAATTCATTCCATGAAGCCAGCATTACCTTTATGCCAAAACCTGATAAAGACATCACACACACACACACACACACACACACACACACACACACACAAGAAGAGAGAGAGAGAGAACTACAGGCCATTATTTCTGAGAACACAGATGATGCAAAATTCCTCAACAAAATACTAGCAAACTGTATCCAACAATACATGCAAAAAATCATTTACCATGATGAAGTGGGATTTATTCTCAGGATGCGAAGGTGGTTCAATATTTGCAGATCAACCAGTGAGATACGTCATATCAATAAGAGAAAGGATAAGAACCATATGATCATTTCAATAGATACAGCAGAAAAGGCATTTGAGAAAGTACAATATCTATTCATGATTTAAAAAAATACCTCAACAAAGTGGGTCTAGGGGGAACATACCTCACCATCATAAAGGCCATATAAGAAAAACCCACAGGGAACCTCACACTCAATGGGAAAAACTGACAGCTTTTCCCCTAAGGCCAGGAACAAGACAAGGAGGTCCACTCTCACCACTTTTATTTAACATGGTACTGGAAGGCCCAGCCACAGCAATCAGACAAAAAAGGAAATAAAAGGCATCCAAATAGGCAAGGGAGAAGTAAAACTTTCACTACTTGCAGGTGACATGATACTACATAGAGAAAATTCTACAGAGTCCACCAAAAAACTATGAGAACTAATAAATGAATTCACTAAAGTCGCAGGATACAAAAGCAATGTACAGGAATCTGTTGCACATCTATATACAATAATGAAGCAGCAGGAGGACAAATTAAGAAAACAATCCCATTTACAATTGCACCCCAAAAATAACAAAGTACCTAGGGGAATAAACTTAACCAAGGAGGTAAATAAAAGACCTCTGAGATCTATAAAACACCGACAAAAGAAATTGAATACAACACAACTAAATCGAAAGATATTCTGTGGTCATGGACTGGGAAAGTAAATACTGTTAAAATGTTCACACTACCCAAAGCAATCTACAGATTTAATGCAATCCCTATCAAAATACCACCAGCATTTTTCACAGAACTGGGACAAATAATCCTAAAATCTGTATGAAACCACAAAAGACCCCAAATAGCCAAAGCAATCTTGAGAAAGAAAAACAAAACTGGAACCAGCACAATCCCTGACATCAAGATACACTACAAAGCTGTAATAATCAAAACGGTATGGTGCTGGCACAAAAACAGATGCAAGGATCAATGATCTCTCAATCAATAGAATAGAGAGCCCAAGAATAAGGCCACGATTAATGTGGTCAATTAATCTTTGACAAAGGATGCAAGAATAATGCAATGGGAAAGACAGTCTCCTCAACAAATGGTGTTGGGAAAACCAGACAGCTACATGCAAAAGAATGAAACTGGACCTCTTTCTTATATCATATACACAAAAATAAGCTCAAAGTGTATTAAGGACCTAACTGTGAGGCCTGAAACCATAAAGATCCTAGAAGAGAGCACAGGCAGTGATTTCTCTGACACTGGCCACAGCAGCATTTTTCCAGAGAGGTCTCCCGAGGCAAGGGAAACAAAAGCAACAATACACTATTGGGATGACATCAAAACAGAAAGCTTCTGCACAGCGAAGGAAACAATCAACAAAACTGAAAGACAACCTACTGAACGGGAAAAGATGTTTACAAATGACATATCCAATAAAGAAAGGGTCAGTATCCAAAATATATGAAGAACTAAAACTCAACACTCCCTCCACGCAAATAATCCAATTTAAAAGTGGGCAGAAGACGCGAACAGACATTTCTCTAACGAAGACATCCACATGGCCAACAGACACCTGAAAAGATGCTCAGCATCACTCATTCATTGTCAGGGAAATGCAAATCAAAACTACAATGAGATATCTATTGCCTCATACCTGTCAGAATGGCTAAAATCAAAAACACAAGAAAGAGCAAATGTTGGTGAGGATGTAGAGAAAAAAGAGCCCTTGTGCACTGTTGGTAGGAACGCAAACTGTTTTAGCACTGAGGAAAACAGTATGGAGGTTCCCCAAAAAGTTAAAAACAGAACTGTCCTATGATCCAGTACTTGCACTACTGAGTATTTACCCCTAAAATACAAAAACACAGATTCAAAAGGATACTTGCGTCCCTATGTTTATAACAGCATTATTCACAATAGCAAAATTATGGAAGCAGCTCAAGTGTCCATCGATGGATGAAAGGATTAAGAAGAGGTTTTATATTAGAATATTACTGCCATAAAAAAGAATGAAATCTTGCCATTTACAATAACGTGGATGAGACCAGAGAGTATAATGCTAAGCAAAGTATGTCAATTAGAGGGAGACAAATATCATATGATTTCACTCGTATGTGGAATTTAAGAAACAAAAGAACAACAAAAAAGAGACAAATGGAAAAAAACAGAGTCTTACATATAAAAAACAAACCGTTACTTTTCATAAGGGAGGTAGGTAAAGGGATGGGTGAAATAGGTGAAAGGATTAAGAATACCCTTATGTTGAAAAGCACTGAGTATTATAGAATTGCTGAATCATTATATTGTACACCTGAAACTAATATAACACTGTATTTAACTACATTAGAATTTTAAAAATTTAATTCATTAAAAAAAGTTTGGTAGAATTCACTAATGAAGGTATGTGGTTCTGCGGGGGGTTTTGTTGGAAGGTTTTTGATTATTGATTCAATTTCCCTACTTGTTGTAAGTCTGTTTCAAGTTCCTATTCCTTTTTGATAGCTTTGGCAATTTGTGGGTTTCTAGGTATTTTCTAATTTGTCGGCATACAATTATACATAGTATTCTTTTATCTTTTCAAATTCTACAGGATCAGTAGTAATGTCCTCACTTTCACTTCTGATTTTAGTCATGTCTTCTTTCTTTTTTTTCTTAGTTTAGCTAAAGGCTTGCTAATTTTGTTGACCTTTTGAAAGAACTTACTTTTTACTTTATTATCAGTCATTTTTCTAGTCTCTGTTTCATTTATCTCCATAGTTATTTTTATTAATTTGTTTCTTCCATTGGTATATTGTTCTTCTTTTCCAGTTCTTTAAGACTTACCTTTGCAATGAGACTTCACTGTCCCTTCATCAAGAGTTAGGGTCTATTTCCTCTTATCCTGAATATGGGTGGCCCCATGACCCATTTTGACTGAAAATGTGGTGAAAGTTATTCAAGGTACCTTCTAAGCCAAGGCCTTAAGCTATTTCTATCCTGCACCTCCTTCTTAAAATCTAGTTTCCATGTGGTAAAGAAGTCCAAGTAACTTTAAGGAGAACCCCACATAGAGCACTGATGAATCCACTGAGCTTCCAGCAGCTAACTAGTATCCACATGACAGAGGTCATTTTGGACCTTCCAGGCATCCCAGAGCCTCAGCAGATGCCATGTGAAGCAATACTGCTTGATCAAGCTACAGAATTGTGAGAAATGATTAATGGTTACTTTTAGCCACAAACCTTAGGGATGGCTTGTTACACAGCCATGGATGATTGTAACAGTAACCCCAGTCCTTCTCCTCCCACCACTCACCCGGGTGCCCTGAGTCGTTAGTTCAATGGAGGGGATTGCAAGGGGAGATGGCTTCAAGTACTCCACATGAGTTCTTCACATGTACTCAAGCCAAATGAGCATTTCTGATCATAAGAAATGCTTTTGGATTGTCTATGGAATTTATTGTGTCTGAAAGCTGCAAAGTCAGGAGAGCTAGGCAGCCCAGAGTTCAAAAGCCATGTCTGCTGTTCAGTGATGATCTTCAGCAAAACACTTCCACTCTGAATCCCAGGGTGTTCAATAGGAAATGTGGGTATTTAGCAGGGCTCTTCTAAGGATTTAATGGAAAAACAGATTCAATGGGCCAAGCATACTAGTCTCTCAAAGGCTGTTCAATGCTGCTATTGCTGCTGTTTCATAGGAGTGCCATAGGATAAATGAAAGTGGGTATGTTAAATTTTCAGATGATTTCATCTTATTTAATAGTCCTAAACATAGGAAACTAAGGGAGGGTCAAAGTGCCTCAATAACCTGGGGAAAATTTTTTTGAGACTTTTGGAAATATAGGAGACCCATTAGAACATCATGGAATCAGCTAGATGAATCATGAAATATAAATTGATTATTCTAGTTTTTTATCTTCAAAGTAATGAAATTGCAAATTATTTTTCAAGATTAAAAAAATCAAAGATTAACTGCACTGGAATTAAAATAAAATGTTTTTTAAAATCAAAGAAAAAAACATGGAGGATTACATTATATGACCTCCTGCCCCCAACATCACATGACAAACACCCTGTATGTATATAAGTATGTATGTGTGCCTTGTTCACACGTGGGCATATGTACAACATATACGTGTGTGCATCTTTATTGTGTGTCTTCATGCATCTGTGCATTATGGATGTATATTTTACACTGCCCTAGGCCCAAAGTTCTGGTTAATCAAAGAAGTTTAAGAGTGAGGAAACTTAGCCCTTCCCTATCTCTGCCATGTACTCAGTATACAACCTTTATAGCAGATGTCTTTGGTGTGCCAGCACAGCTCACACAGTGTACTATTTGCTCCTATCTCCCATCCCCACATGCAGGGGGTGGTGGTTTCTATTTCTATTTGTTAGACCCCTGCCCAACACAACAGCTAATTCAGCTAAATTGGACAACTGACCCACAGTTGACCAATCAGCTTCTTTCCTCTAGAAACCTGGATTAGGTTGAAGAGAGCAGGCTGGTTTCTTTATACAACAGAAATTAGAATGTGAATGTGAACACTCTCTGAGTAGCAGAGAGCCAGGGCCAAGAACACCAAGCAGACACCAAGAAGCGCAGCAAAGAGAAAATTCCTGAGTTCTCCATGGCTTTTTACAGCCTTATTTCCCGACCAGGGATTTCATGCAATACCCCTGAATAAACTCTATTTATTTGTCTGTTTGTTTGACTGAATTGGTTGCTGCTTCTAATAAAAAACTTCTCACAAGTCATTTACCTTCATTTTGTTTCCATTTCTTCACTTACAAAATAAGGAAATTTGACCAGGCACCGTCCTACCTCTATTTTATATTACTAGCACCTTTCTGGAGCCTGCCTCCAGGATGAGGATAGGGTTTTGCTTCTCTTGGCAGAGAGGTGGGAAAAGACTACTGCAATATTTTACCATGTAAGTCAGCTCTCTTGAAACTACACAAAGGTAAAAATCTCACTTCCTCCAGAGTATGCCAGCCAGACGGAGTTCATCTTTATGTATACTAGTTAAAAGAGAAATAAAAATGTCTGAGAAGACAGGAGTCTTTGCAAATAGAATACACATAGAATATTTTTTTCTGGATGAGAATTTGAGGTATGACCCCATAAACATAAAAAAATTTTCTCATCTCTATATTCTTTATATAAATTATGAAGTCCTATAAATTATATATTACCTACTGAATTACATACTTATATTTTGAGTATGACTTTGTGATCATAAATCTTGCCTTTCTAATTAGATTAAATATTCTTCCAGAGTAGAGGTCAAAATGTAAATTTCATGTTAAACATGAAATAATCCCTATTGTGCCTAGCCCCATTTTTGTTACGTGGTAGTTGTTCTTGAAAAATGTGCAGTTAAATTGTATTCATCAGCCAAATAAACCACTGCTTAAAGATGCTCTTACGCTATCAAGGTTCTTAGGATGTGAATGCCATTTCCTGGCTAAAGGGACAACTGATTGAATAAATGAATGATGCCAACAAATATTCATTGAGCTCATGCTAAGTATCAGAAAAAGTATACCCACTCACCCCATCTCCAAGCACCCACAGCTCAGCTCTGCAAGCAAGGAACAAGGAAATGGAGGCAAGTTGTTCTTCCATTCCTACTGACAGAAGTTTATTGATTGTGTCGCAGAATACTTTGCACCCAGTAGATACCGTTAATCCAGGTCACCGGAGAAACAGATGGGATTAAACGTGTAAGGATATATTAGGGAAAATGCTTGTGTGAAAGAAAATAGGAAAGAAGCTAAAAAGGGTTGAGAGAGCCATGAGACCATGATGCCAGTCTGACTCTGAGTGAAGGAGAGCAGGAGGAAAGGCTGGGTGAAAGTCTGCTGGATTGCCATGCAGTATGAGGAAGGTTGGATAAAGCCAGCAGAATCCCATGGCTCCCAGGAACAGACCTGCCCTGATATTGTGCCCACCTCAGTCACTGAAAGCAGCCCATGGGAGGCATGGTCTTGATGCAAATGACAATGAAATTTAGAGTGGAGCAGCTGGGTCCCTGATCATTACACACACACACACACACACACACACACACACACCACCCCCAACTAACTGCTGTCATTGGCAATCTGGAATGGATGACCACCACAGCTGCTCATACTTTTGCTTCATTGAACTGATGATTTTACCTGAAAGAGCCATATCCCTCTTCTTTTCTTACCATGTCAGTTCTCACCATAATAGAAGAGGCTACAGATCTCAGGAAGTAAGCGACCCTAGCTGTTCAATTTTACAGTCTGGATATCCGTATTAAGAAGTCCATTAGGAAGTCTTGAGAATCCTTGCTTTATTCAATCTCAGAAAGTTCATATCACCCGATAAACACTCATTTCCATGCTATAGCCCAAGATTTGTTCTCCAAAAAATATAGGGTACAATAGAAGTATACAGATGTGTGAGAGAGAGACAAACAACAGGTCTATTGAGAATTTGCTCTAGCCAAGCTTTGAATGTGACTATTTCAGTACTCACCGTCTTCTGATTAAAGTGAAAAAGCATAGATAATGCAGCCAAGTTCACTTATATCATTAATATAAAATCTATTTCATGGATTTTTTTCCATCAGACTGTAAGTTATTTGGCAAAATTGCAACACAACTAACCAAATACTCACTTACATCAAAACACCCTCAAGATTAGCACTAAATAAAAAAAAAAACATTGCTTTCTGGGACTAAAAATTACTTGCTATCAACCAAAGCAAACAAAATTTAATTATTTCAATAGATTAAAACTTGCCATTTTGTTCTTCTCTTGGTGTGTTGGTTCCACACTACAGAACCATTTGAGCAGACCAAAATAACAATATCATTTCTGAAAAAAAAAAAAAATATATATATATAAATATATATCATTGCTGTAGAATTAAAGGACTAAGAACTTGCCCCTGCTTCCATGATGTCATTTTCTTCTACTCTTATATTTAGAAAATTCCATTTACATTACTCTGGAAGAAGGAATCTAATTATATTAAAATGATGTTTTTCTAGTAGTTCTTAAGCCAGATTTGCAAATGGCTAAGAAATAACAAGTTTAATAATATTTGTAAAAGATCTATCTTTGATTGGAAAATTAGGCCCACTTTGTGTTCATATCTTATATTCCTACATAGCCATGTCAAGAAAAAGAAATTTTGTTTAAAAAAAAGCCAAATGGCGTTTTCTACATGCTCAAGCCTAATGTGGTCCAACTCAAAGGACTGCAAGAAGCCAAAGGTAAATTTGTGCATATAGCTTTGATCAGCTTTAAAAATTACCTTTTGTTCAGAATTCTCAATGAGAACAGGGAAAACCTCCTCCAAATTGTAAAATCGCTCTTTCACATTTTCTTTTTGAATATTCTTTCAGTTACCTATTCCTTCCAACATTGCAGAGTACAATGTGCCTATCATTCTGATAGGATCTGTGGAGGAAATAGAATACAGGAAACACATCTTTACTCTCACAAGATGTTCAATTTAGTTGAAGAAATAGGACATGTACATACATCCCTAAAACACATAATGATTACAGTGAAATGGACGTTTAAGGCTAGGAAAGAGAAATTCTGGTCTCAATTCCTGCGTGGTATTTGAGGTAGAGGCTGTGAAAGGATGTGTCTGAGATAAAAGAAGACAAAGAATATGCCAGAAAATGAGAAAACTATGAGACAGAAAGGGGAAAATAGAAAGCATGACCAGTTTTGTTGAAAGCAAGGACCATTTAAGGGAGTAGAGAGATATCAAACTGGAAAGATTAGAAGAGCCAGACTGGAGCATTTTTAATACCAGCTGGGGAGGTAACAAGGAACCACTAAAAGCTCTAACAGAGAAGTGATATAAAGAATTTTAGGAAGGTATTAATCTGGTGGTGATGTGCAGATTCCTAGAAGAGGCAAAAACAAGAAACTAGAAACCAGGAGGGTATCACAAGAATCAGAACATGAAGCAAGAGGGCCAAGTTAAGATTGTGGCAGTGGGAATAGAAAAGTGGGGTTCAAAGGAATAGCCGCTAAAAAAGAATTAACAGGATGTGTTCAAGTAAATGGATGAAAATGGCAAGAGAGATGAACTTGAAGATGACCCCATTCTAAGCCTGAGTGATGAAAACTGACTGTGCAACCAAAAAAATAGTAAAGACAGGGAAATGCTGGTGTGGATAGAAGGAATGGAGAAGGGAAGTAAAAACACTAAGTTTAACCTTAATCACATGGAATTTATAGTGTGAATAATATGTCCATAGTCACCTGGTAGGAAATATGAAACTATGGTCAGGGCACAAGTCATGGGCCCGTGATTGTAACTCAGGAGTGAGGGGGAGGGTGATCCCACAGGCTCACAGAATCCTATGGAGGGAGACAATGCAGTCAAGAAAGGAGAGGAGTGTGGAGGGGAGTGAGACAAGAACAGAAAAGAGAGTTCAAAGCAGAACATTGGGAAGTGTCTCCCCTTCCAAGTGTGATTTCCTCTCATATGTTTGGGGAAGGGAGTATGTGAGGTGTAGTTGGCCCTTCATTATTATATTCTCCCCACAACCCCTCTCAGTACTACCTTGGGTACTCATACTGCTCTTCATCTCTTAGAGTTCTATGTGTCCTGTTCTTCCTAAATAATTACACCTGGATGTGGTGATGGTGCAGAGATGTCAGCATGTCTCCTTTCTGGGGTATCCTTTATTTATCCATAAAACCACTCAAACAAGGCTCTGGGGCACACTGGAAACTTTATTAAAGTTTTGGGAATAACTACAGGAAATAGTAATGAAGGAAAGAAGAAAACTTACATCTGTATGCTAAATAGATTATTATAACCCAGAATCCTAGAGATAGGGAAAAATGTTACACCTTTCATAGGGTACACTGACTTCTTAGTCTTATTTTCATAACTTGAAACCTATCCTTCTATTTCTCTCCTTAAATAAAAGCACACTTTACTTTTTTTCCTTCTGAGAATCCACTTGGCCCAGAATAGAGATGTGAAATTCTCTACCACTGGACTGTCTCCTTGTTCCATAATGTCACACAACCCAGGGAACACAGGAAGCTATTACATTTCCTAGAGTGTGAGCTAGTCAATTTAGGATCACAGCACAGGTAACTTCAGAACAGTCCACAGAAGGCTTTCCCACTCCAAGTTCAGTCCCTGTTCAAGCATCTTCATGGTGG
The DNA here is from genome assembly GCF_048418805.1 of Vulpes vulpes. Classification (NCBI taxonomy): domain Eukaryota; kingdom Metazoa; phylum Chordata; class Mammalia; order Carnivora; family Canidae; genus Vulpes; species Vulpes vulpes. Next base: position 69,845,557 of record NC_132795.1, on the reverse strand, counting down.
GAGGTGAGGATAGCCTTCTAAATTTCCTACGGATAACATGAAAGCACAACTTCACATGCCTTTTTCAAGGACAAATAATAATTCTCAGAGCCAATGTAGTCTAATGACACATTAAGGAAGACAAATATTTTCCTAAAGGCAATATAACCTGCAAAAATTTCTCCAGTTTATCATTGAAATAGCTTTTTACATTCCTAAGCAAAACAACTTTTTCCCATTTTTACTCTGCTACTCTAGGACATGCCTAAGGCCCACCTATGAAAAGCTTGGCTTTCTAACAATAGAACCATTTATCTGTCCCCAAAGACCTTGCAGAAACTGAAATTATATTTGTCTTAATAAGCAGTGTGAGAAAAGTAGCCAGCTACAGTGGCAGAGGCATAGTGGTCAGAAATGTGAAAGAATAAGGAAAATAGAATTAGAATTTAGGCCAAAGGAAAAAATTTAAGGGAGAAGTAGGCCATAGTTTCATGTGCTCCTAAGAAACCAAGATAGAAGAAAATGACAAAAGTCATTGCCAACCTAAATGTCATTGATGACCATCTGTACAGGAGTTTCAAAAGAATCATATGGGAGTAGAATAGAAACCACAAGAGTTTTCTCTTCAGGAAAGGCTATCCATGTAAAGAAGAGAAAAGACATGACAGCTTAAGACAGTAGGAGAGTGGGGGTGAGGTTTTATTTAGGTGAAGAATACTTGGGAATGGTTATAAGCAGACGATAGGAGAGATTGAAGACAGCTTTGTCTCTAGTTAATAAAGCAAGGAGAGAAGGAAATTGGGGGAGATAGGAGGTAGAAAACTGAAGCTAGGTTGACAAGAGTTGACTGACTTTATTTTGAGAAAGGAAGGAAATAGACAAAAATATAGAAAGATACAGAAACAAATAATTCAAAAAACAGTATTGAAGTAGAGAGGAGGGCACTGAGAAAGATTTGCTTCCTCAATTGAACAAAAAGCCAAACTGTTTGTTGGGACTGAAGAGCTGAAATTGGCTCAGAAGTTTGAAGATTGTGGCAGAGAACTAATGGCTTCTATGTGGAACTTGAGAGTGGAACAAAAAGAGTGTAATAAAAAAACACCAGATAATTTAGACCAGACTTCACAATGAATACAATTAGAAAAGCAAACAAAATATAAAAAGCAACTACTTGATGGTGATAAAAAACAGTAAGAATTACCCTGCTAGACTCAGAAGATAATCTGAGATGTAAGCTTGATATTTGAATTCCTTTTCCCCTGTGAGTGTTTGCTAATTCCTGCATAGGCATCTGAGCAGTGTTTTTGGCAGCCTTAAAGAATTAGAAGGATAAACATGAGATCCCAAGCCCATGAATATTAGGAGGGAGAGAATCCCTAACGAATTTCCAGTGTTATAAGTGGAGTCTCCATAGGACCATAACCTGGGAAAACTAGAACCAAATGAAGACCAGCAAAAATTGCAGCCTAGCTTCAAACCATATCAATTCCTAAAAGTGTATGATGTGATCCTGGATTACAAAATCTTCCTAGGAACCTGCTGGCAGCAAACATAGAAATTCTTTTTTTTAAAAGATTTTATTTATTTATTCATGAGAGACAGAGAGAGAGAGGCAGAGACACCTGCAGGGAGCCCAACACAGGACTCAATCCCAGGTCTCCAGAATCACACCCTGAGTGGAAGGTGGCACTAAACCACCGAGCCACCCAGGCTGCCCAGTAAACATAGAAATTCTATGAGAAAAAATAATGTAATTATAGACCTCAAAATTTTTCCACAAACAAGTACTCAAATATTATGTCTAGCACACTACTACAATAACCAGACATACCGAGTATCCATCATAATTAATGGTTAAACAAAATGTTTACTATTTTGGAATATTATTTAGCCTTAAAAAGGAAGGAAATTCTGACATATGCTATGACATGGATGAGTCTGAGAACATTACAATAAGTAAAATAAACCAATCACAAAAAGAAAAATACTATATGATTCTACTTACATGAGGTACATGGAGTAGTCAAAATCATGGAGGCAGAAAGTGGAATAGTGGTTGCCAGGAGCTGATAAGAGGTGAGAAATAGAGAGTTGTTGTTTAATGGGTATAGAGTTGCAGTTTTTCAAGATGGAAAGAGGTCTGGAAATGGATGGTGGCAATGGTTGCACAACAATATGAATGCACTGATACCACTGACTGTACACTTAAAAATGTTAAGGTAGCAAATTTTTTATTAGTGTATTTTACTACAACAAAAATTTAGAAATGCAAAGAAATGTATAAATAAAAAAAATAGGGAGAAATTAAGACATTCTCAGATAATCAAAATTTATGAGAGTTTATTGCCGCCTAGACTCATCTTGCAAGAAATTCTATAGGGTGTTCTTCTGGTTGAATTAAAAAGAAACTAGACAGTTACTTGAAGCTGTAAGAAGGAATAAAGATTTCTAGTGAAGATAAATACATGGATAATTATAAAGTCTAATATTATTATAATTATGGTATGTAATTCCACTTTTTAAAAAAGATTTTATTTATTAATTCATGAGAGACACACAGAGAAAGAAAGAGAGGCAGAGACACAGGCAGAGGGAGAAGCAGGCTCCATGCAGGGAACCTGACATGGGACTAGATCTGGGTCTCCAGGATCAGGCCCTGAGCTGAAGGTGGCGCTAAACCGCTGAGCCACCTGGGCTGCCCTGTAACTCCACTTTTTAAAACCATGGTTTAAAGGACAAATTCATAAAAAAAAAAACATTATTGACCATGTAAATGTAAAGATGTAATCTTTGAATTCTAATAACAGAAAGAGGGAAGGGACCTACATTAAGTTTTGTGTGCTATTGAATATAAATTCTTATAAACTCAAATTAGAGTGTTATAACCTTAGAATGTTAAATGTAATCCCTATGGTAATCACAAAGAAAAGAGTTATAGAATACACACATAAGGAAATAAGAAGGGAACTCACTACAAAAATCAACTAAACACAAAAGAAGACAGAATGAAAAAGTGAGGGACAAAAAAAGGTATCAGGTATATAGAAAACAAATAGAATGACAAAACTAAGAGAGTCCTTCCTTATCAGTAATTACTTTAAATTAAATGGAGGAAACTCTCCAATCAAAAGATAAATATTGGCAGAATAGATTTTTAAAAAATGATTCAACTATGTACTATCTATAAAAGATTCACTTTAGATCCAAAGACAGGTTGAAATAGGTTGAAAGTAAAAGGACTGAAAAAGATATTCCCAACAAATATTAACCAAAAGAGAACTAAGGTAGCTATACTAAGAACAAACAAAATAGATTTTAAATCCAAAAGATTGCAAAAGAAAAAGACATTATATATTAATAAAATGTTTAATACAGCAGGAGAATATAACAATGATAAACATTTACATACCCAAGAGATTTTCAAAACATATGAAGCAAAAATTGAAAGAATTTAAGGGAGAAATAGAAACTTTTATAATAATACTTATAGACTTGAATGTTCTACTTTAAATAATGGATTGAAAAACCATACAGAAGATAAGTAAGGATATAGGGGACTCGTATAACACAATAAACCACCTAGACCTAACAGATATATAGAATATTCCATGGAACAACAGCAGAATACATATTCTTCTCAAGAACACGAGACATTCTCTAGGATAAACCATATGTTAGTCTACAAAACAAGCCTCGATAGATTTAAAAAGATAGGTATCATATAAAGTATCTTCTCCAGCCATTATGGGATGAGGATAGAAATTGGCAACAGGGCCAGCCCTGGTGGCTCAGCGGGTTTGGCGCCGCCTCCAACCCACGGCGTGATCCCGGAGACCCCAGAATCCAGTCCCACGTCGGGCTCCCTGTGTGGAGCCAGCTTCTCCCTCTGCCTGTGTCTCTGCCTTTCTCTCTCTCTCTGTGTCTCTATGAATAAATAAATAAAATGTTAAAAAAAAGAAAAGAAATTGGCAACAGAAGTAAAATGAAAATTCATAAATATGTGGAAACTAAACAACATTCTTAAACAACCAGTGGGTCAAAGAAGAAATCACAAGGGAAATGAGAAAATAAGGTGAGAAATGTACGAAAGCAAATGTTTACTGAATGTCACGCCAGGCCCTTAGATGGCATTGTCTCATTTGACCTCCATGAGAGCCCTCAAAGGAGGGGACTTCCCCTGGCCCAGTGTATTCATGAGGGAATGGAGTCCCAGTGAGGTTAGAAACAAGAAAATGAAAATAAAGCATGCCAAAACTTATGGGATGCAGCAAAAAGAGTGCTCAGAAGGAAATTTATAGCAGTAAATGCCTATATTTAAAAAAGAGAGAGAGAGAAAGGTCTCAAATCAATGGCTTAACTCTGCACCTCAACATGATAAAGGCCATATGGGAAAACCCCACAACCCATCATACCCAATGGTAAAATAGTGAAAGCATTTCCCCTAAGATCAGAAACAAAACAAGGATGCTCACTTTCATCACTATCATTCAGTATCATACAGCAAGCCCTACTAGCCAGAATAATTAGGCAAGACAAAGAAATAAAAGATATTCAAATTAGAAAAGAAGTAAAATTATCTTTGTTCTAAGATGACATGATCTTAAATGTAGAAAACTCTAAAGATACAGAAAACTTTAAGTGCAAAGAAACAAATTCAGCAAAATTGCAGGACATATCATCAACACTCGAAAGTCAGTTTTATTTCCTTTTGCTGGTAATAAATAATTATGACAGAAAACTTAAAAACAATTCCATTTACAATAACACAAAAAAAGAATAAGACACTAGGAACTAGTTTAACCAAGGAGGTGAAAGACTTGTACATTGAAAACTATGGAACATAGCTGAAATAAATTAAAAGAGATCTAAATAAAAGGAAAGACATTTCTTGTCCATGAATTAGAAGACTTAGTATTAACTAAGTCTTAATATGGGTGACACTACCCAAAGTTCAGTGCAATCTCTATCATAACCCCAATAGTGTGTCTGTGTGTATATATTTACTTATTTTTTGCAGAAATGGAAAAGTTGGTTCTAAATTCATATGGAATTTCAAGAGCTCTGAGTAGCCAAAACAACTTGAAAGAGAACAAAGTTGGAAAACTTAATGCTTCCTAAAGTCAAAATGTACTACAAAGCTATGATTATCAAAACTGTGTAATTGGTATTGGCATAAGGATACACCTAGATCAAATGAATAGAATTGAAAATATAGAAATACCTTTTATTTTGGTCCTTTGATATTCAACAAGGACCATTCAGTGGAGGAAAATGTAGTTTTTTCAACAAATGGTGCCAGGAAGATTGACTATCCACATGCAAAAGAATCAGTTGGAACCTTCCTTTAGACTATATACAAAAACTAATTCAGTGGGGCACCTGGGTGGCTCAGTTGGTTAAGCACCTGCCTTCAGCTCAGGTCATGATCCCAGAATCCTGGGATCAAGGCTCCCTACTCAGTGAAGAGCTTGATTCTCCCTCTCCCTCTACTGCTTGTGCCCTCTGTCTGTCAAATAAGTAAATAAAATCTTTAAAAAAATTAACTCAGAATGGATCAAAGACCTATTAAACCATCAAACTCTTAAACTAGGAATAAATCTTCCTTGGATTTGGCAATGGTTTCTTAAGTATGACACCAAAGTAACAGGCAAGGGTGCTTGGCTGGCTCAGCTAGTAGAGTATGTGATTCTTGATCATGAATTTAAGTCCCACCTTGGGTGTGGAGCTACTTAAAATAAAAACAAAAAACCAAAAGCATGGGCAACAAAAGAAAAAAATCAGATAAATTGGACATCACGAAAATTAAAAACTTTCATGCATCAAAGAACACTATTAATAATGAAAAAAGACAAGAAAAAAGCAATGGAATGATAGTAAATATTTACAAAGTACATATGTGACGAGAATTCAATATCCAGAATATATAAATAACTCCTACAACTAAAAAAAAAAAAAACCAATCAACCCATTTTTGAAATGGGCAAAAAAGGGGCACCTGGGTGGCTCAATCAGTTAAGCATCTAACTCTTGATTTTGGCTCAGTTTATGATCTCAGGGTCAGCAGATGGAACCCCAAGTTGGGCTCCACACCTAGCGCAGAGTCTGCTTGTCCCTCTCCTTCTGCTTCTCCCCTTTCTCTCTCTGCTTGCACCATCTCCTCTCCAATCTCTCTCTCAAATAAATAAATAAAATCTTTAAAAATAATAAAATGGGCAAAAAAGATACTCAAATAACCAATGAACACATGAAAATATGTTCAACATCATTATTCATTAGGGAAATGCAAATCAAACCCACAATGAGATACCACCTCAGATACCTATGGCTATAATAAAAACAAACAAAATCAGAAAATAACAAGTGTTGACAAAGATGTGGAAGGATTGTAACCCTTGTACTTTACTGGTAGGAATATAAAATGGTGCAGCAGCTTTGGAAGACAGTTTGGTGGTTCCTTAAAAAGTTAAACATAGAATTACGTTATATAATTCCACTCCTATATATATCTCAAAGCAAAACAGGGACTCAGGTACTTGTTCATTAATGTTCATAGTAGCATTATTGATATTAGCCAAAAAGTGGAAAAAAAAAAAACAAGTGTCCTTCAACAAATGGATGGATGTTTTATATTCAGGGTTCTCTAGAGAAACAATAGGAGATGATAGATAGATGACAGATAGATGGATACAGAGATACATAAATATAAAGGGATTTATTATAAGATATTGGCTTACATGATTATGGAGGCTGAGAAGTCCCATGGTCTACTATCTGTAAAGCTAAACAACCAGGAAAGCTGGTGGTATAGCTGAAAGATTTAAGAGCTAGAGAGCCAGTGGTATAGATTTCAGTTCAAGTCTGAAGGCCTAAGAACTAGGAGTGCTAAGGGAAGGAGACCAATATCCCAACTTAATCAGTTAAGCAAATTCCTTCCATTGGCCTTCTGTTCTACAATGGCTCTCAACAGATTGGATGATGCCCACCTACACTGGGGAGGGCCATCTGTTTTATTCAGTCCATTAATCTAAATGTTAACCTACTCAAGAAACACCTTTACAGACACACCCAGATACAATGAGATACCTGGCATCCATGGCACAGTCAAATTGATACATATAACTAACCATTACAATAAGTAAACAAAATATAATGTATACATGCAATGGATATTATTTAGCCACAAAAAAGTAATGAAGTTCTGTTCTTTCCCTGCCATTGTGGAGTCACATGCACCTCTACATGTGCCATGTAGAGGCCCAGGTGCACCAAGATTCAGCTCCACCCATAACCCACTGCCATGGCCAAGGAAAGCATTGCTACTTAGGGTGTAATGGGTGTTTAATACTGCTTTACAAGAGGCACTGAAGGGGATCCCTGGGTGGCGCAGCGGTTTAGCGCCTGCCTTTGGCCCAGGGAGCAATCCTGGAGACCTTGGATCAAATCCCACATCGGGCTCCCAGTGCATGGAGCCTGCTTCTCCCTCTGCCTGTGTCTCTGCCTCTCTCTCTCTCTCTCTCTCTGTGACTATCATAAATAAATAAATAAAAATAAAAATAAAAAAGTATTAAAAAAAAAAAAACAAGAGGCACTGAAGAACACCCTCATCCACCATGGCCTAGCACGTGGAATTCAAAAAGCTGCCAAAGCCTTAGACAAGCACCAAGCCCATCTTTGTGTGTTTGCATCATATGTGATGAGCCTATGTATGTCAGGTTGGTGGAGGCCCTTTGTGCTGAACACCAAATCAACCTAATTAAGGTTGATGACAACAAGAAACTAGAAGAATGAGTAGGCCTGTAAAACTGACAGAGTTAAAACCCCACAAAATTGTTGGTTGCAGTTGTGTGGTAGTTATCGTCTATGGCAGAGTCTCAGGCCAAGGATGTTATCAAGGAATACTTCCAATACAAAAAATGAATAAATTAAAAACTTGGTTTTTGTTTCTCAAAAAAAAAGTCATATAACATAAGTGAAACATGAAAATATTAGGCTAAGTAAAATAAGCAGATATAAAAGGACTAATACTATATATGATTCTTCTTATATGAGATATCTAGATTAGGCAAATTCATAGAAAATAGATCAGAGATTGTCATATGCTGGATGGAGGTGGAATGGGGAGTTATTTCTCAGTGGGTACAGAGTTTCTGTTTGGGGCGATGAAAAAAATTGGAACCAGATAGTACTGATGGTGTATGTATAATTAATGATACTGAATTGGGGGCACCTTGGTGGCTCAATTGGTTAAGCATCTGTCTTTGGCTCGGGTCATGATCCCAGGGTCCAGGGATCAAGTCCCATATTGGGCTCCCTGCTCAGTGGGGAGTCTGCTTCTCTCCCTCCCTTCCCCCTACCTCCTGCTTGTGTTCTCTCTCTCTCTCTCTCTTTCACTCTCAAATAAATAAATAACATTTATTTTATTTATTGTCTAAGGTTTGGCAGCTTTTCAAATTCCATGTTGCAACCACATGATTTACAAAGAGGGCTGAGCCGCAGCCTTGGAAAGGGAACTCCATTTCCAAGTTTGTACTTTCTTGGATACTGTCCTTCAGCTCTTGGTGTCCTTTAACATTATCTCTACATCTTCATAGTTATTGTCCTATCATGGTTTAATAATTCTTTATATTGAACTTTCTCTGTTTAAATTATTTGTATAGTTTCTCATCGGGAATGACTGGTTGCAGACTGATACAAGTACTTACAAAATATATCTATGGTAAACATCATATTTAATGGTTAATGCTGAAAGTTTTCCCCTTTGAGATCAAGAACAAGACACAAATGCATGCTATCGCCCCTTCCATGCCATACTGTACTAGTCACTGTAATATGATAAGAAAAAAAGGACATATGGATTGGGAAGAAAGAAAGGAAATTTTCATTATTCACAGATAGTAATGATAATGTACATTATAAAAGTCCAAATGATCTATTCATTATTAGAACATATGTAATTAGCAAGATTACCAGATACAAAGTCAACTACAAAAATCAATGATACTTATATCATTTATATAATGATATAATTATATGTATAGTTATTAATATAATTTATTTCTAATATAATTATATAAGAAAAAGAAACTTTAAAAATACCATTAACAAAAACATAAAAATATTAAATACTTAGCAATAAATGTAACAAAATGTGCAAAAAACTGTAAGACATTGTGAAAAATTGAAGAGATCTTAAAAAATGGAAATACAAGTTTATGAAATCATAGACTCAATATTGTGAAGACGTCAATTCTTCCCCAAAACTGATGAGTAGATTCAAGACAATTATAATAAAAATTCTTACAAGTTTTTTGTCGTTGTTTGTATAGGAAACTGACAACCTTATTTTTAACATTTATATGGAAATGAAAAATTAAGAGCCAAGACACTTTGAAGGAGAAAAACAAGGAAGAAGACTTGTTCTATCAAATATCCAGACTGATTATAAAGGTAAAACAATTAAAATAGTATGGCACTGGCATAAACATAGAGAAGAATGGAACAGAATAGAGTCCCAGAACAGACAAACATGAAAAGTTTGTCACTGCAGAGAGTGGGTGAACCATACTATTAAAAATAGATTGTGCTGAGGAAACTGGATATCCGTGTGATAAAAAAAAAAGAAACTTGGTCCCCATTTCACTCCATATAAAAACCAATTTCAGATAAACTACAGATTGAAATGTGAAAAGCAAACAATAGTCAAAAATTATTTTAATAATACTTTTTAAACTATAAGAAAAATAGGAAAATACCTTTATGACCTCAAGATAGGGGAATATTTCTTACACAGCTATAAAAACCACTAACCAAAGGAAAAGATTGATACACAGGGCTACATTAAAGTAAGAACTTCTATTTATCAAAAAATGCTCTTCAACCAGTTTGTACCCAAAAGAATTCTACAAACTCCAAAATGAAAAATAGACAACTCAATGAACAAATGAGAAAATAAACAAGAATAAGTATTCAATGAAAGAAAATATCCATGGTCCCAAAACATAGGAAATGGGGCCTACCTCATTAGTAATTAGAGAAATGAAAATTAAAACTACAATGAGATATCATTACACTGACAACACTAAATGTAAGTGTGGATGTGAAACACTGGAACCCTTGTTGACTCCTGGGGATGGGGGATGTATGTAAATTCCAATCACAAAATCGGGAGCTAGCTGGATTTCTCGCTCATATTTCTCGCTAATCATTCCATGATTCAGAATTCACTCCGAGGTGGAATTCCTAACAAAAATACCGGCACATGGGCAGCCCCGGTGGCGCAGCGGTTTAGCACCGCCTGCAGCCCGGGGTGTGATCCTGGAGACCTGGGATCGAGTCCCACATCAGGCTCCCTGCATGGAGCCTGCTTCTCCCTCTGCCTGTGACTCTGCCTCTCTCTCTCTCTCTCTCTGAATAAATAAAAAATAAAATCTAAAAAAAAAAAAAATACTGGCACATGGGCACCAAAAGATATGCACAAGAATGTCCACAGCAGCACTGCTCAAACTAACTCCACACTGGAAGCAACCCAAGTAGCCAACAATTGCAGAAGGGATAAAGAAATTATGTAGGCAGAGTGGGGCACAATGAGTAAAGGGAATCATAAGATATAAACTTTCAGTTATAAAATAAGTAAATTGGGGCATCTAGGTGGCTCCATCAGTTAAACGTCTAACTCTTGATTTTGGCTTAGGTTATGATCTCAGGGTCATGAGATGGAGCCCTGCATCAGGCTCTATGCTCAGCAGGGAGGCTGCTTTCTAGCTCACTCTCCCTCTGTCTCTCCCACCACCCTCCCCATGTTCTCTCTCTCTAAAATAAAGAAATCTTTTAAATAAATAAATAAATAAATAAATAATAAGTCATGGGGATGTAATGTACAGCATGCTAACTATAATAATACTGTATTGCACATTTGAAAGTTGCCAAGAGAGCAAATCTTAAAAGTCCTCATCAGAAAAAAAAAGAAAAAGAATGTTTGTAGCTGTGTATGATGATGAATGTTAACTAGACTTGTGGTGATAATTTCACAATGTATTCAAATATCAAATCATTATGTTGTATATCTGAAACTAATACAATGTTATATGCAAATTAGTCAATGATATCTTAATAAAAAATAATAAAATTATGGTATAGTTATATAATGAAATAATATACAACATTGAAAATGAATGCACTGTAGCTTCTTGCAATGGCATGAATTTCATAACATAATAATAAGTCAAAGAAGCCACAAACACACAATATATGTACACTCTATAATTCCATTTATATGAAGTTCAGAAAATGAGCAAAATGAAATTATAGTGTTTAACAGTACATGTTTAAGTGGTAAAAGTATTAAAAAAGGCTAGGAAATTATTACTATGACCTTTAGGATAGTGCTTACTTTAGAAAAAGACAAAGTACCAGTGATCAAGATGGGTTGTGATGAGGACTTCAGGGTGTTGAAACATTCTAGTTTTTGACCCAAGTGGTCATCACTTAGAGGTTAATTCTGAGAATTCATTGAGCTGTATATTTTTTCATAAATGTCTGTAATATTTCATCTTTAAAGGCTTAAAGGAGGGGTGCCTGGGTGGCTCAGTTGGTTGAGCATCTGACTCTTGGTTTTGGCTCAGGTCCTGATCTCAGAGTTGTAGGATGGAGCCCCAGACCCAGTTCCACACTTAGTGAGGAGTCTACTTCAGGATTCTCTCTCCCTCAGTCCCTCACCACACCCTGCTCTTGCGCATGCTGTTTCTCAAATAAATAAATAAATAAATAAATAAATAAATAAATAAATAAATCTTTTTAAAAAAATGTAAAGGGTTAAAAGAACAGATGACTGCCTGACAGCACAGGGGACCCAGTAGATAGCACCACATTTTAGTAAGTCCTATATGTAGCAACTTTTGCCGTGTATAGGAGCCTAGGAATGAGAGATGCAGAGAAGGAGTATGGCAATGACCCAGGATCGGGACTGGTTTGTCAAGACTCTAGAAGGCTGGCAGGGCAGGGTGGGGAGAGGAAATCACATATCCTTGAAATTGCAGTCCCTGAAGCAGACATTCAGGCAGACATAAATTCAATTAGTCAAATGCCCCTAGGAGAATAGAAAGCCAAAAGACCAAAGATCATGGTGAGGGAGAAGGGTAAGTTCATAGACATGAGAGTCTGGAAGAAATAAAGGGTATTAGACACAGAAGGAGAGCTTCAGTGAACACTGCAGTAAAATGTAGTGTATTGATACCCTGTGCACAGAAACAAGGATCTTTTAGCTTAGCATTCATTCATTTATTCATTCATGTATTTATTGAATATCAGGAACCATTCTACATGGCATAGAGAAAACAAGAAATTCTAAGACAATTCTCTTTAGTTTTAAGTAAGATAAGACACACACTCATGAATGTTTAACTTATAGCTCAAGATTCCACTGCCCTAGGGATAATGCCCCAACTCACCCCTACACACAGCATACAAGCTCCACCCCAGTTTGGCCCCTTGCAAGTGGCATCTCCCATTGGTCTGCTTTTCCCCAGAGTAGCTCATTTTCACTGATCCTGTGACCATATGACAGGCACAGTTCTATGCACTTTATTTATTCTTACAATGACTTTAAGAGGTTGGTACCATTATTATCCACACTGTTCAGGTGAGGTAACGAGCTCAGAGAGGTTAAGTAACTTGTTCATGTTCACAAAAGCTTATAGGCAGTAGGGCCAGAATTCCAGATCTGGCTCCAGAGCATCTGCTCTCCACAACTACAACTGACCCACAGCTATCTTTTTTGTTCCCTGACAAGTCCAAACCCTTTCATGTCTCTGTAGCTTTGGATTTCTCCCTGTTGTCTTCCCTACAAATCCATCAAGAAGGCTGCCACTTCAGTGCAGCCTTCCATGGCCACCACCAGAGGGTGAATTTCTCCCTTCCTCCTCTATAGCCTCATCTCTCATGGGCCTCTCCTAACTCCTAACATGTCCCTACATGTCCTCAAGGGCAGGAACTTTGACTTGTCAATATGTCTTCTCCAGAATCTGACACACATGAGATCATAGGAAATGCTGAATTGGATCCAAAGAAAAATCTAAGTCTTAAATAAGTGGAGTCAATACTGAGAGTCATAAAAGTTAGAAGAGAGCCCCCTGAAGTCTGAGGTAGCCCAGGGAAGTCTTCTGAAAGGAGTAGCCCCTAGCTAGACTGTAAAGGAAAAACAAAACCTGTAACACTGGGGATGATCAAGAGGGTGACCATGGTGGGAAAGAGTATGTGCATAGGCCTAGAGACTCCAATGCACAGGGTGTCCTTAGAAGTTGATCTTTAAACCAAACTTACCAGAACACAGGCTGCAGGTAAAATAATCAGGGATCAAGAGGCAAGAATATCAAACTCCCAATATAAGTAGCTACCCTAGCAACTCAAGTTCTTCTTACGTCAATCCAGAAAACAAGAATACTTCTGAGTACAAGACATTTGGAGAGGGAAGCCTAAGTGGCGTAGTGGTTGAGTGTCTGCCTTCAGCTCAGGGCGTGATCCTGAGGTCCTGGGATCGAGTCTCTCATCAGGCTCCTTGTGGGGAGCCTGCTTCTCCCTCTGCCTGTGTCTCTGCCTTGCTCTGTGTGTCTCTCATAAAAAAAAAAAATAATAAATAAATAAATAAATAATCTTTTTTTTAAAAAGACAGAGAAAAAAATTAATCGGACTTAGAATTTTTTGATTCTATTGAATAATATGGTACACAATTAACTGCAAGGTTGGAACTGCTCTGAATTTGCAACTGTTGTAAATAAATAAGTATCAGTATACAGAGATTTCACTGCATTTCTTTTGCAACAGGCCATCTGGGTTGTTGTCATCAATCAGGGCCTACCCTGAGATCTAAATGATGCCCATCCATGCTAACCACAAGCTCCTCCCCAAGATTCTCCTAGTCGTGGTACAAACAGTCCTGCCATGTGCAGGCTCCTGTCAAGAAAGAGGTACTAACCATCCAAAAGGAAGGGCAGCCCCAGTGGCTTGGCACTTTAGCACCGCCTTCAGCCCAGGGTGTGATCCTGGAGACTGAGGATGGAGTCCCGTGTCAGGTTCCCTGCATGGAGCCTGCTTCTCCCTCTGCCTGTGTCTCTGCCTCTCTCTCTCTCTCTCTGTCTCTCATGAATAAATAAGTAAAAATAAAATCTTAAAAAAAAACATCCAAAAGGAATATTTCTTGAGGCAGACAGAGGGTGGATTTCTATGTGGTCTCTTTTGGGGGGAGCCTGGAAAATATATGCCACCAGGTTTGGGTTAATGATAGAATGTCTTTGCAAACTAGACTGAATGGATTAGGAAGGTTGAGCTCTACTATCTGGATTATATCTCCTATCCTGTTTGCTCTTTGCTCTTTGCTCTTATTATCACCTTTCTTTTAAGTGAATGAGAGGAACATAAGGAACGTATAGATACTATTTTCAACACATGTTACAAAAAAAAAACTCTTCATTACCCTTCGTAAGACCCCAGGCCCATCAGAACTTCCTTAAAGTGTGTGAGAGAAGGCCCACCTGCCTGCCTATCACTTAAAGAAAATAAAATTTAGGTAGTTAAGGTTGTCGTCATGTGAGAAAATCTTTCCTTTTACTCCTACATATTTGCCTTAGATTCTTCACAAATAAAAACAACACAACATTTCATTGGCACTACTAAATCTACAAATTATCTTAATGATCTTGATCTCGTTTAAATTCATTTTGCAAATGGGCATTGTTCTTTGAGTTTTATTGATTGCCTATGATCACCAAGTTACTAAGTCATAGTGCCAGGCCCGAGTCTAGGACTTCAGACATATAAGACTTCTAGGACTTCTAGGGCCACAGACATATAAGTTTTTGCTGTATAATTTATATACTCCAATTTGGAGTTTTCTTATAACTTATAAGTGTTTTCTCATGATTCAAACTTACATTTTTATGTAATCTTATAGGGCTTGAGTTGAGTAGCAGCTGACTCATTGATATCATGTTACATTTTGCAGACTCTTAATTAAATATTTATTTCAATTTCAATATTTTATCCTCATGTTTAGGAGCCAATACATTTTTTTTTTCCAGGTCTGAAATGTTGCCGTGGGTCCTTGAAAGGTCATGGGCCCCAGGCAACAAGCCAAGAATGCTTCACGACAGAAAGAGCCCTGTTCTGGCTGCTGTGCCACTCAGCGCCTAGCACAGGAGTGTGATGTGAGCACAGGGTTAGAAGCTGGAATACAGAAGGCAGGTAAAGGCGGCTATCACAGATTGAGCCGGTTGGAGCTGAAAGGGCAGAGTCTAGTCCATCTCTGGCCTTGTAGCAAGCTACGTGGACCTTCTCTGGATAATCTGCTGTCGGCATTCTGGAATAGGCTGTGCCCTTACATTAAATGATACTATTAATCCACAGAGGTAAGCAGCATCCAGAGAAACTTCAATGATCAAAGGAAGAGTTTATTCTATACACATATATTTTTTATTCTGTATATTAATAGAGCTCTCCCTAAAACAAATCTCACAGGATTCAGGGATTCTGGTCTTGACTGACCTCATCACCAAAAAGCCCCAACCCCAGGGAGAGCTGGGATCAGAGAGGATCTCAACAAAGAGCAGAGAGCCCCTCCTTCTGTTGCCATGGGGACGTGGGGACTCCTTCCACCAACCAAGCCTGGGATTAAAGCAATTCCTACTGAAACTCCTACTGGGTGGCCTTGCTTTGGAAGCAACATATTCCCAATAATCCTGAGTAAGTTGTTTTTGTAAAATGCATTTTTAAATGCACAGGCCAGGAAAATCTAACTACTTAAAGGCATACTGCCCAAATCCTTTTAGAAAGAAAGAAAGAAATCTTCAATACTGTAAGCAGTCACTCCTTAAATTCTCTTTTTCAGATGTCCACATTTTGTGTTCTGCAGAGTTTTATTAAATTAGAACACATTACCACAGTACTTGCTAAAAACATATTGCATCAGGCCTTGTAATTTAGAAAGAAAAATGAGTTGTTTGTGCCATGCCACCTTTCTTCAGTAATTGAAACAAATTTGAAGATGTGGAAAAACCTGGGGATTCAGGAGAAGCTCTTCACTCATCTATTCCTCTAGTTGCCATGGAGAACAACAGATTTAAAGGCACCTTTAAATAAAGCCAGCCCTAAGCCTAAACTTTACTTCACTTCTTGAGTGAGGAAGAACACTAAGGGGGTGGGAAACAAGTCTCTTTGCTGCTCTAAACAGCAAGTAATCTGAGGAACACACGCGTGAACCTTGTGTTTATTCAGAAGAGACATTCATGTGGGAGACAGCAAGCAGTCCTGGAGCAGTGCACCCACCAGAACTTTCCAGGGCTTCCCTTTCATGCTCAGGATTGTTTCTGATCTGCAGAGCTATAGGCTTCTGAGAGCTGGTTCTCTCTCCATGTTCATCAGGCTTTATTTACCAAATATTCCGCTTCTTTGGACCCACTGGTCCTGGAGCTCCCAAGAACATGGCCTGCCCTTTCTCACTGCCTACAAATAGCTTCCTTTGACCCATCTGTCCAACTTCCCCTCTCCACCTTCCAATTTCTTCTAGAAACTCTCATTCCCTGGAAACCCCCTTCGTTCTCATTACCTTAACAAAAGATTAAGGTAAGATTATTAGCTATTATTAGCTAATAATAATAATGATAGACGTTTATTATGCACCTATGAAGCACTTAACATAGATTGTCTCATTTTATCTTCCAGCAACCTTGAGATAGATCCTATTTCTACCCCCATTTTACAGAAAACGAAATAGTCTTAGGAAGCACAAGTGACTTGGCCACACAACTGGCAAGTAGCAGAATAAGAGTTCAACCCAGACTGTCCAACTCCAGAGTATCGACTCATTTTGTCTATCTAATCATTCATTCATTTATCCAACCAGTATTTATTGAGCCCTCACTATATGCCATGCCTTGTTCAGTATAGATAGCAATGATGAAGCCCCTTTCTAAAATAGGGGCTGTGGAGAAAACATTTCAAGGAATAGAGCAGTGGTCTTCAAACTTGAGTGTGCATGAGCTCACCTGGGGGGCTTGTTGAATCACAAATTGCTGGGCCACATTCTCAGAGTTCCTTATCCAGCAGGTCTGGAGTAGGGCCCAGGAATTTGAATTCCTAACAAGCTCCCAGGTGAGGCTGATATTGCTGGTCTGGGACTGTGCTTGGAGAATCACTGAGGTAGGGAGTAACTGGATTGGAGTGGGGAGTGGGAAAGCCTCTCTCAGGATGTGTGGCAGTTGAGCTGAGACCTGAATAAAGAAACAAGTAAACCACCAGAAGATATGACGAAGCAGAAGGTACCAAAAGTGCAAAGTCCTTAGGGCAGAAATGAACTCTGGGCATTGGAAGGACAAAAACAAAGATCTGCTGGGCATTGAATGAGGGAAAGAAGAGAGACAGACAAGAACCAGTTTCGACCCAACACAGTTCAGTTATTTCTTTTCCTCTTGCTCTGCTAAATGATGCTCTTTTTAACATGAAAATTAAAATGTCTTTAGTCAACAAAATAGTGACAATTAGTTGACTTGAAAAATAAAGATCCAGGGACGCATGGGTGGCTCAGCGCTTGAGTGTCTGCCTTTGGCTCAAGGCATGATCCCGGATTCTGGGAATCGAGTCCCACATCGGGCTCCTTGCATGGAGCCTGCTTCTCCTGCCTCTGCCTGTGTCTCTGTCTCTCTTTCTGTGTCTCTCATGAATAAATAAATAAAATCTTTAAAAAAAAATAAAGATCCAATATAAGATTACTTTAAATGGCACCTCCTATGACACATTTAAAATATGAATTCAGTTCCATTTTAAATTGTAATTTTTCAAGCAAAAATAATCTATTGTGTTATACACAATGTATACTAGTGTTGTATCTTATTTAATTATATATTTTTAATCCGGGCAATTTGTCAAATCTGCAAGTTGTTGCAAAAATCAAAGACAGGATCCATGCCTTTTCTTTCCTCATTCTTCCACCTCTAGAGTTTTTCAAATACAAATATGCCTAGAAGTGAACTCCTATAACAGGCTCCCTGGAAAGGGACATGTATTAAGGAAAGTGATCTAGGTGAACCTCGTGTTCTCATCAGAATCCCTTGTCCACTCTGGTCCCTGAGGTGCAGGAGTGCCAACTGGGACAGGATGAGGTCTTGGCTTCTGTTGGATTCTCAGCCAGGGTGAGAATCTTTTACAGGAAAATTGGCTCCCTCTTTCTCTCAGCAGATACCCTTGGAGCTGCTTTTGCAGCAAGGTCTTTACTATCATTCTTTGCTTTAGATCTGTTCTAATGAAGCAGTGATGTTCTGCATGATTGGCAAAGATAGCCTGTTCATTTCATTTCTTAAAACACATAGGAGTGGGCAGCCTGGGTGGCTCAGCAGTTTAGCGCCACCTTCAGCCCAGGGTGTGATCCTGGAGACCAGGATCGAGTCCCACGTCAGGCTCCCTTGCATAGAGCCTGCTTCTCCCTCTGCCTGTGTCTCTCTGCCTCTCTCTCTCTCTCTCTCTGTATGTCTCTCATGAATAAATAAATAAAATCTTAAAAAAAAAAACACATAGGAGTGATCAAGCATTCTGAATTTCCTAAATATTGCACTGTTGATGCCTGGAGCATCCAGAAATTACTGTTGGTGAGTGTTGTGGGCTGAATAGTGTTCTCCAAAATTCATATATTGAAGTCCTAGCCCCTAGTACCTCAGAATGTGACTGTATTTAGAGACAGAGTCTTTAAAGAGACAATTAAGGTTAAATGAAGCCAGTGGGGTGGGCCCCATTCCAATATAATTGGGGTCCTCATAAGAAAAAGAGATTAGGAAACAGACATTTCAGACAGAGTGGTGATCATCTACAAGCCAAGGGGGCTGGCCTCAGAAGAAATCAACCCTTATGACACCTTGCTTTAGAGTTCTGGCCTCAAGAATGATGAGGAAATAGATTGTTGTTTAAGCCACCCAGTCTGTGGTTCTTTGTCATGACAGCCCTAGCACACTAATATAGTGAGTGTTGGATCACAGCTGGTCCCATCTAAGCCACTAAGAGTTTGAAGAGTTGGATCTTCTGAGAACCAACACTATGTGTTTATAGAGATTCTTATAGAAACTTTGTTACATTTTCATTCCATGCTTTAAAATTTTTTCCCTCTATAAAATAAAAATTAAGAAAACCAGGTCCCTTGGGGTGCTTGGATGGTTCAGTTGGTAGAAACTTTGACTCCTGATCTCAGGGTCATGAGTTGAAGCCCCAAATCAAGTGTGGAGGAATAAAAGGAGGAGGAGGAGGAGGAGTTACAACAAAATTCTAGGCAAAACCCTTGAAGAGTCCAGCTTGGGTCATCTGCTAATTTCTAAACAAATCATTGTAGCCAGGATGGTAGAGTACTCTGGGCCACATGCCCACCTCTGGGACTGAGAAATGAGGTGGGGGAAGTTGGCCCCATCCAAGCCACTAACAATATGGAGAGTTGGTTCTTCAGAGAGGTGCCAGGAAGAAAACAAGTAAACACATAAAACATTAACCTAGTATTACATTAGTCTGGTTTATAAAAGATGCTCAAAACTGGCTGGCTTATACAAAGTGCTTAAATGACAAATTAATAAAAAAGGGAAAAGCACTGTGTCAAAAATTCGTAGGACTGTCATGTAGAAAAGAGAATGGAATGGGATGGAAAGAGGATGAAGCTCAAAATTATACACAGAAGTCATAAAAGAGGCAGATTTCAGCTCAATACAAGGAAAACCCCTACTAGAAATGAGGACAACAAAAGGGGTACTTCACAAAGTGGTGATCTCCCCTTTCCTCGGTGAGCTCTAGTGGGGAAGGGATGCAGAAAAGGGGGTAAGTCAGGTGAGTTGGGTTGATCCCAAAGACCTCCTCACAACCTCAAGCTCCTATGATTCCCAAACTACTTGTTTCCACATTAGCAAACCCTGAAGCAGCAAAGAAAGTGCAGACCAGAGGGAGCACAGTGGACAGCACTGAGGTTTTGGGGGTTTTTTTACTTAACATTTACTGAGGCCTTACTGTGTTCTAAGTACAGGCTAAGTGCTTGTATCCCTTGCCCCATTTAACCCCCAGGGTAACCCTTGAAAAAGTTTTAGACCCCCATTTAATTAATGAGGAAATTGGGGTACAGAGAGGTTGAGTAACTTATCAAGAATGACATGGTAAATAGTAGAGCTGGGACCTGAATCCAGGCCACTTGTAACTTAAGCCAAAGTTCTTAACCGCTTTGCTCTTGGGGGACAAGCAGTACTGCTTCTTTGTAGAGTGTCATCGTACACCTACCTCTGCTCACCTACCCCCTCCTGCCTGCTCTGAATCAAGGTCGATCGGGTCCAGATGGTAGCAGGTGCATCTAATGAGATGTGAGGGTATTACTCACAAGAAGCCAAGAGTGGCTGGGAGAGAATCCCAGATTCACATCCCGGCACTTGAGATGTCAAGAGCAAACGTTATGGCCATGCATTAGAAACAAGCACAACAACAAAGCCAGTGTTATCCTTGAACCCTTTCCAACTCCAATCCATCCAACTGCTTTGGTCAATGCATCAGTTAGTTAAGCCAGGTAGGCCCCTGTAATGGCTCCTATCTTCCCTCTGGGGAAGAACAAATAATTTAGTTTTTTTAAGTTTTCAACTTTTCTTATCCCTTTAAAAAACTGATTTCATTGTACGCTTAAAAAGCTATCAGGAAGAAAGTAGAATTATTTACTACTTTAATTCCCTATTTGCTTATCAGGCAGATATTTATTTAGCATCTACTATGTGAAAGATCTCGGGTTTTGCAGCAAAGATGAGTATTTATTTCACATAGCAATTGAAAACACACGTTTCCTGGAGTAACTAATAAGGGAATCCATAGTCAAAAGCCATACCATTTAACTTAAGGATCCCTGGTGGCCATAAGTAATTGAACCACCAGAATTCATATTAAAAGCTGCAGTAGATGCCCTACCACTTTCTGAAAGGGCCTTCTCCAGGAATATTCAGGATTAGAAATTTACAGCTAGTTCATCAAACTGCAGACAGATATTATGAGTCTTGTACCTGCCTTCAGGGCTCATGATACTTTAGGTTTCTATTAGGTTCTTTAACACACATATTCACACATGTTGCTAGTTTACCCTAGAGCAAAACAGAGTAAGCAAGACAGCCTCCTGTTTTCAAAACTAAATCAACTCCTGTCCAGTCTTTTTCTAGAGAGTGCAGGGAGGAGCCTCTCAGACACAGAGAAGCAGCTGACCAGGACTGCTCAGATCTGCCCTGGGGCCCTCACTCTGTTCTCACTGTCCACTGTGCCTGAGCCCAGTCGTGCCTCTAGCTCTCGTGTCAAGACAGTCCTTTTTCTTTGTGGCCCTGGGATTACTGACACAGCCAAACTCTAAAAATATCACTTCAACACTAACTAGTAAGATACACTAAGAAGCAAATATAAGAACAAATAAAAGAAGCATAAAAACATCCAAGTTTTTTTTTTAAAAAAAATCCAAGTTTAGAGAGAACTACATCCAGTCTTACTGCATAGATACTCATGGACCAGATTCATAAGCTCTATCCCAATTGTTCTCAATCCTGTATGCATGTTGGAAGCACCTAGAGAGCTGTGTGTGTGTGGGCGGGGGGGCGGGGGGTGCATGGGTGTGTGTGTGCTTGATGAGTTTCCTGAGTCTTACTCTCCAGTGGTTTTAGAACTTGGCTGGCTGTCCTACAGATGGCTAAACCACATTCCTAGAGACCCTAATTTGCTTATTCAGAGGTGTGACCTAGGCACAGGTATTTTTAAAAGCTTCCAGGTAATCTAGTATCCTACCAAGTAGGGAATCATTGCCCTAGACCACATGAGACAGAATGAATCTGGACACCATTGAATAAGCTTCCCAGTTATAACTGACTGTATTTCTAAAGATGGTGCAACAGTATCCCCTAACCCTCATGCTCTTCCACAAGGTGTCATTGACAATGCACTCCATTAAAGATATAGTCTATAACATCATATTCAATGGTGAAAAACTAAGAGTTTTCCCCCTAAGATCAGTAACAAGACAAAGATGTCCTCTCTTACCACTTTTATTCAACATAAAACTGGAAGTCCTAGCAATCAGACAAGAAAAAGGAATAAAAGGAACCCACATTGGTAAGGAAGAAGTAAAACTGTCACTATAAAATCATAACATGATACTCTATACAGCAGCAGAAAGACAAATTAAGAAAACAATTCCAATGACAATTGCACCAAAAATAACAAAGTACCTAGGAATAAACTTAACCAAAGAGGTGGAAGACCTGTCCTCTGAAAACTATAAAACATTGATGAAAGAAATTGAAGATGACACAAATAGAAATATATTCCATGCTCATGGATTAGAAAACAAATATTGTTAAAATGTCCATACTACCCAAAGCAATGTATAGATTTAATGCAATCTTTATCAAAATACCAACAGCATTTTTCACAGAACTAGATCAAATAATCCTAAAACTTGTATGGAACCACAAAAGAACCCCAATAGCCAAAACAATCTTGAAAAAGAAAAACAAAACTGACGGTATCACAATTCCA
Source organism: Vulpes vulpes (assembly GCF_048418805.1). NCBI lineage: Eukaryota > Metazoa > Chordata > Mammalia > Carnivora > Canidae > Vulpes > Vulpes vulpes. Next base: position 69,823,021 of record NC_132795.1, on the reverse strand, counting down.
AATTTTGAGTTATACTACAAAGCTGTAGTAATCAACAACAGTATGGCACGCACAAAAAAAGACACATAGATCAATAGAACAGGGGAGAAAGCCCAGAAACAAACCCACAATTATATGGCCAATTAATCTTTGACAAAAGAGGCAAGAATATGTAATGGGAAGAAGACAATCCTTCAACAAATGGTGCTAGTATAACTGGACAACTACATACAGAAAAGTGAAACTGAACCACTTTCTTATGCCATACACAAAAATAAACTCAAAACGGATTAAGGACCTAAATTTGAGACCTGAAACTGTACAAGTCCTAGAAAAGAGCACAGGCAGTAATTTCTCTGACATCAGCCATAGCAACATTTTTTTAAGATATGTCTCTTATGGCAAGGGAAATAAAAGCAAAATTAAACTATTGGGACCACATCAAAATAAAAAGCCAAAAAAACAAAACAAAACAAAACAAGACAAAATAAAAAGCCTCTGCACAGAGAAGGAAACAATCAACAAAACTAAAAGGCAACTTACTGAATGGGAGAAGATATTTACAAATGACATATCTGATAGAGTCGGTATTCAAAATATTTAAAGAACTTATATAACTCAGCACCCCCCCAAAAAATAATCCAATTTAAAAATGAGCAGAAGACATGAACAGATGTTTCTGTAAAGAAGACATCCAGATGGACAATAGACCAATAAAAGATGCTTAACATCACTCATCATCAGGGAAATGCAAAATCAAAACTATAATGAGATATCACCTCACACCTGTCAGAATGGCCAAAATCAACAACACAAGAAACAATAGGTGTTAGTGAGGATGTGGAGAAAAAGGAACCCTTGTGCACTGTTGGTAGGAATACAAGCTGGTGTAGCCACTGTAGAAAACAGTATGGAGGTTCCTCACAAAGTTAAAAATAGAACTACCCTATGATCCCATAATCACATTACTGAGTATGCACCCAAAGAATACAAAAACACTAATTGGAAAGGATATATATATATATATATATATATATATATATATATATATTCCTATGTTTATATATATATTTTTTTAAATTTTTATTTATTTATGATAGTCACAGAGAGATAGAGAGAGGCAGAGACACAGGCAGAGGGAGAAGCAGGCTCCATGCACCGGGAGCCCGACGTGGGATTTGATCCCGGGTCTCCAGGATCGCGCCCTGGGCCAAAGGCAGGCGCCAAACCGCTGCGCCACCCAGGGATCCCTATTCCTATGTTTATAACAGCATTATTTACAATAGCCAAATTATGGAAGCAGCCCAAGTGTCCATTGATCAATGAAGGGATAAAGATGTTACACACACACACACACACACACACACACACACATACACACACACACGAAATATTATTCAGCCATAAAAAAGAATGAAATAAAAAAAAAGAATGAAATCTTGTCATTTGCAAAAACATGGATGGAGCTAGAGAATATAATGCTAAGTGAAATAAGTCAGTCAGAGAAAGACAAATACCATGTGATTTCATTCAGATGTGGAATTTAAGAAACAAAACAAATGAGCAAAGGAAAACAGAGACAGAAAGACAAACCAAGAAACAGACTCTTAACTATAGAGAACTAACCAATGGTTACCAGAGGGATGTGAGTGGGAGGATGGGCGAAATAGGTGATGGGGATTAAGGAGGGCACTTGTCATGATGAGTACTGGGTGATGTAGAGAATTGTTGAATCACGGGACACCTGGGTGTCTCAGCAGTTAAGCATCTGCCTCCAGCTCCGGGTGTGATTCTGGAGTTCCAGAATCAAGTCCCACATCCGGCTCCCTGCAGGGAGCCTGCTTCTCCCTCTGCCTATCTCTCTCCCTCTCCCTCTTTCTCTCTCTCATGAATAAATAAATAAAATCTTTAAAAAATTGTTGAATCACTATGTTGTATGCCTAAAACTGATAAAACACTGTATGATAACTATATTTGATGGGCACTGAGGAGGGCACTTGATGGGATGAGCACTGGGTGTTATACTATATGTTGGCAAATCGAATTTCAATAATTTTAAGAAATTAAAAATAAATAAGTAAAAATAAAAAATAAAACAAGAGGAAAAAAGGCAAAAATAAAATTAAAAAAACACTATGAATTTAAGATAAAATTTAAAAATAAAAAAATATTTAAAAAGGAATTAAACTAAAAAACTTAATAAAATCTAAAAAGGAAAAACAAAATAGAGTCTAATTTCCCTCCCCTTTTGTCTGATTGGGCATGTGTGCTTCAATTAATAAAGTGTGACAAAGCTAAGGGTATGTGTGACTTCTAGGCTAGATCATAAAAGCTATGCATTTCTCTCAGCTTTGCATGGGATTTTGATGCAGTCTAGCAACCCTGGGACTACTGTGCTAGGGAAGCCATGTGTAGGCATTCAGGTCAATAGGCCCAGTCATCCCCACTACTCCGCATCTTGGGGCCTTAAAACCAACACAACCACCACCTGAATACAGGAGCCAAAGAACTACCAGCTAAGCTCTATGCAGATTCCGATCCACAGACTTCATGGATGTAACAAATGGTGGTTGTTTTATACCACTAAGTTTGAGTAGATTTATTATGCAGCATTATTAACCTGAATACCAGTTGACTCTAATGTGCAGCCAGGGTGAAGAAACAGCCTCTCATTTTGTGGCCCTTTGCCTGCGTAATTATACTTCATCTCCCCAAACTAGTGCAAGAGCTCCTGCCTATATTTCAGGACTCCAAACTGTACCTTTCATCTCTAGCCAATTGCTCCCTCATGGAACAGTCCCAGCAGCCCTACTCTCATCTAGGTCCAGATCCTGTGGTATGTATGGGCAGGCCTCACCTATAGTTCACGGGCCGCTTGTGGCAATCACCATGGGATAACCCCTGAGTGTGGAAAAGTTCCCCTATGTCACATATGCCATCCCTGTGTTCACACACAGCCAATATTTCCCATGGGCCCATGTTTCACAGTGATCAGCAATATATCTATTCCTAATAGAGTAACATAGGAAGACAGAAATTACATCTTTCCCAGTCCTGTCCTCAGTGAGGTTGAGACACAGCAACTTGTAGACTCATTTTAAAGGGTTTTACCTTTCCTTTTAGAGGCTTTTCTCCACATATCTTTTCCCAAATACTCATTGCTTCCTCTCAAACTTGTGGGAGATCTGAGTGCCTCTGGTAAGGCACTGAGACTTACCTAGAAATTTATATTGCTCTTTCTAAGGGAAGGCAAACCTTGAAATAAGATGTAGACAATATGGAGGCCTCCCAGAGTTTGGGCCCAAGTCTGCATTGCTTGTTATAAAGGACTGAAAGGAGCTGAGACATGTCTCTGGATGTAACCCATCATGCCTAGGCTGCTGCTCTATGAAGTTCTCTTCCCTTCTAGACCCAATGCTGATAATCAGATTTCCAAGTTGGTCAATGGCTCCAGAAGTTTTACTGAGGCATGTGGTGATCTAAGCTTGTAGTCTTTGTTTTTTTTTTTTTTTTCATCAAAAAGCTCTGCAGTTAATGATGAACACTTGAGCAGCCACCTTATCAAATACATGCCTCTGAAAGATAGCCTGTAATTGACAGGAGAGCTTGACAGAGGCCAAAGATGTGGACTTTTTAAGGTTAAGTGTGTTATAGCTTTGACAGGAGTACGTTTCAAGAGGTTAACATTGCACCAAAGGAAGAGATGGAATTTATTTTAAAGGCAGGTCTTAACTCAGGCCCATGAGCTTGGAGATGTGGAAGCAATAAAAGACATTTGGCTTTAAATGAATTTGGCTATTACAAGAGCCATTTGAAACTACCCTTCTGTAAAGGTAAGCTGTGTCTCTGCAATCTTAGAGGATGCATTCTGAAAAGAAAATGTCTCCTTACTGTGAATTTGAGCTGTATTGGGAAAAATTATGTAGGCACATTAGAATATATATCAATTAAATATAATAACATCAATACTAGATCTAAAATGGCATTCAAATTTCTTGCTAGCAATAATTGCAGTGACTTATCCTGTTTGTCTTAAATTAAATTTATATTTCAGTAAAACTATTTTTTAAAAGATTGATTGATTGATTTATCTGATTGAGAGAGAAAGAGAGAGAGATCATGCAAGTGAGGGGATGGGTAGAAGGAGAGAATCTCAAGCAAACTCCCTGCTGAGCTCAGAGGCCTATGTGGGGCTCCATCTCACAACCCTGAGCTGAAACCAAGAGTCAATCGACTGAGCAACTAAGGTGCCCCAAAACTTTATTTTATTACACTTTCTTATTATTTATTTACTCATGAGAGACACAGAGAGAGAGAGAGGCAGAGACACAAGCAGAGGGAGAAGCAGGCTCCATGCAGGGAGCCCGACGTGGGACTCGATCCAGGTCTCCAGGATCAGGCCCTGGACTAAAGGTGGCGCTAAACCGCTGAGCCACCCGGGCTGCTCCCAAAACCTTATTTTAAAACTACAAAACTGAAGGTTTGACTTTTCATCCAGTCACATAAAAAGGACTACAACACTATCCAGGAATAATGAACTTGCATTTCAGAGACTGAATATGGTATTGGAGTAGGTTAGGGTAGGGAAAGGGTTTTAATGATCTTCTGATGTTCTTCACTCAAAGCTGTTGCCAATAAGCTACTCCTTGGGGATACCAAAAGATCCTTTTCTGTTTTTAAAAGAATTAACACATTTTATCAAGAATTATTATGAGTATGGGACACCTAGGTGGCTTAGCAGTTGAGCGTCTGCCTTTGGCTCAGGGCGTGATCCCGGAATCCCGGGATCGAATCCTGCATCAGGCCCCCTGCAGGAAGCCTGCTTTTCCCTCTGCCCGTGTCTCTGCCTCTCTCTCTCTCTGTGTCTCTCATGAATAAATAAATAAAATCTAAAAAAAAAAAAAAGTCAACCAGGAAATTAGAGAAGAATTAAAAAGATTCATGGAGGGGGCATCCCTGGGTGGCTCAGCAGTTTGGCCCAGGGGGTGATCCTGGAGTCCTGGGATCGAGTCCCACATCGGGCTCCCTGCATGGAGCCTGCTTCTCCCTCTGCCTGTGTCCCTGCCTCTCTCTGTGTGTCTCTCATGAATAAATAAATAAAATCTTTAAAAAATAAAAAGAATTATTATGAATATTTGAAGAAGACTTTAGTGCAGGATCTCCATCTTTTTTTCCCTCTCATTTTCCCCAGCTAAACATGGATTTCTATAATTAAAATTCTAGCCATAAGAAAAAAGAACCTAAGATAGACCTTGAGCCAGCAACCAGGCAAAAAACTATAATGCTCTTTTGAGCTCCTGAGGTGACTTCAATTAAAGAATAAGACTGTCAGGTCACATTCTTAGGATAATTAAAGTATGATTACTATTGTGAGTCTAACATTCTAAAATTTTTTTAAAAGATAAATAAGTCATACATGGCTGTTATTTCTCCAGGGATCACTCTGTCTCAGAAGAAATGTCTATGCATTGTCACAGGTTAAATATAGCTAAGAAACAGAGGCATCAGAATGCATCTGGACAATGCCGGCTTCCTCAGTTGCACTTAATTTTTTTTTCATTGGAGATAATATCCATACAGAAAAATGCCCATATCACAGGTGTCCAGCTGAGTGAATTTTCACAAACTGAACATACCTGTTTTACTGGTGCTTAGGTTAAAAAAACAAACAAAACAGAATATGAGCTGGCCCCAGAAGCCCCATTCTCTCACTCCAGGGGTAACTAGCATCCTGATTTTAACATCATTGATTAGTTTTGCCTGGTTTTGTACTTTCTATAAAGGAATCATACAGTATGTTCTCTTTTGTGTCTGGCTTCTTTCATGCCATGTCATGTCTGTGAGATTCATCCATATTGCTGCATGTAGTTATAGATGGTTCATTCTCTTTGTTGGCGGGTATTCCATTGTGTGAATATACCACAATTTATTTATCCATTCTACAGTTGATGGACATTTGGGTAGCTTCCAATCTGGGGCTATTATAAAAAGCCAGCTGCATGAGTTTTTACACAGTGCCCAGGACTCCTCCTCATTTGAGTGAATGCTTCATGGAGGTCTTTGGAACAGCACTGGCCCCTGATCTCCCAACAGCATTGTCAGTCTTGTCCTTCAGCTGGCAGATGCAGACCTTAGAAGAGAAAGGCCACAGCTCTCCACCTGCGAAAACGGATTTCTTGTTTTCATGAAAAAAGTTTTTAAAAAAAGATCAGCAACTGAGAACAGAAGTAAGTATTGTTTGCATTATCACAGAGAGCTGAGCAGCTGGCCACAGGGAATTTGGATCAGAGATAATAAGGTAACTTATCTTATTGAAACAGGATCCAGGCTAACAATTCTTGAGCAAGGAATAGGGCATGCCCAGAGAAGTAGGAGATAGTATAAGCTGAGAGGTGAAATACTGCCAAGAAAGCATAACTGAACCATCTCATCGCAATGGGGTATGAGTTTAAAACAAGGGCAAAAAGCCAAGATTCTTCGTAAACAAAATCACTAGCTTAACTCTTCCCTGAGAAAACAGGGTTTGCATCTTGACTCTGGGTTGCCCTGGGGATGCTGAACAAACTCTCTATACAGTTCTGCTTCTCTGTAAGGAGGGCAGGATTGCCACACCCTTGCCAGGCTGTGAGGCTCAAGGAGACTGTAGGTGAAAGTCCTGGCAACACTGAACAGATCTGTTCCCTTTCGGCCCCCAAGTGCCATGGTTTACACAAAAGATCTAGAATGCATTGCTGAGAGCTCATTTGTTTAAATGGGCTAGAATGTGAATTGGAGGAAAGTCAGAAGATGGACTGCTTGTTCTTACTGAAAATGCAGAAGAAAACAAGTGAGAAGACTGTATCACTGTCAGTGTGGAGCAGAAGAGTGAGTAGAGGAGGTCAGGGTGCTCCCAAGAGAATGGATGAGAGCTGAGAGGCAGGATTAAGGGCAGGAGAGGGCAGTACATGGAGCAGTTTGCCCTTTTATTCTGCTTGGCCTCACTCTGGGCATATCCAACCCTGGTTACTAAGAGAAAAGCTTCTATGGTTGTTTGTATATTACAATATTCTCGCCTATCCAGACAAACCCATCAATCTTAGGCATTTGACAACTTGGCTAGGTTGTCCAAGAGACCCGAGGTCCCAGCATTTAGGATGGCTTCAGGCTTCCCCTTCCCCGAATTCTCTGTGTAGGCCCTACATTGGTGGCTCTGAGACAGTTTCATTTCTACTGCTGGTGGTGATGTCAAGTTTGGATTTCAGGGCAAAATACAAGGTTATCTTTGGAAATAAATGGCAGGCAACAAAATGATGCTTTGAGGTCCCGGTGCCTAAAGCATCACCACTGCAGTCCAGCTGTGTGCAGGCAGGTTTCCACCAGGCCTGGAGATGCCTCACCAACCTTCACCAGCAGGGCAACAGCCCCAGCCTTATGAGAGGCTGCAGTAGAGAAAGAGCAAGTGCTCTGGAGCAAGCAGGAAAACCACTGCAGCTCAGCTGGTGGCCCACCCAGGCGTGGCCCTGAAGCCCCTGTTGGAATCCTGCCTTCACCCTGAACCATGGATGTTATATGTGTCCTCAAAGCTACTTATTTTATCCCAGTTGGAAAGAGAAAAAGTGAATATCATTAAATCTACTTTACAAACAAGCTCAAGCAAACACAGAAATAATAGATGATTGGTCAACGGATGCAGAACTATAAGCCATAGGTCCAGGTTCCCACACCTTCCAGGATGAACATCAATCTCTGATACAGGCAGATATGGCCATCTCTCAGGTTCTGAATAACTAGACCCTGGATTGAGGGGTCACAGATAGCAGTGCTGCTAAAGCAGGATGTGGGGGGACAGGGATTAGCTAGTTACTTCCTAGATTTAAGAGACAATTAGGAGGTAGAGCAAACAAGAGTTGGTGACAAGCTACTGGGGAAGAGGAAAGTGAAGATGCCCCTAGGTTCCTGGTCTGTGGATCTACATGGATGGTGGCACAATCACTGTACCAATCAGCCCTGGAAGTCACCCTTGATTACAGAGAATAGCTAACTGGATTTCAAGAGTCCTTAACTATTTCGTATTTCAGTAAGATCCACAGGGCCCGTACTCTATTAGAGGCAGAATTGGGTGAGGCTGGGGTAATTGATATGAGCGACCAATTCCCCCTAAGAGCTGATGAATCTGCTTAAAAGTCATCTATGGCTTCCCACTGCATTGGGAATCAAATTTGAATTCCTGCCCATGGTCTCCAAAGCCACACAGGGGCTGGCCTGTTCAGACCTTCCCATTTCATCCCCCCATTCTCCCTCTTACCTCCAGCTTATGTTCACCTCCAACCCACCTGCAAATCTGAGGCAAGCCTGGGATCCTCAGCCTCAAGATCTTCAAATGTCACCTCCTCAGAAAGGCCCTCCTCAACCAGCCTCTTGGGTCACTCTCTAGCCAATTTCCCTAGTATGTTTTTCTTCACAGCACTTAACATTATAAGAAACTACAGAATTTGTTAGCATGTATGTTAGCCATTTCCCCAACCACATTTTATGTTCAATGATAGGAGGCAAGAGCTGAGCAAGAGAACTGGCACAGGGTCATCCTGGTGGGGATAGAAAGAAGTGAGCAGATTTACTTAAGAGCTGTTTAAAAGGCAGAACTGGCAGGGTTTGTAAGTAAACTGGATAGGGAAAGTGAAGACCCCTTCTAGATCTGCATGGATGATCGTGTCAATCACTGAACTGGACTGCCCCAGAAGAGGGCCAGTTGTGCATATAAAAGGTATGAGTAGGCTTCTCACTAAGTTTGTGGTGCCTTTGAGGCATTCAGGAGGTCTTACCAAGTGTGCAGATGATACCTGGGTCTGGAGCTCAGCAGAGAGGTCTGAGCTGGATATATAAGTTTGTGAACTGCCTCTGGGTGGCTGGCAAAGGACACAGTGCTTGTGGATGAGATAGCCTGATAAGAACAGAAGAGGGACACAGGAGGGGGCCTTGAGCTAGCCTTGAGGAGTGCTTCAAGTGGAGAGCTGAAGGGTTGAGCTTGAAAAGGAACCAGAGGGGGTGGAAAAGGACAACCAGGTCACAGTGGCTGAAGATGGAAGAGTATGTTAAGGTGTGGGTAGCCTTCTTTGGCTTCCAAGCCTCCCAAGACCCTGGGAGGGTCATTTCCAGCCTTGTCAGCCAGCGCCTGAGATGCAGATATGTGTGAACTAGATACCCAGGCTTTCTAAGTGATCTACTGCACAGCCTTCACAACCTTTACAAATGCTGACTCACTCAGGCCTCACAAGGACCCTATCCATTACTCCAAGGCACACAGAGGGTAAATGACCCACCCAAGTCACATAGCCAGTGAGTCTCAGGATTCAAACCCAGAGTCTGTGGTCTTTATTACCACATACAGTAACAACCTCCCTCACTCTTTTTTTCCTCCCTCCCTTTTTGTAGCCTCCTCTTTTGAAAGGACTGATACAATATCAGATAATTTGCAATAGCCAAATATCAACTTTAGTAACAAAAACATTAGTTCTAAATGCAAACATAAGGTATGGGCCAGTACCCTCTTAGGCATTTGGTTAAGATAATGATGCAATCTTGACAGCCCCCGCCCCCCCCAGTCTCCCCAAAGAATTGCTTTGTCATCTTCAGAGGGAGTTCACAAGCCCTAGGATGCTTCAAAGAGGCTTCTGAGATCAAGATCCATACATATGGACACTGGGCCATTCAGGCCTTCCCCTCCCTCCCGAATAGTGGCAAGAACACCAGAGCTAGGGTACACTGGAGCCATTCATGGTGAAATCAGCTTGGCCAGCATGCACTGCTGCAGACCTTAGTGCTGGGCACCTTTGCACATCAGCTGAGCTTCTTGACCAGGGTCTAATTTGGGCCTGCTTCAGTTATGACCTGAGTAGGAAGATGGTCTAAGTAGAGAGTATCTCAATGATTTTGTATGACCTTAAGAGTTCCTCTTCTTTTTTTTTTTTCTTAAAGATTTTTATCTATTTATTCATGAGAGACACAGAGAGAGAGAGGCAGAGACACAGGCAGAGGGAGAAGCAGGCTCCATCCAGGGAGCCCGATGTGGGACTTGATCCTGGGTCTCCAGGATCACGCCCCAGGCCGAAGGTGAGCACTAAACCCCTGAGCCACCCGGGCTGCCCAAAAGAGTTCCTCTTCTTAACAATCTGTCCCTCATCATCATTCAAACCATGCTTCCTTCCCTGTAATGTTGATAACCAACATTTCTTTGTTGCCATTGCCCTCACAATTGCAAAGTCTCTTTAAAAGTTTGAAAACATGCATTTTGTTTTTTTAATTTAAATTCAAATCACCAACATATAGTACATCAAAAGTTTCAGATGTAGTTTTCAATACTTCATCAGTTGCATATAACACCCAAATAACACAGGCCGCAGAAGTGTCTGGTGTAGATGTGTAAGCAGGCCAGAGGAGCAGAGGGAGATGGAGAGAGAAAGAATCTTAAGCAGGCTCCATGCCCAGTGTGGAGCTTGACATGGGGCTTGAACTCACAGCCCCAAGATCATGACCTGAATGAAATCAAGTCTGACACTTAACCAACTGAGCCACCCAGATGCCCCTGAAATCCTGCATTTTAAATGAAAAAAAAAAAAAAAAACTGATATGCAACCACTCATGTCTTTCACAAGACTATACAATAGTTTCTCTTTAGCTTCATAAAATCCCAGAGCAGCCAACTTTAGTCACTTTGTATCCAAATAACACTGTATGATTTGATGAAAAGCCATGTTTTATTGTCATAAAATATAGTATTTTGAAAACATCAAATTGCTATTATACAGGCTCTTCTAATAGCCTATTCAGAACTTCCTTCATTTTAGGGTACAACTTCCTATTTTAAAAACCACATAAACTCTCCCACCCGTTCCCCTTCCAACCTAAAGGGTTGGAAGCAATCTAATTATGTAGTACTTTTATTTTTCCACTGCTATTGCCACTTTAACATCAAATATTACCAAGCTCTAAGAAATGCACAGTAATATTCACTTTTGTTATTTTTCCTTGTTTTTAAGACCATACATTCAGTATCTTCCCCAATGTGGCTGATTGCAATAGTGATCTATCTGGAAGATATATTATTGCCCCATGACCAGAACCCAGAGGGAACCAAGTTTGCCTTTGCATTGTTGTGATTGTTATGTGGATTTTGTAGTTTAAAAAAAAGAAAACTAGATTCTGCAGTGACATTCTTTGTAGAAATCTGACCTTTGGTGGGGCTGACTAATCTCATCAACCAATTAATTTCACACTAATTACTCTGCTCATTCATTCTCAGCAAATAGTAAGCAAAACTTCTAAGAATGACTGACCTTCTCACCTGGGCTCAGCCTGGCTTTAGGCCTTCCCTTTGAATTCATGTTCTTGATGATGATTCTCAACTAAAAGTTTGATTTGATCACCCTTGCTCTCATAGTATCTGTCTGAAGGGCTGTGGAAACAGGACCTGGGTTCACATTCTTGCTCTAGAGTCAGCCAGACACTTCTGGGGACGGGCTTCCTTGACTTCTCCCCCATTCTCCATCTGTGCCCCTAACCCACCCTTGCTCCCCCAGCCAATCAATCACTAACTCTTGTCAGGTCTGCCTCTTAAATATTACTCAGCTCTACCTGCTTCTCTCTATTCTCTGCTATCACATCCTGGCTCAGCCTCCATCACCTTTAGCCTCATAATAGTCTCTGAAGTGGACTCCCTGCCTCCAAATATGGGGTCAATCCATATAAGTGCTCTTAAAAATGCAGATTTGACAACAGCATAAAATCCTGCTTAAAATCCTCAATGGCCGTCTGTTACTGGTAGGTCAGAGGTGAGGTATCTCCTTACTACCCTGAAGCTCTGCACAGACCTGGCTCTGCTGCCTTCCCATTCTTGTCTCCTCAGCTCCCCCATCTGAGACGGCTATCTCACACAGTTTGAGACCAGCACATACACTATGCTAGTTCACTTCTTCACATGATGCCTCCTGACATTACTTTGGAAGGACTTCTCCCCACTCCTCTTCACCCTATTCCTGATTATTCTGCAGTGTATATGGCTTCTAGAAACCTGCTCTGCATCCGTGCCCTGCACTCCATTTTATACACTTCCCCAGGTCCAACGAGTGCCTGTCTCCTGATTCCCTGAACATCCTACACTTAATGGAATTTCTCCAAGTATACCTCCTCTTCCAGCCCAATGTACTTGTGGGTAGGTACAATACGTTTTTTTTCTATATCTCTTGCTCAGTACAGAACATGTCATAAAGTAGGCATTTAGTAAATATTTGTTGGCTGGTGATGGGGTTGGGCTTCAAGGTGGTTCTTAGAGTACTAGACTTCCATCTATATCCCATAGAAAGCTCCATTTAGGCTTCCACAAATATTTGATTCAAATTTCATTTTTAAAAGTGTTAAATTATTTTTCAGACTTCAGCATAAGATTCAAATATGTTATTTACAAACATGTGACACTGCAGATCAATAGACTAAGTATGTTGCAAAGTGAAATCATTTTTGTAAAGACTGAATAAATCTTCCGTCATTTGCTGGTCCCTTAAATTCCAAGGTTATAAGGCTGGTTATTTTTAAAACTGTTACAGTTTATAGCCATTTATCTATGTGAATTAGGAATCTCTTATTAATTACAATGTGACCAAAGCAAATGGCAGAAATAAACTAAAGCCTGAGGCTGGTATCAGACTGCAATGGTTTCCCATAACCAAAATTTCTTTCTTTCTTTTCTTTCTTTCCTTTCTTTCTTTTCTTTCTTTCTTTCTTTCTTTCTTTCTTTCTTTCTTTCTTTCTTTTCTTGTCTTTTCTTTTTTTTTTCTTTAGATTTTTATTTTTAACTAATCTGTATATCCAACGTGGGACTGGAGCTTACAACCCCAAGACCAAGAGTTGCACACTCCACCGACTGAGCCAGCCAGGCGCCCCCATAACCACAATTTCTATTTTTTCCAGTTATTAAAACAACCTATAATTCCATTGGCTGGCTTCACAATGTGTGAGTATAGTTAAGTTTGAAGTTATGCATACTAATGAAATATACCATTAGCCCCTTGATATCTTAGGGATTTCTCTAAGATGTTTGAAAAATGGGTCTAGCCATTTCTTTAAATGTTTGAAAACTACTGGCCAAGGGGAAGAAGAATCCTGAGACTGAGGCTGCCCAGAGATTCAGCACTCAGTTCCCAAGAAAGTAAGGCAACTGTTAGGGACTGGGCCCAGGAAGGCAATGGAAGAATGAGGGATCTGGGAAGAACACTTCCAAGTTTTGTAAGGAACAGGGAAGAGCAGGAAATAGCTCTGTGTCCCCTCTACACATTAAGGTTCCCAAAGGTCTCCAGGTCAGTCCCACTGCCTACTTCACAACAGGGCCCTCTCTGCTTTGCTGTTGGGAAAGTCCTGAAGGAACAGATTCTCATGTACCTGTGTGCTAGTCCTCTGGATGGACAGTCCCTGTCCCTGTAACTCTGCAAGGGGAATTCTAAAGGGACAGAAGTGAGGGGAAATAGGCCTCAGGCTTTTTACAGGAACCTGGTAGAGCTAAACAGGGAGGCATAAACCAGGGGCTGCCAGTATTAGGGATGGCATAAAGGTCCCTTCCTTCTCCCTCCTACAGATATTGTACCAAACCGGTGTTATGGGTTAACTGTTCAACTGGGGTTTGTGTGCCCTTCCCCTGGTCCTTGTGAGTTTCCTTCTAACTCATTTAACAGTTGTAAATTGGGCACAATATGCTCTACTGGGTCCTTCTTTCTGGGGTTTCTTTTTTTTTTCTTTCTGGGGTTTCTATAGCCATGCTTGCCCAGGGCTCCCTAACTCTCACCCTGAATAAATCCTTCCTTTGATTCTGTTTTCCCTTCAACCTACTGTCCTATCTCATCTCCTGCCTTTCATACTGAAACTTCTTGGAAAAAAAAGGATACTCTACCTGTAGACTATCATGTCACACTCCCTCAACCCCACTATACCTGGTTTTCCCCTGCTACACAAATGGTATTGTTCCCTCAAAGGCATTAGTGACTTCCTTACACTAAAATCCAGCACCTTTCTGTAAGACCTGCATCCTCATTGACAACTAGCAACCACTCCTCATCCCTGAGATACCCTTTGCTTTTGTGACTGCTCCCTGCTCCCATCACCTCCCTGGCCACTTCTTGCTCGTCTCCAAGGATATAAATACCTCTTCTTGTTCTTCTCAAGGAAGATGGCTATGTTTGCCAGGGCTGCTGTAACAAGGTACTACAGACTATGTGGCTAAAACAAGAGAAATTTATTTTCTCACAGCCTTGGAGGATGGGGTCTGAGAATGAGATATTGGCAGTAATAGTTCTCCTCAGGCCTCCTTCTTTCCTTGGCTTAGACATGGTCATCTTCTCCCTTGTTCTTACATGTTTCCTTCTCTCTGTTTTTCTGCGTCCTAATATCTTCTTAGGAGGACACCAGTGTTACTGGATTAGGTCCCACCCTGTTGACCTCATTTTAACTCAGTTGCCTCTGTAAAGGCCCTGACTTCAGTACATTCTGAGGTACTGGGGGATCAGGACTTCAACACATACATGTTGGAGAGGAACACAATTTAGCCCATAGCAATAGTCTTCCAGATAAGGTTCTTGACCTTTTTTTTTTTTTTTTTGGATCAGTTGTTTAAGAAATTTAGAACACCAATTTGTGAGGGTAAACTCTATTTGTGAGAGAAAACACAGAGTGGAGGTAGCCCTGAAGCTGAGGAACAACTTTGATTTTTGGCAGAATTTGCAAGTCCACAGCTTTCTGATTAAACTTGCGTTGCTCTGTAATCTCATATTTCTCCTTCTCTGTGTCAAAGATCTCCCCTTCCTGGTGTTTGGGTTTCGGCAGCTTCTTCTTCTTGAAATAAGCGTCAGTGAAATGTATGGGGATTTTCACACTGCTGATATCAATTTTGGTGGAAGTGGTAATGACAAATTTCTGGTGTGTTCTACGCAGAGGAACTCAGTTGAGAGCCCGTGGTCCAGTCACAAGTAGCAAGCCACTGCTCAGTTGCTTCAGGAAAACTACCCTCTTGCCTCTGTAACGCCCAGGGAGGATAATCAAAATGGTCCCAGGAGTGATGGTAGCTTGCAGCTTTCTCACATGCTGACTGAAAGGTTTTTTGCCATGGCTCAACAGCTTTCAAGGCACATCTTCGGTAGGATAATACCTAGACATTTTTGCAAAGTTTAACCACTCAGGTGCCACCATCCTTGTCACCACCAACTGGTTTTGTAACAGTAGCAAGAAACTTCTCCTTCTTTTTCTTTTCAACCCTGGAGTTAGCTGCCAAATACTTCCTCTTGTGCATGGCTTTTCTGGAATACATAGCTGATCAGGAATATCTGCCAATTCCTCTGACTAGGACAGGGTTTCAGCTGCAGTGGGGCTTCCCCTTGTTTGGTGTTTTAGCCTTGAGGTTACCCTTTTTTGTCTTGCCACCAGCATCAACCTTCTTGGCTTCAGGTTTCTTCTCCTTAGTATCTGGCTTCTCAGCTTTTTCGCCCGCCATCTTGCAAGATGGAAAAGAGAACCAAGGTCCCCGCTTCTGGTCTATCGGGATTCTTGACCTTTTTTTAACCCTACACACATTTCTAACACTTCATATATCATTATTCAGTGAATACGTCTATCAATTTCATTTTTTAATTAAAATATGTATCTCATTAAAATAAAGTGGAACAATCCTCTAGTGTCTGTAGAAAAGGTTAATAAGAGGATATGATTTACAAGTAAATAACTATATCTCAAAGTTGTTTGCTGAGCTCTGAGACCAAATTTCTACCAAGTTTTCAGACATCTCTCCGTGATGGCTGGTACATCACACAGCGTTCTCTCCACAATGCCATTCTCACTCCTTACCCCTCATATGTTCACAAAATTCCCCAAAACTCTTTCAATGACTTCTCTTCTCTGCTTCACCCCATATGCAAGCATTCTGTCCATCCTATATGTCCCTCCCTCAAGACTGGTTACATAACTTTTGAGACTAAATTCAAAATCTGTAGAGCTCTTTGTTCAAAATCTATCAAGAATTTCGAGACAGTGACTGCAGAGCTTTAAACCAAGCACAGGACCCTTGGAGCATGGTCCTATGTGACTGTGAAGGTTGCATGCCCTTGAAGCTGACCCTGCCCCTCCATTATCCTTCCCACATCACCCTGCACTCCACCCCTATTAATGCCCTGGATTTCCACACTGGCCTCTTGTGACCCCACATCCATCTCACTTCCCCCATCCAACCCCATCTGCCCAGTAACTCCTACTCAACAACATCTGCACCTGGTATCCTCTGCTCAAAGCCTTTGGTATTTCCTCATTTCCTACCAAACTGGGCACAGCCTCTTCAGGCCAGCATATTAGGCCCTGATTTCCTGACTCGACTCCTACTCACACCTGTCTGACACAAAGCTTGAGGCAAATGTTCTAGTCACTCTCCTCAGACTCTTCTCCATATGGCTTGAACTCCAAGCCTTGTGTTTCTGAAATCCTACCCTTTCCATCTGTGCCATCAGAACCTTTCCAAAGATCAAGACCTACCTCTTTCAAGAAGTGTTTTCTTGGTCTGGTCTCTTCTTTCTGGTTAGCCCCACATGTACAGGAACTGTGGTAAGCACTTAACCGCACACTGCTTCTTGCCAAGGGCTTATGAGCTTTTACCCTTTAAACCTCCCATACTCCCAGAGGCAGGTTCTATCATTATGCCCTGAGGTACTTAGAGGGCCTGGCTGTGTTATATAAGGTCACTTGCATGGTGGTGGACCAGGGTTCAAACCTAACAGTCTGGCTCAGAGTCTGTGACTGTCTTGTGCTTTGTGTGGATGGTATTTGTGCATTTCTTCTATATTCACACTAGACAATGAGCCCTTTGAGAAATATAGATCTTTTTCATCTTCATTTTCCTTGAGGCACCTCCTTTGTTTCCATGTTCAGCCCATATTGTTTATGTGACTGAGCAGGAAGTTTTGAAATACAGGGTTAGCCCAGAAAGATGCAATGACCAAATATATTACCTTAAATTTCTGAATACTCAGCCAATTACGGATTCTTTGGAGTGATACCAACCCTTTTCAAAGCAGTATAGTTTGGGGACCATTCAGGAAATATGTATTTGTCAGTCACACTTGACTTATGAATTGGTAGATTCAACTCTGTTGGCTTGCCTTCCTTCCTTCCAAATGAGAGCTAACTGAGGGGATCTTTGATTGAAGGGAGGCCATCCAGCTCCCCCACATTTGCCCTGTTGTTTGGTTTTGTATTAACCTCTGTCTCCACCTCAAATCCCACCTCCCCCACCCCCCAGGCTAGGCTCTCAGAGGGTAAGGGAGGAAGCTGTATTTCTTAGTCTCCCACTATTTCTTTTCTTCTCACTGGCACTAAGGGAGGCAGCTTCTTTCAGAGCTTCTGTTGGGCCCAAATGCAAATGGTTCTCTTCTAGCCCTTTCCTGCCCAAGAACCAGTGATGCAGAGTAAAAACTGAGGGAGGTTTTAGAGAGGGGGACATATGGTCAACAAAAAGAGAACAAGGGAAAAAACAGATTACAAAGCAGTGTGTGTAATAGGATCCATTCTTTTTTTTTTTTTTTTTTATTCATGAGAGACATAGAGGGGCAGAGACATAGGCAGAAGGAGAAGCAGGCTTCCCCCGGGGAGCCTGACAGGGAACTCCATCCCAGGACCCCGGGATCACAACATAAGCCAAAGGCAGATGCTCAAATATTGAGCCACCCAGGTGCCCCTAGGATCCCATTCATTTATATATATATATATATTTTTTTAAAAGTCTATCTGTTTATTACATTCACATTTTTTTTATATTCACATTTTCAAGCCCAAAATTTCTCTAGTAGCTCAGAACTACCACCAGCTGACCTTGGAACACACTTGTTAGAGAAAGAGATGAATAGTCCTCCCAAGTGATGCTGAAGATAAAACACACTCATCCATTCATATCTTCTCCATCACATTTTCATCAGACACAAACAGTCTCCTCTGGAAGATGCCCACTCTTATATTTTTGCATTTAAATCAATGTGTGTGTTATATTTTACCCATAGACATTTGAGAAAATATGTTTTGTAAAAAGGAAGATATACCTGGGTGACTTGGTCAGCTGAACATCTGACTCTTGATTTTGGCTCAGGTCATGATTTCAGGATCTTGAGACTGAGCCTCACATCAGGATCTGGGCTCAGCACAGAGTCTGCTTATCCCAATCTCTCTGTTCCTCCCCCAACTTTTGTGTACGTGCTCTCTCTGAAATAAATAAATACAATCTTTTTAAAACAATAAATAAATAAATAAGGAAGATTTACTTTCCAAAGATATTCACCAAAATGTTTTTAGTGGTTATATCAGAGTAGTGAATCTTGGATGCACTGTCTTAGCTTTTTTAAAATGTATTTTAGGGGCACCTGGCTGGCTCAGTCAGTAGAGCATGTGACTCTTAATCTCAGGGTCTGAGTTCAAGCCCCACGTTGGGCATGGAGCCTACTTAAAACAATAATAATAATAATGTATTTAAAATTTGTTTTCTATGGTCGAGTGTTACTTGGGACGTGTGTGTTTTGTGTTAATTGGAATTTTAGAAGCATGTGACATGTAGCCTTCACTCTCGTGCCCATCTCCTCACCTCACACAATTCCCACCCTGGTTGCTGTTGGGAGAAATAGGAGGAACTAGGTGCCACCAAGGCCCTTTGCCTGTGGTCTACAGGCATGTGAGTGCCTTCACTGGGCAGAAACTCGGTCAGGAGTGTACCACTTCCCCTTCAAGTGGGAATTCCAAGTCTAAGGTAGTGATGTGATTTGACCCAAGAGGGTGTAACAAGCCTGGAGGAAAAGGGAATTGAGCAGAGTTCTTCTGATTCACTGTCTTGTGTGTTCACCACAGCGCTCTACTTCCTGCGGTTGCTATTTGCCACACTGGAGGCCGGGTGTCAGCCCAGAGCTCACTAGTGATTCCCTTCTTGGGACTGTGTGAGGGAGGGACAGGGGATGATGACTCAGAGGGGGTCCTTCCCCCTGCCAGCCAGTGCCCCCTCCATTCTGTCCCTCTTGCCCCCTCTACTTTAAAATGTATTACCTGCCCTGCTCCTAACCTCTCCTCAACTTACTGCAATCTGCTCACCACAAGATAACATGTTTTTGGCATTCTAGAAATGCTGGTTGAGTGACCAGATCTTCACATACTCTGTACTCTACCCAGATTCCATGTTGCCCTTCACACCTTTGCTTAGAGGTCTCTTAGTAACTCCAGGCCTCTCCCACCCCTTTGGTGGAAATCCAGCCTAGGGGAACAGAAAGAACATCACTTCAAACAATACCCTATTTCTCTACCTCAACATTCCCCAGCTTCAAATAAAAGGAATAAGGGAGAAAATGCATGAATATAATGAAAACAAGCCAAGAATGTCTGAGAAGTTGGACACTGTGTCCTATTTGTCCCTGACAGCACCAACAGAACAAAAATCTGCCTGGGTCCATGCTCTTGCCACTCATCCAGCCTGGACTCCTCTCCCTCCCACTTGCTCTGTCCCATCCTTCTGCACAAAGCCTTCTCAGCGCATGTGAGCCCACAAAAGCTACTTGTGACAGTGCTTGTATTATGAACTCACTGTTCATCTGTTTATATCTTATCTCCTCCCAGATACAAAGCTCTTTGAGGACTGAAATCATATTTCTGGACACAGCAAAGTACATTGGTCTTGGGACTGAGATCTGGGCCAAATGCCTGGCTCAACCCCAGGGTAGTTATAAGACCACAGGTAAGTTGCTTGAACTGCTTTGGGGCCTCATTATCTCATCTGTCAGGCAACAATAATCTCTACTGCATAGGACTGGTGGAAAGATTAAATAAGACAATACATCTAAGATTTCTGGTAATTTAGGTGTTTTCTCAACATTTAATTTAACATTTTGTCATCCTTCCCAATACCTAGTGCAAAGCTTTTCATATAAATGTTCAATAAACATTGGTTGTTTGATTGACAGATGGTGAGTTACATTCCATTCCTTCCTGAATCTCCTCTGTATATCTCAAAGGTTTGGCCCATAGGACTGTACTATGGGAAAGTTTGGATGCGTACTTTGATAGACACAATAAATTAGAGATAAACATTATTGATTTTTATTTAACAATTCATCTATAAAGTAGTCAATACTTTTTTCCATAGGTGCCTAAATCCAGAGAAAAATAACATGAAAATAATATATTTGAGAAAAAGTCCATGCCAACCAGTCCTAATGGAGTAGGACTTAGCTGAGCAATTAGTATTATCTTCCACCTTTTTTCTTAAAAAACCTTTAAGAAAATGTGATCCAGGGCAGCCCAGGTGGCTCAGCGGTTTAGCGCCACCTTCGGCACAGGGTATGATCCTGGAGACCTGGGATCCAGTCCCAGGTCAGGCTCCCTGCATAGAGCCTGCTTCTCCCTCTGCCTGTGTCTCTGCCTCTTCTCTCTCTCTCTCTCTCTCTCTCTCTCTCTCTGTGTGTCTCTCATGAATAAATAGATAAAATCTTAAAAAAAAAAAAAACCTTAAAAAAATGTGATCCATCCATTACAAAATAGGTGTATGGGACAGGGATTTGGCTAGAAACAGATGGCATACCTAAAAGGGGTAACTGAAAAGAGTTTGTTAAAAGATATTCTTGCATTTTGTTTTGCTTGGTTTGGTTTTGTTTTGTTTTACAAAGGATTATGAGAGACCAAAAAGGATGGTGAAATAGTCCGTGTTACAACAATGGGTATCTTTAATTCTGCTAGATCTAAACGGGCAAAGGGAAGGAAAAGTTATTGGTAACCAGCAAGAGTTACCTGTTAGGGATGGCCACCTGACATGTGCTGAGCTCCCCATTAGGGGAACCCAGATCTGCAGAAAGGGAACTGGTGGAACCAATACCCCAACTTTCCTCCAATATCCTGTCCTCCAATATCCTACTGGGGCTTCACCCCAATCAAAAGCCAAAGAGCAAGCATTTCTGTTGGTAGTCTATTGAAGTTAACCCCCTGAGCACAGAGTTGGATGGACAGTAGATACCAAAGGCAAATTGAGAATATCCAGCAGGATAGGAAAGGAGAAAGAGAAGTCAAGGGAAATTACAGTAAATAAGAATAAGAACAAAAATGGATGCTAGAAATAAACCCAAACAAATAATTTTATTAATTGTAATAAATGTAAACAGATGAAAGAGATTTTTAGATAGGTAAAGCAAAAAGATAATCCATCACAATTTCCATTTAAAGGAGACATAGCTCAAGCAAAAGTTAATGACAGGTGGAAAACAGAAAAAGATACATCATGTAAATACTAATGGAAGGAGGGCTTCTCTAGTAATACTAATATCAAATATGACAGGATTAAGGTAAACATTTTTAATGTAAGTTAAGAAACCAAAACACATGGCAGCTCTGGTGGCTCAGTGGTTTAGCACCGCCTTCAGCCCAGGGCCTGATCCTGGAGACCCAGGATTGAGTCCCACATCGGGCTCCCTGCATGGAGCCTACTTCTCCCTCTGTCTATGTTTCTGCCTCTCTCTCTCTCTGTGTCTCTCATGAATAAATAAATAAAATCTTTAAAAAAAAGAAACCAAAACACAAAGAAGATATAAAAATCATGAAATCATACCTACTTAGTAGTAATATAATCTTAAAACATACAACATTAAAATTGATGGATTTACAAGAGGTAACTGACAAATCTACTATCATAGCAGGAGATATTAAAACATATCTCTCAGAACTTGACAGAAAAAGCAGACCAATGGTTTTAAGAAAATTAAGGGTCCTCAAATTTGAACAAAACATTTAAAAATAGCTAACCTTAGTAGATAACATATAGGCTGCTGCACCTGTCAAGCAAACAACACCCTTTCCCTCTGCCTAACACCAACCCCCTCCTGCCCCCACTCATGTGTGCTCTCTCTCAAATAAATAAAATCCTTTTTAAAAATTAAATAAAATTAAATTTAAAAATTCAGTTCTTCAGTCATACTAGGCACATTTTAAGCATCTAACAGCTCCATATGGCTAGCCATAGTATTAGACAGTGTAGTCCTTATCCATGAAGATGTTCATGGAGCAAAGAACTGCCCTTTCCAAAGTATTCCTCCTTGTCTGCTGGCCTATGCTAGGCTATGGAACTTTCCATTCTAACCTCAATATAAAGCAATTTTCCTGCCTAAACTACTATGTAAGAAGTAAAGTAGCTCTGGACTAACAAAGCAGCCCCTCTTCCAATGGCCCATGAAAATTTCTATTTAACAACAGCACTAGTCACATTATATTCTTTCTTTGTCAAAGATCAGTAAACTACTTCAGAAAATATTAAAGCCCTATGTAATGGAAGCAGTAAGGTAGTTTGCAAGTGAATTCATAGCATTAGATCTCAGAGAACCTCAGCAAGAAAGTGGTAAGAATTCCCTGGGTCCATTCTCTCCCCTGTCTCTACATTGAGTACCTCTGGGAACAAAATGGAAGGAGAGCTCATGGCAACACTGCTCACTGTGTTTAAGCTCCCACCTCCCATTGTCCAGGGCTTCATGATGAGCCCAACACCAACATACTAGGCCACCTGTCTCCTCCTTCCCCTACGTGGCTTAGCCAGAAAAGAGGGCTTATTTCGGATAAAGAAACGAAACACCCCAATCAGGTCATTCTTTCCACGTTGGTATAAATTCAAGACATGCAGAACCCTTGGGAGGCTCTTCACCACATGGCCATGCCCTTTTTGCCTCTGAAGCCTTGTGCTTGTGGAAAGAGAAATTCAGAAAAACAGTTCAAGGGCTCTGCTTCTGGCACAGCTACTGACTCACAGTGAAACCTGGAGCAAGCTTTTTTGGCTGAGATTCTAAAACAGGAATAAAGTCTTCCCTACTTATATCCTAGACTATCATGAAGGTCAAAGGAGAATACATATTCTATGTAAAAATACCTAGAAAAGTATAGGGTACTTTACAGACCTAAAGTATTATTTTAAAATCATGTTGGTTCAAGTTTCCCAACATATACCCAAGAAAGACTTAAAAGTAGGTATGCCCAACAGGCCTTCTCATTTCCTGTTGGGGATATAAATCAGAATAAACTTTTTGGGGGGAAATGAGACAGTATCTACCAAAATGTTAAGTGTTCATACCATTGGAGTCATAAATCCCATGTCTAAGAGTAACTGGAGAAATACTCACATGTGTTGATGAAGATGTATGTGCAAAAATTTCACTGAAGCATAGTTTGCAATAGCAAAAATTAAAACTCGCCTGAAGTTCCAGCTGTAAGTAGTAATTAAAAACTTTTTTAGCTTTTAAAGTCCCAGGATATACTTAGCCTCACTTTTTTCTTTGTTTATTCAAGAAGTTTCTGTAATGAATCCCACAACTAAGGCACTGTACCGTGTGCTATGGTGCAATGGAGGGATTTCTTATTCTGACCTTGGGGTGTTTGCAGTCTGACGGGAAACACAAGAGATTTGTATAAAGAATAATAATGCAAGGGAGAATGGCAAGTGCCCAAAGGGATAAACCAGATAAAGGATTCTGGGGTCTCAGAGCGCATGTCCTGGGGAATGTAACAGGCAAGAGGAGGGCTAGAGATTTGTGAATGGGGGCACTGGCCCTGAGTTGTGAAGTGGTGGGATTTGGAAAAGTAAACATCACTTTCCAAATGTAGAAATGAATCGAGAAATGTTATAGCAGTTTAAGCAAGTGCCAAAGTTTACTGCTGTTTTTATTTCTAATGACTAAACTGACCCTCTTGCCACACACCACTCCTTTGTTGTTGTTTAACCAAAAGGAAAGCAGGTGAACTTGGTGCCCACTAGTGGTCTACCACCTTCCCTCCTAACAGGAGCATGACCCCAGGGTGGGCTTCTGGAGCTCTGGCTGAGTTTCAGCAGTGCTGGTTCAAAGTTACCAGCCCTCACCCCATAAAAAAAAAGCTTTTAGATAGATTTTTCTGGTATCTGGAAATCTCTGGACAAACCTGATCTCTGAATTGTGTCAAAAGTCATGTTTGTGTGCAACCCATGCTCCACCTTCTGTACAAGGGGAAGTAGCTTATGCTCACAGTGGCCTGACACAGTCAGTGTGGTGGGTATGTAGAGCCAATCTGTGCTGTGCTTCATGGAACGAGGCCCTTGAGCAAAACACTCCTCTGTGAAACAGCAATTCTAACTATTTCCTCCTAAATCCTTATTTCAACATTTTAGAATATCGCTCGATAAAGATGCTTATTTTTTTCTTTCTTTGTTCTCATTATAGTTTAAAGAAAGCTTACATGAAGGTCACCCCTTCCTCTGGGACTAGGGCTGAGTCCTGATAACCAAGAGGGGCCACCATGCAACTGGTGGCTTTGATTAAGTAAAACATTCTAGCAAACATTTTGGGAACCACTGAGACTGTGGGCAACAGATGTTCAAAGACACAGTTAGCCAGGATGGTTCTCTTCCAATCTGTTCTATAGATATTTATTAAGCAGTCAATATGCCCCAGGCACAGGGGATACAAAGATGAATGACCTTCTCCTTAACTTCTTGGTATCTGCAGTTTGGGAGAAAAGATGTTGTTGCAAATCATATTAATAGCTACCATGATTTAGATCCTCTTCTGAATCAGATGCTGTGCCAGTAGTTTCAATCATACTCTACAATCCTGCAAAATAGGTTTTATTAGCTTCTTTCCACAAATAAAGAAGCAGAGGTCTCAGTAAACACAGAACAGATACACAGAGCATAGGAGAGCCCAGGTAGAGGCTGGAAGTGGATCTGTCCCACCAATGAGCTAGAAGTGTACACAGGCCCACAGTGAGGAGCAAGGGAGTGCACAGAAGCTGGGAGTTATGATAAAACACAGAGGAGAAGAATCCCTGGGTGGCTCAGTGGTTTAGCACCTGCCTTTGGCCCACGGCGTGATCCTGGAGTCCTGGGATTGAGTCCTGCATCAGGCTCCCTGCATGGAGCCTGCTTCTCCCTCTGCCTGTGTCTCTGCCTCTCTCTCTCTTTGTGTGTCTCTCATGAATAAATAAATAAAATCTTTAAAAAAAACACAGAGGAGGGCAGCCCGGGTGGCTCAGTGGCTTAGCGCCACCCTTGGTCCCGGGTGTGGTTCTGGAGACCTGGGATCGAGTCCCATGTCAGGCTCCCTGCATGGAATGGTGCCTGCTTCTCCCTCTGCCTGTTTCTGTGCCTCTGTGTGTGTGTGTGTCTCATGAATAAATAAAAATTAAAAAAAAAACACGGAGGAGAAGAGTGGGTGTACATGGCAGGTGGAGAGGTAGGCAAGCAGCTCCAAGACATAAGAGATCTATAGGAAAAGAGTCCCAAATCCATGAAGCTGGACAGAGATAGCAGCACTTGTGACCAGAAAAGAAGCAAGAGCTCTGCTTCCAGGGCAGAAATGCTATGAACTCAGTTTTCTTTTATTCAGCTGCATCGCTGTCAGCCATTTGGAAGCTTCAGGAGGACAAACATAAGAAAGATATAGAAGGATCATGCTAATCTACTTTCCTGGAAGGGTGATACTCCACTGGGGATGACTCAGTGAAATCACTTCATTTCAAGCAGAACACATTGTGCATCTGCCACAGACCAAATACTTCAGTGGAGGGCCAGTGGGCCAGTCAAATTTGCACTGATCCAAGAGGTTTATTTACCTTTCCCCCATTTCCCAAAAAGCCTTACTGGTAGCGGTTGAACTTGATCTGTGACAAAGGGCAAGACACACTTCCTACAGATGCTTACTGACTCATCTGTATAATGTGCAGGGTTGGATGTTCTCATTTCCAAGATCCCTCCCTGCTCTCAATGTCCACAAACTTAAGTCAGCATTTTGAGAAGGCAAACTCTTATACCTCTTCACCCTTATTTGATCAGCTATTTTTATTACAATTGTCAAACTATACATATGGAAAAAAATAGCCTAAGCCATAAGCATATTATTACACAAGGGGAAGAAAACTATCCTAAGCCCTAAGCATATTGACAGAATATAGAAATGTGGGTGTTGAAGGTCTTAAAAGTGGCTAGTGTCAGAATAAGGGTTTTTTAATTTTTTTTTTTTTTTAATTTTTATTTATGATAGTCACAGAGAGAGAGAGAGAGGCAGAGACACAGGTGGAGGAAGAAGCAGGCTCCATGCACCGGGAACCTGACGTGGGATTCGATCCCGGGTCTCCAGGATCGCGCCCTGAGCCAAAGGCAGGCGCCAAACCACTGCGCCACCCAGGGATCCCCAGAATAAGGGTTTTAATCTAGATTATATCACCTATTGGCTACTGAGCTTTACATCCACCACCCACTCCTCCCAAACCCAATTTTCTACATCTGGCAATTGTAGGAAAGCATCTTACTGTGTAGTGTTGTTGCAAGGATCAAATAAGATGATAAATACAAAAGAGTTTTGGGAAAGGCAAGAAGCTAACAAGTGTATGTTAGGAATAGAATTTCCGGTATTAAAATTCCTGATGGTCCAAGATTGGGCTGGCAGGCAAAAGAAAAGAGAAAATGTATTATGGGTGAAAAAGGCCAATTATGGATCAGGGCCCAGTAAAGTAGGGGAAAGAGCTTGCTGACAAAATGAGAATAGGAAAAAAGGGTGATCTGATTTCATCTGAGAATGGAGAGAGCAACTGGGAGCAGTAAGAGTATTTCAGAGGAAAGAGAGAACACCATTAAGCAGGTTCTTCTTTATGTAAATGTATCTCCTCCTACGGGAAACCAAGCACCAGGGTCATGAGTGCTGGAGTTCATGTTGCTTCTCAGATTGCTCACCTTGGGATCATCTGGCTGGCCCAACTATGGCGCTTAAGGATGAGGAGACAGACCAGGGAAGAGGAGATGACTTACCTGAGGTCATAGGATTTGGAGCAAACTCAAAGGGCCTAGTGAAGGGAACTCCATCAAAGAGTGAAAGGTGCAAGCATTGCCTGAACTGGAGTCTGGGGTTGCGCAGAAGGCAGATCTCACCTAATTCTAAAGGGTTGTACAGAGTCCTACCAGGAAAGGATTTTAACCTCCCAGAGGAGAGTTAAGACACTCTTACACACACACACACACACACAAAAAAAAAAAAAGAGAGAGAGAGAGAGAGAGAGAGAGATTTACACCAGAAGCAAGCCAAAACCAACAGGACACAGACATACATCTTATGCTGTATCAAGCTAGGTTCGAGGATAACGATGTTAGTTTCTACATTACCTACCTCTATACAGTACCATACAGTACTACACTACTATACAGTAGAGTCCTCATGTCATGGTAAAGCAATTCTGTACTTTATACAGCTTCCCTGGGCATAGGATGTGCAAATAAGCAACTAACAATTGATTTGTTGTTGTCATCCCCATTAAAATGGTGGAAATTATTATTTTGTTATATCATTATGTCTATTATGTATTCAGGGCCTCCCATGTGTTCTGTGCTGTGCTAGTATGTATATAACCTCCAATCTGCGCAATGACCCGGTTACAGAGGTATTTGTAGATGAGTAAACTGATGTTCAGGAAAGTTAAGTAATTTGCCTGAGGCCATATAGCTGGTAAGTGGCAAAGCCAAGGTTTAAACTCAGTTATGCCTGGTTCAGAGCCCATTCAATGGCATTACAACTAGTACTTGGTGCTCCAGGACACAGTGATGGCAGAGAAGCAAAGAAGCAACTGCAAGAGCCGAATCTCTGAATAGTCTCTGTAGCAAAATCATTAAATCAATCAAAAGTTAAACTTAAGTCAGCAATCAAAATAATTATTTCTGCACTGAACCTAACAGTGTCATATTTAGTTCAAGACACCACTTCCTAAGTTTGGCAAAGAGAGCAAGTATGCCAAGGCAGCAGGAAGTCCCATTAACGTAGGATCTCAAAGCAGATGAGGATGCATGTCTCTAGGGTGTTGAGCATGCCATAGGAAAATATTTATTCTCAGGTAGCATTAGCTGAGTCAATTCACCAGGCAGTGTTTTAACCTCAACACTTACTAAGTCTTGTGTATACGACCTGGGAAGGAGTGGTTTCTTCCTAAGACCTACAGGTGACAGATAAGAAGACAAGATCATTATATTTGACTAATGCTTATTATGTGTCTTGGGACTCTTTTTAAAGATAATCTTTATTAGCTGACTCAGTAATTTCATCCAGCCAGGCCTTATTACAGAAGTGATTTAAAGAAGCCCTATTTTTATAACATGACTTAAAGATCTAGAAGAGAAATAAAGAAAGAAACAAATTCAAGTGATAAGCTTGGAGACATGAATCATTACCTTAGGCAGGATGAAAGAGAATGCAGTAGCCCCAGGCAGAGCACTAGTGTCTCCAAGTTGCTATTATGGGGATGTCCAGAGATACAGGCCACAGTTGGAAGCCTCCTGCATCCCTTGCTGTCTCCAAGGGCACTCCCCTTCTCCCCTAACAAATGTCAGAAACCCTGGAAACGAGGTGGCAGGGACACCAAGCTGGAAACATTCTAGTAGGGTAGTATTGAGTCTTAGGGGTCACTGACCCAATTTCAGGAACCTCTCCCTTCAAAATTACTCATAAATAAAAATAATAACATTTATTAATTGCTACTAAGAGCCAAGCACTGTGGCAATATGACAGATACTGCTTCTCTGTGTCTCTGTGTGTGTCTCTCTCTCACCAACTACCTTTTGTAATATCTGATTTTTGAACATGAAAAACACCAGAAACTCAGTAAGGTTAACTTGGCTGAGTTTACATATCCAGGATTTTCATGCTTGCTTTTCTAATTCTAGGACCCAAGTACTTTCCTCCATCTCATACCACCATTGTCTCTCTTTTTTTTTTTTTTTCTTAAAGATTTTATTTATTCATCAGAGACACACACAGAGAGAGAGAGAGAGGCAGAGAGAGAAGCAGGCTCCAGGCAGGGAGCCTGATGTGGGACTCAATCCCGGGTCTCTAGGATCAGGTCCTGGGCTGAAGGCAGCGCTAAACAACTGAGCCACCTGGGCTGCCCCCACCATTGTTTCTTTAAGCCAACCAGCATTCACTCTAAACAGTCAGAACTGTTGTGGAGGAATTCAAGAAAGCAAAAAATGTACTTCTAAACATCAGAGAGCTTAAAATCTAGAACAGCAAACAGATTCACACAAGAAGAGAAATGACATCACTACAAGGCAATAAAGAGATAATTAAATGCATGAAAAGAGGGCCTGGTGGCTTGTACTTGGGGAGTGTTACCTCAGGCAGAGAGGGAGTGATGCAGTTCATTCCTGAATTGGTCTTGGAGGAATGAGTAAAAATTAGCTGGAAACAGGCAGGGTTACATATATTCTAGCAGAAAAGACTTCCCACAGTAAACTTTCTGTTCCAGAGAAAGGCCTGTAATCTTGGTACTTCTGAGGTCTGGGGAGAAGCAGCATGAGCATTCTGGAGACATTTTGAAAGACCTGCTACTTCTTTTAGTTAAAAAAAGTATAGAGGCAAAATTTACATACAGTGAAATGCACAGATCTTAAGTAGAAGTTCAGTGATTTTGATAAATATATACATGTGTCATCACTCTAATTCAAGTATAGAACATATATGTTACCCCAGAAACTTCCTTCAGGCCCTTCTCAATCTCTACTCTCCCCCCTCACCCCACCACAGGCAACCACTGTTTTGATCTATATCCATCGATTAAAACTTCACATGAAAAGAATTGTATCCAAAAAAAAAAAAAAAAAAAAAAAAAAAGAAAAGAATTGTATCCTGTGTGGGGTTTTTTTGCTTCTTCTTTTGTGCTGCATCATGAGATCAGTTCTTGCTATTGCCCATATTAATTGTTCATTTTTTTTTTAGTTCTCAGTAATAAATATTCCATTGTTTATTGTTTGTTTTTTAAAATGTGTTTATTCATTATTCTTTTCTGGCAGATATCTGGTTTTTTTCAGTTTGGGGCTACTATGAATGAAACTGCTATGAACATGGTTGTTACCCCAACATCATTTAAAACCCGTCTTCTAGTTTCTTCTCTTTCTCTCCTTTATTTTGTGAGACTTCTGATGACATCCTGCCTGACTGAAAGACCTGGATTAAGCCCCTTTCCTGTGAGAGTAATCACACACACAAAAGCTTTCATGTTCAGATCTAACCATACCAAAAAAGAAAGTCAATATGTGTATTTTATTTTGTTTATAGCTTTTTAAAAAAAACTATAGTTTAGGGATCCCTGGGTGGCTCAGCGGTTTAGCACCTGCCTTCAGCCCGGGGCATGATCCTGGAGTCCTGGGATCGAGTCCCACATCAGGCTCCCTGAATGGAGCCTGCTTCTCCCTCTATGTCTCTGCTTCGCTCTGCCTGTGCTCTGCCTCTGTGTGTCTCTCATGAATAAGTAAATAAAATCTTGAAAAAAAAACAAACTATAGTTTATTTATTTGAGGGAGAGAGAGAGAGAGAGAGAGAGAGAGAGAGGAAGGGAGGGACTGCACACATGAGTAGGGAGAGAGGTGAGGGGAGGGGCAAAGGGAGAGGGGGAGACAATCCCAAGCAGACTCTACACTGAGTGCACAGCCTGACACAGGGCTTGACTCATGCATGACCCTGAGATCGTAACCTGAGCTGAAACCAATAGTCAGACGTTCAACTGACTGCACCACCCAGGAGCCCCTGTTTATAAAGAATTTTGATGAACTTGGATAAAATTATTTGTAAGAAGTTATGGAAATAAGGTTTTATAGTTCACAACTCATGGAAGTTTTTAGCTGCCCCATATTTTATCTATTCTGTGTCTTCCTCAGCAATGTAGTAGTAACAATTTCCTTAATACACACACGAAGATGCCCCATCCACCCATCTATTATCCCATGCTGTTAAGAATGAAAGAAGTAAAAAAGAAAATGGAAGCGACATTTCTTTCCCCTTCCTCCATTTACAACAGATTTGTAGCCAATGAGTTTAATAAACTAGTTAGTAACAAGAAGAAATTTGACCCAGAATTGGAATTCTTTCTATATACCACTTCAGCATTCTCTCTGCAAACCCCCAACTCAACTGCATGGCACCCTACAGATTGTGAGTGCTGAAGACTGACCACCTTTGTGATGTGACCATGATACTACTCCTCATTCACTCACATCCAAGATGGCTTTTCTTGTCATTTGACATCTAAGTTTGAAGACCTTTCTCATTACCAAAATTTCTGCTCCATTTTGGAAGGCCTCTAGAAGAATATCTACCATACTACCTCTAAGTATGGTAGCCTGAGTCATTTGCCTCTACTCTCTCCAAAACCTTCAACAAAATAGCAGACATGAGTTTTAAAGAAAAGAAAGAAAGAAAAAGGAAAGGAAAGAAAACCAACCAACCTATAAGGACACAGAACAAGAGAAGACATGACAGCAACAGAATTTTGGAGCCTGGAAATCATATGGGCTTGTGCTGACACATTTTGCAACCTTGAGAAAGCTAAAATCTAAACTAGCAGAGGAAGAAATTCAGAGATAGACTAACTTCCAGCAGAAAGCTGGAAAGATTCAACACTCAATTAGAGGCACTAGTGCCTTTCAAAGTAGGAGTCCAAGGGAGACTAAGAACAAGTATATATGGTTTAAAGTCACTTTCAAAAAAAAAAAATAAAAAAAAAAATAAAGTCACTTTCAGAACCAGTTACACTTGCTTTTTCCCTTTATCTTAAGCAACCAGGCAACTGCCCCAACCCAAGCTGGGATAGGGTTCACTCTCTGGGGTGGAGGGGCTAGAGAGACTCTGGCTGTAAGGACAAGTAGGAATGGTGGAGATTGACTCCAAGGACACGGAAAGCCAGGCTCGTGCCTCCTAGGAGAAGCAGGACTTCCTCCTACTATTTACATTTGGAGACTTCTCAATAAAACATCTCAGTCCTATCACCCAACAATGAGGTCCACCAATCAGTAAGAATCACATCCCTACACAGAATTTCCACTTTTAATTGTAAATGGGTCACCAGACATTTGAGAAAGTTTTCT
This sequence comes from Vulpes vulpes, assembly GCF_048418805.1. Lineage (NCBI taxonomy): Eukaryota > Metazoa > Chordata > Mammalia > Carnivora > Canidae > Vulpes > Vulpes vulpes. Next base: position 69,791,118 of record NC_132795.1, on the reverse strand, counting down.
AACATTAACTACAAGGGTCAAAACAAAAGGAGCTTAGGTGGAAGGTAAGGAAAAATAGGTGAAGAACAGAAGAAAACATATATAATTAATATCCTTACAGAGATAAATAAAGATATTGTCTCCAAGAGATGAGAACAAGAACTTATAAAAGAAATTTTTAAGAAGGGAGTTCTTAGGAGTTAAAGATATGAGAGCAATATGTAAAATTCAATTTTAAAAGGGTTAGAAAATAATGTCAGGTAATACAGTCATAGAAGAGAGAGAAAAATTTAAAAAGTTGGAAAAAATATTAAATATTAGTGAATAAACCAAGATGGTCTGATATCCGGAAGAGAATTTGAGAATGAACAAACAGAGAAAGCAAAGAAAGGAAATAAACCAGTCACATGAAACAGTTTCCTGGAATGGAAGGATGTGCATATAGATGGGGAGGGTTCACCAAGTGCCCATAGCAATGGAGGAACAGCAGTGCATAGGCCACATGAAATTTCAGAACAGCAAGGACAACAGAATATCTTAAAGGCTTCCAATGACAAAAAAAAAAAAAAAAAAAAAAAAAAAAAGAAACCTTAGGAATAGACAAGGAATCAGAGAAGCTCAGATGCTTCATAAGTGACAATGATAATACACCTTCAAAATTCTATGAGAAATTATTTCAAAATCAAAATTCTACCAAATATCAGTGGAGTGTAAGGGTAGAATCAACTTTCTAAAACTTTAGTCTTATTTTTCACCTCCCATGGTTTTTTTGGTGTTGTTGTTTGTTTGTTTGTTTGTTAAAGAATGCTGTGCTCTACTAGAACGAGAGAGTGATACAAACAGAGACAAGGATGGGGCCAGGTAAAGGTACTCCAATGCAGCTGAGAGAGAAGGGTATCTGTCCCCATGCTGATGGTTGGGGATATCCTTTTTTTTTTTTTTTAAGATTTTATTTATTTATTCATGAGAGACACACAAAGAGAGAGAGAGGCAGAGACACAGGCAGAGGGAGAAGCAGGCTCCATGCAGGGAGCCCGATGTGTGGGATTTGATCCCGGGTCTCCAGGATCACACCTTGGGCCAAAGGCAGGCGCTAAACCGCTGCGCCACCCAGGGATCTCCGTTGGGGATATCCTATCATGACTTTAGAGAAGCAGGCCTGGCGTGCTACTAGTTCAAGTTGAAACAGGAGGACAGAGGGTTACAGGAGGGGTGGCCCCAGGGGGAAAAATGAAATTGATAAATTATTCATCATATTTAAACACACTGAGAGCTAATTTACATTTTGGGAGATTAATTAGTGATTGGCACATAAAAATCTAAATAGAAAAATTAAGGCTGTTCTTCTCTTAAGAAAGCAAAAAAAAAATATTGAACAAGAAAGAATTATCATACATAACATGGCTAAGCTTTCAGTAGTATTTCCAAAGTCATAGTAATATAAATACTGGATACTGATTTGTACTGCATACAAAAGCAGAATATATTTATATGGGGAGGGAAAGTGTAATGTATGTGAGCTAATTCTTCTCTTCCAGAGCAGAGAGACAAAAGATAAAATCAAAGCAGAAAAATAAAGAAATAGTAGCATTTGCAAGTTATTTAAAAAATATGGAGGCAAAAAAAATAAAATAAAATAAAACTAAAAATATGGAGGCAAAAATAAACAACTAAATTAATTGGAACTGGGAACCTCTTGAAGTGATAATCAAGGGTGGGGAGGCTGGCATCAGGGCTCCTGCCTTTGTTACAAGCTTATAAAATGATTTCACTTTCTAATGTATGTGTATAACCTTAAAAATGAAAATTTCCTAAAGAAAAGAAAAAAGGTATAGGCTTCTGGAAATCTTTGGTATCCAGAGACATGAGCATACGTACTGAGTAATATAAGATGTGACGCATATTAAAAAAAGCCCTGATCCCACCGGACACAGCCACCCACAAGTCCCCAGAGTGGCATCTATGCTTACTCAAGGACTTTCACCTATCTCTGGTTCCTTCTTCAAGGTTGTTCTACAGGTCACTAAAGGCAGACTGACTTCTCTTTGGCAGTTTATACCCAGTGACCAGAATGCATGCTATAGCTACAGTACTATCTTTTTTAGCATGTGAAAGAAATGCATAGGTTGCCAGGCGAATGAACTAAATGTTATATTTAGCTGGGAAGATAACATATCCCTAATGTTTGGATTTATCAAAACAAATTCCAGATGGCAAGCAAGCCATAGAGAGAGGGGCCATCTGGTAAGTTAAAGCAGGGCTCATTTTTTTTAAAGGTTTAAGGTAGTAAATGTCAAAACTTCCTATGGTGAAAATACATCGATCTGTTGCTATGACTGAAGGAGCAATCCTGAGCCACATGTCTCATATGTGCTAATTTAAATATCTGTGACATTACACTCTTTCAAATACCTGAGTGATTTTTTAATAATTTAAAAAACACTTATTGAATATAGTAAGATTTCTTTGTATACCTGCTAAAAGTATATTGTATGATGGCAGCTGTAGGCATTAATAAAACCATTTAACAGAGCCTACAATTCAACAAATTCTTTGAAAGTATAAACCAATAAAAACTGAAACAATTTTTTAAAAAATGATTTAAGATGTTGCTGCCATTTTTGATTTAGCTCAGCAGTGGTATTTTTAGTGCATTTTTCTGTTTGACAGAATGTTTCTTGCACATATTTTTTTCTCTCTCCATTCCCACTGCTCCCTCTGAAACTAATCATTACATGCCTCTATTTATTTGCCAGTTTCCCACCCCCTCCCCCTAGCCCCACTTGCATACAACTTCCAGCTTAATCTTCTTTAAACATTACTCTGTTTATATAACTTCCTGGCTCAAAAAACAGTCAATACCTCTCCAATGTCCAGAAGATAATGTGCAAGCTTCCACTCACTGACACCCCCCACCTCCCCATACCACTCTCTCAATGTGAATCTTCCCATCTCTCCAGGCTGCAGGCAGGCCATCACCTCCAAGAACTGGAGCTCTGCCCCTATCTCAGTACCTCTGGTGGACACTCTGATTCTCTCTGCTGGGCCTAACAGCCTTCTCCCCCATGAGCTGAATCCAAGATGCCATGGCCAACATGAAGGTGCCCTAACACAGAGAGGCTTCTATGGCAGAGCCCACCCCCAGGTCAGCTTCCAGGGGTGATATCATAGTCTAGATCTTACATGATAGTAAATGTTGGTCACCCTCAGTGGTGCCCCCCGCCCCCCAAAGATGTCCTTATCCTAATTCCTGCAACCTGTGAATATGTAACCTCACATGGCAAAAGAGACTTTGCAAATGTGATCAAATTAAGGAATTGGAGATGAGGATTTTATTCTGGATTAGCTCAATCGACCCAATGTAATCACAAACCCTTAGAAGAGGGAGGCAGGAAGATCAGAGTCAGAGAAGATGTTGTGATGACAGAAGCAGAAGTCAGAGAGAAAAATAAATTTTGAAGATGCTAAACTGTTGGCTTTGATGATGGAGGGAAAGGACCATGAACCAAAGTTATGTGCCAGCCTCTAGAAGCTGGAAAAGGAAAGGAATGGACTATCCCCTAGATTTTCCAGAAGGACCCAATCCTGCCTATACTAAACTGTAGCCTATTAAGACTGATTTGGACTTTTGACCTCCAGAACTGTAAGAAAATAAATTTATGTTGTTTTAAGCTACTGAATTTGTGGTAATTTGTTCTGGAAGCTAATACAGCCTCTTTGACGGCTCTCCTGGTTCCAGCTCCAAAAAGCCTGGCGTACACTCATCTCTCTCTCTGTTGGCCCATAGTGAAGTCCCAGCAAGCTTAGGCTGAAATTGATGCAGGTTAGAACTTACTTAACCACTAGTCACATGTGGCTATTTATATTTAAACTTAAATAAAATAAAACATTCAGTTCCTCTGTTATACTAACTGCATTTCAAGTGTTTACCAGCGACCTGTGGCTAATGGTGATGGAACTGGATAGTGAAGGTACAGAATAATTCTATCATGACAGAGTGTTCTACTGGAGAGTGGTTGCTGTACTAATATGCTGTGTACCACTAATTTTTACGATTCACTGAACTCTTCTTTTTTTTTAATTTTAATTTTTTAATTTATTTATGACAGTCACACAGAGAGAGAGACAGAGAGAGGCAGAGACACAGGCAGAGGGAGAAGCAGGCTCCATGCACCGGGAGCCTGACGTGGGACTCGATCCCGGGTCTCCAGGATCGTGCCCTGGGCCAAAGGCAGGCACTAAACCGTTGCCACACCCAGGGATCCCTGAACTCTTTTTTATTCAATCTGGTTTTACCTTTCCCCCAGAGGGCCTGGGGTAAATAGTATAGGTCCCTTGGGGGAAGTTCCAGGCTGGGGAAACGGCTTTGAAGTGACTAAAGTGAACACACTTGGGTGAGTGTGCATCCTGGAATACTCCCACTGTCTCAGTCAGGGCCAGAGTCAGGGAGAACAAAGTCAGGGAGATCCCTCCAGGTCAGCCCCCAGTGCTAGTCTTGGCTCTACCAGGAGCTGCCCCTGCCCTCAAGGAACACGTCTGGTCTTTGGAATTGCTTAGGCAGTCTGTCCTTGTAGTTAGATGATAAAAACATTCCTTATTATTTTCTCCTAATACACTCAAAGTTCTTACTTTAAAACTTTCTTTAACTCATCTGAAATTTATTTTTGTATACCATGTGAGACGGTGAGCTAAGCTTATTTTTCCCCCACAGATAGCAAATGTCTTTATCATTGCCCCTCTCCCCATTTTGAAATGCCACTTTGGTCTTACAATAAATTCCTAAGTACAAACAGATGTTCTTCTACTTAGCCCTACATGACTGTCATCCTGCCTTAAATGTTACAGTTTTGCAGTCTATTTAACCATCAAACAGGGAAATTTCCCTTTCATTATCCTGATTTTTCAATATTTTGTTTTTTCTTGTTGTTTCCTCTTCCTTGTGCACTTCAGAATCAGTTTGCCAAATTTCACCTAAATATTCAGCTTGAAAATTTGGGGGAATTATTTTGAATGTAGAAAAATGAGAAAACTGACATCTTAAATATTGAGTCTCTTGATTTAAGAAAGAGATCTGCTGTTCCATTTATTTAGGTGTTTATTTTTTACTTTTTATAAAGTTCTATGCTTGTTTTCTTTTTTTTATGTTTAAAGATCTTATTTATTTATTAATGAGAGAGACACTGAGAGAGAGAGAGAGAGAGGCAGAGACACAGGCAGAGGGAGAAGCAGGCTCCATGCAGGAAGCCAGACGTGGGACTGGATCCAAGATCACACCCTGGGCTGAAAGCTGCGCTAAATCGCTGAGCCACCTGGGCTGCCCCCCATGGAGTTTTAAATTGCTTAATATTCACATACAGGAAACCATGGATTTTTGTGTATTGCTCTCTTACTGAACCGTTTTTCTGTTTTAATAGTTTTGCTGCTGATCCTCTGGGATTTTCTAGATAGACTATCATACGACCTACAAACCAAGACAGGTTTTCCTCGTTTGTTCCTGGTATCTTTATCGCTTTCTTCTCTTCTTGGCTTCATTTATTGGAATATCCAGCATGATGTTGAATAGTAGTGGTCACAACTAGTATACCTGTATTTTCCTGACTTTTTAAAGGGAATATTATTATCTCACCATTATGAATAATGTTTATTAAAGGTAATTTCTTTCTCTAATTTGCTCAAAAGGGTGTTGAACTTTAAACCAAATATTGTTTTACATATGAAACAAATGTTTTTCTTTAAATTGTAAATGCTGAATTATAATAATAGATTTCTTTTTTATAAGATTTTATATATTTATACCTGAGACACACACAGAGAGAGAGAGAGAGAGAGAGAGAGAGAGAGAGAGGCAGAGACACAGGCAGAGGGAAGAAGCAGGCTCCATGCAGGGAGCCCGATGTGAGACTTGATCCCCGGACCCCAGGATCACGCCCTGAGCCAAAGGCAGACGCTCAACCGCTGAGCCACCCAGGCATCCCTAATAACAGATTTCTTAATATTGAACTAGCCTTATATTTCTGGGATAAACTCTACTTAGCCAAATACTTTAGAATTAACCTTTAACTATACTGGTAGGTTTCATTTATTAGTATTTTGTTTGTACTCTTGTTTCAGGATTTTTACATCTATAGTTTTAAATGATATTCCTTTACAATTTGTTTATTATTTATTATTTGACTTTTGCCCAGTCAGGTTTATACTAGCTTTGTAGGTGATTTGGGAAACTTTCTCTTTTTCTAGTCTCTGGAAGCTTTAAATGCCGTAAAGGTCTGGGACTGCAACTGAGACAAATTGCTTTTTAAAGATAAATCTTACTAATTTTAATTTCTTGTATAGTGACTAATCTGTTTTCTATCTCTTTAAAAGTCACTGGATCTGATGTTCATTGCAACATTATTCATAATAACAGAAATGTGGAAACAACCCAACTCTCCATCAACAGATAAACGGTGGTATTTACCTGCAATGAGATAGTCACCCATTTTTTAAAAAATGGAGTTGTGATAGATGCTACAACATGGATGAACCTTGCAAAGATACTAAATGAAGTAAGTCAGTTAATAAGAAACAAAGTGTCTGATTTTTTTTTTTTTTTTTTTTTTTTTTTTTTAAGATTCCACCTATTTATTTGAGAGAGCAAGCTTAAGGGGAGGGGAATACAGGAAGAGGGAGAGAATCTCCAGCAGACTCTGCCTTCAGCGTGGAACACTGGCTCCATGTGGGGCTCCGCTCAGGACCCTGAGATCATGACCTGAGCTGAAATCAAGACCTGATCACTCAACCAACTGAGTCACACAAGTGTCCCTAATTCTACTTTTATGAAATATCCAGAATAGGCAAAGTCAGAGACAGAAAGCAGGTTAGAAGTTACTAGAGACGAGAAGAGAAGGGTAATGGGAAGTTTTTACTTAATTATTATGGAATTTCTGTTTGGGGTAATGGAAAGATTTGGAAACAGTGATAGCATTGTACAACATTATGAATATAATTAATGCCTCTGAATTATATGCTTAAAATGGTTAAAATGACATATTTTATGTTATCTATATTTTATCACAATACAGTTTTTTAACCCACATAAAGTGCTTTTTGTTTAAAAAAGGATCATTTGGGGTAATTTATATTTTCCTAGAATATCTTCTCTTTCTCTAGATCATTATATTTGTTGGTATGAATTTTTAGTTTTGTCTTTTCCTTAATCTTATGTCTTTCCTTTTCTATTGTTCAGACTTGACAAAAACTTATTTTATTGCTTTTCTCTCCTCTTCCTCCCAAGAAATAGCTTATGATTTCATTGATGAAATATGTTGGGTTTTTTTTTCCCTTTTCAATTAATTCTTCCTACTATATATTTTTTTAAAGATTTTATTTATTTATTCATGAGAGACACACACAGAGAGAGGGATAGACATAGGCAGAGAGAGAAACAGGCTGGGACTGTTTCCCGACGTGAAACTCGATCCTAGACCCCAGGATCACGCCCTGAGCCAAAGGCAGACACTCAACCGCTGAGCCACCCAGGCATCCCGATTCTTTCTATTATCTTTATGTTTTTTTTTTTTTTTTTTTTTTTTTTTAAATTTTTATTTATTTATGATAGACACACACAGAGAGAGAGAGAGGCAGAGACACAGGCAGAGGGAGAAGCAGGCTCCATGCACCGGGAGCCCGATGTGGGATTCGATCCCGGGTCTCCAGGATCGCGCCCTGGGCCAAAGGCAAGCGCCAAACCACTGCGCCACCCAGGGATCCCTATGTTTTGTTTTTAAGAGTTACTTCATTGTCTCTTTTAGCTTCTGTTTTTGTTGTGTAGTCCCTCTACTGCCCTTTATTTCAAAATAACTAACAATTTTAGCAAAAATTTATTTTTTTATTCTAGTAGTTAAACATTTTAAACAACTTATAACAAATTGATTTTTTGTTATTTCTAATTTTACTGCCTTACAGCCAGTGAACGTATCCTGTACATATGATTTGTACATTTTATTTTTAAAATTTTTTTAATTTTAAATTTTTAAAGATTTTATTTATTTATTTATTTATTTATTTATTTATTTATTTATTTAAAAGATTTTATTTATTTATTCATGATAGTCACACAGAGAGAGAGAGAGAGGCAGAGACAGGCAGAGGGAGAAGCAGGCTCCATGCACCGGGAGCCCGACGTGGGATTCGATCCCGGGTCTCCAGGATCGTGCCCTGGGCCAAAGGCAGGCGCCAAACCCCTGCGCCACCCAGGGATCCCAAAGATTTTATTTATTTATTCATGAGAGACACACAGAGAGAAAGGCAGAGACACAGGCAGAGGGAGAAGCAGGTTCCATGCAGGGAGCCCGACATGGGTCTCCAGGATCAGGCCCTGGGCTGAAGGCAGCCTTAAACCACTGAGCCACCCGGGCTGCCTAATTTCTAAAAATTTTTTAAGGATGTTATTTGTTCATCAGAGACACAGAGAGAGAAGCAGGCTCCATTCAGGGAGCCTGACATGGGACTCGATCCCCAGTCTCCAGGATCACGCCCTAGGCCAAAGGCAGGTGCCACCCAGGCGTCCCAATTTGTACATTTTAAACTGTATTGAATTTTTTCTATGTGGTCTGATTCACAGTGGTGTTCTGAAGTTAATAGAAAAGAATGCATGTGAATATATACATATGTATGTATGTGTAAATATATGAGTGTCTATGTTAGTAGTTAATTCTATTATTCAAATCTCCCACATACATACAGAATTAATCTTTCGTCTCTTTAATATTTCAATTTCTGAGAAAAGTATCTTAAAATGTCCCACTATTTGAGTTTCAATTTTTTTCAGTATTTGCATATATATTAAAGTTGTCTTATTAAAAGGGCAAAGATTTATGACAATTTGTTTTCTTGGCAGATAGCACCTTTACCATTATGAAATACCTTTTCTCATTCTATCTAATACTTTAACCTTAAATACTATTTCGTCTAGTATTAATATTGCCAAACTTATTGTCTTTAATTATTTTTAATCTCTATAGCTTTTAATTAATTTTTACATTTGTTTTTATTTAAATTCGATTTGCCAACATAGACTATAACACCCAGTGCTCATCCCATCAAGTGCCCTCCTCAGTGCGCGTCACGCAGGTATCCCATCCCCCCACCTACCTCCCCTTCTGCAACCTTTTGTTTGTTTCCCAGAGTTAGGATACAGCTTTTAATTTAAATGAGCATATGGTTTTTAAAATAATTTTACAAGACCTAGAATAAAATGACTTTTATTGTCATTTTATTGACACCTCACCTCTCCCACTAGATTTTCTCTCCTTAAAGACAATCACTTATTACTCTTTCATTGTTTCTTCTGATAATTGCTTCCACATTTCTAAGTAATAACTTTTCCATGGCTATCTCTGATTTTTCAGTTTTATCTATTTCCTGTTGTGGAACATTATTATTTAGCTCCCTTACATGACTCCATCACATTCCCATTTCCATTCCCTACATCCTCCTAACATAGTTATAATTTTTGTTTAGGTCAATATTCAGTATTCATTATGATGGCTATGAAAGTTACTTAGAATATTATAATAATATATCCTTCTAGGTGTAACTTCCCATTTTCCTTGGAGTTAATAAATTTTCCCCTTTGCTCGACTAAGTTCCTATCACTAATTAATTCCCAACTTTTCATCAGGAATGTTCAACCCCCCTCCATATTACACAGTCTTTTCTCTGCCCTCTTGTGCCAATGGTTGATCTCAAGACCTCCTGAATCGTTGTCCTTGGACTTCTCTGTGTTCTCTCTTTTTTTTTTTTTTAGTAAATTTTTATTGGTGTTCAATTTACCAACATACAGAATTCTCTGTGTTCTCATCCTGAACATTCCCTTGACCATTCTCCTGTGTGTTTATTCCCTAGTTAATCCTTCCTTCCTCTCCTCTCCTCTCCTCTCCTCTCCTTTCTTTTCTTTTCTTTTCTTCCTCTTGTTTTGGTGGACTGTATCCAAAACTTCTTAGGACATGATACATAAGGGTAGCCTGTCAGAAGATGTCTTTATTCCACTCTTACATTAGATTGATAGTTTGGGGAGTAAATCATTTTTCCTCAGGATTTTGAAGACACTGCTTCAAAAGTTTCTGGTCTTGCTGTTGAGACATGTGATGCCAGTGTGATTCCCACTCCTTTGTGGCCTATTTTGTTTCCTGGAATCTTTAAGAATCTTTCTTTTGTTCTGAGTACTCTGAAATTTCACAGAGTTGCCTTGGTATGGACCTCTTTTCATCCACAGTGCTGGGTGTTAGTTGGTACTTTCCATTTAGAAACTTGTGGAAACTTCCTTCATTTATTTTAGGGAGATCTCTTTTGAGTTGATAACTTGATAATTTCTTCTCCTACATTTTCTCTTGGAAACTCCAATTTCTCAGGATAATGAGACTGCTAAGCTGATGCATTGATCCTCTATCATTTCTAGCCATTTTTATCCTCTTTCTTACTCACGCTCATTATTCCTTCTACTTCCTGGGAGACTTTTGATTTATCTTCTTATCCTTTCATTGCGTTTTTCATATGTGCTATTATTTTTAACTTCCAAGGCAACTTTTGAATGTTCCTTTGTTGTTAGTCTATTGGTCTTTTTTTTTTCCATAGATTGAATTATCTTTCTTTTTACTTGTCCAGAAACATGGCTGTTTTGCTTCTAGGTTTCTCGTACTTATACATTGTTTCTGTCTCCCCCAAGTTTCATTTTTCTCTTTTGTTGATTTTTATTTTGTTTTCTGCTTGTACATGGAAGCTTTCTTTGAATATCTGGCAATCCTTAGATGATCTTTCACAGTCAGGAGTGAGTAACTTGACAGTTTATTGGAAGCTCCCTATGTGTGGGTGTGGCTTGTTTCCTAGTGGATACACCATAAGGAGCTCTGTCTCGGCAGTGTAGTTGGAGGACCCTCACCACCAATATTTGAAGGTCTTTTTCTCTTAGACTAGTTAAATTCCTAAGAAATCATCTCTAATGCCTGCAGTAATAGTGCAAACTACCCTCATTCTTGGAGTCAAATGGAGGAAGGAGACCAGGGGCTTATACTTTATACTACTTTATAGTAGTATTTCCTTTAAGCTTACTGAGTCAGGCTTACTCTAGTTCATTCTCTCTCTAGACTTCTGTGGAGTTGAGAAGGATAGTTGGAGGTCTAACTACATCACAGATGAACTTTGATCAATGATCCCGTTTTTTGCCTCACACACACTCCACCTTCCCTACTCAGAGTGGTACCTCCTACTCTTGAACCTTTCTGGCACAAAATTGCTTACTTCTATGTTTCTCCCCTACTGCCAAACAGACATGAGCTTTAAAAAGAATCATTTATCAATTAGCTGTCTAACTGCTTTCCTTTTCCCAAGATGTTGTTTCATGTCTTTGTCCTTATGGGTCATGTCTATACATTAAAAAGATTCCCTTTACTCTATCTTTAGTGGGTTTTTGGGTGGGAGTGGCAGCATCTTCAATCCATCATATTTAACTCAATGCTCCCTATTTATTTTCACTAGTATTTATTTGCCCTATCTTGGACTGTTCCTATATTTTCCAACTATTTTGTTTTAGGTGTATCAAATAGTAATAATAAGAGCTAACATTTTTGAGTATACTATTTGTTAGGTACTCTACATATATATGTTTTGAGGTACAGTTACTACACATCCATTATCTCATTTAATACTCATAACAACACTATGAAGTAGGTAGTACACATTATCTTATGATCACTTTACATATACCTAGTAAATAATGTGCCCAAGATGGAAATCCAGAGCCTATAGTACCATACTAATCACTAGTATAGTAATGTACACTACATTACAGTAATGTAATGTATGTTACTACAGTAATGTATAGTAGTATATCACTACTAATAATGGAACCTAGATTTCTTTAATCTGTTAGTGTCTTTGTCCTTTAATAGGGTAATTTCAAGCCATCATATATTAGGATAATTAATATGAATGAAATATATTCTTACTATCTGTGGTAAATAATTATATGATTACAAAAATAATATTATTTGCAAAAATTCACTCTCTTTTCCAACTCTGTTGTTGGGTTTACATATGTCCTCTGTTTTAGCTAATTGAATATAGGTGGCCTCTCTCTCCTTTTCCCTCTACCATGAACACAGATATGTCTCAGGTAAAGCTGCTCCTTCATTCCAGGTCCTACAATGAGAAAAACCATGGAACAGACCCATAGCCTGAAATAGAAACATACTCAAGCAATGCCATCATATAATGTGAGCTGGAAATGAATGTTTACTGTCATAAGCTACTGAAATTTTTAAACTGTTTGATACAGCATCTTTTATCTTCTAAATCCATAAAAACTTTTTTTGCTAAAGTACATTCTTCAGTATTATCTTTCTAAGAGGTCCTGTGGGATGTAAACTTTCTTCATCTTTGAATGCCTAAAAATGTTTTTATTTTGACCTTCCACTTGAACATTAGTTTGCCTGGTATAAAATTTAAAGCTTAAAATAATTTTCATTAGGAATTTTGAAGCTAGTTTTTAGTTTTTTACCCTACCCCCACCCCATGTCTATTGTTTCTAATGCTCACCTGAGTTTCATTCCTTTCTAGATAATCTGCTTTAATTTCTAGAAGTTTTAGGAATTTCTCTTTATTCTTGAAGCTTTAAAATTTTAGTATGACACAGGGATTATTTTCTTTTCTTGCTCAACATAAAGTTGACTCTTAAATCTGAAAATTCATATTTTCTATGAGTTCTGGGAAATTGTCTTCAATTATTTATTTGAATATTTCTTCCTTTTGTTTGTGTTACCTTTAAAACTCCTGTAGGAAAAATGTGCAATTCTCTTCCATGCCTTATACTTTCTATTTCATGATTGACAATTATCGTTATTTTATCCTCTAGAATTATATTGAGGGAGAATTTCTTGGTTGATCTTATACTTTCAGCTGAATCTATTCTTTTATTTAGCCCAATTTTTCAGTTTTTATTCCATAAATTGTTACTAGGTATTAAAATCAGGATTCAAATCCAGAGGCTGAGCTATTAACTACTACATTACTAGTAAATGGTATTTTTTCTTTAACCTAATTGGAGTCTTTGTCCTTTAATAAACAAATTTTAACCCACCTACATTTATTGGGATAATTGATAGGTATAAATGTACTCTTATCATCTTGACTTACGGACATGAAAATCTTTAACATTTCTCTGAGGATATAATTTATAAAGTATTTTTTTCCCTTTCCTATGTCATGGCTATTTATTCATTTTTTTTCCCCCACCAATGTACTCTTGAAGCCTTGTTGCTTTTCCACAAGTAACTAGGTTAATCTTGGCTTTTTGCAATTATATTTGAAATTCTCTCCTCATCTATCATTGAATGTTTTTGTTGGAATAGTCTGCCTCCTTCTTCTTCTTTTTTTTTTTTTTTTAGTCTGCCTCCTTCTGATTATAAAGAATTAGGTTTTGGGATTGGGTTGGCATGAGAAGTTTGTCTTCTGGATCTCTCTCCCTCTCTCTAACAGTTCATTTGTTCTCTGGAGCCCTAACCCCACTACCTAGTGTGTTGGTCTCCCGTGCCAAATTTCCCACTTAGGAGAAGCATTCTTGGGCAGCCCTGGTGGCTCAGTGGTTTAGCGCTGCCTTCAGCCCAGGGACTGATCCTGGGGACCCGGGATTGAGTCCCACGTCGGGCTCCCTGCATGGAGCCTGCTTCTCCCTCTGCCGGTGTCTCTGCCTCTCTCTCTCTCTCTCTGTCTCTCATGAATAAATAAATAAAATCTTAAAAAAAAAAAAAAAAAAAAGGAGAAGCATTCTTGTACTTTGGAAGCAAAGATGGAGTCAGCTCTTCCCACCTCTTTCTTCTGTCCTCCACTGTCCCTATGAAGGTCTGGAGGCCCTTAAGAGTTCAAAGTAGCCTTCTTTAACCCCAACATAATAATATTGAATAATTATTACTGAATAATAATAATGAATATTTCTCTTTTGAAAGCAGTTCTAAGGGTTCTAACTGGGGACATATGGTGCTGTTGCCACTCGATGTGCACAGTAAGAGAAGGGGAAGGGAAAGACTGCTCCAAATATAGTTATTTAACTTACTTCCCTCACAATTGTTTCAAAGTCCAGGCCTGTTCTTTGTAATCACTTATGCTGAGAATTGAGAAATGTTAGAATTGCTTTTGTGGCCCTGAATTTTAAACAGGATTTTCCTTTTCTTGTTTTGCCACCAATGCAGTCCTATTCACCCTTTGTCTTCTAGGAATTCCTAAAATTTCTGGAGTATGAAAATTTCTTTCTTGTGTTTTTTGCACTGCTATTGTTCTGTTTTAGTTATTTCTTTAATGGAGGGAGAGATAAATCCTACCTTCAGCTCTTCAGTTAGCCAATTTGATTCAGTATTTCATTTTAAAAATATATATTTTTGGTGTCTTAAACAAAGTAAGTAAGGAAAGGGAAAGAGGATTACATTTGTGTATAAACTGTTTCCTTACAGCCACTTCCAACAGGCTTAAGTGAGGGACCTTTATGATCACTCTCAGAATACACACCCATAGGAGCTGGCCAAATCAACTATTTTTTGTTTCTTGGTATATTCTTTTAGTTTGATGTTTTTACTTGCTTTTCTCCCTCAACCCACTTTTCACTTAACTTGAATATTCAGAGTTGTTAAGTAGTCTATTTTCTCCTATATAGAAAATAATCTAAGACATTGGTTTGCATTAAAATGTTAGGAAATCAGGGGTGGCTGGTGGCTCAGTGGGTTAAGCATTGGAATTTTGATTTGGGCTCAGGTCATGATCTCAGTACTGTGGGATTGAGCCCCACAACAGGCTCTGTGCACAGTGTCTGCTTGTCCCCCTCACTCTGCTCCTCCCCCTACTCACATATGCTCCCTCTCTCTAAAAATTAATAAAATCATTAAAATGTTAGGAATTTAATATATTTTTCCTATCAGTAACATGTGTACTTTGAAAATGATGGAATGATAGCAAGCAATGCTTACGGTACTTACCCTAAGGGGTTGCTGTGGCCGGAATATGCCCTCTAAAATTCTTAGGTTGAAATCCTAATGCCCAATGTGATGGTATTAGGAGGTGGGGCCTTTGTAAGGCTATTAGGTCTTGAGGGTGAAGCTCTCACAAATGGGATTAGTACCTTTACAAAAAGGCAGGAGAGCTTGCTTCTGCTCTCTCTGCACTTCTGCCTTGAGAATATAATGAGAAATCAGTGGTCTGCAACCTAGATGAGGTCCTTATCAGACCTGACCATGCTGGTGCTCTGATCTGACTTCCAGACTTCAGAACTGTGAGAAATAAATTTCTGTGGTTAATAAGCTATGCAGTGAATAGTATTTGGTTACAGCAACCTATGCTAAGACAGGGATAAATAGGTAATGGTTGCACATCAGATATTTCAGAGGCGCAGCTTTTGAAAATAATTTTCAGACCAGTGCCACTTTACCTATTCATAAAGATAGCCCTGCCTTCTACAAATGGGATCCTTCAGCAGCTCTGTTGAAGTGTGCAATGTGAACTGTTATTTATTTTTTTTAGTCCCTTATAGAAAAAGATAGTAATAATGTTTATTATTACTATTTTGAGCAAAAGTCAGTGAAGTCTCCTGGATATTTGCTGGGGGTGGCTCGTTGGGTAGTTGTAAATGGGCACCTTTGGAAAAGTGGACAGTATGATGGATGAGTATGCCAGGGAGGGATTTCATTTTAACTTCAATGTCTTCTGATTTTTCTATAGAAATGGTGTAAAGACAGCAAGAATTTCTGAAAGCTCCCCTCCCTGCTTTGTGATTTCTCTCCTTTTTCTAAAAAGAAGTTTCCAGGAAGGAGATAACACCACTATGCACCCCTGTGGCTTAGAGGATTAATCCACAGTGAAGTGGTCAATCTATAGAGCAGCATCAATTCACTGGAAATGCACATGAAACAGGTTCATTATTTCTGACAACTGCCCCCAATAATTGGATCCCCCTTGCATTGGGTGGAAGGACCTTAATGTCTTGTCTAGATTCCATGCCTTTCCTGGCATTTTGGGGTTTTTGACATCTCCCTTGATTTTCATTTAATTGCTTTGGTAAGCTTAGACTAGAGTACTCTGATCTTTCCTCCCTAACCTGAGGTTCTTACTACTTCACCATGATTCCTATTAAACACAGCAGTGTTTCTCTGTTTTAAATTGAAGTATAACACACACAATAAAGTGTACACTATGATGAATTTTTACATTTGTATACAACTCACCAGCCAGATCAAGTTATGGAATGCTAGCCATGACCAGCTAACCTAATGGTTTTATTATTATTAAATTTAGAATGAGTGAATATACCATGATAGTGTCACATGATATAAAATGAGAGAAAGTTGCACAATCCTATCACAGTTTAGAATTAGAAAAGTCAGGATAACTATTTACTATAATATTGTGCCTTTGCATGCTCTTTCCAGAGGCATCTATGTAGGAACACCACGAAAAATTTATTTTTAATGTTAAACATGTTTTAATATGCAAATTAAAACATAAAATATTAAAGCCTCTGTGTTAACCACGCTTTATTATTCATCCTCCCCATGAGAGTCAGTTTCAGGGTTCAACATGCTAGTAATCTCTATCTTCTCCTGGGTGTCTACCATGGTTACTTCAGATTCACAGAGGCACCTAAACCCACATAGTAGCCAAGTCCCTGAAGACCTACAACTACAACTTACTTTTTTTTTCTTTTTAAGATTTTTATTTTTTATTCATGAGAGACACACAGAGAGAGAGAGGTAGAGATACAGGCAGAGAGAGAAACAGGCTCCATGCAGGGAGCATGATGTGGGATTCTATCCCAGGACTCTAGGATCACACCCTGGGCCAAAGGCAGGTGCTCAATTGCTGAGCCACTGGGGCATCCCTACAACTTACTTCTTTTACAAATTGTCTCATGCTTCCTATTCTTGCCTCAGTTTAATAGAAGTGTAAGAGAAGTATTTGGTAAAGTTTAAATTGTGTGTGTGTGTGTGTAACATTAAATACATCTGAAATAAACAGGCAAACCTGGGACTATCTCTAGGTTTTGTTTTTCTTCATTTTTAGTGAATTTTAGTGCACATCACACATGATGATCCTTGGCTTTCTGGTTTTGACATTCCAAAATGATACACAGACTCACACTTGGGGTTGAGCCTGTTTGCCTTTGTTCAAACCAACAAACTGGGCATTGTCTTTGCACAGTTATCCAGAGCTCTAAATAGTTGTCAAGAATGTGTAACCAGACATGTAATTACCCGAAGTGCCCTTTTTCAGACCCCATGTTAACTAAGTGCATTCCCCTCATTTCTCACATTTGCCAGACTTGTTAGTTTCTCAAGATTGCTAGCCTAAAAGTTCAGTACTATCTGTGTTTAGGACAGCATCTCTTATGTGGCTGGAATTCAGCAAATGTAGAAAAATAAAGATAATTACTTGTAGAGCAAATTCAGGGGTTCCTTAATATACTACGAAGTATTTCTACTTGTTGAGAGACAAAATCTTTTACATAGAGGCTCTTCTCTCAAGGAAAGGCAACCTGATGTAGGACAAGCTAGACATCATCTAGGCTTCTCTGCATAAAGTGGTGTGACCTTGAGTAAGTCAGTACCCTCACCTAAATCTGACCACCAGGGCAGCCAGGGTGGCTCAGCGGTTTAGCGCCGCCTTCAGCCCAGGGTATGATCCTGGAGATTTGGGATCAAGTCCTGCGTCGGGCTTCCTGCGTGGAGCCTGTTTCTCCCTCTGCCTCTGTCTCTCTCTGTGTGTCTCTCATAAACAAATAAAATCTTAAACAAACAAACAAACTTGGAGCTTGCATGTAAGCAATCCCAAATATTAAATCTGACCACCAGGGCAGCTCGAGTGACTCAGCGGTTTAGTGCCACCTTCAGCCCAGGGCCTGATCCAGGAGACCCGGAATCAGGTCCCACAACGGGCTCCCTGCATGGGGCCTGCTTCTCCCTCTGCTTGTGTCTCTGCCATTCTCTTTCTGTGTCTCTCTTGAATAAATAAATACATCTTTAAAAAAATAAATAAATCTGACCACTATTCTCTGAAAAATGCCAATGGTCATAAAGTTGTATCATTCCAAGGCTGTGACAAAGATCAGAGGAAATAGTGAGCTGGAACACATGTTTTTAACTAGTAAATGTCCTGCAATCTTTGCAATTGCTTTATTTACTGAGAAGCAATAGTTTCATGCTTCTCAGGAACCACTGAACTCACAGCCCTGAACAGGCAGTGTACCTCATCTGTTCCAGCCCTTCTCTGGTAGTTCGAAGGTCCTTCTTGGACTGGGAGACATCAAGAGGCTACCCATAGGTATGTTCTTGAGAAGTGATGGATGATTTACATTTCCCCACGATATCTCCTGTACTAGAGCCTGTTACCAGAACTTGAAAAAGCTACCTTCAGACCTTCCCATCTCATAATTGGCAAAGCCTTTTTGGAGAGAGTTTGACAAAATATACCAAGAACTTTACAAATGTTCATAATCTTTGATTTTGCAATTCCACTCCTAGGAATTTATCTTAAGGAAATACTAGCATGTGTGACTGGTTAGAAATAACATAACTACTCACCACCACAAGACTGGTTTAAAAAATCATGTTATAGTCAATATAGCCATTAAAAATTAGATTGCAATATTTAATGACATTGAAATGTGCATAACATATGAGGTGAAAAGAAACAGGTCACCAAACAGCACAGTTCAGATTATATTAAACATACCCCTCCCTACCTGCACACACCCACACACAGGCCTATGACAACAGACAAAGTAAATATATTAAGTGTCAATGATTGTTGGTAAGGATTATAGGTGAATTTGTATTTTATATTTCTCTGTATTTTCTTCTAAGAATATATGTATTATGTTTAGAATCAGAAGAATGTAATTTTTTAACCCCTTCTTTTGCATTAGAGCATTAGGTCTTCCAAAACTTGGTAAAAATGCAAAAGTCACCTAAAATTTACTGGTCAAAAGCATGAGTTGTCCATGTGAATTTGGTTTGTAATCCTGGATTTGCTACTTTCTAAAGGTGCTATCATAGCCAAATTACTTAATGTTTCTATATCTTGGTTTTCTCATCTATGATATGGGACAAGAAAACTGCTCGTTAGACTCGCTTAAAGAACACAGATAAAGTGCTGAGTACAGTGCCAGGCACATGGTGAACACCCACTAAGTAGCGGCCACTAGTAGCCGTGGTGGGAGAGCTACTGCACTCTACCCCTATGACATCAGCACAGGCAATGTGTCAGTCTGATTGGCGGCTGCCTTCTTGTAGAGTACAGAAGAGAAGTTGGGAGTGGAAAAGGTTGAGGACCCAGGGGCCAGAGCTGTAGGGTATCTTCTTTCCATCTGGTTGGGTCAGCCCTGCCATGAGTCCTGTGCACCAAGTAGGGCGAAGCGATAGTCTTCTGTATCCTGATAAAATCCTCATGAGAAGAAACGGCCACACTTTAACTTTTCTGACATATGATGTTCAGAGCAGCCTAATAAAAGCTGCTGGAGGAACAACATATTCTAATTTCCTGACTTGTACGTAGTAAAGTTTCATTGTATTGACAGAGCCTTGCATTTAATTTCCTTAGCTTTTTAGACACAAACAAGCATTCTTAACAATAAATTGAAAATAAAAGGGAATAACTGCACAATGGAATACACATGCTGATTTGAATATGTCATTGAGTCTCATAAATAGTCATTAAAATAAATGCATGGATGTAACAAAGGAAATAAATATTTTTGCTTCCAAAAACATGTAGCAGCAATATAATCATATTTGGAAAATATAAAGAAAGTCATTCTTTTTTCTATTGTCTATCTATGCCACACTATATTCCCTTATTTACATTATTATTTCCAGGAATTCTCTCAAAATTAGCAAAAGCCTGTATCCTTTCTTTAAAAAAAAAAGATTATACTTATTTATTCATGAGAGACACAGAGAGGCAGAGACATAGGAGAAGCAGGCTCCTTGAGGAAAGCCTGATGCAGGACTTGATCCCAGGACTCTGGGATCATGACCTAAGCCAAAGGCAGATGCTCAACCACTGAGTCACCCAGGCATTTCAAGCCAGTATCCTTTCAAAAAATTAAATAAACATGCTTAAATTTCAATAAAAAAAAAAAAGCTATTTCTAGCAACACATTAGGGAAAAAAGTCACAAAGAGGAGTTCGAAGCCAGTAAGACACTATTTAAAAACATTTAGCTTATTTACAAATATCCCAACCAAACTGGAGATTACTCTATGCTGAAAAATATTCCTTCTGGCTTTGTAACAGGCGAAATTAATTTCTATTTGGACCTTCTATTTCCTCTTTCGTTTTCTTCTGTCTTTTTTCACCTATCATCTGTTATGTATTTGTAAAAAGGTTTTAAGAAATTTGTTTATAGTCTAACGTAAGGATAATTTTTAAAAAAGATTTTTATTTATTTATTTTTATTTGTGAGAGACAGAGAGAGAGAGAGGCAGAGACACAGGCAGAGGGAGAAGCAGGTCCCATGCAGGGAGCCCGATGTGGGACTTGATCTCGAGACTCCAGGATCATGCCCTGGGCCAAAGGCAGGTGCTAAACTGCTGAGCCACCCACCCAGGGATCCCAAGGATAATTCTTTATGGTGCTCTGCAAACTGAAGTCATTCATTATAAAGTCAGTCTATCTGAAAATTACAGTGTAAATGAAAGCAGCTTGTAGCTAATGGTTAGAAGAAAGTTTTGTGTGATTTAAACATTTTGATGGATTTTACACAGTGCTACAAACTCACTGTATGCATAACAAATACATGTTAGATATGGAGGGGGATGGCAAGAGAAGTGAACAAGTCATAGCAAAAACTATCAAATCCACCACTTTTCTACACTATCCATGTGCTAAAATAAAACCACTACATTATGGTCAGAAAGAATAATGGTCTTCAACTTCTATAAGAAGCATCAGAATTGTTAAGTTACTGTTATAGGTTGAATTGTGTCCTCTCAAGGAAAAACATGCTGAATCCCTAAACCTCAGTACCTCAGAATGTGTCCTTACATGGAAGCAGGGTTGTTGAAGATATAGTTAGATAAAATATAGTCATACTGCAGTACGGTGGACTCTAAATCCAATATGACTAGAGTCCTTATGAGAAGATGGCCATGTGAAGACACAGATAAGGAGAATGCCACGTGACTGGAGCTCCGCAGCTACGAGCCAAGGAACATCATAAATTGCCAGCAAACACCAGAAGTCAGGAAGAGGCAGGGAAGGACTTACTCTCCTACAGGTTTCAGAGGGGGTGTTGTCTACCAACACTTTGATTTCAGACTTCTGGCTTCTAGATTGTGAGACAATACATTTCTGTTAAACCACTGAGTAGCTTAAAACTTTGTTAGGGTAGCCCTAGGAAACTAATACAATCACTTTATTTCATTTTCTTTTACAATGTAAGTTTATATTTTTTAATTCATAAAATAAGACATGCTTGTAGAGGGAATTTGTAGAACCACATGTCTCAGAGGAAGGAAAAAATATCATTCAGTTTCATCAGCCAAAAAGGACTAAAATTTGATGTATTTCCTCCCAATTTTTCCTTTGAATAGTTTTTAGCATTTGTACAGCTATAACTATAATCTCTTAACTATTTATAGTGATATTTCCAATTAGCATGACAATATACATTTCTATATTGTTATAAGCTTTTGGAAAACATCCTTGAAATTTGTCAACATGAGCAATGTTGCCTAGATTATTGTTGGGCAACTCTATTTTATTATTCTACTGTTTTCTTTTTTTTTTTTTTAAGATTTTATTTATTTATTCATGAGAGACACAGAGAGAGAAAGAGAGAGAGAAGCAGGCTCCATGCAGGGAGCCTGACACGGGTCTCCAGGATCATGCCCTGGGCCGAAGGTGGCGCTAAACTGCTGAGCCCCCCGGGCTGCCTATGTTTTCATTTTTTCAGTCATCCTTTTGGATCTGACCCTGAGAAATTAAAAATGATAAGCTCATTAATTCTCCACATTGTGCTGTGTGAGAAATAGGAGGTAGGTTATTTAGCAAAAAACAGGCCATGAAATAGACCCTAATAGCCCATGCTCACACTTGTAGACAAGAATTCTCAGATCTATGTATAACAGGCAGTATGAAAGTGAAGCATTTGATAATTAGTGAACCAGTTAGTGACTACTTGGTCTCATGACACCGGGCTGTGACAGTATAGAGTCTGGTAGAATCAGAATCTGGTTTCCTGATTGCCACTCCTATATCATTTCCACTCAGTTCATGGCCATGATTTAAAAATGCCTTAAGTGCTGTTTAGTTTTGAACTCAGCATAAATCTATCTAACAGATACCTGTGTTATGGGATCATAGAAATCTTGGTTCTAAGTATACCTTGGCTCGTTATTTGCAAACTTTTCTCAGCCATGGAAATCTTATCTTCATAAAGTGTTACTCATATTCTCCATTTACAAACCATAACGGCAGGGAGGGCAGGCAACAAGTTCAGTTGTCCTATTAGTAACTCCCTAGACCTCAATGGGGATCCAGGCAGCCCCTGAACTGCCTCAAAACATTAGGGCTCAAAGGAACACTTCTTGTAAAAGAGAACACATAGTCTTGTTCTTCATCTACTCTGTGAGTAAAATGGCTATGCAGAAAGAAAGTCCTTCTTAAGGTCTGATATGTGAAAAGAATTAAGTTATGAAAAACAGCTTTTCAATTTTTCCTAGGCCTAGTTCTCTCTTCTGAATGTTTATCTTGTTCCCAGTTCCTGGAAATTTCAAAATGGGTGGCGACATTTATAAGTTGGCTTATGTTGCGGCTGTATACAAGAGCATTCCTTCTTCAATTCCTCTTGCCATCTATTGGCGCCCCACTTCCTCTGCATTTTCTCCTTTCTATATAACTGAAAAGCTAAGTTGTGAATTCTAAAGATCATTTTTGTATAGCACTTCCCCACAAGTACTATTATAAATCTGAATACATGAAGGCAGCTAATAATGATAAGTTCTAATACAATAAGAGATGCAATTCTGTGATAATAAGTGGTCTTTCCTCTTTGTGACTCTGAGCTGCACTTCTAGGAGCTATAAAGACTTTATGCTGATCCAGATATACCTTTGTCCAGCACTTCCTTTCCTCAACACCAGGGTCTCCACTCCCAACTAACCTCATGGAGCTGTCTATAGCCAAGAATTAGGACAAATCCAGGTGATCCATGTCACTCATGGCCAGTCTCTTGATCTGGTTCTGATGATATTTTCTAAATTAGTTGGCCACTAAATATAGAATATATATAGACTAGAAGATAAAGATGACAATTAATTATTCAAAAGAATAGGAAAGGCCTCAAATTTTGTAATTCATAAATATGGCATTTGCAGTTAGTTCATAGTTTATCATTGGTAGATCACCACTTAATCTATTATTATAGAGCATATTTTAGAAGATTTTTGAGAGCGGAATCACTATAGTCAACTGAGAACTGCAAATCAATAGGACTGGCCAACTTGCATATCACCGATGGAGATTTGTAATTCATTCATTTTTAAAGGGATAAACTTGATTACAGTTGAGCTCCTCTTCAATGGAGGTTCTGATGCATATTGGCCAGGATCTGATGCATCATATTCAAGCTCATGACCCTGTTTCAGTTGTGACATATTAGATGCCTGAGCATAAGAGAGGTCCATTGGTCTAGTCACTTCCTGAGATTTTGCTATACAGACTTAGGACACAAATATGTGATTAAGTATAAATAAAAGCCTGTTATCTCGTCAGGTAGGAGGAAAGTCTAGGCCTACCTTGGCCTTCCATTGGCAGAACCTGATTCCATTCACCCAAACATCTATTGAAATCAGACATACTTGACAACTATTCACCATCCCCATCCAGCTTCTCAGAACCACTTTCTATGGCTCACATCTTTATTTCTAAAGCTAGGGCTATCTCTGACTTCCTTTTTGAGACCCTTAGGGATTTTTCAGGTAAAGAACTTTTCACAGTGGAACTCAATGAAGCAATCCATGTATGCAAAATACAAATTTACAAAAGGGATAAGTTAAGAGACAGTAATCCCCTTCGTAAAACATTTCAAATAAGTTTTCTATAAAGAGTAAGTTCCTCTGAGTTTAAAATACTGTTCTGTTTTTTTAAAATATGTTTACAGAAAACTTTTCCATGAACACATAAACTAAGAGGAACCTACATTTTCTTTTTCTAGCTAAAGCTAGCCCAGTTGCCCAGAGTGAAAAACTGCTCATTAACACACTCCTCAGTGGCTCATCTCCATGTTTCACTGTTCTTTCTCCTTCACTTGGGCTTCCTGCAATCATCTCTTAAATAAAGTACCTGCACCAAATCTTTGTGTCAGGATCTCTTTTTGGGAGGTCTGAGCTAAGCTAACGCCCTTATCACAGAAGTGACAGGATCAACATCCCTGGTTGCTAGGGTAAGATGTCTGTCTCGCCTCTAGTCAGCTTCTTCTTTTGTTGCCATTTGATCTGTTTCAGCATCCCACGCCTTCCATCCTGTTGTGCACCAGAGTACTTACTTCCTTTTAATTCAACTGATACGCCAGTCAAAAAAGATTCTTACCCTCTCTACCAGTGCTCAAAAGATGGCTTTTTAAAGGGCTGAGCTTTGCTGCCAAATCTATGGCATCCACGTGTTCCATTAGCTTCCGTTGCTCATATCAGTCCGTTTCCATTCTGGCCAAGAGGTATAAACAGCTGAGGCCAGGGTTATATAAATGAGAGTCTCTAAGGTCCTAAGGGGATCTTTGAATCATTTCTATCAACCCCCTAACCTGACGTGTTAGAAAACTGAGGGGCAGAGTGTAAGCATTTGCTTAACACCTTGTCCATCAGAGAAGGGGAACTCAGATCTCTGACCCCTAACCTAGGCTTTCCCCTTCCTGAGATTTTTCCTAAATGCATTCCACCATTGCTTCCTTTGACTCAATTCCTCCTACTCACCACTATTCCCATCATTTATTTCCAGTTGACCTAAGTCCTCACTGACTCTGAGCCCTTAAGTTATATTCATTCAGTCCAGTTTCACAGATTTGCTACCCTCCTTGCCCTGCCTCCTGAGGTTAAAAATTTCCACCAATATTTTTGCAACAAAGAAAAAACTAGGAAATAAGTAAAGGGGTGTATGGGGGTTGTCACTGATGATTTATTGCATAACTGAGCTTCCCTTAGGATTTTGTGACTGGGTGAGATGATAGCCGACTGGCCCACTGTACCCTGGGAAGATGCAGACTTATATCCCATGGCCTGCTGAACGCACAAGCATCTAACCTGCCATGGGAGCTCTTGAAGGTCAAGGCTAGGATGTTTCTCCTTTGACCTGACTGATAATCTGGCTTCTCTTTGTAACCTGCACATCACCTATGCCTTAGCTTGGTCTTCTGGTCCCACCTAACCTGTCTAGCTTTATGTCACGGGGTTCTCTGAATTGAATTCTCTGGCCCAGTTTCTTTACTTTTTCAACTTCACATTCTTTGTCTTAGCAAGCTATCTTTCCCTCCAGCCTAAAATACCAAATTAGCATTTATTTTCCAAATTATTATCTTGCCTATCTTTTGGGGTGGGTTTATGTTGTGTTCTCAAATAGATTCTTAAGGACAAGGGCTATGATGTAAGTCTACTTCCTGATACTATTATTGCACATGGCTTGTTATGGACTGAATGTTTGTGTCCCCCATGTGTTGAAACCCTAAGTCCCAGTGTGCCTGCATTTGGAGATAGGGCCTCTAAGGAAATAATAAATAATTAAGGTTAAATTTATAAGGTCATAAAGGTGGGACCCTGATAGAAAATAACAGGGTAGTTGTCCTTATAAGATGAGATACCAGATGTTTTTTGTTTGTTTTTTCCTCTCTGTATAGTAGCACTGAGGAAAACCCATGTGAGGACAATAGTGAAAAGGTGGCCATTTGCAAGGCAGGGAGATAGTTCTCATGGGAAACCAAATAAACTGGAACATTGATCTTGGATTTCTATGCTCCAGAATTATGAGAAAATAAATCTGTTATTTAAGCCCCCTAGTCTACAGTATTTTGTTATAATAGCCTGAACTAACATAGCGCTGTTGATTGAGAAAATGGCCCCTACCTTCAGATCTCAAGCAGAGTCACAAACTGGGTGGGTGTCACTGCTTGTGCCTAAAAAGTTAACTTTCCACGGAGTCCAAAACCAAACCTTCCTTTGTCACCACCACTCAACAACTTGTATCCTTTCCTCTGTTCCTCCCAAGTGTGAACAAAGCTCTAAGCCACAAGCAAATCTTTTACCCTCTTGTCTATACTGACTGGCATCCCATCAGAAGCTGAGTTTTAAGAGTCTACAGGCCGAAAGTTTGTATCTCCTTTCTTCAGGTCTTATTACTCTGGGCTGTGCTCCTGAGACCTCCTCTTCCTGGCTCTTCTAACCTCTAGTCTTCATCTCATAGACAGAAGAGGAAATGGAGGCTCAGAATTTAAGCAACATGTTGAAGGTTGCACAATTGATAGAACTAGGTTCAAACCTAGTGCAGTTTTGCCTCAAATTTGGCATACTTTCCAAATGATTTTTAAAGATTTTATTTATTTTAGAGAGAGTGAGAGAGAGAATATGAGTGTGGGGATGGGGAGTGGCAGAGGGGGAGTTAATCGACTGAGTCACCCAGGTCCACTAGACCTGTTTAATGTTCTTCCTATACGACTAAAATTTATAATGATCTGCTTTTAACTATAGATATTTATGAGACTGTCTAATACCCATTATCAAATTGTAAGCTCTTTGAGAGTAGCTGGCTTCATTTTCCTTATATCTCAGGCAATGGCTAAGCCAGTGCCGCGTGCTGGGTAAGGCACTTCAAGGAAAGGTCCTGAATTAAAAATGAGAAGTAACTGTCACAATGGTGACATGGACAATAGCAGTTTAGGAGAGAGCGATTCAGAGAAAGCTTTTAAGAGAAGGAACAGTTGGTTTCTGAGTTGAGCTTGAGATGATGGAGAATCTGGCTGGGCAAAGAAGGGGGTGGTCTGAGGTGGGCTTCAAAACCATGAGTGAACCTCTGGAGGGAGGTTGGCTTACATGGCGGGGGAGGGGGTACTGAGTTTCTGCATTGGGTTCAGCTATGCACAAACAAGTCAATTATCTTCTTTATTTTATTTTTATTTTTTATTTATTTACTCATGAGAGACACAGGCAGAGGGAGAAGCCGGGTCCCTGGGGGAAGCCCGATGTGGGACTCAATCCCAGGACCCCAGGATCATGACCTGAGCCCAAGGCAGATGCTCAACCGCTGAGCCATCCAGGTGTTCCAATTATCTTCTTTATACATTGGTTTCTCAATGTGTAAAGTGGGAAAAATAAGAGTACTTATCATTTGGGGTTAATGAATAATAATGAAATAATGTGTATAAAGAACTTAGCACATTGTCTGGGCCTAATATGTGTTATCTATTATTAATTATAAATATTTGGGACACCTGAGTGGCTCAGCAGTTAAGCGTCTGCCTTCAGCCCAGGTCGTGATCCTGGGGTCCTGGGATTGAGTCCCACATTGGGTTCCCTGCATGGATCCTGCCTTCTCCCTCTGCCCGTGTCTCTGCCTCTTTCTCTGTGTCTCTCATGAATAAATAAATAAATACAATCTTTTAAAAAAATAAATACTACTAAAATACTATTAGTAGTAACATGGCCTGAAATTTCACATGCTCGCCAATCTGAGTAAATGATTTACCCCCACAGATAACGCCATTGCTGTGAATACATCAAAAAAACAAAATCATTTAAAAGTACTACTAAATTTGCAGCAACACTTCGGTTACTATGATTTTCCTAATCAAGGAATTCCAGGAGTCCCTTACAAGGGATTCTCATAGTTGAAAATTTTGGAAACCAAACCGTTGAGAGGCAGGAGAGTGCTAAACGTTTCCTGGGTAAAAGATTAACTCGGATGAATGGGAGTCTTGGATTTTTGGAGTAGGCTGACCCAGTGATAATCCCTGTTCCACTTCCAGGCTGTGCTTTTAAGGAATTTAGGCACATTCCTTATGTTTCAGTGCTTTGGTTTCCTCATCCTTAAAATGTGGATACTAATACACAAGGGGTACAAGACAGGTTAAATTGGGTGCTGTACATTAAGCAAGAACCGCTAGGTGATGACGACGCTGGTGTCTGTGAAGCCCAGTTGTGAAGGGCCTTAGATTTTCATCCTGTAAGGAGGGCCCTTGTTCTCCAAGTGTGATCCCTGTAACAGCAATATTTGCATCATCTGACAGCTTGTGAGAAATGCATACTCTCGGGCCTACTCTCCCAGACCTGCTGGACTCTGGAGGTGGGGGGTCAGCCATCGGCGCTTTTACAATCCCTCCCGGTGATTCTGACGCACGCAGGTTGGAGAAAGAACCTGCCGCGAGGCAACAGGGAGCCATTCAAAGTTTTTGTACAGTGGAGCGATGTGATAAAAATGATCGGTGGTGCACAGACAATGTATTCATCCCTATTCAACAGGATCAAACTGCCCACCTACCGACGAGCTTCCGAGGTTGCTGGCAGAAGCCTGTTTATATTGATCCTTAATGGTCTGTAGGCACAAAACGGGGGTTAGCACTTGGGGCCCCCCCCCACAGGGCTCACCTCCCGAGTGCGGTAAGGAAGACAGTGCCAGGCGCTCACAGGGGCTGTTCTGGGCTCGGTTTCCACGGAGAGCCTCGGGACCCGCGGCCAGGTGATGCTCGAGGGACGCCGCACCTACACGCCTGTCACAAATGTCGCCTGCAAGATAGGAAACGAGAACCGTGTGAGGAAACCGGAAATGAGGGTCGGGGGGGGGGGAGGTAGAGAACCCATCCGGGGGTGGGGGAGGGGCAGGGCAGGGGCAGGGCAGGGGCAGGGGCAGGGGGCCCGGGGCGACCCCCCTTCGCGTCCCCGCGACGCCGGGGCCGGTGCGCCTCAGCGCGTCTGCGGCCGGGGGCCGCGTCCCTGCGGCTCCGTGTATTGTTAGCGCGAGATGGGGCGTTTCCTCGGCGCCGGCACCTCGGGGGGAGTCCCGGGGCGCCTCCTCCCCGCCCCGGCCGCGGTGCGCGCCGCCCGCCGGCCGGCCATTGTTCGGGCCGCACCCCTGCTGAATATTCACGCCGCGCGGGCGGCTCGCCCCGCGCCCTCCCCGGCGGGGCTCGGGCTGGGAGCGTTTCCGCTCGCTTTTCCTGCCGGGGCGGGCGCGGGGGAGCTGTGCGCTCTCTCCTCAGAATATATTTTCGGTGTCCCGTTTCTCCTCCTCCCGCGCCGCCGCCGCCGCCGCCGCCGCCCCCTCCCTCCCCGCCTCCCTCCCCGCCTCCGCCCCCGCCCCCCGGGTTATCTTTGTCTCGCTGCCTCGCGCTCACTCGCTCAACTCTCGGCGGCGCCGCGGCCCCACGCTCCGGGCCCGTCCTCCAGGCGCGCGGCGCGGGGCGCGGGCGCGGGGCCTGAGGCGCGGGCGACGCCCGGGGGCCTGACGGCCGCCCCGCGCCATGGTGTGAGCGCCGCCGCCGCCCCGCGCACGCTCCGTCCGCCCTCCGCGCGCGGCCCGGGCCGGCCGACAGCCGCCAGCCGCCGCCGCCGCCGCCGCCGCTGCCCGCGGCCCCGCCGGGCGGAGTCCGGCCGCCCGCTCCCGTGCGAGGAGGCGCCGTCGGCGGCCTGGCCTGCGGCGGAAAGAGATAGGCAGGCGGAGAGATCTATTGGTACTGTTCCGTGGGGTGGCAGAAAGGGAAAATGGCGAACGACTCCCCTGCAAAAAGTCTGGTGGACATCGACCTCTCCTCCCTGCGGGTGAGTGGCCGCGGCGAGCCCCCCACGGGCGCGCCGGGAGCGGGGAGCCGGGGCCGCGCCCTGCCCGCCGGGCGCTCGGGCGCTCGGGCGCAGCGGCCGGCACAGCCGCGGGCGCGGCGGCCCCTTTGTCTGCCTGCGTCGGCGAGTGCGGGGCGGCGGGGCGCGACCCTCCGCGACCCCCCGCGGCCCCCGCGCCCCCCGCGCCCCGGGCGCGGCCCTCGGGCGCTGGGGGACCGCGCGGGGCGAAGCCCGCCGGGTGTGCCGTCGCCCGTTCCCTCCCGCCGCCCCGCTTTATTTATTCATTGTTGTGCTGCTTTTAACATTCTCACCCCTCCCCTCCTCTTCACCAGGATCCTGCTGGGATTTTTGAGCTGGTGGAAGTGGTTGGAAATGGCACCTACGGACAAGTCTATAAGGTCGGTGCGAGCCTCCGTCTTTGTTTCCCGTGGCACGTTGAAACTTCTGGTTGGGGGAACGAGCAGACGGCTGGTAAACACGCCGCCGGCTGCAGGCCACGCCGCTTGGCCGAAGTTGGGAAAGGGGTTTCGCCCTGCAGTCCCTCTTGTTTTTAAACAAGAGTTTATATTCAGGCTGGCCTGAAAGGACCTCACTCATTTCCTGGCTTTGAGATAAGGAAATAAGCTACACTCTTAGGCATGCACTTTTCTCCAGTAAAATGGGAAAACATTTTTTTTTTTTTTTTTTCCTCTCCCCGTCAAGGCAACTTTAATTCTTTTCGTTTTCCCCAATTCCGGCCCTCTTGAGTTTGTGTGTGTTAATTAAAATTCAGTATAGGCAGGCCTGGCCTATGATTATCTTAAACCACTGCCTTGGCCTTCTTGAAAATTGTCATCATGTTGCCTCGTTTTGATGTTTGCCAAGTGCTCAAGGTGAGGAGTTCGGTGTTACCTGGGACTGCTTGCTTCTTAACTCTCTCTCGTACGTTCTGCGGATGCATACATACATATTTTGGGGAAGCAGAGAGGGGTGTGTGTTTGGGCACCAGGAGCAGGAAGGATTACAGTATGAGGATTATAAAATCTGAATTCCAGGAATAACCTGTTTGACAGGTGTGTAATTGAAACAGAGATGAGGGAGAGTGAGGAGTCAAGAGGATGCCCAGATTTCACACCCACCCCAGGCCTCTCTCTCTCTTTTTTTCTCGTTTAACCCCGACTCCCCCCCACCCCCCACCCCCCAAGTGAAACTAACAAATCTGGAGACTGTGAGTCTGCTCTGAGTAGCTGACACCTGATGTGACTAACAGTGCGGTTCGTTTTGTTCAGTGCACATTGTAGAGCTTCTTGAAAGAGCTGTAGGTAATGGAGGCACAGGCCTTGAAAATTTGAAACGGAATGTTAGATTTCCCCTGTCCTGATTTATTTCTTATTACTAAAGGTTTGCTAAAAGTAATCTGCACTGGGGGTGTTTTCTAGCTGTTAGAGTGGATACAAGGTCCGGCTAGAGGAAAATATCTTCTGAAGCAAGGCTTTGTGGTTCACCATGAAGAACTGTCATTGTCTCATTGAAGATGGAGGGAGGGGGGTTGGAAGCTGACTGTAGACATTTTCTTAGGCCAAATTAAGTGTGGATCCTATTGTCTCTCTTACGCTTTATGAATAGGGTTTATCTGTCGCTTGAACGTTTCTCCCCAGCCCCGACTTCCCCTGGCCTGAGCTTCTGTACCAGGCTGTGTACCAGCCAGTGGTCTGAACTTGAGTCAGTATTCTTAGGTGATCTCAAGTGAATTAGCATGTGTTTTGTTGGTTAACTGTTGGGGCTGCGGCCAGATTTTTGAATTTGAAAAGAAGCCCTGTTAACTCAGGCTGCTGGGCTCAACTGAATTTGGAAGCCTTTGGAAAATTTTGGAAAAGAGTGTGTTGCAACTCACTGAGTGGCCTGGTAACTGGCTCTAAGACATTCTCCCCAGCCCCAGTGTTTGTTTAAGCCCCAGTTGGTTTTTTCTAACCCGGTTTTTCTGGCCAAATCTAAGTGGTGAGTGTACTCTTCCAAGTAAGTTAGCCAAAGCTTGTTTTTGACCTGGTTACACAGTAGTTGGATTGTTTGTATCTTCCTCAGGCAGCATGGATGGATGTGAAGGGCAATGAAGTAAACTAGAAGCCTACAGTCTTGCTTTTAAACCATAAGAAGAAAGAAAGAGTGAAACCTGACTATGAATTAAGTGGCTTTAAGAGGTGGGAGTTCTTTATGGTAACAGTTTGGGCAGGTTCATTGTTCAGCTTTTTCCCCTCTTCATTTCCTTTGGTTCTGTCTCCTCCTTCCCCCAAGCATTTGAAATAGATTTGCTGAGTGGTGCAGTTGGGAAGCATTTGGAATACTGGCAGTGACACAGCTCTCTGACTACAAAGTCTGTACAGTTGAGAAGAAATTCTCAAATTATGCAAACCTAACGAATTAAGAAATCTGTGCAAGAGTGGCATACACACACAGAATAGTGCCTGAGATTTTGCTCACCAGCAGTTCTTTTTTTATTCTGGAAAATTGCAAGCATACACAAGGAGAGAGAGTAGATCACTCAGTTTAACAGTTAATCAGTACTTGACTGATCTGCTTTCATCTATAGTCTTCCTCCTTTAGTATTTTAAGGTAAAGCCTAAAATACCATTTCACCCATAAATATTTCAGTCTGTATCGTTTTTGTTTTTCAGATAATCGCAATGCCCTTCTCACACCTAAAAAGTTAATTCCTTAGTATCACATATTCAGTGTTAAGGTTTTCCTGATTTTTTTCATACATTTTTTCTTACTATCAGAATATTTATGAACGGATACTGGGAAG
Organism: Vulpes vulpes; assembly: GCF_048418805.1. Classification (NCBI taxonomy): domain Eukaryota; kingdom Metazoa; phylum Chordata; class Mammalia; order Carnivora; family Canidae; genus Vulpes; species Vulpes vulpes. Next base: position 69,758,530 of record NC_132795.1, on the reverse strand, counting down.
TTCAGTCTTGGTAGATGGTAAAAATAGGAGAAGCAGTTAATATCTCCATTTGCTTCTCCCTTTCAGTGTCAAATGGTTTACATTATGCAGAGTCATTTATTTAGGATTTGTTGAGGTGATTTGCATGTGGTGGTTTGGGATTGGATTAATAATACTAGCATTTGTTTTTATTACTAAAGAACTACTGTGAATAGCATCTAAGTTGTGAAAATATCTGTGATAACTTGTTTATAAAGAAGCTTTTTTCTTAACATAACTTCAGGTAAAATACCTTTAAGCTAAACAACCTGTAGCCCTAATTTGTTTCATTGTTATATTTTCTAGTTTCTGTTTTTTTCCATGAACTTTTAATTTTTTTAGTGATTGTGGTTGCTTATTTTGAGAAGATTATATTAACATGAGGCGAATGAGTAAAAAGGGAGTTTTCTGGGTTTTGATAGGTTTTATGAAAGTGGCTTTTTTTTTTGAGGGTTTTAAAATTTTCTCTAACAAATTTGTAAATAATTTGAGTATGTTGAACAGTATATAACTGTGTTAAGGAATAAGAGTTGAAACACCATATTCTATTTAGAGAAATTTATTTTTTGCATTAGGTTTCTGAGGGATCACAGAGAAGGATACTTACAAATTAAAACAAGAAAAACATTGTGAATTTCACTTTAGGTTTCCTTCAGAGTACCATCTATTTGTAAAAGAAGTATTTATAAGATGATCTTGCGCATGTTGAGTAAATCTAGTGAATTTTAATTATTTTCATCAAAGGGGAACAGTGCTTAAAAAACAAAATGAGAAAAAATAAGTTTTGTTTTTGTGTTATATTAGGTTTTATTATTATTATTTTTTTTTTTAAATTTTTCTTTATTTATGATAGTCACGCAGAGAGAGAGAGAGAAAGGCAGAGACAGGCAGAGGGAGAAGCAGGCTCCATGCACCGGGAGCCCGACGTGGGATTCGATCCCGGGTCTCCAGGATCGCGCCCTGGGCCAAAGGCAGGCGCCAAACCGCTGCGCCACCCAGGGATCCCGGTTTTATTATTTTTAATATTTGGCCATTTTTGTTGTTTCCTTGGGGTTACTGTTACCCTGTTATTTTGTATTTTGTGAGCATACAATGACTGGTGTTCCAAATGTCTTGACTGGGAGAAGGAAAATCTTGCATCTGGAAAGGTGTAGTGAGAGGTGAGGTTGGGGAGTTTAGAATCCGGCAGGTGCAATATCTGGGGTTAGGGCTTGCTCACAGGAAGGATGCCACTCTTGTGGAGGATTGAGCATCTTGACCCTGTCTGATCCCTGTCCTTGGAGAGGAAGGGTAGGCTGTAAACTTTGGAAGTTGAGGAGGGAGTACTCTGGGCCCAAAGATGGTAAGCAGAAGCAAAACTGGGAGTTTGCCACCCGATAAGCCATGGTGCTAAGGCTGTCCCCCTTCATTTACTGAAGAAGTGGGGGAGGGGGTGTGTCACAGAATGGCTGAGGGTGACTGCTTTGGGAATGACAGGAAGTTTAGGAAGGAGTGGGTATCTGGAGAGAGATGATTTGCTTGCAAGTTGAGGGATGAGGGGTGGTGGAAAGGGAGGTGGGCGGGGGATGGAGGTGACTGGGTGACGGGCACTGAGGGGGGCACTTGATGGGATGAGCACTGGGTGTTATGCTATATGTTGGCAAATTGAACTCCAATAAAAAATAAAAATTAAAAAAAAAAGTTAAGGAGGGATGTCATTCTATGAATACTGAAGAGTCATTGAAAACTTTGTTGGGATTAGGGATCCCTGGAAATAAGAAACATGATCACTTGATGTTTGGGGAAGGAGCAGGTGAGATGGTTGGCCAAGGACAATGGTCTAGAAGAGAGGAGGTAAAGGCCGGGCCAAGGTAGTAACAGTGACGATGGAGAGGAAGGGTGTTGGGCTGGACTCTTGGGCATTCTTCCTTGTTGAGGTCTGCCTGCTAAATTCAGTCATTTTCCGGAGGCTTTGGTGTGGCCCTTTAAATGGGTACATTGTTTGCCCACTGGATTAGGAGGAACCTTGGGATCTGTGAAAGTGCTAAAATTACTTTCGATTGCTCAGCAGTAAAGTGCTGTATAAATTGTGTGGCTTTAAAAAATCATTAGCCTAATATTTTGGCTCAAATACTTAAACTTTTGTGAGGGGTTTCTCTAAATGTTATTCCTTAAGTGTAGCCTCTCTTTTTCTCAACTGGAGATAAGACATCCAGTGGGGCAAAATGAATTTTGAGGAACTAAGTGATTTCATTACGAGAAGGATTCAACTGCCACGGAGTGGCATGTACAGGCTTGTTCTGAGACATAGGGCTCCTTCATGCTAGAAGAATTCTGGGCTTGGGTAAGGTGGGAGGAAGCCAACCCCATTGAACACATGTTGGTGTGTAGCTCCCTTAAAAAATATCAACTCCAAATTTCCAAAACTTCGTCAATTAAACAAAATCACAAAATAAAAGCTTTATAGAAAATCCAACTACCAGATAAAATCTTACTCATGATGGTTTTTAAAATTTCTTACTGTCTGAAACTTTCTAATAATTCATTTGCATAGCTGCAAACTTGTATTTTTGCCCTTTTTTCTTAACCAATTTTAGATATATGTATATCTCTACATATTGAGCTAATCCAAAAGCATTATCTGGGGTTACTTCTGGTGCAGTGTGCGTGTAGATTTGGTGGACTGATACTAGCAGGGCAAAGATTTTGAAGTAATATGTGCTACTTTTGAAATAATACATCCTGAACAAGTGTGCTAGTAAGCCAAGGAATAATCATTTAAGGGATTTCATTCCCAAGGAACTGAAAATATTATAAACTGGAGATTGATGCTTTGACACATGAATTTCATCCATGTTTTTTTTTTTTTTTTTCTCTATTAGTAAATAAATACTTGGTCATCTGGTTGTGAACAGCTAGCTGCTTAAGCTGAGAGATTGCCTACTTTTAGGGCATCAGATGTTTTCCATCTCTTGAGTTGTTTTAAGTTTATGATGCCTGTGCTGCCTATCATTAGTATATTAGTGCTTTCATTTTTTACATTCATTTCTAAAGATTGGTAGACAGCAATAGAATATTTAAATAACTGCACAAGTGTACTGTTTCAGACCCAGTTTGTCCAGACACTGAAGCACAACTGTTGACCAGAGGGCAGCACTAATATGTGATAACTGGAAGGCTCTCTCCGCATCTTATAATATGGGTCTATGATGGATTGCACGCAAGGGCAGACCCCATGACAGTTGACTATATTTGAGGCAAGGGCTTATTCCACAGTAAGTTCTTAAAATCAAACAGTACGTATTTGGAATTTCTGATAGTTTTTTTTTTTTTTAAAGATTTATCTATTTATTTATTCAGAGAGAGCGAAAGAGAGGCAGAGACACAGGCTGAGAGAGAAACAGGCTCCATGCAGGGAGCCCGATGTGGGACTCGATCCCGGGTCTCCAGGATCACACCCCGGGCTGCAGGCAGCGCTAAACCGCTGCGCCACTGGGGCTGCCCGAATTTCTGATAATTTTAAGAGTTCAAACAATTTTAGTCCACCGTCTTACCTTTTGAAGTCAGTGCTTCAGAAACATTCACAGATAGTGATTGTACTTGCATGCAATTGCTTTGAATATTTACTACAAACAGATTTTTTGTGAATTCAAATTGGTTTCTTTTAATACTACTGTGGATCACCCGTGTTAAGGTATTAGAATATATTTAATTTGGGACCAATTACTTTATGATCAGGGGTAGAGAATTCCAACTGCTGATTTAGCTTTTTGAAGACTTGGTTGGCAGTTATTTTGTTGTCATAACATGGTAAAACCAGAGTTGAATCAAGATAAATATTTTGGACACATGGAGGGATGGCTAGGAGGAGAATGGAGAAGGCCAAGTGATAGACTGTCAGTGACCAGTGTGGGAGCCATGTGCTCTTAGGTTTTATAATGCTATATGACTATTCACTGGACAGAATATGATACTCTCTCTGTTAGGAGGCTGGTTCAGTAATAAAAGTCTGCTGGTATTATTCACAGAAGTGATGGGAGGCACCGTGTTGGGAAGCAGTTTTTAGCAGTTTTTTTCTATCAGAATTTCAAAATGTTTTTTTTTTTTTTAATTTTTTTTATTTATGATAGTCACACACAGAGAGAGAGAGAGACAGGCAGAGACACAGGCAGAGGGAGAAGCAGGCTCCATGCACCGGGAGCCCGATGTGGGATTCGATCCCGGGTCTCCAGGATCGCGCCCTGAGCCAAAGGCAGGCGCCAAACTGCTGCGCCACCCAGGGATCCCTCTATCAGAATTTCAAAAGAAAGGACAGAGAACGAGAAGTTTTAGAACTTTTGGAAACCCTGACATCTGTGTGGCATGAGGAGAAACTTAGAACTAAGTTGGGGAGACAAAAGCAAAACGATTAATCATACAGGGCTGGTTTCATGCCACTAACAGTTCTCACTGTGCTCTTGCCCAGGTTGGGCCCTGGGCACTATTCTGCATGATGGGTATACATACAGGGGTGAAGGAAGCAGGCAGTTTCCTTACCCTCAAGGAGCTCAGAAAGGATGGGGATGGACCCAAAATGCCAAGTATGTTATATCCACTGTAAATCCAGTAATGTCTCTGTCTCTGTAGGTCCTCCACCCAGCATATTTGCATTCACTAGTGCATGGAACTGGCTCAGACTTCAAGTGCACTTCTTCAGCATCAGAGGGCTTGTTACAAACAAATGACTAGAAAAGCGAAATGAAAAAGTAGGCATACAAAATACCAGCTTAAGTCTTTTTATTATTAGGATGAAAAGACCTAATGTTATATTGTTAAATTGCTATAAAAGTTTTTGCAGTTATTCTCAGTTTCTGAAATTCTCTCCTTGTGTACCCTAGTCAGCCCACCACACTTTGAGGAGCAGTGAATGGGCAGGATTGATTCTGGGCTCTTCTTGAGCTCCAGGGTTGATTTGTTGCCTCAGCAAGCTGGAGAATGGCCATTGTCCAAACCTGGCAGGTGTGCCCCCACCCTGGAGAAGTAGGGAGCCTGAAGCACAGGCTGACCACAGCTTTGTGCTTAATTTGCCTTTGAGCCTGGGGCATTGTAACTATCTCAGATAGGGCCCATTGCTGACAACTTATCCTGTTAAATTTAAATAGTTTGAGAAAAACCCATACTTTTACATTATGACTTAAAAACTTTATTTTCGGGGATCCCTGGGTGGCTCAGTGGTTTGGCGCCTGCCTTTGGCCCGGGATGCGATCCTGGAGTCCCGGGATCAAGTCCCGCGTCGGGCTCCTGGCATGGAGCCTGCTTCTTCCTGTGTCTCTGCCTCTCTCCCTCTCTCTCTCTCAAATAAATAAATAAATAAATAAATAAATAAATAAATCTTTTAAAAAAAAGCAACACTTTATTTTCATATGATAAATAGGGCCTTATTAACCATCAGTTATGAATGCATGTGTTTGCAGCCAAACGATACTGAAGTTCTCTTATCACATCTTGAGATTTTCCTCTTCCCAAGATGTGTCTATTTTCAGTTTTTAGTTGCCATCTCTGGAATTTACTGCCATTATTTTTAAATTTTATGTTCATGTGGCTATTTCATCATTTATCAGTTTTATGCGTTTGTTGACTTTTTGTAACAGTAGTTATGGTTTTGGACTACAGTTTTTGAATTTCTGCAGTAGTCAAAGATTAGCTCTTAAATATACCTCCTCCTCTAAATGAGTACGTATATCATAATTTTGGGTTAAGATGATAATTGTTTATATTATATTATTGTGACTATGTAAAAACCATTTATTTCTGAACCATGCAGTCTAATATGATTATATTTCCTTTTTAAAACATCAGTTATCCCTCACATTGACATTTTTTGATTTGCTTAGTTTTCTGTATACCATTGATTACTTTCTCCCTGAAATACCCTATAAAAGATACATCAGATGCCCAGCAAAGTTAGGTTATTATCAACAGTTTTTCCAAACACTTAAATCCGTCAGATAATTTTTTTGTTTCAGATAACCTATTCTACTTTTTTTTTCTCCCAGGAGGTACCTCAGAGCTGCCCAGGTATGGTTGCCCCTTAGACCTGGTGCATAACTGTTTCCTGGATACACTAGTCTTCTTTCTGGATTTGCTACTTTATTTTCCTGAAGCACACCTTCTGGTAGCTTTATTTATTTATTTGTAAAGATTTCATTTATTTATTCATGAGAGACACAGAGAGAGAGAGGCAGAGGGAGGAGCAGGCTCCATGCAAGGAGCCTGACGTGGAATTCTATCTGGGGACTCCAGGATCACGCCCTGGGCGGAAGGCAGGCGCCAAACCGCTGAGCCACCCAGGGATCCTCTCTAGTAGCTTTATAAGAAAGGTGCATGGCATATGGCATGTAAAGGTTTGAAGTCCTTGGAGGGCTGAAAATGTCTTTTTCTTTTGCGTTGGATTTTTACGTAATTCTCGTACAACGTATTCTAGGTTGAACCCTCTTTTTTTCCCTTGGAATTTTAAGACGTTGCTCTTTTGTTTGAGTGTGACCTGTTTCAAACTTCTTTAGAGAAGTTTTTAGGATATTCTGCTTATTCTTGATATTCTTAGTTTTTTATGAGTATCTTTCATTGTCATTCACTGTTTTGAGTACTTAGTTCTTTTTATCTGGAGATATTCTTTTTTTCCCTGGGAAATATTTTTGTTCTTCTCTCCAACTTCTCTGTTTTCTTTTTTTGGAAGTTCTATTAGTCATCTCTTCAATTTATTTTTTTATCTTCTCTACTTTTTTTGGGGGGGGTCTTTTTGCTCTATTATGAGATGTTTTTGACTTACACATTTCAATATTTCTGTTAATACTTTTAACTTTATCATTTTAAATTTATATGAGCAACCCTTTTTCCTACTTTGTTTTTAACTGCATGTAATCTTTTGTGGATATGTCATCTATCTGAAAGTATTGAGTATAGGTTTTTTGTTGCTAGGTTGATTTTGTTTTCTTGTGCTTCTGCATTTTTTCCCTGTTTTTGTTTTTTCCCCAGATTTTATTTTTCCTATTTGTTTATTTTAGCCTCTGTTTAATGCTAGAGATTTTCTTTAAGTGCCTGAAGATTAGTCACTCTGCTGGTATTTAAAAGTAAGGTACTGGAAGTGATTGGAAGGTCAGTGTCAATGAGCAGGGGGCTATTGATTGGTGGTACTTCAGTGTAGGGAGAGCATGTGGGGATCAGTATGTTCTCGTGGGTGGAGAGTCCCACTTATTAATACCTGTAGATCTTTTCTTTGGGGTCAGTTTCTCTAAGAATACTCCGAGGCCTTTCCTGCCTAGGGGCTATCCATCTGTTCATTGGAGTTCTGGGATTCAGGGTGGAGGAATGAGGCTAGAGCTCCTGCAGCCTAATAGCTTAACTTTTCAAACCTGTGCCCAGTACTTTGTTTCATGTCCTCTCATCTGGAGCAATTGTCCTTCAATTTCTCCAGAGACTAAACCTCTGGCTTTTAATAGGTATGGTGTGATGTGAAATATGAAATAGTCACCAGACTGTGAGATTCTGAGAAAGGTTCTGGGGCATTCAGTCACTAAATACCGGTGCTGTGGATTTTAGCTATACACTTTTTTATTTTTTAAAACATTTTATTTATTCATTCATGAGATACACAGAGAGAAGGCAGAGACCTAGGTAGAGGGAGAAGCAGGCTTCTCGTAGGGAGCCCCATGTGGGATTCAGTCCAGGAACTCCGGGATCACGCCCTGAGCCAAATGCAGACACTCAACCGCTGAGCCACCCAGGCGTCCCTAGCTATACACTTTATACTTCATGGTATCATTGCTTCCAAATGACGATCTCCTCTCAGGGTTCTATGGGGGCATATCGCCTCACTTGTATCCTTCTCAACAGGTACTTAGGTTGTAACATTTTCCTCTTTACTAAGTGAATTGCCTCTCAGTCCAGTTTTTAGCTGTCAAAACCTGATAGAAATGATTTCTGCTGTTGTCTCTTCCCCCTTTATCTTTTCTTTTTCTGTTTACCTTGTAGTTATTTCATGTGAATTAACCCTCATAACTCATGTGATCAGTCCACTATTAGAAGTTAACTAGTCGGGGATCCCTGGATGGCTCAGCGGTTTAGCGCCTGCCTTTGGCCCCAGGCACGATCCTGTAGTCCCGGGATTGATTCCCGCGTCGGGCTCCCGGAATGGAGCCTGTTTCTCCCTCCTCCTGTGTCTCTGCCTCTCTCTCTCTCTCTCTCTCTCTCTCCTCTATGTCTATCATAAATAAATAAATAAATAAATAAATCTTAAAAAAAAAAAGTTAACTAGTCATTGTATCTTTGATTTTTAAACTTAACTTTGATTTTAAACCTACATTTTACTTCTGTAGTTGCTCCTTTTTGGTCAGAATGACAATAAAACATGAGCAGCAACAATATTGAAAACAGTCCCTTAGTACGTGACCTCTGGACTGATACTTAATTTGGGAAATGCAAGCCCAGGGAGATGAGGATAAGGAGGAGGGAAAGTGAGGCACAGTACAGAGCAGTGCAGTGTTATGTGTCATGAGACTTGCTGCTTGCTGCTGCTTTGAATAAGCCTTGAAGATACAGAAATTTTTCAGTGGATTTGTTTGGGGTTTTTTGACAGCTTTTTTGAGGTATATTTTATGTATCATGAAATTCACCCATTTCAGCCTTACATCTCAGTGATTTTTAGGAAATTTACCTAGTGGTGCAACCTCACCACACAGGTCAGTATTAGGATACTCTCCTACTCTAGCAGGACCCCTCATAATGTATTTACAGTTAATCCCTCTGTGAGCCCAGAGCTCCAGACAGCTACTTCTCTATTTTCTGTGTCTATAAATTTGCCTTTTTTGGACATTTCATATAAATGGAATCATACAGTGTGTAGTCTCTGGCGTCTGTTTTCTTTTACTTTGCATAATGCTTTTGAGGTTCATTCACACTGCAAAGAATGTATTCCTTTTTATTGCTGAGTAGTTTTCCACTGTATGGATAATGTTGCATTTTGTCTATCTGTTCATCAGTTGACTGACATTGTTGTGGTTTCTAGTTTCTGGCTGTCCTGAGTAATGCATTCAGCAGATGTTTTGGCTTGGTACCCTGGATGTGTTCAGAAGAGCTATGCAATGGGATTGCACTTGGAGCCTTATGTAGCATGGGGTGGGGATCTGCCTGGGTCTTCCCGTTTCTCAGTAGTATAATCAGACATCTAGTTCTGGTGACCCTGTGTGTGTCTGTCTGCTTCCCTGAAGCCCATACCTTCCCACTCTCATTATTAGTCATCTCTGGGTTTAAGTCATTTCTTTAAACATGAGTACAGTTTCTTATCTCAGTAAAGACAACTGTTCGCTATCAATGAGGTCGTTGGTAACAAGAACCAGGCTAAACCAGTTTTTCCTTCACACTATTTTTTGGGGGGATTCCAATGTGTAATAGCCAGCCTATTTACCACGTGATGCTAAAAGACAGGAGTGTTCATTTATCTTAAGCAGAAGCTATTGACTTGCCATGATTTAAAAAAAAAACAAACAACAGGATCTATTGTCTTTGGCCAGAGGACATATATACCAAGTTTAAGTGATTTGTCATATGGGGGAATATGAGTAGTCATTTGATTTGCTTCAAGTATACCTTTTAGAGTATTTTTCTCATTTTTAATTCTAAAGACTTTTAGGATGTCTATTAGGGATTTATTGCATTAACAAATTTAATAGTATATACGTTTTGGAAATTCTTGTGCTTAGAACTTTCATTCTTACCTACTTACCGTGGTGACAGACTACTGCTGACTACCAGAACTGCCCCCCATCAGGTTTCCCTAAGATGCTCTGTATGTAATTGTTGTGTAGTTTTATGGTTATTCTGTTTTGAGATCTCAGATCAAAGACTCAGAATATTATCTGACTTAGGGCTGTACATCTCAGGGACATAAAATTTATTTTTAGGGATCCCAGGATAGGCACTGAGTATTATTGCCTGATGTTAAGGATATGCATTCAAATGACGCACAATTCATTGGATGTATTTATTCACCTGGTAGGGCATGTCTTAATTCCAGGGTCTTTCCTTTTTGAACTTCGGATATTAGAGCATTTCTGTTTTCTTTATGTACATAGAATCTTTCATCCATTCTTGTTGCTCCTTCCCTTAACTCACAGGGAAAACCTGTGGATGTTTACTTATTACCCTTCAGTGATTTGAGGGCTCAGTATCTGTTTTGTGTTTCATTGCCTATAGATAATTTTGAGCCTGCTCTGCTAGGCATGATTTCTTTCTATCATTTATTGCTCAAGTACTTAATGCGTGGATGATAGATGCCAGGCACCACATGAGGCTTGCTCATTGGTGACAATGAACCAGGAGAGCAGCCAGTCAGCTCCTGCGGAGCACATAGCAAGCAGTTTTAAGAAGATATTGCAGATGGGGAAGAGCAGGGTCTATGGGAGTGTATGGCTAAGCTGGATCTGATAAAGTGGGTATGGTTATGTATATAAGGAAGCTTTATGGTTTACATTCAGATTCTCTGGGTGAGGCAAAGATGAGTGAGGAGCAAAGAACAGTGGGCTTGTTTTACCATGGAGCTGATGACTCATCATCTTGGTTAATAGAACTTTGAATAAAGATAGGAAAGGGTGTGTTACATTGATTATGGTAATTGCTGGCCTTTTAGTTTGCCTGGAGCCCTCTGCCTCTTGGGAGGTCCTTGCATCCTACATCTGCTGCTGTTTTGGTTTTCATTATTGTTTTGCATCTCCTGTATCAGTCAGGAGTTACCAGCTTATCCATGTAGCACCCTCAACATCCCCGTAAGAGAGGCAGGGTGGAGAAGGACCTCTCATTGAACCTCTCAGAGTATCCTGTGAGCAGTATCTGGAATAATATCTGGGATATTTGGTGAATGGCTGTCCCCAAGTAGGCTACATTGTGCCCTATACTATAGACATAGGAGAGACTACTTTATTCAGCTGCTGGTCTCCTTGAATCTCAGGTCTGGAAGCAATTTCTGTAAAATAGGAACAATGGTGTGCAGCATTGTGATATTCAGGTAGTTTTAAGCTAGTTTCTGGAGTTGAGGTATACAAGGAAATGATTTAAAAGATGAAGTTTTGCATTTCTTTTCAGGTGTTATGTATTTGCTTTTTGATAATATAGATAAAAGATAATTTTCTTTTCCATAGCCTACTGAGTAAAATGATTTTGTGGGCTGTTTTTTTTTTTGAAAATAATTTAATATCAAGTGAAATATTTCTAACTTTTCTCTAATCCTATTGGGGAAAAAAAGGCCTTTTTAATTACTAATGCTGTCAAGGTGTGAAATTCTTTTTATTTTATTTAAGCAAGGCCTTTGTTAGTCCTCAACCCCAAAACTGAATTGGACACTTTATTAGTTTGTTATTCAGTTAGCTGAAAGTATATATTCCCTTTTTCACTTATGTGATAAAAGTGATTTAAAATCCTAAATTGCATGTGTGATTTTTTTTTTTTTTTTCTTGACCTTTAATTTTGTTTCATTTCTTTCTGGCTCTCAGTACTGAGGACTTAATCTCCTTGGTAGCTTGTCTTTTTTCCTTTTTGCTGCTTTCTTTTGGAATTATGCAGTGTTTTTATGATTCCATTTTCTGGTTGATTAGCTATAACTTCTATTTGTATTGTTTAATAGGTTGCTTTAAGATTTATAATACACGTTTTTAACCTATTATAGTTTACCTTCAAACGGTATGTACTTCATGTGTAATATAACAACATTATAGTAGTATCATTTTCGTTCTCCTTCCTGGCCTTATAGTATTTTTGTTATACATTTTACTTTTATATATAAGTCTTAAAATATGTCAACACTATTTCTTGTTTAAACAGTCAACACTTTTTAAAAGAAGTATAGATAGTAAGAATAAAACACTTTTGCATGTACCCATGTGGTTATCATTTCTGTTACTCTTCATTCCTTGTTTACATCCATATTTCTTTCTGGTACCATGTATCATTTTCCTTCTATCTGAAGGACTTTATTTATTTTAAATAGTACAAGTCTGCTGGTGAGGAATTCTTTCAGGTTTGTATGTCTGAAAACTTTTTTTGCAGCCTTCATTTTTGGAAGATTTTTTGCTCTGTGTAGAATTCTAGGTTGCTAGTTTTTTTGTTTTTTTATTTCAGTGTTTACTCCACAGTCTTTTCACTTGCATTGTTTCTATTGAGAGATCTGCTGTCCTTATTGTGTTCCTGTGTGTGTGTGTGTATGTCATTTTTTCTGACTATTAAGATTTTCCCTTTACTCCTGGTTTTTTATTTTTATTTTTATTTATTTTATTTAATTTTTTTAAAATTTACGATAGAGAGAGAGAGAGAGGCAGAGACACAGGCAGAGGGAGAAGCAGGCTCCATGCACCGGGAGCCCGACGTGGGATTCGATCCCGGGTCTCCAGGATCGTGCCCTGGGCCAAAGGCAGGCGCTAAACTGCTGCGCCATCCAGGGATCCCCTTTACTCCTGGTTTTGAGCAGTTTGATTGTGATGTGTCTTGGTGTACTTCATGTTTCTTGTGGTTGTGGTTTGTGAATTTCTCGGATCAGTGGGTTTGGAGGTTTCATTAAATTTGGAAAATCTTTGGCTAGTATTCTTCAGTTTTGTTTTGTTTTGTTTTGTTTTGTTTTGTTTTGTTTTGTTTTCCACCTCCCTTCTCCCTTCTTAGGCTTGGGAACTCCCATTACATGTTTATAAGGCCACTTGAAGTTGTCTCACAGCTCACTGATACATTTTCTTTTTTCCTTTTTGGGCTTCATTTTGGTTAGTTTCTTCTGTGTTGTTAACTTTTCTTCTTCAGTGTTGATTCTGCCATTAACCCATCCAGTATGTTTTTCATTTCAGACATTGTGTTTTTCACTTTTAGAAGATTTGCGTCCTAAATATTTCCTAGGTCTCTACTTAACTTTCCAAACATATGAAATAACAGTTTTAATACCTATTTTAATGTCCTTATTTATAATTCTAATATCTGGTCAGTACTGAGTTAGTTTCAACAGATTTTTCTTATTTTGGCTAAGTGTTTCTGTCTGGTAATCTTTGAGTGGATGCCAGACATTATGAATTTTACCTTGTTGGGTGCTGGTAGTTTTGTATTCCTATAAAGTATCCTTGAGTTCTTCTTTCCTGGAGGTTCATTTAAATTACATGGAAATGATTTAGTCCCCTTGTGTCATGCTTTATGATTTTTGTTAAGGTGTTCTGGAGCAGCGGTTAGTCTAGTCCTAATTGTGGCCCACTGCTTAGGCAGGACCTTTCTGATACTCTGATTAATTCCCCATGATTTATGAGTTTGTCCATTTGTTTGGTGGAACCAGGTACTTTTCCCATCCCTGTGTGAGCATCTGCAGTGTTCTTTCTAATCCTTTTTAGTAATTCTTTTTCCTGCCAGCCCTGGATAGTTTTCTTAAGATCAGCTAAGTTGATCATAACCTGGCTGAATATGTAGGGATCTCTCTGTAGGGTTTGGGAATTCTCTTTTCTTTGTGCAGCTTTCATCTCTGGTACTTTCACCTGGAACTCTAGGTACCTTAGTCTACTTAGGTTCCAAGCTACTTCTCCTCAACTTAGGGAGGGAGTCTGCTAGACTCTGCTTGGGTTTCCTTTTCTTGTGCCATGCCCTAAAACCTTGTGTAAAGGGATTAAGTCCAGGCACTTCTATGGCTTACCTCATTTGTTTTCTCTCAGGGATCACTCTCCTTCATTATTTCATGTCTCCTTTCTTGAAAACCAAAATTTTCATAAATTTTGCATGGGCTTGTCTTGATTGTTTATTTTTAAATAAAAAGGTAATTCCAGCCCCTGTTAATTCCATCTTGCCAGAAGTGGAATTCCAATGATAAGTCTAGTCTGTCTCTCTATTCACTATTCATTCATTATGAGACATCAACAACATGGCAAACTGTGAAAACATGTCTTCCCCCTTTTCTGATGGGAGTAGTGGAGCATAGGAGGGGAACAACATTGAACATTGGATGTTGAAAATCTCATTTAAAAAAAAAGTTCATTGAGATACAATTCAAATACCATATTATTCACTTATTTAAAGTGTACAGTTCAGTAGCTTTTAGTTTATTCACAGAGTTGTACAATAATAGCCATATTTTAGAACAGCTTCATCACTTTAAAAAGAAAGCCCATTACCCCAATCTTTCTGTGACTGTCTCTTTCACTTCCCTCACCTCAGTCCTAGGCTACCACTAATAGGTTTTTTTTTTTTTTTGTCTTTATGGATTTAGTTATTCTGGGCATTTCATATAAAAGGAAAGAAAACAGTATGTGTTTTGTGACTAGCTTAATTCACATAGCATGTTTTCAAGGTTCATCCATGTTGTATGCATTGGTACTTTTTATTGCAGAGTAATACAGTATTGTATAGATACACCATGTTTTATTTGTTAATCAGTTGATGGGTATGTGGGTTGTTTTTACTTTGGGGCTTTTAGGAATAATGCTACTATGAACATTTTTGTACAATATTTTGTTTAGACTCTTTATTTTTCTTGGGTATATATATATTTGGGAGAGGAATTGCTTGGTCCTATGAAACCCAAGCAGAGTCTTGGTCCTAACCTTTAAGAGGACCTGCTAGACTATTTTCCAAAGCAACTATAATATTTTACATTCCCACCAGCGGTGTATGAAGGTTTCAGTTTCTTCACTTCCTTTCCAATACTTGTAATATTTGTGTTTTTAATTGTAGCCATCCTGGTGATATCTCATGTTGGTGGTTTTAATTTGCATTTCTCTGATGACTAAGAATATTGATCTTTGCTTGTGCTTGTTCGCTATTTGAATTTCTTCTTTGGAGAAATGGTTATTCCGATCCTTTGTACATTTTAAAATTGTGTTATTATTATTTTAATATTTGAGTTGTAAGAGCTTTTTTTTTTTTTTTTATGTATCTAGATACAAGTCCTTTGCCAGATACATGGCTTGCAGAATTTTTCTCCCATTCTTTGGGTTGACTTTTTCCTTTCTTGATGTTCTACTTTGAAGCACAATAGTTTTTAATTTTGAGTAAGTCCAATTTGTCTATTTTGTTGCTTGTGCTTTTGATAGCATATCTAAGAAACCACTGTTTAGGCCAAGGTTATAAAGATTTACTTCTGTGTTTTCTTTTAAGCTTTATAGTTTTAGCTTTTATATTTTAGTTCTTTGATCGTTTTTTTTTTTTTTTAATTTTTATTTATTTATGATAGTCACAGAGAGAGAGAGAGAGAGCGAGAGAGAGAGGCAGAGACATAGGCAGAGGGAGAAGCAGGCTCCATGCCCTGGGAGCCCGACGTGGGATTCGATCCTGAGTCTCCAGGATCGTGCCCTGGGCCAAAGGCAGGTGCTAAACCGCTGTGCCACCCAGGGATCCCCCCTTTGATCGGTTTTAAATTGATTTTTGTACCTCATGAGAAGCAGGGATACAGTTTCATTCATTTGCATATGAATATTCAGTTATCCCAGCACCTTTTGTTGAAAGGACTAGTCTTTTCCCATTCATTTGTTTTGGTACACTTGTTGGAAACCAGTTGACCTTGAGTCGTGGGGTTTCTGAACTTTTTGAAATTTCTGGACTCTTTATTAATCTCTTTGTTTATTCTGTATTAGTATCATACTGTCTTGATTACTATAGCTTTGTAGTAAGTTTTGAAATTGGGAAATAAGTCCTCCAACTTTGTTCTTCAGAAGAATCTATTGATTTTGCTAATCTTTTTTTTTTTTTTTTTTTTACTAATGACTGATCCTTAGCACATACTTGGAAGGAAGAAGCTTTTTTTCCTGCTTGCCAAACATTTTGTGAATTGGAACTTATTCCTCTTAATGATTAAAAGCTTTACTGTTTTGCAGACTAATTTCTGTTCGTACGTGTATCTATTATCATTGAGGTAGTAGTAGGATTCTCTACTCTGAAAACACATATTTGTAAAAGAGCATCTAGAGATACTCCTGAGTCCTCTTACTCCTGCAAATGGCATTAAGCAATAATCCGATGATGATTCTTCCAGAATCTTAGTGACCCTATAAATTAAATACCATATAGCACAAAAAAAAGGAAAAATAAAAAATCTAAGGAACCAAGCTAAGATATCTAGATGTAAAATAAATCTGCTGAGATTATTTTATCATTTCTTTTTTTTTTTATTTTTTTTATTTTTTTTTAATTTTTTTTTTAATTTTATCATTTCTTACAAAAATTTTACTATACAAAGTTTACTCCAGCATATGTACAAGTTATATATCTAGGTAGCGTGCCTATTATTATCAGGAAAGTATAGGGAAATAATGTTTCTTAAAGGAGGATCAAAGACTCTGGCCCTAAACCACTAAGAAATAGTTTGCCTTGAACTTCAGTGATTGATTAATCAGAAATTTCTTTGTAATCAAAATCTCTATTATGCTTAAAATATTTCATCTAAGAGGGAAAATGTACTTTGCTAACCAGATATTTCAGTATGACAATGATAAATGAAAAAGTTCCTAATCTCCCATCACCCTGACCCACCAAAAGTAACAAATACCCAAGGAGCTTTCCATTTCAGTTGTAGTCCTGAAACTCAACTGACCTTGTGATAAGAGCAAGTTGATTAATATCTTTGTTTAAGAACCCCCGTCATACAATACAGATAAGTCTCAAATCCAAGCCAGAGCATTGCTTCATGAAACCGTGGTGACTTTAAGGCACTTTGAAAATCTGATGGTGCTATATATAAATGCTAAGGTATCAAGTTTTGTCAGGTGTTAATTCAATGTTATTATTATACTTTCAAAACATGGTTTTCATTTAACTTTTTCAACTGCTTGTTTATAAATATTAGCAAAAGAGGAACTACCCAGAACACAGATTTCTTCCGGGCAACCTGTTCAGACTAAATTACAGGGAAGGAAGATTTTGCTAAAATACACTTCCTCTGCTTGTGAAGAAAGCTTTGTTGAGAAATGATCTTTAACTTTAAGAAAATTATGCCATCTCTATGCAACATATTTATACTTTTTTTTAAAATTTTTTAAAATTTATTTATGATAGTCACAGAGAGAGAGAGAGAGGCAGAGACACAGGCAGAGGGAGAAGCAGGCTCCATGCACCGGAAGCCTGATGTGGGATTCGATCCCGGGTCTCCAGGATCGCGCCCTGGGCCAAAGGCAGGCGCCAAACCGCTGCGCCACCCAGGGATCCCGCAACATATTTATACTTAAGAAACATCATTATCTTTCATTTCAAAAGAGGTTCTTGGAAGAAAGCAGCAAGAAAGCCCCCTCTCCCCTAAAAATATATAATATGGTCCACAGCTATCTTATATAATTAGTCATAAGAGCTCATCTTTGCTTTCATCAGCAAACTATGGAAAAACTATCCTCTGAAGTTCAGCCCTGATATCAAACGAGCCCTAATAAAAATGGGAATTAAAACTCCTTTTCAGATCATTTGCAGAATTCATCTGAATGTTCTGATAATTGCTTTCATATGTGCTCATTGACTGTCAGGGCTGGGGGAGGTTTGAAGTTATCTAGTCCAAACTTTGGTAAGAGAATGGATCTAAGATTTATTCTAACGAGGCTGTAGAAGTCACAGGGCTCATCATCAGTCACAGAAATGCGACTAAAACTAACTCCTCTTCATTAAAAATAAATTAAAAAATTGCGTGCCACCTAACATTTTCTTCCATGAATTCCTCAGTAATTTTGATTTTTCAGAGAATACGATAAAAATAGGAGACCATAAGAACTTATAAGAACAGTTGTATGTGTACTCCATATCTGTATGCTTGAGCAGCCATAGCAAACAAAATACGACCCATTGGGTGGCCTAATCAATAGATGTGTTTTTTCCACAGTTTTAGTGGCAAGAAGTCCAAGATCAAGTTGTCCATAGGTTTGGTTTCCCCTGAGTCTTTTCTCCTAGGTTTGTAGGTGGTTACCTACCATTTTGTTGTGTCCTCACATAGTCGTCTCTCCTCTATGGATGTGCATCCCTAGTGTCTCATGTCCAAATTTCCACTTCTTAATAAGGCCACCATTTGACTCTTAAAAGCCTCATTTTAACCTCATCACCTCTTGAAAGGTCTGGTCTCTAAATAGAATCACATTCTGAGGTATGGGGTAGGGGGGCTAGAGCTTCATCATACAAAACTTTGGGGGCGGGGCTGGGATGAAACAATTCAGTTTACGACAATTCCACAATGTGTTTTTTTCACAGTAAAGACACAAAAAATAAATGATACAAGGTAGTAACATTTGGGGCACCTGGGTGGCTGTTGGTTAAGCCCCTGCCTTTGGCTCAGGTCATGATCTGGAGCTCTGGGATCCAGTCCCACATGGGATTCCTGCTCAGTTAGGAGTCTGCTTCTCCCTCTTCCTCTGCTCTGCCTCTTCTCTGGCTTGTGTGCGTGTGCTCTCACTCTCAATTTCTCTCTCAAATAAAATCTTAAAATAGTAATGTTTTATTAACTATTAAGACTTTTAATTTTTAAAAACTAAAATTGCACGTGGTATTCTCAGATATATGTATAGCATATTCAACTCAGAAACACTACAACTCTATTCTAGATGATGGAGGTATGTAGATGGGAAAAAAAAAAAAAGACCGTCTGTGTTTTCATGGAGTTTAAGAAGACAGAAAATGTACCAGGTGATGATAAATGCCTTTTTCAGTTGGTCTTTGCTAGGTAACAAACCACCCCCAAAACATAATGGTTTAAAACAACCATCATTTTATTTGCTCATGATTCTGTGGGTCAGCAGTTTGGACTGGGGCCAGGCTCTGCATGGTATTCTTTGGCCGGTCTCTCATAGGGCCCCTCAGGCAGCTGCAGTCACCTGTTAGCTCACCGGGAGTTACTCACTGGAAGATAGGGCCTGGCAAACATTATAAGCACCCTGTTGTTTTCTTTGATCACTGTTTTCTCTGTCATGTCTCAGTTCTGTCTCTTCTTTTCACTCTTTAATAAGGAGTATTAAAAATGTTTTGGATATTTGGAGATTCCATTTTGGGGTCTTGAGATGGAGATAAAAGGCTGACCTTTTAAAATATCTTTATTTATCTATTATTAATATTATTTAAAGATTTTATTTATTTATTCATGAGACACAGAGAGGCAGAGACATGGGCAGAGAGAGAAGCAGGCTCTTTGCAGGGAGCCTGATGTGGGACTCAATCCCCAGACCAGGATCTTGGCCTGATCCGAAGACACACCCTCAACTGATGAGCCACCCAGGCGTCCCTATTTTTATTATTTTTTAAAGATTTTAAGGAATCTCTCCACCCAACATGGGGCTCGAATTTAACAACCCTGAGATCAAGAGTTGCATGCTTTACCTACTGAGCCCTCCAAGCACCCCTAAAATATCTTCATTTTACAAAAAAGTGCACCATTAATTGCAGTGTTACCATATATCCTGTTTTACAATTAGGAGTTAGAAATTTTCATCCATTTACTTGGCTAGGATGACAGTAGCAAAATGATAGGTAAGTCAAAGTTTGCTTTGGCTTTAGGTGCTCAAATGCCTCGATTCCTGTATGGCAGTGCTAGACCTGCTTTTCTTAGCTCAACAGGAAATAGAGTAGGGCTTGGACCAGAGGAAGTCATGCATAGCCAGCTTGCAGTTTGTGGGCTTCTCATTGGTGGTTAGGAGAGCAAGTGAAGTTTATTTCCTTCCCCAAAATGTTGATTTTGAAGAGGAAATGAGATTTGTCTACAGGTAAACTAACCAGATTGTATCTGCTGTTTATCTGTCAGAAGATGGAATTTGAAGATGAGTTCTCAGGAAGAATAAATGAAATAGTGGGATTGAAGTTGAGGTGACTGAAAGTTATGTCTCTCAGATGTTAACTCTTAATTTTCTTATGTGCAGGGAAAAGAACAAACTCTTGGCATGAATTATTGGTTACTTCTAAAATTCATAGCTTTCTTGATTATAGGAAAAGTTGGCATAGGCTCCATTATGCAGTCATTTTTTAAGTTTCAGTTGGTTGGCCATATGGAGGTTGAATGCCTGGGGTATGCCATAGGCAGTGCCCAGGCCTTTTGTTTAAGAGTTGAGGGTGTTTCCACAAACAGTGATTTTGGTGGGTTTAGAAAAGAGCCAAGATTTGCTATGCTCAGTGAGGACTCATTTAGCTTTTGGTAATGTTACTATGTAGATTCATGAAAGTGGAGAGGTGCAGATTCAGAATAGAAAATATGCTGATATTGGAGGTTGGTCTGATTTGTGGGAGCTTTGGAACCCCTGTTATAATTGAGTAAGTGAAGAGAGGGGACACCTTGACATTGTTTTAAAAATAATAATAAGTTATTGCAAGTTCTGACTCAAGTCTTTTCATACATTTCCTCATTTTTAGCTGTATTTTATGTCTGCATAGAGAAGTTAGGCGATTTTGCCTATAATCACTTGGCTAGTAGGTAGTGGAGAAACCTGATTTTAAGGCCTTTCAAGTCTTGACTTGTAAATTTAGCACTGACCCATTTGCCAGACTGTTTCCCAGGGTATTGACAGGCTGAGTTGATGGGCAGGATGTTTGTAGGCAGAGGGAAGGTAGGAGGGTTGGGGGCCCTGGATAACAGTGGGAAGAGGATGGGAGGAGGAGTTAGGGGCAAGTCCAGCAGCAAAGGAGGGCACAAGTTGCCACTCCTGAAGTTTTCCTTTTTATCTCCTCATTTTTCTGTGCCTAGTTCAGTGCTTCTCAAACTTGAATGCTCACTTGAGTCTGCTGGGGAGCTTGTTAAAGTGAAGGTTGTGATTCACCAGGTCTGGAATGGGGCCTGAGAGTATGCATTTCTAATATGCTCCCAGGTGGTGCCCAAGTAATTTCACTCTTCAAATGCTAAGGACCTAGGCAAAACAAACAAACAAACAAAACCAGTTAAAGCAGGAAGTGTTGGTAGTTAGCACCTGATTTAGACATTTCATTGGAATACAGCCATAAGAGTGGCTTATTAGAAGTAGGATTATGTCTTATCAGTGTGTTGTGTCTGTCTTGTGTTCAAAATTGGTGATTTTGTGAACAGGCTCTAACTTTTCAGTTGGGATTGCAGGCTTTCTGAGAATCACAGGATGTTTATGTCAGGAAGGCTTTTAGTGAATATGTGGCCTGACCTCTTAGGTTATAGATGAATAGTGAGGGACTTTTGGCCTGACCAGAGCTAGGGTCACAGAGGTCTGGGATCTCTTCTGCTCTCACCCTCAAGTGCTTTCTTTCCGCCTGGAAGGCAGTGCAGTGAAGTGCTACCCCTCCTACCCTGTTTAGATTTAGTGGTTTAGTGACATGACAGAAGTCGGAATAAGAAACTGGTTATGATTGTCCTATTCCATCTATTTCAGTTGGTAGTACATTTCCTGGCACAACAGTAAGTGTCTCAAGAGTGAATGAATGAATGAATGAGTAAAGGAATGAGCCAAGGTTTCTGGGTCGGAGGCTGAGGGTGGTTAATTGAGCTGTGGTGGCAAGTTTCTAGTGAAAATAGATGACCCCGCTGTGGTGTTGCAGAGAAGGTTGCAGACCCAAACAGAGGCAGGCCTTTCAGATGACAGCTGTGTTTTGAGTCAAGAGAGGAAAAATGGGCAGGTGTAAATATAATCAAGTGGATAACTCGGGAAAGACTTTTAGGCATACTGTTTGGTTCGTGATTATATGCTGTTTATTGTGTCTGGGAAAATAGGCAGTAGAAATTGTCATTGTTGGGATAGGAAATTCAAAAGCCAGATTGTGAAAGTAAAGAAGTTCTTAAAAGGGGGACTGGTGGATGGAAGGGAGGAAGAATTTGAAGAACTACTGCTGAGAAACAAGCAAGAAAAAACTCTGGGTAGAGATGTGTATGTCACAGTGGTACTTAAGTTTGTATCTTGTGAGGGTACAGTGGGTAAGGTCAGTGGTTTTTCTGTTGAGGTCTTAGAATCAGACTGAGTTCTGAAAAGAATTTCAGAGAGCCTCTAATTCAACCTCAAGGACCCAAAGAGGTGGAGGGAGCAAATGGCTTATCAGCTGCCAAATGGACTTTGCATTTTTCCCTGAAATGACTTGTTGATACTCTGGCTTTGTCTCATCTTATTTTTTAAAAATACACTTTTACTGCATGCCTGTTATGTATAGGCACTGTAATAAATATTTTTCTTTTTATCATTTTCCTTTGACATTTAGCTTGTGCTTTCTGAAAATTCAGATATTAGGGCTGATTAATTCAGTAATCTTTTGCTTCTGTTCTCTTGATGTAGGAATACTTACTACAATTGTCTGTCTTAGGCTTCAGTTTGGAAAGCAGATGAAGTTTTTGCTGAAACTGGTTTTGGCAGAATTGGTATTATATTTTGCAGTTTGTTGTGTCAGTTGCATCAGGCTGGTCTTTAGAGAACATTTTTAATACCAGATTTTTCTTTGTTACATTAATAAAACCCACATTTTATAATATGTCCTTTAAAAGAACTGTAGACTAGCTGAATTGCTTTTAGCAGTACTCGTAGCTTTCCCAGCATGAATTCAGATCTCAGTCATTTAAAAAGTACAGAAGTAACATTCTCATTTTACAAATATGTCTTTGAAATTTAGTTTGCACCGTAGCATATGTCAGTAGGCTCTGAGGTTAAAAAAACAAACAAACTAGAAATTGTCAGTATTTCATGGGAGGCATTGTGTAAAGGTTATCTCCTAAAATAGCCTGGAGAATCTGAAATCCACTTCTGAATGACTTTGAAGAGGTGTATTGTTTTCCTCTAGACTTTTGTTACAAGGCCATTTTGAGAGAGGAGGTGGCTCAGACTGTGAACTTAGGGAATAGCTGATGGGTGGGGAAGAAAGGCCCCAAGAGGTCATCTATATGGGAAATGTGTTTAGTGGTGTTAAGGATGGGCTGGTATGTTGCTTTTAGAGTGTTTGCTTGTTTTTATGGTAATTCCTATGGAATATAAGAGTTGTCCTAAAGCTGTAGCACTACCTTCCTTCGGTTCCCTAGCAAATGCCTGGCAGGCAGAGTTCCTCTCATCATCTCCTCTTCCCTTAACCAGTAAAAGTCAGCAAGACAGTAGGCTTGCTTTCAGCTGATAGCAACTTCTCTGCTAGTTTTATTTCTGAGCTCTCACTGTACCCCTAAACAGATGTCCTGAGCACTTTCTTGTGGCCTTGAAGCTCCTGACTCCAGTTTATAGCAGAGAAGCAGATAGTAATAGTGAGAAGTCTGCAGCCATGGGCAAGAGGTTCTCTACCCTTATATACTTTGGAATCTCTGGGGAGCTTGTATGCCTCACCTAAACCAGTGAGTCCTAGCCTTGCCTGCACATCGCAGTCATTTGGGGAGCTGGAAAAAAAAAGGAAACTGTGCTGAAATCCTGGAGACAGAATTGATTGTCTTGGGGGTGTCACCTGCCTGATGGGATTTTAAAAAGCTCTGTAGGTGGTTCTAATGTGTAAGTGTGAAGTTCTAATTCACACTTATAAACTGCTTGGTCAGTGCTTGTCTGGAATTGATAAATAAGTTTCTGCCCTGTGACTCTGCTAGGAGTTGAATGTGGAAGTTCTTTGCATCCTTTCTTCTTACTTTTGCTCCTTCTACCTCATTTAAAAAAAATTTGAGAGCATATGAGTGTATGAGTAGGGGGAGGGGTAGAGGGAGAGGGCCTTAAAGCAGACTCTGCACTGAGCACATAGCCCAACATGAAACTTGATCCTATGATCCATGAGATCATGACCTGAGCTTAAACCAAGAGTCGGATGCCCAACAACTGAGTCACCCAGGTACCCCCTTCTACCTCCTTCATATAGTAACTCAGATTTGGAGGACACAGATTCAGTTGGCTGTGGAAATTGCTCCACAATTCCAATTGGAATAGCTAGTTTTGTATTTGAGAGAGAAAGGTAAATCAGAATATGCTTGCTATTTTTTTCTTTTTATCTCCTACCTGAATGAAATGTCATGAATTATTATTGATTTTCTGACTGGCTTTAAAGTTTTCAACTAGATACTATGTTGGAGGTTCTTCCTTTAGGAGTTCATTGTTAATTTTCATGGTTTGTAAAGATTTCTTCTCTTAGATATGATTTGTAACTTCATTAGAGGACATTTTCTAGGGGATACCTGTACTGTTTTTGGAGGAAGAGACTATTGAGGCTAAGGACTAACAGGGTTTGAGAATCATCTATTTCTTACCCATGTTTTTTGTGTTCTGCAGAATGATGCATAAGGGAATTGATCTTGCATATATCAAACAGATACTATACTAGAAGTGTACAATCATATCTGAGGATGTTTCCCCTATTTTTTTTTGCCTATGATGCAGACATCTTGTGTAAACCAGTACACTAGTAACATTTTCTTGTAAATACTTGTAGTAAATATAGGACAGAATTGCTGAAAATATTTACATAGTAAAGATAAGAAAGATAGGCTTTGGATAAGCACTGAACTTGAATAAAGCAGATTATACTTTATTTTTTGCACAACCTCTAGAATCACTGTTTGTTCTGTAAGGTTAGGCTGAAAGCCTCTTACCTTGTGTAGCTTGCATGCCTCATGTAGTTGAGATCATGGGCCAGAAATCCGGTGAATAGAGGCTGTACATTTCACATTAAGAAACTTAGATATGATCTTTTGAAGGCTCAAAACATTAACTACTTATTTTTAAATTCTTTGTTACCAGCCTTCTTTTGCTCTCTCAACTCTATTCACAGAGAGATTGAGAAGAAACCATAAACTGGCCTAGTGAAGTGAGCTCTTCATCAAGGAAATGGAGAAGTTTATAGGTTAACTAGTCTGTGCTTCTTCCTGTCCACATTCAAGAAGCCCTCCTACAGCACAGCATCTCTGGCCAGTTCTTTGTCCTTGTCCCTTGCAAACTCCTAGGCTAGGGACAGGAGTTCCTGGCCACCATTATTTACATGGCAGTTGCAGTTACAAATGTCAGCTGAACTTTTCTTCCCTGTAACTTTTGCCCTAGTGAGTTAACTAGCCAGATAAATGGAGACCTCACTCATATCTCCTGAAGGCTTCTTAGCTTTAGACTGAACTCTTTAGTCCTCTCTGTGTTTTTATGTTTGATGCATGTCTTTGTGTTTGGCGTAATAACTGTGGATGTGTTCCACTTTGATCGTGACCTGTTTAGAGTTGATGGTGCTTAGGAATGGATGCAGTGTTTGTGCCATCCAGCCAGTGTGCAGTGTAATGTTACACTTGCTGGCCAGGCTGTGGACCCTGGAACCAGTCCTGTGGGTACCACAATAACGGGTGAAGCCATGAGGTCAGGGAGCAACAGAGCCTTAAGGGACCAGGAGGGATGCCCTTCAGTGAATTGGTTATATTGAGCTGGTCATTAAATTTCCTTGGGCCTTAGATTTCTTTTCTACAGAAGGAAGGGGTGGACAGGTGTGGGCCCACTTACTGCTAAAATTTTGAGTGCTTTCAAAGCAGCCCTTTTTGAAACCTCTAGTGCAAGAATTCATTAGAAAGTGATGATTTATAGGGCACCTGGTTCCACTCACAGGCTATATCCCCAGACAGTGTTTTAGGTCTAAATTGGTTTTTTGGTTTGATAATTTTTGCCATGTAAATTCAGAATATTCTGTTTTTTGAGAGAGTGACACAAAAATCAGCTTTGGATCTAAAACTTAAGGAATAGTTCTGTCCTACTTGTGGGAGATTTACCCTGAAGGATTACAAAACTGATTCTAATACCTTATTTACACCTACTGCTGAGGCTTAGAAATCTGCCCTTTTTTTTTTTTTAAAGGCTCTTCAAGTGACTGTACAGCCAACTATGGGAAGTACTAGTTTCCAAAGCACTGCAAGTGACTATACAGCCAGCCTTGGGAAATACCAGTTTCCAAAGCATTTGTTTCTTAGAAATAGTGAAGTGTTTGCAGATGAAATACATGGCTGGGATTTTACTTCAAAATTACCCAGCACAGGGAGATGGGAGTAAAGATGAAACAAGATTGGCCATGGGTTGATTATTATTAATGCTGGTGATGGATACATGGGGCTTTGTTCTACTACTCTATTTTTGTGTATGTTTCAAGTTTTGCAGACTGAAAAAGTAAGCAAAAAAAGTTCTGTGTTTTGAAACCATTTACTCTTGCCCATTGTGTTCATTCTGTAGTCACAAAAGGTAAACGGTGAGATGAGCATGGTGCCTGCCTTATCTGAGAGACTTACTTAAATTGGATCCCTTGGATAATCAAACCTTTCTTCCAGCCTCTGTACAAGCACACTAGAGCGGCTGGGTGTGTTAACTGATGTAACAATGGCTTTAAAAAAAAAACAACCTGCTCATCATCATTTTGGCTTCAAGTCTACAAGATAACATGAAAAGAGACATTCTCTCATCATGTCCTATGCCAAAATCAGCATCTCAACACTGTTGGGTGTGAAAGGAAAACTCTGGTGGGTGGCATTTGTGGCCGATAATTGGGGAGGAGCCACGACACCTCTTGTCATGTGGTATTCACGTATGGCATTCATAATTCTGCAGGACTTACCCGGGTAGTTTATATCCTGGATTTCCTCTCTGTCTTTTCTTGTCCTTATGAGCTGTTTCTCTGTGACCACCTCATTTCTATTGGTGGAAGTCTGGATCATAGCTAACTATGTAGATGAGACCACTGAATGGTGATCTGTATAGGGAATCCTTGACCTATTGATTTTAGTTTCACAGCCTCCTTGGGTTTGGGTGTGGCTGCTGGAGGGAACTTGGACTCTTGCTGGGGAGAACATATTCAGCTGTGCCATCTCTTATATTGTGACTATGAGGACAAACCAAACTGATTTATATGCTAGGGAGCTGCATATTTAATACTTGAAACTGGCTTTCTTACCTTTGAGGATTCAGAATTATAAAGGGTCTTTGGGGCTTGCCTGCTTGCCTTTTTTTTTTTTTTTGGTGGTGGTTCAAGAAATTTGGAGAGATTGTGAAAACTGCTTTTGAGTTAGTGTCCAATTACTATCCTAGGTTATGTGGTTTGCAGTGGGTAGGTAGGTAGATACGGATGCTATGCCACAGAGAACCAGTAATTAGCTAATTTATGAGCCTTTCCTTTTTAGTATTTTAATTTTGATTTTATTGTTGACTAAATGCCACTCAGTTTTAGCTGAATGCCAGATAACGTTAGCTAATCATCTTGGAGTTAATGATGAGCTCTTTTTTAATGGTTGTTACTAAAAAGTCATCTTTTCGGTTTTTTATTTTGCAGTTGGCCTAGCTGATACTGTCACATGCCATCATGAAGGCTTCAAGTTTTACTTAGAACATAATTAACTTTATTTTGGAGTGAAAGGGCCTTAGTGGACGGGATTATAGAACATGTTCCTTGGGGCACCTGGATGGCTCAGTGGTAGAGCATTTGCCTTTAGCTCAGGTTGTGATCCCAGGGTCCTGGGATCTAGTCCTGAATTGGGCTCCCTGCAGAGAGCCTGCTTCTCCATCTGCCTATGTCTCTGTCTCTCTGTCATGAATAAATAAAATCTTAAAAAAAAACCAAACAAACAAAACATGTTCCTTAAACTACATAGGAAAGAGCAAATGTGATCTGTTTCACCTGATTGTTTTATAAATGAGATAGAATAGGACCTCAGTTCTACATAACTTTCTAATACTTTGTGTTTGAATAGTTTGCAGGTGATCCGTAGAAACACAGAAGAACATTTAACAGTTTCTCATGCAGCTACCATTTTCAAAAAGAAAAGGAATGTATTTCTTGTAAGCTCAGTAGAGTGTATTTCCAGTGTCTTGAGAGAGTTTACAAAAAATATTTCAGCAAATACTATTACCTCAAAACACGTGGAAGTATCAAAAAACTTCCTGTAGTCAGTGAGGTTGTCTTATGACTGTAATTGCAGAACTCCTTAAAGCCAATTTTATTTATTCATTTTACCTGAAATGAAAACTATTTTTCTTGGACATAACTTACCAAATAAATGGCCTGTGTTTTAGACTCTTCATATATTTTTGCAAGTACAGATGAATATAAAATGAAAAAGAAATAGACATTTAACTATTAACTTGACAGCTCTTGTGTCAGAAATTATAAAAACAAAACGATTGTGCTGAGCACATTTAGGACTCAATATAGGAAACACGTGGAACAAAAAAGCTAGAACTTCATCAAGTTCAGCCTGCTCTCACAAAATAATGAGAAAACACCCAGAATTGGTAACTTTAAGAGTACAGCCCATATAATCTCCTGATTTCCCAGCCTAGAGCATTGTTGGGACTTTGATTCAGACATACAGACTGTCATAGCATATTTCTCTGCAGCACATTAGCAGGGTCATGAGCAGTGCTTTTCCTTCCCTGGGGCACTTGTTAGATTGCTGGGCCCCACCTCACAGTAGATCTAGAGTGGTGCTGAGAACCTGTATTTCTAAGAAGTTAGTGGGCACAGTAGAAGATGTTGGTGTAGGGATCACATTTCAAGGTAATATCGCTTAGATTTTATAATTAACATTTTATTATATTTACTTTCTTGCATAATTATCTAATAGTCCATTCCTATTTTTAAGACTTTATTTTTGTAGAGTAGTTTCAAGTTTGTGGCAACATTAAAAGAAGGTACAGAGATTTCCATTTACCTCCTAGCCTCTCCTTTTATCAATATCCCACCACAATGGTACATTTGTTATAATTGAGGAAACTACATTGATACATTGTCATCACCCAGTCATAATTCATATTAGTTCACTCTTGGTCTTGTACATCAATGGGTTTGGACACATATCTGTTATTAGAGTACCAGAGTATTTTCACTGCCCTAAAAAAATCCTCTTTTACAAATGAAATGATGTATGAAGGCAGGGGGAAAGGAAAAGATTTTGAGCCTGAACCTGATACACCCTATCCCTGAGATTCCTTTTATTTTTATTTTATTTTATTATTATTTTTTTTCTGAGATTCCTTTTAAATGGACTAAGTTTTGGTGCCTGTTGGTGGATTATACCATTCTTCCCTTCCTCCAGAAATGATTAGGAAAATCATTAAGAGTCCCGTAATCTTCTGTAGACGTACCAATATAGTGAATCATTCCCTTAATTTTAAATTATTCTTCAGAATTGGAAAGGGAAGCTGGTTCTGCAAGTTTCTGTGTGACATGTATAGTAAAACCATCAAAGGAGTAGGTGTAGATTTTAATAAAATTTATTATTAATTTAAAACTCAGTGGGAGATGAAATAGGCTCAGAAAGCCCACAGGAGTAGCTGGTGCGTAATTTACTATGGCCCTGGGGCTGGAATGACCCACACACTCTTCATAAACTTGCCAGAATTTGTTTATTTTATATTGATTTTATTCCTTTGAGAGCTGATTGCCCCTCAGTAGTGTAATCAAATGGGCTTTTGTGGAATGAGGCTAAAGGGAAAACAGCAGGCACCCATCTCAGAACAAGTGATTTTACCATCTTGAGATGAGTAATGTTTAAAAGTTTGGCTACTCAGAAAATGGGTTGTCATAAAATCCAGGGGAGTTTTTTCCTCTGTCAGGTCTCCTGTCCCCTTTCTGCCTGGTACAACTATGTTTCCCCTCTTCTCTAGCTATTTTGACAGTATGGAAAGCAGTCTCTCCTCCTCAGGTCTTGCAAGTGGTTTCAGTTAGCTGTTCCTCCTTCTCTTCCCCTTCCCCTTCCCCTTCCCCTTCCCTTTCCCTTCCCCATTGAAGTGCTGGTAAGCTTGGAAAGACAAAAGTGTAGTCTCTTGGAGCCTTTATCCTCCTTTATCCTTTGTGTATTTAGGATCTTGCAGCTGTCAGTCCTCCTGGCCCAGGACCCCGTGTCAGTTGACCTCTGAGCCAGTATTACAGCATCCCAGAGAGGCATTCTGGGTGACTTCCAGAACTGTGGATTGGAACTAATGGGTTACTTGGGGAGTTTCCCACTCAGTGAGCTGCAGTGATCTAAAGCCAGCCTGTCACTCAAAGGCTTTTGGAATGCCCCTGGCCCTGACCTGGAGCCTCCGTGTCTGCAGGAGAGCAAAGGCAACTGAGCCCAGACCTGGAGGTTGTACCTGACCCTATGTGATTGAGGAAGGAAGTGACTGTTGCTGGTGATGGTCAGGAGAGGCCTGACTCCTCAGGGAAAGGATGAACTGATGTCTGGAAACCACTGAGTAGAAGGCCTGTACAAGACCTTCATGGTCATCTGGTCCATTAACCATGGGGCCCACAGAGGTTAAACTGCTTCCATGAAGTCACCCAGCAGGTTGGTATCAGGTCAGGTTCTAGAATTAAAACTTGGGTCTCTGAAAGCTGGCACTGGAGAAATGAACACTGGGCATTAAGGCAGGGCAGTTGATGTGGGAGCAGCAACAGCGCTAGTGTTGAGGGAGAAGGGAGGAGTCAGGAAGTTGTAGGTGGTTGGCTTGCCAACCTCCTGTGGGTCTCAGCTTGTCAGACCAAAAGGCAAAATGTACAGAGTGTTTAAGGCAGTGAGAACAGGGATTTAGAGCCAGGCAGACCGAGATTTAAATATCTTTCCCACCATTTAGTATCTTGGAACCCTTGGACAAATTACATTCTTTTTGAACTTTAATTTTTCTGACCTGAAAAATAGAGATAATCTCCTCCCCCCCCCACCCCCCCATTTAAGCTTCAACTTGAAGAAGAGATGCTCTTTGTTCAGGTGGTCTTGTACAGTGCTAGCCCGGGGTAGGTGCTCAGCACGTAGTTGTCTTCTAAGGGCGTACCAGCTCCAGAGCAGCCATTCTTCTAGACAGATGACAGGCTCTGCTATAGAATAAACAAAGATCTGAAATGATGTTTCTGAGCCAGTTGCATTTTTATCACAAACTGGCTGTGTGACCTTGAAAAAAGTCACTTAGCCTCCTGGAGCCTTTGTTCCTGCACTGTAGCGTGGGAATAGCAACACTGACCTCAAGAGGGTTGGAGGGCTAAGGGTAGATCTAGCAGTGTGTGGCCCGGGGTGGTGGTTCATGAAATTAACAGAGCCTCCCCCCTCCCTGAGAGTGTCTGGTAAGAATTTATCTTTTTTCTTCTGTTATTATTTTGTTTTGTTTTGTTTTTTAAAGATGTTATCTTTATTTATTCATGAGAGAGAGAGAGAGAGAGAGAGAGAGAGAGGCAGAGACACAGGCAGAGGGAGAAGCAGGCTCCATGCAGGGAACTCAATCCCGGGACCCCAGGATCAGGCCCTGGGCCAAAGGTGGCACTAAACTGCTGAGCCACCTGGGCTGCCCTCTTCTGTTATTATTAAGACTGTTGATAGAAAAGAGATCCTATGAGTGAGTTGATACATTATCCATTATATAGGGAATCATAGTTTCTTTAATAATAGAGAAGATTGAAGTTTTAAGATCTGTGTGGAATCAAATATCACGGAAAATATAAATAAAGAAAACAATCACCCGGTAAAATATTATACCCATCCCATAGCCCCTTATTTTTTCTTTTATGTTATAACAGCTGATTGTTACATGTACAGAGTTTATTATTTAAAAAAAAACCCGCAAACTCACAATATAAATCTGAAGCACATAATTATCCATATGAATGGTAATTTATTACCAATATGAGGTAGTTGACTTAAAAGACTGAAATTGCCCTTATTACACAGCAAGCCAGAATTTTATATATATATATATATGTACCTTTTCCCATTTCCATTCTTTTGTACCTATAATCATGCACCCATTTGCTAGATGAACAGTGGTTGGTTGTTACCCATTGATTCATGTACACATTGGCAAGCTCAAGCACTGCATGTTGCTCTCTGAGAACTGGCCTGCCTTCCCCTCCTGTGGCCTCACATGCTGAGGATTGGCTGCTTGGACTATGCAACCAACCCTTCTTCCCTGCTTGCTTTCTGGTCCTTTGCAGGGAGAGAGGTTCTGGGTCTGTATGCTGGTCGTGTTGTCCAGGGAGCAGTATGAGCATCACTCTGTGGTCTGGCTACTATCGAAACCTAGGGTGGTTGTGGAGAGAAAGAAGGCTCCTGACAAAATAGGCTCAGAGTTCCTATGTGTCGGTGGTCCTGGAGGAATAGGGGATGGGAATAAGCTTACGTTCTGACTTGTGTCTGTGGGCAAGGTGCTGTTCAGAGAAAGAGGAGGCATCAGATGAAGATTATACCACCTCCCTTCTCATTGGCCAGAACTTAAAATTGCTCTGTGCAGCCCTAAAGCCTTCCGTTTTCCCTTTATGTGCGGTAAAGACTGTGTATGCACATTTATGGTGAGTGGCTGAGTTTTACGTGCTGTATAAATGAGATGCCTGTTAAGATGGCCATGAGTTTTAGGTTGGAAAGCAGGAAAGTCGTAGAGGGTGGAAGGGGAGCATGGAAGGGATGACAGGGGAGTCTTCCATTGACAAATGGGGTTCTCCTTGGCAAACTCCCAGACTAACATTTTTGCAAAGGCCAGCCCTGTTTATTTTCATCTCTGTATTAGACAGGTGGAAGTTGTCAGAGGGCAAAGGTCTTCTATTTCTTGGACAGTGTCTGAATGGAAGGCTTTTTGAACAGCTTGGCCAGAGCACCAGCTAGGCACCATCTGTTTTATTTTTGTAGTAGGGTTTCCTGCAGATATCAAATGAAAAATCTGTAGGTTTTGGAGTAAATGCTTCCCATAATACCCTTAAGTCACTCTTCTCAGTCAGTATTTGGGTATGGGGCAGGGCCAAGGCAGGGGCCTCATAGGAGGCTCTTTGCAGCTAGCGAAAGGAATTCAGGTTTCATCCTGAAGCTGCAGATGAAGGCTTTGAAGTGGGGATGGGGTGGGGTGGGGGTTGAGGGGGGCTTGAGGGAGTGTCAGGTGTGAACTTGGAGAGAGCTCTTCCACAGCAGAGAAAGTGGCATGGGGCAGAGTGTGGCTGAAAGCAAGAAGAACTGCTTGGATGCTGTTGGAACAAGACCTAGAAATGGAGCTAGAAATAAGGGTGTAAATTCAGGAGTGGCATGAATATATGATGGCTGATAGTTTAAAGTATGATTGTGACACTGAAGCCTCAGAACTTGGATTGGTTGCTGACACATGCTCTTGGGACGGGTGGTGCTTTTTCTGCAGGGGAGAAACCCACTTCTCCAACCTTCTGGTTTTTTTGTTTTTTTTTTTTTAACATTTTATTTACTCATGAAAGAGAGAGAGAGAGAGAGAGAGAGAGAGAGAGAGAGAGGCAGAGACACAGACAGATGGAGAAGCATGTTCCATGCAGGGAGCCCAATGTGGGACTCGATCCCAGGTCTCCAGGATCATGCCCTGGACCAAAGGCAGTGCTAAACTGCTGAGCCACCCGAGCTGCCCCAAACCTTCTGTTTTCTAATGCTTTTCCTCCTGTTTTAATACTTTACAGAAGTCCACATTTATAGGTGTTTTATTCCACCCAGAGTAAGTGAATACTAGATACTTTCAAAGTTTAAAACTTATGGGGTACTGCTGCAGCTGAGATGTGAATTCCTTCCTACTTGTTTTAATACAGTGCCTGGAAGTAGCCTTCATCCTAACCTGACTGCCCTCCTTAAAGCTCAGGTTCAGAACAAGAGCCTGTCAGGTCTCCCTCCTTCAGCGATTGCCAACTGCTCAAAGGATAGAGTCCAAACTCTTTAATATGACTCTATGCCCAGTCTGGTCCAGCATCTGACTAAGTCCAGGCCCCAACCTGGTGCCATGGTCCCCTTTCTTCCTTGTGCTGCTATCACATTTGTCTTCTGTCAGCCTCTGCTTCTTATTTGAGCCTTGCCAGCCAAGCATCTAAGATTTTTGCAGGTGCCTCCTGGATGTCCTCAGCTGGGTCCTGGTCACAAATACAGGCACTTTTAGTACTGTCTCTTACTGACTGACATAACTCATGGCACAGTTGTGTTTTTACCTTTGTGTAATAATTTGATTAGTGTTAGAGAGGGGTCACCACTGTGTGCCCCTTTGTGGATCAGAGTGGCCTGGTGCATAACTGCTCCTTATGTGTCTTGAATTCAGCCCTAGTACATTTCAGTAACTCATTCTGTTGCAGATTTTCCATTACTCAAGGAAAATTGTATCGGTATGTTTTTTTCTGATTGCCCAACACCAGATAAACTCCATTGCATGTGTCTCTCAGTCCTTGTTCGAAATCCATAACACTCCTTGTTTTATACTGCTAGGATGTCAGCTTTATGAAGACCACAGAATTGCTATTTGCGACACTTAAGATACTTGGCACTTGCTATGTTCTGTTTTTTTGTTTTTTTTTTTTAAAAAGATTTTATTTATTCATGAGAGAGAGAGAGAAAGAGAGGCAAGAGAGGCAGAGACACAGGCAGAGGGAGAAGCCGGTTCCCTGCAAGGAGCCTGATGTGGGACTTGATCCTGAGTCTCTAGGATCATGCCCTGGGCTGAAGTCGATGCTAAACCGCTCAGCCACCGGGGCTGCCGGCACCTGGTATGGTTTTTTTTTTTTTTTTTTTAAACCTGGTATGTTCTTAATAAAGGTTTGTTGACTGAAAGTCCACTTTAGAAAGGTATCCATTAAAATAAAAGTAATGAAAGCTTTGGCATCAAAAAAGGTAATCAGTCCTTCCCTCCTTCTCCCTCTTTTCCTCCTTCCTCCCTCATTTCCTTCCTGTGTCTTGACAAATCATATTTACTATCTCAGTATTATTGCTTGCTGTATTATCATGAGCTGTCCATACACAGGAAAAAGAGGCTATTGGGTAATTTGGAGTTTTGATTATGAGAAGTTAGTCATGATGACAAATCTGTGAAACATGGATAATAAAGCTGCTAATAAAGCTTGCGCAATTATTTGTCACCTGGAAGAGCTGCCATTCTGCCATTTGTGCATTCTCTCTCAGTTGGGGTATGTGGGTTTCTGTTGGTCAGACATTTTGAATGATGTATGGTTTCTGGGAGACGTGCAAGTGGGGTCAGGGCTGTGGTAGTGGTGGTAAGCTGCCACCCTTATATGGGGAATGAGGGCTATATCCCCCTTTTAGTTCTTGGATTAGACTAAGTCGGTTACATGGTTCAAAAGAATTTATGAATGTACATTATTGCTCCAAATTACTTAAGTTAATTAGGAGTTATCTGATGTAAGGTGCTTTTTTTTTTTTTTTCTTTTTCCTATTACTAATTGTTGTCTCTGATGGATTTGAGATTGGGAAATATTCAGTAATAATATCTGGAAAAGAGACAGGCCTGGAGTAGTCTGGAGGTAGGGCTGCTTAGTGTTTTATTAAACATGCTGATGAATGCACACATTAAAGATGATGGGCGTTCCTTTTCCTTTCTCTGCCACTCCTTTTGAAATTGCTCAAGGCCAGGAGCCTATGTCTGGAACAGGTGACTCAGATGAAAGAAAGTTTGAAAAGGAAAAAAGCTGTTATTTTCTGGTTACTCACTATCATTCAGGCTGAAATTATGCTTTTATTCCTACTCTGTCCTCTCTTGCTCCTTCATTTAGATTCGTGTCTCTTCTGACTTTTTAAAAAGTTTGTTAGGAGGAAGTGGAAGCGGAAAGGGAGGCTGTGAGTTAAAATTTGTTGATCTCTTGCTCTGTGGCAGGCTCTGGAGACATGATGAAATTCAGAGAGGTTACCTAACACGTCGATGTACTTAGCTTGTAGGTGGTAGTGAGAACTGGGTCTGGACCAGGGTTTGACTCAGAGCTCACTTCTGGACAATGGTGCCTCCACTGCTTTATCACTGCTATGGGACATGTGCTTCAGAGTCAGCAGTGACAACTGCCTGCCCTGCCCTTGCAAAAGAAATTTTAAAAATGGAGACAGCTCCTTTTTACTTTTCTGAAATCACTAAAATACATTCCCAGAGACTGGGATACTTCAAACACCAAGGAGTATCTACATAAACCTTGAATCCTCTCCTAATCCGTTGAACAAAAGAAATTAGAAAAAGAGCTCCTGACTAGAAACTGCCTTGGAATCTTAATGAACACAGGGGCCAACCTGAGGGATTAAAGCATATTAGGCACAGTATACTAAGGAAGAAATGCTTGCAGTCAGTACTAAGAGTAACTTATATGCAGATTTTTTTCTTTCTTTAAAAGCAATAGGATTTTTTTTTTCTTTATACTGGGCAATTAAAGTCAGTTTCAGTTGAGCAAAATTGATAGTAGTTGCCCCTGGGAGGCGATTTAGTGCTTTGAGATTTGTAGAGTGAAAGAAATAGGATAATGATCTGCAGAAGGTTTTTTCAGTTCAGTGATTTTTTTTTTTTTCTAGACCTCTTGAATCTGTCTTACTCCCCCACCGTTCCCTTTCACTTTCTGAGTATCCTAGGGACTTAGACGTTGGTGCTTTCTGCAGCATCTAATGACCTTCTTTTCTTTTCTTTGGCCCCGGTGGCTCTGCCTTGCTTTGCGGGTTCTCCTATTCTTGTGTCAGTGTAGTTTACAGGAAGTACCAGTGGGGAAAGTTTACTGTCTGCCTGGGCTGCCACCAGATAGGAGGGGACCTTGGGATGGTGACTAAACAACTAAGAACCCATTTTTTCATCTGTGAATTATGGTGAATCTCAATAATGCCTATTTCATGAGGTGATGGTGAGGACTGTCAAAGATGAACAGAGCTGGACACTAAAATAGTAAAAACAGATTTTATCTGTAAAAACTTTTGCAGTAGGGAAAAGAGTCCAGCATGAACTGAACTCAACCTCAAGTCTATACGAAGATGACTGGCTGTTTTAAAGGGAGAATGAGAGAATTGGGAAGAGGGGTGAGCAGAACCTCTGTAGTGTCAGGGAAGTGGAAAGTTCGTCACTGAGATACCCATCTGGGTTTGCTAGCTAGCCCTTAGTGAAGTTAGGCTCCTCCCTTCCCACGGGGACCCTGTCTTCAGGTATTGGCTGGAACTGTCCCTTCTTCTGGCAGTTTGAGTTTTCTCAGGCTTGTACTTTAAGGGGGGGGGGGGGGCAGTCATCCTGGTACCTTAATGGGAGGGGGACTAGTCATCCTAAGGATGTGGCCTTGAGCGGTTAGAAGCTGTTTGAGCTTGTTCAAGTCCTTAGGTTAAGGTCTAGTTGAGAAGAGAGTTTCAGAGGAGCCTGGCCAGAAGTTATTTAAGGAGAGAATCTCCTGACTAAATGAGATTGTATTCATAAAGTGACACATGTAAGTGTGATTGTTGGCCATTCTATTCCTTGGTACTTCTGGCAGGACATTTGCCTTATTTTTTAAATCATGGTTGTGTCCTGTTACATGATTGTTCCTGGAAGGCAGAATTCATGGCTTAGAGATGGTACTGCTTGGTAGACTCATAGGCAGGTGGTGAAGCCACTCTGGTAGTTGCATGGTAGTTGACTGTAGTCCCTGCATTGACTGCTCGAACAAAGCTGGCATTCAGCACAGTGCTTTCCTTCCTTGCACATGGTTGATGTTCAGTAAATAGACACATTAAATCAGGATAGTAGTTCGGTTTTAAAAGTATCCATGAGGGATACAGATTTCTGTGTGGCACCAAATCCTGCTGCACATGAGGTCCAGCCCCTAGGTCCTACCTTGTGGTTCTCAGTACCATTGGTCCCAGTGGGAAGGTGTTATTTCCTTTGCCTCCACTCTACAGTATGGATGACCCAAAAGGAGAAACACTTATGAAGACATGTTATAAGGATGTAAATGACATTTGTCTTTTACATTGTTAGGAGTTCTCAAGTGGGTTTTTTCCCCCCTCTGAAATATTATTTAGTTCTAATGATATTTTGTTTGTTTTTACTTTTCTAATAACTCAGTACAACTTAAGAAATATAAAGCAGAAGATACTTCTGCAATTGTTGGTGCACTGCTTTGGGTTGTTCTTGGTGGTTGTAATTTAAGTTCTTTGGAGGTTGCCAGCTGCTTTTTCAGTCTGAGCACTCTGTGCCTTATTGGATTAAGGTTTATTAAATGGACTTACTTTGCATAAACTCTGTTGTCTAAAGGTTTAAAAAAAAAAACCTGACTCTGAAAACTTGTTTTTTTTTTTTTTTTTTTTTGACAACATGGCAGATGAGGGAATTTTTAGGGAATCTCTAAATTAAACTCCAGAAATGAATTCAGAATTCATTCCGATAGATTAGGATTATAATCAGTTTCTTGTTGGCCAGCTTTTTTTGAGAAGTCACCTGTAGAAATATTGAGGAAACCAGCCTTGGGATTATCAGAATGGCTTCTGTCTCTTACCCTGTAAATGAAGAGGGCTCTGGAAACCTTTTTTTAGCAGGCTACTTATATTTTAGTCTCTGGCTCTTCCTATGTTATATGTGGATTATGGGCCACAGGCAGTGGACATTGAATATCCTGGGGGATGGAAGTAACTATTGAACCTTCAATAGAACATCTGCCCATGCCTTTGGCTTTAGAGGTGATTTTATATCCCCTTGATTTATTTTCCCCTAACCATCATATTCTAAAGTCTACTTTATTGCCTTATGCTTCTAATTTATTATATAAATTGGAGTCCCACACAGTTAAGGTCATGTACTATCTCTGGCAGAATCAAGATTTGAAACGGTGCTCTTTGACCTTGATATAAGGTCGAAAACAGTAGCTGTTCTTTTCTAGCTTGCTGTGAAGACAGAAAGGAATGTTGACGTTCAAACGGGAAAATAAATATTTGAAGATAGGTTCTTGTCTTCTCAGTTTGCCCTGTCAGCATAAGCAAGCCCCTTCCTTTATTTGCTTATTTTTAGAGTACGGGAAGGAAACATGTCTGTTCAGAAAACCTTGCTAAAGTTTTGTGGAAGTGGAAAATTCTCTCCTTGGTCCTTCTCTTCTTTTCTATAGCTAATAATAATAGTAATGACAGTCAGCATTTGAGTGTTTATGAGTTGGACACTGTATTGAGTTTTCTACCCTGAAAATACCTCCTTAATTGTTATATCTCTAGCTATAGATGAGACCAGGGCTGTAAAGGTTATTTCTCCCACCTAAGACTGTGAAGAGTTTTTTTTAAAAAAGGAACCTGATAATTAAATCCAACTTTGTGATCCAACTTTGTAGTTTTGACTATCCATGTTATGCAGGGAAATATGGAGGAAGACTGATCCTTTTCTCCCTTGAGCATATTGCAGATTCCATGTTAATGAGAGGGATGCCCTGTCCATTTGCCAAGTCAGATCAAAGGAGTTTTACTTTTTTTCTCTCTCTCCTCCCCTCCTTTAATTACTCAGTTTTAATTTCTAATGTAGTAAGTATTGATATAACCCTTCTAAACAAATCTCCTTGGGCTTTTAAATTTTTATGAATATAAAAAGATCCCGGGGATCCCTGGGTGGCTTAGCGGTTTAGCGCCTGCCTTTGGCCCTGGACGCGATCCTGGAGTCCCGGGATCGAGTTCCACGTTAGGCTCCCGGCATGGAGCCCGCTTCTCCCTCTGCCTGTGTCACTGCTTCTCTCTCTCTGTGTGTGTCTGTCATGAATGAATGAATGAATAAATAAATAAATAAATCTTAAAAAAAATGAATATAAAGAGATCCCAAGACTAAAAGATTTGAGAACTACTGGCCTGGTGGTTAAAAGTGTAGACTTTGGGATCAGCTGTCCCTGTTGTAGCATTTATTAAGGGCCATTGTGAAAGTTATTTTTCTGAATCTCAATGTCTTTAGTTGAAAAATGGGCCAATAATAGTAACCTAGAGAGTTTTGAGGCTTAAATGCCAAGTGTTTGTCTTATAGGGTCGGGCACTCAGTAAGTATTGTTACTGATGTGCTGATGGCGGGGATGCACCAGATGAGTGTCTGTCTGCCAGTCTTCAAGGAGTTTGCAGTTATTTTTAGGGAGACAGACATGTAAACAGATGAATAAATGCGTGTTTGTAGGTGGTACAGTGAGTGCTCTTAACGGCATGCTCTTTATATTGATCTTTGGCTTGGAAGAGATTATTGTCAAAGGAATAGGAGTGTCGCATGAGAGGTTTCACATGCCTCAGTGGGTCTGTCATCTGGGCAGTAGGAAGATGGTAAAGGACCTTTCAAAGTCCTGCACTCTTGGGTTGGGCTCATCGTAATTCTAGAGGGGCTGTGGTGCCCAGCAGCAAATCTGAGCCCTAACTTCTGGGCTCCTGGGATCTTGCTTGAAGGCTTCCCAGGCAGGTACCAGCAGGTTCTGGCCTTGATTAGTTTGGGCAGACTGAAGAGGTCACAGTCCAGGGCAGCGGAGCGATGGACCTAAAGCTGATAGATAACCTAGGGGGTGCCGCTTCTCTTCAATGACCTCTTCGGACTGGTGCTGTTTTCCTTAAACCTTTAAGTTACTTCTTTCCTAGTTTTTGGCTTCCTGTGCCAGCCTTCCATCTCCTTTGTGCCACCACCCCCCCTCCGATTCTCTCCCTTTCCTTCCCTCTTCTCTCCCCCACTGTCCCTGTTCCCCGCCAAGAAGTTTATGATAGATAAATGTGTGTCAAAGAGAGTGAAGCCCCCTTTAATTTAGTGCTGTCTATGGCCTGAATAAAATGAGAAGAGCTATTTATATAGTACTTCTTTTTTTTTTTTAAAGATTTATTTATTTATTTATTCATAGAGACACACACACACACACACACACACAGAGGGAGAGAGAGAGAGGGGCGGGGGGCAAAGGGAGAAGCAGGCTCCATGCAGGGAGCCCGATGTGGGATTCGATCCCGGGTCTCCAGGATTACGCCCCGGGCTGCAGGCAGCACTAAACTGCTGTGCCACTGGGGCTGCCCTTACGGAAAATGTCCCACCTCGGGTTGTTTTTCAGCAGCTGGCACTGGGAGTGCTCAGAAGCCTTGCTTACTAAATTTCTCCTGCAGTGATAGATATTCAGGGCTAGTCAAGTAAAGGAGAGGGAACACTTACTAAGTATTTAGGACATACAGTCATATCACTCCTAACTATATTTTATGAAATGAGTGTGGGAATGCTTATGAACTATTATTATCTTGGAATGGGATGGTGAGAACTAGCTTCCACCTTTACTCCTATGGTATGTATGTTATATTTTAGAAGCCTGAAAGAACAAACCCACTTTTCTCCAGTTTTTAAATCTAAAGTGAAATAAGAGGATTGCATCCAGCCCAGCACACACACCCCCCCCCCTTTTAAAACAAGTTTTACTTAGATTCTTAAAAATAGAAATCTGTCTACATCCAGTTCTAACTTGGCCTCAAGTTTTGTGCTTGAAGGGGCTGGTGAGACTAGAACAAGGTAAACTTTCTGAAATTAGAAGAACCTGAGGGGTGTGTGAGAGTGATCTCTCTTAACACATCTTGGAGACAGTTGTAAAGGGGAGCCTGTCTTAATTTTTAGGACTATAAGGTCAGATGCTTCTAAAATATATATACTGATGTGAGAGGCTTTTTTAGGGTTTTTGTTTGGTCAGCAGTATTCCTAACATGGTGAAAGTAATGAAACAAAGAGTTGTTGATGGGAGAACTGTGGACCTTGTCTCAGTAAATGACTTGTAACAAGGGATGGCGTTGATTGGGTCATTTTTGGATCAAGTGTTATTAAGGCCCCAACTCTCAACAACAGGGATCCTTTTCAGTAAATGTGTTTCTGTTCTCTACCCATGTGACAGGACTGACTACCCATTGAGCTCTCCACGGGGACTTGTATTTCCCTGGCAAGATGGTATTACCCTTTATTTCTACTCTACCCACCTCCCACTCTGACATGACTAACTGTTTTTACTGGGAATAAAAATACCCCACATTTTAAACCAGTCTCAGAAACTGGAAAGAAGAAAACTGAGGTGAGGGAAAGGGATAGTCTGTTTTTCTTAAGGTATTTCTAGCACTGTTTTCGTTGCCACTCTGCTAAGAACTGTGAGGCATCTGGCTGTTAAAGCCAGTATAAAATTTGTCAATGGAATTTGTCTTAGCATGTTAAAACAGAAGAATATGGAAGTCTTGAGGTGACTCCTGAAATTGGAGAGAGCAAATTTAGCGAATTTGATCTTTTTTATCACTTACTGAAACTTAGTATAGTTTTCTGTTTTTCTACTTACTAAATTGTAAATGTTGGATTTGCAGAGGCTACTCTTTGACCTGCACCAAAGGGTTCACATACCAGAGCTTTCTGTGAGGAGATGAGGCCTGAGCTGGTCTGTGGCCTTACTCTGGCCTGCGGGTGCAGGAGCAGCCGCGCTGGTGCCCTTGGCCAGGTGGGCTTCACCGCTCCTCACAGAGGCCTGCCGTCTCTTGCCGCACTTGAGGATTCAGTGGTGCAGACAGCAATTTCGGGCCATCTGCTCTTTGCTGATCCCTTCCTAAGAACAAAGGTGGTTGGCCACTAGAGTTAGCATATATGGTTCTGAATCTCTGAGACCTGTTACTTGAAAGAGGCAGGAAATGAGTTAGTCTTGAGTAGTCAGGTTCGCACTTAGTAACTTTTGTGGTGAGTTCTAGGTACTTCTTTCATCTCTAATGGGTTAGAAAATTTTCATTTCACTTTATTGATAGTGCAATACTACATTTTTAATATTCTGTCTCACTGTATGAGTAGCTAATATGCAGATGTAAGTCATGTGAAACCAGGAGTTAGACATAGATGAAATACAGTACATGTAGCCTGTAAATACATGCAATTCTGGATTACGTATCGCAAGATTTCTTCTATAATTACATTTAATATTATAAAATTGGTTGAATCAGAGAGATACTAAAAGACAATGGAAAAAAGTGAAAATAATCTCCACCCCTTTCCCCATATTACTCCCTCCCTCTCTCACAAACCTTATCACTTCAGTTGGAGTGGCTGTTCTGTGGTAGTTTCTCACACAATACCTAGCAGAGTATCATTTGCCCCAGGTAAAAAACAAAAGTAATAAAACCTACATCTTCTGACTCTGAATCCTGAATCTCTCCTATATTATCTAGCTACCTTTGGGCCAGGAATTTGAGCTTTTCCTCATTGTATATGAATCCTTCCAATGTGCCTCCTGCTTCCACTTCCTCTTCTACTTTACTGGGAGACTTTTGAGCTTTGGATCTTAAGCATCTTCCAGTTATGAATATTGAACGTGTGCACACACACGTGGCCATCCACAGCCATTAAGTGCCCAGCTGACCACCTCTGTGTGTGCAAATGTAGTTAAAACCTCCTTTCTGGTTGTGAGCTGCCAAATTTATTTTTGGAGTCATTCGCTTGGGAAACAGAGCCCTAGAGTGTAAATAAACCCTCTACGTGCTTTTGTTTCATTGCTTACTTTCTCCATTATAGCTAGGTCTATTGCTCAGGCTCTTTTATTGGCTCCTACTTGGATTCTCTGCTGTTGTTGCTGCCAGTCATCTACATATACCAAATTTTTTGAGGTCTTCTATTCACATATCCTTTGATTTAAAAAAAATTTTTTTTTTAAATTTTTTTAAATAAAATTGTATGCTGGTATTTTTATTGTTGGTGTGATGAATGAATGCAATTTTCATTGTTTTAGAGCAGTTGTGAGAAACTTATTTCATATTTTCTAAGTTTCAGAAGTGGCTTTGTTTGTGGCTTACTTTGTTGATATACCACTGTAATGTATATTATTATAATCAGGAGAATCGACCACTTCTCACAACTGAATCACAGGCAGGCACCTGACTTCCACATCCTCTCTTTTGGAATTTTAATTTTGTGGGATTACTTTTCTCATTGCAAGATGAGAGCTTGCTATAAAAATTCTGTTTTGTGGACCTTGTGCACTTTGGACTATGCCTTTAACTATAAACAGCTATTTAAAGACATTAAAACTCATATTAAAACTAAGTTACATTTCATTTTTGTGAAGGCTACAGACCTTTGTGAAAACGTTTTTTTATGCCAAATATGGACTTGTTTCCTGAAGTTCCCCTCCTTCTCCCCTTTCTCTTAGGTAATTTTGATTTTTAGATCCATCCCATCTTTTATTTTGTTTTTTTCTTTCCCAAGTTCTTTATAGAAACCTGAAATTTCTAGCATGGGGGGTTATTGTCGAAATGTAGATAATATACTCAAAGTATTATTAGCAACTGACAGGTAAGCAAAATGTATGTCTATGTCTCCACCTTTTTTCTTTCAAACACATTTTGAGGTTGATATCCACAGATGGAAGTAACTGTGAGAGTTTAGGATGAGACCAGGAGAGAAATTTTAAGGTTTGTCCTAGGGCTGCTTGTGCGTCAAGACTGTTGTGTGTTTCTGCTGGATTTGGTGAGGGGGGAGAGT
The DNA here is from genome assembly GCF_048418805.1 of Vulpes vulpes. Lineage (NCBI taxonomy): Eukaryota > Metazoa > Chordata > Mammalia > Carnivora > Canidae > Vulpes > Vulpes vulpes. The sequence goes on along the minus strand of NC_132795.1, from coordinate 69,714,494 downwards.
GATGAATTTGTATCCATCGCAGAGGTAGGCATTTGAAGGGTGGAATAATTAAAGACTTCTTTAAAGAACAGATATTCCCACCTTCTAATTAGAGAAAACCTCTGCACCACAGGTGACCACGAATTAAAACAGCTCAGTTGGGATAGAAGATTAGATGCTGTTACAACAATCTTAGATATTTCTTCTCTCCTTTAAGTTTTTTCCCCCCCCTCTAAGTCTTCAATAAGGGATTAGGAAAGTTGTCTGAGAAAATGAACAAACTAGAAAACAAACAAAAAAGTCTCAGGGTTTCATTTCAATACTAGTTGTGCCCAATTTGGTACAAGAAGTGAGCTCGGTAAATCTTTGCAGCAGGCTTTGAAAATGATTGAAAAATGTAAGACGGTGAAACTTTGACTTGAGGCATTTCATCCTAGGATTCTTGTGGACAACGCTTGGGAAGCACTTGAGAAAAAGTTGTGATTAATAGCACTACCAAAGGGAATGATAGGGTTATTTCCTTCTGAGAAAGAGAAGAGCTTTTAATGTCTTTTTAGCACATTGATATGTTGAATATATTAGTGTGTTTTCTAGATTGTGCAGTTCAAAGGAGCAGCTGCAGCCTGAGTCTTCAGTGTAAAACAGAGCATTTTAGTATTTTATGAGATTTCCAGAGAAAGTTGGTGGATACAGTCTGTCAGTAATATACCTTGCTTTTTGGTTTTTGAAGAAGAGTCTAGAGTTTACTAAGTGAAGCTTTTCAAAGCAAGGAAGCTTTGGAAATGGATTTCCATTTGAATGCCTTAAAAAAACGTGTGTGTGTGTGTGTAGGGGTGTGTGTCTGTGTGTGTATATGGAAGTAACAAATGCTTCTGGTATTTGCCTTTTAAAAACATACGCAAAATAGCAAAAAAATAGTTCCTACTGTTTTGCTTTGGGATTGAAACTCAAATTGTTTACTATCAGATGATGAATTTTGTTGAAGAGCTTTCATGTGTCCACTTAATTTCTATTTACCATTTCTTGACTCTGAACTTGAAATGCACAAGACTACTTTTTGAAATAAGGAATGAAGAGACATGCCTATGGTCAGCAGGATGATCTCACAAATGGGAAGGGATCCAGATAATGTTATCTTCTGCTGTAAGCTGTCTATCCTTTTATCTTTTCATTTGACTTCCTCCTGGCCCACAGCTTGGAAGAAGCTTGCATCTGTGGGCTTGCATTGATACCTCTGCTGCACGGAGGGAGGTAGCCATTCGTGTTTTGTGTGCCACTTCCTCCTCCCTGTTGGTGTGTTGGAGAGTATGACAGGGTTTTATTTTTTTTTATTATTATTTTTTTTTATGACAGGGTTTTAATAAGAGCTTTTCAGTTGTGAATTAGCATTTCTTTTAAAAATTATTTATTTATTATTTTAAACTTTATTTTTATTTATTTTTAAATGTTTTATTTGTTTATTTTAGAGAGAGAGCATGAGTGGAGGAGGGGCAGAGGGAGAGGGGGAAGCGGCTTCCTCTGGCTGAGCAAGGGAGCCCAATGCAGGGCTCTGATCCCAGGACCCTGGGATCATGACCTGAGCTGAAGGCAGACGCTTTAACCAACCGGAGCCACCCAAGCACCCCGTGAATTAGTATTTTTGCAAGGGATTCTGTGTTCTACAGTTGAACATACATATATTCTTATCAGATGAAGAAGCATGAAGTCAACTAAAAAGGAAAGGAGAAAACAATTCAGAATTGGTAAACTTTCAGTAGAATATATTAAAAAGGATACCAACTTGGTGGAAATGTTTTCTTTCCCCCCTTTTTTTAATACAGCTGAGAAGTGGAATGCTTGGATGCTTTGATTCTCCATGTTCTCAGGGCTGCTTCCTTGTCCCAGCTTTGATGGGTCAAATAGTTTAACCCCTAGAGTCTAATATGTCTTATCTGCAGAATGGGGCTCAGAGAAAAGATCAGAGTAGGTGATAGCCTGAGATCCCTCAGCAAATGTTTATTGGGTACCTACTGAGTGTGAGGCGCTGCGGCTCCAGGTGTTCAAATCTAAGGAAAGGAATGGAGCAGATAGGGTGCTGTGGAGCACAGGCATGAAGCAGGCCACTCCTGAATCAATGCTGATGTGACCTGTAGGTTGAGGTACTGTTAGGAGGTGCTGAAACTAAAACTGGTGCTGGCTTCTACTTAAAGAGGTAGGTGAATTGTCCTTAGTTGGGGGCCCAACTATAGGCAGCTGCAGACAGAGCTGACTTTAGAAGCACAGTGTGGAAGCTTTGATGAGCACCATTACCCTGTTAATGTGTGTGTAACTGTCCTGGTTAGACGCCTGGGATTTGCGTGCATCTGAAAAATCTGTGCAACCTACTGTTAAAATCGGAGGTGCTGCTGGGATTCTCAAGGTTGTTCAGTCCTAGTTGAGTCAGTAACTTCCATCCAGGTCACTTTTGAAGGTTCCTCTTTTTGTGATAGGCCAGTTAGGTTTTAGCTGATGGACTATCTCGGGTAGATTTTTGCTGCTGTTGTTGATTTGAGGCTTGATCTACAACCTAGGGAAGAAGATATTCATAGCTTCAAGGATAGGTCTAGACAGAGAAAATTGTCTGGAGGCCATAAAAGTTGACATACTTGTGTTGAAATTTGCTTTGGAGTGAAAATGTTGCAGTCTACAGAAATAGAAATCCACATGGGTAAAAGGGTTTCCTTGTCACAAGTCTGCAGACAGTTTTATATGAAGTGTCTGAATGGGTGGTGGGCCCTGCTGGTAGCCTGTGGGAAGTCCCCACCAGTGAGAGAGGACAGGGCTAGGCATCTGCAGGCCAGGTGCTCATGTTAGGAGTGTGGGTAAATGACAACCTCTTAAGTCTCAGTTTTTACACTGGACACAATGAAGATGAAAACCTTTGACCTGTGTGCCTTTCAGAAAATTGACCAGAGGACACAACAGAGAAGCTTTTATAAGCATCATTGATATGTAAAAATGATCATTGCTGTCTTTGCCCAGTCTCTTTCTTCACTGTCCTAGGGTCTTTGGAAGTAGTGGTCTAGTAATTCCCTTCATTGTTACAAAAGGATACCCTGCTGGTTCTGGGCCTAGCAATATCAGCAATGATATATGTCTGGGTTGTGTTTATTATGTGCTCTTGCTTTTAAGTCTTTACTTTAAATAGCACAAATTCAAAGCATATTTCTGAGGAGTAACCACCCATGGTTCGGCAGGGTTTGTGAGGCTTCAGTGGACTGTAGTGAGGACATCACCAGAGGTGTCTGTTCTTCTGACTGACAAAAGTATCTGTTGTTATGACTCTTATCCTCTGAGCACCAGACTCCTGACCTGGTACTTCCTGGAGGAGCAGTTCTTAAAACACATTCCTTTCTTTCTCATGTCCCTACTTGCAGAATGCAAGAGAAATGGTTAATAGAATAGGCAACTCATTTCTCTCTTTCTCTTTGCCCAGCATTAAAAAAAAAATGTTCTTTATTACCTAGCTTCCCCAAAATAGGTAGGAGGGAGTAGGGTGAAATCTGGACATTGAGGAGATAGCATGGGGTGGGGATGGAGGGATGGCATATTTATAACTGATTCAAAAAGTACCCTTAAATTACTTGTCATACACTGCGTTTTTTGAACCTTTAACCCCCTCAGATGTATGAATCTTGACTACAGTCTGGACATCACATTCATTCTTACACATTGAGCTTTCATTTGTACTGGATTCTACCTCAGTTTGGTCCCAAAGGAGCCAGCCTGGGGGTAGTGTCAGCTGTTATGCCTTTGTTTCCTTATCAGTGCTTTATAGATTAGTTATCTTCATCAGTCAGGTGACCTTAGGGTCTGGAAAGTGAGCCATGTGAATATTCCCTGAAGATGCTGGAGAACAGCATTTTCCAAACTTTATGGTGTTCACTGCCCTATTTTTTTTATCTTTTTCTTCTGAACTGCCCTTCCAGGATTGTAAAGTGGATTAAAATTATTTTATATTGAAATTGGGAATTTTTTGGCATGCCCAAGGATAAATGAAGTTTTACCCCAAGGTATTGAAAACCTGGTCTGTAAATGAAAGATTACCCGAAAGTCAATAAAAACAAAATAACATAGGTATTCCATGGCCACTCAGGTATCAGTTTCATAGGTTATGTTCAGAGTGCACCAGCTTGTTTTTATTGAACAGTTAGTTTCTCAGTGATTCACGCTTTTATCTGAAAGGTAGCATTATCTCTGTAGGCCAACTCTGTGTTGTTGGCTCATTCTTGGCTCTGGAGAGAATGCCACTCCCTGTATCAACCTACATTTTCTCATGTCTTTATTCATTTAACACCCAGCCCATTTTCTGATTATCACGGTTGACAAGCTCACGCCTTATGCCCCAAGGCACTTAGATTAGGAACTTAAAGGCTAGAAGAGAAGGAAAAGAAAGGGTGATATTTGTGGTGTGCTGAGCCAGGCACTGTGTTAGTTTTACACCTGCAAGGATTAATTTAGGTAATGTAATATTCCCATTGTGTTGAAGAGAAGCCTAGAAGAGGCTAGCAAAGTTAAATTCCCTGTCTGTGATCATAGAGCTTGAAGGTGCTGAATTGGAATTCACACTCATCATTGCACTAACTGCACCAAAATGTTCTCACCATGTCCACCTCATTCTTACTGCCAGCCGCTGCCCTGTGTCTGCTTGTGAGACTGGGTCAGTCTCAGGAGACCCAGTCCAGTCCCAACTGGTGCCAGGCTCCAACTGCAGGGAGTCATGGCATCAGAGGCCAGCAGTAGACCATAGGACAATGCCAGTTCTGTGCCTCTTGCAGGGTAAGTGATGATCGCAACAATAGCCAGCATTTATTGCATGTTTTATGCATGCCAGGAATTACTTAGCTCCAGGAGTGGGGTGCACTTCTACAACACACTATCTCATTTAATCCTTCAGATGAATGCTACGAGGCAAGCATTGTTATTATCTCCATTTTTTAGATGATGAAATTGAAGTTTAGAGACAGTTTTGCAACTTGCCTGAGATTGTATAGAGCTAGTAAGTGGCAAGAGCTATGATTTGACTTCCTTGTTAAGCTGCAACACCTTCCCAACTTTGCCTTTGATTAAAATAGTTAAATCACTTTCTTGAGTGCACTCACCCCACCCCAACATGCTTTTCAAAGAAAATCTTTGTTTGAAATAGAAGTTTTTGAAATGTGCCTTTGGCATTTGGAATATAAACATTCTCATTGTGCTGCTTACAGGGGACCCTGCAATGCATTCCCTGGAGGACTTAGCAAAATATTGTAGATACTCATCTTTTTTGTTGAGGTCCCTTTTTTGTTGAGAAATCAAGTCAGTAGCATTCTAAGTTATCTAGCTCTGATATATTAAACAGGGATGTGGTTTTTAACAAGTATGTGTACCACTTCTAGCATTTGAATGTATTATTCTTCCAGACTTTTTAGTCTGCAAGTATATGCTGAATGTTGTTCAATCTGAATACATGATTATAGGATACTCAGTGAAAACGTTTCCTAGCTCCAGTCTAAAAGGCAATCCAATTGTTTCGGACAATACCGATTTCAGAAATTGCCAGCACATTAAAGGATTTTGGTGATTGCTTTGGATTTAATCAGGTAGGCACCTCTTAGATAGTTACCTCAGCCCTTTGTGGCTTAAAGAGTTAAGGGCCATTCATATCAAGGTGGATCAACTCTTTAAACCACAATAAGTTGAGGTAGAAGTTTCTTGTGGGCATTTTAACTCCTGCTGCTTGGCGATTTCTCTATGGGCCTTGCAGGAATCACTGAGGTACAGCCCCTAGAAGGGTGGACAACTCCTAGGGGGTCTTTATTATTAGTTACTATTTGCAGTGAAATGAAGAGGAGGGGCTGATTGACCAGCCAAGCGTGTCTGGCACATTATTTCTATTAATTGAAAAAGCTCAAAGAATGAATTGGTTTAAATCTTTTGCCATCTTCAGTTTATGTGACATGCAGCGTGTCCAAAGGGAGAGACAATCTGCAGGGCATTTTATAACACTAAAGGTATTCCCATGTTTCTCACTGGATTCAGGAATTGGTTGCTGCCAGATTCTTTGGGAAATGACTTTCAAGTACGGGTTATGACATAGTTCTACAGTATATTGGAGACTCTGCTTTGGGGGAAAACATTATCGATGTAACTTTTCACTAAGCAGAGTGAATTAAAACAAAGCCCCAGAAGAGAGTGTAGGTGGCATATTGGCTGAAGCTAAAAGCAGCAAGAACTTCTCAGTGTTCAACAGCTCTGTGTTGGAAAAGGAAAGCCTGATGACTTTTTTGATTTTGAATTTTTATGAGGGAAAGAAAGGTATGGAGGTAGAAAGAAGGAGGGGAGGTTGAAAGGATGAAGGGGAAGGACCCAGGGTATTGTTTGTAATGACTGCAAAACCCTAATGACTTGTGTGCAGTCCCAAGATTAATGAGCTAACATGGTGTGGTTCCACGTATTTGTTGTTGATTTTTTATGCCTTATTCCAGGAAGAATTTAAGGTGACTATTTACTATCCAAGTAAACCTATTGAGGTAGTGACACAACTAAGGACATGAGCAGCCATTTCCTTTATGTTAAATCAGCTGAGAAATCTTAATGAGAAATTGACCTTATTGCTAGATTCGGAAATCACTAATAACTAAGAGTGATAAGATTTGTCATGGCTATTAAAATTTACTTTGTTTTGATGTCTTTTTTCTTTCTTTCTTTCTTTTTTTTTTAAGCAGGGTGAAAAATTCTGATATTCTAGTCTAAAGTTCTTAAAGGTTTTCTTGTGGACTTCTTAGTAAAGGCCCTTTGTGTGTTATGTACACTCTGAATTCACATGACCACTGCTGGGGATAAATAAGTGCTTAGATGCGGCAGAGCGAAAGGCAGGCCCATCTTCTTGTTCCTTTCATACTTGTTTATTCCGCAGCCCTGGGCACGTCTTTCATATTCCCCATCCCATGCTCTGCCCTACATCTCTTCAGTTATGGCTGTCCTCAAGAGAAACTCAAAGAAAACTTTTACTTTGTAGGTGTCCTGGCCTGTGACAACTGTTAAAGGAACAGAAACTCCAGAAAATGATACTTTGAGATATTTTAAGAGGGAGGGAGAGAAAGGGACCACATTCACATAGCTTTTAGGAGAAGGATTTGATTGCAGTAAATTTTTAGGCCCATTTTCTATAGTAGGAAAGAGGTAGTAAAATACCACTCAGCATATTTTGTTGGAAGGAAAAATATTTGCCCCTACGAACACTCTGGAGCTTTAAACCATAAGCTCATGCATGCATTAAAGTAACAATTCTTGGCACTTTACCTTAGTTGGTTGACTGAGGTAGTCATGAAGCAATTTCACTAGTAGTATTTTTCTCTTTGCTTCCCCCTGAAATGGATTGAGTAGTTGGCCTTCTTGGTTTCAATGCTTGGTTTACCACATGGTGAGAGGGTGAGTGGGTGTGTGGCTGGAGATCTGTCTTTTTACTGTGCTCGAACTGGGTTATGTGCTTAGGCTTTCTGGGCACATAAAAGTAATTTCCTGGGTTTTGCTTGCCTTGGAGTGCTTGTTTAGTTTTGGTTGGGATGTGCTCTGCTCTGGAGAGGTAGTTTCATTTTGCTGATGAGGTTTAAAGTAAGCTCACAAAAGTAAATAATTTTGAGAGAAAGTTATGTTCTCTTTCAGCCTAGTTATAAGCAGAATAATGTACACCACCTCTACCTGTTTATGGGTCAGCTGCATTTCAGGAAGTTAAAAAGACACCTTGATTTTAATGAACCCATGGGATCCCAATGCTCCTGCTTAGACCTCCTGTAAGATTTCAATATGAGCCTTAGTAAAAATCTAATTAAGAGGGAATCTAGAAGCTAAGTAGATGCCATCTAGTTCACCCTGTTCGTATTTTGCAGCTGGGACTATTGGCACCTGTCTCCTAGCAGTTGAAAAATACTGTAGAAATATTATTGAAAGTGAGAGATGAGGAGGTTGTTAGTGACCAGACTGGACTCCTAACCGTTATATTTTGGATTCCAGTTTGCCTGTACGGCTGGTGTGTTTTATTGTTGAATGTCCAGCATTACTTACAAGTTATTGTGTTCTGCTCTGCAAAAGGTTTACCTACGTATTTACTTGGTGGGTTGTATTTGGGTAAGATCCTTAACACCGGTGCTATTTATTCTTCCATTTTACTTCATGCAGAGTGCAGTGGTACAGGGTTTGTTGGACTTTTACAATCTCATTCAACTCTTGAGATCTCAGAAGTATCTGTGTATCCCTTTGGGGTCAGGAATATGCAAGAAGGATACTTCTTTCCCAGGGAAAGCTTAGGGCATTAAGAACCTTGGGACTTTGTTTTATACAATTATAGTGCCATTAGAAACTCATTGAAATAATTACAGTTTGACAAATGTTTTTTGAGATAATGATATATTTATTATTTTAGATTATCCTCTCTTCATAACGTCGGAATACTTTGTACAGATTACTGTACTATGTATATAAAAACTCTTCGTTTTTGCCTCTCTTTCTATAGAATTTGAGAACACCTTCCTGGTAAGTAATGAGTGAATAATAACTAGTAAGCAAATAGATTGGATGTACAGAAAAATAATCTGTGCCTTGCAAATGGAAAAATCAAGACTAGAACCCAGTGTAAAATGTTTTTTTTTTTTTTTCTCAAATCAGACATATAGTGGTAGTGATAGGTCTTATAATACAGATAGCAGGAAAAACAAAACTTTAAAATAGTTTTTATAGTAACAGATATAGGCACGGGACCCTCTATTCTTGGAAGATGATAAATTAGGGATGTCAGTGTGTCAAAACTGTGGTAAACACTAGCTATTTCATATCTTTTATTTGAAGAGGGATGCTGCAGATGGAGTTTTAAGGACACATCAAACATTGTCAGAGACATCTTACTCCTCATTTGTTTATGCTTCAGATTAGGCTATTGATGAAGGGCAATAATGTTCTATATTTACTGAAATTCTGCCAGGATTTAGGTTTTTCAGCTTCTCTCCCTTGATAATTTTTAACCTTGACTGATTCCATAGGTTTTCTTTAGATGCTCATCCTTTTAGGAAGAAACATGTGCTTTGAAGAAAGGAAAGCAATCTGGCAGAGGTCAGAAATACAGACATTGGAATTAATCACACTTCCACCTCTGGCAACATGTTCTCTCAGGGTTAAATTGGTCTCCTGACGTTTGACACTGCAAAGCAGAACAGCCATTTTAACTTTAGGTATTTTAGAGTTTTTGTTTTAGTTTTCATTAGACTGTAAAGGCTCATTAGGTTAGACTTCTCTCTCTTTGAATGAAGTTTGCTTCCTTGGGTTTCCTTGGGCATTTTTCTCCTAGAAAGAGGTCTTACCTATTTTCCTTTTCTTGAGGGAGTCTTGCATGACAGCATCTCCTTGGCATTTCATCTGAGTTTATTCTCTCAAACTGTCTAAGAGGAAGGAGTTTGTTTATGAAGGGGAGCTGTGATATAAGTGAAAATTAACTGAGCCTTTTCTCTAATTCCTTTTAAAAAAGAAATTCAGACTCTTATTTCACTTAAGCCTTTAAAATATTTGTGGATTTTCATACTATCTGGGTTCTTAAGCTGGCTCTCAGGCATTCTGAGACATCTAAATAGAAACTAGAGAAGATGTTCTTTTCCTGAAAAAAAATCGAAGTGGTGGAGAAGCAGAGGTAAAATGCTGTTAGAGAAATACAATTTTTGTGGCTTTTTTCCCCCCTCAAAACAGATTCTTTTAACTTGATGGCAGTTAGACAATAAAGACTAGATTGAATCCAAAGAACCATCTTACCTTTGGAATCCTAAGTCCGTTGGGAACATATTTAAGTCATAATAACTCCAGTTTTAAAGTGAAAATGTTTGTGTTTTGTGAACTGTAGGGAGCTAAAGGTACTATTATAGCAGTGTGGTTTTCTTTTCACTTTGGTATAAACGAAGTACTTCCTTTTTAAGGTTATGTAAAATAAGATTGGGGGTTTACTATTATTAGACAGATTTTTCTTTTATGATTGTGTAGATCATGGAGACAGTGTTGTTTGACCTTTTCCGGTGACTTTTCTGAGGTTTTTCTTGGGCCCAGTTGGCCAGTAAACATTGACCCAGTGTGCTTTGTATGTCTGGCATCGTGCTGGGTCCTGGGATGTAGAAATGAGTGATAGGGTCAAACGTTACCCTCTAGATCCTCTTACTTTGTAGGCAGGTAATTAAATTACAATGAGAGTGGGAGTTCTGGGGAGAAAGGACACGTTAATCTTTGCTTCTCCTGTAACTGCCCCCCTCTGTCACTGGACTTGCATGCCCCATCTGTACAGAACCAGGGCCTCTGCACATCACCTTCTGGTTAATAAGTGACAAGGAGGAAACATGGTTGGAGAAATGTGGGCTAGATGAACTGTGATTTGGGAGACCTGGGTTGACTCTCAGGTCAGTGGGCTACTAGGTCTGTAAGCTTGGGCAAATTCATTAATCCCTCTCAATTTGTTTCCTTCTCTGAAAAAAACAGGGCCTTGGAGGACCCCCTGCCAGGCCAGGTTGTTTTTAGGATTAGAAGGTGTATGGAAAGTGAACTTTCAGTTAAGCATTCAGTAACCTGTGTTGTTAAGAGTCAGGTGATGACCTTTGACACCAGGAATTGTGCATCCTACCTTCAGAGGTACCCCATTTTCAGTGTCTGGGAGAAATTCTCTCTGAGGGAATATGGAGTGTGGCAGATTGCCATGTCTTGATAAGATGCTAAGTTTACTCTGACTTCTCTGGGGTGGTGAATCTGTGGCTGGCACAGGTAGCACAGCTGGTCATGTGCCCTGCCCCCAGCCGCCTCTGGGCAGTGAAGGTTTTTTCCCTTGCAGTGATTTGAATTTCTGGGGTTTAGAATGCCAGAGGAGTTTTCAAAGGAAGTCCTTCTGAATAGGACCTCTGTCCAGCCCAGGCCCTTATACTCTCATTCAGGCCTGAGTACAGAAGTACTTTTGATACCGTCTGCTGAGTTGTCGGCTCTCGTGGAGGTGAAATGGCTAAAATGGCACAGGGGAAGATTATTAAGGGCATGGCCATCTAAATGGGAGCTCTTTAACAAAAGTCTGCAGTAAATGGAATTTCCTCATTCTAAATTGCTGGTGAGGAAACCTCCCAAGCATGTGTCTCACAAAGCTTTACTGTTGTCTTACTGGGGGCTAGCAGAGGGCTGTGAGGCTCTCCCTCTGACTTGATAAAATCCCCTCCTCCCTAACTTTACAGTGCTCAGTTCTCCCTGTGTGGGTATAATTGGAACTGGGAGAAGAAAGGGGTATGAAAAGCAGTAGTCTGCTTTACGCTAGTTTCCAGCAGCTGTTTTGGGCTAGTGGGGGCTGGATGTTGTGGAGAATTTGAGTGGCTATCATTTGTGGGAATGTGGCACCTGATTAACAATTGATGGTAGTTTGATGGGGGTGTGAAGCCGAATAGTGTCATGGCTAGGGGCTCAGGCTCTGTAGCCAGAGACAGCTGTTGGGGCCCTGCTCTACTACTACCTACTAGTTGTGTGACCCAGGGTGAGCTGCCTAGGCAATTAGGGAGCAGTGAGTCTACTTTCAGTTACTGCAGAACTCCGGGAAGAATCCTGTATACTGAGGGACTTAGGCAGCAGAATTTCCGGAACTGTTATTCTCACCTGCTGTGTCACCGGTGGATAAAGGCTCTGTTCTCAGGGCTGCTGTACAGTTGGATAGCAGTTAGGTACAGCATAACCACTATGCAGAGTATAGAGCACAACACATTTATTGGTATTACTACCTCTTTATGAGGTAACCCATGTTGGTGGGCTTATAAAATAAATTTTCAGTTAATTACTCTCTGATGGGAGAATGACCAGAGTTGTTATGACAAGGTGCAAAAATGTACGCAAATCCTCTTTGCATCTTCTAGTTAAAGTAACAATTTTCAGAAGATTTTAAATCCACTGGCAGTTCTGAGAAAGAAGGTGTTAGTTAGGGTTCATAGACTCTAGACCACTTAGCAGTTAGGGAGATGAACGAACTTGAAAAATGGACTCTCAGAATTTCTATGGGAAGCATAGAATTCTGATACTTCTGTAAAATAGTGTTAATTCTGATTTTGGAAATGTCTTTTACTTAAAAAGCACTCCTTAGTGCATTTAAAATGTATTCTGACTTAAGGAAATTCAGTGCCAGTCAGTGTGCCAGCACAAGATTGTGGATGGGGAGAGGCTAGAGAGAACTAGACCCACAGAGGCCAGGCTGCGCACAGTGTGGCTTTATCTAAATGCTATTTTGTGGGCACCCTGGGTGACTCAGCGGTTTAGCGCTGCCTGCAGCCTGGGGTGTGATCCTGGAGTCCTGGTATCGAGTCCCACGTCGGGCTCCCTGCATGGAGCCTACTTCTCCCTCTGCCTGTGTCTCTGCCTCTCTCTCTCTCTCTCTCTGTGTCTCTCATGAATAAATAAATAAAATCTTTTTAAAAAAATGCTGTTTTGCCTTAGAAACAGGGATTGATTTTCATCAGTGCTGTCATATCTTTTATTCTTTGTCATGTGTGGCTGTAGTGACAACTTTATGTGGGAAGTCTGTTGTAGGATTGATGTTGCTTAAAGAGAATTTATCTAACATAAATATTGTTAAATATAAATACTGTTTACTGAAATAGAGGAACATTATGATGGAAAGAACTAGATGTAGTACATAGATAAGAGTATGCAGGAAACTATATTTATGTGTATAAAATATGAATGTCTTGTTTGTATAGCGTTACACTGCAGTATCACACGTAATGGTGTTTCTGAAAAATTGTAGCCAAATTGAACCTTACTGTTAAATCAACTCATTTTATTAGAAAGGTCATTATACTGAGTGTCAGATGACTTGGAATTTAACCTTGGTTTTGACACTAACTGTGATCTTGGCTGAATCATTGCCTTTGAGCTCAAATTCCCATTGGTAAAATGAGAATGTGAACATTCTTGCCTTTCTTCCCTGGGGTTTACTTCCCTGGGGTTGTTGTGATGATCCACTGTGGGAGTTTGTGTACACACACACACACACACACATATGGAAAGGTATGTTTGAAATGTATTTAATGATTTGGATGATGGTGTTCCACCCTTACTGCATTTTCAAATGTATTTTAATCATACCTGAGGAACTACCCGTGTATATAGTTTTCCAGTATTATTAATTACCAACTAATTGTGTCTGCCTCAAAGCTCTTAGATTTTTCTAAAGGAGATTTTATACACGAATACTACAAACCCCTCATTTTCTGGTCGCATTTGTCTTTCCTAAGTTAGGCTAATTCACTTGAAATAAACCAAGACCTAATTCCACATTTTGTCTCATCTGTTTCCCTGATTTTTGTCAATTATTCTTTTTCTTTTTTCTTGTCCTTTACTCATTTATAAACATCTGTAGAGATTCTAAATGGTTTTAAGTGAAATCACTTCAGATTAAAACATTTATCTCAGTACACAAGTGATCAAATATAGGATCACTAATAACTGGACAGCCTGACATAATATTATCCCTTGTAGTGCTATAGAAATACAAAGTGTTATCTATGAAATATTGTCCCCCAAAGTGTTAATCAGAATCTGAGGTAAAATTGGAGATGGAAGAACAAGTTAACAACAAAATAATATCATCGAATAATCAGATAAATCCAAAATGTGAGCCCTTCTATAAAGCAGCTGGCCTCATTTCTTGAAAAAGTCAGTGCCATATGGCTATCAAAGGAATGTTGGGAGGGATTGTTGTAGGAACAAGCTAAAAAAAAAAAAAAAAATGGGGAAGGGAGATTAGGAACTGATACTATTTTCCTTAGTTGTAATACTGGTGTGTGATAATGGCAAGAAAATACTCTTACCTGTATTTAGAAAGAAGGTGTTTTTTTGTTTTTGTTTTTTGTGTTTTTTAAATTAATGTCTGTAACTTACTTTGAAATGGTTCTGGGGGAAATCTATCTTATTAAGAGAAATAGATAAATATGTCACATGTTAACAGATGTTGACTCTAGGTATTAGATACTCATTATATTTAGGAGCATCACTTCCTTTTTTCTGTATGTCTAGAAACTTTACAATTAAGAGTAGAAAAATACTATTTCCATTTTTGAGGCAATAACTCTGCAGGTTATATTTTAAAATGTAGGCCCACATGATTTCTAAAGTTTTGTTTTGTTTTGTTTTTTGGGCCATGCCAATGTCTGCCTCTTTTCAGCTTGCTTATTGAATCTCTAATAATAAGAGACTGCACACCCTGCTCGTTGGCATGGGTGGTTGAGAAGGTGCATGGAAATGTTCTTGGCAGGCTTGGCACTGGCTTTATGGCTTTCTCATAGGCCCAGCTGTGTCTTTCTCAGAGTAATGGACCTTCCTTGTCCTCTACTGCTTCTGGGGAGACCTTCTCCCTCACCTAATGAATTAAGCTACTGTGAGCACCTGCCCTCTGTGAAGTTACAGAAGAATGCAGTCATTGGAGTGATTTTGCTTTCTCTTTTTTGAGTGAGTAGGGTAGTGGACCAGAGGGGGAGCTTGTGGCAGTCACATGGGCCTACTGGAAAGGAAGTTATATGTAGGGTTTAGAAGCCAGATAAATTGATTTGTTTTTTTGTGTTATGATAAGCATAATTGTAAATGTCTTACAGTTGGACTGTGGAAGGGTGCTGGAGGTTTGGGGTAGCCCCTGGCTCACAGTCTTTGGGGTGTGGCCCAGGCCTCTCTGAAGTTACTTCTGTGTATAAATACAGATGCAATTTGAATTGATTGGGTAGTTTTGAAGGACAGTAACCTTAAGCTTTTAATTTCCAGCCATATTTGCTTAAGTTTTCTTTAAAAGACCGTTAAATATTGCGTATTTTTCCCTAACTTGTTTTTGGCTTCAGGATAGCTAAGCTCATTTCCCTTTATGCTTCCTGTACTAGGAAATAATTCTTTCAGACTCTATCTGGTTGCATAGGTTGAGGCAGCTTTGCACCAGAGAGATTTGTTGACAGTAAACAGGGGATGGCTAAGTGGAGCAATGGGTAGGTGGCCCAGTCTGGTGAGAAAAGCCGCAGACACAAAATTGGGATATTACCTTTTAGGAAGAGCAAACCAACAGCCACAGTACTTTGCAAACATATTATGTCATTGGAAGTTGGGCAGAGAGGTCCTAGAATTTAACTTGGTTTTTACTAGGAATGTTTCAAAATTCAGAACTGTAAAGAATTTGTCTCTTCCCCCACAAGTACGGTTTTTCAGAAACTCTTCGGTTCAGAATTCAGAGACAGGTAAGCTGCTCTTTGAATACAAAAGTTCCCCTTGTGCCAGTTTGCTTTGGCGTATCTTTGGCCTTTGATCTTGCTGTAACCTCTTGTATTCAGAATGGCCTTGACCTTTGACTTTCAGACCTCAGGAAAGTACACTGATGATATGCATTTGGTGTAAACGTTTGTTTACAACAATCTCCAAAGGTACAATCTCACCTTTGGAGATGCTTCTGCCTCAGTTTTTATCCAAATCAGAGTCTTCACTGGGCAGAGGCCTCCAGACTGGTCTCCCAGACAGTGATGTGTTCTAAGTGGCACTGTTTGTGTATATATGGCAAGTTGACTTAACCTTTAATTAGACAGGAAATTTGCTTTAATAATTGCTGTAATAGTTTGGCTTGCTAATAACTGGGTTAGAACAAGCTGTAATATTCTATAGTTTGTACTCAGACCTGGTTTTTGTTTTTGTTTTTTCGTTTTTTGTTTTTTTTCCCCTTTTTCTTACTTTCCTGTAAATACAACTGCCTTTTGGATTTGGAGGCTTATTGTAAAGCAATACTACTCAAATAAAAGATTTGGAGAAAGTAAGAGAAACACAGATTTTGTTTTCTTAGTCATTACTTATCTGTGTGCTTCATTTTTACAGGTGGCTTATTACTGCAATTACTTAAGCTGCCTCTCTATGATTATCTTGCATCATAATCATAGTAATATTTTAATATCATAATGAGTTGGGGGCATAGGGGCATCAAGTTTTGCATTTCCACATCCAGTGAGGAGGTATTTGTGCTTTTCAGAAAGATTGTGATCTATTTCTTCTATAATTGACTAGTGGGCTTGGGAGATAGAGAACGTTACTGTATTTAATATATACTGCTTTTCTTTTCTTTTTTTTAAAATTTATTTATGATAGTCACAGAGAGAGAGAGAGAGAGAGAGGTAGACACAGGCGGAGGGAGAAGCAGGCTCCATGCACCAGGAGCCCGATGTGGGATTCGATCCCGGGTCTCCAGGATCGCGCCCTGGGCCAAAGGCAGGCGCCAAACCGCTGTGCCACCCAGGGATCCCTGCTTTTCTTTTAATAGCATAACTGCTTTTACCAAAGAATTAAGTGTTGGATTAGAAAAGGCAAAGTTAGCTTCTCAAGGAGCATAAAGTACTTAATTGAATTTTGAAATTTACAGTGGGGTCTTCAGTGTCCAGGTTTTGGCTTCAGTATTGATTGTATGCTTTTGGGACTGTAGTCCTGACATTTCAGATTTTGCTTGTTTTTCCTTCATGTTAGTGTCTGCACAAACTACATAGTCCACTTTTTTCGGGGTACACCTTGAGATACTCTGGTAACATCTGACTTTCCTACTCCTCAATAATAGTATAGCACTGTGTACCTTTTTCCTCTGCTAGTGACAGGGTATGTGGGCAAAGGGCTAGATGGAT
Organism: Vulpes vulpes; assembly: GCF_048418805.1. Taxonomy (NCBI): domain Eukaryota; kingdom Metazoa; phylum Chordata; class Mammalia; order Carnivora; family Canidae; genus Vulpes; species Vulpes vulpes. The sequence continues at coordinate 69,697,839 of NC_132795.1, read as the reverse complement.
GGGCAGATAGATTTTTTTTCCACAGCAAAGAGTATTTATTTCTAGCCAACATCATTGGTGTTAGTATTTCTTGGGCAGTCTAAGAGTTTTAGGACATAGTTAAGTGTCTGGTAAGAAAGCACCCTCCTCTGCCCTTTCAGTGTTGCTGCTGCTGCTGCTTTTTTTTAACTGGAAAAAAAAGGTTTTTATTTATTGATTTATATCAGAGAGCAGGATAGAGGTAGGAGCAGAGGGCAAGGAATAAGCAGATTCCTTACTGAGCGTGGAGCCCAACAACTCTGAGATCATGACCTGAGCAGAAATCAGAAGTTGGATGCTTAACCAACTTAGTCACCTAGGTACCCTGTTGCTTCTTTTTAGCAGAAAGCAGAAATGCCTTTTGTTTGCTCTATTGTGAGAATGTCAGTTACAGGTATTGGATGTCAGTGGCCACAGTTGGTATAAGCCTGTTCAGACCCTTCTAACTTAAACCATAGGGGTGTTTGGTTATAAAACTGAAAGAAGAATCTCTAAAAGTCTGGAATTTTATTATGTGCTAATTTTGTAATTATAGATGAAAAAGGAGATCTTTGCCTTTTGCTTTTGCCAAAATCTTTTGCAGGTGTTTGATATATACCTTCTTGGAAAAAATCACAGTTCACTAAATCTTAAGTGGTATTATGTGAGTTGGCTTTTTTAAAATATATATACATAAAATGGGAAATTAACTGCTTGATTATTTTATTTTTATTTTTATTTTTTTAAATTTTTATTTATTTATGATAGTCACACACACACAGAGAGAGAGAGAGGCAGAGACATAGGCAGAGGGAGAAGCAGGCTCCATGCAGGGAGCCTGATGTGGGACTCGATCCCGGGTCTCCAGGATCAGGCCCTGGGCTGAAGGCGGTGCTAAACCACTGAGCCCCCCCGGGCTACCCTCACTCTGATTTTTGTAGGATAAAAATATTACACTGTTACACTCTGTAATCATGCAACTTCAGTTTAATGTGATTAGCAGTAGCTTTTCTTTTTATCTGTTCTCATTTCTTAAATAGAGGATGGGTCTTCAGGTCCTAATAGTTTGTCCTTATCTCTTGGCATTGGACTAAGAAGTCTAACCTGGGAACCGTAGAATTACTGCTGCTCTCTTGTATGGCAGCCAACCAGCCAAGGACCCAGAATTTAGGTGGGTATTTAGGCTGGAGCAGACAACTGTCGCCACGTGCCACATTGTGGTAGGATCCAAGATAGATGTGGATTGCGCATAGGGCGCCTTCTCTCCTCTCTCTCCACGCCCCCTCATAGGGAGGAGATGCTTGTACTTAACTGAGTGTGAGTAGCAAAGCAGAAGGAGCAAAAGCAAACCTTGTACTTTCCTGGGGTCATAATGGTCATGATTACCTTGGTGGGGAGAACTTTTTCTAGATCTCCTGCCTCTACAGTGAGATGAGAAGATGGGATGGCTATTTTAAGTTACATCCCCTTTGCTGTACCACTTAGGCCCAGGTCTTCTTTAAGCATGCCATCCTATATCCCCCGTTGTCCCATCCAGTTACGCAGGCCCATTCTTCATTCATGTATCTTTCTGTGCCAGCTGCTCAAACTCACTGAGATTTAGGAGCCTGCTAGAAAGAACAAGGGAGCATTTTCAACCTAATACTGTCCCTAGCCTTCTCTGTGGTTGAATTTCATTCCTACCACTATATTTTTAACTGCACAGAGGCTGTGCAGATGGCAGTCAAGTAGTTTTAGTTGTACTGTGGCTCCATTTAATGAGGCCAGATTCACCATTGCTGTTCCCTCATTCACATGATGAAATGCACAGTGCTCCAGGGTGGATGTGATCATTTGAAGAATTTGAAACTATAATGAGAAGATGCCCGATTAACCCCATTCACTGTCATTCTTTAAATAGAAGCAAAATCCCTTCTTAATTTACTAGAATCCTAAGACTGAAACACAATAGTTTGATGCCTTGTGATTGATGGTTTGGAAATTAATTGCTGGTGGTCCTGAACTGCGGTTCGTAGTGGATCAGCAGGGCTTCTTTTTGGGCCTCTCAAGTCTCTCTTAGCATAGCAGAAGCCAGGCATCAGGCAAGACCTGCTGTTCCTCTGCCACGTGATTGCTCTGCTAGGGTTCAAAATTCTGTTGGCTAAGTGTGTTGAAAGAGTATTGCCCAAATAAAATTGTAGCCTTTGGCCTCTACTGAATTGAACCCCCCTCCCTGATGGAGAGGACTGGGGAAGAGGCCCACAGATTTAGACTTAGCATCTCAACCACCTGCAGATCATTCAGAAACAAAGTCTTTGTTTCTTACACCCTGAAAGGGCAAATTGTCTCCCTAGGGCTTACAGTTCGCTGTCTTTCATTTTAAACAAATCCTGTATTGGAAGTTGTAGTTGACATGCATGAAAAAGGACACCCAATAAAATTTCTTCAAACTTGATGAACTGTAGTGACTTTCAAAAACCTCTTTGATCTAAATACCAGCTTTAGGAACACATCTACTGATTGAGAACACAGCTCTAGAAATATTTGTATGTTAGCGAATTTTGTTCCTTTTAAATTGTGGGCTGTTGTGACTCCTTTTCCAAAGAGCCAGATGAAATTTTTGTGTGTTTCCATCCAAGAAAGGATGAGAAGGGAAGGCTGCTACTGAATTTTCTTAGTTATAGCCCTAGTCTGGAATAATAGCATGCTTCACTTTCAGTGCTACATGGGAAAAAGTAGTGCATAAAACACAACTTAGTGAATGAAGTCCTACCTGGCATTTGTGATGCAGAGAGTTTCGTCAGTTTCATAAACTGTGATGAATTGCTTGCGCAATTATGCTGTTTAATGCTTCTTTTTTTTAGCACGCCTTGGGCACTGTGCTGGGCTTTCCACACATATCCCTACATTTGTCCTTGGCTTCACTCTGAGACATAGGTGTCAACAAGGGGACTGGGCTCCTGAAGTTGGAAATGGTGCTCTCTGCTTTATTTAATTACTCTGCTTTGCTTTTATCTCGGTTGGCCAGGTTCATTTTCTTTGCATTAGGTTTTCAGAAAGTGTGTACACCTTCACATAGGTGTAGGATAGTGCCTTGTAAATGCTGTGGAATTAATTGGTCATCTCCTTTCCCATGCTGCTTTGTTCCCTGCTGGGCCCTTGGTGGGCCAGAGCTTTCTTCCTGACATAGCATCTGGGGTAAGAATTATACCACTCTTGGCTTTGATATTTTCCCTGATACCTTCTTAACTGGAGAGCTGAATTGTGACTTTGTTGCATGACAATGTCATAAGAATAGGAAAAGTAAAGACTGGGAGCAGGGAGGGAGGTAAAATAGTGCCAACAAAGCAAAATCCCTAAGCGGATATGTCTGTCCAAGGGGCCCCTCACTGCACAAACAGGAAAAGAGATTGAAGGTCCCAGAGGAGTCCTGGGTTTTGAATCATTACTGCTTCCCTTCAATATTTAAATTTTATTTTAAAAATTGTCATAAATTTACTTTATGACTTTGTTTTCTTTTGGTGTACAAGTCTTTGAACTTTAACACATGTATAGATTTAACCACAGTCAGAAAACAGAACAGTTCCCTTGCCCCTGGAAGCTCCCTTGGTGATATTCCTTTCAGCTCAGATTTGGGAGGAATGCCTTGGTGCCCAAGAGACTTGCGTTCTTCCTAGGCAGGGCTCTTTGGTAGGAGCCAGAAAGGGACTTGGGGGGCCCGGGGATGGCAGAGTATGGGCAGCCCCCAGTTCTTCCCAGGAAGCCTGGCGTGTGCTCTCAGGTAGGCTGGATGCCTCTCCCTAGGAGTCTGTGATTGTGTGTGTCCATTCTAGGTCTCATTGTTCACATTTTATCACACTTCTAATGAACTGGAGTTTCCTCTTTCTTAAAAAGGTCTGGATAATGATGGTGTAAGGCATTCGCGGGTTTTGTATTTCAGGACTTCCCTGTCAGCCTTAACCCTTCAGGCTTCCTGCCTATTGTTGAGCAGCTTTCCAGGGCCAGTGGGGGCGGGGGGAGGTCCTGAGGGCAATGGCCTCTATCCATAAGGAAAAACAAGGGGTACCTAGCCCTGGAAAGGGGAGAACTCTGTCTACCCCAGAGGCAGGCAGGGAAGAGTTTGCACCTCAGAAGTCATCTGTTGGGTGCTATTTGGCATCCTCCTTTTCATAATGTTTCCTGTGAAGAATTTGTATCTCACCACATTGATTCCTGTCTAGTCTGTGAAAGTGTAGGGACTGCTGTGGTAGACTTGCCAGGAAGCTCCTGGGGAAAGATCACCTGAGAGATCTGAAGGCTATACCTTTTCTTTGAGATTGCTTAAAGGTTGTGTTTACAAATCATCAAATAAGATTCATCTTGCCATCTACCACTCACAACTTAGTCTTCATTGGCCTCCTGATTATTCATTGAAAAACCATTTTTTGAGGGCCTGCTATGTACACGCACTGTGTGGAGGGGTGTTACTTAAAAAAAAAAAAAAAAGATTTATTTATTTATGATAGACATAGAGGCAGAGACCCAGGCAGAGGGAGAAGCAGGCTCCATGCAGGGAGCCTGATGCGGAACTGGATCCTGGAGTCAAAGGCAGGCGCTGAACCGCTGAGCCATCCAGGGATCCCCCTAGGGGTGTTACTTTTTCTGCCTCTAACTTAGAATCTAATAGAGAATCACCACCTGGATGTTTGTTGTTTTTGTTGGTAGCGGGCTTTTTGGGGGGATGGGGTGGGGGATGGGGATGCATGTTTTGTTCCTTTAAAATAAAAGTTTTTGAACCATGGTGTGGTGAAGGGAGGGTGATCATACCTCTATTTGCCCAGGGCAGTTCTGGTTTATACTTGCTGTCCTAGCATACTTATGACTAGTGCCTTGTTCATTCTCCAGTCTCCTGTTTAGCTGATAAATTAATATGATCACTCCAGTGAAGGGGGAAAGGAGGGGAGGGCACTTGTTTGGTCATCTGCTAGTTGGTGTTTTTGATGGAGTATGTTGTTTGGGCTTCTCCCATGCTGTTGGGGCTGCACCTGTTTGTTTTACATGCCCAAGAGATAACCATGCATGATGCTTAACTTGTTACAACATGGGATCCAGGGTGATGGTGTTTGGGGTTTTTTAAAATTTTTTATTGAGAATGTGACCTTTATTGGTACATACTGGAGTCTTTCTGACATTATTCCTCATGGGACCATATTTGCAGTTTTTCTGAATTATTTAGAGATTACAAGATATAGATGCTCAGGCCCCGATCCTAGGGATTTTGATCTGGGTGAGGCCTAAGATGTATAATTACAAACAAAACAAAAACACCCAGCAACAACAAAAATGGTGACTTATTGTCAGCTAGGATTGAAGAACCACTGCTCTAGTCTCTGATTAAGGACACTTGGCCCATGCCAGTATGTACATATGTGAGTAATCTGAGGAGTGAGGGCTGTGGGGATTCTTGGAGAGCTCCTGCTGGCCCCCCAGGGCAGCCTCTGTTCAGTTCAGCTCTATACCTTGTTTCCATGGGTCTAGGGACCCACCTTTATATTTTTTAAGAGAAATGTAAAACTTAAAAATCTAGGTTTTAGAAATGTGCAGCCTCTTCATTTTTTGAATTTTCAATTTTGAAAAATGGACAAAAAGCACCCTATACTGGTCGCCTGGATGGCTCAGCAGTTGAGTATCTGCCTTTTGCTCAGGGTGTGATCCCAGGATCCAGGATTGAGTTCCGCATCCGGCTCCCTGTGGGGAGCTTGCTTCTCCCTCTGCCTATGTCTCTGCCTTTCTCTGTGTCTCTCATGAACAAATGAATAAATCTTAAAAAAAAAAAAAAAAGCACCCTACATCACCACCACCACTATAAGAAATGTAATGTCCAGTTTAGCCAGTGAATTACCAGGGAGAACTTTGCAGTGTATATTTGCATCTAGAGAGTAGTTTCAGATCTTAGAACTCAAAAGAATTGCCTTTATAAGATGCCAAGATATTGTGAAATGGTAGAAGCACAACTGCAACAAGAACACACTGAAGCTATGAATATGGCTCTGGTAATAGGCTTTTGTTATTATTCAGCAATCAACTTTTGTGACCTCAGCCCAAGTCGTCTCATACCAAATATTAATATGCAGTGATGTGCACCATAAACTGAGGGATTTATTTTTAATTAGAAATGTGTCATGTTGATTCCCCCTCCCCCCCTTCCTCTGTGTATTGTCCTTATAGTAAGAAGGGAGTCTTTGCTTTTCAGTGCTAGGTTAGAAAGTGATAACCAAGCTCTGCCAACAGAGGCCTCATACACAACCTTCAGGATGGGTTTTGCTGAAAAGAAGCTGTCCAGTCACTCAAAAAATGGAGAAATCTTACAGCTTTTTTGGGTCCAGAGCCTCTCACAGCCCTGTCTCTAACCCAAGCCTGAGCTTTGCAGGAGGAAGTAGTCCGCTGTTGAGAATGGCTTAGCTTGCTCACAGAATGGGTTCTGCTCTAGATGTATGCCGAGCACTGCCTGTTTTCACAAGAGATCTTGGGGTACTGGGTCTGCTGGTGACAGGAAGGAGTGGAACACATTGCCGTTACTGGAGCTTGAATAGAGTCCCCATGTTACCTACAACATGGCAGAGGGTGATGTCCTGACTAAGGCAGTAGGACTCTTGTGGCACACCCTGTGGCGCCTGTGAATTTTTCTGTGTAGATTAATTCTGTCTCAGAAAGTCCTGCAAGACAAGCCATTCATCACCTTCTTCGGCTCTCTGCCCAAATGACAGGGTATCAGATAGGCCTGCCTCCCTGACCACCAGTATAAAATAGCAACTGCCCCACCCCAGCACTCCCTCCCCTCTTCGCTCTGCTAGGTTTTCCCTGCAGCTTTTGTTGTTGTTGTTGTTTTGCATCAGAACATATTCACAACAGCAGCAAAAGTATTCACTTGTTTATTGCTTGTGTCCCCTCTTAAAACAAAGAACACAGACTATCTGCTTTGTTCACTCTTGTATCCCTGGAGTGTGGGCCTCAGAGCCACGAACATTTTATAGTGAGATGACCACACTTCTGAGAAGTTAAGTGGCTCATTCAAGGTCATAAATCTGTCTAGTGGCAGAGTGAGCAGTTGACTTAGATGATCAGAATTTTTACTTCTGGTATCTTGGGTTTCTCTTGGAAAGCAAATTTTGGTGTATTTGTGGCTTGAAGAGTTTCAATTTAGTGTTCTAACTACAGTTCTGTAGGGTAATTTTGGATACCTGTGCCTGTAGGTTGAAAAGAATGACTTCCCTGGAGCAGCACATCCATTGCTTACTTAGAGTCTGTGAGACTTTGTTTTCTGAGGACTTGTTGAGAGGGAAGGACTGAACCACAGGGAGGAAAGAGTGGCGCTGGGCATTTCTCCTGCCATCTCAAGTGAAGTGTGTTGAAGGACGGAGTTAATTAGGCAATTACGTAGATTTGTGAGTGCACATGTTCACTTGTCCCGGATTTGTTTGGCCAGCGCACTGTGTTAGCTTTCTCCTTTGTATCATTTTTCAGAATCCTGCTGTTTCGTACTGGTAGTGGTAAGTCCCAGGCTTTTTGTAGACCCTAGTAATATTCTTAGAATTCTGGAGGGTAGGCACTGGCTCGGAGGTGTCTTGTGGGGGTAGCAGCAGAACTTTAGGGTGGTTCCTTGGCAACTGTCAGGTTTCTCAAGGTGCTGTGGTTGCGACAACACCTGAGGCTGTGGACTGAGTAAGGGGTTGACTGAAAAGGATTAAGAAGAGTTGAGAGGAGAAGGCTTTCATAAAACAGCCTCCTGGAAGCTTCTCTCTGCCTGCGGGGGCAGGCAGGGGAGCAAATAAACTTGTCTGGAGGCACATGCCAGCGGACCCTGACTGACCACAGATGTTTCTTAACCACGTTTCACTTGCTGAGTTCTGCTGCCGACTGTTGTCAGTTATTGAAATGGAGCAGGTTCTGGAATGCAGACCTTTAGCTTTAAATTGCTATGGCCTGTGAGGAAATATGCTGATCCAAATCACTGATTCAGGTACCTAAAGCTTTGAAGCCATTTTACCCTCTTTCTAGCTGTATGATCTAGTTTTCGAATCTCATGGACCTCTACTTCCTTTCTGTTAAAATAGTGATGGTTTTCTTTGTAAGGTTGTCGCAAGGACTTCTTGTGGTTTATATGAAAATATTTGTAAACTTTTTAATGTGCCAGGCACAAAAAATCTGTATTATTGAAAATACTTTTGAAAGAATAAACACACAATGTGTGCTTATTTATCATCCTTTCTTTTGTGGGGTGGGAGAGGAGAGTTATTTGTTGGTAGGAAGAAAGGAAGAGACAGAAAAAGAAAGGGAAGCATTAATTTCAGCACAATTTCACATTGCCTTTTCATTGAGTTATGTACTGGGATCATTGCATGGCCTTGTCTTACAGTGTGGTCAGGGAAGGTGGTCAGAACACTGCCTTTGTCCACTTGGTTTATGTAAGCCCTACTAAACTTCTAAAACTGTTCTGTTATTTTATTTACTTGTTCACCAAGTCTTTGATTGTGATTTGTATTCTGAGAAAGCTATAAGGTGTGCACAACTCAAAAAGAAGTGGTTATATAACAGGAAAACATCTGTTTTTATAATACGGTTCTTTGTAGTACAAAGATCATGATTTTTAAGAAAAGATGCTTTGAGGAGAGGATTTTCTTTTTCAAATGCTAAGGTAAAGAGTTCTTCCTATTTTCTATGGAAATATCTTTTAAGCTATCAATTATCTTTATTCATTTTGATCAAGTTAAATTTTAGATTGACATGGTATGAGTTTGCATGAAATGCAAACTTTGAAAACTTGACTTTTGACTTTGAAAACTTGAGTTGTTGGTGTGAATGCATCATTTGTACTAAGACACTATCAAATAGACCTCAAAGGGAAAAATCCTAGGGTGGATTTTCACTTACCTCTTTTTTTTTTTTAAAGGAAGAATAGGGGAATTATGAGGAATGAATGAAAATCACTAATATGCTTATGAATTTTCAGCACAAGCATATTAAGAGTTAGATACAGACTTTTAAAATCAGAAGGAGGTTATCCCTGGGTGGTGCAGCAGTTTGGCGCCTGCCTTTGGCCCAGGGCGCGATCCTGGAGACCCGGGATCGAATCCCACGTCGGGCTCCCGGTGCATGGAGCCTGCTTCTTCCTCTGCCTATGTCTCTGCCTCTCTCTCTCCCTGTGACTATCATAAATAAATAAAAAAAAAATTAAAAAAAAAATAAAACCAGAAGGAGAACAAGTTTATCAGAGACCATCTTGGAGGGAAGAATATGCCCTTTATACTGTATTAGTGCTGAGGACACAGCAGAAGTAGTTTAAGGTTCAGAAACTAGGTTATATTTGTATTTAGAAATCGTTCAGGGAGACACAAAGCTGCTTAGAGGGGAGCTTCATATAAATACTGTGAATATGTCTTAGTTCAAGGGCACTCTTAGTGTCAGCGTCTTGAAGTGCTGAGAAAAGGTAAGGAATAATTTGAAAACCTTAATTGAAGGTTGGGGTGGTGATAAGTATGAAGGGACCATGGGTGGATCAGGAGCCCAGAATGGAATCCAAATCCCTTGTGGTGTTTAATTTCTTGCCCGTTTAATCTTTTTTTAAAGTAATCTCTGCACCCAACTTGGGGCTTGAACTCAAGACTCCAAGATTTAAAGTCTCATGTTTTACCAACTGAACCAGGCAGGCGCTCCTAATCTCTTTCTTTTGATTTGTATCTGAAACTTTCAACTTTTTTCTCTATCTAGACCAACAAGAAGAGTTCGGTTTGAACTCTTTAATAATATTACTACTAATAATAATACTTTAATGATGTGCGAAATGATATTGCAATATTAAAATTGTGCTATGGATAAATGCTGAAAGTTGAGTGTCCTATGGGTTATGGGGAGAAACATAGGGAAGCTTCTTGGTAGAGTGGGGGGTTAGTGATTGGAGGAAAAGGAGGGGAACCCACAGAATTCTGTGTTTCATCTTTTGTTGTGCGTAAATGGTTAGGCATTGCAGTTAATCTTTTCATTAAAATTCACTGTTCTGTGTGTGATGTCTTCTAGAGTCCTACAGGAATCACGGGAATCCTAGAACTCTTGGGTTACTGCCACATCCAGCACTGTGTCTGCTCTGGCTTTACCGTGGTTGGTGTAGTTTAGGTCCTTTTGGTTATTATGCTGTGGTGTAACACTGGGCTTCCCCGCTGGTCAGTCACAAGGCTGTAGCTCCCTTCTCTGTCTTTCTTATCTCCTCATTTGGGAAACTAAAAAGTTAAAACTATATTTAAAAAAATAAAGACAAAAAAAAAAAATAAAGACAGAATTCCCTGCTTTGGGTTAGGGACCTGTGGTCACCTTACATAATGCCAAGGGAAGGCCAAAGAAAGAAGTGTTCATATTGAGGATTATATTAAAGAAAGAAGTGTTCATATTGAGGATTATATTAAAGATAAACATGGAAATCATTCATATTGCGATAATTTGAAAAGGAAGTGTAGTATATGATGTGGTTTTAAGTAAGAATATATTTCAGTGTCTCATAGTAGTTAAAGGTACTGTTAATTTATATGGGATCTCAAGAGAAAAATTCTGGTTGTATATTTTGTTTGAAATCTGAGTGAATAGACATAAATTACTTTGTGATAGATTTGTATAACTAGGTTTATCTCTCCCTCTGCCCAAAGATATCTCACATTGGAGGGAAACCTCTAGGATGACCATGGTAGTTTTGAAATTTGCAAGGTTTGACCTTAAAGGACCTGCCCTCTGCTTTGGAAGTTCATCTCTCAGATACTGTGGTCAGTTGTGCTAGTTTCTTTCTACTGATGCTGATGCCACTGCTGCACTGCCAGCACACCCAATCAGAATACTGTCTGCTGGGACTAGGGCTGCTATCTCAGTGTGTGCTATGTGGAGGGCTGGGATTATCACCATTTTACAGAGGAAGAAAATGCTGTCCAGAAGAGGTTAAGTAATGGCCTGAGGTCTCCCTCCTAGTGGTGGTGTTGGGCTTCCAATCTAGGGCTCCCAGCTTCAGTGCCTGCTTTCAGTACCATTCTTCCGCAGTATTTAAATGCCTTATATGTGAAATAAAAGGAACTGATTTTTAAAATTTCTTACCTTTTTCCTTAGAAATATTAATAGAATTTTTATCATAACAATATCAGTAATATAGAAAAGTAGAGAAAGAAAGGTAAACTCACCATTTTTCATAGCTTGAGACAGTCAGTAAATATGAAAATAATGTGTTATGTACAGTTCTTGCTGTGAGAGCACTTAAGTAGAGAATGTGTGTTTAGGAGTTGTGTATGTATCTCCATTGGTCAGTTTTCTTTGTCCAGTGCTGAGTTCAGTTACCTTCAGGAGTATAGGTTTTTTTTTTTTTTAATTTATGATTTTATGTATGTATGTATGTATGTATGTATGTATGTATGTATGAATGAATGAGAGTGAGAGAAAGAGCACAAGCCAGGGTGGGGACAGGGAAAGGGAGAAGCAGACTCCCCGCTGAGCAAGGAGCCTGACCTGGGACTCCATCCCAAGACCCTGGGATCATGACCTGAGCAGAAGGCAGATGCTTAACTGACTGAGCCACCCAGGCACCCCAGGAATATAATATTTTAATGTATCTTGACAAAGTCATGCAAATAAATTTCAGATCTAGCATTACCACATTGACTACTTAAGTTGTTGAATGTAGTATACCATCTTATAGTGGCTAATAACTTTATACATATGTTTGCCTATAGTTAAGGATCTGGAGTTTGTTATGCTATTAGACATTCTTTTGTTATTTTAAACTAAAATTGTTGAATCTGAAGTCAGTTAAGTTTTTCAGATAATTATGGGAAAAGACAGTTGCAAACGTATATTAAATGTTAGTGATAGCTTGTTTACAGAAAATCCCAGGCTCTTGGGGATCCCTGGGTGGCGCAGCGGTTTGGCGCCTGCCTTTGGCCCAGGGCGCGATCCTGGAGACCCGGGATCGAATCCCACATCAGGCTCCCGGTGCATGGAGCCTGCTTCTCCCTCCGCCTGTGTCTCTGCCTCTCTCTCTCTCTCTCTGTGATTATCATTAAATAAATTAAAAAAAAAAAAAAAAGAATCCCAAATCTCCGTTGTTTTATTTTATTTTTTTTGTTTTTTTTTTCCATTGTTTTATTTTTATTTATACTTTGATTTGAAGACTTTCCAGTGCCTTTTCTTTTTCATTTTCTATTGATGTAAGAATAGATTGGCTGATTTTTTTGTTTTTGTATTTTTTGGTGTTTTTAAAATTCTCTCGTCTCCCTCTTAAAACATGACTCTTTATACTTGATACTGTAGTCTAGCCATTGGCTCACATGTGGGGGCTACATGTGGGGGCTACTGCCTCCTTTGAAAGGGTCACTGTCCTTTCTTATGAAGCTTCACCAGGTGTCTTTAAAAATCAGCTGCCCTTTCTTCCCACCTGACCCGCTGCCTAGCCAAATCCCTCCCTGTCTTTGAAGGAATTACATATAAACTCTCATGGCAGTATTTCTTTTCTTGTCCCTTTTGTATATGTGTCCATCCAAATTATCTTCATTTCTCAACATGAAGGTACTTTTTGCTACAGTGCTAGCTCACCTAACTGGAACTTGCCCCCCGCCCCTCAATCTGTTCTAGAACACAGGTGAAAATGACAAAACAAGCATGCAGAACCCAGATGACCAGGCCGTTTCTTTGTAGGAGTCAGAATATTACCACCTTCTGTAATGTTCCCTGAGGCTGTCACTTAATTGCAAGGACAGGATAGTAATTGATGTTCATAATGATTTCCCTGGGCCATTAATAAAAGCAACTTTAATATACTCAAGATCAGGGTTTGGAAAGATTTCCATCCAGATTGGGCTTTTAAAGAAAAAAAAAGATGTGTGCATCAAAACGACTCAATAATTGGGGAGTGGAGACTAAAGTTTTACGTGCTGTTTATTTTGATTATGCTTCTTTGTAGTAAGTTAAATCTGTACATTCTCTGCTACTGAGGCACAATTGTCCTTAAAGGGAATGTTGTTCCAAATAAGATAGCTCCAACCTAAGAAAGGCATAATTCTATATTGAGGTCTTTAATTTTAAATTCTTGAGGGAATAGAAGTACTGTCTTCTTATTAAATTGCAAATCTGGGCTAATCTCATAACACATATTCCTGTGCTTTCACTGCCTGCCTGCTCATCCACAGCCCTAATCACAGAAGGGAGGAAGATGTTGACTCTAAAGAGAAATACTATTTACAAGGATGAAATGTGCAAAAATATGAATCTGCTTACCTCACATTTAGTTGGGCTGTGGAGGAGTGTGATGGGAAAAGCAGGCGTGTGATGGGGCCATGCATTATTCCTGCTCTGTTGTAAGGAGATGCTACAAGACTGCAGTGTTTCCTGAAGTACTCTGAGCTGTCTCTCTCAAGTTAATTATATGGTTCCTTATCTTAAATGGCTTATGGAGTGCTGTCTGGGTAATATGCCTCTCTTCTTTGGTTGAGTTTTGGAATTTTCACAGACACTTCCTAGAAGAGAGCACTCTGGAATGGGGACACTGTGGTTTTGGGTTTAGAGTGAAGACCTGGTGAAGCTTGTCTTTGCCTTTGTGGTGGATGGATATGGAACCTTAGAAAGAGTGGTCAGTGGCTGAGCTCATACCATTCACCACATGGTCATGTAGGTTAGGTTCATTTATGTTCTTTAAAATAAGGAAATATAAGGTGGAGCAGATTAGAATTTAAAAAAATGTTTTAATCTTTATTTATTACAGCAGTTTTAGGTTCATAGCAAAATTGAGAGGAAGGTACTGAGATTTCTACGTACCTCTTGCTTTCACATGTGCATAACCTCCTCCATTATGACATCCTCCACCAGAGTGGCACATTTTGTACAGTTGATCAGCCTACATTGGTTCATCATCATCACTCAGAGTCCATAGTTTTTCATTAGGATTGCTCTGATGGTGTACATTCTGTGGGTTTGGACAAGTGTATAATGACCTGCATTCATCAGTATGGTGTAGTAGAGAGTAGGTTAACTTCAATAAAATCCTCTGTGCTCCGCCTGTTCACTTTCCTTCCTTCTGTTGGAATTTTTAAGTTGAACTCTGTGTGATGTGAAAAGATATCCTGGGGAGAAAATAGACACATCAGGGCATAGCCTCACTGGTGTGTGTCCTTCCTGCTCTCTGGGTATATTTTCTTGTCTGTAAAATCAGCTGTTTTGTTCAACTAGGCTTGCCTATCCCTTTCAGCTCCTGAACACTTCAGAACATAAATTCTTTGTTTTTATTATAAACGTATTTGACATTTCTTGGAATTTATGTGTTGTGTTATGAATCTAACCTTCACACATCAAAAACCCCAGCTAAGACAATGAGTGCATATGTTACTGTAAGTAAATATTGTATGGTCCAAAAAGGATAGGAGAGCTTGAATTTGGGCTTTTTAATACAAGCTTGGAAAAGTGATTACCAAACTTCGGAATGCATAAAAATCACTAGAGACTGTCTAAAAAGTCATGGGTTCCTATACCCTGCTTATGGAATTCTCATATGTGGGTCTGGGATGGCGCCTGGAAATCTATACATCATGGGTAAAAGTGAGTGATTTTTGTAATTGAATCTGACCTGCTTAATAGAAACACTTGACATCCCTCTCTCATGGTAAGCCTCTTGTATCTAAAATATTACATCTGCAAACCAGCGAACCACTGCTAAAAAATGATTAAGATCAAATAACAACTCCCAGGTTGGATGGGAGTGAGGGGCAGCTAGTTGTTGCCCCTTCTGTGGCAGGCACACACATCACCATGTTGGAAAGCCTTCTTCTGACTTGGGGAGAGATTGGCTTTTTCTTGGTTTGGTGCAGAGTATGAAAAGCTCCTTTTTTCTTCCAAGTTGGGAGAGAGTTGATATAGTTTTATGACACAGTGATGGCCCTCTAACAACACCTTTTGTACTTCATGCCAAAGCAATTGGTGTCACGCTGTCCTGTTTCTTAAGTGTTTCTGCTACAGAGTGTACAGTGTTTCTCTGTCACCATGTTAGTGCTCCTTGTGGACTTTTTTTACCCCTCTAAATTGTAAACTTCTTGATGGCAGATGCAGTGTTTTATCTCCTCTGGCAGCACAGAACATGTCCTGGGCACTGGTTAAGTATAGTCAGCCTTCAGCTTACAGAGTTTTGGCATTGATAGGTTTTTCTTTTAAGCAGAGAGAAAACCAGTATCAGGAAGTTAATCTCTGGGGTTTTGTTTTTTTTTTAAGATTTTATTTATTCATGAGAGAGAGAGAGAGAGAGAGAGAGAGAGAGGCAGAGGGAACAGCAGACTCCATGCAGGGAGCCCAACGTGGGACTTGATCCCGGGCCCCCAGGACCATGCCCTGGGCCGAAGGCTGTGCTAAACCGCTGAGCCACCCGGGCTGTCCAATCTCTGGAGTTTTTGTTTCAGGTTAGACTCATCAAAAAGAAAAAGCATTCTGATCTCCAATATGTATTGAAAGAACATTTATGGTGAGATAAAGGAAGGAACAAACAAGCCTGTTTGTTACCTGTCGCAGAAAGCCAAGGATCGAGGCTCTGAATGTATTCACATATGCCTTCAGATTTCCTAAATAATTCCTTTGGGATGTTCTTTCATTGACCTTTTCTGATTTATCATAGGAGAGGAAAATCCAGGGATTCAGAGTAGGTTTTTATTATTGGTTACTATATTGCCACGTTTGATTATAATCACTTAAAATATCTATGTTATAGAATGGTATACTTGGCAGCTCCTCTATGTAAGTTGGTTTAATGAGATGATTGTGATCATTTGTATTCTAAAGTTTACAGCTTTGTATAGGGAACAAGTCTGGGTGTGAATCTTGAGCTGATTAACTTAACCACTTAACCCTCTCAAAGCTTTAGTTTCTCTGTCCGTGAAATGAGGACATTGGTACATATGTTGGGTTGTATCAGGAGTAAATGAAAGTGCATAGAAAGTGCTTTGTTCACTACATGCTCCAAGAGTGGGGACATCCTGGTGCCTTGTATCCTGTTCTTACAGTCCTGTCTTTAGTACTGGCATGCTTCCCAGGTGTCACAAGGGTCTTGCTTGCTGGAGTTCAGGCTAAAAAGTGTGCACCCCTCTGGGTTGTTGAGAGAAGAAAATATTTGTTGTTCCTGAATTATGTTTACTTACCCTGAAGAGTGTCATAAATTTAATAGAATTTTCTTCTCCAATAATATATCTACTCTCGAAGGCTGAGTGAGTGCAAAACCTTTATGATTCTGTAAAGAAAGGTCAGAATTAAGTAGGAAGTTCTGTGTGCAGAAATGGAGCTGCTAAGTTGTAGTGCATACCCTTGTTAAGATATGAGATGGTGATGCCATACAATGACAAAGGATGATTGATGTTGAACAGCAGCATGACCATCCCCAAGGAGATGAGTCCTGAGTTAAGGACTTGGTCTTTCATTTCTTCAAATCATTTTCACCCCCTGAGTTTCTTCTTGTAAATGAGACCATCAGATTTTGCCTTTCAGTGAGCATACATGTTCATCAGATTGTATTCTAATGGAGTTACCTGAGGTCTAGGTAACATGAGTTAGTTCCTAGCAGTTGGTCAGTTGGTGATATTACATCTTTTTCCTCTTGGGATTTAAAAGCTTCCCTAGAATGCTGTTCCTTCTACCACTTAGCTTCTCTTTGTGGGTTAGGACAGGCTTCATTAGAGGACAGGCTGCCACCATGCCCTGCATTTTAAAACCATGAAGTATATGTGTGTTGTGTTTTTTTTTTCTTGGAACATATATCACAAATGTAATGCATATTTGCAGATGCAAGGTGGCAATTTTGACTCTGTTAGAAACACGAAGATGAGTTAGAAATTAGGGCATTTTCCTTAGCTTGAACGTCTGCCAAGAAAGTTTGAGTTTTCCTTTAAAAAAAGGAAACATTCCTTTTCCCCCTTTAAAGACCAAAAATGAATCAGATGCCACAAAGGTTGCTCTACTAAAGGGGACAATTCTGGCTAGTGTGAGCCAATTTGACTTTGTGTGAAATAATATTTATTGCAGTAACAATTTTAATTTCAAATCATGGTAACCCTTTGAAGACACTGAAGGGAAGTATTTAAGCTGTTTCTTTAAAAACAGAAAGGCCCTCAATAGCAGGAACTTGACCAGCTGGTAGATATGGTAGGAGTGAATCCCTTGCATTTTATATAATCATTATGGAAAGAGAATCCCACTACCATAGTACCATGGGCAGATAACACTCACTTTAGAGTTCTTCATCTATAGAATAGGATAATGGCCTGTTTTGCTGGCCTTTATAAGATTTTTCAGGCACTACTAAGAAAATAGCTGTGAATAGTATTTGGGGGGGCTTTTCCTCATTGGATGCCTTGTTAAGTGCATTAATGTTCACCTGGTGCCTTATAAATAAAACCAGGGGCCTTTAGTCTCTTCCTTCTGGCATTTTATAACGCTGGATGGGACACCATGTCCAAGAAATGCAGGCAATAGGCCAAGAGAAACAGGTTCATAATGGATGTTAGGTATGTATATTTAATACTGACCAAGTCATATACTGAGGTGTTCTAAAAGTGGATGATACAATAGAAAGAAAGGTTCTATTAAGTTCCAAACCTCTCCATGTGCAGGCGAGGCATTTAAGTGACACAGCATGCTGGATGCAGTCTCAGATAAAGGAAGGTGATCATATTGGTCATCATAGGGAGCAGACTGCATGAAGCAGCCTTTAAGAGGTGGTATAAAGGTCAGAGTGAAATGATATAGTAGATGTGTAGCCTCAGACTTCAGTGAAATAATGTCTTTTCTTATATCTTTGACCCCTAGCACAATACAGTTGGTTATGATTATGTGTATTTTCTCTAAAAGTACTACTGAAGGCCATTTGTTACAACTCTAAAGTGATGCCAAAGGGGCATGGGTAGGGCCTTCCTGATGGGTGGGGGCACCTGGCTTTTGTGGATCTAAGTTTGTAACCAACCCTGAGAGGAACCTTTAATATATTCTCTCTGGGGTAGTAATTGAGTAAATCACAGACAGATTTTTATCCTTTCAAACAACTCTTCATATGACCTCCATGTGCAATTATAGGTGTAAAGATGTTTGGTACATTTCAGTCCCAGCTGTAGTTTTTCTCCTTGGGCTGTTTTTGCTCACCATTTTGGTTCTTTTTTGCAAAGATGACCCATCTGAGTAGATAGATTATTATTTCTGTTTCAAATTTAGAGGTTTTCTCTTAGTTTGTTGGTTTCTTTTTAAAAAATAATCAGGGTAGTACATTACTTTAGCACCCCAATGCCTTTCCCCTGTTGGCCATGCCTTTTGAAAATATGAGAAATGGGGATGCCTGGGTGGCTCAGTGGTTGAGCATTTGCCTTTGGCTCAGGGCGTGATCCTGGGGTCCTGGGATCGGGTCCCACATTAGGCTCCCTGCGTGGAGCCTGCTTCTCCCTCTGCCTCTGCCTCTGCCTCTGTCTCTGCCTGTGCACGCGCGCGCGCGTGTGTGATGAATGAATAAATAAATAAATAAATAAATAAATAAATAAATAAATAAATGAAATCTTTAAAAAGAAAGAGAAAAAAAAATGGGCCTAAATAGACTAGGGTTACGGTAGTTACAAGGTGAATTAAGGAGAAAGGGTTATTAGCATGGACCTCTGGTGGGAGTGGAGAGAGGAGGACTCTCATCTTAGAGCCCATTATATGCCAGATATGATGACTAGGGCATTATATACTTTAGGTTCTTTATTTATGGCCTGCTTAGTCTAAAAAGGGCATTGGGATCCTACAGTGATCCTAGGAAGCTTGTGAAAGTTAAGCAGCTTTCCCAAGGAAATACAGTAATGAAGTGGTGTCAGAGAAATGAAAGCCAAACACTGCCAGGATCTCAAATTTCATTTCTTTCAGTATGTTGGCTTGTTTCTTAGAAAGGAGAGGGACAGAATTCTTAGACAATTTCCTAATTTAAATTTAACTTTAAAATGGACGTAATTTTTGGAAGACCTGATATACATTAATGAAGACTAATGCCTTTGTGTGG
Source organism: Vulpes vulpes (assembly GCF_048418805.1). Lineage (NCBI taxonomy): Eukaryota > Metazoa > Chordata > Mammalia > Carnivora > Canidae > Vulpes > Vulpes vulpes. The sequence continues at coordinate 69,678,815 of NC_132795.1, read as the reverse complement.
TCCATCCTCTAACACAAAAATAATTGATTAGTTGTTAGGTACTGATTCTCTCTAATCCCCTAGTAAGGGAAGCTCACATTCCGTGAAAGCAAACACTGAGTGAATTCACACCTCTAAGCTTTTATGCTGTCAAATTGCTAAGTCTTGAGAATACTCTGTGGTCTTGAGTTCAGGCATAGAGGGAAATACTGCTATATTACATAAACTTCTGGAGTGGTTTTTTTCCACGGCCCATGGATTTTCTTCATCTGTAAGGATCTTATGTTATCATATCAGATTCTCAGAAGACCTTCTCCTCCCCCACATATCACCTAACACATTCCCAGGGTAGTGCTATTTACCTCTTAAAAAGAGCAGATCTGGGGGCAATTTTCTTCTGACATTTTCTCTCATCATTTGGTTCTGTCAGCAAGAAATTTGCTTTAGTAATTTGGAAATAACCTCGCTACAGGAAGAGTAACCAGGTATGTGTTTCCAGTTTTGAGGACTGCCTGGGTGCTCAGGAGATAGATGATCTTTGTGTTCCTTATATAGAAAGTACTATAAGATTACTCAATACTGTTGTCTGAAGTTTTCCTCTTTGCTTTTGGATTTGAGGAAATCACAGTTTGGCTTCATGGTTGTGTTAACCAGTCATAATCATGGGATTTTTAAAAATTTTTAAAAGATTTTATTTTATTTATTCCTGAGAGCTACATAGAGAGAGGCAGAGACCTAGGCAGAGGGAGAAGCAGGCTCCATGCATGGAGCCCGATGCGGAACTCCTTGGGACCCCAGGATCATGCCCTGAGCTAAGGCAAACGCTCAACCGCTGAGCCACCCAGGCGTCCCTACGCAGACATTTTAAATGAGTAATTCAGGGATGGGCATTATCAAAAGATACTGAATCTTGGACAGACAGGTAGGAAAAAATGGCAATAGAATCAGAAGTGTGGGAGCCCATATAATATTCATAAATTACTACTTTCTGACACACAATTGTATTCCACTCTGTGTATCTCTGAGATGGAGTTTCTGTAGATGTCGAGTGGCTTCTTAGATCATTTTGTGTGCTGTATGGTAACCTGTATGCAGGGCAGCATTTTCTTTCAGGATTGTGGGTTACTCAGCCGTGAATGCAGGAGGGAGTGCCAGACTGTCTGGGAGGGTTGTCTGAGGATGTTGGGGAAGATGTGATGATGGAGTACTGAAGGCACAGTTGAGGGGACAGTTTATGTTTGCCAAGGCTGGCCACACTAGAAAAGCATGCTTGTGGAATGGTAGCTGGGGAATAGCTGACAGGGTTCCTTGGGCTGTGGACCGATGTGGGACCAGCCTGCTCCCCTCAGAAGCAGAACTTAAGACTGCTTGAACTGCAAGTGTGTGTTTGTTTTTGGAATGGTGCCCCCCTTTTTATGGTGGCACTTTTGAAGACCAGGAAGGTAGTTCAGTTTAGAGGGAGGTGGTGGCATCTGCAGGTCGGTGAGAGTTGGGATAAGGTTCTTGGCCTGTGGATTTTATTTGTCCTGGTTACCTGTAGAGTTGTGTAACTCCTGCTCATGAACTGCTGGGCCATTGCAGGACTCCACACCACCGTGACCACATACAATTGAGATGTATTTGTAATACAGTGTCATTTTCATGGTGGTGTTTTGTCCTAGATGCAACTTGAGTTCCTCGATAAGCTTTCCAGACTAACTGGAGAGATTTCCTCAGGTTTCAAGTTCTAAAGTTCATAACTGTTCATCATGAGACCACAAGAGAGGCAGGCTCTTAGGAGATACGGGAACATTCTTTCTGTTTTACATTTGTTGAAGAAGAACCATTGTCCACAAAGTCCTGAAGTAAATCAAGCTCAGGAGATCTGGGTAGCTCTGTGTTACTCGCCAGAGAAATGGCCATCAGGGCACTGCAAAGAGTGGATGGAAAGGTCAGGGCTGACAGGAATTAAATCTAGTCCTGTGCATCTGGGTGAGAGAATGACCTCACATTGGTTTGAAATGCTCAGGGATAGAAATAATGAGTTTTAGGGATCCCTGGGTGGCGCAGCGGTTCGGCGCCTGCCTTTGGCCCAGGGCGCGATCCTGGAGACCCGGGTTCGAATCCCACATCGGGCTCCCGGTACATGGAGCCTGCTTCTCCCTCTGCCTGTGTCTCTGTGCCTCTCTCTCTCTCTCTCTCTCTCTCTCTCTCTGTGACTATCATAAAAAAAAAAAAATGAGTTTTAGGTCCTAGGTCAGAAATGATACTGTAGCTGTAAGAAGACTCTCTCCTTCTGCATCATCCCGATCTCTTTGTGCACTGCCTTATTTTGAGTAATTATTCTCAACCTCACTTTGGGACTGTAGAAAAGCTTCAAATAAGAAGCTTGATATAACTTTCATAAAATCAAGTAATGGGTCTTGGGAGTACACCAGGGAAAAGTGACTGCTATTCATTTTTAACAGTAAATATCTAGAGGCTTTTTTGGGTCATTTTATTTATGCAGAATGTTAAGAAAGAAAACTTGGCCAACCGGATGTATAGAAGAAAATATTATTTAAGTTGCTTAGGTTGAGAGGTAATGATATGTAAATTGAACCCAAGAAAGAAAGAAATTGATACTTTATCAAAACTTACTGTCTCTACTACTTGTTTTGTTTATTAAGTGTGGTTCATTGATATTATAACCCATATTCTGCTGGAGAGCACGAGACTATTTCATCATCACTTTTGGGGAAAAGTACAAAAGAGATGATTTATTGAAACTGCAATCATTGTGTTCTAATGATCCTGCAAAAACGTGGTGCCAATTATCTTTCTTTTCTCTGTTTTTCAGGGTCGACATGTTAAAACAGGTCAGCTGGCGGCCATCAAAGTTATGGATGTCACTGAGGTATGGTTGGGTCACAAATAGTTTTAAAGAAATCATTATATAAAAAATAAGATCCTCCATCCCTCTAACCCCCAATGTAATAGTATTACTCTATTTGTAGAATCGATCTTGAACAAATTGCCCCCCTGTGACATTGTGGGTTCATAAGGTCCAGCAGACTAGTTGGCTTAAATTGTTGCAGATGGTCCCCCAAGTAACTAGGAATCAGTAGCATTTTCTTAAAAAAAAAAAAAAAAAAAAAAACAACAAAAAAAAAAACTGAGTGATGTCATCCTTGGCAACTTAATGGACCATAATTGGAAACATCTCTAATGGAAAAGTAAAGATTTGAGAAGGGCTCATGGAGGTCACATGGATAGGGAGATCGAGGGGGTGTGGGGTGGGGAAAGACTTCTCTGGGGTATTAGGCCACATTTGGGCCATTTCTTTTATTTTTAACATGGGGAAAGAAAACAGATCCAGCCAAGTTCCCAGAGGTTTGAAAACAGAAACATCTGCTAGAATGCTGAGCAGATTGTTGGCAAAATTTAGTAGCAAAAAATAGTTCTTGAAACGGTCACATGAGGATTTACTCTGTAGCTTTAGATGGGAAAGAGGAGAAATTAACTCACACAAAAGTAAGTGTATATGTCCCTGTGCATGTACATACATGCACAAGTCCATATTTAACTTTTTGAAGATAACCATAGACTGCAGTGAACCAAATCCATCTTACTTTAAATTATTTTTATCTGAAATTTTACTTTTCATTCTCATGGTTGCTTCTAACTTGCCTAATTATAAATAAGATTTACCATCATTATCATAGATTCTAGAGTTAGCTAGCAGCCGTGGGGATCTGGGATATCGTTTAAAAATTTTTTTCTTTTCTTTCTTTCTTTCTTTCTTTCTTTCTTTCTTTCTTTCTTTCTTTCTTTTTTTTTTTTTTTGAGAAGAGGGTGGTGGGCAGAGGGAGAGGGCAGGAATCTCAAGCAGGGGCTCTATCTCATGACCCAGAGATCATGACCTGAGCCAAAATGAATGGTTGGACACTTAACCAGCTGAGCCACCCGGGCGTCCTTAATTGGGTATCTTTAAATCAGACAATAATATTCCCCAAATCTGGGGTTGATCTAGGGAGATAATGACTGAACTGATCTCAGATGTACAGTTGAGTATTCTAGAGAGATTTCCTCCATGGTCCTGTTCTACCCTTGGTCTCCCAAAACATGCTCATCTCCAATATGCATATTTGTTAGTACGAATTATATGTACTGCCGAAGCGAGCACTGTTAGTACAAATTAGAAAACACTGTTGCCTGTGGACTATGAGACAACTGATAGAACTTTATACAAATATTTGAAGATGTGACATTTTATGAAATGGCTGCTCTCATTTTTCTGCCACAGAGAATACTAGAGACTTTATAATGAAAAGGGACCCATTGCAGGCACCTGGGTAGCTCAGTGGTTGAGCGTCTGCCTTTGCTCGGGTTGTGGTCGCATGGTCCTGGGATCAAGTCCTGTGTCTGGGTCTCTGCGGGGATCCTGCTTCTCCCTCTGCCTGTGTCTCTGCCTCTCTCTCTCTCTCTGTGTCTCTCATGAATAAATGAACAAAATCTTTTTTATAAAAAAAATTAAAAGGACCCATTGCTTGGTTGAATGGCCTAAGGAATCTTGTAACATACTATGATAATGGACTGTTCTGTTGCCTTATAGTGACACTATCTTGGATGCTTTCCAGTTAAATATTATTTTTAAGATTATTTTAAAGAGTAGTGAAGGAGCAGAATTTCTAACCTAACTGTAATTTAAATACAGCAGTTAAGTTATTTCTGAAGTGCCCTCTGTGAATGGAATGATGGTTGGCACCTTCCTGTCAAGCCTCCATTCCTGCCACTGTGCATGATGCTGGTGCTGCATTGGGAAATGGTCTAGCTGGAGCCTCTGTTCTTTGGCATTTATTAACACACTTCCTGACTTATTTACTAGCAGATGAGACACCATTTTGAACGTAAGCTTTTGGAATTTTACAAAGCAGTTGGAAGTTCTGAGAGTTGCATTTCTTTTTTTTTCTTTCCATATACATATATGATTTTATTTATTGAGAGCGAGAGAGAGAGCTTGCAAGCATGTGCACATGTGAGAGGTGGTGGTGTGTGGAGGGAGAAAGAGTCTTAAGCAGACGCCCTGCTGAACGTAGAGCCACCGCAGAGCTCAGTACCACGACCCTGAGACCAAGACCTGATCCCAAATCAAGTCAGACGCTTAACCAGCTGAGCCACCCAGGTGCCCCGAGAATTGCATTTTTCTCAATAATATGGTCACTGCTTTTTTTTTTTTTAAAGTAAATACTGCTACTTTATAATATCTATTGTTGGTGCTTTGTTTTCTTTTAATCATCTTTCTGTGAGCATAGCTATGAAATACATATCTATATGTGTGATGGATGCCTTTTGTATTCCACTTTTGTTGAGTTGTATACAAAAGGTATTTCCTTGCCTGCAGAATCAGGCAATGTTGGACAAATGCATTTTCAGGACTCCTTTAAAAATAATTAAGCAAAACCCATGTGTTCAGGTAAAATGAAAACCAGATGGTGAGTCTTCAGAACAAATACAAACCAAATCAGCCATTTACCATATTGGCCTTTCAGTAATGTTTCTTGTGTGCTGTTTCTATTTAGTGACCTCTATACAGAGTGACCTCTGTGCTATAGCTTGGGGCACAGTCAGGGCTCACAGTGAGTGTTGATTATGGATAGAGGATGTTGTACAGCTGGTACCCTGGAAAACATATCCTTGCCCCTCACATCAAGGGCCTTCCAGCTTGTAAAGTTTTAGACATTGGCCTAGGGGCGGTCTGAGAGCAGGAGGGAGCAGGCTGGAATGAGGGGGAATTTGCAGCTGATGTAGCAATCTTTTTGGATTTCTTCTCAGACTTTCACAATTTTAAGAATTGACTATCTTTAGGATTTTGAAAGGCTCTTTTTAAAGAAAGCTTGTCATTTATCAGAGTGGTTGTGGGAAGGGTTTAAGAAGTCATGTTAAGGATATGTTCAAACTGGAGAAGACCAGAACATGAGATCTATAATGTGGTTTTTGTTTTTGGAATAATTACAGATTCGATGAATTTGCAGAAGATTATATAGGGGAGTCTCATGTACCCTGTACCCAGTTTTCTGCTGTGGTAGTAGCATCTTTGTAACTGAGTTCCTTATGCAAAATCAAGCAAGGCAAATAGTTGCTCTTACAAGTTAAGGACTCAACTCATACTCCAGTGTTCGATTATAGCAAACAAGCCTGTACTGTTATACATGGCTTCAAAACAGTGCAGGCCACTGATAATTGGGCCTGATACAGTCCACAGAGCTTGTTCAGATTTCCCCACTTGGACATGCACTTGTGTGTATGTATGTTTTTGAGTTGTTTTCAGGGAAACTTGATTGAAGTGGTTGTTGGATTCTTGTTAAACTCCTTCCTTTCAGTCCTCGTATCTTAACATGGGGAATGATAGTTTCTGGGATATTCTATTACTTTGAATTAATGCTCTGGAAGGTAAGAAGATAAATCCGTTAGATCAGTAACTCAATTTGGGGTCCATAAACTCATAAAGGAAGATTTATCTCTGAGAATATGTTTTCATTTTAATAATTTCCCCTGAACTTTTTACTATGAAAATGCTCATAATTACAGAATTGTAGAAGAAATGAACACTCTGAGTCACTCTGCTCTTAGACCGCCCCTAGGCCAATGCCTAAATGAACAACTCTGAAGTTGTTAACATTTTGTATGTGTGTTGTATGTGTATTGTTGTGGCACCACCATGACTCTTGTACATACTTGAGTGTGCTTCTCTTAAAATACAATCTTCCATATAATCATAACACCACCTGAAAGAATTAATTAATGCTTACAGAATTTCACTTGATGTTCAGTCTATTCAGATATCCTCAAATGTGCCAAGAATGTTTTTACAGACATTTTTCAAATCCTAGTGCAGCCAAGGTTTGTGCATTACATCTGGTTATCTTTTGACTCACTTTTTGTCTGGTAGCTCCTCCATATCCTCCTGGCCCCTCCTGTTTCGTTTCATTTCATTTCATTTTATTTCTTTTCTAAGAAATTGGCTTTTGGAAGAATCCAGCCAGTTTGTAAAATATCCCACATTCTGGATTTGCCTGTTTCCTTGTGTTGTGCTTTAACTGGTCCCTCCCTCTTACATTTCCTGGAAACTGGAAATTAGGTTGGGAAGCTTAAGACTCTCGATTAGATGATGTGTGTGTGTATATATGTGTGTGTGTAGGCAAGAATACCTCATTCATGGTATTAGATCCTTCCTGTTGTATCACGTTAGGAGTCACAGCCCTCTAGTTGTCTCCCTATTAGTGAAGCCAAGTTTGATCTTTGATTGGAGAGGGAGTTAACCAGAGCTCTCCCCTCTTAGGATGTACTGCTAGCTTCAAACTTTGTTAATAATCTCCAGGGCAATACTTGGGCACTGTGTGAATATTCTGTTCATCAACAGCTTTTTAACTAATTGTTTTGGCATTCATTTGGTGATTCTTTCCTGATTTAGTTATTACAGTGAAATGATGACTTTTAGATTCTGTCTTCTATGTTATTTAGCATCAGTCTATAAAGAAGAGTTTCCTTAGCTACTCCCACCCTTCTTTGTCTTTCTTTTTCTGGATATTGCTATAGACATTGGCAATTCTATTTATTCAATGTGTTTATCAATTAAAGCTATTACTGCTTATTTAATCAAATTGTACCTCATCTGGCTATGGGAGTTAATCCATGCCCTTTGTCATGACTCCTTTAGCTCTAAGTACTTCTGTATTTTCTGACACAAGTAGGTATTTGAAGCTCACTGGCTAGGATTTGGAATCTCTTTGTCTCAAGAGCTGTTGTTCCTTTTAGTGGGAAGTATCTTTAGAAACCAGTATCTGAATGCTTCTTCTCTGAAGTTTTTGGTCCTTGGAATATACTTCTTAAGGATTTGTAGTCAGAAGGCTATGCTCAGAAGTTACTTGAAATATTTCCTTTCTCTGTATGGTTCATAAATTTGTTATTCAGCTCAGTTCAGTTTCTGTTGAGTCATTTATAGGGCTTGCTTTTTCTCCAGATTAATTTTTAAATGTGTAAATCATTTACATTGGTCACAAGTCAAAATCATATAAAAAGGTATGCATTTTGATAGTTTTTAAAAAGCTTACTCTAGATCATCTGGGAGATAGACCACCTCAACCCCTTGTATTGCCATATAGTTACAATGCCCTTATTTGTTTTTGTCATTTGTTTGGGCAAGGTAGGACGAAACATTTCTTGGGGTGATGCAGAGAGAACAGAGGCAAACTTAATATGTGGTATTTCATGTCAAACTGAGATGAAATGGTGCTCTGTGGAGTGCTGTTTCACTGCAGTACATCTCCATGGACTGGGAGTGTTGCATCCACTTCAGTCTCCTGGCCAGTCCCATAGTCTTTCCTCCACTTGGCCATGAAATGGGGTTAAAGTAGTAGATTAGCAAATTACAGTTTCTGGACCTGCACCAATACCTGGGGACTTGTTAGAAATGCGCTGTCTCACTTTCCACCCAGACTACTGCATTAGAAATTCTAGATTGGGGCTAGGACCCAGCAATCTGGTCATAACAAGCCCTCCTTGGCGATTCTGCTGTACACTCAAGTTTGAAAGCCCATACTTTAATGGAACCTTAGGAAAGAAGCTGGCCGCTCATATCTACAGGTGAAGAATTCTAGCTCAGAGACACTGGCACCTCGTGCTCAGGAATACATTGCTAGTTAGATTACAGGGATTAGAATCCAGATCTCTGATTCTCAATTTAATGAGCCTTTGAAAGTAGTAATAGTTTGAAACATTAGGTTCTAAGTAGAACTGATTTGATCTGGACCTTAAAGACTGGAAGAGTCTTGATCATTTTTCTCCTTTCTAAAGTTTGTTTTTATCAGATCAGCCAGAGTATACTTTTTTTAATCTTAGGACCAAAATTTTGTGGTTGGTAATTGTGGCATATTCCTTGGAGGAAAGGAAGATGCTGGGCCTGATGGTCATTGGGGTGCAGGAAGCCAGCTGGCAGATTTTATTGCGTATCCTCCATATTCCTTGCAATGTGTTCCTAGGGATTTAAAGCATAAAAGCTTTGTGAAAACATGGCCTTGCCTGGAACAGCCAGCAAAACCCTAGCCTCTGCCTATCATCAAATTGGAGAGGTAGGAGCCCCAGAAGCAGCCCACCAGTGCTAAGCAAGTGAAGATCATATCTGACGGAACAGTGTTTGAGCACCGTCTGAGCTAGGTCCATGGAAGAGCAGGGGGACACATTGCTTGCTCTTATGGACTTCATGCTCTGACGAGAGAGCAAAACAGACTTACTCCAGAGACAAAGCAAGGCCAGGCTTGCTTAACAGTTAAGCAAGTTAAACCAGGCTGAACAGTTTTCTCTCTTTTCAGTTGGAGGGGAGCACAATATCACAAATGTGCTGTTCTTGTCTAGACTGAAAATAAGAACAAAAGAAAGGGAGGGAGAGATCTCTGTGGACTCTGTGACCTGTAGTTCCATCCTTTTGTTCCATCCCGTTGTTCCTCAGAGTCTAGTTAAATGCTGCAGGCCTTAACAGCTTGGTTCTGGCTTCTTCCATTCAGGCAACTGGTGGCACTTTCTCCCTAGCCTTCCCCTGGCTCTGGCCCACTCATCATATCATGGCCGGGGGCTGTCAGGGAAAGGCTGGTCAAGTATCAAGTGAGATGGTGTCAGCTCTAGTGTCAGCTCTGTCATCAGCTGGGTGCCCTCCTCCACCTCCCCCACCCCTGCCCCCAATAGACTTTGCTTTCCTTGTCTTCTGTTTTTTACCTTTCTTTCTTTCTTTCTTTCTTTCTTTCTTTCTTTCTTTCTTTTTGTTTGTTTTGTTTTGTACCTTTCTTAACAAGCTACCTTGTCTTTCTCTGCCACTGAGAGAGAAACTGATGTGCCAGGTTTACGGTATGCCAAATTTCCTTATCTGGCATTTTCTTACTTTTGATAGCTTCTAATTTAATTTAAATGATCTTGATCTTAGATTGCAATTCCTAATTAGGATTGTTTTCCTTAGTCAGCTTTTCTGTAGATAAAGATCACAAGTCATACCTCTTTTTTATTATTATTAATGGTATAAGTTATTGAAGAAAAACTCTTGATTAAATTTTGATTTATTTTAATTAAAAAGTATGACTGATTTTTGAGAACCAATAATTCCACTGTATCCTCAAAAAGTACAGCAGTATTTCTCAGCCTTATTTTCATTATCACCTCCCTAAGAAGCCTTTTAAGATATTTTTCCTAATCACCCTTTGTGAAATTTTAAAATACCTATGTATCTGTTTCTCTGCTGTATGGATATCTTTATGCTCTGTACATAAGAATGTTAAGTTTTTCTTCTACCTCCAAAACCCACTTTTCATTGGAGGGGGATGATATCACTCTAATTGATATCTCCATTGATATCAACCTGGTATAGAATAAAGTAAACATACAACAACCTTATACAAATGAGCCAGGGTAAGCATTATGCTATTGCTAATATTTTCTTTTTATAAAAAAATGTACTAGAGATTAGAATTCATCTAAGGTGATAAAGAAGATTGCCTGGGAAAAGTATAGAATGCATTAAGGGAACTAACATTTTTTAGAAGACTTGGTTTTTTTTTTTTTTTTAAAGATTTTATTTATTCATGAGACACACACACACACACACACACACATACACAGAGAGGCAGAGACATAGGCAGAGGGAGAAGCAGACTCCATGCAGGGGACCTGACATGGGACTCCATCCCAGGTCCCCAGGATTAGGCCCTGGGCTGACAGCGGCGCTAAACTGCTGAGCCACCGGGCTGCCCTTTTTAGAAGACTTGTGCCAGCTATCACGTAAGGTATGATACAGGCACTTGCTTGAATTACACACAGTAGACTTTGGAGACAGATAGCATCGTCCTCTCTTTTTAGAATGAAAGAGCGAAGGCTAGGACTCGTTTCCAAGCCTTCCTGATTGTGAAGCCTACTCTTCTTTGAATCCATCAATCCTCTTTTCCCAAAGTGATATGAAGGGTGATGTGAACTTCTCAACAAATGGGTACTTGTTGAAGTGTTTTATTTTTTATTTTTTTTTAAATTTTTATTTATTTATGATAGTCACACACAGAAAGAGAGAGGGGCAGAGACACAGGCAGAGAGAGAAGCAGGCTCCATGCACCGGGAGCCCGACGTGGGATTCAATCCTGGGTCTCCAGGATTGCGCCCTGGGCCAAAGGCAGGCGCCAAACCGCTGCGCCACCCAGGGATCCCTGTTGAAGTGTTTTAAATGCTGGTGATATGATAGTAAAATTTTTTTTAAGGATTAGGGTTTTTTCTTTTTTTGACAGAGAATATGTTTCTATTTTGGATTAATTCATTTTAAGAATGCAACTGATTTTTACAAGCAAAGGATGATTTAAACTAGGTCAGCTATATACCTCATGTTGTTTTTCATGTTGAAAAGCCTTCATTTTATTGATGGATAACAACAGTTGATATTCAGAAAAGTGATCTGCTTGAAGTTTCGCTTATTGCCAAAATAGCATCCCAGTCTTCCATTCATTGCAATCATGATATATCCTAGTTCACATTAGAAACATCGTATAGTGGTGGTCTGTAGTTAGGTTCTAATACAGCAAATAAGTTGCAATACCTTGTAAGTTGTAGGTACTGGTATCTTTTTTTTTTTTTTTTTAAGATTTTATTTTATTTGAGAAATCGAGCAAGAGTGAGAGAAAGCATGGATGGGATGAGGGGCAGAGGGAGAAACAGACTCCTTGCTGAGCAGATTGCCCAATGTGTGATGTGGGGCTCCAGCCCAGGACTTGGGGATCATGATCTGAGCTGAAGGGAGACACTTAACTGACTGAGCACTCAAGTGTCCCGGTACTCAGATCTTTGATGAATTGTACAGGTGATCTAATTTTGGTGGATGCTTGGAGAAGCTTGTAATAGATGTGCATTATTGTTTTCATTGTCCAGGAAAGTTATAGTAATATATTGTTGCCATAGAGGACTTTGAAGTTGTGATCCTGTTAGCATTCTCAGTCTTTGTAATAAGAATACTAAGAATAATCATAGATGTTATACATTAGCCATAAGAATTGATCTCTTCACACTTGAATTTCATCCCTCTAAGGAAAGAAAATAAGAGTCCTTTAAAATTATTAGTGATTAGAAAGAGACAGTACATTTTTGGGTTTTGTTTTTAGAATTGTCACTGAACTAATAAAAATGATTTATCTTTTTTCTACTCTTTCTTATGAAATATTTTCTTATAAATTTGAGGCCTATAAATATTTTTCAAGATGAATTTATAGTTTATGAACCTTATAGAAAGTCAGCCTCTTTATTCAATAGTCCTGTGCTGGCTTTTACCCAAGACAGTAGTAACACCCTTTGTTGGACTAGGGCCTAGAATTATGTTTAATGAAAGTTCAGTTTCCTCATCTGTAAAGTGGAATAAAAATTCCAGGCTTTTGTCAGAATTATAGAATAGATGTAAAGTGTCTAGCATATTAATTTTTTACACAGTAAATGAGGGTTTTTGTTGTTGTTTCCTTCTTCATTTTTGCTGAAGACTTTTGTTACTCCTAGACTTTTGTTACTCTCCTTCTTAGATACTCTTGGCCTCTCCCAGGTGGCCTTCTTCTTTTTCATTCCTGAAGGCTTCTGCATCAGGTGGCTTCTTTGTCCCCTGGTTATAGGCATCACTGTATCTCCTTGGCAATTACTTTTGTCTGGCCCTATGAGTAATTTTCTAGTGCTGTTCTAACAACCACCTAGAGAACAGTTTCCGTACATTTTTATTGTTCTATTATTCTGTACTAGACTAGAAACTGTAGGGAGTTTGTACTAGATTAGAAACTCTTTGTTAAGGGGTAACTCTTAGGGTTCTCATAGACCTTCTAGGCTTAGGACAGAGCCCTTCCCATGGATAATGCTTAGCTTTGCTGTTTTCGAAAGAATGTCCTAGCAGTTTTCCTTCCTTCCTTCCTCCCTCCCTTCCTTCCTTCCTTCCTTCCTCCCTTCCTCCCTTCCTCCTTCCTCCCTTCCTCCTTCCTCCCTCCCTCCCTCCCTCCCTTCCTTCCTTCCTTCCTTCCTTCCTTCCTTCCTTCCTTCCGATTCTGTTTATTCAAGAGAGAGAGAGCGAGAGAGAGCGAGCATAAGAGGGGTGGGTAGTAGAGGGAGAAGGAGAAACAGACTCTCCACTGAGCAAGGAGGGAGGGAGTTGAATGCAGGACTCACATCCTGAAACTCTGGGATCATGACCCTAGCTGAAGGGAGTTGCTTACTGACTGAGCTACCCAGGCACCCCTGTCCTGGCAGTTTTAAAGCAGAATTTACAGAAGTGTTTTGGGCATTGACATAAAATATATATAGATTCCCTTTAATAAATTAGATGCAGTTCTTAATAGATATGTCCTAGTATATTTTTATTGTATTATTGTACTCTATAATCATATGTTTTTTCTGTTACTTTGTGGGATAATTTTAAATATTAAAAAGAAATAGAGAAAAATGTCATTTATTCTTACCAAAAGTATGACAGAGTACTAATTGCTTTGGTCAGATGCAGTTTTGATTCATTTGGGACTGGAAATGGCAAATATCAACCATGATTTGCAGGGGTGTTTTGTTTTGTTTTAATACTGTTCATGAAGTTGCCTTAATTCATTCATTGAAACCATTACTGAACACCTAGTCTTTTTAATAATACCTACTATCCTCAGATCCGGGGTAGAATAGAAAATTAATTATGCTCTAGAAGGAGCTATTCTTGATCTCTTGGTAAAACAAAACTTGCTTTGAATGGATGCTCTTTGTAATTGTTAATGAGCACTCTCCAGGCCACTTCTGTAAGTTCTGTTGCTACATGAATCAAAGACATTTTTCTAAGTAAGTAGTTGAATAAAAAAGTCACAGCAAAATCTGCATAACCTAAATTGCTAGTTTCAAAATATGGGCCCTGTTCTTTTAAAAATCTCATCTTCTTTCCCCACCAGCTTTTTTTTTTTCCAATTGTTGGGCTATAAGTGCAAAATTTTGTTTTTCATCTTGACATCTCCCTTCCTGTTTCTATTCCCAGCAAATTTTTTGAAAAAGCTGTGTGTTGGAGGTTCTCAAGACCATCCTCAGGTTTGATGATTCACTGGGAGTACACAGGATTCAACATATAGTACCCTCAACCATGATTTGTACAGTACGATGGAAGAACACAAAGCAAAATTAGCAAAGGAAAAAGGCACATGGGATAAAGTGCAAAGGAAACCAGACACAACCTATTAGGAGTCCTATCCCACTAGAGTCGTATAGAATATGCCTAATTTCTCCAGTAATAAGTTGTCAAAATACATGTGAAGTGTTGTTGTCTGGCAGGAAAGCTCATTAGAGACTCCGTACCCCAGATTTTTTATTTGGAGCTGGTCACATAAGCACATCTGCCTGATATGTACCAAAAATTTCAGACTCCTGGCTGGAAAGCAGGGGTTCAACAATAGACCACATTGTTCAAACCATCTAGAAATGGTGAGCCACTCTTATCAATTCTGGGAGTGGTGGAAACCTTCCTGACATCTTAGACCCTTGCAAGCAGGACTTTTAGTGATAGTATTCTCAGGTCCTGGGACCAGACTCTTCTGAACTCTACATTCACTTATCACTTGCCTTTTCAGCATCTCTAATTGGGTGTCTAATGGCCCAAACTCAATGTATGTCATATGAGTTCCTTGTCTTTCCTCCATAGACGTGTTCCTCCTTCAGCCTTGACCTTTCTCAATTGGTGGCATCCCCAACCTTCTGTTTGCTCAGGCCAAAAAACCAAAAAAGCCTAGGAGTCTAGGGACTACTCTGCCTAATATATATAACACTCATCTCATTTGTTAGGAAATCCTGTTAGTGTTCCCTTCCTTTGAACAATACCCAGTTTGTGTCAAAATAATCTTTGCCCTTGGTGGCCAGTGGGAGGCAGTAAGCCACAAATTAATAACTATGGAATGTGGATTATAGGTGCAGGAGAGTCTATTATACTGTTTTCTTTACTTTTGTATATTTGAAACTCCTAACAAATTTTAGCAGTCTGTAAGAAACTATCACACATACGGATCTGTCCCTTCCCACTACAGCCTCTACTACTACTGCCCCCCCCCCCCACCACCCTGTCCACCCCTCTTTTCTCAGTATAGCAGCCTAGTGATTCTTTAGAAACAAAGTCTGATCGGAATCTATCACTGATTCCTTACTGAGCTCACAGTAAAATCCCAGGCTCTTGGGGATCCCTGGGTGGCGCAGCGGTTTGGCGCCTGCCTTTGGCCCAAGGCACGATCCTGGAGACCCGGGATTGAATCCCACGTCGGGCTCCCGGTGCATGGAGCCTGCTTCTCTCTCTGCCTGTGTCTCTGCCCCTCTCTCTTTCTGTGTGTGACTATCATTAAAAAAAAAAAAAAAAAAAATCCCAGGCTCTTAGAGTAGTTGACAGTACTCATCAGATTGCCTCCTGCCCTGTTCTGTCTCATACCTCCTCTCCTACTCCTCCCCCCCCCCCCCCCCAACTACACAGGCTTGCTCATTCTTTCTCCTGCCAGGGAGCTCCTACTCCCATTTACTATTGTTCCCCTCATCCCCTTTCATGACCTTATGGCCCAGTCCTTCACCTTCATGCCCAGTGGCACTTTCTAACCAACCCCTAATGCCCATACCTTGTTGTATGTTTTCCAATTCCATCACACAGTGTATAACTGGCCTATTATACTTAGTGTATATCACTTTCCTCTACCATTGCTCCATTTCATCCCTTCTCACCCTGGAATATAAGCTCCATGGTAACAGGGATCTTTGTTAATTGTTTTCAGTGATGCATCATCCCAAGTACCAAATTCAGTGCCTGGCATATATAGAAGGCATTTCATGAATGATAGTTGAATGAATGGTCAGTCCTGTGACACATACTAGAAATCTACTAGAGTTCGTCTTTTTTCTTTTTTTATGTGAAGAATCCAAAGCCCAAAGAAGTTATATGTAGTTGGTTAATGGTTTTGTATGAGTGTGTGTGTGAACATGTGTGCTTTTGTTTATGAAACTATTTGAAAATTAAACTTTTATTAATCTTTTAATTATGTATCCTGAGATACCCTTTGAGATGTAGTAAAATGGTGAAGCAGTACGATTGGAAAGAACAGGTTTCAAATACCCCATGCCTATTCCATTGAAATGCTTTACCTTTTAAAATGGTAACCCTTTTTTAAGAGGACCTCCTTAACCCCACCAGACCTGATTTTCTAAAGTTAATTCCAATAGCTGCTTTCCAGTTTAAATTCTTTTTATAGGTACTGAGTATAAATTCATAGCCTAAACTAAACTGCCCGTATAATAAAACTTACTGAAATTGCTTGTTTTCTTACTCTGTCAATGTCCAGTGATAATCCACAGTGAGAACGTATAGTTACTATGACAATGAAAGAGCTTTTAGGATAAAAGCTTTACTTGTTTGTTTGGAGAAACCTTACTGCCTCTCCTCCCCTCAGAATCATACTCTGAGAGAAGGAAAATGAGAAATCTCTAGTTACAGAATCCATATCTTCTAATTATTCTGACTTCTGTACTTACCTATAGAAAAGGGTGTTGACTTTAGTGGGAATGATCTAAAGCAAGATTAGAGAAATAACTGGTTGGTTGGCTAAGTTTTTAGCTTCCACATTGGCAGTATTGTGGGTGCAGTGCTAATCCACACATGGCCCTTAAGCAGTGCAGGAAGCTACCCCAACAAGCTGTCCTTTGGCAAAAGAGCAGACTCTGAGAGAACAGCCTCTCTGCCTAGTCCCCATAACAGCTAGGCTGTGCCACGGATGCAACTCTCCTAGATTTATAACTCTACATGCTGATGTGGTTTAACAAAGCCTAGATTATATTATAACTGTAATCCTGCCCCAAAGCTTGTTTTGTTTTAATTTTTTTTTACAGATTCAAATATGTCCCTTTGAACCTTGGGCATTGTATTTATTCAGTATGTGTTAGAGGTTTTCAATGATCTTTCGGATCATTATAATTGTCAGCTTCTATTCAAAGCCATGGTGAGGTGAAAGAAATTGATCTGCTGGCTCCTCTTAGTAGTACTCACTGCTGCTAATTTGTCGTCCACTCCGACAGAGTGCAAGCCCTGAGGAGGTGGAAACCTGCCTCTAGGCCTGGACTGCTACTGTGATCTGTGATTCATGGTTGTCACGGTGTCTGGGGGCTCTGAAGTCCAGCAGAGTTTTCACAAGGCCTGAGAACCTTGTGCCAGTTTATCTTGTATCTTTTATGTCTGGACATTCTCAGATACCTTTATTCTTTCTCCTTAATATACCTGTGTTGTAGCAGTGTGTTTTCAGGTTTGGAAAGATTTGAAAGAACCTACTTCTCAAGGGTAACTGTGTCTACTTGCCTTTGTATGTGAAGTATAACATGAATACAGAGAAAGGCATACATTAGAATTAGCAAATTTCAAAAAAGTGAACACATCTACTCAAGAACCAGCAACTAGATCAAGAAACAGGACATTGCTAGCCTCCTAAGAGTGCCCCTGGTGCCCTGTTTCGGTCAGTAATTCCTCCCTGCCCCCAAGAATAACCAGTATCCTGACTCCTAACATGAAAGATTATTTTTGCTTATGTTTGTATTTGATATAAATGGAACCATATGGTACTATTATGTCTGGCTTCTTTTGCTTAACATTATGTTTGTGAGATCCATTCATGTTGCTGCACATAGAAATTGTTTATTTTCATGTCTTGTTTTTTTAAGATTTTATTTATTTATTCATGAGAGACAGAGAGAGAGAGAGAGAGGCAGAGACACAGGCAGAGGGAGAAGCAGGCCCCATGCAGGGAGCCCGACATGGGACTGTATCCCAGGACTCCAGGATCATGCCCTGGGCCGAAGGCAGGCACTAAACCGCTGAGCCACCCAGGGATCCCCATCATTTCATTTTTTAAAGATTTTATTTATTTATTCATAAGAGACACAGAGAGAGTCAGAGACCTAGGCAGAGGAAGAAGCAGGCTCCCTCTAGGGAGCCTGATGCAGAACTTGATCCCAGGACCCCTGGATCACAACCTGAGCCAAAGGCAGACGCTCAACCACTGAACCTTGCAGGTGCCCCTTATTTTCATTTCTTCTAGTATTCTGTTGTGTATCACTAGTTTCCAAGTGAATATCTCTCTCCAGATGGCTATCTATCTCTAGTCATGCAGCCTAGCACCACCATCTTGGACACAGTAGGTACTGAATTGACTTGCTGTAGAAATAGAAGGAAATTTATCCAGTGTAGGAACTTCTCCTTTATTAGATAAAGAGATGCTGAGGTGCATGTTATAGGGAAACCTTCACTTCTTTATTTCTCATGTTTGGGCATGATGAAATATTTAACCTCTTTACTGATTTAATATTATTTGCTTAACTACAAGAGTCATGAGAAAGAGTGGGTAATGTTGCTAACTTTTGATGACTGTAAATAAAGTATTACTTAGGAACTTTTTCAGAACTCCCGTCTTCACTGGAGTTTTTTTTATACCACACCCTTGGGGGATTCTTCTTTGGCTTGGGTCTTAGCAGTGATGTCACGCTGCCGTCCAATTTTCCTCCTGTTTGTGAGGCTGGTTGGCTTTTCTGCTGACCTTGCTTCATGTGGAGCATGTCCTCCCCGCCTCCCTTAAGGTGGTGGAAGTTTGGGGTGAAATAAAGATGGGGAGATGAAACCAAATATAAAATTCCAAGCAAGCCTGTGTTCTTGCCCCACCCGACTTCTGACCAGCTCCCTCTCTCCCTCAGTTCCTCACAGATTTTCAGGTGAGAAATATCTCAGGCTCTACTTCTTCTTATTTCTAAAGAACAAGGATGTTTAAAACAAAGTCTTTGGTGTGACATTCTGTCATAACTAAGAGAGCAGCAGTAACTGTAATAACTGTTAGGATGTGGGAATGTGTCATTATGTGGTATTTCCTGGTGGTGAATCACCTTCCCAAGAGCCCCCTTGGTTATCACTTCTCTTGTGAGTGAGAGGAGATGTTCTTTGAAGAAAAGAGTGGACAGACACTTTCTTTGTCACTGTTTCACTCTTAATGTGCCTGGCTATAGCTAGTCTTCTCTCACTTTGTTCACTTACTGAAGTTGCAGGATTTTTTTTACCCCCCTGCAGCTAGGACTAAAGAAGATTCCCTGGTTGTTTGCTCTTCCCTAAGTTGTTTAGAAAGAAGAAAATGACTACACAGATGTTTTTGTTCAAAAGGGGAAAGGAAAAAAGGCTGTTAAGATAGAAGAGATTAACATTTGGAACTGCCGGGTAAAGCAGCAGCCTCTGGGTCTTTGTGAGAGCCCTGGTGTGACTGGATCCAGTTGCCCTGTGTGACTTGGTACATTTGGAGTGATACTGCTCACAATTCAAGCAGCCCTTTCTTTTCTCTTCACCTTCTTTAAACTAACAGGGGACTTCTTATATGATAGTTTGAGTAAGTTGACTAACATTGAGTCCTGCTATATTTGTATAAGTGCTTTGTAATGATACTCTGGTTCATAGTTTGTGTGTGTGTAGGGCAACTGCCATTATCCTTTAGTCAGTCCAGAGACCAAAAGGATTGTGGTCATATTTGTAATGGAAAATGGATTGTCATAGTGAAGTCCAGCAAAGTGAGTTGTTATTTTCAAGATAAGCCCTACTGCTGTACTAGCAACCGTTGTTCTAGTTCTTCTCTGTGTGTTTTTATTTTCCCCACTAGGAGGATGGAGAGTACAAGCCCATTTCTCCTGCCTGCTGGTCAGCAGATGAATGCTGTCTGGTGTGGGTGCAGTGTGTGTAGGGGTTGTGGCTTGGCAGCTCATGAAGAGGGTTATTGGCTTCGTGTAGACAGATGCAAGGACTCTGCATCTTCCTCTTAAACCATGGAGCCAGTGGCTATAGCCCCACTTGTGGTTTGAATACAGCAAAATTTATAGCTGATGTTGCTTCAGGTAGAGTTGAGGTCATCACAGATGGTGAATGTTTTCTTAACTGCTCTCGTCATGTTAACTTAGAAGTTCAAGGTCTTTGGGGCCTTTTAGTTTTGCTGGTAATGCTTATCTTCTCAGTGGTAAGAAAATGAAATTTTATCCTTCCCTTCCTCTAAGAAAAGTTTAGCATAATGACAATGGTATATGTTTATATTTATTACAAGTTACTTAAAAACTTATTACAAGTTTTAAAATTTATTATAAATTATATATAAATTAAATACGTTTATGGTATACAAATCATAGCTCAAATAGTAGGAACAAAAAGTTTAAGTGCCTTCTGGAGTACTGTTTTTGTTTAGTTTATGAAATGTAGATATTCTAGAGAGAAAATAGAAATAAAAAGATGAAAAAGCATTTCACAATTCTGTCATCTTGGCTTACTTATTGTTAACATGTTAGTGCATATTTTTCTAGTTTCACATATATTCTAGATACATACATGTGCCTTTATGTGTAAAATTATTTTTACATAAATAAAAATGTCACATTTTTTAAATGATAAAATAGCCCTTTTTCTAACATTAAAAGTAATATACTGTGTAGAAAATTGAAAGATGGAAAACCTTTTTCCTTACAGTGCCCCTGCCCCTTACACTGCCCCTGCCCCTGCCCCTTACACTGCTCCTTAAGTTACAAGGTATTTGTCATTATCTTTATTATTTTAACTTACTGCTTATAAAGAAAACTGGAGTTAGGGAAAGGAAGCAGTATACGACTTAGGAAAAGCCTGATGACTGTTTGAAACTAACATACTATTTTAAACTTCTTTGATAGATTCTGTGTATTTCTACTGATACCTGATTCACATCTTCCATCACCTGCTTAATTGAGGTATTTCAGTCTCAGTATTTGTCTACAGAATATCTTCAGCATCTGTTGTTTCATTTGTATGGAAGGGAAGATAGCTGGCTGCCAGCCTGTCTCTAAGCTGGACTGTGACCTCATGTCACATTTTTTAAATGATAAAATAGCCCTTTTTCTAACATTAAAAGTAATATACTGTGTAGAAAATTGAAAGATGGAAAACCTTTTTCCTCACACTGCCCCTGCCCCCATCCCTCTGCCTACCCCCACAGGATAACTATAGTTGACTTTTTGATGTGTTTCCAGTCTTGTGGATTAAAGCTATTTCTTACTGCTGTTAATCACTCAAGGAACTCCCCACTGAACATGTGTGTTTATTTATATGGCTGCATTTAGTTTAAAAATAAGCTTGTATTTATTCTAAGAAGATTTCTCCTAAACAGTTTAGCTCAGTGCTGTAGTCTTAGTCAGTCTCAAACATAAACTTAAGTCACTGCTTGACAGTTCACTTCTACCTTTAAGCTTGCTAATAGTATGTATATACCTTTTATATTTATGTAGTGCTTACTTCTGTCTGTATGCTTTGTACAGTGTGGCCTTTAGGTTGTAAAATACTACAGAATAGGCTAGTTTCAGTATCTTTGTAATACTGTGTGGCTGGAAGCACTTTTTATTTTTAATTGTTTTTTCCATTGGCCTACAAGGTCTTGAAAGGCGGCACTAATTGCCACTATACAACATGGTTGCTTAATCTCCATACGTTTTCCTTGACAGCTGCTCCTTAAGTTACAAGGTATATGTCATTATCTTTATTATTTTAACTTACTGCTTATAAAGAAAACTGGAGTTAGGGAAAGGAAGCAGTATATGACTTAGGAAAAGCCTGATGACTGTTTGAAACATACTATTTTAAACTTCTTTGATAGATTCTGTGTATTTCTACTGATAACCTGATTCACATCTTCCATCACCTGCTTAATTGAGGTATTTCAGTCTCAGTATTTGTCTACAGAATATCTTCAGCATCTGTTGTTTCATTTGTATGGAAGGGAAGATAGCTGGCTGCCAGCCTGTCTCTAAGCTGGACTGTGACCTCATGTCTGTGATCGATGGACACAGCTGTGGGCTTTCCATGTGTGCTTGGCAGCACCAACACCCCAAACATCTGGTTTAAGAATGTAGTTCTCTTCTCCTGCAACTCTATGAAAATTATTTGGTGCATAATGGAATAATGCCAAGTATCCTTACTCGGTATAGAAGTCACAAGTGACTCCAGAGGAGCCCAGAGTGGCTTTCTCTGCAGACTTGAAGATATCAGTGAATTGAAAGTATCACTGTCTTACTGAGTATGTACCTATAAATCACTTGGTCCAGTGCCACGTGGATACATGCTACTTTTCTTCATCCTAAGTTTAAGAAATGGCTATTTTGGTGTAACAGGTAACAAAACCAGCAGTGTAGGTTTTGGCCAGAGTGATTTAGTTTGATTCACATCTCATAAGGATTGCAGTGTCTGAGATGCATTTCTCAGCTCCTGTACATTTTTAGTGAGGATGTTGAGGCAAAATTGCATAGTACCACTGTGGGGTTTTTCCTGCTCTCTCTCTTCCCAGCGCCTACAACGGTGTATGTTACAGTTGATGATAAATGTAGCAGTTTATATTGCTGGTTTGGGGTGGATGAGTTGGGCAGGTTCTAACGTGGTAATATCTTTCTTTGTTTT
This sequence comes from Vulpes vulpes, assembly GCF_048418805.1. Taxonomy (NCBI): domain Eukaryota; kingdom Metazoa; phylum Chordata; class Mammalia; order Carnivora; family Canidae; genus Vulpes; species Vulpes vulpes. Next base: position 69,656,356 of record NC_132795.1, on the reverse strand, counting down.
TAGGAGTTTGGGTTGGTGAACGGCCTTTCAGAGTCTTCACTGGAGAAATTTATTTGAACATGTTACTGATTTGCATTTTGATCTCTGTAAACCAGGGTTTCCCCTCAGAGGAGATGCCATTTGAGGTGCTTACTTTGTGTATTCTGCTGGCGATGATCTATTTTCTTTTGTTCCTTTTTCCTTTTCTCTGGTGCAGAAATCTCCACACCTCCAGTCTCAGGGGTAGGCATGGGATAACTTCTGGTCTTTTTCTCTTGCCCTCTGTGAGAGTTCTAGTTTTAAACAGTTACTCGGACTTGGCCAGCCTGATTTGGGAGGCTGCACACACTCACCATGTATTTTGCTTCCATGTCATTTAGAATACAGGGACCCAGTGATCCCTGGGTGAGGACTACCATATCCTTTAGGGAGTGGCACTGTTTGACTTTCACCAGACGGAGAGCATCTGTAGTGTCCTCAGGCCTTCCTTTCAGATCTCTCTTCCAGTGATTGTAGCCTACAGTTTAAGTTTTCACTGTGTGTGTGAGTGTGTGTATAGAAGGAAGAAAATGGATTAAGGAACATGATCTCAAGTTAATGAGCTATTTTTAGACCAAAATGACTTACTACAATTTTGTGAAATACATATAGTAGACCACTCTAAAGTTCTACATAAAGTGATTGTGATTAATAACAAAAAGTTTGCTAATCATTATCTTTCTGATAATCTAAAAAAATCTATACTTTTGCTTTATTTTCCTCATTAAACTTTTGCTTTAACAGGCAAAATTCTGTAACAGATTTTTGTGAAGATGTTTGCATTAAAAAGTACTAATTTTAAAAACTAGTACTTAAAACTGCCATACACACACAAAACAAATGATCCACAAAACATTCTCCTTTCCTTCTGAAGGTTTTACAATGCATTGTTATCATTAACCAGTTTTTTACTATTAAACTTAAGCGGCCAATTGACGCAAACAGTTCTGAGACTGTTCTTCCCCCACTGATTAAGACTGGGGTGGCAGGTATTGGGGATAATATTCATTTAGCTTTCTGGGCAGTGGGCAGACTGGGTGACCTTGCCAGCTCCAGCTGCCTTCTTGTCCACTGCTTTGATGACCCCTAAGCAGCTGTCTGTCTCATGTCCTGAAGAGCAAAACGGCCCAGAGGAGGATAGTCAGAGAAGCTCTCAACACACGTAGGCTTGCCAGGAACCATATCAACAATGGCAGCATCACCAGATTTCAAGAACTTGGGACCATCTTCCAGCTTTTTTTCCAGAACAATGATATATCTTATATTTTAGCTCAGCAAAAGTAAAAGTAATGTGAGCTGTGTGACAATCAGGCACAGGTGCATATCCAGTGATTTAGCCTGGATGGTTCAGGATAATCACCTGAGCCATGAAGCCAGCTGCTGCCATTGGTGGGTCATTTTTGCTGTCACCAGCCACGTTGCTACAATGAACATCTTTGACAGATATGTTCTTGACATTGAAGCCCGTACTGTCCCCAAGAAGAGCCTCACTCAAAGCTTCATGGTGCATTTCAACAGACTTTACTTCAGTTGTAGCATTGACTGGAGCAAAGTTGACCACCGTGCCAGATTTAAAAACATCAGTCTCCACTTGGCCCACAGACACAGTACCCATACACCAAGTTTGTAGATACCCTGGAGAGGCAGACACAAGGGCTTATCAGTTGGATGAGTTGGTGGCAGAATGCAATCCCGAGCTTCAGGCAGTGTGGTTCCACTGGCATTCCCATTTTTATGGGTGACTTTCCTCCATCCCTTGAACCAAAGCATGTTAGCACTTGGCTCCAGCATGTTGTCACCCTTCCAACCAGAAAACTGGCACAGATGCTACTGTGCCAGGGTTGTAGCTAATTTTCTTAATGTAGGTGCTGACTTCCTTAACGATTTCCTCGAATCTCTTCTGGCTCTAGGGTGGGTCATTGGAATCCATTTTGGTAATACTAGCAATTAGTTGTTTTATACCCAGTGTGTAAGCCAGAAGGGCATGCTCATGGGTCTGTCCATTCTTGGAGCTACCTGCTTCAAATTCACCAACACAGGCAGCAACAATCAGAGCACAGTCAGCCTGGTTGGTATGTGCCTGTAATCAGTTTTTGTTTTTGTTTTGTTTTGTTTTTTAAATATTTATTTATTTATTATTTATGATAGACATAGAGAGAGAGGCAGAGACACAGGAGGAGGGAGAAGCAGGCTCCATGCCAGGAGCCTGACGCGCGGGACTCGATCCCGAGACTCCTGGATCGCACCCTGGGCCAAAGGCAGGCGCCAAACCGCTGAGCCACCCAGGGATCCCCTGTAATCAGTTTTTGATAAAGTTTCTGTGTCCTGGGGCATCAATGATGGTCACATAATATTTACTGGTCTTGAATTTCCACAGGGAGGTATCAGTGGTGATATCATGTTCACGTTCAGCTTTCAATTTAGCCAGACCTAGGCATTCTTGAAGGAGCCCTTTCCCATTTCAGCAGCCTCTTTCTCAAATTGTTTGATGGTTCTTTTGTCCATCCCACCACCTTTGTAGATCAGATGGCCAGTAGTGGTAGACTTGCCTGAATCTATGTCCAATGACGACAATGTTGATGTGAGTCTTTTCCTTTCCCATTTTGGTTTAGGTTTAGCGGTGGTTTTTCACAACACCTGTGTTCTGGTGGCAAACCCCCTTTGCTTTAAATAATTACTGTGCAGCTGGCTCACTGTTCGTTGGGGTGCATGGAGGACCATAGGAGGTAAAAGAAGCAAGGTTAAGATAAGATATAAATTTATAGCTTCAGATTTTGTGGAAACTTCATTTGGTTGGCCTGTTTAAATTGGATTACTTTAATCCCATATTATTGCCTTCCACTCTAAAAGATTTATTTGATGGGAAACACGTTTTATTCCTATAGGCAATAAAATTTACATTTTAAATAATAATCTACATCTTTTAAGATCACATTTAAAGAAAGATTTTCTTTTCTAAGATTTTATTTATTTATTAGAGACAGAGAGGGAGAGAGAGAGAGAGAGAGAGAGAGAGAGGTAGAGACACAGGCAGAGGGAGAAGCAGGCTCCATGCAGGGAACCCGTCGTGATTCTTGATCCTGGATCTCCAGGATCACGCCATGGGCTCAAGGCGGCGCTAAACCGCTAAGCCACTGGGGCTGCCCTAAAGATTTTCTGATAAAATACAAATAGTATTCAATATAAGCACTAATATGTATTGTGTTTAGAACATGTCTCAGAATGAAAATACTTGGAGTTGAGGCAGAATCAACTGCCCATAGTAGTTGTAACATTCCTTAAGGCTTGGGAGTACATTGATTAACATCAATCACAGAATACGTTTTCTTATTTCTAGTCAAATCACATATTGAAGATAATTGGTTATCTGTTCCCTTCAGTCTTTGAAATCTGGGTTTTTGATATCTTTTCGTGTTTTTCCAAGAGGAGCACCTGCAGTTTAATATTATGTCCTTGTATGAACAGAGGTAACTGCGTATAGAGTTAAGGACACCTGTTGCTAACCATTCTTTAGCATTAGACCTAACCTAACTATAGCAGTCAGAAAGAAAATAGTTTATAGTGGTGTTACCTGTTTTGGTGGCTGGCCAGTGGGTTAGTTGATGACTGGCATCCTTGCCTAGGCTTTCTTAGCCTGTCACAATAATGAGTCGGTAAACCTGGCAAAGTGTGTGCTATTGATTGTCCACCTACCTGCTGCCAGAAGGCAGGTGATGCCAGAGATTTATGCCGTTTGAGTTCACCTGGACTGCCTCTTTTACAGGCTACTTTAGGAATGCTGTGTGTTCAGAATTGCATTAAATGCTGTTTATAAAGTAAAAGATAATTATAATTCATTTCCCAAACATTGTATTTAAGTACCTACTATGTGCTAGGCACCATGAGAGTCTTTTTTCACACATCCTGTCTTGTGACTCACTGGCCAGGAATGGATTAGAGTTTTTCATCTTATACATAAGGATGGTGAGGCTCAAGGATTTTCTCTCTCTCTCATTTAAAAAAAAAGTCATCTGTCTTACACATTCAGTGTGACAGGCACTGTCACTGTACAGAGATGAACAAGATAGAGTCCCTGTCTTTGGAGCTTATGTTCTCATAGAGAAGATTCATTTTTAAACTAATCACTGTGGGGCAGTGAGTACTGTGAAAAGCAATAATCTGTCTCCATAGCTGGTAATTTTTATGTAACTGAATGTTTTCATTACCTTTCTAGTTTCTTCTGGAGCTTAAAACTTGCAGTTGGCATGGAGCATAACTAGACTGAAACTTCTAGAGAAGAGGGGCTTTCTCCAGCTGGGAGGCTTGGGGACATATTTTGATAAGTTTCTGTGGCTGGTGCGGATTATACTGGTATTTGGTTCAGAGCAGAACTTCCCTTTTGGGTTTTATTGAGTGATGTGGGGTCAGTTTGCATATTAATTTAGTGCAGATGGTGGCCCTGTGGAATCAGATACCCACTAGCTGGTCAAGTATAGTCATTTTTCACTTGGAATTTTGAAGCTTCTGATTACATATTCTCATTTTCTCTTTTCACATATTTTGGTGTGTTCCTAAAAAGTAGGGAAAGTTGAGGGAGACCCATTTTAAGTGGGTTTCCTAGTTGAAATTGAAAAATAGGTGGTTTGAGTTTTAACTATTGAAGTCATTATTTCTGGTGCCATTCTGTAGCTTTCCTCTGCACCACAGTAGTGAGAAATGATCACACAGATTTTAAGAAGTTTTGAGAAGTGTTGGAGTGGTCTCCGCATGTGTTAAGTTCCATCATCCCCAGAATGGGAGTAGATGCAGTGCGATATTGCCAAATGAATGATCTTTCCTGAATTCTGTCACCTAAAAGCTCTTAAATGGGGGGATGTCTGTAAGCAATTAGAATATCTTGATTGTATTTTCTGTTTTGCCCGAAGATATGTGAAACTTAGTCATCGTCGTCTTGAATCACTTTTGTGACAAACATCTTTGAATATTGAGAGCTAAGAGAATGGTTCTAAATACGTGGTTTCCACAAGGATCTTCCAGAGACTTCTCCAGGCATGTGAAATGTGTGCCAGAAGTCACTCAGTTGTATTTGATATAAACCACCATTTCAGAACAAAGAGGGGAATGAATCCCTTTCCAGACATGCAGATTATCCACAGCAAAATGAATTGTTTGTAAATAACAAAATGGATACACCTTTAAACTGAAGCTTATTTCCTTATTGTGGTAGTCTCCAGAGCTTAATCGTGCTCTCAGTGCCGCCAGCTAGCTGGCTCTCCTCTGGTCTTTGTCCTCCTGACTCCGGCTGCCTCATCTTCCTAGTGTCTCAACTCAAGAGAATTGCCTGGGCTCTGACTGGGTTCCCTCTCCCTATGAGAGAGCTTGAAATCTCTCTCAAGGCAGTAAGCTGGGGCAATTATAAAGCTTCTCTGGCGTTTCCCATCTCCCAGGGGTCAATTGCTCTGCAATCCCTGGTGTCCAGTGTCTTAAAACTTTTTCTCTGTGTTTTGTCTAATTCTAGTTGTCTGGTGGGAGAGTAAATCTGGTCCTTGATAATCCATCTTGGCCAAGAGAAGTAGTGCCCATCATTCCTTTTAACTGAAGACATTTTTCAGAGCCCAGCCTTTATCTGACTCATCATGTCAGATTTGGTGCAAGAGCCTTTGTGCTTGTGAACACACGGATGGATCCAGTAGGAAATGCACAAACACGTACCACTTAGCATACCCATACCTTCTTCAGAGTTGCGCCCCTTGTTGCCTTTCATTAATTGGGCATACTTTTAGGTTTTTTTTTTTCTTTTTTTTTTTTTCTTATAGGGTTTTAAGCAAGACTTTCTTCAGTGTGCACAGTATTTTCTTGCTTGCAGTGATGGAAGCTTCATGGAGTTTACCACTAGTTTAGGGAAGGGTATGAATGGCCTGAGGCAAGGTCTTCTTTAAGGGACCCTCTGGCAGGTCAGAAAGGTGAAGATAGCATAATGATTGACCCTGGACTCCATTTACCTTCTGCTTTGCTCTAGGAAAAACTTAAGCTTGGAAATTATTGATCTCAAGAAGTTATGGGTCAGGATTGGTACCGTTATAGAAAACAGTAGGAAATGACTGTGAAGGCAGACCTCTGTGCTGTAGTTGACCCAGTAGAAGGCAAATTAGCAAGGTTCTGGTACTTCAGGCTCCCATCATATTGTGGAAGCAACCCAATCAGGGAGATTGGCAGTGACTCTAGAACAGCATGGTGGGGATCTAGACACTTATTTCAGGGAGACAGAGGGAGCCAGACCATGTGAATTGCCAGAAAGAAACTCATTTTGAATTCTTATGGAGCTGTCTTCTTTAACCTGAACTCTTCTCTTAAATTTTCTTTTTCTAATTAGGAAAACAGTATATGTCAGTTATAGAAAATTAAGTAAATTAAAGAAGAAAATATCTATAATCCAGAGATAATCTTTGATAACATTTCTTTTTTCTTTGTGTCTGCTCCTTAAAACATGTATATAGTTATCTGAATATACTTACTTGTAAGTGGCAAAATATTGATACCAAGAATATATTTTATCAGGGCCCCTGGGTAGTTCAATTGGTTAAGTGTCTGCCTTTGGCTCAGGTCGTGATCTCAGGGTCCTGGGATCAAGCCCTGCATCGGACTCGGTCTCTATCTCTCTCTCTCTCAAGTAAATAAATAAAATCTTAAAAAAAAAAAAAAACAATATATTTTATCTCCTGAGCATTTGGGATTACTGATCTCTTTTTGGTCTCATAATAAAATCACAAGTTTGATTATATAGGGGAGGAAGAAATCTTTCCTTCTGGCTTTCCAGGTTCTCGACCAGGACCCCTATAACAAAAGATTAATGAGAGAAAAACAGAAGTTAATTAATGTGTATCTCATGTAAATTAGTGGGCTTCACAAGAAAAATGAAGACTTCAAGAAATGCCAAAACCCAAATGCTTTTATACTAGGTTGAATAGAGAGAGGCAGTAGTGGAAAACTAAAATATATGGGCAGGCCAAAGGAAGATAAACGATATGTTAACAAAGTTTGCTTATATCAGAATTCTCTTGGCCTCAACTCCCTGTCTTTGGTGATAAGCATGTTTTTCTCATTTGGTATAGGAAAGACATCTTTCACTTGGGAGTTTTATCTCTTGCTTCCAGGAAGAAAATGGGAGGTTAGCATGCCCTTCTTACACCTGCTGTTTTTCAAGTGCCTTTAACTCTTATGTTACAGCATATTTTGGGGTAACATATTCTGGTTTCCTTCAGTTAGAGTCAGGTGTTTGGGTGGGGGATTTTATTTTGGCCAAACTGAGGCTTATCTGGCAGATTGGCTTTCCATTTCAGTTAGCGTCTAGGTTTCAGGTCTTGATTTAGGTTGCTGTACTTTAGGATCCTCAAGAACAGGTACTCCTGTTGTATGTGTTATCTGTGTGTGTATAGCTAATTCCCTCATGGAGGAAGAAAATGGATGGATTCTGAAATTGGGTACTAACATGAGGTGTTTCAAGTGACACTGTTGAAGGCATTGGTACCCATACTGTTATAAACTGTAGATTGGGACTTGATGCCAACTGTTAGGACTTCTGTATTGATGACAGCAAACTTTGGAAAGTTGTAATAGTTTCATTTAGATCCTAGAGGTATAGTGATCTGTCTTATTTGACTTTATTGTTTGAGAGCATCATGTTCATTTGCTGCGTTGAGCTTTTTGGTAGGGAGTTATCACAGAGATGTATTTTGGCCTCTTGGTGGTTCTTGGTGTCAGTCATGGAAGCGTCCATCAGTCTCCCAAGGTTGTTTATGAGTGTGTGATGGGAAGGGAATATGGAATGAGGTGTATACCATCCTGCACCATCTTGTTACAACCTCAAGTTGTCCCCCATCACTCACCTCCCCATGTCCATCCAAGCAGATGGTGCTATTGTTTCATTCTTTACCACACACTTTCTAGATTGCAGTTGAGTGATAGAATCTCATAGAAATATAGTGAGTAAGTGGCCTATGGAAGACAGAGGAGCTAGAGAGCTCTGTGAGGACTTTGTTGTGTCTAGTAAAAGTTCTGAATGGTACCTGTAGATATAGAAGACAATAGGTTAAGGGCCTCAGGGCCATTGCCCTTAAACTTTGGAGTCCCAGAAGAAGTTAATTGATTCAGTAGCAAACTAGAGAGCATGTCTTTTTGTCTGAAATGGGTCCTAAATAGTGTTCGTTCTTGAGTAAAATGTCTCCAGTGTCTGGTTTCCATTTAAGTTATATTAATTTTGAAAGTTTTCTGTTGGATTTTTATTCTGGGATTGACCTTGGGAAAAGTGGGCTGATTAATTTTAAAGAACATGCCAATCCTTCCCTTGACCTACAGAACCAGATCCTGTAATCTTATTTGTTCCAGAATTTTTCCTACATCAGCCTGTTCACTTTTGTTTGGTTGGATTATCAGTGAATTTAAGCTGTATAACGTTTTGTGCGTCTGAGTTAAAAAATTAATAATCTTGATTAATTCAACCAGTGTGGTACTGAGTAATACTCTCAGGTGTAATTGGAATTTGCCTGGTAGAAAGTAATCTGTTCTCAATTTTCTGCTAGTTCATAGTCATAGAATGGAGGGTTTGGTAAGAGTTTACTAAGACAAAAAATAGATTAAACTGGTCTTTAAAAATTGATATTTTCATTCTAAGTATATATTCATTTATACATTTTGATGATGAAACCTGACAGATAGTTGCATATCTTGTTTTATCAGCCCTCTCTCCACTAGCAAAAATAGAGTGATAAATGCATTGCCCTTCCTTTTTTGTTCCAACTGCTAATGGGTAGATCTAATTTTGTAAAGCTGGGAAGAAAGATGATTACTCAGAATATTTCCCAATCCTCTGGGTTCCTCCCAGTTAACTTATCCAAAGTCTGCCTGTCTCTCCTCACATTGTTATTGCCATCAGTGGAAGGAAAGAGAATTTGGATAATGGCTTAAAAAGCATGTTAAGGAGTCAGTTTTAAAAAATGCATTCATAATATGCAGTCCTCTCTGATCACATGATGAATTGGGCAGGGTTTGCCATAGGTCTTATATACAAACTTATAGCTGCTTTTGAAAATTACCACTATTCAGATGTTTTCCCCTCCTCCATCCTCTAAGCGTCCAAGGAAAGGCAACAGAAACTACTTGCCTAGTCCTATTCCAGTTGAAGACAAAGACCTTTTCTATGAGAGTTGGCTCCCCTGGTTGGAGTCCAAAATGCTAATTGGCATCAGCTGCATTAAATCACTGAGTGGAGCCTAGCAGCTGCCTCATCATTGGAGAAAACCAGGAGGGAGCCTTCCCGTTCTCACCAAAACGTCCTCTTTCCTCTCTCCAGTTACCTTTAGTTTAGTTTTGTTTTGATCTGTATATGATTGTGGCCTCCTAAAGAGGAGAATGAAGGGCAAAGCTGTTTGGATTTGGCCTAGACAGATGGGATATGTAAACTTAGGTCATGTTGTTTGTCCATTCCACCTTTTTTCATATATGGGGTGGTGATTGTTAAATTTCAGTTCTAGCCTGTCCTGACTCTGTTTTCTACTGTATTTTCTCAGGCTAAATGGGGTGTGTGGTGGCGGCAGCAGTGGTGGTTACTTACTTACTTACTTATTTATAAAATAGTTTATTTATTCATGAGAGAGAGACACACACACACAGGCAGAGACACAGGCAGAGGGAGAAGCAGGCTCCATGCAGGGAAGGGAGCCTGACGTGGGACTCCAGGATCACACCCTGGGCCGAAGCCCGCACTAAACTGCTGAGCCATGCATGCTGCCCTGGTTACATATTTAAATGTTGGAATGAGACCACCGAACTTGTTTTTAACTTATGACAAAGGAAATTTGAATTCAGAGGTTGGTTCATTATTACTCCAAAGACAACATGTATTATATATGTTAGTCATAATTAGGATTCCAGTTTTGGCTCATAGGCATTGGCAGACTCTGCATTTCTGGAGCTTTTTCTCTAAGGTGGGCACTCTTAATTAGTATATGACAATGAGTGGTGTGAGACATCCTTTTATTTTGTAAGATGTATAATAGCCTTTTTTAAAATCTTAGAAGAGAAGGAATGTTCGAAGTATGTATAAACTGTTTCCTAAGACACTCATTTCAGAGGACAGTTTCCCTTCCCTTCTTTTTGGTAGTTCAATTTCATATGCTTCCAGGATTTGACTACTTGAACCTCAGAAATACTCTGGCAAGTTGTATTAATTTGATTACCCTATTTCTGGATGATACTTGGATGTTTCAGTCATATTGGAAAAGCTGTTGCCAAACTTGATTGTATTTAAGTTGTTTTTATATCATATTTCATGTTTCTACTATTTGGCCTAATTTCAAAAATGTTACAGTATATGGCTTATGGTTGATGGTGAATCATAGTTTCATTACATAAAATACTTTAGTGTGACTATCTAGTGGCATCTTGGATTTAAGGAAATATATTGTGTTGTGATAATCTGCCAAAAGTATCTACCATTATGCATATTTAGCGTCTTTCACACCAATGGATAGCACTGAATTGAAGCCTGTGAGAATTTTTCAATGTATATAATGCATAAGATTTTCAACTCCATGGGCTCTGAAAACATTGAGTCCTCTGGAAGCTCTTAATTGTCCGTAAAAAGAGTGGTGAACAAGTCAGATCTAGAATACTTTGGTTTGTGTTGCTAAAGAAAAAAAAATCAAAACTAATCAAAATACATTGTGATCCTTAATTATTGCTCAAGAAGCTTCTCGTGGGAGAATTGTAGGCAATATTTGCTTTCTGTCAAGAAGTGAAATGTACTGGCAGAGCATCATACGGAATAATGACCCTCAGAATAATTTAGCTAATATGGGGAGTGGAGGGAAGTAGTTATGGGTGAATCAATAAAGCAAAGTCGTGCAACCCAATAAGATGCATATGCTGCATGGCATGATTGGCTGCAAATACAAAATTAAAAGCAATATTTTATTTTCCTGTATTTTAGTTCAACAGTGTTTTTTGCTTTTCTGTATTCTTTATACCCCAGATCTTTGTACATTGACTAATTTTGGATAAAAGGGGAAAAAAAAAATCAAACCTTTAGATGACTTTCTAATCATGTAGTTCTAGTCCAGTGTAAGGAAAGTGGGATGTTTAACTTTTCAGGGCCCAACGTGTTTAACCATAGGCCTTCTTCTAGGAGTGACACCACCTGGCTTCCTACCAGGAGCACATTTATGGCCATGGTCATGTGCTACTTTTTGTTAGGAACCAATCAGTCTTGGGGATCTCTGGGTGGCTCAGGGGTTTAGCGCCTGTCTTCGATCCAGGGGGTGACCCTGGAGTCCCAGGATCGAGTCCCACATCGGGCTCCCTGCATGGAGCCTGCTTCTCCCTCTGCCTGCCTCTGCCTCTCTCTGTGTCTCATGAATAAATGAATGAAATCTTTGGGGGGAAAATGTGTTCTCTCATACTGGCAAGGTTGAACTCTGCTTTTGTTTAGGATTAAGATAGCTATCCTAGTTATTCGTATGTCAGTTTTCATTGCTACTTTATTTATTTACTTATTTATTTATTTTTTTAATTCAGAGAGAGAGAGAGAGGCAGAGACACAGGCGGAGGGAGAAGCAGGCACCATGCAGAGAGCCCGATGTGGGACTCGATCCCCCGTCTCCAGGATCATGCCCTGGGTTGCAGGCGGCACTAAACCACTGAGCCACCCGGGCTGCCCTTATTGCTACTTTAAACACGGCCATGTTTAAATCAGATTGAAATGATATACATGTGGTATATTTTCATATATATAGGGTTTGAATGAGAATTTGTACACAGACTGTTATATAGACTGTATTTGGCCATGTGACTGCTCCATATTTGTAGCCACCATCTTATGAATCATTCTTCTAAGGTGGTTCCATGTTTTGTTACATATGGTTTCTAAAGCAATAGTGCACAGCTGAAAGTTGTATTTTAAGAAGACATTTTCTTTTTTTATTTGGTCTCATCACTAATATGTAATTAATGATGTGTTGTAGCTTTTAACAACTTACTTGAGGTCTGTGAGGCTTTATGAATGGTTTTTAGAGATTCAAGACTGCAACAGTAAGTTTATTCAGCCTTGTATCCACACCAATGCACTTGATTTTCACATGCACGGTCTTCCTCTTTTTCTCTTACATGTGTGAACACACAAGCATGCACCTTGAGTGCAGAGTCTTCCCTGAAGAAAGGAGAACATCAGTTAGAAGTGGCATGAGTGTACCAGTGCGGAGAATAGAGGACATTGTATATTTCCTTTTGGAAATATATGTAGTAAAGGGAATTCTAGAGATCTGATTATCACATTTTTGGTAAAGATCTTTATCTTCCCTCAAACACAGCTTTTTTAGCCAGGGCTAGTTTTCTCTTTTCCTCCACTTTCTCTCACTTTAACTCTGCTTTCCCCTTCGTTCTCATGCTATCCATAAATCGTAATTCTCTCTGCAGGTAGTAGGGCAGAGCTCTGTCTGTTCTGTGTTTGCAGTTAAGGGAGGAATGCCCATACTGTTGCAGGCTCTGCCCCAGGGGGGTAGGAAACAGAGAGGCAGAGACTGGCAGCCCTCCCCATCCACAAGGGCAACTTATTTTTATTTTCCAGGCCTGTGTCACCATCTGTTTCCTTCATCTCCCTTCTGATCTTCCAACACAAACTCTGCATTTCTTCCCCTGCTCATCTTATTTAAATAAAAGCAAGAGGCTGGGGGATGAGCCAAGTTTAAAACAACCTGCTGTCATTGAATGATGTTTTATTCCTGTGACTTGCCAGACTCACCTGAATCTCTTTTCGGGATAGAGGATCTCATTAAGCATGCCATCTATCCGGGGCCTGCAGGGCTGGTCTGGACTCTGTAATTTGCCTGTGGCCACAGCAGAAGGTAATACTTGTGTGCAAGGTTGTTACAGGTGAACCTTCTCTGCTGTAGCTGTGCCAGATGATTTATATTCACAAACATTTTCTAGAAAAGAAACAGTCTTTCCTTGTAATTAGTCGAAAAGTTCTCTTTTTTCCCTCCCATTTTTACAGATAAGCAAATTGAAGTTTAGAGGGCATAGTTAGTAGAAGAGCTACTCCATCTACTCCTTATACATATCTGTAACTTTTATACTTCTGTCTTTCTTGCATAGCTTGTGACTACATTTCGAAAGATGAGCCCTGTCAAAGTCCCCAATTCTTGTCACAAGGATAAAGCAAATGTCTTTCCCTCCCATGCAAGAGGGACTTGGAATTTGTATTATTGCCCATGGTTGTGGAAGTTAAAATCATGACATTCAAAAGCCACACATTTTATTTTTTATTTCTTAAGGATGAAGAGGAAGAAATCAAACTGGAGATAAATATGCTGAAGAAATATTCTCATCATAGAAATATTGCAACATATTATGGTGCTTTCATTAAAAAGAGCCCTCCAGGACATGATGACCAACTCTGGGTAGGCAAATGTTTCCCAAGCATTTTGAGGGGTTTCCTCTTTGGTTGTACTACAAGGACTTGAAAGACCTTCCAGAGGGAGGGGAGAGAAAAGCAAAGACAAAGGGGGTAGTGCCTGTTATCTTCCTTGGCCTTCTTGGTTAAAGGTCTACTGAATATTTATTTTTACATTAATTTCACATTGCATGGAAATGAGTTAACTTTATGTTTCAAGAATAAAATGGTGTGTTTTAAAAGGAATGTAACCAATAGCAAGAAAATCAGGACCTGGAAAAATAAAACCCAATACAATAAAAACTTTGTTTATGGAGATTAATTAATATGGAAGCTCAAATAAATGCATCTTCTTTGCCACCTGAAATTAAGGGACAAATCACAAGAAAACAGAGTTCTGTCAGTATTAATATTAATGATCACAGTTCATTGAAAACAGTAAATGCCTAGAAATTTCTAGGGAAACTTCTAGAATTGATATACATTCAATCTTACCTCTTATTAACCACATCTATACTAAAGATGACATTGAGATGCTGCCAGAGCTATGGTTACCACATTAGTTATGCCAAAGGTACTGGACTAATAAAGCAGGAAGATAAATACTTTTTATAATTTTTTTAAAGCCATTATAGAAAATTTGCAATATTTTGTCTTAATTTTCACCTTTAGCTTCATTTCCCAAATTCAGTCAAAGTTAAAATTTTAGGATAGTTTAATTCAGTTCATTTTCTAGGTATTTAAAAAACATACTTGTGCTGATATTGTATAAACATTTAGGTATTGTAAATAATGTATTTTTAAAATTAGTCACTGCTTAAAATAGCATTTCTCTTAATATAAAAATAATTTGAGAATCATAATGTGTGAAATGATAGAATATCTTTGACTCTTGCAAATGAGAAAAAATGCTAGAGTATCTCTATCAGATTTCTGATAATTGGGCACTGATTAAGGACAAAATGGTCCTCCCATACCCATGTGCTTAGGAGAGAGAAGGAATACTTCAGAATCTGCACTGAGGGATGTACTGTAAAATACCAGAAACTCTTAATCTCCTGAACCAAACCTACACAGTGAATAAATTGGATGGTGAAATGAGCTCTCGGCCATTTGGATGCTTCTGAAATGATCATGTACCCAGATCTTTAAGAAAGGTGGAAGGGGTTGGACTTTGCTTTCCCGACTCATCTCCAGTGTGTACCAATCTTGGTGGTGCTCTCACTGGTTGCTGGGATGTGCTAGTCACTATGTGTCTTGTCTACCCTGTAGCTTGTTATGGAGTTCTGTGGGGCTGGGTCCATTACAGACCTTGTGAAGAACACCAAAGGGAACACGCTCAAGGAAGACTGGATAGCTTACATCTCCAGAGAAATCCTGAGGGTAAGGAGAAATGCATGTCTATGATAACCCTGCGCATGGTTTTGTGTTTCCATTTTCCTTTTCCTAGCCTGAAGTATTTCTTTGCATTAGTTATAACTGTACAGATTGTTCTTTTCGTGACAGCCAAGAGTTCTATGTAACTAGCTGGGTTTGATTATTTAAGCTACATCATTGTTTTGATTGTGACAAGTATCTAAAGAAAATAGACTTAAAAATAGTTTTCTGCATTTCCCTGAATTCACCCTCCAGGTGTTAAAAAGAAAATCTGAGTGAAGAGAAATATTCTCTAACTATTGTTTTTACAGGAGTTCTTTGTGTAAGCTTATGAATCCATATTAATGATGCCAAACGCTGGCTTTCAAAATCATCTTGTGGACTTTGGTGTTAACTATTGGAATCTGGTGCAGTATTTATAAGGAAAAGTTCTGTTTAATGTTATTTACAGCCAATTGGAAAGCCAGTTTATGTTAAAGTTTCTAAACTACCATTTTAGCAGATTCTAAATGATTGCTTTTAGTAGTAGAACTATGCTGACACTACAGGCAAAGGGTCTGTATGTTTTGCATTTGAAAAGTGAGTTACCATTGGGCCTCTTTTCCCTGGCCAGCTGTCCCAGTTTTTCTCTCTGCTTTACCCCTTAATTACACATTTAAATTACTTGGTTGGATTTTATTTACCCACCACATTTAAAAAATAAAGACTGTGGAGTTAAACTGGATTCTAATTCTTATGTTTCTCTCACTAATAAAAAAAACTGTTACTTTGCTTTTTTACTTAGAGACAAATTTACCCTTCTTTTGTATTTAAGTTTCATAGAGGACTGTAGGTCTAAAAAGTGCCAGCTAGAATTCACAGAGATGAGTTTTAATTACTTTTTATTTAGATATTTTATGAAGCCCTTGAAAAAATAAGCAATTCCCTGAAGAAAATTAGTTGTAGGGGGTGAGCATGTAATCCTCTTTTTGTAATCATTCTCAGATTTCATTATTAAAACATGAGGGTCCTATCTCTCTTGGTTATTATAGGAGGCAGAGTCTAAAAGTGGAAAATTAAGCATCTTGCCTTGCACTAGGATGAAGGAGCTCAGCAAGTGGGCAGATGTATTTGTTAACAAATAAAGCTCTTGGCATGGTTGGTGGGAGAGAACAGTGGCTATAGAGTGAGTCAGATATGGGTTTGAGTCCTGCCTTTGCTTCTTACCTGTTGCACACCCCTGGCGAAGTTACTTCTCTTTCAGGACTTAACCTTCTTCTATAAAATGTAGATACCAGTCCTATGAGGGAAGTACCATTGTTACGAGAATTCATTGCGTTGGTGTATATGAATCATTTAGTGTAAAATTTGAGTACATAACTGATTGTCAGTAAATATTCATTTTTGTCATTATTTCCTGTTATAAACACATATTTACACATACCTTTTCTATATATAATTCCAGTGTGGGATTCCTCAAACAGAGAACTAGATTTTAGTATAAATGTCCTAGGCGAGTATCAACTGTATTTCAGCCATCAAAGATAATTTACATGTATGTGTGTGTGTATGTGTGTGTGTGTATATATATATATATATGTATATATATATATATGGCATTATTTACCTATCATGTAATAGGTATATTTAGCTATTTTACTTCCGTTGATCTCAGGCATCATTTCAAAGATGCCCAGGTTGTTTGAGGCCCTGATTGACCTGAATATATAATAGCTTCATGGACATTGTTTTGAGATACATCAAATGTTTTCCACCTTGGTGGCACCTGAAACAAAGATTTCCTTCATTTACATTTCATCTAGAGTGAGAGTTTTTCCTATGACAGAAGTCTAAGTGAACTAAAAACAAGCCTCTGGAAGAGTCAGTGTGTCACAAGCTAGTGAATGCTTTTCACAGGAATCACTGAGAATCCACTTTGGTAAAGAGAAAGCAGTATGGTAAGAAGACAGAAGAGCTGTCATGGGAACAGAAGGAACCAGCTCAAGCGGATAACCTGGGTTCTCAAAGACACTGCTGGGTTAGCTTATTTTTGCAATGGCAAAACTTGTCCTCATTCTTTCGTAGGTGTTAGATTCACATGTTGTTATTATGTTAAGAGCTTCAAAAGACTGAGAGTCATGAGCTTATAGGCCTCAGACATAAGCAGGAAAGTTCTCTTGGGCCTGCCCACTGGAACCCCGAGACCAAAGGTTTACCAACAAAGCCAGTGCATATTCATTCCAACCCGCTTCCATGTTTACAGTCTATACAGCTTTTGATGCATTTTAGTAGAAACTGATATTCATAGTGTGTATGGGTTCTTACAGTGTTTCATAATCAGAACTGGAGGGACAGCTTTTGACTATTCTTTTGCTGGATGTCCATGAATGAGATAGTTATAGGAAAAATGTTTTTTAGCTTTGAAACATTGATGCATTTGCTCTAGGTTGGTATTTAGTGTAGTATTTCTATTTGGACTGTCTCTGCTAAGGAGGGATAATTGTGGCTTACTTTTGCCATGGGAGTAGTTGAATGTACATTCTTTCTTTTCAGACAGCTCATTCAGAATAATTGGAACTCGAGTTCGTGTTGTCTACAAGCTATTAGACACACCTTGAGGGGTTTCACCTGGAGATATAGCGACCCTTTAGCAATGGGACCAGGATGATGTTTCTTATATTTATTGCTCATGAGAAACAAGAGTGCATGCAGGCCACAGTGTTTGCTAAGACAGTCCTGTGTAGAAGGAGTTTGGGAAAGTTAAGAGAGTTAAAATGAACTAAAGTAGTAAAAGTAGGAATTATGAAAGAATTAGGAAAGCTACTTTTTTTTGTTGTTCTTTATTCTTTGCTATTCAGAATTATGCCATGCTGTAAGGAGAGACTTTCTTCCTAACTATAGCACTAACATACCATATATTTTTAGTGCTTTTTCCCCCTAGTCGGTGCTTTGTGGTGTAACACGGCACATCCTGTGTGGTGGAAAAATAAACAGAGCCATCAAGTAAGCTCTATTCTGCTTTATAAGCAGACTAGTAAATTATTGTTTAGATACCCCCGGTGTTAGAAAAATTAGTGTTCTAGAGCAGCTGTTAAATTTAATGCATATCCTACACAGTATTGATAACAATAAAACCTCACACAAAAAAATCAAACAGGAATATTAAATAAACCTGTACTTCTGATCTAGCCTTTTTGAATTGAGACATTTCAGAATAAATAGGTTGTTTGTATCTTAAGGAGGCAAGCTATACATTTGGCTCCTCTAACTAAAGACAGAACAAGGACAGGAGTTGTGAGAATGACACATTTTTGTCTCAGTTCATAGTTGGATGCAAAATGTGTTTTTGTTCTTCCACCACCTCTCATAAGTGACATGCTCTTGGGCCTTCTTCCCAAAACAAGGTCATCCGAAAGTGCTGTATGCCCAGTAGGGTTTATTTCCTTGGGAAAGAAAGAAATTTTATTTGAACATAAAGCTCTTTCGATGGCAGAATTGTTCTACACTTGGGGTGGCGGTGGGATTGATCAGCAGTTAGCAATTTGTCACTATGTGGTGGGAAAACTATGCAGTGCTCAAGAGCCAGACTTGAATGAAACCCCACTCTGGCTCTTTGTTTTTCCCATGGGATGGGTTTAGTTCACATATACCCACAGGGTCACCCACTGAAAGATGGACGTGTAGCGTGGGAAAGGAACCACCCTGTACACAAATAGCACAAATTACAGCAGAGAAACTGCAGATGGTAATCTAGTGTGTGTCTTCAAGGAGCGGCTAGAAACTGGTCATGTTGCTCACACGGGGGACCTAACCTGTTGGAACCTGGGAGTGGATACTTCTTTCTGTGCGGTACTATCGGTGATATCATCCTGAAAATGCACTAAAATTGAATTGTAGTATGTTCTAAATGGGGTTCATTAAACCTTAGTTCTGTATGTCCACTTTGTTATCAAAAGTGTGTTCTAGGCTCTTTATTTGCGACAAGGAACTAAAATTCAGATCTGTCTCTCCTCTTCAGGGACTGGCACATCTTCACATCCATCACGTGATTCACCGAGACATCAAGGGCCAGAATGTGTTGCTGACCGAGAATGCAGAGGTGAAGCTTGGTATGTGATGCATGTGCCACATGATCTAATAGTTGCCCCTAGTACATACCAGCAGCACTCCCAACCTTGTTGGCATTTAGCTAAAAGTTCAGTCTATTAGCCACATTTTCTCTTTCTGTTCTGGGAATTAGGCTTATTGCTTTGTCTGGCTCCAGCCTCCCTTTCTACTAGGGTTGTCCCCCGTGCTTTGCTCTCCATATAATAGACTGAATAATGTTTGAATCAGATCACGGCACTTTCTTCCTTAAAGACCATTAGTGGCTTCCTGTTTCAACTGTAATAAAATATACATTTTTTTTACCATGGCCCATAAAAAGACGTAGTCCCTACTATTTTCTTGCTCTGTTTTGTGACCATCCTCACCTCTCTCTTCTCTAGTTCATTTTTTTTTTTTAATTTCCTTGCAATGTCCCACACGGTTCTTTGCACATACTATTTCCCCATTGGGGGGCAGTTTGGAAGTTGCGATTTTTTCCTCCTTTTCAGAGTCTTTCCCTGACCCTCTGATCTGCTGTTTGTTTCCTCATTAATCCTGATCACAGTTTATAATTATACAGCTATTTGTTTACTTATATTTCTGACTTACGTACTGGAATATAAGTTCTGGAAGTATAGCAACTTATGATGTTTTATTTACAAGAGCATTCTTATCTGACATCTAGCTTAGTGCCTTAAATATACTTAGATACTCAGTAAATTTATGCATAGATGGATGGAGTCCAAGGTATCTTCCTGGAGGTGATTTTATAGTGGATCTTCTCTATTTCCTGTTTCCTTTACCCGGATTTGAACTTTTTTCAATCCCACTTTTATATAATGTTTCTGTCAAATTTTTAAACAATTAGCCTTAAGTTTTCTTCCACTAAGGTATCACACAAAAAAAATTCTTTACGCTTATGAGACTCTAGTCCATCTTTCAAAAATCCTAGATGCAGTAGTTAAACCTTAAAAACAAAATCTTCATTATTGCCTTCTTGCCTAGTACCTCCATTTATTGGCCATCTGTGGAGGAAGAGTGTGCTGATTTGGGAAATCCCCTCAAAGCTTAAATGGGAGGCACTTGAATTGTTCTCATTCTCGGTGACTCTGTAAGCTGTGTGTGTTTCCTGCACTGGCCCCCTGGTGCTAGGACTGTGATAATTCTTCCGTAATCACTTGGTGATCACTCGTGACTACTGTCTGAGTTACTACAAATGGCACGTACTGCCTGGCCCATGTGTGTCTGTGTCAGAACATGTGAGTCTACCTCCTGGTCAGGTGGTTTCCTGAGCATGTTTTGCCTACAGAAGTTGAATCTGTTACCCAACCCCTGTGAGTGATCTCAGCCCTCCATAGGCCCTTCGGCAGGAGCTTCCCCTCATGCAGTCCTACGGGTAATAGCAGTGTGCATAGTGATATCGTGGGCAAACATTCCTTTAGGGACCATAATCTTCTTGCTAGCTCTGTCTACCATCCTTGAACTTTCCTCTAGACCACCATCATCATTCAGCTGAGTGGGATGTGGGGGTCACTCTGAAAAATCAGAAGTCCCAGGTACTTTGAGAAGAATGTCTTAGTATATTTGTGATTTAGCTAGATTCTTTTTATTGAATTCATTACTGTGTACTTTCCAGAAAACCTTTGTGGGTTTCTTCTCTTTTTGTGGTTAGTGCTGCTTAAGAAGCCAAGTCACATGGGTGTTAGTCAGTTCTCCTGAACTTGGAGCTTTCTATGACTTGATCTTAATTTGTGGCAGGTATGTTTCCTACAAGCACCGAATATCCTAATTAGTCTAAAAGTCCCTCTGGAGGTCACTGTCATTGCAACTCCGGGAAGTGGCTGGATCCAGACCTCCTAGGAGCTGGCAAACTGGTAGAAGATTTTGTCATTTGGGCAGCTTTGCTCTAGAGACCATTCTCCTTATTGATGCTGGTGACCTTAAGGTGTTTGCACGTCCATGAAGTCTTATTACTCCTTGAGTTTATACTGCAGATACCTCCGCCTCACATTTCTTCATCTTGTGGTTTGTTAATTATGTTCTACCCCTTCTTCCTCCCACAGTTGATTTCGGCGTGAGTGCTCAGCTTGACCGGACCGTTGGGAGGAGAAATACGTTCATAGGCACCCCCTACTGGATGGCTCCTGAGGTTATTGCCTGTGATGAGAACCCAGATGCCACCTATGATTACAGAGTAAGAGGCACCTGCTTTCTTGGCCTCATTGGGTCCCTAGTCTTCCTGAGGGATAGGGGCTCTGCTTACAAATTGCACACCCCTTATCCCTTCCTGCTGTTGCAGTGAGGATGACTTAGGAACCTTGTTGCAGGTGCAGATTTTCCAGCACAGTATTGAGATGCTGTCTCATTGTTGTTCATTTTCTGTCACCTTGGTTTTCCTGAGTACACTGCTTTCATGGCAGCGTGACACTGTCTTGTGCATAGAACTTTTTGTCATGAGTAAATTAAATACTTTGCCCTGTTTGTTGTCCTTTTAAATTTGAAGAATATATTATAATCAGATATTATAGTTCTAAAATATTTTCAGAATATATAGCAATAGTTTCGTCTATGTGAAATTATAGAGTATTGTTAAAGAGCTTTACAGCTTGATTTGGTACACAAATATATTTAAATTATTAGAGTGACCTCTAGGGACTTGTATCAATAATACACTTTTCAATTCCAGTGTAAAACCTATATTTGTTTTATCATCAGATTCAGGTTGAATATGTTTACAAAAATCATTACAAAAAAATTTGTTTTGCCATAATTAAATGAGTCAGAGTGTTTATGTACCTGTTAATGTTATTCAAAGTTGAGTTCATATCTTTATACTCTCCAGTGTATTTTAGGTTTTTTTGTTTGTTTGTTTGTTTGTTTTTTCACACAAATACCCAATTAATGAAACTCATTTTAAGCATATGGTATGGAGGAATTTTTATTTTATGTTTTCACATGCTGGAGTATTTTAAAATAGATTATATAGACTGTATGACTTTCCTCTCTTGGATACATCATTTTGTTATCTCCAAAATTTGAAAACCTCTTCTAGTATACCCAAAATATTGTCATGCTTAAGTAAATTAAATTTAAAATAATTTATTGGGGTGCCTGGGTGGCTCAGTTGGTTAAGCATCAGGTCATGATCTCAGAATCCTGGGATCGAGCCCACATCGAGGAGGGAGCCTGCTTATCCCTCTCTCTCTGCTCCTTCTTTCGCTTGTGCTCTTTCGAATAAATAATTTTTTTTTAAAGAAAAATAATTTCTTAATACAGAATTTATAATTAGACCCAACTAGTTTATATCTGATTTATCCGAAGGAGTATTTAATATAGGACAAACATTGTATTTGGTAGTTTGGCCACAGAGTATCTTTTAATCAAGGCTAACCAACTCCCTCTCCTTTTTTTCATGACATTGACTTGTTGAAGAGGCCTATTCTACAGTTCAGATATGCCTTACCATTTTTGAATTTTAACTTTATAATCTTTATAAGGCATTTACTTTGTTTCTTATAAACTGGAGAAATTCGGGATCCCTGGGTGGCGCAGCAGTTTGGCACCTGCCTTTGGCCCAGGGTGCGATCCTGGAGACCCGGGATTGAGTCCCGCATCGGGCTCCTGGTGCATGGAGCCTGCTTCTCCCTCTGCCTGTGTCTCTGCCTCTCTCTCTCTCTCTCTCTCTGTGACTATCATAAATAATAAATAAATAAATTAATTAATTAATTAATTAAAAAATTAAAAAAAAAACTGGAGAAATTCAATTAGTATCAAGAAAAACCTGAAAGGAAAATTGCCTTAGGAAATGAGTATGGTTTGTGTTGCATCACACCAGGTGGCATGGAATGTCTGCATGTCCCACGACCCAGTGATTAGTCACTGGGTCAAGTTGGGTGAAACCCCTCCTTTGCGCGCTATAGTAGGAAAAAAAACTCATAAAAATAAGGGAGAAATTTTTGGGCCTATCCTTCTTGTAATCAAACATGTTTGAATTGTGTAACATAATTATAGGTTATTTAGAAAACGCTTAAACTAAGCAACTTTAAGTAATTCTTTCATTAGAATTGCACATAAACAAGAGAATGTTAATGGCAATAACTACCCATTGTTTGCTTTTAAAAATCTTGTTTGGATTTTAAGAAATTGGCTGATAAAACTTCATTCATCAGCCGATGTTTATTGAGTGCCTACTACATGCCAGTCACCATTCTGAGGATACTAAGGCGAATAAAACAGACAAAAGTTCCTGCTCTCACAGAACTTGTATCTGAGTGGGGAATACAGTTAAAATTCCAATCTGAAGATGAATATTTCAGGGGACTCAGAAGGAAGAGATTCCATGCACAGAAAGGCAGCTTATTGCTCACCCCTTATTATAAGTTTGAGGGGAGAATGGAGAGGCTTAGCAGTGTGATTCAAAATACTGAACTACGCTAGATTTTATTAATTCAAGTATAATTAACATACAGTGTTACATTAAGTTAGCCTTTAAAACTTTAACATCTTAATTAAATTTGAGATAGTAACATAAAATACAAAATTAAACATAAATCTGGGCCAAGAGTCTTAAGGTATTGAATGTAAAGAAATGAGAAAACATACTGAACAGAGCACATGGTGGCAGTTAAAGAAAAGCTTTTCCATGGACCACCTCTAGTTCAGTCCTAGATGTGAGTGGTTCTAATTAGCATACCAGTTTTTATCTTTATATTTTCATTCATTTATTTGGAAGGTATTCGTTACAGATGTGTTTGCTTTTAATTTCTTGGCAAACTTCTTTTCAGTTTATATACCGAAAAATGCCTTTATATCATTTGTGTGAGTAGCCGGCAGTGTTAAATTAGTGGTTTCATATCTGATCCAGTACCTGTAACACACCGTTTTATTTTTGCAGAGTGATCTTTGGTCTTGTGGCATCACAGCCATTGAAATGGCAGAAGGTGCTCCCCGTAAGTAGTCTTCTTTCCTTTTGAGCCCAGTTGTTACATGTGATTTAATCCTAGTTTCAAGCTTTCAGACAGAACAGCTTCAGGAGTAAAGCAGTTCCTGGTGGGACATTCAGATGAAGGATGCATAAGTACAGTGAAGTTTGAGATGTGAAAGGATTCTTGGCACCCACTATTCCTTTTAAAGATCCCTGAAGTCTGTGGGTTACATTTTATCTTTTATTTAAGTTGTATTCAGATGTGTAACCTGAAGTTTGGCTGACATCAGATAATAGGCAATAGTGTTTCATTTTACAATTTAAACTTTAGTGAAACTAAATCCTAACACATGAAATTTTAGTGATACTTAACGTTTTGACTTTACAAACAGAGGCATAATTTTTTATCTGTAGAATAAGGCTGGGGTTGTTTTATTTTTTGCTTTTTGGTTACTTGTGAAATTTGTTTCTCCTTTGGATTAAATCAGTGACAGTGTCATAAACTTGAATTTTGAGCAGAGACAGGTAGAATTGTAGAGAACAGAGAGACAAAACAGCATTATCTGCTGGTCCCCCTGGTAAAGGGGTATACAAAGGATGCATCCTTGTCTGCTGCAGAGTTTCTGCTGAATAAATATTTGTTGAATGAATGAAAAAAATTTCCAACAGCTAAAAATTAGTTTGCAATACAGAAATGGATGTCAGTCTTGACTACCATGTGTTTCCTCATGTTTCCATGTGAGGAATTGAGGCAGGGACGAATTGCCTGGATCCTTTGTTTCAGTTTTCTCTCACGGTGGGAATAGATTGTCTTCTTTGGCCCCCATTTCCCAGCTGCCTTGTAAAATTCTCATGAAGGTAAATAAACATATGAAAATGCACATTACCTATTGTAACATGTTAATGCGTGCATGTGCACTTGACTTAGCTTTATTGGGCAAATAATAGAAACACAAATAGTACTTGCACGGAATGAAATAGTTTGTTGTATTCTCTCATCTTTGCTCCTTCCTAATATTACAGCAAATGAACAGTTAACATTTCTGGAGGGCTTCATTGAGCTTACTGTGTCTAGGCACTGTATGACTGCCTTTACAAACAGGGTGTGATTTAATCCTCACAATGACCCTGTGACAATATAATTATTTTCATTGCGATCTTACAGAAAGTTTAAAAACTTGGTTTAGAAACTTAAGCTGTTTATTCCTTTAAGACTGTGAATCTGTATTTATTTTTGATTTACAAAAACTTTCCACTGTCAGTTTGAAATTGTAAATTCTTGTTGCTCTTGACCTCCTCATGTTTTGTTGTGTTTAAATGGGGGAACTCAGGGTATGCCCTAGGGTTCATAGCTGGATGTCTAGACTGCCTTGATGTAAAGATTGTCAGTCAGATGATGGGATAGCGCATTTGATATTTTGAGTGAGGCCTAGAAATTAAGAATGAGTAAAATAAGTGCCATACTGACGCCACCGTCTCCTCTCCCCAGCTCTCTGTGACATGCATCCAATGAGAGCACTGTTTCTCATTCCCAGAAACCCTCCTCCCAGGCTGAAGTCAAAAAAATGGTAAGCTATGTATGGTTTGTTGTTGTTGTTGCTCTTTCCTTTTCACAAAAAACTGTTCCTTTTCAGTTTCACTCCAAGACCAAATTCTAGCCATTCCAGTTCCCAAAGAACTAAGAGCCAGTGCCCTGAAACACCAGTAAAGAAGTGTATTTTTATTTTTTTTTTATTTTTATTTTTTATTTTTTATTTTTTTAATTTATTTATTTATGATAGTCACAGAGTGAGAGAGAGAGAGAGAGAGGCAGAGACATAGGCAGAGGGAGAAGCAGGCTCCATGCACCGGGAGCCCGACGTGGGATTCGATCCCCGGTCTCCAGGATCGCGCCCTGGGCCAAAGGCAGGCGCCAAACCACTGCGCCACCCAGGGATCCCAAGAAGTGTATTTTTAAAAATGTTTTTTCCTTGATAAAAATTCTCTTTTAATTACAGAATAGTAACAAGTGACCATAGGAAACACTGTAACATGGTTAAAGAAAAAGTTTCATTTTAACATTTAAGCCCACTTTTAAGTATACTACTTTGCTAATAAGCATTTTCACATTCCAAAGGAAAGCTGTACTGACTTTGCAGCTTCACAGGTGAAATAGGATTCGAATTTTAATTTTAATGAAGGCATTTATGGTAATTGTTGCAAAACATTGCAATTAGGTATATCTTTTTTCATTCCAGAAATGAAAGGAATGGTCCTGTCTTGTCTTTGGGCTGCCACCTTTCTTTCTCCCTGCAGCCCTCATGTTTGCTCAACAAAGATCCCTTATCAAAGTGAAGGGAGATGATGGTGACCCTCCCTGGTGAAAGCTTTAATTGTAGTGGTGTGGGCAATAGTTAGTTTGGTTTAGTTTTAAAAGTCTTTGAGGAAAGGGTAGTGTTTTGTTTTTGCCTGAGAGGTTTGCTCACTTGTTTCCTCTTGAACTTTTTTCTGAGTGCTTTCCTGTCACTTCTGTCTCCACTCAAGCTCTTCATGAATGTGGGCCCTCTCCCCTTCTTCTGTTTGTGTGTTCCTGGGTACATATCTTCCTAGTGCCCACCTACTCTCATGGTGGTTTTTTTCCCCTTCTGAAACTAGTCTCACTGGTTTTCCAGTAAGTGTGTCTCCTCTTGGGTTCTTGACTTTAGTTGTAAAATATGCAAAGGATTTCAATATCAATCAAGCCTTCTTTTCTTGTGGATTTGGTCTTTTAGCTCTTGCTGTCAGCTCTTTTCTTCTTGGTTGCTCATCTTCTGATGTCCTGTAGCTCTCTTTTCCCATCTGTGGGCATTACACACACACACACACACACACACACACACACACACACACGTATTTTTACTCTTTCTTTCATACTTCTTCCTGTTCCTCAGTGTTTCTCCCTACCCTTTATTTGCTGGCAGGATTTTTCTCATTCTTTTTATATTGTCTTTAACCATATTCAACTCCAGATAGCTGAGCTTGCCTAGTTGTACTTTCCAGTTTTTAGAGAGTTCTCCAAGACTGTACAGTTGCCAGGATTTTAGACCCAGTTGGTCTTTTGTATTGAAATTTGGTAACTCTGGACATCTATGGTGGCCAACCCTAAGGAAACCAAATGTGGACAGTGGGCGTCATCAAGGAGTAAGCTGTGCAGCCGGGGTAACACTATCCAGCTAAGTGAAATAATGCTATTTTTTTAGAAAATGGAATTTATGCTCTGTCTCAGGGTATCTCCCAATTCACAAGTCTTGTCAGCTAGCCCCACTCTGATATGTTACTTGCAGTTTGGGATTAACCATTCTGTGTATAATACAGCAACGTAAAGAGAAGATCTAGATGGCAAGTTTTTCCTGTGTTCTTACACAAAACTTTCTCTAAACTTGATTAGATTAATTTTCATTCATTTATATCACTGCTGTCGTTTTACCCAAGTATTCTAAAAAATGAGATGATTGCAAACATACTGTTCTTCCTCCTTTCTGATTGCCATCTTCCTATCCACCAATGTAGATTTATCCTTCTGGTCTTGGAGAAGTGATCAGTGAACTCTCTTCCAGCAGAACTTTGACCATTGATTTTAAAGAATATATTATAGACTATCATTTCCCAAATGTTAATTTGTAGACATGTTACATTAGAATCCCCTTGGAATCTTTTTTTTTTTTATTGGAGTTCAATTTGCCAACATATAACACCCAGTGCTCATCCCATCAAGTGCCCCCCTCAGTGCCCATCACCTAGTCACCCCCACCCCCTGCCCACCTCCCTTTCCACCACCCCTTGTTCATTTCCCAGAGTTAGGAGTCTTTGGAATCTTTTAATTTAGGTTTCCAGTCTCAAAGTGTTTCTGGTTTGTTAAGTATGAGGAGTGATCCAGGTATTTGTATTTTTGATAAAGTCCTCAAATTGTGGGCAGTGGAATTTAGGAATCTCTATGTTAGAACAAGGTACACTACAACTGTGTAGAACCTTCCATGTTTCTCATTAACCACAGTCACAACTTTGCCGAGTGATTTTGAGGGCCCTTCTCTTGAACAGACCCTGATCAGTTTTTCTGTTCTTTTCCATTTTTCATACTAGCATCAGAAAATGATTCTTTATTCTCTGGTACTTTTCTGCCTTTGTTCATTTTGGAATGGAGGGTTCTCTTTCTCTCCCCCATCTCTAGAATACTAACTATCCTACTTTTTCTTGATGTCTAACCTTCCATAGCAGTAGTTCTTATCTTTCTTCTTCTGTAAGTTTAATTTACACATCTACTGTTGTGTGTACATAGATTTCCCCCACTTTATTTCCTATGTGTATTTCTTAGCCTAGCATAAACAAATGTAAACTGTTGATATATAAATATTTGTTGAATTGAAAAAAAATGGTAAGTTTGAATGCAAATACAAGACAGTGGAAATGATTCTTTAAAGCAGTGAAATAATTGGAAAGAACTGAACTAATTTTCTAAATTACATTTTTAAAGACTGAACAACTCATTCATTCAACAAAAATTTATTATATACCTCTTGTGGTCTGCTCACGCTCAGTGTTGGGCATTGTCAACAAATTGAAAAATAGGTAACGGTTCCTGACCTGTACCCCAGCAGAGGAGACAGAAACATAAACATGAAGTATACAGTCTATTAAATGCAAACAAGACAAGTTAGGAAAGGCTCCTAACTTTGGGGATGTAGGAGTGAAATGTTGCCAGGAAAATCTTACCTGAGTCTCAACAGCCAGGATGGGTGAGTGGCTCGGCCAAGCCTGGGGATCGGGGGTCACATGTGCCAGGCATGGAAAAACAGGCAAAAGTAAAAGTAACTGGTAGGGTAAATGGAGGTTACAGAGTCCTTGCCCTCCTCAGAGTTATTATGCATTTCTACCTTTGTACATTAAGCATAGAGAATTGACAGATAAAGCAGTTGGAAACTCTGATGGAACTGTCATATTAACAGGTTCAAGAGCCCCCAGCATTTGGTCTCTTACCGACTCCTCATCTGTATGTCTGTCCTTGTCTTCCAGGTTCCTGACATCTGCTGTCCCCTGCCTTTATTTTCACAAAAACCTCCCTATTACCCCCTTGCCTTTTCCAGTGACTAAATGATTAATAAGCAACATTACATTTAAATCCAGTTCATGAAAATCTGACTTCCTTTAAAGCTCTGTTTGTGGTATGTTGTCGGTGATGTGTAATTCTTAAACTGTGCTTAAGTGATGCTCTTTATCCACAGTGGTCCCAAATTCCTAATACTTTCCTGTGCATTTGCAGAATGTTCATGGTGAATTCTGTAGCTCTAGTATGTTTTCAGACTAACATTTACTGATATTTTGGAGCTTTGCTCTTTGTAGTGGAAATTTGATGACCTTTTTTACTTCCTCTTATAGGTCAAAGAAATTTTTTAGTTTTATAGAAGGGTGCCTGGTGAAGAATTACATGCAGCGACCCTCCACAGAGCAGCTTTTGAAACATCCTTTTATAAGGGATCAGCCAAATGAAAGGCAAGTTAGAATCCAGCTTAAGGACCATATAGACCGGACCAGAAAGAAGAGAGGAGAGAAAGGTATTAACTTGTTTTTATTTTCATTTTTAAAAAATAATGTTTTAGGGTTTTGCCCACTAGAATAGGTCACTCCTTTTCTAGCCAGGAGTGTATGCTCTCTTGGCCAGTGCTGGATTTGCTGGTCTCTGCTCTGCAGGTCAATCATGAGTCTAGGTCCACCGTGGCTCGGGTAGAGTGGACTGGAGCTGCATGGTGGGTCACGAGGCAAACCCCAGACAGACAGCACTGTGTCTGGTCATCACAGAGGGATGTTTCTCTTGTTCCCCCACAGGAGCATGTCTTTGCTGCCCCTTTTACTTCGTTATGGGCATTTGTGTTCTGAATACATCACTCAGGGTTTATTGAGCATCATCTGTGAACATCATCATCAGTGTGTTCACCTGTTTCTCTCCTGCTCAAGAACCTTCTGGACTTCGTACTGCTTTACTCTGTGCAGGTGGCGTGGTTAGACCTGGGCCACGTATGTGCCTGACTACTTTTTTCTCCTTACGGCACAGCATGAACATGCCCTCATGCTAATTATTTAAGGTTCCTTTCTATTCCCAGTATCTTGGTTTTATATCTTTCCATGTTCTGTGTCCACCTTTCTGGAGTGCCCTGTCTCCCTCTGTCCAGCAAGGTGCAGTCAGGCTTCATCACTGTCTTCACAGCCTTCCCTGAGGCCTCTCACTCACGTTGATCTTTCTGTTTTATGAATTCTTACCATAACTTGACAGAACAACATTTGAATAACTGGCATCTTGATAAAGAATTTTTCTTGATATTCAAACTTCAAGGCCAAAGAAGAAACTAAAAAGTTTAAGTTCAAGGTGATAAGAGTTGTTCGCAGTCCTCTTAGGACGTCTATACCAAGATTTTTACATGTTCATTTCAGTCTTCGGAGCTAAATCATCAGTGATGCTCACAGCAACTTTTTAGGCCCTCTGGCATATTCAGTTATAAAAGTAATTAAGCTTTGTACGTTAAGCTATGCAGTTAGCAACAAGTGAACTAAAGTTTGAAAACAAAGCTTTTCCTTGGGAAAAGGTTATTTGTACACTGGATTATTTTCCCAGTATGTACTTTCTTAATAATAGCTCAAAGTCCTAGAACATTCGCTGTGTGCCAGGCATTTACCAAGTGCTCAGCCTGGAGTCCTGTGCACATTTGCAGGTGGGAACAGTGGAGCACTTTATCTTCATTTTTTAGTTTCCAAGTCACAATGACCTTTTCCCCCCTCCTTTGCCTTCATTTACCTTTCAAATACCCTCAGCCCCTCATCAGTAAGGAATGGTTCATAGTACACAATTTTAAACATAACAGAGTACTATTTGAAGGATTCTAAAGATTCTTCAGGTTGGAATTTCCTTTGGAAGCTAGCCTATTTTTAGGTTCTTTAAAATTACATAGTTTGGATTGTCTAGCAATGAAAAGAACTAATGTCATAGAGACTGATGAACTTGTAGATATATTTTTCTACAATTATATATAATATAGACTGAACCCCATTTTAAGTTCTCAGACTTGTTTTTCTTACCAGGACACTGATTTTCAACTTCTGTATCTCTGAAAAAAGCTGGAAATAAGTTTTACTTGTGAATAGATTTGTTTTATAAATCTCTTCAACTTTTCTAGATTTAATTGCTCTCTGGAGTGCAGTGCTGACATTAGATACAAGGTCCAATAAAATGGACTGTTACTTTTGGGAAAAATAGCATAAAATCTGTTGAAGTGAAAACAGGTTGCTCGTGTTGAAACTTGTGCTTAATCTGCTGAAAGAGAAGCAACTTTGGTCTCCTTTTGCTCTATTGTCACTGCATCAGTTTTTCCCTGGCTTCATCTTTGTGAGATGAATTTGTGAGAACATTTGATTTTGTGTCTTTATGCCCTGAGTACCTCCTGTGCTTCACCTGTTGCCAGTCCTGCAGACCTTTCCCTCTGCTGTGCTCTAAGCAGCTCCCTGAGTGCTAACAATAACCAAACGACTTCTCCTAGTTGCCTTAGTTTGGGCAGTTGAAGCTCTCTTTTGCATTTTGGCTTTGGTGGGACTTTCCAAGTTTGCTGATGCGTTGCGGGGGTGACTTCTCTTATACGTCAGGAGCTTGAAAGCCCCTCTCACAGCCCTGTACCCCCTCACCAGTGCATCCCATCAGCGACGGTGTTGATGCTTTGGAATCTACTCTTCTCCTGGGAGGAAGGGTAGCCCAGGGGATTGCCTGTGGGAATTGGGTGTCACACCCTTCCTTCCCTCAGATTCACTGTGTGCATTGTCCTTTTCATTAAAGGACATACTGTTTATTTTCTGCTGTAATGCTCTTGGAGATGCTTGCCTGTACCTGCATGTGTCATGATTTGTAACTATCCCATTTATCATGCTCTTTTCTTTATAGATGAAACCGAATATGAGTACAGTGGGAGTGAGGAAGAAGAGGAGGAAGTGCCTGAACAGGAAGGAGAGCCAAGGTAATGATTGAGTGGCCAAGGCCACTCATTGTTCAGCTCCCTGCTTTATGAAGAAATTGTTCTATGTTTTTGCCAGGATTTCAAGAAATTTTAAAGTACTTTGAAAGTGCCTTAATTTCTTCATTCTTGTTCATTCTTTGAAAGATTCTTATAAACATTGTCCCTCTCTGGTTCCTCTTATCCCGTGGTGCTTTACCAAGATTGCATTGTTTCCCCTCCCCTAGTTATTTGGGAGATGTGTAGGGTTGTGTTTGGTTCTGGGGGAAGGAAGCTTGCCACTAGCACTTTCTGCTCCAGGAGGCATGGACGGTACATGTTGTACAGTGTATAAAATAGTCCTACAAGTAAAGAATTGTCCTACCCATGGGCGAGTAGGACCTCCATTGAAAAACACTGCAGTCTTTCCCAAAATGTTTTGTTTTGTTTTGCTTTCCCCACAGGTGTGGTTACTAGCATTTCATTTCTTCTACTAGTGTATATTCTGTCCTGATCCAACTCATAGTGTATATTTTGGTTATCTGTGCCTTCCCAAGGTACAGTGAAACAGAAGGTTGAAGGTTTGGTAGTATGAACCTTATAGTAACTAAATTATTCAGGGAATAGGGGATTTTAAAATTTTAATAATGGTCTCACCTGGCAGTCCTTCATGATTTCAGCTATACATAATTTGACTCACTGAACAAAAGGAGGCCTATAGGATATGTTCAAAGACCTGTGGGGACCTATATACAGGCATTGGGAGTTTGAAGAGAGCATAGAAAGAGATAAGAAAATTTATTGATACAACTCCATAATACCTTTTTCTCTTACATAGGAGAATATTTGAATCCATTTGAGATTAAATACTTTAATTTGAACTGAAGAGCAATGTAATTGTTTTGGATAGAAGTATGATACAAGGAAATAGGCAGTTTAAGGAGATTGATGTACCATGTTATTTGGTATTAGAAGTGGAGCAGTGGCTCTCAGCTGCAAGCCCAGCTATCAGTGGTACTGTTCATCTGTGCTGTGTCTCATTCTTGGGCTCAGCTGCTTACTCTGGAAATAGGCAATGGGAGGGCATACGTGATAAAGACCTGGTGGAAAGTAAGGTGGTCAAGGAGAAACTGAGGAAGTGAAAGACAGGGATTTTCAACTTTCTTTTTACAGAGTTTGAGCTGATTGATGTGAGAATCCTAAGTAGAGATGTCTTGTTGAATAAACATCCAGAATGGAGTTTGAGATATTTGTGAAATAGATGAAAGATGTCATACTGTAGACTTGTAGATACAGTTAGTCCCCTGGGTTTATTAGCTGATTCTCAGAGTGGGAGGAACTCAAGAGGATGAATGAGAAGTGGAGCAGCACACTGAGGCTCTGGTCTCATCTGGGGGGCAGAGTGATCTGTGCACAGCCCTGAAAGTCCTGCCTCCTCCTCCAGCTCCATCGTCAATGTGCCTGGTGAGTCGACACTTCGTCGGGATTTCTTGAGACTGCAACAGGAGAACAAGGAACGTTCTGAGGCTCTTCGGAGGCAGCAGCTACTGCAGGAGCAGCAGCTCCGGGAGCAGGAAGAGTATAAAAGGCAGCTCCTGGCAGAGAGGCAGAAACGCATCGAGCAGCAGAAAGAACAGAGGCGGCGACTAGAAGAGGTAAACTGGGAAAAGGGAACTGTCCAGTTGGTTTTCTCCTTTATTCACATTTGTAGCCAGACACTTGAAGGAATGTTTTCTGTGCCCTCCTGACATGATACCTTTCCCTGGCCTTACTACGCAGGTCACTTCAGAAGGAAAGCTTATGCTTTGGGACTGGGAGGCCTCACCTTCCTTGTGGTTTTTGAAATGTTTTCCTTGCTTGTAAAAGCTTCAGGCCCTGCCCCACAGTTACTCATCATCATATCGTGCTTAGATGCAGAACAGCAGGGGCCCAGAGACAGCATCATACCAGTTCTGCAAAGGCTGTTTCTGTTTGTGGTTTAAGTTGGCGAGCTCAGGCTTGACCTGATTTCTTTTCTTCTCTTGGCCTCTGGGTCCAAGTGCATGTGTACATATTTTTCTGAAACTTCAGACTTCTTCACAAGAAAAACATTTTTTTCTATAAATGCCTTAACTTTGGGAGGTTTTTTTAAAATAAATACCTCCCCTGTAGGTACATTTAAGAGTAAGGGATGAAAGGGGCACCTGACTGGCTCAGTCGGTAGAGCTTGCAACTCTTAATCTCAGGTTGTAAGTTCCAGCCCCATGTTGGCTGTAGAGATGATTTAAAAATAAAATCTTTTAAAAAAAAGATATAAGGGATGAGAACAAAATTACATTGGGTGTAATATACCCTGCTGTTCTGTAACCTAGTTGTTAATGTAGTGGGATTAGTTCTACCCTGTAGTGGGGAAATACCTTTTGTACTACCTGCTCATTTAATTCATTAATACTGTTAACATTGGTATTGTGGTTACCCACAGCTTTTTCATTTGTAATTCATAGAAATGTTATTTCTATTTTCACTTGGGACTCAAAAAAAACTTTTGATTTTATTTTCTTTTTAGTACATACTTCACAGCTCCAAATTTCTCATTCATAGTAGTTTCCATTTCTCCTTAGTTCATACACCTTGTTGACTCCTATTTCTTATGGCAGAAAAAGAACCCAAACAACAAGAAAGCCTTGTATTGATACTAAACAGTGGACTTTAATGTAAATAACAACACATGGTATCTTACCCATTATTTAATAGTATTTTGGGGTTGGAGGAATCTTTGTTTTATTTGCTTATAGTCTGAATTCTGAAAACTATACTCTGTTTCTAGTTTAGAAAACCAGTGCCTGTCCAAACTAAGGAGACTGGAAATATTCAGCACAAGCTTGTGGAAGAAAACATAGGACTTAACCCGCCTCTGTAGGAAGGACATTGATGGTTATAGAACTCTTTTTGCAGTTTAACTGCAAACTCTTCTGTAGTATTTTTAAGACTCTTCTTGGTCCTCTTTGAACATAACAGGAATCCGGAGGGGTCCAGGGTTTTTGAAGTTGCATGTTGACCATTTGGACTTCATATGTGAGAATGCTTGAGTATTGAGGCTCTGGCTACTTATAGTACTTGATGCAATATTCTCCACTGTTCATTTAAATCTTGGGCTGTACTTTCACTAAGGATACGATACAGGTTAGTTTGTTGGTTTAGAACTTTAGCTTGAGCTCATTTGTAACACATGCCAGGGAAGTTATTTTCATGCCGAGTGGTAATGAGACAAGTGTCCACTATCCAGCCTTGTGAAGAGGAGGATTGCAAAGTAAAGGCCAGCACTGGCCAGAGAGAGAGATTAAAGCTTGACAGCCATTTTTGCTTTATTAGTTAAAGACTAGAGGATTAGGGATGTATGCTGAGAACTTTGTACTTTACGTGCTTCAATTAGCTCTTTAATTTCAGCTTCTCAGTAAAAGTTCAAACTCACAGTCACCTCTTGGCACCTCTTAACCAGGAAAGATCGGAGCTGGGTGTGAAACCAGGAACAAGGACAGCCCGAGTGGCTCAGTGGTTTAGCGCCACCTTCAGCCCAGGGCCTGATCCTGGAGACCCAGGATCGAGCCCCACGTCAGGCTCCCTACATGGAGTCTGCTTCTCCCTCTGACTGTGTGCCTGCTTTCTCTCTGTGTCTCTCATGAATAAATAAATAAAATCTTAAAAAAAAAAAAAAAACATTTGCATGAATAGAATCCACTGATTTGGATTCTTGGTGATCTCACTCCTTTTTACTACCCCGGGGTAAGTAAGCATTGTCTACCCTCTAGGTCCCAGAAGGTAATTCTGGGAATATTTGGGGATATTTGAACCATAAATGGTTTTTAGCCCTTTATTGGCATTAAAGCTTCAATCAGAACTCTTTGGGGAATAGAGATTCCCTTTGTTATTAACAAAGTAGAGGTAGTCAGCCTCAGTCATAAGATAGATGACAATTAAAACTGAAAGGACAAGGGTGCCTAAGTGGCTTGGTTGGTTCAATGTCCAATTCTTGATCTCAGCTCAAGTCTTGATGTAAAGAGTCATGAATTCAAACCCCACCATCGGCTTAGAGACTACTTAAAAAAAAGAAAGAAAGAAAGATAATAATATTTGTCGGTGACTGGCAAAAAGAAATGGCCCAAAAGTCGAGGTTGTAGGGAAACTGTGTACAGATTCTCCTTTCTTGGCAACTGCCACAAAATGAGGCTCGTTGGGACTAAGGACCCTTGGCACCCCACCATCTTGATTCTCAACCCTCTTTGCAGGTGAGTGGTTTTGCCCATTACAGGTCCTTAACCTATGGAGGTGTATATTTAAGAAATCAGTATGTGTGTTTTATACTCCCCTCTTCTTTGCTCCTTGAGATGTGCTGCTGCTAGGATTCCTCTCCTTTGTTTTCCTCCACTTCCCCCTCCTTGGCTCCTGTTTGAACTGGAGGTCTTAGAAGTCAACACAGGTAATTTCAAGGCTGTCTCTCACTTTTGCTGGAAATTAAGTTTCTATTTCTTTTTTCCATTTTCCTTCTTGCTTTTGGATGGTCCCAGCCTGAAAGGGGGAGAATGCTGAGCTCAGGCAGCCAAGTTCACACTGGCAGCTTCAGTCCAGTCCTTTCCTGGACCTCACAGCTCCTCAATTGGTTGCGTCTGCTCCCCAGTTTTCTCATTAGGACCCGTTTAGGGTATTCTCCACTTACTCGAAGTATTGCATCCAGATTCAGAACCCCATGTGGTAATGACCCCCTGCATCAAAAATGTTAATATGACAATATTACCTTTCATATTTAGATGCATTGTCCTACCTCTGCCTCAAATAGAATGTTGCCTCTAGCTAATTTTTTTCCCATAAAAGTTGTTCACAGGCCAGCTTTTTCTCCCATTCCGTTCTTTACCTTTTTGAGAGGCAGGCACAAATGAAGAATACTTAATTGTATTGTCATTTTATCCTAATGGTTTATGCTCTTTTTCCATTGAGTCTTGATTTGATACTGTTAACTATTTCTCCCTACTCCCATGGCATCCACATATTTGATTAGCATGTTTTCTCATTCTTTGTTCAGTTTCAATACAAATATTAAGAACAAACCTGTTCAATAGTCTAAGTTAAGATTACTATGTTAGTTGGTATACTTTGGTTATGTTTTTGAACCTGTTACATATTTCACTAAATTTCCTGTCTGGTTTATGCATCTTCATTTTGATCTCATGGAAGTTTACCAAATTATTACTAAAAGCAAGATATGTTTATCTGTGGTTTGGTGTGCTACTTTAGTAAACTTCAAGAAAAGAAAATTTCTTAGGGAAGGGTTGTTTTGAGCAAGGCCTTTCGTGCCGTCATAATGATAGCACATTCTGGTTGGGTTTTTTTAAACCATGTATAAATGATCTCTTTAGTATATATAGGAGTCAAAACCAAACTTTTATTTCAGGGTTAGAATTTATCCTTTCCTTCATAAAAAAAAAAATTAAAATACCCCATTTCTCTGTCTCTTCCCAGTCTTTTCCCCTTTGGGGAGATGACCATGGTACATGGTCATCTCTTTTAGCCCTAGAGTTGGGATTTGTTACTTTGTGATTTTGGTTGCCCCACGTCCAGGGTAAAAGTTAGCATCAGCCCCAGCAGTTTATTTGCTTTTTCTTTCATCAAGAGAACCCATGCTTGCTTATATTCATTTCTATCATTTCTACAAATTCTAAAGCAATTAAAATTTTAGGGAGGTGAGTGGAAGTGGAAAAAATTAAAAACAAAGGAAAGCAAGAGAAAAATGACTTCTCTGTGTGAAGCGAGATCAGTAGTGAATCTAAATTATAGTAGTCAGAAAACATAAAAGTTTCTAAGAAAAAAAAATTAATAAACTGCCCCATAGATTTGTTAGCTGTGAGATCTTGGAAGGAAGATGTGGTGGACTCCTTCCTCCAAACAGAGTCTTCATGTATTGCAAAGAAACAGGAGCCACTCCCTTACCCCTCTGCCTACACAAAGGCCTTTGGCAGACATGATCGTCTCACATCAAGAATATATATTAGCATCTTTTTTTTTTTTTTTTTTTTTGACAGTTCCAGCTGTGGTACATACATTAGGGCGTGCAAGTACCCCTCCAACCCAGGCCTGGCTTTCTGTGAAGTCAGCGGCTCCATTTATTGACAGCGGGTAGCTAGCTGTCTTGTCTTTCTGAACTCCTTATAAGTTCTCACGTGTTCTTTTGGCATCCTAGTCTAGAGTTTGGTTATATTTACACTTAAATTTTGTCAGAGTTCGCTTAATTCAGCAAATGTTAACTTGTTGCCTAAAGATGAGTAAGGGTTGTCTTTGGAAAGAAGCAAATACTTTCTCTACTAAGGCCTCATCAGAACTTGTACGAAAAAACCTAAGTGTTTGTTATGTCACAGATATGTCTGTGCAGTACCTCAGAAGTGCTTGGAGTTAGCTGAACATGAAGAACAGACTGGTTTATTAAAGTCAGTTAGTTTCTACTAAAGCCAGTAAGTCTAGTAGAGTGTGTTTACATGGACCTCACTGTTATCAGTGTGACCTAGAAAAGTTTTTAGAATTGTGAGATGAAAGCATTACTTTTAAATACCAAACTAGAAAGGGAACCTAATTAAAGCATTGCTGGATAAGTACATATTTACTCAGGCATGCTTGGGAAATTTTAAGAAATAAAGAAATCTCTTTACAATTTTAAAGATTTGGAAGTCACTTTACAGCATCATGCAGTTTTTCAGTTTGTTTGATTTTGTTTTCAAAGAGTGATTTAAGAAAATAATGATGGCATCAGTTTGCAAATGCTTCACAGGATTATATCATGTTAATCATTCTTAGTGGGGAAAGCCTGAGAGGGCATGTTTGTTAGAGTCTCCTAGGTTTTGTTATTTGAAATCACAGGCATAAGGTTAATCCAGTATGAATTGATGTTACTTAGTTGATGGCATATATGTTTTATTTTTGGCTACTTTCTTTTGAGGTTCTATTGTAAGAGGCCAGCTTTTCACATTAATCATCTATTAAGATATGTTTACTAAGGGCTTTTTTTATTTTTAAGTATCCCTCCTCCCTTAAATTGAGAGCCTCTTCTGAGTGTAGTGGTTTTTATGGTTGACAATTTAAAATGTTGCTCTCGATCCAGTTTACAGTTTCAAATGTTAAAGTATAATGTGGAAGAGGAATCAGTAACTACCTTGTTTTTTCACTTTAGCCATCAGTCTTGTCAACCAGTTGGTTTGCAAACCAAACCAGAACTTGCTTAGTGGGCTAGTCCTAGGAAACTTAGCACTTTTCACATTGTCTTGTGGATTTTTAAAAAGCATGTGGCTGTGTTACTTACAAGACTTGAAGGGGAGGGGCTGTGTCTACTTTATTTTTGTGTGCTCATTATGGTGTTTTAATATTTCTCAAGTGGATGAATCAGTCATCTGTAGTCCTAGGTGCATCTCTGGAAAGAAAGGACTTGTTCTTGAAATGTATGCCCATTCTTAAATGGACCTTTAGGCTTGAGATCTCTAATTTGAGTTTCAGAGACACCTGAAAGAACTTTGAAGGACCTTATAGAATATCTTGAAGTGTAAAAGGGTGTGTTGTATAAAGTATGAGGCACTATTCAAATGTAATAATTATTGTTTAAACCATTATGTGGTTTCCAAGGGATCTCAAAAAGATGACTTTAGGATTTGATTGGATCTTGTTAGGACCTAGAGATATGAACAGATTCTTTAGTCTTTTATTACTTTAAATGTTAAATGTTGAAGATAAAAATCACAGTAATTTTTGTCTCGGATGCCATGTGTTCAGTGTGAGGGTTAAATTTAACTCAAAGTATTGTGATATTTACCACAAAGTGAAAAAGATGAGCAAAACATGATTCCTGCTCTCAAGAAGTTTGTGGTGGTTTTGTGTGTGTGTGTGTTCATCTAGTAACCAAGAGTATAATACTTTCATAGGAAACAGAAGAAAGAGCCTCTCAGAGGTTTTCATTTGACAGTTGAGAGCATCAGTTATAACCTGTTCTTGTTTGTAAGAAGTTTGCTTACTGTTATTTTATGGTGTACATTTTGAATTAAACTAATAATAATTTTTAACTGTGTTAAATAATTACATAATAACCATTATAATGACTTTGGAAAACAGTTGAACAAAAGCATGATGCCTATCTTCCATTCATTGAGAAATCCTGGTAAAGTGACTGAACAAACAGAAATATAAACAACAAGGACAATGAGAACAAGAAAGGAAACCAAATTGTGGAAATTAGTGCATGGAAGAGGGAAGACCGTAAGAGAGTTAGTACTGCAAATTCTGGAAGAAATGAGAAGCAACAGGTGGGGCTAGAAGCATGTATATGTGGACAGTCAGACTCACCCACCCCAGGCAGCCAAAGCCAGGCTGTTATGCTGGGTGTCCTTGGCAGGAGCAGATACGAACTTCTAGAAACAGTGAACAGCAAAGCCTCAGAACATGGAGAATCCCAGTGCAACGAGGACATGGAAGGAGAGGTCCTGCAAGCACATGCACTTCCGCTCCCATAGTGCTGGCAGCCACATTTATCACAGATGCCACTTGGTGCCCAACACAGAGAGGGGATTGGGAGGATCCCCAAGGGACATAAGACCCCTATAAAATGACTAGGCTGCCTTACATCACCTTACTCTAAAGCTTAATAGTTACCAAGTGCTTCTCCACAGCCTTTACGGTTCACGTTTTACTGTCTTACCTGTGAGTGGACAGCCAAGATTGTGGGCACTGAGAAAAGTTTTTGACACAAGAGATTCCAATATAAATAGAAAAAAAGACCTTGAAGGAAGTGTAGATGACAGAGTTCTATACATTGTTTTGATATTTAAAAATGTCTAAGATGAAGAGATGATTCTGAAAGCCATAGTCAGGGGGAAGCAGGTTAGAGAGGTGTGCATGAGTCTTGTACTATCAGGAGTCTAAATGGTTGGAGATTCTCCAAGAGCACTTTTGGAAACTAGAAAATGACATAGGCATACTTGTGGAAATCAGAGGGAAAAATTCCTTCCCTCAGTCAAAATTATATGTACATTGTGAGGGTAAAGATTCTGGGGCCTGGCCTGCAAAATTGTTAAAACCTTTTGCCTTGTCTGCAAGCCTCCTCAAGAAGCTGTTGGAGAATGTGTTTCAGCAAATGAAGAGAAAAGGTAACAAGGGCTCAAGGAAACGGAATCCTGTATAGGAGAGAGCTCAGAAGGGCTCCTAGTAAGTTGGTGGGCAAGTGCGGAATATCTGAAGAGCAGGTGGTGTTGGCTGGCGTGGGGGGAGGACAGGGCTATGAGAGTCAATCTCTAAGAATAAAGAAAGAATACCTGATTGACTTTGACCACACTGGAAGGAGGTGTGTGGTAGTATAAGAGACTTCACATATGATCTATGATAGACCCACAGAAAGCCAGTGAAACACACACAAAAAAACAGCAAAAATAAAGCAATCAATAGCTCCTCAGAAAACTCAAATTTGCCTTGAGTATGGTTTTCATTTAACCAGAACTTGTCACAGGACTTGATTGGGAGCATAAGATGGTGCTTGTATCATGGATATTTTTTGGGAGAAATCAATAGATGGTATCTAAAGTGGAAAAAAACTTTAAATAACTCTTACAAACATGTTATTTAAAAACCAGCTTCTAGGGATGCCTGGGTAGCTCAGCCTTTGGCTCAGGGTGTGATCCTGAGTCTGGGGATCGAGTCCCATATTGGGCTTACTGCATGGAGCCCACTTCTCCCTCTGCCTATTTCTCCCCCTCTATATGTCTCTCATGAATAAATAAATAAAATCTTTAGGAAAAAAAATCAGCTTGTGTAAATACTATGGATAAAGCTAAAAGCATTGGAAGTGGTTATACCTTGGAAATAAGAATTGGGGGTGAGGAGAAATGGGACATCTTATTTTTGATATAAGCCTCTTACATTCTTTTTGACTTTTTAAAGTGCTTAGTACTTACATTAAAAAATTAAAATGCAAGGCACGCTTAGGTTGCTCAGTCAGTTAAGTGTTTGACTCTTGATTTTGGCTCGGGATTGTGAGATCAAGCCCTGAGTGAATGTGGAGTCTGCTTGAGATTCTCTCTCTCCCTCTCCTTCTGCACTCCCCCATGTTCCTTCCCTCTCTGTCTCTGTCTCTCTCAAATAAGTAAACCTTTTTTAAAGTTTCAAAATGTAAATAAAGTGGAAAAAAGCTACTTGTAAGATAACTTAAAATTTGTCTCTTAGTAGCATTTAATTAGATGAAAGTAGTCAGGATTTCCTCCTGGACTGGGAGCCCTGCCCTCAATGCAGTTGGAAACAACCAAGAAAATGGATTGTACACATTTTATCTTACCACTTTGCTGCCTCAGAGGAGAATGAGTGCTTCCACTTAGACCCCATGTGACCTGAGGTCCTGCCATTTTCTGAAGCTTTAAGTGACAACAGCTCAGGAGAGGAGAGATGAGAAGTGGGTCTGGGGAGTAGGCGGCCTAAGATTACACTTGTGCTCAGTGGATTGGGAAGGCATCCAGATGAGAGGGCTAACGTGGAAAGCCAGCTCTCATCCTGGTTCACTCCTCTGCTGCTCTTCCGCACCTTCCCTTTTTCTTCTCTGAAGACATAGAGGAAATTTGAATCTGGAGGCAGATATGAATTGGGTGCTAGACTGCACCTGGCTGCCAGCTGTGTGGTGGTTGAGTGGCAGGCGGCCTGTCATTTCTTTCCATCTAGGACTGTTATTGAAGTAATTTCCCTTCCTGGCTCTCTGGAGGAGCCCTTACTGATAATAGCCAAAAATCATCAGCAGAGATAGGGACAGCTTTGCTTTCAAATTAAAGAAAAAACTTTTTTTTAATAATGAGAGGAAAAAGCAAGTGCAGCACATGGCTTTTCTTTCTACTACTGTGATCCCACAGGTTTAAATGGGGACCTTCAACATCATCTAAATATCAAAGAATATTTAATAGTCTGCATAGTATATAAAGAAATGGCAGTAAGCACATCTCTAAGACTGTTGTGGGTCTGTGTCTCTGTGGTCCTGAGGTATTGCTTAGAACAATGCGATGGCCTGTAAGGGTTTTTAATCATGCATCCATCCTGTCAATAAAAGAAAACCAAGGTGTAAATCTGATATAGATCCACTTCTATACCCTTGCACTAAGTATGTATATTATAAAACATTCAAAAAGAGCTATCTTAAAAAGGGTGAGCTACAAATACAAGTAAATAAAAGTTCACTGTTTTCTTTTCCTAGACCTCCATTGATTATCTTGCTCACTGTTAGAGAATGCTGATGTAGAGACCTATCATCTTAGTTCTTCACTTCTCTCTTTCTCTCTTTTAATTTTGGTATACCAGGGCACTCTCCCCAGGATAGTGTGGTGGGCAAGGAAGGGTAAA
Source organism: Vulpes vulpes (assembly GCF_048418805.1). NCBI lineage: Eukaryota > Metazoa > Chordata > Mammalia > Carnivora > Canidae > Vulpes > Vulpes vulpes. The sequence goes on along the minus strand of NC_132795.1, from coordinate 69,613,188 downwards.
GTCCAGATCTTTTGAAGAGGAATGATTCTCTTACAGTTAATTGCTTACGAGATCTTTATAAAATTTTTTCTCACCAACTGTTGACTTAAAAAACAAAACAAAACACCCCATTGCAAACTCCACACCATGACAATTGGTGATATACACTGCCTCCCTCCCACCCCCACTGCACACACCTCTGTTTTGACAAGTGAGGAAACAGCTCAGGGAGGGGAAGTGGCTTGGACCCAGGAAGCAGAATCAGGACCACAAGCCCTATTCCTTGAGTCATCTCACTTGTCTTTCTAGGTTTCCGTGGTGTATTATAACTTCTCAAAGGATCCCTCGAACCCATTTTGGCTTCTTTGTTGTCTAAAAGTTGTAAAATAGAAGTTTAAGGTTCTTTGCCACTTTTGACCTGTTCATATTAATCTAATTTACTTGGAACCTAAATTCTCAGAAGCTGAGGGGGAATTTTAAGGCTGTAGACATGGCTTCCCTTTCTTTTTGTTTCCCTTTTCTTCGTTCTCCCATTTTTATCTAACTTGGAAGAAAATTATGTACATAATACCTCATTGGATAGCTTTCTGTCCACATTTTTTGTGATTGTGGGCTTTTTATTTCATCCAGAGGTGAGGCCCTTCTTACCTGGCCTGCCAGGTGTTTGCTAAACCCAATGTATTCCAGCAAGTCATTTCTTTTTTATAAACCTGAAAGTGTCCTGATGGTTGCCAACCTTGCCCATGACTGTTTTCAGAACTAAGCGGTGCTGAGTATCTCTGTAAAAATAGTAGAGTACACAAAACCACTCTCACTCCTCAAGATGGAAGGTTCTACAGAACTTCCATGTTCACCTCTTGAAGGAAAACATACCATTTTAAGCTTTTAAAACCGATTTAATGAGATTCTTTGTGTTTTAGGTTTATCAGAAGGCTTTTTGTTTTATTTTGAATGTCTTTATATTCAATAGAAAAGTCAGAGGATGTTTTCCTTTGGAAAACATGACTAGCTAGGAATAACTGAAGGAATTAAATAATTTCTATTTAAAGCAAAGAAACCTGTTTCCCAGTTGGCCAAAATATAATGATTTTTGTTACCAGTGTTAAAAAACGGTTGTGTTCTTAGCTATTGTATATTTGTTGTAAATGATATACTAGTAAAAACCACTCACTTCTTTTTGCTTCTAAATAGAAAAGGCAAAAGATACACAATAAAAGATCTTACTTAATTTCCTTTGAAGTAGAAAGCTCTAGTAACACTGCTTGGATGAGATTCTCAGATTTCTTACCTCAAGTTTCTGTTATGTTGCTCATGAAGTCATGGGGCTGGAGGAAATGGTTTTGTTTGTTTTATTTTCTGTTAGCTAATTTTAAAAAAGAAAGACCTCCTTCCCAGGGGTGCAAGGCCATGCTCAGGGCCAGGTGGCATGAACAGCAAGTAGCACCATGGCAGTAGAGAAAGGCCTCAGTGCAGAAAGCCTTAGCTCCTGAGTCCTTTGGCACATAGGTGGTTACTCTGTGTTGTCCTCCCTAGATTTGATTTTGAATAGGGTCCTCTTTTTTTCTCTTTTTTTAATCTTAAAAAAAAGTATAAAGGCATTAAGCTAGCAAATAACAGGCAACAAGTGCATTGTACGGGGCAGTATAGGTGTTCTAATTTAATAAAGATTCCTTGGCCAGTAAAGTTGTAATTTCTAAACAGACAAGAACTCAGTTCTGTTTACGGCCCCACCCCTACCCACGGGAAGCTCCTGTATTTTTGTGCATTGAATTCTAAGAGCAGGCAGTGCAGGGAAAAGAAGTAAAAATGAAATGTATGTAATAAGAGAGGAAGGTGAACCAAAAAGCTGACTCAGGACTGTATTGAGAATAGTGGTGATGTAGTACTCAGCTGAGAGAGACCAGGTACCAAGTAATCCTCTCTATCCAGGGGTTCCACATGTAAGACATTTCTGTACATCTCTCAGGAAATTATTTTAAATGTTTGCCTTCAAGAGTGAATGCTTGTTACAGCAGTGGCAGGGTCGGGGGAAACCCAGAAGGAACACTGAAACTATAATAAATACCTTCTTTTATACCCATTATAAATATTTGTATCTTATATCTCCAGTAGCTTCATCCCAAACTTTTTTTGTTTGTTTGTTTTTTTGTTGCCAAACTTTCTTATTTAATAATCTCAGTATTACATTGAACTTTGCGGTAATAATATCAGCTTCCTGTGTGTGTCTTAAGAAATGTCATGGCTGTGTATTCTTTAGAGCTGTGTAGTCTAACATAGTAGCCACTAGCCACGTGTAGCTATTTAAACTTAAATTAACTTCATTGAAATAAAGTTGAGGACTAAGTTCCTCATTTTTACTAGTCACATTCCAGGTACTCAATAGCAACATGTGGCTAGTGGCCACTCCATAGAATAATGCTGAGACAGAACATTTTCATCATCCCAGAGAATCTGTTGGATGGTACTAGTCTAGAGTCTAGAGGCTAACATTTTTCATATTCATGGGAAGAATTGGTTTAATTTTGTACTTCATACTGTGGAAGTGCTTTATTGACAGATGTCTGGGGCTGGATGAGACAAGTGTCCAGACAGGTGCCCAATGTATGCCAATATTCTATTCTGTGGGGTTATATAGGATTACCTGGATTAGGGATGCCTGGGTGGCTCGGTGGTTGAGCATCTGCCTTTGGCTCAGGGCTTAATCCCATTGCGGAGATTGAGTCCCACATCGGGCTCCCTGTTAGGAGCCTGCTTCTCCCTCTGCCTGTGTCCTTGCCTCACTGTGTGTCTCTCATGAATAAATAAATAAATAATCATTATAAAATAAAAGGGATAGCCTGGATTAGGAAAGGCTGTCAGAGTGAGTCTGGTGATTAGTAGCACCAACCTCCCTATTGGTTGGATGCACAATTGTGTCTGTTTAATACTATAGGGTGTTAGAGGCAGTGGCCCTTCCAGGTGGTGCTTGCTAGCTAGGTGACACTGGGCAAGTCCCTTAACTCTTCTTCTTCTTTTTTTTTTTTTAACTATATTTATGTTGTAGACTTTTTAAAAGATTTATGTATTTATTCATGAGACACACAGAGAAAGAGGCAGAGACATAGGCAGAGGGAGAAGCAGGCTCCACGCAGGGAGCCTGATGTGGGACTCGATCCTGGGACTCCAGGATCACACCCTGGGCCGAAGGCAGGCACCAAACCACTGAGCCACCCAGACGTCCCTCACTTAATTCTTCTGAACATGTTTTCTCATCTGTAAAGTAGGAGTGAAATAACCTACTTCCTGGATATGTTATGAGAATTACATTAGATAACAGAAATGGAATAAAGGAGGTCAAACACTTGGCACAATGCAAGACTAGTGGTAAGCATGTGTGCAGGAGTGGTTTCTTACATTCATAGTAATAATACCAGCATTTCTTATGCTTGTTGATGTCAGTTTCTCTTTTTCATGATATTTGCTTCCTTTCCTTTTTTGTTTTTGTTTTTTGCTTCCTTTCCTTTTTAAGTTATTCCTCACCTTTCTTTGCTCTACTTCTGTTATCTTTTATTCCTTTGTCGTCTTTTCCTTCTGACTTAAGGGCCCTGAGTAATTCTGTTGGTGATATGCAAGGATAAAGAATCTCCTGTCCCTTGGTTGCTATAATACAGTGAAGGATGGGGAATAGTCTTTCACCAAAATGGAACCACACTGTGTGAAGATTCGCAGACACACACCACCTTTGACCAGTATTTATGAGGATGCTAGTACATAGGGGCAGTGTGGAAATAGCTGGGCAGTAGAGCCAGGGTCTGTGAGCTCCCCTCATTAGCACCTACCTGTAACTGGTCAGCAAACTGTCATGAAAGCTGTAAGGGGAAGATTCCTACTGACTACATATCTCTGCTCCCCTAGCAACAAAGGAGAGAGCGGGAAGCTAGAAGGCAACAAGAACGTGAACAGCGAAGGAGAGAACAAGAAGAGAAGAGGCGTCTGGAGGAACTGGAGAGAAGACGTAAAGAGGAAGAAGAGAGGAGGCGGGCAGAGGAAGAAAAGAGGAGAGTTGAAAGAGAACAGGTTAGTTCACAAGAGAATGTTCTACCCATGAATTTGTGAGGTTTGCTGCTTAGTAGAGTTGAGGGATTTGGGGCAAAAAGTACACGCATGTGTATGAGCACTTACAACACATTCAGGACTTGAGAGGTTTCAAAATGATGAAGCACAACTTGAAGCATAGCAATACATTGAGTCTCATCTTTAAAAAAGGGCGGTTAAATCTTTACATTTACAAACATTGAAACCCGTTGAGTCGTCTCCAGTGTGATACCCAGAAAATTTTTGAATATGTCTTCTGGGCTTTGGCTTACATGCTTTGAACCCCAGATATCTGGATGATGATTAGCCTTTTCTTTAATGACATTAGAAACCAACCACAAGAAATGTTTGAAGTAGCCAGTGGCTGAATATTGTGATAAACATGGTTGCTTATAATGCAGTATATACTGATGTGGATCAAAAAAACTAATAACATTGTGGTTTTGTTTAGCCAAAAAAGATCATCATGTTTTGGTAATAAGTATATTGATGCCAGCTATAGTTGTCTTTAGAAGTCTCTGTTCCCTGAACCACCTGTGCAAATAAAACTTGACTGTACTTTTGTGTCTGTGCTGTCAATGTGAGCCCCTCAGAGCCTCTCCCGTCTTTGAATTGATCATTCTTTGTTATGAGGTTTTAGTAAAAGAAAAAAGATATGAATGGGGCCAATTTAAATAATACTTGAAATTCATCCTTAAAATGCTTATCAACAACGGTATTAATTTCCAAAGTTGATTATTCCACTGTTTTCCTCAGTACTAATCATATGCTTAAGCTTCTCTCCATGTTTTCCAGTTCTTAGGAATTTAAGTGATACTTTTCATTTGTTACCTTACTGACATTATGTATTTTGGGTTTTTGTCGTAGTTGTTCTTTTGGTTTTTTTTCCACGTTCTAATTTTTATTTGGGGACTGCAAAGAGGAGTAAAAGTGAGCTTTTGAAAATTAAATACCCTAGGAATAAATCTTGTAATTAGATGGTGAGAAGAGGGTATGAGAGTAATACTTAATCTTTAATGTTCTAATGGCAGTCGTTAGCTTTTGAGTACAGCAAGTATTCTTTACCTCTTCCTGAAAAAAATAATAGCATCAGAGTAGTTTCATTCTGCTTTCCTTATTTGTAAAATATTCCCCATGTTAACAGTGCTGTGAGAAATGTGTCATTTCTGCATTGTGTGTGCATGTTTGTGTACATGTATAATTCTGTGTGCTCACTATTTGTTAGGACCTTTATGATTTGGATAGATGTGAATTTCCTGGTTGTTCTTGTGTTTTGGAAGGCAAAAACCAAACAACTGTGCCACTTTGATCTTTTAAGTTACAATTCAGTTCTGTCTAGTTCAATGAGATGAGTTGGAATTCAGATTTCCTTTCTCAGCTATTGCAGGGGAAGGCCACATAGCAGGCAAGGGCAGTGCTTGGCATAGCATGTGCAATGGAGGGGCTTGGAGTCCAGGTTGGAATCAGATTGGCTTTTTGGGGGGAAACTTATTTTGTAAGATAAGGGTTTCTAAGGAAATATATATGTCATGATTTGTGTTACCCAACATTCACTCTGCCAGAATTATTGGTTAACTAAAACTTCTGTCCAGCCCAGGTATATGGCTATTTTTATTTTAAAGTGTGTGCCATGGTACAAGTGGGTGGTCAGCATTAGACATGGTAAAGCGATTATCTGAATTTCAGAAAAAAATTTCTCCTCATAGCCTTTAGTCTACTCCTCTTATGGAGTAGTTGGCTTTTTTTCCCTTTTGAAAAGGAAGGAAACTTCTTTCATTTGTATTTCAAAGTTGTTTCATGTCTGTCGCCTATTTGAGCCTCACAAAAAAATGTTGAGAATTCTGAGAAAATATTCTTGATACTCATTTGAGTCAAATGAAGAGACTGAGAAAATGGGAAGGCTTTCTAGGGGTCCAGGTCTCTTGATTTCCTAGTCTCTTAAATATGTTTGCAACTTCAAGGCTGGATTTCTCCTCTTTACATATTTTGAGTGTGTTTGCCTGTTTTCATTGTTGCAGAGACTTGTTCTCCTCCCCTTAAAAATAGGCTCCCCCCACCCCCACCCCTTCACCTGCCCTAGAAATACACACACTGTCTCACAGTCTCATCATGAAGAGCCTGGACCTGTTTATTTGTGAGAAATCACCTGAGTCTGGTGTCTACAGAGCATGGCTTTCAGAATGTAGTCATTCTGGGTACCTTCTGTATCATCAGAGAAAACACAAATCATGTTTGTTCTGTTTTAATATTAAACAGGTTTTGGGCTGGGGTTTAAAAAATTGGCTATCTATGCCAGTTATAAATAATGACTAATAAGAGCCTCTGGGGCAATGTGAACCCCTCTGGTTTCTTACCTAATTAAACTCTTGGTTTCTTTGGAGTCTGCCATCCTTAAGAGGAATTATCATGGTCCTTTGAAATCCTGCATTTGTATTTAACAGCTGTGTTTGAACAAAAATTTTTAGATACCTTTGTATATATCAGTGGAGTGTATATCATCATTTGTTAGACTCTTTAGGTCTTGGCCAATTTGAACATCTTAGGAAAAATCCTTCAGCATGCACTTTATAATATATTCTTCACTAAGTGTATTGCCACTGAAGACCATTGGGGCAAATGGTTCTTGGTGCTCCATTCAGGTGGTTCTGATACTTTCCTTTTGGATAAATTGATTGCTGGGTAATTTCTGTGTGACAGGAGTATATCAGGCGACAGCTAGAAGAGGAGCAGCGGCACTTGGAAATCCTTCAGCAGCAGCTGCTCCAGGAGCAGGCCATGTTACTGGTAACGCCCTGTATCTGTCTTGTTCCGTAGCATTAGGGCTCACTGATCCATCCCTCCCCTGAGCTTTGGGCATAGCTGTGGTGATCACCAGACCATTTTGGTTAGTGCTGTGGGCTGACAGGCTCAAATGGAAACGTCCTCTGTGGTCATGCTACTTTGGGCACATTTCAAGGTGGTATTTATTTATTTATTTATTTAATTTCCTGTTAAAAAAAGAGTTAAACTTTTCTCTGGTAGATAGCAAGGTTTTGAACAGAACTTGGCATTCGGTGAACAAACTAGAATGTTAAGGGCTGAAAGCACATGCCATAGGATTTTTGTCAAGTATTTCTTACTTTTGAAACCACCGAAATCAGCTTTTAATTGAATTCTCTCTCTGTCCAGTGATATTATGGTTAGCAACAAGCTGTCAGATTTTTCCACAGGTAATATGCTATTTAAAATCCCAGTCATTTTGCTCTGTTACCAACAAGGGGGGAAAAGGGCATTCATTGTCTTTTTAAAAAGTTGAGAATGAATCCAGAGAAGAGGCGAGCTCTGCAGTGTCCCATAGATTTAGTGTTCTCCTCTCCCTCTCCAAGGAGTGCCGATGGCGGGAGATGGAGGAGCACCGGCAGGCAGAGAGGCTCCAGAGGCAGTTGCAACAAGAACAAGCATATCTCCTGTCTCTACAGCATGACCACAGGAGGCCGCACCCGCAGCAGCAGCCGCCACCGCAGCAGGAAAGGAGCAAGCCAAGCTATCACGCTCCGGAGCCTAAGCCCCACTATGAGCCTGCTGACAGAGCTCGAGAGGTATTTTCTTTCTTCTGTTGCTTAAGCATTGATCCAGTGTTGATTATTCCCTGGAAAGTAATAGAATGACTCTTAGGAACTGTATAATATTAAGGCTACAATGGGCACCAGTTATAAGCCACTCTCTTGGTTTCCTAGCTGAGAAATTGTGGATGGGGGAAGTGAAAGGACACTTGCCCAAGGTCTCTTACCTGGTTAGTGGTTTTTAAATCCATAGACGGATGATTAAAGTGCCTCCGTTAACAAATTGCAGATGAACACTAACCTAAACAGAAAGAAGATTATATGGCAGAATCATTTCTTCTAATGTAAATGAAGGGAATAGTGGCTTGGTTAGCTATTTCTCCAAAATTGCAATGAAAATAAAGTGTGCCTGTAGCCCAGTTTACTAACTTTTTAAAGATGATTTGTTACGGAACTACCCGGAGCCTTATTGTAAGGATGTGGGGAAGCAGTAACTGTTTAAGGATATTAGGAATATGGGGACCTGGGCGGCTTCTAGAATGTATTTAAACCTGGCCTATAGGTGGCATCCTTCTACCATGTCTCACCCTCCCAGAGAGTAAATTCTAGGAACAAGTGTTTTGCTTATTCTGGAATGCTAGTGTTCTTGGTAGAATGAAATGTGTTTTGAATTCTTGATGATAATCTTTTAATCTGTTGGTTAAGTTGGTTGTGACATTAATTTTTTTCCCTAGTTTATCATCATGAATAATCTAAAAATTCTTGCCAGCAGGAGATTTTAAAGGCTTAATTTTTATCTTCATAAGTATTCTTTATCTCAAATCACATTTTAACCTTATTTTATTTGCTCCCTCTTTTTTAAATCCCCCCTTTCTCTTTCCTCGTAGTTGGAGAAAAGACGAAATTTCTCCCTAGGCCCCTTCCACCTTCAGGCTTTCTTTAGCATCTCTGCTTTTCCCTACTAACACTGAGTTATGTCTTCTAATTCTCTGATGCAGGTGGAAGATAGATTTAGGAAAACTAACCACAGCTCCCCTGAAGCCCAGTCTAAGCAGACAGGCAGAGTATTGGAACCACCAGTGCCTTCCAGATCAGAGTCTTTTTCCAATGGCAACTCCGAGTCTGTGCATCCTGCCCTGCAGAGACCAGCTGAGCCACAGGTAGCAACAGCCAGGTGGCTGTGGGCTGAGGAGACTCATACAGTAGCTCACTGAGCCATGGGCCTGCTTGTAATGTTTTCAGTTTGGTTTGTTACCATACTTATGAGGAAAAGACACTAGCAGGAGTGATTTTAGATGAACATACAGGCAGTATACCCTCAGAAAAGAGAAAAGAAGGATTTTTTAAAAGGATTTTTATTGTACTTGTTAAAGAACATCTAGATTCAGTGATTTCTTCTTTTAGTCTGTCTTCCCTAACTCAAATGTTCATAAACAAGTGCTTAATACAAAAAACTTTCAGTTTAGGTTTTGGAAAGTTAGTATCAAAAGTATATAGAGGGAGAACCTTTTCTTAACCTTTGATCCTTGGCTCCTGGCCAGTTCCACGAGTGGACTTTAGAAAGCCAGTGTCTGTCCTGAAATTGCATATAGAATTTCTTGGTTTGTCCAGCTGTGCATATTTTTCTGGGAAAGGGGCCTTTTATTAGATTCTCAAAAAGTTCAAGATCCAAAAGAAGGTATGATCTAGAACGTTAAGTATGCATTTCCCTGTAGTGGGTCAGGGGGAAAGTCATGACCTCTCATTGGGCGGGCCATACCATTCTGCATAGTCTAGGTGAAGGAGAAGCCCATGGACTGGGGGCCGTGTGGTTAAGAGAGAACCCTCTGAACTGTCCAGAGAAGAAAGGTAACAACAGGGATTACCCATGTCAGAGATCTGAAAGATCCTTGAAACACAGGTCCCATTCTCTTACTGAAAATAAGTGACTTTAGACATTTTGCTCCTTGAAGCCGTGTCATCTGGAATATTGGGAACAAGTTCTTAAGCTGCATGTGTTAGGGGATGAAAGTTCATATTCTTGCAATAGAAATAGCTGCGGTATTTTTAAAAACAAATCCAAGTGAGGAGGGAGTTCTTAAGAAAAAGAAAGAAAAAAGAAGAACCAGACCTAAGCAAAGGGCATGTTTGTGGGGGTGGGAGGTTTTATAGGCAGGGAGATATTTACATGGGGTCAGCAGTCCCTTGAGTCACAGAAGAGCTGACTGACCCACAAGCCCAGAGAGTGAGGAAAGCAGGACAGAGAGAAGGGAAGAGAGACTGGTAGAGTTGGTTTGACATCACTTGTATAAAGAGTCCAGGACTAAAATTTTTGTTCCGAAAGTTAAAGTTAACCACAAATAGAAAATTTTTATCTGTTTGGCTACTAACAGTTTAAAAAATAGGAGTTCTTGAATTATGTAGGCTACTTTTATATTCATGATTAACTAATGCAGTGCCTAGAGATAGTCTCCCTTTTCCTCCTTCTACCTAAAGTCGCTTTGGGCTGAAATCTATACTTAAAACATTCTTTGAAGACACTATTCACATAGGAGTCTGTCTTAAAATGCATTTTTTATTATAGTTACAGATAATACTTTCAGTTTCGTGTTTTTCCCCCTGAAAGTTTTAAACATTTTAGCACTCTGGGATTATACCAATAAGTGGAATTTGTCACTCTTCCAGAAGTCCTAGAAATCATGACTTGGGACTTACTCTGAATCTTGCATTCAGACAGGTTAAACTGGTTGTGATGTGGTATATTTAGTTTTCATTAAATGCATTGAATAACGGATAGCGTAGCTAGAATTATGTAAATTACAATCTTGAACACTTATTTTAAAATGATAAAATACAATAAAGAAAATACAGATTATATCAGAGATTGTTCTACCAAATTAAAAGCAACCAGATTAACTCAGGTGGCAGATTATTTGTCCTGCTTCTTCAGTTGTCAAGTAGAAGGCATATATACTCCAGTAGCAGTTAGTGGAGGGAACAATAGTATTGAATATTCCTAAAGAAAACCAAATTCCTTTTTTTCATAACCACTGTGAACATGTATGGAGATCTCTGAGGTTTGAAGGTTTTAGGACTTGGGAGAGGAAAGCAGCAAAGTTGTTGGTGTATTTGAAAAGTCGGGTATTTTTAAGTTATATTACAACAGTCTGCCAACACATAAGGGGTTTCTCTTTGCTCATGAAATGTGTTCTGTGGTCATTGGGTCTGAAACCTGACACTGCCAGGTGCCATGAGGGGATGGATCGCTAGGTCTGCATGTATGGCAGTGTCTGTCTTGTGATTTTTTTTTTTCTTTCCTCCCTCTCTCTCTCTCTGCCTGTTGCCTCCACTTTGACATGGATGTGCATGAAGCACGTTGTCCTCCCTTTCAGGACCAGAGGTCTACGAGGGTTGTTTTGATTTAGTTTTGTTCATTAATCTTCATGTTTACTGCTATCTGTAATGTTAGTCTGGATATTAAAAGAGTTTTCTTTATAAATGTACATTTGCTTTTTTCTATATATCGTATTCCCCAGACTGCTTCATCACTTAGAAGTGTAACTGTTCCTTTGCTTGGCTTCCCTAGGACTGTATTGCCCCAGTTTGCCTTCCCTCACTTCTTGGTTTGGATTTGGTATTGACCAGAGAAGCGTTTTATGCAGAACGCATTGAATGTTTTGTGTTTTGTTTTCTTGTAAGGTACAGTGGTCCCACCTGGCATCTCTCAAGAACAATGTTTCCCCTGTCTCGCGATCCCATTCCTTCAGTGACCCTTCTCCTCCCAAATTTGCACACCACCATCTTCGCTCTCAGGACCCATGTCCACCTTCCCGCAGTGAGGTGCTAAGTCAGAGTTCTGACTCTAAGTCGGAGGTACCTGACCCCACCCAAAAGGCTTGGTCTAGATCAGACAGTGACGAGGTGCCTCCAAGGGTAAGAAGCAGAAAGACAGATGTGTGCTGCTTTTTTCCTTTTTGTTATTTTTTCTTTTAATTATTTATTTTGACTAAGGGTATGGTGACTTCACCAGAATGAAGGGGCAATGAAACTTCAAAGGAACTTTTTACAGTGGGGAAAGTTCCATAGTTAACACACTTATATTCAGCCAGTGGCCAGTTAGCTTATAATGGTTGTTGCTAACTCTATACTTAAATACAAAGTAACAGAATAATATATGAATAAGTCGATAAAGACTATCCTTCTAGAACAAAAAAGAATCAAAATATATTCTAGCTGTTGTCTTAAGTACTTAGACAAAAGCATTTATCAAATTATTTTGCAATATTAATGAATATCAAAAATTTCAGAAAAGGCCTTTTAAGAAAGATTTAACATAAAAATTCTTTAAAAATGATTTTTTTCTTTTTAAATTGCGGTATTTTTGGTTTTTCAATTTTTTGTTTTGGTTTGGTTTTAGTAATTACTGGTGAAATCAAACAAAAGGCACATATTCATTTCGTTTATTTTTCCTCCACTTGGAATTTGCTTCCTCTGAATATTTTCTTGCTTCCTACCAGTCTTTGTTTCCTGCTGATCCATTTGTAGACCATTGTTTAGTTTCTTTGAGCTGATTTTCCTGATCCTCACATTATCTCAGCAAAATGCTTTGTATGTCCCCTGCCACAAAGCTTTAGTCCAAACATCATTTGAATGTTATAGAAACATAGAAAAGCTGTTTGTCCTGGCTCCTTTGATGCCTTTGACTAAATTTTCTCTATGTATTGTATCTGTGGAGGGCAGAGAAGGATCAGGGATGGGGTGGGGTGGTGGGTGGTGGTAGTGATTAATCCTCACATAAGTAGGAGTGCTGTAAACATGTATTTGGGTAGGGAAATTTTTTTCTTCTCCTCCTATTTTCAATACTTTAATTGCTATATTTTTCTACCCAAAGGTTCCTGTGAGGACAACGTCTCGTTCCCCTGTTCTGTCCCGTCGGGATTCCCCACTGCAAGGCAGTGGACAGCAAAATAGTCAAGCAGGTCAAAGAAACTCCACTAGGTAAGAGAAGAGGGAAGCTTAAGAATAGGTTTACTGCATAGCATATTGTGTCATCTTTATTTTCATGAAAATGTTCGTAATCATGGAACATCTGAGGTAAAGAGATGATCACTTTATAAAAGAAAAACTGCCAGAAAAATCCATTATTGTGAATAACAACACATTGGTTTCTAGTGAAAAGTCTGAATCCATTTGTGTATTTCAGCACTTTTAAAAGGAAAACTCCTTAGTTCTGTAAGAGCAAGTGGAAGGAATAGCAAGGAAGGCAGCAGAGAGATGAGAATTGGAATCTGAGGGGGCTTATCGTCTAAAGGATGTCCCAAGTGCTTAGGATTGGTATAGAACTCACAAATAGGCTACTAAAGGAAGTCAGTGGTTGGCTTACAGTCTGTAGTAAGCTAGTGAATTAACCAAATAATATTTTTAGGTTGTAGTGCTGTTCTGTGTACACTACAGTAGCTGTTAGCTACATGAAGCTACTTAAATTTGAGTTTTACTTAATTAAAATTCAGTAAAATTAAATTTAATTTCCTTAGCTACAGTAGTCACATTTCTTAATATCCACATGTAGCCATGGCTACCATGTTACACCAGTCAGCTCTAGAACATTTTCATCCTATCAAGTGACTTCCATTGGCCTTTGCCATCCTAGGGGAAGAAAAGAGCACTATATTGGCCATTTTGTACTTGATTGTCACTGAACCTCTGAAGTTAGCTTTCTGCATGGGGAGCCCTGAAAGAACGTGGAGCACTGAGATGGATGACAGACCAAAGCCACGGAGAGCCTTTCTGGTCCTTAAATGAGCATGGCGCACTATGGGATTCTCCAGTGACAGAGCCTATGTATTAATTGTGACCTAGCAAACTTGTGCTCTGGGTACATCCATGGCCGGGGAATGTCCTGGCCCTTGCCCTCTGTCGCATTTCTAACACAGCTCGTACAGAGCAGTGTGCTGTGTGAGTGTTGGCTCTTCAAGGTGTTGACAGAAGTGAGAGCAGCAGCCTGGAAGCAGCATGATTTTGTGTATTATTGTATAAGTGGAATTTCTTATAAGAATAAACTGAGTTTGGAGCTGTGACAGGAATAGTAACACTTTTCCTGTCAGAAGTGATAAAGATTTGGTGTCTAGCCTGTCATTTAACATTTTTTATTTAAACTTACCTGAGAGGGGATCCCTGGGTGGCTCAGTGGTTTAGTGCTGCCTTCAGCCCAGGGTGTGATCCTGGAGGCCCGGGATCGAGTCCCACATCGGGCTCCCTGTGTGGAGCTTGCTTCTCCCTCCGCCTGTGTCTCTGCACCCCTCCCCCGCTCTGTCTCTCTGTCTCTCATGAATAAATAAAATCTTAAAAAAAAAAAACTTACCTGAGATATTTCATATACCCAAAACTAACGTAACATTGTGTGTCAAACTACAATTTTTTAAAAAAGGAGGGATGCCTGGGTGGCTCAGGAGTTAAGCATCTGTCTTTGGCTCAGGGCGTGATCCTGGAGTTCCAGGATTGAGTCCCACATCAGGCTCCCTACATGGAGCCTGCTGCTCCCTCTGCCTATGTCTCTTTCTCTCTCTGTGTCTCTCTCATGAATAAATAAATAAAATCTTAAAGGGTGGGGGGACATCTGAGGGACTCCAGGGGTGCTCAGTGGTTGAGCATCTGCATTCAGCTCGTAGCTTGATCCTGAGGTCCTGGGATTGGTCCCACATCAGGCTCCCCACAAGAAACCTGCTTCTCCCTCTGCCTATGTCTCTGCCTCTCTGTGTGTCTCTCACAAATAAGTAAATAAAATCTTTTTTTAAGAAAAAAAGATATGCAATAAAATCCATGAATCATGTCATTGTAACTTTTGATGAATTTAATGTTAAATGCTTTTCATAGGCCTTTTTTTCTCATCATACCTACATTTCAGAGACATTGATGGACACATCATGCACATGTTTATAATTTGATAACTACATCTTGGGATAATGCAGGAGCTGTTCTCTCTTTTTCCTAACAGCAGTATTGAGCCCCGGCTGCTGTGGGAGAGAGTGGAGAAGCTGGTGCCCAGGCCTGGCAGTGGCAGCTCCTCCGGATCCAGCAACTCCGGATCCCAGCCTGGGTCCCACCCTGGGTCCCAGAGTGGCTCTGGAGAGCGCTTCAGAGTGAGATGTAGGGTACCTTTGCTCATCCCTTTCCCCATTAATGATATCAGGCTATAGGCTCAATATATTGGAGATCCTTTTCAATCATGTAAAAAGGCCTGTGAGTTTTTCACAGCTGCATATCACAGAACAGTGTTTTGGTGCAGGTTATTGATGATATAATTTTAATAATAAAGAGTTCACTTTTGAGAGCTTACACATGCCTAGCACAGTGAGTACTTTATGCGTTATCTCATTTAATCCTTAGAAGAAACGTATGAGAGAGAGAGAGAGAGAGATGTACTGTCTCCATTTTATAGATTAAAGCAGCTACAATTTAGTGAGGTTAAGTAACTTGTCTAAGGTGATGAGCTGGGATTTGAACCCACTTCTTTCACTATAGACTCCATTGATGCTGTCATTGTTACTGTTATTTCAACCCTTGAAATAATAAGCTAATGAAAAATCCCTCTATTATATTATTGACATAGTGTAATAAGGTATTGCAAATGCAGGTTAGGCAGAGTCGGGTCTGCATGTGGTGACCTGCTGTGAGTGGGGCTAACAGAGGTGGGCAGGAGGGGAGGGAGAGACAAAGGCTAGGTGGACTGGGTCAGATATGTGCTCTGTGTTTATCTGTTTCTTCCTTTCTTGTCTGTCTTGAATTTCACAGCGTCATCCAAATCTGAAGGCTCTCCTTCTCAGCGCCTAGAAAATGCAGTGAAAAAACCTGAAGAAAAGAAAGAAGTTTTCAGACCTCTCAAGCCTGCTGTAAGAATTGTACAAAATCAACTTTACTTATTCTAAGCTTGAGTGAGGTCTTCCTATTAAAAACATATAGTTGAGAGTCTTACAGTCCTTCCTGTGGGCTCCCTTCTCACAGATTGGAGGAATTAGAAGAAATATGTCCTTAGACACATTTGTACACATACCCCCCTCACTGCTGTAGTAATTTTTTTTTTAAGTACAAAAGAAAGAAGAGCCTTTTATTTTTATCTCTTTGCTCAGCAATAACCTTTATGTATTTTTGATGACCTGGGCATTTACAAAACTGTCTTTTAGAGTAAATTTTTTAATATCACCTTCTTCTTCAACTGTACTTAAATTCTGCCTTTTGGTACTGGTAATGACAGTTGTGACTTCCTTATACTTGGCCTTTAGTTCTCGTTGCATTAACTGACCACGTAACTCTGCCCATTTTGGGATTGTAATAAGCTTTTTGGAATTTTGATTTCTTGCTTGAATTGATTCCTGTCCTTCCCCTTCCTCCCCTTCTTTCTCCCGTGCTTCCTTGTGCTGTGCATTTTGCATCACTGATGGTTTCTCCGGCTCAATGCAACTGCTCCTACGCTGAAGGGCGAAGTGGTAAGCCCCATCTCTGAAAAATGCCGCAGCAGAGCAGCATTCCAACTGCCTCTTAAACTTAACTTACGGTCCATCTACATTTCCTTTCCTCCCTCAACTTGCCTTTTTGTTCTTTCTGGAATTCAAAAGTGCTAAGCTTCTGCTTTCTCTTTTTAACACAGAATTTGCTGCATATATTTATTATTATTAAATAGAACTTCTAAAAATAACTTCTTAAAAAGCCACAGTTGTAATCATGAGACAGTAAGACTCAAGGTCCAATACACTGTTATTTCAGAGGCTCAAACTCAGAGAAGGGCAACATATTCTTAACTGTGGTGAAGGAAACTCAGTTGGAACTGCTAAAAAGAAAAATGAAAAATGACTATGTAGCCTGCTTTTTCTAACAACAACAAGAAAGTCATTACTTCCAAATATAATTCCCAAGTAGAAACTTTGGACTTCTGTATGAAATTGTCAAGTGTAAATAATAATCACACTTGAAAATTATATGCGGATACTTGACTGAATATTAAAATGTCTCAGTATGGAAGAATAATGGGAAATGAAGCTCCTTTTGAATAATGTCTTTTAAGGTAGATTTCCTTTCTGTGTGATGTTCATAGTTGTTGTCAGTGTTGCAGGAAAGTGTGGGTCAGGTGGTGCCAGGGGAGGGCCTCATCCCCTGCCCACAGCAGCACAGGCTGCTTCCACTTTCCCACTTGCTGTGTCATGGACATTCTTAGGAATGCGGCAAGTTGTTAACACTCCATGAAATAAGATATTAATAGTATACTCACTTTTTCACTTTTCGTAGGTTTGAAATTGTTAAAAGGTAGAGTTAAAAATAGGTTCACTAAAGAAAAGTTTTCAGTCAGCTCCATTTAACTATAATCTTGCTTTTTGGATAATTTCTTTGAAATAAGACCATGTTACATAGGCAGAACTCCAAGAATTTTCCTTCACAACATTTGTTGCCCTAGAATTTTATGTTAGAGTTTTTAAAAAGCACTGTTGGCCTGTTGTAAGCAGATTATGTTTTTTATTGTTGGGAGATTTGAACTGTGTACATCTTTGGCTTTCTTTTTTCCCTCTTTTTACATTTTTTGGTCTTTCCTATCAAAAGCTTTAAGAGCTCACTTTCCTGTGATGCTAGTAAATACAAAATAGTTTTACAGAATGGATGTTGTGGCCATTTTATCAATCGTTAAAATGAAGAATGTCTCATAATTTGTTGTTTTCTTCCCACTACACCCTGCACACGCCCCTTTGCCTTACTCTCATTTCTGTCCTGTGCATTAGGATTTGACTGCACTGGCCAAAGAGCTTCGAGCAGTGGAAGATGTACGACCACCACACAAAGTGACAGACTACTCCTCATCCAGTGAGGAGTCCGGGACAACAGATGAGGAAGACGATGACGTAGAACAAGAAGGGGCTGAGGAAGCCACCTCTGGACCAGAGGACACCAGAGCAGCGTCAGTCCTTGGTGTATTTTAGAGAGGCTGAGAGTGTCTCTGCTGAGCTTACTTTTCATTTAGAACCAGTTTTTCCCAAGCTTTTCCTGACTCTGTGAACACTTAACATTTACTTCTCCTGGATTCAGCAGCAGCAGCCTTTATGTTCCTCTCCCTTCTTGTTTGGGTGCACATGCGTGTTAGTGCTGTTCCCCAATACCCTAGTGGGTAGTTTATTGTTTTCTTTTTAATTTGAGGATATGACAAAAGGGAAGTTTCAGTTCGGTTGAACCACATTAACCATAAGAATTCATTCTAAATGTTTTTGCTTAAAAACAAATCATACTGAGAGAAAGTTCTTTGTTGAAGGAGAAGAGCTAAGCTTTTGTTTTCCTTGAGGAAACTATATCTGTAGCCTGATCTCGTCTTAAGCCTTAGGGAATGTGAAGGATCTAAACAGGATATTCTCAACTCGCGGGATGATAGCCCTTCATTTCTGATTTTTGTCTCAATAGGTCATCCCTGAATTTGAGCAATGGTGAAACAGAATCCGTGAAAACCATGATTGTTCATGACGATGTAGAAAGTGAACCAGCCATGACCCCATCCAAGGAGGGCACTCTAATCGTCCGCCAGGTACCTGTGTCTTCTCTTTGTTGTTAGAGGCAGAGCTTCTCCTGTAGTCATTAACCCACTTGCTCATTCACTCACTCATGCTGTTTCTACATCATCATCTGTTTTCATGTTAATAAGACCCAGAGGGTAGTGTTGGGGGCTAGGGAGGCAGGTATGTGCTGCATGCCAAGAAGGTAGCTAGCAGTCTTCCACCCCACATTGCTGCTCCTCTGCATGTTTTGCGGCAGCCCTCATTCAAGCACCACGCTGATTCTCACAGTCTGTGTCTGAGTAGTAGAAAAGCCATAGGGAGTCCCTTCACAGGCTCGCAGAGTGAGGAGGCAGGGCCCAGTCTGTAGCAGAGCAGCCACAGAGCTTCTGCAAAGCTCCTAGCACTGAGTGTCCGCAGTGCTGCAGCAGGAGCAGCCCTTAGGCAGGAGTAGTTGAAGAGTGGATGTGCCTCATCAGCCACAGGAGGACCTCGTGGAACAGAAGGGTTGGGAGGTCTCTCTTGCGTGTTCTAAAACATGAGTTTCCTCACTCGTTGAATAGTAAATGTGTACCACCCCAATGTGCTCGGTTCAGATCACTCAGCTTTACAACTGTCTGTTCATTTCTTAGCTTAGAAAACAGAGAAGTGATGCACTTCCCGTGACATAAAACAGGCGCCTTTCTAGTGTTTTGGACTTTTCCTGAGTGTGTTTCATGCAATGGCAATGCATTCGGAGACAGTGAGAAGAACGTGGAAAAGACCAGGATTCAAAGAAGCGACAGGGTACTCTCTAGAGTTTTAGACAGGAAGATTTTTTAAAGAAAAAAAAAAGGCGAGTGGTTTTGGTAACAATAGCTAGTGCGGCAGAGAAACCAGATTAGGCAGTCACTGCTCAAGTCCCGTGGCCACCAGATGAGGTACTTTGAATTCTGTTGGCTCAGGCAAGGCATTTGGCGAGGAAGTGTGAACAATTCCGGCCAGTTTCCTCCGGTCTTTCCTTGATAACAGAGTTTGAAAAGTCACACAGCACCTTAAAGTCAGTTATCAGTAGGGTCATAGGGAATTTCAGCAGCGCTTGAGCGAGACGAGTGTGCCTGTTTTTTCTACAGAGTACAGTTGACCAAAAGCGCGCCAGCCATCATGAGAGCAATGGCTTTGCCGGTCGCATTCACCTCTTGCCAGATCTCTTACAGCAAAGCCATTCCTCCTCCACTTCCTCCACCTCCTCCTCCCCATCCTCCAGCCAGCCGACACCCACCATGTCCCCACAGACACCCCAGGACAAGCTCACTACTAATGAGGTATGTCTCGCACCACAGCTGGCTGCTTTCCTAGGGTTTGACCCGCACTGCCTAGTAGTTAGTTTGCAGAGGAGACCTTTCCCACGCCCCTCACCCCCCCCACCTGCTTTCTTCTGTCACCTACCCTTCTCCCCAACCCCAAGTAACATGTCTCAGATCTGCATACAAATCCCGTAACCCTAGATCAATGTCCCTCCAACTTGCCAGTTCACTGTTTACTTTTCTCTAGATAAGTGTAGTTGCATGGCTTCTTTATTCAGTTTATTTTATAAAAGTCTAAATAAAATGATTGCTGTGTTCTCAGATCCATTATCTATTTGGCATGAAATTATTGTAGTCCTTTGTGGAATCTGCTTTTTTGATTCTTTTTATCTGAAAAATAAAATACAGAAAAAATTGGTTAAGCTGACTTGGCCTTACCTATCTGGACATGCTTGTTATCCTCTATAGGAATCTCCTTCAAATAGGCCTGGGTTGCTTTTTGTTTTTGATGGGGGAAGATTGTTGATTGGTTAATCATTTGTTTTCACCCACTCTGTTAAAAAGGACTTATTTCCTTGAAATTTGCAATCACTCAGAGCTTAAGAAAAAGCCAAATGATTTTTAGGGAAATCTAGAAAATTAGGGTGTTAAGAGCAAAGATCTGAGCATGCTTTTAATATAAAATTTTGAGTGGGAAATCCTGTGTGCTCGCTTGAAGGCTTGGCTGTGGTGCTCACTCAGTCTGGGTACTAGTTGGGTGATGCTTTGCTCTTTGGAACAAGATTATGCCCCCAGTGCAGTGAGAGAGTCCCCCTTGAGCACCCTGTACTAAATTAAAACAAGCAGTTTGATTTCTTGGGAAGTTTGGTTGAAATGCACTTGTCTAACAGTTGAACGAGGTTGAAAGTGGCACGTAGCTTCAGCCAGTCTTGTTAATGTAAACATTTACTCCCAGCCTGTATCTACCTGCTCCTGTGTTGGTTCCCTTTTTAGAAAGAATCAGAATATAATCCTTTCCCCCTGAGGAGCCAGGGGCAAGTAAGGTGGGCTTGCATAAGACTGGCCATTGGATGGACTAGCCATTGGTCATAGGGCAGGGTGGGAAGCTTGCCAGCAGGCGGCTATATCCAGTGGAAGGAGAAAGCCTGGGAACCTGGGCAGGCTTGGGCTCTAGCACACGGTGACTTCTAGCTGCCCACGGAGGGCGAAAGATTTCAGAACTAAAGCACTTGATCGGAAGTGTTCTTTTTTTCTCCAGTGATATATGCTACCTACACTCAACATTTCTCCTTATATTTATATTTAAACTTGGCTCCATTTTGCTCTAATGTACAGTATTTACTATAACCCTTAACTCACTAAACTGGCAAGTTTATTTTTCTGTTTGTTTTGTTTTTAATTGTCATTACATTTCCACTTAACAATTTGTTTCACTTTCTTTGTGTTTTTTTTTTTTGTCTTAAGTTACACTATTAACCAAAACACTAGTGCTCCTAAATGAGCTAAAGTATGTACCATATATTGTCGTTTGCACCTTTCACTAATGAGCCCCTGTTCAATATGGGTTTACTGATGATGCACCTAAAACGGTGGTAGCCAAAGCTTCTGTAGCTTTCTGGCAAGAGGCTCACGTTAAATAATACAAAGTAAAGATTTGCCAATATTCCAACATAGGTTAATTGGCCTCTTTTAGACAGAGGAGTAAATTCAGAAATTGATGAATTAAGATAGACATTTCAAACCTCCTTTAGGAGTTTTTATTTTAATTATTTACTTAAAAAGAAAAACAAAAAACCTAGGAGCGTGAAATACAGATTTTGTTGGTAGTTCGCAGCATTCCTGTCTTAGATGAACAGTATTTCTGGAAAGAGATGTAGCTCTTTTGGTGGTTCCAGGTTGTACAGCCTGTTGGTGGGGTGTATTGTGCACATGCAGAGCCCCCCTCCCCCAGAGAGCTTTTGGGGGGAATGATGCAGGAGGGACAGGGCTTGCTAGTGGGAAACTGTGCAGTAGACAAGTGGCTTGAAATGTTTTGTGTTCATCTTTTTAATGTCATTTGTATTAATAAAATTGAAATTTACATTGCAGACTCAGTCCGCTAGTAGCACACTCCAGAAACACAAATCTTCCTCCTCCTTTACACCTTTTATAGACCCCAGATTACTACAGATTTCTCCATCTAGTGGGACAACAGTGACTTCTGTGGGTAAGTAAACCAGCGACAAGAAAGCAGCTGACAAATAGGACTCGGTCACTTTGTGTTGCTCTTTCTGATAGCTTAGGCATGGCGTGGTGGTGGTGTGCAGGCACAGACCTCGGATACAGAAACACCCATCTCGCTTGCATTGCCTTACTTGCAATGAGCTGCATAGTCAGTTTCCCTTTTCCATATACATTTCTTACAAATTTCTTTTCCTTGACAAAGAGTTGATTATAGCATATGAATATTTAGATGTGGTGGGAGAGAGAGACAGATGCAGCATTTGTGTGTACAGAAGATAATTTCAATTGTACTCTGTTCTAGTGGGATTTTCCTGTGATGGAATGAGACCAGAAGCCATAAGGCAAGATCCTACCCGGAAGGGCTCAGTGGTCAATGTGAATCCCACCAACACTAGGCCACAGAGTGATACCCCGGAGATTCGTAAATATAAGAAGAGATTTAACTCCGAGATTCTGTGTGCTGCCTTATGGGGTAGGTATCTTACGGCCACTGTGATGGCATTTTTTTATTTTCCTGAGGGTAGACTGGTCTTTTAGAGAAGATAGTATTTTGGACAGTTGGGGGATTTTGTAAAGAGTTGTTGACAGATAAGTTGGAAGACTTCTGTAATGCGTAACCCTTGTTACCTTCTCCTGCAGAATCATGCAGGTATATGTGTGTGCTTGCACTCTTTTCAGCCACCAGGTATTGGAATGGAAACTCCCCTCCTATTTCTTCATGTAAAGAAAAAAAGTAAAAAGATGAGGACATTTGATTTGGTCCTTACTTATAGGGAAAATGAAGAAGCCTATTGGATTGCTTTTTAAATGCTTCAGTTTGACATTTTTTCCCTGCTCTTCATGACTTGGGCATAACATGGAAATGAAGCTTTTAAAAGCAGTTTGCCACTGGCCAGAGTGTACAGAAGGGCACTGTGGTGCCGTGCCGCCTTTCCCTGTTCTATCTCCGCAGTGTTGATGTAGCTTCTCACAGCTTGAGATGCCATGAGACATTGTGCCTGGGGAGGCCGCCACATGCAAGACTTGCCCTCTCATTCTTAGGCTGGCCTCTCTGTTGCTCCTGGGCCATCACCTTCCCCACTACCGCAGACAGACCCTGCTGTTGGCCTTCCCTTGTCTTCCAGTCCCACACTTTGTTCTTGTTCTTCTCCTGTCTAAACCCCGAAATCAGCTGTTTTTAGCAGGGACCCTGTTTCTGGTCAGCTCCTTCCTTGACAACACAAATGTAAGTGGACAGAAGACATGTGATCCATTTTGGTTTGAGTGCACTGCACATCAGCCTCAGCGTGTGGTTTGTTGGAATGTCCATGATGGCCTCCAGGGTGACCAAATCGACCCTCCTGTCCACACCCACTCTACCCCTCACCCCCTAACCTTACCCAAGACTTGAGGGCCTCGCTGCTTGCCTCCTGAACTTCACGATGTTCCTCATTCCTGTTGTTAAAGAGGGGGTCTGTAACTTGTTAGAAGTTCTCCTTGTTCATCTCCTACACTTTTATCTGTCTGTTGACTTCTCTCCTGCCCCTTTCCCAAGCTCCTGTTCGGCCTTCTTTTAAGGATTTCAGGAGAGTCTTCTCCCCTTTGCTGACATGCCTACTTTCTCTTTGACTCTTTGAGTCCTGGATTTCTGTCCTTGTCACCACCAAATATCTTAAGTCCCTTAGTGATCATAAAGCCTTTTTTGTACGAACCCCATAGGTAAAGGTAATAGTAGACACGTTGAGGAGATTACTGGAATCCTGTAAGGCAGCTGTCACAGCATTGTCACCCATGGTCCTGTTAATGTTGCTCTGTGAATGCCAGTTGTGATCTCATCACAGGGTTGAATTCCATCATTTTTCTTCCTGAAGGCCCTTTGTGGGGGATTGTATGTCATCAAAATTCATACATTATATTTAGTGTAGGAATTATGTTAATAAGTTGTTATTTTAAAATTACTAAAGTAGTTTTTATCCAGAAAGTTTGCACTTGGTAGCAGTCTTACACTGATTTTATATTCCTCTATTGTCCTGCAAAGTGCTGGACACCCATTTTTGTGCCATTAACTGATTTTGTAACTAAAATCCTTCTTTTTTCCTAATTAACTCTTTAGTACCTCAGAGAAAAGAGAGTATCTCGAGCTTGTGTTTTTAAAATTGCAGTGGAACTTTCTATTTTATCAGTGTGTGGAAAGGAGGGATAAACAGATGACTTAAAATTGAAATGTTTCTGTAAATTGGTATATTCGAGTTGTTCCTTGGCTTGGGGCACATCGGTGGTGGGCTTCCTTAAACTGCCTCTGATAGCTAAGCTAAAATGTAAGATAAAAAAATAGCCTTTTAAGTTAAGTTTTAAAATGAGCCTTTTAAAGACTTAGACCCAGAAAAGTTAAAACATGTACTATGAAAGAGCTAAACTGACAAGGGGAGAAAATTCAGAGGGCACTATTAAGTGGTAACTCATTTAGGGTCTGCTGATCAGTGTTAGATAGGTTAAGTGGGTTTTTTGTGCCTCCTTGGAACAGGCTAGCCTCGAGCATTCTTTTTTTTTTTTTTTTTTTTAAGATTTTATTTATTCATGAGAGACACAGGCAGAGGGAGAAGCAAGCTCCATGCAGGGAGCCTGATGTGGGACTCGATCCTGGGTCTCCAGGATCATGCCCTGGTCTGACGGTGGTGCTTAACTGCTGAGCCGCATGGGCTGCCCTCAAGCATTCTTTTTTAATCACGTTACATAACTATATGACTTTTGTTTTGCAAGTTGCTATATATTTATTATATTTTTGTATTAAGACAGCTTTTCCATTTGCAGCCAGGATTATTTTAACACATTGTGAACATCATTATTTCCACTTTTTTTTTTTTAAACAAAATGTCTACACGCAGCATGGTGCTCAAGCCTACAACCCTGAGATCAAGAGTCACATGCTCTACTGACTGATCGAGCCAGTACCCCTGTTCCCATTCTTAATAGTAAACTGCTCTGTTTGCTACAGAGCTTTGCCTTGTAATATCATCATAGAATTTAAAGGAGACTTTAAATCACATGTTATAGAGCTCTTAGCCATTTTTCCCATCAACCAATACTGGATTCCTATGAATACAATTGCAGTACCTAGTACAGCTTACCTTTGAGCAATTAGCATTTAAAGTTTAATTATGTTTAACAGTCAAAAGGTTTAAAAATCATGTTTATAAAAGGTTATTGCAGCATGCAACTTAATTTTTTCATAGGCCCATAATTTCAAGGTGGTTATTTTCCAGTGACTGTCAATATTCCTTTGACTACTAATAGTACTTTACAAAATTACACAGTGCTTGGAAATACATAATGGAGAATTACAAGGTAGAGTGTAAGTGCCTATATATGCTTTTTTGTGTGTTTATGAAAAGACTTTTTCAGCTTTTTGTCTTTTATTCCTTTATTCATTGCTGTAAAATCTTGACTGATAATTGGATGCTATTTATTTTTGGAAACCACAAATAATGGAAAGATTTCAAAGGCTCACACTTTGGGTAGTTATCACCAGATGCTTTTTTTTTTTAAGATTTTATTTATTTATTCATGAGAGACACATGGAGAGAGACAGAGACATAGACAGAGGGAGAAGCAGGCTCTCTGTGGGGGAGTCTCATGTGGGACTCGATCCCAGGACTCTGGGATCACATCCTGAGCCAAAGGCAGACACTCAACCACTGAGCCACCCAGGTGTTCCCCATTACCAGATTCTTAATGTGGATTTTTTTCAGCTGCATTTTATACTGAAGATTGGGAAGATAACTGAAATACTACCTGAAATGGAACTTTTAGAATGGACTCTATCTGGCAGCAGCTCTATCAGTTAATGTCTTGTTTTTCTGTTGCAAGTAACTGTGAAGCTAATTAGAATAATCTCACTTAGGGATATGGAGGGAAAACATGAAGAAAAATGTCCTAATATAGTTCTACATTGTTAGGGAGGTAGTCACTATAAAATGGCCAACCTCAATGCTTTAGCAATTCGTAACTCATCGTTGTGAACCTGGCACTCTGTTAGTGAAGTTCCTGTTTAAGTTTGAATGGCAGTACCATAACCACCTATGTAAATTCCAGGTTTTCAACTTCCCCAAGATCCCAAAAGTGGTTTTCTCTCATACCCTTTTTCAGATAGAAATATTTCATTGCCACTCCTCTATGGTGATTTGTTGTCATTTGGTCACTTTAACCTCTGACTATTCCAAGCATTTCTTTTTGTGGGTGAGTTACAAAAACTTTCCAGATAGATAGTGTTATCTTTTCCATACAACCAGACTGTTTGCCACAGAAAGCATAAAATTCAGGTCTTTCTGTGTCCTTAAAACAGGAGTGAATTTGCTAGTGGGTACAGAGAGTGGCCTGATGCTGCTGGACAGAAGTGGCCAAGGGAAGGTATATCCCCTGATCAACCGAAGACGATTTCAGCAAATGGATGTCCTTGAAGGCTTGAATGTCTTGGTGACAATATCTGGTAAGTGTTCATTTAGTAAAGCAAGATTACTTCCCAGTACTAAATTCCATTAGCTCATTTTTTTGAAGTAATGGCTAAATGAGGTACAGCCATAGCATGGTTTTACAATAAGGTGATAGAAAAAATGTATTCAGCTGTGACCCACAAGTATGCACTGAACCTGTGGCTCCTCTAAAGAGCAGTTTTGACAGGCACAGGGACATGCATTCTCTAGTAGACACTGATCCACATGACGATTCTCCACCTCATTGCTGGTTGGGTTTAATGTGGCTTCTCGAGCACTCGAGGTTTGTGTCCACTTCCACCCACAGGACTCTTTCACACAGAAGGAACTGTGCCCTTCCATGATGGTAAAAGTGTACCTTATTATATTTTTTCTTACATCAGTTAACACCTAATATGTTTCTTTCTGCAAGGAGTATTTTTTTCATATAAACTATGTAATGTGTGTTCGTTGTAGAAAATAAAATACTGCAGAAAAGTAAGAGAAATGAAATGTAAAATCAGAGACACTTTTCAAGTTTGACTTTTGAAGTTTTAACTCTAATCTTAAGCATACACACAATACACACTAAAGGGAGGAATCTGCATAAAATGGTTATATTTCAAAAATACAGAAAATAATAGAGAATAATTACATAATAATGACACCCATGTACTGATTAGCTAGTTTTAACAGGTTAAGTATAAATATACTCTTGTATGTGCAGTTAGCACCCTGTCCAGCTGTCCATGGTAACCACTGTCCTGGAGTGAGAGTGTATTCTATTCATTCTGTTTGCCCAAATCATGTAGCTTGCTCTTTCTGTGCCATTAAACATTTCTCCATGACATTGATTTTATGTGACTATAGAGTTTCTTTGGATACATATTCTAAAATGTATTTACTTTTGTTGTAAGTCTTTCAGTTTATCCCTTTTTTCTCTCTCACACAAACATTTTTCACATACGTCTGGTAGCTTAATTAACCATTATGCATACATATCCATGTTGCACAGATAATAACATCCTAATAATTTGTTTTATTGCTGGTGTCAAGAGTATGTAAAATTGAAACAGTTTAAATAGGCCTTAAAATAACCAGCAGCAATTTTGATTTAATCATCTGCTAGCCCAAGCTTATATTTTTTTATATGTAACATTTCTTGGAGTTATTTTAGTTTTCAGAAAGGTTTTTGGTTGTAAGTAAAAGATCTTTGTTGAAATGCAGAAATTTTGCCATCTAGCTCATACTTTAAATGAGAAAACAGTTATTTGCAACTTGAGTATTGATGGGGAGCGGGTTTTTAAATTGGAGGAAAAATAAATTTGCTGCTAAAAGTGATTTAAACTTCATTTTATGATCCAGTGAACAAGATGATTAATGGGAATCACTAATCAGTTGACACCAATAATAATTTTTCAGTCTACTTTTCTGTATTCTTTTCCTCTTTTTATAGTTTTTAATGGCTTTTACAATCATGAAAGTAATAATGTTAATTGTGGGAAGCTTCAAAAAGCTTTCTTACCCTAAGAAAAAAACTTAAGGCAGCGTTTTGTTTTATTCTTCCTATCTCAGAGACAACTCTTGTTGACATTTTTTTATATTTCCTCATTAAAAAAAAAAAGATTTTATTTAGTTATTTGAGAGACAGAGAGCATGAGACAGTAAACACGAGGCGGGGGTGGGGGGAGGCAGAGCAGAGGGAGAGGGAGAAGCAGACTCCTCACCAAGCAGGGAGCCCCATGTGGGGTTCCATCTCAAAATCCCAGGATCATGTGACCCCAAAGGCAGACGCTTAACCGACTGAGCCACCAGATGCCTCTCTTCCTTCTCGTTTCTATACATATTTATCACGATATGGCAGTGGAACACTATATACATAAAACTCTACATGGTTTTTGTTTCATTTAACATTTTGAATGTGGGAAATTATTCAGTAAAGTCTTCAAAACTTAAAAAGATTGAAGTATGATATAATACAGAAAGTGCATAGATTATAACTATACAATAAAAGATTATAAATACACAGTTCAGTGAATTGTCACAGTTAGAATCCATCTACCTAGAATTCATTCACTTACCCTGGTGAAGAAATGCAGCAATCCCAAGTAGCCGAGAAGCTCCCCTGTAGTCCCTGTTCTGCTGTCTCCCAGTCACTGCCTGCCCTGGTCTCCAGAGGGAAACACTGTTCTTTAATACTTTAAATTGGTTTTACTTTCATTGAACTGAATTCATATAAATGGTAAAACAAAAGGCATTGTTTTGTATCTGGCTGTGTGTTTTTTGAAAGCATCTTTAGATTTACAGAAAAGTTGAACGAAAAATTAGAGACAATTCCCATATTACCCCCACTCCCCACCTCCAATTTTCATGATCATCTGCATTAGTGTAGTACATTTGTTATAATTGGTGAACCATTATTAACACATTATTAACTACAGTCAGTGTTTTACATTGAGGTTCACTCTCTGTGTTGTGCAGTTCTGTGGGTTCTGACGAATACATAATTATCCACCATTACAGACTAATTTCACTGCCCTAAAAATCCCCTGTGCTTCACCTATTCATCCATCTCTCCCCTAAAGTCCCTTGCAACAACTGATTTTTTTTATAGCTCTATATATGACCTTCTCCAGAATGTTATAGTTGGAATCATATAGTATGTAGCCTTTTCAGACTGGCTTCTTGACATTAGCAATATGTATTTAAACTTCTTCCATGTCTTTCTGGACTTGATAGTCTTTTTAATTTCTTTTTATTGCTGATTAATCTGTTGTGTGGATGTGCCATTTTGTTTGTCCATTTACTTATTGAAAGACTTCTTGGTTGCTTCCAATTTTTTAGCAGTTAGGAATAAAGCTGCTACAAATATTGTGGACAGCTTTTTGTATAGACCTCAGGTTTCAGCTCATGTGCTTTTAGTTAAACACCTAGGACCATGACTGCTGGAATGTAAGGTAAGAAGACTACATTTAGCTGTAAGAAATAGCCTGTCTTCCAAAGTGGTTGTATCATTTTGAATTCCTACAGGCCACAAATGAAGAGTCCCTCTGCTCCACATCCACATCAGCCTTTGATATTGTTGGTGTTTTGGATTCATGTAGTAGTATTTCATTATTTTAATTTTTAATTCCCTGATGACATGATGTTGAGTATCTTTTCACCTGCTTATTTGTCACCTATATATGTCATCTTTAGTGAGCTATCTGTTAAGGTCTTTTGTCTATTTAATAATTGGGTTGTTTGTTTTTCCTACTCTTGAGTTTGAAGAGTTCTTTATATTTTGGATGCAAGTACTTTAGTTTTGCAGATATTTTTTTTCCCCAGTTTGTGGCTTGTCAGCCCATTCTCTTAACAGTGTCTTCTGCAGAACAGATGTTTTTAATTTTAATGAAGTCTAACTTTCCAATTTTTTCTTTCATGGATCATGACTTTTTAGATAAAGTCATTGCCAAACCCAAGGAGATTGTACTTAGATTTTCTCCTATGTTATCTTCTAGAACCTTTATGACTTTGTATTTCATATGTGGGTCTAAGATCCATTTTGAGTTGATCTTTGTGAAAGGTTCAAAGTCTATAAATAATTTTTTTGGTATGTGGTTATCCAGTTAGTTTAGCAATGATTGTTGAAAAGACCATCCTTTTTCCACTCAGTTGCCTTTGTTCCTTTGTCAAAGATTAGTTCATTATCTTTGTGTGGGTCTGTTTTTCCTTTTTGCTAACCCACATTGTCTTGATTGTTATAACTTTATAGAATCAATTTATTAATATGTATGAAATAACTTGATAGGATTTTGATTGGGATTACATTGATTCTATAGATGGAATTGAGTAGAATTGCTGTCTTAGCAGTAGAGTTTTTTTTTTTTAGCAGTAGAGTTTTACAATTATATATTTTTTTGTTTTTAGTACCTTTTTTTAAAGATTTATTTGTTTTTTTAGAGTGAGGGACGGGGAAGAGGGAGAGAATCTCAAGCAGTTTCCTTGCTGAACATGGAGCCTGATACTCATCAGTCTTGTGACCCTGAGATCATGACCTTAGCCAAAATCAAGAGTTAGACTCTCAACCAACTGATCCACCCAGGCGCCCCAGTTTTTAGTGCTTCTACAGGAGGTGCTGTGTTTTTAATTTCAAATTTCCAATTGTTTGTTGCAAGTATATAAGAAAGCAGTTGACTTCTATATATGAACCTTGTCACTTGCAACCTTACTATAATCACTTATTAGTTACAGGTTTTGTTTTGTAACCAGTTCTTTGGTATTTTCTACCTACACAATGCTGTATTTATTCCATCCCAGTTTGTATACCTTTTATTTCCTTTGTCCTATTACAGAGCATTTTAGGAGTGGTAAGTGGAAACACCCTTCCTTTGTGGTTTATGGATATTATCTGTTTTTATAAGTGTAAGTTCTTTATTCTTTTAAAATCTTTTCTTCTGGGGTGCGTGAATAGCTCATTCGGTTAAGTGTCTTACTCTTGATTTCAGCTCCTGTCACAGTCTCAGGATTATGAGATCGAGTCCCATGTTAGGCTCTGTGCTCAGTGTGGAGCCTATTTAAGGTTCTCTCTCTTCTGCCCCTCTGCTCTCACTCTTGTTCTCTTTCTCTCTCAAATAAATTAATAAACAAAGTCTTTCCTTTTAACTCAGGCCTATACCTGATATTGATTCTGTAGGAGTTTCAGAGTCCATCTGAATAGCTTAAATTGAGATGCTAGTAAAACTCATAGAGTTGGTGCCCTTGGAACAATATTTATTGTTCGTTGGCATTTCTTTAGCTACTGTTGTTACTAATGATATCTACTTTGAATATGTGTATAAAATATTTATATTTGTTTTACTAGGCAAAAAGGATAAGTTACGTGTCTACTATTTGTCCTGGTTAAGAAATAAAATACTTCACAATGATCCAGAAGTTGAGAAGAAGCAGGGATGGACAACTGTGGGAGATTTGGAAGGATGTGTACACTATAAAGTTGGTAAGCTCCTGGAGGGTCATAAGGGTTTTGTTTTGCACGGTTTAGTTTCTGATCCCTCTGGCTTATTTCTGTGATTATGTTTCTAAGGCATCTTCTAATCCTGAAGTGTCATCTAGACTCACAGGGCACATTTTAGCATAACATTGTTCATTCCTGCTGCTCACTCTGTCCTCCATCCGTCTCATCCTCGCGGTTCATCTTGTAAGCGAGGCTT
Organism: Vulpes vulpes; assembly: GCF_048418805.1. NCBI lineage: Eukaryota > Metazoa > Chordata > Mammalia > Carnivora > Canidae > Vulpes > Vulpes vulpes. The sequence continues at coordinate 69,581,942 of NC_132795.1, read as the reverse complement.
TTCACCTTCCTCTTTTACAGTCCACATTCTTCTCTGTAAGCTGTGGCCACAAGAAGCTTTCTAAGGAAACCTTGCCAAAGGAAAGCCAGCCAATTTGGATTCTTGCTTAGTGCTTCAGGCCTATTCTCCATTTAGAGGACTTTGGGTTCTTGGCAGCTACTTACTGATAGAACATTTGAGACTTTGACCAAAGAACTTGTCGTTTTGAATGAAGTGCACTATGCAGAGCTACCGTGCTCTTAGCTACTAAATGAATCTAGCTGGTCAGCCATTGTTTCATAGCAACTGTCTTCTTTTTTTCTTGTTGGCTTACAGTCTGTGGTTCATATGAAATAACTCACAAGAAAAAAATGTAAAACAAATTTTTTATGTATGAGAAAAATCAAAATACTGGTACTAATGTTGAAAATAAAGGGGAAATAATGGAGTTTAGCCAAATTAAACTTTTATGGGAGAGATGATATACTGTAATAGAATTTGAAATGGGAATTTGAGAAAAGCAACAAATGGTCTCTAGAAATCTAAGACTGACTAACCCTAAGTGTCCTATTATATATTGATTTCTGCTAATTTTTTTTCTAAGTTCATGAAAGTATATACTGTAGTCCTCTGCTTCCAAGGATATTACAGTCCTTTACTCTTTATTTATATGATCTATCTACAACTCTCAGCTCATTGATTAATAATGACTACAAGCACAGTCATTCCAATCATCTTGGAATGATTCTGTGTTGCTAGAAAGTAGTACTATCTCCTTGATTAAATTTTTGGATTAGAATTTTCTATGTTGTGTTTATGTGAAAGAATTGTTGAGGTGTAACTACAATCCTCTAAATCTAAACTTAATGAAACAGACCAAAACAGATAAAATGTACATGAATAGATTATCCTACAGGGGGAGCTAGAGGCAGATGTTAGATTGTGCTGCTGGGCTTTTCATCAGAACAAAACAGCAATCCTCAGACCTGTCATTCTTGCAGAATGAATCACAAACATTTTCTGAGATAACAGTGTACAGTACCATTCATTCATTATCTTTATACTTCCAGGAAATTATATTCCATTTATCAAGACCTGTGCTGTATAGTATAGTTTTCATCAAGAATAGGGGCAACTTAAATTTGTATTTAATTAATACAAAATAAACTTTAAAATGTAGTTCCTCAGTGGCAGTAGTATATTCCAGGTACCGAAAGCCACGTACAACTAGTGGCTATCTTATTAACAGTACATATATAAAACCTTTTCATCATTGCAGAAAATCCTTTTAAACAGCATTAATTTGGACAACCTCTTATAATCCTTTGTGTCTTAATATTAGTGGCAGTGATTTATTTGAATAGTGACAGTATATGGAATTTAACAAGGAGGCTTATAAAGTTAAGCCATCTCTCATGTGCAAAGGAAGAATCAAGTAGTAGTAGCATGACATCAGATAGCTTATAAAGAAACTGTAGGGTGGCATGTGCAGTCACAGCCCCTCAGAGAATCTGGGTGGGTTTGTTTGTTTATAATGGTGTAACCATGTTTGTTTATTTATCTAAATTTTGTTAACATATAGTGCAGTATTGGTTTCTAGAGTAGAATTCAGTGATTCATCACTTACATACAACACCCAGAGAGCATCTGTTTCTAAGCAGAGGTGCCTGGCTGTAGGGGAACCAAAATAGCTTTGTAAAAGCATTTTCAACTATACTTCCTTTACTACTGCTCTTTTCATACACAACTTTAGGTAGAATTCAAGTAGTCACTACCTCTGTAGATCAGGAAGTGGTTTGAAGTGATACTTAACTGATTAACCATATCATTATCCTTTTGAAATCATACTAAGCCCCTAAGACTTCAGAGTTGTATGGCTGGCATTGTCCTTGATTATTAAATACTTGCAATCTAAGAGGATTAGGAACATTAGTGAAAGTACTCACTGATAGTAATTAGAGTATTAGAGTTGAATTCTATACATCATCAAGAAAGATGGGAACAGCCTGAATCATAAAAGTATTAGGAAAGGAAACTCTGAGATTTGATCACTCAGTAATTTTCTCCTATTGGTCTGAATGACTCAATAGAAGGCCTATTTAAAAGTTTGCAAAAGACAGCTAACTGAATTTAGATTTCCATGTTATTCTGACCTGTGCTTCTCTTGTTTTTATGTTTGTTGTTTTCAGTAAAATATGAAAGAATCAAATTTCTGGTAATTGCTTTGAAGAGTTCTGTGGAGGTCTATGCGTGGGCACCCAAGCCATATCACAAATTTATGGCCTTTAAGGTAACAGCATCAAGTGTACTTGCAAGTAGCCTCAGCCATGCATGTGTGACCAAGAGCCAGGCAATAAATTTCGAAACTCTGAACAGTTAAGACTGATGATTTTTAAAAATTGTGAAATAACACAGTATACAACTTTATCATAAGAGAGGCCATTTCCAAAATAGTAGGCCTTACTGTCTGCTTTCTGAGCCCTCAGAGTATGAGAAGGAGAAAGCTAAATGTTTGGCAGACACTTCGATTGATATGTCAATATGGTAACAGAAGAAAGGACAAAATAACACCGCCTCTATTTAAAAAGGAGACCTTGACCTTCTACCTAAAGTCTTGCATGTATATAAAGATTTAGATATGTTCAAATAGCAAAAAAGTATCCAACAATAGGCAGCTTGAAGGTATATCTATTCAATAGAGTACTAAAAATTAAACTACAGAAATTCTTAATGACACAAGGAATATATATTATGCTTTAAATAGAAGTTAAAAACATGAGTAATACATCATTTTTGTTTAAGGGAAAAACTAGAAAAATCTTAGCAGTTTTCTTTGTGGATATTTTTAGTATTTTTTATAATTCTAGAGTTTACATTAGATACAAACTTAGGAAATTGTTAATTAAAATGATATTACTATGACATTAGATATTATAAATAATCTAATAACATCATTTCTAATATGAGACACCAAATCTTAAGGATATCCCTGGGACTCTCTTAGTGCATACCAAGCAATTAAGAATTTTTCATCCAAAATGGTTCTATTTTTATTTTTTAAAGATTTTATTTATTTATTCATGACACAGAAAGAAAGAGAGGCAGAGACACAGGCAGAGGGAGAAGCAGGCTCCATGCAGGGAGCCCAATGTGGGACTGGATCCCAGGTCTCCAGGATCACGCCCTGGGCCAAGGGCAGGCACTAAACCGCTGAGCCACCCAAGGATCCCCTGATTCTATTTTTTTAATAGTTTTTGATACATTTTATTATTAAGAGTAAGCTTCAAGTGTTTGGAAAATTGACATATTTAGACTGCTTGTTGTTTGATTCCCCAGTAAAGTTGGATAATGGGGTTACCATATTTGTTTAAAAAATAAATCCACTTATTATTGACTAAAAGTAATTGGTTATAAAATTACAGTTATCTTCTGAGATCTGGTCTTAATATTCTTCATGTGCCAGGTGTATTCTAATTGCTTTTATAAATATATTGTTTATATCTGTCTTGTGAGCTATAGGTATTGATACTATTGAAGAAATGGGGTCATCTAGGCTATCCCAGTACAGCTTTTCATCACCATATCACCCTAGTCAGGAAATGAAAGTAGAAGTCTATATATGGTGACTATGATAACCTTGCTAAACATTCTCAATATATGACTCCTACAACACCTCCTTTTTGTCCATTGTATGCATTTGAATAGTAGAATAATATGCTACAGAAAGTCCTGATTATTTCACTTTAGATGTATTTTTCACCAAGACAAACAGCAGAGTGGAATTCTTGGGTCAGGTAGGCGGAATTTGCAGCATGGCTTCTGGAAGAGTTGTCTTCCAGCTGCTGATTGACAGACAAAAGCATAGTAAATTAAAGTCTTATTTTCTAGAGGATTTTTGCTTCTGGTTGTTGCCAGATTGGCTCGGTAACTGTGAAATGAATAACTAAGTACCTTGGGTTTGGTTTCTCTAATTTGATCTATCAGAAATAAGTTCTACTCTGTCTTACTGTTTCTCTCTTTGTTATTTTGTAGTCATTTGGGGAATTAGTACATAAGCCATTGCTGGTGGATCTCACTGTGGAGGAAGGCCAGAGGTTGAAAGTGATCTATGGATCCTGTGCTGGATTCCATGCTGTTGATGTGGATTCTGGATCAGTCTATGACATTTATCTACCAACACACGTAAGAAAGAACCCACACTCTATGGTTGGTTGACTGGCTTCATTTTGTTTTGACTTTTTTCTTTACTCTGCTTAGTGAACTAACACAAGCAGGGATTCCTTACTTCCCCTTGGTATGGGGGTGAGTATTTAAACAATGTACCATTTTCAATAGCTGCATGCTCTGAGACAAATGGAAATCCATTCTCTTGGCTCTGTGAAGCCCTCCTGAAAACCTCTTAGCCTTGGCTTTGACTAACATGGGATGGACTTGGGGGGCAGTTGCTGGCAGTACAGAACATCGCTGGGTTGGAGGTGGTTTGGGAAACAAAATTTCTTAATGGAATCCACAATCCAAACTTGTTCCAGGGGCCTCAGAAAATGTGAACTAGTAGAGTATGTGACTTGGAAAAGGTAGTTTTTGAGATATATTTTGCATGGGTTTTCCAAAATTTTATTCAATTGCTGTATTTATTCACCAAGAATATTAACCAGTGCATTCACCAACACAGCCTTTTTGAGCACTTTTGCAGGGATAGAAATAACCACAAACATACTTCCCTATGCTTTGTTCCTCTTCTCTAGATCCAGTGTAGCATCAAACCCCATGCAATCATCATCCTCCCCAACACAGATGGCATGGAGCTTCTGGTGTGCTATGAAGATGAAGGGGTTTATGTGAATACTTATGGAAGAATCACCAAGGATGTGGTTCTGCAGTGGGGAGAGATGCCAACATCTGTAGGTAGGTATCACTCAGGAAGAGATAGCATTTGTAAAAGTGGAGCCTTCTCTAAAACTGCATTATTTATCACACCAGTTTTATGTGTTGTTTAGACCTTCTGGTCATTTAGCAGAATGGTTGAGGGGAAAAAAAAAACAGAATGGTTGGCAATAGATAGTGGAAAGTGAGATGACTGTAGACCACAGGACTGATCAATCATCTATTTTAAAACAAAATCCAAGTAATTATTGAACACTTCTAAAACTGTCATTGGAGCACCTGAGTGGCTCATTGGGTTAAGCATTTGCCTTCAGCTCAGGTCATGGTCCCAGGGTCCTGGGATCAAGCCCTGCATCAGGCTCCCTGCTCAGCAGGGAGTTTGCTTCTCCCTCTCTCTCTGCTCTTCTCCCCCACCCCACCCCGGCCCTCACTGGTGTTCACCTCTCACTATCTCTCTCACTCTCTCAAATAAGTAAAATCTTAAAAAAAAAATTGACTACCATTTACAATCCTTCATTTAATCCTTAAGATATCCAGGGAATAGGACAGATGTTGACTGATTTGTGGAAAGTAAGGTGAGACAGAAAAAATGGGTAAGGGACTTGTTCCTTAGAGTGGCAGAGCCACAACTATGAACACAGCCTCTCGATCTTCTGATGTGTGTTCAAGAAAAAAGGGGCAGAAAGGCTGCTATCTGAAATTTTTAGTTTATATCCCTGACATGTTCTGGTTTTATTGCAATTAGTCACTATCTCTTTTTATCACATTTTCCTGCCTTCTTTATGACTTTTCATAAAAATATGAGCACTAAACTCTGTATCCAGTGGGTCATTCCTCACAATAAGCAATCAACCATTTCAAAAATTCAAATGTCCACTTCCCAAGATTAACTTTAAAAGGTTGCAGAGGCAAAATTCCTTAAAAACAACAATCCTTGGGCAGCGCATGTGGCTCAGCGGTTTAGCACAGCCTTCAGCCCAGGGCGTGATCCTGGAGACCCGGGATCAAGTCCTACATCAGGTTCCCTGCATGGAGCCTGCTTCTCCCTCTGCCTGTATCTCTGCCTCTCTCTCCCCCTCTCTCTCTGTGTCTCTCAGGAACAAATAAATAAAATCTTTAAAAACAACAACAACAACAGTCCTTAAATACTAGACATTCAGGTGTGTATGTAGTATATGAGCAGCATCTTTTCATGGATGTTTCCTTATCTTTATCAATTACATGTTTCCCCCCCCCCCCTCCTCAAAAAGCATATATTCGATCCAACCAGACGATGGGCTGGGGAGAAAAGGCCATAGAGATCCGATCTGTGGAAACTGGTCATTTGGATGGTGTGTTTATGCACAAAAGGGCTCAAAGGCTAAAATTCCTATGTGAACGCAATGACAAGGTAATGGTTTTCTTACAACTTCTTTTAGCTGCTACTAGTTTTAGTAATGGTTTATTTTCCATGGAGTTTGGCGAAGCCTTTTCTTGGTGTTTAGATTCTGAAATAAATTCATCAAGCAACATTTTAGAATTGACTTTTTAGACCTGTATATGGGGGGTGGGATATATTTATTTTGTGTTTGCTTACAAGGGGTAAGAGATAACTTGTCTCTGCCAAAGTAATTATATGTTGGTCTGTTTGTGGTGGTGGTTTTTTTACTTGTTAGGTGATGTGTGTGAGCTGTGTTTGAGTTTAGGGACAGGGAAGGTTAGAGCTGCCAATTTAAATGAATAGGAGTCTTTTGTGATTGAAAGGAACCACCTTGCAAATTTGGATAGGGTAAAAGTTTCCTCTCTCTTGATATTCGTCAGAAAGATAACACTTGTCTGCTTCTAAGTAATGAAATAACTACATAGTTCACATGTCAGAAATACCTAACTGCATCCCTCATTTTACGCAGAAGCATAAGGACCTCCTGCAGCTGAGATCCTAAGGCCTCAAAGCCCCATTTAAAACTCTCGTTTTTCAAAACTGGCCACATCTTTATCTCTTCCTGGGCTTACAGCCTTGGAGTGGAGCACTTTGGATGGCCCAGGGTGTTGACCCATCCCACTTGCTTTGAGAAGGACCTCCTGGTGGGCCTGACCTTTACCAAGCCCAATTTTCTTTCTCATTCCCTCCACCTGGATGGAAAGCCTCTGACCACTTGAGGCAGCCTTTTGCAACCTTAGGAATTTGTTACATTTCCACTTCTTGCTTCACATTGAAATATATTAAAAATACTAGCCACTGGCCCACTGATTGACTTCTCAGATTAAATTTAAAAATTCAACTTGTCAGAGGAGCTGTAGATTTGCCCTTGGCAGCCAGTTCTCCTGCCTAACTACATGTAAATTAAATAAGCTGCATCACCACCAGCCCACTTTCCTACAGTACTCTATAGCTCATTTACTAATGGGATTGACATTTTTTTCCTAGTAGTATCTCCCAAATTGTTTACCTTGAAAACCCATACAACCTCTGACCCAGTTTAGGATTTTGCCAGCTTTTTGGCTTATATTTTCCTGAGTATATTTAATGTAGCCATAACTATAATATTCTTTGAATGTGGGACGTTTAGATATTTTTATTTATAATGTACATCACTTAAAGTTTATTAATAAAATGTCCAAAAGTAAATTGTCATAGTCATTTGACTATAGAGTCCTATGAAATAATATGTTTTAGCTTAATTTTTTAAGAGAAAAATCCGGTTGCCCAGGAGTCCCCTCCATTGCTTATTGTATTTTCCAAACACATTTATCTTTTATAGGATATTAGCAGTAGAGGTAAAAAGAAATAGCTCAGTTTCAGAAATGCCATTATTTTTCTTTTTGAAAAGACTCAGTATGGCAGTGTTAGCCTTCTTAGTTCTAATAAAAATTGGCTACAGAGATGATGACTGATTATATATGATAAATTGATATCATCTCAAGTCTTCTTTTGGAAAGGGACTTTGGGCTTTTAAGCTTCCTACATTTGGAAGTGTTGAGGTATCAGTGGCTCTAGGTTATCAGCCTGGGAACCATAGGAAGCATTGCCCCTGAAGACTGGGTTGTATTTTCATAATAAATCTCTCTCTCTTTTTCTCTTGTTTTCACAGGTCTTCTTTGCCTCTGTTCGGTCTGGTGGCAGCAGCCAGGTTTATTTCATGACGTTAGGCAGGACTTCTCTTCTGAGCTGGTAAAAGTGGTGGAATGAGGCTTGCTGGCCCCCCAGAGTCTTCAAGATCCTGAGAACTTGGAATTCCTTGCAACTGGAGCTCAGAGCTGCACCGATGTAGTCCAGGACAGCTGTGTGTGCAGACACCGTGTGTGGGGTGTTTTGTTTTGTTTTGTTTTGTTTCGTTTCCTTTCTGCACCTCTTACAGTTTATCCCCCTTCTTTTCTTTTCTTTTCTTTTCTTTTCCCAACTCAAAAATAAATCAAGGCTGCAATGCAGCTGGTGCTGTTCACATTCTACCATCAGGTGCTATAAGTGTTTGGGATTGAGCATTAGACCAGAAAGCAAATGCCTTTCCTTCAGCTCCAGAATTCCTTGTCTCTGAGTGACTCTGTCTTATGGGTATCGAAAGTGGAGACCATGAACATGCCATTGGTTTTGCTGGAAATGGGCACACGGAGGTGTAAAATGGTGCTCTAATGAGCAGCTTACTGAAGCAGAGAGCAGATTTAATATAGTAACATTAACAGTGTATTTAATTGACATTTCTTTTTTGTAATGTGACAATATGTGGTCAAAGAAGAAGGTGCAGGTTTAAGAAGTTAATATTTATAAAATGTGAAAGACACAGTTACTAGGATAACTTTTTTTGTGGGTGGGGCTTGGGAGGCAGGGTGGGGTGGGTTAAGGGGGGGTCCCATTTTGTTTATTTGGATTTTTTTTTTTTTTTTTTTGGCTTGGCCAAAAACTCAGTCATTTTTCTGTGTACCAGGTTTTGCCTAAATCATGTGCAAATGGTTCTTTAAAAAAAAAAAAAAAAAGGAAAAAGAAAATGTGTGCGTTTGTATAACGGCCAGAACTTTGTTGTGTGACAGTATTAGCACTGCCTCAGTTAAAGGTTTAATTTTTGTTTAAACCTAGAAGTGCGACAACAGTTTTACCCACAGTCTGCACTTGCAGAGGAAAAGAAATTTTTTCAACCACATGTTTATTTTTTTGCCTACCTCATTGTTTGTAATGCATTAAGAGGTGGTTTAGTTTATATGTTTTTGGAGGAAAAATTAATGTTTAATTTAATCTTAATACCAAAACTATCAGATTGAAGTTTGACTGTTATTTTGTCACAGGTCTCAGTAGGCACAAGAGAAATTACCCCTGAAGATAGGAAATAGCCATATGGCTTCATCATGCTGACAGATGTAATCTGTTTTCTAAGTTCAGAGAGCAGAATGCTTCGTTTTCACCAGATTTACCATTAGTGGTTGATGGGCAACTATGGCCTACAACATAAGAGGCCTCATTGTTCTCAATTTGGGGTTTGGTAGCAGACGGGTGGTCATATTAGAATAGTCACACAAACTGTTCAGTGTTGCAGGAACTTTTTCTTGGGGTGGGGGAGGGGTGATGTTTCCCTTTTCTAAAAATGCAATGCACTAAAACTATTTTAAGAATGTAGTTAATACTGCTTATTCATAAGATGGCATCTTCCTGTGTTTTAGGTGTAATATCAAAGCCCTGGCTTTTCTCCTCTCACTTGCTCTCTTGTTCTCTCTCTGTTTTTTAAACCAATTTTACTTTATGAATATGTTCATGACATTTGTAATAAATGTCTTGGGTAATAATTTGTTTTATGGCTTCATGGTCACTCAATTCCTCTGATAAAGGAGCAGTGCTCGGTGTCCTGGCTCTGCCAGCTTACTTTCCTCCTGTTGAGTTTTGAATGAGAATAATGTGTGATGGTGGCTTTAAACTTTGCCAAACAGAACTTGGTGTTTCCTAGGCTTAATCCTCCTTTGTGGTTAAGTTTCTTTAACACATGAAAAAGGAAGATTTTTCTCCCCAAAAGGTAATAGGCATTTCACCTACCTGTCAAGGCTTTGCCCAGTGTTCTCATCCTATTTGGCATCCACTTTGACCCCTTTCATTCTCTTCCTCCTGATTCAGCACCTTTGCTAAAGGCTGTCCTGGAATTACAAAAACCTAGCAAAAAGATAAACTCACAGATGCAGAAACGACACAGGTGTACCTAACACAAAGACAAGATAAGCTGAGAAAACCTTGCCCTCTTGAAAAGGACAAGGCATTGGAAAAGGATTTTCCATCTCTATGACTTTGGAGTGATGCTAATATCCAAAGCAGAAAGGACTAGTTCTTTCCTACTAACTTGTAGTTAACATAGAGAAGATTGAAGAATTAATTCCACCTTTGGAAGGTACTTTTGAGATGAGCCAGACACCATCACCACAGGACTTCAGTCAAAATCAGATCACTGCTGGTGATTTCCTGCATTTATCGGCTTTTGGAGTAAGATGAAATGTGCCACGGTGAACACGTATGCCTACCGAGAGGAGAATGTACTGGATGGCTGGGTTGATTATAGCCTCTCCCATGACTTCACAGAGAGGTAAAGTTGAACAGGTGTCTGGAAAAAAAGCTTAAGCTTCTGATACCAATAAGGAAGAAAGAGAAAAGACTCAGGCATCATGGTTTTACGTATGCACAGACTTGGAGCTCAGTGTCTGTATGCCAAGGTGCACAGATAATTCAAAGGGTTTTTCATTGGGATTACTAAGTAGTTAGAACTTGACAAAAACTGGATTTCCTCTCAGAGGTGATGGGGTCTGAGCTCAAGCCAGAATTGTGCCTGTCCTGCTCATGAAGCACCAGGAAGCCACTCTTGGTGTTTGCGTTGAATGTGATCAAATCCATCCCTGGGCTTAAGTCACTGAGGTCAGACAGCCATTTGTCCTTGTGGGGTGGCCTTCTTGGCCTCAGCACCTCATAAACCAGATTCTGTTGCTGGAGCTTCACACAGGTCCCCAGTTAGGTTTCTCCAGAAAAGATTATAAGCAGGTGAAATTTCATTCTTCTAGAAAAGGGATGGGTTTTTTTTTTCCTTTAACAGGGTAGTGACTTCACAAAAGTGCTAAAATGGCAAAATTACAGAAGAAAACAGTATTATACCATTAAATATGGAACATTGGACTATCTAGCACTGCTCTTCAAAACAAAATACAGATATGTCTGTAGGTGTAGTCAAAGCTTTAATAAGTAATTCCTTTCTGTATTTAAATCAGAGTAACTGTACTGAGTGCAGTGTTTTTTTTCGTCATGCACATGTTATGTTGAAGAAAATGTTTACAAAAATGGTTTTGTGACACTAATGTGCATCGTATATTTATGGTTTATTTTTAAAGTGATTTTTTATGGGTAATTTAGGTTTTCAACATAGTGGTAGTCCATTTACAGTGACTCATAATCCCTAATTTTGCCAACTATAAATTTGCTAAACAGTAATACAAATGACATAGTGCATTACATTTACTAATCCTAGAGCTACAAAGCAGACTGGTGGCAAATACATGGCCTCCCCCCGCCAACCCCCAGTGCTAACTTTAACTTGTCTTTTGTGTATTATGAAAATTACTGTTGTCCCCTCCCCCCTTTCTCCTTAAATAAAATAAAAATGACACCTCTATTATGTGGCATGAGTTTCAAATATATTCTGATCCTTCAGAATGTTTCCTTCCCTTAAGATTCCTTATTTGATGCACACCTCCATCCCCAGTGCCACCCTTGGCTAGAGAGAGTGGCTCCATATCCTGCCATCTCCTGTAACGGGGATGTTTGTTCAAGGTGAGCCCTTGATCACCATGTTCTTGAAGCCAAGAGTATAGATCCTTAAGGAAGATAAAAGGTTTTATTTTTTCAAGTCTAAATTGAATCAAAAAATAAAATAGCATGTCTCTATCTAATAGGACAATTGAAGTAGCCCTTTCTAACACTGGCACCATAAATAATTATTTAGGCCTAGTAATCGGAAGGCCTTTGTGCCCAAACCCTCGGCGTGTGCCCCATTGATTTCCTCCAGATACCTGGCAGGTATGATCCCCATTGGACGACGTGGGGCCGCATCACCATGATCAGTGCCTTGGCCAAGCCTCCAGGATTGCAGAGGGGTGGCCACACAACATTATAAATGTTAATAAACAAGCTCCTTTGTGCTTCATATTAGAAACATGTTATTTCTCTAAGGTGGAAATAAAATAGTAAATACCTAGGCCACCAAATGAGTATGTTTTTTCTTTTCCTACTTGATATTTGTTGGAGCTGGTGGATGACTAGGAATAAAAATCTGGTGGATGGCTAGTTGTCTTGGGACCATCAGTCATCCCTCCTATACCTACTTCATCCTCCACTGCTGTGGCTCTCAAAGCCAGCAACCAGGATGAAATCCATTCCTATAACTGACACCAGCTTTATGTTTTAACATCACATTCAAGGGTGCTGCGAAATTGCTACCTCTCTGCCGTCTACGACTTCAGCAACAGCAACAGATGCCCGTGCTCACTTGCTGAATGCAGTTTACCCTTGAACAAGGAGGCTGGGGTCACTGACCCCTTGTGCCATCCAAACTCTTTTAAGTATAACTTTTGACTCCCCAAAAACTTAATTATCAGTAGCCTATTTTTTTAAAGATTTTATTTATTTATTCATCAGAGACACGGGGGGTTGGGGGGGGGGCAGAGACACAGGCAGAGGGAGAAGCAGGCTCCATACAGGGACCCCGATATGGGACTTGATCCTGGGTCTCCAGCCAGGATCAGGCCCCCGTTAAAGGCGGCGCCAAACCGCTCAGCCACTCAGGCTGCCCAGTAGCCCATTGTTGATTGATGAGAAACCTTACCAGTAACGTAACAGTCAACACATATTTTGTGTATGTATTCTATATTATATTCTTTAAGTAGGCTAGAGAAGAAATGTTACCAAATCATGAGAAAATACATTTACAGTCCTGTACTGTAAGAAATCTACATGTAAGTAGATCACACAGTTCAAACCTGTGTTCAAGGGTTGGACTATAGTTGTTAAAAAGTAGAACAAAAAAGAAAACCATTAAAAGTTGGGGAAAGTTGTTAATTTCCTTATGGGAGAAATAACATGTTCAATAATAGGTTCTCATACGTGGTCTATTCTTTTTTTTTTTTGGTCTATTCTTTTCATATTAAGGTTAATCATATCATATCATATCCTGGTTTCAAAATCTTCATGAAGCTGTCCCACCTCTTCCTCTGCTTAGCTTCTCTGTGCTTACAGTCAGTAACCTCCTGTTCCCTAATAAGTGGACATGGTATTGTTCTGTTTACTCTTTGTTTCTGTCTGAATACAGAGCCTGTATATGAGCTGAGGTTGGCTCTCAGGTTTGAATCGTAATTTCTCTGCTCCTCAGAAACTATCAAGCGTGTTGCTGGTACTGAACAGACACTTACAAATTCCTGGTTGTTTGGTTAAATAGCACAAAGTTAAAACCCTGGTGTTAGTCCAAGGGGAAACCAGCATTCCTATGCCCTGTGGGACTTGTGAGGAAGTGCACTGGTGTAGACAGGTCCCAGGAAGGGTGTGGAATTCGACCTTGTTGGGCACAAGGCCACCCCATGCCATAACAGGCCATAACACTCACCAGTGCCTGCTACTGCAGGTTGGCTTGCTATAATAACAGAATCCTTGATCAAGTCTTATCTCCTAGTTTGCTTGATTATAGGAAATTTGAACTTTAGGGCTCCTGGAAGTTCTATGGAAGGAGATGTCGAGCTTGAGCAAGACAAGTCTGCCCCTTGCTTAAATTTGTTTAGATGTCAGACGTAACTACAAATCTTAGAAACCAGTGTTAAACAACTTTTTCTCAGTAAGTGATATTAAATAATGCCTTTATTTTTTTAACGACTTAGCTGTAGTTCATATAACCATACAGTTCAGTGGCTATTAGGTCATTTAGACTTGTGCATACCTAACGACCACAGTCCATTCTTAAACGTTTTATCTTTGCTGTTATCCCATCACCCCACCTCCTCACCTGCACCCCCCCCCCCCCAGATGTAGACAACCACTAATCTACTTTTCCAATATGGATTTGCCTCTTCTGGACATTTCATATAAATGAAATCATACAATGTGTGTATGATTTTGTGACCAACTTTTTTTGATTTAGCAGAATGTTTTGGGATTCAGCCATGTTGTAGCATGCATCAGTACTTAGTTTCTTTTTACTGGCATCCCTGGTTCTTCACCTTTGTCACTGGTGCCTGCTTTCGACCCACCTTGGGGCTTAGTCAGTTGAGCATCTGCCTTCAGCTCAGGTCATGATCCTGGGCCCCTGGGATCCAGCCCCACATTGTGGTCCATGCTCAGCAGAGAGCCTGCTTCTCCCTCTGCCTCTGCTTCTGCTGTGCTCCCTGCTTGTGATTTCTCATGTGCTCTCTATGAAATAAATAAATACTTTTTAGTAAAATAAAGCCAACCACGTCACGGATAACCAACCACATTCCAGCCTCAAATGAAAACTGCAGAGTTAACCATCCACCTTGTAGGGGAACCCGCTGACAAGCAGCCTCAGAAATGGATTCCTGTTAATACGTGTTTTCCGTTTGAGCACTTAGAAATGCAGTAAGCCCCCCTCCCTCCACTCCCCCGCTGCCCCTTGAAGAGGTCTTGATACTAAACATCAGGCTTCTCACAGGGTAGGTACAGGGTGGTCAAGGTTTGGGATGGAGGACTATTTGGGATTGGTAGGTGTTCTGCTTATGTCCAAGGCCTGGATCAGGATACTTGGCTTGTCCCTCTACCTTTGCATGCTCACCTCTAGGAAGGGACACAAAGGCTGGTCTTGCTGAGCCAGATCCCTTTTTTGTCCTGGGAAAATACTCTAAACATGTTTCAGAAGGGTCTCATGCTGTTGGCAGCTCATTTGTATTTTACTGGCATCAAGGACATTTCCTTGGCTTTGCCTCCTGAAAGGCCTTCTAATTGTCCTCAACTTTGCCTTGCAGTATACATCATTGAGTAAGCATGGACACTAGTAACTTCTGGGAACTTGGTGGCATTTTGGTCAATCTTAACAAGTTGAGCAACCACTGGGTGCTGAGCAGTCTTGAGGTATGGAGCTCCTTTGGGGAAATGGAGGGGAGTTGTCATAAATGGCCAACTCTGAAAATGGTGCCTAGTGTATTCTAGATATTGAAGCAGAGCCTGTGGTAATGGTGCATATGAAAAAGATGAACACTTTTTAACTTAAAAAGAAAGCAATATGGCTACCCTTTTGGGTTGGTATGAGTTCAGTCTGTGGCTAAAACTGAAGTGAGAGAAGATGCTCCTTTGTGGTTAGGTCACATGTGGTTAGATAACACTTGTAGGATCTGGACTGATTGCAGCCTTGGCTCAAGAGAGGGACCTGGATGGGAAGGGCTCCATAAAGTTCCCATAAAGATTGGTTTAAAGAAAAGGTAACAAAAATAATTGAGAGAAGTAATTATAGAAATATCTAAGTATTCAACTAATCAGTCCATTCTAGTTTTTGGCTAACAACAATGATGGCAGGTATTTTGTGTGTATTTGCTATGTACCAAGCATATTCTAAGGACTTTTACCTATATCCTTTTAATCTGTAGAAGAAAAAATTTAGGGTACCCACTTGTTGACTTAAATTCATTTGGAGAGATAACAAATGCAGGATAGGTTGCTCTGCAAGGTGCCAGCTGGTAGAGCTGGAAAGGTGAGTTGAACCCATAGAATTTGTCTCCATTATGAAAGATGCAATCATCATTGTCCAGGGGAATGAAACAGGTGCCTTGGATGACTGGCCAGGTCCATGCCCTTGAGGCTGTTTTTGTTGAGATGTAGAAGAGGTCTTTTGAGGTGTTTTGGGACTACATACATACAAGGCTAGTTAACAGTCCATGAGCCATTTGAGAACATTCTTGAACCCAAGCACAAAATGGCTTTGGCACTCCTTGTAAACATGAGCGCATTTTTTGAGCAAATAGATATTTAGGCAGCAATCCTAAGAGTTCCTCTGGCCTGTGACAGAGATAGTATAGAAGATGCCATAGATAGGAGGAATGTTCTCCAGGACACATTGATGTGTTCGCTGCCCCACAGGGCTCTCCTGTGGAAGGCACACTATGTTTGATTCCTCTTTTCCAGTAATGTGGCTGGCTTCCCAGTGAACGCTTCAGCCATCACTTAGGAATCCTGCAGATATTTCCACCTCTGGAAGTGAGCAGGTTCTGCTAGCCCTGAGACCAGGTAGTGTTGTTCTGGAGGGCTGTTCTGCATTTAGTCAGCCCTCTCGCTGCATTTAGTCAGCCCTCTAGGTCTGTCTCAGGTTTTCAATCTTACCTAAACAGTGGAATGCCAGTGTATAAGGCAGAGAAAAGAGGTGTTGATTTTAAATTCAAATTTATAATATCCTTCAAAGATGAAACAATGGAAACTAATACTGCTTTTCTATTGGAACTTATGGATCATAGCTGTCTATGTCTATCAAATTTCTTTCTTGGTTCTTTAACCTGGAGCTAATTCTGATGCCAGCAGGAGTATGATTACCATTTCTAAACAGCCTTGCAAGAAAACAACCTAAAAAGTATATGGTATCAATAATTTGGGGACACTTTTTAGTATTTATGGGTAGCAGCAGAAATTTTTAAGATGCACACAAAAATAAGTTAACCTGACACCAACTATTGTTTTGTTGGTCTCTAATATAAGGTATACACTTGATTGTGCGTGTTTATACACTTTTAATATATTTTATTTAACTCAATATATTCCAAAACACAATTTTAATATGTAATCAATATTTTAAATAAAAGGATGGTTTACATTCTTTTTTCACACTAAGACTTGAAAATGTGTGTATTTCACACAACATATCAATTCTGATTGGCCACATTTTAAGTTCTCAATAGCCACATGTGACTAGTGACTACCATTTGGATGTGCAGTGCTAAGGCCTTATATACCTTATGGTGAGAATCTTTTGAGGTAAATATTGTTACTATCTTTTACTGGAGAAGATACCAAAGCTCCTAAAAGTTAAATAACTTGCTGGGAATCATCCTAGAGAGTATAAATGGAGGAGCAAGAATTCGGACCTGGTCTATTAATCTCTAAACTCTGTTTTTTTTTAATATATCGATGCACATTATTTTGATTTTTAAAAAATCGTTTTTAAAAACAATTTTTTTTAATTTATTGGCTTTATTTTGATTTTGACTTTTAAAAAATAATTTAAAAAACACTTTAATTTTTTAAGACAAAGTTCTAGAATGCTACCTGGGAAGGGGGGTCTGATCTATTTCATTCGTTTGTATTTTCATCAAGAAACCTGGATTTTAGGGGAAAAAATTCTTTTTTCATTTACAAAGCTTTTGTCCCCACGTTTATTAAAACAAATGTGAGACAGAGATAGCCTACATGATTTGTGAATATCACAGGGCCAATTTGGCAGTGTCTGATGTATAAGAAGAGCTAATTTTTCCCTGTAAGACTGACTTGGCATTCTTTGACATTCAGAATCTCTCAGCTTTGGTGTTTCCTTATTTCCTCAAGTTCATAAGGAAGCTCATGGCAAGAGGGATATCACTGAGGTTTTTCACATTGCTTCCTGCCCCAGAAGTTGTATGCAGTAAGATCTGTGCAGCTAGGTGGCTACTTTTTCTGAGAAAAGTGAGTATTTTACACAGAATAGCTTGTCTAGTGCCAGGAAACATGTTCAGTCAGGAACCTCTGAGTCATGTGACAGGAGTGACTAGGGCCTCATCCTGCTGAGAAATGAAACTGTCAGATATTTCTTATAGTTGTGGGGAAAACCAGTTCCACCTTTATGTCCAGACATGGTTCCTGCCATTGTGTGGTCCATAAAAGAATGGGACCCATGTGGTAGAAATTGAGAAACAATGATAGCTCAATAGTGTTGCACTCATGGCATACTCATGTACAGCCTAGTCACTGACAGTATTTCAGGTGTTCCATTCTTGAGTCACTCTGTTCTGTCCCAAAAATTTAGGATAGGTAGGTGTCTTCTGAGTGTCCAGGTCATAATCTCCCTTGTGCTAAACTACAACCCCTTGTTTTAGTTTATATTCTTAATGCTTTGATGCCTTTCTAGAGGATTTAGTTGCAGGTGTCTCTAAACATAAACATTGTTTATGTTGAAGCCATGGTTGTTGTGAATTAGTTGTAATATAATAGAGTGCTCATCCTGGAATCTGCCAGAATTAGGGGCTTATCATGTAGGACCAAACCCCCAGACAATTTTTCCTCAATATCAGATAATAATCAAGTCCAGCTATCTGAGAGCATATTTCTTACCTACATAAAACTGAAGTATCTGCTGCAAAATAAGTGTTTTACAGATGTTTTAAAATAGGTGTTTTATAATCTTAAGCTCTAAACAGTTTATCCATTCAATAAGTATTTATGAAGCACTATACTTTGTACAAGTCACTGTTGTAACATGTGAAGACTTGTGTAAAAAGTGAAGGAAGAGGACTTAACTAGAGCTCAGGTTCCCAAAGAAAGTTCATTTTGAGGAATTAAAAGGACATGGCAGCCTCCGAGAAGTGCAGGGAAATGCTAAGGCACACTGCAGAGAGTGGAGCTTAGGCTCCCATGAGACAGGAACAGCAAAGGCAGCAAGGCTGTGCAGCCCTTCCAGGTGTGGACAGTCCAGTCAACTAGATCAGTGGTCCCAAACCTTGAGTATGCATGCATCAGATCATCTAGGGGGCTTGTTTAAACATAGATTGCTGGGCCTTATCCCCAAAGGCTCCGTTTTGGGAGATTTGGGAGGTCTGACACGGGGCCAGACAATTTGCATTTCTAACCAGGGTTCAAGCTGCTGCTGCTGTTGAAGGACCACACTGGGGGAACCATACTGTTCTATAGAAATTGTTTGCAAAAATATTGAAAACTGAAAGACAGTGAAAAATGCAGAAAATCAGCATAGTAATTGGAGCCAAATTCCAAGATCAGCTAGAAGCACAAAGACATCCCAGAGGGGAGGGTTCACATGAGAGGGACAGACTGTTGCTTGCCCACACTTACTAAACCTCATTAGAAAGTTGCTCAGTAACAAAGAATCAGAGGCTGACACCTGAATCTGTGGTTGCCCCTGTCTTATTTTGTATGTGTTGATGTAATATCTGTTTTCCTTTCACAGCTGGGCTATAGGGGTCTGTTATGGACTAAATTGTGTCCTCTGCAAATTCATATGTTGAACTCTTAACTTCCAATGTGACTATATTTGGAGATAGGGTCTTTCTAGAAGTAATTAACATTAAATTAAGTCATAAGAATGGGGTGCTAATCCAGTAGGATTGGTGTCCTTGTAAGAAAATGAAGAAACACCAAGTGCCCACACATAGAGAAAAGGCCATCTATAAGCCGAGGAGAACGGCCTCAAGAGCCACTAAACCTGCTGACACCTTGATCTTGGACTTCCAACCTTCAGAACTATGAGAAAATAGATTTCTGTTGTTGAAGCTGAGCAAGATAATACGGTGTAACCAAGATGAAAAGGTGAGCTTCCTAGAGCAAGGGAAGGAGAAGTTTGGAAGGGGGCTCTGCAAGTGGAAACTCATCCAGCTCCCAGCAAAAGTGACAAGATCTCTGAAGAGGTGAAGCATCATGGGAAATTAACACAAAAGGCCGAGGGCATAGTAGACAGAGCCAAAGATCCCTAAGTGACTGACTCCACAAACTTGAATAGTGAATGTCTCCATCAGCTGGAAACTCAAGACCTATCTTCTGTTTTCAGATGACACACAAGCTCCAAAGATTCTGGTGAAGAGGACACCTGGGTCACTCAGTTGGTTAGGCACCCCACTCTTGATTTTGGCTCAGATCATGATCTCAGGATTGTGAGATCATTCCCCTTGGTGGGGTCAGCATGGAGTCTGCTTGAGATTCTCTCCCTCTCCCTCTGCCTCTTCCCCCACTTGTGTACTCTCTCTAAAATAAATAAATCTTAAAAAAAATGTTACTTATTGCTCTGAATGTTGTGGATTAAATTCATATCCACTATTTGATATATGGATAAATGATAAGCTCAGCTTATATGATACATTAAAAGTTTTATTATGAAAAAATTTCAGTCTACACAAAAATAGTAGAACAATGCACCCCTGTATCCATTACCCTGCTTCAACTATTATCCATTTATAGCCATATGATTAATTTATTCTCTCATTCCACTTGTGGATTATATTGAAGCGGTCCATAGGTACTGCATCATTTAACTCACAAACATTTCAGTGTCCATTTCCAAAACTACAAAACCATTATCACATCTAAAGAACTAACAGGGCAGCCTGGGTGGCTCAGCAATTTAGCACTGCCTTCAGCCCAGGGCGTGATCCTGGGGACCCAAGATCGAGTCCCACACCAGGCTTCAGGCATGGAGCCTGCTTCTCCCTCTGCCTGTGTCTCTGCCTCTCTCTATTTCTCGAATAAATAAAATCTTAAAAAAAAAAAAAAAACTAACAAAAGTCCCTTACTATCTTCAGATATTCAGTATTCAAATTTCCCTGATTGGGGAATCCCTGGGTGGCTCAGCAGTTTGGCGTCTGCCTTCGGCCCAGAGCATGATCCTGGAGACCCGGGATCAAGTCCCACGTCGGGCTCCCTGCATGGAGCCTGCTTCTCCCTCTGCCTGTGTCTCTGCCTCTCTCTCTCTCTGTGTCTCTCATGAATAAATAAATAAAATCTTAAAAAAAAAATTTCCCTGATTGTCTCAGTGACTTTTAGCAGTATGTTATATGTGGATCTATATAAATTTAACATACAGTAATTGATTGTTTTTTTAAAAGTCAGGATTATTAGTGCTCAAATGCCACCAACTTGATTTTTTATATTTTGCCTTGTATTTGGGGGGATTGCTTTTAAATTTTTTTAAAAAATTTTTATTTATTTATGATAGTCACACACAGAGAGAGAGAGAGAGAGAGAGGTAGAGACACAGGCAGAGAGAGAAGCAGGCTCCATGCACCGGGAGCCCGACGTGGGATTTGATCCCAGGTCTCCAGGATCGCACCCTGGGCCAAAGGCAGGCGCCAAACCGCTGCGCCACCCAGGGTTCCCTGCTTTTAAATTTTAATTTTGTTCAATAATTATTTAGAGCATTACCTTTCAGAGAATTCCCTCCATTCAGTTTCCCTTTTCCTTAATGGTAACTATTTTGGTTGGTTTCTGGTTTATCCTTTCCCTAAAAAATATATAAGCAAATGTGTTTGTATATTTATATTTATCCTGTGCCCACCTCACTTTTCTACCTTGCTTTTTTCATTTACTCATCCCAGAGATCACAGCCATGTAATAAAAATATTTTGTGTTGTTTTAAACCACTTTTTTGAGGTGTAATTTACATACCAAAAATACACCCTTCTGCAGTTTGATGAGTTTTAGTATATTTAATACAGTAATGCCACCATCACCACAGACTAGTTATAGAACATATCCGTTATCCCAGAAAGTCCCCTCCTGCCCCTTGCTTGTCAGCCCACCTTGGTTCCAGGAAAGATGGCCCCTTTCACATTGATATTGACAGCTGCATAGTACCCAACTGTGTGCATGTACCATCATTTGTTAAATCAGCCTCTACAGTCCTTCAATGAATAGCCTTAGGTACATGTATAAATTTTTGCCAGTGTATTTTTGGAATAAATTCCTAGAAGCATTTCTGAGTCAAATTGTCAGTGAATATATAATTTCTCTAAATAAGGCCAAGTTTTCCGTTTGAGATGGTTGTACCATTTAGCATTCTCACCAATATGTATGGCAGTGACCATTTCCCTCCAGCCTCACCAACAGAGTAGATTGTTAAACTTAGAAATTTTATCTCAGGGACATCTGGGTGGCCCAGTTTGTTATATGCATCTGCCTTTGGCTCAGGTCATGGTCCCAGGTCCTGGGATCAAGTCCTGCCTCGGGCTTTCTACTTGGTGGGGAGCCTGCTTCTCCCTCTCCCTACTTGTACACTCTCTCTGCCAAATAAAATTTTTTAAACTTTTTTTAAAAAATTGTATCTCAGGATAGTGTTAATACACATTCCTCTTCCTATAAAGAAAACAACATTTTTTCAGGAGTTGAAGGGCCATTTGCATTTGTGTGTGTGACGTCTGCTTCTATCCCTTGTCCATTTCTCTATTTGTAGGATCTTAGAGAATTTTTTATGTGATAAGTTGCAAATATTTTTCTTAATCTTTTATGTTTCTAGGTTTTTTTTTTTGCTCTGGATAAAACATTTTTATGTGGTCAACAGTCAGTTTTTCCCCATATTTCTTCTGGATTTTGAGTCAGGAGAAGCTTCCTCTGATCTGATCGTGGAAGAATTTGCTCCTTTTTTGCTTCTAGTATTGGTATAATTTCTTTAAAAAAATTTTTTTTAAGATTTTATTTATTTGAGAGAGAGTGAGAGGAGGGGCAGAGAGAGAAAAAGACCAGAAAAACCAAAAGAGAGAGAAAAAAAAAGAGCTGGATACCTAACTGAGCCACACAAGCACTCTTCTTCTTTTAACATTTAATTTCTAGTTTGTCTGAATGTATTCTGATGTACAGTATGAGGAACAAATCTGCTTACCTTTTTCTGTGTGGTTCTCTTGATCTCTCACAACATATTTTAAAAACCTAGCTTAAAAAAAATAAATAAAAGTTTAAAAAAATAAAAAACCTAGCTTATCCCCATTGATCTCAGATGACATCTTCATCCTATTCTAAATTTTTATATGTAATTGGGACTATTTATGGATTTTCTGCTTCATTCTATTAGTCTGTTCATGCACAAATGCCACACTTCTATTTTATTTTTAAAGATTTTATTTACTCAGAGAGAGAGGCGGAGACGCAGGCAGGGGGAGAAGCAGGCTCCCTCCAGAGACCCTAAAGTGGGACTTGACCCCAGGACCCTAGGATCATGACCTGAGCCAAAGGCAGATGCTCAACCACTGAGCCACCCAGACGTCCCCACACTGTTTTAATTGTAGAGATTTTATAATCTTAAAATAGTTTTTTTCTTGGGACTCCTCAGCAATTGAGTGTCTGACTTTGGCTCAGGGCATGATCCTGGAGTCCCGGGATCCAGTCCCGCATCGGGCTCCCTGCATGGACCCTGCTTCTCCCTCTGCCTGTGTCTCTGCCTCTCTCTCTCTCTCTCTCTCTCTCTCTCTCTCTGTGTGTGTGTGTGTGTTTCTTGTGAATAAATAAATAAATCTTTTTTTAAAGTTTTTTGATTTATCAACTTTAAATATTTATCAACTCCTTGTTACAAAAAACAAGGATTTGCCTAATTTGCCCCTCATTTCTTGTTCATCTCCCCAGCTTTTCAAAATTATATGTTTATTCTTGTATCAGTTACATTTTAATTTTAAATCAATTAATTCTAAAAAAAACCCCAACTTTATTGTGATATAATTTACATTCACTAAAATGTATGTTTTGAGTAGTTCTGACAAAACTATATGCCTGTGTAATTACCAGAACAATCAAAATAACATGTAAACATCACATTTCTAGATTGCAGCAAATGTAGTCAGTACACATTAATTCCTCATTGAGTAAGATAAAGGCATTAGTCCCATGCTCTGTCCTTTGCCACTTTTCCCTATCTTCTACCTTTCAAAGTTTATATAATTTTTTAATAATTTCACACTTAATAACATTTGAATTCTGTAACTATACTTAAATGTCCCATTCTTTGTTGATTATAAAATTTGAAAATAGATCTATAGTATTTACATTATTCCAACTCTAAATCGTATTCTCTGCCTAGTCAAGGGGCTGCTGAAACTACTTTTCCCTCTTCGCAGTCAAATGTTATGGCCTCGATAACCACTGAAAAGGGTATTTCTGGTATCTAGATCAAATGGATTATGTTCTTCAGCCCTCTATTAATTGCTCAAACCATGATTCATATTTTAAGCATGGTTTTCCTAAATACCATGTGTTTTCTGGAATCCTGAAGTGCCTTTAAAAAGAAGTCTTCAGGGATACCTTGGTGGCTCAGTGGTTAAGCGCCTGCCTTTGGCCCAGGGCGTGATCCTGGAGTCCCAGGATCAAGTCCCACATTGGGCTCCCTGCATGGAACCTGCTTCTCCCTCTGCCTATGTCTCTGCCTCTGTGTGTGTGTGTCTTTTATGAATAAATAATAAAGTCTTAAAAAAATCTTCATCTTATCTTCCCAAACATCCGGGCTTTCATTGATCCCACCTATAGAATGCAACCTACTTTTCTTAGAAATATCCCTTTGGAACCATCACAACTTCCTGTTCTAGCCTGGACTGGTTGCTATTTAGGACTGCCAGCCAGTTTCTTTTTCTGGGACTTCACTGATAAATGTTTTTCCTCCTACCTGGGTTATACTAACTGCTTTCTGGATTTCATTTCCTTCTCTTCTTGTTTTCCTTCCTTATTTTCTTGAATCGCATCCTTGAGTAACTTCCTCAGAAAGGGTACATGGGAAGAAAACTTTAAGTCTCTGTCAATTCTGAAAATGTATTCATTCCATCTCATATTTTATTGATAGTTTGCCTAGGAATAAAATTCTATGCTGACAAATTTCCTTCAGAATTGAGAAATTGATCCATTGTCTTTTCTAATATGATTGTTGCTGATGTGAGGACATGTGTCAGTATGATTCTCATTCCTTTGTACTTAAAATTTTCCCCTTCTGGAAGCATCTAGGATTTTTCATTTGACCAAATTATCATATGGTCTAGCACTCCTGAATACAGTAGATCTACCGCTACCACCACCAATTTATGATTTCACCTTCCATGATTTAAGTTACCCAGGGTCAACTGCAGCCCAGAAGCTGAAGATCCTCCTTCTGACGTATCATCAGGAGGTCAGTAGTAACCTATTGCTACACCACAATGTCTTACATCACTCACCTCACCTCATTTTATCACGTAGATACTTTATCTCACATCATCACTAGAAGATGGATGAGTACAAAACAATAAGATTTTGAGAGACCATATTCACATAACTCTTATTATAGCATATGTTTATAATTGTTGTATTTTATTATTAGTTATTGCTGGTAACCTCTTCCTGATTAAACTTTATCATAGGTATGTATAGGAAAAAAACAATATATATAGGGTTTGGTACTATCCACAGTTTCAGGCATCCAGTGAGAGTCTTGGACAATATCTCCTGCAGATAAGTGCTATGGCTACTGTACTCATGAGTCTTTAATTTTGATTATCCATTTAGTGGCCATTTTCAATCTGAAATCTGGTGACTTTGTATAACTCTGAAACACTTTTCTATTATTTTTCTGCTTTCACTAACTGATACCACAGGAACTATTAATTGGATGTTCCATCATGGATTCACTATCTCATTTTTTTGTCTTTTTTTAAGTTTTTTTTTTTAAGACTTTATTCATTTATTCATGAGAGACACAGAGAGACACAGGCAGAGGGAGAAGCAGGCTCCATGCAAGGACCCTGACATGGGACTCGATACGGGGTCTCCAGGATTGCACCCTGGGCTGAAGGTGGTGCTAAACCACTGAGCCACCAAGGCTGCCCCCCCCCCTTTTTTTTTGTCTTTTTAATTAAAGTATTTACATTGACTTGAGAACACTAAGAACAACTAGAAATGCTATAAAAAAATATCAAATTGGTTTGAAAGCATTTGAAAGCTATTAATGCAGATAGGACTTAACATTGTGTTCCATATTTACCTCAAGACATTTACTAATTTATAAGCAGTATAGGCATAAGAAGCTAAAAAGCTGGGAAACTGGGCAGCCCCAGTGGTGCAGTGGTTTAGCGCCTCCTGCAGCCCAGGGTGTGATCCTGGAGACCGTGGGATTGAGTCCCGCATGGGGCTCCCTGCATGGAGCCTGCTTCTCCCTCTGCCTGTGTCTGCCTCTTTCTCTCTCACTCTCTCTCTGTCTCTATAAATAAATAATTAAATCTTTAAAAATAAAAATAAAAATAAATAAAAAGCTGGGAAACTAAGCGGAGCTTTTGACAGTTTTAGGAGTCTGGGGAGACTGTTCAGTTAATGGCCCACTAATTAGGAGAGGCCCTGGTAAACATCCCAGGCTTCTACTGGTGCCATGAAAAGGCTACATTATAGGATTAAGAGCAAACCAGAAAAAGACCAGCCTTCCCAAAAGACTAAAACCTAACTTTGGATTAATCAAATTTCAGACTGGATAAGATGATGCATCCGTACTATAACTGCTGCCAGAAAGCAAACTATATTTTCTGTGGAAGAAGATAACATTAGTGGATCTCAAGTTTTGTCTCCAATTTTTCTATGTACAATGTTCGGCATGAAATAAATTATCAGGCAGCTCAAGAAATAACAAAAGGGAAAAAAGGAAAAAATATAGAAGGAACTTACAGATGATGGCAAATATTGAAGTTACGTTAGACTATTATGTTCAATAAAATAGGTGAAAAGATTGAAAATCTTTGAAGGGAACTGGAATCAATGAAAAAGAATCAAATGGAAATGTACTACTAGAAATTATTGCAAAAAATTTCATGAATATGAATAAAACGACCTACAGAATGAGAAAATATTTGCAAACCATGTATCTGATGAGAAAAAAATCATGTATTCTGATAACCAGAATATAAAAGGAACTTTAGTAACTCAGTAACAACAAATACCCCAATAAAAAAGTGTACAAAAGGCCTGAATAGGTATTTCTCCAAAGAAGATACAAATGGCCAGTAAGTACATGAAAAGTTGGTCAACATCACTATTCATCAGGGAAATGCAATTCAAAGTACAATGAAAAGCCACTTTATACTCATTAGGATGGCTACAAAAATAAAATAACAAATGTTGTCAAGGAGACATTTCTCCAGTGGAGAAACTGGTACTTTAATGCATTGTTGATGGGAATGTAAAATGATGCACCTCCTGTGGCAAACAGTATGATAGTTGTCCCCCTAAAATAAAAATTATCATATAGTCTAGCACTTCAGAGCATATAACCCCCCCAAAAAATGAAAGCAAGGTCTCAAAGAAATATTTGTACATCCCATGTTCATAGCATTATTCATAATAGTCCAAAGGTAGAAGCAGTTGATGGATGAATAGATCCATTGATGGATGCATAGATACATAAATGTGGTTATACATAGATTGGAATATTAGCCTTAAAAGGGAAGAAAATTCTGGCACATGTTACAACATGGATGAACCTTTAGGACATTATGCTAAGTGAAATAAGCCAGTCAAAAGAAAGACAAATACTATATGATTTCACTTATATGAGTAGGGTACCTAAAGCAGTTAAGCCCATAGAGACAGAACATAGAAAAGTGGTTGCCAGGAGGTGGGGGAATGAGAAAATGGGAAGTTACTGTTTAATGGGTACTGAGTTTCAGTTTTGCAAGGTAAGAGTCTGGAGATTGGTTGCACAACATTATGAATACACTTAACATTATTGAACTGTACACTTAAAAATGACTGAGATGGTTAGAGAAAAGGGAACCCTTATGCACTGCTGGTGGGAAAGTAAATTGGTGTAACCACTGTGGAAAAAAGTATGGAGATTCCTTAAGAAATTACAAATAAAATTATCATTTGATTCAATAATTCCACTACTGGGTACTTACTACCAGAAAACAAAAATAATTTGAAAGGATATATACAGCTCTATGTTTACTGCAGCATTATGTATTATAGCCAAACTATGGAGGAAACCTAAGTGTCCATTGATAGATGAATGGATAAACAAGAGGTGGTATATATATGCAATGGAATATTACTCAGCCATAAAAAGAATGAGATGAGACCTTGCCATTTATGACAACATGGACGTATCTGAAAGGTATTATGCTAAGTGAAATAAGAGACGAACAGCATTATTTTGCTTATGTAGAATGGAAAAAAGCAAAACCAAGATCATAAATACAGAGAAGAAACTAGTGGTCACCAAAGGAGGAGGAGGTTAAGAGGTAAAGGGCATTAAGAAGTACAAACTTCCAGTAATAAATAAGTCATGGGAATGAAAAGTACAGTGTAGAGAAAGTAGTAATATTGTAATAAGGTTATATGGCAACAAATGGTAACTATACTTATTGTGAATTTAACAGTGTGTAGAATTGTTAGAGATCTATTGTACACCTAGACATTGATGTTTATTATATAGGTAAACAAAATTTACCATCTTCACTATTTTTCATATATTGTTTTATTGAGGCACCTCAATAAAGACTAAAAACCATATGAAAGGGATCCCTGGATGGCTCAGCAGTTTAGTGCCTGCCTTTGGCCCAGGGCATGGTCCTGGAGTCTCAGGATTGAGTCCCACATCGGGCTCCCTGCATGGAGCCTGCTTCTCTCTCTGCCTCTCTTTCTCTCTCCCTCTCTTTGTGTCTCTCATGAATAAATAAATAAAATATATATTTTTTAAAAACATGAAAAATAGTGAAGATGGTAAAACTTATGTTTTATAAAAATAAATCTTTTAAGTACTTTTTTTGTGAGAGACACAGAAAGAAGTGTAGACGTAGGCAGAAGGAGAAGCAGCCTCCACACCGGGAGCCTGATGTGGGACTCGATCCTAGGACCGCAGGATCACACCCTGAGCCAAAGGCAGACGCTCAACCGAGGAGCCACCCAGGCATCCCAAATCTTTTAAATACTTAAAAAAAAAAAAAACACACAGATGAGTTTAATAGCAAGTTAGAAATAGTAAAATAGAGGA
Source organism: Vulpes vulpes (assembly GCF_048418805.1). Lineage (NCBI taxonomy): Eukaryota > Metazoa > Chordata > Mammalia > Carnivora > Canidae > Vulpes > Vulpes vulpes. The sequence goes on along the minus strand of NC_132795.1, from coordinate 69,553,428 downwards.
TTGTTGGTGTGGAAGGTAGGTCAATACAAGATATTCACAATCACAGAGAAAAGGGATGTTGATACAGAAACGAGCATATGAGATATATGGAATAGATGTAATGTAGAAGTCTAACATATGTGGACACTGGAGTTCCTGAAGAAGAGGAAAGTGAGAATGGGGAATAAGCAGGATTTGAAGAGATTTCAGGCAATGATATTTTCAAATTGATAAAAAGACAGTAAGTGACAAATTGAGGAAGCTCTATAATCTCCACACAGGAAGAAAAATACACCTAGGCACATAGTTAATAGACCTGCTGGAAACCATGTAAAGACAAAATCTTTCAGGGCAAAAAAATATTACAGTCCATTTTCATTTTTTCTAGTTTCCATATTTGTGTATTTGTGTATTTGCCTACTTGTTAAAATTCATTTGTAACCTGAAGACCCATACTCATGTTGCTTTAAGAGACATGCACAGAGCCCCCAAAGATTTGAGTCACCCCAATGCCCTAAATCTCTTAGACCCATTAATGTGTTTTTTTAAGATTGTATTTATTTATTCATGACACAGAGAGAAACAGGCTCCTTGCAGGGAGCCCAATGTGGGACTCAATCCCAGGACCCCGGGACCACTCCCTGAGCCAAAGACAGATGCTCAACTGCAGAGCCACCCAGGTATCCCAGACCCAGTAATGTTTTTACTGTCACCATAGTTTTGCCTTTTTCAGAATCTCACAGAGTTGGAGTCATACAGTGTATATAGCCTTTTAAGACTGGATTCTTTCATTTAGTAATTTCAGATTCCTTCATGACTGAATAAACAAACACTGTTTAGCTATTCACTTAAAAAAATTTTTTTTTATTTATTTACTGGAGAGAGGAGGGAGAGGGAGAAGCCGACTCTTGCTGAGCAGAGAGTCCTGTGTGGGGCTCAGTCCCAGAACCCCAAGATCATGGCCTGAGCTGAAGGCAGACACCCAGCCAACTGAGACATCCAGGTACCCCTAGCTATTCACTTTTTGGAGCACATTTGAGTTGTTTCCAATTGTTGGCAATTATGAATAAAGCTGTTATAAACATTTGCGTGAAGGTTTTTGTGTGGAGATAAAATTTTCAACTCATTTAGGTAAATACCAAGGAACATGATAGCTGGATTTGTTTTTTGGTTTTCTTTTTTTTTTTTTTTTTTTCAAGATTTTATTTATTTGAAAGAGGCAGAGATACAGGCAGAGGAAGAAGCCTGCTTCTTCCCTGTGGGGAACCTAATATGGGACCTGATCTCAGGACCCTGGGATTAAGACCCAAGCCAAAGGGAGACGCTCAACCACTGAGCCACCCAGGTGCCCTGGTAGCTGGATTGTATGGTAAGCATATTTTTGGCTTAATATAAAACTGCCAAACTCTTTCAAAGTGGCTGTACAATTTCGCATTCCCACTTGTGATGAAGAGCTCCTGTTGCTATACATCCTCATTAGCATCTGGTCTTGTCAGTGTTTTGTATATTAGCCATTCTAATGGGTACACAGTAGTATCTCTTTGTTTTTTATAGTATTGTGTTTTTAATTTGAGGTCCCACATACTTGCTTTTTGTACATAGAAATATGATTGATGTTTATGGTTTACCTTGTATACTGCAACCTTTGTAAAATCATTACTTCTGGAATGTCTTAGAAGGTTATAGTGTAAATTATCTGAAATTTCTATGCAGAACAACCATGTCATCTGCAAGTAGGGACAATTTTATCTCTTTTAAATATTTATGCCATTAAAAAAAAAGATTTATCTATTTACTTTAGAGAGAGTGCAAGTAGGAGGAGGGGCTGAGGTGGAGGGAGAGAGAGAAGCTCAAGCAGACTGCTGAACTCAGAGCCTGTCACAAGGCTCGATTTCATGACCTTGAGATCACAACCTGAGCCAAAATCAAGAGTTGGACACTCACCTGACTGAGCCACCCAAGAACCCCTATGCCATCTCTTTTTATAGACTTATTGCAGTGGTTAGAATTTCCATTAGTATACTGAATAGGAGTGGTAGAATGAACATCCTTGCCTTGTTCCTAATCTTAGAAGGAAAACATTGAGCCTTTTGCCAAGTATGACACCTATAGATTTGGTTGTAGGTGTTTTTCATCAAGTTGAATTAGTTTCCCTTTATTCCTCACTCAGAGTTTTTAATCACAAATGGATGTTGCTAAACCAATGTTTAGAAGGGAAAAATGTATTATGGTAATGCTGATATTTGAAAAGAATGTTTCAGGGCACCTGGGTGGCTCAGTCAGTTAAATGTCTGACTTGGTTTCAGCTCAGGGTTCAGAAATCAAGACCTATGTGAGCTCCAAGCTCGGCAGAAGAGTTTGCTTGTCCCTCTCCCTCTGCTCCTCTCCACACACACGCTCTCTCCCTCTGGAATAAATAAATTAATAATTAATAAATAAATAATTTTAAAAAATAATTTTTTTAAAAAAAAGAAAAAGAATAAAATTTATTCCACTGTAATTCACTGAGAAAATAAGAATGAATTAAAACCAAAGCATGTGAAAGAAAAAAAAATGATAGAAGCAGAAATTAATAATAATAAATAAATAATTAAAAAAATATTTTTTTTTTTAAAAAAAGAAAAAGAATAAAATTTATTCCACTCTAATTCACTGGGAAAATAAGAATGAATTAAAACCAAAGCATGTGAAAGAAAAAAAAATGATAGAAGCAGAAATCAGTGAAATAAAAAACAGGAAAAGAATAGAAAAAAATCAATGAAACAAAAACTGGTTTACTGAAAAAATCAAAATTGATAGACTCCTAGCCACATTGACCAAGAAAAATAGAGGAAACACAAATCACCAGTCCTAATAAATAGAGTATATCACAAAAGACCTTACTAACATTAGAATCTTAACACGGATGTTTTGTTTTGTTTTGTTTTGTTTAGGATTTTATTTATTCATGAGAGACAGAGAGGGGAGGGCGGGCAGAGACACAGGCAGAGGGAGAAGCAGGTCCATGCAGGGAGCCTGATGTGGGACTTGATCCCGGGTCTCCAGGATCAGGCCCTGGGCTAGAGGCGGTGCTAAACCGCTGAGCCACCCGGGCTGCCCAGCACAGATGTTCTATAACTAGCTATGGTGGTAAATTTGACAACTTAGATGAAAAGAACCAATTTTTGAAAGACAAAAACAACTAACACTCAGGAAGAAATAGAACAATGTTAATAGTCCTACTTAAAAAAAAATTGAATTTGTAGTTAAAAATCTTCCCACAAACCACAACAACCACTAAGAAAACTATAGAAAGCAATACTTTCAAAATCACTATAAAGAAGTCAAAATAAAATCTAAAAATATATAACCTATTGGTAAGCAAGAAAAAAGAAACAGAAGACCGAAACAAAAAACAATAAAATGACCCAAAGCCCTAATGTCAATGGTAACCTTACGTTGGAGCCCGAGTTGCTCAGTCAGTTAAGCATCTGACTCTTGATTTTGGTTCAGGTCATGATCTCAGGGTCGTGAGACTGAGCCCTGTGCTGGGCTCTGTGCTGAGCATGGAGCCTGTTTAAGATTTTCTCTCCCCTTCTTCCTCTGCCCTTCATCCTCATCACTCCTTTGCATGCTCTCTCTCTCATTCTCTCTCTCTCTTTCTCTAAAAAAAAGAAAAAGAAAAAGAAAAAAAGAAACTCACACATATATGAACACTTATATTTACAACAAAAGCCCGGAGTAGTAGGGAAAAAGAGTTCTCTTCCGTAAATACAACTGGATCACTTTTATAGCAATATGTGAATAAATACCTGTTCCTCACACAGTACACAAAATCAGTTCCAGATTATTGTTGTTCTATGGGTGAAAGGTAAACAATTCTAAAGCATAATATAGAAGAAATTATTTTAAGACGAAGTTTTCTTCAATAAAATACATAAAGCATTATCTATTTTCTTTAGCTCTTAGAACTATAGAAAGCAATACTTTCAAAATCACTATAAAGAAGTCAAAATAGCTGGATTTTCTTTTTCATAGACTCCTCTTGTTTTATGGATGTAATATCTTCATTTGGTACAAATTCGAGTCTTTTAACTTAGGTTTCTTGATTTTTTCCAAAACTACCTTTTTACTTGTTTACTTTTCCACATTCCTGGTGTCCACATATGTCTGATGGTTCCAAGTTTTCCTAGGACTAGATTGCTTATAGGTGGTAGATATAAGTGTACTTTGCCATTGTGTAAGTAGTTTTGTTTTATCATTATGCCTGAATGGGAAAGCTGATGCGGAGCTCTGGGTCCATGGCTGGATGGATAGCCCTTTGGCTGTGAATCTCCAAAATGCCAGGAAGTCTAAACCATTAGCCTGCCCCCCTCACAATCAGGTCTGTTTCTCTAGAAGCTCTCTGGCTTCTTTTCCTGGTGATGAACACTGGACTGCCAGGCCCTGGTAACTTTACCACCTGGGCTCCAAAGCCCCCTACATTTCTCCAGGAAGTTCTCTTCCCTGGCCCCCTGTGGCCCTCTTTCACATGTAGATTTGCCTCTAGATTCCTCCACTGGACTCTCATCTGCTTTTCTTCTCCCAGAAGTATGTGAAATCTTTCATCTACTGAATGCCCCTCCCTTTATTCATTTCTTTTGTTATTATTGTTGTTACTCAATGGTAGCATATGGAGAAAAATAGATTTTGTCAGATTGTCCTCTTAAAATGGAAACTTCTTTTAACTTGCTTAACTTAGCATTTGGTAAAATTACTTGAACATAATATCCTACTAGCATCCAAATGGAACATGTATTTAGAAACAGTATTATATATGGATTTGAGGAGATTATTAAATCAATCTGATTATGGGAATAAATTTTATTATGTCCTTTATGATGAAAACTGTGTCAGGATCTCCATGTGTAGAATTTTTTATTGTACTACATGTTTCAGTAATGTAGCTTAGGCATCCTGATGTTCCTAAGCCGTGGGGTGTGAAATCTTATAACTGAGTACTTTTCCAAGTAGCAAAATGATTCTAAAAATGTTTCAATGAAAACCCATGTTCTATCCACTGGCACTCAATTCTCTTTAGGGCAATAAACCTGGTTAGCCTTCAAACCCTTCACAAAAGATTCCCAACTCATTTGTTCACTTATCACTTCTCTTTATCTCTCTGCCTTCAACTTGCCACATGGAAAAGCACAAAAGTGGCTTTCCTCAACGAATATAATCTCAACCTGTCAGCTATAAAACTTCTGCTCAAAATTCAGGCTGAATAAAAACAATCTGAAGGAAGATCATCTAAAGTAGTGTTTTCTAAACTCTGTTCTGTGAAGCACTAGCCCTGCCAGATGTCAGCAGGTCCTCATGGACTAAAGAAATTCCATGATTAACCAAATGCACAATTGCATATTAAAGGGTCTGAAAAGGAAGGCTTCATAGGAACCAATGTGTTTAATTTCATTTAAACCAGATTTTCCCCAACAGTATTTAATCCTGGAACCTTTACTGAGGGATTTTTTTTTTTACCAGAAGCATGCACAAGAAATCCACTTCTCCATTTGTTACACAATGCTGCTGGAAAAAAATCATATCTTATGATACTTGTCATCCAAAGCAATCCACAAAACCAAGTGTCTTTCTGAGTTAGTGTGAAATGGAGGGTGGGAACAGGGGCACTTTACCCTTTCTGATGAGCAGAACCATGAAACTAGTTCCCCTTTTTTGCTCAAGGAAACTCTGAGTCAGACTTGATATTCAGCCTTGGTAAAGATATTGGTCTCTGTGATTAGCATATTTACTTCCTTCCTCTTTTCATATTCTTATTGTTTTGATTTTATTTAATCCTGTTACTGTATATTTTGGTGAGCCCTCTCAAAAACATTCCAAAAACAGGTAAAACCAAAATGTCTTAAAAAAAAAAAAAACTGCCCAAACTATGACATTTAGTGTTGATATATGATAATGTAATAATCTACGATCATATAGATTAAACAATACAGTCATAGACTATTCACACATTGTGGCAAGTTTCCCAGGACTTCAAACAATTTTTATGTGGATTTCAAATGTAAGAAAATATTTGGCTTTAAAAAAATAATTACTATCATGTTCTTTTGCTATGGTGAAGTATTTGATAACAAAAAGAAAATTCTCAGTGAAATTATCATTTTATATTTCCATTTCATGGGGGGGGGTGGCAGGGGGATGTGGACTACCTTTAACCAACAAAACTTGGACAAGTTTTGTTTCAAAATGCAAATTCATCATCAGAGGAGGTTGACTATTTCCCTAAGCTTCTCTTGAACATATTACCACATGTAGTACACATATCGTACTGATCTTAGGAAATGTCTTCAGTTGGCTTTTTAAGTGACAATGCACAATCCTGGCTAATGGGGGAAGAGAAGCAAGGAGCAAAGAAGAGGATTCAGAGCTAAGGTCTTCAGTGATACACATCCCTTAGAATTTATGTTGAGTTATAATTAAACCACTGTCCCCAGAACATTAAATCATGATGTATGGGAGGCGGTGGGGAGGGAAACCTAAACATCTAGTAGTACGATACTAGTTAAATAAGTTATGGTGGTATGCTACAAAACCAATAAAATGGAATTTTAAAAAATATTTAACAGGTTTAATGCAGCTTTAAGCACTAGTGAATTTGGAATCATAAATATTTAACCTTTTGATTTTTGTGTTAATCAACATAGTCATCTTCAGTCAGAGATACTAAAACAAAAAACTTAGATTTATTACTCTAAATTCAAAGCACTAAACTGTAAAATACAGAAGAAAGTTAAATAAGTGATGCTATTTTGTAAATTTGTAGATGTATACCTCTACTTTTACTAAACTTAGAAAACTCTTTTTCTTTGCCTTTTTTTAAAAGTAGGCTCCATGACCAGCAGGAGAGGCCCATTGCGGGGATTGAACTCATGACCCTCAGATAAAGACCCAAGCTAAGATAAAGAGTTACTTGTTCAGCAAACTGAGCTACCCAGTTGCTGCAAAGCTTAAAAGACTTTTAAGATTCTCTGTACTACTACATTAGATACAGGTTATTTCAAGTTTTCTTTTTTTAAAAAAACATATTTATTTAAGAGAGAGAAAGTGTGCAAGAGAAAGCATTGAGTTGGGGGAGGAGGGGGAGGTAGATGGAGAGGGAGAAGCAGACTCTGCTGAGCAAGGAGCCTGACATGGAACCCAATCCCAGGACTCTGGGATCATGACCTGAGCCTAAGACAAACACTTAGCCGGGATCCCTGGGTGGCACAGTGGTTTGGCGCCTGCCTTTGGCCCAGGGCGTGATCCTGGAGCCCCGGGATTGAATCCCACATCAGGCTCCCGGTGCATGGAGCCTGCTTCTCCCTCTGCCTGTGTCTCTGCCTCTGTCTCTCTCTCTCTCTCTCTCTCTCTCTCTCTGACTATCATAAATAAATTAAAAAAAAAAAAAGACACTTAGCCAACTGAGCCACCCTGGCACCCCTGTTTCAAATTTTTTAAAGCCTAACATGTATGTCTATATTCATAGAAAAAAAATCTACAGAATTATAATGATGCATATTTACAAAACTATTTTCCCTGTTGTGGGATGTTTATTTTCTTTTTCATGCTTTTCTGTGTTTTCTACATTTTCTACAGTCAACATATATATAATTTTTAACATGGAAGGGGAAAAAAAAACTTTAAAGTATCCATGTCTGGTTACCTACCCTTTCTCCTTCCACACTGAACAGATCTGTTTTAGGTTTATGACCCCATACCTCTCACCCTCTTCTGTCTGGGGCTTAATAGGGTGAAGTCGCCCCATCTGCCTGCAGGTGGATGATCAGGAATGGGTATAGGCTCACTCTGACAAGGAGACTGGGGGCAGGTTTCCTGGAAATTTCTGAAAAAATGTCTTTGATACAAGCGAGCTTGGTTCTTGTCTCACTGAATCTAAGGATGAATCTCAAGGACACAGGTGAGTGAGTAAAGGGTTAGAAGTTTATTAAGTAAAGATACAGAGCATGCTCTCAGGAGTGAGAGGGGTCGGGACACTGTTGCCACTGGTTGGTCCTTCATTGAGTGCCTAATCAGGGAACCTAAATCCTTTTAACATATCCACTGATACCACCATTGAGTGAAGGACTAGTGATAACATCTTTAATGGCTTATTTCCTTTTTAGAGTCTGATGATTTTTTTTTGGTTACAAGTTACCTGTTATAACAAGACACCCTCCCCACCCATACCTTATGGCAGGGGGATCTGGCTTGTTCCTTTGTCTCTGGTTTCCTTACACCTCAGCATTTTGGGGATTTTTGTGAGCCTGCTTCCGGGGCCCCCTGCCTAGCCCCATTTGTCCCTAACTCATCTTCAGTTTTGAGCGAGACCTGCAGGAACAGACAACTGCTTTCTGTTCCTGAAGTCTGCAACAGGTTGAGAGGCCTGCTGCCATGGGATGAAACCAGCACATAGAAAGGAGCAGCAGAGGCCAGGGCTTCAGGGTCAGCCAGCACGGAGCCGTCTGACCGCTGACTACTCAGGAGAACTGATACCCGTCATCACGTTTAAGCCAATTCAAACTGGGATGTCTATTCCTTTCATCCTAAAGCACAAGGATAGAAGAGGCTTCTTTTGAAATCCTTGCTGCTATTGGCCTTTGGACAAAGTTTTCCTCCTTTGTTTTTTTTTTTTTTTTTTTTAAGATTTTATTTATTTATTCATGATAGTCACACAGAGAGAGACAGAGAGGCAGAGACACAGGCAGAGGGAGAAGCAGGCTCCATGCACCGGGAGCCCGATGTGGGACTCGATCCCGGGTCTCCAGGATCGCGCCCTGGGCCAAAGGCAGGCGCCAAACCGCTGCGCCACCCAGGGATCCCAGTTTTCCTCCTTTGATTCAACCTGTCAGCTCTAGCAAGTGAGCAAAGTTTAGTTGATTTGAGACCAGTAAGCAGATGGTGGCTTCCAATTTTCCTTCCCAGAAAATATATTCACTATATGAAGCTTAAGATTATTCATGTGTTTTCTTTTCTGAAGAAGGGTATTTATTTTTAATGCACTGAGCAGAGGAGTAAGTTCCAGAATCACTTTCTTTGAATGAAATTTCACTCTCTGAGCTTTCTACTCTACACAAAAATGGGGTTTCCAGTTGTAATCCCATCTTTTGGGAGCCCTAAATAAAATTGTCAGGGAGCTGAGTGTGAGCTCTGAAATAGCACTGACTCACATGTCCCCAGAGTCTGGTGGAGGGAGTATCATGATGATGAACAAGCTGGTGTGGATGTGCAGAGGACCATGGCACAGCAAGAGAATGCTCCATCTAGAGAAGGCAGCAGTCCTGCTTGATGGCAGACCATTGTTCCCGGCAAGGTTGTGCCTGGCCGGATATTCTGGACTGCCCTGGGCCTGCTGATATTCAGACACCGCACCCTAGACGTGTTCCAGTCAGAGAAAGGCCCTGCGAGTTTCTTTCTTCCCTCCATCTGAACGCTGTTTTGTTAATAATGCAGCCTGCGCTTGCTCTGTGGGCTGTCTCTGAAGTGGGGTCAGCCAGAGTCCCCAAGGCTTTTTTCCCTTCAGCTACCTTCAAGAAGGCCTGTCCCATCCTGTACATAAGTGGAGAAGAAAATAATTGCCCTTCTCACATCTCTAACTGTATGGAGATCTATTTCACAGTAAAATCATTTGATGATTATCCAAATGATAAATTATGTTTATGCATGTACATTATTTCTTGTTTTGAATTTGTGTTAGATAAATGTCTAAGAGAGAGAGAGAGAGACTCTTGGATTAATGGCATTGATATCTGGTTACTCTTAATAGAGACACAATAACGAGGTTTTTTTTTTGCCTGGGTAGTCTTTAACGCAGGATTTGGGAAATTCCATCTTGTTAAATTAGACCCATAATCCTAATTTACAAAAATGTTCCTATTTCTGAGCCTGTCATCCACTAAATTCACTATCATTATGTGTCATCTGCATGTTTGAGAAACACATGGTTTCTTTGGTTTGGAGGCAGTCCCTAAAACATGTTTGTTCAGGAGAGGATCAAGGGTAGAGCTCTGTGAGATGCCAGCAGAAGCCCCTTCCTCATTATTTAGTTCATAAAAATCCATCTAAGGGGGTCCTAACCTCTCCAAATTATCCAGAAGGAAGAACAAGAGACTTAATCCATGATCTCCCTGCGTGGACAGAACACACGTGGCTAACACAACGCAAGCAGATTAGTGGATGCCTGGACTGGGGTACAGGCAGTTAGCCTGGGTCATACTACTGAGCTCAATCTACCAACTTAGAAGGAAGATGTTCTTGCTTAAGAAGGACTTCTAAACACACCCTTTTTGAACTTGGCCACAGCAACTTCTTGCAAGATACATCCATGAAGGCAAGAGAAACAAAAGCAAAAATGAATTATTGGGACTTCATCAAGATAGAAAGCTTCTGCACAGCAAAAGAAACAGTCAACAAAACTAAAAGACAACCTACAGAATGGGAGAAGATATTTGCAAATGACATATCAGATAAAGGGCTAGTATCCAAGATCTATAAATAACTTACTAAACTCAACAGCAAAGAAACAAACAATCCAATCACGAAATGGTTAAAAGACATGAACAGAAATTTCACCAAAGAAGACATACACATGGCCAACAAGCACATGAGAAAATGCTCCACATCACTGGCCATCAGGGAAATATAAATCAAAACCACAATGAGATACCACCTCACACCAGTGCGAATGGGGAAAATTAACAAGACCGGAAACAACAAATGTTGGAGAAGATGTGGAGAAAGGGGAACCCTCTTGCACTGTTGGTGGGAATGTGAACTGGTGCAGCCACTCTGGAAAACTGTGTGGCAGTTCCTCAAAGAGTTAAAAATAAATCTGCCCTATGACCCAGCAATTGCACTGTGGAGGATTTACCCCAAAGATATAGATGCAGTGAAATGCCAGGACACCTGCACCCCAATGTTGATAGCAGCAATGTCCACAATAGCCAAACTGTGGAAGAAGCCTCGGTGTCCAACAAAAGATGAATGGATAAAGAAGATGTGGTTTATGTATACAATGGGATATTACTCAGCCATTAGAAATGACAAATATCCATTTGCTTCCACATGGATGGAACTAGAGGGTATTATGCTGAGTGAAATAAGTCAATCGGAGAAGGACAAACATTATATGGTCTCATTCATTTGGGGAATATAAAAATTAGTGAAAGGGAATAAAGGGAAGGAGAGAAAATGAGTGAAAATATCAGTGAGGGTGACCAAACATGAGAGACACCTAACTCTGGAAAGCGAACAGGGGTAGTGGAAAGAGAGGTGGGCAGGGGGTTGGGGTGACTGGGTGATGGGCACTGAGGTGGGCACTTGGTGAGATGAGCACTGGGTGTTATGCTATATGTTGGCAAATTGACCTCCAATAAAAAATTAAAAAAAAATAAAATCCATGATATATATATATATATTTTAAAAAGGGCATCTAAACCCCTAGGCTGTAAATAAAACTCCTCTAAATATTCTTCTTGGGTTTGTATTGCTTTATTTCTTATATTTAAATTTTTATGATGAATAAAAATTTGTGTGTATAGCATGTATAAGGGGATTCAACATTCTTTTTTCCTAGGTGATAGGTAGTTGTGCTAGTACTTTCCTTTACCAATAATTTGGATAATATTTTAAAGATCAATAAACATCAATAGGGATGCCTGGTTGGCTCAGTGGTTGAGCATCTGCCTTTGGCTCAAGTCGTGATCCCAGATACCCGAGATCGAGTCCCACATTGGGCTTCCTGCATGGATCCTGCTTCTCTTCCCTTTGCCTGTGTCTCTGCCTCTGTGTGTGTGTGTGTGTGTGTGTGTGTGTGTGTGTCTGTGTCTTTCGTGAATAAATAAATAAAATCTTTTTTAAGAAAATTTATTTATTCACGAAAAACACAGAGAGAGAGGCAGAGACACAGGCAGAGGGAGAAACAGGGAGCCCGATGTGGGACTTGATCTTGGGTCTCCAGGATCACACCCTGGGCTGAAGGCAGCGCTAAACTGCTGAGCCATCCAGGCTGCCCCAAATAAATAAAATCTTTAAAAAAATCAATAAAAAATATTTCCATCTATATTCATAGGAGGCATTGGTCTATTCTCTCTTTTTATTGTTCTTGTTATAAAGGTGTGTGTTCAAGTGATGCTAGATTTGTGAAATAAATTGAGCATATTGCCACATTTCTATAGTTTGAGATAGATGAAATGAAATTGGAATTAACTGAGAACTGGGACTCAGTTGGGATCATCTGGTCCCAGGTACTCTCATCAGTGGTATATTTTTAATTGCCATTTCAGGTTCATCTATGGTAATTGATTTATTCAAGGTGTCCACTTCTTGGTATAATTCTAGTAATTTTATATTTTGCAAGGAAACCATATGTTTCCAAATATATTGCCACAGGGTTGTAAGTAATATTTTTTACAACAGTCTCACCTGTCTCTGTATCTACAATTTTCAGATTTTGCCACTCTATTTGTGCATACTTTTGCTGTTTCATTTTGCCTTTATCAGTCTCACAAAAGTTTATATTACAGTCTTTTCAATGAAATATTTTTGGATTTGTGTATCTTTTCTTTTCTTTTTTTTTTGGATTTGTGTATCTTTTCTATGTTTCCTTTATATGTTTCTATTACATAGATTTTAGCCTTTATCTTTATTAAGTTCTCCTTCTGATCCTTTGTGCTTTAATTTCTTGTTCCCTTACTAATTTCTTAAAATGAGAACTGCTGTGGGTTGAATTGTGTCCCCCATCCCAAACAATATGTTGAAATCCTAACCTCCTATACCTAAGAATCTGACCTTACCTGGAAAGAGGGCCATTGCAGGTATAATTAGTTAAGATGAGGTCATACTGGAGTAGGATGGGTCCTTAATCCCGTATGACTGGTGTCCTTACACAAAGATGGCCATGTGAAGACACAGAGGCAAAGGGAGAACAACATGTAAAATGGAGGCAGAGATTGAAAGATAGGATATATGGTACTACAAGCCAAGGAACTTCTGTATCTACCAGAAACTGAAAGAAGTAAGGAGAGATCTTTCTCCCTGGAGGTTTTGGAGGCAGCATGACCTGGCTAACACCTGATTTCAGACTTCTAGTCTTCAGAAGTATGAAAGAATAAACTTGTGTGGCTTTAAGCCACACAATTTGTGGTGCTTTGTTATGGCAGCCCTAGGAAACCAATACTTGCACTAAGTTCCCTATTTATTTTTAACTTTTCATCAATAAGAAACATTTTTAGGACTTTAAATTGTTTGCTGAGTGAGCTTGACTTTTTGTAAATATTGTTGATTTTTTTTTTACTTTCCATATGGATTATAATTTCACTTTGATTTCTTTTGATCAAAAGATTTCATAATTTTCAAGTAAAGAAGTTTAAAAATTTATGCTTTTATTAATGATTTCTAATTTTATTAAATTATTATTATAACCCTGTCAAATTCCTAATTTTTAAATTTCTTAAAATTTTCTTCATACCTAAGAAATTAATCACTTTTTGTCAGTGTTATATGGAAAAATGGGAAAAAAGGTATGTTTCTATTTTAACAAATGTGACATTCCATATGTATCTATTAATTGATTTTCTTGATCAGTTTATTAAATTTCTCTATGTCCTTACTCATCTTTACTTGGTTCAGTTTTTAAAGAATTATTTTAGAATTTCCCTTTATGATGGTATTTTAATTTCTTTTTTAAATTGTAATTAATTTTTAAAATTTACTTACATATGTACATACAATTGTACAAGAAAATACAGAAGACTGATATCACTGAAAATGGTGGAGCAGAGACCTCCAGGGCCTGTCAGCTAAAAAATGGTCAGATTCAACATTGATAGAACTCTGAAATCCAGTCAAAAACTTACAATAATCAAGGAAAATCTTTTTCTTTTTTTTTTTAAGGTTTTATTTATTTATTCATGAGCGAGACAGAGAGAGAGGAGCAGAGACACAGGCAGAGAGAGAAGCAGGCTCCATGCAGGGAGCCCGACGTGGGACTCATTCCTGGGTCTCCAGGGTCACACCCTGGGCTGAAGGCAGCGCTAAACCACTGAGCCACCGGGGCTGCCCTCAAGGAAAATCTTAATAAAGAAAGAAGTTCCTTTATGGGAGTAAGAGAGCATTATGGTTCTCTTTAAATTTTCTATCAACCCCCACTATATGATCAATGGTGGCCATGAAGCTAGCAGCCCTACATTTTTAATGCAGGGATCTAGTGCCAGGGACAGCAATATAGACCTTATCCTCAAGAATTGTCATTATGTGTTTTGACCTGTCTGGCAGTTTCCTGAAAGACTGGTGCAAGGGTGTGTCTTTATTTTGTCCATCCCAGAAGAGGCAGAAGAAAGAATCAGAGAACTTGAACGTAGATCAAGTGAGATTATCAATCTTGAGAAGTTAAAAGATAAAAGAATGACCTGTGGAGATCCATCATGTGTACCAAAAAATATAAAACGGGAGTCCCAAAGGGACGCCTGAGTGGCTCAGTGGTTGAGCGCCTTGGCTCAGGGCGTGATCCCAGATTCCTGGGTACAAGTCCCACATTGGGCTCCTTGCATGGAGTTTGCTTCTCCCTCTGCCTGTGTCTCTGCCTCTCCCACTCTGTGTGTTTCTCATGAATAAATAAACGGGAGTCCCAGAAGGAGAGGAGAGAGAAAAGAGTCAGAAAAAATATTTCAAGAACTAATGGCATACAACAGCCCACATTCGATGAAATATATGAATCAGCACATCCAAGAAGCTCGGTAAACTCCAATTTCGATAAATCCAAAGAGGTTCACACCAAGACACATTATAATCACACTGTCTTCAGACAAAGAGAAAAAATCTTGAAAGCAACAAAAGTAAAGCAACTCATCATTTACAAGGGATCTTCTGTAAGATTCATAATCTCTCTCGGAGGAACATTGGAGACCAGTAGTCAGCAGAATGACATATTTAAAATAGTGAAAGAAAAAAAGCTAACAAAGAAGTATCCTATATATGGCAAAACTATACTTCAAAAGTAGAGGAAAGGACCCCTGGGTGGCTCAGCGGTTAAGCGTCTGCCTTTGACTCAGGTATTGATCCAGGTCTGGGTCCCACATTGGGCTCCCTGTGAGGAGCCTGCTTCTCCCTCTGTCTATGTCTCTGCCTCTCTCCCTGTCTTTCATGAATAAATAAATAAAATCTTTAAAAAAAGTAGAGAAGTTAAGACATTACAAAACGTACAAAAACTGAGATAATTTATAATAAGTTCATGTTACCTAAAAGAAATGCTAAAGAAAGTCCTTCAGACTGAAATGAAAGGACACTGGAGAGTAACCAGAAGCCATAAAAAGGAAAAAAAAAAAAAAAAAAAAAAAAAAGCAATGGCAGCTCTATAGGTCAATGTAAAAGCTAGTGTTTTTTTAATTTAAAATTCAATTAGCCAACATATAGTACATACTTATTTTCACATGCAGTGTTCAGTAATTTTATCAGTTGTTTATAAGACCCAGTGCTCTCACATCGTGTGCTCTCCTTAATGCCATCACCAAATTACCCCTACCCCACTCATCTCCCCTCCAGCAAACCTCAGTTTATTTCCTATAGTTAAGAGTCTTTTATGGTTTGTCTCCCTCTCTGACTTCCCATTCAGTTTTTCCTCCCTTACCCTATGGTCGTCTGTGCTGTTTCTTATTTTCCACACATGAGTGAAACCATATGATAATTGTCTTTCTCTGTTTGACTTAGTTCACTCAGCATAATACCCTCCAGCTCCATCCATGTGGATGTAAATAGTAAGTATTCATCCTTTCTGATGGCTGAATAATATTCCATTTTATATATATACAACATTTTCTTTATCCATTCATCTGTCAATAGACATCTTAACTCTTTCCACAGTTTGGCTCTTGTGGACATTGCTGCTATAAATGTTGGGGTGCAGCTGCCCCTTCAGATCACTACATTTGTATCTCTGGGATAAATATCTAATAGTGCAATTGCTGGGTCATAGGATCACTCTATTTTTCACTTCTTGAGGAACCTCCACACTGTTTCCCAGAGTGGCTGCACCAGTTTGCATTCCCATCAATAGTGTAAGAGGGTTCCTCTTTCTCCACATCTTCTCCAACATTTGTTGTTTCCTGTCTTGTTCATTTTAGCCATTCTGACTGATGTGAGGTGATATCTCATGTGGTTTTGATTTGTATTTCCCTGATGCCGAGTGATGTGAGCATTTTTTCATGTGTCTATTAACCATTTGTATGTCTTCTTTGGAGAAATATCTTTATTTATTCATGAGAGACACAGAGAGAAAGAGAGGCAGAGACACAGGCAGAGGGAGAAGCAGGCTCCATGCAGGGAGACTGATGCGGGACTCGATCCCGGGACTCCAGGATCACACCCTGGGCCGAAGGCAGGTGCTAAACTGCTGAACCACCCAGGGATCCCCAGCTTTTATGATATTGAGATATATTTCCTCTATCTATATGCTGTGGAGACTTTTAATTAAAAAAGCATGACATATTTTGTCAAATGTTTTCTCTGCATCAATTTAGAGGATCACATGGTTCTTGTCTTTTCTTTTATTAATGTGATGTATCCCACTGATTGATTTGTGAATGTTGAAGCACCCCTGCAGCTCAGGAATAAATCCCACTTGGTTATGATGAATAATCCTTTTAAAGTACTGTTGGAGCCTATTGGCTAGTATCTTGGTGAGAATTTTGGCATTCACATTTGTCAGGGATATAAGTCTGTAATTCTCCTTTTTGTGGGGTCTTTGTCTGGTTTTGGGGTCAAGGTAATACTGGCCTCATTGAACGAGTTTGGAATTCTTTCTATTTCTATTTTTTGAAACAGCTTCAGAAGAATAAGTATTATTTTTTCTTTATTTCTTTATTTTTTTATTTAATTTTTAAAGATTTTATTTATTTATTCATGAGAGGCAGAGAGAGAGAGAGGCGGAGACATAGGCAGAGGGAGAAACAGGCTCCATGCAGGGACCCCAACCCAGGTCTCCAGGATCACACCCTGGGCCGAAGATGGCGCTAAACCACTGAGCCACCCGGGCTGTCCCTTTTCTGGTTTTGATTTCATTGAATTCTGCTCTAATCTTTATTATTTCTCTTCTCCTACTTGATTTGGGCTTTATTTGCTGTTCTTTCTCCAGTGCCTTTAGCTGGAGAAAGAGGTTAGCTTGTTTATCTGAGATTTTTTCCAATTTTTTGAGAGAGGCTTGTACTTCCCTCTTAGGACTGTCTTTGCTGTATCTAAAAAGGTTTTGAACAGTTGTGTTTTCATTTTCATTCATTTTATTTTATTTTTTAAAATTTAAAATTTTTATTTTTTCATTTTCATAAATTTTGAAAATTTTAATATCCTGGTTGACTAATTCATTCTTTAGTATAATGTTCTTTAACCTCCAAGTGTTTGCATTCTTTCCAATTTTCCTCTTGTGACTGAGTTCAAGTTTCAAAGCATTGTGGTCTGAAAATATGGAGGAAATAATCCCAATCTTTTGGTACCAGTTGAGACCTGATTTGTGACCCAATATGTGGTCTCTTCTGGAGAATGTTCCATGTGTACACAAGAAGAATGTGTATCCTGTTGCTTTAGGATGGAATGCTCGGTATATGTCTGTGAAGGTATACTATGGAATGCTCGGTATATGTCTGTGAAGTCCATCTGGTCCACTGTGTCATTCAAAGCCCTTTTTTCCTTGCTGATCTTCTGCTTAGATGATCTGTCCATTGCTATGAGTGGGGTGTTGAAGTCCCCTACTATTACTGTATTATTATCAATGTGTTTCTTTAATTTGGTTATTAATTGGTTTATATAATTGGCTACTCCTATGTTAGGGACATAAATATTTATAATTGTTAAATCTTCTTGTTGGAAAGATCCTTTAAGTATGATATATTGTCCCTCTTCATCCCTTACTACAGTTTTTGGTTTAAAATCTAATTTGTCTGATATGAGTATTGCTACCCCAGCTTTCTTTTGGGGTCCATCAGCATGATAAATGGTTCTCCACCACCTCACTTTCAATCTGGAGGTGACTTTAGGTCTAAAATGAGTCTCTTGTGGATCACAAGAGATCACCCATCTCTTGGATGGGTCTTGCTTTTTTATCCAATCTGATACCCTGTGTCTTTTGATTGGAGGACTTAGCCTATTTACATTCAGAGTAACTATTGAAAGATGGGAGTTTAGTGCCATTGTGTTAAGTCCCTGTTTCTATAGATTATCTCTATTTCTTTCTGGTCTATGTTACTTTTGGGCTCTCTCTTCACTTACAGGATCCCCCTTCATATTTTTTGCAAGGCTGGTCTAGTGGTTACATATTCTTTCAGTTTCTGTCTGTCCTAGAAGCTCTTTATCTTTCCTTCCATTCTGAATGACAGCCTTGCTGGATAAAGTATTCTTGACTGCATGTTTTTCTCATTGGTATGCTAAATATATCAGGCTAGCCCTTTCTGGCCTTCCAGGTCTCTGTGGAGAGGTCTGCTGACTAATCTAATCTAATCTAATCTAATCTAATGTAGATTAAGAACCTCTTGTCTCAAGGGACACCTGGGTGGCTCAGCAGTTGAGCATCTGCCTTTGGCTCAGGTCATGATCTCAGGGTCCTGGGATTGAGTCATCCATCAGGCTCCCCACAGGAAATCTGCTTCCCCCTCTGCCGTGTCTCTGCTTCTCTCTCTGTGTCTCTCACGAATAAATAATAAAATCTTAAAAAAAAAAAAATTAAAAGAACCCTTGTCTTGAGCTGCTTTCAGGATTTTCTCTTTATCTCTGAAATTTGCATTCTATTTTTTAAAATCTATTTTTACTGATTTTGGGAAGGGGTCTTTCTACTTCTACGATTTGAATGTCTATTTTCTTCCCCAGATTAGGGAAGTTCTCAGCTATGATTTACTCAAATATACCTTGTTCCTCTCTCTCTTTCTTCCCCTTACAGAACCCCAATAATTCTAATATTATTTCATTTTATGGCATTGCTGATTTCTTGAAGCCTCCCCTCATGGTCCATGAGTTGTTTTTCTCTCTTTCCCTCAGCTTTCTTCCTTCCATCAACTTGTCTTCTATGTTACTGACTCTCTTCTTCTGCTCCTTCTGCCATTTACCCTAGCTGTTAGAGCATCCAATTTAGATTACATCTCAGTTAGTGCATTTTTAATTTCAGCCTGATTAGATTTCATTTCTACATTAAGAGATTCTCTAATATCTTCTATGTTTTTTTCAAGTCTAGCTAGTAACTTTATAATTGTTATCCTGAATTCCAACTCTGACATCTTATTTATATCCATATCAATTAGATTGGATATAATTGTGGCCAAGAGTATTACCTCTGGTTCTTTCATTTGTTGTGAATTCCTCTTTCTAGTCATTTTGCTCAAAGCAGAATGGATGAGGGAAAGAGAGACTATAATCTCACAGTGTGGACAAAACAGGATGATTTACTTGGTCCTGACAGTCTTTTGGTCTGTGCGTTAGAAGACACTGAATCCCAAAACTGTAAAGAAAACAAAATTTATATATACAAAAAAAATTGAATACAGTGAAAGGAAGCTAAAAATGAAGCATATATCTATAAAATGTAAATGTAAAAAATGAAAGTTAAAAAAAGACTTTAAAACAAAGAGTTGATAAAATAAGAAACTAGTTGAAAGGGAAATCAAGAAAAAAAAAAGAAATGGAAAATTTAAAACTGAGTGTTAAATGAATCGCAAGGAAAAGCTTTGAGTTCTATATACTATTTTCCCCAGCAGTGGAGTTTTGCAGTCCTATTTGGTCTGTAAACTTACTGTTCACCTGTTTTTCCAGCTGGTCTTCCAGGGGAGGGGCCTACAGCATTGATTCTCAAGTGTCTTTGCCTGGGAGGAGTTGTACTGCCCCTTGCCAGGAGGCTGGGCTTAGTGTAAACTGGTTGCTCTGTGTGGCTTTTGTTCCCTGAAGGCTTTCTGAGACTCTTTAGAAGGTGAAAATAAAAATGGCCATGCCCCAATATCCAGCCCTGGAGCTGAAAGATCCTGGCATGTGCCAAACTCTGCAGACTCCTGCAGTGTGTGCCCACTCTGATCCTCCTAGGAGAAGGTAGAGGGTCTCCCTATTCTTGTCCTTTACAGGGCCCCAGCATGGAGAGTGTTTGGGGGGTTGTGTGCTCACCAGCTCCATCCCTCTTGGGGGTAGGTGGAGGTTTGCCACGTTCCAGTCCTTTGCAGGGTCTTGACACAGACAGTGGTCACCTTAATGGCCAAGGTTCACTGTTTATGGTGAACTGAGCTGAGAGCCTCCTCCTGGACTCACCGACCGAAACCAATTTCCCTGCTCCAATGCTTGGGAACAGCCCAGACTCAGGTACCTTTGTTCTTTCTGTGACTCTTGGGACCTTGAGACCCCACTGTCCCATCTGGGATTCTGCACTGCTTTACCACTAAGCATCTTTCAGGCAGGGAAGTATTTCACTGGAGCAGATTTCTAAAAGTTCCAACTTTGTGCTCCAGGGCAATATCACTTTCCAGTAGCTGGCTTACATAGGCTCTCTCCTCAGTACTGTTTATCTTCTGACATATTCCCTCAGTTTCATTTCTTCATATTTCTTCCATGAAAGTGGTCACTTTTCTATTTATAGAATTCCAGTCATTCTTTTCTAGTATCTCTGGTTGAATTCATAGGAGTTCAAGATTATTTGATAATAATCTAGCTAAATTCAGGGGACTAGATGAAACCAGGTCCCCTACTCTTCCACCATCTTGCCTCCCTCCTAAAAGCTGTATTATTGCATTTTTTACTTGTAACTTCTATTTTATTTCCTAAAAATGCAAAAAACCCCACCCCAATACTTATAAATCCACATTAATGGGTACATAATGTAAAATGATGTAATTTGTGAGAATAAAAACAAAGGGGTAGATGGAAGTATAAAAGAGCAGCATTTTTATATGCTATTGAAACTAAGTTGGATTAATTTAAACTTGATTGTTATAAAGCTATCAGTTGTGTTCCCCAAGGTAACTACCAAGAAAAAAAATGAAAAAATGCACAGGAAAAATGAGAATAAAATGAAAATTTTACCCTAGAAAATAATCACAAAAGAAGGCAGTAAGGGGGGCAGCCCGGGTGGCTCAGTGGTTTAGCGCTGCCTTCAGCCCAGGGTGTGATCCTAGAGATCCGGGATTGAGTCCCACATCGGGCTCCCTGCATGGAGCCTGCTTCTCCCTCTGCCTGTGTCTCTGTCTCTGTCTCTCTCTCTTTCTGTCTCTCAGGAATAAATAAATAAATAAAATCTAAAAAAAAAAACCTTAAAAAAGAAAAAAAGAAGGCAGTAAGGAGAGAGCTGAGGAACAAAAATGATATGATATAGGAGACACATAGCAAAATGGCAGAAGTAAGTCCTACCATATGAGTGATCACTTCAAATGTAAATGGATTATATTTACTAGTAAAAAGACTGAGATTTGTAGAATGGGCAAAGAAACCGTGATCCACCTATTTGCTATCTTTAAGAGACTCACTTTATATCCAAAGGCACACAGGTTGAAAGTAAAAGAATGGAAAAATGTATTCCATGTAAATAGTAACCAAAAGAGAGCTGAGGGTGTATATTCTAATATCAGAAAAATAGACTTTAACACAAAAATTATTACAAGAGACAAAGGACATTATGTATTGATAAGAGTCAATACATTGAGATTTAACCATTATAAACATACATAACTCTAAAAAGTGGGCCTCACAACATCTGCAACAAAAACTGATGGAATTGAGGGGAAAATGCACAGTTCTACAATAATAGTTGGAGACTTTAATACTTCCCTTTCAATAATGGATAGAATAGCTAAATGGAAGATCAGTAAGGGAACATAGGACTTGAATGACACTACTCACCAACTAGACTTAATGAACATAGAAGACTTCACCCAACAATAGCAGAATATGCATTCCTCTCAAGAGTATATGGAACATTCTCCAAGATAAACCATATGTTAAGCTACAAAATGAGTCTCAATAAAATTATGAATATTGAAATCACACAAAATATTTTTCCCAGCCACAATGGAATAAAATTAGAAATAATAGAAGACAAATGGAAATTTTGTACATATGTTTAAATTAAACCACACATTAAAAAAAAAACCAACAGTGGGTCAGAAAAATTACAAGTGAAATTTAAAAAGAGACAAATGAAAAGAAAAAAGACAATATAACTAAATTTATGGGATGCAGTGAAGGCAGGGCTCAGAGAAAAACTTACAGCTACAAATACCTACATAGAAAAAGAAGATTCCAATCAGTTACCTAACTTTATATCTTAAGGAAATAGAAAAAGAAGAGCAAGCTAAACTCAAAGCTGGCTCAAAGAAAAAAATAATAAAAATTAGAGTGGAGATAAACAAATAGAAAATAGAAAAACAAGAAGAAGAATCAATGAAATCAAAAGCTGGTTTTTGGAAAGATCAACAAAATTAATGATCTTTTTACTAGGCTGCCCAAGAAAAAAAAAGAAGACTCAAATTGCTAAATTCAGGAATGAAAGTAGGAGATACATTACTTCAGACCTTATGGAAACAAATGGATTATAAGAGCATAAAATGAATAATTGTGTGTAAAAAATTAAGTAGTTTAGACAAAATGGACAAATTCTTAGATACACACAAACCACCAAACTGGCTCAAGAAGAAACAGAATATCTAAACAAACATAAAAAGTAAAGAGATTGAATCAGTAATTAAAATCTCCCAACAAAGAAAAGACCAGGACTACAAGTCTTCTTTGGTGAATTCTACAAATCATTTAAAGAAGTACTAATACCAATGATACAGGGCACTTATGAAAAACCCACAGCTAACACCAATGGAGAAAGATTGAAGGTTTTTCTCCCCAAATCAGGAACAAGACAAGAATGCCCACATTTGGCGTTTGTATTCAACATTGTCCTGGAAGTTCTACCCAGAGTAATCAGGCAAGAAAAAGATATAAAAAGCCTAATTCCAGTTAAATTTTTTCTTATTTAGATAATTTGATTTTTCTGTCTGGAATCCTATAAGATGTCCTCTTTGTCCATGGTACTCAGGTGTTTTACCAGGATATGCTTGTTCATGTATCTTTCCTAAGCAGCCTTCCCTGTGACTCACTGAATCTTCTCATTGCACATATTTATATCTTTTTTCGGCTCAAGGAAATGATTCTTCACTGTCTGTTCATTGTCTCTTTCCAGCCTGCTCCTTCTCTTCCTTCAGGAACTCCTATCCTAGATCTGTCCTCGAGGTGTCTTTTGTTTCCCCTCATGACTACATCCTTCTGTATTTTAGCTCTATTGTTTGACTTGTGTCTTTCATTTTATTTTCTTTCTTTTTTTTTAAGTTTTATTTATTTATTCATGAGAGACACAGACTGAGAGAGAGAGGCAGAGACACAGGCAGAGGGAGAAGCAGGCTGCCTGTGAGGATGTGGGACTCCATCCTGGATCCTGGGATCACAACCTGAGCCGAAGGCAGGCACCCAACTGCTGAGCCATCCAGGTGTCCCCCATGTGATTTTCCATAGCACCATAGGTAGCTCACATGCCCAACATCTCAACAATGGTGGTAACAGTGATGGAAAATTGTCTACTCAATCTTTGGCTTGAAAATATTTTTTTAAGTTCTAAAATATCTTTCTCTCCTTTTTCTTTTCTTTTTCTTCTTTCCTTCCATCCTTTTGCATTGTTCCTGACAACCTTGAATCACTCATTTATTTTTTTGTCTAAGAGGTAGCATAGTGTAATGGTTAAGAATGTGGTTTCTGAAGCCAGAAAAACTGCCTGGGCTCAAATCCTTGCTCAACCTCTTACCAGCTATGCAACGTTTGGCAAGTTACTTAACTTCTTTATGCCTCCATTTTCCCATCTGTAAAATAAGTATAATAATAATGGAGTTGTTATGCCAAGAATTATATATTTTTCATAACCTCAATTTTGTGCACCTTACTCTATGACCACAAGTTCCATCTTTCCAGCTGACTCTCTCTACTATCACAACCCTGATTATTCTTTAGCCTCACTTGTCTTCATTCTGCTTGAAGCTCCTACTCAGCTTCAAGACTGCTGTAAGGAGTTACACCCCTCTTTGAATATATCTTTTATTCCTTTCCCCCCTTTAATTTTTTAAAGACTTTATTTATTTGTTTGACATAGAACACAAGCAAGGGGAGGGGGAGTGGCAGACAGAGAGGGAGAAGCAGGCTCCCCGTGGAGCAGAGAGCCTAGTACGGGGCTCAATCCCAGGACCCTGGGACCATGATCTGAGCTGAAGGCAGATGCTTAACCAACTGAGCCACTCAGGTGCCCAGCTCTCTTTCATTTTTTAAAAAAGATTTTATTTTTTGTTTATCCATGAGAGACAGAGAGAGGCAGAGACATAGGTAGAAGGAGAAGCAGGCTCCCCGTGGGGGAGTCTGATATGGGATTTGATCCCAGGACCCTGGGATCACGACCTGAGCCAAAGGCAGATGCTCAACCACTGAGTGACTCAGGTGCCCCACTCCCTTTCATTTTTAACTTGCTTTACAAAATCACAACTCTGATTATATGGAATTCTCCTCTCTTGAACCTGTGCATTTGACCATGGGTGCAGAAAAATATATGTCCAAGCTGATTGGTGATCCCCTAAATTCTGTGCACAGACCTCTGTGGGCCCTGCCTGCTGCCTGGCATTCATCCTACATTTTCCTTTGCTCTTTCTCCATCCTCACTTCTCATTTCTGGCATAATCATCCACAGCAGGGAAGCTTCCTCTTCAGTTGAAGCTGGTGAATTAAGTACCATGGTTTGTAATTGAGTTCAATTTTGGAGCAATTCCAGCATCCTAGGCAATTTGATTTTGCCACCAAATCCTGAAAATACCTGAGATTAACAGGGTGCTTAATCCATCTTGGTGGTTGATTATTTAATTTGAATAAGAAAATATGTTTTGAAAATTTCTGTGCTACACAACATTCCTGACTGGATCACTCCTGGTCATGCTCTGGGCTTCAAGCAGCACATGGTGATGGGTCCTAGTGTCAGCCTGTGCATTGTGTTTGTTTGGACAGTTTTCATGGAAGTTTCAAGAGACTTATATGGGCAGCAAAACTGACAGATGGTGGGGTGCCCTACCTTACTAGGAAGAAAGATAAGGAGTTTAAAATTAATTTAACTCTTCCATACAAATGCTTCAGTGAGTGGAATGTATTCTCCAAATCCAGGAAATAGAATTTGGGGGTGGAATATTTCTATCAGTCTCTCTAGACTTCTTAGAATTATGAGGTCATGGTCATTGGCAAATTCATTATTACAATGTGATTTTTTCCCCCTCTGTATTCCTGTTTCCCAGAATTCCTACACTAGGGGGCCACTCCCAGTTTGAAGGGGATTCCCTGTGTATTCACAGCAGTGTCCTAGAAGCCTGTACCTGAGGAGGAGGGAGTAGCTAGACCACGTTGCAAAAGCTTCTGGAGACTTAGGAAATGCAGGCAGGTTTCCATGGAGCCTGGGACTTACTAGGCACAGTGACGTGACTGGTCGAAGCTGATTCTGCCAAATGAGCTCTGGACTGAGCAAAAGCTTCTAGCTTCAAACTAGCCGTATGCAAGGGGAATCCGGGTTGTTGAACTGAGGCAGGGGCCATGTCCTGTAGAGCCCTCTCCTGTTTCAACTGTTGCCACTAGTGGGCTAGTTCGCACTTCACAAGGGATTATTTACATGGGTGGTTAAGAAGGTAGAGTTGCACGTCCATCTGAGGGCCGCTGTAGAGGGAAGCATCCATTGACCTTGCCAGTATCTCTTAGGGAGCAGGAAGCAAATGCGGAGAACATCAATAAGCCCCATGTCTGTCAGCAACTCCCAGCAGCCAGATTCTAATGTGCCCAGTGGTAGAGATGAGACCCTACAGCAGGGCATCAGGAGGGGAAAGGAAAGAAATCCTTCTCCTTCTCTGGACATTTGCTAGAAGAGAGTAATTCCATTCTGGGCTGTTTGAGCACTCGACACTCAGGAGGCTAGTTGAACCTGGGCTCTCTCAACAGTTGGGTGGCTTAAAAAAATGTGCTTGCCAGATTCCAATGCACTTGCTAGGTAACCCCAGGGTGCAGTCAGAGGTGAGAGCAGCCAGGTTCCTGGCACGACAAGAGAAGATGTCTTCCCAGCCTGGGTGGCACTGTGAGTGGAAAGAACAGACATAGGCAGGAGGCCGAGCTCCAGGCTCTCTTCCTTTCTGTTGTTTATTTTATCCCCCCAACTCTGCACGGACAAATGGCTTTCAGAACAGTAACGCTATTCCTTCATCCTCATCTCCCTGCTTTAGATATCTGAAGAGGAGTAAGGATCTACAGAGAAGATGCAAGAACCCAGGATAACTTTCTGGCACCAAACCAGGGAGAAAGATAGAAGCATAGATTACCAGTGCTTGAAGTCATTTGTCAGATTCTCTCTCCCTACTGAGGGCTGGGCCCCGATCAGTAACTTCCTACCCTATCACTACCCTATCCTTTTTTTTTTTTTTTTTTTTTTTTTTTTTTTTATCAACCCGGTTCAATCTCTGTTCTTTGGGGATATTGTGGTGTCTCAAAGGTCACAGTTCTGAGAATGTGACCTTATGAAGGCAGAAAACTGGGAAAAAGAGATAATCTTTTAAAATTCTGGAAACAAGGGAAAGCTGCTTTCAGTTGTTTAATTGCTCATCTAATAGATGAAATTTGCCATCCCTGGGAGCAAATCAAGGTATAATCTTAACAACCAAATTTAAATTAATCAAACACAGGGACACCTGAGTGGCTTAGTGGTTGAGCATCCGCCTTCAGCTCAGGGTGCGGTCCCAGAGTACCAGGATCCAGTCCTGCATTCAGGCTCCCTGTGGGGAGCCTGCTTCTCCCTCTGCCTATGTCTCTGCTTCTCTCTCTCTCTCTGGGTCTCTCATGAATAAATACAATCCTAAATGTTTCTTTAAAAAAACAACAACACTCAACAATGAAAATGACCTGAGTGTAGCCTCAGGCAAGTGGTACATAGATATATCATATCATACATATATGATTGTGACTGATTTAGCTGAAATCTAACTGAATGTACTGAAGTCTGTATGAAGAAAGTGAATAGAACAATGATCAGCATAAAGTATAACACAAACAAAATTTAAAGAATCGTGAGTTCTTTTTTTTTTTTTATGCTTATTAATAGTTTAATGTATGAAGGAAACATCCAGATTTCTGAATATGAAGGTACATATCTCACATTAATTTAAGTCTACATAAAGTAGAGCCTCTATACTGACATATTGAAATTTACTTTCTGCTTAGCCTTTTCTGTTATGTAAACAATTGTACATTTATTTGCCATTCTAAAACTTCAGGATCAAGTTTACATAATTTTGCTAAATTTCCGTGTTTGCTCAGAAGCAGTTTACAGTACTAAAACCAACCAGCCAAAGAACAGCTTCAACAGAAAGTTATGTCCAAAGGGCAAGAGGGAAAGAAAAAAAGAAAAATGATAAGAAAAATGCTAACTAAGGTAAAACGGATGATGGTGGGGAATGGGCAGTCACAAATGTTCACAGAAAATAGGTCAGTTAGTAACTTCTTCTGCAAAAAGCCTACACACTTCAGTCAAGCACATCAGTAGAATGATTTGGGAGCATAAATTTTTTTCGGCCACTTGTGATTTCCTCTGAATGAAAAGGAATCTGCAGGCTAACAAGCTGATCCTCATCAGCCAAGCTGGTTCATATGCACACTGTTCATATGAGGTGCCCAGGGTCCAGTCCACACCGTTTGAGGGCCATTATTTTCTGTGGAGCTTGAAACCATCTTTATCAGGGAGTTCCAAGAGGGGTCTGCAGCATGAGGGCCATTAAATATGGGTCCTCCAGCACCATCAGGAATAGGTGCTACTGGAGGAATCATTGCATTCCCATACACAGAGAAAGGCATACCCCCAACTTTAGGAAAGTCCATGTATCCTGCAGGAACATGCTGATGGAATGTACCAGAAGGAGTTACAATTCCTGTACTCTCTCGCTCCATTGCTTGATGCTGTGAAAACACTCCTGGATCGGACATTGGCCTATGAATCATAGGATTTCCCATACCAGGGTTACACCAGTCTACTTTGTCTTGATTGCCACCAATCCCTTCAAAGGACCAGATGCCGCTATGCCCTACTGATGTAGATAAATTACTCCCAATAACAGATGGAGCTGAAGTTCCAGTTTGCCTGATACGTGCAGAACGTTCCGTCCCAATAGGGACTGTAACTTTTCTGTCCTGAGAGACATTGCTGGGCTTTTCTGACCCTAAAGGTACTGATGATGGGGCAGGAGACGGTGCACGAACTCCAGAGGATACAGACTGTGCAGGAGAATCATTCGATGCTGATGAACATGGAGTCAACAAACTAAGTGGGGAAAAATGCTGTCTGTTAAAGTTAGCAGCTGTGGGTGCTCCTCCAAGGGGTGCCCCAGGTCCATACATTTGACCTCCTGAAAGATTTGAGGCAAAGTTTCCCAAATGTGTAGAAGAAGGTGTTACAGAACCATATGGCGAGTCCATATTGACAATACCTGAGGGACTTGGAGTGGGTCTCTGTAATGGTGGTCTAAAACCTGGAGCTTTGGAAGTATCAGACTGATGTAAAGGATCTGAATTTGGCAAATATGAGGACTTTCCTGATAGCATAGATTCTGGTGTTGACTGAGATGAGCTGAGCAGTGGAGGCTCAGCAGTGGCTCCCCGGCGGGCGGCGGGCTCAGCACTGCACGGCGCTTGGCTCGCCCAGGGCCCCGCGCCGGCTCCCGGTCCGCAGCTCCGCCGCCGCCGCCGCAGCCGCCACCCGCCAGCCGCCAGCGCCGCTCCCGGCCGCGCGCTCGGCGTGACCCGCCCCCACCGGCCCTGCGCGCCAGGGCGAGCTTTTTTTTTTTTTTTTTTTTTTTTTCTCTGCGACAGGCCACACTTTATTTGGAGTGTTCCACGTAAGCGACTCCCAGCAGAGCCGCCTGATATGTGCAAAAGTCCCCCCAGAAAGCTGGGCCTCGCAGTGTGTAAAAAAGGCCCCTCATGGGGCAGAGCTGTGCAACTGTAAAAAAAAAAAAAAAAAAAAGAGAGAGAGAGAGAGAGAAAGAGAAAAAGAGAGAGAGAAAGCAGTCCTCCAGGAAGCCTGGCGGGCAGATAGAAATCGCTCTGGGCCAGGCCACGTGCCAGCGCTGCTGCTGGTTCTGGGTCTGTTTTCTCCTCCGATTGTGCTTTCTTTTCCAAGTCCTTCACACTCTGGGGTTGGGGCCACCGGAGGGGCCAGAGTCCTTAGCAAGGTGGTCTGGCCGGCAGTGCGGCTTGAGGGTAACCTCTCTCACACACGCAGACACCCCCAAACACGTGCTTCCCCACTGGCCTCAGCCCCACCAGAAAACTCGGGGCTTCCCTGACCCCTTCCCAACCCCCAGCCTGCCCTCATGTCACATTCGATGGGAGGTGCACTGCCCTGAGACAGATAAGGCCCTCCATCCCCCGGGGGCATGGCAGGGTGGGGAGGCCTTGCCGCTCATTTCACACCCCAGGGCAGGTGTTCATGGTCTGACTCTGCGTGTGTGCATCTAGGGGTGTGTGTGTGTGTGTGTGTGTGTGTGTGTGTGTGCGCGCGCGCGCATTGGCTGGAGGTGGGGGCCGAGGCTGGGGGAGGCACTTCTGGGATTACTGCCAGTGGTTACAACATCTTAGCAGATCCCACTTCAGGTTGTTTGAACTAGTGTTTCCTCAATGTCCATGGAAATGCTGTCACCATTGGTTGTTGCAGGGGACCACTTAGAGCCAGATCCCTTGGTCACTTCAGACTCGGCCTTGGCTCCCACAACTGAGTAGTGTCAGCAACACCCAAGACTCCCCAGGGACCACAAAGACTGCTCACTTAAACTTCGGCCTTGCTTTTTAACTATTCACTGACCTCGCTTCTGGCATCCCGACTCCTCAAGCAGCCTGTCCTCACCAAAAGGTGAATTGTGTTAAACAAGTTCTATCATCTGGATGTGTTTCTTTGCTTCAGTGAGCTCAGCATTGGGCTGTGGCTTTCCTCGCTTGGTAACAGAAGGCACCACTTGTTAACTTCCAGCGGCCCTAGCCTTGTTCTCACTTCGTTTGTAAAATTCTGTAACTAGATTCTGTTTTAAATTCCCAATTTCTTCTGACCATTGCTTTCCTGTGAGTCAGGGACGATGTCACAGTGACCATTTAGTCTGGTAATGCCAACCTCTAGTGTAGTCTTCCGGCCAAGCCAAGGTGTCACTCCATGCCAGGACAGCTTTGCCATCTGACATGGTAACTCAATTAGCCACACTCCACTGTTTCTCCAGAGCATGAAGAACCCACTATCCTTGTCTTCATGGAACAGGTGTGCACTGATAAGAGAATAAAGATGAATAGTAGAGTGACATGCACTCAGAATGCTGCTTCCCAGTGATGTGCAGCACTCCGCGCAGGGACACAGACCCGTGAGACCACCACACCACGCGTCGTGTCGCACCTGCCTGGTCTGGAGCCATAGCTCATGAGCAGCCACAGAACGTACACAAACAAATGACCATGGCCGTGTTACAAAACTGTTAATGGACACTGAAATTTGCATTTCATGTAATTTTCATGTGTCCTGAAATGAAATTCTTACCCCTCCCATTTGAAAATGTAAACACCGTTCTCCATTCACAGGCTGTATGCAAACAGGTGGTGAACTGGACTTGGCTCAGGGGCTGTATTTGCTGACACCTGATCCTGACTCCTGTTGCTATCATAGGCATGGAACATTTGTAAAAAAAAAAAAAAAAAAAAAAAAAAAGACCCGGTGAACCTAAAGTGTCCTTAGACCCATCTCTGTGGAGATGAAGGGTGGGTGGCAGGGCTGTTTCTGGAGCAGAAATCCTTTTCCTGGAAACATGAGGTCAGAGAAAGGAGATTGCTGTGCCTCCTACCCCCAACATTTACTTTTGTACTTTAATGAATATACAAATATTTATAAGGCCTATATGGTTCACTCCTAAACTCATCTTTTCACAAGGCATGACAGTCTCCAAGGACTGTTCAAAGGTTTATTATATAAAGAGAGCACATGTGTGTGGGTGGACACTTACCTCATACACACTCATGTAGCCTCATCACAGTAGGTGCTCAGTTTTAAGGTCTCAGGTGACTTACCCACCTTGCCCATTGCCTGACTAGTTGGCCTTTGTAACTAGGAAAGAGCTGAGGAGGTTTGGAAGGAAGGGTCAATTTGGAAGATGACTCCAAAGTCCTTCCCACAAACTCCCATCAATCACCTACTTCCTCTCCTAAGCTAAGCAGCAGCAGAGTTGGAGTTGGCAAGGTGGGACAGACCTTGGGTCCTTAGGATTTTGCCCTGTTGGGGAGGACAAGAGTCTGGGGACTGGAGCCAATAGTCTTGGACAAGGAGAGAGTTGGTGAGTAGAAATCCTGGATTTCAGGGGACCGTAATGATTAAATCAGAGTCTGGGGAGGACCTGGTGGGGTCCCTGCCCCCACGTCCTGCCCAGGGGTGGGTTAGGCATTTGGGATCCTGAGGCAGGCAGAGTAAGAGGCTTTGCAGTTAAAAAACACCACTACTAAATCTCACCTAACCATGGTCTAGGAACTGGGCTAAGCACTTCTATTGCCTCAGTAATAACAACATATAAAGAAGTTTAATTATTTCACTTTACAAAGGAGGGAAGTAAGGGACAGAGAAAAGTTCAGTGATTTGCCCAAGGTCACACTTGGCAGAGTGGGGATCCCAGTTTGGCTTCTAACCACCATGTCATGTTGTCCTCTTGGGGAAATTTGTGATTTAGTTATTACGTGGATTAACCCAGCTCAGGATCCACATTACATTAACCTGTCATGTCTCTTTAATCTTCTCCAGTCTGTGACAATTCCTCAGTCCTTTATTGTCTCTCTTGACCTTGACATTTTTGAAGAGTACAAACCAGCTATTTCGTAGAATGTCTTCAATTTGGATTATCTGATGTTTCCTCACGATTAGGTGCAGATCATGCATCTTTGAAATGAATATCACAAACAGGGTGATAACCGTTTTGAGTGACATGATGTATCAATTCTGTGATTTTTTAGCACATTCACAAAGTTGTACAAGCATCATCACTATTCATTTAAAGACACTTCTTTAAAAGACTATTTATTCGAGAGAGAGTAGGAGTGAAGGGAGGAGCAGAGGGAGAACGAGAAGCAGATTCCCACTGAGTGGGGAGCTTGACACAGGGCTTGATCTCGGGACACTAATATCATGACCTGAGCCAAAAGTCAACTGACTGAGCAACCCAGATACCCCCAGATACCCCTGTCATCACTATTATCTAATCCCCAAGTGACCGCATTTGGAGCTACGGCCTTTAGGAGGTAATTAAGGTTAAATGAGGCCATAAGGATGGGGAGCTGATCCAGTAGGATCCGTGTCCTTAGAAGAAAAGGAAGAAATCTCTCTCTCTTCTTCTAACCCCTTCCACTGTCCCCCTCTCTCCCTCTCCCTGCATATACATGGAGAGAGGCCATTTGAGCACACAGAAAGAAGGCAGGAAGAGAGTTCTTACCAGAAACTAACCCTGATAGAACCTCAATCTTAGACTTTCCAGTCTCAAAAGCTGTGAGAAAATGAAATTCTGCTTAAGCCACAGGGTCTGTCTTGTTGTGGCCCCAGCTGACTAATACACATTCACTTTCTTTCTTTCCTCCTTGTCAGTCCCTCCCCCCTCTCTTTTTGGGTGCTATTATTATACTCTGTTTCTCATTTCCAAGGCCATTATCCGTGAATATGTAACTTTCAAAGATATGCTCTAAAGTGAAACCTGGCCCTCTCCATATTATTACTGTAGCCAGAATGTCCTACAATGCATTTTTGTCTTCTCCTTCAAGGATCCCTATACCATACTTGATTCCTCTTTCCTTCAACACCGTTGTACTGTCTATTAAGGGATTATTTATCTAGTCTGGTTTCCTCTGGGCACACAGCAGATAAGGGGTGAGCCAGATAGTATACAATGATTATTTATTTCATGTATGATGTTTGATTTTCCTGAAGTTAATAATTGCTTCATGGTTTTATTTGCTTAGTTTTCTTTCTTTCTTTCTTTTTTTCTTTCTTTCTTTCTTTCTTCTTTCTTTCTTTCTTTCTTTTTTTTTTTTTTAAAGATTTTATTTATTTATTCATAGACACACACACAGAGAGAGGCAGAGACAGACAGAGGGAGAAGCAGGCTCCATGCAGGGAGCCCGATGCGGGACTCCATCCCGGGTCTCCAGGATCACACCCCAGGCTGCAGGCAGCGCCAAACTGCTGCACCACGGGGGCTGCCCGCATTTGCTTAGATTTCTATGGGATTCCCATTAGTATTTCTTTCTCTTGCTCTAAGATCCATTTTAGGTCTATCAATTTATAATCCAGATGATGAAATATGAAATAATTTACCAAACCATTTGTTTTTCCTGGGGCCTCTCTCTTGGAATTCCCCACTCTCCTGCTCTAGTCCGGGCCGTTTGCTTTCTAGGACTACTGTACTGTTATCAGTACCATCCTGAGGCCAAGACCTAGAGCGACCCCTGACCCAACTTCTGTGCTTTGAAAGTCCTCCAGGAATTTCCCTCCCCACAAGGTGAGCAGTCTGTAAGGTAAAAGGGTCAGGCCAACCAGAACCTTGCTCCTCCTTTCAGACCACACCCTGGATACCTTGAATCCTGGAATTCCCTGATCATATTGCTGTGAGTCTGCTTCCAGGGGCAGTGGGAGCCTCTTCTCTGAGTCTGTTACCCTGAGTGTGGACCTTGCTCTGCGTGTGTATGCGTGTGTACGTGTGTGAGAGAGATAGAGACAGAGAGACAGACAGAGAAATAGAAAGACAGAGAGATGGCCATGGGCATCTATTGCAGGGGTGCTGCTGCTAGGCTAGAGAGTGGACAGAGCTTCTTGACTGGTTGACTAGGACGTCCATCCTTGAGTGCAGGGTCCCTTTGGGGGTTGGACAAAACCTCCAGGAAGAGGAGGAGGGGATGGGCTAGAGGCTGGCTCTTCTGTCAATTCTCTACATTCCAGCCTACAACTCCAAGTGGGAGTTCAACATCCCTCCTCCTTCCAGTCGGTTTGCTGGGGAATTTGCTAAGGTAGGGGTGTATATATTTCACTGAACTATCTGTTGCTTGAGTCATATCTTTAAATGCTTAGATTTGAAGTAGGTAGTTCTCCATTTGTATCTTACCCTGAGCCCCGCATTGTTAAGGGCAGGCCAGGATGTCTTCATGGGAATTCTTTTCTTTAAAGCTTTCTTGGGATCGACCCCTCTGTTTGCTGGCTCATATGTTTATCCATTAGCTTTCACTGGACAACAAGTCACCTTAAAACTAAATGACTCAAACAACCAAGATTTTTCTTATTTCTTATGATTTCATGCATTAGCTGGGTGGTTCTTCTGGCCTGGGCTGGCTCAGCTGAGGCTCCTATGTGTGGAGCCTCAGCTGGGATGACCGTGGTACCAGTTTCTTTACAAGGCTCAACATCCTCCAGCAGGTCAGCCTGGGCTTATTCACATGGGGGTGGAAGAGTTCCCAGTGTGACAGCAGAAGTTGCAAGGCCTCTTGAGAATGACGTTTGAAAATTGTTTGTTATTTCTGGCACATTGTATTGGCCAAAACAAGTCACAAGGCCAACCTGGTTTCAAGAGTGGGGAAACAGACAGAAGGAGCTGCAAAGGATTTGCGGTGTTTTTTTGTTTTGTTTTGCTTTTGTTTTGCAATCTATCATAGCACATCTTCCCTTTTTATTTATTCCCTAGTTCTGCAAGAGCACAAATTCTAGTAGTTTCTTCAGAAGGGTGAATGAGAAGTGAATGTTTTGAGTCCTTTCATATCTAAAACCAACAGTGTGATTTAGGGTTAGGGCTGGCACACCCAATAGTCTTAGTGTGGAGACTGACCACACCAGAAAGACCAACAGTGTGGTATGGGGCTGAAGCTTTGTGTCATGCCTGGAGGTAGGGCTGGAAGATCAGCCACATGAACTGTAAGCCCATGTAATGGAGCCCCAGCAGAAGCTGGACAGTGGGGCTCAGGTGAGCCTCCCTGGGTAGAATCACTTCATGAGTACCATCATATGTGTCCCTGA
This sequence comes from Vulpes vulpes, assembly GCF_048418805.1. NCBI lineage: Eukaryota > Metazoa > Chordata > Mammalia > Carnivora > Canidae > Vulpes > Vulpes vulpes. The sequence goes on along the minus strand of NC_132795.1, from coordinate 69,518,324 downwards.
GAGAATAGTGTGCCCTGCCTCCGTGGGGAGGTGATGACAGGAGTTCTGTGTTTTGTACTTTTTCTGGACTATGCCTGATGGACTTTTTTCCTTGGCTGATGTTAATCTGTAGTCTTTCCCTGTAATAACCTGTAACCGAGAATAAAAGCTTCCAGCGAGTTCTGAGTCCTAGTGAATTACAGAACCTGAGGCTACTTTTGAGAATCCCTCAAACTTGCAATTGGTCTCAAACTTGAGGGAGGTCTTGAGTGGGCTGTGTCCACTAATTTGGTAATTGGATATATTCTTCCAGTTTCTCAAGAAATCTTCCATGGTCTCTGATTATTCTTTTTCTCCCAATATCCTATTCTTATAATACATACTTGTAGGATGGGTGCAATATCTTTTCTTATGTCTCCAAGGACACTCTAGGGGTTTTTTTTTTTTCTCCTGTTCTCCATTTCTTCTCCTTTCAATTTTCTGTGGATTTGTTTGTCTCTTTTAGTTCCTCTTTTTCATATTGGGCACTTTCCTGAAATGTCTGATGATTCATCACTCTCCATTCATGTTTAAAAAACGAGACATGAAATGGCAATTAGAAATCTCATATCCTGTGCAGGCCTTGTGGTCTGGGATTTCATTAGGGTGATCAGATGGTTGGCCTTTCCATAGGAGGATCCCCAAATATGGAGATATGTTTCCTGGGGATTTGAGATGTGTTGAATTTTTACAAAACCTCTAATTTCTTGTGGTAGGTGGGACTTGGGAAACATAATTTTACCCAGATCAGATTAAAATTCATTTCTCCTGTATTTGGCCACAAATTTTCACTACTGTCAGTATCCCAGAGTTTGGCACTTCCATGATTCAGTTTGCTCAGAGAATATACCTCTTTCTACTGTGAATGGCATTGGAGGTGGGGATGGGAGTGTGGGGGAAGAGTAGCTGCTTGAAAAGGAGGAAGAGGTCTGATATTCTTTGTAAGATGCACTCAGTTCAGCCCTTATGTATATTGCCATGTGCTGTTCCTCAGTGGCTTTGTCCTATCTTGTCTTCTCAATGAGTGTCATTCCATTGCGGTTATTGGGACTAGTTTAGGTACTGATATTAGGTCAAGTGTTGTCAAAAAAGACAAAGTCCCTGTCCTCAAAAAGGATAGCATCCTGTGGGGGGGGGGGGCGGGGGGGGAAGGAGGATAATTGTATTCAAATAGCTAAAATACCAGGTGTATATCCTATCTGCTGTAAGAGAGAAATAGTGGGAGTCATAGAACAGAGTACTCCCAGCATGCCATTGGGGAAGCTTTCCCGGAGGAAGTAAGATCTGGCTGTGTTTTTTTTTTTTTTTTTAAGATTTTTTATTCATTTATTAATGACAGACTCAGAGAGAAAGAGAGAGAGAGAGAGAGAGAGAAAGAGAGAGGCAAAGACACAAGCAGAGGGAGAAGCAGGCTGCATGCAGGGAACCTGACGTATGGGACTCGATCCTAGGTTTCCAGGATCACGCCCTGGGCCAAAGGCAGCGCTAAACCCCTGGGCCACCGGGGCTGCCCAAGATCTGGCTGTGTTTTGAGGGGTGAGTTGGATTTCAATAGGCAGAGATGGGCCTGAGGCAGAGTGAGAGGTGCAAAGAGAAGGAAGCCTACCAGTCTCTTTCCATGTATTTTTCCACCTGGATCATCAGCTCTTTGTTACTGCTGCCACAGTGTGCAGCTCAGTCCTGGACACATGCTGGGTGTTTCTATTAGGACTGGAGCAGACTATAGGAGAGGTCTCCAGGACTGATTGCTAGAACAATTCTGCGTTAACTGGCTTCTGCTCAGTGGAAAGGTGGGAAATCAGGAGACAGCCCCAGGAACCATGGAGTTAATGGCTTGTCCTGTAGTTTGATTGAGAAATAGGAGGCTGTCCGTGCCCCTACTGCAACGAGTTCTCCACACCCACAGAGCTGGTGAGTGGTCTCTAGAATGATGTTCAGGAAAACCAAACAAACAAACAACGTCTCTATGGTCACGCTTGCCAGTGGCAATAGCAGAAGCTACTGGAAAATGGCACTGCCATCCTTTGACCTCCAGTACCATGAGGAAACGCATCTAATTGATGGGACCTAGTTTGCGTCCAGAATGCTAGCAGCAAGGGCTTTTAGATCTGCAGTATGGGAAGACAGGTGTGGGTACCAAATGTCATCTTATCATGTCTTCCACATATCTTAAAAATAATGCAGTTGGTCCTGGACCTCTGGGATTCCACTAACAGTGTTTCCTGCAATACCCACTTCGGCTTGTAAAGCATATTTGTGGCGACAACCTAGATGATGATGATGGTTATTTATCTGGACTGATCTCTAAGCAGAATGCTGAGGCTCTCCATGTCACCTGTTTGGTGTGGAACAACAGATTATTTTATTGTTCACAGAGACTACAAGTCCTATCTGAAAGTTTTGCTTGGGAACAAGGAGATGGTGCCTCTAGAATTTGTGGCAACTGTATTGGGTGTCAACCTTGAGGGCGGGAGGGGAGCACATGTTGGTAATATACTCAGGATACAGCTTTGGTGGCATTTGTTCGGAAGAATGAACCAACCATGTCAGAGATTCCTCCACCATGCCATGCTATGCCTTCTGCCTAGAAGAGCAGCTTCCTCCCCCTTGTACATAAGTCCTCACTCTTTAAAGCTCAATGGCCCTGGAAAGCCCAGACATCCTATTGTGAAGGTTAGTCTTGGCAAACCAAACAGGAGTTGGGGTTTGCTTGACCCCAACTTTCCTCTTTTGTCCTCCTTGAAAGAGAGATTATCAGGGGAAATGGTGGGTTCCCATGGAGAGGGATTTCTTTCTAAGGTGGTCTCCAGTTGGCTGAGCCACTGGGGAAAGGACAAGAGAGGGATCACCAGGGGGTTCAGGCTGACATATTTGCCATTGGTCTAGCCCAGGCTGGAGGTTGCTTGAGGGCTGGCTTCCCTCAGGCCAGCAGGCCGGGGGGAGGGGTGGGGGGTGGGGGGGTGGGCTGAGACATCCCAGGGTCTTTGAGAAATGGGGAACCATCCCTGAAGTCATCTTAAAGGTGCTGCTCCTCCTTTGACAGAGGGAAAAACTGAAGCACAGAGAGGCTCTGACGTATGTCCAAAGTTGTTTATTGAGTTCTGCAGATCCAAGGCTTTGGATTCTTTGCATTTCCCCCAAGTGCAAGAACTAAAGCTTTTAGCTAATGAGATAGTAGGGAAGACGGCTTTTATTATTTTTTTAAAGCCATTTGTAGAAGCCAGCACTGTTACCTTGGGCTTTGCATGCCTTGAGGTAGTGCAGATCCACCCAGATAGTTGAGAGGTTCCCGGCAAGTTGATATCTTGGAATGCAGAATTGCTGGCTGTGCCCTTTGCAGGGGAGAAGGTGAGAACCCAGGGAGGCTAAGTGATCTGCCCAAGGGCATCCAGCAAACGCAGGACTGGTGCACGGGCTCTGAGCTACCGCCACCTTCTCTCCCTGGTCGCATGCTCACTCGCCTTTTGAATGGAGGCTTCCCAGAAGAGAGCCAATATTTTCTTGGGAAAGCCTGGGCCAAGGGCCTTCATCACAGGGTCCTGGGGGAGCCTGGGAGCTGACCTCAGAGTCTGAGGAATTTAGGGGCCTGGGAGCCACTGGTTAGGCAATGACGTGGCCTACAGCAACATTTCCCAGGAGCCCCTCCTGCAGACTGTTCCCTGGAACTAGGAGCTAACCGTGGCCACCTGGGCTCTGCTTAGTGGCATTTCATAACGTGTTTCTGTTTTGTATGGAGTAAACCACATGCGGTTTCTCAACCAGGCAGAGAAGTTCTGGCATCGCTTCTTTGCAAGCCAAGTACTGTTAGGCAAGCCCGTGTTGAGACACAGCACAGCTTCTAAAACAAACCGCGGGGCTTTTGGCTTCCGACCCGAAGGCTCAGCCCTTCCCAGGCGGCCGTTGCAGACTCCCGAGTGGGAACACCAAGAGGTGTCCGCGTAGACACAGTAGGCAGGCCGGGCCTCTCACTGCTGAGGGGCCTTGGTCAAATCACCTCACGGCCTCTGCGTCTCGCAGTGTCCACATCTTTAAAATGGGACTCAAAGTACCCAACTTGATGAAGGTCAGACAAATAAATGAAAGCGGATCTTCAAAGCACTTACCTCTGCTCGCTGTTTCTGACTTCCCGCCGAGGGCGCGCCCTGGTCCCCGGCTCCCGGCTGTGGCAAAGCAGATTGAGCCCGGGGGCCTGGCACCGGGTTGGGGTGGGAAGGGGCCTCTACCACGCAACCGGTCAGCCACAGAGCAGCTGCCGTTAATCAGAGGACCAGGAGAGTCCTTCACCCTGTCCCTTCCCCTTCTTGCTGTGGACAATTCTAGAATGAAGGCACTCACCTGGTGGTTAAGAGGCCTTGTGGTAAGATCCAAAACTGGATCTGGGAGCCAGAGACCAGGGTATCTTTAGTTCCGAGGCTCGGCCCGAGGTCTTGTGTCAGCCAGGGTCGCAGCAGGAAGCAGGTGAGCACCGTGCGATTTTCCAAGGTGTGGGGCTGCCAGGGACGCGGACAGCCAGAGCTGTACCATTCTCCTGGGGGGCACGGAGAGAAGAGGGGTGCCTGGGCCAGGTGAGAAGCAGAGCCTCCCTTTTCTTTCCGTCCCCCGCTAGGGCCCGTCCAGGGCTGAGGGGAAAGCCGTGGGGGGCTGGGGCCAGGCCTGGAGCTGGGGGGGTGCATGTGCTCATGGGCGCATGCAGAGGAGCACACCTGACTGATGAAGATCCCCAGCTCGTCCCTGAACAGCTCTGAACTTCACCCATAAAAATGGAAAAGCAATCCCCACCCTGCCTCCCTCAGCTCGGTTCTGTCAGCAACAGCAAAGCTCCTTCAGCGAGCTGGCTGGCCAGGCCTCGGGCCAGGACCAGGACCAGGGGTGAGGAGGCGCGGCGGGAATGTAGCCCTTTGGGGGAAGCAGGAACTGGATTGGTCTTCCCCCATGTTAGCTTAGAAATTAGTAGGAGACTTTGAATCCAGGGCGCCTGGGTGGCTCAGTCGGGTAAGCATCTGCCTTCGGCTCAGGTCATGATCCCCGGGTCCTGGGATCGAGCCCCGCATCCGGCTCTGCCCCTACACCCTGCTTTCTGTGTGCGCGCGCTCTCTCTCTCAAATAAATAAAAGTTAAAAAACAGAACATTTGAATCCAGTTGTAGCACATAACCCTTACTTATTCTCATTAGACATTAGACATCATATTTTCTTATTTTTTAAAAGATTTTATTTATTTATTTGACCCAGAGGCAGCTGAGTCCCTAGAGGAAGGTCACCCTGCCTGTCTCAAGGACTGGTCAGTGGGGTTTCCCTCTGCGGTGTTTCTCATGGCAACAGGGTGTGTTGCGGCTGGAACCAGGCACCTGCTACCCTAAAGCTCCCGCTCTCCCGGAGAGACAGAGAGATAGGCTACATCCCAGGTCCTGGAGGGAAAAGAAAAGACAGGTCTGGGTCAAAAATCTGGCAGGAGGCATCTTTCAGCTCTAAAGAAGATTTGCATACATTTCGAAGAGAGAGAAGGAGCTTCACAGGGTTTCTCCAGTAAATGCTCTAAGCAAAGAGAGAGGAGAAAATCTCCCTTATTTTCAACAAGGAGATTTCGGCTCTCGTTTTGAATTTGCGTTTTCCTTTCTTAAGTGGGAAACACTAGTGAGTTCCCAGGTGAGGGGCGCCAGGGCCCAGCCAGCCGGTCTCCCGTCCCGCGCACCTGGGGGGGGGGAGGGGGACCCTATCCCCGCAGCAGCGAGCTGGCCGGCGGCGGCCTTGGCTCTCGTGGGGTTCTGGTGCCCTAGAGAGGTGGCCGACGCTGGCCAGACGTGCGCTGCGACCCACTGGGTTTCGGAAAACTCAGAGTTAACATTTCTCAAGTCAGAGCACAGACCTGGGGGAGCGCAGACAACGCAAGCTTTCCGTTATTAGCGCACTTGTCACAGGCCCTCGTTGAGGGGGACCTGGGCCCAGCCCTGCAGGGGCGTAATGTCCTTGGCCAGGGGGCAGACCGAGCTGTGGGGCAGGTGTCCCCCCTGCAGGACACCAGCGTGCCCCGGACCTGGCCGTCCCCGCTTGGGGCCTCATGCAAACTGGGTCCCTCCTGCAGGGCACCAGCATGCCCAGGACCTGGCCATCCCTGCTCGGGGCCTCGTGGGAGCAGGGTCCCACCTGCAGGACACCAGTGTGCCCGGGACCTGGCCGTCCCCACTGGGGGCTCAGGCCTCGTGGGAACCGGCCGCTTCCCCCAGGCCTCTGGGTGTTGCAGGCCCGGGCTGCAGGCTCCAGGCAGGGGAGGGCTCGGCCTAAGCCTGGGAAGAGGGATGGCTGCTGGAGTCTGCAATCCTTAAATTCTTTTCCTGCGCCCTGGGCAGCACCTTGACTTTCTTCTGGAAAAAACAGATCCCAAGTGGATCCTGCTCCTTTCAAATGGTTTTCTTTGTTGTTTCTCCCTAGAGAGGAGAGAGAGGAAAATGGACACACACACACACACACACACACACACCAGGGGAGTGAGAGCCTGAGGCTGACTCTATCCTTTTCTCGCAGCTCCTGGACAGTATTTTTTTCTCACATATGGTCCGAGACCTCCATCAGACTCACCCGGGCAGGTTAAACTGCAGATGCGCAGGCCCCGTGCCCTTCCAGAGCTGGAGACTCCAGGGGTGGGGGTCGTGCAGGAATGTGCGGTCGAACCAGCTCCCCATGCGACTTCCGCCAGCAGGAGCTTGAGGAGGGGGCGCCCCAGGAACAGCCTGCCCTGGGAAAGCAGGCTGTCCTCCCAATCCAAAAGGCAGGACTGCCCTTCCTGCGTGCGTGACCTTGGGCCAACTCCCTAAGCTCCCTCTGTCAGGGAGAGAGAGCAAGAACACTGCACAGCACAGTGCGGAGAGTCACTTGAGAAAAAGCAGGTATAAAGGGTCTTAAAACCGCTAAGGGCAGAAGAGTTGGGTCCTGTTACTACTTGGGAGAGTGATGCTTTCGGCATCCTCAGGCTTCCAAAATACCGAGTCCTCTAATGCATGACTCTTGTCCTACTGGCTGGGCCACGGCCAGCTTCTCCTTCTAAACATGTTCAGAGATTTCAAAGGCAACTCCAGCACCCACCCGCTCTGAGCCCCCTCAGCGACATCACCCACACTTCCAGGTAAGAGGGAGGCACCCGGCTTCCCTCCTAGGGGCACCACCGAGGCCTCGGTGCCCAGGCTCCTCGGGCCCTGCTGCTCATGTGCCCCCAGGGCCTCATTAAATGTCCAAATGAGCAATGTGTAGAACACGGGCAAGTAAAAAACATGACCACCTGCTCATGGGTCCTGTGTCAAGGATGTGCTGACCTTCCCAGTGGGACTCGAGGCTTGAGGTCGGGGGTCTGGGTCGAACATGGTCATCTCTGTTAATGCTAAATTGACACTTAATAAGTGCTTGCTGAGTTGGGGAGTTATTTATTTAATTTTTTAAAAGATTTATTTATTTGAGAGAGATAGAGCATGTGAGCGAGTAGGGGGCACAGAGGGAGAGAGAGTGGGAGTCTTAGGCAGACTCCATGCTAAGCACAAAGCCCAACTGGGGGCTCAATCTCAAGACCCTGAGAGCAGGACCTGGGCTAAAACCAGGAGTCGGGTGAGAGTCAGGGACTCAACCAACTGTGCCACCCAGGCACTCCGGGCCGAAAACCCCTGATTTTTCAGATCTGGCCCTGTAAGGATCTACTAAAATTAATTTTTTATTAATAATTTTAAAACTAGGGATCCCTGGGTGGCTCAGCAGTTTAGTGCCTGCCTTCGGCCCAGGGCCTGATCCTGGAGTCCTGAGATCGAGTCCCATGTCAGGCTCCCTGCATGGTGCCTGCTTCTCCCTCTGCCTGTGTCTCTGCCTCTCTCCGTGTCTCTCATGAATAAAATATAAAAAAAATAATTTAAAAACTGCTAAGAATTTACTCTAGGTACTTACTGCAGCCAGACACTAAAGCCAAGTGGGTTATCTGTGAATTACCTCCTTTAATCCTCCCTGAGTAAGGGACAGGCGAGGCTAGGTAGGGAGAGGTGGATACGGGGCTATGTGAGGAGGCTCAAAGCAATCCCCCAAATGCTGAGGTGTAAGGAAACCAGAGGGAAGGGAACAAGCCAGACCACCGTGCCCTAGTTGTGGGTGGAGAGGGTGTCTGTTTTATGACAGTTATCTGTGACCAACAAAGAATAACCAGACCCCAAAGAAGTAAGCCATGAAAGATGTTATCACTAGTCTTCACTCAAACCAAGACATTAAGGCCACAAGCTCCCTGGTCAGTTCTAAATAAAAGACTGTCAGCGGACACCCCCATTGGCAACCTATTGGGGCCCCCCTCACTCCTGATGGCAAGCTATCCTTACTTAAGAAACTTCTAGGGCTTTACTCACTGTCCTGTTTCCGCAAGATTCATTCTGACTCCATGAGACAAAAACCTGTCTCTCGTTTCATTCCCAACAATTTGTAAGCAGGTACTTTCACCTCTTCCTCTACTGATGAGGAGATGGAAGCTCATAGCTGCTGAATCAAGTGCCCAGAGTCGCAGGAGCATGGGGAAAGGGGCTGGCCTTTTGGGGGGCCCCTGCTTGGAGAGTTAGACGCAGAGACTACACCAGGTGGGGCTGCCTCCCAAGGCCATCTTCATTTGTAACAAAGCAGAGCCCAGGGAGGGGCTGGTGAAGCAGGCTCTCTTTATTAGGGCTTGAGATGAATTTTCAGAGGAGGATTTTAACATTATAATGAAGCTGAGGTAGCTGTGAGCATTTTCTGATTCAACTGCTCAGGCACCATTGTCCTCAAAAGTCTTTCTTTTCCCCTTCCAGCAATTCATTAGTTAGTTTCTAAAAGATGAAAATGACAGGCGGAGGGTTCTAGGAGTTTCCGGAGTTCAGGAGGTCAACAGCTGTCTCCAAGCACCTTATGAAGGCGCACACTCAGGTTGTGTAGGTTGTGTCCTTCCACGATGCCAGCTTTATTTAATCATAAAACAAGGTTAACACAACTGTAAAGCAGGTTCAGGATTCCAGACTCAACGACATTTCACTACGCATTTAACTTGGCTTCATACACATCACACAAAGTGAAGCACAATACAAAGTCACACAACAAGCAAGATACAACAAGTCAGACCAAAGTCAAACCAAAGGCAAAGTGGGTCAGTGAGGGCACAGTGGAAATGAGGACTCTCTCCCTTGGGCTCTCAGCGCTACTACTTTGCTGTTCCAGCAGTGGAGGATCAGTTATGCTCCGAGATTTGCCAGGCAGAGCTTTTGGGGGCAAGTTGCTTTTTGATGTGGTCAGATGTGAAAGGGTCAGCGTCTGGAGTCTGAAAGTTTGCTGCAAAAGTCTTCCCCTTTTAAAGGGATTTAATCAGTCTTAGGCCTTTGCAGGTTTCCTCTGGTTCTGTTGGTTATCAGCTCTGGATGTCTTTAGCCTGTGCTGGCTAGCTATTCATTCATTTATTTATTTATTTATTTATTTATTTATTCATTCATTCATTCATTCATTCATTCATTCATGAGAGACACAGGCAGAGGGAGAAGCAGGCTCCCCGTAGGGAGTCCGATGTGGGACTGTGATGACCCCAAGATCATGACCTGAGCCGAAGGCAGACGCTCCACCACTGAGCCACCCAGTTGCCCCCAAACCATTTTCAAAGAACATTCACCTGCATCATGTGATCTGAGCCCCATGCCAGCCTGGTGAGCTGTTCAGGAAGGGTATGGCTGGGAATCCCTGGGTGGCTCAGGGGTTTAGGGCCTGCCTTTGGCCCCGGGCACGATCCTGGAATCCCGGGATCAAGTCCCACGTAGGGCTCCCGACAGGGAGCTTGCTTCTCCCTCTTCCTGTGTCTCTGCCTCTCTCTCTCTTTCTATGTCTATCATAAATAAATAAATAAATAAATAAATAAATAAATAAATCTTTAAAAAAAAAAAAAAGGAAGGGTATGGCTGCATCGTCTTCGAGGAAGGAGGCTCAACAAATCCAAGCGATTTGCCCAAGGACCAGGGGCTAGAAAGTGACAGAGTTGGGCCTGGAATGGGTTGCTGCTCACTCCTGTCCCAGTAAGCACAAAGGGAGCCAGAGCCCAGAGGGGCTCCTGCAAGGGTGGGGGTCCAGCTTGGGTGGACCTGTGTGGTCTCAAGGTGTTGGGTTGGGGGCTCAGTGGCTGGTAGCAAAAAGCTTTAGTCTCCTACTTGATCACAGTAATGGTATTTGGAGTATTTATTAATTGATAAAAGACATAACTACAAAAACCACAGTGGATTCACCAATGCTTTCCACGAATTTTTATTTTATGGATCAACAATAGAATCTCAAAAAAAAAAAAAAAAAAACAACAACAGAATCTCTATGCCCTCGGTAAATGGTAATTTACGAACATAATAATATAATTAATTTACCCTCCTGATAATGCCTACGGATTTTAAGACCTCTTGCAATTCTTGTTTTCCTCATTCTCTATCCCTGCTCGCCTCTCCCCTGCACCCCTTCCCCCAAGTTTGTAAAGAAAACTTAGATTCATTGCAAGGCCAAGGTGTTGGGAATAGGGCCCTCTGTGGACGACCCTGGAGAAAGGCCTCTCGGAATAGAGCCTCCGTTGCTGGCTCTCTTACCTGAAGGGTGAGTTTGGCAGTGGGATTCAGCATCAGATGGAGCTGCTGCAGGGATAAGGTGGGGTTTGGACAGGTGGTCCTGTGCCTGATATAGCAGAAGAGGCCTAGATGTGTAGGGTGCAGGTAGGCTTGGGAGGGCTGAGGTAATCAAATGCTGTTTTGTTTTATTTTATTTTAACCTGGTGTGGAACCAAACATGGGGCTCAAACTCCTGATTTTGAGATCAAGACAGGAGCTGAGATCAAGAGTCAGATACCTAATGGACTGAGCCACCCAGGTGCCCCTCAAATGCTTTTTATTTTTAAAATTTTATTTATTTATTCATGGGAGACACAGAAAGAGAGGCAGAGACACAGGCAGAGGGAGAAGCAGGCTCCTCGCAGGGAGTCCGATGCGGTACTCAATCCCAGGACCCCAGGATCACGACCTGAGCCAAAGGCAGCCGTTCAACCACTGAGCCACCTGGCGTCCCTCAAATGCTTTTTAAAGACATATTTTGTTTGTTTGTTTGTCAATTTTTGCCTTCCACAGTCTTCAGTAACCAGGAAAGAGGGGGACTTACAATGCCGATCCCCCATGCTCCACACACACTTCCTGTCAGACAGGATGGTGCTTGAAGTGTGACTGTCTTATTCTTGCCTCTGTAGAGAAGGAGCCATGGAAGATAGCCTCGCTTGTTGTGGTGGGTAAACAAGTATTTTATATCCTGTTGTGCAGAGCATGACCTTGTGAAAGTAAGTGAAAACTAGCCAAATGAGAACAGCAAAGGCTGTATATTCAGAGCTGGCTCTAGCAAGGGCGTCAGCCACCATCACTGGTTTTCCCAGATTGAAGGCAGGCCGAGGAGGGGAAAGCTTCATGGTGGCAACAGGGGAGGTCTGGGGTGTGCTCTAATTGGAGATACTTGGCTTGGGGAAGCTGACAGTGAATTTACTAGAAGCCGGGCATCCTATGTGATTGGTGCCCATTTGGTTTCTCTGGCTGGTCCTAAATTAGGGGTGCATGGGAGAGGGGGACAGGTGTCAGGGCAGCTGTGAGTTAGGAATCAAGAATCAAGCCCTGGCCCTGTTTGTCTGGCTGTTGTGTGTACATTCAGCCTCTCATTTCTCTCCCCCTCCAGGGGTTGGGCCCAGTGCAGGATTAGCCTGGATGGACCCAGATGAGGGTGGGATGGGAGAGCAAGGGTGGAGCTGGATGAGATTTGGGTTGAAGAAAATAATGTGTGTTTCAATGGAAAACTCGGCCTCACTGTTGTATAGCCTTGGGGGGTTGGGTTGTCAGAGCCCAGCCCTGTTCAGCACCTAGGAGCCATTCTGCAACCCTTTGTAAATTGCGGGGAGCTCGTAGAAATGGAGATTTTGTCGTGTCTGGCTGAGATTTACTTGGCTTCCCCCTACCCTCTTGGAAAAACCAATTTTGCCTCTGATGTAGTTTGGGATGTTGGTGAGGTCCAGAGCCAATGGCCAAGAAAGAAGTCTTGAGACGTCTTTGGTGCAAAAAAGGGTGATTTTTTTAAAGCAGGGGGACAGGACCCAGGGGCAGAATGAGCTACTGCCCCGTGATTGTGAGGAGCATCTGATTATATACATGTTGAGGGCAAGGGAAGTAAAGGTAAGGGAAGTTCCAAAAGGGTTTTTTTTTTTTTTTTTAAAGATTTTATTTATTTATTCATGAGACAGAGAGAGAGAGGCAGAGACACAGGCAGGAGAAGCAGGTTCCACACAGGGAGCTGGACATGGGACTCGATCCCTGTTCCTCAGGACCAGGCCCTGGGTGAGCCCCCTGGGCTGCCCACCAAAAGGGTTTTCATATGCTAGAGAAAACTCATGGGACCCTGGAGGCCTTGCTAAAGTCTAACTAAGGTTGTTTTTGCCTCTAGCAAGACATTAACATTAAGACAGTTGGGAGCTTCCTGGAGGAAGGTGATACTCGGCCTGCCTCAAGTACTTGTCAATGGCTGCAGGTTATAAGGACATTTTATTTTATTTTACTTACACTTCCTTCTACCTTTGCTTCTCTTTTTTTTTTTTTAAATTTTTTTTTAATTTTTACTTATTTATGATAGTCACACAGAGAGAGAGAGAGAGAGAGAGAGAGGCAGAGACACAGGCAGAGGGAGAAGCAGGCTCCATGCCCCGGGAGCCCGACCTGGGATTCGATCCCGGGTCTCCAGGATTGCGCCCTGGGCCAAAGGCAGGCGCCAAACCACTGCGCCACCCAGGGATCCCCTACCTTTGCTTCTCAAGTCACCATGGATGGGCGGGTGCTGTTAGGGCTCCAGGAAATTGAGGTTACGGATTTCTGAAAGTTATGCTATTGATAAGAGTGTTTTTCCATGGAAACCACTAAGACGTTTGCAAACTGATAGAGGCTCATGTCTTGCAGGACTGTGATCTCCATTAGTTAATCAGTTGTTTTTCCCTTCTCTTGGTTTCAGGGCAGTCAGGAGTGCTGGAAGAATGTCACACATACCCCTCTGGGAGTGTGTGTGGGGGTGTTGTTGCTTTTTGGTGCTTGTGCTTTGCCCTCTACTTGCCTTCTGCTCCCTCATCACCTCCATTCGCAATTCATCCCACTACTGCTTTTTCCAAATAATCTGTGCTGTTTTGACTCTTCCTCTGATCTGGTTATAAAATCTGCTTGTTGCCCTCATGTTTTGAAAAATGCTTTTGATATTTATTTTTATATTTGCGTAAGAACCATGATTTTACCTCTTCCTCTAAAATATATTTTAATACAGTGGCCTGGGGAGTAGGGGGATGCATGCACACTTGTGTAAAGATGCATAGTGGCAGATGTCCCTGGACACCAGATGATACAGGCTGGCTGGGTCCAAGGGGACTACATGCGGTCCCGTAGGAACAGCCGAGAGGGTCCTTGGCTTCGCATGGGAGAGAAAGCAAATGTGAGCTCAGAGAGTGCAGATAGAGACAGAGCCTATGGGAGACTCAGAAAGGAGAGCGAGTCTTGTCTTTGCTTGGGGTCTGGGGTTTTTATTGGTGGTGGTGATCCTGTGATGTGTTTCTTGGCATCCAGAAACTGATTAAAACAAAGACAAATGTTTAGATGCCCTCCATAAGCCACTTATATCCTAGGGCTGAGAGTCTTGGTGAGTCAATGGCATGGAAGACCTCACCAGCTCACTCCTTAGATGTTATCTGTTGCGTTGGAAGGTCCAGAGACATCAATTCCTTGACCTTTACAAGGTACATACATCATATGTACTATAAAGTACATGGAGTATGGGGATATAGGTCCTAGCAAGAATAGAGGTAGCAAAGAAGCAGTCTTTCATGGGGGCCCTTTGGTTTCTTGGTCTCACAGGTACAAGGCATTGGATCTGGGCTTGTCTGTGGAGAAGGTTTTCCATGTGTCTCTGGGGCAAAGAGAGAAGGTAATGGTAGTAAGTTCCTTCCTGTGGATTCTTGTTTGACCCTGGACTAGCCTGAGATTGACTTTCTCACCAGCTCTGACTAAAGAATGTGTGTGTGTGTGTGTGTGTGTGTGTGTGTGTGTGCTTGGGAAGGGATTGGGGGTGGTCAGAGCCAGATTTGATTTGGTGTGAAAAATTAAGAAAGGTGGTTTCTTGCACCTGAGACTGATTGCTTTGGAGAACAAAGACAAAAGAAATGTAGATAAAATTAAATCTCCTTTTGACTGGCAGCCCCTTGACAAATACTTCCTCTAGGAACTCCCAATCTTAATGCTTTGCTAGAGGGAAAACCAACTGGTAGCTTGAAAATAGCCAAGGACTCCAGGATCCTGTAAGTCTTCTTTAATATATGAAAGTCCTTTTGAAAACTTTCCTTGTCTTTACCTTTCCCCAACTTGAAAGTATATAATCAATCATCCCTCACAATGCAAGTGCATATTTTTCTGCCCACGGGTCCTGTCCCCATTCTATTATAAAAACGCCTTTTTTTTTTTTTAAAGATTTTATTTATTTATTCATAAGAGACACACAGAGAGAGAGAGAGGCAGAGACACAGGCAGAGGGAGAAGCAGGCTCCATACAGGGAGCCTGACGCAGGACTCGATCCTGGGTCTCCAGGATCAGGCCCTGGGCTGAAGGTGGCGCTAAACCCCTGAGCCACCTGGGCTGCCCTAAAAACACCTTTCTGCACAGAAAAGGTCTCACAGATGCTTTCTTGGCCATTGGCTCCCGAAGCCCATTTCAAACCACATCCCGAAGAAGCAGATGTCATGGCTGCTTGATCTTGGAGGTAGGTCTGGGCTTTCTGAGAGCATTTGTGCTGCTTGTATCTGCACCGCAAACTCACTGCACAGCTCCAGTTGATTGGAGTGTTATTAGCGCCACCCTCTAACCAACTGAGCTAACTAACCACTTGACTGGAGTGTTCAATAACACACCGAAACCAAGTACATTTGAAGGTCGAATTGGCTTTATTAAATGATTCATGTACTGGGCAGCACCCCGTCTAGCAAGTATAGGGGAGCAGCAAGGAATACAAAATAGAAGGTTATTATAGGAAGGACGGTGGGACAAGAAGTTATTAGCCAAAGAGGATAGTTTCAGACAGGGTCACCTTCCCCTAGGAGGAAGGGCAGGAGGTCTTACTAAGTGGGTCATCTCATCCTCCTTTGAGAGCTCGAGACGCCTGTGACTGTGACCCAGAGGCCCAGATTGCCTCTGTGGTGCTGACCAGAAATTTCCAGATTGATTGGCGTAAGCTTTCACTTCTTGAGAAGGTTGAAACTACAATTCAGTCTTGGTTTGCTGTCTTGGGCAAGTGACCCCACCTTGGGCCTGTGGCTTTCTTTTTACCAGAGAGAAGGCAGGTTTTGGAGAAGACAGGTTTGCGCAAACTCAGAAAGGCAAGGGTATGGAAGGTGATGTTAAGGATCCTATTTCAGACTCTGCCTCAAAGTGGCAGCTACAACAGTCACACCACCAAAGCTTCCCTAAATAAAAACAATCCAGTTCTGCATACCGGAAACCCTTCCCAGAGAAGGAGTGAGGGTGGGGATGCCGTGTGATCCCCTCCCGCCCAGGCCTGGGCCTGACTCCTGCGACCAGAGGGGCAGGGGTTGCCCCCTATGCTGCTGCTGCTGCTATCAACAGTGAGCTACCAGCAACGGAGGCAGCTTTTGGGGACCACACACCACCCTCGGAGAGGAGGGCTGGAGTTTCTGCTAGGCGGCTCAGGTGAGCCCCTGCGGTGCGGGCAGCTCTGGGAGGCCCAGATGCGCGGGTGCTGAAGAGAGATGCCACGGATGCTGAGGAGGGGCGCCCTTGTGACTTTGGCCCGAGACCCAGACCCAGACTGCACCACACCTAGGGGCACCTATCAGAGAACTGGTCGCTCTTGCTGCTTAAAAACCTCCCACTTCTGGGCTGATGGTTGGGACTCGAGATCACTGGATCCTGGTAGAAGGTCTCTGGTCTTGGAAATTGGGAGACTGAACAGACACAAGAAAATGGCCAGAAAATCCGTAAAATCAGAAGTCTGGCCCACAGCGTGCAGTAGCCAGCCTAGGAAGCCAGCCCGCCGTCTCCAGGGCAGCCTGGGAGGGAGGTCGGGGTACGTGTCTAGCACCCAGTCCAGGAAGCCGAGCAGTAAGCCCTGTAACAGCCAGAGAAAGCCAACTCTGCACCCTCACCAATCACAGAGGTTGGGTGGCTCCTGGTGACTGGGCCCACGGCCTCCATCCAGGACCCCCCTTTTCTCCATTATAAAGCTCTCCCTAAACCCAGCGATGGTGGCTCACTCCCTTGCCATAGCCAGCTCTGAATAAATAGCCTTTGCTGGTCCTCCTGTGAGTGGTCTTCGTGTGTTTCCACACAAGCCTGGGTCTGAACCATGAAGAACCTAACCCAAAGTAGGTAGGGCCAGTTCAGAGGGCTCCTGACCCTGCCCTCCTCCCAATTCCCCGAATTCCTGGAATGAGGTGGGGGGGGGCGGTTGGAGAACAAAATTTGGGGGACATTTTTAGTGGCTCCCACGTAGGCCCCAGGGCAGGGAGATGGGAGGAAGTTTCACAAGACTGGGGGTCCTGACTGTGGCGTTAGGTTCCTGGGAATTTCAGAGCAGGGTTCCCCTGAAAGCCAGCTGCAGAGTCAAGGGGTCCCTGGAGCTTGGCAACAGGCATATGTGGCTGCCCTCAGCGGGTAGCCTTGGGTGTGATCAAGAGGTCTGGGCCTGGTCGGGGGAGACCCAGGCCTGTGAGCAGATAAGAAAGTTGGTTCCAGTGCTGCCAGCGTGCGGGTCAAGAGAGCTCAAGCCAAAGGTCAACACGTCCACCAGAGGAGGTTTCCTGTTATCTCTGTTTCAGTCAACAACTGGTGGTGTGAGTGGGCTTTGCTTTTCTTTTTTCTTTCTTTTTTTTAAAACATTTTTTGAAAGATTTTATTTATTCATGAGAGACACACAGAGAGAAAGAGGCAGAGACACAGTTAGAGGGAGAAGCAGAAAAAAAAAAAAAAAAGAGGGAGAAGCAGGCTCCACGCAGGGAGCCTGACATGGGACTCGATCCTGGATCTCCAGGATCACACCTTCGGCTGAAGGCGGCGCTAAACTGCTGAGCCACCCAGGCTGCCCCCCTTTCTTTCTTTCTTTCTTTCTTTCTTTCTTTCTTTCTTTCTTTCTTTCTTTCTTTCTTCCTTCCTTCCTTCCTTCCTTCCTTCCTTCCTTCCTTCCTTCTTCCTTCCTTCCTTCTTCCTTCCTTCCTTCTTCCTTCCTTCCTTTCTTTCTTTCTTTCTTTCTTTCTTTCTTTCTTTCTTTCTTTTTCTTTCTTCTTTCTTCTTTTCTTCTTTCTTTCTCTTTATTTTTCTTTCTCTTCTTCTTCTTCCTTCCTTCCTTCCTTCCTTCCTTCCTTCCTTCCTTCCTTCCTTCCTTTTTCTTTCTTCTTCTTCTTCTTCTTCTTTTTTTTTTTTTTTTTTTTTTTTTTTGTGAGAACAGTGACCAGCTAATGTGCATGGTGCAATTTAGAAACCGATTCTCATCGCTGACATTAAAGGTATTTGAGATGTGTGACTAAGATATTGCAGGGAACTTTTTCCATTCTTGCTTAAACAGGACATGAGAAGCCCCCTTAGGGATCATGTCTTGTCATCCTGTATCCTGTTCAGGTCCCTGGTGGATTCTCATGGCCTAAGGCTGGCTTGGCTTTTGACTTGAAGGACTATTTCATGCCAGGCCGTGGTTGGAGTACCTGCATGAAGGGAAAGCTGGAACTTTTTGAGCCTACCCAATAAGATATATCAACATTTTTATTTTTTTTTGTCCTTTAGTGCTAGTAAACATTTTTAGTTAAAAAATGTCTACATGTATTAGGCAAACATTGGTCATTGACTTGTCTTCCTCACAACGTGGGGGCCATAGACTTGTTTTCCTCATGATGTGGTGGCAAGGCTATGGAGTGGGATTGCCAGCTTCAGACTTCGCCAGCTGATGTTCTTTATCAGGTCACTTTGCAATCGAGGGAAGTTCCTTCAGCACTCTCACTGTTTAATAAAGCCAAATGCCCCCTTTTAACTTGGCATGGAGGAGATCTGGATGCCATCTTGCATTTGCAAACCGAACACAGCCTGATACCAAAGTGAGTGCTGCTCAAAGCTTAGGGCTGTGATTCTTCAACTCAGCTGGACATTGCAATTCCTTGGGGCAACTTTAGCAATCTGATGCCCAGGCCCTAACCGCGGACCTTCTGATTTCACAGGTCTGAAGTGCATCAGATTTTTTAAAGCTCCCAGGTGATGATCAGGTGTGGCCTGGGTGGAGAACAGCTGGAGGAAGAATCCCAGGCCCACAGGAGATTAGATACCTGGGGCCTATCCTCTTGCCAGCCCAGGGAGTCGGACCCACCAGGGGGCTAGGGAGAGACTGGAATGTCCTCCTGGGGGTGGATGTCAGGCAGGCTGGGGAGCTGGTTGTGCCATGGATGCCACCCCACTGCCCCACCACTTTGGGGTAACTCCTCCTTTTCTTCTCTTGGCATCTTGGAAAGGTTGGGGGGGTCAACATTGAGGGATGAAAAGCTCTGACAAGGAAGGCCTGGTTGGATATTTGGGGGCAGGCCAAGGTTGGCCAAATTGGTCCTCAGGCACCTGTAGCACACTCAGCCCTCCTCCCCTGGGGGCATGGGCAGGGGAACAAAGTTCTCCATGCTGGCCCAATTATTTTCCAAGGGAAGGCTGTTGAGATAATTGCTTCCTGTCTGGTTCTCAGGGTGATGGGAGGGTCTGAAAAAGCAAACACAGCAAGGTCTCCCTTGGCTTGTTAAGTGGCATGGATGTGTGAGTTCTGGCTCTCTTGCTCCAGTGTTAATGACTTTTAGATTTCAGGGACAAAAGCCAGTTGGGAAGCATTTGGGAGAGTAAGTCCACTGTGAGTGGTTAACTTGGGGGGGGTGGGGGGGGCTTTGTCTGAAGAGGCGACCACTCGGGAGAGGGAGTGAGGAAGACAACCCTGCGTGGGCAGCAGGGGGCCTAGTGTTGGCCTGGGAGAGTCGAGTGTCTATAGGATGAGGGCCTGGAGTGAAGGTCTGGGTCTGGGTTAACAGACAGGACAACTGAGGCCAGAAGGCTCCTGTAGCCACAAGGTCATGTCCTGATCTTGCTCACTGAAGAGATCACCATGGGCCTCTCTCCCTAGCAGACTGGGACCCTGGTCCCTGGGTGGGTAACTGAGGGCCTCTGGGGGGCCTCAGGCAGCCAAGACCTTCATCGGGAACTCAGAGGGGCTGCTCTGAATCCCCGACTCTGCACAGACCAAGACCCCCAGTCCTTTGGTACGTGTCCCACCCAGTGTGGACCGACGGCCCATTTCCCACCTGTCACATGCAGCCTAGGAATTCGTAGAAGCCCTGGCGCTTAGACATCTCAGCCCTGTCGGCCTAGTTATTAAGTTTATCCCTGTGAGGGCCAAGGCTCCGAGGAATGCAGAAGTGACCGGACTGGGGAGAGTTTCCACTCAGGGGTGCACCTGCAGTCCCCGGGCAACCGGGAGCAGTCGGTTCTAGAAACGGTCAGGAGACAGAGGCCAGGCAAGTGGCCTCCACCCCAGTCCACCCCAGGGAGCGGGCCACGGGGCTGCAGGCGCACGGCTGGCTGCATGTCTGCGCGCCATCCCCAGGATTTGGGATCAGGGAACAGGGTTTGGTGTTCGGGCACCCAACAGTTGGAGCTCCGGCTCTCTTCCTTACCTGCTCCACGAGGCGGGCTCGCTGCCCTGCTGGTTCTCGATCCGTGGTATAGTGAGAACTATACCAGTGCCACGCAGTGCGTGGGGTGCTGAGACGTGAGATGGAATGATGTGTGTTGTATACTGAACCCCGTTCCTGGAGCACAGATGGGCTTCATAAACATCAGCTCCCTTGTCTCCCTCCATGTGACCCGGGGTGCCAGGTGGAGCTGATCTGGAGAAAGAAGAGCTCAGCCATCAGAACCAGGGATCTGAGGGGCCTGACCCCCAAGGCCAGGCCGCCACAAGGTTCTCTCTAGCTGGGATCCAGGAATACCTCTGTGAGGGGAATGGGCCCATCTCACAGGACTCCCCTCCTTTCCCCACCCATGCTTCCCACCTCACTCACCTACTTGGCCTTCCGTTGATGTCACTGCCTTTCAAGCACCTGGACCAGTTTCCTGGCCTCTGACCTCTCTTCCCCACCCCTGGGCTCTGGCCCTAGATGCCTGTGCACGGCAGCTCCTGCAGGTCTTGGCCTGACTGGGGAGAGGGGACTGGCAGGAATAAGGTCAGAAGCCTGGCAAGGCTGACTCGACACTGAGCCAGGATCCTGGGTTCCCTAAATTCCTTCTGACTGCAGTAGGCTGCTCCCCTCGCCCAAGGTGGGGCTGTGCTCATGAGTGGTGCCAAGAGCCCTGGCAGCCAAGGCTGGGAGCGGGGCAGGCCCTTACCCAGCCTCTGGATAAACAGGGAGCCATTTCTAGGCGGATTTCACCCCGCAGACTTTCTTGGTACCTTGTGGCCTTGTGCTTCGGACCAGGTCTTCACGTCCAGTGCATTAATGAGTTGGTGTTAGTTTTGTAGCAGTCGCTGGGTGCTTTCCTTGGTGCCTAGCACTTCTCTTGTGCTGGAAAACAACCCTAGACAGACACAGTTGTTGTGTCCAGTGTACAGAGGCCAACGCAGAGGCATAGAGAGGTTAAGATTCGTGCCCAAGGCCACTAACTAGTAGACAGGCTCACCTTTGCACGTCAACTCCTTGAACTCAGCAGGCACTTAATATATGTTTATTAGGCTCCACTGAACTAGTGACTGATGGCACTCCCACTCTTGCTCACCGTGCCTTTGTTTTTGGGGTGACAGTTCAAGATCAGTGGTGCTGACTGTCCCCTTGGGCAGGGTGAGGGCTGTGCCTCTGTCGGGGCCCCCCGAGTTGATCTCCTGCCATGCCGGGTCTGAGACCTAGTGTTGACCCCGAGGTGTGGCCAGGCTCGAGGGCGGTGGATTTGGAGAGGGCCTCTCACCTGCCCCACCTGGGAAGGCATTTTTGCCTCTGGAATCAAACACTTGGCAGGAGTAGCAAAGCAATTAACTTCTTGATGGAATGTGATAGGTTCAACTATCACAGAGTGAAATATCAGTTCTAAGAAGAAAGTGGTAAACACCCTTCTCATCTCTGCAGGGTACGTACGTGACATTCTGGATTGAGCCGTCCTGTTGCTACATGCTAGGGAGCTGGGGACAGTTTCAGTCCTGGAGATGTTTGCCATCTCCATCATATCCTTTTATCTTGCGAGAACGTGGATGGCCAGCTGGTAAATGTTGCCTATTTCATCTTTGTGGGGCTCTTAGCTAACCTCCTCCACCACCAGCATGGGTGAGCCACGTCCTGTCCTGGCACTGAGGTGGCAGCTAGCTGTCCCCCTCACCGCCGCCCCCTGGGGTGTGATGGGAGCATGTGCTCTGGGCCCAGAGAGGCTGAGTTGGCATCTCAGCTCCAGCGCTAACCCCCTGTGAGCATCAGTTGCCACCAACTGGGGAATTTAGAATAACAGCTACTTATTGTCCCAATTCTGGGTGCTAGAAATCCCAGACCAGGGTGTCAGCAGGCCCACACTCCCTCTGACTGCTCTAGGGTAGGATCCTTCCTCATCTCTTCCAGCTTCTGGTGTTGCCAGCAATCGCTGGGGTGACTTGGCTTGTACATGCACCACACTGCTGTCTTCTTGTGTGTGTCTGTCTCTGTGTTCAAATTTCTCCTTTTTATAAGGACACCAATCCTAATGGATCGGGCCTGCCCAACAACCTCATTTTAATTTGATTACCTCTGTAAAGACCTGATTTTCAACTAAGGTAACATTCTAATGTTCTGGGAGTTAGAATCCCAACATGGTTCTTTTGTTGTTGGAGGGAAACACAATTCAACCTGTAACATAACCCATAACATAACCCATAACCTTTGACAAGTTACTAATGTCTGCATGCCTTGGTTTCTTTATTTGTAAAATAGGGCTGCCAATACGTCATAATGCTTACCCCCTTCGGGCTGTTGGGATGATGACATAAGTGGATATGTGAATAAAGTGCTTGGGCCAGAGGCAGGCGCTTAGTCACTGCTCTGTGTGTTGGAGCAGCTGTTACCAGGACCCTCTTTTTTTTTTTCAAAGATTTTATTTATTTATTCATGAGAGACACACAGAGAGAGAGAGAGAGGGAGAGGGAGAGGCAGAGACACAGGCTGAGGGAGAAGCAGGCTCCATGCCGGGAGCCCGATGTGGGACTCGATCCCGGGACTCCAGGATCACACCCTGGGCCAAAGGCAGGCACTAAACCGCTGAGCCACCCAGGGATCCCCTCTTTTTATGATTGCAGAAGCACAGGCTCTGGAGGTTACCACGCTTGCTGAGGGTTTGAGGCTGGCTGTCGAACCTAAGTCTACCTGGAACCAGAGACGGCTCTGGGCTAGGCCTCCAGAGACCAACCAGCATTACGCTGGGTGGCCTGGTCCCATGCCACAGAAGGAAGGAGGCCAACTGCATCCAGAGAGCACAGAGCCTAGTATGGAAAATGTTTTCTCCATCTATTTTTTCAAAGAATTGTTGTCTAAGCCAGCAAGGCTCAGAGTAGCACTCGAGTACTCATCGGGGAGGTGAGTGGAGGATGGCTTTAGCCCTCAGTCTTCAGCTTGGGTGAAGTCCTATCACAAATCTCTTCCTCATCTGCAGAGGGAGAGGGTGCCCTGGAGAGGTGGCCCCAACTCTCTTCTTACTCTGACAATCTGTGCATCTCCAAGTATGAGAACAAAACACATGATAGTCTGACAAAACAAGGCCCTATAATATTTTCCTTAGTTCCACTAGTCTTTAGCCTAAAATGGCCCCCAAACTTGGATTGCTCCTTGGGGCTTGTTAGAGCGGGCCCAGCTGGCTCCTTCTGTCTTTCAGGATCGAAAGGATCCAGAGCTTGGAGCTTGGGAGCCCTTGGGGTTCTAAATCCTCAAACAATTAATAGTTGGATTGACTGAATCCTAGAGAAGCTGGCAGCTTCCTCCCCACCCCTCAAACAGGGCTATGATGAAGTCTGGGGATAAACTTCCTTTGGGTACAGGCCCAAGAGGGCAAGTCGGGTGGGCATGTCTGCTCGTGTACAATCCTAACATTGCCTTCTTGATCACCTTAGTCACTTGGAGAGTGGCCAGGATGACTGTGGGGTCACTCATCTTCCTGAGACATTGATGGAGGTGACAGGGTACTTCCTTGTAGCATTAGGGTAGGGGCTTTTACTTCTGCCTGCAGAAGGTGGAAGAAAAGGTGTGAACCATGATTTTAAGTAAGAGACCATTTACTACCTTATTTGACTCAGAAACAGATTAGTTTGAGGTTTGAGTTACTGGGGAATATATATATATATATATATATTTTATCTTTAAAGATTTTATTTATTTATTCATGAGAGAGAGAGAGAGAGGCAGAGACACAGGCAGAGGGAGAAGCGGGCTCCATGCAGGGAGCCCGGTGCGGGACTTGATTCTGGGACCCTAGGATCATGCCCTGAGCTGAAGGCAGGCTCTCAACCGCTGAGCCTATATATATATTTTAAAAAGCAGTTGGAAATCTGTCAAGTACACTGGGTAAATGGATCCAGCTAACAGAGTGTTCTGAATAGAGACATCTAGAATAAATAATTATGACTTGTTATCAATGTATCATCACTTTATGGTAAGTGACTATTTTCCCTAAGAATGTAATGTGTACTCACTATAATTTTGTTTGTTTTTTTACTTAGCAACCCTTTTCAATACAGATGGAATCAGAGTCAATTTCACTCTGGACTTATTCCCAAACTGTCAGCATTATTGATGCTCCTACTTTTACTGGATTAGTGTTATCAGATCAAGGCTTATCAACACCCAAAGGTAAGGAGGTGATGCACCACATACTCGATGGGTGAGAACAGATGATTCCAGTTGCGGAGACCAAACCCAGTGACAAATGACATCTGAATTTTTTTTTAAAGATGTTATTTATTTATGAGAGACACACAGAGAGAGGCAGAGACATAGGCAGAGGGAGAAGTGGGCTCCCTGCAGGCAGCCCGATGTGGAACTCGATCCCAGGATCCTGGGATCACAACCTGAGCCAAAGGCAGACGCTCAACCACCGAGCTGCCCAGATGCCCCTGAAATGACATCTGAATGACCCTAGTATTGGTTATTGGCTGACCAGTTTCTTGCTTGTTATAAATTGACATTCATTTATTTATGTCTTTATTATCGTCATTTCCTCCACTAGAGTGTGAGTTACTAGGGCCGAGAACGAAGCTGGACTTGGAGCAGGTGCTCAAAATTGGATTAGTGAAATGAATGAATGAATGAATGAATGGGGATGCTGCCCCAGACCTTGGTCTATTTTCTGAGCTTGGTTAGTGTGGATTGGAGTCTGATCTCCATCGCTGACTTGATTCCAGGGTGGAACCTGGAAGTTCAGCTATTCTGAGTTAGCCCAGTTTCACCTTTGTCTTTCTTATTAACTGTCCTCTGTGAGTCAGCCTAGGAATTTTTCCCACTTAATTACTTTTTCTTCCTGTAGGAGGCATAGACACAGCCCTGGAGAGTGTGAGCACTTCAACTCTTCAGGCAGTGGCCCTCAGCCCTGGCAGGCAACACAGTAGAATAACTGGGGGGAGTTTAAAAAGTATCGACTAGCCCAGCTCCACCCCTTTCAAGGTCTAATTGGTATGAGGGTGGGTCTGGGCACCAGTATTTGTTAAAACTTCTCCTGCGCAGCCAGAGTTGAGAACCACTGGAATAGCGCTTCTCGAAATTTTGTCGGTTTCAAACATCCAAATGGCCAACAGACACATACTTAACATCACTCATCATCAACAGAATGCAAATCAAAACCAAATGAGGTATCACCTCACACCTTTCAGAATGGTTAGTATCAAAAAGACAAGAAATAAGTGTTGGCAAGGATGTCAAGAAAGGGGAACCCTCATGTTCTGTCGATGGGAACATAAACTGGTTCAGCCACTGTGGAAAACAGTATGGAGATTCCTCCAAAAAGTTAGAAATACCGTACGACCCAGGAATTCTGCTTCTAGGTATTTACCCGAAGAAAACAAAAATGCTCATTTGAAAAGATATGTCCACCCCTACGTTTATTGCAGCACTGCAGTAGCCAAGGCATGGAAGCCACCCAAGTGTCCATTGATAGATGAATGGATAAAGATGTGGTATGGGAGCAACTGGGTGGTTCAGTCAGTTAAGCATCTGACTCTGGATTTCGGCTCGGGTTGTGATCTTGGGGTCATGAGATCAAGCCCCATGTCAGACTCCATGGTCAGAAGGGTGTCTGCTTGAGATTCTCTCCCTCTCCCTCTACCCCCTCACCCCTGCTCACATGATCTCTCTCTCTCTCAAATAATAAATCTTAAAAAAAAAGATATGGTATATGGAATATCACTCAGCCATAAAAAAGAATGAAATCTTACCATCTCATCATCACAGATGATTTAGGGCATATAGCTAAGTGAAATAAATCAGACAGAGGAAGACAAGTGCCTTAGGATTTCACTTCTACTTGAAAACTAAAATAAAAAAACAGACAGGGGCATCTGAGTGGCTCAGATGGTTAAGTGTCCGCCTTCAGCTCACATCATGATCCTAGGGTCCTGGGACAGAACCCCACGGTGGGCTCCCTACTCATCAGGAAGCCAGTTTCTCCCTCTCCTCTGTGGTGCATGCTTTCCCTCATTCTGTTGCTATCTCTGTCTCTTTCTCAAATGGATAAAATCCTAAACAAAACAAAACAAAACCCAAAACAGACAAAACAGAAACACACTCATAAATACAGAGAACAAACTGGTGGTTGCTAGAGGGGAAGGGCTGGGGGAAGGGACAAAATAGATGAAACGGATTAAGAGGCATAAAACGATAAAATAAGTAAGTCACAAAGATGAAGAGAACAGTGTAGGAAACATAGTCGATAATATTGTAATAACTACGGTGATGGGTGGCGGCTATATTTACCATGGTGAATGTTTTGTACGGTACGTAAATGCCCAAACACTGTTGTGCGCCTGAAAACTAATATAATATCGCATGTCAACTATACCTCAATTAAAAATTGAAAGAAAAGAGAAGATATTGTCTGGGGTGGGGGGTTGCTGTCAGGCATCAGTTGTTCTGTCCCTCCCTAGGTTCTGATTCCTAGTCCGAGGTGAGGATTCAGAATGTGCGTTTTTGGCCAAGCTCCCAGGACGTGCTGCTGCTATTGGCCTGGGCCACAATTTTGAGGACTGCTGGCCTCGGTGCCAGGGGCACGGCTGCCCCTGATTCTCCCTGACGCAGGGTTTTCGGCTTCCTGCACCTGCTGGCTGGGTCTTCCTTCCTCCAGCTGGGGCACTCGCTTTCCCTCTGCTCTGGCCTGCCCTTTGCTGACTGGACTATTCTTGACAGGGTGAAGAAAACAGTTGTTGTTTTTTTTAAATCTACTCTTCTCACCCAAAGGAGATCGGAATGCTTCAAAAGGTGTTTGATCTGAGGGAGGAAATGGACCCGCCCCCCAATGGGGACCAAGCGCACGGAAGTGGACACATTCAGAGGTGGTCAGGTTATGGGCTCTGGATGGGATGTGTGGGGGAGTGGGAGTGGGGTGTGACGGGTGCTCCCTCTAGGGATTGGCTAGCCCTTGAGGGGTCAGCAAGGCCTGGGTGTCAGAGCCTTGGAGCACAGCCACGGTTAAGAAAAGTCCTGGTCGATACAGGAGAATTGTGGGCCCTGAGCTGGGCAGACAGCGATGAGGCTCCCTGCGGATTCATTTTAGAGTCACTCTAAAACTCTTAATCCTAGGACTCGAACCGAGGGTCGCTGGAGGGGTGTGGGGGATGGGGGAGCTGGGTGCCCAGCAGGAGGGAGGGCACAGGATGTGATGAGCGCTGGGCGATGCGTAAGACTGGCGAATCACGGACCTCTACTCTGAAACTGATTATACGCTCTATGTTAATTAATTGAATTGAAATAAGAAAATCATAAAAATTAAAAAAAAAAATGAAGTCACTCTAAAAACACCATCTAGTCCATAAAATACACCTTGGCATGTAACTGCCTCTAGCCGCTAAACTCGACCAGCCTCTCCTAGGCCAGGTGAGGGGGCGGCCGTCACCACCCTGTCCCTGTCCCTGTCCCTGTCCCCATCCCTGTCCCTGTCCCCCTGGGCTACCGCCATGCATGGAGGTCACGGCCCCCAGGCCCGAGGGGACAGAGCCAGTGGCTTTGGCGGTGCCGGGCCAAGTGGGACCATGTGTAACCTCTCCGAATGTCATTTCCTGGGGAAGCGGGGGTGCCAGCCTGTGACAGGAGTCTGAGGAACGTGGATTAACTTCAGGGAGGTCCTTGTTCCAGCTGCTCAACGTGCTGAGCCCAGGTGACTACGTGCCCCGGGGGCGATGAGTGTGCTGAAGGGGACAGATGGATCAGGGCTCTGCATGACGCTTGCGTGCCTGGCAGAGGGCTGGCCTCTTCCCCAGCAGGTGGGGTTCCCGTGAGGCTGTGTGTTGCGGAACATGATGCACAGATGAGAAGGTAGTGGGTGCATCTGGGGCCCTGCAGGGCCAGTCAGCCCCCTCACTGCTTTCCAGAAGTGTAGGGCTCAGCTGTCAGCTGAACAAAACAGCACTTTCTATAGATTACAGAGAGATTATTGGATAAAAAGAGCTGGCTGGAAACCGGGAGCTATTACGGCAGCGGCAGCGTGGGGGGTGGGGGGTAGGTGTGAGTGATGGTGGCCAGAAAGGCCCATGACCCCCTCCATTCACATAAGCCCGGGGGTGGTGACTTTGAAGTTTTATCTTCAAACGAGGTTCCATATGTTGCCTTTGAGGTTTGTGTGAGTCCGCTAGCACTGCCTGTTAAAATGTAAACATGTCATATATGCCGATGCCTGTTTCTCAGCTTGGGCATGGACCCTTAATTTTTTTTTTTTTTTGGACCCTTAATTTTTAACACACCGACAGTTTCTTTTGAAGTTTTGCAAATTTGTGGCGGGGTCTCTCCCCTTGCCTGCTGGAGCCCTGCCAGGCGCTAGAAGTGGTGATTATTGGTTAAGCCCGGCTGGCCTGGCCCTCGGGAAGCTAGGAGAAAGGGTAGCACTTCATTAAAGAGAACCCCCGCCCCCCAAACCCAACACACACACACACACACACACACACACACACACACGCACCCCTAAGTCCTGGCATAGAGACCATGTTTTAAACTGCCTTTTTCATGAGTGTCCCGTCAACTTGCTAACTCTTGTACTCACAGGGGTGGGGGGAGTCAGTGAGGTACGGAGTAGGGGGTGGGTAGGCAGCGGGAGGCCTGGAGGCGGGAAAGAGAAGGCTGAGGCTGTGCTGGGGTGGCCCCGAGATGGGGGAGGGCTCTGGGGGTCTGTACCCGTAGGGGTGCGGAAGCTGCTCTCTGATGGGCTTTCCACTCTCCCCTCCCGCTAAGGCCAGTGGGGGCAAAGGCCCACAGCTCTGTCCCGACGACCCCGTGGTGGCTGTGCCTCCTCGGCCTTGTCTGCAGTCTGGCCTTGGCAAAGGGGGGACGAGCACACGCCAGCCGCCCACATGGGCAGCATCTCTGTGGCCAGGCACAGCAGGCTGCTCTGCGCCGAGGACCGACCTGACCGTGTCTATGAGGTCACGGTCCGGGGTCTTCTCTTGCGGTCTAGACCTGATCAGAAAGCAACGTGGACCACCGGCAGGCCGCATCGCATGGCCCATTACAGAGGTCAGATAGCTAAGGAGATCGGCCCCCTCATTCTGGTTGTAAGGAAAATAAATTTTGGCTCACCCCTCCCGTAGAGCAGAGAATGTGCTCCCCTCTGTGAGTAGCCTGACAGTGGCCCGGATGGAGGGCTTCTAGGTTTCACTCCCGGGCAGGCCACATCCCCGGCACTGGCATGTCTCAGGCTCAGGAGGTGGACGTGCAAGGCAGGGAAGCAGGAGCGTCCATGACGTGCAGGAGCGGCAGCAGGCCTCCAGTCAGAGCACGTGGGGGGGCCTGCTGGTGCCTCCGGAGCCCCACTGCAGGGCAAAGCTTGGTCGTGTGGTTGGAGGAACAGGGGTGGAAGGCTCTGCATTGGGCCTGGGCATCGTTGACAGAGTTAGCCTGAAATGGGATTCGTGTCCTGCTCCCCTCCCCTCGTGCCCTGGGTACTGCAAGCAGCTAGCAGGGAGAGTGGGCACATTCTCGTCCCTTTCCAGGGTCTCTCTTTCTTAGAAAGCAAGGTGGGGAGAAGGAAGCAAAAGGAAAGGCTGGCAAGTCAAAGACTTTTCATAATGAAGATCGGATTTCCCCTGAATTGAACAGCAAAATATAGTCTCTCCTGTGGATCTCGAAAGCTCTGTGCTACTCTGTGCTTGCTAGACCAGCTCAGCCCCTCCGTGTAGAGGAGATTGTGGTGTTCAATCCACAGTTACGTAGAGCGCTTTTCTAGGCTTTTGTTCACAACCATAAAGCGCAGACTTTGAAAACTGGAAGTGATCTTTGAGCTTGTGCATGGCTGAGCAGTGGTCTCTTAAACATGTGCATGTCCCAACTCCTGGAACCTATGATTATGTTACCTTTTGTGGCAAAAAGGGTTTTATAGATGGGGTTCAGAATTTTCAGGTGAGGCGATTATCCTGGCTTATTTGGGTGGACCCCAAATATAACCACCAAGGTCCTCATAAGAGTGAGCAAGGACCTCAAAAGAAGAAGAAGGTCACATGATGATGGGAGCAAGGGAGACAGGGGGTGTACTGGAGGCCACAGTGAAAGAACGAGGACAACCTCTAGCGGTGCACTTTCCCTAGGAGCCTCTAGAAGAGGCTCAGCATCGCCAACATCTTGATTTCAGGCCACAGAGACCCATGTCAGACGCCTGACTTCCAGGACTCTAAGAGAATTAATGGGTGTTGTGTGAAGCCACTATTTGAGGTAATTTTTTACAGCAGCAACAGGAAACTGATACAGAATCCCAATTGCCTCAGCTGTTTTCACAGATGAGCCTGAAGCCGGTTTGTGGTCAGTATTTTCATGTTTAGTTTGTGAATTTGTTGATTATGTATAGGGACTTTTCTCCTACCTCTATGAATAAGACACAAGAGTTTTGTTTCTGTTATTGGCCAGCTGACCAGAACAAACCTTGGGATTTTCAATTTTATGGATTCTGATTGCTAAATTGATCCTATGGGTTTGATAACCATATATATATATATTTTAAGATTTTTTTTTTAATTTTTTTTAATTTTATTTATTTATGATAGGCACACAGTGAGAGAGAGAGAAGCAAAGACATAGGCAGAGGGAGAAGCAGGATCCATGCACCGGGAGCCCGACGTGGGATTCGATCCCGGGTCTCCAGGCCAAAGGCAGGCGCCAAACCGCTGCGCCACCCAGGGATCCCATATATTTTAAGATTTTTATTTATTTATTCATGAGAGACACACAGAGAAAGGCAGAAACATAGGCAGAGGGAGAAGCAGATTCCGTGTGGGGAGCCCAATACAGGACTTGATCCTGGAACTCTGGGATCCCTGAACCAAAGGCAGATGCTCAACCACTGAGCCACCGGGGTGTCCCTCGATAACCATATTTTGTTGAACCCAAATTCAGGTCTCTCACCTAAGAATGAATGAATTTTGGGGGGTAATTTGACAGAGGCTATCCTGTCAAACCAGCGACAAACAGTCTCTGTTATAATCCATGATATAGTGGCCACTGCAGGTTCTTTGCTCCTCCAAGCTCCCTTCTCATGGTTCCCTATCCTCTGGCTTCCACATCACAGGGGAGGAAGGGGGGTTGGAACCTTGCCACAGAGGTTTTCAGAGCATGCTGTTGATTTCTGACTCAAAATAGACTTGGGAAAGGCCGGGGTTCAAAAAATGAAGACTCATTGCTTCAATCCTTGCAATAAACATCCTGGGTTACTTTCACCTCAAACCTCAAAGGATTTCGAGATACTATAGAACATTCTGTCCTTGTCCATTTCCCATTAGTTGGTGGAGAAATTGACCCAAATGCTCTGGTGATAAGTGAGGAGAGGACAGTGTAGACCATGGATCGGAAATGGAGGAAGGCAGGGAGGGTCACCATCGTTCCGTGGATACTTTTGGTGACTGTTGGGTCTGAGGCATTAGTTCTTGAAAGGGCCATTCAAACAATTCTTGTGGCTCCATGATCACATTTTCCCATTGAAGAAGTGAGGTTATGTAAATTCCTCTTTATGGATCACAAGATCAGCAGTTATACTTCAATATGGCCAACAGCCAACCACATGGTTTCACTTCTTTTCTTTGGCTATATTAAGCTGTGGGCTTCCCTGTGCTATTTAGCGAGCATGATCCCAACCAAGGCAAGGTTATTGGGGACTGGCGTGTTTGGTTGACCACAGAGAGGGTGAGGACAGGAGTCAATTATTTGCATACCCTTCATTCTGGGATGGTGAGGCATTTGGGGAAATTTCTCCGTAAGAGTGAATTCACACCCTTGAAATTACTTGGCTTGACCCAAAATTTATAGCTCCAACTTCAAGCTAACCATGTCAGAATTTTGGGAACAAAACCAAATATTCCCCCTTTGGTCCTTGGAGAAAGAATAAACATGGATACGGTGTAGCATTTACCCTTTGGCCAACAAACTCCATCTTGGGGGTATTACAGCTTCCATCATGAAGTTACATAAATTAATACAGCTTACTCACCTGTGGTCCCCCTAAGTGTCTGGACCTCAATTTACAAGCACTTCTAGGTTTTGTCTAGGTCCACGATTTCATTTACTCAATCAGAGCTGTCATTCCCTGGGAGTTTTCTTGCTTGTTAGCCAAAGGATAAAGCTAGGGGCAATGGGCCCTTTTAACACCAAACTATTTGTTCGGGATATGAAAGTCCCAAGATCTGTCTATCAATATTTGTCTATCTGCCTTTTCATCTGTAAGAGCCCTATATCTGTGTAAATTAGACGGAAAGTGTCATTAAGGTTAATAAGATGGGTTTTAAAGGACATTTGGATAAGTGTTCTTTTCCATCCACCAACGGGGATCCGTATTACACCCCTGCCTACACTATGCAACTCGGCCCAATAAGAGGACACGGGGACTCAGAGGGTTCATGCTCTGGCCCCATGGCTTGGTCCTGGCCAAGTTCTTACCCTCTCCCACATGGCTTCCTGTTCATATCAAGGAGGGCACTGGACCCAGGCGGACAGCAGGGGTGGTGAGTCCGGTAGGGGGCAGGCAGGGCTGACCTTGGTCCTGCATCTGAGGACTTGCAGGGGGTCCCGGTGGGCTCTGCACAAGCTCCTGAGGCAGATGCAGGTCAGGCTCCCCCACCTTGGCTCCCTCCTTCCTGACACCTGGCAGCCTGGCCACTGGTGAGGGGGACAGAGGAGCCATCAACATAACCTTTAGGCCTGTCAAGGGGATTAGGAGACATTTATTTCGTGCAGATGTGACTTAGGACCGAATTTCCATTTCCAGAGGACAAACTATGCAGTTTGGCAAATTCCACAACTTTTTTTTTTAATTTTTTTTTTAAATTCCACAACTTGTAACAAAGACTTGGAAAGTGGGGCACCTGGGTGGCTCTGTGGTTGAATTTGTGTCTTTGGCTCAGGTGGTGATCCCGGGGTCCTGGGATCAAGTCTTGCATTGGGTTCCCCGCAGGGACCTGCTTCTCCCTCTGCCTGTGTCTCTGCCTCTCTCTCTGTGTCTCTCATGAATAAATAAATAAAATCTTTAAAAAAAAAAAAGACTTGGAAAGTCATCCCCTTCCTTCACTTAGCCATGAAAGATCATGGAAGCTTCATTTCTCTTCTATCCCGGGAGGGATGCTCCATGGGGGGCAAACACCAACTATCCCCGGGCTGAGGACCCGAGGACCTCCTTTGGTGGGACCATGGTCAGCAAAACACACATGGCTTCAAAACCGCCTCTCAGCTGGAAGTACGCAAGTTTTAGCGAGTCAGGGAAACTTACGCACAGTTTCCTCGGCCACTTCCCCATCGGAGTGATCACGCAGGGAGCGCAGGCGAGGGAGCTCCCCTGCAAGGAGGGAGAAGGTGTGTCCACAGCCACTCAGTCAGACTGAGTGACACAAGCCCTATTAGGAAATCCCAGGAGGACGGGGTATAAATCCCTGCCTGGACCTCAGAGTTTCCACTGAAGGTAAAGTCAGGCCTGGCAGGCTTCCCCAGGCAAGAAGCAACAAGGTCAAAGAATGCAGGGCTGCAGGTAAGAGGCTTTTGAGAGAGAGAGAGACAGAGAGAGAGAGAGAATGAGAGAGAGAATGAGAGAGAGGGACTGAGAGAGGGAATGAGAGAGAGGGAAAGAGAGAGAGGGAAAGAGAGAGGGAATGAGAGGGAATGAGAGAGGGAAAGGGAATTGGAGAGAGGGAAAGAGAGAGAGGGAAAGAGAGAGGGAATGAGAGGGAAAGAGAGGGAAAGAGAGGGAATGAGAGAGGGAAAGGGAATTGGAGAGAGGGAAAGAGAGAGAGGGAAAGAGAGAGGGAATGAGAGAGGGAAAGAGAGAGGGAAAGAGAGGGAGAGAGAGGGAATGAGAAGAGAGGGAATGAGAGGGAGGGAAAGAGGGAATTGAAGAGAGGGAAAGAGAGAGAGGGAAAGAGAATAAGAAGAGAGGGAATGAGAAGAGGGAATGAGAGAAAATGAGAGAGAGAGAATGAGAGAATGAGGGGGAGAGAGGGGGAGAAATCTGGGGGGTCAGGCACTTGGATTCCATTTCAGGATGGAGCTTCAGGTGGCTTTCTTGATGTCTCTGGACCTTGAGTCCTTCTCTGGGTGACATTCCTCACTTCTGTGACCTTCGTTTGTATGAAGGTGACTCTGACCTTCTCGGGCTTCAGTTTCTCTGTCACAAAAGGCCTGGATCAGAGGGTTTCTGGGGATCTTCTGTGATTCGAAGCTGCAGACAAAAAAGCTGTGGAATCCAATAAGGAGATCCATTGCTACCGACAGGTCACCTCAGGAGAGGCTGTGCTTGTGAGGCTTCCACCGAATTTAGAGGCTTTCTTCTTTGGAAGATCAGGGGGTTTTCGAGGATGGCGTGTTTTCTTTTTACAAGTAGGTGTAGCTTTTCTAACACTTGAGCTTTCAGAGCTGACTGGGTGCCAGCGCTCCGGGTTGTCTCAGCTGAGTAGCAAGCAGATGGTGGTGACGTGTGAGCCGTGGGCTAAAGGGTCTGTGGTCAAGTCTGCCTTTGCTCCTACTAGCTGTATGATGTCCCACGTGTGTCCACATCATAACTTTCATTCTTTTTTAAATATTTTATTTATTTATTCATGAGAGACATAGAGAGAGAGGCAGAGACACAGGCAGAGGGAGAAGAGGCTTCCTGTAAGGAGCCTGTTGTGGGACTCGATCCCAGGACACTGGAATCATGACCTGCACCAAAGGCAGACGCTCAACCACTGAGCCACCCAGGCACCCCCCGGATTGTAACTGTCTTTAAAAAATTCTAATCTATATTCTAGTGGATAAGGAAGGGGTGCCATTTGGATGAGATCATCTACCCAGTGGCCAGCAGGTGGCCAGTAATCTATAGCCAGGAAGTAGTCAACTTACCTTTATCCCTTGCTTCGTTCTTGTGAAATAATAAAACTGGCTACAATTTTAAAAATAAAGTTGCTTTCTGTCCTCAATCATAATGAAATAAATCGCACAGTTTATTTTTAACCTCTCGGTGCCTCAGTGTCCCCATCTGTAAATAGTGAACTCTGCCGAGGAGGACCACAAGGTGGTGGGGAGAGTCAGTGCGGATGAATCATGCAGGCACTTGGAGTGTAGCCTGGCTCCCTGTGGGTGCGGCCCAAACGGCGCCCTCACTCTTCGGCTTTCTCTCTCTCAAATCCCATCCCCCTTGGAGGCCTTTGCTCCTCATGGGACCCCGGCTCCCTCAGGAGTCCCCTACCTCGTGGCCCCCAGCCCTGCCACTGATGTGGTGTGATCCAGGTCAAGGCTGGTCTCTGTCTGGGTTTCCTCTTCTGCAAACAGGCAGTTGAGGGACTTGACTTTGGGAGCACCCCCCCAGCGGCTGGCTTCCCCCCAAACCCCCCTTTGCCCTGGCCTGTGTCCCTGAGCTCTGCTGTCCCAAGAGGGCTGGGGGCTCCTTCCCAGCACTCAGTGCCATATTCCCACCTGCACAGCACAAGGGGCCCCTTGTCTCACGGCTCAGTAGTTTTGTCCAGTTCCACCGCATTCTCCAGGTTTTGGCTTCTTTGGTTCCCCTGAAAGGCAAGCAGGAAGGTTGGATTGGGTGGGAGCTGCTGTGAGGACCGCTGGCTGCCCGGGAGCACTTCCCAAGCCCTACCAGCAGGTGTCCCCTCAACCTCCCAGCTCCCCACGGGCCTCACACCCCAGCTTCAGACAACGAACCCCTGTGCGAACCCCTGTCGATCAAGAGACCCTCAGACCCCATCCCCCCTTCCCTCCCCCAGGCCAGCAGAGTCAGTGTCACATGAAAACATGACTGACAAGCGTGGGTCATGTGGCTTTGAGTTGTCTTTTTTTTTTTTTTTTTCCTGTTACCGTCACCTGCTGTCCGGTTGGGGGCACGTGGTCACGACAGTGCCTTTGGCCAGGGCTTCTCAAACTTGAGGGTGCACGAGCACCCCTGGGGCTTAGTAAGCACGGACTGCTGGATCCACTGAGATTTCTGATTCAGTACTTGCATGCAGGGTGTCTGAGGACCTGCACCTCTAAGGCATTCCCAGGTCATGCTGACGCTGCTGGTCTGGGGACCACACTTTGAGAACCGCTTCCTTAGGTGATAACAAGAAGTTTTACAGCCAGTGGCAAACTGACCAGAGAGTTGTTTCAGGACAAGAACCTTTCGAGGCCATTCTCAAGACCCAACTCACAGAGACCTACTGGGTTGAAATGAGTGTGTGAGGCTGGAGGCCATAAATAGGAGAATTCTGTTTAACAGGTGGACAGGGGTGCCTGGGTGGCTCAGCAGTTGAGCCAGGTGGACAAATAGGTAGAGCAGGAACAATAAGTATCTCGGTATCTGGAACTCGGTATCTGGAACTCAGTCTCCTATCAGTTTTGTTCTCCACTCCCGAAGAAACATTACTTAACATAGGAGGGAAAAGG
Organism: Vulpes vulpes; assembly: GCF_048418805.1. Taxonomy (NCBI): domain Eukaryota; kingdom Metazoa; phylum Chordata; class Mammalia; order Carnivora; family Canidae; genus Vulpes; species Vulpes vulpes. The sequence continues at coordinate 69,482,152 of NC_132795.1, read as the reverse complement.
GTGGCAAAGGGCTGCACGGAGATGAAGGGAATATGGAAGGTTCTGTGGCCAGTGGATGGGCCAAACCCAGTGAGGCCATAAGAGAAACAGTGATGGGGTTGTTGATCCTCTAGCATCTCAAGAGTCCCTGCTCCAGTAGTTCCCAGCCCTGGACGAGTGTTAAAATCACCCAGGGGAGCTCTTAAAAAAATTGCTGTACCTGGGACCAGTTACATCATCAACGTTGGGGGCTGGGACCTGGGCATTAGTTTTTATATTTGTATTTATTTACTCATGAGAGACAAAGAGAGAGAGAGGTATGGACATAGGCAGAGGGAGAAGCAGGCTCCCTGTGGGGAGCCTGATGTTGGGACTCGATCCCGGAACCCCAGGATCACGACCTGAGCCAAAGGCAGATGCTCAACCACTGAGCCACCCAATCATCCCTCTGAACATTGGTTTTAAAGCCTTCCAACCAGTGCTGATGTATAACCAAGGCTGAGATCCACTGCCCTACTCCATCTCTTACACTCCTTACTGTCCCACCTTTTATTAACTATTCGGGGACTCCTTTTTTTCTCCTTTCAAACCCTGTGTTCTGAATCTGTAATTTATCTGATGAATTTTGGATAAAACAGGCATTTTATTTACCAGTAGCATGAACAGAAATCTGGGAATCTGTATTAAACTCCCTGGAAATGTTTCTGAAGTATACTTTGGTTAGAATCTCTGTTTCATCTTAAACATAAATAATTACCTAAACACAAGGAGGTGAATGATTGTGGCGCTTGATTGTAGGTCATAATAGTCCAATTTAAAACTGGACTTGGCTATGTGGCTTAGAGATGGAACTTTAGCTTCTGGATGTTAGTTTCACTCACAGATGACAGGGACAGGGACAGGTGACAGGGACAGGGTGGGGAGCAGAGGTTTTTTGCTCTTGTTAAGGATCTCTGGAAAGTATTCATACCACCTGAATTTTTTATGAAACATCAAGGGGAAATTTAAGAATATGTAGATTTCATTAGGGATTTCAAACTTGAGTGTATTCAGGGGCCATTCAGATCTGTGAGGCTGTGAGTGATAAGGCCAGTAGCCAACTGGAATGAGCTTGTCTCTGGGGAAAGACATTCAGCGAAGAGTAACACCAACATTCTGGCTGAATAATGCATACTCACAAGCTGAATTGGCCCAGACCCCAGTTTGGGATTTGTGGAATGGCTTTGACAGCTTCTGACAATATGATCACATACCCGGTGAGTGAATGGGATGAGGGGCAAATCCCGGCCCTCCCACTCTTTTGGATATTTCCTTAGAGGAGTTATTTACCTCCTGTAAGCCCCAATGTCTTCATCGTTTATCTTATACCACAAAGGTAAAGGAATTTTGCAGGCATAATTTAGGACCCTGACCAGTTGACTTGAAGATAATCAAAAGGAATTTTCGTGAATGTGCCTGACACAACCAGGTGGCCACTTTAAATAAAAAGGTCTAGAGGTCAGAGTCAGGAGGTCGGAGAGACATGAAGCAACATCTGATGTTGCTCTATTGGCCTCGAAAAAATAAACGGTCAGGTTGTGGAGCTGACTGTGGAGCAGGAAACGGTGGGTGGTTTCTAGCTGCTGAGAGTGGCCTTGGCTGACAGCCAGCAAGAAAGTGGGGACCCCCGTTTGTACAGTCATAAGGAACTGACTTCTGTGAACAGACATTTGGAACAGGACCCTGAGCTCTGGTAGTCTGTTACACCCTCAGAGGAGACTTCATCCAGGCTGAGACCAGACATCCGACCCACGGCAGTATGACTAATGAGTGTGTGTTATTCTAAAGTCACTGAGTTTGTGGGATTCTACACAGCAATAGAAAAATGAATACGATGTCCTAATTCTTCTGTTTGATTGCTGGGCATAGCGTCCAAGGCCTAGATAACCTAAAACATCTCAGAAACTTGATACAACATGAGTTTCTTTTTGCTCATGCTGTATCATTGTCATTGGTCAGCTGTGTCAGACTATGATGGCTTGTCATGGCCACTTCAGGACATTTTCAAAAGAGAACTCATGGAGATCATCCATTGGATTGTTTTGACATGGGTGCTAGGGTGGGAAATAGGTATTTCTGGTACTCGGCAGCAGAAGAAACAGACCAACTAGGTGGATCCATGGATGGAAGTGGACTTCAGCCTCCTATCAGGATGACCCGATCATCCTCTGTGGCCACCGTCAATAAACCATGGCTCAGAGAAAGGGGTGCTGGAGGATAGGGTACCAGAAATGAAATGCTCAGGCTTGGAAGTGACCCAAGTCCTTCCTGCTTCCTTTTCATGGCTATAACCAGTCCTGCAGCTATGTCAAACCAAACAGGTACAGAGAAGGGGAATTCTGTGTGTACCCCAAAAGTAGAAGAGCATCAGATATTGGTGAGTGTGAGTCTTTCCACCACAGCATGTTGCGCAGTTGAGTTGGAGTGGCAGGGGAGGAAGTAGGGTTTCAGATTGTTCAGCTTCACCGATCTCTCTCTTCTTGGCCCTGGGGCAGGGTGATGGGGCATCATAACGCTGAGAGCAGCCAGAGGGGGTATGTGTGTGAATGGAACATTGACTCCCAGTCACAGGGGATGCCTTCAGCTGTGGGAGGGCATCTTGGGACTTTTTGGGTCTGTGGAAAAACCAGTAAGTCTGGGCTGTCTTCAGGCTAAATGGTGAGCTTTACCTGGCAAGGGTTTTTCCCACACAGTAGAAGAAAAATTGCTTGGGTTTTCAATTGCTTGTTTTTGCTTGACTTTTATCCACTCTAGTGGGCATGCTGGACACAGGGCTGGAGAAGCCGCCACCTTCTGTGATGCTTAGGGGACAGGCCATTCTGGGTGGGCACATTTTCCAGAGAGTAGAAGACGATCTTTCAATCCATTAAGAGAAAATCCCCCCGTTTTTGACCACTTAATTTTGGAAGGAGATATTCCTAAACTCTATGTAGCATGGTGAAAATTTCTACTCACTGCAAACTGATCCCCAAAAATGTACCTTTCATAACATTTCTAAAAGAATTTCCTTTGGTGTTTGAGGTCCCCTTTCATTAGGAAAGGGGAATTTTCTTAAAAAAAAAAAAAGATTTTATTTATTTATTCATGAGAGACAAACAGAAAGAGGCAGATACATAGGCAGAGGGAGAAGCAGACTCCCTGCAGGGAGCCTGATGTGGGACTTGATCCCCAGAACCTGGGATCATGACCTGAGCCAAAGGCAGACGCTCAATGACTGAGTCACCAGGTGCCCAGGGAAGGATAATTAAACCTACTAATACCATGTCATCCCCATCTCGCTAGCTCACATCTACCTCTCTTATATTTATTCAATCTTTTTGGGGTTAGATTTTCAGAGTTTCTCACCTCATTGCTTTCTTCTAGCTAGGAAGGAGCCTGAAAATAGGGAAGCCATGTCCCCAGGGCATGATGGGGAGAGTGGCAGTCAACCTCTGATGGCCTGGGGCCTTCACTGGATTCCTACGGAGATGTCCCTGGACCTGGCTGGTCCTGGGGTTTCCTGCTGAATCTACTGCTGAGGTCTGCAGCTGGGAGGACCCACGGTCTGATCTTGCAGCTGTGTCAGAGCCACCACAATAGCCAACCTGGGTCCACTGTGCCCCTCACTAGTTCCACAGGTCCTCTGTGTCTTGCCTGTGGCCACATTTCTCCCTTGGCTTAGACTGGCCATTTGTGCAGGTGATACTCAAAATATTTGATGACCAGCAGGGCACCAACCATTTGGAACAGAAGCTGCAGTATCTTAGAGGAGCCCCAGGAAAGGCATGGTAGCAGAGGGCAGAGAGTGCAGGGCTTAAGTAAGTGAGATTTACCCCTGGTAGAGACATGTTTGCATATTTGGCCACCCTGCTCCTTTTGGACTGAATATCCAGCCCCAGGTCAGCTTGTCCTTCATCATAGCAGCACCAGATTAGCCCAGATCTCAGTTTACCTCCCATTCTCCACTGGAACCTTGGGAAATACCTGCATTTCTTGCCCATCAGTGAGAAACTCAGGCTAGCAGGTCTTCTGTCTCTTTGCACTTGTGTTTTGAACTCAGGTTCGAGAGCGGGCCAATATGCCTACTTCCTCTTGTGGTTTCTTTCCTTTTACTCTGGAGCCCCTGGAGCCCTTTCTTCTACTTCCCCTTCCTACCAGGAAGGAACACATCGCACGCACTTCCTTCCCTCCTTTCTGAGGGGTACTTTGTGCTTCCCTTTTCTTTGGACCATAGTGGCAGAAGTGGAGACAGAAAGAAGAGAAATACACTGGAAAGTAAATTAAAATGTTATTCTCATTGCATATGTTATGCACTGTCCCATCCTAGAAAAGAGGATTCTGAACAAAATTTATTTTTTATTTTTTTTCTGAACAAAATTTAAATTGTTCTTTGTGATTCAGGGAAATCATTGTGAACATCAACTGTTTTGTGCTGTAACACCCCATACCCTCAGTTGGGCGTGGGGAGGTGGAGGAGACCGTTGATGTCTGCTCTTAATGGCTCCTGATTGCTGTACTCCTTGGTTCTTGCACTGTCTTGATGTTTTTCTTTTCTCCCCCACCCCCCACATCTATCTTAATGTTCTTCTGTCTTCTGTGTTAATGGGCCATCAGCTGCCATCAACTGGCTCTCCCTTCCTACGTGTTCTCTTCTGCTAGCCCAGTACGTCTTTCTAGTTTGCTATCTCTAATTTGCTTTTGATTAAGCCTTCTGGTCACATATTGCTGCATTATAAAGTGCCCCAGAATTTAGCAGCTGATAACAAACATTTTATTATAACTCGCATATCCTGTAGGGCATGAATTTGGGAGGGGCTCAGCTAGGTGATTCTTCTGCTCCACATGGTTTGAGTTCAAGCAATGATATTCAGCTAGTGAATGGACTCTTCTGGGGAGTCCAAGATGGTTTTACTTATATGGCTTATGCCTTTAAGGGGATGCCTGTGAAGCCAGATATAGCTGGAACTGTGAATCGGACTCCCTACATGTGGCCTCCCTTGAGAAGTGGTCTCAGGGTGGTTGGACAGCTTACATGGTGGTTGGCTTTTCCCAGAGCAAGCATTCCAAGGATGCCAGGTGGAAGCATTCACAATCATAGGCTGGCCCACATTCAAGGGAGGTGAGTTGGCCTCCACATTTTAATGACATAGCAGCACAGTCACATCATAGAAGACCACATAAGATGGGTGATAAGGTTGTGGCCATCCTTAGAAAGTATAATTGCCACTCTAAGAAGCTACAACACTCATATACATGGAGAAAGAGATGCTGCAAGAGAGCTGCAAAGTTTTTTCTCTGAGTAAAATATGCATGCCTTTGTGCCAGGATCTTATTGGCTCTCTTTCAACTGTTAAGCAATTTTTGTCCTTCTTTTTTTTTTTTTTGATTGTAGAAGACTTTGGGAATTTAATATCTTTTGTTTTTAAAGATTTTATTTATTTTTTCATGAGAGACACACAGAGAGAGGCAGAGACACAGGCAGAGTGAGAAGCAGGCTCCCCATGGGGAGCCTGATATAGGACTTGATCCCAGGACCTTGGGATCACACCCTGAGCTGAAGGTAGACACTCAACCACTGAGCCACGCAGGCATCCTCAGATCTTTTTGTCCTTGTTTCTTCTGTCCACATTATATTTCAGATGGACAAGTTTTCTGGATGACTGAGAATTCAAATATCTGAGGTATTTACTACATACACTGATTACAAGAGGTTGAAAGCCACAGTCAGCTTAAAAGATGAGCTTCGTGTCCCATGCCAGCACAGAGTGCTCAGCTACTAGGGGAACTCAGAAGTCTTGAGTCTTGCCATTGTTATTTGCTGGCTTTGGGACTCATGCAAGTGAGTTGATGAGATTTGGTGGTTATCTGATGAAGGCCCCTGACTTGGTGCTTTAGAAATTGAAGCTGTGCCCAGGGCTGAAGCCTAAGTGCGGATCCAGACTGATTTAAATCCCGAGGGTTTTCCAGTTGTTGGGAGGAACCTGGGAGCTCTCAGCAAGCAGCTCAGTCTTTGTATTTATTTTAGAGATGAAGAAACTGACCCAGATTGGGTAAATCGCTTCGTGGCTTGCCTAAGATCACATAGCTAGTTAATGGTAGAGTGAATCCAGCTTCCAGGAATCCAGCTTCAATCTCCTGCTCTCTGTGCTTAAAGACTCTACCACTAAGACGTCAGTCTGAATGAAAGGATCAGAAATCCGTGGTAAGCCTTGAATGCATGTGCTCGTGTATTTATGATCGTATGTTTCCATGATACATACACTTCTATAATATGGATTTAGGCATCAGGCTTATTGATTCCATTAGGTAAAGTTGAACACCTTTCTAATATAGTAATTGGTATTAGGTAAGTTATTGATTATGATACCAAACGTTCTCAGGCTGTGGGATGGACCTGTAGCAGGAGCTAGGAAGAATGTAGAAGGTGGAAGCTCTGACTCCTCACTCAGTTGTGTCAATTCTGGGCTCTTGAGAAAGTAACTCAACTCCTGAGTTTTGGGGTCTGCTTCTGCAAAATGCTGATGAGAGCCACCACTTGTTGAGTGCTTTCTTTTTGCCAGCTCTGTGCTGACCTCTCTACATATCACATGCCATCTGCCCCTTCTTTTTTTTTTTTAAATATTTTATTTATTTATTTATTTATTTATTTATTTTTAAAAGATTTTATTTATTTATTTTATGTGAGAGACACACACACCGAGAGAGAGAGAGAGAGAGAGAGAGAGAGAGGTAGAGACACAGGCAGAGAGAGAAGCAGGTTCCACACAGGGAGCCTGATGTGGGACTCGATCCAGGGACTCCAGGATCACGCCCTGGGTGAGGCAGGCACTAAACCACTGAGCCATCCAGGGATCCCGCCATCTGCCCCTTCTGTGCAACATGCCAGGCTACGGGCATTCCGCAGATTAGTAAGCTGAGCCTCTCAGAAGCAGTATGATCTACCCCCTGGCACCAAACCATCCAGTTGGCATACCAGGAAGGCAGGACTCACACTTGTTCTATCAGACTCTCAAGACCATGTGTTGTCCACAGTGTTCTCCTGTATAGACTCCCTAACTTTCAGGACTACTTTGAGATGCAGATAGACTTCTGAGCTGCCTCCTAGGGTGGAATCTGACCAATGAATGGAGCTTAGGGGAAGGCAAATTTGCCTTTTGAACTGTCAGAGGTATCTGATCAAGTGTACTTCCCAAGACTGGAAGTGTCCATCTAATGAGGGGTAAACTTGGCTATCTATGGAGGATGTTGGGTCTGGGAAGACTGTTAGGGTGGGCTGCTAAGCATAATGGCTTCTGGAGCCCCCTCTAGCTCCAGGTTCTGGTGCTTCTACAAAGCAGAGAATGAGTACCAAGGCTGAAGATTGTGTTGACTCATGTTTGCATTCCACTCCATCATTGCATTAGCTCTGTGGCCTTGGGTAAATTACTTAACAAATCTGAATCTATTTCCATTGCTTCCTGTTTATAATGGGGATGATGCAGTCTGCCAGACTCATCAGTTTTACCTTCTAGAATTGCCTAGAGCAAAAAATTCCTCTTCTAAAAATAGCAGGGTGAGAGAATTTGAAGCCTAGTGGATTCATACTGTGGGTGCTGAGGGCGTCATGGATGGAGCTTCCATATCAGTCATTTTGCAGGAGAATGGCAATTATTCTGAGCTAGAGGAGTGGTCTTGTCAGGTGCTAGCCTGTGAGAAGGCCTGATTCAGGAAGAAGGTGAATGAAATGTCTTTGGTTGATGGTCCAGCCTGTTGGGGGCTCTGAATGGTTCACCCTTACTGGGAATGCAAAACACGAACAGAGGATTCAAATGAGTGAGGAGATGAGTTGGGTTGATTTACTGGGGCAGAAGTTGGCCAAAAAGTTTGACAGCAAAAGGGTGCTTTTAGGGAGATACCTGTTGGCAGAGAGTGAAATATAAAGATAGCATTGTAGCCCTAAGTGGAGTCAAGTCTTAGCTTCTCTAGGTTTTCCCTTTGAGATTCAGCTCATTGTGGCCCAAAGATGGGTCTTCCAGGGGTATGGCTTCCAGGAAACAATTCTGTCTCTCTAGGCCCCACCAAGGCCAAAGCCATTGAGGTGTTCTCATTTTGACATGGCCATGCAGACCAGAGACAGTCCCACCCTGCTGCACTGAATTCCCTCAATTCTGGGGTGTGTATGTGTGTGGTGGGGAAACTAGCTTCTCTTTTTTCTGTGGAACCAAAAATAATCTGTGGCCAACCCATCTGCTTTGAGCCAGTATGCTTTCAAAAAAAGATGCCTCAAACCAGGTATATTTCTCTGCCTCTGAAACGAGAGGCAGAGAAATTTAGACTTCTCTATCATCTATCTATCTATCTATCTATCTATCTATCTATCATCTATCTATCTATCATCTATCTATCTATCTATCATCTATTTATTTATTTATATTTCCTTATTCCCCAAACTCTTCACATTCTGTGTTTTCCAGAGATTTAGTTCAAAAATACTTCTTATCTTACTTCTGCCTTGAATTTTAAAAAATTTCCAAGCTTAACTTTGATGCAAATATTTGTTTTCCCATGGGTGTCAAAAGATTTTGTACCACATGCCTGCCACAACATGTGTCGGTTTTTAGGAATTTATTTTACAAACTGGAGTGACTAAATGGTATGCGTTGGGCCTGATAACTATTTGGCTTCATTAATATTCAAGATCTGTCACCTTTGTTTTGCTTTTTTGGATGACTGTACCTCCTGACTCATAGATGGACAGTTGCCTAAAAACGTCTGGGAACAAGGTGAAGATAGAAATAAAGATAAGTTTAATCTTCTCACTGAATTCAGAGATATATTAAAATGCACTATAGGGTGAGATGAATCATTTTAAATGCCTGAAGATTTATCTCTGGAGCTATCATTTACTTGTAATTTCTTCTTAGTCTGCTAAAAAATGTATTCCTACATGCATTCTAAAGTCTTTAGGGGTGATGACTGGGTGACAGGCACTGAGCAGGGCACTTGATGGGATGAGCACAGGGGTTATACTATATGTTGGTAAATTGAATTTATTTATTTATTTATTTTTAAGATTTTATTTATTTATTTATGAGAAACACACACACAGAAAAGCAGAGATATAGGCAGAGGAAGAGAAGTAGGCTCCATGCAGGGAGCCCAATGTGGGACTTGATCCTGGATACTGGGATCACGCCCTGAGCCAAAGGCAAATGCTCAAGTGCTGTGCCATGCAGGTAACCCTGGCAAATTGAATTTAAACTTAAAAAAATACTGAAAAAAAGCTTTTGGGGTGAAGTTTGAAGATGTCTGCAACATTTCTGTTTCAGGGGAAAAATATGTATATGTATATATGTGTGTGTGCACATATTATATACATGGAGAGAGACAGAGAGAAAGGAAATAAAGCCAAATATTAATAATTGGTGAATGCAAGTGAAATACATGCTGGTGTAATACCATTCTTTCACCTTTTTAGTCCATTGAAACTTTTCAAAATTAAATGAAAAGGTGAAGCAAACAGCTACATACTCGTAGGCCGTGTGTACCATCCGCAACTAGGAGGCTGACCCTGTGGAGCTGGACTCAGTGTGGTGCCACTTGTTCTTTCCACTTACTGTATTCTTTTTCCTTCCTTGAACTCTTCACATATTGTTGGTCATTTTCTTTTGTCTGGCCATGTTTTTCATCTCTTTCCTCTGTTTTTGGACATTGGGTATTGTATGGTTGTGTGACCTCTTTCCCCCCAAAAAATTATCACTCAAATTCTTGGATCCAGCAGCCTTTAAAATTTCTTTCTGCCAGTAAGAAGGTCAACTCAGATTGAAGCAGAAATGTCAAATTGTCTGTCATTTAAAGACACATTGAAAGAAAGTAGGGCAGGAGAGGAATGTTTTGCTGCAAACCTCTGCAGAACGAATTCTTTTTCCTTTGGGCCTGCCAGAGACTTACTGTTTCCCACACTCCAGCGATTTTGATTCCAGCCTTTTCCTGAGGTTTTGATTATTGAAAATGATCACTACTACGTGTTTGTGATTTAATTGCCTGAAGCCACTTCCTGAAGAGGTCACAGTAAAGCAGTTGTTTTGCCCAAGTCCTCAGAGGGAAACCAACACAATTCCCTTGGCTGAAGAGGTCCCCAAAGGATGGGGTTGGAGGGGGGACAAGTGGGGCAGCTGGGGAATAGCCTTTGCTTGAGGAGGACAAGATTGTAGGATTTCGTTCCACTGGAATGGGGTCCTTGTTGAAACATCTCTACTTCTCACCCTGACCACATGTGTGATTTTGAGAAGAGGGTTTCCAGGTGCTTTCAACACCTGAAAGAGAAAGTGAGTGGACTAGATTTCTCTAGGACCCTTCCTGCTCCATAGCTCTGTGAATCCTCAGCTCACAACTGCTCCTGAATGGACACAGCCTGACTCTGTACCATAAAAGTAATGCTAAGCTTGGTTACAAACCACAGAATTCAAGGCTAAGTCTGCACCTGTCTTGGGGGTAGAGGAGTGCTGTCATCCTAAGGGAGGCTACTCAGCTCCTCCTGCCTTTAAGTTGAAGTGACTTTTTTTTTTAGGATTTTATTTATTTATTCATGAGACACAGGAGAGAGAGAGAGAGGCAGAGACACAGGCAGAGGGAGAAGCAGGCTCCATATAGGGAGCCTGACGTGGGATTCGATCCCGGGTCTCCAGGATCGCACCCTGGGCCAAAGGCGGGTGCTAAACCGCTGCGCCACCCAGGGATCCCTTGAAATGACTTTTAATGTCAATCTGCAGAAACTGTTTGAAACTGTCGAGTAACAGAAAGAGGACTAGTGACAGCCCTATCTGGCCGCTGGCCGCTAGGGTCCTTTTTATATACTTTGGAAAGTTTGCATATTGGGATTGGATTTGGCTGTGCATGGCAGGAAGCCTAAACATGTTAAAAAAAAAAAAAGAAGAAGAAAGAAAGAAAGAAAAGAAAAGAAAAGAAAAGAAAAGAAAAGAAAAGAAAAGAAAAGAAAAGAAAAAAAGAAAAAGATAGTTTAGGGTGGGAGAGCAGCTCCACGAAGTGGAGCCACCAGGGACTCATGCTCCTGTCCTGCTGTCCCAGCCCTGTCAGCAACTGATCTGTGCCTTGTGGCCCAACATGGTGGCTGCAACCCACCACCACACCCCTACTGAGCCAGCAGGAAGGAAGACCTGGGGAGACTCTGAAGCCATTGGAGGAGACTTTGAAGTCGACTTCCCAGGAGGACCCCACATTTCCACTTACATTTTATTGGTCTAAATTCTGTCACGTGGCAGCTTCTGGTAGCAAGGGAGGATGGGAAATATAGTCTTTGTGTGGGCCAGTGATGGGTCTCCTTGAGTTGGGTCCTATAATTGGCGAAGCTGGGAGGACAGATATTAGAGGACACTTAACAGCATCCGTCATGGAGACTCGATTTTTGAAGAGTAAGGGCTACGGAATCAGTAGTCTTGGGTTTGAACTTCAATTCCTGCTTACTAGCTGTAAGATTTTAGTCAAGCTACATAACCTCCCTCATCTATTATATGATCTGCCAAAGTGGCATGATATTCCCATCACAGGGGTAAAATGAGAGAATAGATGCTCAGGATTCAGCTCAGTAGCTGTCACTATTACACCCATCCTTGTGTCACCAGCTTTAACTTCATTCACGTATTTGGATATGTGGTATTGGTTACACATGTGTGATTGATGTGTAACCAACTTCTTTCATATCCTTTCTAGAGAACCAGTGAGTCTGGCTGGGACTGGTACGCTTGGGGGAGGCGAGAAGCTAATGTGTGTGTGGAGCCCAAAGCGACTTGGCCAATGTTGATGTGACCTTTATGCTAACCAGGTGGCCTGATTAACCTGAGGCTGGGGTTAGTGGTTAAAATGACAGGAAATGTTTGTGTTTCAGAAACATGTAAAGGTTAGGATGATGCAGGAGTGGGAAGAGTTTAGGGGAAACAGCCCTGGGCAGACACCCAGCTAAGGGGAAAATCTCAGGTCCTGGCTCCTCATCACTAGAGGAAGAGTTCAGACTGCAACTCTGAGTGCACGCCTTCTGATGAGAGAGGGCTTCTAGCGTGCAACGGTTACTTCCTTGGTTTGCCAGCCCTGCCCTGCACTTAAGGGCCATCTGGGTTTACTGTGAGACATTCAGAATGATATATGTTCTAGAACAGGGAACAAGTTAAGCTTTAAGGAAATGGGGGAGGAGTGGTGGTAAGCAATTTTTTTTTTTAATCTGCATTCACTCATCTCTTTAAAGATGAGTGCTCTCTGCTAGGTTTCTGATCATAAATATTCCCTGGTACTTTCTGGGACTGGGTATCTTGCAGGCCTTGAGGGCTATGAATAAAACCAAGCCTCTGTTCTCAAGGCTGTCCCCACCCATGGGGAGCCAGACAAGAAACAGGTGTGGTAGGCCACACTGGTGGCACCTTTGGCCATGTGACTAGTTAAGGCCAATGGAATGTGGGGCAGACAAGCGTCAGCTAGTTCTGAGCAAGGCCTTGAGTGCCCTTGTCCACATTGCTTGTGTTTTTGCCATCACAGGAGAAGATCATCTCCTAGGAAGTCGTCGGTCCAAGAAGGATGAGGGACACATGGAACTGACTTAGATCCCACCCAAAGGGTGGAGCCAAGCCTAACCCAGGACGATCTAGGTTAGCCAACCCCATCTGATCCACAGACTTGTGAGCCAGAATCATTTTACACCATTGGTGTGATTGCCTGGCGATTGTTTTACGCATTTCAGTTTTGAGGTGGATTGTTGGCAGCACCGTTGTGGCAATGGTGAGCTACACAACAGGTAATAACGATACAGTGTGAGAATTGCAGGGAGGTACAGAAGTGCCTGGTGCTCCGGTCTCGGGGAGGCACATGGGGAGGAGTGTTTCATGAGCTTGTGTAAGTTATTCACTATTTGGACCTTATTTCACTTTTCCCCCAGGATACTGTAGACCAGGTAGTTGGTGGTATATATAACCCATCCGTGTATGTCGGAATGGTGTGTAACGTAAGAGCTGATCCATAAAGACAATAGGAAAAGTTCACCAACAGTAAAATATGAGGACCTTTTGACTTCTAGTGATTAATTCACTCCTTCATTCAACAAATAGAAGTTAGGGCTATAGCTTGTAAATAAAATAAAGTAGAATCTTTGAGCCCATGAGCTGACATTCCAGAGGGAGGAGACACCGTGGATGATGTATGCCACAGAGAGCAATACAGCAGGAAAGGAAAATGTGGAGCATGGAGGCAGAGGGGTGGTGTAGTTTTACACAGGAAGGTCAGGGGAAGACCTCACCACAGTGATGCTTGAGTAAAGACCTGAAGGAGGACAGAACCTGAGCAGTGGCCGTGGCTGAGCCATTCTCCTGTGGGGCAGGGAACATTAAGATACACTTCGGGAGAGAGAGACACTGAGGATATGGAAAATCTATTCCAAGACACCTTGTAAGTGCTCTGGGGATTTGGTATTAGGTGTGCTCAGTGAATATAGCTATTCTTGGAGAAACTCCAAATCTTCTGCATTTTCTTGTCAAAAAAATCTGGGCAAATAGGTTTCTAACACCAGGAGAAGCCTCCAGAACCTGCTGCTGGACCATCTTCAAGGAGTTCACTCTCTGGGTGTGTGTGGCTCCTGCTGACCCCTCTGTCTCCTCCTATAGGCTACAGAGTGCTGGATCTGAGATCTCCATCTCCCATGTCCTCCGGAAGTTGCCAGAAACAATGTTTATCTTGTACATGTTGGTAATGGGTGTTTCAGCCTTCACCATTCAGCCTGAGGAACACACAGGTAAGAACTGAGTCCTTCAGCTGAAGAGGGCTTGCCTGCCCTCTTAGTGTCGCTGGGGAGAGCAGTCATTTATCCGTGAAGTTTGCTGTTTTTGAAAAATGAGGTGGGACAGAGCCTTCCTCCTGCCCATCTCCTCCGTTGCACGGTGCTTGTTCTGGGCATCAATCATTCCTGCCCAAGAGTGGGCCAAGGAAGCGGTGCTTCTGGATTTTAACCACATGTCTGTCCTGTCACAACTAAGTTCTTTTTCTATTTGAACTCAGTCAAGATCTACTTTTATTTATTTATTTATTTTTTAAAAAAGATTTTATTTATTTATTCATGAGAGACACAGAGAGAGGCAGAGACACAGGCAGAGGGAGAAGCAGGCTCCACGCAGGGAGCCCGACGTGGGACTCGAACCCGGGTCTCCAGGATCACGCCCTGGGCTGAAGGCGGCGCTAAACTCTTGAGCCACCTGGGCTGCCCAAGATCTACTTTTAATGTTAATGAGTCAACAAGTAAAAAAATACAACCAAACTTTTAAATCATTTTTTTTTTTGTCACCACGTGAACCGGATTTAACTTTTCCCACAAAATTTAAATTGGAATTGATAGAAGCCCTAAAATTGTTTTTGAGAGTTTTGAAATCATGATAACAGGAGGGGGTTAATGGGGTCCCCAGGGTATAGGCCACTTGTTAGGGGCACGCGGCTTCTTCAGATGCGCCCATCGAAGAGGTTTAGGCCTGAAAGCCTTGACTGTGGTCTCCTTGTCCTTTAGTGGCTGCAGAAAACTGCCAGTTTCGTGGCAAGTATTTCAAAACTGACTTCAGGGTGGAAGGGGAGCCTGTGGTCCTGAGGTGCCCCCAGGTTCAGCCCTGGTTGTGGACATCCGTCAGCCCCCACACCAGCCTGGCGTGGCGTAAAAATGATTCTGCTAGAATGGTCCCAAAGAAAGAAGAGACAAGAATGTGGGTCCAGGATGGTGCTCTCTGGATCTTGCCAGCCTTGCAGGAGGACTCTGGCACCTACATCTGCACTGCCAGGTAAGCCCCCGTCACCCCGGGGACTAGGGTAGGGAGAGGATCTCCTTCCAGAAGGGGCTTCTGCACAGTTCTTCAGTGATGCCCTGGATTTCAAAATCCAGTGTAGAGGTGAGGATCTACCTTTTGTGCTCTTCACCTTACCTGAATACGTCCTACCGGAGAGCCTTCCCCAGATGCCTCTGTGGCTCTCTCTCTTCATTTAAGCCTTTGCTCAAATGTCACCTCTTTGGAGAGGACTTCCCTGGCCACCTTACCTGAAACAGGACTCCTGACACGCTCTCTCTTTACCCTGCTGGTATTTTGGTTCACCTGACACACCGTGTGTTTACCTAGTTAACATTTGTCTAAACCATTAGAATGTCAACTCCAGGATGACAGGGACTCGATGCATTTTGTTCATGTCTGTGTCCACGTGGACAGAAGATATCAATGTAGAACAACTGAATGAGACTGTAGGAATGAGTTCATCCAACCGCTTATTGTGCGTGTGAGGGGGCCAAGCTCACTTACAAGGGCTCCTAGGCAGTGGGTGTGGAGACGCGAACCCACAGCTCCTGATGTGGGGTGGGACCCCCTTCCTCTTTGTCCTGTTGCTTTTTTTGAAAAAAAAAATTGTGGTAACATATGCATAATATAAGATACCATTTTATTCCTTTTTCTGAAAATGTGCAATTTAGTGCATTAAGCCATTCACGTTGCTGTGCAACTGTTATCACCGTCCATCTCCAGAACTCTTCATCCTCTCACACCACAAGCTCTGTGCCCATTAAACCACAAACCCCTCATCCCCGCCTCCTGCCAGGTCCTGGCAGCTCCCATCTGCTTTCTGTCTCTGCAAATTTGACTGCTCTAAATACCTCATTGGAGTGGAGTCAGACAGTATTTGTCCTTTTGGGACTGGCTGAGCACAGTGTCTTTAAGGGTCATGCATATTGTGGTGTGTATCAGAATTTCCTTCCTTGGGGTGCCTGGGTGGCTCAGTGGTTGACTGAGCACCTGCCTTCGGCTCGGGTCATGATCCTAAGGTCCTGGGATTGAGCCCTGCATTGGGCTCCCCACAGGGAGGCTGCTTCTCCTTCTGCCTGTGTCTTTGCCTCTCTCTGTGTCTCTCATGAATAAATAAAATCTTAAAGAAAGCGTTTCTTTCCTTTTTAAGACTGAATAATATTCCATTGCATAAACAGACCGCATTTTGGTTATCCATTTATTTGTCAATGGACAATCTACTGCCTTTTGGCTGTTGTGAGTAATGCTGCTTTGAACATAGGTGTACAAGGATCTATCTGAGTCTCTGCTCTTAATTCTTTTTGGTATAAACCCAGGAGAGATTGGTGGATCATAAGGTAATTCTATGTTCAATTTTTTGAGGAACCATCATAACGTTTGGCACAGTGGCTGTTCCATTTTACATCCTCATCAGCAATGTACGTGGGTTCCAGTTTCTCCGTATCTTCACCAACACTTACTATTTTCTGGGTTTTTCATGGAGAGGGATAATAGCCATTCTAATGAGCATGAAGTGATATATTATTATGGTTTTGATTTGCATTTCCCTAATGATTAGTTATGCTGAACATCTTTCCATGCCTTTTTGTGGCTAAATGTCTATTCAAGTCCTTTGTCTATTTTTAATTTTTATTTTTTTGTCTTATTCTTTTTAATTTCTTTTAAAAATTGTAGTATTATTAACATGCAGTGTTACATTAGTTTCAGGTACATAGTATAATGATTCGATAGTTCTATACACATCTCAGTTCTCATCCCTGAGTACAGTCTTTTTTTTTTAAACTGAGCACCTTTTCTTTCTTTTTTTTAAGATTTATTTTTATTTATTTATGATAGACAGAGAGGGGGGGGGGCAGAGACACAGGCAGAGGGAGAAGCAGGCTCCATGCCGGGAGCCCGATGTGGGACTCGATCCCGGGACTCCAGGATCGTGCCCTGGGCCAAAGGCAGGCACGAAACCGCTGAGCCACCCAGGGATCCCCCCTGAGTACAGTCTTAACCCCTTTCCTCTATTTCTCCCACCTCCCCTCTGGCAACCAGTTTGTTCTCTGTGTTTAAGAATCTTTTTGTTTCTTTGTGTCTTTTTTTCTTTGTTTGTTCATCTGTTTTGTTTCTTAAATTCCAACTGTGAGTGAAATCATATGGTTTTTGTTTTTCTCTAACTGACTCTTTTCACTTAGTATGATACCCTCTAGATTTATCCATTCATGTCATTGCAAAAGATCTCACTCTTTTTTATGGCTGAGTCATATTCCAGTGTGTGTGTGTGTGTGTGTGTGTGTGACTTCTTTAACCATTCTTTAATCGAGTTATTTCTGAATTGTAGGAATTCTTTATATATTCTGGGTACTGATTGCTTTCCAGATATGATTTACAACTATTTTCTCCCATGCCACAGGTTGCCATTTTACTCTTTTGATAATGTCCTTTGATGTGCAAAGGTTTTTAATTTTGATAAAGTTCACTTATTTATTTTTTCTTTGGTGGCCTATGCTTTGATGTCCTATCCAAAGAATCATTGCTATATCTAATATATCATTAGATATTTTGCCTCATGTTTTCATCTAATAGTCTTTCGAGTTTTAGCTTTTATGTTTAGGTCTTTAATCCATTTTGAGTTAAAGTTAATATATATACATATATATGTATATATATGGGTATATACATATATATGTATATATATGGGTATATACATATAGAGGGTAATGGTCCCAACTTCATTCTCTTGCAAGTGGTTATCCACTTTTCCTGACACCTTTGATTGAAAAGACCATTCCTCATTGAATGGTCTTGGAAAAGCTTGCTGCTTCATGCAGAAGAAAGTTGTAAGGGTGGTTAGTTTTGGTGCTCTTAAACATTTCCTTGCTAAGTTCTCCTGAAAGGACCAGGGCAGATTGGTTGGGAACAGTCTTCTCCCCTGTGTCCTTCCCACTCCTTCTATCAGCCAGCTTTAGGATCTCTCTCCATCTGTTTGACTTAGGAGACACTGTACCTGTGATTATTTTCACTTAGGAAGAGAATCAAAGAAAGCACATTTATAGCACAAAGGAATTACTGGAGAATGGGAGAATTTCAAACAACATCAGCCCCAGTCCCAGATGGTGTGTGTGTGTGTGTGTGTGTGTGTGTGTGTGTATGTGTGTTCAATCAGTGAACTCTGATTGTCAGTGAACCCTGCCTGGGAAATAGACAAGTCTCTTATTTCTGTATCAGGGAAATGTGGATGTCTGATTTTACAATAGCTATAAATGGACAGTTTTTCTTTCTTTCTAGTGTAGAAAATGCCAATGTGTTTTCCTGCAGAGTGCTACCAGGAAACTTAATAGTGTGGTAGAAAAAGAATGGAATTGGGAATTAGAATTGTGTGGGCATGAATCCTAGCCCTCTCATTTTCTAGCTGGTAGAACCTTTGTCTTGTGATTTGGTATTTATGGGTTTTAGCTTTCTCCTCTGTAGAGGGATTTGTTGGGAGAGTCTTGTGAAATCGCAGCATGTGAAGCATCTAGTTATGGGGAGCACCATAGAAGATGGTGCATATATACAGAGGAATGCCTTTTCTTTCCCAAAGGCAAGACGTATTGAGTACTGAAGTGATAATATGCAAAAATCAGGGAGATATGAGCTGAGTCCTGTTCATTTAAAGTTTGTTTTTATATTCGATTTAAATAACTATACAGGTGCCCCTGGGTGGCACAGTTGGCTAAGTGTTCTACTCTGGATTTCTGCTCAGGTTGTGATCTCAGGGTTGTGAGATTGAGCCCGTGTTGGACTCCATGCTCAATGTGGAGTCTGCTTGAGATTCTCTCTCCTGCCCCTTTCTGTTCATTCTCTCTTGCTCTCTCAAATAAATAATCTTAAAAAAATAAAAATAAAAAAAATTGTACCTAATACCCTTATTTTCTTTTTTAAAAAAGATTTATTTATTTCAGAGGGGAGGGGCAGAAGGAGAGAAAGAATCTTGAGCATACTTGCTGCTGAGCACGAAGCCCAAGGAAGGGCTCCATCTCATGACCCTGAGATCATGACCTGAGCTGAAATTAAGAGTTAGACTCAACTGACTGAGCCACCCAGGCATCCATTTATTTTCTATTCTTATAGAAATAAAGAAATCTGAGATTGAGAGGGCAGCAGAAATCCCAGTGTGGGTCAAAGTTTCTTAGCATGTGACAGAGTCTACTTGGCTGATCTCTAGAACTCTATTCCAGGTCTAAGATTGGAGTTACAGTGGAGTGAGACATGCCAAGCCGTTGCCATAATACTCTTTGTCATTTACAGTCATAGGCCAGGAAACAGCCCTGTTCTTGTGATTTTTGTATAATCTTTTGATCTAGAAACCACTTAGTCTTTCTGTCAACCAGGGTGGGCAAGTTATGCTACTAAATCAAACAGCTCCCAAATCTCAGTGACTTAAAACCACAAAGGCTTATTTATCACACATGCAGCAAGACTACAAGCCCATGATGTGTTGGCGGCCAATCAGGGTCCAAAACTGAAGGAGCAGCCATTATCTCAAATGTTGTTGGTGCCATACTGGAAGGAGACTTGCTCTAGAGTATCTTGGATGGCTTTTAAAACTTTGGTGTGGAAGTGACACACATACATCTCATTGACTAGAAAGAGTCATATAATTGCACCCACCCACAGTGGGGCTAAGATGTGTAATTCAATTGTATGCTCAGGATAGGGAAACTGGACATACTTGGTGAACAGCACTAATGACCACCATCCCTTTGCTGTGGGGATGCCACACCATTTGGAGAATGTGAGTGGTGATTAAATTATTCCCCCTTCATCATTCTTTTGAGTTATTTTCATGGACTGTCTTGCCTATGGGGAATTACCAGATCGAAAACGTGAATAGGTTTGTAACTCTCGATATGCGTAGTCAGTTTGGTTTCCGGAGATATTGCCCTAATTTACGGGTTTTCCCGGAGCTTTACTGGCCTTCTAACCTTGGTTTGACCTCTTAGTAGCTCTACAGCCTTAGGAAATGACTTAATTTCTGTATGCCTAATTTTCCTCATCGAAAAATGATGATTCCTACTGCATAGGATTGGAGAATGAATAAAATAACCCATGTAGAGCATCCAACACAGGACCCGGCATGCACTTCTTTCAGCAGCTGGGATGATGATTTTCAAGTGTGTACTGTCCTTTAGACAGTCCTCATGTGCAGCTCTTTGACTTACAGTGAGATTATGTATTTTTCAAGGTGATGGTTAATTTTCTGCATTTCTTTGTGCATAAAACGTTCATCCTTTTCCTTTTTTTAACCAGACAAGAAATATAATATAGATATTGGATTTTATCTTTGAATTAATTCTTTTTAATTTCAAGGGCAAGCTTTTATCACTTTCTTTTGTCATATCCATTTTTCATATTTTGTTCCTTCCTTAGATATAGACTTCTACCTTTTGCTGTGCAGGTTCCCTTCCCTTCACTCCCCTCCTTATACAGCACACTCTCATGGTCTCTGTTGATGTCCTGTTTCTTATGTAGCCAGGAACTTAGCTGAGATCACTACATTTTTATGTTTTTCTCTATTTTTCGCCACGTTTCTATCCATGTTTGCCTCTGCCCTTTCCCCAGTTCTAAGGTCTTGCTGCAGTTATAATATTGAGATTAGACTTAGGCCAGCCAAAAAAAAACCCCCAAATTAAAAACAAACTTGCCAAGTTCATTTCCCCCGTGCAGTATTGCAACAATACTTTAGATATCTTCCACAAAGTTCTTGACGGTTTTCTGAAATTTGACTTCAGTTGATAGATGATTCTCAAGAGAAGTAAAGGGAATTTTCTTCCCACATAAACAGTGGCTCTTAGGAAACAACCTCTCCTTTCGGATATGGTATCCTGTGCCAGGAAGTTGAAGCATGTTGGAGCTGGGCTCAGGGACTTCCTAGAACCTGGAAGTGTTCAGGCCCATTTGAAGGGTGCTTGGGGATCTCTTAGTGGCCCTTGATGGCATTGAAATCAGGCTTGCAGGGAGTCCTTGGGGAAAAATGCAGACCGTGTCATCATTTCTTTAGAGTAGTAATAATGTGATACCTTTTTTGTCTCTTAAGGACTCAAAAAGTTCAGGAAGAGAAGCGTTGCAATGCTAATCAAGAAAATGCAGAACACAGAATTTAATGGGATTTGGGAAATTAGTCTCAATTTCATTTAGCTTTACCGTTATTTTGCCTTTCACTTATTATGCTTTTTCCCCTTGACTTCAGAAATGCCTCTTACTGTGATGAAATGTCCGTGGAGCTCAGGGTTTTCGAGAAGACAGAAGCTTCCCTGCCTTTCATATCGTACCCGCAAATTTTAACCTTGTCAACCTCTGGGTTCTTAGTTTGTCCTGATCTGAGTGAATTTACCCATAACAAAATGGACATGAAGATTCAGTGGTATAAGGTACATCTTTAAAAATTGACACTTTGATTAAAATGTGTCTTACTAACCACAGGAAAGATATAAAATACCTATTCTCAAGACAACACATTCACTTTTATACTTTTGGGTTTTTTTTTCCAACTAGTTATTTTATTTTATTTTTATTTTTTATTTTTTTTATATATTTTTTCCAACTAGTTATTTTAAAAGGGGGCGTGATTAATGTGTTCTGTTCATCTTTGTGTGGCTTGAGTAAGGGTCTTCAGAGTAGAATTCTGAGAAGCCAGAATGCAAAATGAATGCAGAGTAAGTGACAGCTGAAGAAAATAGGTTTTTACGCTGTCATTTGTAGAAATGTAGAGAAGACTATTGGTTTCATTAACAACTGTGTACACATATTAATGAAGCTTTTTTAAAGCACATGATAATGAGTTTTTGGGTTAAAGGAGAAAATATAAACAGTTTGTTTTCTTATCTGGTTGAATAAATACTATTGTACATCATTTGTGTAGACCAGGTATGGGCAAACTTTAGCTATAACCAGTGGCCAAATTGACCTGCCACCTGCCTGACAGCTCAGGATAGTTTTCGCTTTTTTAAATGATTAAAAAAAATTGAAAGAGGGGCATCAGGGTGGCTCAGTTGGTTGAGTGTCTGACTCTTGGTTTTGGCCCAAGTCATGATCTCAGGGTTAAGCCCACATGGGGCTAGTCTGCCTCAAAGTTATCTCCCTCTGCCCCTGTCCCTGAGTATGCACGTGTTCTGTCTCTCTCCCTCTCTCTAAAATAAATAAATCTTTAAAAAAGACTGGGATTTAATGATATGTGAAAAAGATATAAAATTCAAATTTCTGTGTCCATAAATATAGTTTTACTGGGATGTGGCCACGCTGTTTCTGTGGTCTCATACTGCAAGGGCTGAGTTGAGTAGCTCTTCAAACTTACCGGAGGACAGAGGCCATATGGGCTGTAGGCCCGAAGTACTTATTGTCTGGTGCTTTATAGGAAAAATTTACTGACTCCTGATATAGACAGACCATAGATTGATACTGAAAAGTACAGCTATTTGTCTAAAATTTGATAGAAATTAATTCTTTAATCAAGAAAAGGTCAGCCAGTTGACTGATATGGCTATGAGCTATATATACACCGTATTAAGGTTAATCATAACCTTAAGGTTATTAACCTTAAGGTTAATCATAACCAGTTAATCATAACTGATCATGTACTATGTATAATTCTGTTCTAGATTCCCTGGCAAATAATCTAACAAAATAGGGATTGTTAATATCTCCATTTTACAGATTAGAAAATGGAGAGACAGAAATGTAAGGCACTTGCCCAAGGTCACACATTTGGTAGATGGTGAAGCCAGAACTCCAGCACAGGAGGCCAGGTTGCACATACGACTGCCATGTGGGGGAGCCTTGGGGCCTTGGGGCCTTGGGAGAACTGGGGTGCTGAACCACATTTGGCTTTTTTCATGTTTGGGAACTCATATTAGGAACAATCAACTCTCTCTTTTAAATTAAATATATTGTAAAATAATACTTTATGAGCCACTAGCTGACAGACTATTCTAGTTATGTGTGGGCTCCTATTCAGAGCAAGATTTTGAGATGACTCGAGGTTATGTTTGACTGTCACAAGCTTTTGATCATCATGGTTTTGAAAGAACACTTTGTGCTCAGTGGGATGTTTTCCTGAGTCCCATTCAATGTTTTCTGTTATTGGAGGCCTGCTCTTCAGGGTTCTGTAGTGCAGAGCCCACAGAATTTTTTGTCCATATGGAAACTGTGCCCTGGTTTCTCACACTTATTTTTTCTTACAATTTTTTTTCCATCATTTACTGGCTCCTAAAATTGAAATGATTTTTAAAGTCATTACTGCAACATCATTTCTTCATTTCTTCTGAATGTTAGTTTTCAGGTCATCCTGACTACATGTTACTACTCTTCCCTCCATGTTGCTGGTGTTAATGGCCTACTTTATCAACTAAGAGATAGTTTCTTTTTTTCCCTGTTGTTCTCACACAGATGTGCTGTAAACATTGTGGTTAAACAAATCCTACAATTTCATTTTACATGTTAAATTCCCTCTATTAAAAAATACAATTAGTGGGATGCCTGGGTGGCTCAGCTGTTGAGTTTCTGCCTTTGGCTCAGGGTGTGAACCTGCGATCCTGGGATCGAGTCCCACATTGGGCTCCCTGCATGGAGCCTGTTTCTTTCTCTGCTTGTGTCTCTGCTTCTCTCTTTGTGTCTCTCATGAATAAATAAATAAAATCTTAAAAAAAATACAGTTAGTATTATGTCCAAAGTATGTTTGCCAAGTAAATACCAGGGCAATTCTTGGCTCACATAGTCAACATTGACAATACAGATGTTATTATATAGCTTTTGAGATATAAATTAGTATATAGCATAACTTTGAAAAATATTTTCCTTTAAGGATTCTGTCCTTTTGGATCAAGACAATGAGAAGTTCCTAAATGTGAAGGGAACCTCTCGCTTACTCATACATAATGTATCTGTGGAGGATGCGGGTTATTACAGCTGTGCCGTGACATTCACCCACGAAGGCATGCTGTACAACGTGTCCAGGAATATTGAACTACGTGTCAACAGTGAGTACTTGCTGCTGAGGTACCTACCTCTCCACCCTGTCAATAATACACATGCAAAGAACAAATTAGGGTTCACATGGAATTCCTTGAATGTCTTTGGTATGAAAGGAAAACAGACTTATCAATTCTCTTAAAGCAGCAGGCTAATAAGACATGTTGTGAAGCTCTGAAAGATAGAAAGTGGGGAGTTTTTATGATGAAAGGTGCATCACTGGGTAGTTGGTAGAGTTCCGCGTGTGGCTAAAACACACCAGCAGAGGGGGCCAAACAATGGTTCACTCTGAAGGTCCCTCTGAAAAGCCCCCTTTGGAAGGTTGCACCTCCAGAGCCAGCCATCAGAACATGGTTGCCATGACTTTGTGTATAATTCTAGGACACTAGGATTTTATTGGATTTTTCAGTCAGAAGGCTATGCATTGGCATATTCAGTGGAAATTCCCCTTTCTTGGATTTCCCTAAGGCACGTGGCCCTTGAAACCAGAATTTCAAATAGTGAGTGCTCTCATGAGTTCTACTGGAAAATAACGTTGTGAACAGTGTTGATGAGTAATTAAAATGATTTAGCTCTTACCGCCTACAAGCTGGACATCAAGCTCAGTGCAAGGAACATCAAAGTATTTGAGTCCTGGAATCTGCCCTAGGGAGTCCACTGCTTTTCTTTATTTTATATACTGAATACACAATTGGAGTCCTTTAGGGCATTTCAGAGGGCTTTGGAAATACGTTAAGGTTAAATAATTGGTCTATGAAGGGAGAAGATTAACTTTTTTTTTCAGAAATCCGGATATTCAATTTTACCACAGGGAAAATCGTGTCTCTCATGAACGGAAAACTCTAGATTACACAGTCTTGTGAGGATTCATTTGTAGCAACTCCTTGTTCCCCCACAGGAGAATCACCGAGCCTTCCTGTGGCTTTGAAGGAGCTCAGAATTATCCTGTTCATGTGATACTGCACAGGACCGCCAGGGGGTGACCAAACCACATGTTACAGGGGCTTGTGATCACACTGTTTCTCAGGGCTCCTCCAAGGGTGGCCTAGCACCGGGGTGCTCAGTAGACTTGCAAAATCTGTCTCTAGCCGAGACTTACTGGGTTAGAAACAGGGGTACGGTGTGGGGAGCACAGCAATCGCCCCCCTACCTGCTGTGCCCCGTGATACTGATTGCACCCTCAGGTTTGAGAAACACTGAGGTATTTAGCCTCTTAGGCTGTCTCCTTGCCTCTCTGTTGTCCCAGCCTCTGTGGCAGCTATGTGGTTGCGAGTGTTGGGGGTGAGGGCCATTGTAGGGAGGCTCCTGGTGGTCTTGGTCCAGAAGCCAACTGTTCCTCTGCTGCCTAATGCTTACTCAGGTTAGGATTTCAAAATGCTCTGCAGAGAAGACGTAAGGATGGAGCGTGCAGGTGTGGAGATGGACAGCCCTTGGCCCACTCCTAGCCATGCTTTTTGCTCCAGTTCAGGTGCCTACTTTCTTCAAGCTGTTGGGAGGCCTGCCTCTTGGGGGAGCTGGGTTCCTATTCAGAGGTCTACCTCTGTGCCTCCCGAAGGGTTATGTCCTCAGTTAACAAGGCACAGTAGCCAATGCTGGGTTATGCTCTTTATCACTCAGTGTGGGATTAGCAGGATAAACAGGTGGTTCCCACATTCCTGTGTCTCTATTTGTTTTTGAAGTGACTCTGCAGTATTTGGTGGCACGGACTTGGGGAAGCAGGAATGGAAAGGAAGAAGAGATTTTAGGGCAAATAGATGTTGGGGTAAAGCCTATCTTGTGCATTGAGAACATTACTATTAAGAATTCATCCAGGAAGCCAGGGAAGGGAATGGTTAATTATTTTTCACAGAGCAAAGAACATCTGTTAGTGGAATGTGTATTTAGCTGTGGCCTCTTCCAGTAATATCTCTTCTGGGAAAGGCATTGGCCAAAGATGCTCAATTTTGTGGAGAGCCTGTTTCCTTTGCCAGACAAAGGTCGAATCTTACAATGGCTGGCCGGCCTGGGGAGGATAACTTTGTTAATTAGCTAAACAATGGAACTTGCATCTCAGCTTGAAACAAAAGCTTTCCTCATTGGATCTCTTCCTTCATATCTTTCTCAGAAAAAGAAGAGGAGACAATTCCTGTGATTATCTCCCCCCACCAGACCATATTGGCTTCACTGGGTAAGGCCTACAAGAACTGCCACCCTGTGGGACACCAAAGCCGGGGGTCCCAGCCCCTTGTGCCCATTGACTACACCTGCCCATTTGGTGTGCAGCATGCCTGGGTGGACCCTGGAACCCCGGCATGAGAGGCAGAAATAACAGATACGAGGGAACATTTCCTTCTGTCAGATGTTAGACATGGCATTGTGTGGAAATAGGTATCCTTTGTTACATGAAAGCCCTACCTATAAAAATCGAAATGTAAAAATCTGAACGTTCTGGTGGTAGTCATCAACTGTATGAGAGGGTTAGCAGCATGATCTTCTCGTGTAGCCAGCATCTGCAGTGTATTTTAAAAATTCACTTTACAAAAACTCAGCTGATGCATAGCGTTTCCTTAAGAGTCCATCTGTAAAGTGAGGCCGACTCTGCCACTGCTGGCCCCACGAGACAGTTCTTGTTGCCAAGATAGCTGGTCAGCTGGTCAGGTTGGATAAAGAGAGTGACTGACAGGGTTTTCCATTTTTCACCCCTTTATGCCTTTGGCCTGGCTTGTCCCTACCAGCGCATTCTTCCCAGTTGCCTGTCACTATGTCTTACAGGATGCCACTTAGTGCCAACATCGACCCTGCAGGAGGCCCCATTTCTCCCATTTCCCAGAAGGAAAAGCTGCTCAGGGCATCCCTGTGGCTCACTGAAGGTCAGAGGCCACACGCAAGTCAGGCTGGGGTCCCGATAAGCCCATGTGTTCATGAAGCCTGTATGTGTTCATGAAGCCTGTACCATTTTGGTGTTTGTTTTCATATAATGGTTTTGTAGGCCTTATCCTTCCACCTTCCCTCCACCCCTCCTACCCTCCCTCCCTCATTCCTTCCCATCCACCTATCCAGCTCTCTCTTCTGTTCGGTGTTGGGCTTATATTTTAAATTTTAGTTAGTGGCCATAGAGAAGGGGAGCTTTTTTTTTTTTTTAAGATTTTATTTATTTATTTATTTATTTATTTATTTATTTATTTATGAGAGAGAGAGAGAGAGGCAGAGACACAGGCAGAGGGAGAAGCAGGCTCCATGCTGGGAGCCTGATGCGGGACTCGATCCCAGGACTCCAGGATTGTGCTCTGGGCCAAAGGCAGGCACTAAACCGCTGAGCCACCCAGGGATCCCCGAAAAGGGGAACTTTTGCGCAGACCCTGGGACTGCTGCCTGGCCTATGAGTTGCAGCTCCTGATGGCTGCCTAAGCCCTTGGAACAACCACCTGGAAACCTGGGGAAGTGGAGAAGTGGTCGGTGCTGACTGGGTTCTAGCACTTGGAATCCCAGTCAGCTGGGTTCTCTACTCCATTGTTTTGAATGGACTCATGTGCATGGCAAAATCACATGGGGCCAGATTTAATGGATCACTTTTGGCCAAGAAATCTTGAAGATTGTAAGAGGTGGTGAAGGAGGGAGAAGAGCTAGCATTTCAAGTCTGAAGTGAAGCTACGTACATTAAAACACCACAGGGAGGCTTATCACCCATGAGGAAGAAACAAACAGGAAGGATTTGTTCTTTTTTTTTTCTTTCCTCCCCTTTGGCAATTAAAATCTATCTATCTATCTATCTATCTATCTATCTATCTATCTATCTATCTATATGTATGTATATATAACTTAGAGTGAGTGAGGAGGAGGGCCCAGTACCATCACACCAAACAACTGTAGAAGGCACCATTCATATAAAATACAGTGACTTTTTAAAAAAGATTTTATTTATTTATTCATGAGAGACACAGAGAGAGGCAGAGACACAGGCAGAGGGAGAAGCAGGCTCTGCAAGGGGAGCCTGATATGGGACCCCATCCCAGGACTCCAGGATCATGACCTGAGCCAAAGGCATATGCTCAACCACTGAGCCACCCGGGTGCCCCAATACAGTGGCTTTTGAAAGAGTTAATCCCAAATGAACAGGATGTGGGATAGGGGAGTTCCTGGGGGGAACATGAGGGCTGAGACCAGCAATGGGCAGAGAGAAAGAATCCAAATGTTAATCTGACTTTTTGAGGTACCTAGAATACAGTGTGGAGAAGGCATCTATGAATAGAAGGCCCTGTAGGAGCTGAGTGGCTTTGAGGAAGCCATTTGCCCCCCTGGGGTTTTCACCTCTTGAGAAGACCAGTTGAGGGAACTGGAGACACTTGATAAATACTAGTGTTCTATCTGAATTGAATCGTTTGAGGGAACTAGGTTCCCTCCTAAGGAAAGAATTGTCTGGTGAGAGGTGTTTGAGAAAATGGGGAAGTTTTGCTGGTGGGCACATGAACTGGTGTGACCCCTGTTCCCTGGCTGGGTTCTGACATTTGATGTGTGGTGTCTTGCTGTACACAGGGTCAAGACTGACAATCCCATGTAAGGTGTTTCTGGGATCTGGGACACAGTCGACCACCATGCTCTGGTGGATGGCCAACAACACCAAAATTGAGAACGCCTACCAGGGTGGCCGTGTGGCCCAGGGGCAGCGCCAGTAAGTGGGTGAAGATCTTTGTCTGCTGAGAAGCATCTTATGGGACTTCTGAGGGCTTCACTCTTCCTTTTAGAGACCGTGTCATACCAAACCTACTCATGTGACACACGCACTATAGTTAAAATAATTTTTTGATTCTAAACTCTTGGATTTCTAGAATTATTTTTTTATTTTTTTTAAAGATTTATTTATTCATTTTAGAGAGAGAGAGAGAGAGAGAAAGTGTGTACAAATGGGGAGAGGGGCAGAGGGAGATGGAGAGAGAGAGAATCTCAAGCAGACTCCACGCTGAGTGCAGAGCCAAGCTCCATCCCACAACCCTGAGATCATGAGCCCAGCTGAAATCAGGTCACACACTTAACCAACTGAGCCAACTATGCACCCCAGATTTTTAGAATTTTAAAAATTGAGTTTTGCTAAGTATTACCAGTTGTTCTTGAGGATCAAATTTCCTTTAGGAGCTGAGTGGTAATCTACTACTTGGCATTGGTGTTGCATTTTCTAGCTGTTTCATTAAACATTTGTTTCCTGATTTTTGCAGTTAAAAAAAAATACTTTGGAGTTAATACATTTCCACTTTGTTCCCTGCAACCTGAGTATCAGACATTTTTGCAAACCCTTAAAAGAGTGAAAGATAGCCACAGTATCTGAGGCCAGCCACGGGCACTGAGGAAGGTTAATATTAAAAGAAAGGAAGAATTCTGTTCTTATAAGCATTCATCTCTGGAAAATGTTTTCTCACTCCGAAAGTAGAGTAATCAGACCTTGCAAATGTGAACAATTTGTGTTTGAGCAAGGGAGACCATTCAATGTTGCAAGTTATCGAGTATTTTAAAGATTACAGTTCCAGTACTATGAATTAGCCTGAACTTCCGCTTGCAGATTTTTTGTGCAAGTTTCTGGGTGCAGTTTAGTGGATCAGAATTATATGTGGTTAGCACAACTGCCTGCCTGCAAAGTCCTTGTTGGGAAAAGCTTGGCATCACTAACAAGTCCCATGTCAGCTTACTCATACCATCCACTCACTTAAAGGGGTCTAGTTTTCCCTCAAGGATTAAAAAAATAGTTCTAGCAGATCCACATCAGTGACATTTTTATTCATGCTCCTGGATGGCAGTGAAGCATCTTCAGATTATGATCACATTACAAATAGCAGTAATGCTGGCTAGAGCCATTCCCTGGCCCGGCCTTGTCTGCGGTCCTCCACTCTGAACTTGTTTCCAGAATGACAGCTGGCAAGGGAGATGAGAGGCGGAAACATGGTGGAGGCCAGGATTCCTGGAAACTCCCTCCTCCTCAGTATGCAAATAATTTATTGGCCTTACAGTCAAGTTTCCCCAAGGCAGACATTCTTTTCCCACCACTGCCTCTCTGTTCATCAATGGCCATTTAAAAAAAAAAATGAATTTTTCCATTATCCAAACGAAACTGGCTCCTTGTGACAAGTGTCCTGTTACAGGGGCCCACATCTTCAGTGTCACCCCCACGTTCAGGCACAGGCTTAGAAAGTCTCCCAAATAGGGAGCAAATATCACGGCAAGTTTTCCTGACTTTATGAATCCTGAGACCTATTTAAGCACAGCGGGTCCTTCCCATTGAGAATGTTTGGATGTCTCTGGGCTTGCATTTGATACGTCGTGTTTAAGTAAGTGTTTTCTCACTCAGGGAATACTCAGAAAACAATGAGAACTACATCGAAGTGCCACTGATTTTTGATCCAGTCATAAGAGAGGATTTGAACACGGATTTTAAATGCTTTGTCCGAAACACACTGAGTTTTCAGATGCTCCATGCCACAGTCAAAGAAGGTATGTGTTTTGGGACCATTAAAGGGGAAACCAGCACAGTCAGTGTTCTGTGGGTGCTAGACAAAGCTGCTAGCTCTCTAGGTGATTACGTAGGAAGACCCCTGTTTCCTGTTAGTGGAGCCCCCAAAGCAGATCTCTCATTTTTTATTATTTATTTTTTGTAGGGTGGGGGCCAGCTTTGGGAGATTATGTTCAAATAAAAATTTAAACAGCAAGTTGACTTTTGGAAAAAATATAAACAAAAAACCCCTGTGTCTTTGTGTGGTTCTGCCCTTGGCTCAGCAGGATCAGCTGTTTTTTTCATGACACTTCAAGGATGGTGAGACACTCTTTATCCCCAAATTGAGGAACTCCCTTCTCCAAGAGCTGGGGACTGGGACATTCACAGGGCTCAGGGCAGCTTTAAGGCAAAGTCCTTGATTGACTAATCAGATCAACCCATGCCCATTTAAGGACATTTTAAAAAGGAGAAAAGAGAAACTCATGCTATCAGTTTGACCACATTGACTTCTTCCCAGTGTTAAGTACCAAGCGGGAAGGGAAACGCAGGTAACGCAGAGACTGTTGACAGCCAGAGAGGAAACCGAGGCACCAGCCAAAGTGATCTCCAGCTGCAGTCTCATTATGCCTTCTGGGCAGCCTGTAGCAATCAAATTGCTCCACATTCCCTGTGTTTGCTGGGAAGGCAGCTGCGGACGTACTTGTAATTGATACACTGAGGATTTGTTTAAGCCTCGGGGCAAGCATGACAACACAGACCACTTTTCTCCAGTTGTGGTCTGAGCACCGCCAGCATCACCCACTTGAGCCACTAGTTGAAAACACAGAGCTCTGGGCTCACCCCAGGTCTACCCAGATTCTCCCAGGGTAAGGCCAGAGATGACACACAGGCTCCTCTCACATTCAGGTTTGTGAACCATTGTGCTAGGATTTATGTACAACGAAAGGGATCATTTCCATGAAAGAGTCAGTAGCTGTGCAGACTCGGAAAGGAAGCATCTCAGAAAAACCAGAATCCACTCCCAGAGTTCAGATTTTGACTCAAAGGAACCTGTGGTTTGTCCGGGCCCAAAGCTGGGAACCTTCAAACATTTCAATGACATGAGCCATCTCCCTGCACGTCCTTTGCTGGGTTGACTGTGATTCATGGCAGAGGGCACAGCTGAAAGCCTGTCACCAGCTTTGAGAGGTGCATCTGGATGGCTGCGCAGAAAATTAAAGCTCGATACATTTTTTTTTCTTTCTTCCTTTTTTTTTTTTTTTTTTTTTAAGATTTTTTAATGTATTCATTTGAGAGAGAGAGAGAGAGAGACAGGGAGCCCGGGGAAGGGTTCAAGGGAGAGGGAGAGGCAGGCTCCCTGCTGAGCAGGGAGCCCGATGCGGGACTCAATCCCAAGACCCTGGGATCATGCCCTGAGCCAAAGGCAGCTGCTTAACCAACTGAGCCACCCAGGTGCCCCAAGTTTGATGCATTTCTAAACCTTGGGGGATTTTAAGGTAGAAGAAGCGTCTGGGGAAATAGACTGAGATTGGGTTGATTCCCGGAGGCCCAGACAGATGATGAGAAATAGAAGCTTTAAAACGTGAACTCTGGCCTCGTTATCAACGAGTCCAAGAACACTCACGTTCTGGTGTGTGATTGTTGCGTCTTCATTTGTACTCATTCTGCACTTTTGTGACACTGAGATGCCAAGGAGTAGAATATAAAGTCACTGGGTCCAAGCAATCATCTTGACACCTAAAGCTCCTTTATTCAGAGTTTGTCGTCTCGTCCTGTGTCACTTTATGTAATCCTCCTGACATGCACGCTCGTTGGAAGAGGGCATGCCGGACGTTGGGCACGTCCCGGTTGGCTAGTTGAGACCTAAACGGGTAACTAACACCTTCTTGCACACTGTTCGGGGGTAGAACAGCCTCGCCCCCTGCCGTGCTCTTTCTCTCCCGGGGATTTTTGTCCTACCTTGCTTGTTTCCCTGATGCCGCAGGTGCCCTTCTCAAATATCCATCATCTGACATGAGGGATGTGTTTTCTGAAAAGTGTACAATTAATAGAGAAAACAAACTCCAGTTCCTGTCTGCTCTGTTAACCTGCACTGCACGGTCCCGTTCGGCAGCGGGAGAATGTTCCTTCCGTGCATGATGTGGCTCTGTTCTTCCTACAGCTGCCTCGTTCTCCTGGGGGATGGTGCTGGCCCCCCTCTCCCTGGTCATCTTGGTTTTGGTGGGAATAATATGGATGCATAGACGGTGTAAACACAGAAGCGGAAAGGCATACAGTTGGACCATGTTCAAGACCGGCCACTAAGATTTCCCACTCGTACCCAAGGAAAATGAAATAAAAGAATTCAAATACAAGTGATATCCTGTTTAATGGAAGTGACTTGGCCTTGGCGAGGACTCTGGTCTCCGTCAGTTGGTTTAACGAGCTGCCGTGTTTATGGTAAAGGACTGAAGTGTGAATGTGACGTTTATTCTGAAACTGAAGGACAGGAGCAAGTGTGCCTTGTGGGTGGGGGAGTGGCTTGCGGCCACTCGTGTGACCTGTTGAGAAGAGTGAGGTGCCCCTAAGGCCTGAGCAGGAGTCAAAAACATCGAATTGAGTTTTATAATTCATTCGTTCTTCATTTAACACAAATGTAATAAAAATCAATTTTGGCTGTGCTCCGTGGAAGGTGTTCCAGATACAAAGATAGTTAAGACGTAGGTTGCCTTTTTTGGGAAGATGGAATTTCATTTTGAGACGGGAAGGATTTTGATTTAGAAATGTCGAAGAAGGAGCATCAGCAAGAATTGGTGAATTTTTTCAAAAGCATGAGCCCCCAAATAGCAGTTAATATAGAATAGACTGTGAGAAAAATACATGTTAGGACATTTTAGTGAACTGAGAAATAGACTCAACTTTCTAACAAAGCTCCTGAAAATAAGGAGGATGGAAAGATATTGGGATCATTGCATACACATTGGAAAAAAATTAACCAGAGCCTCTTTTATCGCGTATACCCATCCCCCTCCCCCCAAATCCCAGTTAACTTAATAAAATCAATTTAAAAAATCAGATTGCAGAAAAATTTGCATGACTCACTCTTTCACTTGAATTCAAGTCTTTGTTTAAGTAACCTTCCCAGAGGCACGTCTGAATAGCACCTCTTTCCATCCCTCTCTGTTTCTCCCTCTGCTTTGTGTTATTATAGATCTTATCACCACCACAGCTTCCATTACATATTTACTTGTTTATTTTCAGTTTTCCCCACGGGAATTGCATGAGGGCAGAGATGTTATTTTGGTCACGGCTATATCCCTAGTACCTGGAATCATGCCTGCTATACACTGAACATTTAATGAATGTTTGTAGAATAGATGACAGTAGAATGAATTTTCTTGCGTTCACAACCAATAAAAGAATCGCCAGAGTATAGGTGGACAGGCTTGATCGTGTTACAATTGCTGCGTAACAAAAGAATGAAGGCAAAACGTAAAGGAAATTATGTTAGGCGAGTTCAAGGAATTAATAATGACAACGTATAGAGTAATTCAGGGTTTAAGGAAAGGCATCAAAGGCATCATAACCCTCATGCATGGGGGAACCCAAATAGGGAATTTGTGGAAGAAACACACATAACAGAACCCTGGAAAAATGATCTGTTTTGGTAATAGAGATGTGAATTAAAGCAGTATTGAGGTACCAACGCAGTCACACACTATCAAGTTTTAAAAGGCGACGTCAAGGTCATTTCCAAATAGTAACTCCCACATCCTGTAATTCCATTTATATCTTTGTACTGGGAAGTAGAAAGGCGATTTGTAGCAAGCCAGGGGGCTGCTGGGTACAGCCTGCTCCTTGCAAGAGCCAAGTGTGGCATCCCTTCCGAGCTCTGTTCAGGATGTCATGTCGGTAGCTTGAAATCCACTGTCGTGGGAGTACTGACACCATAGGAACTGGCAAATGCCACAGGCCAGAGCTCCCAACCCCCCCCCCCCCCCCCCCCCCAGCACGCTGCTGCAGGGCCCTAGAGATCCCTGGGAATGCTGGTCTTGGGAATCAACCTAAGACTAATTCAACAAAAGAATATAAATAGATGTTTGAAAAATTTCAGTGAAACTTATTACCCTGATGATGAGCTATTACGTGTCAACGATAAGTTATAATTAGCAAGAATACAAGACTAAAATATTTGTGATGTTAAGGGAAAATGGCACATTGTTTATGCAATTTATATTAAAGTTCATGTGCA
Organism: Vulpes vulpes; assembly: GCF_048418805.1. Classification (NCBI taxonomy): domain Eukaryota; kingdom Metazoa; phylum Chordata; class Mammalia; order Carnivora; family Canidae; genus Vulpes; species Vulpes vulpes. Next base: position 69,447,669 of record NC_132795.1, on the reverse strand, counting down.
TTTAGAAAAAGGAGGAAAAAACCCAACGATTCTGAAGACCGATTTCTTGGGTCCAATGCACGCTCACCACGTGGTGCTTCTGCTTCCAGTCTTGCAAGGCCTTAGGTTCTGCCATAGGTCTGTCTTCTCATCTGAAAATGGGGATACCGACAGGAACTCTCCTAGGGTGCTGTATTTAATCTTCAACAACTTAGTAGGAATATACATAAAAACAGTGGTACTGTGTAGACTGAAGGTCAACAACCTGCAGCCTTCTGGCCGAATGCAGCCCGCGCTTTGTTTCTGTAAATGAAGTCCTGTTGGAGGCCAGTCATGATGATGATGTACTGCCAGTGGCTGCTTCTGCTCTTGGAAGGCAGAGTCGTTGTGACAACCAGGTTCAAACTGTTGGTTATCTGGCGCCGGACAGAGAAAGTTCGCTGACCGCTGGTTTAGACCAAGGACATTTACAGGAGGTTTTCGAGTCTGACTTTTGTGCTGCCCTGCCTGTTATCTCCTCTTCCTTCCTTCCCTGTTTTGTAAGCACGTAAGGAAGGAGAAGGAAATGAGAAAGAGCAGATGGAGGCCTCTTGGCATCGAATTGGGAACTTTCACCGTGAACGAGGTGGAAACAAGGTTTGAGATGGAGGCAATGGGCTGCCCTGGGTGCTGGTGCTCTTTCTGGATCTTCAGGCTTGGGCGTCGCACAGCTCTTTGTCTCTCTTCCTTCCTGGGACTCCTCCTCCAGTGCTCTCCGGAATTCCCCACCTCCAGGTCCTGGCAGCTTCAGCAATAACCCAGAACAGAAGCTGACTGCAGCCAGAAGGGGACTGCCAACAACTGTTGAGACTCCACCTTGACCGCACGGCTTACGCACTTCCTCTGTCCACAGTTCACAAGTGGGGTGGGGTGGGGTCTCGCGCTTAGAAAGAATAGGAGACAACCAGGGAATTTTGGAAACCAGATTTATGATGACATAAATGTTCAAATGAAACAAAGTAGAAGGCCTGCGAGTGCCATATTGGGATTATGTTACATTTTTGAAAGAAGAGTTGTTGAATTTCTAACAGACTTACAGAAATAGTTATGGGTGATAGCTGAGATTTGCTTCAGAATTGTCCTGTATTTGGGGGGGAATACGGATGAAATGTGATTGGCTGTGTACTGACAATTGTTAAGGCTCGTGATGAGTGCGTAATGGCTCCTCATACGATTCTCCCTCTTTTTGTGTATGTCTAGAAATTCCCATAATACAGAGGGAAAAAACTAGCAATATAGAAATAACCAAATACCCACTAGATAAGAGAATGAGCCCATAAGCTGATGTATAATATCACAGTGGCATCTTCTGCAGTGGTGAGAATGAATATCATGTAGTTCCATGCAACAGAATGAATGAACATTAGAAATATATTACTGAGTAAAAAAATAAGTCCCAGAAACATTTATTTATAACATGATCCCTTTTTAGTGAAAGTGAAAAACAACTGAAACTAAAATCTCGCTCTCTCCCTCTGCATGCATGCATACCTACCTCTTTACATATATTTATATTTGAGAGCACATATGTGATAAAACTGTATTTTAACTATATTTGGATATGTATGTATCTGTACGTAAAGAGCACATCTATGACTTTAAAGGTTTACAATTGTCTGTGTTTTAAGAAAGCAAGAGAATGAGCAACCCAAGGTTCAGGGGATAGTGAACACCTCAGGTGACGGGTGGGGGACCAGGGCTGGGACGGGTTAGAAAGAAGTCAGGTTCATCAAGTTCTAGATCTCATATTGAGCGACGGATTATCACTGCTGATACTACCAAACAGATTAAGAAACAGACCACTCACGGACTAATGCAGAGCACGTGTCTTGAAGTAAGGATTCTGCTTAATTCTGCACATCTGAGTCCAAATGAAACAAAAAAACCAAGGTGTCTTCTTGATGTTTTCACCTATGTCATGTTCATTCTGTTGGTCGAACTTTCTGAAATGGAACTTTTTCACCTCCCCCTACAGAATCAGGGGGAGCATTTGCCTGTCCCACACTTTTAGGCGCTGCCTGTAGGAAAACAAGCCCTACGTAATCAAATACCACTTCCCCAAGAACTGAGGATGACAGGGGACACCAGTAACAGGCACCAACCATAATCAATGCACTAAAATTGCATGTCTCAAATATTTCGCGTGTTGGGGGGATCCAGAGAGGCTTTACAGAGTGGGTAGGGTCATATATCTACCTGTAAGACCTCCCAGGGACAGGAGCATTCCTCTTACTGACACATCCCTGGCACCTGGCATGGTGCCTCACCACCTGGCAGCCACTTAAGGAGTGTGGATGCTGGCTGGATAGAGAAATCCTGTGTTACTTAGGTTTTTCCAGGATTTGCTGGCCTGTGTGAACAGATGGGATCCCACCAGCAGGACTCTGGCGGGACAGGAGTCTCCCGGGTCCTGTCCCTACTCCCAGATATGCACTGATTATTTCCAAGACTCCTGCCAATAGCTCACTTGGACACATAAATGGACCTCGTGTTTTTGTGGTAGTTTTCCTGTTCTTGGTCCCAGATGTGGGCATCTGCGGACCAGGTCATCTCACGAGGTCATCTCCTCATTGCTGTGCCTGGCCTCCCACAGAGCGCTGTCAGCCCACAGAGGGCAGTGTCCCAGGGGGTCCAGCTGTCACTCTGGGCAGCAGGCTCTGTCCGCCGTGGTGCCAGGAGCCTCCCTGCACAGTCACAGAGGCTCCCCCACCCTTTGTGGCTCACGTGGCAGGCCAGCCAACCACAGCGGTGGTGGGGGCCCCGCAGCCCGTCTCCCACAGGGCTCAGCCCTGGAGGCCACCCTCCTCCTCCCTGGTGTGCCTACAGAAACCACTTCCTCCTTCTTGTTCAAATGAAGCAAAGCAAAACAAAGTCTCCTGACAGCCAACTCCCAGAGGTGCTGCCCACTGGTTCCTCAGAAATGGCCCGTGCGCAGTGTCTAGGCCCCTGAGGGAGGCCCTTGAGTTGGCCGTGTGGGGCCAGGAGCTGCTCTGCCAGCTGCAAGGACCGAGGCAGAGGAAGTTCTAGATGAGGGAGCAAAAAAGCAAAAATGAAGAAGAGGAAACCAACATTTAATCATTTACAATGTATAAGACTTTATGGGTTTTTACTCAATATAATCCTCAAAGAAATCAGCAAGGTGAACCCTGTAAGCCACATTTTGGAGGTGAGGACATGGAGGCTGGGTTTCAATATTACATCATCATGTGGATGATGTAATAGATGTGCAGCAACGAAGGGTTTCCTAATACCGACTCCCAGGACTCAGCACAGCTGTAGAACAGCTGGCCCCGGGCTGGGCTGAGTCCCTTGCAAGAACACAGGAAGAAGGAGCAGAGCAAATCTTTGCTTTCCTGGGGGCAACCTGGCCATCGAAAGGAGCTGAGATCGATGTGTTTGGTTCCTCTCCAAACTCGCCAAAGATACATCTGGAATCCGTGGAGGGATGAGCAACTAGGTGGCGGGGAGGGGGGTCCTCCACAAGGAAGGAAGCACCAGGAATGGGACCCAAGTGTCCCTTGCCCCTGCGGTATGTCCCAGGTTTTAGCTCTCTTGTCCTATGGGACTCCGGCTGGCCTGTGTCCCACAGGGTGGGGATGAACAGCCCACTCACACAGTTCCACTTGACCTTTCGGAGGCGGCTTGTCCAGGAAATAGAAGTGAACTTCTCAGATCTTTCTGGGTCTGATGGTGAGCAATGTAGATTTAACCCTCAGAAGGCTCAGAAATAATTAGGAGTTAAATTTCTAATGGATTAAATTTCCTGTCCCAAATTACTGTTTTAAAAATGTAGGTTTCATCATCATCATCATCATCATCATCATCATCATCATTTATTTATTTTAGGTGCAGAGGGGCAGAGGGAGAGGGAGAGCATCTTCGGTAGACCACCCTCTGAACACAGAGCTCAACACGGGGCTTGATCCCATGACCCTGAGAGCAGGACCTGAGCCCAAACGAAGAGTCGGTTGCTTAACCGACTGCACCACCCACGTGCCCCTAAAATATTGGTTTTATTATGATTCAGGTATGGGGAGGCCAACAGATGGGGAACTGACTGTCATTGAAGAGATGGTTTGTTACAGATCCTGGAAGAAGGGCCACGCGGGGAAGCACCAGGGTGGGTCAGGAGGCAGAGGGAGTGAGGGCAAACCATGGCCTTTACTGCTGTTTCTGTGGAAGGAATGGACAAGACGGGGCGTAGGGGGGAGCAGGCTTCAGATTGGCTAGTTTGACTAATTTCATAGACTAATTTCATTCACTGGTGCCTAGCGTCGGGCAGGTGGATGGTGCCAGGCCCCAAGTGTGAGAGACTGATAAAAGGAGGTGGTTGGTGTGCAGACTGTTTTTGCATTTGAAAAGCGTGCTCCGGGAGAGCCCACCAGCTCTGGAAGGGTCTGCAAAGCCTGGGTGGCAGACACATGGTTATGCCCAGCTTCGTCTGGCAGCTCACCAGAGGTTCTGCAAGGAAATAAATGGGCAAAAGTAAAGAGCCAACAAAATAGATAGGCTCCCGATTTTATTTTTACTTTTTTGTGAGACTATCAAATGTCCTTTGTTAAGCAGAGCCAAGCCGTCTGCCTGGCATGCCTGGGCAGGGAAAGGTTGTAAAATAGTATTCTGTAGCCCCAGTTTGATTTGAGTTTTTTTTTTTTCCCACTATCAGGTTCCTAAGGAGACATTAGAGTTCAAAGATTAAATGTTTTTGGCCTTGTAAATTTGAGGGTAAAGAAACCAGACCTCAAAAATGTTGAAATCACAGTCTTGAGTTTCCTCCACCACAATCGCACCTTGCTGGGTGCCAGCAGGAAGGCTTCTCCGCCCAGGGAGAGGGGCCTGCCATCGGGAGGGGTCTGTCTTCTGCAGGGAAGGTCATGGCTCCTGGGCCTTGGACATCGTGTTGGCCTCTCATGTGTCTTTTGAAGAGCCCCAGGTGGCTTTTTTTTAAAGATTTTTTTATATTTATTCATGAGACACAGAGGGAGGCAGAGACATAGGCAGAGGGAGAAGCAGGCTCCCTGTGGGGAGCCCGATGTGGGTCTGGATCCCAGGACCCCGGGATCATGACCTGAGCCAAAGGCAGACACTCAACTGCTGAGTCACCCAGATATCTTTGCCCCAGGAGTTAATACAACATTAACACAGCCCTGACTCCACTCACACCACCTGGCCTCTGGAGCAGATTTTGCAGGGTGCTGGTGCGGGCCATTGGTTCTCAGAGTGTGGACCCCAGACCAGCAGCACTGGCCTCCCTGGGAACATGCTGGAAATGCTGGAGCTGCCTGATGAGAGGCCGGGGGGTGATGTTGAGGCATGATCACAGCTTGAGATCCACTGTGGTTTGTCTAGGATCCTCCACCCAAAAATGTTGACTCTGTTGGGCCAACTACTCCCATAGGCCTTGGTGGCAGCACCATGGTGATTTCATCAAGAAAATTCCACCTGTGCATCTTTTCTCAGCCATTGGATCCCTGGCCCAGAACTGCACGTGCCTCCTCTGTCACCAGGCAGGGCCTGAAATGCAAGACTTGCCGCGAAAGACCCCAAAAGAAGTTCTGAGTGGGGAAGAAACGCCTGGGAGAGGGGATCCCCCTGGAGACGTAGACATTATTCGAGAACACACCAGGGATCCGCTGGCTGTCCTAGACAGAGGTGGCGCTGGAGGGATGTCACACATGTGTGGCAAAGGTGCTTCCTGGTTCTGAATGTTTGGGCAGGAGGGGATCCGACACTCAGTCCCAGGAGGAGCCCTGCAGAAGTTTCAGGAAGCCCAGGCCCCATGAGGCGGGACAGGGGCATGTGCCGGAGCACCGCATGCTGGGCTCCTCTCCGAAACCCACGGAGGGCCCCTCACACCTCCTGCTTCGGGGTGGCATTGAGGGGACCGCAGTGGGACAGGGCCCGAGTGGAGGGAGACATCAGGAGTGGGCACCCGGTACTGCCTCCTAAAAAAAATAAGCAGTTCTTGGTTATTTCTGGCAACTGTACCACGACCTTGGTTGTTCTGTCCAACTCTTCATTATCGAGAATTCCTTCCCTGGAAGAGAGAACAAGCAGAGTCGCTGGGCTGTGAGCAAAAGTTGGAGTGCCGCCGGGTCCTCTTCATGAACGCCAGACCCAGGGAGCCCCACAGAGCCTTTCTAAGCGGCTGTCCGAGCCCTGGTTTCCCGTATGAGGAGGCTTCACCCTGGTACCAAAAAAAAAAAAAAAAAAAAGAAAGAAAGAAAGAAAAAAAAGTGTCCAGCAACTGTTCAGGGGACATTCAGAAGCGAGGAGGTCCTTACAGCCTGGTACTCACAGGTGATCAATCAGCGCTTGTTGAATGGATGGACGGACGGTCGGATGGATGGATGGATGGACCGCCGGCTTCTGCGGGGAGAGGACAGGCCCCGAGGAAGAGCCTGCCCACTGCCCATTGGCTCTCCTGCAGCTGGCTTTGCCCACGCATTTTCTTCTTCTCCAAACCCTCCTCTCACTGCAGGGCTCTGTTCCAAGGCCGCCTACAGCACAAGCCCTTCCAAACACGGACTCATCATCCCTCCCAGGCCTGAATCCCACGTGGGCCTTCATCAGAGCTTTTAGGCTTTCAGCTTCCTGTGCTGTTAATCACATTTTTCTCTTTTCTTCCCTAGGAGGCTGTGAGTAATTGGAGAGCAGGGTCAGGGTCTGACTTTCTCTTTGCCTCCCCAAATCAGTCCGCACAGGGTCACAGAGCGGAAAGCACGCGGTAGACGCGGTAAAGGCTCTGAGAAGGACTGCTTGGCGGGGGGGGTGGGGGGTCAAGACCGGGGGGTCGGGGCTGGGATGCCCGAGGGGCGGCGTGACTCGCACCCTCCGCTGGGGGGGCGGGGGGCGGGGAGCCCGCCACTAGGGGGCGCCCAAGGGGTGTGGGTGGGGTGAGGGAGCCCGGGCTGTGCGGCGCACCTGGGCCTCTCACCCGGGCCACCGTCTCATCCTGGGCATCACTTTGATCTGCTTCAGAGTCTCAAGGTGGGAGGTGACCTCCTGCCTCCAGGCTGGCCTCCGGCTGCCCCCCAACTCCCACATGGCAGCCAGAGTCACTTCTTCCTTCCTTCCTTCCTTCTTTCCTTCCTTCCTTCCTCCCTCCCTCCCTCCCTCCCTCCCTTCCTTTCTTCTTTTTCTTTCTTTCTTTCTTTCTTTCTTTCTTTCTTTCTTTCTTTCTTTCTTTCTCTTTCTTTCTTTCTTTCTTTCTTTCTTCTTTTTCTTTCTTTTCTTCTTTCTCTTTCTTTTTTCTTTCTTGTTTCTCAGATTTTATTTATTTATTTGAGAGAGAGAGCGAGCATAAGCAGGGGGAGGGGCAGAGCAAGAAGCAGACTCCCCACTGAGCAGGGAGTCCCACGTGGGGCTGGATCCCAGGACCCTGAGATCATGACATGCGCCAAAGGCAGACTCTTCACTGACTGAGCTCCCCCTACCCCACCCCGTGCCCCTAGAATCATTTTTCTGAAGTCCAAATGCGATGATGTCTCTGGTCTGCTTCAAACTTCATAATGGCTGCCTATTGGCCGCATGCTGGAGTCTAAACTGAGAGGCCTTTCCCAGTCCCCCTGCTTATCTCATTTATTTTGTCAGCTTCTGTCTTCCTTTACTAGAATGTAAACTCCGCGAGGGCTGTGGTTTGTACGTGTTCACTACTGTGTTTGCAGCTTCTGGTGCCCAGCGAATTAGCTGAGTGAACGGATGGACGCCTCACCTCCTGCCAGGCCCTCCCATCTCCCTACCCAGGGCTGGCCATACTGAACCACTCGCATTTCTGCTCAGGTCTGTTCTCTCTGTTTCTGGGGACGTGGCACGTGCTGTTTCCTGGATCTGGAAGATTCTGTCCCCTTGTGTTCAAGTGGCTGATTCCTTACTGTTTGGGTCTTTCCTGGGACACCTTTCCTCACCCCTCAAACCTGGCAAGGACACCTCTCTGTGTCCCCAGGGGACCAGGAAGCCATCGCAGTTGGAATAGTTGTCATTTATTAAGCAGACAGGCCAGGATTTATCTACATAATTTTTCAGACAGTATCTCATTTGTAGTCCCAAATAATACTCATATTCAACATATGGGGAAACTGAGGCTTGAGCACCTTCAATAACTTTCCTCAGTCACAAAGGAGTAGAGGCAGAGTTTGAACCCTATTATCTAGCTCTGGAAGCCACATTCTTATCTCTGAACTTGCTCTTCTAGGTCATTGAAGTTGCCTGTGTCCTTGTCTATCTTTTCTAGTAGATTATAGGCTCCTTGAGGTAGGGTTTCTACCCTATACACTATGGCTTTGTCCGGTGACTTGTTGCTTAGCACGCATGACCTGACTTAGCACACATGAAGCACCCCATAAATACTCGGTGAATGAATGTACAAAGGACAGTGTTAAGGTTCTGAGCACATACAGACAAGGAAAACGGAGTCCCTGGCCCCCACCTCCACGTCCATCCAGGAAGCTCACCACCTACGCCTGGAGGGTCTATACTGGCTTTCCCCCAAGGGGCCATTGATCTACCCAGGTGTGTACCTGGTTGCCTCAAAGGAATCCATCCTTACAAATATTATTTGGAAAGCAGAGGTCTACAGCTTCCCCAGTGTCAAAGATAGCAGATGAATGAATGAACAAAGCACGCTGGCTGCTTGGCATTCATGGGAAGTGGGATGTTCTCAGGTGAACAAGGAGGATTTTCTCTGTAACCAAAGGAGGAGATTGGAGTCCTGTTCCAGGAATCACTCCCTCCTACAGTCAGAGATCAGAGTTTCCCTTCTCGAAGATCTGGTGCTGCCTGGCTCTGCTGCCTCTTTAGCCTTGAGCAAGAGCTCCTTTAGCCCACTGTGAAGAGAACCCTCCCACCTCCGCGTCGAGATTTAGGTTTAACATTATCTTCCAACAGTGAAGTAGGGGAGGCTGACAGTGTGCTGGGAGCAGGGAAGGTCACTTTCCGACTCTGGCACGGTTCAGAATGTTTTTTGTTCTTTGGAATTAGAGTTTCCTGTTTAAATGTCTGAGCGTCTGGGCACAGGGTGCTTGCTGAACTCTGACTAAGAGAAGCCTGTGATTGAATTATTTCAGACTATAATAAAAATATTTTAGGATGAAGTCCTTTGAGAATTCTGTCAAATGCTGAGTACACTTTTCTTGGTAAACACTTGAGTCTGCTGTGTCTTTTTGAGTCAGCTTTTACTCAGCGGTGTTCATCCTGAGGAAATTCAGACTTATCTTCAAAGTGATAAGCCCAGGTTGATTTCAGAAACCTCCTGGAGGGAAAGGAATCTGGTGATATCTCAGGAGCAGAGCTTCTTGTTTTAGCACAGCATTGCCCATCCACCCCCCCCCACCTCCATCAACTCCCACCATCTTTAAAATAAATTACTGTGATGCATTTGAAATTACAATCTTCCAGGGAAAAAAACTTATGAAGAGGTTGCCCTCCAGTTCCCCTTCCTCTGTTCCACCAACCCCTCAATCCAGAGCATGTGGTGGTGGAGTGGGGTGATTGGGGGGAAATAGGGGGACCATGAGCCTCTTGACCTCCCCATGCTCACTGACCATACTGACTCCAGTATTTCTTCAATTACAATTGTTCTGCAGTAGCTCAAGGCAGATCCTCTGTTTTCTCCTGCTTAGGAGCAAATTAAGTAGACAAACAAAAATCTCTTAAGTAACTAGCATGAGTGAGATGCTGTGCTTTAGGAGGAGACACATCGATGGATTCAGCAGCATTTCCTTGCTCTCCAGAAGCTCATGGAACAAGTGCGGGCATAGCATTTCATAGACTGTATCTGCTTCTCCGGGCCACCCCGGCTTGTGGCTGCCACCGGTGAGAGTGCCACCGACGCACCTAAGAGTCTTGTCTAGTCTTAGATCTGTATCTGTTGGGATGGATTTGGCTGCAAGTAACAGAAAAACCAATAGAGAGTGGTTTGAACAAAAACTGGTGTTTATTTTTTCCTCACATTATGTCAAGCATAGAAGTTTGACAGCTTGAAGATGTCAGGATCAGTGACTCTTGAATTTCTGACCTCTTCTCAGGGTCCCGGGATGGCTGTTGCAGTGCCAGAAGTAGCACCTACATTCAAGGCAGGAAGAAGGAGAAGGGGAACTTCTGTTCTGTCTTTACCTTCACGGGGAAACTTTCCTGAGCTCCCGGTGGGCTTTTGCCTCATCTTCTAGAACAAAACTGTCCCATGGCATTCTGGAAAAACCATATCCCAGCCTCGTGCACTCCGTTTTCTACTGTATAGGACAGCCTGTGAGCAGGTTTTCTTTTCCCACTGATTATGGCTCTGGTTTCCTAGGAACCTGGCAACATGTTTCTGTGGGTCGGATTGGAAGAGGGCTGGTGTGGCAATGCAGCATGTCCCTCTGCTGTCAGCCCCCAGCAGGTATGCTGACACCTGGATCCCTTACCCAACCTCCCTTCCTTTGGGGCAGCTCCTTTCCCCAGTGAGAATATTATTTTGGAGGAGCAGCCCGTTGTCCTTGATTTGCCAGAGGGTGGATCTAGCATAAGGCCAGATGTCAGCCTCTACATGCAGTGCAGTGATCCCCGGGAGCTCACACAGGGGAGACCCAGGCATGATAAAATGTAGCAGGAGAATGGCTTGTAGGGTGCTTGTGTGTGCGGGTTGGTGGAAGGCTGGTAGGAAAAGGGTAAGGACACTGCATGTGTCACAGGAGAAAGAACATTCGGTTCAGTCATTGATTTATTCCTTCATCCAACAAATATTAAGTTTTCCTTCCCTAGCTAGCAGAAACAGACTTGTCTGTTGCCTGTGAGAGCTCATCTCATGAAGAAGACTGACAGAGATAACGTAATGAGTGTGATAAAGTGCAAGACTGTGGAAGGTGCAAGGAGGAGAGGGGTGTGCTGCTGGAAGGGGCCACTGGCTCAGGGAGGTCAGAGCTGGATGCGTAGGGGTGAGGGGGTCTCACCAAGTGGACGGAGGGAAGGCTGAGCATTGAGTGGATCTGGAAAGGGCTGACCGGGTTTGGGGAAAGGTGAGTGGTCCTGACATCCAAGAGAGGAGAGAATAAGCAAGGACTGGGACCACTATTTGCCAGCTCTGTGACAGGCAATTCTCACATTCTGAGCTTAAGTGTTGCTAGAACAGCTCTACAAGGTGAGAATTCCCTTAGTTTTGGCTCTCCTGAAGATGACTTCTGAGAGGAAGACTTGGATGCAGATAGTTGATGGGGAAGGTGATTCCAGGAAGCAGGAGGGAAGGAGACTGGAGAGGAAGGCAGGAAGTGAGGAAAAAACATGCAAAAGGTGATTTATGGAGATCACCTGCTGTGGCCACTGGGGCTCTTGTCCCCAGGGTCTCCTTGAAAGGCATATAGAACGCCCCCGTAACATTTTACTTGAAGGAATGGACACAGATCAGGAGTAAGGGCCCCCCTGAAACACCTGCTACAGGTATTATATTCATTTAAAAGGTGAAGATCAGAAAATTTTAGCCTTTGCCCATTTTTTTTTTTACTGCCAGTAAATTACAGAGTAGGGATTTGAACCATGAAAAACCCAGACCCTTACCGTCATATTATGCTACAATGGATGTTAGCATGAAAGTTGGTGTGATGTTTTTCTGACAGTCACTGATTATGCCAGACCTAAAAGTGATGCCAAGCCTGCTGCTGCCACAGCACCTGCATAAGGGGAGTCACCTCACTGGGAGCTAGTAAGGGATGACACTGTGCAAGCCACAGAGCAAACTAGTTGGCCTAACTCAAGTATAAAATAGTGAAAGGGATGACAACAGGGTCTGTGGTAGATGAAAGATAGTTGGCAAAAAAAAAAAAAAAAAAAAAAAGATGGCAGAAAATTCTTTGCAAAGTCTCTCATCAGAAATGGCATTTAAGTCTCTTCCTTCTAAATTCAGTCTGGTCTTAGTGACTGGCATGACCCATAGAATGAGGCAGAAGCAACTCTTTGGGCCGTTCAAAGTTTGCTCACAGGAATCTCCATAGCTCACAGCTGGGCGTCTTGGCTGGGACACTTGCTCTTGGTGTCCTGAGCTGCCATATTAGATGTCCATCTTCTCTGAGGCTGCCATGCTGGAGAGGCCCCAGGTAAGCCCTCTACTCGAGAGTGTCAGCTGAGCCTGGCCTCCCAGTGGTCCCCGTCAAGGTGCCAGATGCATCAGAGACCCACCAGACCAGGCCTCTTCCAACCGAGTGCCACCAACCTCTGTTGATGCCACATGGAACAGATGAATCACCCCACCGCCCATAGTTTTGACCTACAAAAGTGTAAGATGAAGTAATATTCTTGTTATTTTAAGTTTCTAAGTTTTGAAGTAATTTGTTCCTCAGCAGTAGATAACTGGAACATAGCCTCTACTTTCTGTTTCCTGTAGTCACTGAAGTCTTACCCTTCTTAGAAGGTGACGTACCATCTTTAAATTTAGGCCAAAATGCAGCTGTTTCGACTAGGTTCCGATATATACATATTTAGAAATCATTGAGAAGTTTGGGCCCCTCTTTCTTTTTCTCCATGATCCTACATCTGGGATTTGAGATCAAACGTCTGAAGAATCTGCCCCTAGGAGGAGAAAGCACACTCCGGTATCAGCATTGAATTTAAGTGGAGGCCTAAATCTTCACAGGCAATCTGTAAACATCCACCTACAAAGCAGTAGGAATGATGCATATGGTAAGGAGATTTCCAAGGGGGGTTAGCAGGTAAAGCAATGACTGTGGATGAGTTTTCTGAGAGAAAATAAAGCTGAAAGTACAAGAAAAATTTGGGGGAATGCCCACAGCTGAAGAGGCCAGGGGTCTGAGGCGACCAGCTGGCTGCTTGGAAGGTGAGGAGCTGGTGTGCTGAGTTCACGTCCAGGTTCGAGGAGGGATTCCAGCAGGAAGCACTGGTGTCCCATGCCACAAGTGAGGTCCAGGAGACTGGCCATTTGGATGAGGCTGCTGCCTTCCTCACCTTGCAAGTAACCTCATCACGATTTCTTGTGACCTCACTCACATAGGTATGTTGGAAAAATGACGTCTTTCACCAATTGTGTAACTAATTTGGTCAGGCATCTCACCTCTTTGGGGGCAAAGACATGACATGGTTTATAAATTTTTTTCGATAACTACAGCCAGTTGTGTGTTGACGCACCCTTTTTCCTCTGGGTGGGGATCCCCCTAATGACTCATTGGTCCATTTCCATAACTTTTCAGTAATGTCGTGTTATTGCAACAATCTAGTTCTTATTGCCAAGACTTAGTACTGTTTACTTAAAAAATCTAATCCCGTAACCTATGTCTTCCGTTTACCCATTGCTGTGTGTGTGTGTGTGTGTGTGTGTGTGTGTGTTGTATGCTTGTGCATATGGTAGGGTCTGTCATCTTATACCCTCTTGGTTTCTCCAGAATGCACATCTCTGTGTTGGTTGGGACTAGCAGGGGGAAAGAGAAAGGCCTCAAAGTTTCCATGGATGGCTGCTGTCCTTTTTCTACTGGCAGTCACTGCTGTTAGATCTTGCCCTTGCGGTGCTTTCCACCAACTGCTGGCTGTCTGGAGGTGGGACAGGGCACTGGTTGGTTTCTCAAGGGTCTTGGGGTGGGTGGTCTTATTTTTACACACTTGCTTGGTTTTTATCTTTTCTGGTTGAAGATCCTCAACCGGGGGCTCCCTTCCCGAGGCATGCTTCCATTACAAGGCAATTGGGCTTTTTTCTGAGTCCTTAGTAAATTCCAGCCATCCTGAAAGGGTCTTTCACAAATGTTACCTGATCAAATCCTCTTGACTCCACGGGGAATAGAGGCTGAGAAGGCGACGTCTGCCCAGGCCACCCCCGCGGTCAGTGGCTGTGCTGGGATTTTCATCCAGTTCTCTTCTTGTCTAATGTTTGTACACATTGTACACATCCTTGCAACTATCACTTCTGCTGTTGAGTCTCCTTTTAAAGATAACTCGGGATACCTGGGTGGCTCAGTGTCTGCCTTTGGCTCAGGTTGTGATTCTGGGGTCCAGGGATCTAGTCCTGCATCAGGCTCCCTGCATGGAGCCTGCTTCTCCCTCTGCCTGAGTCTCTGCCTCTCTCTGTGTGTCTCTCATGAATAAGTAAATAAATAAATAAATCTTTTTTATAAAAAAAGGATGTGGTAACCCAAAGTTCACACACTTTTCCAAATACAGCCGAAACTTGGTTTTGGAAAAACACACAATGCCCAACTCTGACAGCGGTGGCTTTGCTACCCTTTGACTCAGTGGTGGCAATGGGTGAATGTTGCCAACAAATGGCCACAGTGAATGGCTGTATTTCTTCTCAGGGTTATTATGGATAGGATGGCCTCTTTATCTTATAAATATCATAGAGGTGACTTTTCTGGAAGTCATTTTAAGGAAAAGTATAATCATAAATACTCCCAGAGAAGCACAGCTATAGATTCCTGCTCACTACTCATTTTGTTTTTTCCAGATCTTTTTGAAAGTCAGCAACTTGCCATTTTTTCACTTGGAAGAAATGAGTCATTTGCAAAGTTAGAGATTTCTTTGTGTACTCCCTTGTTTTGGATCATGTTGAAGTATTCATTTATATCAAAAGTTGGTTTTGGTCTTCACATGTCCTGTCTATCATGATAAATGCCTGCTTTTCTACTGGCTGTAGTTTGAAGTTGTCAGGTTAGGTTTGGGGCAGATCTGAAGTAGGACCAGAATCCAGAGGAAACAATGACTTCCAGATGAGGTCATTTATCAAACCTGGGATTTCCACTCAGGCAAGTCAAGAATTGGCACCATAAGTTTGTACAATAATGAGGTAATTTAAATCAGATTTAATCAACATTCTAGAACATACTAGAGGGTGCCGCTTGATGTTTGACTGGGACAAGGACAATGAAATGGCTATTTAAATATCATTAAAGAAATAGATGGAAGTCATTCTTGAAGAGGTGGCATCTACTAAAATCCCAAAAGATTCAAGTATGGTTGAATATTGTCACATCAATAAATGCATATCTGCAAGAGAATTTTCTTAAAGATTTTATTTATTTATTCATAAGAGACACAGAAGGAGGGGCAGAGACACAGGCAGAGGGTGAAGCAGGCTCCCTGTCAGAAGCCTGATGCAGGACTCGATCCCAGGACCCAGGGATCATGACCTGAGCCAAAGGTAGATGCTCAACCCTGAACAAATCAAGGAGGGTGCACAGCAGATGCTGGCCGCAAATTTTAGCCACCCAGGTGCCCCCTGCAAGATAATTTTTAATGGTAGGAATGATATTCCTTTGAGTCAACATTGTAAAAATTATTTAACCAATCTCTACCACAGGGCATTAAGCTGTTTCTAATTTTTAGTTATTATAAACAGTGCCACAATAAACATCCTTGACTGCCGACCCCTATCTACTAGTTCCTTATGGTAAATTCCCAGGAATGAATCTGCTGAGCCCAAGGGATGTGCATTCCAAGGGCTTTAAGTAAAATATCCTTAGAAAGATACTACATACTTACATTGTCACCAGCAGCGGTGGAGGTGCCCAGGTGTCCCTGTGTTGACACTGCCAGGAAGATATTTTTCTTTTAGAGAAATTCAAGGTCAATGAGCCACTAAGCCCAGGAGGTGGAATAAGTACTTTTCAGAATGCATACTTCAAACAGAGAGGTAGATGACATCCTCATTCCCCCTTAATTTCTGGTGTTTGCTTTTTCACATCAAACGTGTAGATGGAATATGTCCAAAGTTTGGAATCAGCTATTTAATGGCTGTGGCTATGATGTCATTTGGTGTTGCCAACCACCTGGGAATCCTCAGCCTGTGAGTTTAGAACTGGGCTCCACTTACTGAGGGGGGCCTTGGAACATGGCCCTGACGGATGCTGCCCTGGGGTTCTGTGAGCCTTGTCTGCCCAGGATGGTCAGGGTTTGGGCAGACAGGTCATTCTAGAGTCAGCTCTTCAGGGTCCTGGCAATACACAGGCAGGTAAGCAACACATTCTTACGTGACTAGGGACAGCTCTCAAATCTTGGAATAACTCAAGTGCAAATGATTGATTTTATAATTTTTTTTGATTTTATAATTTTAAAATTATTTTTGATATCAATTTTTATAGCAAACATTTATCAAGAGTGGCTGACCAGAATGCCTGTAAGATGGAACATTTAGGCAAGGATGTCCCAAGGATGAAGGGTGTTTTTTGTTGTTGTTTTTGTTTTTGTTTTTGTTTTTTTTGCATTTCCACAACAGTCTTTTTTTGACAACCTCTTCTTCCTACCCTAATTCATTTTATATTTTAAAAATCTGGCCACAAATTTTAGCCTCAGAATGGTCCTTCACCTCTGGCTGTCCCACCTCCTTTCTGGACCTCTGCAGAATGCCTCAGACTGGGAGGCATTGTCATAACATGGTGGCTAAACAAGCACTAGGCTAGCCTGGTTCAAATCCCAGCTCAGCCAATTGCTCGCTGTGTGACACTGGACATGTTCCTTAAAATCTCTCTAAACTGGGAGGTTAATGCCTATCTCATAACGTGGCTTTAGGGATTAAATCAAATGAAGTAATATTGGCAACAGGGAGTCATAGAATAAATGCTATCGTTGTAATCATCAGATGACATTGATCATAATTTCCAACTCCCAGTCTCTCTGAGCCAAGGTTGTAATCATCAGATGACATAGATCATGATTTCCAACTCCCAGTCTCTCTATGCTTAGGTTCTGAGGGGGTTTTGGATTATAGTGATTTCTCCGATTGCTGATTGATTTCCTAGATTACTGGGGAGTTATCATTCCCTTTGTTTCCCCTCATATCCTGCCTGGCCGGAAGCCCCTTTCCAGGCACAACAGCAGACACTGATGTGTGCCACCCAAACCCAAGCCTTGCTTACAATAACCTCAGTTGCAAACCGAAGGTGGTTTTTACCAGCTGAACAAATCAGGGAGGGCGCACTGGGGGCAGGCTCAGTGGTTGGGATTGGACAGCCTGGAGAATAAAAATCTGTAAAACTATTAAAGAAAGATACCTTTAGACTGCAAATGGACTTTGCCCACCTGTTTCTGGAGCAGAAGAAGAGCATGCCTGGCGATGCATGGAAAATGACACACACACACACACACACACACACACACACAAATACATGACCTCACAGAGCAGGGATTCAGTTCATGGAAAATGTTGTCCCCAGAGGAGACACAAACTGAAGATGGGGTTTTGCCAAGGATCTAGAAGAAGTTGTTAAGAGAGTGTCATAATAATGTGTGCCCAGAAATCAGTGGGAACATCCTGAACCTTTTGAGGTTGCCCTCAGGGAAAATAATCACTCTAGTGTCACAGTCTTGTCCTTGTGCGCTGCAGACAAGCCCTCCTCAGGCCTCTTCACCTCATCCTTGAGCATCTCTTCTTCTTGGAACCTTAGGGTCTAGCTGGTAAGCCCCCTCATTCTTGGTTTTTCCTTTTCTTCTTTCCAAGAGTCTGGCTATGGACAAGAGAATCATGAGCTCATACTTCTATATGGTTTATACTGAACTCCTTTCATCCTTGCAACAACCTGTGGGAATGGCAAGGCAGCTCTAGCTGTATCCATTTAATTGAGTTTTGAATAGTTCAGAGGACTAATGTCCCCAAATCCTCATTTTCTTTGCATTTTACCATGAGTTCCAACTTGAGATGTGCTGATATTTTACGAACTGGTGAAGTTCATGGATCACCATCATAGAGAGCACTTACCTTCAGACGGGTGTCTTCAATAACTGCTGGTGGTAGAATTTTTCACAATGTGGTGTGGTCATGAGAGAGAGAGATTTGGGGGGAATTTTCTTTAGCCTTTCAGATCACAAGACTATTTGCTCACCTTGCAGGAGGTTTAGGTGATGGTTTGAGAGGGCAGATCAAGGGACAGGTCAAGTGAAAGTAGATGTTACCATGGAAATGCCCCCATCCTCTCCCATATATTATTCAAAGTTTTTTTTTTTTTTTTGTAGCATCAGATAGAAATAAAATATTTGAGGCAGCTGACCTAGATTCTGAATGTGAATTCCAGGGAGATAACTCTAGGAAGATAAAATGGAAACGATGAAGTAAATGGCTTTAGTGCAGGAGTCACTAGACTTACAAGAAACTGCAGTATGTCCAACCTGGCAGGGGAATCCTCCTAAAGACACACTATTAGGTTGCAATTAATTAATTAATTAATTATAATTTATTTTTGTGATCTCTGTATCCAACATGGGGCTTGAACCCTGGGATCAAGAGCCACACACTCTTCCTATTGAGGCAGCCAGGCAAGGAGACCACAGGTTGCTTTTAAGTTGGGTTTGATTTAAATAGTAGTAAAAGAGGAGCACCTGGGACCTCTTGATTTTGGCTCAGGTCGTGATCTCAAGGTTCTGGGATTGGGCCCTGTGTGGGGCTCAGCAGGGAGTCTACTTGAGACTCTCTCTCCCTCTGTTCCTCCCCCTGTGTACTCTCTTTCTCAAACAGATAAATTTTAAATAATGGTAAAGGCACAGATGTGTGTTTGTATTTTAGTTACTAGTTTTGGCATTGTTTTATTGCATGATGTGAGTTCCCAAGAGCAGAATGCCCATGACAAATCACTGTGGAAAAAGACTTTGACTTAAGATGGCTCAATTTTTGCTGATTGTCCAGGAAGCCAATTAAAGGATGAGGTGGTGGTGGCTAGCAGGGTTTGCCAATGGTGTAGTTTTTTCCAGCTCTGTAGAACTCGGGCTGCTTTGTTCATGTGGCCAGGAGGTGGTCTTCCCGTGGTGGCTGCCGGGTCTCCATTCTCTACCTACTCTAGAGCTCCATGTCTTGCTTCTGCGGGCTTGCTGCTCTTGATGGAGGGGTGTTTCCAACTCTGGCAGGAGAATTAACTTCTGGAATAGTGTCCAATCTGGTGAAACATCAAGTGCCATGACACATGACCATTACAGGTGACATCACTAATGCCCATTCAGGATTCAGGGGTTTTGTATTTAAGCCATTTAGCTTAATTTTAGGTGGGCAGCGTGTGGACTGCCAGCTGGGGCTGTATTCCATGGACAGGATTGAGCCTGGAGGGTGCTCCAGAAAGACTTGGTGGGTGATGAATATTTGAAGTGGGTGTAGGCCTGGTGGAGTCTCATCAATATAGTCTTCATTGTGCTTGTGGCAACTTTTACAGGTGGGGATTATTTGGGGGGCAAGACCCAGAGTGATCATATACATACTTGCTGATTTGTGGAAGAGAAGTTTACCTGCTTATATACTGATGATGCTGTCTCAGTCTGCAATGTTTCTGAAGGGGTGCATCGAAGAACGGTAAATGTAGTTGACTCTGAGGAGAAGGACAGATATTCCGGGATGGGAACAACACCACTTTTCAAAGCATTGTTTACTAGTGCACATATTCCTCTTCCATTTCGTTAATCAGGCTAGTTTTCTCTAGCGGTATTAGGGCTACTGGTGTGATCTTAGCCACATACCACCAAACATCGGCGAATTTTGTGTTTCTTATTTGCAGAACAAACGAGTTGAGTTAGAGACCTTTTAACATCTTTTCTAGCCCCTTCTAAGGATTCATTTTAAGACTGAAGTACTTTAGGAAGTTGGTTGTACCTAAAAGCACTTTTCATCTGAGATGTTTAAGTTGGCCACGACGCCTGCATGGTGTTTTGCAACCTCGCCAATCCTGCTCCACAGAGCGCCAAGACAATGCAGATGTCTAAGGTCAATCACACATGCCTCCTGTCTCCTAACGTGGCCAGAAAGGGAGAGTGTGTATCACTTCCAGTAGATCCAATAGATGCAACAGATCTTCCTGTTTGTGCGGACGGGTGGAGTTATTAAAATCCTTTTAAGTCAAGCCAAAAACTGGGATTTAGGCCAATGGTTGGAGGAAGCCAGTAGCCTATTTGATCAGGATGCATGAAATCTTCTAGGATCTTCCATCAAATGGCCTTGTTTTCAGAAGCTTTCCTCTTGCTGCTCATTGATACCAAGCAGTCCTTTGAAAGCTGCTATTGAATGATGGCTGGTTGGCATTCTCCAAAAAACACTTCCAGGATGGAAATAGTCATTCTTTACTGAAGCCAATGAGCTTAAATACACAGTCTTTTCTTCCCTCAGTGGGGGACTTTAATAGGCTGGAATTTACTGTTAACATTTGTTTGAGGCAAACTGATAAAACGGGGTCACTTCTGGGAAGGGTTGCTGATGTGCTGACTAAGGCAAAGCTTGGCTTCCTCAGAATTGTGTCCTTGGGGTGACTGATTTGGTGTACACTGATGGACCTGGCTGGTGGCTCAGGAAAGACTTTACTGGGACCATTGCTCTTGTATGCGTGTGAAGCCACTGAAGTCTTCAGGAAGGTTTGCACCACAGACAGAAACTCCATTTTGTTGGTGCTCGGTGATGTTCAGGCTCCCACGGATGGGTCATTCTAACCAAATTTAAGAAGCTATTGAATTCCAGAATGTCCATTTGTTCATTATACTTAATGTGTCTCTTCCTAGTGGTTTATGGAGGGAACCAGAAGGCCAGGATTTGGAAGCTGAAGGCTGCGTGAAATCAATGCCACTGGTAATGTAGGTAGAATTTTCCTGATGGAATTTACAGGTAGTATAGTACCCAGATTGGCCGGGATCGAGTTCCAGCTCCTATTAGGTTGGTGACATTGGAGAAGTTTCCTTAAATTCTTTCTCTGCTTCTGTTTCCTTATCTGTGAAACTGGTATAATTTCATTGGATGTTTTCAAAGTTTGGCATAAGGATGAGATGTGACATGTATGGCATCTAGAACAATGGCCAGCATATAGTAAGCACTAGAAGCATTCATGGGTGTCATTGTCATCATCCAGAGGAGGGGTTGGCAAATTCTTTCTGTGAAGATGAAGAGTCAGACGGTAATATTTCAGGCTTTGCTGGCCATACGGTCTCTATCTCAACCACTTGATTCTGCTATTACAGCACAAAACAGCCATAGGCAATAGGTAAAGAAATGGACACAGCTGTGAAAATAAGGAGTGGGCAGGATTCTGTCCTTGGGCTTGGTCTACTGACCCCTCATCTATAGAATCCCTGTGATACTGGAGCCCCAGGTGGAATTACCAAATGTGGGCAAGGGTCCGAGAAGAGGATTGTTTAGTCTTTATCCTTAAGGTAATAACCCTCCCATTCTTTGGGATGTCGGAAGGGTGGATGGGGAGACTAAGGAACCCATTCTCATAGTGTGAAGTTGGCAAAATTGGATTCCCATGACCTTTAGTGCTTTTTCCTCAACACTGAGCAGCTCAGTGCTCGCACGGAAAGCAAGAATCCGTTATGTTCACTTGAGAGGAAAGAGGGACATAAAGTCCTACCCAAGCACGAGCTGCCAGTGAGGGATATTAAAGAATCATGAAGGATGGAGTCTCCACTAAAAGGGATCTTCGTGGTCAACTATCAGATGTTTCTGTTTCTATCCACTCAACTGTGGTCCATCCAAGGAGGAGTGTGGTGAGTCCTGAACTGGCCTTCACTAAGAGTAGCCTTCAGTGATGGCATCCATGGCAGCCAGGGTCAGAGCTGTCCTTAGATCTGTAAGATGGCCGTGCCCTAGACCGCACACTTTTAGACAAATAAGCAACAGATCCCAAGGACTTCTTCTTAAATTTAATTTCAGTCTCCTAAGAAATTTTTTTGAAGGTTTGGCCAAAAACTGGGCAAAAAGGAATTATGCAAGAAAATTGCTTGAACCAAACTGGACTCCTCTGAGCCTAAGGATATGGGGTGGGAGCGCTGGGTTTGTGTGGGAAGAGGAGAAAATCACAGGTCTGCTCTGAGGACCCAGAGACAGTTACTGCTTTTGTTTAAAGTTGGCTGCCCCCAGTTGCTAAAAGTGGGTGTCTAGGCAGGAGCTGGGCTCCCTGAATAATTATAGTTCCTGCCACCCTTTGGCTGGGAGGATGTGGTTTTAGCACTGCTTAGAAATCCTGAGTCAGAAGAGTAAGGTGTGGCTTGGTGGGGATGGAGGGGAATCCCCTATAGTTTTAGGGTCAGGGAATCACTTGGTTGCGGCCATAGGACCTGGACACAAACAGGTAGAGATTCAGACTTAGCATTCCTAATTGTATATTAAACACCTTAGAAATATCCAGACCCATGGTATGTGGCCTCTCTTTGGAGTCTCATTTTAAGCCTCAGAAATGTTAGGAGTAAGCCTGGCTAAATTCACGGCACCTTGTGTTCCTGAGTCACCTGATTTCCCTGGTTTTGCTCCTGAACACATCCCTTCTAGATATGTAATCAACACACACTTAACATTGATGAATGCTCTCCTGGCTGGGCTACACTCCTTTCCCTTAGAGTACCTTTCATGCATCAAATTTTACCCATTTTACGTAGGTCAAAGTAAATCCAAAAACCCAGGGTTCTCATTCTGTGCTACCATTGTGTGTGTGTGTGTGTGTGTGTGTGTGTGTGTGTGAGAGAGAGAGAGAGAGAGAGAGAGATAGGCTGAGATAGTACACATACGTGTATATATATGTGAGTGTGTATATATACATGCATGTATATATACATATGTACACACACATATGTTGTTGAGTTTTTAAATTTTGTCTTCCAAAATTGTCTCCTGTATTTTCTGAATAGAAGGAGGATTGGGGTAGTGGGTACATGGACCATATATTTGCCACTCTCAATTATTCAGTTAATAGAGTTGAATTTGGAATTAAGTGAAAAATACTTTCTGTGCAGCAGAAGTAGACACTGTATTAGTTATCTGTTGCTGTTTAATACATTTCCCTTGCTTGAACACAGATAATCATTTATTATCTCACAGTCTCTGAGGACTAGTGACTGAGGAGTGCTGGCTTGGCTGTGTTCTGGCTCAGGACCTTCACGAGGTGATCAAGATGCCATCACAGGCTGCCATCATCTGAAGGCTCGACTGGCCAGGGAGTTCTGCTTCCAAGAAATCTCATGGCTGACCAAGTGATGCTGGCTGCTGCCGGGGGAACTCAGTTCCCTGCTGTGCACACTCCCCACTGGGCAGCTTAAGTGTCTTCATAACGTGCGCTGGCTGCCTTTGGAGTGTGTCGTCCTAAATGCCATTGTGGAAGCAATAATGCTGTTTATGACCCTACTGTTATTTCTGCAGGTCAGTCCTGATTTAATAGTTAAGGTACCAGGGCATGGCTACTAGAAAGTGAGGATCATCCAGAGAGGGTCATCTTGGAGGCTGGCTACTGCTGATATTATAACATCCCTGGGTAAGATGTGACACCTGCAGACCCAAATCGGACCTATTCATGCCTTATTTTTGTGAACATTGCCCTCTCTGTGCCATGAGCCTATAGATGTTGCCACCACATGGTTCAGCTACATCTCCGCACCAATGCCCAAAAAGGTCCTTGGACTTGGGACTTTATAATAACCACAAAAAAGAGTGTTTGATGACTAAATCCAGACAGTCAGAAGTCCACATGAATATGTGTACATCCGATTCAGCATACCACACAAGATTATACACAGTATTGTCCTGATGATGTCAACCACTGATACTTCCTTGTTGTAGAACTGGCCACAGTCACTGCCCTAGAGACTTATGGCAATGTGTCTGTCCTACCCCTGATCTTCTTCACTGGTTGACCTTTGATGACTTCTGCATCCCACTCGGTCCATTGTATTTCTCAATTTTAATTCAGCTGACGTGGCAGTTGGAAAGATTCTCTGTATTGCTAAAGATCATCTTTAAAGGACCAAGTCCTACTGGCAGAGTCCCACGAGCTTCATGAACTGTGTTTCTAGTGCTAGATCCTTGTATTCTCATTCGCTCACTCACTCATTCTTTCACTCATTCAACTGTGACCATGTGTGCACTCTGTGCGGGGCTGGTGTGAAGCGCTTTGCTCTCTGGTTGGCTATTGTGCGAGGGGTCAGACACCGCAGGACTCAAATGCTCAAAGGCTGGGTGCTCTTTCACTAGGGGAGGCTCTGCTAATGGCTTCTGCCAAGCATCTTTCTACAAAGTGCCAGAGAAAGCTGCCTGCAGCACAGTGGGACCAGATTTGAGAGATGGCTCTCATTGTGGGTGGAGAACAATGATTTCCAGGCCAACTCTATCAAATGGATCCCCTGGAAAGGTCCTTCTTATTGTAGTTTTTTTTTTTCCATTTATTTTTATTGGAGTTCGATTTGCCAACATGTATCACCCAGTGGTCATCCCGTCAGGTGCCCCCCTCAGTGCCTGGCACCCAGTCACCCCATCCTCCCGCCCACCTCCCCTTCCATTACCCCTTGTTCGTTTCCCAGAGTTAGGAGTCTCTCATATTTTGTCACCTTCTCTAATTTTTTCCACTCATTTTCTCCCCTTTCCCCTTTATTCCCTTTCACTATTTTTTATTTTCCCCAAATGAATGAGTCCATATAATGTTTGATGTTTGTCCTTCTCCGATTGACTTACTTCACTCAGCATAATACCCTCCAGTTCCATCCACGTGGAAGCAAAAGGGTATTTGTCGTTTCTGATGGCTGAGTAATACCCCATTGTATATATAGACCACACCTTCTTTATCCATTCATCTTTTGTTGGACACCGAGGCTCCTTCCACAGTTTGGCTATTGTGGACATCGCTGCTATAAACATTGGGGTGCAGGTGTCCTGCCGTTTTGCTGCATTGAATTAGCTTTTTAAAAAGCGGGAGTGGCTGCTGGAAGCAGGTAGCACGACAGTAACATGAAGGGTCCACTGAAAGAGACTGAGGAAACAGAAATAGGAGACAAAGCAGAAGTAAATACTTAGAAAGAGCGTGACTCTGGGGATGTTCACAGAGGCAGGGCAGGCTGTCTCACACGTTCTTGGTTAAGAGCCCATATGAGCCTGGTGTGGTCATTACCCTGCTTTTAGGGCTGGGCACAGAAAGTCTGGTCTACTAGAGGGACCCTCTGTTCATAAAGCTCTATAGGGGGTCTGGGGACAGAGACTATGCGACCATGTGAAAGTGGATGCTCTCTGCTCAGAGAAGTGACCTAGAAGGAGAGGGGAGGACTTTAGAACTCAGGGGGGTGATGACAGCTTGATCTTCCATTTCACCAACTCAGACCTGTGAAGTCAGCTCAAAGCTTAGCTGTCAGTGGAAGGAAAGGAGCCTCCAGGACCATCCAGATTGTCAACCCTGGGGTGGCTATGAGAGTCTGCTTTGATGTGGACTCTAAGAAGTCACTCTGAATTGATAGGTCAATTGTGTAGTCTTCTCCTGTGTGCGTGTGTGTGTGTGTGTGTGTGTGTATGTGTGTGTGTGAGGGTGGTGGTGACCTGCTGGTCCAGAATCATTAGTTTCCTCCTCAGTTTGAACCCTAATGAAGGTGTGAGTGAGTACTCACCTTGCTTCTCTTTGGCCAAAGGAAGGAGGGTTTTCTAGGCCTTCCCCATCCAGCTCCCCAGGCTGTCTTTATGCCACACCCCAGAACAGTTTTTTAAATTTCCTAATTCCCCAAAGAGAGCTCTTCTAAGGGGAAAAGAAATGAACTATTTAATTATCATGTTTAATTCCCGGTTCAGAGTAGGTGCACGGGGAAGGGGTAGGGGCGGCTTTATCACACAGACCATAGAACCCCTGTTACTGGGAGGCCCCGTGTGTCTGGTCTGTGACAGCACACGACTCCCCAACACCCTTTCAGGCTTTCACATCAGAGAACCTGGTGTGAACCTAAAAGGCAGTTGGTTACCCAGCCACATATGATGGGGACAGGGAAACTTCACATTTTTTGGCGGCTTGCTCTGACCCGGGCATCCAGGCAAACCCTCTTCACCAGAGCACGTCCTCTGACCGCCCCGCGCAGTCCCTGTCTGTGCTCTGTCATCCACGAGCAGCCAGCTTGACTCAGGGGCTCGGTGGGAATCTTCCACTCTGGAGTTTGAGGTGGGGAGTCATTCCTGCACCCTCGTGGGCGTGCATCTCACACGCGGCCCCAGGCCACTTCAGGACTGTCGCTCTCCCTTCCCCCGACCTCATGCCCTCTGACTGCGCTGCTATGGAAGATTCGGCCGTTTTTTGTTCCAGAGCTCCACAAGGACAGCCATCTCGCAGGTGCTCGCCTTCTGGTCCTACAGTGATGAGTCCCCTTTTGCCACTTGGATCCGACAGTCCCAACCTCTGCAACTTTGCACCCGAAGCCACGATGCAATCTCCCTGCTTTTTCTTTCCTGTTTGCCTCTTTCAATTATTATGAACTTGGAATCATTTGAGAGAGTACAGCCAGCAGGCCAAGCAGCTGAAGGGGATTCTGGGAGTCTGGCTGGTTTGGGCTTAGCTGCTGTGGGCTACCTCTGGAGGTGCTTCTGGGAGCCACACTGAGCAAAGGGGCACCACATCTTCGGTTTCAGTCACAGACAGGGATGTGAGCAATGCTTAAAGCTCGACCAGGGCGGAGGGTGGGGTGGGGTGGAGACAGGGACAGAGTCTCGGCTACTACTTTGTGGGATAAGATCTCCTCTCCCTTTCCCCTCCTTCCCTTCCCTGCATGTACTTATGTATGTGGCCCTGCATGCACGCATAGGTCCGCGTGCATCTAAGTCTGTCCATATATGCACGTATTTATATGCATACACACAAATGAATCAAAATGAAATAATTCAAGCTCTGCTTTCAAAATGACAGTTTTAGAATTGCTTATTAAAACATTAAAACCAATTTTTGAAACAAAAGGAAAATGAAAACAAAAGTCCCTGTTTTACTGGTACAACGAATGTCGCCAGAGTTTGGGGAAGCTGGGGTCAGGCAAAGCCTGCACATCTGTCACCCTATGGGATTAACCATGAGCCAGGTTGGGCACCAGGTGGAAGGCAAGCATGTGGGAAGATAAGAAAGTTCAAGAGGCCAGAGGCTCTGGCAGGTGAGTGTGATCTGGGTTTGCATCTACGCTCTTTCCCCAGGCCTGCCTGTGTGATCTCGGACACATCGCTTCCCCTCTCTGGGCCTCTGTTTCCCCCTGTGTACCCCTAAGTGACCCACGAGCTCCTTGCAGAACTATCATTCCTCGACTTACAATCATAAGGCAGTAGAATCTGAGGACTGTGGTCATGGGCCAAGTGTCATCTCAGGGCCCCAAGTATATCGGCACCGGGGAGGATGATCATGTGGCCTTGGCTCTATTCTGACATGCAGAGGTGAGGATGGCAGTGATTTGGGGCTGATACACTTGCCAAATGGATTTTCCTCATCATTTCCAAATGAGACCCACAGTGAGTGTGGCCAGGGACATCCCACTAGGATCTCTAATTCCGGCTCCTCCAGCTCTCTGATCTTGGGCACAGAACTATATGACATTTGCCTTCTGGGGTTTCTGTAGCCAAGTATGTCTCTTGCTAGGTCAGAGTCTGGACTGTGCCTCTGGCAGTGGCTGTTCACCCTGAGACAGTGAGAACATCGCACAGACTTCGTAGTGAGCGAGGATGAGAATCCTGACCCACTGGCAACAGCAGGCCAGAACTCAGAGCCATTTTCTTAATAAAACATCTTAATGAGTGCAAAGAAGCAAATCGGTTTTCCAGAAAACTTTTGACTAGTTTCTTGGAAGTGTTTTTAATAGCTTCACAGCTATAAACATTTTTGTCTTGAATTGAAAGGCTGAGTGGGTCCACTGAGCATTCTGTGTTTTGGAAGTGTTTCCTTTGGATGGCATTCAAAGCAGCAAAATCCTATTATAAATCCTAATTTGGAAAGTCCCCATTTTGACTATTCAACTAAGGATTAACTTCATATTTGTATTAAATGAGCAAGCAACTTCTCTCATTGATGTATTTATAGGGATAATATTTCAAGATTTTGAATTTATGTTTTTCACTTAGGTCACTTTTGGGGTTTTCTTTTTTGAATCACGGTTAAAATGTAAAATGAATAAAAATATAAAACTTTTGCATATAGGGATGCCCGGGTGGCTCAGCGGTTGAGCGTCTGCCTTCAGTTCAGCGTGTGATCCTGGGATCCGGGATCAAGTCCCACATCGGGCTCCCTGCAAGGACCCTGCTTCTCCCTCTGCCTGTGTCTCTGCCTCTCTCTTTGTGTCTCTCATGAGTAAATAAAATCTTAAAAAAAAAAACCCTTTTGCATATAATCTCACTCCTTATAACTAAGTACTTATACTACTATTTTTTTTTGTATTTGCAAGTGACAACCCATCTCAAACTAGCGTATGAGGGAGAGAGAGAGAGAGAGAGAGAGAGAGAGAGAGAGAGAGAATCTGTCAGCTCAAAAGACAGTAATGTTAAATAAAACCCGGTAACAAGGTGGCTTCAGCATGGCTGATGATCCAGGGACCATCAGGGTGCCTTATCGTTGTCTCTTTAACGGGTTCTATTCACGTGGTAAGCAATATTAGCCACTGGTATCTCAAGGTGTACCTTATATTTGTGCACCAACCTACATGAGAAAAAATTATCTTCTCAGATATTTCTGTTCAGCTATGTCCTACTCTCCTCTCTGGAGCTGGTCTGCTCACTGTAGCCATGAGCATGACACCATCTGATTGATCAGGCCTGGGTGACATGTCCTCATTCATTCTATAACTCATATAGTGGGCTTCTGTCTTTTTTTGGGGGGAGGGGCTTCTGTCTTTTTTTCGTCTGTTTCCTTATTTATTCTATTTAAAAAAACGATTTTATTTATTTATTTGAGTGAGAGAGAGTATGAGTAGGGGGACAGAAGGAGAGGGAAAAGAAGGCTCCTGGATGAGCAGAGAGCCCCCCTCAGGGCTTGATCCCAGGACCCCGGGATCATGACCTCACTTAACCAACTGAGCCACTCAGGTGCCCCCGTTTCCTCATTTCTAAACACAGTGAGAAGAATATTCTTTCAGTTTTTCTCTTAAGGCTGTCATGTCAATACATTGCCTGGTGACTACTTTCTATTATGTGCTTGATTTTTCAGGGATGATAGCATTGCATTATAATCACAGGTGAGCATGGACACATGTGGCGTCAATAAGATGCTGGCTGGTGGTAAACTTATGCAGACCCAGAATCTGGTCCTTACCTCTTCTCCTCTCAGGATTTCCAGGAAGTTTTCTCCTTTCCTGAGATTTTTAGTGCCTACGGTTAATTGCACCCAGAGCCCAAGGCATAAAATTAGTTCGAAATGAAAAGCTTGGAATTTATTCTTGAAAAATCACAAAGCCTCGCAGTGTATCTCTCATTGGTCAAGAGCCAGGGCTGGTGTGTTCAAACCAAACATGGTGTGTTCATTTGCATGTTTTGACTTATGCTCAACATCATGCTGTTTCAGTGAATGGTTTGTCCAAGGCAGTGGCTGTGGTGAAAAGTAATTCTTTCTCCTCTTCAGAGATGAGGGTGTGGAATCACTAGGGACACCTCCCTTGCTAGGAAAGCCCCTTGAGAACTGAAACGAGTCACCATTTTCTCAGGTTGTGCCGAGAGCTCAGTGAATTGGTATTAATTAAAATTCCCCTTCTTGTGAGATTTTTCTTCAAGACCCGGAAACAAATAACTGGGGGAAAATGAATAACATGACACTGTAAATATTGAAAGCCCTGAAATGGTTCCATCTGCGTCATCTTCCTTGGAGAGGCAGAGAGGAGGGCTTGCCCTGGGTTTGCGTGTGGAGAAGCTGGGATGTCACCTGAGCCACTTGTCCAATGTCACATGCTAGTTGGGCCCCAGTGGGAACCCCGACTCCTTCTCTGGGTCTCACAAGCTCAGAGATGGTGGCGGACAGCTTTGGTTGCAAAGCTTTTTTTTTTTTTTTTTTTTTTACCATTTCAGCTTTTATTAGTAAAACAGAAAACTAAATTCAAGGCAACTGCTTTGTTCTTGCATCTGATCTGACCATATTACTGGAGATGGGATTCTTTAGGAGGCCTTAAGTTTCAACATACAGACAGGTTTCATCAAAAGTGGGATATTGCAGTATCTCATAAGGTTAGGTAAATGAAATAAAAAAGAGAACAAGTTAAATATTAAAAATCACAGAAATCTCCCTCAAATATCAGGGGTTTCTTATGACAGTCTTCAATGTGCTCAACAAGATCAATCATATTGCACAACCCCCAAAGGAAAAAACTGAGGAAACTCATGGGTAATTTTCACAGCTTCATTGTAAAGGCCACGATCGAAAGGATGGTTATCTTCTTTAAACTGGACATATCATGCACACATAATGGTTGCCTTGGCCGTTACTCTTCCAACTATTCCAGAGATTTCTTCATCAAGGGGCTCCATCAACTCAATGGACTTATTTTCATATCCTCTTTAGGAAACCAGACCTCCCATAGTCACCAGAACTGGGTCCCACCCATCCTAACCTTTAAAAATTCACCTGACCAAAGAGACCTTGCAGTTTTATTTGCTTGAACAGACTCCATAACCTCCTACAGATCCTCTGTGTCACACTCCCTTGTGTACTTCTGAATAAATAATCACTCCCCCTGTTATCAAATGTTCTTTGACCTCTTTTTAGGAACACACCATCAGTTTTCCCTTTTAAACAGCTCTTTGAAGTTTGTTTACTTGTGAATGCAAGGCCTTCCCTCCCCTGTGGGTCACAGAGCAATTACTGGAAGGTTGGCAGTAAGTGGTTCTTGGCTTCGGGTACATGTGAGTGTGTGTCTATGAGCAGGTTGGTGTTTAATGTTCCAGGCTGGAGCCCTTTGGTCCGAAGAGATATGCAGGTCACCTCAAAATACAGAAAGAAAACGCAAGGCTACTCCAGTTGCAATCACAGAGGGAAGGCAAGAACCTGTACTCCTGGGGACCCCCAAGGCACATCAAGGAACCCTAGGGTTCCTCTGAGCACAGTCTGAGAACCTCTGGACTGGAGGTTTTATATGAAGTTCCCGTTGGAAGAGCCTGCAAGGCCTATGGTGGGGGTTGCTTGCAAAGACCTGCTCCTCACCACAGTCCTCTCAGGACTAGACATTAGTCCCACATCCCAGCAAATTCCTTTCCTCTCTTCACCTACCCACCAGCTAAGGTGGTAGGTTGCAGGGTAAACAGACTTTATGACTCGATCCCTTTCCTCCAAGAACTTATCACTAAGCTTTCATAGTAAGTGTTCCATGTGTATTTGATGAATAGATGTGATAACCTCTTTTGAGGTATACAGAAGCCAAAAAATATGGCGAAAGTCCAATCCTCAGTAAGAGACACATTTGACATTGCACCCCGAACATACATCCCTATATATGGATGCAATGAGAAACCCAGATATAGTCCATTCTTTCTTACATTAAAAAGAAAAAAAGCCAGTCGTGATCCACCAAAGTGTTTTCCTAACCCATTAATGGGGTCCTGCTCCGGAGAATGCTGGTGAGGGTGGGCTCACTGGTCATTCCTCCGAGCCCACATGGGGTTAGCTTTAAGTTTCTCCTGCTACATCAAGGGTCAACAAACGGCAGCCCCCAGGCCAAGTGCCACCTATCACCTGTTTTTGTATGGCCCACTCGGGTATTGGGCGAGCACTGTGAACCTAGGCTGGTGTGTCCCCCTCTATGCTGTTCCTCACTCTGTTCCTACACTTGCTGGGCACTGACTGTGCTGCAGGCTCCCAGCTGGAGCTGGAGCTTCGGTGACCTCACTTCTGGTGGGCCATCTGAGGGCAGACACTCATGCTCTCCAGGAGGAGAGGGTCTGGGTGTCTGTTGGCAAAGAGAATTGACAGTGGGGGCTTGGCCCCCTGTAATTACGCATCATGGTGATCTGGCCTGCTGATTGCTCTTCGTCCTGAGACTGTCTCCAACAGACCCACCTGGGTCCAAAATGCGCCTACCACCCAGGGCAAATATATATTTGCTTCTCGGTCCACAGTGTCTGAAATATTTATTTTTCTATCTGGTATTTTATTGGAAAAATTTGCCCAACACAGTGCTGATGAGGGGCGGTGCATGACATAATCCTACAAAAACTCATCTGCTTTTTAAAAAATCAAATAATCTTTAAAGAGATCTTAATTTATTTATTTGAGAGAGCGAGAGAGAGAGAGAGAGAGAGAGAGAGTGCAAGCAGGGGCAGGGGCAGAGAGAGAGGGAGAAGCAGACTTGCCTCTGAGCTTGGATCCCGTACTCATGACCCTGAGATCGTGACCCAACCCAAAATCCAGAGTCGGATGCTCAACCGACAGAGCCACCCAGGTGCCTCAAGACTCATCCACTTTTAATAATAATAAACAGTAGTATTAACTATCACTTATTGTGGCTCAGAAAGGTTAAGTAACTGGCCCAGGGTCACACAGCTAGTAAGTGGCAGACTGGGATTTTGCAGCGATGGTTTGGCAGGAGGAGACTAAACCACAGAGTTGACTTCCTGCCATGCTGGCAGTGTGTTGGCACCCCAGCCTCGGCTTCCCCAGGGACCACCCTTGCCCCAGAACCGCAGGGCAGCTGTCTGATGTCTCTCCTCCTGAGCCTGCGCTGGGGTGGCCGCTAAGGCTTCTCTGTAATTATCATGGTCCGACATCGGGACACCATGGCCAGAAGCTTCTATCTGTCTGGCAGCATTTTCTTTCCTGTGTGGTCTCCCAGATTTAGTGGTTCCTTTGTGACTTGGCTAATTCCCCTCCGGAAATTTAGGTTTCCTCTTCAACTTCGCTTTGTGGTTCAGGGAGGAGACCACTGTTTTTAAGTGGTGTCCTGCTCAACTTCTGGTGTGTCAGAGTTGACAAGCCCCCTGCCTCGTGCCCGCCCCTGACTCATCCCCACGGAGCAGACACATCTCAGTTACGAGGCATCATCCAGGAATGTGTGCTCTGAAGTGGATTTTCTGGGAATCAGACTCACTGCTCCGAACGCCCGACTTTGGAAACTTGTAACTATTTTGCATGGTAATCGCTGTAAAGTAAGTGACACCTTGCCTTGTCGTCTTAAGCTGAGCCCCTTGCACATTTAGTCCTTCCCTGAAAACTTAGTAGACTCACGAAAAACATTAGTAATCCGGGCTGTGACGGAAAGGCAGCTTAAGGTGAACTGCATGACTTCGAGAGATTTGCATAAAACCTTGAAGTTTCTGTTTCCTTATCTGTACAATGGGGACGATACTGTGACTGACCCAGTAGAATCAGGTGAGGGCGAAATGAGAAAATTCTCGGAAAGCCTTTGGCAAGGTGATTGGCACGTAGTGTGCTCCCGCTGGGTGACTGATGTTATGATCCAAAAACATCGTCCCACGTGGGGTCGTGGGGTCGTAGTTCTCAACGCAGGCTGTGCGCTAGGGGCCCCTGGGGGAGCTTTGAGAGTGCTGGAGCCCCACGCCAGAGCTACTGAATCGAACCTCTGGGGTTGCTTGTGCTTCAGCATTAATGCTTTTGTTTTGATTTGTTTGCGTCTATGCCTTCTTCCCCCCGCCCCCCCTCCACCGCTGCCTTTGGCCTCTCTCAAATGCAGCTAGAACTGGGGACCCCTGCTTTGAGGTGTGTCCAGCTATTTGCTCCAACACTAAATAGCCTGATCCTCTTGAAACTTTTAAGAATTTCTAGTTTCATTTCAGAGCAGCTGACTAAGGGCTTTCCAAGGAACTTTGCCAGCTTTGGTTGACCCTTTCCTGCACCCCACCTAGTCCCGGGCACCCAGGGTACACCATTTAAGGAGGCACTTACTCTCAGGGCCTTGCAAGTACCCGCAAGTGTGCGTGCCATCCTCAGTTTCTGGCCCTGGGTAGTACCTGTTTGTCTCTCCCAGGTCTCTGCCCCACTCCACCGACCACTCTCCATTTTTTTCCCCTTCCTTCTCCACAAGGACTAGCATCTATGTCTGTTTTACTGCCCAACACGGTACAACCCCTCTAGAACTGGGACTGAACACTGTAGGCGCGTGTGCATGCATGAGCAAGAGGTCCCTGCAGGAATCCTGTGCCTTAGGTTCCATCACTATTCATTTACAGGTGGGGAAACTGAGGCACAGAAAGGCTAAGTAGTTTGCCCAGAGTCTCCAGAGTGTGGCAGCTCCGGCTGGGCCCGAGGTCTTGTCCCTTGCACCCTGCTTCCTGACTCCATCACTCCCACTGCCCGGAGAAGCTCTGGCTCCCGAGTCTGTCTGGTCCAGGAAACCGGTAATCACATTTAAAAAAAAGAATTGGCTGGTAAGAAACCAAGCCCTGATTACCTAAGAAATGTTACTTCCTTTCACCTTCCTGATGCTATGAGCCCAGCTATTAGTTTTCAACAAACAAAATTGGTAGCCCCGGAAAGTTTGTAGTGCCCTTTCTTTCTAGAGTCACAGCCCAAATCCCAGGCCTGCGGCTGTCGCTGATTCCATGGCAGAGCTGTCACCCCTGGGGTTTGACAGGCTCCTCGCCTCTGATGGCTTCTGATCCAGCCACAGGGAAAGGAAAGGCGCAGGAAGCACCAACGCTGCAAAGGGGGACTTAGGCACCCTCCCCCGGCAGAGGGGTGGCCACGGCTTCTCCCTCATGGGCATCTGGCCAGGGTGGGGGCCCTGGCACGGTGTGGACACGCACAGCAGCGAGTGGGGGCTCCTGGCCGGCTGGCAGGGCCTGAGCTCCGGAGGAGGAGGGCATCGGGGGACAGTGGGGTGAGGAGCTCCTGGGGTGGCAGCTCCTCCAGGGGTGGGAGGCGGGGGGGGGGCTGCTCACAGAGGGGGAGGTCGAGTCACAGGGCCGGAGAGCCACTTCTTTCTGAGAAGCGGAGCACGTGGCTCACCCTGACCCTTTCTCACCCCGGGAACCCGCCGCCTCTCTGCGAGGCTGGGCCTTGCCGCTGGACTTCCGGGCGGCCTGCGGGGCGCGGGGTCGGGCTCGCGGGCGCCTCCCTGTCGGCGGGGGGCGGGGGGCGGGGGTGACGCGAGGCTGCGGGACGCGCGAGCCGGCGGAGGGCGCCCCTGGCCCCGCGCTGCGCTCCCGCAGGCGGGGGTCGTGCCTCGGGGAAGCCGGCTGTGGAGCCCGCGCGCCCGCCGACAGCCCCGCGGCCTTGCTGGGACTGGGGACCACGCCCCGGGCTGCTGTCGGAGCGCCGCCCACGCAGGACCACTCGCCCCCGAGGCCCCCCTCGTCTCCATCTCGCCCCAGGGAGGCCCCGGCGCTCAGCAGGCTGCTTCACCCAGCTGCCCGGCCGCCGTTCTTTCCTCTCCTTCCTCTTCTTTTCTTTTCTTTTTTCTTTTCTTTTCTTTCTTTTCTTTTCTTTTCTTTCTTTTCTTTTCTTCTTTCTTTTCTTTTCTTTTCTTTTCTTTTTCTTTTCTTCTTTTTTCTTTTCTTCTTTCTTTTCTTTTTCTTTTCTTCTTTTCTTTCCTTTTCTTCCTTCCTTCCTTCCTTCCTTCCTTTTTCTTCCTTCCTTCCTCCTCCTCCTCCTTCTTCTTTTCTTTCTCTCTCTTTCTCCTTCCTTCCTTCCTTTTCTTTCTTTTCTTTTCTTTCTTTCTTTCTTTCTTTCTTTCTTTCTTTCTTTCTTCTTTCTTTTTATTTTCTTCCTTCCTTCCTTCCTCCTCCTCCTCTTTCTTTCTTTCCTTCTTTCTTTCTCTCTCTCTTTCTCCTTCCTTCCTTTTCTTTCTTTTCTTCCTTCCTTCCTTCCTTCCTCCTCCTCCTTCTTTTCTTCTTTCTTTCTTTCTTTCTCTCTTTTTCCTTCCTTCCTTCCTTCCTTCCTTCCTTCCTTCCTTCCTTTTCTTTCTTTCCTTCCTTCCTTCCTCCTCCTTCTCCTCCTCCTTCTTTTTCTTCTTTCTTTTCTTTCTTTCCTTCTTTCTTTCTCTCTTTCCCCTTCCTTCCTTCCTTTTCTTTCTTTTCTTCCTTCCTTCCTTCTTCTCTTTCTTTCTTTTTTCTTCCTTCCTTCCTTCCTTCCTCCTCCTCCTTCTTTTCTTCTTTCTTTCTTTCTCTCTCTTTTTCCTTCCTTCCTTCCTTCCTTTTCTTTCCTTCCTTCCTTCCTTCCTTCCTTCCTTCCTTCCTTCCTCCTCTTTCTCCTCCTCCTCCTTCTTTTTCTTCTTTCTTTCTTTCTTTCTTTCTTTCTTTCTTTCTTTCTCTCTCTTTCTCCTTCCTTCCTTCCTTTTCTTTCTTTTCTTCCTTCCTTCCTTCTTCTTTCTTTCTTTCTCTTTCTTTCTTTCTATTTTCTTCCTTCCTTCCTTCCTCCTCCTCCTCCTTCTTTTCTTTTCTTTCTTTCTTTCTTTCTTTCTTTCTTTCTTTCTTTCTTTCCTTCCTCTCTTTCCCCTTCCTTCCTTCCTTCCTTCTTTCCTTCCTTTTCTTTCTTTTCTTCTTTCTTTCTTTCTTTCTTTCTTTCTCTTTCTTTCTTTCTTTTCTTTCTCTCCTTCCTCCTTTCCTTCCTTCCTTCCTTCCTTCCTTCCTTCCTTCCTTCCTTCCTTCCTTCTTCCTCTTTCCTCCACGCCCAGCATGGAGCCTAATGCAGGGCCCCAATTCACAACCGGGAGATTAAGACCTGACTGAGTTCAGAGTCAGACACCCGCCCGACTCAGACACCCAGGTAGGTGCGCAAGCCCCCCCCCCTCCAACTCCACTCAGTGCTGTTAACCTTACAAAGTGCTGCTGCATCTGCTGCCAAAACATATATTTATGTTCTTCCCTATGTCTCCACTGCCGTAACCCAAACAACGCCATACCTGGGAGTTGGGGGACCATAGTCCCAGCCTGCTAACTGGTCTCCCTTCTGCTTTCCCCTCATCGCTCCAATCCTCCCGTGATGCTGCAGCCAGGGCATCCTCCTGAAGCACAGACATCTCAGCCGTTACCAACAGCATGGCCCCTGACTGTTACCCTGCACTTGGCGACAGTCCCACTCCAACGGGGTGCTCTCCTCCTCCCTCCCTCCCTTAAGGAAGCACAGCAGCCTCACGTGAGGGGAGGGATTGCAGGATTGCAGGGATCCCCTTGAGTGAGTCCTAATTAGCAACATGTTACTTCCCCCACACCGCCCAGCTGCTCTCTCCATGAGTCTGGGCACCGCAATTGGGCAACACTAGCCCAGAGGTAGAGTCCAGGAGGTCTTTCGCAAGCTCTCCGTGGCCTCCCTTTCAATTCTCATTTCCCCACCCTTCTGTGCCATTCCTGCAGCCCACAGTCCGGCTGTGTTCTCCTTTGCCCAGATGGGCGGTCTCTGCAGGGTGGGGGTGGAGGGGGTCGCTTCCTCCTCGTCTCCACTCTGCCCAGTGGCCAGGGCTTCCTTCATCCCCTCCGTGTTTTGTGTGCATCCTTGTTACAGTGTGTTATCGCATCATATTACATTTTCGGGTTCTGATTAAAAAAAATCAGCTTTCTTAAGGTCTAATTTACAAACAGGAAAATGCACCCATTTTAAGTGTGCAGCGTGCTAAGTTTTGACAAACCTAGGCACCTGTTAACCACCACCACGGGCGAGATATAGGATAGTTCCCACACTGTGAAAGGTTCCCTCGTGCCCCTGCTTGGTCATTGCCGCCCACCCCAGCCCCGGGAAGCCCCTGATCCGATTCTAACATCGCAGGTTGGCTTTGTCCTTTCGGGCATTTCATGTACACAGAGCATGGGGTTTGTGCTCATCTGTGATGAGCTGCTTTCACTGGGCGGAAGGTGCTGGGATTCATCCTCGTGTGTGTAGGTCATTCTTTTCTCACGAGCGCTCTTCCATCCTACGAATATGCCATCATTCGTTTGCCAGCTTTCCTGAGCTCTGGGCTGTTGTGACTGAGTTTGCCATGAAGTGCAGGTCCTGGGACCTCTGGGTGGCTTAGTGGTTTGGAGCCTGCCTTTGGCCCAGGGTGAGATCCTGGAGTCCCGGGATCAAATCCCACATCGGGCTCCCTGCATGGAGCCTGCTTCTCCTCTGCCTGTGTCTCTGCCTCTCTCTCTCTCTCTCTCTCTCTGTGTGTGTCTCATGAATAAATAAAATCTTAAAAAGAAAAGTGCAGGTCTTTTGTGGACACGTGCTTTTTACTTACTCTGGGAAACTAGGATTGGACTCACTGGGTTAAAGGGTAGGCGTATATATAGTTTTATCAAAAAAGCATCACTTTTCCCCAAAACAGTTCATCACTTATGTTCCTCCCAGCATTTATGAGGCTCCCAGAGTGCCATCTTGGCGTCAACGTCATTGTTGTCAATCTTTTCGATTTTAGCCATGCTGGTAGGTGTGCAGTGCAATCTTGTTGCATTACTTTATATTTCCCCTTATCACGCTGTATTTTAATTATTTGAGAGTCAGTCTCTCCTATCTGACTTCAGTGCAGGGACAGCTACATTCAGCTCTACTGGGTGAGTGAACATAGTG
The DNA here is from genome assembly GCF_048418805.1 of Vulpes vulpes. Lineage (NCBI taxonomy): Eukaryota > Metazoa > Chordata > Mammalia > Carnivora > Canidae > Vulpes > Vulpes vulpes. The sequence continues at coordinate 69,409,552 of NC_132795.1, read as the reverse complement.
TGACTATGGACACAGTCTCTGCTCTTCACTCAAACTGGGTCCTGAGAAGAGGGGACCTTAGGCCCAGGACTGAGGAAGTTCTCAGGCCATCATGTCGGTCCTGCCCCGTGATGCTGCAGCCAGGGCATCCTGGTTGGATGGTTGGTCACCCAGGGGATGCGGGCAGGTGTGACGTTTGATCACAAATACACCCAAATGGTTCTTTCTTGTGAGGAGGGTAGAGAAATGTTGTCTTTTCAGTTCAAGAGAACTCGGGCCCTCTCAGTCTTAGGTGTTTTCTCAAGTACTGAGATTGGTCCAAGATTCTCTGCCCACCCCTTCTCATTGGGCGCTGCCTCGTGATGCCCGTTGGCCTGGTCTTTGGGCACTGTGTCCTGCCTTGTCACTGGTCTCATAAGGCATGTGCTTTGTCAGGGAGGGTGGGTAGCCAAGGAACCTGTCCGAGCCCTCCTGCAGCTCCTGGAGGCCACTGAAACCCTGAGGCCTCCCTCCGACCATCTTCATCCTGCCTGCTTCATTCCAGTTCCCTTGCTCCTGGGCCACAGGCCCATGTTGGAGGAGGAGGGGTGTCAACACAAGGTTTGCCTCGAAATCCAGACACAGATGCCTCCTTGTCTTGGGTCCCTTCCACCCCACTCCCACTGAAGCCCCCAAACCTAGTCATACTCCCTTATACTTCTGGTGTTATGTGCTGGTTCCAGTGTTTACTCCCTCTCTGGTCTATGATATAAGCTCTATGCCCCAGGCCTCTTGCTTTTGGGCTCTTGATATACAAGGATATGTTTCTTGAGCTACAACAAATAAAAGCCAAAAAAAAAAAAGTGCTTTTGTCAAGGCTTTTAAGATGAGCACTTTGACAATCAGCCTGGTGGCCTTATTGGCACCTTCCCTCTGTTAGGGTGGCATCCAGGGAAAGTTGCCTGCTGTCTTATAGGAAAGGTGGTGAGCACAGGAGAGGGCAGGAGAGAGAGGTGGCTCTGGAGGGTGGTTTGAAGGCTTCTTGGAAAGATGAAACTGAAGTTTGAACTTTAAAGGGAGGGCAAACTGTGCCAAATGGGTGGTGGGCCTAGAAACTCATTTCAGAGAAGGAGCCTGGCTTGGACCAAAGCACAAGGCTGGCTGGGCCTGCCATGTGGGAGTACTGATAAGGTGGCCTGACTGCAGGGAGGATGTGCATTTTAGGGGAGATAAGAGGGAGGAGGGTGTTTGTACAGTTCCTCAGGAGGTTCACCTCAGATTACCCACTGGTTTATGATACGCATAGCTGGACACCACAGTTGGCCACCCCTCCATTCCTAGTGTCTTATAGTCACAGCATGCCTTTCCTTGACAAAGCATTTCACCTCAGCCTTCACCACCATCCCACAGAGCAGTGTAGAGAGGAAACGGGGGCCCAACAGAGGCAAGTCATCTGCGTCAGGTCCCAGGGCAAAGTCACTCAGCCATTCCAGGAATACTTGTTGAGTGGCCCTGTGTGCCAGGTATGAGCACCACGAACTTTGGCTTCTTTTGCACTTTGTGCAAAACTCACATCAGACATTGCCTCCTTATGTGAAAATCTGCATGGATTTTGATATCTTTCCTCCATCTCCATAGCACACATAACATGCTTGGGAAGATTTCTGAAATTACATGTGCCTACACAGATGGATATATGTCTGCATAAGGCAGCTTCAAAGCCAGGCCTGGCTTAACATTTCGTTTAGAAGAACTGCTATCCTGATAACCAACAATAACTGAGAACAATTTAAAGCTCTATTGAAGGTCCTTAAAAAAAAACCCTCAAAGTGTGTGTGTGTGAACATTCATCATTGCAAAATGAAGCAGAGCTGTGAGCTGGGATGGAAGGAAGCTTCAAAACCGGGCTCAGAGCCCCAGGCTGCTGGTTTTTGGGAGAGATTGCAGCCCTGACTGCCCTGCTTCTCAGTTCTCCCACCCTTGGGGAAGGAAAACCTGGCCCCGAGTATCCTGAGGGTGTGGCTCGAGACTTGCTGACAGCTCTTCACTTGTATTTTTTCCTATTGAGAACAGGAGGCGACATCCAGTCAAGGAAAGTTCCAAGGGATTTATCTTGATTAATCCTCTGAAAAATGAGCAGGGAAGCCAGATGACTTCTCCAAGGCTCCTTTTCAGCTGATTGGGTCAGTGAGCCTAAGGTTCCCATAAAGGGCTCTTCCCGGTTTCCCTGGGGCTGTGTCTGTGATCATGTCATTTCCAGGGTCGGGAGGCCCCGCACAGCTCCTGAGCTGAAATCCGGGAACTGTTGCTGCTTCTAGGGTGTTTGAAGACATGTAATGTCAGAGCTCCAAGCAAAAAACAAATTTCAGGAGGGGCGCCTGGGTGGTTCAGTGGTTGAGTGTCTGCCTTTGGCTCAGGGCGTGATCCTGGACCCAGGATCAGGCTCCCTTGCAGGGAGCCTGCTTCTCCCTCTGCCTGTGTCTCTGCTTCTCTCTCTGTGCCTCTCGTGAATAAATACATAAAAAATTTTAAAATAAATAAATTTCACGAAGGGCTGCCTTTACTTTCAGAAAAATGAAATAATGAGAGCTAGCATAGATTGGCCATTTGGTGCCAGGGCCTGTGAGGGAATTTCTATTTATTTTTACTATTTTGGAGATCAAGACACACATACTAGCTATTTCAAGGCAGGCAAGGAACTGGAGAAAGTGATCAAAAGCTAAATAGGCGTAAGGTTATGCAAATTGATCTTACGTAAAAATTAAGCTATTTGGAGACTACACTCTTAGTATCTGTTAGACCATAACTTCTTTCATGATGGTATCTAGAACACTTCTGAGCTCTAAAACTGAAATATATATTTATGCATATACACATACATTGAAAGTAACATATTTATTGCCAGAGTCTTAAAAAATCAGTTCATAATGGTAGAAATAAATCTTCCTCTTCCTCTCTGATTTTAATCTTTATCTCCCTCTGTAGCTTAATTTATTTTTTTACCTAAGTGGGGTGATACCATGAATACAATTCCCTAGCATTTTCCTTATTAGTGGAAATCTGTGTACAACACCGCTTAGACCGCTAATCAATACCTCTTATCCTGTGCACAGTATTTTCGTACATGGCTGAGCCATGATTTCCTTAACCACTTCCCTACCGATGGCTCTATCATGAGGTTTTTGGCTGTGGTATCAGAAAGTGACTCAGACTGGCCAATGAAGAAATTTATTGGCCCTTGTAACTGAAGTCTATGGAAAAGGTAGCTTCAAGATGGGTTTAATCCAGTAGTCTAGCTTCACTGGTTGTTGGTCTTGTTACCTCTGGGAAGTGCTCTGATGTGCCCTCCTCTGCAAGCTGGTTTTTCTAGAAGGTTGCTTCCTCTCATGGTGGCAACAAGCTGTTGTAGCAGCACTCAGCTTTATAGTCTCTCATCAGGGTGATGAGAGAGAAACACTGCTGTCTCACATGCCAAGCGAGAGTCGTGTGATTCATCCCGTTGGAGTCCTTGATGCACCTGTCCCCTGGCCAATGGCCAAGGACTGGCCAATGGTCCTCTTTCATGGAAGCATTTGGGCCATACATCCTCCAAAATGGACTCTTAGAGTCAGTCCAAATTTTTCAAGATTGGAAATACTGTTAAAAAAAAAAAAAACCCAAAGCTTTGTACTGTACACCCAGGGCTTGTTTACTTGTCATGGCCAGTTTAGGATTACCTTTGAGAAATTAAATTGCTGGGTGAAACGGAATGCAACTTTTAACATTTGCTTGGCATTAACACTTTAATGCTCCAAAAAAGATTCTAACAAGTTATGTTTACAATAACTGTGCCTGGTACCTTTTATCTCACCGTACTTCTTAGAAATCTTTTGGTCTTTGCCAAAACAAGTTATTTTCCTATTAGCATAATAGGAAATGAATTGACATAATTAATATTTCTTTCATTTTTAGTAATCTTGAACATAGTTTTAATGTTCATGGTCTGCTTCTCCACTTCTGTAGATTGGGTATTCATAGGCTTTGCTGAGTTTTGTCTTGGATTCATGGGAATTATTAATTTCTTATGAGCATTAACCCTTTGTGGATAATGCATGCTGCTAACATTTCCCCCCAAGCTTTCATTTGTTTGGTAAACTTAGATTTTTCTTCAATGTCTTTTCTAGATGAAAGGATTTCACTTTTATGCAGCTAAAATTATATATTATTTTCCTTCAATAGCCTCCACATTTTAGGTCATGCTAAGTCCTTCCTCTGTTGATGATTGTAAAAATTGCCTCCTACATTTTCTCTTTAAGTTTTTAATTTCAATATCTGATCTATCTAAAATATGTTTGTTGTAAAGAATGAGATTAGAAGCTGGATTTGAACCTTCGTCTGTCTGGCCTTGAAGCCAGGCCCCCCTCACTGCCTGCCCCCTTCAGACAAGCAGGACTTGGGTCTCCTTGTTGGCTTTGCCTTCCAACAGATTAACCCCAGAGCCCACATGCACACTCCATATCAGAACAAGATGGGGGCTTATCATTTAGCCATGGATGTGCCTAGAATAGTGTCAAAGAGCTGTCAGGAGGATGTTCTCACAGTGCAAGGACTGAGGGAATATACTTACTGCCCATTTTGAGCTTGAACCAAGTAAAATGGGTGCTTGGTCTGTTTGGAAACCACTCTGGGGCAGTAGGTATAAAGCTTCCATTTTTCTTCTTGGTCTGGAATATCATGAAACCTTTTCAATCTCCTTGTTTTTTCTAAATGTTCTCATTTGATCCAGACATTAGGTCCAGTGGTTCTCAATCTTCAGAGTACGTGAGAATTAACCACTTAGAAAACTCAGTGAGAGGCAGATTCCCAGGGGCCCATTTCTGGTGCAGTGGGTCAGGGCCAAAGCATGAGAGACTCTGTATTTCTTCATTGCTACGGCCCGAATGTTTGTGTCTTTCCAAAACTCACATGCTAACATACTAGCTCCTTAAGATGATGATATTAGCAGGTGGGGCCTTTGGAAGATGATGAGGTCATGAGGGTGCAGTCCTCATCAATGGGATGAGCGCCTGTGAAAGAGCCCAGAAAGCTCCATGCTCCTTCTAAAATGTGAGGATACAATGAGAAGTTTGCAACTCAGAAGAGAGCCCTCACCTGACCTTGCGGACACTCTGACCTCAGACTTTCAGCTTCTAGAACTGTGAGAAATACATTTCTGTTGTTCATAAGCCACTCAGTCTGTGGGAGTTTTGTCATAGCAGCTGGGATAGACTGTGACATTCATTGCTCAGGTATTTCATGAGTGTTCAGAGCACTGTTCTCAGAGCCATGGTTAAAATATGTGAACAGAGTAAATAGATTTCTGTTCTCAGCTGACATCCTAGTGGGGGAGATAGTTCATAAGCAAATAAATAAACAAAAACTCATCTGGGCACTGAAAGGGTCTATTGGGCACATGAAGCTTCTGCAAATGTTGGGATGGAGAAATTAGAATGAAAGCAAGAATCCAATCACTGAAAACTCTCTATTAGTTCCTTCTCTCCCTTCCAGCCTCCACCCCCAGGTATTGACAGTTTATAGCAGACTGGTAATGATGCAAAAGGGAAGTGTGGTGGATTTCTCAGAAGTTCATGGTGTGACTCCTCCACTGCTCTTGTCACCCCCTACTTAGAATTTTTGCAGAATGTCAGTGAAGTGGCTTAAAATTCTGAGCACGTAAGAGCCATTCTCAGGACTCTTTTTTGGATGTCAAATGGATAAAATATTACCTCTTCAATAGCCTAGATCTCACTTCCTCTTACTTTTCCAAGGCAGGAGACAACAGCGCTCCCTTTTGAAAAGGCATGATTCATGGTCAACAAACCTTTGAGCTCAAAGAAAAGAGGAGAGGCAACATGCAATCCTACCTTACCCAGTAAAAAGCTTCTTTTTTTTTTTTTTTAATGGTTTCATTCGGCCTTCTTCAGAACCCCCTAAAATAGTTAACTGTATGATGAGAAGATGGGAGGAGCAAAAGGTCAAGTGACTTATCAAAGTCAAACACTTTTTAAGTAGCTCAGTTAATTCGCAACCCAGCTGTCCCCACTTTCAGCCCCATGCTCTTTTTATTTCATCAGTGTTAACCAGCACTTGGTCTTCAGCTTCACCATAAGACTTGAGGTTTCGTTTTTAAATATAGTTTTGGTAATTTGCAAAGAGGCTCAAACTTTAAGATTGTTATTAGCAGTCTCAATTATCTATTGCTGTGAGACTGTCTTCTCCTGTACCCTCTCCCCCAAGTCCTGTAAAACAACCACCATTTTGTTTTCTTGTCTGATGTTGTGGGTGGGCTGGGGTCAGGCAGTTCTGCTCCACATGAGGTCAACTGGGGCTGCACATATGTGGGGGCTGACTTGGGCTGTTAGGAGTTCCTTGTGGTTCCCTCACATGATAGGCATCTTAGTGAGGACAGCTCCCGACTGGGCCTCTGTTCTCCATGTAGTCTAAGGGCCTCTCTACCTGGTCTTCCACCGTATTTGCTAGTTTGGAGCAGCTCTTTCCTTTCTTTTCTTTTTTATCCTCTTCTATCTAAAGATTCTGCTGGCATGAGCTCTTTGCCATCCACAAAAGGATTGATACCTTCCTGGATCTCTTCCCGCATGACTGTCGGAGACTCACTACACGTTTAGCTACTCCCCCGGGGGCAAAATTTTAGTGCAAAACCACCTCACACATTGCTAACTGTCTACTAGAGTTTCCAGAAGTGTCTTGAGGAGGCCTGGATGCCACAGACCTATTCCTTCACAGGGTATGTAAGGGATATCTTGGCAGGTAAGAATGGAAAGATAGGCTTTAGCCTTCAGAATTTATTGGAGGAGATTATCAGAGCCATTTAAATTAAATTTTTACTAGCAAAGAGTTGATACAATTAGCTTGAGGAAGATCAATCTCCTGGCAGTGTATGACAGGTGCCCAATCATCTCAGTTACAATCTGTGCCATTAAGGGATTTATTAAGCGTGCCTTAAACTTATTACAGCCTAATTTCAAGACATGTTATACTGCTTCATGTATATGAACCTTATGTAACACTTTCATTTCTCTCTTCCTGGCCTTTGTGCTATTAGTATCACAGATTTTTCTTCCACATGTTACAAGCCCCATTATACATTGCTGTTATTTTGGTTCAAACAATTATCTTTTTAAAAAAAATTTATTTATTTATTCATGAGAGACACACAGAGAGAGGCAGAGACACAGGCAGAGGGAGAAGCAGACTCCCCGCTGAGCAGGGGGCCCAATGCGGGACTTGATGCCAGGACCCTGGGATCATGACCTGAGCCGAAGGCGGACACTCAACCACTGAGCCACCCAGGTGCCCCTCAAACAATGATCTTTTAAAGAGATTTAAGTAGGGACACCTGGGTGGCTCAGTCAGTTAAGCATCTGCCTTCGGCTCAGGTCATGATCCCATGGTCCTGGGATCAAGTCCCGCATTGGGCCCCCTGCTCAGCGGGGAGTCTGCTTCTCCCTCTCCCTCTGCCTCTCACCACTGCTCATGCTTTCTCTCTCTCAAATAAATAAACAAAATTTTTAAAAACAGATTTTAAATAATAAAAAATCTTATGTATATTCCCTTGGAGTTATCATTGCTATTACTTTTTATTCCTCTGTGTAGGTCCAGGTTTCTATTGGTACAATTTTCCTTTTGTCTGGAGGACTTTCTTTGACTTTTCAAGTGTAGGTCTGATGGTGATGAATTCTGTTAGCTTTTGTGTGTCCAAAAACAGCTTCATTTCCCCTTCATTTCAAAAGATGTTTTCACTGCATAAAAAAGTGTAGGTTGACAGTTTGTTATTTCTTTTAATGCTTTAAAGACATTCATCCAGGGTCTTCTACTTTGCATCATTTTTGATAAGAAATCTACGTCATTTTTACCTCTGTTCCTCTGGCAACTTTTAAAGTTTCCTTTTTATCACAGATCTTAAACAACTTGATTATGATGTGCTTGGTGTAGTCTTTTTTAGGTTTCTTGAGTAGGGGTTTATTGCATTTCTTGGATATGTGGGTTTATAGTTTACATCATATTTGGAAAATTTTTGGCCATTATTTCTTCAAGTATTTTTTTCTATTGCCTCATCCTGCCTCACTTCCCTGCTAACCATGCTGGAGACTACAATTACACATGTACTTGGATACTTTTAATTGTTCCACAATTCATCAACGCTCTATTCACTTTAATTCAAACTTTTCTCCCTGTTTTATTTTGAATTATTTCTATTTCTGTATCTCGAAGTTTCTTACTTCTTTCGCAGTATTGTATCTGCCATTAATCCCATTCATTAAAGAAATTTCAGATGTGGTAGTTTTCATTTCATTAAGTGTGATTTGGATCTTTAAAAATATCTTTCACATTTCTGCTACCTGTTTGATCTTTACTTTCACATCTTGGACATGTGGAATACAGTCATAATAACTGTTTTAATATCCTTGTTTATTAATTTTATCATCTATTTCTGATAGTTTTGATTGATTATATTTCTTCTCATTATGGGTTATGTTCTTCTGCTTCTTTGCATGCTTAGTAGTTAAATTTTCTTTTTGAGTATAATTGACACAGGAGGCTACATCATTAGTGTCAGGTGTACCAAATAGTGATTCAATTTCTCTATAAAGATGCTCTGCTCACCACAAGTGTAGCTACCATCCATCACCATACAATGCTATTAAAATATATTGACTACATCCCCTATGCTTGGTAGTTTTTTTTAAGGTTTTAATTTATTTATTCATGAGAGACACACACAGAGAGGCAGAGATATAGGCAGAGGGAGAAGGAGGCTCCCTGCAGGATCCTGGGATCACACCCTGAGCCAAAGCCAGACACTCAACCAATGAGCTACCCAGGCATCCCACCTGGTAGTTTTTGATTGCATGGTAGACTTTGTGAATTTTCCTTTGTGGGTTAGACCTAACAGACATATATGAAATACTCTACCCAATGACAGCAAAATATACATTCTTCTCAACTGCACATGGAACATTCTCCACAATAATTCTACATTAGGTCATAAAGTAATCTATGCATTTAGAAAGATCGAAATGATACAGAGTATGTTCTCCAATTGCAACAAGGCAAAATGAAAGATGGATAGGAGAAAGAAATTTAGAAACTCACAAATGTGTGGAAATTAAACATCACAATCCTAAATAGTGAATTAAAGAAGAAATTAAAAGAGAAATCCGAAAATACTTTAAGATGCAAAAAATTGAAAACACAATATACCAGACTTAAGAGATATAACTAAAGCAGTACATAGAAATATAAGAATGTAAATGACTATATTTTAAAAATTCTCACATAAATCACCTGTTTTTCCACCCTAAGAAACTAGAAAATGAAGAGAACATAGAATCTAAAGCAAGCAGAGGGAAGTACATAATAAAGGTTAAAATAGAAATAAATGAAATAGAAAATTAAATAGAGAATATTGACAAGACCAAAAGTTGGTTTCCTGAAAAATGAGCAAACTTTTGGTTTAGGTTGACCAAGAAAAAAAAGAGAGTCTTAAATTGTTAAAATCAAGAATGAAAGAGGAGACTTTACCAGGGACCTCACAGACACAAAAAGTATTACAAAGGAATATTTTGAACAGTTGTATGCCAGTAAATTAAAAAACCTAGATTAAATGGACAAATTCCTAGGAAGGCATTACCAAAACCAGCTCAGCAAGAAAGGAAAAAAAAATTCCTGCAAAGAAACGCTCTGGCCCAGATGGTTTACTGGTGTTCCAGTGGATATTCATTTCTACCAAATATTCAAAGAGGAATTAATGCCAATCCTTCAAAAAACTCTTTTGAGGAACAGAAGACGAAGAAATACTTGACAGCTCATTCTGTGAAGCCCATATTACCCTGATACAAAAACCAAAGACATGATAAGAAAAGCAAAGTGAAGATCAATATCACTTGTACATACAGACAGCAAAAATCCTCAGCAAAATACTAGAAAGCCAAGTAGAGCAACATATAAAAGAATTATATACCATGACCAAAGGGGATTTATTCTAACAATGCAAGATTGTTTCAACGCCTGAAACTCAATCGATGTAATACAATGAATGCACTAATGGAATAAAGTATAAAACCACATGATCATTTCAATAGATGCAGACAAAGCATTTGACAAAAGACAACAACCTTTCATAATAAAAAGAAAAATCAACAGACTAGTAATAGAAGGGAATGTCCTTAGGTTGATAATGTGCATCCTTGAAAAACTCACAACTGACATTATACTTAATGACAGTATCCACCCCTAAGATCAGGAACAGAGGGGATCTGTTTTTACCACTTCTATTCAACATTGTACTGGAAGTGCTACCTAGACCAATTAGCATTCATATAGGAAAGGAAGTATTTCTATTTGCAGATAATTTTAAAGGATCCACAGGAAACTGTTAGAACTAATAACGAAGTTCAGCAAGTTTATAAGATAAAAGATTGATAAACAAAAATAACAGATTACATATAGTAGCACTAAAAAAATCTAAAAATGAAATTAGAAAACAATTCCATTTATAATAGCATATAAAGGAATAAAATAGTAACACTTAAAAGAAGCACAAGCCTTGTTTACTAAAAACACAAAACGTTGAAAGAAGTTAAAGGAGACCTAAAAAAATGGAAAGACATCCTATATTCACAAATCAGAAGACTTAACAGTTTTAAGACGGCAATGACCCCAAATTGATCTGCAGATTTATCACAATATATATGAAAATCCAAGCTGCCTTTATTGCAGAAATTGAGAGGCTAATCATAAAATTCATATGGAAGTGCAAGGGATTCAGAATATCCAAAGCAATCTTGAAAATAAAACAAAAAAAAAGTTCAATGACTTAGATTTCCCAATTTTCAAAAGTTAGTTCAAAATTACAATATTCAGTGTGGTGGTGTCATAAATCTAGGCATAAAAATCAGTGAAAGAGAATTGAGGATCCAGAAATAAACCCTTATAACTGACTTCAGCAAAAGAGCCAAAAGAATTCAATGGAGGAAAGAGCAATCTTCTCAAAAAATGGTCCTGGGACATGTGGATGTCCATAGAAAAAGAAAGAAGTTTACACCTCCACCTCACACCATATACAAAAATTAACTCAAAAGGATCATAGACCTAAATGTAGAAGCAAGAATGACCAAACTCTTCAAAGAAAGTATAGGAATAAATCTTTATGAGTTGGATTTAGCTATAGTGTCTAAGCTATGACACCAAAAGGACAAGCAACAAAAGAAAAATAGAAAAGTTGTGCTGATCATAATAAAACCTGTTGCTTTTTTGAAAAGTGAAAGCATAACCCATGGAATGGAATAAAGTATTTGCAAATTACATATCTCATAAGAAACTTGTATAAAAAAAGGAAAGAAAGAAAGAAAGAAAGAAAGAAAAGAAAAAGAAATTTGTATTCATACATGTAAAAACAAAAACCCTCTTTAGATGTCTGGGTGGCTCAGTGATTGAGTGTCTGCCTTTGGCTCAGGTCATGATCCTGGGGTCCCAGGATTGAGTCCCACACTGGATTCTCTGCAGGGAGCCTGCTTCTCCCTCTGTCCATGTTTCTGCCTCTCTGTGTCTCTCATGAATAAATAAATAAAATCTTAAAAAAGGAAAAACTCTTAAAAGTTAACACAGAAAGACAAATAACCCAGTTGAACAATGGACCCGGGATTTGAACAACCATTAAACAACTATTTGAACAAGCCAATAAGCACTTGAAAAGATGCTCAACATTAGTGATTAGGGGAGTGTAAAGCAAAACATAACAAGATACCAACTTGTATCCACTAGGATGACTAAATTTTAAAGGTAATAATAAAATGTTGGTAAGGATGTTGAGAAATTGGAACACTCATTCCTTGCTGGCAAGAATTCACTGAGACTTGCTAACATAGCTTGGCAGCTCTCTAAAATGTTCAATATAGAGTTACCATATGACTCAATAATTCTACTCCTAGATATAGACCTAACATAATCAACAACACAAACATATTCACCAATGTTCATAGCAACATTATCCATTATGGCCAAGAAGTAGAAACAATCCAAATGTCCATTCAGTGATGAATGGGCAAACACAAGGCGGTATATCCATCCTTGTGTGGAATACTATTTGGCCATGAAAAGGAATGAAGTCCAGGTGTTCCTAAGAAACCTTTTGTAAGCTGAAATGATGTAAGGGGAAGAATCAATTACCATTTTTGTAAAAGTGAAAAACCCTATTAGATATCTTTCAGTTAGTGAAAATATGTGCTAAGGTAGGTCTTTTGTAAAAGCCAAGTGGTATAAAGTGAACTTTCAGATAGCAAGGGAAATTTGTACTACGGTACATACTGCCTCGTGGATGAACTTTGAACTCATTATGCTAAGTGAAAGAAGACAGTCACAAAAGAACATGTATTGTTTAATTCCACTTATGTGGGATGTCTGGAATAAGCAAATCCATAGAAACACAAAGTAGTTCTGTGGTTGCCGGGGCTTGGTGCAAAGTGAATGGAGAGTGACTACCTATGCACATGAAGTTTCTTTTTGGGGCGACGAAAACGTTCAGAAATTAGGTAGTGCTGATGGATGCACAACTCTATGAATATACTAAAACCCATGGAATCATACACTTTTAAAAGGGAGACTTCTACGGTGTGTGAATTATAGCTTGGTAAAGCTTTGCTGAACCCACGTGTATATGAGAATACCTATTTCTGCATTTTAAAACCTCTGCATTAGAGGTTTTAAAAGAATCCTGTAGAAATAAGCCGAATTCATCGAAACTGATTGGGAGAATCGGAACAGTATCCAAAGGCCTCTCTGGCCCTCTCCCAAGAACCAAAAATAAAATCTATCCTACAACATGCAAGAGTGTCTGTTAGTCTGGCTATGCAATGATTTCAGCCACTGCCCTACAAATGATCAAGTTTTTCATAGCAGAATAAAAAGACTGACTTAGACTCACCCCCTGTACCCAGGGACAGGAAATAACAGGGCCCTCCTCAATCTTGGGTCAGAGGTTTGGGAAGCACCTCCCCTGCCAATGAGTAATCCAGCTTCCTGCCAAGGAAGAAACCCAGAGATCTTGCCACCCCTGATTAGAAGCCCAGGGCTAATTGGATGTGAATGACACCTTGATTCTCCTGTGAAAACCCAAGTGGGCCTGCCCGAATACTTGTGTTGGAAGCTACTGCTACCCTGGGAGTTGTAGTAGGGGTGTCAGGTTGTTGGTGGATTTGGGCTCACTGGCCAGAGGTGGTTCCAGGGGCTCCTGTCCTGGTTACCTCCGTGACTATAATAGGAACTGCCCACCCAGTCACTCATGGTTATTAAAGGCTCACTTTCCTGGGACACTGTGGGAATGCACGAGACAGAGAAAACGCAGTCCCACCTTTAAAGAAGCTAAAATGTGGGTCACAGAATGTTCCAGGTCAGTGCTTTTCAAACCTCAGCCTGTCTCAGAATCACTGGAGGGACACCTGGGTGGCACAGCGGTTGAGCATCTCTGCCTTCGGCTCACATCAAGCTCCCTGTGGGGGAGCCTCTGTCTCTGCCTCTCTCTGTGTGTCTCTCATGAATAAATGAAATAAAATCCTTAAAAAAAAAAAGAAAAGAAAAGAACCACTGGAAAGCACAGATTTCCTGGTCCACCCTACCCCCAGCCCCTGCCCCTTCCAGAGTTTCTGAATCAGTAGATGCTGGCCAGGTAGCCCACCATTTACCCACACATTTATACACACGTGTCTTTTTACACGCACATTGTCTTCTTTTTCTCCTCCTTCGGTTTCTTCTTTCAACCCTCTTCCATTTCTTTTTGGTTTTATAATTATCTTTGTTTCTGGTTCCCTCTCCTTTATATTACCTCCATGACATTTTATATCCAATCCTTCAATTTGAATGCTATTTCTGGAAAATTTCTTTTCCCAATCTCCGTTCTGGTGGAAAACACGAGAGAAGAAAATACACTAACCGTATCTTCTCGAAAACGGTTGCCTTGTTTGTTTTGAAGCCAAGGATGCGCAGTGCATCCGGAATGCTTTGGATCAAAGTGCATTCTTGAAGTTTTCAGACACTGTTGATTCACTTGATATAAAGCTTTGGAATCAGAGTAGACTAAAGAAATGGGGCCAACACACCCAGCAACAGGCAGGTGATAACAGAGGCCTTGGTTTTCCTGCTTTTTCATCTTCAACCTACTCTGACCAAAGGAGTCAGAGTCTGCCCCTGGAGACAGAGTCCTAGCCTTCCTTGCAATACCATTTCTATTTCTCCCTCCCAACATGCTTTGAGTGAGCAAGCCATCAGTCGGACTCTGGCTTTCAGAGATTTAGTGCTGGGAGATGTTGTTTGATAGGTGCAAGTAAAAGCTAATGGTCCCCTAAAAAGTTGTCTGGCTTTTGGAGATTGTTAGTGCTTTCCAATGTCTTTAATAACTAACCATGTGACGAACTGGAGCTTTGCATGAGCTGCGGTCAGGGGTGGGGCTTGAACCTGCGCCAGCTTCAGGGGAGAACAGGAATGATGTCAGAAGCATCCGGAGGCCCAGCCGGGGCTGCTCCCCTGGGACCATGAGCTGCTGTGGGGCAGGCGCATGACTTAGCCTGGCCGTAAATGCTGACTGCTTTCTCGGGACATCTAGTCCTGCCCTGGACTCCAAGAAGTTCTGCAGCTGCATCAGGAGAGTAGGCTTCACCTGCTGACTCATTTCCACGAGTCAGAGAACGCTTTCTTTCAGTGGGTGCTCGGAAAGAAAATGCAGAATAGATCTAACTTTCCTACCTGTCAGCTGCTGACTTATACTGAGGGTTCCTAGAATAGAATCTTTTTTTCTTTTGGGGGAGTACCACCCTCTCCCCAGTTGCTTTGGTGTCCAAGGTGCTGCAGTCTGGAGCGATATCATCTCCTTGTGTGTGATCCTTACTGTGCCTTTTCCATCGAAGAGTTGGAGGTTCTGAGTGGTCAAGGGTAAACCCTGAGCTGGTCTTGACACAAGCACAGGGGCTCCTCCATCTCGGGCTGCTCTGATCCAATGTCTGTAGGAAATATCAGAGCAGTTGAATAGGTCTGAACCCTGCTGATGATTCATTTTTTAAGCATTTTCCTCAAGTACCTGAAACCATAGTTACTGGTTATTTAAAAACAACTGTATGTAGGCTAGTGCCCGGGGCTCAAGAGGAAAGCCTTAGAAAAACCCTGATCAAGAAAGCCTCTTGAAATGAAGACCAATTAAATGAAACACAGCCCACTGATGTTACAGGAGAGTAATGGTTACAGAAGAGTGAACTTGCTCAGCCTCATGAATATGAGGTTCAACAATTTCAGAAAATTTGGGGCCATTGCTATAACTGATCTCCAGGCGCTCACCACTTGGGGTGCATCCAATTGAACCAAGGAAATGCGGAGAGCAAAGAATTTTTTATTACTCATTATAGAAGTAAGGAGGGGGAGGGGATAGCTCTCCAAGGACCATCTCCCTGTGGAATTAGTTCATGCAGCCATATTCAGTGTTTTGGGGGGAGTGGTGGGAGGCTTGCATGGCACTTTTGAGTCAGTTGTGTGTGTCTCCCATATCAACATGCTAGTGCCTACATCGTGTGTTAAAAAAAATAGGAGAAAGCTCTGCTCATAGGTGGAGATCTTTGTATTACAATGAACTAAAGATCACTTCGGAACAACTCAGGGGGGCTTCTGTGCAGGTCCCCAGCTCCAGTCTAACTCAAACTGGCTTGCGTAAGGAGCTGTCTGGTGAGACACCTAGTTGGGCTACTCCTTGGCTGGAATTGCTGGTTCTGCAAAACATAAGCTCATATTCAAATTGTTCTCTATTCCCTGAAAGTGTTTTCGACTTCCTATTGCTTTCACAACTCTGATGTTTTCCAAAATACAGCTACTTAAGCATATCCATATTTGCCCAATTACTGTGGCAAGATCCAGTGTATCTTTCATCTAGCACATCCTTCCTAGAAGCAGAAGTTCTTGGCAATGTCATCTTGATATTCATTTCCAACTGATCACATAAACCCAGTGTTTCTCGGTGTTCTTAAGGCTCTTTTTTTGGTCTTCCTTATTCATTTCCTCATTAATGAGTTAAATAGCATTTTGACCTGTGCTAAAAATGGCCTTGGCAATTCTACTTTGCACACCGCATATGAACTTCGAGAACAGAGCACAAGGAAGCACACCTGCAGGACCAGTTCTTGTAGAACTGGAGGTCTCGCTTTATAGGTCTGTGTTTATCTGAATAATGGGGGCACATAAGAGGGAAGCAAGAGGAGGTTGAAATCTCTCCGTGATACATCTTAGAATGAGAGCCTTTTGGAATGAGAGGCTGCATAGTAGTTGGTTTCCACCTTTTATTCACAAAGAGGTTGATGAGAAAATAATATTTGGTATGACAGACTTGTGATTCCAGTAATGAAATGTAGAACCTATGCAGGGATTTAGGTTTCTGTGACCCCAACTGCCCAAGACAGGTGGGTGTTAAATGTGGTCAGGGAAGGGAAGACTGAGTTGAAGACCAAATGAAAAAAAAAAAGAGAGAGCAGTTATTTTAAGGGACAGAAAAAAATTATGCCCCCAATCTAACTCATCTTACTAAGAAAACTAGCAAAACCCTGTTAAACCCTTTTGCAAAACAAAAGAAGAAAACTGAATAAAGCAGGAAGACAAACAAAACCCTCTTTTTCCAAGTTCCAAAACTTTCCAAGTTTTTATTGAAATTCCAGTTAGTTATCATACAGCATAGTATTAGTTTCAGATGAAGAATTTATCACTTCCATGCAACATCCCCTGCTCATCACAAGTGCCCTCCTTAATCCCCATCATCTGTTTCACCCATCCCCCTACCCACCTCCCCTCTGGTGACCATCAGTTTGTTGTCTCTAGTTAAGAATCTATTTCTTGGTTTTCCTCTTTCCAGCCCCCTATGTTTGTTTGTTTTGTTTCTTAAATTCCACACATGATCTTGCAAAATGTATGGTATTTGTCTTTCTCTGACTGCCTTATTTTGCTTGGCATAATACTCTCTAGTTCCATCCATGTCATTGCAAATGACAAGACTTCTTTCATTTTTATGCCTGTGTAATATTCCACTATATATGCATGTATAGTACATCTTCTTTATCCATTCATCAGTCAATGGACATTTGGGCTCTTTCCATAATTTGGCTATTGTTGATAATGCTGCTGTAAACACCAGGGTGCATGTATTGCCTTGAATTAGTACATTTGTATTCTTTGCGTCAATACCTAGTAGTGCAATTGCTGGCTCATAGGGTAGTTCTATTTTTAACTTTTTTGGGGATCTCCATACTGTTTTCCAGAGTGACTACACCAGTGTGCATTCCCACAAACAGTATAAGAAGGGTTCCCCTTTCTCCACATCCTTGCCAACACCTGTTGTTTCTTGTGTAGTTGATTCTGGCAGGTGTGAGATAACATCTCATTGTACTTTTGATTTGCATTTCCCTGATGATGAATGATGTTAAGCATCTTTTCATGTGTCTGCTGGCCTTCTGCATGTCTTCTTTGGAAAAATGCCCATTCATGTCTTCTGCTCATTTTTTTTTAATTTTTTAAGATTTTATTTATTTATTCATGAGAGACACAGAGAGAGAGAGAGAGAGAGAGAGACAGAGACACAGGCAGAGAGAGAAGCAGGCTCCATGCTGGCAGCCTGACGTGGGACTCGATCCCGGGTCTCCAGGATCACACCCTAGGCCGAAGGTGGCGCTAAACCACTGAGCCACCTGGGCTGCCCTCTGCTCATTTTTTTAACTGGATTATTTGTTTTTTGGGTGTTGACTTTTATAAGTTCTTTATAGATTTTGGATACTAACTCTTGATCAGTCATTTGCAAACAAACAGAAACCATTATGCAAGATAATGCACGCTCTATGCCTAGAGCAATTAATCAACTAGGCCTCCTGGTTTGCCACATGGTTACCCAAGAAAAGCCATGAACCCATTCCTATCAAACTTTTGAACGCTCATTGGTACTGGATATTGAATCTAGGAAATGGCTGCATTATTACTATATTCAGAGATAAGAATCTAGGAGCTGGACACATGAATGCAAGTCAGTTTATGTCTGTTAGGAGATGCTGCATTTACACTTAACAAAAGGATGAAGGTGGCACACTTTTTAGACTTGATTGATTTTATGGAAACAGCTATTAGACTAGCAGTGGAGATATGTAGAAGGAAATTGCAAAATTGAGAAAATTGCAAAATTTTTATTTAGCAAAGAAGTAGTCCTCTGATACCCAGATACACACACATATATTCACACACACACACACACACACACACACACACACACACACGCTAGGCAGAGGAACTAAGAGCCTAACCTTTGAACTTCACCTCCTCTCCCTATGCCAGAGCCCTTTCTCATCACCATATCAGGAACTGCTCCTTTTTAAGATTTATCATAAAAACAATAATCGAGACAATATGATATTGGTATAAATGCAGATAAATAGATCAATGGAACAGAATAGAGAGTGCAAAACTAGAAGTACACACATATGGACGACTGATTTCTGACAAAACTTGTAAAGGTATTGAAGATAGGATAATTTTCTCAATAAGTGGTCCTGGAATGATTAGACATCCATATTTGAGATGAAAGCCCACATGCCAAAAAACAAAGCAATATTGATCCCCATTTCATACCACTACAAACATTATCTTAAAATGTATTATAGAACTAAATGTAAAACCTAAAAGAAATTTTCATATTTTCTTTCTTTCTAGAAGAAAATATGAGAAAATGTTGGTGATCTTGGGTTAGGCAAAGATATATATGACCAAAGCACAGTCCATAAAAGAAAAAAATTGATAAATTGAGCTTCATCATAATTAAACATTTTCTGCTCTTTTAAAGCTACTCAAGAGAAAGAAAAGGTGAGCCAGAGAAAAAATTTGCAAATCTCTTGTCTGATAAAGGATTTTATTCAGAATATATAAAGAACTCTCAAGATGCAATAGTAAAAAAACAAATAATCCAACTAGAAAATGGGCAAGAGGTTTAAACAGATGCTTCATCAGAGAAGATATATGGCTGAAAAAAAAAAAAACCACCTGAAAAGATGCCCCGTATCATTAGTTCTTCGGGAAATATCTGTTAGAATGGTTAAGATTAAAAAGACTGATCATAATAAGTACTGGTGAGAATGTGGAAGAAATGGAACTCTTGAATACCACTGGCAAGCATATGCAATGGTACAACTGCTTTGGGAAACGATTTGGTAGTTTCCCCTCAAATTCAAAATATACCTACTATCTGATTCAGGTATTTCATTCCTAAGTATTTACCCAATAGAAGTGAAAGGCCACAAAGATTTGTAGACAAATATTCAATAGCAGTTTTACTTATAATAGCCTTAAACCAGAAACCACCCAAACGTCCATCAACAATGGAATAGATAAAAACAGTGGTGTATCCATCCAATGGAATACTATATAGCAATAAAAGGGAACCAACCCCTGATACAGACTACAGAATAGATGAATCTTAAAACAATTATGCAGAGTGATGAGAGATAGACAAAAAGATATACTGTAAGATTCGATTCATATGAAATTCTAGGAAATACCAACTAATCAGTAGTAACAGAAAGGCAGATCAACAGTGGCCTGGGGAGGGACAGGAAGGATGAATTTACAAAAGGGTTTTAGAAAATTTTAGGGATAACGAGTGTATTGACTGTCCTGATTGTAATGATGATTTCATAGCTTTATACGTATGTCAAAACCTAACCAAAGTCCACTTTACAGCATTTCCCAAGAATTTACCCTTTGGATTTTACCTCCTTGCTCCACCACAGTGTCCTTCCTTCCACATCATTGAACCAGTGATTTCGTCTGAGAGTCACATACATACAATTCCTGCATGGAAAGCAGATGATGCCAGTTTTTTGGTAGTAATAATAGGGGAAAATACAATTTCTGCGTTAAAATGAGGTCGCGGTGATGATAAGGAATGCAGGAAAGGACACAACCTATCTATGAGGAAGAAAAATTCTGCTTGCTTATAAATTCTGTTTTATCTGATGAGGTTTCACTTCAACATTGTTTTCTTTTTGCATAAAAGCAAGAATGCAAGCGGTGCCTGGGTGGCTCAGTCAGTTAAGTGTCTGCCTTTTGGCTCACGTCATGATCCCGGGGTCCTGGGATGGAGCCCTACATAGGGCTTTCGGCTCAGTGGGGAGTCTGCTTCTCCCTCTCCCACTCCCCCTGCTTATGCTCGTGCTCTCTCTGTCAAATAAATAAATAAAGCCTTAAAAAAAATAAAAGGAAGCCAGCAAGAGAGGGGCATTTATTATTTTTAAATTACAAAATACTCGAAGTTTACAAAGGGCTAGATGTAATGAAAAAGGCCTTGACTTAAAAACCCTGCACCCAAGAACCCACCAAGTAACCTGAGAAATAGAACATTATCAATGTCTTTAAGGTTTTCCACATGCCTCAGCCTCTTCCCACTTCAGGATTGCAGCTAGAACCTGGATTTCTCCTCCCAGGTAAGGAAGGGCCTTTTCTCCTTTGGCAATAGTAGGAGAGAGTATCATGAGAAGGTCTTATTAAGAATCATCCCTCTAGGCACTTAGTGCTTGAATTTCTCAGAGAGGAGGTTTGAAGGGAAGTGGAAAGAATATTTTTAAAGGAAGAATTACTTATAACGACTTTAGGGAAAGGGAACACGATTACTTAGGATTCCTTCACACTGGGGGAGTTGGAGTTGAAGTAATGAAATTGAACTGATTTTTCAAGGAGAAGTACTTTTTACAAAGAACCACAGGGTTTGAAACTGAGTCAAGGACTGAGTATAGTGCCGCAGCCTTCTGTTAACCAACAGGTAAGTTTGAACCTCTTTATTATTGTGATTTCTATGACTGAAACCACGCAGGCAGTAAGCTGGAGAATGAATGTGTTTTTGCTCATGAAATTTTCATCTATGAGGATATAGGAATAATAAACACGATAGTTTCCAGCCACACCCCCCCTCACCTCCCAAGGTACCTCATCATGGTTTCGGACATTAAGTGAGTTAAAATAATACATGGTCTACTGACTTCCTTGTACTGAGTGCAATGGTATAAGTATCAGCTACAGGCAGGGCAGGAGCACGCGAGGGTTCCATTTGTAGCGACTGAGCCTTTCATATTCTAGAGATTTTTTAAGTTTCTGTTATAACTATTACAGACTTTTGGTAAGACATCTACAACAGACAGACAAATATGAAGAGCAAAACAATACCGGATTTTTTAAAAAAATATTTTATTTATTTATTCATGAGAGACAGAGAGAGAGGCAGAGACACAGGCAGGTGGAGTGCACCTGATGTGGGACTCGATCCCAGGACCCCAGGATCACCACCTGAGCAGAAGGCAGATGCTCAACCACTGAATCACCCAGGTGCCCCGGAATCTTGGATTATTGACAATTCCTTGCTTCCCAAAGAACCACTGTGAATGACATGGAGGTGTCCATCCACCCAGACTTTTAAAATGTAGTGTGTGAATAAAATATGTTTAATTTTTAAATGTAAAACAAAAGCCATAAAAGGAACTAAGACTTCAGAGAAGGGAAAATGTGTCAGGTTAGGAGGTGGTATACAATATGTGATAATTTTGTGCCAAAGATAATAATTATGAAAGCCATGTAATAGCACAAAAAACTGCTTGTGATGTGATATTACATCAAAGGAGATTACAAAGAGGAGCACCTGGCTGGCTCAGTTGGTCAAACATGTGACTCTCGATCTCAGGGTCATGCCAAATCCCACATTGGGCACAGGTTACAGAGAGAGAGCGAGCGAGAGAGAGAGAGAGAGATTACCAAGATATATGTGTATGGGAAAAAAGAATAAATGGAAATATTCCAAAATGCTAACAGTTATCAGCAAATAGGTGGCAAGATCATGAAGGACTTTTAAAACTTTATTTTTCCTGTCTTCTGTATTGTGGTTGTATTTTTTTTTTTGTGGTTGTATTGTTTAAATAACAAAACTACTTTTAAAAATCTGTAGTAATCAGAACCTTTTGAACCTTCCTATAGATTTAGTAACAGTATTTCCTTCTGCCGAAGAACAACTGAGGACCAACTAGTTATACCTAATGTTTAATGGCACAGGAAGTCAGATACTTTTACTGGCCTGGGCCTCATTTAGAACTTGACATATAGCGAGTACAATAGATCACCTTACCTTATTAAGGACAGTGAATTCCTTATTCACTGGAAGAACTGAAAACTGTACCCCAAGTTCACAGAAGTGGACAACCAGAGAGAAAACAAGGAAAGGGGTTGAGGTTTATAGATCTAAATTCTAGACTTGGGGCGGGGCACCTGGGTGCCTCAGTTGGTTAAGCGTCTGACTCTTGACTTTGGCTCACATCAGGATTTGCCTGGGGTTGGGCTCTGTGCTCAGCAGTGAGTCTGCTTCTCTCTCTCTGCCCCTCCCCCTGCTCGTGTGCACTCTCTATTTCTCTAAAATAAATCAATTAATTAAAAAAATAAATTC
The DNA here is from genome assembly GCF_048418805.1 of Vulpes vulpes. Classification (NCBI taxonomy): domain Eukaryota; kingdom Metazoa; phylum Chordata; class Mammalia; order Carnivora; family Canidae; genus Vulpes; species Vulpes vulpes. The sequence goes on along the minus strand of NC_132795.1, from coordinate 69,387,075 downwards.
TAGACTTGGATTTGCCATTACTAGCCTCAGTTTCTTTCTTTTTTTTTTTTAGCCTCAGTTTCTTATTTCAATTTGTGAATGGCGAGAAAATGCCCTGCCTGACAGTGATTTGCCACGAGAGCAGAACAAAACAACCCACATACTAAAGAAAAATCAGAGGGCCAAGAAGAGATGGTGGAAGGGATTCCTGTTAGATGTTCATGCCCACTCCAAGTGGCCTTTGTCTGAATACTTCAGGGATGAGGCAAACACATCATCTTGGGATTTGGCCCATTTTATTGCTGAGAGCTCTATTGCTACAAAGGTCTTAGACTGGTTTCTAGAACTTTCTGCCCCATTGTTCTAGTTCCATCTCTGAGGTAGGATACTTTGGCCCCTGGCATGGCCTGATGGTTTCCAGGTGTGCAGATATCAATCCCCTTGTTTTATGGGGCAACAGGAGAACCAGGGTGGTCTTCTCAGGCCAGGAAAGCCCTCATTATCATTTCCTCAGAGTGTCACAAGGGAAACATGTTTAGAAAACACTGTTCTGGAGTGTTGTCTTGGGAGTGACTATCCTCCCTTGTATCATAGAAGTCACACTTCTACCAGGGTGGCTAAGCATGCAGTTTCTGGTCGCATTTGGGGTTCATTGAGGACATCTTAGTCAATCGAAATCCCTCACATTTGTTTGGTTTTGTTTTCCATCAATGCTGCTGTTTTTTGTGTGCCCTGCCTGTAATTACAAAATTAGGTTTGAGAAGAGAGAGGGAGGTTTTACATTTGTCTTTGTTAAATTTTGTTTTGCGAGATTGGGTCTATGGTTCCCTCCTAATGGGATCTGTTGGGATTCTGATTTGCTCACCCAGTGAATATTCAGTCCATTCTAACTCGGGGTGCCTGCATCATGTAGACATGCCAGCTTTGCCCTTAGGCTGCAGGAACTTGCACTGTGCCCACCAGCTCCAACTCCAGCCTCTCACTTGACTTTGTGACCCTCTCCTCTCTTTCATACATGGCCTCTGGAAATATTACCAAGATCCACTTCTACATCCTCTGGATCTTTTTGCCAATACTCACTTGAGAATATTTTTGGCTTCAGATTCCAGTTCTGCTTTCTAACCCTGAATTTGCTTTTTTGGGCAGAAATGTATTCCTTCCAATCCTCCCTCCCCACATTCTCCACTACTCTTGACTTACCACAACTGATGAGTCAGCCATGACCATGTGTTCACCCAGCGTGGCCGCCATTTTCCCAGGAGGGACCAAATAGGGCACCTGAGGTTTTCCACTTGGAGAGCACTCTTTAGATTGACTCATTTATCATGGAGCATGGGTGTTTATGAAAGTACCCAGTTCTGCCAATTGTATTCTTCATTTGGCTCACAGGAAAGAGGTACTCAAATGCTTTCATGAGCTCTCAATTCATGGAGTCTGCAGTGTTCTGCAGAATCTCCCCATCTATAACCCCATCAAAGAGATTGAATGAGCTTCACGAGGCTGGGCTCATTCTTAGTCAATTCAGATTTTCTCTTAGTGATCATGGCTTCATTAAGTGCTACAAGGCTAGCTCTGTAAAATCTTTCCTGTTCACTAATCTGTACTTGCCAACCCCCGCTGGTGGATGAGGAAGCTCTCTGGAGGTATGAAGCATTAAAGGATGGCATTCTCCTAAGAGGTTTAGTACGAAGCTGGAAGACACCATGGGGCTTAGTGGTCTGGAAGGGTCATGGAGACAATCTGATTTGTTTATATGTTGGTTGCCTGGAGCAAGAGTGAAATCAACATGCAAATATCAAACCAGATTCTCCCAGGGCTTAACCACAAAGGTTACGAGGCGGCCATTTGGCATGAAGTTTTAATTTTCCTGTTTAAAGGAACAAAGGTTAAACTAACAGAACATGTCACGAGAAGGTACTTCAGAGATCATGCAGACCAGAGCTCCTCAAACCTAAATGTGCACGAGTCACCTGGGTACCTTTAATTAAAAATGTAGATTCTGACTCAGTAGTTCTGGGGTAGGGCCTGAGATTCTGTATTTCCTTTTTTTTTTTTTTACATTTTTATTTTATTTTTATTTTTATTATTTTTTGAGATTCTGCATTTCCGACGTGCTCCCTGGTGATGCTGTTGGCCTATGGCTATACTTTATGTAACAAAGGCTTAGACTACACTGCATTTTTTTTTTCAGATATAGAAACTGAGATACAGAGAGGTGATTTCCCCAAAGCCACAATGGTTAAGTTAAAGCAGTTTCTTTCATTCAGGTCTTGTGGGGCCTGGATCAGGGTTTATTTAATTGCAAAGTTGCTGGACTGTAAAACAGAGGTTTACCCTTTCTTAAGGACTCACAGCATCTGCGGGGGAAGAGCCAAGGTTAGATTCCAGGTATGCCCATACTTGCACACAGGCACACACACATGCATGCACACGCATGCTCATGCTCAAAGAGATTGCATGTGCTTCTTCATATTCTTCTTTCTCATCATTTGTGATCTGTAGGAAACACATGAATTACAAACACATTAAAGATATTCTTAAATGCAAATCAATTCTGAATGTGTACATTTTTCCATAAGAATATTCTGGGAAAATATATGAGTTGTTTCTGATCTCTTAAGTATAAATACAGAATGTTCTGGGCTTCAACAGAGACCATGTTGCTGATAAAAGTGTGCTCATAATGATGTCTCTTATAGTCTGAAGAGTGAAAGCTCTGGGCCTGGGTCAGCGAGTTCTATGCTCCAGCATTTATAAAGGCCCTGGGAGTTTGGAGATTTTCCACTAGCTTCTGGTATTGAATTTTTTTTGCCAACTATGACTATTTGTTTTTTTGAACCCTGTGGAGGAACTAAGCAACTGAGAAATCTCGGACAGAAGTGTGTGTGTTTGTGTGTGTTTGTGTGTGTGTGTGTGTGTGTGCACGTGTGCATGTGTGTGTGTGTGTGTGTGTTCACACATATTAACTAAACATTGTAGATTCCTGACATTTTTTTCTCCTTGTTGAGAAACGGAAAGAGGACGGAGAAGTAATTGTCTGGAGTGGAAAAGAGGGTCAGAAAAATCCTTGAAATGAAATCTCTCTCCTTTACTGGAGATTTAGATAAGATGATATAAACTAAACCAATTTGAGAAAAATTCGGGTCACGAGCTTCTATTTTGGGAGGCAAATACCTGGGGTAGTTTAAGCCCATTGTTGCATCTGTAGCCTACCTAAGCTTCTTGAGAACAAGGCTGGGTCTTCCAGGTCTTTTTTTTTTTTTTTAATTAATTCCAAAATGCTTAGAAGAGGGTCTTGCACCAAGTGGGAGGCCGGAAGCTCCTCTGGAATGAAATATCATTCATCTTCCAGCATCCATCACTCCTGGCTAGCAGCCCTGGAAGCTGCTGGTGTGTTTCAAAGGGCCGAAACAGCCATGTCTGGGAGCCCATGAGCTGGTGTTTGTTTGGAAGTCGCAAACCACTGCTGACGGTGGCTTCTCCTCTTGTTATTGGCCTCTTCTTGTGCACTCAGAGTCTCTCTAATGGCGTTCTCTCTTTCTTTACGGGAGGAAGGAGTGAGAGGAGAAGGAGGAGGATGGGAGGAGAAGAAAGAGAGGGAAGAAGGAGGCCAAGGATGAGGAGGGAGAGGACTGGTGGGGGGGGGGAAGCGAGGAGGGGAAGGGGAATGGGAAGAGATGGAGGAGCAGGGAGGATCTGGAGGCAGAAAGATGGCAACCTGCTTGTGCAGAGGTAAGGGGATCAGACTTCTTCCCCTGAGATGCCTTTCCTCTGGCTCCCCAGCCACCACTCAGGTGGAAGCCCTGAGCCTTGCTCTGACTGGCCCACTCTTGAGTCCTTTCTATGGCCAGGAGGATGCTGTGCCACCTGGCTTTGCCCTGTTGTGCCCATCCCACAATCTCTTTGTGGGGAGTGGTGGGATGACCCTGGTTGGCTCAGACCAGTGGGGCCAAATCTAGAGCTGGGGATGGAGTGAGTCCCTCAAGGCTCATGTCTACTCCACATTGGAGGAAAGGTGGAAAGTTCAACCTGACCTTTGAGGGTCTTCTCAGCTTTCTCCCTGGGGTTTTGTCTTTAACAGTCTGTTGATTTACCAGATGGCCTAGACCTGAACACTCGCACTGTAGGTAGGTTAAACATGTCAGCAAAACTGCTACAGGAATGTTGCCTTAAACCTCATGACCATTCTGCTCATTCTTAATGTTGCTAACATCCCTGCCCATGACTAAAGTAGAACATTTGGTATCTCAGTTAAATGCCATTAATCTACCAATTAATCACGGCTGTTTGGTAATTACCTCAAATGAGCAGGCATTCCAGGACACACTCTGGAAAGGATACTGAGTGAGAGGAAACTGCATTGTCCCTGAGTCCATATATTCCCAGAGAGGAGAGCACTGGCTCTGGGTAAGTGAAGAGCAGTGCCAGATGGGCTCATCTGGGCTCCACCCTGTCAGTGTAAGGGATCTTGAGGAAGGTATTTATTTTTTCTATACTTTTTTTTATACTTTTTTCTTTTCTTTTTTTAAGATTTTATTTATCCATTCCTGAGAGACACAGAGAGGCTCAGAGACACAGGCAGAGGGAGAAGAAAGCTCCCTGCATGGTACTCAATCCCAGGATCCCAGGATCATGCCCTGAGTGGAAGGCAGATGCTCAACCACTGAGCCACCCAGGGGTCCCTTTAGACTTTTTTCTAGAAGGGTTCTGAAACATTTAAATTTCCTAGAAAAATGCCCGACACATCAGTGACCACTCTTGCCTTCTGTTATTATTATGAAGGCAAGACACCGGTGCCGAGTGGGAAAAATCACTCCAGGATGGAGTGGGGGGGTGGTTGATTGAGTGCGTGGTGGGAAGGATGAGAAGGACGGAGAGTGGGCGATGAGGAGGGGGAAATGTGCATGTGGGTGTCATCACACTCAAGGGGATAAGGAGGGCCAGTGGGAGGGTGGTGGCTGCAGAGCACATGCAAACAAAGGTGCGAGCAGTGTCTTCCAGAGTCGGTGGGTGGTCTTGCAGCCGGGCAGCAGGGGTTCTCGCAAAGGGCAGTGGGAACAAGGCAGAGAGGCATGTTGAAGCCCTGGGTGGAGGAATCCGAAGGCTAAAATGGGAGGTTTGGTCTTGCTGCGGGGTTTTGAGCAGCACTGTGCAAAGCTGGACCCTGTGTCATGTGACGGACATGAATCTGAACGCAGGGCCGAGGAGGGGCTCAAGCACAGGGAGCGAAGGGGCAGCTGGACAGGTGGCTCTCGTCATCTCCCCTCCTGCCTGTCCCTGCCCGGTCATCACCTGAGCCCTGGGTCCCCCGCCTGCAGGACACTGACAAGAGAGAGCCGGGCGGGGTTCCCAGGGTGCGGGGCAGGGGGCCGGGCGCATCCCCCGAGGCCCAGGGCTGGAAGATGGAAAGAAGCGAAGGGTCCTCCAGGCTCGGGTCTGTGGCTGTTGTTACAAGAAGGACCTGGAGGTTGGCACCCGAGGGGGCGGCCTTGACTCGTCGGATGGGGACCTCTGCCAGGCTGGACATGCTGGCAAGCCCTGTCGAGGGCTAACACGAAGTCACATGGGGATAGAGACCCAGGCTTGTGAAGCATTTGGTGCAAGTGTGCGGTAAAGCGTGTTGGTGTTTCGTAAGAGTTTGGCACGTTTTCGGAATGATTCTGGCTGGCTGCCCAGCGCTGAGTTTCCTGTTCATAGCTCCCCATATGTGTCACTGCTGAGGATTAAAGCCCCCATAGGCTCTGACACAGACGTCACTCACTGTCTCCTTCTTTCAGCCTCAGTAAAACTGGGTCGGTTGACAAGATGTGAGGGACACTCTCCTGCTGCACGGACCAGACCCAAAGCTCTTTGGGAAAAGAAAAGAGGAATTAGCAAGTCTATCCAGGGCTGACTTCAGAATGCACTTTTGTTTTTAAGAACCAACATCCACTCAGCTGACTTATTTGGGGGAAGAAAGGCTGCGGGCTTACCCTCAGAGTCATCGCCTCCCGCGAGGCCAGCCATCCCCAAATGTCCCCACGACGAAGAAAGGAGATGGTAAGATGATTAATTGCACTTCTGGTTTTTGTTCCTGTAATTTTCCCTCGTTCTCTTTTTTGTTTACTTCTACATGGATGAAGTATTTTGGAGAGACAAATGGAATTTGATAAAAACTGATAATGTTATGCTGCTTTGTGGAAAAAAGGATTTTAAGTATTTCTTGGCGTTATGCGGCTCTGTAGGCATATTTAGCCTTAAGATGTGTCTGTGAGTTATATTAAAAGATCAGCTGTGATGATGCATGTTTTACTCTATGGAAGATTAACGGTGAAAGATATGGGAAATATATTTTATAGCCGTGTACTACTTATAAGCCATAAATAGTTGCGTGACTTTTGGTAAATCGTGAGGTTCAAGGGGAGGGTATTGTAGATAAGAAACTTTTAAAAATATTGTTGCTGATCTTAGAACGAAGACTTATTTTATCACTTTCCATCAAGCTTTGTCAGTCTTAGAGGGGCACAGTCTGGCCCTATGTTTGACCCAAGACATTGCGTGACTATTAACCGTGGGTGTCATTGGCTGCAGTTAAAGTTACAATGCGATGTAGTAGCAGTGCTCGGACACGCTTCCTCCAATACGGCTTAAACTGTCATCTTAAAAGCACAAGCGTTACTTTCCAAGGCTTTACAAACGTTACACCCTGAGCTGTAAGGAAAAACTCTCTGAGGAGATCATAAACATTGTCCGGTATTTCTTTATTGGACGTGCTTGACTTCCTAATCCCATCGGTAGCGTTGTTATGGGAAAGCATAATAAGAAAATGGAAAGGATCTGGAAGGCTAAAGACAGGAAATGAGAACACAAAAAGGAGAGCAAAATGAGGTTTACTGTTCAATTCGGTTCAATTCATCTGACAACTCCTTGCTCTTCTGCAAAATGCTAGTTGACGCTGTGGTGAGGAGGGCGTGGGGAGCCAGGTAGAGGAAGGATGCTTCAGATGGTGCAGCTGGTTTGGGAATCCCGCTACCCACCCACGGGCAGCAGGAGACCACCGTGGTGTGCTGGAGGCCAAGGGAGGGTGTGTGCTTTTTGGAAGCATGTGGATCTGCTGGGGAAAGGAAGAAAATAATGTTGCCTAGAAGGAGCAGGGAGCACTTTTGGAGATGAATTTAATCTTCTTAATTCTGGTGATGAATTTATTTTATTTTATTTTATTTTATTTTATTTTTTAAATTTATTTTTTGTTGGTGTCTGATTTGCCAACATATAGAGTAACACCCAGTGCTCGTCTCGTCAAGTGCCCACCTCAGTGCCCGTCACCCAGTCACCCCCACCCCCCGCCCACCTCCCCTTCCACCACCCCTAGTTCGTTTCCCAGAGTTAGGAGTCTCTCATGTTCTGTCTCCCTTTCTGATATTTCCCACTTATTTTTTCTCCTTTCCCCTTTATTCCCTTTCACTATTTTTTATATTCCCCAAATGAATGAGACCATATAATGTTTGTCCTTCTCCAATTGACTTACTTCACTCAGCATAATACCCTCCAGTTCCATCCACGTCGAAGCAAATGGTGGGTATTTGTCGTTTCTAATGGCTGAGGAATATTCCATTGTATACATAGACCACATCTTCTTTATCCATTCATTGGTGATGAATTTAAGGAGATACGTGTGGCCCTTCTCAAAGTCAGCATGGGGGTATCAATCTTCTATCCCACAATCCCTTCTGGGCACATGCCTGTTTGCTTACTTAGGGGAAAACCTTGCCCGGCATGGTCTAGCAGAGGCCGAGATTCACTCCTAAAATCTACCTTGCAAAGCTGACATGAATTGCACGTGCTCATGGTTAGAAATAAAATAAAGGACTATGGATCAGTCAATAAGATGAAAAATAAAACCTATCACTGTGGGATTAATGCTGTCAACATTTTGGTGGGTATGTTTTTCTCTGAGTACATTTACATTAAAAAAAACAACAACAACAACAAACCATATTGAGCTGTACGTGCTGGCTTTTCCCTTTTGACAATATATTGGAGCATCTCACCACACTAATGAATTTCTTCCTACAAAAATTGTTTGATCACATTATACAGAGAATTTATTAAGTCATGTTGGTAGATATTGGATTGTTTCCTTTTTCATTATCAACATTACAAAACCGATGTACTTATAATAAAAGCTTTGTGTCCCTTCTTGATTATTTCCTTGGACTAGAGTCCCAGAAGGAAAACTGTGGCATCAAAGCACCTGAGGACTTTTGAAGCTTTTGATCCCTGCTACTAAATTAATCTAACAAAGTGCTATAAATTTATACTCCCTCCAGCACTGTATGAACACCATTTCCCCACACTTTCACCAACACTGTGTTTTGTCATTTTTAAAATAAATGTGCTAATCTGATAACTGGCTACGGCTACTTTGTTGTCTTGATCTGCTAAGGAAACCCTTTGTAAAACCTTTTGGCTTCTTGTCTTTTCGGTTACTCACATCAAAGCAATCATTTCTTACAGTAACTTATGCCAACCTAATTTCTGGGGACTTTGACCTCATTTGATGTCGCTCAGCAGGGCTGCTGAAAATGTGGGGAATCAGATGCTTTTGCTCTGATTTTCTACCATTTGAACAACCCAGGGCAAAACTCAGTCTTTATGATTTTATTTCCTTTTTGTCTATAAAATTTAAAGATAAGGGTTGACTTTTCATCCCACTGCACAATTATATGGAGAACAGAGATGAGACAGACGAAAGTTCTTTGAAAAGAAAAAAAGTGAAAAATACAAAATGGTACAATTACGATTGTTGTCATTATGAAGTTTATATTGTCACCTTATAAAGTATGTAGTTTTGGAGAACTGCATGGTGAAATTTTGACAAGGTGTTCTAATTCTAGACTTAGAAAGTGTGTGTATGAAAATGTGTGTGCATGTTGCAACATACTGCTTAAGTCTTGGATTTAGTGCTAGCGTTTGGTATGTTCTAGCTGCGCATGGACATACAATAGGTTGAAGATGGTTTCTATTTTGTTGCTTACTTATCTCACTTGCATGCAGGACAGCACACCATTTTTCTTATATTGCACTGTGATTGACCACTTGCTTTCTTCAGTTCCCCTTCTCAAAGGCAGGACTTGTTTTATGTGTGTTTCTTTCTGTAGGGCCTGGTCTGGGATCTGATACCTTGTGGGGGCTCAATGACTGTTTCTTGAATGAGCCAACAAAAGGGAGCTAGGAGCATTTTTACCTAACTCTGCAGGGAAAGAATCATCTCAAAAAAAATCATAGAAGATTTTGAAAATGGAGATTTTCTGGCGCAAATTGATTATTTTGTTTAATTTCATTTGGGTTGTTTTCCATTTTTATTGAGTGACACTTTAAAGCTCTTAATGGATATTAAGCAAATGAATACAAGCCAAGGGTAGAATCAGGAAAATGGAGATCATAGACTTGTAAGTGTAAGTCTCATGGAGTTGGTGAGTATGAAAAGCTTTACGGGGAGGTACAGAGTTTCACTCTTAACAGCTCAGTGCTAGGCTGTTAAAATCAGAACCAAAGTGATGCTTAGCAATGGTTTGAACTTGGTACTGAATAAAAAATACCAATGGCCAATACTTAAAGAGTACTTGACTACATGTGAGATCTGGTTCTAAGTGCCTCATGTATGAGGCAGTCATTATTATGATTTTATTTTGCAGATTAAGAAGCTGAAGTACAAGTGATTTGGCCAAAGTCACACCAGTAGGCAGTGCACAGCTGGGATTCACAACACAATCTTACTTAGAGTCCACAGGTTGGTGAAAGTGGGGTTTACTGAATTCTAGAGACAATGGCACATAGGTTTGGGACCACTGATGGTGTTTGTGCTGTTCACTCAGGTATATAAGTCACAATTTATTGAGTTTCCACTAAGGAACTTATGCTGATCTGGGTTCTTATATCATTATGTCTAATCTGTTCACAGTTTTACAAGATTGGTACCATTTTACCTGCTCAAGGACCAAACCAACTAAGACTCTGAACTCAGTAAGTGGCCCAGAGGTGATGAGTTAATGATAAGGGAATGCCCATCAATCTATACCAAGTCTATTAAACTTCCTAACCTATGTGCTGCACTGGCCTGGACAACTGAGTGCTGATGTTCTTGGTTCTTCATCCAAAGGTGCGGAGTCCAGTTCTCCATTTGGAGGTGCTGGGCCTAGAAACTCAACCAATTCATCCCTTCACTTGGGTATTGTGGGGAGGTGGGGTCTCTGCCTTGGTCTCTGAATTTGTGTGGGCCATTGTGAAATGGTACTTGAAGTTGATTTTCAAGCTGACATTTCCTGGCAGGATTATCCAATTTATCACCTCATCCTAGACATGTTGAGTGTTTAATATGTGGGGACATTTTCCTTAAATGTTCTAACCAATGAGCCCCCAATTCTGCATCAAGAATGTCTAAAGAATATCTCCAAGGAGTCTGGGACTGAGTAAGGCAAGTGCTAGCTTGGGAGAGGAGACTCAGTTCTGTTTTCTCTTAGGCAACTTACCTATTTTCTCTTTGTTTAGTTGTTCCAGTTGTAATATGGGTATAGGAATATAATTTAAAATTGTATTTTACACAATTTGCTGTTAAACTCTTTAGGAAGATTTTGGAATTTAAACAAGGAGTGTTGGGTGGCTCAGTTGGTTAAGCATTTGACTCTTGATCTCAGTAGAGGTCTTGATCTCACAGTCGTGAGTTCAAGCCCCATGCTGGGTGACTGCTTAAACAATTTTATTTTCCACAAATAACATATAGTTTGTGTACTTTTGAGTAGATAACACACAGTTTAAAAGCCTATTCAGTAAAGTCCTTCCTTTCTTCCTTTTTCTCAGATACTGCTTTCCCTCTCTCTCATCAACAAGTAGCTAAGTAATTGTTAATAGTTATTTCTACCTTTTCCATGCTGTATTAGTCAGGGTTCTCCAGAGAAATAAGACCAACAGGAAATAGGTACATCAATCTCCTATAGGTTTTATATATACAATTGGGCATATCATTGGTATATTTTGAGAGACCGAGAAAGATATATATATATATAAAGAGAGGGAGAAAAAAGATGATAAAGTATTGGCTTATGTGGTTATGGAGGCTGAGAAGTCCCAGCATCTGTTGTCTATAAGCTGTAGACCCAGGAAAGCAGGTGGCATAGTTTGAAGGCCCAAGAGCTGTAGAACCAAAGGTGTAGATTCTAGTTCAGGTCTGAAGGCATGAGAGCCAGGAACAAGGAGAGAAAATAGATGTCTCAGCTCAAGTAGTCATGCAGAGTGAATTCAACCTTTCTCTGCCTCTTTGTTCTAGTTCAACCTCCAAGGGATTGGATGATGCCCACCCACACTGGAGTGAGCCATCCACTTTACTCAGTTTGCAGGCCAGTCTCTTCCAGAAATACCTTCACAGACACATCTAAACATAGTCTTTAACCAGCTATCTGGGCTCAGTCAAATGGACACATAAAATTAGCCATCACACACACCAATGGTATATACTCTCCTGTACCATGTTCCATATCTGCATCTAACGAGGTGCATTTTTCACCTTACAGTGGACTTTTAAGTTGTTTGCATTTTTTTTGCTATTACAACCAGTGTTGCAATGAATAACAGCCTTGCCTGTGTCATTTTGCAGAAGTGCAAACAAGCATATTTATTGGGTAAATTCCTAGAAGTGGAATTGTAGGTCACAGACCATGTGCATTTGTGATTTTGATATGTATTTCAAAACTGCCCATTTACCTCCTACCCGGTTGTACTAAATAATACTTCTGGGAATGTTTGAGAGAATGTTTCCCCATGTACTTGTCAACATGGCATGCTGGCCAACTGGTTTTTTATTGAACTTTCATGGTCTTTTGGTTAAAGAGGTTAACTCATTTTTTTAAAAAAATTCTCATATCTTATTTCATGATGCAGGTTTCTTTATTTAGACTTTATTTTTTGACAGCAGTTTTAGGTTCACAGCAGAATCGAGGGGAAGGTATAGAGATTTCCTATATTTGTTCTTCCCCCCATTATCAAATGTTCCCCTATTCTGGAGTGGCACATTAGTTTTAATTGATGAACCAACATTGTCACATCATTATCACCCAAGTCCATGGTTGATAATAAGGTTCTCTTGGTATTATGCATTATATGAGTTTAGACAAGTATATAATGACATGCATCTATCATTATGGCATCATACAGAGTGTTTTCCTGTCCTAAATGTCCTCTGTGCTCTACTTATTCTTTCTCCCTACTCCCACTTGACAACCCCTGGAAACTACTGATATTTTTACTGATTTATCCAGAGTGTCATATAGTTGGAATCAAGCAATGTATAGTCTTTTCAGACTGGCATCTTTTACTTAGTAGTATGCATTTAGGTTTCCTCCATGTCTTTTCATGGCTTGATGGTTCATTTCTTTTTAGTGATGAATAATATTCCACTGTCTGGATGTACCACAGTTTATTCATGCATCTAACTCCATAATATGTTGGTTGCTTCCAAGTTTGGGCAATTATGATTAAAGCTCCTACAAATAGCTATGTTTAGGTTCTTGTATACATTTTCAACTCTTTTATATAAATACCGAGGGGCACAGTTTCTAGATTGTGTGGTAAGTCTATTTTTAGTTTTATAAGAAACTGCCTAAGTGTCTACCAAAGCCTGTGCCATGTCACAATCCCACCAGTGATGAATGAGAGTTCCTGTTGCTCCATATCCTTGCCAGCATTTGATCTTGTCAGTGTTCTGGATTTTGGCCATTCTAATAGGTCTGTAGTGGCACTGAGATTAGTTTAAAAATTGCGATCATAACTTCTGGTTTACTCAATGATTGTTTTCTGAGGGCTTGCTGGATGTCTAGCTGTGGGATGCCATAGTGGGTGAGGGTGATCTGGCTGCTGCCAGCAAGGGCCACACAAAACAGCTGGGCAGCAGCATGTATTACACCCATAGCAATTAGCACCATGAAAGAAATAGGCTGGTGCTACGCTGGTGACTGATGAGCCAAGATCTGCCTTAACCTGGTGGTGGGCGCTCTGGTGGGGGAGAGTTGAGTCTGAGGCACAAAGGTAGAGGGCAGAGGGAACAGCAGTGTAGAGCCCAGAAGAAGATATGTACAGAGCCGGCCAACTGTATCGAGGGGGATTGTAGATGAGTTTGGAGACAGGGATGAGAGCAGATCACTGTGGGCATTTGGGGTCACCATCAGGAGATTGGATTTTATTATGAATTTCAGGTAGTCTTCAGTCATGGGCTAGAAAGATGGTGACAGATCTGTAAAGTCTTTCCCTGTTGACCATAAATGCTCACCTGGATGATGGATGTCACATGGAGAAGTCATTGTATTTGCCACAAGAGATAGTGACATGGGTGACATCTGGTAGAGGACTGGTACCCAGGACATTTTGCTCTCTTGCCCAGCCCTGAATTCTGTGTGTGTGACAAGTGACAAAAGCTTAGCCTAAACATGGCCGTGGAAACATTCCACAGAAACACATTCTACCTCTTCCAGAGATAAAACTCTTACAAAGATCTTTCTCCTTCATTTTTTCATCTTACAAAATTAACTGATCCTTTTGATGAATCATGATTGTGTGTCCAGTCTGGGCTAAGCCCTGTTCTCGGTGCCCCTGAGATTGGAAGAGGAAGAGGAGGTAGGAGGGAAAAGGGGAGGATTCAGAAAATGAGCAGCAGCTTACAGTCTAGTTTTGAGACCGAATCAAATGTCAACACCGAAAGGAAGGCAGGAAAGAAACAGCCAAAGGACTCCGCCACTTGTGAGTTACAGATGAGAACTCTGGTCATGCAGTGCGGGCCACTTGTATGTGTGAGGGTCTGCTTGGTGCTCGGGAGCCCGTCGGGGACTGGAGCTTCTACATCCTTCCCTGGAGGTGCAAGTAGGGTTATTCTAACTTTAGAGGTGAAGAATCGAGAGCTTTCCTCAGGACCACTGAGTGGGCATGGGGCAGAGTGGGACTGTCTCCTAAGCCCTGAGGCCGTGACTTTCTGTGCTACAGAATAGAATAAATTCCTAAGTTTTATTATTTGAGGAAGTCCCTGGGGAGAGAGTTTCTCTCTACTCTGTATCCTCTTTCATTCTGGTCCCTCTGGTTCCATTCTTATGGAGCTGCTTTGCTTATGAGTCTGCAGAGCTGGGAGGTTCTCTGCAGAAGGGATGTGGATGGACCACAGCCTCGGGTTCCTGATGGTAAGGCCTGAAGCTGACAGATGCTTCTATCTTGTGAAGAAACACAGGGAACCAAGAGAAAGTGTTGATGGTTAGATGGACACTCAGATCCATCTTCATGGCACAACTGGTCATTTGTGGCCAGAGCAGGTGGGGATTAATATGTGTGTGTGTGTGTGTGTGTGTATAGCATCTGGGATGAAGGTTCCAGAAGCTTCTGGCCCTAAAGAGGGACTAAGAGGTACAAGTTTCTGTGGACATAGGAACATGTAGGTAGGAAGCAGAAAGGCTATGAGGTCTGTTTCTTAAGCTCAAGAAGCTTCTCCTCTTAGTCCAGGGAAAAGAGGGCAGGGTTTGCTTCTGACATGAAGGGGAGTCCTTCGGTGAATTCTAGGTGTTTAACCCAGGGAGAATTGTCCAATTGAAAGCAATGTAGGATAGGTGATTGTTAAGTGAGAATGTTGGGTAAAAATGACAACAAAAAGGAATATTTACCAAAAAAAAGTCCAGAAACATATTTGTAAATTTTGAAATGTGTCTGTGCTAATCATGATTGAAATAAATATTTTAGACTTCCTAGATTTTGAGGCTTTTGGTTTTCTTACATCTCTGTTCAGTCGGCCCATAACAATGGCATGGTTTGCTTTAAAGACTAAAATTTCAGAAAATATTTTAGCAAGTTTGATGTCTGAAGCCTTCAGCCATTCCTGGAATGAATTAATGAGTGAATGAATGACATTGCTCTAGAACCAAGGAATCACATGTTTGTATCTTTTGTGGATGTCTGCCTCTTTTTATAGTTTGAGAGGAAATTACTGGTCGTGAATGTGCTTATAAATTATCCTGTGTTGTTTCTAAAGATGCTGAACTTCTTGACAATGAGTCCTTTCTTGGCTGAGGTAAGCAGTGCTTTTGATGACTGTAGTCACTCAGTCATTTTTGCCAACAGCGTATTCCAGCATGGACCACAAAACCAAGACATTCCAAAGCCATGAGCAGGCGCCCCCCAAACTGATGTGGCTTCCCTAATTCTATTCCCGGAGTTACTGAGAGGGTAGAACTTGACTGGAAATTCTGGGGCAACTTTTCTTAGATCTTTTATAATCTGCAACTTCATTTAGTGGCCTCTTGATCTCCTTGCTATAGGTTGACTAGCAGCTGCTCTATCCTGGAAGTATCATCGCGCAGCACCCCGCCGCCCCGCCCCAAACTGTCTCCTCCCCATGATTTCTGGGTTCATTACCTGTGTCCCTTACACAGATTTGGACCAAGGGAGACAGAGACTCGGGGACAGTAGGTGGTTTCTCAAGATAGTAGTGGATGATTAACAGAATCAGGCTATGAACATGCATCGTTGGATTCCCAAACTACTTTGTATTTCATTGTGCTGAAATGATAGGAGAACTTGAAGAAGGAAACACTAATTTATGGCATCATTCTTTTTCAGATGTAGTTGAAGTTGTGATGCTTTTATGAGCGTTGACATTTTTCAGAGATGGTTCACATGAAGCATGCAGTTAAGGCTCCTTTCTTCTACCTCCAATGGGAATTTATCATCCAAATTGGCACATGCTATCTGTAAGCTAGTTTTTTAAAAAATATTTTATTTATTTATTCATGAGAGATACACAGAGAGGCAGAGACAGGCAGAGGAAGAAGCAGGCTCCCCTCAGGGACCCCGATGTGGGACTTGATCCCAGGATCCCGGGATCACAACCTGAGCTGAAGGCAGAGGCTCAACCACTGAGCCACCCAGGTGGCCCTATAAGGTAGTTTTTAAAAAGAATATTATGTGCAAGGGTTATTTTCTACTCTTTGAAATGGTCAGTAGATAATATTTAAACTAAAATGAATACGAGTGGAATATATATATATTAATAAGGTACACATTAACTGTTAAGGTACACATTAACAATGGCTATAGCTATTCCTCTGGCATGATTGAACAGATCCTGCCTGGAGTAGGTGGGAGAAACCTGGTTTCATGAATAGTATTATCTGTCCATTAAAGAATAATCTGTATATCAAAAAGGTAACTGATAACAGGTGTTGCCAAGATTGTAGAGAAAAAGGAAGCCTTGTACACTGTTGGTGGGAATGTAAATTGGTATAGTTACTATTGAAAATAGGATGGAGGTTCCTCAAAAAAGTTAAAAGTAGAACTACCAAATGATCCAGCAACCCCTTGGTGTATATCCAAAGGAAAAAGAAACAGGATCCTAAGGAGATAATCTGCACTGCCATGTTTATTGCAGCATTATTCACAATAGCTAATGTATGGACACAACCCACGTATTCATCAACAGGTGAATGGATAAAGAAGATGTGATATATATGTGCAACGGGATATTACTCAGCCATGAGAAAGAAGGAAATCCTGCCATATGCAACAACATATGAAGCTTTAGGGCATTAGGCTAGGAGAAATAAGCAAGACAAAGACAAATACTGTATAATATCACTACTATGTGAAGTGTAAAAACGCTGAACTCAGAGCAACAGAGTAGAGTCGTGTTACCAGGGGCTGAGGGGAAATGCAAGGGAAGTGGAGAGATTTTGATCAAAGGATAAAAACTTGGGATCCCTGGGTGGCGCAGCGGTTTGGCGCCTGCCTTTGGCCCAGGGCGCGATCCTGGAGACCCGGGATCGAATCCCACATCGGGCTCCCGGTGCATGGAGCCTGCTTCTCCCTCTGCCTATGTCTCTGCCTCTTTCTCTCTCTCTGTGACTATCATAAATAAATAAAGATTAAAAAAAATGTTTAAAAAAAAAAAAGGATTAAAACTTCCAGTTATGAGATGAACAATTTTGGGGAATCTAAGGTACAGCATGGCGATTACGGCTAACATATTGTATTTACATACTTGAAACTTGTTAAGAGAGTGGATCTTAAATCTTCTCACCATTCTCACCACAAAAAGAAGTGGTAATTATGTGTTGGGTTGGAGGTGTTCACTCATGGTCTGGTGGTTAGGTATTACTTCTGGCTGTGGTGGTAATCATTTTGCAATACGTAAATGTATCAGATCAACACCTGGTACGCCTTAAACTTACACAATGCTATATTGATATACATATACATAGATAGAATGAAGCTGGGAATGCAAAGATTCATAGATTTCCTTCCTGGAAGGAAAATACTTGATTATAATCAGTGGTGATATAATTAAAAAAAAAAAAACTCATGTGAACTTGCCATGACTACCTCTTTTGAATAAATTTCCCTCAACGAGTATTTCTCTAGATTAACACAGTGGGTAACTGAGCTGACTCACAAGGAGAAAGGGAGGTTATATTTTTGCTATTGTTAATAATGTGGGAAATTACACCCAACATCACTCACCAAGCTCGAGTATTATTAACCTCAAATTCTGAGATTTATGTAACTGCAAGATCAGAGTTCTAAACTTCTTCTGCATTCAAAGTTTTAAGAGCATTGGTAAGATAATGTGACTGACAAGTGTACAGGAACTATGTTCACAGGAAAGTGAAAAATGCTGGGCGCTGGGGTGGTGGAGACAGGTACTTCCTTTGGTCTGGATCTGATGTCCAAATTATAAATTATTGTTTTAGGGAAACCTGTTGTATGTAAGTCCCTGAGGCTGAACTCTCTTCCTTTGGCTGGCCGCAGTCTGCTGGGTCCCCATAGAAAATGGGTTTTGCTGTGTGAGTGAACTACATAGTTTTGTACAAATAGAATGAACATCTGCTAAATAGGATCACCTTCTATGATCTAGGCATGCGATCGTGAATCCTGGCTGTGAGTTGGGATCACCTGGGGAGCTTAAGAAAATACTGATGCCTGGGCCCCACCATTAGAGGATCTAATATGATAGGGCTGGGTCTCAGCATAGGGATTTAAAAAAACTCACCAGATGGTCATACCATGCAGCCAGTGTAATGTGGTTTGAGAACCACTGACCTGGGAAGTAGACAGCCATAAATTCAGTAAATGACCTGAGTAAACAAAAAGCTGGCTTGAACAAGGCTGTCCAGGGAGATTGCCAAATCCTGCCTGTGGGGGGGAATTTAGGTCCATTTCCCAGAAAACCTTGTCCCCAGAAGCTATCAAAGGTTCCCTCTGTCCTGTGAGTGTAGTTTGAATCTTCTAAGGCATGGTGGGCATTCGTGTAAATGCAGCTACTGTCATTTCTTTGGCAAAGATGTAAACAGCTACTCAGTTCAAGCTAGAGTTAGTCAGAGAAAGAGCCTATCTTTAAGTATTTGAGTGTCAGGGGAGTGAAGAACTCATGCCAAATGAAGGTGATGGTTGCCAGTGCCATTAGAGAGGGGGAGGTGAAGCCAAGGCTCAGCAGAGGAGGTGAGAGTCACCTGTTTCCCCTGGTCGAAGGAGTGGGGGAAACCCTAGAAGGCCTTCTGGAAGGAATGCACAGTATTGGGAAGGGTTGGGAAGGGTGGGGAGGAAGGCGTGAGCTGGAGAAGGAAGGGTGACATTCTCTGTGGAGGGAAAGAGGTAGCCCCTGGGGAAGCTGGCAAGGAGGCAAATGTGTGCAAGAAGGTAGTCAGGGGAGATCAAGGTGGGTCTGTGACCCCAAATGGAGTGCTCTGGCTTCTTCCCAGAGGCAGTGGGGGGACCCTGCATGGCAGGATTTGACTGCCAATGTTGAAGCAAAAGGGCAAGTAGGGGCTTGCCTAGTATTACATACTCAGCTAACATGGATTGTTTGGAAGAAACATGTATTTTGCTCTAACCATCCATTTTGACGAGGTGAAAAAGAAACCCACGTAGGTCACATGGGCCAGTTTAGCATTGACAAGGTGGGTGTATTGCAGTCAGATAGTTCAGACTTCTTAACCTTCTTTTCTCTGACTTCTAATGCTCCCTTTGTTCTTCTCCAGTCCTCCTGAGGAAGAAATTTAAGAAACTCCCCCTGCCCCCAATCTTGTCTAAAGTAGTAACAGTGAAGCTCTGAATGTAAAAAGGTTAAGTATATTTTCCTTGAGATTCTTTATTTTTTTTAAAGATTTTATTTATTTATTCTTGAGTGACACAGAGAGAGGCAGAGACACAGGCAGAGGGAGAAGCAGACTCCCTGCGGGGAGCCCGTTGTTGGGGCTCTATCCCAGGACCCCGGGATCACAACCTGGGCCAAAGGCAGACTGTCAACCACTGAGGCCCCCGGGTGCCCCTCCCTTGAGATTCTTTGGAGTGTATTGCTTCTGGGAAAAACTAACATTGTTTAATGGATGGGAGAAAGAACAGGGGCATATGACCTGTGAAGGTGACTCGGGTAGACTATTTTCTGTGATTTGCTCCAACTTTGAAAAAGTAAACCACAATTTGTAAAGACATAACCAACAATATTCTTTCCATAAAATGTTGATATTAGAATTCTATCACATTACACCTTGTTCTTGAAGGGATAAACTTTAAGCTCTTTGTCATTTGTGGAAATATCAATCCAAACTTCTACACCAACCATTAAAATTAAATATTTAATATTTAATTCCTTGGCAGTGAAAAAAAATTTGGTATGATCATTAAGAGATTTGATGGTTAGCATGGTATTTACTTAACAATGTGGGGCCACATTGACTGTTAAAAAAATAAATATGGCAATTGCTGTTTTTCTTCTTCTTTTCAAAATGCAAAAATAAAGTATAAAGGTAAACTAGATTTTGGAATAAATGGCCAGCACACTTCTGCAAATGATGTTTCTGGATTAATTTTTTGCATCTGAATTCTCTTCGGTGTATTTTGGGATTTTTATTTATAATAAAGTTTGTAAGTGCTGCTCGTGATTCAGCCTCAACGAGGAGTAGACATCACCCTACCTGGAGCTGAGACCACTTTGTCTGACTGTAAGATGTCAAACAGTGTTTCATGAGTGCTTTGCACTGTATGAGACACTTTGGTGGATACAAAAAAATAATAATAATAAAAGTAAAATAGGGATGGTCATTGTCCCAAAAACCTCTTGAGTTTGCTTTTTTCTCCCTTTCTCCCACTGGAAGAAATGGGGGAAATCAGGAAATCATGAGAGTTGACTTTACATACTTGATCCTAAAGTGTTTATGACCAGGCTACATTTTTCTTTTTCTTGTTTGTTTCAAATTTTTATTTAAATTCGAGATAATTAACATTTGGTGTAATATTGGTTTCAGGAGCAGAATTTAGTGATTCATCATTTACCTATAACACCCAGTGCTCATCATAACAAGTATCCTCCTTAATACCCATCATCCATTTAGCCCACCCCTTGCCCACCTCCCTCCATCAACCCTCAGTTTGTTCTCTATAGTTGAGTCTCTTATGTTTCCTTCATTTTCTTTCTCTTTTTTCTTTCCCATATGTTCACCTATTTTGTTTCTTAAATTCCACATATGAGTAGAATCATGTATTTGTCTTTCTCTGACTTACTGTGCTTTGCATAATACTCTCTAGCTCCATCCACATTGTTGCAAATGGCAAGATTTCATTCCTTTTGATGGCCAAGTAGTATTCCATCGAGTGTATAGACCACATCTTCTTTATCCATTCATCAGTCACTAGACATTTGGACTCTTTCTGTAGTTTGGCTATTGTTGATAATCCTGCTATAAACATCAGGGTACATGTGCCCCTTCACAACTGTACTTTTGTACCCTTTGGGTAAATATCTAGTAGTGCGATTGCTGGATTCTAGGGTAGTTCCATCTTTAACTTTTTGAGGAAGCTCCATACCCTTTTACAGAGTGGCTATACCAGCTTGCATTCCCATCAACAGTGTAAGAGGATTCCCCCTTCTCTGCATCCTCACCAACATCTGTTGTTTCCTGTCTTGTTAATTTTCTCATAGGTGAAGGTTCTATCTCATTGTGGTTCTGATCTGTATTTCTCTGATGATGAGTGATGTTGAGCATCTTTTCATGTGTCTTTGGCCATCTGTATATCTTTGAAAAAATGCCTGTTCATGTTTTCTTCCCATTTCTTAACTGGATTATTTGTTTTTTGGGTGTTGAGTTTTATAAGCCTTTATATGTATTTTGGATACTAACTCTTTATCAGATATGTCATTTGCAAATATCTTCTCCCATTCTGCAGACTGCAAAGGTTTTGTCAACTATTTACTTTGCTGTGCAAAGCTTTTTATTTTGATGAAGTCCCAACATTCATTTTTGCTTTTGTTTCTCTTACCTCCAGAGGCATGTCTAGTAAGAGGTTGCTATACTGAGATCAAAGAGGTTGTGGCCTGTGTTCTCCTCTAGGATTTTGTAGGTTTCCTGGCTCATATTTAGGTTTTTCATCTATTTTGAGTCTATTTTTTGTGTATGATGTAAGGAAATGGTCCAGTATCATTCTTCTGCAGGTGGCTGTCCAGTTTTCGCAACACCATTTGTTGAAGAAGCTGTCTTTTTTCCATTGGATATTCCTTTCTGCTCTGTCAAAGATTAGTTGACCATAGTGTTATGGGTCCATTTCTGGGTTTTCCATTCTGTTCCATCTGTTTGTTTTTATGCCCATACTATCCTGTTTCAATGACTATACAGACTACATTTTTCTAGATAAAATTTTCACATCTGTACTTTCCTAGTTCTTCTTCTTATTGCTCTCATGTTAATTTGTTATCCCATTGCAATAAGTGTTTGACCCAGTTTGAAAGAATCTAGTGGTAAATAGGGAAGGGGAAAAAACCACTTAAAAAAAAAACAATGCTTATTTCCTTATGAATCTTAGATACATGACATAGTAAATATTGTAAATTGTAAATATTAGTTTTAACATTGTGGTTTTAAATATTGGGCAGTAATGTCCCATATCTCATCAAACCACATGTCCAATTTGAATGGGGAAGACATCCCAACTCTACACTTGAAATCGTAGCACCTTCTCAATTTATCTTTGGGGAACCAAAAGTAGCAACACAAAGAACCTACCATGCCAATTACCACAATAAACATTTTATCTGTGTTTTCGCCATCCTGGCAAGGTCTTGATAGAAGGGCCACTGAAGCTGATGTAGCACATCTGGAAAGAGTAGAGATGGAGGCATCTTGGCCTCTCTTATCTGTGGGTTAATGCTGTTTATGGCATTCCCATGCATGGTTGTTTCTTGCTTAACTGTCTTGTTCACATCACAAAATAAAGTGGTTGCGTAGGTTACTGTTCATTACTTCTTTCTCAGACCGTTAAACAGCCACCAACATTTCTCTTCAGTTACTTTTGTACTCAAAAAGCTGTCTTTGAATCTCCATCTAACTTTCCTCTGGTATGTTCCTTGCTTATTTATTTGTGTAGGTGAGTCTCACTTTGTGACTTGGGCACTTGAGGAGGCTTATTGCGTGTTTAATGTGTGTCCAAGTCTGTTTGGCCTCTCAGGGATGTGTAATATGGGCTTCTCGGAAATAGCCTTTGTGAGTAGAGGGCACTGCTGGGCAAAAACATTTACTCTGTTCCGAGCACTTGAGTTTCAAGGGTTATTCTCACTTATTAAGACTTTGTAAAAGGGCCAAAGCTGCTACTTCCTGGAAGTTTTTCATCAAAATCAGTACTCTGGCATGGTAAACTCTTCGCAAAGTATCAAGAATATCTATCTATTATCTATCTATCTATCTATCTATATCATCTATCTATCTCTATATCTAGATATATGTATATCTAGATACAGACACACACACACACGATAATGAACAAGTGGGCATGAAATAGAGAAGAGCCAAATCTTGCAAAAACCACTGACTCTAAGGAAAAAAAAATCTGATAAGAATGAGGGCTGTCAGCTAGATGTTGATTACAAACAATAGGAGCTGGCAGCGGCAAGAGCCATTGGCATGTTTCAATGAGCTAAACTTGCTCAAGCAGAAAGGAAGAAATTTAGTCAACATTCACAAGTGCCTCTGGGAACCTAGGGGTAAGGAAGCAGTCTGACTCCTAGAAGGGCTGAACCAACCTGAGGGGTTTGTCTCCCAGCATCTGAATGAGTCCCTTCTCATTTTTTTTGTCTCTACTGCTCGCGTTTCTTTCTCAAAACTGAATTTCTTTGCTTCTCTGGTTCATTTGGAGGGTGTCCACTTTGCATCTCCCAAAGGAGTCTGAAGGAGAATAAAACCTTTGTTTTGACTCCATCCGCGACACATAGAAATTAGCTCTGTGTATTTCAGGCTTGATACAAAAGTCTTGGGAGAGAGTTTAGTGAATACTCTCGACCCAAGCATCCATGGACAAGAGTATTTCCCTAGGCCCACACCTATGGGCTGGAGGTGGGGTCAGAGAAGTTGGTTTACTTTCCTGAGAAACAAGGGTATGCTATACCCTGAGTAGATACCAACTTAAAGGCATCTACATAAGTACAGAAAGACTGAATATAGCCTTGAGTTAAGTATGCAAGTATATTTAGTCTATTTTCTTAAGGTGGCATTGCGTCCCAATCCAAGGTGTGTTGATTCAAAGGATAATATAATATAATGTCAAGTTTCATAGGTCAAAGACATTTAACCACAGATATACCAATGCCATGCTACTCTTGTTACATTTCAAGTTGTGTTCTTTGTGTTGTTGAGAAAAGCGTTATGAACCCCACTTTGAGAAGCAAGCTGAGTTTTCTCATAAGTACATTTAGCTTCTTTGGAATGAAGTATTCCCAGAATTCCATGCTGAAAGCAAATCTGAGTACATCAAAGGCACATTTACCACAATGAATGGTAAATTAAAGGGCCAGGAGAAATACTTCACATATGTGCTTTCCACATATACTTTACATATATGCAACAATAAAATGTTACGGTTTAAGATAATGTACACTAATAGAATTCCAAGAAAATATAGAAATATGAGTGGAGTGTTTTATGTGTATCGTTCTTAGTTGATAGAGAGCAAGGAAGGGAACTTGGAAGAAACTATAGTGGGAGAGAAATTGGGGGAGAGGATGGCAAGGGGGAGGGGGAGAGAGGGGAGCTTTTTGAGCGAGGTTGTCTCAGTCTCAGATGCTACCCCCACTATTGAGCAGGGAAAGGTTTGACAAGGGTGATGCAGGAGATGGCAGAGTGGCCACCCTCATAGCTCTCGAGGCTGAGGCTGGGAGGATCTCCTGGAGGCTCTTTCCCAGCTACTCCCCAACTATCTAGAACCTACTGATCACTTAGCAAGTGTTGTGTTCTCCCTGAAGAGAAACTTGATAGGAAAACCACAGTAGAAGATTTACCCTTGCAACTTCATTGTCTCTGCATAAGGGAATAATTCTGAGCTGAGATTCAGTTTGGCACAATGTTTTATCCTTCCTTGGTCATAAGTCTCAGTAACATTATTGTTTCTTGGATTGAAAGCAAAGGGAGTTGGGGGCAGTCACAAAAGTGAGTTCAGAATTAAGTCACATTTAGCAGCTAGAATCTGCCTGGTGGCATGTAGGTGAGAAATGAGAATAAGGGAGATGTTTAAAAAGACAAATCACAAAATCTTAAGAACTTTCAGCCTCCCTGTGGCATTTATGGCTCAGAAAATTCAGCCAACCTGGTTGGGTCAAAACTTTCTCATGGTCTTGGGTATAATATTTCAAAATAGGGCTCACAAGGAAAGCTGAGAGGATCTCTCAGGGGGTGGGGGTGAGAGGCTGCCCATGAAAAAAAGACCTCTTTTGTGACGCTTTGGATTCTGCAAAACTTGGAATTTGAAGTGGTTTTCCTAGAAGACTTGTCATTGAATAGGCCACCAACTGGGATGAAGTCAAGGGTGAGCAAGGAGACACCAAGGACAAGTCAAAGACAGTAGTGATGTCATCTCCAGCCAGTAGCTTTGATTTGAGGGATGAATTAGGTGGTTTTGATCAGTAGTTCTTGACTTCAACGGACTTAATGCTCTTTTTCTTAAAAAATATTTTATAATTCCTCTTTACTATCCTACAATAAAATTCACTGATAACATATCCTATCTACACGTGATAATACAAATTCAACTATGGGGGGCAGGGGTGCCTGGGTGGTTCAGTCGGTTAAGCATCCAAATCTTGATTTTGGCTCAGGTCATGATCTTGGGGTCATGGGATTGAGCCCCATGTCCAGCGCAGCTTGGATCTGTTTGAGATTCTTTCTCAATCTCCTTCTGACACTCTCTCTGCCTCCCCTGTAGCCCTCCCAAATAAATAAATAAATAAATAAATAAATAAATAAATAAAATCTTAAAAAAAATTTTTAACTAGATCACCCTAATTGTAATGTGAAGGAGAAACATCACAGTTATTCCAGATTCAATTGGATGTGTCGTACATGGCTGTGACTGAAGTGGAAGGCACAAAGGACCTGTCAGATGCCTGCAGTGAGACAGAGATGTCTGTAATGTGGCAGCTGCAAATGCAGCTGGAACCTGTCTGTGGAAACTGTCCCCAGAGATTCACCTATTGTTAGATGCATTGCCTTCCATCATGAGATTTTCCCAGTGGTGAAACATCTTTTTTCAAGTTCCAGAAAAAAATAAAGTTCTAGCTCCCCTTGATTTTTGTGGTAGCTGCATCTCTGGAAAATTCAATACATATTAAAATGGCACCAAAAATTACTCTGTTTCTGTGAAAAACAGAGTTAGGCGCCAGACTCAAACTTTACCCACATTCTGGTGGGATATTTGAAAGTTTTGTAGGATGGAGGATGTTCTGTTATATGGTGCTGTCCTGGGTGTTACAGAACCCTCTGTATCCCCCACCTTCTGTCCACTAAAGTATCCTTCCAAACAGATAACCCTAAGTACTTCCACCTAGATTTAAAACTCCCCTAGGGCATGCTCCACCCCTTCAAAGACCCATTATCTCATAATCTCAGGTTGGAAAAGCCCTTGGGGGAATTGTTGGTTAATAGGTGTTGATCTAGGGAGCAGTTGGTAGATCCTTAGTCATACAGATTTCCAGGCACTATCTGTGGTGAGATTCTGCTCAGGAAGTATGGCTCTAGAATACCCATGAGACACTGGTGCACAGCCAGGTATGGAGCCCCCTGACTCAGCCATCTCTCCATCTGATTCATGAGGCCCTTTTCCCATATCTAGGTTTGAAGGAGGAGGATTTTTTTAAAAAAATTTATTATTTATTTATTTATTTATTTATTTATTTATTTATTCATGATAGACATAGAGAGAGAGAGGCAGAGACACAGGCAGAGGGAGAAGCAGGCTCCATGCAGGGAGCCCGACGTGGGTCTCGATCCCAGGTCTCCAGGGTCTCTTGGGAGACCAGGGCTGAAGGTGGCACTAAACCGCTGAGCCACCTGGGCTGCCCAAAGGGGGAGGGTTTTAACATCAGTTCTCTTTCCAGCCCACTTATTATTCCGAATGCAAGCCCTGAATTGGAATGGTGGTCTAAGTTCCTATGGAAATCCCTTTTCTGGGTCCTTCCCTAGTGCAGTAGCTCAGGAGATGGTTGATTGATGATTTGGACTTCAGCCTTCTCTACTGTGCTCATTCCCATGTTCAGACGCCCTGATTTCATCAAAAGTGAGAAACACTTTGCTCCAGGTCTCCATAATGTGAAGTCCCATTGGCTGAGTCCCACCTATCCTTAGAAGGATCCAGGACGGATAAGTTGTCTTCATGCTAACTACCTGCATATTCATGGCTAGTGCCTGGTGAGACAATACAAAGATGGTTGAGAGAACTATAACTTGTGGAAGAGTTAGGGCAATGAAGATAAAATATTGTTAAATGAGAGGGATGAAAAATACTGAAATCAAGCATACAAGAGCCTGCAGCATTAAGTGACTCATTCATTCATTCAGTAAATAATTGAAAATGCACCTACTACACTTTAGGCTTTCTTCTAGGCAATGGTAGTACAACAGTGGACAAAACAGACTCAAACCCTACCGTCATGGTGCTTACATTGCTAAGACACATAGATGGTTAAGAAACAAGATCACAAATAAGATGGTATGTGCTCTGAAGCACCGGTAGGGACTTCAGATAGGATACGGATGTATGTGTATCCTCATGTGTGTGCACATATGCATGTAACGTCCAAGAGCTTGGGCTACCTCTTTGGCAATGAGGTGAAGAATTTCTTTGGCAACAGTGATTTGGAGTTTAGTAGTGTAGAAAGAAGAGGAAAAAGATATTGCGGTTGTCAAGACAGGAAATGATTCAAGTTTTGGTAGAACTTTTTAACAATGAAAAATGAAGAGAAACAGAACAACTTTGGCATGGCAATAATTGAATTTCTGAGTTTACGTAAGGAATGTTGAGAAATTTCTGGTTGCAAACTGACCTTCTGTTTGTTTTAAGTGCCTCATTATCTTTGAGGACTGCTTAGATTTCAGTGTCTGATAGTTCCTCATGATATTGACAGAATTCATCATCCTATCGCACAGGGACCAAGTTCTTCTACATTTCACACTTGGTAATTCTAGACTTGAGTGTTTGTGCAGAAATATCTGACTTTTCTTTTTTTTTTTTAATTTTTTTTAAAATTTTTATTTATTTATGATAGTCACAGAGAGAGAGAGAGAGGCAGAGACACAGGCAGAGGGAGAAGCAGGCTCCATGCACCGGAAGCCCGACGTGGGATTCGATCCCGGATCTCCAGGATCGCGCCCTGGGCCAAAGGCAGGCGCCAAACCGCTGCGTCACCCAGGGATCCCAATATCTGACTTTTCAAATGTGGTTTTGGTTAGTGTTTTTGGAATGAGGAATTTATCAGCTGTGGTGATAAGTACCTACTCTTTTAACCAGAAATACTAATGTACTCTTTACCAGAAAACTCCCTATTCAAAAATGACATCACATTAGGAATTTATGCCAAATAAAGCTTCTGTAATATTTGCATGTTATTCAGTTAAAATACTATCAGGCACATTCATTATCTGTGATTCTGTGATTTTCTCAATAACTCTTTGGTGTAACTGAGCAGGTATTTTATTTTATTTCATTTATTTTTTTTAAAAAAAGACTTTATTAATTTATTCATGAAAGACACACAGAGAGAGGCAGAGACATAGGCAGAGGGGAGAGCAGGCTCCCCATGAGGGAGCCTGATGTAGGACTCGATCCAGGAACTCCAGGATCATGCCCTTAGCCAAAGGCAGACGCTCAATTGCTGAGCCACCAGATGTCCCTGGGCAGATATTTTATACCCATTTCACAGGTTCAAAGATCCTGAGTAAGTTACCCAAATTTAACTAATGTATGGGAAATAATGATCATCTCTACAATTGACTATATATTAGAAAATATTTAAATGTTCTTTATATATTAACTTATTCAGTCCTCACAATAACCCAGTAAAGCAGGTACTATTAGTAATATTATTTTACCATCAAGGAAACAGAGAAGTTTAGTGACTTGCTCAGCACCACAAAGCTAATACATTATTGAGTTGGGATCCAAGCTATGGCAGTCCAGCTCCATTGTCTACACTTGTAACCACTAAGCTGTTCTTCCTCTAGTTGTAGAGGGAGAATATTTTAGGATTTTTTTACTTTATAAGCAATGATACCACAAGAGTGACAAATGGCAGGGCAGTGAAAGGTCATAGTGTGAATGGCAAAGACCATCAGCTTTGGAGAGTGGATTGAGTCCCTGTTGGGTTATTCCACTCACTGGATAATCTTAGGCAAGTTCCTTAAGCTTCCTGTTTCTGTCTAGAAAACAAGGGGTCAGTGACAATGTTCATAGTGTGGTGAGCATAAGCATTATGTCCTGTTAAAGCATCTAACTTACTGTCAGACATGTCATAGGAGCCTGATAGTTAACACATTTCCTTCCTTCATAAATGATCAATTATTCTTTTTAAAGATGTTATTTATTTATTCATGAGAGACACACAGAGAGAGGCAGAGACATAGGCAGAGGGAGAAGTAGGCTCCCCATAGGGAGCCCAACGTGGAACTCGATCCCAGGACCCGGGATCACTACCTGAGCCCAAGGCAGAAGTCACCCAGGTGTCCCATAAACAATCAATTATTAGGCATGGGCCAGATGCAGAGGAACATTATGGTGAAGTAGATTGGAAACAGCACTGGCAATTTTTCAAACCTTCTAAGAAATTCAGGATGGGACTTGTACCACCTAAAAGAGCAGTTGAGATCTCAGTGATGAGTTAACACTCAGTTCCTTCCTTGTGGGTGAAGCTTATAGGGACTGGTGACCTGTGAGTTATCATTTCAAATTCTGGGCAACAGATGAAGCAGGTGGTGTTGGAGGTGATTCTCCCTTCTGACTTCTTGATCTGCCCTTCGTCCTTGTTCCTGGGAAGACCCTTCCATGAAGTACACAGGGGTCTCTGTAAGGTTGAAAAAGCTTTAGGTAGAACAGAGATTCTCAGATTTGTGGGCTAAGAACCCCTTTGTTCTCTGAAAAATTATTGAGAACTTTAAAGAGATTTGTTTATGTGGTGAACTTTATTGATTAGAAATTATTAGAAACTGGGGATCCCTGGGTGGTGCAGTGGTTTGGCTCCTGCCTTTGGCCCAGGGTGCGATCCTGGAGACCTGAGATCAAATCCCACATCGGGCTCCCGGTGCATGGAGCCTGCTTCTCCCTCTGCCTGTGTCTCTGCCTCTCTCTCTCTCTGTCTCTGTGACTATCATAAATAAAAAATAAAAAAAATAAAAAAAAATACATCATAAAAAAAGAAATTATTAGAAACTAAAACAAATTTAAAAATAAAATTTTATTGGGCACTGGATGACTTGGTGGTTGAGCGTCTGCCTTTGGCTCAGGTCATGATCCTGGGGTCATGGGATTGAGTCCGGCATTGGGTTCCCCGCAGGGAGCCTGCTTCTCCCTCTGCCTAGTCTCTGCCTCTCTCTGTGTCTCTCATGAATAAATAAATAACATATTTTTAAAAAAATTTATTGATCATTTAAGAATAAAAATAAATTCATTACTTATTAACACAAACAAAATTTCCTTTACAAAAATATATTTTGAAAACAAAACAAAAAAATAAAAAAGGAAACATATCATTGTTTTATGCTGTTGTGGAAATCTCCTGAATACTTGGCGCAACAGAGAACAGATGAATTCTCATATCTGCTTCTGAATTCACTCTTTGAGATATACATTATATAGTTTCTGGAAAACCCACTGTATACTTAAGGGAGAATGTATGTGAAGAAGATACATACCGTCTTTGAATCATTATCAAAGTGGTTTTGACCTTCTGGGCCTCTAAAAGGATCTCAGAGACCTTGGAGAGCCACTAATGTAAAATATTTTTTCTCTTTAACAATTTTTTTTTTTTTTTGGAACACTCATAGAATTTCCTCTCAATTTCTTCCTCCTGTTACCTGTATTCAATCAATCACAATTGCTAGTAATTCTTCCTTTGAAATTCTTGGGTTTGGCAATGCTGGAGGTAGATAACTTGGTTCTTGGGACTTTATATGTCTTCCTTCCTCCTTCCTTCTATCCTTCCTTTCTTCCCTCCCTCCTCCCTTCACTAGTCTTCCTTTTCTACTCCCCGTTGAACAGCTTTGGTCTCTCTGCCTCTGACAATTGCCACACTGTCCTTAACTTGACATCATTCACAATTTAGTTCCTTCTTCAAAAGTCTCGGTCTTGGCTAACATTTATTAATTCTGGGTTGTTTTATAAATATTTCAAAAGCTTTTCCAAACAAAATTGGAAGAAAAAAATTTTGAGATGTGTAGAGAATTTTAGACATGTTCATGGCCAACTGCCATAGTTATGAACTCTGGAAACTGTGTACCTAAGTTCTATTGCCAGCCAAGATTGACGAATAGGGTCTGGATTTACTTCTCGCCACAGGCAACAACAAAAAACTGTATAAAATATACAAAACCAGGGTTTTTAAGATATCGGACATCAGCCATTGAAGGACAGGGACCCTTGAGAGACAGGGTGAAAAATGAGATGAGCCCTATGATTGCTCCTGCTTACTGATGTGAGAAAGCTTTCAGGCTATGGAAGAGTGTCCAGCCACTTGTATAGAGAAGGGAAACCCATGCAGAACTCAACAAACTGCCCAGAAAACTGAATTGAGAGAGCCAAGGGCCAAGGGAGACCAAGGTGGCTATCGTTCACAGGATGGATGCCGGAGAGGGGAGATCTTCAATGAGGAAGAACTTCAAGTCTGCAGGGGGTCCCCCTTAAGAATTTAGCAGAGTATGGATGAGCATATGTGTGAGGGAACTGGCTGAGGCAAGAAAATGAACCACCCTACAGGAGTAGATGAAACAGTAGATAGCATACAAGGCTAAGAATAATTTCTGTTCCCACCAGCCAGAATGGAGAACCTGCAGGCATTTGGTAGAGGACGACGATCTAGTGCTTCAGCAGTGGCGTGAAATGAGCCCCATGCTGAATGCTATAAAGCCCTGCCTAAGGAGTCATAAAGGCAAGACCCACTTTCAAGAACTACAATGCATCCTCCAACTCAAAAAACCCAGCATCCAACAAGTTAAATTTCATGATGTTTGGCATCTAATAAGAAATTACAGAGATTGCCAAGAAATAGAAAAATAAGAAGAAAAATCAATTAATCAAAACCAACTAAAAGCTAACACAGAAGTTAGAGTTAGCAGACCAAGACATTCAAACAGTTATTATACCTGCATTCAATATGTCTAAACCAGTAAGTAGAGAAGTGGAAGATGCTAAAAATAAATAAATAAATAAAAAAGACTCACTTCTAACTTCTAAAGATGAAGACTGTAGTGGCTGAGATCTAAATATCCTGGATGAGATTAACATCAGATTGGACATTGTCGAAGAATAGATTAATGAATTTAAAGACACAATAATAGAAACTATCAAAATGAAACACAGAGGGTAAAAAACAAAAACATCAAACACACAAAAGAACAGAGCATTGGTGAACTGTAGGACAATTCCAAGCAGCCAGATCACATATATTTGAAGTCCCTCAAAAGAAGGAGGGGTTATGAAAGAAATATATTAAAACAATGGCCAGAACTTTTTCCAGTTGGATGAAAATGACAAACCCATTGATTAAGTTGATCCCTGAGAAACCCAGAGAAAAATACATTATGTTCTGTGATAATCAAGTTACTTGAAACCAGTGGTGAAGAATAAAATTTTAAAAGCAGTAAGTGAAAGAACACAAAGGAGAACAAGGATGATAAGATGGCAGATGTCTCACAGAAACAAGGTAAGCTAGAAGACTTTGAAGGATTGTCTCTAAAGTACTGAAAGAAAAAATACCATCAACCAAAAATTCTATACACCATGAAAATATCCAAAAACAAAAGCAAAATTAAACTGATTCAGATGTACAAAACTTGAACTCATCACTGGCAGACATATGCCACAAAATATTAAAGGCAATCCTTTAGGCAGAAGGAAAATAATGACGGAGATCTGGAGCTATCCAGAGGAATAAAGAACCCTTGAAATGGCAATGAAATTATGACTTAAATTTCATTGAAAGAAAATCAACTATTTAAATAGAAGTAGTGATAGGGCTATGTGAGGTTTATAACATATATAAAAGTGAAATGAATGACACACATGGCACAAAAAGCCAGGCAAGAAAAGATGGGACTATGGTATTGCAAGTTTCTTTTTAAAAATTGAATTAGAGTCGACATACAATATCATATTACTTTCAGGTATACAATATAGCATAATGATTTTATACATTACAAAATGATCACCTTTACCCTCTGTCACCATATAAAGTTATTACAATATTATTGACTATGAACCCTGTGTTGTACTTTCCATCCCCATGACTTATTTATTTCAAATTGGAAATTTGTACCTCTTATTCCCCTTCACTTGTTTTGCCCACCACAACCACTCCCCTTCCCCTGTGACAACCATTAGTCTGTTCTCCATATCTCTGAGTCTGTTTCTGTTTCATTTTGTGTTTTAGATTTCACATATAAGTGAAATCTTATGGTATTTGTCTTTCTCTTACTGACTTATTTCACTTAGCATAATATCCTCTAGGTCCACTCACATTGCTGCAAATGGCAAGATTATATTCATTTTTATGGCTAAGTAGTATTCCAATATATATATATCACATCTTCTTTATCCATTCATCTATCAATGGACACTTGAGCTGTTTCCATATCTTGCCTATTGTAAATAATGTTGCAGTAAACATAGGGATGCATAAACTTTTTCAAATTAGTGTTTTCATTTTCTTCAGATAAATATCCAAAAGTAGAATTGCTGGATCATATGATAGTTCTATTTTTAAGTAAGGTTCTTACATATGGAATGAAATCTCATTTGTGGAGAAATTTTCAGCACAAAATGCCTTTCAAAAAAGACAGAAGAGTGTTGGGGTGCCTGGGTGGCTTAGTTGGTTAAGCATCTGACTCCTGATTTTGGCTCAGGTCATGATCTCAGGGTTGTGGGAATTGAGCCCTGCTTGAAGCTCTGTGCTGAGTGTGGACCCTGCTTAAGATTATCTCTCTCCCTCTCGCTCTGCTCCCCCCTGAAATAAATAAATAAATGGGGAGAAAAGTGTAAAATCCATGACCTTGGCCTCCACTGTAACCTGAAAGAGAAAAAAAAATTATACCCAAAGCAAGCAGAAGATCAGAAGTAATAAGGATCAAAGCAGAGAGCATGATGGCATAGGAAACAGAAGTATAATGGAGAGATCAATGAGACCAAGAGCTGATGCTTTGAGGAGTGCAGTAAAATTAACAAACTTCTGGCCAGCATGATCAAGAATAAAAGAGAAGACAGAAATATCAATATTGGGGCATAGGTAACATCCCTGCATTACACTACAAATATTAAAAGGCTAATGACAGAACATTAAGAATAAAATTATGCTAAAAATATTGACACATAAACTGGATAATTCCTTTGAAAGACACAAACTGCCAATCTCACTCAAAAAGAAATAGATGACTTGAATAGCTTCCTATCTATTAAAGAAAGAAATTGAATTTGTAGTTGGAAGATTTTCCCAGAAAGAAAACTCCAGGCCCTGATAACTTCCCTGGTGAATTCTTCCAAGCAGCTAAAGAAGAAATAATACCAACTCTGCACAGACTTTTCCAGAAATTTGAAGAGGAATAAATACTTCCCGACTTATGAGTTCTCTCCAACTTTTTGAGGTTAGTATTACTTGGATATCAAAACCAGATAAGACATTACAAGAGAAAATAACTATAGACCAATATTCCTTATGGAGAAAGACATAAAAACTAAACAAGTACTGGTAAACCCATTCCAACAAATGTAAAAACGCTAACACATCATGGCCAAGAAGTCTTTATCCCAGGAATGCCAAGTTGGCTTAGCAATAGGAAGTCAATAAATGTAATTTACTATATTAATAAAACCAAAAAAGAAAAACCATGTAATGATCTCAACAGATGCAGAGAAAGCATTTGACAAAACCCAACATCTACTCCTGATAAAAATTCCCAGAAAATTAGGAATAGAAGTGCACTTTCTCAACTTTCTCAACAGGATAAAGGGCACCTGTGAAAGATCTACTGCTAACATCGTAGACTAAGAGCTTTCCCCTAAGATTAGGAACAAAGCAAAAATGTTCACTTTCCTCATTTCCATTCAGCATGGTATTAAATGATCTAAAAGTCAAGAAAATAAATAAAAGTCATCCAGATAGGAGGAGACTGTCTTTATGTGCAGAAAACATGGTGGTTGACATAAAAAAATCTTATGAAATTAATAAAAAGCTATTGGAAGTAATAAGTGAATTTTGTGGATCACAAGATCAAAATGCAAAAATCAGTTGTATTTCTATATACTAGTAATGTATAGTCAGGCATCAAGATTGAAAAGCCATATACTTTACAATCAATAATATCATGTCAATATTATCGATATTATTTTCATATCAATAATATGAAAAACTTTGGGATAAATTGAAAAGAAGATGTACAAGATCAGAGTGTGAGTTGGCAGTGATAGGGGTGCTGTTCTGCCCTTGAGCCCACAGTGTGCTTGACAGTGTTCTTGCCATGGTCTCCTCTCCCTGCCTTGCCTGGCTTGGGTTTCTTTTTCTGCAAATACTATTTCAGAGTCTTTCCCAATTGCTGGCTTTTCCCAGGTCCTCCAGGTACCTACCTTGTTACTCCCATACATAGAGCAGGGAAAAGTGAAGAAAGTGCTCAATACTTTCTAAGCATTGTGTTTTATTCTTGACTTCTCCTTTTCCTGGGACAGCACAGGGGTAAAACACTCTTCCTAGGACACGTAGGGCTTTCCTTTGTATTAAAAATCTTATGCATTGGGACCTGTTTCTTATTCTTAGGAAAGCCTGGGTTCTGGGTGCCACCTACACCTCTTCTCCTTGGGCACCTTCTCTGAGACTGTTTTTCTGTGTCATTATTTTGATGTCCAGATTGGGAAATCACCAAGTTACTTGATAAGCACACAGTTAATATGTCAAAGCAATAGGGCAAAGTACTATAAATGATTTTTTTTCTTAGAGAATAACAAAAAGGAATGACAAAAATGTAGTGTGGTAAGATTTTACAGTGCTAACATAACTGTATTTTAAATCTTTGGTCTCCCTCTATCTCTCTCTCTTTTTTTTTTTAAATTGAAAAGTAATAAATATCCTGTTGCTGATTTTATGACCTTGTGACTGGGGATCATGGTGTTGCCTCTGCTAAAAATCATTGTGAGTGCAGCAAAAGTCTGAGGTGACATTTACCATAGAGAAACCTCTCTGCACTCTTCTCCTTACCTGGTCAGTTGACTACTTCTGACATTCAGGGTTGTATATGAGTATTTTGGGACATGTGATGGAGAGATCTACTCCCCCCCCCCATACATGGTTCCTATCCTTGATAGGAAGATCTTACATTTATTTTTATTAGAGAAATAAAAAATATAGATAGGAAAACAATTATGGACAAAGCATTATATTGATGAATGTAAAGTAATTACAATAAAATAAAAAATGAGCACAGAAAATATAGAGAAAACGTGATCTGGTATGATTTAGCTGAGCAATGGAAGATAGACTGAATAATGACGTGGTTGATCAGAAGGAAAGAGGAAAGTGCAAAGAAGATTCTTCCTTAGATATAGATTTAAAATGAGCAGATTATTTATTTTGGATGAAAACTAGCTTGCAGGAGAAGGGCCCCTGGTCCAGAGGCCTTGAATTGTCTAGACTCTAGAGTAGCAATGTCCAACACTGCTACTCTATATGGTATGTCCAACATTGCTACTCTAGAACACTCTGCAGTGATGGAAATGTTCTGTGGCTTCCTATCCAATATGATAGCTGCTAGTAATGTGTAGCTATTGAGCTCCTGAAGTATAGTTAGTGAAACTGAGGAGCTGAGTTTTAAATTTTATTTAATTTTAAATAATTTTAATAATTTTATGATTCTAAAGGTCACATGTATTGGACAGCACAGATCTAGAAGAATACAAGGACCCAGCTCCTGAGAACTTTGCATAAGTCACACTTAAGGAACCTCCTGTTTCTCCTGCCCAAAGTCTTGTTTAGTCTGGATCCTAAATCTTTTATGCCATTTTTTTTGGAAATGATATTATAGGCTTCTACTATTGTCACTCTCAGGAGGACTCAAAGCCCAGTAGCACTGGCCTCCTATTAGGACAGCAGGTGTAACTATCCCGGAGTAGGAACAGCTCAGCACTCACCACCCAGGCTCTTAATTCAGTGATTTTCCTATGAGGATGCAAGAGGCAAAGAAGGAATCAACGGGATTATGGACTCTTCTCCCAACCTTTGGACCCAGGTCAAAGAATTTTCCTGGCTCCCATCCTCTCTCAGGGCAGTCATGTGTAACAGTAATTACTGATGGATATTAATCTACTTGCTGTTGAGTTGTTACCAAATTGTTTGTTGTGAAGAAAAAAAAAGAATGGAATGGATGTTAACATCATAATCTTGGGACATTAAGAAAATGATTCAACAAATACAGCGCTCTCGAGTCCGGGGAGATTTTCTTTTGCTTGTATCGTCAGAGGTAGTGGCCTGCTCTCTACTTTTTCAAGTACCTTTGTCTCTAGAACCTTATATTTCTCCTGGGCTGCTCTGTTTCTTGAATTGAATAACAATACTAGAAACTATATCCTTCTTGCAGTTAGCACTTGCTGAAAAGTACAGGTTGTACTCAAAATAGCATATTTAAAGCTAAACCTGTTTGTCCCATAACTCTCATTTCCTTTTATTTGCTGGTAAGATAGTCATAATCACAATCTTCAGGAAGTCTGTAACTGGGCAGTGGCCAGAGGTGATGCCAGAGAAGGGAGGATAGGTATCCTTTTAATTCAAAGAGACCTTGCATGCTCCGCTGACTCTGTATGGTAGGGGACAGGCCAACTGAGAGTTGTGACACATTCCTGGGTCGGGTCATTGCTTTGCTTACCTATTATTGTGCTACAAACTCAGTGACTTAAAACAACAATGTGCTATTTTGTTTGTCATGGTTCTGGCATTGATGGGACTCAGCTGGATGGTTCTCCTTTGGGGACAGTCCTATGGATGTAGGCAGATAGTGGCTGACCAGGATTGGCTGGCTTAACACCCAAAATGGTGCTCTCTCATGGTGGTAGTTGGTTCTGGCTGCCAGCTGGGATGGAGTGCCTCCGTGTGACCTCCATGTGGTTTAGAATTTATAATAGTATGGCAGCCTCAGGATGGTAACACCTCTTATCTGACAGCTTTGACCACCAAGAGTGAGTGTTTCAAGAAGCCTAAGAAGAAGCTGAAAGGTTTTTGATGATCTGGCCTCAGGAGACCCAGAAAGTCAATTCCGCTTCATTCTATTGATTGAGTAAGTAGCCAGACCAGCCCAGATTCAAGGGGAGGGAAATTAGACTTTACTTCTTAATTGGAGGAGAAGCAAAGAATTTGTAGCCATCATTAATCTACTATAGCGATCATATTAAAAGGGAACCATTTAGAGAAAACAAATTGGCAGTAATGTTTGGAAAGATCGAGAAGAAT
Source organism: Vulpes vulpes (assembly GCF_048418805.1). NCBI lineage: Eukaryota > Metazoa > Chordata > Mammalia > Carnivora > Canidae > Vulpes > Vulpes vulpes. The sequence continues at coordinate 69,349,097 of NC_132795.1, read as the reverse complement.
TGAAAGGCTGCAATACGAACGCTGGATTTTGGAAGGTGCTTGTGGAAAAGAAAAAGTGACAAAACACAGAGACCAATTACAGAAACTTGCAGAGAACCAAAGGTGGTGGGACTGTGTAGGAAATACCAGGAAATGTGTTTAAGGCAGCTAGTATTTTTGTTATGTTTAAAGATGAGTTTAAGGAAAGCATTGCTTTTGTCACATGTCCATGTCACATGTCACATGTCACATGTCCATGACTGAGGATGAAGGCTCTAAGGGGCCCTTCTTGGATAATGTGGGGAATTTGGTAACGGCTGCATTTTGGATGATGATGGCTGGTTTGGTTATTGGTGCTTTGACTTTCATGTGTTGCATCAACCATCAAATCAAGATCTGGCTCATGAGAAAGAGGCCACTGGTCTGGTTCCTTTAGGGGCAGCTCTTCTTAGAAGCCATTATGTCTTTGGGTCTCTGGAACTTGCTGTGCTGTTTCTGTGCTGTTAGCATGGAAAAAAACCAGGTGCAAGAAATTTCTTGCACTCAATGGCTTTCACTGAGCAAGATTAAAGCTGCATTAGAACAAGAAGTTGGCAGGGCTGCCTTCCTCGTCCATCTCTTTGGCCTCCTCTTATAAAGGAAGTTAAGAAATAGTTTCTTGCCCGAGGCAATTTTATGATATTCTACACTTTCTCTTCCACTCCTATCTCTAGTTTACATGCAGCTTTCTGACTGGTAAAAGTCTTGTAAAATCGGAGGAATCTGAATGGAAAGATGATCAGAGAAACTCACATAAAACTGCTTAGAGAAGTGGACTTAGAGAAGTGGATGGGTGGTAATAAGAGACACAGATTGAAAAAGTGGTTATTTGGAGGTCAGGAGGTGGAAAATGTGTAAAAGGAACGAAAAACGAGGTTGTAGAAGGAAGTCCATGTAGGACAGTGGTTTTTAAATCTCTCTCAGGGAACACTGTGGTTCTGTGAGCAGTTACTGGCAGTTCTATAAATAACACAAAATAGGCGTAGCAAGAATCACAGAGGCCCTGTGTGCAAAGATGTAATTTTATTTTCCACAACGGAAGTCAATTTAGCTCACGGATCCTTGTTTCCATCTCTAGCGCCAGAAAAAAAATCTCTCCAGCAGAGTTGCCTCGTCTCCACTGGCTCAAGACTCCATCTCCTCCATTCAGAATCCTTCCCTTCGCCAACCCCTTTTGTCCTTTGAAGAGTAACTGGGGTTCTTTGGGGGCGGTGGAGGTGAAGGACGTGGGCTGCTCATGGCTCGTCTGGGGAGGGTTTCTGTCTATAGGTCATCCTCTGGACTTAATGACCCCAGCTTGGATCATGTTTGTCCCGGTGTCCCCAGCTGCAAGGGCTGCTCTCACTGGTGGCCTTCTTACCCCTTAGCAGTCCCTTTCGAGCGGCTGGGGACTCTGAACACAATGGGAGTGTTGCGTCACCGTTTGTGAAATAGCCCATCCTCCGACCCAGGCAGTTCTACTGTGACAGCTGCCCCTTGGCACAGACCACTCTGGACACATGGCTTTGCTATGACACTGATGATCTCCAGGTCTTTGTTTCTTGTGCATTATTAGATACTCTTCTCAAAGAAGGTCCTATGATTTGAGCAGCTTGACAAGAGGGGCACACACTGAAAATCCCCATGGGATACAGTCTCTCTCTCTCTCTCTCTCTCTCTTTTTAAAGTAGGCTCCATGGTGGTCCAGTGTGCCCTATGCGGGGCTTGAATTTATGACCCTGAGATTGATCAAGACCTGAGCTGAGATTAAGAGTCGGACACTTAACTGACTGAGCCACCCAGGGGTCTCCAAACCGTTGGGGGGATATGGTCTCCCAAGAAAGGTGGTCTGGGGGTGGCAGACAGTCAAGTCTTCCAAATGACAGCAGTCTCAGAGATGGGAGGGTAGGGAGGGAGACGCACTCCAGAAGGTGACCCGAGACTCTGGATGTTATTTTTGTTTCACATTAATTTTTGTCAAACACATCTGTCATCACCTTCCTGAAGGGATATGGCTCACACTCAGGTACACCCTTGCATTCAGAGCATCTGTGTGGTGTTGAGACCAGAGTATGTAGGCCTGACAACCTCCACCTCATGGGTCTTCAACTCTGGGATGAGGCAGGACAGGTGGACACATGAGCTACCTAAGAAATGAAACAAAGGGAAGAGGCAAGTCAGGGAAAGTAGTCAGCACGGCTGAGTGAGGGAGGAGGTGAATTTAAGGTGCTAGATGGGGGGGATCCCTGGGTGGCGCAGCGGTTTGGCGCCTGCCTTTGGCCCAGGGCGCGATCCTGGAGACCCGGGATCGAGTCCCACGTCGGGCTCCTGGTGCATGGAGCCTGCTTCTCCCTCTGCCTGTGTCTCTGCCTCTCTCTCTCTCTCTCTATCATGAATAAATAAAAAAAAAAAAAAAAAAAAAAAAAAAAAAGGTGCTAGATGGGACCGTGGTTATAGTTGAGAAGAGAAGGTCGTCAAAAACCCATCCTCATAGTATAGAGGAGTATTTGAGTGTCTTCTCCGAGTCTATGGGCCCATGTGTGTAGCAGGATGGTTGGGGTAGTGGTGGGTGGGAAGCATCAGAATATAAAGGAAAAAAAAAAAAAACAAGGAAAAGTGTAATTTTAATTTCTACATTATTGCACAGACCAATTTTACTCTCTTTTTGTAAACTGTTTAAAAACCTTTACTATATAAATGGCAAGATATGTTTATGTTCACCAACAATGCTCATTCCACAGCACTCAGCCTGGCTGGCTTGTTTCAGCTTTGATTACCACTGGGGACACAGGAGCCGAAATAGCTTCAGGTGGAGGATTCACAGAAAGGGCATCACTATGGGGGCTTAAAGGGACAGTTGTTCCCAAGCCTGGCTGCACAGTGGAATCACCTGGGAGTTTTGATAACACTGACACTTGGGCCTCAGCCCCAAAGATTTTTGTGTGATGGATCTGGACATCAGTGGTCCAGATTTCTCTCCTGGTGATTCTAAGGTTTCAAGAACCACCACCCTAAAAAGGAATACTAAAGAGATGGGGGAAAGCTGATGAATTCTCACAATACCATGTTACTGGTCCCAGAGTTGAGTGTGTTCCTTGGAGAAAGAGGAACCAGATGCAAACACTGGAACCAGATAAATTAAAAAAAAAAAATAGAGAAATTGTCATCACATCAATCCACAAGGCAGCATTAGGATTGATGAGTTATTGCTGCTAATTTCTCTATCTGGGCCACCTGAGGCCAGGGTTATCTCAATTCTTGGGGTTCTGACCACTGCTATCAAGGGATGGGTTAGGGAAGCCAGGACCTGCCCAGCCTGGAAGGGATACAGGAAGGGGGTGTGCGAGTTCTGTTAGGAAGGAAGCAATCATCATTTACTCAACGTGTCCTCGGAGGAGGATGGCTCATTAGGCGCTCAAAACAAGTCAGGGTCCTGTCACTTGCTGGAGGTACGGCGGCGTGGAAAGGGAGGAGCAGCTTGCAAGCCCCTGGCTGCTGGGCGTGGAGGCCCAGCCGGCTGCCGCCGGTACCCAGCGTCCTTCCCTCCCCGCACCAAGGTCCACGTGGGACCCTGGCCACTCACTCAGTTTCCCCGAGGGCCAGGCCTCAGGTGCAAAACGAGCGGATGGGAGTAAGTGGGTTTTACGCTGAAAAGGATACCTGGTGTGGCCGAGAAGCCTGGTATCAAGACGGTACCACCTGTAAGCTGCTTCTGCCCCGGGCACATAGCAGTAGCAATATAATAGCGGGGGACCCCGTGTCGTATCAAACCGGGGCCTGGCTCTGGCTTACCGCATTAGTGTCTGTCCTCTGCCCACGATGTGGGTGCTGCCCTGACCCCTTTTCACAGAAGAAACGAAGGTACGGGGGAAGGTAGTGGGTGCGGCAGGTTCGCAGGCCAGGGAGGGCCGGCCGGGGCTGGGGGGCTGGGGGGCTCGGGGGCTCGGGGGGCTCGGGGGCTCGGGGGCTCGGGGGGCTCGGGGGGCTGGGGGCTCGGGGGGCTCGGGGGCTCGGGGGGCTCTGGGGGCTCTGGGGGCTCGGGGGCTCGGGGGCTCGGGGGGCTGGGGGGCTGGGGGGGCTCGGGGGGCTCGGGGGGCTGGGGGGCTCGGGGGGCTCGGGGGCTGGGGGGCTCGGGGGCTCGGGGGCTGGGGGGCTCGGGGGCTCGGGGACTCGGGGGCTCGGGGGCTGACCGCCGACACCGTCCTGCGCTTGGCTGGGGAGCGGGGCCGAGAGCTCAGGGGCGGGGCGCGAGCTGCAGTCGCCAACTCGTGCCCGGGGCCCCGCAGTCGGGGGGAGCCCGGCCGCAGGTCCAGGGGGCGTCCCGGGTCACCCCGGGTGGGGCCGCCGTGGCCGCCGCTCCGCGGTGCGGGGCGCCCCGGGCCCGCCGAGGATGCGCGGGGCAGGGCGGCGTCCCGGCTCCCCTGGGCAGGGCGCGGGGCACCGGGCCAGCTCGCTCCCGCCCGCGCCCGGCCCGGCCCGCCCCGGCGTCTCCGCCCGCCCCCGTCCGTCCGTCCCCGCCCGCGGCGCCCGAGCCCGAGCCGAGGCCGGAGCAGAGCCGGAGCGGAGCCGCCGCGCTGCAGGGGCCGCGCCCGCAGTCCCCCCGCCCCAGGGCGCCGCGGCTCCTGCTCCGGCCCCGCGCGGACCCCGGAGCCCAGCCGAGCGCGGGCATGTGACCGCCGCGCCCCCTCCCGCGGCCCGGAGCGCCCCCCAGCGCCCCCCAGCGCCCCCTCCCGCCGCCCCCGCCGGGCCCCGCCCAGGTAGGAGGCCCCGCCGCGCCCACCGCGCAGAAAGCGCCCTTCCCCACTCACCCCTGCGTGTCAGCTCGTTGTGCAAGGAGGTGGCGGCGGTGACATCTGCGGGGATTTGGGGTGTTTTTATTCCCGCGTGAAGCCGGAATAAGGGTTGTTCAGATCCTTTTGGGGGGAACTTGCCGGTGGTCCTGGAGGGTAGTTCCAGGTGTGTGTGTGTGTGTGTGTGTGTGTGTGTGTGTGTGTGTGTGACTCGCGTCCACGCTTTGGAATCTGGCCAAGTTCAGCTGGTTCGGGAGGGCCCCGCTCGGGGGTTTAGGCTCCGAGGGGTCAGTCTGGTCAACAAGATGAGGGACCCTGGAGGGTCTATACAGTGGGGGAGCTGACTTGCCCCCCGCCCCCCGCCCCCCCGCCCCCCAGGGCTGCCCTGAGTGTAGCTACAAACAGACGCCAGGAGGACACCCGTGCACAACAGGCAGGTCCAGTACTTGGCAGTTTAAAAGGCCCTCTCCGTTTCCCTTTTATCCTCCCAGCAGTCTTGGGAGACACATGCTACTGTGACTTCCCTTTCAGGGCAGAGTGAAGCGGAGGCGTAGACAAGGTTACTAACCTGGGGGACTGGCACCCAGAAGGAGGGCGACCCCTCTGGACTCCAAACCTATGCCTCTGCTTTAGGGCAGGATGGCTCCCTTGGTCAGTGCCTACCAGGGCTCTCTGGCCTGTGCTGCGGAGGTGGTGTGGATTCCCGCCCGGGCATCTGTCCGCAGTGATTCTTGGTGGCAGGAGATGCTCAGCAGATGGGCATGTCCCAGGGTTTTAGCCTCACAGCGTAGGAACCCAGTAAGGGATGTCTGGGCCACTGATACCATGGAGAAAAAGGTGAGCCGAGATCCATCCACGATTGGAAGGTGCTTTCTGGGTTACCCTGGCTTGGCACCAAACTTCTGGAAGGTGAGTATATAAAATGGAATTCCATGATTATTGGTGAACTGCGGAGAGCTGGGGGATGCGGGGTGAGGGGAGTGCTGGGGAAGTTTGCTGCCCCTTTTCCCACCCAGCTTACTGTGTACTGTGGGCATCTTTTTCTCTCTTGACTGCTTTTAATTTCTTATTTAGAGTCCTATTTAATATTTCATTTACTATTCTATATTCACATCCTGTATTATGTTTTATGCTAGACAAAAAGGCAGGGCCTTTGGGATGTGGAACCCCTTATTTGTTTTCAGCCTTATTTGGCTAGCTGCCACGTACTGCGTGTGGAGCATCACTTGCACCTGTCCACCCTGGGGTAGCCTCCATGTAGTTCCGGAAAGATATTTGACCTGAATTCTCACATGACCTTGGCATGGCCAAACTAAACCTTTCTTTTTAAATAGGTTCTGCTCAGCCCTGTGGGGCATAATGTGGCAAGGCTTTCTTTATGGCTTTTTTTTTTTAGATAGTATCTTTTGAGTAATTCTTTTACTGTTGGTTAAACACTGTTAGATACACTTATTTATTTAACAAATGCTTATTGAAATGTCTACTCTGTGCCTGGTACTGTTCCAGGTACTGAGGGTAGAGCCGTGAATGGGATAGATTAAAATCCCTGTCCTCTAATGGATATGAATCTTCTTGGTTGAAGTCCCAGGACAACTGCTGTCTTCCTGCATAAGGGGGGTCTCTGAACTTTGTCTCATTGAATAGAGTGTGGGCACCCCGGCTGCCCACAGGCAGGACAGCATTCAGGGTCTCCAGTGGAGAGGGCAGGAAGGTAACGGACACAGAGACAGCTCCGTGGTTCCTAAGGATTGGTAGGGGTGCCGAGATATACCCTAGGGCTTGGCTGTGCACTTGGAGGGAAGATGGAGAACGTGTAGTTGGGATGCATCAGTGGGATACGGTGCATCCAGTTGGAAACAGGTAGAGATGTTGTAAACAGAGCATCTTATTAACCAACGTGGCAAAGCTGGACAATTGCAGTGAACTACCATTGCACAGGGGGTGGGGAAGTGCAGAGATTATGTTACATGACGGACCCACTGTGAACTTGTTAGTTGAAGGACAGTGGTCATGGGGGGGGCGCTCATAGGCTGTTCCCCCCCCCCACCAGTGATGTTCCCCGTCTGCTGCTGTGTGCAGGAACTGGGTTTGTGTTTTCCTTTCTTTGAGGTTTTGAGGTTGTCAGGAGGGCTTGCAGGATCTGTGCTGTCAGCAGCTTTGTTCCTCGCTCCCTCCACCCTGCCCTTGCCTGCTGTGACCTCAGGAAATGCTTCCGAAGCCTCCTGGTCACGCTCAGCACTTGGGAGTATGTGGAGGAGCCCTGGTACCAGGGTGATCTCACCACGTGTTGAAGGGGTCTGGGGTTCCGGAAGGTCCCTGGTCACCTACATACCTTTGAACTCTGCACTGTCTCCCCTTCTCTTACACGAGGCAGAGTAGTGGAGGCTTCCTCCTCCACCCCATTCCTCCTGTTCCAGAAAGGATTTATAAGATGCCATAAATTAAAAATAGGATGAAAGAAAACCAAGAGTGGAGATGAAGTGGCGCCCTCAATGAGCCTAGCAAGGTGTCAAACGTAAACCTTCATGAACTCTAGATTTGCAAAGTTGCCAAGTGGGGCTGCAGGTGCGGCAGTAAGCGGGTGCCGCAGCCTTGCCTGCACCATAGCATCACCTGAGGCGCTCTGATGACAAATGGCAGGACTTGACCACAGACAGAGCAAACAAACTAGCGTCGCTGGGGATGCGCCCAGGCACTGGTGTTTTTAAAGCCCCCAGGTGGTTCTCACGTGTAGCCAAGGTTGACAACACTGATGTACTTTCCTTTCAGTGGTGAGAGAAAGGAAACCTGGTGGGGCATAGCTGTCTGTGTCTTCAAGATACAAAGAAGTGCTCAGGAGAAGTAAAAAGAATTCCTGATATGGAGAAAAGTGGGACCTTTCCTGTGGTGCAGATCCCCTTTCAGGAGGTGTAAGGGCAATTTTAGGCTGTCTCTTGAAATGATTCCCCATTGCAAGTGCAGTCGGGTAACGGAGTTTCAGCTGGACTTAGGGTGCTAGTAGGAGGTGGGGGAGGTGGCCTGTGCACCCCAAGTTCTGACATATGGCTTCCCAAACCAGAGAAGGTAAGGACCCCAGCAGATACAGCCCATGACTGCTGACCCTGAGTTAAATCAAGCGTTACATGCTGTCACTTAGATCAGTGCTTGTCAGCTCATTCAGAACCCCTTACCCCCTTTAATGCAAATACTTGCAACTCTAAAATGATATAATGAAACTTACCTGCAACGTAATTTCCAACTAATCAGTATACTAGCTCGATGTAGTAAAGAATCACAGTGTGGATGGATGCTTAGGCAGAGCTAAACTGGAACCCAGTGTGGCTGCTAAATGTGCTATATAGACTAGAATGTAGGGTCACAGGGAATGGCTCCAAGTGTGGTCTGGAACAGAGGTATCTTGGTGGGGATCTAAGTACCACTGAATGATGAGTGACTTTTGCTCACGGTCTAAGGTCTAAATGGTAGTCAAAGGTAGTCTTGTTTGTTTTCACAGTAATCACATTCCTGGAAAATCCAGTATATATGAAAAGTGTGCCAACAATATATGTTTTATGTAAGCGTAGGATAGAGTTAGGCGCTAGACTCCCCAGTGATAAAGGGCACAGAGGCTTGGAAGTCATGCACAGTCTTTACTTTGCAGAACTGCTTTGCATTGTACTGAAAGTCTACCACCAAATGCTTCATTTTGATCAAAGTATCCCCTTCTCCTTACTTTCACAAGTGCTCCCTTAGCAGCCAGACTGACCCCTTTGAGAACCAGTGCATTCCCCATATCACTTGGTCATAATGCCAAGTGGGCGCTGACATAGCAGGGCACCGATGGGGTGTAAGCCAGCCTTCCGTGTGCACTCATGTTAACTGTTAAAGGGTTGTGTTGGTGATGATAGAAACCAGAATGGTGGGCCATGTCCAGTCAAGGGTGGCTAGTAAGGGACACAAAGGAATTTTAGAGAAGGATAGAAATGATCCATGTCTTGATGGGGTCTTCCTGGTGGATTCAGTTGTCACAGTAAATGGAATTATACACTTAGGTTTTACTGTGTGTGGCACTGTATGCGTATTATAGCTCGGTAAAAAAAAAACAAAAACAAAAGCAAAAACCTCAGAGGAGTGAGGACAGAAAAACTCTTATTAGAGAATATCTAGTCCCAAGTTCATTGTGGAAAAACAGACACTGTGATAAAATCCAATCCAACCACCCAGAGAACCTGGCCCATTCATGCTTGCGGCCCTCTAGTGATGGTAATCCTGTCCCTCTGTGCCTTATTTTTCCCTCTGCTGTGAAAATTCACATGAAACCACCAATCTGGTGGCTTTGTGCCTTGTCATAGCTGAACAGCTTAGACTGCATAGCAACACCTGAAACCTCTGGGGCTATTTTTACTTTATCTCCAAATCCCTGTGCACGATAGGCTTTGATGGTTAAAAAATTTCCCTTGCCTCATTTGTGTGAGTAAATAAACCAGATGAATCTGCTATGAGGCAGGCTTTTGGATCATCTGATAGGAAAATTGCAAAAATTTCAGTGTTTCTCAGGCTTTCTGAGATGATGAGTGTTTCTACTGCCTCTGTCAAAGGAGTGGTTTTGTTTGTTCATGGTTTTTGATAACTTTTTCTCTGGGGGAAAATCAGGCATAGCCACGCTAAACACACAGTTGGGTTGTAGGATGTCAAAGTGTGGTGGGGTGTCCGTCACTCATCTCTGTAGAACAGAAACAGTCGTATTACACCGTGGTCATCCCCAGACTGTGCCATGTCCTTGTTCTGCCTTCCCTGTCTCAAGTGTGGAACCATCCTAGGGGCCCTGCTCAGTAATGTTAGGGTTAGATCGCTCTTTTGTGTCCTTTGTAGGTGTGACTTTGGGTGGCCTTCATGGTTCCGTTTCCCATGCGTGGGACCGGATAGAGATGGTTGTGGGTGCTTATGTAAGGCAGTGCCTCTCAGATTTTACCACCAAAGGACTCCTCTTGAGAAATGAAGAGTAAATGCTCCATCTAGCACTCCAGAGTGGCTCACCTGAAGAGCTATTTCTTTGATGACTCATGTTTTACATCTTGGAGATTTTTCTTTCCATTTTGTAATATAGCTGCGTTTTCTCTAATATAAAGATAACTCCACCCAGAAAAATCCTTGAGTCAAATCAGTACCCCAGAAAGTTGGACTCTGAGTTCCTTCACTGGCTACAGCTTCAGGGGATTTGCAGATTCTAGACTAAGAAACTGGGACTCGTGGTAAGTCCAGAACTCTAAAATATTTTCTACAAGCATGTGGTTCTATGGCTTTATGAGTAAGTTCCTTTATGCCTTGTCTTTAAAACTAACATTTTTGGTCTTAACAGTATTGGAGACTGTTTAGTTGCTGTTTGAGTCCTTATAAGAGGTGAAGATCATAATTCCAGGCTTGATTTTAATGCCATGCCCCATTCCCCCTACGTGTTCACGGTGGTTCTCGGTAGAACAAGGAGGTTGTGACGATTCATGAGCTGAGGAGCCTGCGTTAGTCTTTGCTTCTTCCAGGGACTATCCACAGTCCCTTCTCAGTTATAGTCAATTAGTTGGAGCCAGATTCTCTGAATATTTCTCTGCTGTGTCAAATATACACTTATATACATGTTGAATAATGTTCGGGATGAGAAGTCGTATTAAACAATGCTGTGTATATATTTGTAAGTGTGAAGAGTGAGCTGGTATTAGATGGAGATGTGGAAAGTACCATTAGGATTTCTGTTTAAATTTCGGATGTGAGTCCCTTCAAGTCCCTGGAAGGTGGAAGAGGTGGCTTCTGCTGATGTGTTCTCTTTCTTCTTGGGTTTCTACAAGTTTGGCTGCTGCAGAACTTCCCTTAGAGCCAGGCAAGAGAGGTCCTGTCCAGGCCCTGTACTTTGGACGGTTCTGCTCTGCCTCCTGGCCAGTTGCATGCCTCAGCACGGCCAGGAGTCTGTAGGGCTAAAGGGATGTGCCTGCGTGGAACCTGTGCCCATCAGCATGGCCACGATCCAGGTACCTAGGGTCCCCGAAATTCGTTGGCCTAACAGCCTGGGCAAAGCATATACAGGCCTCTTTCTTAGGCCATGCCCCTATGAATGCCACAGCCAGTGTGCCTCCCTGGTTCGACTGGCCCTGGCTGTGCAGGTGCGGGGAGGACAGACTTCAGCCTTGGATGTGTGGGCTGTGCTGTCTGCCTGCATGTGTGCCCAGGGCCCCTCATGATGTGTGGCCGAGCTGGGGGCAATCCAGGGAGTCCAGCTTGGAGATTAATGTCGACAGAAAGAGCATGGGCCATGCCAGGGGCTGCTCCATGCAGATGCTGTATGGGAAAGTGCCTGATGTGTGGGGTGTGTCTGATGCGTGCCACCTCTGTCCTGTGCCTGGCTGCTGTCCTGGAAGGCAAGCTGCACAATGTGGGGGAATTCCTCAGGAATCAGAAGGAAATTCCTCAAGGTTGTAGGAAATTCTTCAAGAATAAGAAGGCGTTAACAGATGCTGTGTGGCCACAAAGTGGGCATAAACACCTCTTCCCTCTGCCCTGGGGCCCTGGGCCTTGTGGAAGCCACATGGGTTCTGGTGACTGTCCCTCTGCAGCCCTCTCCTCCACCCCCCAGCTGTCACTTTTCCTGTGTCTGCTCTGGGCATAGACTTCCTTGCAGACTGACAGGACAGCTAGCAGATGAAGCTAGCCCTTCCTGGAAGCGGCTTCTGTTGGAGGCCTGTGTGTTCACTGTTCATTCTTAGACTTCACCTCTGCTTCTGTAATTTAGTCCATGTCGAAGTAGGTCATCCCAGGTCTAGTAGGACGTTGCTGTACGCCTCCCATTCGCATTTCCATTTTATTTTCAATAGACAAGTAGCTTCGCAGGGTTCTCCATGTGCCACAGAGTCATGGTGTGATGTACTGGTTTCCAGATGTGTTGTAATCACTGAAAAGCAAGGGGAACTGTACTCAGGAAGTTCACATTGGCCAGCTCTTTTCATGTGATTGTCATAGAAAGCTGTGCTTCCTGTCTCCACACCCCAGAGCATGGCAGTGAGTGGACCAGGCTTCTAGGGACAAGGGGCAGAGGTGACCAGTCGAGGCTGCCTGTCATGCCAGGCCCCGGCTGACTGCCCTCACTGGGCATCAATACCTCAAGGTGCTGCCACCGAGCCTCTACACAAGGGCTGGAATCTGCTATGGAGGAGATGGTAGGCAGGGCGGGAAATTTCATATGTAAAACAGACATCACCGCACCTCAGGGTAGGAAAGGAGCAGTGTGTTAGGGCTTGCTAATTGGCTGAGAGCATTGGTCCTCCCCCCTTCCTTAATCCTTTTATTTTATGCGGGGAAATTCATCCAAACAACACCACAGTGGCATAAATCTGTGACATTTTTGATTGTTAATACTTTCTAAACATATTTTGAAGTTTACTCAGAAACCACTCAAAAATCACAGCAGGTTTTGCTCAGAAACCACTCAAAAATCACAGCAGGTTTTGCTCAGTTGCCTCCGAACAAGGGAGGTTGACTTAGCTTAGCCAGTGTCCCTGCCAGGGAGAGTCGCTCCCAGCGTCTGCTCTCCCTCCTTCTGTTCTCCCCCAGTGTCCTCCCTGGCTTCCTGGCTGTGCACCCTTGTGAAACCCCTGAAGTAGTAATCTTCCTTTTCCAATGTGGTTCCCAGCCTCATAATGGTTGCCCTTGCATTTCTCTTCTCTGACTCACACTCAGTACCCGTATTCCATCCTTTCCTCCTCTCTGGATTCGAAGCCAGATTTTTGTCCGTGTGTTGTCTGATGTGAAGATGTTGGAGAGATGAATCCCCCCTTCCCTCCCTTCCTTCCTGAGCTCTTACCATATGCACAATGAGTAGGTTGGGGCCCTCTTCACCGGAGCATGGGAGAGGGAGAGGATCTTCTCTGTATCTTTCTCTTCTGGCCCAAGTAGAGAAGACCAGCAACCAGGAGAGCCACAGCCACTGCCTGAACCCTGAGTCTCAGAGACAGAGGTCTGAGGCAAGGGGCCCTGTGCCAGGGAGAACCTGTGACTTGGTGCTCCTGGCTCTGGAGGAAGAGGGTGTCTCCAGGGACCCCCGGGAGAGGCCTCTGATCAGAATCTGCTCACAGCTAGTCAGAAGTCCCAGAAGAAGCAGGCTGACTCAGATGGAAGAACCAAGTGACGGCCCCGGGAAGCACCATGGAGGCACCATGGAGGCAGAATGGCAGAGTGCTTGCAGTTGGGCAAGGAGAAGAACCCGTGACTCAAGTAGCAAGGACAGGAAGAAGAGACAGTGAATATAAAAATTCTTTTAAAAACTTTCTGGGGCAAAGAGGAATAGAGAAAATGAAGTGGTTTAGGGGGCTTGGGAAGTCAACTCTGCAAAGCATTTCCTGGACTTTCCAAGTAATTTCATTTCGTGTCATCCTTCCCCCATCCTCCCTATCTCCCCCTCTTAATTTCTCTGCCATCCCCTATACCTCCCCACCCCCAGGCTGCACTCCTTCCTGAGCCATGCTAATGGAGGTGGGGAGGGCGCTGTGCCTAGGACAGGGGCCAGGAAGCCAGGAACATCAGGGAGTCTTTGACTTTGTGTTATGATTCCTGTAGATAAGCCACTGTGCCTCTGACCCCCTCATGTTATGCTGTGTACCTTCCCATCAATCTAACATGAACAATCAGGTGGTAATTAATCCATTTAATCTAAGCAGAATGTTGGTGTTGTCTTAGTCAGGCTGTTTTATTGATTGGACATTAAAAGGCGCTATGCTTCAGCCTTACCAGCATTTCGAAGACCCAAGGAAATGAATCAGACCTGGAAAAAACCACCAGACTCCAAAATATTAAAAGTAAACTGTAAAACCAGGGAATGAATGGTGGAATGTGTGCAGGACATGACAGGTAGAGCAGTCACAGCTCAGCTTTTTGGAAGTTTCCAATTCTGTAACTGGGAAGGTATTGATAAGCGTGGCATAAGGAAGCCTGAGGACTCACAGTGTACCTGTTCTTAAAAAGGGCCTGTTCATTTTTTCCTGGCATCTGTTTCTCTCTGAGCTCTGAGCTCTGTTCTCCAAGTGCATAAAGTGGTGAGCTGCCCATAGGCCATTCAACCTTTCTGCATCCCTGGGCCCAGTGGGATGTGACAGGTTGTGTGTGTTTATTCCAAAAGAGATGGTGATTATCAACCTCTTGGTAGTCCTCGCCCCCGTGACTCGATTTTCTGAGCCTCAGAGGACAGTAGAACATGTTGATCTTTAAATGTGTGACTCCTTTTTGTCAGCTTGTTTTGGGTTTTTTTGGATACCTTTTGAGGTCTGCACAGTGATCGGTGACTTTAAGCTTCTTCATTGCAGCTCACACCGTCAGGTGCACTTCCTTCCTCAGGTGGACTTGTCCCCTTGAAGATGCAGACTCCATCCTGCGAAGCAAGACTGCTTCACACAAGAAAGGGCCATCTTCAACCTAACAGGGCTACTTCCCCAGCTCGGGCCTGCCGGCCTTTTCTCACAGATAGGTGGAGTCTCCGACCTCAGCTTCAGGTGATCCTGGCATATCTCTCGTTGTGTACAGAACATTCTGTTTGTCCATACAGTTTCCTTTGGGATAGCTCCATGGTTTTATCTGATTTCTGAAGGGGTCTGTGACCCACAGCTCACCCACTTTCCCGGGGTCACTAACCTACTACTATGGTTTGTGACCTCTGTGATGATGGCTGCCATTGACCTGTGTGCTGTCCAGTTCCAGCACATTCCAGTGTCTGCATCACTCAGCTATCAGCTGACACTTGGATTTGATATTTGGCAGCCCTGCTAGCTAGCCCCAGCAGACCCAGGGCATCTCCTTGGGCTGCCTGTGGTTCTGGAACCTGTCCTTACCTGGCCTGGCTCTCACTGGTCCCCACCTGAATGAATTGGGGCTGGTGCACCCTAGACCCCCTCTGTCATCCCTCCTCTCGCTGGTCTCTGAGTGAGTCTCAGATACGCCCCCTTTCTTGTCTGTCTCTTATTGTAGGCTGGCTCATGGTCCCATCTTCCCTCATCTCGACACCCTTTCACGGCAACCTGCTCTCCCTGCCTACCATCTTGTCTCTGATTTATATTCCACATGGGTGCCAAGATTTCTATAAAAAATGGAATCTGATTGTACACCACCCTATGGCTTCACACCTGTAAGTGATTTTCTTTTTTTGCCACCTACAAATTGCAGTCCTAGGGCAGCCCCGGGTGGCTCAGCGATTTAGCACTGCCTTCAGCCCAGGGCCTGATCCTGGAGACCCAGGATCGAGTCCCATGTCAGGTTCCCTGCATGGAGCCTGGTTCTCCCTCTGCCTGCATCTCTACCTCTCTCTCTGTGTCTCTCATGAATAAGTACATAAAAAATCTAAAACAAAAACAAATTGTAGTCCTAACTCCAGAGCCAGGCTCTGTGATCTGGGCACTGTCAGCCTCCCCAGCTTTGCTTCTTGGCTTCCCATCTTTGGTTTATGCTCCAGAACTGAAGGGGACTGGTCTCCCCCAAGTGCTCCCCACCACCTCATTAGGTTGAAGTAATACCTCATCCAGGAGTCCTCCTCCAGGCTGACTTAGGGCCCTGGGCATTCCTCTCCCCACAGTCACCCCTGCATCTCTGTTTAGTTCTGTGGCTGTTTCTGCTTTCCCTGCTGGCTAATGACCTGCTTGAGCCAGACTCAGGGTCGTCATTCCTGTTTGTTCCCAGGGCCAAGCGTGGATGCAGGCATGTGGTGATATCCAATATACATTTGTTGAGTTCAGCAGTGAATGAATAAAGAGATGAATGGATAGCTGAAAACATTTCACCAAAACTTGTATTTGTCATCAGCACCAGGGGTGATTTATAATTGCTAACATTTGAGTGTGACCACCTGCCAATGTCCTACACCCTCACATGTGGCAATTCATTTCATCCTCAATAGCTGTGTGTGACAGATACTGCTGGCATCATCCTTATCTTGTCAAATGCGGAACTAAAAGTACAGAGGCTGAGCTTTGATCCAGTGTGCCAGTGATGGGGTGTGTGGGATGCATCTGTGATCACATGTGGCTTTATGCCTAAATTGTGGCCATCTTGAAGAGTGGCTTCTTATTTCCTTATTTTATGTCATTATTATTATTGTCTCTGGCACTAGCACTCTTCCTGGCATACGGCAGCACACTGATGCTCTTGAGAGACCTCCTTACTTGGCCACCCTTTCAACTACTGGCAGTACAAGTCTAGTCAGGTTTGGCATCATCCTTGGAATTTCTGTGTTGTTTGGGGTGCCTAATGGGACTTGTGTTTGTTTTTGTCAGGACTGTGGTTAGTTTGATCTTGGGTATATGTATCTTTACCTCCTTTCTTCCCATTGTCCTTCCTTGGACATATGACCCCATCTGCTGGCCTGGAGCTGATCCTCTTGCCCTAAGGTCCTGGGGACTGATACAGATTCAGAAGGTCCCCTGTTGAGAGGAAGGAGCCACTCTCTCCCCCACTTTTTCTAAGAGCAGTTCGGGGGGAGGTGGAATAAAGCCTGTACCCATGGGGCTTGGCTTCTGTGTTTTTATAGACTATCAGAGTGGGAATTGCTCAGTGATCATCTGACTCCTTGCCCACTGTACATATGAGGAAACTGAGGCCCAGGGAGGTGTTGTGTCGAACATCACACTGCCTGGCAGTGGCAGACCATTAGCCTTGGACTCATAACGAATCAGCATTTCCCTACAATTACCTCAGAATTACATCTTCAGATATCGTCTGTATAAAACTCACCCTGGCACCTCCCTTTTCTTCTCCCATGCTTAGTAATCAAGCAAGTCCGATCTTGTAATTGCAGGAACTAACAGCTGGCACTGTTCAGTTAGTTTCCTGGTGTCCTTATGTTGTTTTAGATAAACTAACATGAGCAGTTGATTGGCCTGGAACTGGCCATCAGGAAATATTTTAACCCTTTATTTTCTGCCTCTCTCTCTCATGGAGCCTTGAAATACACATCCACACAGTTACAGAAAGAGCTAGTAAGCCAGGTTGCTAGACTTATTTTAATATTCTAAATATAGGTTAGAAGTAAATGTGATAATAATGCAATTAATGTGGGTGAACCTGGGAGAAGGCCAATTTATGTGAATAAAATGTCAGAGTTACATGATATTTAAGGAATGTGGTCTTACTGCTGAGGTAGGTTTCAAGGCTTGAGCCAGGCTTAAGGATCTTATCCTCATGTGTGGGGCAAACTGAAGAAACTATAAAAGGGGATGTCTGCCATGCTTCGAAGGTCTTTTTTTTCCTCTTTTATGTCTTTATGTAAAAAGCCCATTGTGACATCTTTTATGTGTTTTAATACCACTTCTTAACTATAACATTTTACAGCTAATACTCAAATGGTTGCATGCCATTAGAGTCTGAATTAGTGATGTCTTAGTAAAATATGTCTTGTGCTTGTAATGGACTTATAGCTACAGATAATATAAACAGGTTTTATGTCCTATAAAAATTAAAGGGCAGGTGATTTTATTTATTTATTTATTTATTTATTTATTTATTTATTTATTTATTTATTTTTTTAGGGCAGGTGATTTTAAAACATGAAACTAGATTGTTTAGTCTGGACATTGCCCCTGAGATTGGGTTAGAGAGCATAGCCATTTCTTTGGTTAATTTGTCGTCCCATGGGCTTGGGTTCCAGGTGCAGTGGCATGTGTGGCAGTGACAGGCTTGTCATGGTGCCTGCCCTCACGACGCTTCCTGGCGTGGGATAACTGCAGTGAGACATGCCAGGGGCTAGGAGGAGGGCCTGGCTGGGCCACGGGTCTGGGTGGGAGGACAGTGATGGGGCTGAGACTTGATAGATGAGGGAGGTGGCCAGGTGAAGGGAGGGGGACCAGTGAAGGCAGAGGCCCTGAGGTGGAGAACCGGGCAAGGGGAGTGTGACTGCAGACTTGGGTGAGGGACAGGGGGGCAGGGCCTTGAGTTTGGCAAAGTAAGTCAGAACCTCCATACATAGAACCTGTATGCTCTGGCTAAGAAATTTACTGGGGAGCTAGTGGAGGTGTTTTGAAAGGTCATTTGGTAAATGTGAGTCTGTAGATCTGGATGGGAGGGAAGTAGTATGTCCACAGGCAAAGAGACCAGTGAGGGGCCGGTTGCCATAATTAATCCAGGCAGAGCTGGTGATTGCTTGAGCTGGAGGGGTCAGCAGTGGGTGAGTGAACCGGGCCACTTGACACATGCTGGCTAGGGTGAGTGAGAGAGGAGCTCTGGGGGTGGCTGCGTCAGGGTCCTTAACCTGGGTCTCCTGTTTTGTGTGTGTGTGTGTGTGTGTGTGGCTGGGGTGGGGCAATGCTGTGCCTGTCATGGAGGTGGGGAGAAGATGAGTTTAGTTGGGGGTCTACTGAATAGGAGGGATTCACAGGTCCTCAATTTGTGCAGAAGTTCACCGGGGGTATGAGTCCAGAACTTACAACGTGTCATGGTCAGGGCCCTGTTCAGGAGCACTCACAAGGAACTTTCCAAAAGAAAATGAGGCTGTTTTGAAACTTAACTTCATTTGGGATTAGCAGTTTAGAAGGGTAGGCAAAATTGAGATTTTTTTTTCTTTTTCTCATCAATAATTGATATTATTTTAGTGCCATTGTTTTATCGATAGGAAATGGGCACGTTTTCCTTCTAGCATCAGTCAAGTACCTAAGCTGGTTACATCCCCTGCCATGTATGTGGGCAAAGTGTTATGCAGTTGGTCATAATTACCAGGACCTCAATTTAATCTATAGCCCTATCGCTGACTGATAGCTTTTGAGGCTGATGCTATGTTGATGTGGCCTTCTAAACCACTCAGGAGCTGAGAGGCTTTGTTTTTGGTTGTTTTCTTTGATAAGATGGGTACATGCTCACTGTAGAAATGTTAGATAAAAAGCCTCAGGGAGGGGGAAAAACCATTCAATTTCTATATATTGTTATTATTTTTTTTAGTCTTCTTTGTTGTGTTTCTAGGTAGCTGTCAATCATTTGGTACAAACAATTTAGTTTGTCTACCTTATAAAATGAAGGTGTGATCTTTGAGCTGCACCTAGAAGTATGGGAAGACTTTTTGTAAGTGGGTCTTAGCAGTGGGGTGCATTCCAGCTGGAGAATAAATCCACACAAGTTAGAAGCAAGCTGGTTTAGATAATTTGGATATAGTGTAGATTAGATTTGGGGGAAATTTGAATGGGAAACAAGATTGGAAATGAATATTGGGACAGATGATAGAAGTTTTGTTAATCTTGGGGATCCCTGGGTGGCTCAGCAGTTTGGTGCTTGCCTTCGGCCCAGGGCATGATCCTGGGGTCCCAGAATCAAGTCCCACATCTGGCTCTCTGCATGGATCCTGCTTCTCCCACTGCCTGTGTCTCTCTTCCTCTCTCTGTGTCTCTCATGAATAAATAAATAAAACCTTAAAAAAAAAAGTTTTGTTAATCTTAAATTGTTTGAATTTGTCGCCAGTTCTGACCAGAAACATGATCATACTGACGTACAGAGACTAACCCATCATTGTGACTTGGGGGTGAGGGTGGAGGCAGGTGGGAGTTAGTGTATATGGTTTTAGAGATTTTTCTGAAGTAGTAACATTTTCATTTTTGTTTCGTGTCCATTCCTCTCTTTTCCAGGAGAATATGAAAGAGTTACTCAGGCTTGTTTGTTTCATAGCTATACTCATTTCTTCTCTGGAAGCCGGTAAGTTAAGCATTTCCTCATGTCTTGTTTGCTGAAAAACTCTTTTATTTAAAATACATGAAGTACCTTCCCTGACAGAGTCATTTTTTTCCTCACCTGTTTCTGTTGAATCCCAGAACAGAGAGCCCTGGTCACAGAACTGTATTGTACATTATCTTATTTACAGATTGGGGAACTGAGGCCCAGTGAGGCTAAGAACTCACGTTCATGTAGCTAGTGTCAGAGCAGGAGCTAAAAAAAATCCAGGCCTCCAATGTCAAGGCCGGGCCTCCTCTGACTTTGTTCCTGACTGAAGAGTGTGATGGGAGATCCTGGCTTTCATTCAGAAGAGGTGTTAAATGTAGTCATTATGAACCCACAGCTGAGAACCATCAAGAGACTGTTTTTTTTGTTTTTTTTTTTTTTAGTCTGGCTTCTTTCAGTCATCATAATAATTTTTGAGATCTATTCATATTGTATAAATTGTTACTATTTTATTACGTGATAATTTTCTGTCATCTAGGTATATCACCATATATTTATCCATTCACATTTGATGGGAATTTCAGCAATTTCTAGATCTTGGCTATTCAGTTAGTGTTCAGGTCTTTGAATGGACATATATTTTCATTTTTCTTAAGTGAATACCTAGGAGGGGAATGGCTGGGTTATATGGTTGGCTTATATTAAACTTTTTGAGAACTTACTAAAATGTCTTCTGAGCGGTTGTACCATTTTATACCCTCACCAGATGAAAGTTCAGTATGTCACCAACACCTGATATTGCCAACCTTTTAAATTTTAATACTGAAAGGAATAATATCTGTTTGTAGTTTTATTTTTTTAAAAAGATTTTATTTATTTATTTATTCATGAGAGACATAGAGAGAGAGGCAGAGACACAGGCAGAGGGAGAAGCAGGCTCCATGCAGGAGCCCGATGTGGGACTCGATCCTGGGTCCCCAGGATCATGCCCTGGGCTGAAGGCGGCGCTAAACCGCTGAGCCACCCGGGCTGCCCTGTTTGTAGTTTTAATTTCCATTTTCTCGTTAGTGATAATGAACTTCTTGTCATGTGCTTTTTTTTGCCATTCGTCTGTCATAATTTACTCTATCTGTTTTGTCTGGCTTATACTAATAACTTGTCTTTTTAAAAAATTACTGCCCTCAGGCTTATGGTATCCATTTTTAACTTGCCTCTGTCTACTTTCAGGTAATACTATGCTATTTCACATATGCCATAAAAAACTTAATATAAATCCACTTCTCCCTTCTTGAACTTTGTCCAGTTGTTCCTATACATCTTACTTTTTCATATGTTATAAATCTCACAATACTTTTAAAATTTTTGCTTTAAACATTCAGTTATCTTTAAAGAGATTTAATAATGCTATGCCTTGAAGTTCACTAATCTTTTTTTCTGCAGTGTCAAATCTGCCATTAATCATATCCAATGTATTTTTTAAGTCAACATTATAGTTTTCATCATTAGAAATTTAAAAAAATCTTTTATATCTCTACTCATCATGTTTGATATAGTATTTGAACAAATGGAACATAGTAATAACTATTTTACTTTTTCAATCTATTAATTCTATCATCTGTGTCATTTCTGGGTCTGCTTTGATTTTTTTTTTCTTCTTTTTTAAGATTTTATTTATTTATTTGAGAGAGAGAGAGCATGAGCATGAGTTGGAGGAGGGACATAGAGAGGCGGAGAAGCAGACTCCCCTGAGCAGGGAGCCTGACTCAGGGCTCAATCCCAGGGTCCTGAGATCATGACCAGAGCCAAAGATAGATGCTTCACTGACTCGGCTACCCAGGCGCCCTGATTATTTTCTTCTTCTTATTGATTGTATTGTCCTGCTTCTTTGCATACTTAGTAATTTTTGATTGAATGCTAGGCATTGAAGATTTTACCAGTTTGGGTGCTGGATATTTTTGTATTACTAAAAATGTTCTTGAACTACTCTGCTACAGGGTTGTTACTTGGAAATAGTTGATCCTTTCCGGTTTTGCTTTAAAGCTTAATTAGTCAGAAAAAGGTTTACTGTAGACCTAAATAGCTGGTCAAAACCCTCTGAGTACTCTCCCTGATGTCCCATGATTAATAAGTTTTCCATTCTAGCTCTTGAGAACAGCAGTATGTGCTCCAGTGGATAGTCACTCTAATCCTTTTGGCAATTCTCACTCTGACTTGGGGTAGTTTTCTTATGTGCTTATACTAATTGGTACTCAGCTGAAACCTTGAGGGAGACTGTATAGATCTCTAAAACTCTCTCTATATATATCTATACCGCTCTAATCCCTTTGGTACTCTGACCTGCAAACTTGTGATTTACCTGGATTTCTAGCTCTATCTTCTCCATTCAGAGAGAAGACTGGGCTTTGCCTGTGATTCTTCCTTGTAATGTCATGACCTAGAATCTTTCTCTGGACAATAATTTGGGAAAATTGTAGGGCTCACCTACTTTGTTTTCCATCTTTCTGCTATTTCTGTTCTTTGTTCTTTGATGTTCAATGTCTTGAATATTGTTTCATATACTTGGTCCATTTTTTCTTTTTTTAGTTGTTCAGGAGGGAGAGCAAATCCAGTCCATTTTGTACTGAAGCAGATTTATCTCCTGCTACATTAGCACCAATTTTTAGATGAGTAAAGAGGGGATAGAAAGGTTAAGTAACTTTCCCAAGGGCACACAGATTGTGAGTGACAGGACTGGAATTGAATATAAATCTTTCAGACTTCCAAAGGGATGCTTTTAATCATAAAGCTGTTAAAACTCATACATAATATGAATTGATGTATTTTATAATTGCTGTGTTTATATGTCTATATTACATTAAATTTTCACAGAAGTTGCTTCTTTCTCTTTTTTCCTTTTAAAGATACATGTGAGGAACGTGAAGAACCAGTAATTTTAGTTTCATCTGCATTTGAAATTGATGTCCGTGCATGTTTTTTAAACCCAAATGAAGAGAAAGGCACTATAATTTGGTATAAAAATGACAGTAAGACACCTATATCTATGGAAGTAGACTCTAGGATTCATCAGCACAAAGATAAACTATGGTTTGTTCCTGCTAAGGTGGAGGATTCGGGACATTACTATTGTATTGTAAGGTAAGAAAGGTATTAATGCATTGCAAACATGTGTTCTGTGTGCCTGCAAGAGTTAAGGACAGAAACATCTTTAATCATGCTGAATTCACCTATTTTGATTTATTTTAGGAATTCAACTGACTGCCTCAAAATTAAAATAACTGCTAAGTTTGTACAGCATGAACCTAACTTGTGTTACAACACAGAAGCAGTATTTAAACAGAAACTACTTGTTGCGGCAGATGGACAGCTTGTGTGTCCTTATATGGATTCTTTTAAAAATGAAAAAAATGAGCTTCCCAAAATACAGTGGCATAAGGTAATTTTATATTAAATATGATACTTTACTTTTGCAGCAAATAATAATTTTCTGCCTTAGACAAGGTGAATCTGCAGACTACTTTTACTTTGATGTATTGTTTGCTTTTGCGTGGTGAAATTAACAGGAATTTTTTTTTAGGGTTGTAAGATGGCATACATTTAATTTGCAGTTTAATGAAAGTCTTACTTTCTGTTAATTTTATTTAATGAGATAAAGTTGAGAAAATCTAGTAGAAATAAAAGATATTTAAAGATAAGGCTGATTATAAATTTAAAGTTTTTGAGAGATCCCTATTTATTATAAAAGATATACTTTTTTGGTTTTGTTAAAAACATTAAATGGTCCTTACGTAACTGAGTGGTTTCTGTAACTGTCTTAAAAGTGGATTGGCTAGCAGTCCATGGAGCACGTCATGTTTTGGTACCTTTAATGTATCCAGTTTTTTGGAGCTTACATGGGGAATCATCTGCTAGAGGTAAAGAGATACAAAATAAATAATATCAATGCAGAAAGGAAGTACAGCATTACTAAGAAACTGGTATTAGCATTCTGCCCTCAAATATGTTTTCCTTGCGAAGTAAATTTGTCTTCACTTGTCTTCAAAGTGCAAGTCTCACAGGCATAAGAATGTAATATTCTGGGAATATAATTGTGAATATTGCCAAAAAAATGCTGTATTAAAACTTGTACGCAAGGAACATAGTCAGATATTCCTGTATGTACTGAGCTTGTGATCATGTGTCTGTGCAAAATAGAGGAGAAATAAACAGATGTATGATGATTATTCTTGTAAATTCCCCTGAGGCCTTTGATTCATATATGTTTGGATTTATATGAATATATGTGTATCTGTACACACCACCTACACACACTACCCACATAAAACATTTGCCAGTGTGAAAAAATGGAGTTTCTTTTCCTGGTAGGATGGGGAAAATCATTAATTGTTTTTTTTTATTTTTTTATTTTTTTATTTTTTTTAGCATTAATTGGTTTTAATATGTCTTTTCTCTCCCTCCATCTAGGATTGCAAACCTCTGCTTCTTGACAATATAAACTTTATTGGACTGACAGATAGACTCATCATAGCGAATGTGACTACGGCGCATAACGGGAAATATACTTGTGGAGCATTTTATACATACTCCGGAAAGCAATATCGTATTACCCGGGTTATAGAACTTACTACTATAGGTAAGTCATAGCTCCAATCGTAGAAGTTTGAATCTGGGAAGGCCTGGAAACCATGATTCTAATATTACCTTCATTGTTCAGGGAGGAACCAAACCCATGAGGGGCTCGATGACTTGCCAAAGGTCACATGGCTTTAGCTTTTTTGTTGCTGATATGCATGTTTTGCATTCTTGCTTCAGATCAGAATCTGATCTTTAGCTTTTTTGTTGCTAATACTATATGCATGTTTTGCATTCTTGCTTCTAATTCAGCAGAGCTGATTAGACAAACATAGGACCTATGTTTTCCAACTGAAGTAAGAGCCTTTTTCTTTGGTATGGCTAACGATGGTTCTTCCAGAGAGCTCTGGGGTTCCCTGTGGCTGGTATAAGACGAAGAGCAATTTTGAGCACTTTCACTTGGGAGGACTGAGTATCTAGCAGTAAGGAACACTGACTTGATGGGGTGGACACTAATGGGCTTTGGAATATGTTGCATTCCCAGAGTGCCCTCTATTTCTTATTAGTTTCATGTTAGCTCAGTTACTTTACTTCTCTAAGCCTGTTTCCTCCTCTGTAAGATGATACAACCTTCCGAGGTTATTGGGCAGATTAGAGATCAAGTATGCTCAGCTTGTGATCATGTGCCTGGTGCAAAACAGAAAAGAAAGAAATAGACATATGATAATTATTCTTGTAAATATTCCTGAGGCTTTCAGTTCTCTATTAACTATGTTTCACCTTAAAAGCTATTTTATAAGAAAATGCCCTCCTACAAATTACCTGGGGATGGGCAAAATGCTCAGCCTTTCTGTAAATATTAGATTTTGTAAGCTTTCAGTAATAAAAGAAGAGTTACTTTAACTAGAACTTTAAAAGTTAAAGGGAACCTTATTAGTAACTATCCTGAGACAACAGGCATAAATGGGGACTGCCTCAGGTAAACCCAAAATACGATCACCCTATGTATAGCTACATTTTCTCAATTGTCTAATAATTTATATTTCGCAAACATTAATTTTATTGAATCAAAATTAACTCCTTGCCTGGGTCTTGCAAGCATCAGTGAATTATAATTTTCCACAGTCCTTATATCACTACCATTGTGAGTTTTTAGCAGCTTCTCTCTGACCATTGGGTACCTCTTCTTGGTCTGTCTTGACATACAGCAACCAGAGCAGCAGACAGAATTTTAGAGAGAACTAGGGAATTTTTTTATTTTTATTTTTAAAAATATTTATTTATTTATTTATTCATGAGAGACAGAGAGAGAGAGAGAGAGAGAGAGAGAGAGGGAGGCAGAGACACAGGTGGGAGAAGCAGGCTCCATGCAGGAAGCGCGATGTGGGACTTGATCGCAGGACTCCAGGATCACGCCCTGGGCTGAGGTGGCGCTGAGCCACCCGGGCTGCCCAGGGAATTTTTTTAGTAGGTCAAATATGTTTTAATTACTCTCTGTCTTCTTTTTTGGTCACTTTTGTAGAAATAATATATTTAATCACAAAAGAGAGTATTAGAACATTGGAAACAAAACATATTTTGTTTTCATAAAACAAATATAAAGGAATTTTAAAATATTAATTGAGCATTTACTATGCACCTGGCACTGTTCTAGGTATACATTAGGGAATAAAAGAGACAGTATCCCATTCTGATGGAACTTACTTTTTTCTTTTTCTTTTCCTTTTTCTTTTTCTTTTCCTTTTCCCTTTCCCTTTCTTTTTTCTTTTCTTTTCTTTTCTTTTCTTTTCTTTTCTTTTCTTTTCTTTCTTTCTTTTCTTTTCTTTTTTTCTTTCTTTTCTTTCTTGACTCTGATGGAATAATGGGCATTCCAGTTCATAATTTCTCAGGCTTGGCCACAGATCTACCTTTGAAGTCAATCTTCTTGTAAATAAAACTTAGATGAATTTCTGGAGCTCCTTGATACTTTTCTGCCCATTTTCATAAATTATGCCAAATTGCTGGACATTCCACTCTTATGACATTACTACAATTACTAAATACAAGCAGGTATATCACTGGATGGTCCGTGCTTCATCCACAGAGGTACCCTTCCACAGCTATTTGTTTTTCCTGATTTGCTTTAAGAGAGGCACTTGTTTCTGGAATCATGGTTAGGTGTGTGTTTGTAGCACCATATTCGACAGGTTCAGCAGAGCCCACCAGGCTGGGTAGCATGTATTTGTGGTTTTGCTGTTGCCTGTGTTGGTCTCCTTCCTTCACAACTCTTACCTTCTGCCTCCTACTGTCTATGCCTTGGGGACTTGCTGGAATATCTGGCCAGATGCCATGTGGCATATTTTGCTAACAGTTGTCACCAGTCAAGATTCTGATCTGTAACAGACTAAGAAGCCCTGCGGATGTTTGTCTTTCAGAAGAACACAAGCCTGTGAGGCCTATAATTGTGAGTCCAGCTAATGAGACAGTGGAAGCAAGTTTGGGTAAGTGGGCTCCAGTCAGGATACGCTGAAATCATTATTTTTGAACTCATGATTAAGATGAACTCTATGTTTACTTCACATAACCGAAACCGTTTACCAAATAGATCTATAATTAGTGGGCAAGTGGCACAGATTATATCTTAAAATTTTTCTTTGGATTTCCTGCCTCTCATGGCAGAAATCTAGCCATGTCTGATTTGTCCACCCTCACTTTCCTGTGGGTCCTTATAAAAGCACCAGCCAAAGGCTAAGTTCAACAGAACTAGAAATGAAAAATGTAATTTATCTGAGTGGCACAGGATGGATTTCTTTCTTTTTTTTAAAAAAAAGATTTTATATATTTATTCATGGGAGACACACATAGAGAGGCAGAGATATAGGCAGAGGGAGAAACAGGCTCCCTGCAGGGAGCCTGATGTGGGACTCAATCCCAGAACCCTGGGATCATAGCCTGAGCCAAAGGCAGATACTCAACCACTGAGCCACCCATGCATCCCCAGAATGGATTTCTTAAGACCAGAGTTAGGCTTTTAGACAGAAGTGTACAATAACAGACCAAAAAGGAAAAGTATTTTTCTGGAATGACCATCAAGTCAGTGAATTTTTTTATTTCAGGAACAAAGGCACAATCTTAGAAGCATCCAGACCTACACTATATAATGCAATAGCCAATAGCTGTATGTGGCTATGTACATGTAAATTTAAGTTGAGTAAATTAATTAGTTCAATTAAAAATTAGTTCTTCAGTCACATTAGCCATATTTCAAGGGCTTAATAGCCATATGTGGCCAGTGAGTTCTGTATTAGCACAAATATAGAACATTTCTGCCTCCACTGAAAATTCTATTAAAAACCATTGGTTCAAACATAAAAACAGATTTTCCTATTGGAGGACCAAAAGCCAGGTTGGAATACAAAGTTCTCTTCTGTAAGAGTACCTGCATGAAGACCTTGAATGATTGTACAGAGATTAGAAGGTAGAAGTTTGTGACTAGTGGATTCTGTACTTGGCCAAGTTGTTATTCCTGGTGGAAGGGAATATAAAGACATTCGTAGATATAAACAAAGATGTGAAAACTCACAATTAAATATAGACCAATAGAATCTAGAGTAGTGTTCCTCAACCCTTTTCTTCCTCATTAATGCTCCCCTGTAGAGCCTAACAAGGCACTTACCTCCCCCAGTCCTCTTCCCTTCTTCCTTCCTCAGTTGTAATGCCCAGATAGATATCTGTTGATGTATCGTGGCACTTTGCAGGGCCACAAACCTTTGCAAGATCTAGGATTTTCTTGCCCTTTCCCCAAGAACCACTTTTTGCCCTGTTGGCTGTAGCTTCTATTAAGAATTCATGTTCTAGAGGTACACAGTTTGGAGCTCTCAAGTTCAGGGGGCAGTGATCTCTAAATCTAAAAAAATAGCTTCATATAAGAAAACAATTATTTCAATATATCATGTTGGTGAGATGCACACATCACCCTGTCATATGATTCTCCTGAAGGGTTTCAAACAGGCATTTGCTAAGATTCAATGCCAATTACCAATAAAATAACTTAGAACAATAGGAGCTGGGGGATACTTCCTTAAGTTAATAAAGAGCATCTATTGAAACCAATAGTCACTAGCATTCTTAATGATAAACCACTATAGTGTTAGACCTTCTACAGGCATAGACCCTCTTGCTGAAGCCAAGAGCAAGACAAGAATGCCCAAATAACCAACATTACTTAACATATTCTAGAAGCACCCACTTGATACAGTCATACATGAAAGAACCAAGGCAGGCCTACTGTAAAGGAGAAAAGGACTTTATTATTATTTTCAGATCACATAATGTATGTATTACCCTCAAGAGCATTACAGGGGAGAAGTTAGGGTTAGTATATTATTAATGGGCCAGATACAAAATTAATATTCTAGGTGTAGTGGAAGTCCCTCCGGCTGTGGTGGCGTGCTGTGGGGAAGAGATGGATTTGTAAATCTCCGAACGAGGTCCCGCCTCCCCGAGGCCATTGCTGTGCGGACGAGACTCTGGGTGAAGCCATCATCATCTGTCTGACCAGGAGGCAGAACCTTCAAATGGGGATTTAAGGGATAAGAAGGAAAGAGCATGCATTAAACTCAGAGTCATCGGACATGATGGCAATGAGATTCACTTTGAAGTGAGGATGGCAGACGACACATCTCCAGAAACTCAAAGAACCATCCTGTCAAAGACTGGATGTTCCAGTGAATTCACTCAGCTTTCTCTTTGAAGGTCAGAGGATTGCTGAGAATCACAGTCCAAGGGAGTTGGGAGCGGAGGAAGATGTGATGGAAGTTTGTCAGGAACAAATGGGGTCATCCCATGAGTTTAAATATTGTTTTTATCTTTTATTCTTTCCCCTTGGTCCTTTTTTTTAATTTTTAAAAATAGTTCTTTTGTCATGTGCTATTCAAGATACAATTAAAGACTGGCACCTCACCTCCTTAAAACATCTGGTGATTTGAATTCTGATGTCCATCAGTCATTAGAATTTGTTTTCATGGTGCTGAGTGTTGGTGATGAAACCTCAATATCCTTCCTGTTGCCCACTCCTTTTTACAAATTACGTGTGTGCACAGGGGGGCCACCTTTTCCAGGACTATGTGTCTTCAGGCTTGTGGTAAATAAGACCCACCAGTGCTAGTGCTTATCGTGGCTTCCTAACTGGCCCTGACGGCAGTCTGACACCTGACCGCTTCCCTCCTGAATTTATGGCTCTCGGTGGGAGATGGAAGTTCCTCAGAGAACCGACCTGTGGAAAAATGGCCTTTGCTTGACTTAAAGCTGCTTTTAAAACCTGAGGGTCTGGCCCCAAAGAAAAGGAATATCAGATTGGAGTCGAGGTAGCAGAAAGATGGTGAGAATAGGGACTGACTCCAGTGATGGCTTCACTGAAGAGAAAACATTAAGATTAAAGAAAAATCTTCTCAGGAGATCTCTGAAAACTCCTGATTTTCATAAGCAGTTAATAAAGTTATTCATGCAGAAGTATATGCAACAGAACACTGCTCTTTTTTATTTCATTTGTACTTTTTTTTCATCTGGGGATATGGGTTTTAAATGTACATTGTCTATGCCAACTTCATTAAAATAAACAAAATATTTGTAACAGCAAGCAAATGAGTAAAATTAATTACCATTCTAAAATGGTAAACTTGTTCGGCAGTAACCAGCTAGAAAACATAATGGGGAAAGAGCTCCTATTTGCAACATGTCATAGAGATGTCTATAACATTTCTTAGCAAAATCTTTCAAAAATATATAAAATTTATAGAGGAGAAACCCCCTCCCCAAATTCTGACCTATATCTCAGGAAAATTGAGATTTAAATCATATATATTGATGAGGAGTGGGAGTTATGTTGTTTCCAATGGGGAGAAAATTGGTTCTTAGTGGAAAAAAACCTAAAGCAATATACTGTTTGTCTGTGGTATTAAAAATTCATGGGGGAGGGAGGCAATTAGGATAAAAATGTCTTAAAAGTCTCCAAAGGGAACAATAATGAATACAATCTTGATCAACACTAATTTAAGGAAAACTGTAATAGAAGTGTATGTTTTTTCTTATAGGGAAAACTGGAAATTGTAAAGACAGAGACTCTTAAAATTATAGTTTTGATGGAATTCCAATAAAAATATGAATGGGCTCAAAAGTTGGCAAGAGATTCTAAAAATCACCCAGAGGATTAAAATGATGAGATTATTAAAACAATATTTGGAAGAAGAGCTCTAAGTAATACCAACATTTACCCCAAAGCTGAAATAATTAAGATTTTAGTACAATTGGAATCAGTATATACATTCAGATCAACCAAGAAAGTCCCAAATAAATAATTTATTTTCTGATAAAAGTGGCATTACAAATTGTTACTCAGTAAGTGGTTCTGAAAGGATCAATCAGCTATTTGGATAAAAACATTAAGTTAAATCTCTCCCTCACACCATACCCATTTATATTCTAGACAGAGTAAAGAACTAAAACAATCAAAACAATAAAACAAAGGGGAACATTTTATATATCTCAGTGAAACATACATGGATATTTTTCTGATTTGGTGGTAGAGCTTTAGAAAAAAGTTGTGAAAACAGATGAAACAGAAATTTGACTGAATAAAAAAATAAAAATATCTACACCAAAGAATTTCCCTAAACAAAAATGAAAATGAAAGCAATGAACTCTAAGTGGTATTTGGAATAGTTTTCATGCATGATAAAGAGTTAATATCCTCGATGAATAAAGAGCTCCCACATGGCAGTGAAGTTAAATGAGAATCAACTAAATAATAGACAGTGGTATAATAAGCAATTCGTAAAGGCAAATGAATACCAAACTTATAAAAGACACGTTCACTGTGATTTCAAGAAATGCAGATGAAAATTTAAATGGAAGTTTTCCTTCTCTTTTTGGGCAATGACAAAAATAATTGGAATCTGGAGATTTTGGGGGTAGAAGACAATCACATACACTACTGGACAAAGTGTGGGCATGTACAGCCTCATTTGGCTTTTTAAATATGTATCTCACTCAATTCTACTTCCAGATTCAAAGTAGTACTTCAGGATATGTCTAGTATTGATGTACAAGAATGGTCATTAGAATATTAATCATAATAATGAAAAAATTAGAAACAAATTATGTTTAGCAATAGGAAAATTGTTAATCATAGTATATCTGTATTATGGAATACTAAGCAGCCATGAAATGGCCTATTTTGGAAGGCTGGTCAAGTAAGCCGGAATTCCCAATATACAATATTTACAAATAGTAGACGACACTTCATTTAAAAAATTGCATGTGAAGAAAAAATTGCATGTGTACACAGAGAAGATAAGGAATGAGATACATGAGGTTGCTAATCGTGGTTTTCTTCAAGTTTAAGGGCAAATTTTGTTTTCTTTGTACTTTTCTATAATTTAAAATTTTTATTCAATAGCCACTTATTAATCTAGGTAGATCAGCTAAAAATCAATTGCTATGATTAAAAATACATTGCTTCGCAGGATCCAAGCTACAATTGCTGTGCAACGTCAGTGGCCACTTTAGTGACTTTGTCTACTGGACCTGGAATGGGTCATCAATTGATATAGAGGACTCAGTGCTGGAGGAGGATTATATACCGTAAGTATGCTAAAAGCCACTCACACCACAGAGGTATTTTGGTATTAAATTTCATGTCATGAAATTTATACAACCTTGATGGTTTAATTGAATAGCAAAAGTTAGTTGATTGGCCCTTGATCCTTTACTGCCCGTTTTGAGTTTTGGTGAGCTAAACAGGATTTATAAGTTCTTAAACACTTAAGGTAAAAATACATGACATTGTGGTGTAAATTCCGGACCACTTAGAAGGCTTTTTGTTGAATTTAGATAGATATGTTACAACATCCCAATGAAGCAACTTTCCTGAATTACCCTTCATGTTATTCTGTTTTTTAAGCAGTTTAGGAAAGACTCATTAAGTGGGACGGAGAATCTGGCACTCCACCTCTCAAGTCTCTAGTGGCTTTCTGTTTCCTCTCTAGGGATCAACTCCTGACTCCTTAGCATTCTCCTTGGTCATCTGCTCCAGTCTCCTCTTGTTTCATGTATTCTCTGTGCCCCCATGACAACCAGAATGCCCATCCATCTTTTTTCTTCTCGGAGGCTGGTAATTTTATTTTGATCTCTGCTACTGGGCCTTTTACTGACAGTGATCTTTGGGCTATGAAATCTCAGATCAGGGTAGCTAACAGCCTGATTATTATCCCCGTGCATAGGCCTGGTGATAATTTCTGCCATAATTCATGTGGTGGATAAAGAGATGAACCATGTATATGTGTCTCAGTTGTAGTTTTACTTAAATAACTTTATTTATTCTCTCTCTTTTGAACAGAGTGGAAAATCCTTCAAAAAAAAGAAAGAGTACAATCATCACCATGCTTAATATTTTAGAAGTGGAAAGTAGATTTTATCAATATCCCTTTAC
This sequence comes from Vulpes vulpes, assembly GCF_048418805.1. Classification (NCBI taxonomy): domain Eukaryota; kingdom Metazoa; phylum Chordata; class Mammalia; order Carnivora; family Canidae; genus Vulpes; species Vulpes vulpes. The sequence goes on along the minus strand of NC_132795.1, from coordinate 69,316,637 downwards.
CTGTGTAGCGAAGAATACAGATGGTATAAGTACAGCATATATCCAGTTAATACATCCAGGTAATCAACAGAATATTTGAAATGTATTTTTGGTTCACTGTTGCAATGACCGTTAGGTATATAGTGTTTTCTTTGCCTGGAACACTCTTGAATTCCTCTTAACCTGGCAAACTTCTGTTCTTTCACTTGTCAGCTGGACTGTTTCTTCTGCTAGGAAGCTTTCTGTCCTCTTGCCTGCCCTTAACAAACTCTGACCACACAGATGAGATTATTGCCTCTGTTACACACTTTCAGAGAACCCTATGCCCCTGTCACAATATTTGTCATACTTAGTTTTCTTTACTTGACTTAAATTCTGTGATGGTGCTGACCATTTATCTTACCAATCATCCTATTTCCAGAGCTAGTAGTGACTTAAATCTGCTATATCATAGGTATTTAATGAATATTTTTTGGTAAATGACAGTATAATGGATGTACAGGAGAAGCCTAAATATCTACATTCCAGAGGGGATGTCAGAAGTTATTGGTTTTCTTCAAGTATATAATCAGACACAATATTGAAAATATTTGTTAAATAATGTGATTACTTGTAATTGAATTAAATATAGGGTACTTATGAATGTGTACATGGAAGAAAATTTTAAAACCTAGAGACAAACTATGAGAATTAGTAAACAAATTTAGCAAGATCACTAGTCTCTCTACATGTAAACATATATATATATGTATACAGTGTTTCTATGTATGTCTATAAAATACCAACAATAAATAGAAATTAAATTTAAAAGATTACATTTACAGTAGTATCAAAAATTGTCAAATACTTAGGAAGAAATCTAGCAAAGGCTCTTCAAGACCTCCATCATACAAACTAAAAAAAGATTACCGAAATAAATTAGAGAAGAGTTAAATAGGTGGAAGGATATACAATGTTTATAGATTGAATAACTCCATATTATAAAGATGTCAGTTCTCCCCAAATGAATGTGTAAATTCAAAAAAATTCCAATGAATTTCAACAGTATTTGTGCAAGTGAGGGTATGTGTTTGTGTGGGTGCATTGTTGGAGACAGGTTTATTCTAAAAATATCTGGAAATGTAAATGGATGAGGCACCTGTGTGGCTCAGTCAGTTAGGCATCTGCCTTTGGCTTAGGTCATGATCTCAGGTTCCTGGGCTGGAGCCTTGTAGGGCTTTCTGCTCAGCGGGGAGCCTGCTTCTCCCTCTCTATCTGCTCCTCCTCCTGCTTGTGTTGTCTTTCTCTCTCTGTCAAATAAATAAATAAAATCTTAAAAAAAGAAAGGGATAAGGATAATCAAGGTAGTCTTGAATAAAAGCAATAAATCTGGAAGATTTACACTACAGATATCATGATCTTGTTTGAAACTGCCATAATCAAGACTATAAAGGTGAACTATCCATTGGGCCAATTGGATATTGGTTTGGAAAATGGCATATATCTTCATTTCCATTTCATACCCAAATAATCTGCAGATGGATCAAAGACCCAGATTGGGAAATTAAAATAATAGAGCTTTTAGATTCTCTCTTCTGTGTGCCTACATGGCCCCTGACATTAAGAAGGCACTTTTTCTTTTTTTCTTCTCTACACCATACCCCCTTACCTCTCCTTCACCTTGCTTCTCTGCCCCTCCTCCACTGCAATCATTGGATGAATGATTAGGGAGTGAAGGTAGGAGAATGTGGAAGAGTGAAATATTCTGTATGGCATCCCTAAACGCCTTCTTTCCTTTTCCCTAGACTTCAACTTCCACTACCTGACTCTTCTGCTTCCAGAAACTTTTGTAGGCTTTTGAGTGAGTTTGACTTGCTTTATTCTGAAGTGCTCTATCCTATAGTCTTTGGCATTTTTTTCTGTTTATTGTATACATTGGACCCTTGAACAACATGAGGGTTAGAAGAACCATCACCCCCACTCCCAGTCAAAACTTCGAGTATAACTTGAGTCCCCCCAAACTTTACTATGGATAGCCTACTGTTGACCAGAAGCATTACTGATAACATAAACAGTGAACACATGTTTTGTATATTATGTGTATTATATACTGTGCTCTTAAAGTAAGCTAGAAAAAAGAAAATGTTATTAAGAAAATCATAAGGAGGGACACCTGGGTGGCTCAGTGGTTGAGCATCTGCCTTTGGCTCAGGTTATGATCCTGGGATTGTGGGATCAAGTCCTGCATCGGGCTCCCTGCGGGGAGCCTGTTTCTCACTCTGCCTGTGTCTCTGCCTCTTTCTCTGTGTCTCTCACGAATAAATAAATAATTTTTTGTTAAAAAAAGAAAATCATAAGGAAGAGAAAATACATTTATAGTAACTGTCATAAAAAAAAAACTACATATAAATGGACCCATGCAGCTCAAACCTATATTGTTCAAGGGTCAACTGTGTTATAATATTTAGGTGGAAATTTAATACAGTGCACTTTATTCAGTTTTATATGGTATCAATGCTAGATGGTTCTGTGCATTACTATGCTTTTTTAAGTGATGATAATGAATAGGTTAATACTATCTGGGATTTGAGATTGCAGACCAATCCCAAATAGTTTCTCTGGGATAATAATATTTAATTTGGTATGCCCCAATTTTTAATTCTTTTGGTTCTAATATATTTTTTCCTCTTTTCCGCTATAGTGCCTGATTTCAAGAAGCACATGATTGGTGTATTTGTCATGTTAACAATAGTGATTACATGCTCTGTTTTCATCTACAAAATCTTCAAGGTTGACATTGTGCTTTGGTACAGGGATTGTTGCTATGAGTTTCTCCCCAAAAAAGGTACAGTGTTGTATTCTATGCAATAATTCCTTGTTGGAGAGAGGGGATAGTTAAGGGATGTAGAAGATAACTGAGGGTTTATACTTAAATTTTAAAATGAAATATGGCATATACAAGAATAGTAGTTATTCTTGTATGTAATTGGAGTGTGGGGACTGAATAGACTGCATAGCATTGTTTTCCAAGTTGCTGCTTTAGTGTTCGTAACGGTGGGATAAACAGGCATTTACAGTGTCTGTTTACAAATCCAATGTGCATTATTGAGGGCCTGCTCCATGCTGGTTAGGACGTGGATGACCCCATGATCTGCTTTCAGAGGAAAGAAATTACTATTTTCATGCATCAGGGAAACTCTCCCTTTCTCTTTTGTTTCAACTTTGCAAAAAAAAAAAATAATACTACAATTATAAATAAAAGAAAGAGTGGGTAGACTGCAGGGCTGAGACACCGGGGGAGAACATAAGACCAGGGAGTGAGAGGTAGTTCCCAGAGCAAGAGGTAAAGAATCTCTGCACAGGTCACCTGGGTGGGTTAGTGGCTGTCTGCCTTTGGCTCCCAGGTCGTGATCCTGGGGTCCTGGGATCAAGTCTCGCAACAGGCTCCACAGAGGAAGCCTGATTCTCCCTCTGTGTATGTCTCTGCCTCTCTCTTTGTGTTTCTCATGAATAAATAAATAAAATCTTAAAAAAAAAGAATCTCTGCACATGAGGTGGCCATTCAGTAATATAAGAATACCTTCACAGTAAAACGTAATAAATAGAAACTTGTAGGAGAGTAACATTTTAAAAAGTTACTGTATTTTTGGTATTGCTGCTTCATTCATACTCACACACAAAAATTAATAATTCATCCTGAAATGCATGTTTGGGATACTGACTTTACCAAATCTCTTCTTTTTTGGACCTAAATATTTTATGTTTTCACCTCTAGCTTCAGATGGAAAGACCTATGATGCATACATACTATACCCAAAGACCCTTGGGGAAGGGTCCACCTCTAACTCAGATATCTTTGTGTTTAAAGTCTTGCCTGAGGTCTTGGAAGAACAGTGTGGATATAAGCTGTTCATTTATGGAAGGGATGCCTATGTTGGGGAAGGTATGTGTGTCATGGAAAAAAGTAAAAGTCTTTGTTGTGAAAATAATTGCTAAAGTTAGGTTTCACCTTTCTAGAAGAACTTTGATGTAGTATTCAGACGTGGCAGTGTTAAGAACCCCCTCTGTGGGGTGTGATGAAGATTTTCACATCTATTAAATGCAAAGTACTTACTTTTACTCGTATTTTGTTGGTGCAAGAATTAACTAAGTTTTATTTTGTTTTGGAAAACTTCACAACTAGTTAGATCCAATAGTAACAACTTTCTCTCTTTACAACTGAGAGAGCAAGAGAGTGGAATGGGAGTGGAAGAGAACAAATGGTTTACCTGAAGTATTCTGAGTCCTAAATGAGATATTCAACTCTTGTAGGTCAGGTTTTGAGCTGGTCCATACAATTGGAAATTTTTTCATCTTAATTCAGATGAGATAAAAGAAGGGGCACCTGGGTGGCTCAGTCAGTTAAGTGTCTGCCTTGGGCCCAGGTCATGATCTTGGGGTGCTGGGATGGAGCTCCAAGTCAGGCTTCCTGCTCAGCGGGGAATCTGCTCCCTCTGCCCCTACCCCTGCTCGTGTTCATGTGTTCGCTCTTTCTTTCTCTCTCTCTCTCTCATAAATCTTTAAAAAAAAGATGAGAAAAAAGTGCATTAGAACACAAAAAGGATGAGATGGGAAGAACCTTGTGGGGTTTTGGTTTGGGAGAAAATGATTGTTAATTGAAATTTTACTTACTCTTCCTCTGCTTTGTCTTTTTCAGACATTGTTGAGGTAGCTAATGAAAACATAAGGAAAAGCAGAAGACTGATCATCATTTTGGTCTCAGAAACATCAGGATTGGGCTGCCTGGGGAATTCTTCTGAAGAGCAGATAGCAATGTACAATGCTTTTGTTCAGGATGGAATTAAAGTTGTCCTGCTTGAACTGGAGAAAATCCAAGACTATGAGAAAATGCCAGAAACCATTAAATTCATTAAGCAGAAACATGGGGCCATCCGCTGGTCAGGGGACTTTAGCGAGGGATTGCAATCTGCAAAGACAAGGTTCTGGAAGAACGTCAGGTACCACATGCCGGTCCAGCGGCAGCCACCTTCATCCAAACACCAGTTTCTGTCCTTGGCCACCAGGCCAGACTCGAAGACGCTGCAGAGGGAGGTGCAGGTGCCTCTCGGGTAGCAGGGAGAAGCTTGGCCAAGAGTTCCTTGGGTGACTCTTGTCTTCTAGCACTGCAGGCTGGGCTGTGCCCCCATTGACTGTACAGTCATAAAATGCCACCTGTAGCGGCGCTTACCCCTGAGATCACCTGAAATCGGATTGTTAAGGGAGCAGGATGTGGTGACAGTAGCAGGTCAGCACAATTCAGAACCAAGGGCTTGGAAGTCCTTTCAGAAGGCAACAGATGCCTTGTCTGAATGCTTGATCTGCCTACCGGGAACAGGCGCCAGGACAGAAAATGAGAGGAATGAACAGACAGGAAATATTTAGCATCTATAAACGGTTTTATGAAGTTGTCTACAGTCCACGGATGGGGCCGTGGTGCAGTCCGAGGATGGCACGGCCCCTGGCACCCCAGCGGCTCCCCTCGGGGGTGCTGCCTGCAAAGTGAGACTGGTTATTTCACAGAGGAAGGTAGAGAAGTATTCTGGGAGAACTTTCCATCAGCTTTGCACTTTCCATATGCATCGACAGCCAGCCATCAGTTTCCAGAGACCGAATTTCATTTTACAGACCTTTAAAATTCCCATTTCAGGGGCAAAAGGGATTCGTCAGGATTACATGTGTTTGAAATAACCTCAGCTTTCTGCTGGAGAGAGGGAATTTCAAAAGCGGGAGTAGCAGAGGCTTGATCCACCTCGGCCTGCCTTCCCCCTGCAGTGATCATCCCGTTCTACCCTCCTCTTCTGCATTCCACTTGACTCATGGCTTCTTCTGAAGCACAATTTCCAAGTCACTTCCTCCTTCCTCTCTGTCACACACCTGGCCCACGGATTAGCCGCCCTTCAAAAAGTGCTGCTCTAAGCGCCTCCTGCCTGGGCAGGGCTCCTCCTGGTTGAGGAGCGAAAGCCCCAGATGCCCCACTTACATGTCACCACCACTGCCCCACATCCCCAGTGTGTGTGCACAGCTGTCCCCTCACTGCCCGTGCTGGGAATCCCCAGGCCAGCTCTGTGCACCTTCATCCTGCCCCCAGTGCTCCTACGCCACTGCTTCTCCTTCCTGTCTCCTCTGACCAGAACGCCTTCTCGAATTTTCTCCAGCCGACCAGAGCTTTATGAAATTCAAAATTTACTCCAACTCTTGTTTCTCCAAGAGCTCTCCCCAAGAAACTGCCCGAAGGCACCTGCTCTCTCGTCTTAGTCTGGTAGCACTTGGTCTGCTGGTGGCCACTCAGGAGAAGGCTGTTCTGCTTCCAGCCAGAAGCCTTGCTCTCCACGCGGAGGCCGTGGGTGTGTCCCTCGGTCTGGGTGCCTTTGCAAGGAGTGTGCCCACCTGACAGAGATTTGGGTAGGGCTTTCTTGTTGAAAAATGTTCACAGATTGTCATTCTTTAAGTTTTGCAATCATCGTAATTTGATAAAGTAAGTGACTTTTTTTTTTTTTTAATTCTATTCTTCGTGAGGTCGGAGCAGGGCTTAGAACTGAGTTGCTGACTTCTGGTGCGGTGACTTCAACATTCGACTTCAGGTCAATCCATGTCCCCTTCAGCCCTACCCCCAGGGCTTTTGTGAGAAGAAATGATTGTTTCCTAGGATGGTGGCTGAGTCTAGGAAGGCTCTCACTTAAGAAAGCAAATTCTAAACTTTAGTGTGTTGGAATTTACGAAAATTATGTTGTTTTTATGAAAAACGTCTCTGCTTTCATATCTTCTTTCCCTGAAAGGTAGATATTTCTTAGGGAATTACAAATGAAACCAAATTGGTTTTTTTGGTATAAGAATTTTTTTTTTCTAAACTTGATGATAATCCTTAGAGAAACCCTGGAAAGAAACCCCTTGCTGCGGGCCACGTGCCCCATTTTAAATGGCAACGAACATGGGCAGGCCCTGTGTTCTTTATATTTTTAATGATTAATGTTATGAGTGAACACAGACTTATACAGTATATTTTTTTCTCCCCAAAATGATTAGAGCTAGACAAAAACAGTTGAATTCTCTGCCTCTTCTCTTACCACCTGCTTTTTCCTGGATCAGATTGAGTAATGGCTCTGTTTTGGAACTGCTGTTTAAAAAAAAAAAGTGCCTTATTTTTATTTGGCAGCACACACGGGGCTGGGGCGGGGGTGGGGGGGCTGTGATGCCCCCCAAAGGCCTATCAGATGCTCAAAACATATGTTGCTGACGATTTTTAGTCTGTCATCTGTAAAATACACTTGCATGTGTAGGCCAAGAAAGCCAATTCTGAAACTTAGAATTAGCAGCAAAGTTGGCCAGAAAGTAAGGAGTGGGGAAAACATTCGAGAATTACTGGTGGCATTGCACTTGGAATTTAGGGAGGGACAAGAGTCAAGGGATGGGTCCTGGACCAGGAGGAGCCCCAACCGGAAAGTGCATGTCCTGGTGTCACTCCCGTTTCCTAGGGGAGGATTCCAGAGGAAGGAGCTACACTCCTGGTTCTCTGGGAACTTCCTTTGTTTTATTGTTTTCCCTGAAAACCTCCTTTAAGCCCTTCCTTTCAGGCCTTCCCCATTAATTAGATTTCACCACATTATCTGATGGTGATTTTTTTTTTTTTTTTTGGTCAGCCTAAGTGTTTGAAGGGAAGTTTGCCACAAAGCATTTCACTCCCAGTTCTTAAAGCAGGCTTAGCAGAATTTGTATTTTCCTTCTTCCACCTCTCTTTGTGTATTTGTGAGGAGAGAAAAGGTATTGAGCCATTTTTTTCCCAGTGGTATTTTTGATAAATTATATTTTTACTGATTCATGATGAAGAATTTTAGAAACTTGTTTGTATACTTCTGAGCAGATAGCAAGTATTTTTGTATAGTAAAACACCAGATTAATGTACAGCATGTATCACTGATCAGTGGACTGAACTTAGTTTTCCAATAAAATTGGCAAAACCTGGTATTGAGTATTCTCATTAAAATCTGTTTCTGGGACTCCTGGATGGCTCAGCGGTTTAGCGCCGCCTTCAGCCCAGGGTGTGATCCTGGGGACCCGGGATCGAGTCCCATGTCGGGCTCCCTGCATGGAGCCTGCTTCTCCCTCTGCCTGTGTCTCTGCCTCTCTCTCTCCTCCCCCCCACCCCATGTCTCTCATGAATAAATGAATAAAAAATCTCAAAAAAAAAATCTGTTTCTGCATGGGGTTACCTGGGTGGCTCAGTGGTTGAGCATCTACCTTTGGCTCAGGCAGTGATCCCAGGTCCTGGGATCGAGTCCTGGATTGGGCTCCCCGAGGGGAGCCTGGTTCTTCCTCTGCCTGTGTCTCTGCCTCTCTCTCTGTGTCTCTCATGAATAAATAAATCAATAAAATCTTAAAAAAAAAAAAATCTGTTTCTGCATCGACCCTGCCCTGGGCTTACCAGGCCACACTCCCAGCTCTGATGTAGGTGAGGACCCCTTCTGCCTGGGGAATTCAGAGGCCATTGGCCAACCAATGAGCCCTGAATCCCATCTGTAGCCTCAACTATGCTCCACTTGTTTGCTTGCTTTTAAAATGTGAGGGGTTATTATTATTGTGATTAACCCTTTACCAGATAAGGGCAACATTTGTATGAACTTTTTTACATTTTAGAAAAGGTTTCCATGAATTTTCTCCTTTGACCCAGGAGGTGAATGAAATTAGCAGACTGTGGCGTCCACAGTGCTCACCAACTCCAGTGGTGAGGCAGGCCTGCCCGGTCAGCGCTGCTCTGTTCTGACCTCCCTCCGAGCTATTCCCACAAGCAGGTGGCTTTGGCAGCACCCAGAGGGCACACCAGATGAGGTAGGTCCGCCGGGAGCCTGAGGGCCCACTCTAGATCCTGCCTCCTACTTGGTGTGCAAACTGGGACGAACTATTTGAGCTCCAGTTCCCTCACCTATAAAATGGGCCTACTATCTAATTTGTAGAGCTGCGTAAGAATTAGAAAGATGGGCTACTTTCCAACAGGCATGGTGCCCAGCATGCAGCGGGCCCTCCAGAACGGGAGCTTGGTTGTAGCAATTCTGTGAATAAGCTTGGTCATACTAGAATCTGCAAATAGAATGGAAAGGGAAGAGTAATAATAAACCAGAAGTGCAACTGACACGGAGGGGGGAAGTAAAGCAATTGGAAAAATACAGTGTCAATGCCCAGATGAAGCTGTGTGACATGGGGGCCAGGAGCCCTGTGTCCCCGAGGGCCAGGGACTGATGTTCATTCACACGGACCCTCTGTTGGCGGGGGGACTTGAAGGGATACCTAGCTCCTTTTTCTTTTCTTTCTTTTTTAGATTTTATTTATTTATTCACGAGAGAGACAGAGAGAGAGAGAGGCAGAGACACAGGCAGAGGGAGAAGCAGGCTCCTCCCAGGGAGCCTAATGCAAGACTCCATCCTGGGACCCCGGGATCATGCCCTGAGCCACCCAGTTGTCCCAAGGGATGTCTAGTTTCTAAAGAAAGGGATTTAACAGGTTCCTGATGGGATTTTCAATAAAAATGAAAAAAATGCAAGAACCCCTGAAAATTTCAGGATCAGCTATCCAGAAAACTTGCTTATACAGAATTTGTCGCTGGAAAAATTCAGAGCCTTTCACCATACTTTGGTTATTTTTATCACTTTATATATATATATATATATATATATATATATATATATATATATCACTTTATATATAAAGTGATATAAATATAAGTATATACATATCTATATATTCTATATATATATATATATATATTAGCAAACAAAGTCAGTGCTAACAACCATTTTAAAAACCCATTTAAAAGTGTTTTTTTTCTTTTTTCGTCAGGAGGATTTTTATACTCTTTACCAAATAGCTTCCTCGAAATGGGGGTTTATTTTGTTTTTTTATTTGTTTGTTTTTTGGTCTTTGGAAATGTTTCTCAGTCAGGATGCTATCTGGTGGGAAAAATCCTGAGTATAAATTCCTGTACTGTCACAGTTTTTAAGCTAGAGCAAAGCACCTGGCTGTTTCCTATCTCCATTTTCTCATCTATGAAATAAGACTTACTGTGTTTCAAAGTTTTTATGTGCGGAAAGCCTCTGTCCAGTATCTGAGAGAGAATCTCAGAATATATATTTTAAAAATTTTGCCTTTAAAAAAATAAATAAAATTGCCATTTGATCAGATAAAACCAAGAAATTCATTTATCCAAAATGTATCTTTTTCAGATTCTGGGGCTTTGGGCATGGAGGGAGAGGAAGGCATATCATATTTTTTTTTTCCTTTAAGATTTTATTTATTTTATTTTATTTGTTTATTTGCATGTGCACCAGCAGGGGGGTGTGGGTCAGAGGGAGGGGGAGAAGCAGGCTCCCCACTGAGCAGGGAGGAAGGCAAATCATCTTGGAGTTAACTTCTAGAAATGATAATAGTTTTTGTTTACTCCAATTTTAGCAAGTCAGAATCTGCTTGTTATTTTTAATGTACATTGACCCTGGAATAACACAGCTTTGAACTGTGCGGGATTCCAGGATCAACTGTAGCAGGTTTCTCAGATATTAATCGAGGGACTTTTAAATATAAGTACCATAGAGTTATAAAATCAGATTGTCAGAAGAAAATCTTTTCACTTTTGAGGCTAGAATCTGTGAGTGCGGTGAGTAGGGCTTCATGTGAAAGCCACAGAGAGGTGGCGGGTGGTGAGAGAATGTTCCGGAGTTGGAATGGTGCAGTTCGTTCCTTTTTTGCCAAGATAAGTTGCACAAATGGATCACAACAGGAGCCAAAATTCACAAAATAGCAAAAATAGACTACACATAAACAATGTACGTGGGAGACAGATGAGAGGGACCTCTTTTTGATGTACCAACATTTAGTTTACACCCAAAAGATGAGTGTGTGTGTGTGCGCGCACATGCACATATTAGTTTCAGGGAGAGGAAGAATTACAGGAAACAGGACATTATCTAAAGTGAGTATTAACCTTTCAAAACAAAAACATGCTCATCCTAACACATATTGCTCAGGTTTTGGCTGATTAAAGTGCAGAGACCCTGTGCGTTCACCTTATTTCTGCAGCCCAAACATTAACACAGCAGTCAGGAAAATTTGCAGCTATGAGACCAGTTGAGCCTGTACCACTGAGTCTAGCCCCACAGGATGCTGTTGACTTCTCTAGGCCTGTGCTGGGAGTTGGGAGATTACCCAGAGTGAAAGTCGACAAAGCTTGTTTTCCTCAGAACCGTTGACTGGGAGTGATCCCAAGTGTCACTTAGTTCACCCTTCTGGATCTGGGATGGGCTGCACTGACCCCATTCCACAGGGTTCCCTGGTTTTCCTTTCACTAAATATATTCTGAGAGTGAGACTCCTGGGACTTCTTTGGGGCCAGGCCAGGGCGGGGGCGGGGCATTGCATGTGTAACAGCTCCCGTGGGAACCCACTTCCACTTTCACCCTGTGGTCAGTCCCGCCAGGATGTGGCTCCTTTTCCTCTCCTCAGCCATCTTACATCACTGGTCCTGCTTAGCCTGATAGTCTCCTGCTTCTCGTCGCCTTCAGGGCTGTGCCCAGTGGCCATCTGTTTGAACACGATTGTTAGAGAACATCCCATAATCCTGCCTTCCTTGAATTTCTTGTTTCCTGAATCTGGACCCCATGTCCTCCCTCAAATTCCCAAACATGGGGGAAATATGTTTGCTTTCAAGTTTACTTTTGGATTGTTGTAAAAGTGCTAATTATGTGCCTCATGCCATACTAAACAAAAAATCTCAAAGTCAGAAAACACTTAAATCTAGCCACAGAGAACAGAGTGAAGAGAGAGTACTTCAGGGAATGAACTCATGCTGTAGAAGGTCTTAAATCCTGAGTAAAATACCTACTCTTTATCATTCAGAGTTGGTATAGGGGAGCTATCTGAGATTTGGGATGGGAGGACATGAGGCATAAAGTAAGTTGGCTGGGAGACATGACGATGCAGGGCATTTAGGGAGTAAAAGTTTAGGGAGGCTGTCAGCAAGTGGGGACAGTAAATCCCTCTGAGAGTTGATGGTATGAGAACCATTTTTCTTAAATGAATTTAAAAAATCTTTTTGTGTTATGGAAACAATATTGGTTTGAGAGAATGCAGAAATTTCTAAAAAGTACAAGTAAGAAAAAAGTCACTCGTAACTGTACAACTTAAAAATAATTACTAACTTTTTAAAAAAGTGTTTATTTGAGAGAGAGAAAGAATAAGCAGGGGGAGGGGCAGAGGCAGAGGGAGAAGCAGACTCCCTGAGAACCAGGAAGCCTGATGCTTGTCATCACTCAGGCCTCAGCTATGGGGTCCCTTCCCTAGTGAAGCCTTTCCCAACACCCTATCATTTCACCATATTTCATACCCTCATATGGTTCTCATGAGCCTGAAACCATCTTTTACTCAGTGTTTCTCCCAATCTCTGGTCCCTCCACTCCACATACCAGCCACTGGACTGTAAACTCTGAGAGGATCTGTCTTCTCTATGGCTGTTTCGAGCACGCAGGAGGTCACCTGGTGTGCAGCAGGGGCGCAGGGGCGCAGGGGCTGTGTGGATACTCAGCGGGTGAGTGAACAGACTGATCATGGAGCTGTGGGGGGAGACAGCAGGTGCAGGACTTCAGGAAGCCAAAGGCTGCTGCTCCTTCCATCTCTGGGGGTTCATGTCATTCCAGCCACAAAAGCCTCTCACAGAATTGCTGCTGCACATTTCACGTCTCCCAGAGAGGACACATGTGAGAATCTAAGAACCTTAAATGTACAAAGATCTTGGAAGCACCTCCACCCCTCATCCCAGCCTAATCCAGAGCATTTGCCCATTACACGTGAACGTATTTCCACTTCGTTCTCACTGGGAAACCTTCTGTGCATGTTAGGTTGAGTGGGAGGGAAATCATCAGATGTTTAACTAGACCATAGAAAAGCCACTGGACATTATATAAAATATGCATTTATATATGAGACGTTTTAATAAAAACCATTGCTCTGCTACTCTTCTGAATACACATCATATCCTTGCCTGAGGAGCAAATAGACAGAAGGTGAAACTCAACCAATCTGAGCTCAGCAGTGCCTCCATCACCCATAGATTGTTGCTCTACACCTGTTCTCAGGATGAGGCAATGAATCTGTGGAGGAATTTTTTCACTTCACCAAACTGTTGTGCCCAAGATTGTGAATCCGAGAAACCACCAAGGAGTTGACACCGATGCAAGTACACGAGGGTTTATTTACAAGCTCGAGCTTGGGTCCAAGTATACTCCATACAGTAGAGCAGGGGCCTGGACCCCGAAGTGGGTTACAGCTGGGTTTTTTATGGGCTGGTCTAGGGGATTTTCAGAAGGGGTGGAGGAATTTTTTCCATTCCAATATGGGGGAAAGGGTGGGGGGCTTTCTTAAGATCTGATATGGGATTCTCTGCCGAGGGCATTCTGAGCTTTTCCTGTAAAGTTCAGCTCTTATTCCCAGGGTCCTAAGATGGCTGTACTTGTGCTAATGCTAAACTTGAGGTGGAATGGCCTTAATTTTTCTCGGCCTCCACAAAACAAAAGAACAAACCAAACCAAACCAAACCAAACAACAAAACAATTGAAAAGAGTCCATTACTCATGGCTTGTGCTTAATGGCATAAACTTCCAAGAATGTTCCCATCGCAATTGGAAAAGCCTGGAAAGAGGAGGAGTCACTGGGAGGATGAGGATAAACTCCGTGCTCATCAAGTATCTGTTGCTGTCAGGCACTCTGCAAGGAGGTTTTTATAAATGTTACCCCTGCAAAGGGGCATCATCCCTATCTTCCAGATAAGGGGCGCTGCTGGGGTTTGAATTTTGGTTCAAGGAGAGGGCAGCGAGATACATCTGTGCCTCCTTTTGAAGGCAACTGCAGGGGTGGGAGACACCACCTGAGACACCAGGGGTGGGATTTACTGAGTTCTCTGAAATCCACAAGAGGAAGACCAACAACTAGGGGCGTAAAAGGGCAACACACACAAAAAGAAGTTTCCTAGAAATACACACAAATGGCCAATGGACATAGGCAAAGATGTCCCATCTTACTAATGATTAGAGAAATGTAAAATAAAATCACAGGAGAGCTTCTACATCATTGGACTGGCAAAACTGGCAACATGGAAAAGTCAGCCTGACATTATCAACTACTGACAAGAACATTGAAAGAACGAGAACTTTATCTTCTAAAGAATGCTAATGTGGATAAAATGAAGGATTTTTCTAATATAGCCAAAGATGCATCTACCCAATGATGCTGCAATTTTGCTCGCTAGATAACTTCTCAAAAGTCGACACACAAGAACATTACAAAAATCTTTACCACAGCACTATCTTTTTTAGAGGGGGGGAGGCAAAGGGAGAGGGAGAGAGACAAAAACTCTTAAGCAGACTGCCTGCCCTGTGTAGAGCCTGTCTCTGGGCTTCATCTCATAGCCCTGAGATCATGACCTGAGCAAAAATCCCAAAATCCCTAGTCTGATGCCTAACTGACTGAGCCACCAGGGGCCTGACCACAACACTATTTTTAAGACCAAATATAAATTTGAAACCGTACCCAAAGGTATGGTTTGAAACATAAGTTGCAGCACATTCATACAATGGAGTATCATACAGTAGTGGCTTTGCATGAACTAGAGCTACACTTCTCAAACCATTTGCATGTCATACTTTATATTGCTTAAGGGGTACACACACACACACACACACACACACACACACATCAGAATGGTAAGCGCTAAATAGGATAATGAGTTTGGGTGGTGGGAGAGACACATATACAGGAGACTTGGTCACTGTGATTTCTGAGGCTGGGTCTTGCTTATGACTTGTTTTGAATTACTTAGCTGTTAACTGTTGCATGATGCACACTTAAAAGGAACATTTTAAATGTGAAAATGAGAGAAGAATAATCAAGTGATTGAATTCAGGAAGTTCCTGCATAAAACAGCAATTTTCTCATGGCTGTAACAAAGCAAGCCTAAAAGCTCCATAAATAAATAGTTTGCATTTCTTCCTCCCCCTTTCTCATTAGTGAACAATGTTCTGGAGTTTCTCCAAGCTTTTAAGGTAATTGAGATCCTAGATATGTGTTTTGGTTTTCTATTGTTTTTAATTGTAAAGTTTGTAATCCTGCCCGCATCAGTTCTGCCTGCAAAGCCATGAGGTTCATTCTCCCTATATCAGGAAACACAGTTGGCATAGAAACCGTCCCCGAAAGTGTAAGTTTCCATCCAGAACCTCAGCAGCAAAAGGAAATACCAGAAATGTCCCATGAAAGATGCTTCGAGGGGGGCGCCCGGGTGGCTCAGTTGGTTTAACTTCTGCCTTCAGCTCAGGTCATGATCTGGGATCCAGGAGCCCTGCATGGGAGCCCCTGAGATCCAGGAGCCCTGCATGGGGGCCCCTGCTCAGTGGGGAGCTGGCTTCTTCCTCTCCCTCTGCCGCTCCCCTTGCTTCTGCTCTCTCTCTCTCAAATAAATAAAATCTTAAAAAAAAAAAAAAAAAGAGAGGCACTGCAGGGGCCTGGGCAGCCCATTGAAACTTCATAAGCTTTGGGGCAACTATACTGATTGGACTTGGCACTCATGCTTATACTCAAACTATTAAAAAAATAAGATATGACACAAATTTGTTCATAAGGTAGAAACTGAAACAATGAAAATTAAGAAAAATTTGAAAATAAACTTCTAACACTGCTTATAACAATAGCTCCATATGTGTCACTTGTCAGTTTTTATAGTCACACCTTTGTTTTGTTTTGGGTGGGGGCATGAACCTTGCAAAATGTGTCTGTACAGAGGAACCTCATTGAATGCAGATATTAGGGGAAAATAATAAAGATCTCCATTTATAGCTTAACAAAGGGGTCCTCAAAGTGTGAGAGCCCCAAGGATCCTCAAGATCTGTGAAATCAAAACAATTTTCACAGTAATATTCAGACCTTACTTGTCTTTTTAATTCTCATTCTCTCACCTGAGTAGAGTGGACTTTTCCTGACATGTTATTTCGGTAAGAGCTTTGATACAAAAGGAGGTATGAGAATCTGTCTTCTATTACGTTACACATCAAAGAGATTTGCAAACACTAAGTAGGGGTATGTGGTAGCATGTAGAAAAATATCACTTTTCTCAATAGTCCTGTTTGTTTTGGAAAGGTCAGTTGTTTTTCATAAAACGTACACTACTTACAGCAACATTTATGTTAAGTTTATTGTTGTTATTTAAAATAAGTAAGAAAATAAACGTTCCAAATGCTCTCCATTTTAATTTCTAATATAGTAAATATTGACAGATACAAGCCACATAAACAAGCACTTTGGAATCCCCAGTAATGTTTAAGAGCGGAGAAATGTGCAAACAAACCACTGGCCTCGAGCCTTTCACAGAGGGCTCTGCTAGTAATGCAGTCGCTGAACTCCCGTCCTATTTCTGCGGTTGCTTCTGTCTCACCGTCTCTAAAACCACCACCACCACCACCACCACCACCACCACCACCACCACCACCAGATACAGCTTGACTGGGAATGTGCGGAATGGAGATCACATGTTATACATTTTTTCTAAGTCCCAGTATCGCCCTGGGGTCTCTCTGGGGGTGTTTCCTGATGGCCAGGGCAACAGTCCTGGTTGATATCATCGTATTTGGAACTTTCAGACAGGACCAGACTTTGGGCTCCAGGTGTTTCAGGATCACACTGGGACGTCTGCTTTGCAGGAGTGAACAGCACAACTCAGGCAGATGCACGCTGCTGCTTGGAAGTCATTTGGGGCGGCTTCCACTTCGGGGCATTCTGTACAGGGCGCGCAGGGCACGCAGTAACTGCTCAAATGGGGTTTGGAAAGGAAAGAATTCATCTACGGGGACTCTTCGGAACAGATGCATGCGGACATGACTGCCCACGGAAGACCCGAGAGCCGCCAGAAACCCAGGTAACACGCCTCTGAAGCCACTTCTTCGTGTGATGCCACCGTTCCTTCCCACGCTCGCCCTGCCCACGGCGGCAAGGACGCAGCCTGCACGCCTGGGTTCAGGCCTGTGCGCCGGCTTCTGCCTCTGCTCGGGATCCTGCGCGCTCCGGCCCGCCGGGCAGGTAGGCACCTGCTGGGAGCGTGGGCTGAGCCGAGCGGGCGGGGCGCCCACCCTCAGGGGGGCGTGGAGGGGAAGAGGCGGCGGGCAAACAGGTGCGCGACCCCGAGGCCAGGGAGACCTTGGGGAGGGGCCGAGGGGGGGGGGATTCCCTCTCCGGGCGAAGGTGCGCAGCTCGGCCCACCTGCCCGGCCCGCGGCGCTCCGGCTCCCCTCTTCTCCCGCCGGCCTCCGCCAGGTAAGCTGAAGCTGGCTGCTTGCAGGTGAGCGGCGGCGGCGGCGGACCCCGGGCCCGGCCGCCCTCCCGCCCTCCCGGGCCGCTCTGCGCACCCCCCCCGCCCGCGCTGATCCCTCTCCAGGCGGGATTCTGGGGCTCCCGCTTGGTGACGCGTCGGGGGAGTGTGCGGCCCAGGTCGGAGGGCTCCCCACCCAGAGGGGAGGCTCCGGTGGGTTCGCCCCCGGGAGGGGCCTGGTCGCCCGCCCCGCGGTGCCGCCTCCTGTCGCTCCTTCTCTCTCCCTTGTAGCCCGACGGGGGATGCTGGCCCTGCTGCTCTGCGGCGTGTCCCTCGCGCTTCCATCCTTTGTCGGTGCAGGTAGGTTCGGCTGCCCCCGGCCCCGAGGCCGCCCGCGGTCGCCCGCCCCGATGCGGGTTCGGTGCCCGGCGTCGGATGCGGGCCTCAGGCGTCACCGGGGGGTTCCGAGGTGACTTGGCGGGGTGCGGGCGGGGTGCGAGGAGGCAGGCCTGGGCGCTCGGACGGCTAGAACACTGCTCATCTGTGGCCGGAGGTCATTTTACGCCCCAGGGTAAAAACCAAGAAACCATCGCGCAACAGGTTTCTTCGGAGAAGATGCGCAGGGCAGCGCGGTGCTAGGCAATCCCGGAGAAACGAACTTCAAAATGAGCCGATTGTCTGACGCTCCTTTTCGGGACGGGGGACTTAACACCTAATAGTCAAGACAGGGTGAAATAGGGCAGCTCCCCGGGATCGAGTCCCACGTCGGGCTCCCTGCGTGGAGGCTGCTCTCCCTCTGCCTGGCTCTCTGCCTCTCTCTCCCTCTGTGTGTGTCTCTCACGAATACATAAATAAAACCTTAAAAAATAAAAAAAGACAGTGAGAGCAGAGCATAAAGAAACAGGACGAGGGTTGGGAACAGGAGCGTTTACTCTGCCAGGGAAGGATGAAGGGGTTTGGGCTCCTAGGGAGGACGGGCAGGAGAGAAATCATGCCAAGTGGGGAGGATGAGTCAGCGTGTTTTATGAACACATCTGAAGGACTTCCAATTATGCTTTCACATCGGCAGACTATTTCAGGCAATTCCCACACTGAGAAAGCTCCCCAATAAAATTTCAAATTGGCTAGAAAATTAAGGATGCATTTGTTAAGACTAATCATCAATAACACTAGAGTTCTCGTTCCTGATTTTCCCTCTTTCTTCCTCTAGACTCTTGCAAGAATGTTAGTATGCAAAACGAGGCACCTTCCGCAGGCCAGCCTTTTGCTTTTAATTGTACATACCCTCCGCTGACGTCTGGGAAGGTACATGTGACGTGGTACAAGTATCCTAGCAGAATCCCAATATCCAAAAACACACAGTCTAGAATTCACCAGGAGCAAAACTGGATTTTGTTTCTCCCCCTGACACAGGAGGACTCTGGGATCTACCAGTGTGTTATAAAGTAAGTTTCTCATTTAAAATAAAACTCTTCTCTGTTTCATATATGTATATGAATATGTATGTATAATGTATACATATTCATATAATGTATAATGTTTTGATTATATGCATATACAATTCTTTTAGGAGAATTCTTAATAAACATAGACAATTCAAAGAGAAGAATAAAATAGAGTTTTATAATTGTTACCAGACGATTTCTAGTGAACATGTTTTAGAACAGATTTGTAAATCAGTTGTTGGAACAGGAGAAGCATCTTTTCCCATTAAAATGAGGCCACAAGCCAGACTGGCTTGCAAACCTGTTTCTCCCAGTGTTATTGCTGCCTTCCTTCTTGGAATGCCAGAAGTGTGTGTGAGTCGTGCAACTAGATAGGAATAAACCTCCTTTGAGCACCTTTTTTTGTAAGGGTTCTGTGATAGGAATTTAACAGCCAGAAAGCACATGCTCCACCAGTAGTCTGTTCAGCTCAAGCCCGTTTTCTAATTTTTCAAGGGAACCTGGAAATTGTGTGTATGTGTGTGTGTGTGTGTGTGTGTGTGTGTGTAACTTTTCAGTAAGCTTTGTGTGTGTGACTTAAATAAAACACATCTGTGGACAAATTCTGGCTGAGGGCCTCAGTTTTGTTACCCTCCCTCACTGATGTGCTCATCCTTGGCAAATTATTTGATAACTCTGAACCTTGGTTTTCCTATCTGTAAAATGGAAGTATTGCCAGCCTGATAGGGTTGAAGGGACAGTTGGCTGAGATGATGTATGAAATTGGTACTCCAGAAAGGGGATCTTGCTCTCTCCCCGCTGCTTTGTCTCCATGGGGTTTGCCTCTGACTCTCCGTGGTTCACGAGGGGGCATGGTTGCGAACCCCTGTTTCCTGGCTCCTCTGCACAATTCCACTCACCATGTGGATCAGGATGCTGATGTCTTGTGGAGGTCTGCTGTCCTGTTTGACTCTAGATTATGAGAGCTTGAGATGGTATGGCACGCAAATTCATCTGGATGTCTAGGCTGCATTTAAAATACTTAAATCTGGGAGCTGTGAAACCAGGAAAGAAAGCCTTTCATAGAAAGTAGACATAGATGCTGTCTGTCATGGAAGAAACACGGATTCTCACAAATCTTTGACATACAGATCGATGCATACTTAGTAAACTGCATATTTTTACTTTGAATTAATTTCCAATTCACACAAAATTTGCAAGAATAAAGAAGTCCCATCTACCCTTTATCGAGATTCCCTCACTGTTTAACATTTTGCCACATTTACCTTAAAATTCTCTCTCTCTCTCCATCTGTGACTGACCCCTGAGCAACGTGGTTTTGAACCGCACAGGTCCACTTACATACAGTACATTACTATAAATGTATTTTCTCTTCTTTATGGTTTTCTTAACATTTTTCCCCTCCAGCTTACTTTATCATAAGAATACAGTATATAATGCGCATAACGTTGAGAATATGTGTTCATCCATTGTTTATGTAATCAGTAAGGCTTCTGGCCAACAGAGAGCTATTAGTAGTTTGGTTTGGGGGGAATCAAAAGTTCTATGCAGATTTTCACTGGTGTAAGGGATCCAGAGCCCCTAATACTTACATTGTTCAAGGCTCAACTGTATATGTAGATTTACATGCAATATTTTTTTAAACAATTTTTTCCAAAACATGTAAGTTGCATGCATCATGTTCCTTTAGCCTGGAGTAGTTTGGTGGGTACTTGCTATCAACAAGAATGTTCTCTTACATATTTGCAGTAGAGTTATCATATTTGGGAAATTTAACTGTCATACAATATTTTTTGTCAATTCTCCACTCTTATGCTAATTTTGTCAATTGTCTTGATTTTCCTTTATCAATGTTTTTTTCTTTCCTTTCTGGTGGGGGGGGGGGCAATCTGGCCTCATAGATTACATTTGGGTATCAGGTACTTCCATTCTCTTTCCATCTGGAACGGTTCCTTAGTCCATTCTTCATGACATTGACATTTTTAAGGGATATGGGCAATTGTTTTATATTCTATCCCTTGATTTGGGTTTGCCGGATACCTCTTCATGAGTAGGTTGAGATTGAAACTTCTCAGCTGGAAAACCACGTTTGTGTCCTCTTCAGACAACACACTCCAAGGCTCACGGTGTCCATTTGCTCCTCACTGGTGGTGTTTAGCCTGACCACTTGGCTAAGGTGTGGTCCAGCATTTCCGTGACAGAAATATTGTTTTTATTCCTTTTGTAATTAATGATGTGTGAGATGGCATCCCGCCTTGCTTGAGGTAGAACATTCTCACCGTATCTTGATGATGATGTGGCCGTGTTTGAGAATGAATGGCTTCATTTGATTTTGTGGTTGAGTTCATGAGGTTTCCATTTGCCATTTTCTTACAGCAGTACAAACACCTGTCACAGAATACATGTAAACCTAACCGTGTTACGAAAATACTGGTGTGATATTTCTGGAAATGGTCAACTGATTTTATCAGACGAATACAAACAAATATTACATGCCGGAAGGGACGATAGTCTTACGTGTCATCTGAACTTCCCACAGAGTTGTGTTTTGGATTCAATAACGTGGTATAAGGTAAAGAAACAAAATAACTTTCCTCTTGGTATTTTTCTTCTTCCTTAAAACTCACTTGCTTTTTAGTTTTAAGTGGTATCTCTTAAGGCAGAACTGGTAAAGAGATTTGTGTATCTGAGACATATTTGTTAGGTGATCGTGATAATTTTACCCTGCTAATTATTGATTTTAGAATTTGTGGTTATTACAGTTTTATAATATTTTGTTACTTGTATTCAGTACCTCTCCACAATTACAGTTTTCAGACCATCCTCAGTTATTTTTTTTCTGAATAGATTGATTAGTTTGTTTGAATGGGTGCTACATGCCCATGATTTAATAATCAGAAAGTATAAAAAGTCACCCCTGGCAAGTGTCCTTCCTGCTTCTGAGCTTTATTTGCCCTGAACCCATCACACTTCTCCTAACACATGGCCACTGTTAATAGGTGCTTGCATTCTCTGCATTATTTTTGTATAATGCTGTACAAGCAGTGAAACTGTATCCTTGTCCTTCCAGTTTTACACAGAGAACCCTACACCTACCTTTCTGCACCTTGGATTTTCACCTTCAAACACTCTCTTTTCTTGGCTCTACTGGCAGATGATAGTGTCTAAGACATAATCCTAGGCACGGAGGCTCACAGGCTGGTTATTACAGATTGGATTCATTTTCCTGTCACTCTGCTTGTTAGCACTTGCCCATACAACCATCCGGGTGGTGAGGTTCCTCTGTGGAAAGCTTTTTATCTACCGATTCAATTTCATTAATGGAGATAGGCTTATGCCAATTTATTTCTTCCAGAAGGAGTTTTGGTAAGATTCCTTTTTTTGGTAGGAAATCGCTCATTTCATTAAAGATTTCAGATACTCCGGCACACAACTTTTATTATTATTGCTCTTTTCATTTCTGTTTCTGCAGGTAAGATTCTTCTTTTAATCCCTATTACAATATATTTCTCTCTCTTCACTTGATTAGTCTCATAAGAGAGCTGTCAGTTCTATTATTTATTTTCAGAGAATCAAATTTTGGCCTTATGCATCCTATTGTATGCTTCATGTTCATTTACTTTGTTTCCACTTTCCTGTCTCACAGAACCATGGCAATGAGTATCCTTATCCCTGTCTTTTTAAATTTTTTAAGATTTATTTACTTATTTATTTGAGAGAGAGAGAGAGAGAGAACAAGCGCAGGGAGGGGTGGCAGAGGGGGAGAGAAGGAATCCTCAAACAGACTCCATACTGAGCAGGGAGCCCGATGGTGGGCTCAATCCCAGGATCCTGAGATCATGACCTGAGCTGAAATCAAGAGTTGGTCCCTTAGTCAACTGAGCCACCCAGGCACCCTTTATTCCTGTCTTTTAATGCACATCTGCCCATGTAAGAGTTTTTTAGGGTACATATTGCTTAGCCTTCTGACTGTTAGACTGTAGGGTATGTATATGAACGAAGTATTCAATTTTATTGATGCTACCAAGTTACTCGACAATATTTTATATCAGCTTATACTCTTCCTGCAATATTCTGGGCTCCCTAATACCTTATGTAGAACTTTGCGTTATAAGATTTATATTTTTAAAAATCAGTTTGATGGGTACAATTGTTACCTTATTGTTGTTTTAAATTGCTTTTCCTTAAAACATTTCTTAATTTTTCTTAATTAATTTCTTAATTAATTTCTTAATTAATTCCATTAATTATTAGTGAGATTGATCAACTTTTTCATGTTTACTGACCATTTTTGAATCATCCTCTGAACTTCTGACTCTTATCTTCCGCCCTACTTATTTTTTTTCACTTTTCTTACCATTTCATCCCCGACTCACAGGAGATTTTATATATTTGTGTATCCTGGGCACCAATATTTGGAATGCATGAACATTTTCATTGCAGTATAGCATATACATAGAAAATGCATAAAACAAAAATGGCCCAGCTTGACGGTTAATCAGAAGGTGAACATACCTTATGGCTACGCCTTCCAAAGATCAAGGTCAAGAACTAAAATACCACCAGAAGGCTCGCTTCTGCCATCTTCCAAAAACAATGCCTCCCAATCTCCCTGACTTACAATAGCACAGATTAATTTTGCTAGCTTATGAACTTTATTGAAATTGAATCCTGTTGTTTGTAGCATTTTGTGTCTGGCTTGCTTGGCTCAGAAGTAAATTTGTGAAAATCATCATTTGAAGTTAGAATTGGTTTGATCATTTTTTTAGGGCCATGCTTTTAGTGGTTCGACCAAACCACGTGGCCCTTTCACATCCCAGTTGACCACTTGAGAGTTTGGTGAGGATGCTCCTCATTGTGGAGCCCTGGCTCTAGCTTTTGTCCCTGACACACATAGATCTGTCAAAAGCCTTGTCTTATCAGTCTGTCTGCCATCACCTTCAGAATCACTGGGGAGAGTTAGTTCTAAATACCTACTGTTCCATTAATGAAAAGTTCATCTTCATAGACTTTGTAGTTACCACCTGTGCCTTCTCCACTTGCAAGGCTAATAATACCTGGCCCTTAGGTATTAGCTTTAGTTCAGTAAGTTTCTAGTGAATAGGTGGATGGCTTCTGAGTTCTTTCTACCTCCAATATTTTTCACTTTTTACTTGAGCAAAAATTCACTTTACAATTATATTTGTAGGAGTCAATATAACCTTTTTTCCCCAACACTTCCTTGTGTATCAACTATTGGGCCAGTGGAAAAATTACACAGGTATTCCTTTAATGTGTGTCAAGATATATCGTAAACACTCTGCATACTCTCTCTCATTACCCTCCTATTAGCCTTGGCTCTGACCACAATTTAATTATTAACAATAATCCTGTTCAATGTGGCGTCTGGTTGGCTCAGTTGGTGGAATATGACTCTTGGTCTCAGGGTTGTGAGCTCAAGCCACATGTTGGGCATGGAGTCTACTTGAAAAAAGAATTTTTCCTCAAAGTATTCTTGTTCTTTTCAGAGGGTATTGACTGCCAGGCCACAGTTCCCTCAGCCTCAGTTGGCTCTGACTGTGACATTACCCTTTTTCCAAGTCCTGCTTTGGCTTTCTCTGATTATGGTGAGTCTTAGTTCTCTGTGGCTTCTGTAGACTCTTCCTCAAGCATCCTGTCTTCCACCTTGCAGCCTTGCCATCCTTGCCTCCTGGCAATGGACCCTCTTGACAGTAGGACTCTTCTGGAATTTTTTCCTCCTGGCCTGGACCTGTTGTGGTCATAGATCTGAAAGCATTTGACATTTGTAGAGAAGTAAATTTTTAAAAAAGGATTTTATTTATTTATTCATGAGAGACACAGAGAGAGAGGCAGAATCATAGGCAGCAGAAGAAGCAAACTTCATCAGGTTTCTGCAGGGAGCTTGATGAGAAACTCAATCCTGGGATCACGGGATCATGACCTGAACCAAAGGCAGATGCTCAACCAGTGAGCCACCCAGGTGCCCTGAGAGGTAGATTTTTAGAACCAACTTTGTTACTACCTCAGTGTTAAGAGGAATGGATTTTTTTTTTTTTTTTTTTTTGCCTTTTTTAAAAGCACTTGCTTGGACTAATCTACTCACTGAATCAGATTATCCATGGATGAAGTTCAGGCATTTTTATTTTTAAATCTTTTTTTAAAAAAAGATTTTATTTATTTATTCATAGACACACACAGAGAGAGAGAGAGGCAGAGACACAGGCAGAGGGAGAAGCAGGCATCATACAGAGAGCCCGAGGTGGGACTCGATCCAGGGTCTCCAGGATCATGCCCTGGGCTGCAGGCGGCGCCAAACTGCTGCCACCAGTGCTGCCCGGCATTTTTATTTTTAAAATAACTGCTCAGGGGCCCTGGGTAGCTCAGTTGATTGAGCATCAGGTCACGATCTCAGGGTCATAAGATCAGGCCATCTTAGGCTCTCTACTCAGGGAGGACTCTGCTTGAGATTTTCTCCCTCTTCCTTCCTCCCTCCTTCTCACCCTACCTCAAATAAATAAATGAATCTTAAAAAAAAATAAAATAACTGCTCAGCTTGAGAAGACAAGAGGCTAGGAGCCAAGCAATATAAAGAGGAGAGATTCTGAAATTGTCCAACCTATCCAGATTCAGTGACATCAGTTAGGGCTCTGTTTTTGTTACGATCTAGTTGTCAGATGTTGAGTTGCTATTTGGGCTGCAGTGTTTTATTCTGTCAAATGAAAGTATTTAGAGCCTATTATCTGCCTGGATCTGTGCCAGGAAATGCTTCCTGGAGGAGGTGACTGTTGTGCACTTAAAGACTGGATAGTAATGAAGCCAGTGGGGAGCAGAGGGAAGGATGGCAATTAGAAAAAAAAAAAAAAAGCAACAGTTGCAAAGGTATCAGGTGAGAGAGAATGGTGTTTGGGGGCATTGGTTAGAGTTTGGGTTCCATGTCAGAGTGGAGTATGGTGATGTTAGGAAGTAGATCTTATAGGCTAAGGTCCTCAGGTCGTCACTGCTATGAATACATGGGAAGGGTTTACAAATGGTGGCATGTGGATCATTAAGGCTATTTCAGAAATTTAGTGACTACATGGCCTCCATGTAGGAGAGTGTATGATGTAGAAGTGATGGAGTGAGGGGAAAGGAGGGGAGAGTATGTGGAGGGAACTCATTCCTGGTGGACCCTCTTTTCTCCACCAGTTGGAAGGAGATGTTAGGGGGAAATTTAGAAAAAGCAGCGTAGGTAAATATGTGAATGAGAGAGTCAAAAGCAAAGAATTTCTAGGGTGAAGATCATGAACTTGTTGAGATGCCAAGGTGAATGTTGGTGGGATTGTCTCCTGTAGTGCTCATCGGGCTGTAGGCATGGAGGCAGGGGTGATGGAACTGACACAGGTGGGGTTTTGTAGGCTTAATATACTGGAAGAATCAAGGGTGGCCGTATTGAGGAACTGAAAGGGGGGAGCAAAGTAATGGCCACATGATGGGAAAGAAAGGAAGGCTTGAGGGAAAGTGGTAATTCAAACAAAAGACAGGGATTAAGGGGACTGGTTTCAAGGTGACAGAAAAATGAGTCTGATAGAAAGTTCAGGTAGAAAAGTCCATAATGAATATGGTGGCTAGCTGCTCACTATCCATAGTGAGCCTCTTTAAATCAGGGCAGCTATAAATAATAAAACAAAGGAAGAACAAAGCAACTCAAACACTACCTGTGCTTTCCCAGAGTTCCCTACAGCTCAGGCTGTGGATGTGAGTCAGTTTCTCCAGCTGGCTTCCCTGAAGGGCTTGCGTGAGTATGGTAGATCTTCCTTTTTCTGCCCCAGAGCACGCACGTGGGGATTTTCTGTGGCCGTGTCCCAGGGCCCAGAGTCTGGCTCTGTGGGGGTGGAGAGGCAGTGAATATGGCTTCCGATGGGTTTATTGGTGTGGCTCCTCTAGAAGTGGCATGACTTTGCACACTATAGTTGCATAGTGGCGACCCCTGGTCCCTGACTTGCAGTGTGGTGTGTTTCAAGTCTTGATTTCCACCTCACAGTTGTGGTGGAGGCAACAGGTGTCCTGTGAGCTTAGGTCTGCAGTGAAATTCTGGCTTAGATCTCACTCCCTGAATACCTCTGAAAATTTTGTAAGCCCCTAACATGCTGCTTTATCCCTTTCCCACCTGAAACAGCTAGAATGTTTTTTGTTTTCTGCAACTAAATTCAGTCTGAGGGAAATGGCCTTCTAGGTTTGTTTTGGAGAGTTAGTGAAATAACTTATCCATTAGGTGCTTAGTTCAGTGTGGGCACATAGTGATTACTTGATAAATAAATATCAGATATTATTCTTTGGTTAAAATGAGGGCATGGAAGAGATGGAATAATAAGAAATTATCATCAGAATGGTATATTTGTTTTTAGGAATTCAGAGACATAGTGGTTCTGGATAATGACAAAGTCCAGCTTGTAGCTGGGAGAGTTGAAGACCGAGAGGAGTAAAGGTGGTCCTTGAAATTGAGATGTTATAGAGGGAAAGGTTCAGGTATTAAAATATCCATTCTTAGAGGTAGTGAAGTGTTCACATTTGGAATAGTATTTTTTTTTATTCCAAATTACCTCTCAATACAATGATTTCTGCTCCACCACTGTGCTAATTCTGTGTTTGCTGAGATCATTCTCAAAGACAAATATAATCATGTTATTCCCTTGCTGGGAAACCTTCAATGTTCATCCCCTTCTTCATGGTTTTCTGTTATTGAGCTGCTGGTTGCCTAACCAGTTCTGTAGGCACTGCATGTCAGCCAGAATGCTCTGGGGCCACTTTATGTTTCCAATCATTGTACAGATTGGGTTAAAGGTGGTCCTTCTTGGTGCTTGAAAGACAAAATGCATTTAAATGTTTGCTGCTATTATTATTAATATTTTAACTTTAAATCTTATTAATAGGATGTTGCCCACAAATTTTTAAAGAAACATCGAGGCCTTCTGAGAATTTAAATTCTGAAGTGATGCATGGTGGATTACAGTAGAAGCAGTGCTGTGTTACCATGAAGGAAGAGAATGGCTCTTAAGCTATCAAGGCTGCGTTTTAATATGATGAAGTATTTGTACATTTTGAGAGAAAGAAGGAGTTGATTAGAAAGGGACTGATCAATGATAGAAACATAGAAAGGGGGGCTCAGAGATTGCTATTATATGAGCTCTCACTCTAGAGAAGAAGTTTAAGAAGTTTTCATAGTCAAAGGACTCAATGCTTTTTGTTTGTCTCTAAAGAAGGTGGCATCACAGTATTGGAATCAGATGCCTTTACCCATCTGATTCTTACTAGTAATTCCCATTCTATTTGGTAAGCAATTGTCTAATTATAATTGGGTTTCCCAAATAGGGAATAATGTAAAACTCCTAGAATTTCACATTGTAAATAAATGCTCATTCTGGCATGAATGAGTTTCCTCTTCCAAGATGGATCCATTCACACCATTCCAAGGTGAAGAATGGGCTCTGATGCTGAGCTAGCTATAGCTGACTCAGTGACGAGAGAGCTGGACACTTGGACAATTAAATTTTTATTAGTGGTTATAAGTTTGTCTCTATCTTATGATTGTGAGCTTCTAAGGACATAGACCACATCTTATTCCTGCATGACAGGGCCCCTCACAGCCTAGCAAAGAGCAGGAACCTGAATGCTTGAACGAATAAATGGACTTATAACCCAAGAACTCACTGAGTAGAGTGGCACTTTCTGAGGACAGGAGAAAAGTTTTGGGAGAGTTCAGAGTGGGTCTGTGAGATGCAAGAAGTGGCGATTAGCAGAGAATGTGAGTTCTGACAGGACAGATGGATGTTGAGGCCTGCCCTGTGGGTGGTTGCTGAGAATGACAAATGAGAAAGGCATTCCTGAGACTAATCAGGCCTCAAGTTGATTTGGGGTTCTTGTTATTGGGGTGGAAGCACAGGTGATGTAACAAGGTAGATGACATCTGCTCATAAGCCTAGCTGACATACTTTGACTATTATTGTTCAAGCCTTCAAGAAGAATATTCTTGAAGAGTTATTTTGGACCTCTGTAAAGTCCAACCCAATAGGTGAAGAAGGTGTATTTGGGCCTGGAAAGCAGTGAATAGTCAAGTGGGCTTGCAATCTTGGCATAGGGGCTTGGCGCCATGAGATGGTGGTCCACTGAGAGTTATGGGCCTCTGTGGGTGGCGGGCATTCCTGCCTGTTCACACCCTCCTACCGCACCCCTCTGTGGGCCCCATGTAGTCCTCCTCCATGCGGTCTCCCTTCTAGCTCACCTATGCCTCTATCCTCCCAACTTCCATTAGACTTAATATTTACAGCACTCACTGTAGCCTGTAGCATATCCTTTGTCGAATCTGCAGATATCTTTTTATCTATCATCTATCTATCTATCTATCTATCATCTATCATCTATCTATCTATCTATCTATCTATCTATCTATCTATCTAGATACAGATATTGTCTTCAGTTAGATTATAAATTACCCGAGACCTAGGGATCACATATGTTTTTTGCATCTCCCTGCAGTTCATAGGATGGTGCTAACTAGAAATGTAACTGATACACAAAATACTCTTTGAGTTAAAATATACATGTATGGGATCCCTGGGTGGCGCAGCGGTTTGGCGCCTGCCTTTGGCCCGGGGCGCGATCCTGGAGACCCGGGATCGAGTCCCACGTCGGGCTCCCGGTGCATGGAGCCTGCTTCTCCCTCTGCCTGTGTCTCTGCCTCTCTCTCTCTCTCTGTGACTATCATAAATAAATAAAAAAATTAAAAAAAAAATTAAAAAAAAATATATATACATGTATATATACATTTATATTTAGGACTGTAAAGAGATTAAAGAAGGACGGTTTATTCGCTGGGGAATAAAGCTTTCGGTGAGCAATGTTTCAGCAGAGGATGGAGGGAACTATGCATGCCAAGCCCGACTGACACACACAGGGAAACACTACACTGTTTTAAACAGCATCACTGTGCGTATCAGTAAGTATGCTCATATCCATTGCCTTGGCTTCTTCTTGGCTTTGTGTGAGATGGCTGGCTTCTCGGGCAATGGTAATTCTTAATCTTGATTTTCTTGAAGGTTAGTGGGCTCTCAAACTTACCATGTTAGAATCAGAGGGTAGAAAGAAGAGGGCAGAGGGCATGAGCAGTTTAGTCTCCTTATCTGGAAAAACAGAACACTCAACCCTCTTGGTATGAAAATTAAATGACAGCATGTCTGTAAAGTGGGTACTGGGGTGCCTGGCAAAGTGTAGGTGTTCAGGAGGTGGTAGATATTACTGTTCCTCTTATTTTCCTCAGCTGTCACTGGTATGACCACTTTGCTGGGCCATTCCAGCTTTGGCCTCCCCTGCCTGGGGTATGCAGAGCTCCAGGATACCTGATGCTCATGAAGTGTCCGTTCTCAACCCAGAGCAGCCAGTTTGCTCAAACATATGACCTGGATATTTGAAAACAGAATCTTTAGGGTAAAAGAAACCCTAAAGATAATTTAACTTAAGCCGTTATTTTTTTTTTTAATATTTTATTTATTTTTTCGTGAGAGAAACAGAGAAAGGCAGAGACATAGACAGAGGGAGAGGCAGGTTCCCTGCAGGGAGCCTGATACAGGACTTGATCCCAGGACCCTGGGATCACACCCTGAGCTGAACGTAGATGTTCAACCACTGAGCCACCCAGGTGCCCCATTAAGCCATGAATTTTATAGTCTCAGGAGGGGGTGACTTATGAAGATTACAAAGCTGGTCAGTGAAGAAACAGGACAAGGATGGAGGCTTTTGGTGCCCAGATGAGCACTGTTTCTTCTCAACACATTCGGTGAGGAGTTCTTGCTGTGTTGCCTTTTGCTCTTTGTTAGTAGACAGCTGTCTTTTCTGTTTACTCATCTAAATGGAAAGAACTGAAGACTGAGTATTTCTTTAACTGGGATCATCCTGTCTGTCACTAATTTCTGTCAGACTTCATAATACTGGGTGGTACCTAGCAATTTCTTGGTGTGGCTCTCTTGGGGCATGTGTTTAGCATGAGTGGCTTCCTACTTCCCACCTGGAACCCTTTAATTAAGAAAATTAATTTTATTACATTTTATGACTTCTATGCTCTTGAGTTTTGTGTTACCTGTTATCTCTCCAAATATATGCACAAAAAATTTTCTTCTTGACTATCATGCTTAGTTTTACATTGGTAGCTGAAGGAATTCTTTGAAAGACAGAATGAAGACTACATCAAGAGGTCATTGAATTTCAAATAGCCTATATTTCATGTTATTGCTGTAAACACTTATTTATGACCTAGTTCATGCCCCAATTGTTAGAACATGTTAATTAAACCAAACTAAACCAAACCAAACCCAAAACCATTGTTTCTTCTTTTGAGAAGCTCTCAGCTTGGTGGTAGTGGAGCTAAAGATACAAATGAATCATCATTTCACATTATGTAGTAAGGATAGAGTTATAGATAGAGTTGTAGATAGTGTCGGGGGAACAGGAAAAGAATCAGGAATAGCCACAAGAGTGGCAAGGAAATGGTCTTAGAAGGCTTCCAGGAGGAGATGTCTTTTCAGCTGAATTTTGAAGGAGTCAAGTTTATAAAAGTAAAGTGTGAGAGGCAGGGCAGAGAGTATAGTATAAGACAAAGCATAGAAGTGTCTACCAGCATAGTTTGCATTGGATTTAAAGCTAATTTTATTAGAGCATACGTAAGCATGGGGAAAAGAGTGCTGGGACCTGAGGTGTTAAACAGGGTCAGGATTTAGAGGCCCAGTTACACTGAGGCTTTGCTATGAGGCCGCTGAAGAGCCCTTGGATGAAGAGTGACGAGGCTTTGTTTGTGATGGATGAGACCAGTCTTGAGATGGTTGAGCAAGAGTTGAGGAAGGTCCTGAAACCTGTAGTCCACTTTGGCAGCTGCTGCAACAGCCAGTATTGAGAAGAGTGCTGATAATCTGAACTTGAGTGAAAGTAGCAGGGGATTCTTCAGGCAGGAATTTGGTGGCTCTTTACTGGCCACCATCTTGTGTCTAGTAGAGACAGCCTGAGAAGAAGGAAAGCAGCCATGACTGCTGCTCTGATGGAGCTTTGAAGTCTGAGCAGGGAAGGGAGGCAGAGATAAATCAGATAGTCTGCTCATGAGATGTGTAATTACCAAGGAGATTAATGCAATGAAGGAGTGGAAAGTGTGAGATCGAACAGACAAGGACCTATTGAGAAGGCAGAGGGTCAGGGAAATCTTCTTGATAACAGCAACACTGACGGTCAGGACACATTACCTGAGTGATGGAGTGGGTGAGATTTTTCCAGACTGAGGGAACAACCAAAGTAAAGGCCCTGTGACAAAAACAGATTATGGTATATGTGAATAATGAGAAGGAGGCAGGCTGGTTGGAGCAATGCTAGATAATGAGGTTAGAGAAGTATCCAGGGCCAAGAATTGGTAGGAACATGGAATCCAAAGCAGAGAGTATGCAGTTTATTCTAAGAACAATGGTAAGTAGCCAGAGGGGTTGCGAGCAGGAGAGTAGCATGTGACTTGCTGGCCTGAAAGCTCAGCATGGCTGCCTGTACCCAGAATGATCCCTACAGAACAGGAGTGGCAGGTAGGAGACAGGTACAGAAATGCAGGTAAGATATCAGGTAGGCACAGGCTACATGGTGGCACTGAAGATGGAGACATGTGGATGGGTTCAAGGTATCTGAGGAGGTCAACCTCACAGGGGTTAGTGTTGGATTGAATATGGCAGAAGGGATGTGGCAAGGTCAAGGGAGCTAGGCCTTTTGGCATATGCAACAGACTGGATGGTGATATAATTCAATGAAATAATATAACTCTAGAGGGAAACTGAATTTAAGAGTGAGATCATGAGTTTGGTCATGGGTTTATGTTGAGTACTTGGAGGTGCCCACATGGAGATGTCAAGTTGACCATGGCCATGGTCTAGAGAAAGGTCTGGAGATGCAACTTGGCCTAGATGGTAATGGAAGAGGTGGATATGAACAAGACTACCAAGGAAGGACTAGAAAGTGGAAAATAGAAGGTTTAGCCATGAAGAAGGAGGCACTCATGGAGACATGTTAGGAGATGAACTTTGTCTGACTTACTGATTGATGATTTGAAGAGGTGAGAGAAGAACTGTTGCCTAGAGTGACTTCCAGATTTTAGTTGTGTGTGATCTGGTGCAAAGTGATACATTAACTGGCTGGTGATGACCTCTGTTTGGGACACACTGAATTTGAATAGTTTGTAGGACATGCAAGTAGTATTGTCATTATAAAGGACACAGGGTTTTTCATTTTTCTAGCCTTCCCTTTGATAATGTCTCTGTGTCCCATCCCAAGTAGAGAGGAAGAATGTGGGGTGAGGTGGTTGATTGTTAGATGTTGGTGGGCAAATGGGGAAAGGAAGTAGTAGAAAAACAAAGGGCTGGAAAGTCAACAAGAGGGGAGATAGCTCTACAGTGGAGTGGAGGAATGAAGGATCTGAAGAAGAACAGAAGAGGACAGGATATAAAGAATATGGAGAAGCAAGGGATGGAGGATGGAGCAGTGAGGAGCAAAGATAAAACATTAGGGTCATTCTCTCTCTCTGTCTAGGACCTAGACCAGAGCTTGGCCTAGGACCACTGCTTACAAACTATAGTTAGATTATTAGGTAGTGAGATTTTATTACACAATCTTAGCAGTTTATGTATAGAACCGAGAAGTGAACTCTCCCAGTAGCCCAGCTTTTAGGGTTTTTCCTTAGCAATTTAATTATTTCTGGTTTGAAAATATGCATTTATGAGATGGTCATTCATCACACCATAGGTTTTGTTCTTTACTTGACTAATGTTTATTGAAGGCCTGCTCAGTGTCATGTTTTTCTTTACACCATTGTGGTATAAATAGTTGGGAATGTGTCATACATGATTCTAATGCAATTTCACGTGGATATGATTTCTTAGCAGAAACAAATGGATATGCAGGAAGAATTCCTAAAATCATTTATCCAAAAAACAATTCAATTGAAGTACAACTTGGTAAGTAAAATTATTGGAGTCATTGAAATCACTAAGGGCAGATTAATATACATGTTTAATATAAAACCAGTTGAATTTCATTGAATGTACTGAAACTTGATAAAACATTTTTAAAATTCATGTAAAAAAGGTTGGAAAAATTTAGCAAGAAAATAATTGCATAGAAGAAATAAAGAGACTTTTTCTAGTAAATATTAAAGTGTATTTAATTATAAAACAACAATATATAAATACTGGTATTTGCATACAAATAGAAAGATTAAGACAACATAATGGAAAACAATAAGTAGATCCTAGAATATACAAAAATCTCATAAAGGAGATTTGTGGTTTAAAAATGTGTAGAGAACAGTATAGTTTATGTGTGATATTAGTATAACTTGTTAAATGTGAAGAATATGAGGCATAAAAATGCATTTTTGATGAATTAAAGAACTATGTATAAAAATAAGCCCACAAAAGTACCGTTAAAAACTAAGATAAATCTATAGCTAACTTCTGAGTGGTGTTCTTTCTACACATAAAATTAATAGAAGGAATCACAGAAGATTAAAAATTAGACTAACATAAAAACTGTAAATGTCTGTATATAGGAAAAATGGTAAAGTTAAAATGTGAATGAAAAACTACAAGAGCATATTTGGAACAGAGATAGCAAAAAACAGGTAATATCATTTCTGTACAAAAATACCAACAAATCAAGGAATAGGAATAAGCCAAATGAGATAAATGAATAATTCACAGGACCAAAAAAAAAGACTGACAAAATATGAGAATATAGCCATCTGCAATAAAAGAAACATGCAGTAAAACAATGGTATCTGTGAAATTGGTAAGGATTAAAAAATGTATAATACCAAATATTACCAAGGATAATATAGAGGGTATTCTAATACATTACTGGCCATGAATATGAGCAATCCCTTTAAACCATTTGTGTTTAAAGCTTTCCAAAGATTTTCTGTCTCACACAGAGTAAAATTCAAAATCCTTGCATTCCCAATATGGCCCTCCATGGCTGACTTCCCCTTGCCAGTGCTCACATTGGTAAGCTCACACTTGGTTGCCCTGGCATACCTGCTGTTCCTTGACCATCTCAAGCACAGTTCCACCTCAGAGACTTTGCACTTGCTGTTCCCTCTACTTGAAATGCTCTTCCTCACACAGCTCCATGGTCTCTTCCTTCACTTCCATCAGATCGTTGATGAATGGCATCTCACTTGACCACCACATTAAAATAGCACACATCTGGGGCGCCTGGGGTGCTCAGTCGGTTAAGAGTCTGTCTTCGGCTCAGTTCATGATCTCGGGGTCCTGATATTGAGCCTCACATTGAGCCCCATGCTGAGCTGAGTGAGGAGCCTATTTCTCCTTCTGTGCCTCCCCCTGCTCATGCTCTCATTCTTGTTCTCTCTCAAATAAATAGATAAAATCCTTTAAAAAAATAGCACACATCACTCACCATTATGCTCTATCCCCTGACCTTTCTCTATTTTTTGTAGAGTACTTTTCACTACTTCACCTATTTTGTTTTGGTATCTCTAATTCTATTTAAATCAGTGTTCCTTAGGAGCTGGCTTTTTCTCTGGTTTGTTCCTTCCTATATCACCAGTGCTCAGAAAAATTTCTAGAACATAGCCGATGCTCAAGAAATAGTTGTGAGATAGATAAATAAATGAATGGACTGGTATAAACTATGTAGAAGGAAATGCCAGTATGTATTCAGAACCTTCACAAATATGTATAACTTTTGTGATGTAAATTCTAGGTGGTAAATTCTAGATGGTAAGCCATATACAACAGAAACAGATCCCAAGGGCCCCAGGTATAGATAGATAGATAGATGATAGATGACAGATAGATAGATGATAGATAAATAGATAGATAGATAGATAGATAGATAGATAGATAGATAGATAATTAATTGTGCTTATTATGTTCAAGGAAGGAAAAGAGATGATTGGGGCACCTGGGTGGCTCAGTGGTTGAGCATCTACCTTTGGCTCAGATCATGATCCTCGGGTCCTGGGATTGAGTCCCTCGTCAGGCTACCCACAGAAAGCCTGCTTCTGCCTCTGCCTATGTCCCTGCCTCTCTCTGTATGTCTCTCATGAGTAAATAAATAAAATCTTAAAAAAAGAGGAAAAGATATGATTGCAATTTTCAAAAGACAACTGTAAACTTTAAAAACAAGAGAATATTAAGTTTTAAAAGGAACAGGTAACTAAAACCAAAACTCAGTGAAAGCTTTAGTAGCATATGAGACATCTGAAAAAGAATTACTGAGTGAGAATATAGGTCAAGAGAAAATGGCTTAAGCACAGAGAGACAAGAGACCAGAAGTTAGAGAGAGAGGTTACACAGAGCTAACATGAATATAATTGTGATCCCAGAAGAAAGAGAGAGAAAATGGGAGGAGAGGCAATATTATTTAGGTGATAATCTCAGAATGTTCCAAAATGTAGACATGTTCATGTAAAGGCCCCGGAAGCTAAGGAGACTCAACAGGACAAATAAGACCAGAGCTACACCTTGAAATACCATAGTGAAACTGCAAACAAAAACAAAGGAAAAATATCTTAAGAGTTGGGGGAAAAAAGAGGGGAAAAAGCCCTTTGTGCACAACAATACGCCCACTGTTGGAATTTTTCATGAAGTAATGGAGGTTGTCAGCTGAAAAAAAAAAATACTGCTAATTTTATAGTGGGTGAACATACGACAAACTAAAAGTGGCAAAATTTGCCAACCACAGTCTTACACTAAAGGAGCTACTCCAGTGTTCTTTAAGCAAGAGGAAATGATTCCAGATTGTGAATCAGCTGCGTAGGAAGGAAGGAAGGAGCAAATGTTGGCGTAAATATGAAAAAATCCAAATGAATCTTGGATGCATAAAGCAATAATGATGATGACTGTTTATGGAATTTAAAATATATATGAAATTGGAATTCACAACCACATTTGCCTGTATGCTGGAAGAAAGTTAATTGCTATTGCATCCAAAGATTTTAGATTCTCTTAGAGAAAAGAATATAAATATCAATAATATCAGACTTTGATAAGTTCAAGGATCTATGTTTTAATATTTACAGTAACCCTAAAATAGTAATAATTTGAAAAATACAGCGTTATATGGAACAATGAAAAATAATCAAGAGGAAGATAAGAAGGAATCAAAAGACAGCAGGAAAAAAAAGACTGATACAGGACAGATGCTACAAATAAAAAAATATTTAAGATAGTTGATTTAAATGTACATTTGTAACCGATTACATGATGGACCAAATGCTCTGAATGAAGATTGTCATACTGGATTTGAAAGAAGAAATCATAACTCTGGGCTGTTTATAGATGCTGGAAGAGAAAAGATTAGAAAATGATATATGGAATAAACACTAACCAAAATAACTTTGGCATAATTATGCTAATATCAAAGTAGATCTGAAGGTAGAATGCATTATTAGAGGTAAAGAGAGATGCTTCATAATGATTAGAAGTCAATTGTGAACCTGTAGACACATAATTACTTGGCCTTAAAAGTGTGTGTGTGTGTTTCGTGTGTGTATGTACACATGCAGAGAGAGAGTTAGGTAGGATTACAGGGAGAAATTAAGTCCACACCAATAATGGAATAATAATAATGGCAATTTGTAAGATAGCTGGTAGAACAAAGCAAACAAGACACCCTATCATGACAAACAAAATGTGCCCAACAAATGGCCATATTCTAGAGCCCTGAGGCCAATGACTATAGATTACACATTTTTTCTAAGTACAATGAAATGTTTAATAAGGAGCGTCTAGGTGGCTCAGTCAGTTAAGCATCTGCCTTCAGCTCAGGTCATGATCCCAGGGTCTTGGGATGGAGCCTCGAGCTTGTGCTCTCTCTCTCTCTCTCTCTCTCTCTCTCTCTCTCTCAAATAAATAAAATTTTTAAAAAGAAAAAAGAAAAAGAAAGGAGAAATGTTTAATAAAATTGACCATGTATTGGCTGTAAAGATTGATTTGTAAAAATCCAACAGATTGAAATCATGTAAACTATATATTCTCAGACATAAGACACTGACGTTGGAAATATGTAATAAAAAGACAATTAGAATAACTGTATAGGTTGGAGAGCAATCATATAAAAACCCCTCTAGCCCATGGATAAAAATAGAAATCAGAAAATAATTTGAGAATGAATACTCATGAAAGGATTACACTAAGGTTGGTGGGATACAAAGATTTGCTCAGAGCATGATTGATAGTCTCAATTAGAAAAGTAAGTTAGTTGAAATATCCATGAGCTGCACGCTCACCCCTGAAGACAGAAAAGGAGAAGCACATAAATCCAACAGAAATGGAAGAAACAAAGTGAGGAGTAATAGCAGAAAATAGTGAGATAAGAAATGAACATGCAATTGAGTGATGAACAGAGAAAGATGTTGGTTTTTTGAAAAGTGGAATGTATTTGCCAACCCCCTGAATGATTAAGAAAGGGAGGAAGGCACAATCTGAAGGAAAAAGAGGCCATCACCATCGATCATATACAGTTGAGAAAGATCATAAAAGAATGTTCTGGAAAACCTAGTGCCAAACAATTTGAAAATCTAAAAAGAAGTGGGCTATTTTCCCTAAAAACCAGCACATAGGATCTGGCACAGGAACATACAGATTCCAGAATAGGCATATGACTGTAAATGTAAAATCTTGTCACAAACAATTCTAGATCCACTTGGCTTTCCTGGTGAATTCTGCAAAGCGTTTAATAAAGAAATTTGACATATTTAAACAAATTGTTTCACAGCATAGAAAAAGAAGAAACAGTCGTCGTTAACTCATTTTATTAGGTCAGGAAAATCTTGACACTCAAACCAACAAAAATGTTGTTACAAAGGAAGTGTCCGGCCAATCTCATTCATCAACATAGATGAAAAAATTTAAGCACATTATTAGCATATTTATTTGACAGCAAACCCAAAGGGTGATACATTGCAGTTAAGTTGGGCTTACCTGAAGCAATGCCAAATTGCTTCACATTAGGTAAGCCATCCTTTTATTTTACATTAATAAACTAATGGAGAAAAAATAATACACTTGTAGATACCAAAAAGTCATTTCAAACACCTGAACAAGGAATTTATTATTAAAAAAAAAAGAACTTTTAAAACTAAGAATGTAAGAGAATGTCTTTCATCAGATTTTTAAAAATTTATCTTTAGAAGCCTATAGAAGAAACAACAAACTCAAGACTGAACTATTAAACATATTTCCTTTGTTTTGAAGGAGAGCCAAAATCTCAACAGATTTTATTTTTTGCTGAATTTGATAAGTCGATTATAATGTTGGTATGGAAAGGTAAAGACTGAATAACAGTCAAGACATTTTTAATGAC
Organism: Vulpes vulpes; assembly: GCF_048418805.1. Taxonomy (NCBI): domain Eukaryota; kingdom Metazoa; phylum Chordata; class Mammalia; order Carnivora; family Canidae; genus Vulpes; species Vulpes vulpes. The sequence goes on along the minus strand of NC_132795.1, from coordinate 69,277,492 downwards.
AAAGAACTAGCTGAGGGTGTCTGTACCACCAGCTTTCAAGATTTATTAAAAGGCTACCATAGTTTAGACAGTGTAGTTTTGACACAAGGATAGACATTGGTTAGAATTGAAGGCCCAGAAATAGATCCACCATATAACGCACTTGATTTTGGCAAAGCTAATGCTGCTCCAGGCAAGGTGTGATCTTTTCAATAAATGGAACTTGACAATGGGAGGGAATACAAAATAAAAGAAAAATTGACTCCCTTCTCACACTACTTAAAAAAATTATTTCAAGTGAGTTATAGATCTAAATATGGAAGTCCAAACAATGCATTTCTAGAAAAAAAACAACAACTTCATGCTGTGACAGTTTACAACAGAGGGTATCAACATGGCCAGGGAAAGTATAAAAAAAGTGCTCGACCAGGTACAATCTAGGGAAATGCAGATTCAATTCACTTTGTGATGTCTCCACACACACATCGAGATGACAAAAATAGACTGACCACACTACACACTGTTGAGTGTGTAAAGTATCCAGCACTCACCCATACTGCTGGTGGAAGTGTAAATTGGTACAACTGCCTTGGAAAGCAATTTGGTATCTCTTTTAAAGTTGAAGGTACGTGTGTCATCTATGATCTACCAATTTTACCAGTAGATAGGTGTGTGGACCCGTCATGTACACGGGTGTGTAAACGTGACAGGTGTTCACTAGAGCCTCAGGAGGCACGCAGGAGGGAGCTCCTAGCAATCGTACTCGTTGAGGCAAACACTACAGCGATGCAGATGTGTGCCTAGCGGCAGCCAAATAAATACTAATATATTCTCTTCTCTGACTGGAGCACATGTACGTGCAGCGGCACGGGTGAGTGAGCATCGCAAACAAAATGTGAGGCAATGGAAGCTACAGTTCAAGTATGTGTGGGGTAAGCGATAAAGTATAAAGTAGGCAAGGGACTGGTGAGAGGCTTCCAGAGTTCTGGCAATATACTATTTTCTTGGGCTGAAGGTGGTGTGGATGTGTCTTTTACATTTATCTTCTATACTTTTTTAGTAGATATGTGTCATAGTTTACGATTTAAAAAAAAAACACCTTAATTCCACCTCGGATAAAGAATCATGAAGTATACTGTGTAGAAATACAGTATTTTTTAAATGTAGAGTAAATAGATGGAATATATTGGGCTCATGGAGCAAAATAAAATAGAAAATAAATAAATATAAAAATATAAAATTATTAAATATAATTTGTGAATGTGTGTGATGGAGTCAGGATAGGAGTCACAACTGGTGAAGTTGAAATTTCACTGGATTTAGAAATAGAAAACCAGGGTTCATGTCTCATTTCCCTCTCAAATGTGTGACCTTGGGCAAGTTACCAATCTGTCTGAACTTCAGTGTTCTCATCTGTAACATGGACACTGCTGCACCTCCTCTTTCCTGATTATAGGACTATTTTGAAGATTAAAAGACTGAAGGAGATGATGTGTGTGAAATACTTTGTAAAGTTCTTTGCTAAGTTTCCTAAGACTGGTAGGAGTATTTGTGTTCCTGATATTGTAGAGGTCATCGGCCAGAAGCTGGTGATATTTGCCAGCATGTGGATATCTCTTCACAGATACACACCCTGGAAGGTCATTTGTCCCTTATGATCTGTGTCCAGGGAAAGAATAAAATAGAGGAGCACTGACCTCCAGGGGGAATTTTTAATAATCAAAAGATATTCAGAATAGTATTTAATCAATTGCTTTTTTTGTAGGCTTTTCATATAACATTTATGAATTCGTTCTTATAGGCTCCGCCCTTACTGTGGACTGCAACATCACAGACACAAGGGATAACACAAATCTCCGATGCTGGAGAGTCAATAACACCTTAGTGGATGATTACTACAATGAATCCAAACGGATCAGAGAAGGATCTGAGTAGGTGTTGGGTTTTTCAGGCTTCCCTAAAAGCTGGCAAGAATTCCTTCACTTATATTACATTGGTGCTAGTCCTGCTTTTTTAAGATGCTTCTCACTGACCCCTCCTCACTCCTTTTGGCTTTTTCTCTCTAAGATCTCCTCAGGGCTATGCGGGGCCGAGTGCCTGGTTCAGAGAAGTGTGAGATGCTCATGTTCTCAATCCTTCCTACATCCTAGTTAGACAGAGAAGGCAAAGCGTCAAGCATGGGCTTCACACACCAAAATCCATTACTCACAGCTACTCCGCAAAACCGGCCTCACTCCTGTTTGGTTTTATCATGAGCCATAGATCTTCAAGACTTCAGTAGTGAAGCAGGCAGCAGCCCGGGGGCTTTGCGGGGAGACAGGATTTCATCATTGGCTACTGGCATGGTAGAAAGCCAATCTGTGGTGGCACGAATTGGGTGGCGTAAAGCAAGACCAGTGAGGCCAGAGGGTGGAAGAATTTGTGCTGAGTCCCGCAAGGTAGTGAGGATGAGTGGAGAGGAGCAGGAGAAAGCTCTGGAGGGCTGAGGATGCCGTCTGTCACAGTCCAGAAGAAAATGCAGATCTGGAATGGCACAATCCATGCACCTCGCTGAGCTAATGTGTGAAGCCTTCTCAGGGTAACAGGATGGCCCCAAGTGTTCCCTGGAGAGAGAATTTTATTCTCAAGACTGAAGATGATACACTGTGTTGGGTAACTGTGACTCACATATAATTGATTGGCTTCTCTCTTTTACAGATCCCACATTCCTTTTCAGAAACATATTTTTTACACAGTGAACATAACCTTCTTGGAAGTGAAAATGGAAGATTATGGCCATCCTTTCATCTGTCATGCTGGAGTGTCAGCAGCATACTTTATCTTAAAACTCCCAGGTAGTGGTTTGGTGGGGTACATGCCATTCAGAGGGTTCAAAATGATGACAAGGAGACATTGGGGGTGAGGCAGGAGGGTGATATACAGGCATGAGTTTCTTGTTTGGAATTTTATGGTTTTAAGCTCATTTGCAGAGGCAGGAGGTGAGGGGGCATGCTCCGGAAGGCAATGAATGACCAACTCAAGAATTTCCAGCCATCACCCCTGTCTACTTACCAGGGGCTTTATGAGTCTCATAAACATTGCATGACACGGTCTTCTTATCGTGACCATTGCAGTCCCAAGATCCCTGAAGTCTCTATGTTACAGGTTCCCAGACCCACATCCTCCCCAAGGGATAGATGGCATTGTGGTTCCAAGAACTGGAGAAGGACAAAGAGAAGTGGAGGATGGGAGGGAAGGGCAGATCCAACTAACAGTGAGAAGCTAGAGGTTCGAACAGGTGGTCAGGATGAGATTGGACACCCGCACGCAGAGCAGAGCAGAGCAGATCTGCGGAGTCGTGCTGGGACTTAATCAACAGATTGCTATTTCTGTTGACCCAGAACATGTTTTAGTTATTATGCTTTATCATGCCATTCATTTAAAGATGTGCAGTAGTGCACAAGGATATCTTTGACCTCAAACCATTTGCCACATGATGTGACTTAGGACAGGTTGTGACAAGCTCTTTAGGGGGTTTTGTGTTTTTTTTTTTTTTAAGTGAATGTGCTCTGGGGGGCTTCAAAGAAAAGAGAATTTCCCCTTCTCTCCACCCCCACCCCCACCACACCCCCATTCATAGACACCTTCTAGTGGAGACTAGAGCATTGGGAAGGGGCTGATGAAGGAAGTGGTGTGTGCAGTGGGTTCTAAGAATGGAGAGACTTTCTCTTCCTCTGTTCTTCTTCCTCTTTTCAAGTTCTGAGAGAACTTCTTAGAGCTTCCTTCCATGGCCTGACTGGTTTGGGCTGTGGCAAGGGAGAAAGCTGTGTTGTTCCTCCATGGGACCCGTAGGAGCCTGTTTGCTGGGACTTGACATTCCAGAGGAACCGGTTCTGCTTCTTGGTCATCTCCCACCCATTGCTTTTGCCATAATCACTCCACAAAGTGTTTGCAAAGCAGAGCAGAGGAGACACCCTTTCTGAGGCTGTGCCTTGCAGACAGGCGTCTGGCCTGGACTTTGAGACCTTATTGGCACAAAGAGAATGAGGGGGGACCCTGGCTGGTGGCTGGTCTGATGGAGAAGACAGAGTTGCCTTTCAGGGGAGGCAGCTGATGGCTCTTTATTTATGACGGGCGTCCTGCTGTTCAATTCTGAATGCCCGTGAGAGCAGTTATGACAGTGGAATAATCAGGATTGTGCCACAGAGCCACCGGGGAGGGCCTTCCAATAAGCATGTTCAGGTTTTACCCCTAGAGTGTCCAGTGTTGGCTAATTGAGACCTGGCCGTGGGTGTTTGGTGAGCAGTCCTCATGCACCGGAGTCACGCCGTAGCCACCCCCGGGAGCTGGGGTTCTGCAGAATTGCCCTCTCCAGGTTCCCAAGGGCACATTTGCTTCCTAAAATTCGTGGGCCACACCAGATTATTCTATTCCCGTGTACCTATTATATTTAACTGCCAGAAAAAAAAAATGTAAGCAGTATCCTCATTGACCTCTAATATGTTTCCATTTGGCGTTTGTAACGTGATCTGTAAAAAGTAAAGTATGTAATTGACTCTTTGTACTATAATTATCATTTGATTATTTATGTATTTATTTGCTGTCCTTTGTAGCTCCAGATGTTCGAGCCTACTTGATAGGAGGGCTTCTCGCCTTGGTAGGTGCAGCGGTGTCTGTCATGTACATCTACAACATTTTTAAGATTGACATTGTACTCTGGTATCGGAGTGCCTGCCATTCTCCTGGGACCAAAGAAGGTAAGCGTGGGGAGCCACTGAAGAACCTCCTACTTGGCATCTGCTCATCTATATAACCATTGTAAATACACTTGATCCTATTTTACTAGCTTGCCTTTCGAGTTGTTGGCAAATTTGGAGGAAGGGCTCTCCCTGGAACGTCTCCACGGTCACCAGGATCTTTTAGTCAAATGAGGCTTGTGGGCTAATCATGGCTGAGCAAATCTTTGCTAAGTAGCAGGAGCACATCATCTTCTGGGTCCCACTGTGACCATTTCAGAGAGGTTCTCACATCTTCTGCTGTTTGCCAAAGAAGACAGCTTCTCCTAGAGCAACAGTGTGCTCTCCACCCGCAATACATCTTCAACACCGTGGGCGTAGGAGCAGAGTTTATGGTATGGAGAGTGATGAGCTGCCTGTGGCTCAGCTCTTTCTAGACTGGGTACTTGATGCCTGATGGAATGATTGATTGATTTTAAATTTTATTCATTTCTTCATGAGAGACACAGGCAGAGGGAGAAGCAGGCTCTCTGCAGGGAGCCTGATGTGGGGCTTGATCCCAGGACCCCGGGATCATGCCCTGCGCCTAAGGCAGACGCTCAACCACAGAGCCACCCAGGCATCTCTGCCTGGAAGATTTAAGTCCCTGACTCCCAAGGCTGGAGAGAAACTTGGGGTTTGCGTCTGGTTCTCCACTTTCTTCCATATGATCTTAGGAAGTATTGGCTATAGAATGAAAGAAAAAAAGAAACAAGGAAGAAAGAAGAGAAGGGGGGAGTGTGGAGAGGAAAGAAGGAGGGAAGGAAAGGGAAGAAGAGAAGAAGAGGGGACAGAGGAAAGGGGGGAGGGGTAGAAAATGACCAGACGCTGCCTCACAGAGTTTTGTAGCCACAATTGAGTTGAAGTCCAGGAACACCCTGAGCAAGGACCTGGGGCACAAGGGGCATCTTGTTGTCTGAGGGCCAGAGCCAGCTGCCTCTGCCACTCTGCCCGAGGTTTCAGTGTGGTCTGTTCAGCAGACGTCCTGGCAGCACGTCTGAACACACAAATGCCTGAGTGTGATCCTGAAACTGAGGAATAGGTACTTCCCATCAAAGTGGTGGGGTTTTTCAAGCCCCGATGCAGGGCTTGAACTCACGACCCTGAGATCAAGACCTGAGCTGAGATCAGGAGTCGGACACTTAACCCACTGAGCCACCACCCCTGCCAGCCATGGTGGTTTTTAAAAGTCTGTGCTATTTTCTTGTTGTCTCAGAATGGTGTGATCTATTAAGGCCTTGAAAAAAGTATTATGTCTGCTTTAATGTCCCCTGATTGGATGGAAAATTAATACATGGCTGAGAGAAGTCTATGCATTTCATGTGCATGGAAATTCATTTACACCATTCAAATCCAGAGACTAGCAATGTGGACAAGAGCTAGAATTCAGAGAAGTGGGTGTCCAAACACGTTTTATTAGTACCTACCACTAAGAAGGGCATTATTCACGTCAGGTGCCGGGTTTGCATATACAACACACAGTGCAAATTGCTGCAGATGCCCTAACTTGGGCTTTATTTTAAGTTCAATTTCAGAATTCAAAATTGGCAGTCATTGAGCAATGTAGGAGGCAACGCGTTCTTTTTTGAGGGCAAAATTCAGTCGTGGAAACCCGACTGCACATCAAGTGCAACCTGAAGCAGCCTAGTGCTGTGGACAGTCAGCTGGGTGTGTGTGGGGGGGTCTGTCTTTGAGGCGGGGGTCCCCACAGAGCCTCCCTGTGGCTATGCTCCCACCTGCATCTGTGGCAGAGGAGGCCAGTGCACCACCACTTATCTTTTCTGACACAGGCGTGTGAGCAATCCACCGGCTTTCTGCTTATCAACTGACTGAAACCTGCAGGGGCGTGAGTGGTGTTCCCAGATCTCTGGACCTAGTGCGTGTCTCACTCCCTGACTCACCATGACTCCCAGGAGCGTGAGAGCCAAGGGCCTGTGCAGCTGCTTGCTGGTGAGGTCGAGTTTAGCAGGAAGAGAAAGAAGGAATAGTGATTCACCCCAAACGGGGTGAGCAGCAGAGCTGAGCAGATGAGAGACACAGGGAGCCCCACCCTCTGCTGAGACAGGGCACCAGCCCAAATTCAGGCTGCGAATTTGGACATAGGGGCTCACAGTCAGCCAGGGTTCCTCTTTTTTTCCCCCTTAATTCAGATAAGTACTTGCGTACTTTATGACTAAATCTCTGCAGCTTCACCTAGAGAACTACCCCGTAATTCCTGTCTGAGTGTTGGCTTTGACAATGAGCTAGCGATGAGACTTAAGATCTGTCCCGGGTGCTATTTCCAGCATTGTGATCCTGGGGGATATTTCCTGGCTTATTGGGGAAACTGTGGAGCAAGGGGTGGCAAATACAAATGAGGAAATCGACAAATTGTGTCCTTCTTATGGTAAATCATTTCTCCAACTAGATTAGTTATGCTTTGTAACATGAGTAATAGGTGGATATAATAGCTCACAATTTTGTTGAGTCACTGACAGTCCTACTCCACGAGTTCTGTATGTTCTCCAGTAAATTATAGGAGCTACTTTAAAAATTCTCCTTCTAGGTATGCTTGTGTGTCCCAAAATACAAGGGTGAGCTTGCACATCTCCTGGGGAGATTTGCACATGTCTCACTACCTTCCAAACAAGTTTGTGGAGAACATGCCTGTAGAATGGAACGATGAAAAACAAAAAGAAGGTGGAGTGAACAGAAGGTAAAATGGTGAAATGAAGCTTGGAGATAGAACTAAGGACAAATCTTGGACACTTTTTCGAGATGAATTGGCTTTAGAAGTAAAGGCAAAAGCAATGACAGGATGTGTTGTGTGCTGTTCACAAATACCCTTTAATTACTCATGACAGCACATGGCTTTTTCTGGGACAATTTTCCAAGGAAAAGTTTATGTTTAAAGGGTGTAATGAATATAATGAATCTTGTCTACAACAACATTCCTGTGGTAAATGTATAGCGTGTTTAATGTGGCTTTTCTTCTAGTGTCTTCCATGTTAGGGCTAAAATGCCAAACTTCATGCAGTTGAGGTAAAAAACAACAACAACAACAACAACAAAACACGTGAAGGCCAAATTGATTTTGTTTGATTTTTCCATTTGTCCGGTTTGACTACTTTTGAAATTTAGCAATAACCTTAGAAAAGAAAGTAAGAGGGGATAGAATAATCTTTAAAAGCAATCTCTCATAAACCTTAACATATACAATACATTGTATTTCTGCCAATGGCCAATAAAGGCCAACAACAACAACAACAACAAAAAAACACGTGAAGGCCAAATTGATTTTGTTTGATTTTTCCATTTGTCCGGTTTGACTACTTTTGAAATTTAGCAATAACCTAAGAAAAGAAAGTAAGAGGGGATAGAATAATCTTTAAAAGCAATCTCTCATAAACCTTAACATATACAATACATTGTATTTCTGCCAATGGCCAATAAAGGCATATGCAGATGTTTTATCAAAAATAGGACTGAATCCCTTCGGGAAATAGAAGGAGCTTGGCTAGAACCTAGATAAACCTCACCCCACTGCTAGATAGAGGCAGGCTGTGGGAGTATCTGCCCCCAGGCCATTTCCTCAAAGAACTTCCTAGTAGGGCTACATTTCTACAGTTTTCTGGGTGAAATAGACAGTTGGGGGGCATGTCAAGCTCATCATTATCGATGCCATTCATTGTTACCTTCCCAATTGCTCTTGCAGTTACTATGGCCAGGAAGCAAATTACCTATAAGCTTTGTAGCATAGAGCAACCATTTATTTTGCTGGTGGGTTCTGTGGGTCAGGATGTGGACAGTCACAGTGGGGATGGCTTGTCCCAGCTCCATGATGTCTTGGAACCCAGCTGGAGGACTGGCAGTTGATTTTGCCTATCAGTTGATGGCCTCAGTTTCCCCAGCGGCACTCCATGCGGTCTCTGTGTGGGCTACGTTGGGCTTCTTCATGGCAGGTTGATTGGCTTCCAAGCGCTAGCGTTCCAAGAACAAGAGAGCCAGGAAAAGCAGTATTTTTTCTTATGACTCAGATCCTAAATTTCTAATGTCAGTTCTACTGGTCAGGGCAGCTACAGAGTCCTAGTCAATTTTAAGGGAGTGGAAATAGATTCCACCTCTTTGTGTGTATGTGTGTGTGGAGGGGGGTGTGGTCACTTCTGAAAGAGCATGTGGAACTGGAAATACTGCTGAGGCTATTTTTTTTCTTTTAATGCCATCTAACACACTTGCACAGGACTAATCAAGGATACACACTTTGTGAAGTTTCCTCCTCCCGATTTTCATCTCAGCCACACCACAGGGAGTGGTGGACTTGGGTCTGCACCAAGGCTGTGCACTTGGCAGCTGCAAGACCAGAGAAATAGCACAGCCTTGTCTGCCTCAGGTTCCTTACATGTGATTCGATGGTACAAATGTGACAGGCAGAGCCGTGATGTGCTGGCAGGCAGTTGTCTGAGAACGCCCTTCCAAACCACAGGCCGACTCAAAAAGCTAAATGGCCATAGCTTGTTTTTTTTTTTGCTCTATTGGTCAATAAAGGAGGAATTGATCATTTGCAAGTTGGCGAGAACCCACTGCATTTTGAGAACAAGCCACAAAGGTAACATTTCTACTCCAGAGCATAGAAAGAAAAAAAAAGATGACCAAAAAATTGGGAACATTTTATAGTTTGATTTTCTAAAAGGTTTGAGAATCCCTTGCTACTCAAATCTCTTCTGTCTCGGAGTCTGCATTTGCACACCATGGAGCACCTCTATTTTCAGACACCCTGTTTAAAAACAGGGAACATGGAACACTGTCAAAAGGGAAAATTCACTCAACAAACAGTTCCTACCCCCCTCCTTTTTTTTTTTTTTTTTAAATGAGAAACAGAAACAGCTTGAGAGAAGAGAGATACCAATGGCAGGGTTTCAGACAGAGGTGGTGATGAACACGGATGCTTGCTACAGTTTACAGACCAAGAAATACTGTACTCACTGGGGAGGCTCTGCTATGTGGCAGGGAAAGTACCAGCTCAACCAACCTTTTATCATAAAAGGATAAATAAATATTTTTAAGTGAGGAAATTTAATTTTTCTCAAATGTTTAAAAACAAAACCTTTATGAAATCTTAAAAAAATATTTTTCGTGTTTCCCTTGGCTTTAGAAAGTCATGTGTATGATATGAAATTTAATTCAGAAGAATATCCACTTACGGAGTGGCAGTATGGACTAGTCACATTGACGATGTTACAGAAGGAGTTTAGACACAAATTAACGATCATCCCTTTGGTACCTGCCTTATGACCCTAATTTATTAAAAAGCTGAATTTGCACGTGGTCTAAAACTTCTCTCTCTCCCATGTAGATATAACAACCTCCTTGAGCCTCTTAAAATCGAGCTCCTTTCAGACTTTGGCAACTACCGATAGAACCTCCTCTGTCTCAGGTCCTGCTCTGCACTGAGGGTGGAACCACTCCAAAAAGAACCCCCATTCCCACACGGCTTCCTGTCATGATCGGGGGTGGGGAGACTGAGGAAGGGTGTGCATGTGTGCGCATGTGTGTGCATTGCCATTTCCCATAGGATGGCCAGGAATGGTGGGCAGAGACTCAAAAGTTGTCAGTGGTGGTTGGTGTGAGAATTTACGGAATGAGAAAAGGCTACACATAAACTCTGAAGTTCTGTACATATATAACTACAGCTGTTCCCTGACTTATGATGGGGTTATATCCTGATAACCCCATCATACGTTTAAAAATTTCGTAAGTTTACAATACATTCAATGCAGGTAACTCAGAGAACATCACAGCCTAGCCCAGGCAGGCTTACATGTGCTCCGAATACTTACATTAGCCTACAGTTGGGCAAAATCTCTAACCAGAGCCTATTTTTTAATGAAGTGTTGACTGTCTCATGCGATTGATTGAATACTACCCTGAAGGTGGGAAACAGCATGCTGTGTGGGTACAGGATGGTTGTCAGTATATCGATCGTTGACCCTCGAGATTGCCTGGCTGAGTCTGAGCTGTGGCTTTTTGTGCTGCCCAGCATCAGAGAGAGGGTAGGACTGCAAAACACTCATGTGGGAAAGATCAAAATTCAAAATGTGAAGTGCAGTTTCTCCTGAATGTGTATTACTTTTGTACCATCATAAAGGCAAAAAATTGTTAAATCTAACCATCTGAAGTTGGGGACCGTCTGCACTATTATTTAGACAAAAACTAGAAGTATACAAGATTTTACTCTTTTTCTTTGGGGCATGGGGTGGTAGGGTTCAGAGCCAGCCCTCTTTTCAGGTCTGGTCAATCAAACAAACTTTCAGAAAAAGGGAATAGAAAGGAATGGCTCCCTCTTGAGTCCCATTAGGTTGGCTGTGAATTTTCAAATAGCTTGGAGCTCAAAAAAGGTCACATTTTCTAATAGAGGCTCACTCAAACCTTCGAGCCCTGCTACAGCTTCTTACTCATTCTATGACCCCAGAGCAGAGTATAAGCATTCCCTATCCAAGCTCTTCTCTTTGTTGGCCTCTTTACCCTCCATTTCTAGTGCCTCATTTTCCCCCAAACCCTTTAAAATCCAGGAGGTGCCCCCATCCTTTGTGAATTTTCCTCAAGAGCTTCAGCGAATTCTGATTCTTTCTGTCTCTCCGGTTCATTCAGCCACTTGTTATCTTTGTAGCACCCCGTGTTTTTACTTCCAAGTCTCTGAATGGTATTTCCAGTTAGACCTTGAGTCCTGTTCATCTGTACAGGGGTGAGCACAGTGACTGTTACATGTGGTGGGTTGCTCAATGAGTGCTTGGATCATTTTGGTGATGATGAAATGGGCTGTTGTGTTGGACTTCACTGTACTGCACAGCAGATTCCTGGAGTTTGCTAAGAGGCTTGGTCTCTACAATGCCGTGTGCACCTGCACTGATGAAATTCATGGGTGGTCTGAATCACGAGAGACTTGGCCCATTTTGCCTGGTGCAGTTACGACAGTCCCATGCACAGGACTCATCAAGAGCGACATGGATGGAGAGTCCTGCTTTCAATTCTCGTTTTCACCATGTGGAGGGGTGGACTTAGAGTCAAAGGAGTCAGGTTGGACTTGGGGCTGTGTGACTTTGGAGACGTGTTTCTTATGTAACAGGGATAGGACCATCTTCCTTATAGGTCAAAGATGAAGGGGCAGGAAAATCAACCATAACTGACAAATCATTGGAGGCTCAATGTAGACAGATCTGAGACTTAAAATCTTTAGGTGGACCTAGTTAGAAGGGGTCAAAAACCATACTTTATGAGTTTTACCCCTAGAAGCCTGACCTGATTCTGACCATAAATATCAAAGAAAAGTCTCCTTGGGGACACCTGGGTGGCTCAGTGGTTGAGCGTCTGCCTTTGGCTCAGGTGTGATCCCTGGGTCCTGGGATCGAGTCTCACATTGGGTTCCCCATAGGGAGCCTGCTTCTCCCTCTTCCTGTGTGTCTGGCTCTCATGAATAAATAAATAAAATCTAAAAGAAAAAAAGAAAGAAAAAGAAAAGAAAAATTTCCTTGTGCTTCCAGCAGAGGGAGTAGAAAAATCATTCTGAAATACCCTAGAGCATTGTTCTTATCAACAAGGTCTGCCCTTAGGATAAACTAGTTAATGAAAGCCTTGCCCACTAGTGTATTATCAGAGCCTAAATGACCTGTGCAGAGGGAAATACCCAACTCCAGCCCAATCTGGCCATCCTGCCCCACCTAAGTGGGCATAAAAAACTGGGAAATGCTTGTGATGTTCATAGTTCAGAGTCACTAAAAGACAGAGCCAATCACAGGACCATACCCTCCCCTTCCCACACACCTCATCACCATGTTACTAAAGGCCAGTTTATACTTTCTTTTTTTTTTTTAAAGATTTTATTTACTTATTCATAAGAGACAGAGAGGCAGAGACACATGCAGAGGGAGAAGCAGGCTCCCCACAGGGAGTCTGATGCAGGACTCGATCCCAGGACCCCAGGATCACTCCCTGAACCAAAGGCAGATGCTCAACCGCTGAATCAGGTACAGGGACACCAAGTGTCGGCATCCATATACTTTCTTTTGCCAGTACATTCTATCCAGCTATCAGGAAGAAGTATAGGCATATTAAAAGGCAAATGCACAATTTGAAGAGACAGAGCAAACATCAGAGCCAGAAATGGCAGGGATGTTGGAATGATCAGACTGGGAATTTAAAGCATCCATGATCAGTAAGTATGCCAAGAAATCTAACGCATACAAGCAGACAGTATACAACAACAGATGGGTGATATAAGCAGAGAGATGAAAATCCTAAAAAGATCTAAAAAGAAAGCTAGCAATTAAAAAAAAAACTGTAGCAAAAATGAAGACTGCCTGTGATGGGTTTGTTAGTGGGGTGGACATGGCTGAGCAGAGACTCTCTGGGCTTGAGGATATTACACTAGAAACCTCCAAAAATGTAAAGAAAGAGAACAAAGACTGGAGGGGGGGGGGAGGAGAAGAGCAAAGTATCCAATGAATGTAGGACAACCACAGAAGGTGTAACATAAGTGTGATGGGAACCCCAAAGGAGAAGAAAGAGAGAAAGGAACAAAGTATCTGAAACACTAATGACTGAGAATTTCCACGAATTAATGTCAGACACCAAACCGCAATCCAGGAAGCTCAGAGAATACCAAACAGGAGAAACAAACAAAAACCTAGGCATATCATTTTCAAACTACAAAAGAATCAAAGATAAGGAAAAAAATCCTCAAAGAAGCCAGAGGGAGGGAAAAAATAACACCTTACTTATCGAGATACAAAGATGTGAATTGCATTCAGCTTGTCCCCCAGCAATAATCTTTATTGCTAAAAAAGACCAACCACGCAAGCAAAAGAGCAGGAAGTGAAATATTTAGTGTTGAGAAAATGAGAAGCCTGGTGTGGCAATGCTTGGCACCAGGTCAGCCCACCGGGCGCTCTGAAGTCCTTGAACCCAAGGGAGGAGGACATCACGGTAGCCACTCAGTTGTGCTCTGTTAAAATAAGATAATTTGCTAGGAATAATGCCTTCTCCTTTTCAGATGGCAAGCTGTATGATGCCTATGTCTTATACCCCAAGCCTCAAGGAGAAATCCAGAGCCATGATGTGGACACGCTGGTGTTGAAGATCCTGCCCGAGGTGCTGGAGAGGCAGTGTGGATATAAGTTATTCATATTTGGCAGGGATGAGTTTCCTGGACAAGGTATGTTTGGAGTGAGATGTAAGAACAGCAAATAAAAAGAAAGGGAGATTCTTTTTTCCTTCACTTTACAAATGGTGGGGTGGGGGGCTCAGCCCACAGTCCCTGAGACTCAGGCCTGTAACAGGATAACTGGGATTCCTGGTTGAAATAATGTGATTCTCACTGTGAGTAACATGAAGCAGGTGGCGGATGACAGCCTTGGCTGAGAGACCAAAAGGAGAAAAGAGGTCATTTGCTCTCATGTCTTTGAGACTAACAGCGGATTATTCTCCATCCATTTGAATATGTAAATCAGCTCATGTTTAATGCTGATTTTTGTAAACCTTGACTGCCCAGGCTTCTCCTACCTAAATAAAATAGAGTTTATTTATTTACGTCTCCTGCTGAACAGGAGTGTAGCTTTGGGCAACGCAGGTGACATCTCTGAACCTCAGCTGTCTCATCTGTCAAATGGGGAGGAGAATGCTTCCCTGACCTGGGCGGGAGAATGAAATGAGGTAAATCCTGAGCAGGGACCAGTATGGAGCTTAGTGCATATCAGATATTCAACAGATAAAGTTTCCCTCTTGGCCTACATGTTTCCTTTCTTGGAATGCCATACAACAAATGGCTGAAATTTGAAATAAATATCCTCCACTAGTCAAGAGGACACCATGAGTACAACATTTGAGAGTGGTCTGTTCTGGGTGGTTTGTAAAGGTTGCTGGATTTGTAGGTTGCTCATATCCACGGGGAGCGACAACTGTATCTCAGCCCGCATCTTTTCAAGTTATAAAATCAGCCTCCATTAGGAAATGAAAATTGGATCTAGTGCTCACCATAAACATGTGGAAGAGCTCACATTTCACCAGCATATTCTTTCACTCACTTATTCAGCAAATATTTATTGAGCACCTGCTATGCGCCAGGTAATATTCTAGGCACTAAAAATGTAAAAATAAACCAAAGAGAAGAACATGATCTTGGGGAGGTCACAGTCTAGTCTTGTATTCTAAGAATAAGGAGGAAGTAAAAGTTAATCTTTATTGCTAAAAAAGACCAAATTTTGTCCATAGCTGGATATTTTAAGAACTCTCAGGGAATGTTATTTAGTTTCAAATTAGTCCTATAAATCCTGGGCATTTAAGTAGCTACAAAGTACAAGAGGAAAACACAAAATAAGATTAATACAACATTGGAGCTATCTATATTTTCCCTGTTAAAATCTATTTAAAAAATGTGCTCATTATTTAATATATACTAGACCTTTAGTTAGGTTGGTGACACAAAGTTAGGCATGATAAGATCCTTGTTCTGAGTAGGTCGTGGTCTGGAGGTGGAGCCAGTGAGCAGAGGAAAGTGACCTGTCAATAACTACCAAAAAATATGACTTATGAACACAAAGGACCAATTCTTCAGGGAAAATCAGGAAGGTTTCACAGAGGATATGATAAATGTTAAAAAAAAAAAAAAACGCTTTTGTCATCCATTCCTAAGTCACATTTATTCTGAAGTCCACGTTGTCTTTCCAGGGCCCATTTCTAATATTCTCAGAGATGAATTGAGGCTGTTTCACTCATGAGATAGTATACATCTTCTTTATTTCCAGCTGTGGCCAATGTCATCGATGAAAATATCAAGTTGTGCAGGAGACTGATCATCATCTTAGTTCCCGAATCCCTGAGCTTTGACTTGTTAAAGAACATGTCAGAAGAACAAATTGCAGTCTACAATGCACTCGTCCAGGACGGGATGAAAGTCATTCTGATTGAACTGGAGAAAGTCAAGGACTACACAGCCATGCCGGAGTCCATTCAGTACATCAAGCAGAAGCACGGGGCCATCCAGTGGAGTGGGGACATCACCGAACAGTCACAGTGTGCAAAGACCAAGTTCTGGAAAAAAGTGAGGTATCACATGCCACCCAAGAGGCTTCCACCATCTTCTTCTGCCCAGCTGCTGAAGCACACGTCCTGACACCTCATGGCTGGCGAGTGGGGGGCCGATGTGGGGTTGGTTACCCATGACGGTGTTGGCGGCATGGAGTGGCTCACGGTTGGACAAGGATGCATTGCATTTGGGCCGACGACTTGAAGCTTGCCATTGTGTACTTGTTGCAACAGGGCCTCTGTCTGTTGCTCATTTTAATCGGAGCTCCTTTAGGGGAAGATGTCACCTTTCCAAGAGGCCCTCATTCACTTATGGGGTCTGATGAACCCTCCCTGAACACAAAGTAGATATAGCATGTGAGCCCCTGGGGGATGGGACAGGGAGGATTATAGAGTGGCAGTTGAGATGTCAAGAAGTTTGGTGCACAGTGTGACACCCATGGGGCCAGATAGGGAAGCCAAGGGATGGCAGGAGGCAATCTGTGGTCCTAGGGAGGGCTGGCAGGGAGAACAGCACTTTTTTCATGACCACAATCTTAGTACACTGATACTGGAAGTCACTTAGAGGTCACACAAGTGTGGCCCCACTGGGATTGCCCATTAACTACCTTCCCATTGGGCCTTCTTGAAAGACTTTATCTATCAAATCAAAATAAGTAACATTTTACTTGTTTTTCCAGCTGGCCTATGAACGCCAGGATTCTGAGCAACATGTGAGAGACACAGTTAGCACCTGGACATGATGCAATTCTAGGCCATGTGAAACAAATTAATCTTTCAGCATCCCTTCATCACAAGTCAATTTATGGCTTAGCAAACAAGGCCCAAGGATTTTTGATGCTAAAAATTAGCTGTAAACTCATTACGACTTTCAAAGACTCTGACCTGAGGAGCTTAGATAAGAGTCCAAGTCTCTTGTTCTGTGGTTGATGATACCAAGCCCTAACAAGTGGCCTGCTGTGGTCAAAATGTTTGTGTCCTGCAAATTCACATGTTGCGATCCTAACACCCAATGTCATGGTTTTGGGAGCTGGGGCCTTCGGGAGGTGATCGGGTCAGAAGGGTGGAGATTTCATGAATCTCATGGAAGATACCCCAAGAAGTCCCTTACTGTTTCTGTTATTTATAAGCCACTCAGCCTGTGGTATCTCGTGGTGATGGCCCAAACAGACTAAAGCATGGCCCTGATGAAGAGTCCATGGGGGCTGGATGGGGTCCACCAATGGGCAAGACAGGAGACGGGGGAAGGGGAAGAGGAGCAGGAGGAATGAGTTGGGAGAACAGAGACCCCAGCATGCAGGAAAGAGTAGTGTGTGGGGCGAGGGGGGAGGAAGGGAACAGAAACAGTTAGCTCTGCGTCCTCCTTTATAGGCCTCTGATGTGTTCCTCATTCTGTTCCCCCTCACCCCTCAGATTTCTCTTCTCTGCTTAGTACCTGGAGATTGCTGTTGATGTTGGAGAAGGCTCTGTGGCACTTTGCTCTTCTCTTTGTCTTATGTGGAAACCATCCCCTACAGCCTCCCCCTTCTTTCCAAGCCCTTTCTCTCCAGAGGACAAAGAGAGGCAGAGCAGCCCCATGAGTCAGGAGACAGGGTGAGACCATAGAATGTGTCCTCTGTCAGGCCATCCCAGCATACCTATGAATTTTAGGAAAAGGTTCTCCAGGATTCTCCAGTGACTAACATTTTATAAATAAATGACTGTATCTACACAAGTTGAGGCTATCAGAAAAAAAAAAAAAGCCATTCTGTCAGAGGCAAAGATATTTTCTGAAAATATGGCAGGGCAGCCCAGGTGGCTCAGTAGTTTAGCACTGACTTCAGCCCAAGGCATGATCCTAGAGACCCCAGATCGAGTCCCACATCGGGCTCCCTGCCTGGAGCCTGCTTCTCCCTCTGCCTGTGTCTCTGCCTCTCTCTCTCTCTCTCTCTCTCTCTCTCTCATGAATAAATAAATAAAATCCTAAAAAAAAAAATCTGTGGCAGATGGGAGGCCAGCAGTATTGGTGAATTTTTTTTAATTGGAATTATTTTTTAAGTCAAAAACTTCCTTCCTCTCCAGTATGTGCCCTATGTTTCTTTTTGTTTAAAAGAATGCCAAAGTATATTAACATGATAACATTAATGAATTAAATCAGCACATTGCAATTTTATTGTTATCAAATATGTTTTGTGTCCTATGGAAGAAGCTTCTTTTCTCAAGGGTTCCAGCCTTTTATGGAGCCTACATATGTAGGTTGGAAAAACCTACAGCTGGAGAAACAAGTGAATTTTATGTATTTGGACATGGTGCTGGTGTTCTCAGGCTTGAATATATTCTTTTAGTGACAGACCATGTGCTCTGAATCAGGATTTGTACAATACAGCCACATGTATTAAAAGACGGATAAGGCTTGCCTTATCTTGGTAAATTCTGTCCTTTTAAATAGTGGCCCTTTCTGATAATTTGAGGAACGATGTATATATCTCCCTAGAAAAAAATGCACATACACATGAAATTTTGACTGCATTTTGAGAAGGTTGACAGAATTTTTCAAACTCTTCAATGGAGAAAAAGGTCCACAGGCCCTGAGAAAAGGACCCCTTCCCGAGAGGGACTTTCACTTCTGTACTTATAAGATGTGATCTCAGAATTTTATAGGACTCTATGTAGAGGTCCAGTGATAAATGTACCGAGTGAGCCTTTTGGGGTCCTCCTGAAAGTTGTTTGGAAAGTAACACAGATTTGAGATTTTCATCCTATTTTCGTCATCATGTAGCCCAGGGCTGCCTTACTGGTCCGCCACAAATGAGTTGCAGGTCTCCAAGGACAGTTACTCCTGAGATATTTCCTCACAGTGTGTCTGGAGCTTTATCAGTCTGTGCTCTGTGATGTGAAAAAGATTGGGAAACAGATCCTAGTCAGATGGGATCCGGAAAAGCGAAAGGAGTAAACTAAATACTTGATGGCAGAGTTGGGACAGATGACTCTGCCTTCTCACTGTGCTGTGGCTCTTACCCTACAGCAACTTTTCTGACCCTCTCAGTCCTGTGACAACTGCCACTCTTTGGAACTAACTTCTAGAAACCTGGGAATGGACTTCTAGAAGTACACAGGGCTTCTGAGTGATTTCCCTTGATTTACTCAAGGCTTTGTCAGGAGGGCACATATATTGGTTTTATTTGGTCTTATTTTTTTTTTAAGATTTTATTTATTTATTCATGAGAGACACAGAAAGAGAGTGGCAGTGACACAGGCAGAGGGAGAAGAAGCAGGCTCGCTGTAGGGAGCCTGATGTGGGACTCAATCCTGGGACTCCAGGATCATGCCCTGAGGCAAAGGCAGATGCTTAACTGCTGAGCCACCCAGGCATCCCATTGTTTGGTCTTGGTTTTGCTCAGCAGGAAGCAAAGCTGTAGCATTTAAGTTCACATGAAATTTAACATTCAAGATTAAAAATTCCTTCAATAACTTTTACCTTTCTTGAATGGATCCTTCTGACTGGCTGGAGGTTTTAGATGAGAGACATCAATGGAGGATATTATGTCCCTTCCTGGGAAAGCTTTATCACATCTAGCATTGGATTTCACTGAATTTCATCTCTTACCCAGAGCCTCACTATTTGGGAATCTGGGGATCTGGGGCTCTGCCTAGTGGGGAAAAGCTTGTGTTTGAAACTCAACTTTTCCACTGTCTATGGGGCTTTTGAGAATCTGGTCAACCTCTCTGAGCTTGTCATCATTCAGGGATGACACTAGGATAAAAGATGTAACATATGTGAGTATGGGTATGATAAATAGTTGTTATTTATGAACAGATTGGACATACTTGAAAGTACTCTGGCCATGATATTCAGGGGAAGAGGTTTAATTGAAGGGGAAAGAAATCAATTGGCACCTAATGTTTTGCATTAGGAAGCTCATGGTTTTGGAACATCTTAAATTTTCTACTAGCTTCTTAAAGTCACACAAAAAATACCCCTGGAGACAGGGTGCTCCATATTGGCATCTTTGGGGTCTATGACTATGTCCCATGCTGTGGGGACTCGGCTGGAGTAACTTTCCAGACCATCCTGCCCTGTCTGCTGGCTGGTATCCTCTTCCATGTATCCTCATCCATGTTTTCAGGGACCCCTAGCCTTCCTGTTCCTTGGGTATTCACACAGGATATCTATTCCAATGGAGTTTTTGATTATTGTCCTTACTCACTGCTTGGCCTTGATTGTGGGGAGCTCAGAGAGTTTTGAAGCCCGGTCCAAGGTGGGTGCCAGGAACCTTTAGCCATACTCATTCTACCACACAATATCTCAGGCCAGAGGAGTATTTGAAGGAAATACCTGAGCTGAGGAGACCCAATTGATAATACTGTCCCTATCCTGGGCCTCTGGAGGACAGCGCTGTTACTCCTCCCCTGGCCACATGCCAGTCCAATCATGTCTCAGACCATGTTCAATTCTTCCTCAGACACTCAGCAGCTGTGATTCCAAGAACTCTGTTATGGTACTTGGGATTGTTCACTTCTTGCCATAATTTCATCCGAACACTCTTCAAATGAGACTTGACAACTTGTCCTGAAGACTGTTTCCTTCAGAGCCTTCCAGAATTTCTGTAGCAGAGGTTCAGAGGCACTCGTCAGTTGGGGTGGTGGTGGTGGGAGAGAAGGGCTTGAAGTAGCGTTTGTGTAGCTAGGCCTTGGCCAAAAATGGAGAAACCATTAATTACTCATGTCAGAGAATGGGATGATTCCAATCGGAGACTTCAGGGAAGGGGTGCTGGAATTCCACGGAGGTTCCTCCATCTCATCCATAATCAGTCCCCAAAATGTGCATTTCCACTGCTTTGTAGGTGTTCTTTGACATTTAGTCTCAGTATTTAGATACATAATTAGGCTGTGTAATCAAGAAGTGTTAAGCCTCATACTAAATATTTGCCATTCTGAATACTCAGTGATGCCCATCTCATCCTCAATTTTATTAGTATTAGTTTACTAATTTCAACAATTCCATTGTTAATTTCTACTAGTTTTTAATGGATAACGGGATACCATGTGGTAAAAATATAAATAACTGAATTAGCTCGGCTTTGCCATTGAAATGGTGTTTAGAAGGTTAAGACACATTTGCCAGCTGATGGACTCATGTCTAAGTCTGCATAAGAAAGAAGGTTAGATGTCCATGGACAACTGACAAAAGGTAGATTATATGAAAGCTGAAGGCCTCCACTAATTCTCTCATGTTTCCATGGTGGGGCTGAGGTAAAAGGGGCCTTATCCCCATTCTTTGGGTGTGGGCCCCAGTTCTCCTCAGGCTATCCTGGGGGCAGGGGTGAGAGGTGAATGGGTCAGAGAAAATATGAAGTACAGGTGCCGAACCCCTCAGTCAGCTTTTGGCTCACCTTTCCCATAATGACTGAGTCAGCCCAGAACCCACTTCCTTTGGTTTCTCCCCTCAAATACCATGAGTCTATTCATGAGAAAGTCCTGAGTGAAGACTGGGTCACATCAAATAAGGGTCCAGGAAGGTCTGGTCTTTTCCCAGAAGGTCAAATGAGATGAAGACACAGAGGCAAAAGTGCTCGGCGTGCCTCACAGAACTATAAGGAGCCATCTGACCTACATGGGGTTGGGGGCACTGTCCCTCAGAACCTTTGGAATCCATTGACCTTTCCTTGGCTCTTGATGCCGATTCATTTTTCAATAAACTTTCCTTCAACACATACTTTGTTGGGTTGATTTATCCAGGGCTATGTCTGGAAAATTAAGAAAGTAGAAAATTTTACCCTGGTTTCCTTAGAATTAAAGAGTCTTCTATGGATGGCAAATCCACGACATCTAGAGTAAGTGTGGGGGTGAGGGAGGAGATGCACACTGGCTCTCACAGCTGCAGAGCATTGGGTCTGAATGGCTGGAGGCCACCTATCTCAGATGGAATTCTTCTGGGGCCCTTGACAGATGGGAACCCTTCTTCCCTCCATACCCAGCTAGCTTTGAAGGGGTGCTGCCATTTGCTTTATTTTATTTTTTAAAGATTTTATTTATTTATTCATGAGAGACACAGAGAGAGGCAGAGACACAGGCAGAGGGAGGAGCTTTCTTTGGGGATCCTGATGTGGGACTTGATCCTAGCACCCTGGGATCATGACCTGAGCCAAAGGCAGATGCTAGACCACTGAGCCACCTAGGCGTCCTGCCATTTGCTTTAATAAAATCAAACCCTGGTCATCTGAGAGACAGAAAGAGAGAGACAGAGAGAGACAGAGAGAGAGAGAGAGAGAGAGAGAAAGAGATTTTCCCCTTAAGAAGGGAAATTAGATCTTGTAGCCCCGGCTCTTGTCCTTCAGAGGCTCTCCTATTAACAACAGTTGCCACTTGCCCACCTTGGATGCTCTGGCCTATCTACCCTTGACTAATTCCTATGAGCACAGCTGACATCTGCCAAGGCCTCAAAAGATTGTACAGGAGGAGAAGGGATAACAGAAGAATGGAATCCACAGGGATACAGCATCAGATGGTTTGGACTATAAGATGGAGGTTTTCTTGTCTCCATCAGACTACTCAGCCCTCACCTCCCACCACTTCAGAAGAGGAGAAAGCACATCTTTTCCAATTCAGGCCCAGAATGGGCTCAAGGGAGACAGGAGTGCACTCTCCCACTCAGCTGAAAGACCTTGCTCCAAAGCGTTTTCCCGGAGTATGCTGTGTTTTGCTCTGTTTCTTCTCTCCTACGTGATGCCAATTTCTTGCTGAGCAGTGGGGCTGGTGTGGGGATTCTAGTAGCTCAGTCCTGGGGGGAGACCTGGATGTGGTCGGAGCTGGTGGGGCATCACTATGGGCCATGGGAGGCTCAATCCTATCCGAAGCCTGTACTGGTACAGTGTATACCCCTTCACCCGTCTGTCCACATGAAGACACTGAGCTGTAAGTCTCGGAACTATCAGAAGTCCATCAAGTGAATTTCATTCTCACTTTTGAAATACAAATCATAGTTTTATTTGTTTAGAACTCATATGAAAATGACATTTAAACAAAATCAATCTAGAAATTAAAAACCCTTTTCTACTACAACCAAGTAACCAGTTTGTCACCATTCACATATTTCTAACTTGATTATACTACCCTGGTGGTTGTGCCAGCTGAAAAGCTGGGTGAATCCCAAACTGTAATTATAGTCACAGAAAAACGTGAGAATGATGCATAGTGACTTTCCCTTGTCTTATTCAGTAGCTGTATTACTTCTTAATCTGAGTCACTGACTCCTACTGATTTATTTGATTTATTCACATTGCCCTTGAACTTATTTGGAAAACCCTGGAGACCAAAGGTTTCTTTGTGGTGGTTCATCACACTCTCATTTCTCTGACCCTCCTTGCTCCCTATTTCCTACCTTCTATGTTATTGGTGGGATGTACTTGCCTTCTCCTTATCACCACCACCCCCACTCTGGTTAGCATCTTTCTAGAAAATGAAAATATTTGTAAGACATGAGGCTTGGACATGGGCTAGATGATTTTTCTTTTTCTTTTTTAAAAAAGATTTTATTTATTTAATTCATGAGAGAGACAGAGGCAGAGAGACAGGCAGAGGGAGAAGCAGGTTCCCTGTGGGGGGCCTGATGGAGGACTTGATCCCAGGACCCAGGATCATGCCCTGAGCTGAAGGCAGACGCTTAACTGCTGAGCCACCCAGGTATCCCTGGATGATTTTTCGATACATCTATCAAAGGTGGCCAGAGCAACGACTCACCTTTTATTCTCACCACTTTGCAGACAGAGCCACGTGCAAGATAGGCCAGAGGTGCATAGCTTGGAGTCCTTAAACTTAGGTTATAGGTGAAATGCTGGCATTTGCTACCAAATATTTTGAGAATTGAAAACTACAGGAAACTACAGGATTATTAACATTTTATACTGTAACTCAGTACACACACACACACACACACACACACATATACATAGAATGGAAAGGAAACTCTGTTTCTTGTTCTGGGTTCAATTCTATTTTGTTCTAGTCTGGTTCAGTTTTTCGAAATGCAGGTCACAGCCCACCAACTTGTTTAATGACCGACTTCTGTGTTTCCAAAGCAATTTGTAAAACGTGGCTCCAGCTTCCCCGACTGTTGATGACCCGGTCAATCATGACATTCTGCTCTTTTTTAATCAACAAGACTTCATCGAGCACTTATCATGGCTCTTCTTTGATTATCTAACTTCCAGGTCAGTTAGCTTTGTTTGTTATTTTATTTTTTTTTATTTTTATTTTTTTTGTTTTTTTTGTTTGTTATTTTAAACGACTGCAGGACAGCAGAAGTCTCTCCCCAGCAGCAGTTGGAAATGAACATAATTTCCTGCCTGTGTAAAAGGATGACACCAAGACGAAAAGAAAGCAGCCCCTTGGGTGACAAACCCTGAGAAAGAGAAAAGCATGTCTTCTCAAGAGACACAAGGAGAAAGTGAAACTCATGCCTTAACCTGGCCAAAAAAGAAAAAAAGAAAAAAAAAAGAAAAAAAAAAATAAGGAGACAGCTCACCCGCCCCCCATCGCACACGGCGCCAGTGCGCCCTCTGCTGGCGGCCGAGGCAATGCCCTCCACTCGCTCAGCCCACCTGCAGAGGCAGAAATGGGGGTTCACAGGTGGGCACGCGAGGGAACACCGTCGGCTCCCCCAGGGTCTCTAATTTAAGGCCAAGAATATCTTTCTTCTTCTTCAGCCGTGGTAACGGTTGGGATAGTGCCATTTTCTTTGTCTGTCACTGCGCTCCTTTGGGCTTCGGGGACAGCAGCAGCCTGCCCCAGAGTGGGGGGCCGGGGGTGGGAGGAGGTCCTCCTTCTTCTGTGTCCAAGAGCCAGGGGTCTAAGCGTGGTGGTTCCGGAAAGTTGCCCCGACCTTAGACTGCCTGGGCCGCAGTCACAACTCCACCACCTACTAACTGAGTACACCTGGGAGATGGGCGATTCCCTCAGGCAAGTCACAAACTCTGTGCCTCAGTAGCTTTGTGTGTAAAAAGGGGGAAATCAGAGTACCTCTGCTGTAGGATAACCAACAACTAAAATGCTTATTGGCACCTAGTAAGACTTCAATGAACATTGGCTCTTATTACATTGTAATAATAATATCCTCTTTGCCATAGTGTCGTTTTTACTGTAATTATTATTTTGCACTTATTTATTGTCATTACTGCACTAATGCTCATGATGATGATGGTTAATTTGTGGAGCACTACATGCTTCGCAGGCGTTGATCCACTTTGCAGAGGAGAAAAGAGAGGCAGACTATGGGTTCAAGGGATCTGATCTCTCTGCTCCATCAGCCACAGTGTTTCGGTTCCAGAATCCAGAGGAGAATAACATTTCCCTGGTAGTGTGGTTACCAATATATGTGAAAAGCACTTTGAGCCCTAGACAAAAGCTGGTTGTTGGTATTGCTGTGAATATGGTGAGCCTAAAATTATCTTACATACTTTGTAGAGTTAATTATGGAGTAGTTCCACCTTATGTTTATATGTGCCAAATAAAAAACCCAGGAAAATACAAAATACAAAAAAATATAGATACATTTTATATTGACTCAAAACAAAGGAAAGGAAAGATGGACATATTTTACTACATAATCATACATAAAATAAAAAAAAGCATTGAATAACCTGAGACACTGTATGCAGAAGTATAAAGTTACAGATTAATATCCTTAATGCCCACTAGAAAAAGAGCCAAAAGAGATGAACAGGACATTTACAACATTAGGACTAATTCATATAAATGCCTAGTGAGTGAGAAAGTGCATAACATCACAAGGCATACAACGCTACTAGTTAATGATGTTCAGAATGTGCCAGATTCCATGCTAACCTCTTTAAGTATATTATCTCATTCACTACTCTCAATTAGCCTATACTTTCTCTTTTTTAAAAATAAAGAAATTAAATATGTAAGAGAGTAGGTAACCCACCCAGGGTAACACAGTTGTAAGAAATGGCCCCAGGGAAATTTATCATCGATTGACTGTTTTATAATATTGGAGCATTACCGTTAAGCTTTTGGTATGATAATGGTACCATTTTTATGCTTCCAAAAGAGTTCTTGTGTTTCAGAAGTGATATGCTGAAACGCTTAGGATGAAATACCATGATGTCTGAGATTTGTCTCAAAATAATCCAATACAAGGAGGTGTGGAGAGTGTGGGAGAATTGATGAAACCAGATGGCCATGAATGAGGTTCATGGGGGTCCAGCATACTATTTTCTCTATTTTTGTATATGTTTGAAATTTTCTCCAAAATAAGTTTGAAAAATAAAGTAGTTAAAAAGAAGATATTTTTAAAAAAACAAAAACCCAGGGTGCCTGAGTGGTTCAATCAGTTAAGCATCAAATTCTTGGTTTTGGCTCAGGTCATGATCTCAGGGTCCCCGGATCTAGCCCCGCACTGGGCTTTGCAATCACTGGGGACTCTGCATGAGATTCTCTCTCCCTCTCCCTCTGCCCCTCCGCCCACTCATGCTCTTGTGCACTCTCTCTCAAAAATTTTTTTTATTAAAACAATTAAAAAATTAAAAAACAAAAACCCAATTCTAAGACACTTGAGCAAATTTGCCTGTCACTGTCCTATAGGGTAGGATGAAGCTAGGGAAGGAGGCACTGGGTTTTGTTTTGTTTTGAAAATATAGACAGCTTTTTCTTTTCCTGATTTTCTGCTCACTGGAAAAACTCATAAAGCAGGAAATTATTTAAAACCCATATTTATTAGCTTTTTAGTATATATATGAATATATACAAAGATTTTATACATTTTATCTTGTAATATATACCAAATTGTTCTCCAGTAACATACTAATATGCCAACATAGCAGCATAACACAGACATAGTTATAAGCTAAGAAACATAGAACTACACTTTTTATTGAGGTATAACTGACATATAACATTGTATTAGTTTCAAATGTACCACATAATGATTTGATATTTGTATATACTATAAAACGATCCCACCAATAAGTCAACATCTATCACCATACAAGGTTATGATTTTTTTCTTGTGATGAGAACTTTTAGGAATTACTCTCTTAGCAGCTTTCAGATATATATTTGTATTAACTATTGTCACCATACATCACTTTAATGATAGCATAGGATTCCATTGGACTGATATATTAACTTTAGTTAATCCTTGATTTGTGGATGTTTAGGTTGTTTCTCATTTGTAACTTTGGCAAACAAGGTGCATTCATCTGATGATTTGTCTTGAATAAATTGCTGGGAATAGAATTTCCAGATTAAAACATCTGGTATATCCTTCCAAATTCCC
Source organism: Vulpes vulpes (assembly GCF_048418805.1). Classification (NCBI taxonomy): domain Eukaryota; kingdom Metazoa; phylum Chordata; class Mammalia; order Carnivora; family Canidae; genus Vulpes; species Vulpes vulpes. Next base: position 69,250,429 of record NC_132795.1, on the reverse strand, counting down.
CTCCAGAGACCTTGTACTAGTTGTGACTCACACCATGTTGATTGAAGATGGCAGAAGGTGAAATAATCTAAGGTATCTCAGTGAAGAATTTCAGGCTTATGCTTGAGTTCTTATTTTGGTAACCACAATGGGAAACTTCTCAATTTATATGTTTTTGTACATTTTGGAGAAATGATTGACAAGATGGCGGGAAGATGTTTTTGAAATGGTGGCACCCAGTAATACCATCTCGGGTCTCTGTGCTGGGGTGTGGTTGTGTAATTCCCAGGCCTGTCTCCCTCTAGTGCACCTGTCAGATGTGCATGCTCGGTCCCTGGTGACCCCTATTAGGTGTCTTCTCTAGCAGGGCTTCATTATGGTGGCTGGGGTGCTCCTGCAGGTTTGGGCTCTGCTACTCCTCCAGCCAGTTGAGGGAATCTTAAAAACTGGAAGGGCCATTCTACAGGGGTGAGGAACAACTCAGGATTCCACACGGAAAGAGAGAAACATCTAGCCTCCCACTAACTACTCTGGTAGCAGAAGTTACTTCAACAACAGTGATGACAAAACCCCACCCAGGGCAAAAAAGTTTCATGTTATGTTTTGGGGTCTTTTGCATTAAAGGCCCAGTGAGGAAGACCTCTCTTTCCAAAAAAGAAGAGGACAGAGGTCCCATCTGAGGCAGGCAGGGGGCGTTGGAGAGATGCTCTTCTCTGGGGAGGTTGATCCCCTCAACCTAAGAGAGGGCTTGGGGTTTTAGGATGTTCCTGGCCCTGCTTTGATGTCATCCTCTTGATTTCGCTTCCCATACCACAACTGACAGGATGCAGATTTTTTTTTTAAGTTTATTTACTTTTTTTTAAGTATCTTTGCACCCAGTGTGGGCCTCCAACTCACGACCCGAGGTCAAGAGTTGCATGCTCTTCCAACTGAGCCAGCCAGGTGCCCCCAGGGCACAGAAACTCTTGGGAAGAGATATTTGAGGCACTGAGAAGGTCTTCTTAGTAGGCACTCGATGTCTCGAAGAACATCCAGTTGACTTACTTACTCGAAGTAAGTCAACAAAACCAAATATCTTATTGAGAGTGGGTGGACAAGAGCTGGAAGTTCACCTTCACCCCTACCTCCATGCCTGAAAATCAGTTCCCTACTGTTTTCCAACTTTTCTGTTTCAAGCAATACCGGCTACCTTTGAAAATCCCCACAAATGACTTTGCGAATGATAGGCTTTGTCTATCTTCTTCAAGGTGAAAATAAAGCATCATATCTCTCAATTCTGACAAGAGCCTGTTTGTGCCCCAACAGGTACAGCCATTGCCTTGTCTGGAGTTGAGGTCCTGCCCCTGCATGGTCCCCCCCAGTGGGACCTCCCGGGGGTCTGCCAAATGAAAGAATAATGGGAACATGGGGCCCAGGAGCATCGGTGACATTGGATCCCGGTCTCGTTCTTGTACAAGTTTGATTTGTGAATCTACGTAATGGCTCCCATGCAAAGTAAGGAAAACGTGGCCTGATTTTATCTGTATCTATACTCTGAGATTGGGGTTTGAAGGACAAATGTCAAAGGGGAAGCAGACTTCTATTCTACTGCTGCGCTACCTGGTATCAGGACTTGGCGCAGGGGGCTCCGGGGAGAGCAGGAGGGCAGCCCAACACTGGGGCTGTGCCTTCCGCACATCTCAAGGGTGTGGCCTGAGACAGAGAATCCAAAAAATGTGCTTTGCTTGGGTTCCTGGAAGTCCTTAAACCCCCCTGCAGGTGAGCCGCGAGGAGGTCCCAAACCCTTAAACTCCAGGAGGCTGGAGGCTGCCTGAGAGACGCCCGCGATTGCTCCAAGTGTCCTGCAGAGGGCGCCCTGGCATTTTTTTCCTTCTATTTCAAAGGGCTTCTAAATAAAATTGACTTGACACAAAGCAATAGAAATCTCTAGTGGTGACTAATGTAGGGCGGGGAGTAGATTGGCACGCTCATCCTACATTCCTTCTTCTCGCCTCGGAAACATGCAGCCTGGGGCTTCTTGTATGAGTGAACGGGTAAGTATTTTGCTCTAAGACTGTTCTGGAGCTGTCTCATCAAGGAAGGGGCAAGTGTAAAACGAAGCCTCACTTTATCATCCCAACCACCAAGTAAGACTGTCGCAGCAGGTCCAAGGCAGGTGTATCCAGGTAACTGAGATCAGTGAGGGTGGTACAAATATATTTTCCTCCCAATGCTGAGCCCCCTTTCCCCCTTTCCCTTAATGATAACTTGGCTAGATTTTATAGCATCGTAGTCACTTTTGGTATTTTGGAGAGTCATCTGGGTTTATAGGATGCAGCTCTAGTCCATATTAAAATATGAGTCATTTGATTCAAAGCCTTTCTTTTCCTTTTGCTCTCTGAGGAGAGATGGGAGATGAGCCTCTGGTGTCTGGAGTGAAGCGGGATGTGGGGTGCTGTCATGCGTCTGTGTCCTTGTTCTGTCTCTCTGGCCCTAATCAGAGCAGTGAGAGACAGAAAAGAAAGATGTCTACATCTTTGACTGCACATGGTGGCAGTTCCCTTCCTGGGACATCTCAACTGCTGTCCTCGTTCATTGCCCATGGGCCTTAGGTGGGGGAATGGTGACACTCCGACATTCTACCTACCAGGAATTCACATCAGGCTATTTTTCCTATGGATGAGCAGTGGAGACCTTGTACGGTGTACCCATGAAGCTCCACCTTGGCTTCATGCCACAGGCTAGGCTCAGGGCAGCAGGTTCATGCGGATCCTTTGTTCTTACTTCTTAGAAACCACAACCTCTGGTGACCTGTGTTTATGTGGGAGTAGGAGAGGGGCATGCATCCATGCCCTGCTCTACCTGCCCTGGTGCTCCCCAAACCACCTCTTCTCAAATCAACTTTTCCCTAGTTCAGAGGCACAGGGGCAGTTGTATAAATCTACCAGCTAAGCAAACACAGCAGGAGTTGAAATCCCATCCCCTGACCTCTCTGCAGATGTGGAGTGGGTTGTTTTTTGATGAGGGGTGAGGTGCTGGGGGGTGGCGAGGGGATAGGACCAATTCCTTTCCAATATCTTTCTCTGTGGGCCTTTGGCTGGAGCAGTTTGTATTCAGGTTATGGGGAACTAAGCACATTCTCAGTCTCACCCTCAGCTGAAAATCAGGAACAAGACAAAAAAAATCTTGCTTGGGTACCTTGTTCACAGATCTTCAGATGAAGAAGAACAGAAGATTTTAGGTGACATGGTTGGCGCTCCATGATATGAGAGTTAGGTTCCTTGATCCAGTGTGTTTTGTGGTATCACCTAGGGAAGCACAGGGCTAGAGATGGTTTCTCTTCCCCCACTGTTCACTGAACTCTGACCCTACCCCCCTACAAATTAGTATCAGGACAAGAAAGGAGATGAAAAGGGCCATGAGAGTTGAAGCTGGATTTGGGCGGAAGCCCTGACATGGGTAAAATTCAAAGCAATGGTGTTTTTTCCCCCTTTTTAAAAATTTAAATTCAATTAGCCAATATATAGTACATCATTAGTTTCAGATGTAGATTTAGATTAGTTTCAGCTGTTCATCAGTTGCATATAACACCCTATGCTTATTATATCGTGTGCCCTCCTTAATGCCTATCACCCAGTTACCCCATCCCCCCACCCAATCCCCTTCTAGCGACCCTCAGTTTGTTTCCCATAGTCAAGAGTTTTCAATGTTGATGGAAAGTTTCAGAAGGATATCTACCATAGTGATACTAGTTAGACCTAGTAAAGATACAGTAACATACACAACAGTGAGATAGATTATTTACAACTATGCACAAATGTTATGAAATTATGAACATAGTTGCTACCTTGGTGGTGGGAGACAGTGAAGTTGGCCTGAGTGCACCACATGGGAGTGTCCGGTGGTATCAACAAATGTTCTGTTTGTTAAAAATAAAGGAGAAGGAGATCTGGAACAAATGCGACAAACTGAAATTTGGGGAAGCTGAGTGGCGGGTGCATGTATGCTCATGATATTATTCTATGTATTTTCATGTGCATGAAACATTTGTTATTAAACTAGATTTGAAAGGGTGCAGAGTTTCAGCTGGGGAAGATGAAGAAGTTCAGGATGGATGGTGATGGTGGCTGCACAATGATGCAAACATACCTGGTGCCACAGAACTGCATGCTTAAGAACGGTAAACCCCACATGTGCATGTTACCATAATGAAAAACTTGAAATTGGTCTGACTCTCTATGATTCTTGCATTCCTGTAGTATGTGGATGAAACAAAGCAGAGGGTAGCCTTAGTTGTGAGCTTATCATAATCTTATCCATCTTGAGCCCTCAGGGAGGATCTTTTGATCATCATATGTCCTTGTGGGCTCAAGCTTATGAGAACAGCATGTCAGTGGACACCAGAAACCTTTGGTTCTATGCTTGTTATTGGTTCTTGGATGGTTCTTGTTGCCTATTACTTAATCCTGTGTGTCAGTTAGATCTGGCTTTCTGCACAGGTGACTAGCTCCCTCGGAACATTTTAGCGATTCTAGAATGCTATGTTGCTCCAAAAACTTCTCCATCAGTCTCTTACCACATACCTTCCTGGAATTAAATGAAAACAAGAGTAGGTGTATGCAATATCAACGAGGGTACAGTTTTGTTTTGTTTTTAAATGAAAAGACCTCCAACAACTACGTTCGCACACTTGCAGGCGTCAACTCAGTTGATTACACTACAATGTGATGGCTAGCTGAGACAGAACAGAGAGGTAACATGGAAGCTTTGTTACAGGAAAAGAACAAAGAGCTGACATTTAATACGGGCTGCTGTGGGGAGAGGGTAGTAGTGGGTACCACACTGGAGGCAGTGTATGTACTCTTTGAAATAAAGAGAGAGCAGGACAAGATTGGTTAAACGTAGGTGTTTTGCACAAACGCGTGAGCATGTCACAGGGAATTTACACCTGGTGTCTCAAATGGCACTGCCGATGATTATAGGGATTAACATTTGGTTGAGCATCTACTACGTGCCAGGCACTTAGCATACAACTCCCCACACCACCCTTCTGAGGTACGTTTTGTGGATAGATAAGTGGAGCTTCAGAGAGTTTAAGTGCCTTTCCCAAATATACCATACGAATTGAATATTGGGTTAGCCAACTCCAAAATTCAATATGCCATGATGCCCTTAAGTGATGGTTTTCTTCCTATTTTTGCTTATTCCTTGACAAAGTTCTAGGCCTGCGGTGGGCTACACTCTGGGCCTGATCCATACATTTTTCTTTCCTTCTTTTGATTCCTTTAGGAAACTACTTCTTATATACATATGGACCCCACATGACCCAGGCTCTATCAGTCCTAACACGATATGGTCTGTACATAATTCAACAATAGCAACTTTTTATATACCTATTTCATGTAACCTAGTCAAATACATACTTTTAATACTCAGTAAAATAAAATTAAAGTTGAACCAACAATGTCATGCTTCCCTATCCCTCCCTCACGATCCCCTCCCTCCACAAATCTTGAGAATAAATAAAAGAGAAAGAGCTGATCCCTGCTTCCAGTGGAGCAGCTTGGAGGAGACTGGCTAGTTATCAGTGGGTCTCTTCTGAGGACGGTGGGCTCCTGAGACAGAGTAGGGAACAGCATATTTAGATTCTTGGAATAATGCTTCAAGTCACAAATAACTTTCTTATAGGAGCAAGCCAAGCAGCCACAAAAATGGGGGCTGAGCACAGGCACACATTGGTGTGAGGGAGGGTTGCTATCACTGCCTCCTACCTTCATCTGTCCAGAAGTGGAATATCCAGATGGTGAGCATAGCCCATCTTGGTACCAACTAAGATGGGGTGGGGGAAGGAATGTTTTTAGGTTTTTGTTTTTATATCTGACACATCCAAAGGAAGAGAAGTCACTTTCCTTTTCTCCAGTAGCTGGTTTAAAGACTACTAAAGGAGAGAAGAATGTACCATCCCCAAGTATGCCATTTTTGGCATATTGATGATTTTAAATTAAAGATCTTTGAGAAACAGCCAGTGTAAGGAGGACACTCTGACCCTCCTTTGTTCCCCTGAAAGTGGGAAATAAGTTCCCCATGTGAAAGGTAGGAGGGTTTTAGAATGCATCCTTATCACCAGATGTAGGGAATTCACCGCTGAGAAGGCTGTGTCAACAAGCCTTGTTACCTCTCCACTGCTTTACACCCCAAGCCCAAATGCCTTTGTCTTGTCAGCTCTTCACAGAGTGATGTTTGGTCTAAAAGGTAGAAAAGCTGCTTGCCTCCTTTGATCACTTCTTCGGTTCTCATATTTTTGTGGGGCTCCTGCACATATGAAATTCAATTTACTTTTCTCCTAGGGCTCTGTCTTATGTCAGTGTCATTATCACATCAGCCAACAAACTTAGAAAGGAAGAAGCAAAGCATTTTCTGCCCTTACAAAGCTTGAATCACTCTACAGGGATGAATTTAGATGTGGCATTATGCAACAACAGCTCTCCATAATGAGGCCAATTCTGATTGTGGTGGTGGCTTGGTCTTTGGGTTTTTCTCTGGTGTTAGAAAGGAGGGAGCCCAGGGGAGTGGCCTTCTGGGTCAGTGGTGAGAATTGTGCCATTTACTGTAGGTAGAAGCATGAGCTGGAATGATCGGTGCATGGCCATGTCTTGCTTGCTTGCTTGTTTGCTTTCTCTCTCCCTCTCTCTTTCTTCCTCACCTGGTTTCATATTGCTGTGGAAGACATGTAGGATCGATTATAGAAACATGACAAGAAAATTCTGCTGATGATATGCACTTGTTTGTTCTGGCCCGGAAGCCCTGATTTGCTTACCACGTTACCACCATTACCATGTGTGAATTCACATGTGAAGAGGTAAGTTTGTTTACTCGTGGTCTTTCCTGAACAAACGAGCTGATTTTTTCAGTGGTTGCAAACCACTGGGCTCACTCATTAGCTGTCCCCTGCCTTTAACAAAAGGAAAATAAAAATTAAAGTCGATGAGCAGATATTGTAGAGGAGAAAGAAGGATCACGAGGTACCCCTTGGGGGGAGTTTAGAGGAAACCGTTGAAGATCAGAGAGGTCAGAAAGAGATTTGGATCACTGATGCTAGAGATAAGCTGAAGGGCAGGGGCCACAGAGTATTCTGAACAATAAAACAAGAAATTCTAGCGAAGGCCACTATCACGAACCCGCTGTGCCTTAGAAATCTAAACAGACGACCGACTTACAAAGACTTTTGAAAAATCTCCATATTTTAAGTTTCTTTGTGCCCGTGTTCAAGCGGACTGATGGAATCGGACCCGAAGAGCAAAACTATAAACATTTAGCATCCCTAGTAGGAGAACCACTTTGTGTTTAAAAGGCATTTTGAGTTGAGGTCAATAAACTGGTTTAAAGGCTAAGGATTGAGGGCTTATAGAATGGGCCACCCCAAACATGCTTCTTGGGCACCAGAATTATTTGAGCTGATTATTTTTAAGAAATGACAGAAGCCCTGAACCCAGGAGAAGTTCTCCTTCTGCGTGGAGTATTTATGTTTCTAGGGGGAATCTTCATCTGTCAGTCTCCCTCTCTGTACCAGGAAGAGGAGGGAGACTCTAAATCACCAGAAACACTCACCAGGAGAGGAGTCACCCTATCTGAGTCTGCAAGGCCACCTACCCTTGCTTTCTGTACTTTCTCCTAACCCCCTATAACCACATCCCTTGCCCTCCCACCCAGACCCCAACATCTTTCTTTTGTCTTTAGCTGGAGACAGCCTTGGGCTGTTTCAGGGAGTTTTACTCAGTTTCCTGGTACCTCCCGTGTATACAGGAGGTATACAGGTCACACCACACTTCTGTTTGTTTTTCTGCTTTGGCTGCATTCCAGACATTTGATATGTGACGTTCTTCTGGTTATGATTGTACTCATCTGGGGATGTTTGAGTTTTGATTTTCATTTGATCCACAGGGTTGCCTTTCTTTTTTCCTTAGTGGTTCAGTTTCCTTGCATGTAACTTTGTTAATTATTCCTAGCTCTGGTGCATTCTGGCCAGAAAAATGTGTTAATATCCCGTTAAATAATCTGTGGGCACTCATCGCCCGAATTCCGTAATTCCGAGAAGCAAGATGATAGTTTTCCTGTGACAACGTTAGTGTCCAATTTGCACATTCTCGAATCCCTTTCCTCACAGTTGTTAAGTCTACCGTACCATGCCCAGCCAGACATCGCTGGGGCTCAGGCTCAAAGTGGAGTTAGCATACCCGGTGCTAGAGGCCAATTGTGAAGGGACGCTCAGCCGCCCTTCGCAGCCCAGTGGGCACTGGTAGGTGTGCTGTCACCTCCGGGGCATGAGATGGTGAAGGTAAACTGGCATTTTGGGGTCTGGAGTGAGTACAAGGTGGCTGGGACAACTGGATGGTGGAAGACCCAGGGAGAGCCTTGCCTGGAGGTGAGAAACTCCCCACATAAGCAAAGCTGTGTGCACCCAGAACATTGTGGGTGACGCTGTGATCAGTGTCCTGGCAGCTCCAATGGACAGCGCATCAGGTGTCCTCCTCGCGCATGCCACTCTGTGCACCAGGGCCGCCCTGTGCTCGGGTCTCTTTGGCCATAAGTCATTCTCCCAAGTGCGATCACCTTCCTGCCCCCAAGAAAATGGTTTCTTTCTTCTTCTTTTTATTTTTTTTTCCTGGGACCTACACTTCTAAGGGAAGACACTGTCAGTGAGTGAAAGGTGATAGGACTTCCTAAATGACTGTGGCCTCACAGGGAATGGCAAGTGATTTCTTATCCTCACTTACATTACGACATAGTGGAAATGTGTCTCAGCTAAGAGAACAATTCTTTGCACAGAGACCCAAGTTTAATTTCTGGTTGGGTGTCCCTCTGGTAGGGCTACTTAATACATAAGAACAAAGAAGTATCCCCTGAATTTCTATTTTCTGTCTTCTAAAAATTTCTCGAATTGATATCTTTAAGCTTCTAGTTTGGACCGTAACTAGCTGCTTTGTTATGACTCTGCTATCCATTCATACTGTCTGGGCCCAGCCAATAAAAATGTTTCCCTGAACATTTTTCCCCTAAAATTTCCATTTTTGTCCAAAGCTGACATCCACTGCCTATGAAAAAGTGTAGTCAAGATTAGTGAGAAGGATGTCTCTTGCATTGAAAAAATCAATTGCTCATTTTGGTAATCTAAGCACCTTCATGCTCGCTTTGGCGGCACATATACTAAAATCTAGGCCCTTTCTCGTGTGACCCCATTTTACCTTGTTTTGCTCAAAATTCCACAGTTGATGGGCGCCTGGGTGGCTCAGTCGGTTAAGCATCTGCCTTCGGCTCAGGTCATGATCCCGGAGTCCTGGGATGGAGCCCCGAGTCGGGATCCTTTGTCAGCAGGGAGCCTGCTTCTCCCTCTCCCTCTGCCTGCCGCTCCCCCTGCTTTGTGCTCTCACTCGTCTCTGTCAAATAAATAAATAAAATCTTTTAAAACCAAAACATGACAAAATTCCACAGTTGATCATTAGTTCTCTACCTTGTTAAAGTAATGAAAGAGCGTGAGTGACCTGGTTCAGGTCCCAACCTGGTGACACAGTGGCTGGGTGACCTTAAGAATACAGCTTAGCCTTTTTAAATTCTGATCCGTGAGATAGAATAATGCCTCCCCGACCTGGGGGCACACTAATCTCACCGTAGCTGCTTGTGGTCCCTGCTCTCCGCCTAAGACCACAGACAACTGCCCTGTTCTCCAGTCTATGCCTTTCTTAGGTGCTCCCCTCCGATGCTTTCCTCACCTGCCAGTGCCTAGAGGGCTCAGGAAAGCTACTGAACACCGTGCATTGTCCAGGACAGAGCCCCCACCAAAGCATTGCCAGGCCCCCGTGTCAATTGTACTGAGATCGAGAAGCCATCAGAACCACCTGGGGAGTGTCCTCCTGGTGCGGTCACCCAAGGACCCCGATGTGCCCAGGATTTATCTTAACTCTCCAAGGATGGGAAAAGATCATCTCCTGGATGAAGATGTTCTGGTTTCTCCAGACACTTGGCTGTTTTGTCCTTTGGCCTAATTGCACCAGCAAGCCAATGGCTTTCGGGAATGTCCCTGTTTTTTGTCTCCGATGCAAAACTTAAGGGAAGTGAGAATCCTGCCTGCTGGCTGAGAAGTGACCCTACGGTTTCTCCCCATCCTGTAGCCTAAGCTCCCTGGGGTCCCAGGCCCTGTGTGGGGCCACTCCTGGCAATGCAGGAGAGGGGGCGCTCATTTACAAAGCTGTTTACCGACTGATCAATACTAAAGACAGAACTCTTTCCATTTCTCTGGTGGGTGTGGTAAGGTGGATATGGTGACAGGCAACTCAAACTTTCAAAACCACAAGCTGTGTATCTCCTGAGAGCAGTAAATAACAAAGCAAAAAAAAAAAAAAAAAAAAAAAGAAAAAAGAAAAAACCTTTTCTTTTCCTTTCTGAGAATATTTCCTTTCTCAGAAAAAAAAAAAAAAGGTGCTACAATCACTTTCTTGTAAAGTGGTGACTGGGAGCAGCCACTGGTCACAACTGCTAATTCAGCTGGTCTCTAAAAGATAATGCGTGTCAGGCATGATTCCTCAGCTTCTCCTGTCCACGCACACACGCACACACACATCCGCACACACGCGTTCACAATTCTTCTCCACGTGCTCACATCTGCAGCAATGACAAGTCACAGGAATGACAGTTCTTCTTAAACTTCAGTCAAATGTAACCTAAAACAAACACACAATCCAAATGCCCTACTGCCATTCTCAGAAGACTTTTGGAGACTTCTGGGCTCCAAGCTATGGTATTTTTTCCCTCTTGTGAAGTGTTTTCATTTGCAAGGGCATGTTTTTGTTCTGTTCTGTTTTTGTTTTGTTTTCCCAACAAAGGAACAGTTACTTAACTTCTACTATAAGGGTTGGTCTTTGTTTAAAAACGCGTTTTTATGCCCTTCTTTTTCTTCGTCTTGACACAAACAAATTTACTTGTTGGAGCTTTTGTAAAAATAAACTCTATTTGTTTTGTAAAAATCAATTCACGCGGAGTTTATCTATAGGAGTCCATGCTCTTTCCTTTAAGGATAGACTCTTAAAAATGCAGATTTTAAAAAGAGCAAATGGTGCTGAGCGGATTTTGTGAGAATGGTTTCTCCACGGAATGGAAGAAAGCTTAGCAGTCCTCCTACTCTATGTTCTTAAGCAGTCTGCAGACTTAGAATGAGATTTCTAATATAAACCCAGAGTCACTACTGCTTCTCTTATCCATAATTAACGACAAACAACGATCACTTCATTTCCCATCTAAAAGCATCATTTTTCTTTTTTTTTTATCTTTTCGGATCACTTTCATTTTCGTTCCGCCAATGGGTCAACTTAAACCAGTTACACATTTTCTCTGGCCCTTAGTTTCTGCACACTCCATGAGTGGTTCTCAACCTGGCTGCACAAAAGAGTCACCTGGGGAGCAGATAATGCCCCACCCGGACCCCCAGTGATTCCAGTGTCAGATAGGGATGAGACCCTGGCTGAGGATCATCTCTTAGATTATTTTTCATCTTCAAAACTCTGTGATCTGAAACACCCATTTTGGTGAGAGCGGTGAAATTGGCAAGTCACTGATCTCAAATGAGAAGGTGAAGTTGGTATTGTGATGCTCAGGGCCAGCTTAGTTACAGATATCGAAAGCCCTAAACATTACCTGGCTTTTGACCCAGTGTTTCTGTTTCTAGGCATTTATTCTTTTTCTAAAAAGATTTTTATTTATTATTTATGAGAGACATACAGACAGAGGCAGAGACATAGGCAAAGGGAGAAGCAGGCTCCCTGTTGGGAGCCCGATGTGTGACTCGATCCCAGGACTCTGGAATCATACCCAGAGCCAAAAGCAGATACTCAACTACTGAGCCACCCAGGTGTCCTCTAGGCATTTATCCTTTTAAAAAAATCCATTAGAACATTTTACTTTGGAATCCCTTGGCTCAGCGGTTTGGCGCCTGCCTTCAGCTCAGGGTGTGGTCCTGGAGTCCTGGGGTCAAGTCGCACATCGGGCTCCCTGCATGGAGCCTACTTCTCCTTCTGCCTGTGTCTCTCTCTCTCTCTTTCTCTGTCTCTTATGAATAAATAAATAAAAATAGACATTTTACTTTAAAAGAATTTTATTTAAATATATTTTATTTAAATTTATTTTATTTAAATTCAATTTGCCAACATTTAGTATAACACCCAGTGCTCATCCCATCAAGTGCCCATCACCCAGTTACCCCATCCCCCCCCCCACCTCCCCTTCTGCAACCCTTTGTTTCCCAGAATTAGGAGTCTCTCATGGTTTGTTTTCCTCTCTAATTTTTGCCCACTCAGTTTCTCTCCTTTCCCTTATGGTCCTTTTCACTATTTCTTATATTCCACATATGAGTGAAAAACCATATGATGATTGTCCTCCAGTTGACTTACTTCACTCAGCATAATACCCTCCAGTTCCATCCACATCGAAGCAAATGGTGGGTATTCGTCATTTCTAATGGCTGAGGAATATTCCCTTGTATACATAAACCACATCTTCTTTATCCATCATCTTTCGATGGACACCGAGGCTCCTTCCACAGTTTGGCTATTGTGGACATTGCTGCTGTGAACACTGGGGTGCAGGTGTCCTGGTGTTTCACTGCATCTCTATCTTTGGGGGTAAATCCCCAGCAGTGCAATTGCTGGGTCGTAGGGTAGCTATTATTTTAACTCTTTGAGGAAACTCCACACAGTTTTCCAGAGTGGCTGCACCAGTTCACATGCCCACCAACAGTGCAAGAGGGCTCACCTTTTTCCGCATCCTCTCCAACATTTGTTGTTTCCTGTCTTGTTAATTTTCCCCATTCTCACTGGTGTGAGGTGGTATCTCATTGTGGTTTTGATTTGTATTTCCCTGATGGCAAGTGATGCGGAGCATTTTCTCATGTGCTTGTTGGCCATGTGTAAGTCTTCTTTGGTGACATTTCTGTTCATGTCTTCTGCCCATTTCATGATTGGATTGTTTGTTTCTTGAGTGTTGAGTTCGATAAGTTCTTTATAGATCTAGGATACTAGCCCTTTATCTGATATGTCATTTGCAAATATCTTCTCCCATTCTATAGGTTGTCTTTTAGTTTTGCTGATTGTTTCCTTCACTGTGCAGAAGCTTTTTATCCTGATTAAGTCCCAATAATTCATTTTTGCTTTTGTTTCCCTTGCTTTCATAGATGTATCTTGCGAGAAGTTGCTGTGGCCAAGTTCAAAAAGGTTGCTGCCTGTGTTCTCCTCTAGGATTATGAAGGATTCTTGTCTCACATTTAGATCTTTAAACCATTTTAAGTTTATCTTTGTGTATGGTGTAAGAGAATGGTCTAGTTTCATTCTTCTGCATGTGGATGTCCAATTTTCCCAACACCACTTATTAAAGAGACTGTCCTTTTTGCTTTGTCGAAGATGAGTTGACTATAGAGTCGAGGGTCTTTCTGAGTTCTCTTTTCTGTTCCATTGATCTATGTGTCTTTTTTTTTTTTGCCTCTAGGCATTTCTTCTTTTTCTTTTTTAAAAATATTTTATTTATTTATGAGAGAGAGAGAGAGAGAGAGAGAGAGAAAAGCAGAGACACAGGCAGAGGGAGAAGCAGGCCCTATTCAGGGAGCCTGACGGGACTGATCCCTGGTCTCCAGGATCACGCCCTGGGCTGAAGGCAGCGCTAAACTGCTGAGCCACCCAGGCTGCCCTCTAGGCATTTATTCTTAAGAGAACTTATGTTGTATCAAATAGTTAGGTACAAGGATGTTGACTGCAGTATTACTTGAAATAGAGAAAAGTGTGGGTCTACATATTTAGGGAATATTTAAATAAATTATGGTACCATTACCAAGCAGACTACTATGAAGACATTAAATATATTATTTCCATAGGAAATACTTTATGTGAAAAAAAAAAAAGAAAATACTTTGTCATCAGAAAATGCTCATGATATGCTAAGCAAAGAAGCAGGTAATACATAAATCTCATTTTGGGGGGAAATCACCAATATATAACACCATTTGTAAAATTCTAGAGCAAAGTGAGGACAATAGTCATCTCTGGCTGGAGGGATTAGAAGTGATTTTGGTTTTGTTTCACATATCTGTGTTTTTCCTAGGGCCATTGTGTGTGATTGCTTTAATTTAAAAAGCTATTTTAAAATAATTCTCTAACCTGGCTCCCGCAAAATATACATTTACTCCTTAAACTATGCTCTATCCTTTTGCTTTCCAGATTGTAACCCAATAGTGCTTATTTATAAATTCAGGTTTGCCAGGAATACTGAGTTCAAAACAGCAAATGTGAATGGGCTCCACTCTGGGTTTTGCTCTCAGGTCACCCAGATACAAGGGAAGGAGATAGATTCCCAACCACAAGCACAATCCAAGCCAGAGTGACATGGTCCTCAATAACTCTATTACCAGGATGTGGCTGAAAGGAAATTCCAAATGGGCAGGATGCACAGAGCCTTCTCAGACAGAGGGCCATTGGAGAATAAGCATTCCCTAGGTACATGATGGGTGGACAAATTGCTGCAGAGATGATGGAGGCACACACGGGGCTGTTCAAGTACCTGGTATATTTGGGAAAAATAAAAGATTTGAGTCTCAGTGTTGAGTAGCAACAGGAATATGTATGTATTGCAGAGAAATCTGGGAAGTCCCAGTCCTTACTGAATGTTTGGGGAAATTAGGGAAACTTCTTCCCACTCTGACCAGACTGAGACTCAGCCTAGGTGACTGATCTGGTGATTGGAGCATGAGTTGGATTTTAGTTTCAACTTGTTCCATCACCTGGGCGCACTTGTGCAGTGTATACAACCTAAGCAACTGTTCCTATAGCAACACTGTGAGGTTCAAAAGAAGCAAATAATTTCTCCACAGCTCTGCAGCTTCATTAGGAGCAGGGATATGTATCCAGAGTGAAGATTCTTAAGCAATGAATTTGGATAGTATTTTATGGGCTGTGTCAATCATCGTTGATTTTCTAGAAGGAAACTAAATTGAATGCCCTATGACTATGGCAAACATGGAGAATAATTAGGAAGCCATTGCAGCAGTCCTGGTGAGATGACGAAAGCCCGAATTGGGGTAACGTCAGTGGAGTACTAAAAGGAGTGGGTGAGCACAATGCCTATTGTGTAGGTGGCATGCAAGGATTTGTAAGTTGGGTGAAGCGGGGTGGGCTGAGAAAAAAAGCCCACCTGGATGTAGGCCTGAAAGCCGCAGGTTAGTGCTGTTGGTTGCAGTTGTGGGAACCCATGGGAGTCCCTGGAGAGAGAAGTGATGGTAGGTCTGGAGAGCATGCCTGCATTTGAGCTGTAGGAGGAGAGGAGGGTCAGAGTGGAAATCCAAAAAGAGCCACTGGTGGTGGGAGGCTGGGCAAGAAGGGAGTAGGGTGTGGGTTGGAGTTTTGAAGAGGAAGTGGTCACAGAGTCAAATGGTCCCAGTGGAGGGCAGACGAGGATGGAGAGCATGCCACTTGAAAGGTTTCAATTACTTTTTAATTAGCAGCTCAAGTAGGACTCTGGAAATCAGAACTGAAGCGTCCAAGGAGTGGGTGTGCAGTGGGGGTGGTGAAGGCTGGACTTGGGCCTTTGGGCAGGAAGGAAGGGGAGGTGGAGGGGGACAGCTGCACAGGAAAGTGAATGTAGGGGGAGGCTTCCATTAGGGCCTCTATGGAGACCAGTGGGGGAGCCCGTAGGCCCATACGAATGAGACGGGGCCGAAGCCTTTAAGAGGTAAGACTGCACTCAGGGCTGGAGGGATGGAGGACTCACACCCAGCATCTTTTTCTATAGGTAGAAAGGAAAAAACACCCTTCTCAGGGAGGATTAGTGGGGTGGGGGGAGGGAGAACATGGGTGAAAATCCTGGAAATTTTGCTTTGGGAAAGACGGGGTAGTGGCCCTTCAAATGGTGTCTGCTTCCTCAGAGGCGAGGAAAGGGGACCAGTGAAGCGGAATGAGAGATTCCTAGATGGATTTTCCAGCCAAATGGCAGGTCCAGGAAGACGCTGTGGGAACATAAGGGCCACGAGTGGGGGGTGGCGGAGAAGGGTCTGTGGGGACCTGGCAGGCGTCCCCTGCAGCTGGGTAATGTGGCCCTGTGAATGCAAGACCTGAGAAGAGCGAAATGCTTTTATGTGGTTGGTAAAGAGAAGCTTCTGTTCCTCTTACCCTTCCATTTCCAGCGCCCCTCGGGCTGGGAGGCCCCAGCCGCAGCAGGTGCCCACCAAGGTGTCTGGGCCGTGAAATGGCAGGAGCGGCCCGGTGTGCCAATGAGCGTTGTGCCCCTGCGTGGCCCAGTCACCGGTGGAGAAAACGGGTTTGGGGAGCGGGCGAAAGGGGGCACCTGGGAACCGCCCCGGGTCCCTTGGCTGCGGGTGTGGGTGCCCACCGGCCTCCCCCCGTCACCCTCAAATGATCCCAGAGGCTCCTCTCGCCCAGGGCACGGGGAGATTCATCACTTTGCCCTCTCTGCGTCCCTCCTCGTCTCCAGCTGGTCCACGAGCACAGCCACAAGCCGCGGGAGGACGATCCCGACGATCCCCGATGACACCTGTCACATAGGCGATGCCCGACCAGTACAGGGGACCTGGGGCTGGCCTCGATCTGGGCCTCCTGGAGCTCGGCCACCCCAGCTCTGTGATTGCTCTTCCTCGGAGGCTGTGGCTGCTGCCCCGGGCTGGATCTTTTTGCCCTAAGATTTTCTGTTTTGATTTTTTTTTTTTTTTTTTTTTTTAGTTCACTTTTCATTTCTGCCCTCCAATTCCACACCGGTCTGTTCTCTTTAGCCTCCTCACTACTCCCTGAACTCCGCCTCCACTTCTCTTCTCCTCTTTTTCCTTCTTATTTATTTTTATTTTAAAAACTTTTTAAGATTTTATTTATTTATTCATGAGAGATGCTGAGAGAGGCAGAGACACAGGCAGAGGGAGAAGCAGGCTCCATGCAGGGAGCCCGATGAGGGACTCGATCCCAGGACCCCGGGATCACGCCCCTGAGTCGAAGGCAGATGCTCAACCACTGAGCCACCCAGGTGTTCCTCTCTTCTTCTCTTTGAAGGCTGAAGACCTCTTCCCTGCCTGGAATCTGTCTTTACCCTCTTTGGCTTCTGGCTGAAA
Source organism: Vulpes vulpes (assembly GCF_048418805.1). NCBI lineage: Eukaryota > Metazoa > Chordata > Mammalia > Carnivora > Canidae > Vulpes > Vulpes vulpes. The sequence continues at coordinate 69,233,328 of NC_132795.1, read as the reverse complement.
CCTCTGTCTTGAAACCCATGACCTCACAAGGTGGCTGCTGATGTTCTCTTGCGCTCTTCTAACATGACAATTCATGAATCTCATTTTTAGTAATGGGTGTTCTCACTCTTACTCATTTTCCCTGTGTTGGATCACACATTTCCAAGACCAGTTGTGGGGTGTTATCTTCCTCATTGAATTTCCTGGGTGGTCCCCAGTGACACTCTTCCAGCAACTGCTCGCTTCCCGTAACACCTTCTCTGGATAAGATCTCTGGTTGTCTCTCCAGCTCCTGAACTCACACTTCCGCCCCCAGCTCTCTCTACCCTTCGAAACTTCTCTCGGGGCCACCAGCTTCTCTGGACTATCTGGAGGCTGCATTTTAGAATTTATATGCCTTGGATCGCCCCCCTTCCTCTCCCTCCACCCCCCCAAATTCTATTTATTTGGCTGAAAAGCCAAATGACACACAGATGATGGCACCAGAAAGTGACCATTTCAAACACAGGGTATTGAACAGTATAGGAGAATGACTCTGGATTTGAGGCCAAAGAGTCTGGTAGTTTTATTATGGAGATTAGTAACTTTCCTTTTGGGAGGTGGGGGTTCATTTCTCCAGCTACATGACTTTCTCTGTGGGGTTTCTTTCTGCCCCTCCTACCGTCCCAAGGTCTTGGCTGGAGCGGAATGATTCACAGAGTTGGTGAAGCCGTGACATCTCTGTGGTGCTGCTGGCCTTGGGGACGTGTGGCCCTCGGTGAAAATAAGCCTGCCGGGCGGGCGAAACCACTGCCATGGAAGCCAGGTGCAGTGTTAGAAACGTAGTGTTGAAAGGTCATCCACTGCCGGCTCCTGGGCCGACTCAGAAACCACATCCCTCTCGGTATGATACATAAGTGTAGATCAAGTAACCACTGTGCTCCATGGCCCCAAGTCAGACGGAGGGGGGTGGTGGCTGCTGCCAGCTGGAGGAGGCCACTGTGTGACCCCAGCCCTTCAAGTCTGCCAACACAGCCAGCCACGTCTGTATTAGTCAGCTCTGGCTGCCGTAACAAAATACTGCAGACCGGGTGGTCTGTTTATCTATAAACAGACTTTTATTTTTGGACAGTCCTGGCGACTGCAAGGCCAAGATCAAGATGCTGGCTGCTTTGGTTTCTCCAGAAGCCGATCTCCTTGACCTGCAGATGGCCCCCTTCCCACCGTGTCCTCATGGTCTCACGTAGCTTTTCCTCGGCATGCACCCATTCCTGATGTCTCTCTCCTAATGGTCACATTAGTCATATTGAGTTGGGGCCCAGCCACATGACATCATTTAACCTTAATTACCCCTTTCAAGGTCCTGTTTCCAAATACTGTCACATTCCAAGGTGTCCTGGGGGTAGGATTTCAACCTATGAATTGCTGGGGGGGGGGGGGGGGAAGTTTAACCAGAATACCATCTTTTTTTTTTTTTTAAGGTTTTATTTATTTATTCATGAGAGACAAAGAGAGAGAGAGAGAGAGAGAGAGAGAGAGGCAGAGACACAGGCAGAAGGGGAAGCAGGCTCCAAGCAGGAGCCCGATGTGGGACTCGATCCCGGAACTCTAGGATCACGTCCTGAGCCAAACGCAGACGCTCAACCACTGAGCCACCCGGGTGCCTCGACCAGAATGCCACCTATTAGCAGAATCAAGAAGATGGACATACGTAGCAGAGTGGCACAGTGGGGGGAAAAGGCGAACCCAGGGGTTAAGAGATTGAAACCACCCTCTGCTATGGTTCCGCTTTACCTTGAGGACTGGAAGCTGAGTGAAACAAACCAGTCATGAAAGGACAAAAACTATATGATCCCACTTATATGAGGGACCTAGAAGTGTCAGTTGCATAGAGATAGAAATTAGAACAGTGGTTGCTGGGCACAGGGAAGGTGAACAGGAAGTTATTATCTAATGGGTACAGAGTCTGGAGGTAAAATAATTCCGGGAGATGGATGGTGGTGATGGTGGTACAATAGCGTGAAAGTACTTAATACTACTGAACTGTATACCCGAAAGAGGCTCAAATGGGAAATTTTACTTTATGCATATTTTATCACAATGACAAGAAAAACAGCGTGAGCCGAGGCGACCAGGATTTCAGCTCCTGTCGCCTCTGCCCCACTCCTGCCCCGACCATTATTTTACTGTATCAAGCTGCAATTTATGTATTTATTTATTTTTAAAGATTTTTATTTATTTATTCATGAAAGACACAGAGAGGCAGAGACACAGGCAGAGAGAAGCAGACTCCCTGTGGGGAGCCCAATGTGGGCCTTGATCCCAGGACCCCAGGATCATGCCCATCTGTCTGAGGCAGACAGATGCTCAACCACTGAGCTGCCCAGGTGTCCCCAAGCTATAGTTTTTTGACCTACAAAAGCAGGATAATATTTCCTACTGTCTGATAAGGGAGATAACGTAAGGGGTTAGTAAAGCCTTTGTCACATAATGAGCATTCAGCCAGTGACAGCTAATAATAGTTACAATAATAGAAGAATAGAAAATTCGATGTTCCAGGGTATGGCGGCATTTACTTTTGAGTGATTTGCTTCAAGATGGGGTCAGTGAGCAAGCACCACGTGGGCTCAGAGACTGAAGCCTCTGGGCCTGGGAGGCCCTCCAGAGAGTTTCAAAGGAGTCATATTTTCAGCATTCTCGATATTTCTTCATGCGTGTAGTCAAGTTAAGCAGATGCAGGAAGAACATGCTAGAATCACAAAAGCACTGTCAGTCCTTGTCTTGTTTCTCAGCTTCTGGCTACTATCACAGCTTGGGGTAGATCATTGAAAGCCCTGGCCCTGCTGCCGGCTGCTAGGCCAGTCCGGAGGCTGGTCATACATGGAACCTCGGCCTCAGGCTGGGCATCCTGCCAGCAAATGGGGGCCTTTGGAGCACCTCATCAGCCCAGACCTGGGCCTGGCTCTCCTGCTAGTGCACAACTTGAACCCTGAGCTGTTTTGTTATCCCAGGCCTAAGCTGATGCCTGTTACTGTCACCTCATCCAGAGTTCCCTAAAAGCTGGCCCAGGGCCTGGACACAATTCCCTCTTAGACATTTATTGGGATATAATAATATTTAATTGCTCATAATAAGAATGCAGCCCAGAGCTTCCCCTTGGTGCTAGAGGAGTGATTTCTAAACATGAGTTTAGAAATCTGTAGATTTGGGATCCCTGGGTGGCGCAGCGGTTTGGCGCCTGCCTTTGGCCCAGGGCGCGATCCTGGAGACCCGGGATCGAGTCCCACGTCGGGCTCCTGGTCCATGGAGCCTGCTTCTCCCTCTGCCTGTGTCTCTGCCTTTCTCTCTCTCTCTGTGACTATCATAAATAAATAAAAATTAAAAAAAAAAAAAGAAATCTGTAGATTTCTGTACCAAAGAGCATCTGTACCAAAGCTTAAGGATTTAAATTCTTTTGGCCACCCATATGTTTACATTTTAAAAAGGGGGGGAAGGAAAATAGAAAAAGAGCAATAAGTGAAAAATAAAGTTTGAGGATTGTTATTCCAGAGGCCTACCAGCCTGGGGGAAGAAGAGTGGGGGCTGGGTTGCAGAGTCAGGCTTTTCTGAGGTCTGTCTCACTGTTTGTCTTCATAAGAGTTGGCACCGCTGTGGGGAACCTAGGTAAGCACTGGTCGCTGGTTCCTCTCGTGCTCAGCCCTGCAGTGCTCGGGTCCATCCAAATTTCCAGCTTCCATTCAGGGCATGCTGAGCCCAGCTCTGCTCACTGGTCGCAGATTGGCTGGTCCAGGGGAATCTCCAGGTTTCTCGGCCCTGCTTACCCTGCCTTCTCTCATCTGTCCACTGCTTTAGGCTTGTTGATGCCTCTGGCTTCACACTTCATTCACATTTTCCTTATTAACGCTTTTGGACCAGGTAACCTGGCTGGGACTATAAGGACAATTGCTTTAGTAGAGACTCTAGGAGGCTGCATTTGGGACTGAACCCCAAATACCACACCTAACAGCAACCCTGACAGCGTCTGCACAGCATGACAGGGCAGGTCCTGCAGGCCTTCCAGCCTCCTGTCCTCCTTGGGTCAGAAGTGGCTTCAGTACCTCGGGGTAAGAGGCCTTTCCCAGGTCCATTGACTTCCACTGCCAGGGATGAGGAGGGGACCCATGTGTTTGGAGTAAGACCATCTCTTCCCCTGCCTCCATTCCTCTTGGCCTGGCTCCCCGCTTTCCCATCTCCCTAGTTCAAGGCCTCACCTCCATCCACTGCCTTGAGACCTCAAGTCTCAGCCTCTCACGCTTTCACCCCGACCTGAGTCAGTTGCTGGAATACCACATACCCCAGATCTCCCTGTTTCCCATAGTCTGCTACCCATGCTTCCCAAAACCCCATGAATCTTCAATTCTGTTCCTTTCTCTTGCCCCTCCTTAACCCTTGAAGACCTTTCCTGGTTTCTCTGGAACTCATCCTCATCTCTGTTAAAGAAAAAAATGATTGAATGTCACTTGTTCAAGATGGTAAGGCAGACTTAATTCAGGACCGTCTGCAGTGGGGGAGTAGATGGCGTTCAGCCTCTAACACAGCAAGGGCAAGTGGGGCCTTAGAGCCAGGGAGTAGGGTAGGGGTCAGTGGGTGGAAAATTATTAAGAGGAAATTTCAGGATCCAGGGGGGTTCTGGCTAATCTTGTTGAAGGCAGGCCTAAGGGGGCTCAGTCAGCATTCTGGGAAGGGTGCAGGGTGGCCAACGTGGATAGATTTTGAGGTGGTCAGATATTGAAGGCAGGGGGTTTCTTGTTAAATTGAGAAAGCTGGGTTCTTGCTAAAACTGGATTTCACAGGGCAGTGTACACACGGGCCCAGCAGAAGATTCTATGACTAGAGTTGGATGCAGCAAAGAGGCTTTCTCATGCTCAACGATGTACCCTGGCTCAGAAGCTCCTCTGTGATCTCACTAACCAGCCGGAAGATGCAAATCAAAACCATGTTGAGCTATCACCTCACTCCTACTGTGATGACCACTACCCAAAACAACAAAAAAAGATGATGTGTGTTGGCATAAATTGGAACCCCATGCCTATTGGTGGGAATGTGAGATGGTATAAGGCCACTGTGGAAAATGGAATGCAAGTTCCAAAATTAAAAAGAGTTTCAAGCCTTAGGTCAAGTCAATAGGCTGATAAACTCCTCTAAATTTATATTTCGGGCCTGGACTTCTCCCCTGAGATCCAAACTGTCTACTCAACATTGCCACTTGGATATTTATTTATTTTTAAAGATTTTATTTATTTATTCATGACAGACATACAGAGAGAGGCAGAGATATAGGCAAAGGGCAAAGCAGGCTCCTTGTGGGGAGCCCAAAGTGTGAGCCTGGGATCACACCCTGAGCCAAAGGCAAATGTTCAACCACTGAGCCACCCAGGTGTCTCACCACTTGATATTTAATTAATACTTCAGACTTAACATATTTAGAACAGCCCCTCTCCAAATCTCCCCTCCCTACAGCCCTTCTTACCTCCTTGGAGGTTGTTCCATCTTTTCAAGTGCTCGGGCTAAGAGTGTAGGGTCTCCCTTCCCTTCTTTCTTGCCCTCACACAAAGACCCAATCCAATGGCATATCTTGTTGGTTTACTTTCATGTTCTATCTGGAATGGAACCACTTCTCGTGACCCCCACCACATCACCCAGATCCCAGTCTGCCATCTAGATGACTACAGTCCCCAGCTGCTGGTCCTGCTTCCACTCTTGACCCCTCCCTAAGCTATCGGGCAAAGTAGCAATTTTAATACCTGGTTGAGATTTTATTTATTTATTTATTTATTTATTTATTTATTTATTTATTTATTTGTTGAGATTTTAGATAACACTCCTCAAGCCTCTAAAGGCTTGCCGTCCCAACCGTAAAAGCTAAATGAAGTCCTTAGGGTAGCCAGCAAGACCTCCCATTGTGCTTCGGTCAGCTTGTGATACACTTCCTGCTTTTCTTTTCCTCCCTGCCCCCCTTCCTTTCTGCTCCAGCCTCACTGGACTCCTCCCTGTGGCTTGAACATTCTGAGTCCCCTAGCATCAAGGCTTTTGCATATGCTGTTCCTCCTGCCTGGAGTGCTATTCCCCCCGCTATCCTTGTGGCTTACTTCCTTATTTTCTCTGGTCTTGCTCAAATGTCATCTTCTCAGTGGGGTCTCCTCTGGCTCTTGTATCTAAAATGAATCATCTTCCCCTAGGTTCAACACACACACACACACACACACACACACACACACACTCCCTATTTCTTTTTCACTGCTTAATACTCATTTCACTCCTTAGTACTCATCACTTTCCAAAATCCAATTATCTTATTTATTCATGGTTTCCACTAATCTGTGAGGGTGGAGGGGTTTGTGTCTTATTCACTAGACACACCCTAGAATGGTGCCTGGCCTTCAGTAAGTTTTGATGAATGAATAGGTAAAAAGATGGATGGATGGATGGTTGGATGGATGGATGGATGGATGGTCATTAACTTGCTACCCATGCACCAGATCTGAACTTCATCACCAGATTTTTGTTTGGACACCTGAACAAAGGATAAGGATGCTACCTGCACCATGGTTAGTGGAATGCTACTAATTAAGTATCAAAACAGAAATTTATTTAGGCTCGAATCACAGGCAGAGTCCTGAAAATAGTTATTGCCTCTTTGCCCCTCATCCAAGTCCTTCACAAACCAAGATTCACATACCTCTGAGTCACCTGCTACTTCCTTATTTTACCTCCCTGCTCACTTTTTCTCCCACTGCTACCCTCCTCCCCAGGCCAGCCCTTTTCACTGTGAGCTCTGGATCTCTGTCTAGAGAATGACTCATTCATTCATTCATCCCACACATTACCTATTGAGCTCCTATTGCGTGGGGTTACAATAATGAAGATACGACATACATTTCCTAGCCTCTTGGAGCTCTCAGTCTAGAAAAAACAGATTTTGAACAAATTACACATTTGAAGGGTGATGGAATAGGGAAAATATCCCAAGCTATACAGAAAAGGAAATAGTCTGAGTCTTGATTCCTCTGGAAATCGTTTAAGCTGAATGCTAAGGATCCGAGGAAGGACCTAGTTGTGAGGTGCTGGGGAATGGGAGAGAGGGCAGAAAGAGTGGTTACTGCTCCACTGTTGATACACTGCCTTCACCCCTGAATTCTTTAGAGAACATTCTTTATAGCTCTTGGACTTAGCTTATACCTTATAGCTTATACCTATACTTATCTCCTCTGAGTACACCCTGTTTCCTGTGGGGGCTTCTTCATCTTCCCCTTTTCATGTCTCTAAGAGGAGAAGATGGTGGTCTTTTGTATTCAAATGGCAATTGCTGTTTGCAAGCAACCAACCACAAGTCGAACTGAGCATTCTCATTCTCACTTCTCCTAGCATTTCTTTCCAGCCTGCAGTGTGCTGCCCATGCCATCCTCAACACCTCTGAAATCACTTTCAATAATGTCATTAGTGACTACAGTGGTGGCTAATGGAAACCTTCCCATCCTTCTCCATCTTTCCCTCCCTGTGTGAGTGCCATTCCCCCTCTTGCCCACCAGGAAGGAGTTCAAGCTCCCCAGGGCTCTGTCTTTGCCCTTGCATTCTTGCTCTGTGCTCTCTTCCTGAGTGACCCCAATCATCCCCATGACTTGACTACAATTTGTACTTCAAGAAAATCCAAGTTCAGAGATCTAGCCCATAATTTCACTGATTTATATTTCTAACATCTCCACGTCAAGACAGCACCTCAAAATTAGCACGTCCAAAGGTGAAACTACCATTCCTTTCCACTACCTGGTCTTCTTCCAATATTTGGTATCTCTGTGAATAGTTCTCCACCATTCCACCTTGCTTGAGGGGTATCCCCCAAACTCCTCCCCTCTTTTCCTTCCAATGCAAAATAAATAAATAAACCTAATTGATTCTGCTCTTAAACGTTCTCCTCCTTCTTACTCCATTCTAAAACTAATTTTATACATGTGAGCCTTTTCTACTACTTGGTGGGAGTGATTGTAGGAGCCTTCTAACTGGTATCTTTCCTTCTCATTGGTCACCTCTGATCCTTTATGCTGTTAACCATAAAAAATTAGAACCTAAACTGACTCTTGTATTTAATTACAATGAAGATTGGTTTCTTAGCACTATGGGATGAAGTGAGAACTCTTCCCTATTTCTCTTTTCTTTATCTACATTTATTCCCTCTGCACACTTCTTTCTTTCTTTTTATTTCTTAAAAGATTATTTATTTATTCATGAGAGACGGGAAGAGAGAGAGAGAGAGAGAGAGGCAGAGACACAGGCAGAGGGAGAAGCAGGCTCCATTCAGGGAGCCCACTCAATGAGGGACTCGATCCCGGGACTCCAGGATCACACCCTGAGCCAAGGGCAGACATTCAACTGTTGAGCCCCAGGTGTCCCTGCACACCTCTTTCTCTTCAACTATAATCCCTTGGGTCACTGTTATTCCTTGAATATTCTACTGAGTAGAATAAACCCAGAAATAAATAATGCAATAGATATGTACCCTCTGTAAAACATTTAAAATCAAATTAAAAGGAAAAAGCTTAAATTCTGTTTATGTATTTCTCTTAGATAACCTATGTTTAGGGCACCTGGGTGGCTCAGTCGGTTAAGTATTTGCCTTCAGCTTAGGTCATGATCCCAGGATCCTGAGATTGAGTCCTGCGTCAGGATCTCCACTAAGTGGGGAGTCTGCTTCTCCCTCAACTCCTCTCCCCTGCTCATTCTCTCTCTGTCTCATGTTCACCATCTTTCTTTTAAATAAATTTTTAAAAATCTTTAAAAAAAATTAGTCTTTAGATAACCTACTTTTAAAGAATTGGGAGCCATTCCTGAACATGCTAGAATTTTATTTGAGGATGCTATCAGGTAAGAGCGCTCAAATTGCTACCTGCCTCATTCCCAATATACTGTTTTCTTCATGTATCTTTTTATGTTGTATTCTTTGTCATATACTTTCTATATGTAGTTGTGATGTTTTGTCATTTTAACAAAAGATGACAATTCAACTAAGTTTTAAATTTTGTTTTAAAAAACAGTAAATTAATTTTTCAACATTTCTTTCAGTAATTAATTCATCTGTAACATCTTCTTTGCTTTGTACTTTATTCTAAGCATGTAAAATATCTTCTTACAGCATTGGGTCAATGTATTATTATTTTCAAGCATTTTGTGTTGAAGAAAATTCAGAAAATGCTGACCTAGAGAACTCTGAGACCCTCTGTCATTTCCAGAAACATGTTAACTTTTTGCTTCCAAAAGCATTTCTTGAATAGTCTATTCTGTGGGGTACATATTTATACTTCTCTAAGCATAGGTGTTTTTCTTCAGACATCTTATCTGTCTCTGCAAATGCTGTCAATTCATCTGTCTTGCCACAGAAAGTTCTAGAGATCAGGAAACTTACATGTGGTGTATTTTCATAACATGTCTAGATCGGTGATCTACTCAGGGTTACTGGGCATCAGTTACAAACATGGCCAACATGGTGCAGATAATGTTACTGATTAGACAATCAATACCCTATTTCCTTATTCTATAACCAAAGGCACTTACTTAAAAGACAGGTGAGAAGTAGACAGTAAACACAAAGATTTGGGAGACAGTGTCAATCATAAGAGCAGAATTTGGAGTCCAGATGATTGAGCTTTGGCTCAATCCTTGCTTTTCTACTTAATGATGTGACTGCTACCTCTAAGTGCTTCCGTTTCCTACACCAGAATGGTGTTAATCTCTGTTTCTTAATCTCAGAATTGTCTTTAGCATACAAATGTGCTAATATATTATAAAGACTTAGCTCAGGGCCTGGAACATAGAAGGTTTTCAAAAAAATGGCAGCCACTCTCAGGCAAGTGTTAACATCCTCTTTCTCCATTGATTTCTTTTGTAAGAAGCTGCAGAATTCTCTTTGTGTTTAACTAGCATATGTAGAAATATCGAGTGCCTTGATTTCAACAGCTACGGTGTGATCACAGTGAAAATGTTAATTCCTCCCTTGGGGCTCTGTTGAATATTCAGGTGTAGCTTAAGAGCCAACATCTCTTGGGAGCAGGAGATGCTCCCAATGGCTGTGGATCTTCTCAACTTTCCCTGGAAGGCACATGTCATGGTGATCAACGTGCTGATGGCACCGCATATCAGCTAAACTCTTGTCTTCATATCACAGGCTTTCTGACTCTAAAGAAGGTAGCAGGAAGTCACTCGTTCAATTCCCTAGTTCTTAGAAAGACTACTTCCATAGGTGTGGAGATTGGAAAGTGGTCATGAGAGACATCTATACTCCTCAGACTTCTCTTCTTTGCAAGTTCTCAGATAAGATGGAATCCGTTGAAAGATTGACCTAGTAGTAAATCTCTAAAACTGACTCCTCTAGTTGAACATTGGAAATTAAGAAATTAAGGCATTATTTCTTAATGTTGGAAATTAAGAAATGAGGGCAGCCTTTTTGTCCATTTAAATCTTTTTTTTTTTTTTATGATAGTCACACACAGAGAGAGAGAGAGAGATAGAGGCAGAGACACAGGCAGAGGGAGAAGCAGGCTCCATGCACCGGGAGCCCGACGCGGGATTCGATCCCGGGTCTCCAGGATCGCGCCCTGGGCCAAAGGCAGGCACTAAACCGCTGCGCCACCCAGGGATCCCCCATTTAAATCTTTTTTAAAAAGTTTCAATTATATTGTTCTGTGAAGACAGTGACTGCCAACTCATCTAGGTTTCATACCTCAGAGTACACTCAAGTGACCTCACTCAAGAAAAAAAAAAGGTCTGTTCCAAGATAACTACTCATTTTCTGAAGGAAGTGGGGCTGGAAACATTTTGGGAATTAAAAAAGTAAGAAAGAAAGAAAGAAAGAAAGAAAGAAAGAAAGAAAGAAAGAAAGAAAGAAAGAAAGAAAGAAAGAAAAGCAAGCCATACACTATTACATATAAAAGAGTAGTTACTATTTGTGGTACTTTTATTATGGGCCAAGCATTTTATATTTATATTTTCTCATGCAATATTACAATAACCTTAGGAAATTGTAATAGTTACCTCCATCTTACAGATAAGGAAACTGAGGTTTGGAGATGTTAAATATTTGAGGTTTGGAGATGCTAAATAACTTGCCCAAGATTATATTGCTGGTAAGCAGTAGGGGAGTTTCATGTACGAGTTGTCTGGCCTCAGAAGTCTGTTCCTAACCGCTGTGCTTATCTGGTTTCTGGGTCCTTATGTGGTCATCTGAGGCCTTGAGTTCCTTAAGACATTTCCTGTTAGATTTTGCAGAGTATGCTCTCCCTCGAGGTAACAAATCGGTTGGGCAGTTTGCTGATATGATGTGATCAGGGGATGTGATATAATGGAATTTGCATAGATGGTGGGGACATTTAAAAAAATCCGAAAAGGGGAAAAAAAAGCCATAAAAAAAAAAAGGCTCTAAAAGAAGTTTTAACTGTATTAGTAAAACAGCTTGGAATTGTCTTGGAATTTCTTGTTTGGTAAACATAACAGAAGCATCATTACCAGCTCACATAGCTGGCACTACATCTAGTGCCTTGGCCCTGCAAGAGGACACATTCGTGTAGGAGGGCTTTGTGTCCATTCTTAAGTTCAGTGAAAATCACTATTAGATGAAAAACATCACTATTAGATGAGATCAATTCCTAAAAGCCCTCTTCTTTACTAGGAAAGGAAAGATATAGATATCCATATCTCTATCTATCTATCTATCTATCTATCTATCTATCTATCTATATTTATTTTACACATACAGAGAGAGAGAGAGAGAGAGAGAGAGAGTCAAACAGCCCCAGTGGGGTTTAAAGTTCTTGTTTTGGAGCACCTGGGTGGCTCTGTGGTTAAGCATCTGCTTTTGGCTCAGGGTGTAATCCCAGGGTCCTGGGATTGAGTCCTGCATTGGGGTCCCTGCAGGGAGCCTGCTTCTCCCTCTGCCTACATCTCTGCCTCTCTCTCTGTCTCTCATGAATAAAGAAATAAAATCCTAAAAAAAACAGCTCTATAAATTCTTGTTTTATTTTTGGAGTGCATGCATCATGGAATTCTTGTATTTGAAGGGGCTGATGGTGTAATCTAAGGAATTTATTCTTCACGCAAGTACATATTGTGCTAAAACAGACTAACCTTCCTGGAGTTACTTTGTAGATGGACGCTCTCCAGGGCAGCAGTACCATCTGTGTGGCGTGCTGGGACCTCTTGGGGATTCATTTCCTCATCCCTGGATCTTTCTTTGAAGACGTCATCCCACTATCCTCTTGGCATGCTTACCAGGAGGACATTCCATGACTGTTTCTGTGTTCTCTGGTACCATGAAACCCTTCAAAAAATTTTAAAATATTCTACTCTGACCCCCAGATCTGTCTACATGTGTGTAAACCATGTTGTCTGTATCTAGATGAGGATTTCCCAGACGTGACGTGGTCCCCATCTTGAGTTTAAGAGAGCACTTCCTGGCAGTTCTGAACTCTGGGATCCCTCCCAGGTGGCCGTCCTAGTCTACTCCTGGATCCTCCATTTCTCCCCTTCGTAGTTGTCTCTGGGTCAAGGGCATGTCCTGGTCTTCAGGAATAGTTAGATCCAGTGCATCTCCCTCCCCTTTTATAAAGGTCTATCCTCTCCTTTAAGGTCATTACTTCCTAGCAAAATTCCTCTCTTCTCCAGCTTGATATTCATATGTTCTCCTTCATCTAAAAAACAAAAGTTTGAACACTACTCTTGTGACTTACAGAACCAACACTTGTTTTGTTTGTTTGTTTGTTTGTTTCTTGAAACAAACACTGTTCTTCTTCAGCGCCACATCAACAGCAAATCTTTTGAGATGTCCTTTAGGTTCTTGTGGAAGTTTTGTTTGTCTGTTTGTTTTAATCTCAATTCAAAAAGGTGGCTGACTTACTATGTGATAAGATCACCCATCCTTTTTATGAAAATTATCTGATAAAAATCAGCCACCGCTAGTGGTTGAGCCTATGGCCTGGGTCCCACAAACTTCATCAGACTTTGTGCAACTGTGGATCCAGAATGAACATAAAGCTTTGAAGCAGAGGGTCTTTATGCTTCAGGGCTTGTGTGCAGGCCTCTCGAACCTGAAGGTAGCCCAGTCATCAGAAAGTTCTGCGTGTATTTTATAAAAAGGAACAGAATGTGGACAGCAAATCTAGTACTCCCACTGCCCACCCCCCCCTGCCCTGTCTTAGTAATGATCCCAGAACAAAAAGTCTCAGGCACATGTGCCCTGGAATGTTTTCAATTTATACTTCTAGATTTGAAACAGAATGAAGGGGAGGAAAATAGATGGGTTTCTGCCTAAAGTCCCACACACTTGAGATCTCCTAGTCATGGCCTTCCAGTCTCTGGGGGCCCTAGTCTTTAAGGCACCCACCCATCATGCTGGTTTTTTTTGTTTTTTTTTTTGTTTTTTTTTTTTTATGATAGTCACAGAGAGAGAGAGAGAGAGAGGCAGAGACACAGGCAGAGGGAGAAGCAGGCTCCATGCACCGGGAGCCCGACGTGGGATTCGATCCCGGGTCTCCAGGATCGCGCCCTGGGCCAAAGGCAGGCGCCAAACCGCTGCGCCACCCAGGGATCCCCATCATGCTGTCTTTGAAGCCTGCAGATTCACCTGAAGTTGAGAGGTGAGGTCTTGCTAAAGGATCAGATTTCCAGGAATCCACCTATCCAGAGCACCCGGAATCCACTCAGCTGAATGCTGAAGCCAAGTGGCTGCCGCCAGAAGTCTGGGGGTTTGGTTTCTTGGTGTCGGACTTTGCCTCTCAGAGGTCACTACTGTTGCTAGCCTGGTAGTTTCCTGAAAAACACAGTGTGTGCTGGACATTTGGGAATGTTATCCCACAGACCTCCTCCTAGTTAGGTTCTATGTGGTGGATAACAAGACACCAATGACCCAAAGCTCTCTCGGCGAGAAGGCTGGGTTCAGAGGAGGGTATCTTTTCCTCCAGGACATGGTGAGCACAGTGCCACAGTTACCATTTAGAGGAAAGCTTCCAACCACATGTGAGGAAGTTCAGAGGCCGAGGATGCTGAGAAAGAGTCACAGACTAGTAGGCCTCTTGGTAAGGCTAACAAAAGATTTTCTCCTTTTCTTCGCATTTCCTTATCTATGCTTCTTCCTCCAGGCCAATTAGCTATCTTCTGGGGTCTTTTCAAGGTGACGTGACATTGGTCTATAATGTACCATGAGAGCTGAACTCTGAGAACATGCACTTCATCCTCCTTATTCACTGATCCTGGATTTGTGATTTTTTCCTATTTGCTAAACTTTATTTGCAATCCTGAACCCAATACTCCTGGTGCTGTAGCAGAATTCGTGGACATGCACAGAGCAGCACAAATCTGATTCATCCAATGTGCATGTTCCCACTTGATGTGGAACAAGGCAATGCTCTGCCTTCTTTCAACTCTTATTGCACACAAGGGTCCTTTTGGTGGTCTAGGGTAGTGCCAAGATTTTTTACATTTTTGTGCTTTTTGTTGGTGATTTCATGGCTTAAATTGACCTCTAAGCCTGATGTTGAAGTTGGCTAGTGTCCTGGCACAAGAAGTATTTGCAAATCAGTGCTCGCAGTGACTTGATAGAACATAATTACTGGGAATAATGAAAATCATTTGTATTTGATTGGGATATGAGTTGTAGTGGCTGAGATTTGTTTTTTAAATTTTATGAGTATCAGTGGGGTTGGTGATGTAAAAATGCTATATGGCCTAAGTGCATTTTTGGAAAATAGGATGCATGAAGGATACCACTGGATGAAATAAATTGTATGTATGTATATGTGTGTGTGTGTGTGGGGGCAGGTATCAGATAGGAAAGAACCAAATGGATACTATAGGAATCCAGGACTCCCCTGGCTAAGTATCAGGATAAAAAAAAAGTAAATAAAAAATGATTTGGATTTTTGGTCTTTACTTCAGGGTAAATTGACCTGAAGGTCAATTTCTTCTTGAGATTGTAATAATGGAAACCAGTATAAATTGGGAACTTTTTTGGTTGTTGGAGTTGGGATATTGTTGTATTATCATTCTGACTTACTGAGTATTTCTTCTGATCTATATGGATCTTGCATTTGGCCTAACTTAAGGCTAGAAGGAGATTAAGTTAGCCATGAGTTTTTGTTCTCGGTTGAGAAATGTATTGGATGTATTGTGCCGACCCCTATCCTATTTGAGTGCCCAAACCGATCTTCTTTCTCTTAAGAACAGAGTGTACTGGAACAGTCTCAAAACAGGAAGCAACACTTCCCTGATCAACCACATATCTCTTCTTCCCAAGAAGATATCAAAAGTGTAAGTCACATGCTTGCTTGCTAAGTCTGAGGAGTTAAGAGAAACTCATAACCAGGGAAGGTTAGAAATTCTCTATCTTCCCTTCTTCATGTTCCCCTTAAGGGACTTCTGTTACTGTTGAGATTGGAATCTGACTTTCACGCAGCCCCTTATTGAGAGGATGGACCTGTGGCCCTGAAATTCTATCAGGTGGGATTACTCTTTATCTCCCATCTGTCCCCTCCTTCTTATCCTTAATTCTTTCCTTCTTTTTAGATAGCAGACTTGCCTTGCTCACAGAGTCAGGAGGGTAAATCATAGTCTTATGGTTCCAAGACTTGTGTTAAGGAAGGAGGTGGGCTAAAAACAATAGTAATTGAATTAAAAATGGCCAGAGGAGCAGAACAGATTTTTTTTTCCTAAAGAAGACATATGAATGGCCAATAGGTACATGAAAACATGCTCAATATCACTAATCATCAAGGAAATGCAAATAGAAACCACCTCACACCTGGAAGAGTAACTATTATCAAAGAGACAAGAGAGAACAAGTGTTGCTGAGGATGTGGAGAAGAGGGAGCCCTCAAGCACTGTTGGTGGGAGTGTAAATTGGTGCATCCACTGTGGAAAATAGTATGGAGCTTCTTCAAAAAGTTAAAAATGGAATAACCATATGATCCCACAGTCCCACATCTGGGTATATATTTAAAGGAAATGAAATCACTACCTTTAAAAGATTCCTGCACCCTCATCTTCATTGCAGCATTATTTACAATAGCCAAGGTGTGGAAACAACCTAAGCGTCCATCTATCTAGATGAACGGATAAAAAAATATGTGGTATATGTATCACACATACAGCCACAGAGAGAAGGTGATGCTGCCATTTGTAACAACATGGTTGGACCTTGAGGCATTTTGCTTAGTGAAACAAGTCAAACAGAGAAAAATAAATACTGTACGATATCATTCATATGTAGAATCTAAAAATGTTGAATTCATAGAAATAGATTAGAATGGTAGTTTCCAGAGCCTGAGGGAAATGAGGAGACATTGATCAGAGTACAAACTTCCAGATATAAAATGAGGAAATTCTGGGGGTCTAATAATATACCACATGGTGACTATAGTTAAAAATACCACATTGTAGGGGCTCAATCCACTGAGTGTCCACTCTTGGTTTCGGCTCAGGTCATGATCTCAGGGTTGTGGGATCAAGCCCCACACTGGGCTCTGTGCTCAATGTGGAGTCTGCTGGAGATTCTTTCTCCCTCTGTCCCTCCCTCTTCTCATTCTCTCTCTCTCTTTCTCATAAATAGATATACATATATAACCTTTTTAAAAATACTGTAGTGTATAATTGAAAGTGGGCAAGAAAGTAAATTTCAATTGTTCTCACTATATACACAAAAGAAGAAGGTAATTATGTGAGGTGATGGATTTGCTCTTGTAGTAACCTTGTGGTAATCACTGAGCAGTAGATATGTGTACAAATCAGCATGTTGTACACCCTAAATGTGCATAATGTTACATGTTAATTATATCTCAGTAAGGCTGGAAAAAATCTTCTAGAACATTCTGGAAGCCTCTTGTTTACTACTATCCATAAGCTATCCCTTTGTTCCTGTCATGTCTGGCTATGGCTGCTTTTTACATACATTTCAGCCCTTTTCAATCAAAGGGAATGCAATTCTGAAGGTGTCTCTTTACTTTCTTACCTAAACATCTGCCTCTGCTGTGTCATCCTCACCCTTTGGTTTCAGTCTGATTCTACTCACCATCAGCGATTAACTGAGACAATCTGTGCAAGTCACTGGATACATGTGACTGTTTTGAAGTGGTGCATGTAAATGAAGCTTGGGAGCAGGCTGCCTGGGTTCATGTCCCAGCTCTAGTTTTTACTAGCCTGCTAGAGATTCTTTCCTTTTTCTTTCTGTGACTTTGGGGAAATTCTTTAACCTCTGTTTCAGATTCCTCATCCTATGAAGTGCCTGCAGTGCCTACTTCCTAGGGCTGCTTTGAAAAGAAATGTATCATAGCTATAAAGTGCTCAGCAAAGTGTCTGCCCCATGGCAACTGCTCCTACGTGTAGCTCTTATTAGTATGTTTAAGCAGAACAGGTAACTCTTCTTGACATCTTCTCATCAGAGGAAAACAACTGATGAATGGTTCTATCTTCAGTAATGACAAAGGTTTTTTTTTTTTTTTTTTTAATAAGCATGCTGGTTTTTTGCACAACTATTTTGGGCATCTACTATGTGTCAGACAATATGTACTTGATATAGTCTTCATATAATACTTTGGAAAATCTGTTGAAAGTTTCCACAGGTAAATTATTCCAATAACTCCAATGGCTGGTGGGTCAAACCAAGAGGTCAATATATGGTTTCATTAATAGCACATGTTTCCGCCCCCCCCCCCCCAAGTAGCCATTGCTTCACTGGCAATAGCAGTTGAGTTAATCCTTATACAATGAGAAAATGCACAGTAGGACCATTCATCTTAATTTTAAATCTTTAAAAATTTATGTGGAATGTTTTTATAACCAAATTTGAGTCTATAATATCACCATGCAGTAGCGTCATGTTGCATTCACAATGATACTGCAAATATGACAATCACCAGAAACACCTTTCTCAGAATTGGCTAATGGTGGTACATCCTGGTCTTGCCCATTTTGTGCATGAACATGATCACCTCTCAAAGTGTTAGGAGCTATATAAAGCTTATAGAGAAAACAAGGTTGTGTTTTCCCAAGGTGGGCCTTCTTTTGACAGATGCTACATCTCCATATTGTTTAATGCACAGGCAAAATGGCAGGGCTATGTGTCACAACCTGAGGAGGTGTTGGTGGGTCTTAACTGATCCATACATTAAAATGTTCTGGGTCAGGCATTCCTTTTGAGAGCTCTTTGTAACAAATAGGTCTCTAAGAGATAACTACCTACATAAAACTAATAATGTAAAAGATGCAAAGGAGTAAAAGTTGGACCATATCGCCTTCTAACATACATTATTAGTAAGTCATATTTTGTAGAAATTTTGGAATTTGTATGGCATATCCTAATGAATTCACTGAGATTAAATTATAGGCCTACTTACATTTCATCCAATGTTCTTACCAAGATTGCATTCGACCTGCAATTAGGGCTGCTAGTTCTATCCTGTAACAGAGAGCAAAACAAATGACGAAATAGCAAATAACACCAATCAACCTCTGAATTCCTGCGAGAATCTGGATGGAGATTCAGAATTCTTCTTAACACAGCAGTCTAGGGAACCACCAAAGGATCAGATGTGATAACAAGTTGGAATCTATTAGTCATTCTTAATTTTCTAGAGTCTTCCCCTTTCTATTTTAATCAGCCTATCACATTGCAGGATAGTAACACATCAAGAAGATGACTTTGGGGAACTATTATCAGGGAGCCTGATGTGTGGGTCCTAGATCCACACAGGTGTATCCTTGGATCTGGGTTATTGCTGTGAAAATGGAGATTCATGCTATCCAGGTGACTGCAGGAGACTGCCTTGGAAGCGTGTGCCCATGAGAAGCAAAAAGGCAGAGATAAGTGCAGGAAGCCAGAAGGTAGCAAAAAAGCAGAAGGTGACGTCAGAATTTGAGATATAGGGAACTAGAAATAGAGAAGAGCCGGTGGCAAGAAGAGTATATAAGACAAATTTAATTTAACTTTGGGTATGGGACATTGTTTGCTTCAGCAACAAGCTCATCTGCATTTGGCCTCGGAAACAGCCAGAAATCCTTGGGCACAGGAAGAAACACCTGGGATGGAGATGTGCATGTAGGCCGCCATCCTACAGGCAGGTGTACAATCTCGAGGTAAGTGAGGCTGTGAGGGAGACAGAGGGCCCAGACTGAGTCATGAGGATGCCCGCAGGTAGGTGGTGGGTGGAGGAAGACCGTTAAATTAAGCACAGAAGAGGGTTTTCTGAGAGGTATATGTTTGCTGAGAAATATAAAATGTAAACAAAGAGGTGCCTCTCTTTAGTAAGAGAAATTATAGAGGCAGAGTGATTAAAAGTGCCAGTAGTGGCACTCACTCACTGGCTTTGAACACACTGAGGTCATCAGTGACTGCAGAATGAAAGTCTCGGGTCTCTTTCCACCTCCATTTCAGACAGGCTTTTCCCCACGATGCACCCATGACTCTATGGAAAAAAGATCTCATGATCGACAATAATCACCTCCCTGCACTAGATCCTCAGACCTCTTCTCATCTAGTCTGTCATCAGCATCTGACACTGTTGACCACTCACCTTCCTAACTCCTCTCTTTTCTGCGATTTTGATGTGCAAGCTATTCTTTGTTTTCTATTAACTCCGGAACTGCTCTCCTGTCTCCTCTTCACGCTGCTAACGTTGAAGTTGCTCAAAGATTTATGCTTGTCGCTCTTTCCTTTTCACTGGATATTCCCTCTCTGATCCCACCTGCATCTATGATTTCAGTGACCACTGAAATGGTAACAACTCGCATAGCCAGTCCCAGTATCTCTGTTGAGTCCATGCATTTAGCTGCTTACTTGACTTTCATATGAATGTCTCAAAGTCCCTCCCAACTCAGCATTTCCAGAACCAGATTCAAGTTCTCTACCCCACAAACCAGATTATGGATGCCCCAGTCCTTTTCCTGTGTTCCACAGCTTAGTAAGTGGCACCATCATCTGTTCTGCTGCACAATCTAGAAGCCTCTACTTTTTCTTCATATCCATTCAATCACCAGGTTCTGCTAATGTAACCTCTTTAGTACTTTTCTCTACCTCAGCTACCACCACATCAGTTTAAGCTACCCTCATCTGCCACTATCTCTACTGAAATGATGTTATTTTTGATTTCACTATTTTAAACATTTCCTCTACCTGAAGCTCTTCGATATATCTCCTATTGACAAGTGAAGTCTATGTTCTGTGCCGTTGAAATTGGCTGCACTAGGGACTGCCCTGACCAATAAAGTCTCATTAAAATAGCACTGTGTTACATCAGAGTCGAGTCCTAAAAGGCAGTGCAACTTTATCTTGCTTGCTAGAATGCTCATGTTAGAGCCCTGAGATGCTCAGATCCCCATGCTTTTAGGAAATCAAGCCATATGTAGGCATTTTGGTTGGCAGTTCTAATTTCTGTGCTATCTCAGCTAAAGCCTAGACAAGTGAGCAATCAAGTCATTTGGATGGTTCTAGACCCTGGCCATCAATTCACTTCCAGTTTTTAGTCTTTCCAGCAAAAATCCTAGGCCACATAGAATAGTGGCAAGTCATGCCTGTCCTTCCTTTGCCTTCTACTCTCTCCACCTTCCACCTCACCCCATCTGTCCAAGTTGTAGAAGCACTAAGTCAATAAGCATAATAAAAAGATTGTTCTAAGGCATGAAAGGGACAGCATAGGGAATATAGTCAATGGCATCATAATCACATTATTGGTAAGAAATGTCGGGAGTGTAGCCTCATGTACAGACTTATCAAATCACCATGTTGTGCACCTAAAACTAATGTTATGTGTCAATTATATTTTGATTAAAAAAAGCTGAGAAATTTGGGGGTACTTTGTTGAGCAGCAATAGTAACTGAAACACTGAGATATCCCATCTGTGCCTGCACTTTGCTACTTTGCTCTTGGCTTTGCAGAACCACACTGGTCTCCTTACTTAAAATTGCTGTGTCTCACTGCTCTTAGGCTAAAGATGGAAATTCTTCTTTGGCTTTTAAGATTTATTTATTTATTTTAGAGAAAGAGAGGAGCAAGAGTGTGTGAACCAGTGGGAGGTTGCCAAGGGAGAGGGAGGGAGGGAGAGGGAGGGAGAGAGTCCTCAGGTAGTCTCCCTGCTAAGCACAACGCCTGATGTGGGGCTCGATCCCAGGACCCTGAGATCATGACCTGAACCAGAATCAGGAGTCACCTGGTTCACTGGTGGAATCACCTGGCCACTCCTAAAGATGGAAACTCTTAATGTGACCTCAAGGACGGAACCAGGCATCTCCACCCTCATCTTGTGGCGCACACACAGCCTCTGTCCTCTGATTTCGGTTCTCTATGTTCCCCACCCTCCTTCCTGCCATGGTGCCTCTGTTCAGTTTCCTTTGCCTGCTCTATTCTTCCTCCCTCTCTTCACCAGAAAAGGGCAATTCATGTCACATAGCAGTCATGCTTCCTCAGGGAGACCTCCCTTGGCTGCACAACTCTAGGTCACATTTCCTCATTGCATGCTGTCACTGATCCCACGTACCTCTCGGCAGGACAGTTACCACTGTCAGAGAGTTTGCACTTTCTTTGGAAGGCAGTAGGAAGCCACTGAATGATTTTAAGCAATTGGCAATGAGATGTAAAATATATTTAAGTGAAGCATGGATACATTTTTCATATTTTGTTGTGGTTGTTTGTTTTTGTTTTTGGTAAATATTTAATTGGTGTCTGTTTCTTGCATTAGACTGTCGCTTGACTCGGGCAGAGACCATGTCTGTTTTTGCTTCCAGTGGTATTCTTGCTGCTTTGTATGGATCTTTGGTCTTTAATTTATATAGCACTGAGTAGATGCTTGCAAGATGAATGAATAAACCTTGGGGGTTTAGTTACAAGGTCAATGTTTTTAACCATTATGGTTTATGGCACAGCTTTAAGTTATGGGAAGAGTAAAGAGATGAAGTAGTTATAAGTCTGTTCTTCAGGAAATTACAGTTTACTTGGGGAGAGATGCATTACAAGGATATGTACATCAACACCTCTGACGGTTGAGCTTTTATTATAAGACAGATACTATGCTGGTTACTTTATATAAATCCTGGTATTTATTCTTCACCACTCCTATGGGGTACATATGGTTCTTATCCTTATTTTACAGATCAGAGACCCAAAGCTCAGGCAGGATTTGAACCAAAGGCTCTGATCCTAAAAACTAGGTTGAAAGTATGAGATTTCTCTTGGTAGAAAATATTTTAAGAACAGAGGTGGGAAATAAAGTAAATTGAATCAGATTTTCAGGCTAAGGCATTTTGAGTTTATTCTGTAAATAGTGGTGATCTACTAAAAGATGTGCAGGAGACTGCTGTAATCAAAATTGGTT
Organism: Vulpes vulpes; assembly: GCF_048418805.1. Taxonomy (NCBI): domain Eukaryota; kingdom Metazoa; phylum Chordata; class Mammalia; order Carnivora; family Canidae; genus Vulpes; species Vulpes vulpes. The sequence goes on along the minus strand of NC_132795.1, from coordinate 69,210,993 downwards.
TTTCAGTATCATGACAGAGTGGTGTTGGACTAGCTTTCTTACCACAAATAATTAGAGAACTGGACAATACTTATGAAAAAAAATCATCCAAACTTTGGACAGCCAGGCACTGTATACCTTTAAAGAAGGAAAGCTATTTAGGGAATTCCCTTATTATCTGAGATTTCTGCTTGCAGGCACTTTCTGAACTGTGGTGCAAGGTAGAGAACACAAGCATTACTGTGGTCATACTTAGTGATCTGAGTTTGGAGATATCTAGATGGGAAAAGAATACAAAAGGAAAGGGAACTATACAGAGAAGCATCAGGAATCTGCAAGGGAGTCCTTTGGGGATTTGGCTAAATACTAAGCTACATAAACACAGAATGAGCAAAGAACATCTACTAGGAAGCTATGAGCTAAAAATGAGGTCCAAATCTCTCTAAGAGGTAGGAGATATTTTACTCCTACTTGGAAATACTTTATTGTGTCTCCAAGCCAAAGTGGAGAGATCTTGTTGAAACTCTGAGAAGTAGGTAGAGCTAATCCACCAAGAGTAAAGGCTATGCTAGACAACTCCCACCCCCCAAGTAAAGCTTTATAATCAAGCAGATCCACAAGTAAATTACTTCTTCCTAGAATGAGATTCACATTGTTTGAAATAATCCAAGGAAAATAACAAAATACAGACACACAACAGCATAGCATCCCAAATATCCAACATACAATAAAAAAATTACAAGACATGCAGAAAAGCAGGAAAATGTGACCCCAGATCAAGAGAAATAGAAACAGATATGAGAGAGATGATTGAATTAGATGACAAAGGGTTTTTAAATAGCTATTTTAATTACTTTCAAAACTTTAAAGAGAATAGGACCACAGTAAAGAACCAAATAGGACATCTAAATAAGGAAATGGCAATAAAAAAGAAAAAAATGGAAATCCTATAACTAAAAAACATACAATATCTGCATTGGCAAAGTCTCTCGGTAGGCTTAACAATAGATTTAACTGTGCAGAAGAAAAAAAATAAAGGGACTTGAAAACAGGGTAATAGAAACAGACTATAGCATAGAAAGAGGGAGAAAAGGTGGAAAAAAGAAAGAAAAGAGATTCAGAGACTTGTAGGATAATATTAAGAGTCTTAGAAGGAAGAAATAAATTTATGTACAAAAAATATTTAATGAAATAATCTTGAGAAAATTTCAAAATTTGATGAAAAAAATAAATACACAATTCTAAGAAGCTCAACAACCACAAATAGAAAAAATACAAAGCAATGGCATGCATAATCAAATTGTTGAAAACCAGCAATAAATAGGCCAAATATTTTTTACCTGAAAGCCAGGTCAAAAATAATGAAACAACATCTGTAAAATGCTGACAGAAAAAAAACCCAGTTAACCTAGAATTTTATATTCATGGAGAATACCTTTTATACAGGAAGGTGAAATAAAAATTATTTGTATACAAAGCAAAGCTGAGAAAATGTATTACCAGCAGACTTCCATGAAAAAGGCAAGTTAAAGGCAGTTTTTCAGGGTAAAGAAATGTGATGCCAGGTAGAAACAAACTTAATGAAGGAATGAGGAGTGTAGAAAAATGGTAATTATGTGGGAAAATACAAAATAATTTGTTTGATAGTGGATTTAAGACATAATTTACTGGTTAAATAAAAAATGACTAACCATGTATTGTAAGGCTTTAATTCATGTACAAGTAATATGTATCACAGCAATAGCCTAAAGGAAGAGATAAAATATATTGCTTTAATGTTCTTTCATTTTATTGATGGTATAAACTACTGGAAGGTAGACTATGAAAAGTTAAAAGGCATATTGTAAACCCTAGAAACCTGTAGCAACAATAAAAATAAAACAAAGACTTTGAGGTAAGGAGCCAAAAGGGAAAAAGATGCAGTATTGGGACACCTGGGTAGCTCAGTGGTTGAGCATCTGCCTTCACCTCAGATTGTGATCCTGGGGTCTTGGTATTGAGTCCTTCATTGGGCTTCTCACAGGGAGCCTGCTTCTCCCTCTGCCTTTCTCTGTGTGTCTCTCATGAATAAATAACATCTTAAAAAATGCAACATTAAAATAATCCAAAAGATGCCAGAAAATGATGAATTAAGAGTAATAAACAAATAGCAAATAAGTAGCAAGATGGTAGACACAAAACCAACATTAGTATTTACATTAAAATATTTAATTCTCTAAAGACAGAAATTGTTAGACTGGGTAATAAATAATAAATAATACCAATACCAATAATATCAATTTCTGGTGTCATTCAGATAATATTTGGCTACTTACTAAATACGTCAAATCATGGTGGCACTTATCATCTTGTACAGTGCTTCTCTTGAATAAGAAAATCTCTGTGCTAACAATGCTTTTGATTTCTTCTACTGCAAATAGGAACTTGCAAATTCAAAACCAATCTTGTGTAATTCAATTCTGCAAATATTTGAAAAAAATAGAAATGTCTATAATTCTATGTAGCTACCACATCTGTTTTGAAATAATGTTTCAGAGTAATGAGAATATATAAAACAAAGCATTTGGCTATAGAAACATTGGGAAAACAAACAAATTTAAGAGATGTTGTAAATTATAGATCTTTATCTTATAAAGGTAATAATTTTGAGTACAACCTAAATAAACATTCTTAGTTGACTCAATAATGTGGAGCTAGTAGCTGGAAAAAGAAAAGCTTATGGTAATGGGAGGAAACTAATGGGAATTCAGTTCACTGTGTGCATGAAGCAAATACAACATCGACTTGTGAGTGTCTAAGATATTCTTAACATTACCAATGAGTGGGATCCAGATCTACTCAAGATAAAGTAAATTATACTACAGAATCATAGAATTTTAGAGCAGTTAAAAAAAGAGAGAGTAAATGGACTAAATGCCCCAATTTAAGACAGAAAGCATCAGTTGGGATTATTAAAGCAAAGCCCAAGTATATGCTGTTTATAAGGCACACATTCAGTAAAAAGACACAAGTATATCATGTACTCTATCAGAATGCTGGAGTGGCTCTATTAGTATCAGGCCACGTAGGTTTTAAGACCAGGAGTACTGCCAAGAAAGACATTTCATAATAGTTTTTAAAAAAGGCAATTCATCAAAGAAAGTAATTATAAAAGTATATGCACCCAATAACTGAGTTTCAGAACACACTAAATAAAAATTGCCAGAGCTGAAGTGAGAAATCACCAAATCCACAAACATAATTGGAAATTGCTTTGGTTTTCTTTTAGTAATGTACTCTTAGCCATAAAACAGACCAAAAACACCATAGCCTCTTTATGATATAAAAAGCTTGATAAACACAAGTGATTCACTCAAACTACCTGACATTTACAAACATTTCACCCAATAACCACAGAATCAATATTCTTTTCAAATACATACGGACCATTCACCATGATAGACTATATTTTACATCCTAAAGCAAGCCTCAATGTTTTAAAAGTATTAAAATCATACAGAGTGAATTATCTGACCAAGAGAGGATTAAATTGGAATTCAATAACAAAAAGTAATCTGAAAAATTCCTAAATTGTTTGGATATTAAATAACGCATTTTTATGTGATCAATGGGTCAAAGAAAAAGTTACATGAGAAATTAGACCATACAGGTAATAGAATGTGTTCAGGTGTGTGTGTTTATATGTATACATTTGTGTGACAAAATTAAAGCGCCCTTAAAGAGATATACATAGCTCTGATTTATAGTACTCATGAGTTATAGTAGAAGATAGGGAAGGATTAAAATCACTGAATGAATATCTATCTTAAGGAAGATAGAAAAAGAACAATACAAATTTGAACTGCCTGGGTTCATTTATACATGCTTTCTTGTAATAAAAACATAGAACTCTAAATATATTGTCTCTAACTCCTGCATTGTTCAAGGGTCACCTGTAATCAAACACAAACTTTAAACCTAAAGGCAAAAAGCTGAATATTTTCTCCTTAAGAACAAGCAAGATATCTGCTTTTCCCATTCTTATTCAATATTATACTAGGGGCCTTAGCCTGTATAATAAGATAAGAGATAAAAGTATAAATATTGGAAAGGAAAAATAAAATTATCTATGTTTCTCAAAGAAATAAATCTGTATGCAAAAAATCACTCAAAGGAATCTAAAACATAAAAGCTTCTAGGGCTAATAAGTGAATTCATAAGGTTGTAAGATATAAGATCAATATATGGAAATCATTGTTCTCCTATACTAACATATATGAATAGTTAGAAAATAAAAAATTATGGTATGTGTAAAAACTTTCTTTACATTTCAAACTATAAAACACTGCTGAGAGAAATTAAAGTAGGTATAAATAAAAGAGATATAGAACATGTTTGAGTTGAAAGTCTAAATAATTATAAAATGTTAATTCCCTTCAAACTTATCTACTGATTCAATGTAATTCCAATCAAAATTCTGGAAGGTTTTTTTTTTCCTTTGCAGAAATTGCCAACCTGACTCTATAACTTATATAAAACATAAAGAACATAGAATAAGCCAAAATAATTTTGAAGAAGGAAAAGTTGGGAGACTCATAAACACCTGATTTTAGTACTCACTATAAGCTATGGTAATCAAGACTGTGTAATACCAACATAAAGATAGGCAAACAAATGAATGATGAAATAGAGAGTCCAGAAAGAAACCCACATGTATATAGTTTTGACTAAGATACCAAAATACTTTATTGAAAAAAAGATTGTTTTAAGAAATAGGAATATAAGAGCTACATGTCTCTATAAAAAACTACCTACATTCATATTTTACATTACATAAAAACTTTAAGATGGATTAGACATTAAAGCTAAAAATTAAAAATACAATACTTCTGTAAGAAAACAGGAAAAAATTCACTCTACAACCTTGGAGTAAGCAAACATTTCTTTAAAAGGACCCGAAAAGCATTAACTTAGAGAGAAAAAAATATGTTAGACTTCTTCAGAATGAAAAACTTCTGCCCATGAATATTCATTCAGCATCATTGTTTTTAATAGCCCAAAGTGGAAACAACCCAAAGGCCCATCAGCTGGTGAATGGTAACAAAATGTGGTCTAACCCTACAATGGAATACCACTCAGCAGTAAGAAAAGGTGATGTTCTGATACACAGTAAACATGGAAAAGCTTCCCAAACATCCTACTAAGTGAAAGAAGTCAGGCACAAAGACCACAGAGTGCTTCCAGTTGCATGAAATATTATAGCAGACAAATCTACAGAGACAGAAAGCAGATGTGGTTGCTGGCGCCAAGAGTGGGAAGAGAGGTTCACTCTGTAAATGGGCCTTAACTGTCTTGTTGGAGTGATGGGAATATCCTAAAACTGGATTATGATGAGGGTGGCACAACTTGCTAACTTCACTGAAAATCATTTGATTAGACACTTAAAATAAGTGAATTTTGTGGAATTAAATTATTCCTCAATACAATTGTTAAAAATCCTTCAAAACTGTATAGACAGTGAGTTAGAAGAAATGAAAAGATAGAACAAAAGATATAAATGGAAGCACTCTTTAAAATGTTTACAGTGGGCGTTGTATAACCTTTTTTTTTTAAAAAAGATTTATTTATTTATTTATTTATTTATTTATTTATTTATTTACTTACTTACTTACTTAAGAGAGAGAGAGAGAGAGAGAGAGGCAGAGACACAGGAGGAGGGAGAAGCAGGCTCCATGCCGGGAGCCCGACGTTGTACTCGATCCTGGGACTCCAGGATCGTGCCCTGGGCCAAAGGCAGGCGCTAAACTGCTGAGCCACCCAGGGATCCCCCATTGTATAACCTATTTAAAAATTAAACATTTTTTTTAAAAAAACAATGACTTTGGGGGTAAACAAAAAAGATGTTATTGATAACAATGAAATATAAATACATATCGAATGCTTGAGACTTCTATGATTAAAATCTCTAAATCTATAAAACCTTTCTAAAAAAGCACAAAAGAGGACAATGCGTGGAATGGCATGTCAAGTATTTGGAAAAGGACTCTCATCATTGTAAAGATAGCCCTTCTCATTAAATCAATCCATAAACCACATCAAAATACTAAAGACTTTATTTATTTTATTTTTAAATATAAAGACTTTAAAAAATGAAACCTAGAGACTTGACTCTAAAATTTATCTTCCCTATTAAATACACCTATGTATTAAACAGAAAGTTACTGCTGTAGTAATGGACAAATACAACAATGAGACAAAAGCACCACTTTCCATAAGAGGATTCAAGTCTGGAAACAGGTTCAAATATTGGAACAAATGAGGAAGAGGGCTCCTCACTGAATTTGATTTTACTGCCAACTCAGTAAAAGCAAATTTAAAGTATAGACTCAAGGTTAAGTATACAGGGAAGAGGATTTGGTGTACTCCTCATCCTCATCACTGTTTTCATGTCACATTGGGGTGACCTTGAGTATGGCGACATCTCTGTCAGCCTTGTCCAGGTGTCCCCATGACATATCCATGCTAAGGGCTCAAATGTGAGCTGGGGAGCACCTGGGGTGAAATGGGTGGCCTGTGTTGAGAGCCTTTACCTGTCTGCAGAGTCTCTAGGAGGTATTTGGATCTCTGGGTCTTTCCCATAAATGGTAGAGCCCTAGCCAAATGAGCCTGGAATTGGGAAAGTGCTGCCAAAATACCTTCATCCCTTATTGGGGCAGCCGACTTGGCCTCTCCTGTACCCTTTAAGATCCAGTTCATAGATCTGTACTCACAGACCTATCTAGCTTAGTTGTGCCCACAATTAGAGAACCATTTGGATCCAGCAGATAACAAACAAACAAACAAACAAACAAACAAACAAACTTCTGCTCAAACAGGAAGACAGCATTAAGAAAATGGATAGGCAGGGTGCCTGGGTGGCTCCATCAGTTAAGCAACTGCCTTTGGCTCAGGTCATGATCTTGGGGTCCTGGGATCAAGCCCTGCATCTTGCTCCCTGCTCAGCAGGGAGTCTGCTTCTCCCTCTCCCTCCCTCTGCTGTTCCCCTCTGCTTGTGCACTCACTTACTTTCTCTCTTTTTGTCAAATAAATAAATTTAAAAATATTTTTTTAAAAAGAAAATGGATAGGCAAACTACAGAACAGGAAAAATATTCACCAGAATTTATATTTGACAAAGTTCTTTTATCCAGAATAAAAGGTATATCCAAAATACATATGTTCCCTATGACCCCATAGTTCCATTTCTAGGTGTGTACTCAAGAGAAATGAGAGCATATATTCACAAATGAACTTGTACAAGAATATTTTTAGCTGCCTTTTTTCATAGTGGCCCTAAATTAGAACCAATTCAAACTTTATCAACAGGGGAACAAAGGAGCAAACTGATAGAAATCCATAAAATGAACTATTACTCAGCAATAAATATGAATGAGCTACTTGAAATCCATAACAACATGGAGACACCTCAGGAAGGTTATGCTAAGTAAAAGAAAGCATGCAAAAAAGAGTACTGGATATTTGTTTTTGTTTATATGAAGTCCTAGAATAGGCAAGTTGAATCTATGGTGAAAGAAATCTGAGCCATGATTTCCATCATAGGGGGAGGGGGTGGGAGTGGTGGAGATTGACTGAGGTGGTGTGGTAGCCAGCCTCCAAGATGGCACTGGATGATTTCTTCCCCTGATGTTCGCAATGTTGTATAATTCCCTCCCTCATCGTACCAGGCTTGGCCTGGGTGACCAATAGAATAAGGCAAAAGTGAAGGCATGGTACGCTTCTTCTGAGATTAGGTTACAGACATTGCAGCTTCAGCCTTATGTTCATTCTCTCTCTCTTTCTCTCTCTCTCTTTCTCCTTCCCTCTCCCTCTCTCTCGTTCTCTCCACTACTCTGGATCATGTCATGAACATCCCTAAGGAGAGGCCAACATGGTAAGAAATTAACTTCTTGCCAATAACTAAGTGAGCTTGGAAGTGAATCCTTCAGCACCAGTCAAGTTCCCCAGAGCCTGTGGTCCTGTCCCCAGCTTGACTGAAGCTTCACGATAAATGCTGAGCCAGAACCACCCAGCCAGGCCACACCCAGACTCCTGACCCTCAGCAGCCATGTGAGATAATAAAACAGAAAGCTTGTTATTTGACATTGCTAAGTTTTAGGGGGTAGCTTGTTATTGAGCAAGACAAGACGTAACTAGTACAGGTGGGCATGGGGGAGCTTTTAGGGGGAACGGACATGTTCTATACCTTCACTGAGGCATTGGTTATACAGGTTAATATATATGTGGAAAAAACTCATAGCATCATATGATTAACATCTGTGAATGTATATAAATTGTAACTCAATACAATATATTCTGTATATAAAAATATTTAGGCTTAGGAAGTTTCTTTCAGTCAAAGAGTACACGAAGAGGTGAAATTGGCTTCTTAGAGATGAATTTGTATAAAGTCTGGTGTATTTGAGAAATGTTCCAGAATACTGTGTGAATGATTTCTCAAAATATGTAGTTGACGGGTTTTTATGTAAGTATCCAACACTCGGGCAGGGTCCTGGGGAGATGAAGACTGTTTGGCAGACACCAGGGACACTTGAGTAGTAGATCCGGTTGTTTCTCATGGCTTCTGTTGTACTTTGTAATATCTGAGCAGACTTTTTAGTTCTCTTCCGTCGCTGGCAGTTTGGGTGGTGAGAATGCTTTTGAAAGTAGGTGCCCAATATGAAAGTGTCATTGTCAGATTGCAAAAACCTTAATTCTTGTATAAGTAGGTATATCTGTCAAATTTTAATTAATGGGGGAAACAACAGAACATCGGGATTAATTCCTTGAGTTTATGAGAAGCTGGAATGTTGAGATAATATTGGTGAGCGGGATACAAAATTGCTTAATTTTTTTTATTACGTTATCTTACATAGCAGTTAGGAACAAACACTCATCCTACTTATCATTTTTCTGCAAAGTAATCTCTTACTTTAGAGAGTTGCAAAATAGCTGGGCTCTAACCAATTTTAAGTCAAAATTATATTTTTTAATTTTTTGAGAGAATATGATGATTTCCAGACTGGCTTGTTAGAAAATGCCCTACTATTTTTTTTTACATTATTTTCAATATATCTTAAACATCAGTCAACTTTATGTTGATTTCAGATTGGGGATCTCCAACTCAGCTTTGTCTTTTGTCTTTCGTGCTCCCTAGAATGATTGTTTTGGGGAAACCAGTCAGCTGAGCAGAGGGTATACAGGAAACAAGAGAAGGCCCCAGAGATGGTCCAGGTGATGGACGACCAGTGCCTGAGGAGATGTTGGTGGTGGAAAGTGAGAGGACATATGAGAAAGATACTGTGTTGTTAGAATCGATAAGGTTTGGCACCTGGTTGAACATGGAGAATGAGGGAGAGAGTTCCAACGTGCTGAGCCCATTAATGAAAACAGAAACCTTCTGCCCGTAGGGGCAGGGAAAGAGAGTGAGACCAGGAAGGAGGGGTCGGTGGAGGGAGTAAGAGAGCCAGGAAAAGGCAGAAACTTGACTTGGGGTGACCTTGTCTGATGGTCTGGAGCATGGCACTGGCCTCCTATAGGTTAGGGTTTACCTTTTGGCTCCCTGTGTATGCCTTGACAAGTCACATCATCTCTCCATGCCTGTTCCCTCTCTAATAAGATGGGGAAGTAATAGCTCCTGCCCTGGATCATCATGAAGATTAAAAAAGACTGTAAATGTTCAGGGCAGTGCCTGCCACATAATAGCAATACAGGGGTCACTCAGCAGCCGGCATTATTGTCGAAGAGTCATGGGCGCCTCTACATGCAAGGGAAGCTCCAAAGGATGACGTGGCAAGGACAGATTCAGGAGCATGGAGATTGGGAAGAGTCCCCTGGATTTTGTACTTAGGGCATTGCAACTTTCAATGAGAACAGTCTTAAGAGACAAGCAGGTGGGGGTAATCTATTTCAGGGTTAAACAGCGAGTGGGGTCTTGAAAAGTTGGGCGCAATGAAAATACAGATCAGTTTTTCAGTGGAGTTGAGAAGGCAAGCCTTGGGGGTGGATCAGGGCAAGGCTGGGGAACATTCTTCTTCGTGCTGGCTTTTCTAGAGCAGGGAAGACTGAGATAAGCTTGTAGACCGAGAGGAAGAGCCTAATAGAGGCAAGAGGGGGTGAGAGCTGGCATAAGATTTCAGAGATGAAGACATAGTGGGTGGAGGGAAACTTCCTATCTACAGCAGAAGGAGGGAAGAAGGAGACAAATGGAAGAAGATAAAGGGGGTTTGAGTTGAAGAAAATTGCAGTGAACTATGTATCTCTGTCTATCAGAGTCACGGGCGTCATAAGCTGGTCTGCAGAGACTGTGGGAGTGGGGTGTGCCCTCCAGGGAGCTGGGAGCTGCATGGTGTGGATGCAAGTGGGCAGAATCTGATAAGGAGACCATGCAAGAGCTGGGTGTGGGGCTGGGTGGGAAGGAAGGAGGGGTGACATGGCCTCTGAAACCAGGAACTGGGCTGAGGAAGGGAAGGGTCAGGTCAGTGAGGAGGAAGGTCAGGTCAATGGCAGCTTTGGGAAGAGTAAGGCATGTGGCAGACTGGCAGGGGTCTAAAATCAAGGCTTTTGGTTTTTTTTTTTTAACAATTTTATTTATTTATTCATGAGAGACACAGAGAGAGAAGCAGAGACACAGGCAGAGGGAGAAACAGGCTCACCTCAGGGAGCCTGATGCGGGACTCTACCCTGGGACCCCGGGATCATGCTCTGAGCCAAAGGCAGATGCTCAACCACTGAGCCCCACCGGCGTCCCTAAGATCAAGTTTTAAGTCCAAGGATGATCAGTCAAGATCAGTTCTAAGGTAGGTCTCTGCCTCAGCCACGTTGGAGGTGAACTTGGGTCAAACTGTAGGAACTTCCAGGTGGGAAGTAAAGGCAGAGAAACAGAAGCAAGAGAGGTGAGTCAGCAAGTCCCTGGGCTCAGTACTCACCCATAGCATGGGGGTGTCCAGACCGGAGTCACCTTGTGAGAGTCCTGTCAAGGGTCAAGGTGGGCATCACTAACAAACGGGCGGTTCTGCAACCAGTTCCTGAAACCCAGAGTGTCTGAAGGCCTGCTGGGGACAGGGAACCTTTGGCTGGAGTCAGGGAAGGAGCCTCCATTCTCTTGTGATTCAGCTTCTCTCAGGGAGAACTCTCTGGGCAGTGGTTGGGGCAGGGGGAGTGTCTGGGATACAAAGTTGCTTTTCCAGCTGACATTTACCAGAAATAGAAGTCTGTTGTGTCTACAGCACCCATAAACCCCAAACCCCACATAACCCCCATACTCCAGTGGGGGCAAATGACTGTGCTTCCCAATTAAGCAGCATGGGCAGAAAGGCTGGAAATTTCTGAAGAGAGGAAGTTGATTTGGCCTCAGAGCTTCTTGTTTGTTTATTCAAATTAATGTTTCATTTGGAAAGTCTTAAACCTCCTAGGGTTATGATTTCTATTTGTTTCTGATGGGACTGTTTTCACCCTGGAAATAGAAGTATGGGACTGGCTTGAGGCAAGGTTGCAAAGCAGAAGTTTTCCAGGAATCTCTTTTTTACAGATAGTCCAGGAAATTCTAGTTAATTATATGTGGGAATCACAATTGAGAAATACTGCTGTAAGCACACATTCCAGCTAAAACCCCTCTCACCTATGTATCAGGCAGGGGAAGGAAACTGTACTGATTCATACTAGAATGTGAGTGGCTAATAAGAAATTATTGTGTTCAGCCTCCTGTATCTCAGGATGCAGTTACGTCTTAGCAGGGACACACATTTAACTCACAGGAATGGCAGTGGTGACGGGGTGTCTTCCCACGTTCTGTGAATTCACATCATATGGCAGAGGACATGTCCTCATAACGAATGGAATGTGTTCTATAAATGATGAATGAGTAAATGTTCTCTTGACTCTAAAGAGTTTATCTGTGTAAAGGCTTTTCTACTACACATTCCTTAAAAAAAAAAAAAAGCAACATTCTTTGTGGATTTACAAGTCTTTTAATGAGCATCGAGCCACATAATAGATCCCTGAGACAGAAACCACATTTTAGGACTGCATAGCTCTGTAATTTCAAAGTGTTCATACTAAATCCTCCAACAATTCTATTAGTACCATGATTATTCGCAAGACCGTTTGCTCTAAGTGGTAAAGTTAGAACCCAGACTCCTGTCTTCTCATTTTAGCCTCAAATCTGTCTGGTGTCTCACAGTGGCCCCTGACATCACAGCTGACCCCCGCAAAGCCTCCTTCAGACCAGTCCTCCATCAGAGTGCTCCCCAGGCCACCACTTAACCTGTCAGATATCTTCTGTACCACAGGAGATGGTCATATTCCCAGGGTTTGTAAACATCTAGCTAAATTTGTTGCAGTTGTCTGGTTTCATGTTGAGAAAGAACAGGTTTGTTTCTATTAGGAAAATATGCCCATGGTTTTCCTCATTAAAGAGGGTGAGACTTGAACTTGAATGAGAGGAGCCAAGTAGCACAGCTGGCAGGTCTGGGAGTGGAGAGGAGTTCTAAAGATGTCAGAGGGAGGAAAAGATCACAGTGGGAGGGGTGTGGGAAGGAGGAGAAAGAAAAAGGGAGGGAGCCAGGAAAGAGGAGTGATTTCTTCCAGGAGGGGGCCAGGTGTACCTGCCCGATGGCAGGTGGAGGGTTTCTAAGTGGATGACCCTAACGGTTTAACTGCCTCTTGGGGCAAGTAGTTACATGAGGGTGGGGTGTGATATGGGAAATGTGAGGTGCTGCGCCTTTGCAGCTGTGATGGATGCCATCAGCAGGAGGCACTTCTCGTCCAAAAAGACTTCAGGACTCTCTTTGTAGTATTCCTTGCAGAATGTGTCATCAAAGCAGGTCCCTGCAGTCTGAACAGAAATAGTATCTGCTTAGAAGTACGGTGTACACAAACTTCCACCAGAGTCAACAGTGAAAGATTCCTCACTGAGACTAGTAGCAATGCTTTATTTTTATTTTTTAAGTTTTATTTAAATTCCACTAGTTAACACGCAGTGCAATATTAGTCTCGACTGTACAATTTGAGTGGCTCCACACTGCTGTACAATGCCGTGGTGGACTCATCGCAAGTGCCCTCCTTAATCCCCATCACCCATTTGCCCCTCCTCCTTCCCCCCACTAGCCTCCTCTCTGGGAACCATCCATTTATTCTCTATGGTTAAGAAGGAACAAAGGGGCATTGCTGAGTTGTCAGCACTGGCAAAGCAGCCCCACTGGTAAATACTGGTGACTTAGGTTGATCTTCGTATTCTTAGTGATGGGAAGTGCGTCCTTTACAACTCTGTCTGTCAGATGTGCTTTTCCAAGTGCCTTTGAGGGCAGGTAGTTTTGGGCATAAAAGTCTATTGGGAAGTTGCTTTTGGTTTTAAAACTAATATTCAATTTGTCAAAGTTAGAAAATTTTTAAAAATCTACTTTATTATGGGTGGAGTTCACCTTAAAAATCACATAATGCCATTTATGAGTCTAGCACATTTTAATAAACATTAACACTAGGTTAATCCATTTACAAATTTAGTAAACTAAATATCTTCAAATATTTTCAAACTGCATTTATAAATTTAATGTATTTGATTTTCTTGCTTTCTTTTCTCTGACTAAAATATTTCTAAATATTTCTTTTATTATTTATTTATTTATTTATTTATTTATTTATTATTTTTAGGGTGATATGGAAATTTTTATTTTTTTATAAATTTATTTTTTATTGGTGTTCAATTTGCCAACATATAGAATAACACCCAGTGCTCATCCCATCAAGTGCCCCCCTCAGAACCCGTCACCCAGTCACCCCCACGCCCACCTCCCCTTCCACCACCCCTAGTTTGTTTCCCAGAGTTAGGAGTCTTGCAATTTTAAGTAGAATCCTTACTAAACTTATTTATACATAACATTTAAGTTTATATGTAGTATTGGAAGCCCTGAGAGAACTTAAACATAGAAGAATTAATTAAGAAATATTTCTTAATTTCTCTCTCACAGCTTCCAATACTACATATAAACTTAAATGTTATGTATAAATAAGTTTAGTAAGGATTCTACTTAAAATTGCAAGTCTAAATCATTGCTCAATTATGCCTTTTTCTCTTTTCTCCTTTTCTTGTCTTTTCTCTTCTTTTTCTTTTTTCTTCAGTAAACTCTATGCCCAACATGAAATTTAAACCAGGACCCAGAGATCAAGAGGTGTGAGCTCTGCCGACTGAGCCAGCCAGGTGCCCTTCAATTATATCTTTTAAAATGGAAAAAAAAATAAAAAAAAAATAAAATGGAGTTATAGGGTCATCATTCCAATAGGTTGATTTCTTAGGATTAAAAGTACATAATCTCAAACATGCTGATTCCTTACCACACAAACTATATATGTATGATTCTCATTACATAGACATTGTGCGTATCTTCCTCCCCAGGTCTAAATACCGATGAACCCAACATGGGTCCTCTGGGTTTCTAGTGCCTCAAAACTTTAATGATTATTAAAAAACGACCTAGTTATTTACAGCTACGCTTTATGGATGTGCCTTGATACATGGTCCCACATCCAAGGTCATTCTATTGACAAATTGTATAAAAAATACACAAAATATATGGCATATACTTCTCATTTCAGCATTTGTGTTCAGATTTTGTTAATGAATCTATTTAAATTCTACGCAAGGTCCTGACCTAGAGAAGCCATGATGGCTACATAGTGATACTTAGTACTGCCACAATGGTATTCACATCTTAAGGTCACCATGCTCAATGCCCAGAGCAAGCAAAATGAGGCAAGCAGTCTCCCTTGCAAAGTGATGTCTAGAGTGTTACAAGCTCCGCCCCCCCCGCCCAATAAAAAAGAATTCAGATTTTTATGGTAAGGATTAAATGAAATAATCTCTAAAGGCATCTGAGATTCTGGTAAGTAACAGGTGTTCAAAAAGCTAGTTGCAAAAGAACAGACTGAACAGGAATTGAACTAGAAAAGGAGAAAAAATGAGTGGGAAATATCAGAAAGGGAGACAGAACATGAGAAACTCCTAACTCTGGGAAACGAACAAGGAGTGGTAGAAAGGGAGGTGGGTGGGGGGATGGGGGTGACTGGGTGACAGGCACTGAGGAGGGGCACTTGATGGGATGAGCACTGGGTGTTATGCTATATGTTGGCAAATTGAACACCAATAAAAAATAAATTAAAACAACGAAAATTAGAGATTTTAAAAGTAGTTTTAATTCTCTGTTGTGATCATCTCCTTTATCTCTCTCCTTTCTTTAGTCTGGGGGAAGAGACTGTAAACATTGCCAAGCAAGCTATGCTGCATATTGTTAGTCACAATCAACATGACTTACTCACTCTGTGTACATGATTTATTTGCATTAGTCAGGATGGAAAAATGAGCCCCCAAAATAGAGTGACTCAAACAAAACGCACATTTATTCCTATCTCACATAAGTGAGTATGGGTAGCGAGGTGCTCTGGGGCTTGAAGATGGATCTGCTTCAGGAAGTCGTTCAGAATCCTGGATTCTATCTAGCTGACAGCCTCATCGCTCCAGAGGGTCTAGTCCTCATCCCCATGGAGGAAACTGATTTGCCCCTGATTCTGTAGCACATCTAAAGGAGAATATATACTGTTTCTGTTCAACTTGTGATATGGGTAACAGATGCTTGTCATACAGAAGTTAGCCAAGAACCTTGGCATTTACTTTATAGATAATATGACCTGTCTTTCTATAGAAATATCTCACTTAAAATTTCATTCTGCTACTGTTTAAGCATCAGGATGGAAGCTTAGCTTGTAGAAACAGGAATTATCCTATATTGAGGCAAAGCATGTATCTATCTGTGTGTCATAATTGGAGAGGACACCAAGAAGTGGTTTCTTCCTTAAAATAGCCCCTCCATATGAATTTCCACCATTAACTGTGTGTTCAATTCTCTCCATTATCACTCCAATGGTGTGAGTGCATGTAATTACTAACGTATAATCTCTGCTCCAAAGTGGTTAGTCTACAGTCACTTGGGAATAAAGTCTTTAGGGTTGGAAAGGAAACTTACAGTTAAGTTTCTATTATTGCCAGACACTGCTAGCTTTTTCCACGTTATCTTATTTACACCATCCAATAACTTGGTACCATATTCTTTTTATAGATGCGCATTTGTGACTTATATTGGAATTTAGATGACTTCCTCCAGAATAGATGGTTAGAAGCTTCCTGGGTGGAGCAGTGGTCCTAAGGAGAAAGGGAAAGTCAAAAGACATGTGTCAACTACTTTGAGTAAAGAGCTCAGGCTCAGTGGCATTGTTGGGTCTGTCTTTGAACTGGCCACAAAGTAGTTGTATATGGTTTTGGACACATCCTATCACATCATCAGGCTTCATTATAAAAGAGAGAGTTGGGTGTAGATATTCTTTGAATTATCTTCTGTTCAAGATTTCTACTCCATTTTCTCACCTTTGACTTCTACTGAGTATTTTGAGCAAATGCTAACTGATACAATCCATTTTACCAAGAAGGTTATCTGATAACACTTTAGCTGAGTTTCTAAAAGTGCAATGTTTTCTTTTTGGCAGCTTTTTTTGAACAGTGTTCAGAACCTCCTGTTTCATTTTTACAGTTGGCCTCTCCATGTGAAGTGTAAAAGGAGGCTGTTGAAAAACTCAGAAGGTCTCTTCCCTAATGTCACTTGGCTGATGGGGGCTTTGGTGAAGGAAATACTGGGCTTCCTCTCTGATTTGGCCCTCTAACCGACTTACGGGTCCTGGAGAGCTAAGGACTTTACTCTTAAGCCGAACATTTAAAAAAATGTCTGACCTTTACCAATTTGGTAGTAAAATGTTCTGGTACTGATCAAGCTTCTGTATCCAATACCACTATATGTGTGTGTAGGGGGGTGGGGGGGTGGTTCCCACACCAACAAAAAATTCTTAGATAGTGGCAGATAACACATATAGGGGCCCAGTCCCACAAGGCTGCCCTCACCCCTTCCCACCAGCCCCTCAAACACCAGTTGCAAATCCAGGTAGGTGTCCCTTGTGCTTCTGACCAACTGGCTATGGATTAGAGGTTCTAATGATCCCCTCTTTGGGTTTGATTAATTTGCTAGAGTGGCTCACAGAAGCATTTTACTTACTAGGTTATAGTATCACAAAAAGATATACGACAAGGACAGTCAGATGGAAGCGATGCATGGGGACAGGGCTAGGAGCTTCTATGCTCTCTGAGTGCACCACTGACCCTGAAACTCCATGTAGTCACCAACCTAGAAGCTCTCTGAACCACCTATTAGTAGGATTTTATGGAGGCTCCATTTCTAGCTCCTGTCCCTTCTCTAAAGGATGTGGGGAGAGGGTGAGACTGAAGATTTGAAACTTCTAATCATGGCTTGATCTTTCTGATGACCAGTCCCCGTCCTGGAGCCCACTCAGAGCCACCTCAACAGAACAGAAGATGCTCCGACTGTTCTTTTCACTTAGGAAATTATGAGGGTTTTAGAACTCTGTGCCAGAAACCAGGGGCAGAGACCAAAATATATATTTTCTGTTATCTCACAGGTAGATTAAAAAATGCAGTAATTATTTAAATTATATTTTTCATATGATGCCTCAAAACATTTATATGCACTTATTGGTCATGGTAACATCTCTTACTAAGGACAGTAAAGACTGACATAGAAAATTAATCTTTTTTGGAGCACCTGGGTGGCTCAGTCGGTTAAGCATCTGACTTCAGCTCAAGTCATGATCCCAGGGTCCTGGGATTTAGCCCCACATCAGGCTCCCTGCTCAGGGGGGAGCCTGATTCTCCCTCTGACCCTACTACCAGCCTCACTGCTGGTGTTCTCTCTCTCACTCACTCTCTCCCTCAAATAAATAAATAAATAAAATATTTTAAAAAGGGAAGATGAATCTTTTTATCTTCCAGTTTTTCATTTGCCTTTTATGTGTTTCAAGATTTATTGTATTTATTTAAATTGCAGATGACAAAGAGTTAACATTTTTGTCCCAGAAAGCCTGAAATTTGGGGAGATATCACTATTCCTAAGGTTTTATTGACATATACAATTTAAAAATTTTATGATTATAGCTATATCTTTTCCCTGATGCTTTCTTGTGCATTTTATACGGTTACTAGTCTAGATATGTCTCCATGAAGATAGCAAATGCCTGTTATACCATCTTATTCTTTTAATACCTAATAATGACCTAAAATATATAGAACATGCATAGTAAAAGTTGGTCTAGTAAATAAATAGAAGGTGCATGAGAAACAATTGTCCTATTTGCATATGGTCTCCTGAGTCACTTTAGCAGTGATTGAATAATTAGGATCCATGTTCATCCTTGTATTGACCAAAGTGGGCTTGGACCACCAGGAATAGAGGTGGTTGACCACTGGCCGTAAGGTTTAAATTATACGTGCAGACTGGAGAACAGAGTTTGTAAACTGATTTAAAATGATGACAGAAGGTTACCAGAGGAATTGCCCAGAGAGAGATAATAAACCCCATCTGCCATTACTGAGGCATCTGTTATGCCATAATTTCCTCATCCTGAGTCTTTATTATAAGGAGATTTGTTGTCTGAATTTAGTCTAGGTATCATTTTGCCTGGATTTAGAAGAAGGATTGAATATCCTCTTATGTTTATCTGGAACATGCCCTCCTATGGACCTTCCACATCTCAGAGCCAAAATTCAGAGATTTGCCAATGCCTCTTCATTGAGAATATCATAAAAATGTGTGTGTGTGTGTGTGTGTGTGTGTGTGTGTGTGTGTGAAACAGGAGCCCTCCTGATGTAAATAGGGATATCTAGGGTTATGTTTTGCTTTATCATCTTTTAACTCATGTAATATCCTTGATCCACAGCTATATCTTTGACTTTTGAACAGCACAAACTTTTGGATTTGTGTATACTCTAGGGTCTGCTTTTGCAGGCATCGAAGTGTATTTTCCCAGAGTGGAGACTAAAGTTCTTCATCATCACTCTTATATAGACATAATATATAGAAATGTAATTTAAAAATTCACAAGTTAACAAAAACAAAAAAATAAAATAAAAAAATAAAATAAAAAATAAAAATTCACAAGTTAAAGTCAGAAACACATTTGCTATAATATAGTTCACAAATAATACATTTCACTGTAGGAAAGTAGAAATTCAGAGAGGAAGAGAGGAAAACAAAAATCATTTACCCTCTTACTCATGCAGATAATCATTGCCAAGAATGTAAGTTATTGTCTCATGGAGCTTTGTCTCTGTGTGTGTGTGTGTGTGTGTGTGTGCATATATACGTGCACGTATGTGTGCATTTGTTCTTGCAAATGCGCATGCTATTACAAATTGAGGTCATAACTTACATTCCATTTGAAACCTTTTTTAGAGCTTTATTGAGATATAATCAACATATAGTAAATTTCTCATATTGAAATTGTACAATCTGATAAGTTTTGACGTATGGATAAACCTTTGAAACCATTACTGCAATCAGAATAATTAACATATTTTCTACCTCTCGAAGTTTCCACATGCCCTTTGAAGTCCCTTTCTGCTGCCTCTCTCACTTCATCCCCAGGTATCCACTCATTGTTCGGTCCCCATCAATTAGCTCGCATTTTCTAGAATATTATATGAATGGAATCATCTTGGCTTCTTTCATTCAGCATAATGATTCTGAAATTCATCTGTGTTGTTGCATGTACCAATCTGTCATTTCTTATTATTCCTTTAAAAAGTTATTTTATTAAAATTTTTAAATTATTTTCATTGTTCATAGTGATTTCAATGCTCTCAATAATCCTGATATTGCAATTTGTGTCTTCTTTCTTTCATTTTTTTTTTTCACCCAGCCGGTGTGGCTAGAGATTTAGCAACTTTAATCATTTTCTCAACAAACCAGCTTTTGGTTTCATTGATTTTTGTCTTTTGTTTTTCTGTGTTCTCTTTCCTTGTTTTTTTGCATTGATTTATGTTATTTCCTATTTCCTTCCTTCTGCTTAATTTGTGTTTCTTTGCTCTTTTTCTGTCCCCCCCCACCCCACCCCGGGTGGGGTGGGGGGGGTGGTAGTAGCCACGACTATTGATTGGTGGACTTTATTCTTTATTCTTTTCTGATTTAGTGCTGTAAAATTTGCTATCAGTGCCACTGAGCTCCATTTTCCCAATTTTGATATGTTGTGTTTTTGCTTCCACTCGGTCAAAATACTTTTGAATTTTCCTTTTGATTTCTTTGACCCATGGGTTATTTAGAAGTGTATTATTTAGTTTTCAAATATTTGAGGATTTTCTAGATACCTCTGTTGTAGATTTCTAATTCAATTCCATTGTTGTCGGATAACATACTTTCCTTTTATGCCTTGAACCTTTGCAGATTTATTAAGACTTGTCTTTAGAGACTGGAATATGGACTTTCCTAGTGAATGACCTGTGTGACTTTGAGAAGAATAAATATTTTGCTGCTGTTGGGTGGAGAGTTCTATAGATGTCAATTAGGTCCAATCTGTTGACAATATTTTTCAAGTTTCCTATATGCTCACTGATGTTCTATTTATTGCAAAAATTATTAAAATAGGGATGTTAAAATCTCGGACTTTAATTCAGGATTTCTGTATTTCTCCTTGCAAGATTACGAGTTTTTCTTTCATGTATTTTGAAACTCTATCATTAAAAACATAAATATCTGGGGCTGTTCCTCTATTTTCTTGGTGAACGGACTTTAATATCCTTATGAAGTAACCTTCCTTATTCCTGGTAATATATATATTTTTTGCCTTAAAATTGACTTTGCCAGATATTAAGCTTACCACCCCAGCTTTGTTTTCGTGGCAATAATATGGTACAGTATTGTATATCTTTTTTCTGCCTTTTATTTTTTTGCTGATTTGTGCTGTTTTTAAAATTGGATTTGTACAGGTATTTTTTGCTGGGCTTTCATTTTTTAATCCAATCTAATAGTTGGTGTGTTTAAGATCATTTTCATTTAAGGTGGATATTGAGGTGGTTGGGTTTAAAACTCTCCTCTGGGAGTGTCTGGGTGGCTCAGTAGGTTGCGTGTCTGACTCTTGGTTTTGACTCAGGTCATGGTCTCAGGGTCATGATACTGAGCCCCACATTGAGCCCTGCACTGGGTTCCTCGATCAGCACCGAGTCTGCTTGAGATTTTCCCCACTCTCCCTCCACCCTGTGCTCCTTCCCTTGCCCACACACGTTCCCTCTTTCTCTCAAATAAGTAAATACATATCTTTAAAAAATAAAGCTCTCATCTTGCTACTTGTTTTCTATTCGAGCCAACTGTTTTTTTTTGTTCTTTTCTCCTTTCTCTTTTTTTGATAGTTGTGTGCTTTTTTATGAAAGCAATTTTCCTCCCCTTAAAGCTCTTCACTGTTAATCTGTTGTTATTTAAGTGGCTTTTTGAGGGTTTGTAGTATACATCTTTATTTTATTTTATTATTTATTTATTTATTTGAGAGAGTGCGCATGTGTGCTTGAGCAGATGGAGGGAATGCAGAGGGAGAGGGAGAGAGATTTTCAAGCAGGGTCCACACCCAGCACAGAGCCCAATGAGGGGCTCCATCTCACGACCCTAAGATCATGACCGGAACCGAAATTAAAAGTCAGGCGCTTAAAGAACTGAGCATCCAGATGCCCCGTATACTACACATCTTTAAATAGGAGTCACCTCCAGGTGATATGTTACCAGTTCACTTACAGTATGAGAGATTTACAGCAGGCCACTTCCATTTCTCTAGATCCCCTGACTTTTGCGCTATTGTTTTCATATATTTCACTTCTGCATGTATTATAAACCCCACACTACATTATAGTTCTTTTTTATTTAAACAACACATTAGGTTTTAGGTGATTCCAATAGTAAGAAATAAGCTTTATATTTACCCACATGGTTAAGTTTTCTCGTCTGCATTCCTATATATAGACTCAGATTTCTATCTGGTATCATTTCTTTCTGTGTGAAGGACTTTCCACCGAAATGTCTCATAGAACTATTCTGTAATTGATGAATTTTTTTCAGCTGTTATATGTCTGAAAAAATCTTTATTTCACATTCATTTTTGAACAATGTTTTCATAGGGTAAAGGTTTCTAAGGTGATTTTTTTTCTTACAGTACTTTAAAGACTGTTCTACTGTGTTCTTTCTTGCAGGAAATCTGATATAATCTTTAGCTTTGTTACTTTGTAGTAACATATGCTTTTTTCCCCCCTATGACTTTTATGAGTTTTTCTTTATCATTGGTTTTGAGTGATTTGATTCTGATGTGCCTTGGGCTAGTTTTAATTGTTTTTCATGTTTGAGTTCTACTGAGTTTCTTAGACTTAGGGTTTTCTATACCTTCCACCAAATTTGGAATATCTGGGGACCATTATTTCTTCAAATTGCTCCCCCTCCATCCCCTTTCTACCTCCTTTCCTTCAGAGATTCGAATTATAATACATGAGTTGAAATTTTCCCACAACTCACTGATGCTCTATTGTTTCCTGGCTTTTTTTCTTTCTACGTTTTATTTTGTATAATCTGTATTCCCATATGATGTATTTTTTTCCAAAGTATTTTCATTTTTATCTGCAGGAGTCATTTTTAAAAAATATCTATTATATCTCTTCTAAACACAATCTTTCATGTGGTTTTTCAAAACACATGGAATTCAGATACACTAGCAGTTTCTATGTCCTTTTCTACCAATTTTTACCATGTGGGTCAGTACTGGGTAGGTTTCAACGGACTCTCTTTTCTTTTCATCAGGGATAGTATTTTCCAGCTTATTCATGTCTTGATACTTTTTGATTGCATGTCAGACCACATTAATTTTACCTTACTGGGTACTAGATATTTTTGTGTTTCTGTAGCTGTCCATTGGTTATGCTCTGGCTCACTGTTAAATTGCACAGAAACAATTTGATCCTCTTGGGTCTTCAAGTTTTCTCATGTGTAAGCAGGGAAATATTTAGTCTAAGGTTAATTCACGTTACTGCTGAGACAGAACTTTCTAGTAAGCTATTTGATGACTCACGAATTATCTCATTTTCCATCCTGGATAGTAGGAAAAGTTGCTATTCCTGGTTCTGTATGAGCTGTGATGATTATTCTCTCTAATTTAATTTCCTCACAAGTGTGAGCTGTTCAGTACCCTGCTGAGTAATGGAAGGGCCCCTCTATAGATGTCTCAATGCAGTGCTCCCTGAACTCATTACCTTGGCCTTCCCAAACTCCCAGCTCCGATACTTCACCTTAGAGTCACCGCTGGGCCCCATCTCTTTCCCAGTCCCATGCCACAGCCCAGAAACTGTCCAGATGATCAGCTGGGGGGTGACCGTAGGCTCCTCTGTGTGCTTCTCATCTCTCAGAGTTCTTCGCTACTCGTTGCCTGATAAGGGTATCTTGAGAACTGTTGGCTCCTACTCTTTGTCCAGTTTTGAGTTGTTTTAGGAAGAAGGATAAATCTAGTCCCTGTTATTCCATCTTGGCTGGAAGTGGAAATCACAAGACTTGTTCTTTAAATACACACACACACAAACTATATAAGCTATATATAAATATATACAGTTTGAAGATTTCCCCAGGCTTTTGCTTGCCATCGTGGTATATTCAGATGTAATGAAATTAATTTGACCTTTGTCACTATGGTTTCTGTCTTTATCATTGTGCTTCAGAAAGCCAAATATTACTCCGACCTCAGAACCAAGTTAATATTTCATTCTATGTGTTCACAGCCTAAAATATCTTTCTTTCTTTCTTTCTTTCTTTCTTTCTTTCTTTCTTTCTTTCTTTCTTTCTTCTTTCTTTCTTTCTTTCTTTTCTTTCTTCTTCTTCTTCTTCTTCTTCTTCTTCTTCTTCTTTTTCTTTCTTTCTTTCTTTCTTTCTTTCTTTCTTTCTTTCTTTCTTTTCTTTCTTCTTCTTCTTTTCTTTCTTTCTTTCTTTCTTTCTTTCTTTTCTTCTTTCTTTCTTTATTTCTTTCTTTCTTTCTTTCTTTTCAACCTTTAATTCATTTGGAACTTAATTGTTTCATCAATTAAACTTTATTTTTCTACTGGTTGTATCTTATAATGCTTATATTAAAACATTTACCTTACTTAGGTAAATTTAAATGCCTTTAACACTATTTATTTAAAATCTATTCTTGTCTTCACATTTGTTAGGCTGTTTCTGGTCATGTCATGATAAATTCTTCTGAATGTTTAGAGCTGCTTCTAGATTTTTTATTCTATTCCATCAAGCAATTTTTCTCCTCCTATAGTTATTCCATATTATTTTAATTACTGAGATTTTATTGGACAACAGTCCCATGAAAAAATATTTGGAAAGATAAATCACTCATTCTCTCAACCTTTTATTATTATTTTATTATTTTTAACATTTTCCTGGAGAATGCTATTCATTTTCTCAAGTATTCCTGAAAAGTTGAGAAGCAGCACAGATATTGGGTAGAGTATAGGCTTCACTTTCCTGGGTTCAAATCAGCTCCCCAACTGACCCAACAAATTAATCACTTCTTCATGCCTAGTTTCCTTATCTACAAAGTAGGGGTACTAATAGTCCTTACTCGATAAGTCTATTATGACAATGATTGGTAGTATGGTGGCTGGAACCAATACCTAGAAAACATGAGAACTTCATAAAACATTAGTTTTGCTATTTTTATTTATTTTCCAATTTAATTTTAGAATTATTTTGTCAAAGTCCAACAAAATTCATTGTGATTTTTATTGTGATTTACATTGTTATTTTTTTTTGTTTTTTTAAAAATTTATTTTTTAAAAGTTAATATGTGCATAAAAGGAAACTGAAAAACACAAGAAGCAAAGAACAAAATCATCCATAATCACAAGCAGTTTACAGTTTGACTTCTAGGTCTCGTGTGTAAATCTATCTACACAAGTAAGCATTTTAATGTAAGATTGTACAGTTATATATCATGCTTTTACACACCATGAATATTTATCATGTCAAAGTCCCCAAACTATGAGTATTTTGATAACCAAGAATACACTACACCAACTCCATCTGAAAAAAAAAAATTTAATCCTGCCTTTCTTGGTGACAAAAATGGCAACAGGCCTCTAGATAAAGATATTGGCAGAGTTACAATTAAAATACTGCATTCCCTTAATGCTCAATTAAAACTGAGACATAAAGTAACAGAGTACACAACATATAATGCTTCTAAAAAAATTCATCATCCAATCTATAATATTCAATTAGCAAGGAGGTATGTTTCCATTGAATCACTTAATGTATTCCTATAGTACAGCCAAAGAGACTAATACATGTTAACAGTTATCATTAAAATGTAAATATGAAAACATCTGCATACAACTCTCCCTCTATACTTCCTTCTGCCCCTCTGCTGCCAACCTAGTAAGTTCTGACATTTCTCAGAGACAGCTTAACAATCTCATGTCCAAGATGCTTCTTTCCTATCAATGATAACAAAAAGAAACTTATAAATTGGTTAATTCATGTTTTTAAAAATATATATATTTGCCAACGTACTTGCATAACACAGAACTCATGACATCTAACAGGTACTGTGGTTATGTCTAAAGCCCAAAACAACAGAATATTAAAATCATGTGTTTCTATGTTAAGTGATGTTCAGAGAAGACATTTTGAGTATTTCTGAGTGTTATCCCTAATACTCAGAAAATAATTTCCAACATGTTCATATATTTCTAAGCCCTACTTCTAAGAGTGTGTATGAATATAATTGTGCAAGATATACATAATTATATATACATGACCAAAAGACATGAAAGAGACAAAAAAAGGGAAAAGAGAAGTTGTTGTATTTTTAGAAGAGATAATAATAAATCATAATAACATAACTATATATATATATTAAAACATGTAATCAATGAAGAAAGTTAATTTTGGGAGAATCTTTACCCACTTACCAGGAGGCAAAGGACAGGATCCTGCAGAGAAACTTTCTTGAGTGGATGAGTAAAGTGACTTCCTAAAAATGCATGTGGATGGTCTCTGTTGAAATCCCCTTCTTTCCTTTCTTAATCTTTCTAAACCTAAATTCTCTTGGGATGCTTCAAATTATCTGGACTTGTCATGAATATTGACAGGAGTGAAGAATTTCAGCAAATAAAGTCCATGCTTAAGCTTTCACGAGTCCTAGATAGAAGTTTGCTTCTGGATTTCTAGGTTTAGGACACCTAGGTTCATGAAGGAAAATATTGACATTTATTTAGATGAGAGGAAAGAATGAGAAGATGACTATAGGTTGGCCTTCCTCTTAAGCTCTTACAACATGAAAAGATATGAGAAGTGACTGATACTTCAAAGAGCAAGGGCCTCCACACAAGGGAAAGATGGAGGACATGACCTATAGATTGGGTTTTCCTCTTACGCAATCACTGTGTGAGAAGCCAAGGCATTTGCTTGAGATTCCAGGGAGCAAAGGCTACTATAAGAGGAAGGCATCACACTTTCCTTAGAGACCTGTCCCCATGAGGCCTCTCAGATGTCTTTGCTGACCTGTACAGACATGGTATAGACCCTAGAGTTTGAGGAAATCACCATGCAATATTGCTTTCTATGATAAAACAAATTTGTTTCCTTTATGGGGCACCTGTGCAGTTGCTTAAGTGCTCAAGTTCTTAACTATTGCTTTTGGCTCAGGTTCTGGTCTCAGGGTTGTGAGATAGAGCCCCATGAGTGCCATGCTTAGTGTGGAGTCTACTTCAGACTCTCTCTCCCTCTTTCTCTGCCTCTCCCCCACTCACAAGCATTTTCTCTCTAAAATAAATACATAAAGCTTAAAAAAAAGAATTTGTTTCCTTGTGGTAAGTGGGCAAAGATCTGTTTAATACATAGATGATGATGTAGTTGATCTGATAAGACTAGGAGAGAAGTGCTTTCAAGAACTGTGGCACAATCTCTCAAACAGGAAGTCCTGATAATGAAGAGAGCAGAAAGTCTTTAAGTAGGAGTAGGAGTTGAATTTTTTATACTTTTTAAGGGAAATACAATGCAAAAACCTATGAAGATCAAGTCATTTCATTCTAGCAGGGACCCGGACTTTTAACTCCTCATTGATAGAACCACAAGGAAAATAGTTGTAGACATGTTATTATTAATAAATAGTTATCTACTATTGTATAATAAATTATTCTAAAATTTAGTAGCTTACACAATAAACTATTGTCATCTCGCACGTTTCCTGAGGATCCAGAATCTGAGAGTGCCTTAGCTGGATGGTTTTACTTCAGGGTCTTTCATGAAGTTGAGGTCAACTCACCAACCAGAAGTTGTCATTTCTCTCAAGACTTGACTGGGCCTGAAAGATTTCCCTCAAACTCACCCTTGTGACTTGTTGGCAGGAGGCTTTGTGATCTTTCCATATGCACCACTCCCTGGGCTGTTCACTGCACAGCTTCTCGTAGAGTGAGAGATTGGACAGAGATCCCTAACCTAACGTTGAAAGTGGCAAGTGCTCATTTGTCCCATATTTTATTGGCCATGTAGACCTGCCTGGTACAGTGTGGACAAGGACTACACAAGGGAGGTAGACATCTTCAAGGGCCATCTTGGATGCTGGCTGCCACACCTACTGAGGATGCATTTTCTTGGACCCTCACAATTTCTAGCTACCTAATTTCTCATCCTTTTGTTTAAACTACTCAAGTCCAACAGGGAACACATGAACCTTGTTAAAGGGTGGAGCAATCTAAATGTATTTTATAGAAGTCATTGACTAAACATCTTTCATTTTTTCTTTTGGAGAAGGAGGGTGTGTGTGTGTGTGTGTGTGTGTGTGTAACAGAGAGAGAGAGAGAGAGAGCGAGAGAGAGAGAGAAACAGAGGCAAAGAGACAGAGAGAGAATATAAAAATCGAATCTTTCAGCTCAAAATTGTTTTTTCTTCCAGTCGAACATATGGCTTCATCATAACTCCCATTGCTCAATTCCCAAGCGAAGTACCTCTGTCAACTCAGCCAAACAGGACTTTTTAAAAACATTGGGGGATCCCTGGGTGGCGCAGCGGTTTAGCACCTGCCTTTGGCCCAGGGCGCGATCCTGGAGACCCGGGATCGAATCCCACGTCGGGTTCCCGGTGCATGGAGCCTGCTTCTCCCTCTGCCTGTGTCTCTGCTTCTCTCTCTCTCTCTCTGTGTGACTGTCATAAAAAAAAAAAATTAAAAAAAAAACTACTTGGGTTTAAACTCTTGTAGTTTAAAAAAAAATAAAAACATTGGAATAGGAGTAAGGGGATAGGGGGGCACTTGCATGCTTGGTTTTACTTTTTTAATGTGAAAGAAAGAGATAAAGAGTACTGTGACCCAAAGCTTCTGACCTACATAGATTGTATAAGGATAAGTGGGAGCCAATTATTAAGGGTAATTACTTCAATAAAATCATGAATAGCCAATTAAAGTCCTGAAGATACGAAAATTTTTACCTACATACAAAATCATAAAAGATCTGAAAGAACTTAGTATAGTGTTACTATGAATTAAGGTTGAGTTTTTATTTCCTCTTAAATAGGAGGAGGAGAACAGGGATACAGGGTGAATGAAGGGTGAGATAGAGACACCCAGGCTAGTTTGATCAGGAAGTAAAGTTTCTGATTATATATTTAATTTGATTTGAGTTTTCTGAGTGAAAATACTACTCCTACAGTTTTCTGGGATTTTTTTTCCCATAGATTCTGAGATTATTTTATAAGTTAGTTAGATTTTGCATTTATAAGATTTTCCTACTTTTCAAGTAATTCTCTACTCCTTGGGAGAATAAAGCAGCAAGGCTCACCAGTCAATATATTCAGTGGGTTGTAGCAAGCAGGTAAGAGGTGAGAAGGTGCGAGAAGGAGGGAAAGGGTATTCATGAGGAGGAAAAGGTAAACCAAAGGGGGATGTGACAGAGAAAATGAATTGGCAATCTATAGCTTCCGTTTCTTTCTAAAAGGGAATGCAGCCTTTTTAGCTGCCTAGCACCTTGGTGGATTTGGGGAGTGCAGAAGGGAAAGGCTCCTGAGCTCCTCTGGGAGGGAAGAGGTGGTGATGAACAGACGTGAGAGAGGAGGATGGAGAGAACGCCCGCATGGGAGGAGGCCATGGTATCTACTTAGCTTGGTGTGCCACATTTTAGAATTGTTTGGTATAAATGGATTTCTGGGGTCCACACTGGAAAAGGAACTAGTTCTAGGCTGCTGAGCAGAACAGAGATGGGACCCATGTTAGGGACAGGGGGAACCTTGACATAATGAGCCCAGGAATTAGTGGACATCACAGGGAGGACTTGGGTTGTCATTTGGTTGTGGAATTGGCAGTGGGTCTGAGCCAATTATTCCTTGGGCTCCAAAGGGGCAAGGAAGACTAGCTAACCTCTGGGTTTGGGCCATTTGGTGAGATTTTGAGATCTGAAAGCTCATTTTGGTTTGGGTGTAGAGCAAAGATGTCCCCTCCATGTGGACAAAACCCACCCACAAACACACAAACAAGCACTGGCACACCTGTGTGCACATGCACACGTGTGCACACATGCACACCCACAAGCAACGAACATGTTGCTGTTCTTCCGGCAGTGCCAATCTGTTCTGCTTTCAGATGAATGAGTTTGGCCAATTTTTATCTTTCCTTTCATGTCCTAGAGTGGCGAGTTGCCACAGATGTTGCTCTGCTTTCTCTTAGAGAAGCATTGCCTTCTGTTGGTTCTGGGGTGCTTCTGTTTAGGGCAGTTACCTCCAAGGAGTCCAGTCAGTTTTAGTGAGTGTGGCCTGTGGGAAAACCATACTTGGAGTGCACCATCTTCAGGCCGGGGAAGAGAGTCTGGAGGGGATTGGGCTCTTGCCTTTCCCAGTCTCCTAGTCTTTCCCTGTCAGTTGAGGGCATCAACAGGAATCTCCGAATGCCTCATTTTTCTGAGCCCTTGCAGCTAGACGGACGGTTAAAGAGAAGTTTTATGAAGCTGCCATGGCTGTGAGACCCCTCTATCTTCCTTCACATAAACGTGTTGCATCTTGAGAGACATTGGTCTCCTTGAACTTCAAATTGCTTAAACTGTTGATAGAAACATTGAAAATGCCATCAATCATCTTGATAATATTAAAATATGTAAGTACCAATGCTGAGAGGATCTTTGAAAGATAAATTCCACAGCAGAGTTGGCCCAAGTTTCTTAACAAAGCTGTCTCAACACTCATATGATGGTAAAGGATATCAAGAGATCTAGAGTTAGGGGAAGCCAGTAGCTCAATCATGCCAGAAGGATTTTTAGAATTCCACTCCTGAATGAAGGTGGCTTGCTAGTCTCTCAATGACCTACCCTATTTTTAAAATATATCCAGATTGTTGCAAATTTGTGTCCAATTTAAACTCAAAATTTTCAGATTTGTAAAATGCTACTTTCCCCCCACCACACCTTATTTTTTCTTTCGAGAGTTTACTTCCTTAGGGTCATGAGAGAGTCTTGCAGTTCTTTTACATCTTTCACAGTGCCCAACACCATGTTGAGTGCATCAGTAAGGACTGTTTGGTTTCTTGTTTGAGCATATTTTCCCCAGATCTCAAGCAGGGGCCAAGAAATAATAGATGACCTCATGTAAAAAGCATGTTCCATATCAAGATTATGTAGTGTGAAATTAAATGCTGCTGTCAATTTTCATCTTTTAGGTATAGTAACCATAGGTAAGGATAAGAGGTACTCTGACTCCCTTGTTGAGACTGGGTTCTTGAAGCAAGGATGAAAAAAAGTAAACAAATTTTGAAGTGTGTGTGTGCACACATGTGCTTAGTATATTTGTGGTGGGAATAGGTTGAGTCCATGATAGGGCAGGAAGCCATTGGTATCCATTAATATCACTGACCCTTTTTACAGATTTTTCATTTCATATTGATAACAATACCCTTTGCACAAAAGTTTTAGAGAGAGTAAGGAATTTACCCAACGTCTTACTGCTGGTAAGAGGAAACCCAGTACGTATCTAAAGCTCATGCTCTCTCTGCCATAGCAGAGAATTCCTTAGTAGATGATACATTCTGATTATTTGAAAGTCACCAACATTTTGAAACAAAAATCATGTAAATGATTAGTGCTGGTTCATCCAGAGCTCTAATCATTGTACTATGTGTTCAAAGATCTGTATTACAACTTTCCCTGGTGGCACAGGGAAGAAGTTCAATGATGGAGGCTTTGGATTCTGGGTTTTTCTTGTAGAGCCTGTTGCCTTGGGTAAAGTAATCCTCAGCCTTTCTGGCCTCTAATAACGCTGTGAGAAATGCATGGGATTGCATGTGTAAAGTGCCTGCACACAGAAACAGGCGCACACTTAAGTACCTGATATACATTAAAGTTTTCTTCTTTTTTAAAAGATTTTATTTATTTATTTGAGAGTGAGGGAGCATGAGCAGGGGGTGGGGGAAGGGGCAGAGGCAGAGGGAGAAGCAGATTCCTCACTGAGCAGGGAGCCCAATGTGAGGCTGGATCCCAGGATGCTGGGGTCATGACCTGAGCTGAAGGCAGACACTTAACTGGCTGAGCCATCCAGGGCTCCTGTTTCAGAGTTTTCAAGCCATTCACACGGAGGCACCAGCAGCAAAACTTGCTACAGGAACATGCACAGTTGCTTTTGGACCTGCAGCTTTCAGGAAGTTACAGCTGCCAACTCACTTTCAAGGCACTGAATGACCTGCCACCTACATGGAGATAGGAGGTTTTGCTGAGAAAGTCACCCACAAGGGAAGCAAAGTCTACTTAAGGTGAAATGTAACCATCAGCAGAGATAGTGTTAACATCAAGAGGGGAGCATCGTCAGAGATCTTTGAAAAACAGAGATGTGGTGAAAACTGTAGTGCATTTGTTAACAGCACTATTCATGAATTTTAGCTTATCAAGAACCTGGTTCCTATGTCTTCAATGATAAAGAAAATGGAGATTTTTAAAGAAAAGTGGCTATTGTGTCAAACAGAGGTCTATTAGACAAATTGATGTTCAGAGTTAAAGTCTGTTGGGAGAGAGTTGGGGAAAGAAAGACCTTGAGTACGACTCGTTGATGGTAAGTGCCCTTGGGTTGTTTTTTAAATACTTTCATCTCAAAGGGAATGACATTTTAAAGCAAAAATTTACGTTAAAAATAATAATTGCTATCCATTTTTTTGTTTATAAGAAAAATAATGTTACCAATGAGGAAAATCAAGCTAGAGATCGACAGAGTCTTTGGTAGTCTTGTTTGTATAATATGGAACTTTGGCCTCATTTGTTGGAAAGTTCTGGTGGAGGGTGGGAGAGCAAAGGGAGCCTCGCAGTGTACACACAGAGTGTGCATATATCAGCTATTCTTTCTGGAGTACATGAAAATCCAGATGTGGAATCTTGTCTGATGGTGACAGGGGAAAGAACTCAGGGAGGAAGGAGCTCTAGGGCCGTGGGGGTGAAGGAGAGACACACGGTGTGGGAGGCGAAGTCAGCCATCAGGGTGAAGGAAACACAGCCTGGAAAACAAGTGGTGGCGGATACAAGGAGGAGGGCAGGGGTGAATAACTGATTTCAGTTCACAATTATCAGTAGCCTGTTTGGAGGACTTGTTTGGTGGCTCTATTGTCTTTCTCACCGAAGGCTGCCCAACCAAGTGTGTAGATCCAAAAATGGCAGAGCTGGCCTTTAAAGTTTTACCCACCGAGTGTCAGCTTTTCCTAATAATTTCCTCCAGGAGCAGAGACATGGGAGGTGGGCTTCCCCATGGCAGCGCCAGTTCTTTTACTAGCATCGGAGGTCAAACTGTCTGTGTGTCATTGTCCCCCAAATATCAGTATGAACATTGTTATTCCATTTTTGCTATTCTATGTAGAGTATCTGAGACATAAAGCTCTGGGGTTGCACAGAATTGGATTTAATCCCTGTTCTTACACTTAATGTGATGCATGACTCTAAGCAAATCATCCAACTTGTTTTCATTTTTATAGTCCTTACCTATGAAACGATCATGTTAGTACTATTGTCAGACTCTGAGGGTAGTTTCTAAAGATTAAATGGATGCAGAGTACTTAAGTTCAGTACCTAGCTGACAGTAAATACTGGGTAAATGTCAACCCCCATCATCATCATTATTTGTTTTCCTTTTCCACTCTGGGATCTCTTATGTCTATGTCCTACAGACCAGCTGCCAGGGATGCTGAT
The DNA here is from genome assembly GCF_048418805.1 of Vulpes vulpes. Classification (NCBI taxonomy): domain Eukaryota; kingdom Metazoa; phylum Chordata; class Mammalia; order Carnivora; family Canidae; genus Vulpes; species Vulpes vulpes. The sequence continues at coordinate 69,177,903 of NC_132795.1, read as the reverse complement.
TTGGGCTTTACAGAATCCCCAGCAAGTCATCAGGTTCTTTCTGTTCTTAATAACTGGTTGTTTAGATGCGGTGATTGGTCCCAAAGTATCTTCCTAACTGATGCCTCTATTTTGGAGACATGGGCCAATAGCTCAAGGGGACCTGGGTGTCTGGTTTTCAGACACATGCTTCTCTGGGAAAGGAACTCTTCATCTACATCCTCCAAAATACTCATCCTATGATTGGGAGGGTCTGTCATTTTCTGCTCACCCCTCCACCTTCCCAGTTTTCTGTGAATGCAGAGATGGACAGCTTCAAAGGAGAGAGTCTCCAAAGTTCTGGGTGACATTGATATATAAACGCAAATGCACTGTGGTGGGTAGGCAACAAGGCAGGAGTCTCCCAGCAGGGGGATGCTGAAACTGTGTGAGTGTAGCCCGTGTGTGTATGTGTGTGCAGGTAGTCGGGTGCTAGTTCAGGGTGAAGGGGAAAAAGACCCTCTTGTCTGGATCAAAACTCTGACAGCCATCAAGTCCAGGTTTCAGAAAGAAGAAGGGAAAGGGCCAGCTGGGTTATCTGGATTCTAAACAGGGGCCTTTAATTCTTTTTTTTTTTTTCTAATTTTATGTAGTAAAAATCTTTAATGTGAGACCCACCATTTTAATAAAGTTTTAAGTGTGCAATCCGGTATTGTTGACTAAAAGCACAATATCGTTCAGTAGATCTCTAGACACTATTCATCTAGTTTAACTGAAAACTTATGCCTGTTGAGTACTAACTCCGATCTTTTCCCCCTCTCCTGAGCTCCAGGAAACACCATTCCACTCTTCGGGTCTATGTATTTGACTATATACATCACTGGAATCATGTAATATCTGTTCTTCTGTGACTGGTTCATTTCACTTCTCATGAGGTTCGGGCTGAGTATTATTCCATTGTATGTACACACCACACTTTGATTACCTGTTCATCCCCCTATGAACCTACATTGTTTCCATACCCTGGCTCCTGTGAGTAGTGCTGCAATGAACATGGGAGGGCTAATATCTCTTTGACATCCTTATAAATAATAAATACCCAGAAATGGGATTGCTGGATCACTAGTTCTGTTTTCTGTTTTTAACTTGTTCAGGAACCTTCATGTTATCCTTAGCAACCGTACCATTTTGCATTCCACCAGCAGGGTACAAGGATTCCAATTTCTCCACATGCTTTCCAATCCTTATCTTTTGTTTCTTTGATAATAACCATACTGACAGGTGGGAAGTGCTATCTCATCGTAGTTTGGGTTTACACTTCCTTGATGGTTAGCGATGTTGGGCATCTTTTCATGTACCTTAGCCATCTGTAGGTCTTTGGATAGATGTCTATTCAAGTCATTAGCCTATGTTTTAATTGGGTTAGTCTTTCTTACTATTGAATTGGAAGAGCTCCTTATATATTTTGGGAATCAATTCCTTCTGAGACATATGATTTGCAAATGTTTTCCTCCATCCCATAGGTTGCCATTTCATTCTGTTGATCATTTCCTTTGCTATGCAGAAGTTTTTAGAGCAGTGTAGTCCCTCTGTTTTTCTCTCGATTTTTGTCTATATTACTATGCTTTTGGTGTCTTATCCATGGAATCATTAGCCAAGGCCAATGTCCTAAAGCTTTCCCCTTGCATTTTCTTTTAGGAGCTTTCCCGAAAACTGAGTGCAGACTCTGGGGGTGGGGATTGGAGATGTGAGGTGATGAAAGGGAGCTGGGTCAGGGGTGGGGAAGCTCCAGCTTGTCTGGGACATAGCTGTGTTTAGCACACTTGTAATAGCATAGCAGAAGCAGCAACAATAATAATATATTGAGTATTTGCTCTGTGCCAGGGCCTGAGCCAAGTGCTCTTCATGTACCATATCCTGTTGTCCTTATAATTGTTCTGTGAAGTAGGGGAGAAACCTAGCTCTGGCTGATTCAGATCCTATGCGTTCAACTCCTATGCCCTGTGAATGATGGTGAGAGCTTGGGCTCACTGCAGCAAGACTGAATATGAGCACAAAAAGGGTTGGGTTTAGTCTGTGGGATTGGCTCTGGAGCCATGTGTGGCCCAGCCCCAGGTGAAACGGGTCAGTGCCCTGATGGAAAAACTACATAAAATTGGTTGGTGCAAAAAAAAAAAAAAAGTTGGTTGGTGTGCACCACAATGTAACTGAGATATAAACAAGACCTTATACCTTATTTTCTGGATGGATGGATAACTTTGAATTTCAATAACTGCAGACCCTACCCAAGACTATTTATGACAACTTCCTTAAAGTGACTCCAGTGTGGATATTAGGTGCCAGTGTGAGCCCACTGTAAGCTGGCAATCCAGACTTCCTCCCATGTTCCTCTCAGAAGCCCTGTGGTCAAGGTGTTAAAGGGACTGGACTCCTCTGTGCACTGGAGCCTCCACACTCTCAGCCCTACTCACGCAACTGAGGATCTCAGGGTGGAGGCTTATCCCCAAGGAAAGGAAATGAGGTGATGTGAATGCATCTGAGGTTGCTGGTCCCTCTCTGTGCTCCTCATGCTCTTGGCCCACTCCGGACCGACCAGCACTTTCTAAAGTCCTCTTCACCCTGGGTCCTTAGTTGGCCAGGAAATATCAGCCACTCTCTGCTGGAAGCAGAAGTCTTCAATTCACCATCAGAGCGGTAAGCTTCAATGCTAAAAAATACCAGTCTCTTGAACCCTGAGTTCGAGAGAGACAAGTTTCCTTGGGTTTTACTACTCTGTAGGAATGGTAAGCAGAGAAGTAAAGACAAAGTGTTCAGTTGTGAATTCCCTCATCTTTTTTCTCCCTTTGTGCAGGGCTCTGAGAGTTTCTGGGCTGGAATGTTCAAAAGTGCCTTATCTTTTTCCATTTTGATTTTTTTGAGGTTGGGGGTGGGTGGCAGGAGGTAGGCATTGTTTCCTGGAAATTTAAGCATGTTACAATCAACAAGTCTCTGTTAGGTCATTGCTAACATAAATATCAACTTTTAAAGGACATCAGAGAAATTACTTTTCTAAAGATAAAACAAAAGATTAACGTTTTCCAAATGTGATCAACATTAAGCTTTATAAAACAAAGACGTTTTAAAATAAATCATGGTGACCAAACAAATGACCTTAGAATGACTTTGCCTCCTGCCATCATTAAGGAGTATTTTGAACCAATCAGAGGTTGAATTCAAACATGAATCTCTTGGCTTTTCTTTTTGCTCTGTCCTTTGGCATATGTGTGTTCCCACTTTAATTCTCCCTTCCTTCAATTTCTTAGGGTTTGTGCCATCCCTGGCCTCTGAGCCAAATGCAGAGCTAATTCATATACCTCCTATTTTTAAAAAAATATTTTATTTATTTGTTCATGAGAGACACAGAGAGAGGCAGAGGCATAAGCAGAGGGAGAAGCAGACTCCCTGTGGGGAGCCTGATACAGGACTTGATCCCAGGACCGCGAGATCACGATCTGAGCCAAAGGCAGATGTTCAACCACTGAGCCACCCAGGCATCCCCCCACTTCCTATTTCTACTTCCACCTCTATAATGAAAACATCCTTAAATACGACATCTTTACAAATAAAAGGGTTTAATTTAGTATCAATCTATTTGGAGAGGAAATTAATCTTCATGCTTACCTAACTATGTCTGTTCATTTGTTCAATCAAAAGCTATTTATCAACTACTCTGGGATATGTAAGGGAACAAAACAGAAAAAAATATATATGTGATGTATAAGTCAAGGATATTGCGTGTGAGAAGGTCATAAAAGCCATGGAAAAAATAGAACAGAATAAGGAGACAGGGAATGTGGGATTAATGGAGGCAGAAGGTAGACCTCATTAAGGAGAAAGTGAGGGAATGAGTGGATAGATGCCTGGTTTAAGGGAATCTAAGATAGAGGAATCAGGTGGTACAAATGCTCGGAGGTGGTGGCAAGTGTGGGGTGTTCAAGGAAGAGGAAGGAGAAAGTTGTGCACGGAGTTGAATGAGGGTAGGGAACATGGAAGAACCCAAATCAGAGAAGTGTAAAGGGTGGTACACCACGGAGGGCCATTTATCCATTACAAAGAACTTGGCTTTCACTGAATGAAAGAGAAGTTTTGAGAGGTGGAGTGATTGAAAGGGCCATGATGGTTTCTGCTCCGAAAATAGATTTTAAGAGCCAAGGGAAGGACCAAAGAGATAAATTTGGAGGCAACTGCAAAACTGCAGGCAAGAATTGGGGATGGCCTGCACTACTGGCTAGGGCCATGACCCCCTTGTCATGGGGTCACATGCTTGGGCCCTGAAGATACCTGTAAAGCAGATTCATCAGGACTTGCTGATGGATTAGAAGGAATGTGTTGGGGAAAATAATAAAGCCCTGCCCATTCCCCACCAAATTATGCCAAGCAGAAGAAATGAAACACAGAAGAGTACATATTACGCATTACACTTCTATGAAGCTCAATAGTTGGCTAAGTAACTTATGCTGGGAATCATAAACCATGTGTTTGAGACGGTAGGAATTTGATGGGAAACGTGTGGGTAGGAACTTTCTGGGAAGAAATGCTTTCTTATGGTGTTGGGATGGCAATTACATGAGTGAGAATAGTCATTAAATCAAATTCAACATTTAGACCTGTGGTTTTAATGGAGTGTTAGTTATTTCCCAGTAAAAAAAAAAAAAAAAAAAGTAAAATAAAATAAAGTCATATTCTCCCACATATGTAATCCATTGGAGGCTTTGCCAGTGTTTCGTCATCAAACTTCCTAAAATAAATGATCTGTAGGGAAAATTGTTAATTTTGGGGTGGTGGGGGGGTGGAGAATGATTACCAGCATGTCATCAGTGTATAGGTGATGTTTGAAAGTAGGACACTGCTCGGGAGGTCATCAAGAGAATGTGACTGCTGCTTGACAATCAAGCTGTAAGTCAAAGGCTCCTCACCTCTTCCCCTTTCCTTGGAATGTGGGTTCTGCTTGCTTTCTCTAAGGCTGCTCCAAGGGCATACGCTGGAGAGAGCAAGTAGTGTTGAGACCATCTGGCTTCAGCAAGGACATGGGGGTATTCACTGACAATGACAATAGCATAATGCCTTTACCATTTCACCTATTTATTAACAAATTGATATTTAAAGGAACAAGTAGTGCAGTGTTCCCAAAGTGGGTTCAGATTCTATCGAGTTGTTTACAAAACAATCAAGCAAACTAACCAAACAAGAAAAAGAAACAAAGAAATAATTCTAAGTTAAGAACTTATTTTAACTTATGCTGAATTCTCAACACTTCCCCAGTGTTTTACACAGAAAGATCCAAATTTATCTTTTAGGGAAAGGTGAATAACTCTCCGCAGGGAAGTCCATGGTGAAAATAAGAAGTTGCTCTTTTTGCTCACTTATGGTTTATCTACTTGCGCTCTTGGAGATCTCAGTCTCACAGGCTTAATTTCATCTATATGCTGACAACTCCCAAATTTTTATCCTTAGCCTGAAAGTGTTTTCTGAACTTCAGGAGCAAGTACCCCAGTATTGACTTGCCATCTTCAGTTGTATATCTAATAGTTGTATGTCAAGCTGAATATGTCCTACACCGAGCTAAGCTTATTCCAAAATCTGTTCCACCTGCAGTCTCCCCGTCTCAATGAGTAGTAATCCCTTTGTCCAGTTGCTCAGGCCACACCTTGGAGTCACCTTTGGTTGCTCTCTTTCTCTCACATCCCAGATCCTATCCATCAAGAAATCCTGTCTGCAATGGGTCAACATATATCCAAAATCCAATCTTCTCTCACCACCTACACTCCCATCTCCCTCTCATCTGGATGACCATAGAGCCTCCTGACTTGTTTTCCTCCCTCATCCCTTGTCCTCCTTAAGGGTATTTTCAGCACCCATGCCATTCCTTGACTTAAAATCCTCTAACAATTTCCCTCTCACTGAGTAAAAGTTCGAGTACTCAAGATGACTCATGGAGCTTTGCAGGATTTGGTTGCCAGACCTCTATCATTTCTTACTCCACTCAAGCCACATGGCTCCCTGCTGCCCCTCTGACACACCAGGCCTGCTGTGTTGGGGCCTCCACATTGCCTGCCCTTTCTGCCTGTATATCAAATGTCCCCTTTCCTGTTGTCCTTCTCAGGCCCTCTACTTAAAATTTCATTTCTCCAACTCTCTTTCCTTCCCTCCTCTGCTTTCCTTTTCTAATGGTAACACCATCTAAAATCTTTTATAATTTTTTTTTTACTTATTTATATTGTCTGTCATCTTTCTTCTCTGCCAGGATGTAAATTCCATGTGGGCAGTTATGTTTGCATGTCTTTGTCTGCTGCATTTGGTATACTAGATATCCCTAGTATCTGAAGCAGTTGACAGACATCTAAGAGGCCCTCACTGGGCGGTCTGGGTTCAGCATTGTGCTCTTCCAAGCCCTGTTGATGCAGAATTGGTATACAGGACCATGCTAATTATTAAAATACTGAAATATTTTCTTACTGATGAGTCAGTAGCCCCTACCTCAGCATCCCTGTCCCCATAACACCCTCTGCTGTACTCCCTGGGGCCTCCCCATAATCTAGAAACCACAGGGTTAAGTCCAGCTCCTTTACAGTGGCGGGTGTCCTTGCAGCTGGTCAGTGCCTATGTGATGTTGCTTCTGTCAAATATTTCAAGCATCACCTTTGCTCTCACCTAAGAAATGACCAATAAGCCTAGCTAGTTGGTTAAAATCTTAGATAGAAAAATTAAAATAAATTCAGAGAGAAAATTTACCTAAAAGTTTTTTTTTTTGTCTTTTTTTGTTGTTGTTGTTGTTGTTGTTTTTGGAGAAAAAGACCACAGAATTTGTTTTGGACAACTTGTTCCTGGAATCATTCTCCCTCACTCCCCTGCCCCCAAATTAACAATTTTCCATACAGATCATTTATTTTGGGAAGTTTGATGATAAAACACTGGCATGGTATCATGGTATCCCAGAAATGAATCTCGGTCTCTTGACTTCAGTACAATGCTGCTTTTATTACTTACGTGGGAGAATATGACTTTATTATTATTATTTTTTTTTGCTGGGAAATAACTAACGCTCAATTAAAACCACAGGGCTTAAATGTTGAATGAGATTTAACGATTATACTCACTCATGTAATCACCATCCCAAACACCATAAGAAAGCATTTCTTCCCAGAAAGTTCCTACCCACCCTTTCCCCATCAAATTCCCACAGTCTCAAACATATAATTTATGATTCCCAGCTAAGTTACTTAGCCAACCATTGAGCTTCATAGAAGTGTAATGCGTAATATGTACTCTTCTGTGTTTCATTTCTTCTTCTTGGCATAATTTGGCAGAGAATGGGCAGGGCTTTATTATTTTTTATTTTGCAGTGAACTCAAATTCACTGGATGTGACCTTGTCGAGATTCATCATGATCATGGTATAATATCAGTGATTCCTTTTTTAAATTGCCTTTTCTTTATCCATTCTCCTGCTAAGAGACATTTGAATTGTTTTCTGTTTCTGATGTATGAACACGGCATTCATAAATATTCTTTTGTAAGCTTTTTTAATGGACATGTGCTTTTACTTTTCTTGGGGAAATACTAAAAGTGAAAATGTGAAGGCACAGAGTAGATGTTCCTTAACTTTTGGTTTTGTTTATCAACTCACTGAGATGTACATGCAATAAAAAGAACACATTTTAAGTGTAAAATTCCAGAAGGTGTGGCAAATGTACACCGTATGATACTATCATCTCAATTCAGATATCATCTCATAAATTTCTCTTATTCTCCCTTATAGTTAATTGACTCCCACAGCTGCCCTCCCATTAACTTTGCAGTTTTAGACTATTATATAAATGGAATTGTACAGTGTATATTCTTTAACTCCTGTCTTTATCACATAGCCAGTTTCTGAAATCCATTCATAGTGTGTTCTTCCTTTTTTTTTTTTTTTTTTTTCTGAGTAGCACTCCATCATGAGAGAAAAGTAGTTTATCTATTTGTGTGTTGCTGGTTATCAAGATTCTATGAACATTTTGTAGGCATATATTTTGGTTTCCTTTAGGTAAATCCTTAGGAGAAGAATTTCTGAGTCAATGGTAAGCAGTTACCGAATGGTTTTTCAGTCATTTATCATTTTGCCCTCCCACGAGGGATGTGTGGGGGTTCTAGTTGTACCACATCTTTGCCAACACAGTATTGTTGGTCCTTGTAAAGTCATGAAATAGAATCTCATTGTAGTTTTGATTATTTACATTTCTCAGATAACTCATGATTTTGAGCATCTTTTTTATGTGTTTGTTGGCTATTGGTATATTTTGTGAAATTGCAGTTTGTCTTTTTCTTATTTTTTTTCTTATTTTTAAAATCAGGCTATTTGTTTACTTCATATTGATCTAGATGAGTCAATTATAAATTATAGATACAAGTCTTACATCAGATGTATAAATTGTATTTTGTCTGCACGCAGTTTGGCCTATTCAAATTTTATTGTTGTCCTTCATTTTGATACAGTCTACATTATTAATTTTTCTTTCATGTTTACTGATTTTTATATTTAGTCTAAGAAATATTTGTCCTAGTCCAGTAGGAAAATTATGAAGATTTTCCACTGTGTAATTTTTTACAAATATGATCCATTTTATTTTTATTTCTGTGTATAATGTGAGGTAAAGATATGTCTTCCATCTGTCTTTCTATCATTATTTCTTGGAAACTATGTTTTCCTTATAGACTTATGTTGATGCTTTTATCAAAAATCAATTTTCTGTATGTTTGAATCTATTTCTGGACTCTTTTTCCTCATCCTTTGATCTGTATGTTCATCCTTATGCCAATACCACACCATTTCCATTATTATAGCATTATATTAAGTCTCCAAGTCAGGTAATGTAATTTCTCCAACTCTGTTCTTATTTTTAAATAACATTTTGGCTATTCTATACACTCAAACTCTCAGGTAAATTTTAGATTTCTCACAGAAATTATAGATGCTGATTCTAATGTTGGGAAAATAAAGGCCACCCTAGCCCCAGGAGAAAGAAAGAGATACATTAAGTAAATGAAGGATGACACTTGCAGGCTGTAGGTTATAAAACAGTCATAAAGTGTTAGTCTTGGGGGATTTTGGTTATAATTTAGTCATTACACATATGTGAACACTTAAGACTGCTGGCTAGTTTTCATATGGCCAGCATCTCTGTTTCTCCCTTCTCTCTGTTCTCAGTCCTTCTGGCTTGAAGGAGACTCTCTCCTTGGCCTCTGAGGTTCCCATGGGATGTTCCAAGAGTGCCTGGGGCCTCACCTCACCGTGAAATAGAACAGAAAAGCCAGAGTTTCACGGGAGAGATGTACAAGCCCAGCACAAAGTACATTGCTCCTGTTGAGATTCATATACAAGCCTTTCCTTTCCAGATCAAACATTTCAACACCTAGTCAGTTGTACCAGGTCATTTAACAAACATTTTTAAGCATCTACTTTGTGCTGGGCACTATTCCCGCATGAGCTGTATCAGTGGACAAAACTCACAAAAAAATACCTACCTTTCTGGATCTAATAATCTAATGGTGGAAAACAGAATACAAGCAAGAAACATAGTTCATAAGTAGAAAATTAAAAGTTGATGGATACCCTAGTAAAAGGCCAGAGCTGGATAAGAAGATAAGGGATGGGGGAGGAAATATTGCCATTTACAGTCGATTGGTCAGATACACAAATGAATGCTTTGACACCAATGTTCATAACTGCGCTATTCACAATAGTTGAAGGTAGAAGCAATCCAAATGTTCATGAATGAATGGATCGATAAACAAATTGTTGTATATTCATACAATGGAATATTATTCAACCACTAAAAGGGATGAAGTACTGATACATTCTTTAAGATAGATGAACACTTTGAATACACTATGCTAAATGAAGGTACTTACCAGATGATTCCATTTATGTGGAATATTCAGAAGAAGCACATTCATAGAGGCAGAAAGCAGACTGGTGGTTGCTAGGGGCTGGGAAATGAAAGGAAGGGGAAGTAATTACTAATGGGAGTGGGATCTTATTTGGAGTGATGAAAATATTTGGGAACTAGACAGAAGTGGTGGATCCACAGCATTGTGAGTATACTAACTGCTACTGAATTGTCGCTTTAAACTGATTCATTTTATGTATTGTGAATTTAAGCTCAATAAGAAAAACATTATTCAGAAGCAAAAAGAAGGAAAGAAAGAAAGAAAGAAAGAAAGAAAGAGAAAGAAAGAAAGAAAGAAGAAAGAAAATTAAGCAGTTAGGGTAAGTCTTTTTGAGAAGGCACCACAAGAACATTGGCTTTGGGGAGGTGAGAGAGTTAGCTTGGTAGGACACTGGAAGAAGCTGTCTAGACAGAAGGAAGAGCAAGCGTACAAACTGCACTGTTGTGTTCACAGTTGGAAAGGAGGAGTTGGGAAAATGATGAATAGCCTCAGATTGCATGGGCCCTCATGGGCTGTAAGAGGGTTTGCTCTTCCTCTGGGTGAGTTGGGAAGGTATTGGAGGCCTATACGATCTGATTGAGGTTTTAATAAAATTTCTGGAGCCTCTTTATTAGGAACAGCCTGAAGAGGAGAACTGGTGGAAGAATGGGTAACTATTATAAGCTATTGTGGAAGTCTAGGTGAGAGATTATGGTGGCTAGGGAGAGGAAGGTGGCAGGGGAAGTGGGGAAAAGTGGTTACAAATAGGATGTGTTTGAAGGCTAAACCTATAGGATGTCCTGATAGGTTGCAGATCAGATGTGTGAGAAAAAGAAGAGTCTACCACACATGGTGAGTTTTGGCTCAAGCAACTGGAGGGTTGGAGTTGCCATCACTGATATTGAAGAAGACTGTGGGAGAAGTTGCTTTTCTTAGGGGTAGGCAGGGAAAGAGCATTGAGAGCTCCTAGAGTTTGAAGTGTGGCAAAGAAGAATCAAAAGATAAATACTTTGCCCACGGTGATGCAGTGGATGGTGCTGCCCACAAAAGCCTTCTCCCAAGACCGCCTATCACCACACAGGACCTGTCCCCCCATCTGTTACAGGTTCTACAAACACCCATCAGGAGAAATGGGAGGAAAGTGACATCCAAAATACTCTCTAATGAAACGGGGCAAAGATTTACTCTGCTTTTTCTTGTGTTACTGAGTGAGAACCTGACCCACTTGGATTCATGTATGTGTAACATAACAAAAATGTCCTCACTTTTGACTTGGTTTATAGTTAAGAACAGCCCATACATAGCCAGGTCTGGAGTATGATACTTACATCATGATTTAGTTATGATACCAGGCAAGACAAATGGAGAAGTCTTGCACCATATCTTGTCAGTTATGAAATATTTGAGTGCCATAGGCCAAATGCAAGTTGCTAGCTATTACTCTGAAAAATAAGGGCTTTGGGTTTTTGTTTATTTTTTTTAGCAGAAATGCCAGAGAATTAGATCATAAATAGGGACACACTAGATTTCAAAATTATAACCCAAAATCAGAGGACAGAACAAAATTGTGGCCAAATTAGGTGAGATTAATTTTTAAAATGAAAAGTAGTTCTGAGAAATCTTAAAAAGAAGGTACATGCTAGAGAAACAAGCAGACACTGAAAGCTTTCTGCTTGATAGAAGTTAATGAGTGCTCAAAATCTCTGTTTTATTTATTAGTTAGAAGCCCTTGCCTTTCACGTTTTGTCTGACTGAGCTATTATGACTTACCATATGTTTATGTTGGATGGTGTCGTAGTAGTGAGCAGCCAAAGTGGTTTTAGTTATTTATAAAAAATAAATAGAGCTCATAAAAAGAAGCTTTTGGGAAATTAGACTAGCTTATTTTGTTTAATAACCCAGCCCATAATTATAAGAAAGAAAGCTTTATGGCTCTATTTTTTTTCTTTTTTAGTTGATATTCAAGAAAAAAAAAAAGAGAAAGCCTTGGCTTTGAGGTTCAACAAGTTTGGTTTCAACCCTAGCCGCAAGTGAATGAGTTTGGTGTGATGATTTAACCAGTCTCATCCATGGCTTTTATTTTAGTCTATAAAATTTGAATGGAATTGATAAAAAACACTTCAGTACTTTGAGTGGAAGGACTTAATCATTGAGTGAATTACTAGATTATCTTACAATAATCATTAGATTTTACTAAATGCTTCTGTAAGGTTTTATGATCATGTCAAAATTCTAATTGAAACCTTATTTTTAACTAAGAAATCTTATTTGAAACTAGAAAACCCATGTGGTCTAGTCTCACGAAGAAATGCCTACATTTAATCAAAATTTTTTAAAGATATTTTAGTATGAGAAATAAAAGTTCATCTTCAGGTATAAGAGCATTTAGGTTCATATTATTTTATTTAACAAAATGCTATCTAGAGTTTAACCATGCCCTGGGCACTTTTCCAAGGTCACCTGCTCCTGATTCTGTTATCTCAGCGTGAAACTCATACGATCTTAATAATGAGAGCTTGGACAACTAAATTGAGAATAGAAATAAGCAGACCCAATCCCTCAAATTGACACCAAATGTCACATGGTAAATCTCCTAACCATGACAAGACTTTGCATTTCTTCCTCTCAGAGCCTGTGACTGATGTCCAAATTATGTCTGAATCCCCATGCAGATGGAGATGCCTGCTCAAGAGCATTGTCAGCCACAATGCTGGGGGGAGAGAAAATCTATTAGAACCCTTTGTTAGCAGCACCTTCTCTTACCACCTTACTCACTCAGTGGCAGTGTGACCTCGTGGTTAGGTGTCTAGCCTTTAGAGACAGCCTGCTTGGGTTCTGTCTCTTAGCAGTATGTGACTTGGCCAAGGTACTCAACTTTTCTGGGCCTAAGTGTTCTTATCTATAAAATGGGCATTATAACAATAGCACCTGCCTCCCTGGGTGTTGTGACAATGAAGGAGTTAACACATGTAAGTCACTTAGAACAGAATCTTGGCACAGAGTGAGTTCTAGATAAAGCTTAACTATTATCATTATATTATTGTGTGGGTCTGCAATTAGTCCCTGAATCCTTTGGGGATGTGATAAGTTCTAAAAATGAGTTGCATTTACTCATAATAGAGTCACTCCATCTATGCATAGCTGAAATCTAATTTTGCAATTAACATGTGTTTTGCATGGAGTCGAAGAGTTGAAGGTATGGTCTTCCTTATAGGGCTTCCCATGGTAACCTTCTTACTCATAGTTTCCCTCTATGCTCTCGAACTCGTTAGAAAAATTTCCCTTCTCCATCCAAACTGAAATGAGTCCCTACAGGGACTTAGAACTGAGGAGCTGAGATGCCGGGGAATCTGGCTTTGGACGAGACGATGTCACATTCTGAACCACAGACAGAGCATTTACAAACTTCCAGAAAGTCCAGCTTCCTTCTTGTTGCTTCTCTCCTCCTTTGTTTTTGGAACTGTCTACATCAAAGCTGCCAAAACTAGATGAGCTTGCTTGGCTAATATCTGCCAAATGAAGTGTTGAGGGATATCTGGAAAGGCCGACCCAAAGCGCCAGGATTTCAGTATCATTGAGAACCCGATGAGTAATAATATTAGGGCAATAAACAGCCAGTGTTATTTAGTTTGAGAAACTGATGCTAAAATAAGAGGAGGTAGTTTGATTATTTCCTCTTAAGGCATTACTCAGTGTTGTCCTTATGTTTAAATATTTATGTACCAAGGTCAAGAATTCTTGGTACATGATGCACCAGGATTTTTGAACAGTCATAAATCGTGGCTAAAAATCAAACTTCAGTGTGGGTGGAGTGATGAATTTCAGGACATCTTTGAGTGTCTCCTCTTCAAAATATAAGAGAGAGAGGCCATACACCTGAGGAGTCTTCAGGGCAAGAGACTCGGGAGCTGGAAACTATTCCTTGCTCAGTCACAGACTTGGATTTTATTCCCTTCTGCCTTTCAGTTTGGGTAAGCCTCAATTACTTATCTAAAATTTATAATAAAAACTTGTCCGTATAAATAATAGGAAAAGTGCCAACAATTGATGTTTAGAGGAAATGTGCTTTCTTGAACTATATATATTAAGGGATGTTGTATCTGTCGCTCTGTTGGCCAATTTCTGTATTAGTTCAATCGCTCCCGTGCCTTTTTAAGAAAAAAAACATCTAGTTAAATTTTTCTTTTGGTGAAAGGAAAAAGATAAGCATGTAATATTTTTCACAGACCTTCGACAATTCTTAGAAAAACTTTGGTGAATCTTGGGGACAAGCTGAGGCAGGGACACATTTTGTGTAGTGTCTAGGGCAATCACTTGATTAACACTTTACCAATCACTTTCCTATTTTTTTAGTTGCTTTGTGATGACTATTTGTGTATGTGTCTGCATGTGGGTCACACATGTGTGCAGGCAAGTCCCCAGCCTGTGTGGATATCTGTGGATTTATGTTAGAATTTATGACATTGTATTTTCTAGGGTCTGTTGAAATATAGTTTTAATTTGTTTCAGAAATGACAACTACTTTTCTTTCCTCCTAATTCAGCTTCTTCCAGTCCATTCTCATGATACTATGAAATAGTACAATTATTGCAAGGCCTCTGTTGTCCAAAGGTTCAGTAAGAATAAATGCAATGTTTCATATCTGAAACCCTGCTGTTATACATATTTCTACCTAATGAATACCTGTTGATTGATGAATTCTCCTAGGGGGTATTGAACAAGTAAAAATCATGGCAATTTTGCTTGTGATTCTGTGTGATTTATGTTTCAGTGGAGACACTAAAACTCTTTCTAACTGTAAATCTCAGGGGGCACCATCAACCTTGACCATCATATGTCACGGATTCACCTTGAATAATCTCAACAAGCAAGTTGCTCAAGTTACTAACACTTGTTCTGGATTGATAAACTGACAATGAGACTTTGGGTCTTGGCACTTCTGACAATTCTTGAACATTACACAGCAGCTAAGTTTAGTAAGTACCGCTTTTCTTTTTCTTTCTTTCTTTCTTTCTTTCTTTCTTTCTTTCTTTCTTTCTTCCTTCCTTCCTTCCTTCCTTCCTTCTTTCCTTCCTTCCTTCCTTCCTTCCTCTTTCTTTCTTTCTTTCTTTCTTTCTTTCTTTCTTTCTTTCTTTCTTCTTTCTTTCTTTCCTTCTTTCTTTCTTTCTTTCTTTCTTTCTTTCATCTATATCTTCTTTCTTTCTTCTTTCTTTCTTTTAAAATTTATCTATTCATGAGAGACAGAGAGAGAGAGAGGCAGAGACATAGGCAGAGAAAGAAGCAGGCTCCCTGTAGGGAGCCTGATGTGGGACTCAATCCCAGGACCCTGGGATCACGCCCTGAGCCAAAGGCAGACGCTCTTCCACTGAGCCACCCAGATGCCCCTAAGTACTGCTTTTCAACTAAAATTGTAAAATTGTAAAATTAATTCCAAAAACATTTCTCTTTTTAAAAAAAAAAAAGATTTTATTTGAGAGAGGGCATACATAAGCTGTGGAAAAGAGCAGAGTCAGGGGGAGAAGCAGACTCCCCCTTGAGCAGGGAGCCCGATGTGGGACTCCATCCCAGGATCCTGGAATCATGATCTGAGGGGAAGGCAGACGCTTAACCAAATGAGCCACCCAGGCATCCCATCATTTAACCTGTTTAAAACTGCTAGCTTCTGGTTGTTCCAGTTGAACTGAAACCTGGAAAATTCATTTATGTTCTACAGCCATTCTGTACTACAAATCTATAAGGAAAAATTCTTCACAACAAATATATCATAATTTTAGCTTTACATAATTTTAAAACATGCGTAGGAGGCACTGTAAGCATTTGTTGCCCTGCAGCATACATCCTAGAGATGGATGTGGCTGCTTTCCCACTGGAGCAGTGAAGGAGGGTTAGCTCCAAGTTAACTCTATCTGTGGTACCCATCAGAACAGTTCATAAAAGATTTTCATCATTTACTATTCTTTCTCAGTGACATGTCACAAAGAGTGGTTGATTTCTAGACCTAATCGTAGAAGGATAGAATATAGCAATTATAATGTCCTTCTAGATCATTTCAGGATCAGATTTATGTGTTGTTTGTTTCTTGTATTTGCAGGCAAATCATCTTGGGGGCTGGAAAATGAGGCTTTAATTGTGAGATGTCCTAGGCAAGGAAAGTCTCGGTATCCTGTGGATTGGTATGACTCAAAAACCAACAAAAGTATAACCACCCAGAAAAGAAATCGTGTATTTGCCTCAGGGGAACGTCTTAAGTTTCTCCCAGCCGAAGTCAAGGATTCTGGAATTTATACTTGCATTATCAGAAGGTATTAACCAGGCAGCCACCATGATCTTTGCGCTTGTTCCCCTTCCTTTGATAGTTGATGGCATGGGCTCTCCTCCCTTTCCTTCCCTTTCTAGACCTTTGTGGGACTGTTGATTTTATAAAGTGGTTTGAATAGAAGAGTACTTCTAGAAACACCATCAGGTTGGGGTTTGGGTGATTATGAACTATTTAGAGGGAGAACTGCAAAAATTAACTTGTAGCCAATTAGGAAATGACTTAGCTTTCCTAGTGACCAAGAGAATTGAGAGCAATATCTTACTTTGGCTGGAAGTAAGAACAAACTAGCAAAAAAGACCCAGCAATCTGGATGTCAGGCATCAAGGAGGCCTAGGATGGGTGCCAAAGGGCAGTTACCAATGGCTTAAACCTGAGAGGTAAGCTGAGGAGGGTTATGTACCATCGTGTGCCTGCAGATTACTTACCATACATATACATCTATAAATGTTTTGATTTTGTGCTTGGATTTGGTACACTATATCAGATGAACTACATCAAAATGCAGTTAGGCACCTGGGTTCTGAGGTCAGACCAGTTTTAGTTTCAAATTTGAATTCTGTTGGCTGTGTAAAGCCAACAAGTGACTTTTCTGTCCCTCTGTTTCCTTATCTATAGAATACATATGATAATATAGCCTACCTCAAAGCATCCCTATGAGAATAAAATGATGTTATATTAGTACCATGAATGGTCCATAGTGAACTGTCAATAAATACCAATTATCTTTATAATAGTCTGTTCTTGGCATGACAGCAGATACAGTGTATAAAGAAATGGCAAGGGAGTCATTTTCAGGGCTACCGGAGGGGTTATGTTTTATCTCAAATGCAACACAAAAAAGTATTTAGAACTCTAGATTTTAATAACTGTTTTTAAATAAGAAAAGAACCCCAGTACATCAATTATTTGAAGAAAAAAAAAAGCAGTGTTACATAAAAGCTAGAATTGGATAAAGTCATTTCATAATGCTGCGTAACTTTTTAAATCATTTGACTTATTTTAGTAGTCCTACCACCAAGAAGACTGGATATGTGAACGTCACCATATATAAAAAACAACCAGATTGCCGTATTCCAGATCATCTGATATATTCAACAACATCTGGATCAGAAAAAAATTCCAAAATATATTGTCCTACAATTGACTTCTACAATTGGACAGCACCTGTTGAGTGGTTTAAGGTAACAGGAAATTTGGGGGGAAATGGATGAGAATTATACAAAAGAGGTGCAAGTAAAGAGTTGGCAAAAATGGAATGGAATTTTTCATTTCAGAATTGCAAAGTTGTTCAAGGACCAAGGTTTCACATACACAGGACCTTTTTGCTGATTGACAATGCAACTAGCAAGGACACGGGTGATTATACATGCAGATTTATGCACAATGAAAATGGAATCAATTACAGCGTGACAGCAACCAGATCATTCGTTGTGCAAAGTAAGCTACTGAATTTAACAAAATAGAATATTTGAAAAAAAATAATGTAGGAGGAAAAAAAAAAATAATGTAGGAGGAATTGTGCCCTTCTTGTTGATTTTCCTATAGACTCCTAGGGGACACATTCCAAACCCCCTATGGATGCCTGAAACAGGGGATAGTACTGACCTTATATATACTACGTGTTTTCCCATCCATGCATACCTATGATAAGGTTTGATTGATAAATTGAGCATGGTAAGAGATTAGCAATAATAACTAATAATGAAATAGAATGATTACAATATACTATGATAAAAGTTACCATAGATCTTAGCAAACTCAGTGTATGATTATTTTTTTCCTTATTATGTCGAGAACTTTCACCTTTTCACTTAAAGCCTCTCTTTGGCTTTTCCGCGTTGCCAGCATCATGATTCTTGTGCTTTGGGGGCATACTTGAGTAAAATAAGGGTCACCTGAACACAAGCCATGTGATACCGTCAGTCTGTTCATAACCAAGATAGCTACTAAGTGACTAATGGGCATGTGGCAGACACAGTGTGGATGGCTGGACCAAGGGCCTATTCACGTCCTGGGTGGGACAGAGTGGCACACTGTGAGATTTTATCATTCTCTTTAGAACAGTGAGCAATTTAAAATTTATGAGTCGTTTTTTTCTGGAATTTTCAATTTCATCTTTTTGGGCCAAGATTGACTGTGAAAAGTAAAACTGGGAATCGGGAGCACTACTATACTTCATGATCCTCCCTAAGATGCCCTCCAGCTTCAGCTTATTTGCACATTCTCTACAATAGAGCAAAGAGCTTTTCTGAATGCACAATCAAGGGACATCTGGGTGGCTCAGTGAAAGAGCATCTGCCTTTGGCTCAGGGCGTGATCCCAGGGTCCTGGGATCAAGTTCCACATCGGGCTCCCTGCAGGGGGCCTGCTTCTCCCTCTGCCTATGTCTCTGCCTCTCTGTGTGTCTCTCATGGGTAAATGATTAAAATCTTAAAAAAAAAAAATAAATCCACTATCAAGATTTAAGAAATTTTAGAGAGAGATTAGATTATGCTACTAATCTAAAGCCAGATCTGTTCTTTCCTCTATGACTTAACTTTTCAAAGATGGCATGATCTGAATGTCAACTTAATAAACTTTTTTGGATGGCAATACAAATATTTGCAGAGCCAGATTAACTTTTCTTTTCCTAATTTGTTGTCAGAAGTTGTGTAAATAGAAAAAAAAATCCATTTAATCTCAAATATAATTAACTGGATTAGAAATTTAGTGACAAGTTCTATAAAGGGATAGAAACATATTGTGTGGTTTTTAACTGTCAGCCTGAAGCTGTCAGGAGGCAATAAATAAGCAAATTTGAAATCAAAGAATTGCAACAAATTTGGGTAGCAACCCAAATAGTGTCCCACTAGGGAGCAAAAGTCAGGGGTTTTTAAAGCAAAAAGGGAATGCCTGTATACTTTGTTTACTAAGAATTCTGATGGGTATTGGCAGTGGAAAGCTAATCTTTACTAATATGATTGGTGACTAAGGCTACCAGTAAGTGAGTCTCTTATTGTACCAAGTTGCAGATGTTTGAGCTCAGTCTTGGAATATTTGTGGTCTGTCTAGTTCAAAAATTCATAGTTCCACCAGTGAGAACATGGGACCTGTCTCCTTAATGGCTTCTTGGCTCCATTCCAAAACCTTTTGGCTTTGGAATGCCACCAAGTGGCACCATTCTATTTCACCTTTCGCACAATCCTGGTTTACAATAATTTCTACATTATCAAGGACCTCAAGTAGATAATTTGATTCTAAAAAGTGTTTTTTGAATATTAAAGTCTATAAGACCCTATTCAGAGGATATACCTCACAACCACACCTATCAAATCTACAAGGAATCAGGGTTTCCTTAGCATCACTTAATCCATGGATACAGATGAAGTAGCATCAGTGTGTGTGTGTGGCAGATTTCTCAGGGTAAAGTGACCGTGGAGACAGGTTTTTGTTTGGAAGGTTTACAGAACCTACTGAAACTCTCTACCACTGTAGAGCACCGGACCACATTTCTTTTGATGTCTCTTATTGTTTAACATTGAAACCTGCTGGGATCTTTAATCACACTGTCTTGAAATAAATGGGAATCAAGGGGTGTAGGACTCAGCAGTGCTCCAGAAGAGTTCTTTCACTGTCTCTAGGCATCGGTGCCACAGCCAATTAGAATTTCCTTACGGGATGGGCCACAATGGTGGAAATCTGTGAGCAGAAGTTATGGCTTATGTGTTTGTCATATTCATAGGGCTTTTTCTTTTTTTCACTCAACAAGCATTTAAGTACATGCTAATATTTCATGAGACTTTTGAAATCTTCTTTACTGTAATGCTGTGCTTATTCTGTAGAATTATGGTTTTCTAGCAATTGCCAGGTCATGAAATTTATTTGATGTGTTGGTCTAACATTTGTTTTATTTATTTATTTTTTATTTTTATTTTTTATTTTTTTAGATTTTTATTTTTATTTATTCATTCAAGACACACACAGAGAGAGAGACAGGCAGAAGGAGAAGCAGGCCCCATGCAGGGAGCCCGACGTGGGACTCGATCCCGGGTCTCCAGGATCAGACCCCAGGCTGAAGGCGGTGCTAAACCGCTTAGCCACCGGGGCTGTCCTAACATTTGTTTTAATGATATAAAATAGATTAGGAAATATCAAAGAGTATCATAGGTAGTAAGATAAAGTATTACATGAATGTTTTCTTTTTCATTTGTGTGTGTATCTATTGCTGTGGGTCATTGTCAGAAAAATTTGAGGAGCATTGCTATGAAATAGGATAGAAATATGAAAATGCAAGCTTCAAACTGATGACCATCCAATGCTATCTTCATATTAATATTCTCTTTGTCTTTGATTTAAGATGAGGAAAGCCTTTCTTGGTTTCCAGTAATTCTAGCGCCTCCACAAAATGAAACAAAAGAAGTGGAAATTGGTAAGAAGACTTTAAGAATGCTATAAATGTTACCTGGAGAATCCTTCCATATGACCCTTGGTCTGAATTCCCCAGGCATGGGTCAGGTAGTTAACAGAATGGACCCTGGGGATTCAACGAAATGTCATGTAAAGAAGCATCCACCGGGGCACTTGCTAATATTAGGAATGCCCAGCATTTACATTTGTATTGTACTTGTAACTCGTGGTGCTTTCACAGTATTATCTTATTTCATTCTTACTTCTCTCCAGGAGGCAGACATTGTTCTCAATTTATACTTGTGGATACTTTGGCTCCAGTAGGATCAATAACATGCCCAAGGTTGTGGATAATCAATGATAGAAGGATAAGAACTCAAACTTTCCGACTCCACCTATCTCTGCCTTCTCTGGTTCCCCACCAGAAATGAGAAACAACTCAAAGTTCTTGGCCTAAAGACAAGTCCCTTCAAGAACTGGTTCCCACCGTATCCTGGACCATCTGCAACTATTAACCCCACGTGCCCCGTGTCCCCACCACACTGGCCTCCTCACAGTTGTTACACTGATGGGCAGCATTTCCACATTCTTTCTTGCTTTTTGTCCATGTTGTTATTCCTTCTCATCTCTCAACACTGAGCTCAAATACCATTCCTCATGCCACCTTCCCTACCTCCCTCTGGGAGCCCCATCCAGAGCCTCCATCTGATCAGGTCCAAGGAAACCATTTCCATGTAGAGCGTGGCAGACCTGCTCTTTGAAATGACATCTCCCTCGGTATTCCCCTCTTCTCCCTCCTCTTCCTTCAATTGCCATTTGTCATTTGTCAATCTTTCCATAGAAGACTAGAATACCCTATATTTTAATCATTTGTGTGAACGGTTATCACCTTCTGAGACACTCTGCATTCCTCATCCCTCTTCAGATGCATTATTTCTTGACCCAGGAACCAAGGGCTCAGTGAGGGATGGCTGAATGCATGTTCCCAGGCAGGAGGGCAGTCCTAAGCTTTCAGTTCAGGGTGGAGGAAGCCTCAAGCAAAAGTTGTAATGGAGAATTCTCTTGAACAATTAAATACTGGGATTGGAGCTCGGTCAAGTTAAACACAGTTTTACCAACATAGTGGCTTCCAGAGAGATGAAGATAATTCAATAAAAGGAGAAAGATGTGGAAGAGAGGAGTTACAAAGAAATTCTAATTTAGAGTAAAAAGAAGCCCCATCTTCTAATGTGGAATTGATGAAACCAGAGTTATTTCCCCCTTAGTTAATGCAATAGGTGAGAGGGGAGTGGGAGCAGAGCTTCCTTCAAACCGTGACCAAAGGGGATAGAGGTGAGGCGAGGGCCCAGGACATGGAGGTGCTGATAATATGGAAGGGGAATGGGATCAGCTCCCGGCACACATAGGGGGTTCTACTATTTTTTTTTCACCCTGAATGCAATACTATTGACAGAACTGAATGTTATTGGTGAACTTCTTCACTTCTCATCTAGGAAAACCAGCAAACATCCTCTGCTCTGCTTGCTTTGGGAAAGGCTCTCAGATGATGTCTGGCGTCCGGTGGATGGTGAACAGAACTACAGCTCAGAACTTTGGTGAAGCAAGAATTCAAGAGGAAAGGGAGCCAAATCAAAGGTATTTTTATACGAAAGTGAAAATATCCCCACACAGTTTGCAGCAGCCAAGTAAGCACTAAAAGTAACAGGTTGCCCTTTCAGTTTTAGCAATGAGATGACGTGTCAGAGCACCATTTTAAGAATAAGTGACGTGAGAGAAGAGGATTTATCACTGCGGTATGACTGTCTGGCTCAGAATTTGCATGGCAAGATACGGCACACCGTAAGACTAAAGTGGAAAAGTCCAAGTAAGGAGTGTTCCCGAGACTTGGGTCACCCGAGTCAACTGCATCAACTGAGATCATTTTCTTAGGGAACAGTGTGCTGGAGTGTGGCTCCAGGGCGGGTGTTCCCCGACAATGGAAGTGTCCCATCTCATAAAATGTGCTCCTCCTCTTAAGGACGCTGACCATTTGTAGTATGGGTCCCCTAGTTGCCTCTACAGCTTTACTTCCCCCTGCCCACCTGCCCCCCCTCTGTTCTCCCTTCTGTCATCCCGCTCCTCTCCCTCTACTGCTCCCCTCTTCTCCCTCCTCTTCCTTCTACTCCTCCTCTCCTTCTTCCTCCCAACCTCTCCTCTCCCTCCATCCTCCTCCTTCTTCTCACTCCTCCCACCCTTTGCCTCCACCCCTCCTTCCTCTCCTCCCCTTCCTCCTCCTCTGCCTTCTCTCCCTCCTCCACCACTCTCCTCCCTGTCCCCTCCCACCTTACCTTCTCTCATCTTAGTTCCTCTTTAACACTCAACTGCCTCCTTGGCCATCCTTCTGGTTTCATCAGCTCTCTCTGCCTCACTACATATGAAAGACAACACACTAACTGTAAACCGTTGAACATGCTGTTACCTTTCATGACTTTTATGACATGTTATAAACATGTCCCTTTTATCTTTTTTTTTTTTTTTTTTTGGTCATAAAGCATGCACATTTTGTTAGTGAGGCTGGCAAAGTGGATGAAAAGGGGAAGTACTTAACTACTGCCCATCCCAGTGCGAACATCTTAGACACTGCTTTGTAATAAGACATCATGTGCTATCATTGCTAAATTTCAGAAAATAGCAAATTTATTTATTTATTTGTTTGTTTTTTTCTACTTGCAAGCCTAACGTATTTACTGTCTGGGCCTTTCCAGAAATAGTGAGTTCCCCCTGCAAAAAAAATTATTTGTGTGCTAACACTATACTGTCTTATTTACTGTAACTTTACAATCAACCTTAAATTTGGGTAGCATGAGTCTTCTTATTTTGTTCTTCATCAAGATTTTCTTGGCTATTCTTCAGCCTTCATATTGCCACATAAAAATTCTCCTCGGATGTATTTTGATTATAAACATGTTTTTCTATGAGTTACATAGAAAGTTTTGCAACTTATTTTATAATTACTTAATTTATAGTAGAAATATTTCCATGATATTAAACGTTCTACACCAGCCTTTGTAAAGGCTTCATAGTATTCAGTTATACAGATAAACTCTCATTTATTTCAACAAATACATTGTTTGACTACATGTCTTTCTTTTTTTGTCTTTTTAAAAATTCAATTTATTTAAGCTAAAAAAAGGAAAAAGAAAATAGTTCACTTATTTCTCCCACCTCCTCACCCCTTTCTCTGGAACTACAATCTAGATACGGGTGAAATTCACAGGAAATCTAGTAGCTCAGCTCATTTCTTTACTGTATCTGTTATTCAACATGCAATTCAGGTACCTTTTATGAAGAACCTTCTCTGGCCATTAGTTTGGAGTATATCTGTTTCTTTCAGGTGTTCCCATAGGGCCCTGTCCTATCTCTACACTCATCACACCTACAAAAATCTGTTTGGGAGTCTGCTGAACGTGACTATAAGCTCCAAGAGGGCAGGAATGACGTCTCATTCGTCTTTGTGTCCTTGGTCTATAGTGCAATGCCTGGTACCTAGCATGCACTCAACAAACATTTGTTGAATGAATAAATGAACACACACCAAAGTTATCAAGAAAAACCATTTTTTGTACATCTCCATGGCTCTAGCTTATAAGGCTTAATTATTTAACGAAATAACAATTTACATTTATGTTTGTTAAGCTGGATAACCTTCCCAGTGACTTCAAAAGGCCAAATTACTTATAACTTCCTTGTAGGTTAATCTGAATCTAGCATGCCTTTAATGACTTCATTATAATTTGATGCAATAAAATATAATTATAAAAAATAGGAAGCTTATTATTCTTCAATAGATCACATTCAGACACTATATATAATCTTTTAAAATGTAACATTCTCTTTCACAAATAATCAGCAGCATATGGAAGCAAGGTGCGGAGAATGATCTGTCTTGGGTATAGGTAACGAGAGGACACATTGTCTGTAAGAATCCAAAACAGTAATAAGACCATCTGAGAGTTTTTGTGCTTTTATTTTTTTTAAGATTTTATTTATTTATATGAGAGAGAGAGAGAGAGAGAGAGAACAAATGGGGGGAGCAGCAGAGAGAGAGAGAGGAGAAGCAGACTCCTCTGCTGAGCAGAGCTCGACTCGAGGATTGATGTAGGACTCAACCCCAGGACCCAGGGTTTATGACCTGAGTCAAAGGCAGATCTTAACTAACTGAGCTACCCAGGCAGCCCAGAGTCATTGCACTTTTAATCCTCACCTTTCCCATTGCTAACCAACGTCAGTAATGACACATTCCTCCTCTGGGGGGCAGAGTGCTTCTTCCTCCCACCCCCTTGGTATGTCACTGCTTGCAGTGATGTCAGCAAAAATAGTTTTACAAGCATTTCCTTCCTGAGCACCTGTCAACTTCCTCCCTTGTTAACATTTCCAAGCAAACACATCCTGTTTGTTAGATGAAGCATTTAATCCAGTATAAAAGGGCGAGGGGGAGAAAAATATGATATTTTTACACTTGTTATTCCATGCACAACTATGTGGAAATTACTTAATGTGTTTGTCACTTAGCCAAGGGAGATTAAACCCTCAGTTGATACCCCTAAGTGGAATTATAGGCTGGATTAACTTGGATAAACATACAGAGGCACAACCTGATGAAAAAAAAATGGAGATGATGGAAAAGGATACCACCAATTTGATGTGTTTCTGATTAAGTCTCTACTTGAAGTGGTGCTTGGGATTTTTTGCTTTAATCAGACTTAAACCATCAATTTGTAAGTTTTTTTAAAAAACAAAGAGAATCATGATATTGAGTGCTATCAAGTTCCACGGGTTGCCAGGTTTCACCCCAGGACATATGGACCATGTCACAATGTTCTATCCGGGCAGTCTGGTGGTGGGAACTGGCACACTGGATCCTTGAGGAGAGGGGAAGCCGTGCCCCCAACCCAGCACTGTCATTGCCTCAACATCCCTACAATATAAGCCTTGCTTACGTTGTCACGTTGTGAATGTTCTCTGATTATCTGTGTATTGGAATTGTTTTCATGTTACATGTACTTAGTGATTTTTTTCCTTCTAGTTTCTTTGTATGTATTACCGTCCCCCTGTTTTTCTTCAAATTAACATGGTTATGCTCTGTTTCAACAACTCTGGACATTAAACAAAAACTGTTGTTATGGCAGTTTGTCACAATGAATTCCTTTATTTCTCATCACTAAATAAAAGAAATCACAACATTGTCTCAAATTTCAAAAACAAAAACTTTAAAAGCTTATGTTCCCATATTATTTGACATGATTAAATAAATATTTGATACTCGTAATGATAGTAGTACACATTTATTCATTGTTTCCTTTGGACCTGTCTAATTATTTTCCACTTAATTTTTTATGTATTGGAATAATATTCCATGAGGAAGAGACTGTTACTATCATCCAGTTTTGCAGATAAGGAAACTGAACCCAAGGAGGTTGAATATCTTACCAAGTATTATAGTTAGAGCCAGATTCAAACTTAGGTGGTGTTTTCCTGTTTATAAACACTTTCAGAAAGTATTTAGTGTTTAGCTACCACACAGGGAATTATTTATACACGTATAAAGTCATTAACAAAAAGATATTGAACTCGAACTTTCATTCCTGTCTTGGATTAACTTCTTTCCTCCAGTGGAAGTGGCCAGCCACATGCACAGTCACTTCACCAGGATCCTCCCAAGATATGTAGGTTCCCAGAGGGCATCCAGATGGGACTTAGAGAGAGAGAGAGAGAGACCTGGAGGGGAAGCCTGTTGAAATGCTTAACTTTGGGAGTATTTATCATTTAAACTGATGACAGTGCAGACAGTAAGCTCTGCCAATTTGCAACCTCCACCCCCCGCCCCCTGGTTTTGCATCTCTTCACTTGACCATTCTTGATTTCATGATGCTGGATACTCAGGATGCTGATGAGCTATGGGAGGAATCTGTGAATATGGATGAATGATTTTCTATGACAAAACTGGGAACTCATGCTCTGAGACTTCAGATAAAAATACGGGGGGAATGCTAGAATAGCCAAATCTTTGAGCTTCTTGTCACATTCATCCTTAAGTGGGACTACTTATAAGTGGATACTTAATTTTAAAGAGAGAAGTAAACTTAAAACAGCCAAAAATACCATTAAAGAGTACAATTCTTGTATTCAATTTGTATGTATCTGTTGCAAGTCCTTGAAATCGGAAACCATCTTGTGCATGCACTTTGTGGGGCAGTGAGTACAGGACACAGTTCTGTGATGAGAAAAGGAAGAGGTGTGTTTAGAACCTAGAGCCCCAGTAATTTGACTTCCTCATCAATTATGCTTTAGAGACTTACATGACCCTGGTTTCTTCCCTGCTTTTCTATGCAGTAAGACCCCAGGACCGTTTGATTCGTTCTCCTTAATGCCCTAACACCAGACATATCCGTTCCTCTGTCATTATTACACAAATCTGAACCCTCCTTATCTCTCACAAGTGTTACAAAAACTTCCCATTCATTTTTCTCTTCCCACAGAAACAAATCTTCTGCTACCTTTAGATTAATCTTGCTTGTCAACCACTTTCATTGTTGACACCCCACCCAACACTCTTCAGTGGCTCCTGGGACCTTTCCAAATAAAGGCAAAATGCCTTAATAGGAGCCCCAAGTCTGGCCAGAACCTAGCCCTGACCCACATTTCTTATTGCGTCTTCCACTAATTCCCCAAACTGGAATATCCCAGTTCCTCAGAGAACATACCCCGTCTCTGCCCTTGGGCTTACAGCAGGAGTACATTTGAGAGGAGTGCATTTTCCTTATCTTGCAGTTCTATAAATTTTAACTAATCTTCGGGGACCTCATCCTGCAAGAAGCCTTCATGGCCCAGTCTAGCATGGAGTGAGCACTTCTAAGAACCTCTACCAACTCAAATTACACTTTTACCTCCTATCTTAGTTAAGTTTACATTTGCCTCGGCACCATTTATGCTTTGAGCATCCCCTAGGATGCCTAGCTCACTGCCTTGCACAGAGTAGGCGCTCAATAAATGTTCACTTATTGATTCTTAAAGCAGCCATGGAAATTCCAGGTAGGCATGTCTTGTATGAATCTGTTGTACTCCCAATAGAGGTCAGCATCCATATATTTGTTTATTTTGCCTTGTTCTAGTAATAATAGTGATCTTTTTTGTTCTGTCTTTATCTTTTGAATAGTTGACAAGCAAAGCACCTACTACATACTTGCGGGATTTAGCGTCTTGTTAATGCTAATCAATGTCATGGTGATAATATTAAAAGTGTTCTGGATTGAGGTTATTCTGCTCTGGAGAGACATAGCTAGACCTTACAAAACTAGGAATGGTAAGTGGCAAGTTTCACATTTTTTTTTCAAAAGAAAAAGATTAAAAAAAGAAAGAAAGAAAGAAAGAAAGAAAGAAAGAAAGAAAGAAAGAAAGAAAAAAGAAAAACATCCATAATGGTTGTGGGTTACTTGTCTGTTGATCTTTTAATAGCTATGCTACTAAACTTAGATTTTGCTCACTAACATTGTCAGCAGGCCATTCTCTATCCTCTTTTGTTGCTCCTTATGGTTCTGAGATTCATTTCAACAGTTCAAATTTCCTTCCTCTCTAAATTAATAACAGAATCGGCTCAAGCCCAGAAAAGTTTAAACAGTTTGGAAAATGTGTTATTGGTAAAACTTTATGGAATTGCAAACATTAACAGAAGTGTTGCTGTTTTCCAGATGTGAATAGCTTAGAAAGAGCCATCAGAATGTAGGTGTAGTTTACCAGAAAGCCCACTCCATAAAGAGTCCTATTTATGCACATAAATGAAAGAATACATTTATGCCTGCTAAATCAGAACACCACTCTTTCCTTTGGAGGCAGGTGTACTTTACACTTTCCATATGGTCCACTCAACTAGGACTAATTATTTGATTTCTAGGACATGCAGATCGTTTAAAAAAATTTTTCCTTTCGCATTTTCACTTCCTAGGGTAAGCAACAACAGCTAAATTGAGCTCAACTCGAAACAACAGAAGATTCCTTACCAATGAAAATAAATATTTATCAGTAAATTATTAATTAAGTTTGACCATGTGGTGTGTGCAAAACTGGACTGACTCTTGTCTACTTTCTATCATTCAGTCTGAGACAGGAAAGAAGCCAGCTTTGGATTAAGATTGATGTCCTGATGACATTTTATGGCAGTAGATTGTTGTCACCGTCTCTGGATTCTAGAATATTTGGGAGGACAGGTGGGATTCATGCACCACCAACAATAAATTCAGTGAAGAATATGTAGCAAGAATCAAATGGGAATTTTTCTAGCCAACTACTAAAGTTGTATTTCTTGTTCTCATTTTCAGATGGAAAGATCTACGATGCTTATGTTATCTATCCACGGAACTATAAAAATAGTCCAGAGAGAGCCAGTGCTGTAGAGTACTTTGTCCACCAGATTTTGCCTGATGTTCTTGAAAATAAATGTGGCTATAACTTATGCATTTATGGGAGAGATCTGCTACCTGGAGAAGGTAAAGCTACTAACATACTTCAAGGACAGAAATTCACATTCATCAGAAGGCCAAGAGATAGGTGAACTTATCCCTCTGTTGGAAAGGAATTACAATAACTACTCCAGGCCTAAGACCAGAGCTTTTAAATATTTCTGTAGAAGAAGGAGATACTTACTCTTTGCTCCTCCTGCCCCCATGGCCAACCTGATCATGAGGTTTTCACAAGAGTGTTGGTGCTGTGAAGCCTTGGTAAGGTGTCCTGCCTAGGTGGATTTAGCAAGGCACTGCCCCTACTTGACTTCCTATGCCCACTGCTAGGATACCTGACATATCTTAATTCTCTCTAGAAAAGCTGAAAGAAGACTCAAAAAACAAAGAATTTTGTTCTAATATCCAGAAGCATTGGCTAAAATATTTGCAAGGATTCAGAGGTCTTTATGACTTTCCTTGTATTGGAGAAACATTTGTAAATGTATATTCTCACAACAACTAGAGCTGTCTTCGGTTTTGCAATATTTCTGACTTGGAATATTTCTAGTAATTCCATGCATCTTTGACAGTTTGTTACAATTCTGGCCTTTCAGTAGCTGTTCTCTTCTTCTCTCTATATTTATGTCAAGTACCCATGAGCCCTCCTTACAGCCCTTCTTGAATTCCTCAGAGACCAGGAAGTATTTGGAATGTGAATGAGGCAGGAGCCTCATGAAAGTAGGTCCAATAAAGTTAATGCTCAGTAGACTGTGAATTTAAACTGGCATTTCCAATGCAAAGAGGGATTCAAGCATCTGTAGATTTAGAGGAACACAAAGCAGCTGAATCTGGTTTGTCCTGGAATATTCAGGCAAAGTTAATCACCCCATAAGGCTGTGAGAGACTCATTAAATGAACAACTCAGGAAAATGTAACCCAAGTTTTCTCTAGAGCCTCTCTCCCCTTGGCTACTCACGCTGGTAGAAGGGAATGAGTCATCGTGCTCAAATGCTCCTTTCATGTTCCATATCTGCTCAGGAAGCTGCCAGGACACCAACTGTTTGTGGTGTCACACTACATGCTATGTCTGGCTGTAAACACTTCATCTCTTTTTTTCTCTGATCCATTGACCTCATTTCTAGTTCTGCCTCTCTCCAGCCCAACGTGAATGTCAGCTCACAGATGCTCCAGCTTGCATGGCCTGCATTGTGTTGTTTTTCACCTGGGAAATTTCCCATGACCCCTTCTCCAACTATGTCCTCTGACCTTACTTTATTTTTTATTTTTTATTTTTATTTTTAGAGAGAGAGAGGCACAGATACAGGCAGAGGGAGAAGCAGGCTCCATTGCATGCAGGGAGCCTGACGTGGGACTTGATCCCAGGTCTCCAGGACCACACCCTGGGCTGAAGGCAGCGCTAAACTGCTGAGCCACCTGGGCTGCCCCTCTGACCCTACTTCAATCAAAGTAAAATCCAATCTAGCAAAACAACTTCACTGTCCCTTAGAAAAAGTTCGTGACTGGCTGCATTGGTGCATTTCTTCCCATGCTAGTGACCTTCTGTTTGCTCCTTCAAATCCACTCTGCATCCTGACCATCCAATGGCCCAGGGTAGTGAGTCATTATGGAATCCATGACACCCCTGACCTCTGCTCAATGCCAGGTTTGGCCAATGGAAGCACTGGCAGGAGTGCAGAGGCAGGCATCCTGGGAGGTTGCCAGGGTAGCTGGGCTCTTCCCTCCCAAGATATGGGCTACCATTCGCTGCCTTTAGACTCATTAGGTTCCATGAGTGCTTCCTCCCCTTCACACCTGGAGGGTGGTAATGCCTCCCTGGTTATTTCTAGTGCTGGGGTTCCAAGGCACCTCTCGTTGATTTCTCTTGGTTCTGTCCACATCTTTTATAAATTGCCTTTTTATTAAACTCTCTTAAGTTAGTCCTTTTGAGTCTGCTGAGCTTCCAGTTAGGATCCTGGTTGACACAAGATCTCTACCTGGCACCATTCAACGTTTATTTCCCTAGGTCACGCAACTACATGATTTAGTCTTTCAGCTGCCACCCTCTGAGAATATCTTGAGTGGTTTTGTCCACAGTTGTATTTCTTTGATCATACTATTGCCTTCTTGCAGTGAGATCTGAGTATTTTACACTTAAAAACACAGCAACAGGAAATCTGACCCGTGTCCTTTTTTCCCAGATGCAGCCACCGCAGTGGAAACCAACATACGAAAGAGTAGGCGCCACATTTTTATCCTGACTCCTGAGATCACACACAGCAGGGAGTTTGCCTACGAGCAGGAGATCGCCTTGCACAGTGCCCTCATCCAGAACGACGCCAAGGTGATTCTTATAGAATTGGAGGCTCTGAGCAAGCCAGGTGGACTACAGTTTGGGGAGCTTCAAGATTCCCTCAAGCACCTTGTGGAAGTGCAAGGTACCATCAAGTGGAGGGAAGACCATGTGGCCAACAAACAGTCGCTGAATTCCAAATTCTGGAAGCATGTGAGGTACCACATGCCTGTGCCCAACAGACTGCCAGGGAAGACATCCAGTTTGGCTTCCCTGAGTGCCCAGGGGCATTAGTGCTTGCTTTGATGTGCTAATGCACCAGATTTTTGTTGACCTGAACTCTTCCTGGCTGGATTACGTCATTGGACCAGACACTAGAGCAGAGGCATGAGGAGTGGGAATGTCAAGATTGTGCAGGCTTCAGGTTTCATCCATCAACTCTACTTCCATTTTCCTGATTCTGGGTGGTTGCAAAAAGCCCAGAAATTTTTATCCTTGCTCCCCCTCTCTTCAGCTCACTTTTCCTTCCTTTTCTCCCTTTGCTGATCTTTCTCCAGGTGGCCTAGGATCTCTTCATTATGCTTTTTCCACTTTCTCTCTCTTTCCTGTTTTCCTGCTCCTTATTCCTTGTCAATATTCAGCACATTGAACTTCAAACTAGATGTGTTAGAGCTAAATTTTCATGTAACCTTGAAGAACACTTAGATTCTCACAAGCAGAACTTTAGCAGTACATCTCATTCCTCACATACCAGAATATATTACATTTTATTTGACCAGATGCTGAGTTTTATCATCTCAATGTTGCCGATGTTACTGGAGTGCCGTCCCCAGTTGCCATTATAATCAAGTTTTTGCAGTTCTAAAATTTCTTTCGTAGATTTTTATTCTCTTTAGAAATATTCTTATCTCACTTTAAAAGTTACAGAAGAACAGAAAAACATGAAAGAAGAAAATAGCAAAAATTATCCATAAATCCATCATCCTAAGATAATGACTTTTAAACATTATGGTAAATTTGAATTTGTACCGAAACATATCATTTATGTAGCTGAGCTCACATGGTGTGTGGTTTTTTATATTTTGTTCTATTTTACTTCATGAAAAAAAGTTGGACATGTCACTTAAATTTTAACGTTTTATTTATTTATTTTTTTAAAGATTGTATTTATTTATTCATGAGAGACACAGACAGAGGCAGAGACATAGGCAGAGGGAGATGCAGGTTCCTTGTGGGGAGCCCGATATGGGACTTGATCCCAGGACCCCAGGATCATGACCTGAGCCAAAGGCAGATGCTCAACCATTACCTAACCAGGTGCCCCAAATTTTAACATTTTAAATATTCAGAGTTCTATTTCATGGCTGTGCACATCTGACATGCCTCATTAGTTATTGTTGTATATTTGAGTTGTGCTGAATTTAAATGGCCATCATTATATGTAATTCAGGAATGATCATGTCAGTATATCTTACATTTCTCAATTATGATTTTCTTTTTTAAATTTGAGAAATTGGTTTGTTGTAACATTTCCGTGAAATCAGTAGGGCTTTTGGCAGAAACATTTGGCAAAAGTGAAGTTAAGGTGCACAGTCAAGGCCACTCCCATTAATTCCCTAAAGGAGTTCATCCTCAGCTGAGATGCTTTTAAAAGTATACAATTTTGCATTTAACTGCAAAAGAAAACTGCACTCCAGATCCTTGACAGGGAGTAAAATCTTGAACTGTCACTCAATGCTTTACAGAGCCATGCTTGAAAAGAACTTGTTTATTTCTGGAAGGTTGCCTAAAGGATCTGTGGTTACCTATCCCTCTACATACCCTATAATCTGAATCTATACTCCCTGGATTACGGTTGTCAGATAAAATACAAGACGTCAGTTAAAGCTGAATTCAAAGAATGAAATCTCATCTGAAATTAAAATTTCACTGGGAATTTTTATTTGCTAAATCTGCTTTTTTGTGGTGACATCTGATTTTATTGAACAACTAAAAAAATCAACCTGTGAGAAGGATGCCCTCTAGTTGATTAGTTAACACCACATAATTTGGAATCAACAAGATATCCTCTGTCCTCCACCAGCTGTGTGACCATAAGTAATACTGTCAGGAGTAGATGTACCTTTAATGCAGCTTCCCTATCCACCTAGACTTACAGACAGGTGTTTGATTTATTGACATGGAGAATTTTGGAAATAATTTTATTTTCCTCTTTATATTAGCTACTTGAATGCCTCGAGCCAAATTTGGGCTCTTTCTATAGGATATAACAAGGAAGTTATAATATCTTTATTTTTATTTTTATTTTTATTTTATTTTACTTTAAAGATTTTATTTATTTATTCATGATAGACATAGAGAGAGAGGCAGAGACACAGGCAGAGGGAGAAGCAGGCTCCATGCAGGGAGCTGGACCCGGGACTTGATCCCGGGACTCCAGGATCATGCCCTGGGCCAAAGGCAGGCACTGAACTGCTGAGCCACCCAGGGATCCCCAATCTCTTTATTTTTAAATATATTTTAACTGCCCAAATTGTAAGCTACTTTGCAAATATCCAACATTTACATTTTCTGAACATGTGCTAAATATAAATATCTCTTTGAAAGGGGCAGAGAGAGGAAAGGCTGTGGAAGGATACATAGGGGAATTAGGCACATTCCTTTCTTTATGGGTTGCAAAGCCACAGCAGAAACCAGGAGGGGTTTCATGAATAGAATGAATTCAGTCCAACCCAGTGAGGTGTCTATTGTGTGATCCTGTTAAAAAATTCTGGTGAATTATAAAAACACAAGGAATTGCCCTTACTTGAGTCAAATTTGCATACAATACAATGCAGATCTTAAGTTTGATGAGTCTTGACAATTACACATACCTGTGTAGTTACCATCCTGAACAAGAGAGAAATATTTCCATCAGGGGTGCCTGGGTGACTCAGTCAGTTAAGCATCTGACTCTTGATTTTGGTTCAGGGCATGATCTCTTGGGTCATGAGATAGAGCCCCACATTGGGTTCCCTAGTCAGTGGGAAGTCTGCTTGAGATTCTCCCCCTCTCCCCCTTCCTTAACTCATGTGCTCTCTGTCTCTCTGTCTCTCTCTCAAAAAGAGGGATAGATTATAAATCTTAAAAAAAAAAAAAAAAGAAATATTTCCATTACCTTCCCTACTGGAGAAGTTCCATCCTGATATTTCCCAGCCAATCTCTCTCCTTCCTCAGAGGCCAATAATGTTCTGATTTCTATGTCCATTAGTTTTGATCAGATCATGAAATTTCTATCAATAAAGTCACAGACAGTGCTGTGACTCTGTACTTTCACACAACATAACGTTTTGGAGATGCATCCATGTTTTGTATGTGTCCGTACTTTGTTTCTCTGTATTCCTGAGTTGGATTCCATTGCATGGCTGTACTCAGTTTAACCTCCCCCTGGTGATGGACATATGGGTTGTTTCACATGGTACCTATAGTGAATATGGAGATTGTGAATATTCTTGTGGACATGTGTTCTTATTTCTCTTGGCTCAATACCTAGGTGTGGTCCTTTTTAGGAAACTGTCAAACTGGCAAACTAATTGTACCATTTTCATTTCCTCCGGTTATGTACAAGACTGCTCTTATTCCACCTCTTCACCAATGATTGGTATTGTCAGGTTTCTTTGAATTTTAGTTATTTCAGTGGGTATTCAATGAATCTCATTATGGTTTTAATTTCCAGTTGTCTGACGATTAATGATATTGAACATTTTTTATGTCTTATTCACCAGTAAGATTCATGTGTCTATCACTCAGTGAAAGTAAAATCTTCTACACATTTTTAAATTGTGTTGCTTCTCTTCATGTTGTTGATGTGTGGAAATTTTTTAGATATTCTGGATACTAATTCCTTTTCAGATAGATGTAAGGTGACAATTTTTCCAGGCTTGCCTCCTTACCTCTTTCTTTTTTTCAACGGTATCATTGATTAGCAGATGTTTTTAATTTTGGTAACATTCAATTGGTCAGTTTTTCTTATATGGTTAGTGTTGTCTGTGTCTTTTCTAAGTTTTTTTAAATTATTTTTTATTTTTTTATCTCAAATATTCATGGTTCCAACTTTTATATTTAGGTCTATGGTCCACTGTGAATTAATATTTGCATATAGAATGAGGTAAGGGTCAACCTCATTTATTTTTTTCCCATAGAGATGCCCAATTGTTCCTGCAACACTTGTGAAAGGCTTATCTTTTCCTACTGAATTGACATGATGCCCTGGTAAAGATCAATAGGCTATATATGCGTGGATCTATTACTCTATATTATTTTCTATTTCTATGCTCATGCAAATATCACACTATCATGATTAGTATTGCCTTATTGTATGCCTTCAGGTCAGCATAAGTCCTCTAATTTTGTTCTTC
Source organism: Vulpes vulpes (assembly GCF_048418805.1). NCBI lineage: Eukaryota > Metazoa > Chordata > Mammalia > Carnivora > Canidae > Vulpes > Vulpes vulpes. The sequence goes on along the minus strand of NC_132795.1, from coordinate 69,142,132 downwards.
TTTCCCAAGATTGGTCTGACTATTCTAGGTGATTTGCATTTTCATATAAATTTTAAAACCAGTTTCTCAATTTCTTTGAAAATTCCTCCTGGGATTTGGATTGTAGGAAATATTTAGACTCTATAACATATAGAGTCTAAAAATGTATGGACTCTATAAACTCCACAGTTTGTACAGAATAGATATCTTAACAATGCATCTTCCAATCCATAAATATGGTATATCCGTCCATTTTTTGTCTTTTATTTCTCTTTGCAGTATTTTGTAGATCTCATGGTAAACATCTTGTATACGTTCCAAGGGATTTATATTTTGGTATTTGATTTTTTTTATGGTATTGTAAATGGTGTTTTAAACAAATTTAATTTTTCAAATTTCCATTACTGGAATATAGAATTCCGATTTATTTTCGCATATTGGCTTATTATTCCATGATTTTGCCAAACTCATTTAGGATTTCAGCAGCTCTTTTGTAAACTTCGAAGGGCGATTTACACAAAATTATGCCTTCCATCAGAACCAATAGTTTTTATCTCTTCCTTCCCAATCTACTTGCTTTCTATTTTTATTTCTTTACTTATTACAGAAGGATTGTCCCAGGTGAGAGATGACATCCTTATCTTGTTTCCCATCTTAGGAAAAAAGCAAAGTGTTTCAATATTAGTGATGAAGTTACCTGCAGGCTTCTTACAAATGTTCTTTATCAGATTAAGAACGTTCCTATTTTTAGTATTCCTAGTGTAATTCATGAAGAAAGGCTGTTGCATTTTGTCAGATGCTTGTTCTTATTGCCTTTATTGAGATCATTGTTTTATTTTTCTCATTTATTACACGATGAATGCTTTTGACTGAATAAAAAGAATGAAAAGGACTCATTAAACCCTCTCCCTATCAGCCGTGGGTTTCATTCTTCTCTTTTGTTGGAAAGATCCTGCTACAGACCACTCTAAAATGTACCCTGCATTCTTCCACGGGGTGAAAACTTTGAAACACACGTTCTCCTTTGGCTTCCTTTCCTTAACAGTGTAAAATCTCAGTTCAACACCTCCGCCCCCTCCCTACTATTTTCCAGGGAGAACCCTTCGCCCACGCAGAAGGCCTCAGCACAGATCTGAGGCTTGAGGGCTTCAGCCGACGGCCTCCTCCTCCCTTTGGATGACCTGGGGGAGCCGTCCTGTGTGCTCGCGGCCCTTCCCGGGCCTCCGTCCTGTCCGGGGCCGCCCGGGCTCCTTCCCCTTAACCGCAGGTGGTGCCCCTCGGCGGCGCGCGCGCTCCCTCTCCCCGTGACCCCGGTGCAAACCCGTCGGCGGCCTGCAGGGCGCGCAACGAGCAGCCCCGCGCGCCCGGGCGCTCCGGGTCCCCCGCCACCGCCCAGCCCCCGGGAGCTCCCGAAACTCGCCGCGCGAGCCTGGGGCACCGGTGGCCTCGGCGCAAGGGCGACGCGCCGGACTTTCCAGCCGCGCCCGCGACCAAGCGGCTCCCGGAACCCCGGGGCGGGGCGCCCAGGTGGAGGAGTCCGTATCCCCCGCGCGGGGGGGGGGCGCCCCAGACCAGGAGCACCCCGGAGGGAAGCCGTGTGCACCCCCGATCCACGGACACCGCAGCCGGGGAGGATTCCCGCCCCCCAGGCCCCCGACGGGGAGAAACCCCCGACGACGAGCGTCTCTGATTGGAGCATCCCAGGCCGGGACACGCCCCCTGGCCCCGCGGCGCCCCACTTGGAGCTCGGGGACGCCGAGCCGCGGCCCACCCACAGCCTCCGCGCGCCGCCGCCAGGCGCCTTTTCTTCCTTCTGACCCTCTGCACCTTTGGTTTGTTGTTTCCCTTTCCCCAGCCTTCTCTAGTTGCCTTACGTCTTTCATCACACCTGGGGCGCCTCTCTGCTTGGGGGGCGCACAGCGCTAGGGAGACGGCGGGTCGCAGTTTCTCACCCGCCACCCGCCTTTGGGACGCCTGCCTCGGCCGCCGCGACCCGAGCGCAGGGGGGACGGCCGCCCCCGCCCCGGCCCGGCCGCGGGGACTCCTCCTGAAGGTAAGGAGCGCCCCGGCTGCCAGCCGCACCCCTCCGCGCCCCCTGCGCCGCCAGCCCCGCTGGCCAGGGCCAACCCAGCCAGGGCACGGGGGTTCTGGAAACAGGATCCTTACGGATGCGTGCCACTATGTGTAACAGGTCTTCCTCCGCTGATGGGGGGCGGGGGGCCCCTGGAAAACCCAGACTAGGTTGAAAATACCCGAAGTCACTGGGACATGCGGTTAATACGTCTAACCTCCCGAACATCAGGGCGCAGCCTACCTGAAGGTGCGCACAACCCTTACATTAGCCTACAGTTGGGTGAAATCCTCCAGCACGACGCCTAATTCATAATAAGCGGTCGAATATCTCATTTATTTGATGGAATAGTATACGGAAAAGGAGAAACAGTGGTCGCATGGGGTACAGAATGGTTGTAAGTGTATCTGTTGTTCACCCTCATGATCCCCAGGCCGACTGGGAGTTGCAGCTAGTGAGGATCATAGGGCATATCACTAGGATGCGAAAGATTCAAATTCAAAGTGCAAAGTATGGTTTCCACTGAATGTGTAACTCTTTTGCACCATCATACAATCAAAAAAGCATAAATAGAGCTGTCATAAGTAGGGATTTTGTGTATATATATATGTATACATGCAGATATGCATATACACCTATATGTATAGTTTAAAATATTATTTATATAAGTAGATGTCCAGGTGTCTGCATATATACACACATATATGTGCACCCGTGCACACATGAATAATTGGTGAGACAGCATCCATTTTTCCAGCTAGTATAATTTCAGACCTTAAAACTTGCCCTATAATTCTTTTTTCTTTCTAAAAAAGTGAGAAGAGCTAAAATAATTGGTAGCTTTTACAAATTAAGCACTTATCTGGTAGTATAGAAAAGTTTCATGGTTAGAAAACTTTTAGATGCATGGTATAGTTTTCATGGTATAGAAAACTTTTAGATGCGTTATTTTCTCTCAATCCTCCTGTAGGCTGACTGAAGTAGGCACTATCATTATCCTTAATGAAAGGAGGAGAACCAAAGCACAGAGATGTTTAGTCATTTATCCAAAGGCATCCAGCTTACTAAGAAATAGATCACAGATTCGCACCAAAATTTCCCTGATTCCAAAATCTTTACTTTTAATTTGAGGTGCTTCCAGGAGTTAGAACCCCAAGCAGGTGCTTTGCAGGTTAGGAGACAAACTAATGACTGGGTGATCCCTGTCAGGTATAGACACCTGAGGTTATTGTATTAATTTCACCCTTTTCCCTTGTTCTATTCTTGGGAACCTCAGCAAACACTCCTTTTGGTGCTGTGCAGTGCTGGGATCTCGGGCGCACTTCTCATCCTGAGGACCTTAAGTGGCTTGGGAGGGTGTACATTTGGGAGAAACTGGGTTTATTCAGGTTCTGGGATAATGCGACTGCTAACCAACCCTTCCCCTCCCTGCCAGCACAAAAACACATACAAAGGCTGTGAGCAAGAGGTCTGGGAACATGGAGACAGGGTCCCAGGGCGTGGGGATGAATCCAGGGGTAATGGGAATGCCGCGTGGTGCAGGTGTGTGGACAAAGGCTGTTTGGGGCACTGGCAGTTGGAGCACTTCCCTGAGAAGGTGATCATTGAGTCAGGTTGTAAGAATTGCAAGGACCCTGCAGTTAGAAGTGGAAAGGGTTCGGGTAGCAGGACTAGCACAGGCGCAGGTGGAGTGGAGGAGGCCTAGGGACGCCACAGAGATCTGTGTGACAAGGACTATGAAATGGGAATGATTCTCCTGGCCTTGCAGATGAAAAGCCTAATTCAACATAAATTCTGCTTTCCTTAGAGTGAAAGCATGTGGAAGCATGTGTGTGCGCATGTGCACCTGTGTGTGTTTTATGTCGAAGATCATTTTTTTCCTCTTTGCGTTGGTTGTTTTATCATCTCAATGGCTGAGTGAAACACTTAGGCACCGAACACTGCAGAGGAAGAGTTATTTTACAAATCACTGGTGTTAAGGTTTTCCTCAAGGCAGTTTATCTTAGGAGGTGCTCAATTTTGATTTGCTGGGTAGAGTGATTTACATCGAGGAGATCTACATCTATTCCTGTGTGAGTCAGTGTAACACTCTATAATCTGGGCCAGTTCACTGGTCAAGTCTCAGCTTCCTTCGCAGAAAGAACTCAGCCTCACAAGTAAGAAGGCTACCAAGAAGTAGCCTTACAACTATGGGTTTCTGTGAATTAAGTTTTTTTAGAAAATGGTCACTTTTCTCAGGGTAGGGTATATGAACAGGGCAAGTGGGCAAAACCTTCCAGGATGAGATTCAGACACTCCGCAGGACCCTGCACTATAGTCAGAGAGAACGGTTGGCTTGCCCTTGGTCACACGATTTTTAGAAGAGAACCTTTTTCATTTAGGGAAAACTTCATGCCATTCAGTGATTTAGGGGAAGTTTGTGAATGTTCTTTGTGTGTGTGCACATACATATCTACATACATATACATCTGCGTATGTGCACATATACTTAATATGTCTTAAATAGTGAATTATTATTAAATGTGTATTTATGATATATTAAATGTACTTCTGGGTACACAAACAAGTCCGCTAGATTAGTGTCTTCCTACCGTGGTTGCATATTAGAATCGCCAGGAGGATTTTCAGGTGTCTGGGTGAGGACCTAGGTATTGTGATTATTATTTAAGATCCAGGGTAGAATGAGTGCCCTAGACTTCACATCAGTTGTTAAAACATATTTTCCAAGATATCATGCTTTAAGGAGCATTTCAAAGGTAAGATTATGCAGATGTAACAGTGGATCAGATGATCACCTAAGACACCAAACTTTATATATTTAATGAATTTAATGAATTCATCAATTCAGCAAATAATAAACATAAAATAAAGTATGTCAGTTAGTGATGAGTACTATGAATGAAAAAACAAAGCACAGTGGAAGAGGAAAGAGTGGTGTGTGTGCACATGTGTGCAAGCACATACACACACATGCTTGCATACATACACACGCTTGCATGTATTTGCACCTGAGCGATCATGCTGCTAGATTTCCATAGAATGCTTGCAGAGAGCCCTTACATTATAACTATGCTTTCAGCACACTGTAAAGGGAAGATGGGGCTTTTTAATTAATTATAGAGAAATAATTAGTAGCTCTTTGAGAAAAATAAATTTATTTAGACCTATCTTCATACCAAACAAGAAGATTAATTGTTAATGAATAAATCATTTTAATGTTAAAAAAAAGCCCCTAAGCCATAAAAAGGAAGAAAGCATACCTTGAGTATACACCAGACCACTGAGGGGAAAGGAATGGCCTACATGCAAAAGTAATGGAAAAATCACCAAGAAAAAGCATAGTGGAGTTGACTGCATAAATATGAAGTCTCCCATATGTGAAAACAGCAAAAGAGGAATTTGAAGGGTAAATTCAATAAATTGAAAAAAAAAAAACCCGCTAAGACATCTAAGAATTGGACCAAGGTGTAAAAAAATAGTTCATACACAAGGGAATAAAATAGCTAAAAACATATATGCTTAATATTCTTTTTTAAAAGATTTTATATATATTTCAGAGAGAAAGAGAGAGAGCATGAGCAGGAGAGGGGCGAGGGGCAGAAGGAGAGGGAGATGCAGACTCCCCGCTGAGCGGGGAGCTGGAGGCGGGGCTTCATCCCAGGATCCTGGGATTGTTATCCCAGGATCATGACCTGAGCGGAAGGCAAACCCTTAAATGACTGAGCCCCCCAGGCGCCCTTATGTTCTGATTTATAGCAATAGAAACGCAGATTTAAAAAAAAAACCATGAAACACCATTAACCAATTTAAAGAGAGAATTAAAGGATGAGAATGCAGGATGCTTATGTGGGTATGATAGATGGATATTATCTTGCACAGCTGAGGAGTATGAATTATTACATTTCTAGAATGCAGTTTGGTAGTATGTGTTTATCTCATTTAAAATGTATTCTTTAAAAAAATAAAAATAAAATGTATTCTTTGATCATAGATTGTATTGCCATTGTCATAACACCAAGAAAGGTAGATAAATAACTAACATTTAAGTGATACTTCTTATGCACCAGATACTTTGCAAAGGTAACTCATGAAACCTTCACATCAGTTCTGGGATGTAGTATTGTTATTCCCTTTCCTAAATAAAGAAACTAAAGAGCAGGGAGGATAAGTGACTTGCCCAGGGTATTCAGCTGGTAAACAATAGGATGAGGATCCAAATTCAACCAGTTTGGCGCCAGAGGTCATGCCCCCAAAACTGATCCATACCCTTTGACACAAGAAGATAGTCATGAGGTTATTTTGTAATAAAAATATCTTATAAATTATAATAGTCCCGTATCGGGGGATATATGTAGCAATTAAGGTGGTGTTAACAGAGATTTTTGTGACACAGGGGAGTGTTCATTTATTACGTGGAAAATGCAGGATATGAACATTTTGAATATCTGAATTATTTGAAAGTCATGTAGAAAAAGTACAAGGCAACATGTTAAAGTATTATGCATATTGAGATCATTTTCTTCTTTTCAATCTTTATTTTATAATGGCATCATATATTGGGCACATAATACTTTGGAAATAAAAAAAATTGGAAGAAAGAAAGGAAGAAAGAGAGAAGGAAGGAAGGAGGAAAGAGAAAAATTGAAAAATTATGGACCTGCAAAAAAATCAATAACAAACATAATACTAAAAAACCCCCAAACGTCCTTCATGCAAGAAATTTAATATTTATATTCTCCTATGTATATCTTATTAATACTTACTAGGATATCTGTGACATTTCCCAGAATAGCTGTTCTTTTGAAAATGAGTTCCGTTATTTAATAACTTAATCTTTTAAATCCACAATAAGTACATTATAATTTATATACATACACACAGAGCAGCCCAGATATCAGCTACTTTGTATACTGGGATCTTAACATGTTTCATATTGAAATTCAGAGTTAACTCATCAGAATGCTAGATTATTTCATAGTAAATTTATTTCTCAGTAGACCTTGAAAATTAACAAGCCAAAACCAAGAAAAAACAGCAGTGCCCTTTATAAGGCTGTGTCAGTCTTAACCAGAGGAAACACTTTTCATTCTATTTGAGGTAAGAGAATAGATAGTTAATAATAAATGTATGTAATATGTGTGGGTGGGGGATTGATTTCAAGCCACATAACCATAGAAATATTCTAATTTGAATAGTTGGTACTTTCCATACATTCTTAACTCTTTTGTCTTTACATTATTATTATCTATTGGAAATTACAGCAGATGCTTTGTGATGTTATTCATAAAGATTGATGTAAGTGGTTTGATGGTTTTGCTGTTAAACTTCATCCAGGATTTGAACATTAACAGTCATTTTTTTTAAGTATGGGAGGTGAGTGGCAGTTGGTAAGAGAATTATTTGGGACGGAGAAACTACCATGCATCCAGAAAGCCTTCATTGCTTTGGCTGATCTAATTACTCAATAATTTTGGTGATAAGCCTTCTTACTAATTTCCATTTTGGTAATGAGCAGATAGGATCTGACACTTTTAAGTCACTTGCCTAAGGTTGCAGAGCTAGTCAGGGCTCCAGATGGAATGCCAACCCAGGGTTGTGTGCCCCAGAAAGCGAGCTCTTTCATCACGCTATGCTTCCTCCACCCAGTGGAGCTCAGTGTGTGTTATGCAGGGAACATGGGATTGCTTCTGAAATATTCATACTCAGTGTATGAGTCCCACTGCCCCCTTCCCTTGTTCTACTCTCTAAATTTGTAATTCACAGAACAAATGATGGGTTGGAGTAAGGACTTAAATTCAATACAGATCTGAGTTGACGGCGTCCATGTAGATTAGACATTTGGAGTGTAGGGAATTTCTGCTTCGTCTCTCTGTTTCCTAAAATAAACACATGTGGGTGTATGTGTGTAAATACACACACACACACACACACACACACATCCATACACCTATTCCCCTGTAACAAGTGTTAGTGCTTACTATGTGCTAGGCATTGGTCTGGACTCTTATGATGCAGTAATGAACAAAGTAGACAGTTTCTAGCTCATGGAGAACTTTGTTCTGAAGAAGGAAGATGGATATTTATTTATTTAAGACTTCATTTATTTATTTGAGAGACTGAGAGTGAGAGAGAGAGAGACAGAGACAGAGTGAGAGAGAGTGAGCACAAGCTGGGGGAGGGGCAGAATCCTTGCTGAGCAGGGAGCCTGATGTAGGGCTCTGATCCCAGGGCCCTGGGATCATGACCTGAGCTATAAAGGCAGACACTTAACTGACTGAGCCACGTAGGCACCTGAAGGTGGGTCTTTAAAAAGTCAAGTGATAAATGAAGATCATGATGAGCATTCTGGTGTGATGAGAGAAAAAGGAGCACACACATACACAAACACACCCCTATTTGGGCACACCTGCCATACATGTCTTGGTAAATTACAGACTGTCTATTGATAGACCAGTAGGTTCTCTGGAAATACTTTTGTCTTCAACTTTGATCTTTGAGGTAAGATGTAGTAGACCAGGCTCGAAATACAGCAGACTCTCTTGTATTAGAAAATTGCGCTAGTAGGAAATTTTCTGGATGCTGAAATTCATTACCTTGAAGTTTTATGAATTCTGTGTAGCTGAAAGTTCTGAGAATACTTGATGACTATATTAAAGGATGTGAAAACTTCCTGCACTGATTTCTTTTTAAAGTCTGTGTGCCAGAAGGTTTTTAAAAATTCTCCTTCATGACACAGGTGTGCTTTTGTTTGCAAGTTTGGGCTGAACCTGTCTTATTCCATTTTCCAGAGAAAGCATGGGAGGCAGAATCCTAAATATGCATCATATAGAACTACTCTTGACACTTTTGGCGCTTATGTTTACAAGAACCTTAGGTAAGTAATTATAGTCATTCACAAGCATACTTAATTGGTAGTCTAGAGGGAATATGAAGGTTTCACTTTTTTTTATGTGGAGGTATCTACTGAAGATGCTGAATTTATTAAAATTGTGGTTTTGAATTTTATTTTGAAAGTTACCACCCATTTGGTGCCCCTGGCATAGAGAAAAAAACGTTCATAGAAATGATATCAAATAAGAATTATATGGAACTACTGAAAAAGAAAACATTTAGCCCTCTGAGTTTATGTAGAGAGAGAAGGATTGTGTCTGGAAACAAATTACATTTGTCAGAGATGAAAATCTGCTTTATGTTATTTAAAACTGAAGAGTTCACAGCCATCGTTGTTATTGATTTTTAGAAAGTTTTACACGCATTATTTTTCTCCAAACATGAAGGCCAAGAGTGATCTCGTTATTTAGGTAGTGAAGACAGTGAGTGGGAATACCTTGCAGGGCTGGGGGGAAATATTCAAGTTAGAAGGACTACATAAGAAAGACTGCATAGACTGGAGAAAACACGTAGGCTTCATATCAGGTGGCAAGTACTAGTTTTAACTGAGCGGTGATGGCTTGGAGACTTTTATCAAGAAGGATTCTGTGGCTTTATTAGGATCCTTTGGAGAAGAGATGCATGACTGAATAGCAAGGTTCTCCTTATGCTTTGGAGGAGCAGGTGGGAACAGAAATATTAATTTGCCTTGATCTGTTATCTAGGAAAGGGTAACACATGAGCCCATATCTCTACTTTGAAAATTACTGCTGAAGAGGTAGGGAATTTAAGTGAGTGATACTTTCAAATAATTCCAGTCCAATATTTACTGAAGTGGGTCCATGTTTGTTGGAATGCAGACAATGCAATACTACCCAGATGTTAAAGGAAGGAGATAGATCTGCTGCTTTTGATTTGGAATAATCTGTTAGAAACTGCTGGGTGAAAAGCAAGGTGCAGGAAAGGGTGCATCATGGGTGCCTTGCTCTATAGACATACACTAACAGCCTTGCTCCCAAGTTACAATGAAATATGTTTCAGGCTGGAAAATAGCCATGAAATCCATTCTAAAGGGTTACTAAGGTCCCAGAAATTTGTCCTTTCAGGTATCGGAAGAGTACCTTTCATAAAGGGTTCGCTTTAGGCAAATATGACAATATTCTACATGAGGATTCATTTAACCTAGTAGAAGCTGAAAGACAATATCCTATTTATTGTCCAAATTCAAGGCAATTTCAAAGACAGACATCATTTCAAAGGGTCTAGGTTGTTGACCTTGCTGGATTCTTACTCTCTGTTCCTGTAAGAATGGGAGTACCTGTTCTGGGCAGCCCGTATACCTTGAATTCCACTCTTTTTATTTTTATTTTTTTCAATCAAAACTCATTTCCTTTTTTAAAAGATTTTATTTATTTATTCATGAGAGACAGAGAGAGAGAGAGAGAGAGAGAGAGAGAGAGAGAGAGAGAGAAGCAGAGACACAGGCAGAGGGAGAAGCAGGCTCCATGTGGGGAGCCCGACACAGAACTCCACCCCAGGTCTCCAGGATCAGGCCCTGGCCTGAGGGCGGCGCTAAACTGCTGAGCCACCCAGGCTGCCCTCAAAACTCATTTCTTTTTCTTTCTTTCTTTTTTTTTTTTTTCTCAAAACTCATTTCTAATCAACAACACCTGTAGTGTTAAGCATAAGATTAGGTAGCTGAAGCCACTAGCGGCCAGGGAGGTGTGAACGGAGTATGGTCAGTAATATTGTAATAACGTGTGGTGACTACATTTATCATGGTGAGCACTGAGTAATGTATAGAATTGTTGATCTCCAACCATCTACCCCTGGCGAGTATGTAATCCAGGTTAGGTTTCAGCATATGATAAGTACTCCCCAAAAGAAATGGTGAATGGTCTATCACAACAAAGACACAGGTATTTATGGAAGTCGTTTTTTTAAAGGTAGGCTGAAACATAGAAAGAACACATATATTCAACAATAACAGAATGGATAAATTGTCAAATATGACAACTATAAAAACTATGAGAAAAAGAACAAATCACTACTTCTTGCAGCAACATGGATGCTTATCCAAGACATGATGGAGTAGGAAAGAATCCAGACACAGAAGAGCACATACTGTAGGATTTGTGTACTTTGTCTTATGTATAGTTTATCTCTGAAACAGGAAAATAAATTGTTTTTGACATACCATCCTTTCGGATGTCAATTAAAACTGACACCAACACTTACACGTGTATCACAACTTCTGTGTTAAAGTACTGAAATGTAAAATGGAGTTTCTATAACAACCAGTAAACACAAGGTTAATATTCATTAACACTTGTACTTTGAGGTAGATTTGACATCCCATGTTTTCAAAGAATTCTTCTGTCATTTGAGCCACTTCCTTTTTACATTGTGGTTAACAGCATTGGTTTAAACTAGAAGTTGTTTTGAGAAATAGACCCTAACTATAAAGAAGGCATTTTCTTCGTGCCCTCAGAGAAATACTCTACTTAATTTAAGATTCACATTCTCAAAATTCAGTTAAAGGGTACTGTTTGTGGGAATGCAAATTAGTGCAGCCACTGCAAAAAACAGTGTGGAGGTGCCTCAAAAAATAACGAATAGAAACACCATGCAATTCAGTGATTTCACTATTGGGTATTTATCCAAAGAAAACAAAAACACTGATTTGAAAACGTACATGCACCCCTAGGTTTATTGCAGCATTGTTTACAATGGTCGAGATAGGAAGGCAACTGAGGTGTCCACCGATAGATGAATGGATAAAGAAGATGTGGTGTATATACATACATGCAATAAAATATTCCTCAACCACAAAAAAGAATGAGATCTTGCCATTCGTGACAGCGTGGATGCACCTAAAGGGTCTTATGCTGAATAAAATAAGTGAGAAATACAAATATCATATAATTTTGCTTATACATGGAATCTTAAAAACAAAACAAATGAATAAACAAACAAACGCAGACTCTTATATACAGAGAACAAATAGGTTGCTGCCAGAGGGAAGGCGGTGGGCGGGGGGGATGAATGAAGTATGTAAAGGGGAATAAGGGTGTAAACTTCCAGTTATAAATAAGTCACAGGGATGAGAAATACGCATAGGTCAAAATATGGTCAAAGTGTGGTAAAAAATATTGTAATAACATTATATGGTGACTACATTTTTCATGGTGAGTACTGAGTAATGTATAGAATTGTTGATCAATATGTTGTGTACCTGAAACTAATATACCATTGTGTGTTAATTATACTTCAATAAAAGGCCAAGCTGAAGCCACCAAAGAATAGGATATGGAAAGGGTCCATGAGTGCTGATGTTGAACTATCAGATATTCAGAGGGAGGGGAATGATGATCCTGTTAGCTGAAAGGAGCAGATAAATTTCCAAAGTCAGAGCATCTGGGTTGATGGAGAAAGAGGGAAGGAGTGAGGGAGGGAGAGAGCGAGCCTGCAAGAGCACTCAAGGAGGGAAGGAACAGATACCCAGGTTTGGAGTGATATTGTATTAATCAATTCTTGATGATCCACATGGTAACCCAGAGAGATCATGAACTCACACACACTCTAAGCTACATGGGAGTACCTTAACCAACCCCCTGCCTGCCCAGGGAATGGTCAGGTAAACTGACTGAGAGCAGGAGAAGTGACACTTCCGGTGAGACAGATGAGGAACCCCGAGGCCTCTAGATTTCTTGTTTTCATTTCCACGGAGATTACCCCAGCTAGAGATGTTTTGGGGTAGGTGTGGCACCACAGTGACGTCTGTGGCCTTCCTTAGGAGGAAGTTGTAATGTATAACATTTTCTTTGAAAAGATTTCACTACATTTCTCTGTCTTCTAGCTATGGTAGGTTAAGTTTTGGTACTGTCTGTTTGGGAAAAGCTGTTGGAAATTTTGTCTTCATTTATGTCCTGAGAGTGTCCTCATGTTGGAAAAAGTATTGGCCCTGAAATAAGAGGACTCACAAGATTGGGACACTGAGATTACTCAGGACTTTCTTACCAAGCTGGCTTATTCACCTAATGCATTAGGAAAGAAAAAGTTTACATTTGTCATTCTGTTATTTTATTTTATTTTATTTTATTTTATTTTATTTTATTTTACTCTGCTAATCTTATGAAGAAACTTGTACTTCACGTTTTAACATCACTGCGGTCAGAGGGGAACCTTTCTATCTGAAATATTGCCCATCAGCATCTGAGCACAAGAATGAAGCAACCACCATAAAATGGTACAAGAGCAGTGGATCACATGGGCGCATTGAGCTAAATTCAAGCAATTCACCCAGAATTACTCTGCACGATTATATTTTGGAGTTTTGGCCAGCTGAGTTGGAGGACAGTGGATCTTACTTTTTCCAAATGGGGTGAGTATAGCTTCTCTTGTGTTAGTATATTTCATAGCACTCTTGGAATGAGTTCAGCAAATCAGATATACAACAATCTGAAAGGATAATCCATGTATTTACTCTCCCCTACCCTTCCTCCAACATGCATAAAGCCTTCATCATTGACAAATTAAATTAAATAGTTGCCCTTGTGTTTACCTTCTTAGTGATCTTAACAAAGGATTACCTTAATTTCTTTTAGGGGATCCTTACCAAAGATAAGTGGGTACCAAATGAAAGTCATTTTACAATTCCCAGCTGCTCCCATTGTATAGAGTTGCTGGTCAAATGGAATAGGTGAAGGCTCCATAGTGAAGCCTTCAGGGTGTGGTGAAGGGGGGGCAATCTCAGCTTCTCTGGGTGGTATCCTCAGGCTGGGGAGAGAGGTCGGAATTGGTACTGACACATCCTAGTCCAGTTTTTCAGGGTTTGTAGAGTATCAGGGGGTAGTGTGAGTGAAGGGTGCATGGGTTTAACAGCCAGTCACAGACCTACAGCCAGGGCCAGCAAGAGAGGGGAACAGAAAGAGCTTTGCACCGCCTTCCCAGGACATACCCCTATAGCCTCTGCCAAGACACTCATAATCAAGAGTCATAAGTTCTATGAAATGAGAGAAACTAACTGAATGTTTCAGTGATTGTCACTGAACTAAGTTCTCTTTATACTTTATTTGGTAAGCTAGGAAGGAGTAACTGGGACAGGCGATGTTCTATGTAATGGCTTATTAGGCTTGATGACATGATGTTGATCTGGCACATTTGTGGCATTGTGTAGTACTTGCATATATATATGAGTATTGTGTATTTTTATAGAGATCTGAGACCTGTGGAAGATAGCTCAGGGCCAGGTGAGTGAGTGATGGTAGTGTGCTATCAGATGTAGTAGATTTCTGGGGTGGGTCCTGATCATTATCAATAGTGCTATTGAAAGCAGAGGGAGATAGCACAGTGAAACCTTGTTATCACTCCTGTGGTTTTGCACAAAATGAGGTCATTTTGGTTTGTTTTTATACATAGGAACTCCTAGGAGTCAGAAAGAAATTCAAGAACTCTTTTTCATTGTTTGTTTTGACCAGTGAATTTTATGTGTTCATTTAAGAGAGATAATTCTAGAAATAGGTCACAGCTAGGTCTTTCCACACTAATGTAGAATGAATACTCACCAATGGGGTAAAAAAAAAAAAATCTCCGCAATCTGGATTGAATAAAGGCGCAGTTTAAATGAAGAAAGCAGGGGCTCCTAGGTGGCTCAGTGGTTGAGCATCTGCCTTTGGCTCAGGTCGTGATCCTCGGGTCCTGGAATTGAGTCCCACATTGAGTTCCCCGGGGGAGCCTGCTTCTCCCTCTGCCTATATCTCTGCCTCTTCCTGTGTCTCTCATGAATAAAAAAATACAATCTTTAAAAAGAAAGAAAGAAAGAAAGAAAGAAAGAAAGAAAGAAAGAAAGAGAAAGAAAGAAAGAAGAAAGAAAGAAAGAAGAAAGAAAGAATGAAAGAAAGAAAGAAAGAAAGAAAGAAAGAAAGAAAGAAAGGAAGGAAAGAAAGAAAAGGAAAGAAAAAGAAAGAACCCTGGATGGGGCAGGAAGAGCACACTGAGGGGAAGAGCCAGCTATCCAAAAATGTCACTTGGAGACAGGTAGGGACTGTCTAATGTCTAAGGCATTAACTGTCTCCCTGTTATGGAAGGTGGAGAACACAGCCTGGATTAGGAATGAAAAGTGGAAGCATCAAATAGAGACAGGCTGTCAGAGAGGTGTGGAGAATCAGGAAGAGGAGCCCAGAGGGCAGGAGAAACAAGGTGGCTCAGTGGCTATGGTGATGAACTTTGAAGAGTCTTGGAGGCTGATGAATAACGAATAACACGAGACTAAAGTGATGGAATGAGAAGTGGCCTTGAGGTGGTTTTGAAAATTAATGGGTGGGGTAATAGGGGGTGGGAGTACAGTGCCTGGGTGGCTCAGTTGGTGAAGTGTCTGCCTTTGGCTCAGATCATAATCCTTCCTGCTCAGTGGGGTGTCTGCTTCTTCCTCTCCCTCTGCTCCTTCCTCTGCTCATGCTATTTCTCTTGTTCACTCTCTCTCAAATAAATAAATAAAATCTTTTAAAAATAAAAAAGAAAAATCAATGGGAACCTATACAGGTTGTTTTGGACACCTAGGGGTGCTAAAGATGGGGATTTTTTTTTCAAATTCGGTGCACTGGTGAAGAGTATCCTGTTTCCCTCAGAGGAGTGTGTGTGTGTGTGTGTACATGTGTGTGTGTGTGTACATATGTGCATGTGTGCACAGATTTAGGTGAGTGAGCCTCTGTAATTTCATGTGGAATCCATTGAAGACCAGACTCCACTCCTGGAATCCCTCCATTAGAATGATAATCCTTTCATTTTTCAGGACTCCTCTGCTAATAATCAAAGGCCTCTGGAGACATGCTTGAATCCTGAAGTCAGATCAAATTTAAGGAGGAAATCCACCAAGAAGGGAGGAGATGCAGGAGAGAGGGGGTTTTCTATGATAGATGGGAGGGGAGGGCATGGAGATAGAGAGAAAAGTGCATGCAGAACTCTCAGGATCATGTACCAGCTTGACAAGCAGCAGGATTGACTTGGTAAGGGGTCTCCCAAGAATGAGCTAGAGCTTTTCAAATCCTTTCTTGTGTGGCAGGAGTGGCTTGTGTAACCAGGAATGGATGGCCTTGTAGGAGAAGAGGCACGGTCACAGCTTTGGGTCAGTTGCCTCAGCTTCACACTGGCCTTCCAGCTCCTTGAGCAAGGACAGTGTCCACTTGTTTATCAGCATTCCCATGCGGTGGCAGGGACACAGAGGCATTCTGCTACGGTGCTCATCGAGTGTTAGGAACTGGGGATTGCAGATGTAGACAACAGTATGGCCTGATAGGATGGAAATATGCATGTGCTCTCTTCCTCGTAAGTGACAGGACAGAAGGATCTAGAAATATATCTCTATCCACCCAGAGGGGCTGAAGTCGGGAAAACATTAGATACACATGAGAAGAGGATGATGCCAATGGGATTCTGAATCCTTTCCAAAGGGCCAGTAGCTGTATTATGTTCCACGGCCATTGACTTACCTACCTTTCATCTTTAGGACAGCTTGTCAAGGCACCCACCACTTCCTGCCCAGCCCCGACCAGTCTTGTATGAATACACCCCCGGGGGAGGGGCCAGACTCACATTGGCCCTGAAAGCATAGTATTGGGCAGTACAGTACTGCCTTTAGCACCAAACTGATGTGGTTTGCATCCTGACCCTGCTGCTGACCCTGTGGGAACTTGGGCGAGGTACTTAGCTTTATGTGACGATTATCTTAATTACCTCACATAAGAGAAATCGCCATCCCCATTGCACACACACGTGCAATTCCTGGAGCTCAGTAAATGCTAGTCTTCCTTCCACACTGTAGACCTGGAGGGGGACTACAAGAGCCTGGGGTGGGTGGGTACAAATGTGTCAGACACAAAGGACAACCTAACACATGGCTGTTGTATTTAGTATATGGATCCATATATTGCATGTGCTGTTTAAACAAACATCAGGTTGCAAACATTTCCTTGCTTAGAAGTTCCTTTTTAAAAACTGTGTTAAAGTTGTTTCTTCTTGCAGACTACTAATTTCTAATCAGAAGGAACAACATCAAGATCTATTCAAACTAATGTTAGCTCAGTAAGGCACATAAAGTGCTAATATAGCTATGCAGCCACTCCACACTTGGCTTTACTCAACAGTAATAGAAGAGAAGAGGATTGGAAGAAACTGCTTAGAGAAATATAAAAACCCAATGCATATATACAAACTTCCAGAAAACAAGTTCAGGAGTTTGTGGACTTCAAAAACCTGCTGCTGCTGTCCCATCCTGGGTTAAGAATCTTTGAACTTGTCAATCTCCAAAGATCATTGAAGTTTTAAACATTTCTGTCCAGACACCCATAATATATGGTCAGCAGTAGGTTTTGTGTGTGTGTGTGTGTGTGTGTGTGTGCGCGCGTGTGCGTGCACACGTACAACTGCTCAGGTTTTTCTCTTTCACTGCCCCTTACCATTGTCCCATGACAATTGTTAAATACTTGCTGCAACTGAACCAAAATGGGGCAGAGCAGGGTCTGGGCATCAGTGAATGAGTCTCTTATTTATAGACAAATAAGGAAAGATTTTCACTGGATTGGTTACTAAAAGGTGGTATTTGCAAAGTCTGTACTAATTATAAAATATCTTTAAATCTTTATTTCATAGAAATGATACCCGTGAATGGAAATTAAATGTCATTGCAAGAAGTAAATACAGCTGTTTTGCTGAAAAACAACTAATTAGTAAAATTGTGGAAGTTCAAAAATCTTTGCATATAAACTGTGAACATACATACTATCAAAAACTGTCCAATAGAACATCACTGTATAAGGTAATGCTTTTAAAATATTTTAAGGGGCACCTGAGTGGCTCAGTTGGTTAAGTGTCTGACTCTTGATTTCAGCTTAGACCATGATCCCAGGGTCCTGGGATTGAGCCCCGTGTCGGGCTCTGAGCACAGCAGGGAGTTGGCTTCAGATTCTCTCTCTCCCTCTGCCCCTCCCCTCTTTCTTTCTCAAAAATAAGTAAATGAATCTTTAAGAAATACTTTAAGATTTGAGGAAAAAAAAGACAAAAATCCAAAATGAGGATCTGCTGGCAGAGGAGTATTTTTGTCTTGTCATGTGCGAGCTGCATGAGGCACCCCCCCGCCCCCCCCCCCCCTCAGCTCACCTGGCCTAAGCAAAGTGCCCTGGCAGGGCAGCTGAAATGAGTTCCTGCTCCAAATTAAATGTTCAATAAAAGATAACAGCTTCCTCTTCCTTGCCCCCCCTTTATTTTCCTTCTCTTTTGATAAATTAATTTTTAGGAATGCTAGCCTAAGGATTTTCATTTTCTTCTGCCACATATATTTTAAAAATTAAGTTCTATTATATATACTTTTTCCCTAATCACACAATTCCTTTTATAAAAATGGAAGATGCAAAAATGAGCAATGAAGATAGTAGAGCTCACTCAGAATTCCACCAGCCAGAGACTTTGGGGTTTGTGTGTGTGTGTGTGTAAACATTTGCTTTTAAAAAGTGGTATTTAAACTTTTTAAAAATAAAAAATGGTATTTTTAATGGCTTGTAGTTTTCCTCTATCCACTAAAAATTATATTGTGATTATTCCCCTACATCTTTAAACACTCTTATAAACGTGGGCTTCCATTGTGTATTACACTTGTGTCTAACTAATCCTCTGGTTTGGGGTATTTGTTAGTTCCCTTGTTTCCACTATTATTTATAAGGCTAAAATAAATATCATTCCCATAAGTCTTAGGGTGTATGTATGATTTTATTCTTCAATCATATCCCTACAAGTAGAATTATTGTATCAAAGGCTATGAGCAGTTTTATAGCTTTTGCTCCACATTATTAAGCTCCTCTCTTGGGAACTATGCTAGTTCTAAACCGTCTTTTCAATGACCACCACACACACTGAGAAGTCATACTGTTAGAACATTTATGAATTTGACATGCAAAATTTCTGTAATTTTTAGTAGCTTTTCCCCATTTCTTTTCTTAATAATAAATTGAACATTTTTATATATCGATTGCACCTTAGTATTACTTCTTTTGTGGATGATCTATTTTCTTCAGCTGGCATACCTTTTACTTGAATTGTAAGAGCTCTTTTAGACAATACTATACAGATTATATATATATACATTCACATATGTATTATATATAACCTTACAGTATACACATATATAATATATACACATGCATAGTATTCATACATGCAGATGCACAATACAAATTATATTATTTCTATAGAAGAACAAACCTGAAAAATGTGACTCTGCTACGCAAATTTTAAAGATCTTTATGGGAAAGTGATCCTGACAGATGCTTTTCAGAAAGTTGAAGCTACAGATGATTTCCTAGATGTTTGCATATTTTGCTTTACCACTGTTGTGATTTTTCAGGGAAAGCTCTTATCCAAATGTTTTTTAAATGTCTAAGTCAGTCTAGTTGACTTGATTCTATTTCCTGTCATGTGTAAATATTTTAGAGTAATATAAATTTGTGAGGTTCAGTGTACTAGATTTCAAGAAGTCTCAATATGAGGATACTTAAATTTAGAAAATAGATCTATTGAGGATGTTTCCAGCTCTATGGTTAACCACAGGGTTCAGCATTCTCAGCCTAATTACAGATCATTGCCTGAAGGGAGGAGAGCAAGGAAGCTAAATCAACTGATTGGAAATAAAAATGAAGTCTTTGATATTTTAATGTGCCTTGGAAAAAACAGTTTGGGTTCAAAACTTTGACATATAAAGAAACAATTTACTGAGGTGAGGGACATATGTGAGTGCTTCACCAAACCATGCTAAGTACCCTCTGGGTCTAGCCTCAGTTGCTGCCGGCTTTAGCACCTTCAAGAGAAATCTGTGAGTGGTACATTCTCCTTGTTCAGTGTTTGTGGGAACAGTGTCACATAGTCAGGGTTAACAATTTAGCTTCCATTTTCTGTATCTGGATTTTAGATTGCTTTAGAACCTCTTCTGTGGGTGACTGGAGGCTAGATTGAAGAAGGTGGCTTTTTTTGCTATTATTCATTCCTGTGACCCATATGGAAATTTGTGATGAAGAGACATGTTTGTGTGTGCCTATGGATTTGAATGTCCTGACACATTTGTGATCAGTCCATCAGTCCATTGTCTTCTGGTGGAAGACATCAAGGGGGTGGGTGGTCTGCTAGGTACTTGGGTCTCTGAATAATTCTGCTCCCACCTCCACTACCCACCCCCAGGATGGGTAGTCCTGAGTATATGAAATTAGATGCGGTGCCAAGTCACTGGGGACATTACCTCGGAAATTGCTAGTTTTCATTCTGTTTCCCTTTTTCGATAAAAATCTTAAAAATTTTTGAATGAATATAATGTGGTACTACTTTTACTTAAAATATTTTAACTTTATTTTTTTTTGTACAAAACAGAACTGTGAAAAGATAGAGAACAATAAAAACCCAGCTTTACAGAAGAATGCAGAATTTAATGATCAGGGATATTATACCTGTGTGTTTTTCATTCATCATAATGGAAAACTATTTAATGTCACCAAAACCTTCAATGTAACAGTAGTTGGAGGTAAGAGAAATTTTAGAATCAGAAAGAAACAAATGTGTCTTTGTAAAATGGAATTTTTTTTTGTAATGCAGCACAGGAATCTAGAGGCAACTTACTTGGAGTTGTTACCACATTGCTAAGTCAAATATAAGGGTCAAGTCATTTGGGCATCAGGCATCACACTGGAAGGATTTTTTTCCGGGAGGGGTAGTAAATGACCTTTATGAAGGTGAGCCTCCCATGAGTCAGCACTCTTATTTCATGTTTGAGTAATTTGTGGAATTTCTTGTTGTTTAGTTATACTTTCACTCAACAGATATTTGTCAAGGGTGTTTATATTCAAAGAACTGTACTAAGCATCAGGGAAATAGGAAATGAAGTAAATAATATACTATTCTCGAGGAACTTGATTATAAGGCAGGAGAAGTAATAAGCTACACAGGAATACCCTAGTATGTGAAACTGGATTCATCTGTGGGGTGTGAAGGGTACAGAGAGAGTCCAGGAGACTGAGCTAAGTTTAAAGGTTGAACATGACAGATGGGCAGGATGACATGCTGTGGACAGGGGCTCTGGGTTTTCAATGATGTACTGCAAGTTTTAGTAGATGGCATACTGTCTCAAAGGTGTCCTTTTACACCACCTCTTCCCAGGGCTCCCACTGACGTTCCTGAGGGGGGAAGAAGGATGGATCCAGAGAAAGATAACCAATAACAATTTTCCACAAAACCACCTCTTGCCCCTTTGTCCTTG
Source organism: Vulpes vulpes (assembly GCF_048418805.1). Lineage (NCBI taxonomy): Eukaryota > Metazoa > Chordata > Mammalia > Carnivora > Canidae > Vulpes > Vulpes vulpes. The sequence goes on along the minus strand of NC_132795.1, from coordinate 69,120,920 downwards.
AATCCACTCATGTCCCTCAGTATTCTCAAGACCTGAGAGTTCTTATTTCTCTGGAGACATCCCAAATCCTGCTGTCCACCTATATGAATTCCAGGCTTGCGCAGAGAATCTGAATCCCAGAAGAACCAAATCTGACTTGCTGGGGGCTTCACTTTGCGAGTTTCATCTTCTAGCTCTTACCCACACAATCACCACTCTGTTCTCTACCCTTCACTCTGCAGCATCAAACTTGCTGAGAGGGCTTAGGTAGGTGAGGGTGCTGCAGGAGAGCTCCCCAGTCTCCCTTCCCTCCTTGTGCATAGTCACTGTTTGCTGAGCACCTGTAAGCCCCAGGAATTTGCTGAGCACCTATAATGACTGTTCTGTACCTTACTTGTAAATGCCCTAGAAGCACCTGCTGTATGAGAAGGGAGAGTCTAGATCATAAAGAAAGTTGCCGGTGCTGACAGTAGGACTCTCAAGAACTTGACAACATTCAACATTCACTGTATGCTCTAAGTGTTCTGCAGTTAGTAGCTGCCCTAGGTTGTTTGAAAGCATTCAGAAAGAGGCTGAGGCGGAGAGTATATGTACCTCTAGTCAGGGTCAGAAGTCACTCAGGAACAAAAGCAGAGCTAAGCCCACAGATGTGGACACCCCCGCAGGGCCAGAACTAAGGTGAGGCAAGGGAGGCATTCAGAGCATAAGACTGAAGGGGTGTTGCCCTCTGTGCCTGCATGGGAAAGGTTGACACCTGAGAGCGAGTGCCTTGCCTACCGCATGGAGTTTTGTTGTAGGTGTTTTGTATTGTACTGTTTTGTATTATTAGGTGATCGAAATATATTCTTGAATTAAATCCCGTGCCCAATAAATCTATCTTCGAGGAGTCGAGGGGGGCAGACAGAAGGAATAAAGGCACTTCCACATGACTTTGCGTCCTACAGGTGTGCTTGTCCGCCTGGATGAACATCTTCCTCTGGTTTTTAGTTACAGAAGCCACAGATTTGAGTTGAGGGAAACCAAATGCAATGCATTTTCTCCAGTTACATTAGCTCTGAGTGGACAGAAAGCAAAACATGCAATATCAGCTGCAACTGTTACTTAATGACAATAAGGCAGAAGTAAATGTGAAGGGATGACTCTCAGAATCTGTGTTATAGGGTGTCAGTGTGTCACAAGTACCTGACTTAAAGAAGCTCAATGCAATGCTGACTCAGTTTTCTTTTCTTCTTTCACTTTTAGATCGCAGTAAAATAATTCCTGTTCTTCTTGGACCAAAGCTTAACCATGTGAAGGTGGAATTAGGTATATTTTGACATACATATATATTCTGCATTTAAGAATGGAAGGGGGTTAAGTGAGTCTTTCAAGGCTAAATCTGATTCATGATTAATCAATATTGTGTGTGCATCACACATGCTAGGTTTAGTTAAGAATATTACAAAGGGAGGAAAAGCCTGTCATTGTTTGCATGTTGCCATTTTTAGGCTGATGAAAATGAAGTCTGTTGAAAACATAGAACCGCTTGTGGTTTTTAGATAGGGTTTTGGTTGCCCTGCTGTGGCTTTTTTCTAATAGTTTTTATGGTAACTTTTAAATATGAAAATTTTGTGAAAGACTCTCTAGAAGAAGAAGGATTCAGACTTATTCTGTGGTCTGAATATTTGATTGATAGATCAATGGGCTTTGAATCAATGGACTTAATTGTACATTTAAGATTTGTCTAGATAGGTCTTGATGAATCAACACCTCCAGTTATATATAAGTAATTCCTTTCCAGAAGGAAAGGAAGTTTAGAAACTCACATACTCTAAACCATGTTTTGTACTAAGTTATTGCAATATATTCTTAAATTAAATCCTCCAAACAACTCCAAGAGCTACTATTCCTATCTTGTGGATTAGGTGACCAAAGCCCAGAATGGTTCAGTAATTTGTCTAAAGTTAAACGAGTGAAAACTGGCAAAGCTGGGGTTCAGGGCTTTGGTAGGTGTTTCCTAAGCCCACACGTTTGGCCCATGGCCTGTCACAGTCATTTGTGGGACCCCACTTACCCAATATAGCCCGAATATGTTGCCATTTGTAGTTGTAGTTTGCCTGCTTTTGATTGATTTCTGAACGTAGCTTTATTAATTCTTTCTTCTCATTTTGTGCTTAATTTGCACCTCATTTTTCATTTGTCGACATGGAGACAAGGAGAATTAATGTCAGCTATCCTCTCTTGTAGCACATGCATTTTTAAGCTCTAAAGTTCCCTGTAATCACGACTTGAGCTGTTTATTAAAAAATATGGGTATGCCAGAGTTTCATTACTATTCAGTTCAAACATTTAAAAAACTTCTCTTGTGATTTGTTCCTTCATTTATGGATCATTTGTTCTTCTTAATTTCCATATCTTTGGGGGAATTTTCTAGTTGTTTTTTGTTATTGTTGTTACTGACATCCAGTTAGGTTCCATTCTGGTCCAATATTTAACACAGTATCAGTTCAGTCTCATGAAATTTGTAGGAAACTTGCTTACAGGCCAGAATGTGGTGAGTCTTGATGAGTGTTCCAATGCGTTTGACACAAATGGATGTTCTGCAGGTTTGGGTTTTATCATTCCGTAAAGACCAATGACGTGAAATTAGCCAATGGTATTGTTCAGCCCATCTATATTTTAACCGGTCTTCTTTTTTTTTAATAATAAATTTATTTTTTATTGGTGTTCAATTTGCCAACATACAGAATAACACCCAGTGCTCATCCCGTCAAGTGCCCCCTCAGTGCCTATCACCCATTCACCTGCACCCCCCGCCCTCCTCCCCTTCCACCACCCCTAGTTCGTTTCCCAGAGTTAGGAGTCTTTATGTTCTGTCTCCCTTTCTGATATTTCCTACCCATTTCTTCTTCCTTCCCTTCTATTCCCTTTCACTATTATTTATATTCCCAAATGAATGAGAACATACACTGTTTTTCCTTCTCCGATTGAATTATTTCACTCAGCATAATACCGGTCTTTTATGTGTTTTCTTTATCTGTTACCAGGAGGTGTTAACATCTCCAACTATGATAGTCAATTTATCTCTGTATCCTTTAGTTCTGTCAATCTTTGCTTTATATATGCTGAGGTTCTCTTATGGACACATACAAATTGATGCCTATTGAATTGATCCTTTATTATTATAAGATTTTTCTCTTTATCTGTCATACTTCCTTCCTGAGTGCCTACGTTCTTCGATAATAAATAGACATAATAGTTTTCTCTTGTTTAGGATTGGCAGGCTTTATCTTTTTTACATCCTTTTACTTTTAACATTTCTTTGTGAATCCAATACACAAGATGTGTTTCACATAAACAGCATGTATTTGGATCTGTTTTGAAATCCAGTCTACATAGTGCGTAGCCTGTTTGCATTTAATAAATTACTGATGGAGGTGGTGTGAAGCCTTTCATCTTGCTGCCCGTTTTTTAGTGGGCTTACGTGTTCTTTCTTATTCCTTCCTTCCTTTTGGGTTCATAAAGTATTTTTCTTTCCTTTATTTAATCTGCTTGGTTTTCCCTTTAGCTACACCTATCGTATCCTTCATTGGTAGTTCTAGAGATTGCAATATGTATCTTTGTCTTACTGCAAAGGAGAAATGTATGTCTCTGTACATTTATCACTCCACAGCTGGTGAGGACCTTGTGACAGTTCATTTGTCCTCCTACCTCACTTTGTGCTGTTATTTTATGTGTTTCTCTCCTGCATATGTGCTAAAACTCACAATAAATTGACCTTGTTATTGCTTTAAATAACCCACATTCTTTTATAATTACTCAAATATTTGTGTTTTCTTGTGTTCTTCATTTGTTCCTGTAGTTCCCTTGCTTTCATCTGAGATAGTTTTTCATGAGTCTGAAAACTTTCCTCTGTGATTTCTTGCAGTTTGGTTATGCTGCAGTGAGGGGAGGTGTGGGGTGCACTTAGGGGCTTTAGTCAAGTGTTTGTTGCACACCTTTTACTCTAAGTGGGACTTTATCTCATAAGTACGATGAAGTACTTATGTACTTAAGTACTATAGGCAAAACCATTCAGCCTTTGTAGCCTCTACAGCAATAATCCTGCAAGCCATGTGGCTGTCAGAATTTCCACTGGGCTCTCTTTTCTCTGTGAGATTCCCTCTACACCATATAAACCAAAACGAAAAAAAAAAAAAAAAAAACACGAAATAAATAAATAAATAAATAAATAAACCAAAACGAATTTCTCCCAGGAATAAGATGGCTGGCTATCTCAGCTCCGATTAGAAGGGCTTTTTCCTGACTGCTTTTTCAGCTCTGCTCTCTCTCTTTGTTTTCCCTGCACTTTGAGGTCTTTAACTTTTTGCTAATTTAATTTTTTGAGTGTGATTCGTCCATTTTGTTTTTTTAGAAGTTGCCATAGGAGTGTTGGCCTGACACTCCCTACTAAACTGTATGTTGAAAAAAATTCCACTGGCTACTCCAAGTTTTAATAATTGATTTAAAGGTAAACATTTGAAGAGAAGCCAATTCATAATCTGATGATGACTTATAATTGCTTACCTAATGGCTCTGCCTTATACATTTTTTTAAAATTTAAAAACAAGGTACATATCTGTTTTATTGCTGGGATGTAGCACTTTATATATTAGGTTCACACATATTGATTGTATTCATTTTAAACCTTTGGGAAATCTGAGTTTCCAATATCAGAACATTGGCTGTCAACTTTTACATAGGAAAAGATGTAGAACTCAACTGCTCTGCTTTGGCGAATGAAAAGGATGCGGTTTATTGGAACGTGTGGGAGGAAAATGGGAAGGAACCTAACGTACATGAAGAGGACATAACAAGAATTAGGTATGTATATCTGATGTGTTATATATCACGATATATACAAATCACATTGTATTGTAGATATATAATACATGATATAGAAAACACTAGAGTTCCTGGGCATCTGGGCTCTTTCCATAGTTTGGCTATTGTGGACATTGCTGCTATGAACATTGGAGTGCATGTACGCTTTGGAATCAGTATGTCTGCATCCTTTGGATAGATACCTAGTAGTGCATTTGCAAAAGAACAACAACAACCCCTCCCAAAACACCAGAGTCCTGAAAGGCTGATTGGATGTTTAAATTTTAATTATAATTTACATATTTTATAATTATAATTATGATGCTCTAAGTTGATGAATTATGCAGAAGTCTTTTGCCAAAATCTAAACTAGAAAAAGAAGGTCAGTGAGGATTTTCCTCATCACCTTACAAAAGGAGCGTTTGATCAGTCAGGTTCTGACGGGGATGGGGATTTTATTTAGACATCTTAAAAAAAGATTAGCTAGGCCGCAGTCCACAGTTTTTTGGATTTTGAAAATTTAAAAATTATTTTTAGTAATGTGCCAGAGAAAAGACCAGGTCAGGAGACTGGGGTTTGTGTAGGTTAATTTGCACACCTTGTGTGCAGGAGGCATGCCTTGCTGTGACGCCCACACATCACTGCAAGATCATGAGGGAGTCTGTAGATTGCAGAGTATCTTTCCCTGCATGGCCCTGGGTGCCCCCCCGCAGGCCATCTACTGCTACCTCTCCAGATCCACATCCTGTACTTTACTTTCACACGTATACCTTCTTTTCTTTGTTTTCCGATTGTTCAAAAAAAAATTCATCATCGGAAACTTGAGAAATACAGAAAATCCCAAAGAAGGAAATAGTCATTTGAAGACAGTTTTATATGTGTGGGGAATTCTTTGATAGGCATGAGATCCACTGACATAGATTTTGCCTCCTGTGCTTTAGAGGTAGTCTGTAGCTTCTTTTTAGAATGTTTATTGCAATGATTATCTTTCTTAAAAGTAAGCATGAAGGTATTTTATCAAGTATGGAAGTCTCCAAAGCTTGTCAGTTGTAAGTTTTCAAGGAAGCACTAATGGGCCCATCACCTACCCTGTGACATTCATTGCTGGCAGATTGACATGGAACATAGTTATTATGGCCGCATTTTGCTGTCAAGAGTCCATTAATGGAAATCAGAAACACCATAAGAACAGGTAAAAAAAGAAAAAAGAAAAAGAGCATTGGTCAGATATAAATATCTAGGAGGCAACTTTAGTGCAAGAAGTTTCAAATCACATGTGTATTAATATTTGCATAGCAAAAAAAAAATATACTTGCACAGCCTATGTTCTTCCAGTAACACAATAAAACAAAACATGCTACGCCTGTGGTCAGTGAAGTGTTTCTAAATGACTCTGGGACATTCCCTTAATTAGTAATGTACTGATACACTCAGGTTTAGTGAGTAGTGATCCCAGGGTGTCTGTCACTTTGGCTGCACATTTGAGGGTTTTGGTCCCTGCTTTTTACACTTCAAAACCTTCTTTGTCATCATGCCAGCAGCTCTCCATTCTTGCTGACAATTGCCCCAAAAGCTCCTAACAGTGTGTGTGGCGGGGGTCTGTCGCCTTGGCCTGTAGCAGACATGTGAATGTTGGTCCAGGGGAACTGTGTGGCTGTCCTCCTCAGCATTAGACCTTCACTGGAGCTCTGCAGGTCCCGCTTCTAGTGACCTATTGCTAATCTTTGGAGGGATAGAAGACCAACTCACCAACTTTGAAATAGAGTTTCAGTTCAGCTAGGAGAGCAGGGTGGTCTTTCTTTAGAGTTAGGTGCAGGAGCTTTTTCTGTCGTCTGTTTTGGCTTCTCACTGGCCTTTGGTGCCTTACTTTGGGGTCTTTCCCTGAAGTCAGATAGTTGATATTTCTGGATTGGTGACTTCTGTACCGAATTATGTTCTGAAATGTATTTGAGACCGTTTGAGGCTGTGGTGGGTGCCGTGTCCCAAGTTCTAGAGACACCTGCTGCTGGGGGTGTGGCAGGTGAGTGACCCCACCTGCGGAGTGCTTTCAAAGTTGTCCCTGGCAGGGAAGCAGATGTCATGAGTAGTTGCCTGGCATCAACGACAGAGCAACTTGAATCTTTTAGGAAAAAGACAGCTTGCTGCTACTGGTCATCTAAGTTATTTTCTGATACTCTCTGAGCAGCTTAACTGGTATTTCTCATGTGCCTGTGGGTATGTCTGAGAATAGTATTCCTTTTTTTTTTAAAGATTCCTTTTCCTTTTTTTTAAACATTTATTTTTTTATTTTAGAGAGAGGGAGAGCATGTGAGCAGGGGGAGGGGCAGAGGGGGAAGGAGAGGATCTCGAGCAGACTCCACACTGAGCTCAGAGCCCAATGCGGGGCTCAGTCCCAGGACCCTGAGATCATGACTTGAGCCAAAATCGAGAGTCAGACGCCCAACCAACTGAGCCACCCAGGAGTCCCGAATAATGTCATTCTTAAGTTTATTTTCAATGCTGAATAAAATAAAAGCAATCTTTAGGACTGCATGGATAAGCCTCATAAAATCTGTATCCATGCCGAACCATTTGCAGCCTCGTCACTATTGGTGAAGACCTCCGTTAGGAGGAACACTAAGTAATTAGGAGAAGAGAAATAGGGACAAATCATTGAGAGAATGTTTTCTTGTGTTTTTAACTCAGCATTATTACCTTCCAGCATTTTCATTCTGGGCGGTTCCCCAGGTGGCCTGAGGAGGGCTGTTTGTGTTTGCCCTAATGCTCCCTGGAGGAGCAGAGGTTTGTGGTGCCCCACACTCTGAGCGCCTATCAGAAAGGGAAGGTTCCATGGAGCAAACAGATCCACCTGCTTTTGAGTATTTGCACATATGAATTCCTCTCTCGTGGGCAATGTTGCTGGCAATAACCAAAGCCTATTGATGAATTATTTCCTCTTTTACAGGACCCTGGAAGGCAAATTGTATGCATCAAGAATATTGAGAATTGAGAATATTAATGAAAAAAATCTACTTTTTTCATATAATTGCTCTGTGGCCAGCGAGGGAGGCACAGACACCATCCACTTTGTCTTGCTGAAAAAAGGTATGTGAAAGTTTTGTTTTGATAAGCTTGTGGAAGCTTAGAATGTTGCTGCTGTGAGACCCCCCCAAGATCACCACTCCCTCCTTTCACACCCCAGGAAACAAGCTCTGGGAGGTGAAGTGGTCCACTTTGTGTCACAGGCCTTCGGGCTCACCGGGGCTCAGTTGGAGTTCGCTGCATGTTGATTCCATGTAGAGAATGAAGACACAAACTCTGTTCCTTCCTGCTCAGTCATATCGCAGACCTAGGTAGAAACCGGGAGACAGAGATGTGTGGCTGAGTGTCGTGGGGGAGGCAGACAGGGCAGGTCTGGCACATTCACAATGATGGGAGGCAAGCTTGCAGCTCCATGGAGAATGAGGCCAATGACACTGGGTGTCCTGCCACCTCCAGCCTACCTTAGCTGGTCCCTGGGCACAGGGGGCCCTTGGGTGCAGTCATTCATTCAACAAAGATGAACCAAGGCCTCCCTTCCTTGGGCCAATCCCTGGACCTGGCAGGTAGACAGCTGATGGCTCACATCAGTGGACTCCTAAAGTTTTTCACTGCCTACCTGATGGAACATTCCAGAGTCATCCCTCTCCGTCCTTCACCAATACAGTACAACCCAGGGCCATTGGTCCAAGAGCTTCATATTATGGATGAAGACATGAGAGTTAAGGGCATCAGTGACTTTCCCTGGGACACAAACTGCGTGACGGAGCCAGGCGGGGAGCCTAGACGATCTTTCTCTTTCAAGACTACACAGGTCCATTTATGTTCTCAATGTATGAGCTGAGATTAGGTTTGGGTCCCTCTGCATTTCGTTCTAGTATCTTATCCCCCTAGAGACTTGCCTTCCTCAAGTAGGGATAGGCCATATAACAACGCTTTCAGTTCAGGTCTCTGAATATCCTTGTACACATTTTTATTCTTTAAAAATTGAGGTAGAAAGAGCAGTATTCCAGACTAAAAGCAGGAGTGTGGACTAAGGGGAGGGATATGTAGGGTAGACAACTAGATGAGTGTTCAGTGTAAAAACTGACAGCTGGGCTGCGGTGGTGGGAGACACTGGTAAACTGTCTTTCATTTATTATTCCCATTTTTCTTTTTCTTTCTAGAAGATATGGCTGATATATCAGGCTACGTCTTCACCAGAGGAATGATCATAGCTGTTTTGATCTCAGTGGGAGTTGTGTGCCTAGTGATTATAGGTGTCATTTATAGAGTTGACTTGGCCCTATTTTATAGACATTGCACAGGAAAAGATGAAACATTGACAGGTAACGAATATTGGAATGCTGGGATTTCTTATCTCATGGCTTCATTAAGAAACCAAATAAAGAAACATTAATCTTCGTTTTGTTTTGATTATATTGTTGTCTTAGTGTGGGGTAGAGGTTTTCCATAGGAAAAATTGATTTGAACGTATCATTGTGAACGTTGTCTAGTATCATCTTTTTTTGTGTGCTTACTTATATGTTGCCAAAAGTTGTTCTTTAATTGTTCTTTTTCTTTAATTGTTTTATACATGTATGTCATGTTCTCCTAAATGCCCTGTGAGAGGTTGTCCTTATTCACACACAATCTGGGCATCTTATGCAATGTGCACATTCAATAAACTTCATGTAAATGGAATTGCGTTGTTTTAACCTGACAAAGGAGGCTGCATCATGTGTTTGCAAGAACCCTGTACTAGAAGCCATATGATCTGGGTTCTAGCTTCCTAGATCTGTGTTTTTATCTATGGCTGTTTCTACTCGGTGATTCTGTGTCTCAGTTTCTCTATTTCTAAAGGTGCTTTAAAGAAGTTCTCTTGATACTTGATACTTGTATCAAGGCCCATTACTGAATTATGTCAACTATACTTTAATAAAAAAAAAAGAAAATTACTGAATTAGAAATATCAATCTAATCCATTGCACTTGTGTGTGTGTGTGACTCACATAGTTCAAAAAGCAAAAAGTCTAAGAAATGATACGGTAGAAAATTTCCCTGTCAGCCTGATATTGATTGATATTGTCAGTCTGTTATTGATAGTATATCCAAAATATATGAACATAGGATCAAATTTCACTCCCATTTTAGAAACAAATCTTGGGGGTGCCTGAGTGGCTCAGTTGATTAAGCATCTGCCATCTGCTCAGGTCATGATCCCAAGGTCCTGGGGTCAAACCCCACAAGCCTTAGTGGGGAGCCTGATTCTCCCTCTCTTCCTCACTTGTGCTCTCTGTTGCTTTCTCTATCTCTATCTGTCTCTCTCAAATAAAGAAAATCTTTTAAAAAATAAAAATAAAATAAAACAAGTTTTGGCATATTATGTACACTCTCCTGAACTCTGCTTCGCTATGCCTTTGATGCACTTCTCTATGAGTTCATAAAGTCTCTTATTTGTTAGAGTTGTACAGTGTTTTATTTCTGCAGATGTATCACTGCTTACTTGATCACCTTTTGGGTTTTTCACAACCTTTTGTTATTAGGGAAGTGGTATGACAGATAGTTTTGTAGAGTCATCGTTTCATCTGTGTACAATATAACTAAAGGAAAAAGCCCCTAAATTGGAATTGCTGTCATTATTTTTTTTTAATTTTTTTTTAAATTTATTTATGATAGTCACAGAGAGAGAGAGAGAGGCAGAGACATAGGCAGAGGGAGAAGCAGGCTCCATGCACCGGGAGCCTGATGTGGGATTCGATCCCGGGTCTCCAGGATCGCGCCCTGGGCCAAAGGCAAGCGCCAAACCACTGCACCACCCAGGGATCCCCAATTGCTGTCATTATTAAAGGGCGGATACTGTTGTTAATTTGACAGACATTGCCAATTTGCCTTCCATACTACTATACTACTACCATCTTTAAAGAATGGGGGTAACTTTTTTCCCATGGCCTTACCCACAACCTTTTGGCTACGTGCCAATCTGATAGGTAAAGTTATATCTCAGTTTATTTGCATTGCACTTACTATGCAAGAGTGTGAGTAATTTTTCATCTGTTTAAGGCTCATTTGCATTTACTTTCTTAAAGTACTCATTCATATCCTTTGCCATTTTTCTATTGGGTTGTTGGCTTTTTTTTCTTGTTTATTTTTAGGAACTATTTATATTTTAAGGAGGTTCACCTTTTGTCTATAATAGAGATAAAAATATTGTTCCCAGATTGTAATTTGTTTTTTGACTTTGTTTATAGTAGTGTGATATGTGGAAGATTTTTTTATTATTCTTAAAGTATAATTGACACAATGTTAGTAGTTTTAGGTATACTTTTTTTTTAACATTATGGGAGATTTTTTTTTTAATGAACTCAAGTTTATCCTTTTATGGTTTCTAGATTTGTGGTCACAAGTAGAAATACCCTCCTAGCTTCAAGTTATGAAAAAAGTCTCATGTTGTTCCTGTGAGATTTTTCTAGATTCATTATTCACATTTACAGCTTTTAGTTAATAATATAAAATTAACAGAGCTAATTAATTCAGCTTTGAGCCTGCATGTATATGCAGTTTTGGAGATGGAGAGAAATGCTACAACCAGCTGAGAGGTTTATTTTTGGTACCTGTTGAACAGGTCTCTACTTGCAGTGCCATATCTCAAAATGGGCATTCACTAATATCTCTCTTTCTGATCTTCAACTAAGGTTTTTTTCCTCTCTGTGGTGTTTGACCCAACTCACAGATAATTTGTTCAGTTCACACTTCCTACCTCCCAGTGTGGTGTGCATAGAAACATTTTTGATGTGATCTCCATCACCTCCACTTAAAATGTGACCCATGACAGAGATCATTTGTGAGAAAGGCAGAAAGAGAGATATAAGTACAAAAATTAAAAATTTTGTAGCAATTTGGTATTGCTGCCATATCCAAGAATGTTTTCAGTATTGGCGTATAAAGGATTGGAAATGAAAGAAACCAATCAACCCAAACCAGTCAAATTAAATGAAAACATGGTCATTCACCAAACACAGTTTGAGAAGCACTAGCCTGACTCCTTGAAGTCCCAAATAGCCATTCACATGAGGGTATCGTTTATACAGGACCCAAAATATTATTATTATTAGCTTTCAAATACCTTATCTTGAACACTTCACTTTGTCAGTTATCAAAGCCAGCAAACTCTTCAATTACCTGGGTTTAAAATAAATTTTAATATAAATTACAAGATTTGTTAAACCAGGAGGAAAATTTTTTGAAATTAGGCATTTGAAAGTTAATCAGTAGTTGAAAAACCATTTTTTCCATTTTTCATGGTAAGAGGAAAACTGTATTACTTATATATCACAACACAAATTTGGCTGAATTGTCTTACTGGTTTATTACAATTAGTATAACATCATGACTCCAAAAAATGTACCTTTTCAAAAAGTGTATTTATTTATTTCTTACATCTTGATGTCTGATCTAATTACTCACATAATGGCTACTAATGGAGGCACAAGCTCTGACACTATTAAATACTGTATTTCACAGCAATCTAGCAGAAGTACTTGGGGGACCCACTTACTGATTAAACTAGGAAATGGCTCTATTTTTTTTTTACCAACTTTTCCTACCTTCGATATGCATGTTAATTCTCTAGTTTTTACTAAAATGTCCTTTTTTTTATATGCACGCAATCTGCCAAGCAGTTGTCTTCACTCAACGATAGGTTCTGACCTGAAGTGCTAAACCTCAATGTTGTAGGTAGAATTTAAGATTTACCCGAAATGGAAAGTGTTTTGTGACGCTGGACAGCACTAAAAATACTGGGCTGAATTGTGGACCATACGTGATGGGGCACCACAAGGAAAATGGCCCTAAAATGGTTTTGTCCTATTAGGTTTTGATAAAGGATCCAATAATATTTAGCTTTCAACTCAGCAGCAAATTCATAATTCAATAATACAATAATATAAGCATAAATCCAACCTTTAAACTCAGCAGCAAATTCATAATCTCAGTAATACAATAATACAAGCATAAATCCAACCCCTGTACCATCTAACCAATTATCACAAGACAGGGATACACCATTCCCCTCCCGCTTCCCCTTCTTCCTCTACCAATCTCAGGTAGCATCCATTGTATCATTTAGGACCTGACTCAGAATTTCCTTTTCTCAGAAAGTGTGCCCTTGGAGAGCACTCCTTCCTCTATGACCACATTGATTCTGTTTGTTTTGCTTATTGTGCTACACTGTCTTGCATCTGCTCATGTGTTATTTGTAAATGTTTCCAGGTCGTTGTATTTGGCTGCTTTGTCTTCTCAGATAGATTGGATGAAGGTAGAAGAGAGAGGTATATATAATTTTGTGCTTACCCAGTAAGTACAATGGTTTTTGTTATTTAGGTAACACTTTGGTCTTGACTTTGTCCCATTAGCCTCCTGAATACTCCTTCATTATCAGGAATTAAAGAGGAGCAGGTGTTATTACCAATGAAAACCTTTCAACAGACCAGAAGTTTTCATATTGGCATCGAGGGCCATATAATATTTATAATATCACAGCATGTGTTGCTGTAGTGTAGTGTTTAAAATCACCTCTCTTGTTTCTTCCTGGCTCACCAGTGTAAATGCTCAGCTTTGTTTCTTTTTTTTTTAATAATAAATTTACTTTTTATTGGTGTTCAATTTGCCAACATACAGAATAACACCCAGTGCTCATCCCGTCAAGTGCCCCCCTCAGTGCCCGTCACCCATTCACCCCCACCCCCCGCCCTCCTCCCCTTCCACCACCCCTAGTTCGTTTCCCAGAGTTAGGAGTCTTTATGTTCTGTCTCCCTTTCTGATATTTCCTACCCATTTCTTCTCCCTTCCCTTCTATTCCCTTTCACTATTATTTATATTCTCCAAATGAATGAGAACATATAATGTTTGTCCTTCTCCGATTGACTTATTTCACTCAGCACATGCAGAAGAATGAAACTAGACCACTCTCTTTCAACATACACAAAGATAAACTCAAAATGTATGAAAGATCTAAATATCAGCTTTGTTTCTGTCTTTGCACTTCCCAGGGGTCATTTTGAGGGTAGACATATTGGGATGCTGGTAGAATTAGGTGATACGAGAAAGCCAAGGTGAGATTTGTTTTCTACTCCTGGAACAAGGACATATTTGGGCTCCTTGGCCTTTTATTGCCCTTAAATTCCTTTACTTCCTGGATCTATGTCTTTTATTTCTCACCATCACTCTATGGTGTCAAAGAGTGAGAGTCTTACGGTCCATGCGTAGAAAACACTTTGCTAATTGGTTGCTTGATTAGCATTTGACATTTGCACATACTATTTTTTGTTTGTCTTTAATAATAATTGAATTTATTTCTTGGTTTTGATAATTTAAAAAAAATCAGAGATAAAGAATAATGCCTAAAAAGAATCAGAGCCAAAAAATACTTGATAGACCCTATGAATTACCTAGTTTAAATATTCTTGTTCTATTTTTCATTGGTCTTCTAGCAAAAATATTTTCTGTGTTCTTTTTTGAATGCTTCATTGAACTCTAATCGAAATACAAGGAACTCCACATATTTAATGAGTATAATTTGATGAGTTTGGACAAGAGGAAGCTCTATTTAATTTTTCCTTTTCAATGGTTCCACTTCCATTTTTCGTGACTTTCATTCAAATTTGTACTTAAACTTTTATTTATGCTGTAATATTTAAAAGATTAAAACTTATTTATCCTAGATGGGAAAACATACGACGCTTTTGTGTCTTACCTAAGAGAATGTGGACCTGAGAATGGAGAGGAGTACACCTTCGCTGTGAAGATCTTGCCCGAGGTGTTGGAGAAACACTTTGGGTATAAATTATGCATATTTGAAAGGGATGTAGTGCCTGGAGGAGGTAAGAAAGGGAATATCAGATAGAAAACTAGTGGAGAGATTTTCTTTTTAAAAGATGAATAGTTTAGCCTTACAAAAGGCAATCCTGGTTTGTTTAAAAACAAAGGAATGAACATGATTCTCTAAACCAGAGATAACCAGCTAAATCAATATAGTCAATAGTGAGAAAACAAGCTAACTACATTGCTTCTGAGAGTGGCATCTCTGGGGTTGGCCCTTTTACTGGGCTTCCCAGTTCTCGACCTTTGGGGAAAGGGCGTTCCTTATTTATTTGTTTGTTTGTTTAAAATATTTTATTTATTTTCTCATGAGAGACACAGAGGGAGAGGCAGAGACATAGGAAGAGGGAGAAACAGGCTCCCTGTGGGGAGCCCGATGCAGGATTCAATCCCAGGACCCCAGGGATCATGACCTGAGCCAAAGGGAGATGCTTAACCACTGAGCCACCCAGGTGCCCCCTAGGGCATTCCACTTTTACAACCAGGCCTAGAATCGGCATGTCCTGAGGCATTTATCTAGAAATGTCCCACAGTAAGAATACCTCTCTTGGTAATAGTTTATAAAGCAGGACCAGTTCCTAATTTAATATGTGATCCTTGGGACTATATGCAGTTCATTATTACCAGAAAATAATTGTTCTTAATTGGATTGACACTGGTGTGAAAATTACAGCAGATCATAGGAGAGTCCAAAGAGGATAAATAAGGGAGATTGGTGATTTGTGTCAGATTTTAGTTATGAAATTCAGTTTTTTAATTAGTATCTGAATACAAATGACCATAAAACATATATTGAAGCAAATTCCATTTCAAAGCCAAGAAATTTGATAACATTTCCATATTTGCTCTGAGGTCTTTTAGAGAAAATATTTGAAACCCAGTGTCAGAATATTTTGGGTGCTAATGCATTACCAAGGATGCAATGTAAGTGTTTCTACTGCCACCATCATTCAGTCACCTGACATATCATGACTGAATGCCTTCCTCATACAAAATTCTGAGATGGGCATTGAAGATATAGCAGCAAATGAGAAATAACTGTTTTTTCCCCTCATAGATTACAAATAAGGGAAAATACTACCAGTTAGAAGGAGAGAATATACTACTTTTAAAGAAATAAAGATTTCTTTTTAGTTCTTAAATAAAAATAAAGAATGTTTGTATGTTTAATTATAATTAGTCTGGATTAAAATTTCTATTTGAGAAGGAGTAAAGGTCTAGATCCAAAATTGGCAGTTGACCAGCCATGGGTTAAATCCAGATTTTCAGCCTTGTTGAAACACAGCAACTCGCCATTTGTTTGCATGTTGTCTGTAATTGCCTTTGAGCTAAATAGCAGAGATGAGTAGGGTGACCCGCAGGGTCTGAAATATTCACTATCTGGCCCTTTACAGAAAGTTTGTCGGCTTCTGGTCTGGAATAATGGGATATATAAATATATATATTATAATTATATATATATATACATATATATATATATATATAATTATGATTTCAGTGTGCTCCTCCCTGCCTTTGGAGAGGCAAGGTAGCATCACGATTAGAACAGGTTCTCCAGAAGCAGACCACCTGGGTTCTGATTCTAATTCTGCCTTATACTAGCTGTGTGACTCTGGCTGAGTTACTTAACGACTCTGTACTTCAGCTTCCTTATCTGTAAAATGGTGGTGATAACAATACTTTCTTCAAAGGCTTATTGTGATGCTTTAATGAGTTGACTGATATAAAATAAAACATTTAGAAGAGAGTGTGGCACAGAGTAAGTGCCAAATGTTCAATATTGCTGTTACCTAGATGGTTATTTCTAATAGGTATACAATATTGAGAATAAGTGGTTTGTCTTGAAAAACTTATTAGTGAAGTAAAGTTAAATAATACAAAATTAGACCATGCAAAATGATTTTCGCTTCCCATCTGCCCTTTTTGTTCTCCTTAATTACTGTGCTAAATCTTGCATTTTCAGCTGTTGTTGATGAAATCCATTCATTGATAGAAAAAAGTCGAAGACTAATCATTGTCCTAAGTAAAAGCTACATGTCTAACGAAGTCAGGTATGAACTTGAAAGTGGACTCCATGAAGCACTGGTAGAAAGGAAAATTAAAATCATCTTAATTGAATTTACACCTGTCAGTGACTTCACGTTCTTCCCCCAATCACTAAAGCTTTTGAAATCTCACAGAGTTCTGAAGTGGAATGCTGATAAACCTCCATCGTATAATTCAAGGTTCTGGAAAAATCTTCTTTATCTGATGCCTGCAAAAATGGTCAAGCCATGTAGAGCTGAATCTGAAGACTTGACTGTTCTTTCAAAATTCTGATCTTTAGGAAACCTGAATATAAGAAAGAACTCTTGATGCTCTGGGCCCAGAGTCGATGAACCTGTTTTTATCAAAGAGTACTATTAAAAATATTGACCTCTCTGAAAATCATACTTACAGTTTGAAGATGAAAGCTGTCATTAGGTTGCCAGGAATAAGACTTGCTCCCAGGGAAACATGGAATTCAAAAGCAATGGATCTCCCGTTTCTCCCTCCTCCATAACTGGCTACAGGTGCTCATTCTCAATCCATATTCAGTAACTGTGAGGCTGGACACAGAGCAAAATACCTTGTGCCTTATTAAAAGGGCATATCTTTATGTTTTTAATATCAGTGATTGAACTAAAGGATTTTAAGTTCATGAAGAGCATTTTCTATGATCCAGTAGGTGACATAATAACGGGAATGGGGCCTTCACTGTAGCACAGGGCAGCCTACCTCTAAGCACCATGGACAGTGCCTGGGAAGTGGCAAAGGGCTGCTGGGGCTGTGTACATTAGGGGACCAAGGCGTGGCAGGGCCTCAGCCTCAGGACACATTTAATGTGTTCCAGCTGTAGCTGCAAGCCAATGGGTTATTGGAAACCCCTAAAGCACTGAAAAGGGCTTGCTTAATTGGGCCTGTTTGGAGGGAACTTCCCCAAATTGTTTTATTATTCATGAAAGACACATATTTTAATTAAGGCAATTCTGTTGGGTTTTTCAAAACTGGCCTAAAACATTTATTTATTTAACAGGTATGTTTACAGGCAGGGTAGATGCCAAATCATATTTTCCGTATTAGCCATTAGTCACTATTATCTGTTAGCCACAGTAAATTATGGTAGTTACTTGCTTGATTTTTTTAAAATGACATATTTAACATGCCTTTAAAGTGGAGGTGGCATGGCATGATGTTGAGCATGAGCCATGCACTCAAGTCAGTCGAGCTCAAATCCTGGGCTTGCTACTTACTTCTGTGAACTCCTAGAACCTTTTTTTTTTTTTTAAATTCATGAGAGACACAGAGAGAAAGAGAGGCAGAGAGAGAAGCAAAGAAGCAGACTCCACGCAGGGAACCTGATGTGGGAGTCAATCCCAGGACTCCAGGATCACTCCCTGGGCCAAAGGCAGGTGCCCAACCGCTGAGCCACCCAGGCGTCCCCCATAGAACCTTTTAAACCAATCTGTGCCTCTATTTCCTTATCTGTAAATTATAATTTATAGTAATTTTACTTCACAGGGGAACTAAATGAATAAATACAAATAAAGTACTTACAAGAGTTCTTGGCACAGAGTTAGAAGTGTATGTGTGGCTAATTCTATTATTATTAATTGTCACTATTAATTATTATTGTTAGATGAGTTATTTAGCAGTGAATGAAAATGGAAGGCAGAGATCTGGAAAGAAAAAGAGATCTGGAAGGAAGGCAGTTTTGACTTGAGGACATTTGTATATAGAGAGAAGCGTATCAGTAGGGCAAAAGATATTTCTCCATTAGACACATGAAACTTTTGACACTGGAAGACATGTGTCTTATCTCCCCCTAAGGTGACCCCACAGAGTGGGCCTTCTTGGTGGCCTTGGCGTCATGGCTGTCCATGGAAATCACTGAGTGAGGGACAAATATCCACCTTACACAGAAAGTAAAGAGTAGGGTAAATCTGGAATCCTGGTTAAAATACATGGTTTCAGCATGAATGTCCCAGAAAGGTTTAAAGCAGACTGTTTAAAACAGCTGTGGTGGGGATCCCTGGGTGGCGCAGCGGTTTGGCGCCTGCCTTTGGCCCGGGGCGCGATCCTGGAGACCCGGGATCGAATCCCACGTCGGGCTCCCGGCGCATGGAGCCTGCTTCTCCCTCTGCCTGTGTCTCTGCCTCTCTCTTTCTCTCTGTATGACTATCATAAATAAATAAAAAAAAAATAAAAATAAAAATAAAACAGCTGTGGTGGAGGGGCATCTGGGTGGCTCAGTGGTTCAGCATTTGCCTTAGGCTCAGGGCGTGATCTCGGAGTCCTGGGATCGAGTCCCACATCGGGCTCCCTTCAAGGAGCCTGCTTCTCCTTCTGCTTATGTCTCTGCCTCTCTGTGTGTCTCTCATGAATAAATAAGTAAAATCTTTAAAAAAAAAAAAAAGCTGTGGTAGATATTCCTGAAAAATTTTTAAAAACCTGAGATTAGATTTTCAGTGTGAGAAAGTGATTTACTTTTTATAGAACTTAAAATTTTGTGGGCTAGTTGGGTGGCTAAAGTAAAAAATTTAACTACTAGCTTAATGTTTTATGTGTGAAAACATACAGTTTAGGGAAATTTTATTGCTATCATCAGAGTCTCTAATACATAGACTGAATTTTGCTTTTATATTATGTATGCTATAAAATGTATTGAGTGTATTTTGTATTAGATGTGTTAAATATATACGTTAAATATATGCTTTAAAAGACATTTAAACCATTGGTCTAGTGCCCTTAATTTTGAAATGTTTCTTGGTGCCTTTGTCACTTACGTGAAGATTCCACTTTCTCATTCTCAACATAGATTCCCACCTGTTTTAATAAGGTATGAGTCATTCAAAACAGACTCCTATATCTATCTTCTGCTTTTTTTAAAATGTCAGATTCTTTGTATCTACCTTCTTTGTTGTACCTTCCAACCAGGAGCACAAGGAGATTTTCCTTCTACAAAGCCATGAAACCACTCAATACCCAGCACAAGTACTAGTTCTTCACAAGCCAGTTAATTCATGTGGATATTTTTAAGTTTAAGAACAAACAGTTCCAACCAGGACCAACAAATAACTGTTACTGATAGAATAACAGCATTCTCTTCTGTGGATTCAGATGTCCTTAAACTGTGGGGTCCCTTTTAGAGAATCAGTAAACAGCCAGCTCTGTGAGATGTATAAAATATTCCATGTACATTTATTATGTACTGAAAAGGTTTATTAAAATAAAGTTATATTCTCTTAAAGCAAAGAGAGAGCTTATTACCCACATAGTCCAAACCCAGGAGCCTGAAATGTGCTAAGTCCAGGGACTTGACCCAGGTCACACAACTAGCTAGTCAGATGGGGGCAGAGAGATGTATTGTCTCTTCTCTTGGGAGTTGCCTGTTGGACAGTGAGTCTTGAGAGAAGTTTTTGAAGGGTGCAGGCACTTTCCTGGGACGGCCCCTTATACTAGAGGTGTCTAGAGCAGAGCCTGCCAGATGGATGGCTGCTTAGGACTAGCTCAGAGGAGGAAAAGGAGTATCAAGGATCTTCAGCCTTTCTTCCAGGCTACTAGGGTAAGGATGGAGCGTGGGTATGGGAAATAGCACTCAAGATCTCCACAGGATGAAAACGTACACTTGACTGGAGCATGTCCACTATGGCATCTGCCAAGATACAGGGAGTTGGACCTCTGATGGGTACTAGGAGCTCACACTATATTGATGCCAATGGTTGGCCAGGATGGTCAGTGAGGTGCAGAAAGGATGAGCTTCCCTGCAGCTATCAACATACTTGTCTGAAGCAAGGACAATGACAAAACCAGTGCCCAAGATCAAGTCAATTTGTAGCTTTAAATACTTGGAGGAAATAACTGAAGTGCAGCTCCGAGGAAGGAGACTCAGCCTCTGGGGGAAGCCATCTTTCTGAGCAGAGGCTACTCTGTGAGGGGAGCTCAGGAGCAATGGAGGCCTCTTCAAAGAGTAAGGAAGCCACAGATCTAACAGGAAGCAGTGTGTATGAGCTGTGGGCAGGCTACAGGGTCCTTCCTGCATGCTACACCGGTAATGAACACAGTCAGGGCAGGGGACTCCGAGACCAACATCTGTATTTCTGTGTCAGGTTTGTGATGATAAGCTTTTCTCTCTTTACAGCCTGTCTTGCAGTTGCTTATACATACCCAAGGGGTGTGATTTATGTTATACCCATTTATACATCAAGATATACAAGCTGATGTGTGTGCTTAATAATTAGTGGTGAACATGTTAAGGATAGACTTCCAGATTGTGTTTTGAATGTCCTAGGGCTCCTTGTGGTGCCTTAGGGACCACCTTGGGCAGTGGGATGGAGTGAGTGGGAACACAGGGGCTGGGCCCAGTCTTCTTCCCCCTGCCAATTCCTTCCAGATGCCTCAATTAGAGCAACACTGCTTTTATATATTTTTATGATGAGGTTCCATACAGCAACTGTATTTAACAAAACAAAATACCACTGAGTAGGTCATGGTTTAGATCTAATGAGCATAATCCTCTCTAGCTAGCTGAAACAGAAACGGTTCTAGACCTGTTTAGAGAGAGAAAAAAACAGACCCTGGGCTACTCTTCCAAAGCCACACAAAAAAACTGGACTACCAAAGGAGCTGCTGATCCTACCACAGACACGAAGAAATCTGTGGAATCAGGAAGCTCCTGCTGTAGCTGCCAGCTCCTGAGCTAGTCTGGCGTAGAAGTTGAGGGAAAGCCCCATACCGTGGAGTTGTCAAAGGGTGAAAAAGCCAATTGTTTCTGGATACCTAGGTCTACCAGGAGTCAACATAGTTATTAATTAGCTTTATCCCACAATAAAATAGCCTCAGAATAATTTATCATACTAACATAGCCATTTATATTTTGCTTACTGAAAACAATCCAAGATTTTTGGGGGTGGTACTGTTTTATACCTTGAGAATATCCCATTAGAATATAATAAAGTCAAGCTCTTGCATTCTGGAGTCATGTGACATTAGTCCTCTTGATGTAGTTTTGTCAACTCAATAAACAGTTAAGTTTCTTTGATTCTGATTTTTAGGAATTGCTTCTTAAAATTTTGTTTTGTTTTATTATAATGTAATAATGGCCTTCAAGAGCAAATCTGTAAAATAAAAGCAAAGTCAATATGCCCTTCCATTTTTATTATAAATGAAGATACATTCATATTTAAATCCTCTCACTTCTTACAGATAAACAGTAATATATTACATACAATTTTTCTACCTTGCTTTCCCATTTCATAATACATTCAGAGATCATTTCCCATTTACGTGTGGTGCTGCTTCTCATTCTTTCTTACAGATACATGACACATGATTTGTGTGACTGTACAAGTTTATTCAACCAGTCTCAAATGTTTCCAGTCTTTTGCAATTTTACATTATGTTATAAAGAATAGTCTTATGCATACATTTTCTCAAATTTTGGCTAGAATATTTTGGGGATAGATTTCTAGATGTAGCATCTCTGAGTCAGAGAGTAATGCATATGTACTTTGGCTTAATATTGCCTTTTCATAGGGATTGTCCTTTTGCATTCCCATTAGCAATGTAAGGAATACCTACCCTTAGCTTTTGCCAGTTTTTCTGTAAAGATATTGATCTTTTTCATCTCTGTTTTTAGAAGATTTTTACATATAAGCTATTAAGACACTGCAATGTAAGTTGCAAATGTTTTGTTTTCCTGATCTATCACTTGTATTTCTGCTTTGCATTGGTATTTATCCATTACCTGATTATAGAGGAATTTACCCATTCTTCCAATACTTGTATATATTCACTCTTTAACATTTAAATATTTAATCCAAGTCACAAAATCAACAAGGATTCAAGGACAGGGAAAATAGACCCTATTTCTGGACATGTGAGGCAGAATACACATGAGGGGAACAGAGGAATTGATGGCCGCCATTTTGGGAGACTATCCCCACAAAGCCTACATTGGGATAGCCCATGTCCTGAAAACCTATCCAAATCCTATTAAAGTGATTAAATTCAGTATCCAGGTCTGTGTTAGGAACTCTACACTTCAGGACTGTTCCCACACTCCAATTCACTTGAATCCAGTTCAATTCAACAGTTACTGAATACCTGTCATAAACAACACCTTAAGTTTGACCTTCTCATTCCGTCTACCCATATCTCCTCCCACCCCAGGTCTGCTGCCTTTCTTCCTGCTGCTCCCACAGGACACTATGAGCCTGGAGCTTCACACACCTGGAATATCCTTTTAGCTGCTTCCTCTGGCCTCTTTTGGAATAGGTCTGAGAAAAGAAGCCACACTGTCTTGGAATACCAGGCAGATTTATGATCAGTGGCAGATCCTTTTGGGGGTCCATTTCTGGCTATAGTTGCTGATTCTCTACCGTCCTACCCTCACCTCAGGTCAACACTTATTTTGCCTTCATCCCAAAGTGAATTTAGTCTTCACTTGTGTTTTATGTTCTCCTCTAGTTAGAGGTAGTTGTGGAGCTCTGATGTGCTCAGATGAATCAACCTTATCTTTATCAGAATATAAGACTCTTGAGGGAAGGTGATCTTGAAGCTTAATCAATATGCTTTCTCAGCAGAACTCTTTTTTTTTTAAAAAGATTTATTTATTTATTCATGAGAGACACGGAGAGAGAGAGGCAGAGACACAGGCAGAGGGAGAAGCAGGTTCTATGCAGGAAGCCCAATGTGGACTCAATCCTGGTACTCTGGGATCACGCCCTGAGCCAAAGGCTGATGCTCAACCACTGAGCCATTAAAGCATCCCTCGGCAGAGCTCTTTTGAATAGTGTGATCTCAGGGTCCTTACTAAGTTATTTTAGTTGTTCTATCAAAGGAACAGTAGTGCTCTTAATTATATGTTATATTTTGAAGCTTTCTCTATTAATAAATAGTACCAAGAAACCTTGGTGAAATTAGACTTTAAGTTTATTTCCCTCTTTGTCAATAAATTGTTGCCTTAGATAAACAGTGTGGGAGAGTGATTTTTTCCTCTTCCAGAGTTAAAAGTAGTCTTAAGAGAGGTTTAAGCTTATATCATAGGGGTTACACTTTCAAAGGTTAGTTTTATAAGATGAAAGAGAAAAAAAAGTTGAGAAATTGAGTGCTAATATTCTTTACAGGAAATTCCTGTAAAGGAAATAGGCTTACTCATTCTGTCAACTAAGCCTAACCACAAAACCTTATCTAGTTGACGTGGTTGGTCAGAGAAGAGTTTTAGATGCTTCATCTTCAGGACATTTACTTCTACTGATACAGATAATTAATTTGATTTTTCTCTGTATAACCATAGATTTGGCAATGATAATGGTCATTTGCAAAATAACAAATGTTTTCTTTTTTTCTCTAGGCATACTCATTATTCCCAAATATGTGTGAGTTAAATGGTTGTTGTGTCTTCTCTAGGGATTTCTCTGGCTAGGAAGAGAAATATAGTAGAACTCTTTGAAAATTAATATTCTCCTGTGTTCTTTGGATATAGAAGCTGACAGTTACTGAAATAAGGAGCCAAAGTTCCTTCCTCTTTTTTTATGTCTTAAGAACAGGAAATAAATGTAAGAATTAGTACATTGTTTTCACTAGATTTCCTAACCAGAAAATATAGGTTGAGAAAAGAGCTTAAATAATTTTCAAAGTGAATTTCTCACATAATTCCTTTTCGTGAAATCTTTATCAAGAAAATTTACATATCTCTATTTATGGAGTCTTCACTTTATAAAAACATCACTGTTATCAAATAAAACTATAGTGACTTGAGCATTTTGTGGAATTGGCTAAGAGTAGCAGGAATCTAGATATTTGCCAAATTCTGTTTGCCTTCACTTGACCATAAGATCAAGTGAGTGAGAATAGGCACACACACTGGATTTTCTGTAGTTCCCAGACAATGAGGTATAAAGCTAACATGGACCATGTGAAAATAAAAATAAAAATAAAAATATAAAATAAGTAACAAGAGATGGTTGCTCGCTGGTGCAGTGGTGAGGAGGGAAGGATGGAATTCATTATGCCAATGGCCAGACAAGGTCTCTCTGGAGACAAAATGCAAAATAAGACATGAGAGAGCCAAATCAAGTCCCACGGGGTTTTGCAAACCGTGGTTGGAATGGATTCCTTTTTTTTAAAATTTTTTTTTATTTTAGAGAGAGTGCAAGAGTGTGTGTGATGAACAGGGGGAGGGGCAGAGGGAGAGAGAAAAAAATCCTCCAGCAGACTCCCCACTGAGCTTACAGCCTGATGCAGGGCTTGATCCCAAGACCCTGAGATCATGACGTGAGCTGAAATCAAGAGTCCAGCGTTTAACTGACTGAGCCACCCAGGTGTCCCTGGAATGGATTTGTTTTCTCAAGTGCGGCTGGTGATGACTGCAGCATGGAAATGGCATTCTCAGGTTCACTTTTTGGGAAAATGCCTAGAGGCATCTAGAGGCTGGAGATGGGGAGATTATTCTTTGAGTTAAAGGAAAGAAAGGTGAAGGGGAGACCACATCTTGAAAGGCAATTGCTGATTCTGCCTTGTTCCTTGACCACAGTTCTTCTAAGAAGAGCCACCAATGGGGATAAACAATGCAGCGACTCTAGTCTCCATGCCTGGCTCTCTTCAAGGTGCTCCACCATCCCATGAAGCCTCTCCTCCCCTGCACACGCTGTCCTCTCAACAGGTCAGCAGCCAGTACTCTGGTCCCCACCTGGGCAAACTGGTCTGGATGGATCCTCCACCCTGTAAGGCTCTGAAGCCTCCTGTCCAAGGGATTCCATCTCTTCCTACTTCCTTCCTCTCGCTTGTACCTGGCCCGCGAGCCTGCACACTCATTCCGCTCATAGCCAAATGGTGTCCAAGCTCTGTCATTGTCAACAAATGCTCAGACACCACGTCTGGCTTCCCTGCACAGTGTAGACTGTGGACTACACGGCTTGTCCTCACCTCTCACATTCCTTCTGCTACTACCTTTTCTTGTGCTTCTCTCCATCAGCTCACCCCCCGGCCTCCCTGCACAAACTGATTGATCTATTGGAGCCAAATCTAGAGGACACTTCTTAGTCCTTATCATGCCAACTCTGTAGCTCCTGACACTGACATCCCATTTTTCCTCCAGACTTTCTCTGTGCTTAGGATCAAGATGGTCTCCATGCTCTGTTTCTTTTCTTCCTTTTGGGTTTATCCTTTTTCATTTCAGCCTTGGCTCTGACCCACCCTCTCCAGGCTGGTGTTCTTCAGGGAAATCTGTCTGCCCTCTCCTTGCGGCTTACAGAGGCTCCTGGCTTGAACTCTTCCCCTGCTGCTGTGCCCCCAGAAGCATTTCTTAGTTCCTCCCAGCTGCCTTTGTGGTGCTCCAGCTGGATCTCCAAAGGCACTTTAAGTTCAATGTTTCTGTTAGATAAACATTAATTATTAACAAAAAATTATAGATCTTAAAATTTCTTCCTCCTGCATCTGAAGATGTTGGAGACATGGTGTGTGTGTGTGTGTGTGTGTGTGTGTGTGTGTGTGTGTATTGGAAACTGGTCAGAAATGAAGAATTTCATAAGATGAGGAAAGCCCACTATTTTATTTCTTTTTTTTCCCCCAGTATTTTATTTCTAAGAAAAGATAGAGGAACCTGGAAAGAAAGGACCTAAGAAAGTTGAAGGTGGAGGCCGTGGTCACAGGAATATCCAGTGAAGACAGGGAGGGGTGAGGGGAGGAAATTGGCTGGTTAGATGTGGAAAGAGAGGAAGACTGATTTTGTCAGCTTCCTAAAGAACACGGGTATTGTGTGAATGTTTCTAAAGGGCCAGTGGACATTTCGTGTAACTTTTTTCCTTTCCCTCCCTCCCTCCCTCCCTCCCTCCCTCTCTCTTTTCTTTGTGTCTTTTTCTTTCTTTCTTTCTTTCTTTCTTTCTTTCTTTCTTTCTTTCTTTCTTTCTTTCTTTTTTCTTTCTTTCTTTCTCTTTCTTTCTTTCTTTCTTTCTCTTTCTTTCTTTCTTTCTCTTTCTTTTTTCTTCTTTCTTTCTTTCTTTCTTTCTTTCTTTCTTTCTTTCTTTCTTTCTTCTTTTCTTTCTTTTCCTCCCTCCTTCCCTCTTTATTTTTTATTTTCTGTCACCACCATATTGGTTTCTGTCTTGCATTCTCCTATAATTGTTTATTTGCATGTTTGTGTTGACAAAGACTCTTTTCATGACCAAATTTTGGTCAGGCTCTCTGAGACCTCTCCTCCACTAGGCCTTGAACACAGCCTCAGTCATATGTCTGGTCTGCCCAGTCCATTCTTAGGAAAAGTGTCCTGCTAAGCCATCCTCCCACCTTTGATGTCTAAGCCCCTGACACACCTTGCACAAGAACTCTGTTGCATCAATTTCGTAAGAATACCTCTACACTCGATGCCTCCTTAGTTAATTTTCTAGCTCCTGACTGCCTACCTTGCTCCTTGGTTATATCCTCCCCTATTCTTCTTGAATTTTGAATTGAGCCTGATTTCTCTCCTCTACTGCAATATTCTTGAATAAAAGTCTTTCTTACTATTTCAATTTTTTTATTTTACATTGTTCTTCACGTTGTAACAGATGCTTGAGGACAGGGACTCTACTATTTGTTTTGTCTCACCCCATTATACACGGGTGGCTAAGCAGTTTAATGCCTGCCTTTGGCCCAGGGTGTGATCCTGGAGTTCCGGGATCGAGTCGCACGTCAGGGTCTCTGCATGGAACCTGCTTCTCCCTCTGCCTATATCTCTGCCTCTCTCTCCTCAATTAGGCTACATCTCACCACCCATTACGCACTATTCTGGATTGAATGTGTTCACTCCCAAATTCATACGTTGCAATTCTAACCTCCAAAGACACAATAATGATGGTATTAGGAGGTGGGACCTTTGGAAAGTTGCTTAGGTCATAAGGGTAGAGTCTTCATGAATAAGATTAGTGTTTTTATAAAAGAGACACCAGAGAGATCTTTAGTGACTTTTACCACATGAAGACACAGTGAAAAGGCACTATGCACTAGATAGAGGGCCTTCAGCAGATTACAACCATGCTAGTGACTTGATCTTGGACTTCCCAGCCTCCAGAAGTGTGAGCAATACATTTCCTTTGTGCATAAGCCACCCACTGTGTGGTATTCTGGTAAAGCAGCCCAAATGGATGAAGACACCCACCCAATGCCCTTATCTCTCATCTTTTATAAATGGCTTGAAAATTCCACTGGCCACCCTATTGAGAGACAAAAGTACCATGAACACAGATCAGGTTCTCATTCCCTCTCTTCAGGTGATCCTGTCCCTCACTTTTTCTATTTTAGAGAATTGTTTACCCCCTCCCAACCCCATCTCATCTTAACTTTAAAAAGCCTAGGCCAGTATAAGAGTGTTTTAGGGCAGATTTTTAGGTAAAATTCTTTATTCCTACAACCAAGCTGAAGAGTGATACACACAGTAAGACAGTGACAACTTTTCCTTTCTTATTTGGGGAACAGAGAGTCTATTCTCTAACAGTTAACACAAATAATTAGTAAATAAGATAGACACGTGGACATTCTCAAGCTGTACACATATGAGCCATAGCAGAGGCTTCCATAACTGTGGAATCCTGACATTTTTAATTAACGTGGGTCACCTTTTCAGGAAAAGTTTCATTTAACTGTTTCCAAATGACGCATGGAAATACACATTCTAGGTGATAACATAAAATAAAAAGAAGAAGAAGAAGAATTCCATGAAGAAAGGGCACCAAAAGAACATATGGTATGGAGCAGAGGTCCAAGTGTTTCCTGTGAGCTTGAGATACTCTCCCTCCTTCAGACGTATAAGAAATGACACATGCAAAGAGACTGCTACACACCATTGTGGGCATTTGGGTAGGACCCGCCCCTTTCAAAGCTTCCTGTGCGACTTGCATTTTGGTCACTGGTTCTGATTTCTTCATTTCTCATTTCTTGACTTACAGAAATGAAGACGATTCTCAGGGAGGAGCTCTGAAACACGAGGTACCACAGCCTGGCAACGCAACAGACTCACTGAAGTGATGACAGGACCCAGGAAGAATGATGCTTTCTTTGGGCTGGATTTTTCTTTGGCTTGTCACAGGAGAGAGAATTAAAGGAATGACTACTTCAGGTAGGGTTTTCGCTTATCATGTTCACTGTGAGTCTTAAAGTCAAGATTTGAAGTGACAGATAGTCTGATATATCAGCAGCTTGACCTATTAATGCAGAGCATTTCCTTTCTGCTGTTGAGATGGGTGCAGGAAGACAGAAATGACTGGGGTGAACAGCTTTCAGCTGATACCAAGCGTCAATAAGGAGCCCAGTTATGGTAGCCAGGTGTTCAGTGGGAGCAGTTGAAGAGAAATGAGGAGTGGTTCAGTCGTCTTTAATAGTTAAGTGCTGCGGCTACTGGCCAGCTCAGGTCCACTGGGAGGGCATTAGAGCCTGACCTTCTAAATGGAAGCAGTGCAGAAGACAGACAAGGGAGCTTAATTCCTCATTAAATCATGTACTCTTTATAAACATAGGTTAGAGTTTGATCTTTATTTCCTCCAGTTTTGTTGACATGTAAGTGACATACAGCACTGCACAAATTTGATAGATAGCAAAATGACTTATGCGTATAGTGAAATGATTAGCACAATGAGTTTAGTTAATATCCATGATCTCATGTAGCTACCAAAAAAGAAAAAAAGAAACTTCCTTGTTCGTTAGTTGTGATGAGAACGCTTAGAGCGCATTTTTTTTAACTTTCAGATCAACCACACAGCAGTGTTAACTATAGTCACCGTGTTCTCCAGTATATTCCCCTTACTTATGTATCTTATTACTGGAAATGTGTGCCTTTTGACCACTTCATCCAATTCCCCCACTTCTCATGCAGCCTCGGGTAACCACAAATCTGATCTCTTCTATTTATAAGTTTGATTTTTGTTTTGTTTTGTTTTGAGACTACGTGTAAGTGACATCATCTGGTGTTGGTCTCTCTGGCGTATTTCATTTAGCATAATGCCCCCAAGATCCATCTATGTTGTTGAAAAAGGCAGGATTTCTACCTTTTTTTTTTTACCACTAAATAATATTCGTGTGTGTTTGTGTGTGTGTGTGTGTGTGTGTAATACATCTTTATCCATTCATCTGTTGATGAACACTTATTTCTGTATCTTGATTATTGTAAGTAACGCTACTATGAACAAAGAGGTTCAGACTGTGTCTTCGACATACTGTTTTCATTTCCTTCAGATATATTCCCAGAAATGAAATTTCTGCATCTTATGGTAGTTCTATTTTTAATTTTTTTGAAGGAGACTCTACTCTTTTCCATAGTGGATGTACCAATTTATGATCCTGACAGTACGCAAGGGTTCCCTTTTCTTCGCCCCCTTGCCAGCATTTCTTATCTCTTATCTTTTTGTTGATAAGCCAGCCTACCAGGTAGGAGGTGATATTTTACTGTGGTTTTGATTTACAGTCCCCTAATAACGAGTGATGTTGAGCACGTTTTCACGTACCTCTTGGTCAATTATATATGTTCTTTGGAAAATGCTTATTCAGGTTCATTGTCCATTTATAAGTGGCTTATTTGGGGGTTTTGTTTGTTCTTTTTTTTGTGGTTTTGCTTTTGAGTTGTATGTATTCTTTTTATATTTGGATGTTAATCAGGCATATTTTATTAGATACATGGTTTGTTTACTTTTTCCCATTCTATAGGTTATCTTTTCATTTTGTTGATCATTTCTTTTTTTAAAATATTTTATTTATTTATTCATGAGAGACAGAGAGAAAGAGAGACAGAGAGAGAGAGAAAGAAGGAGAGAGAGGCAGAGACACAGGTAGAGGGAGAAGCAGGCTCCATGCAGGGAGTCTGATATGGAACTCGATTCCGGGATCTAGGATCACGCCCTGGGCTGAAGGCAGGCACTAAACCACTGAGCCTCCCAGAGATCCCCCTGTTGATCATTTCTTATGCTGTGCATAAGCTTTTTAGTTTGATGTAGTTCAGCTTGTTTGTTTTTTCTGAGATTTTATTTATTTGAGAGAGAGAGAAAGAGGACCCTGAGATCATGACCTGAGCTGAAGGCGGACGCTTAACTGACTGAGCCACCCAGGCACCCAATACTTGCTTATATTTTTTATTTGGTTGCTTGTGCTTTAGATGTCATATACAAAAACTCACTGCCAAGAGAGAGATTTGTCTTCTAATGTGCCTCCCTTTCTCTTTGTTCCTTGTGGTTTTCAGATTGCCTCACCAAAAAACTGCTCTGGGAATATTCTTCAAGGAGTGAGGAGTTTGTCCTATTTTGTGACCTAACAGAGTTACAGAAATCCCATTTGTACCACAGAAGTCAACTCTTACCAACCCAAGGCTCTGAAAACTTGCCCTGCAGTGGTCATGAGGACCTATCTGATGTCCAGTGGTACCTACAACCTCAAAATGGCGATTCATTAGGGGAAATAACTAACAACTTTCCTCACATCACCCAGGACAAGAGCAACCTATGCTTTCTGACCGCAGGAATAAGTAATGCTGGGTCATATATCTGTAGACCTAGGATCTGGTACGTCCCAAATGCATTCTTAAACGAAAACATTCCCAAGCCCTGTATTACCTGGATATAACATCTATGTTCATAGGCCTTTGTTAACTCTCCTAGGACCCCTCAGGATGAGGCCTGTTGTATCAAGACCATCTTAGAAGTTAAGCCTAAGACAAATCTATCCTGTATACCAAATAACTCTGTATCACAGCAATACCTTCTTTTTGGTAGCATTGCCAAAATTAATTGCCCTAGCCTCAACTGCCAAAGTGATGCACAAAGTCCAGAGGTGACCTGGTACCAGGTAAGAATGATTTCTCCAAAGTATGATTTCTCAGCTTTGGAACTTTATGGAGCTTTATGGAGTTACCATAAAGTATCATTTTTATGGTAACCTACCCATAGACGCTTTATAGAAACGTGAGTTTGAGGATCTGAGGTCTAGAGCTTTGCAAATACTGACCTTGTGCCTACAGAGAAGACCTAACTTTCTAAAGTGGTCTCTCTCATAGGTAACCACAGGGAACCATCTTTTTCATCCATGCCAACAAAATTTCTAAAATTCAAGTGTATTACACCTGAGGTAAGACATAAACTTATGAGCATCAGCCAATGCAGAAGACCAGATAAGTTCCTTCCTATTGTCTTTGGAAAGCAATGGGGATTCCTATGGGGAAGGGAGCTACCAACAAGTGAGTCCTGGAGGGTTTCTGAATAAAATAGGAGACTGGAATGCTTTCCAAAGAGAGCACATCTGGGAGGACAGTTATGGCAAATGCAGATGGCCCAGGTAACAGGTGCCTTGCAGAAGTGAGACTGGGGTTGGGGGGAGGGAGTACAGTATAAAGAGGAAAAAGGGGCAGGGATGAGGAAGAGGCAAGTTTCCTAATGATTTTGAGTTATGAACCACATGTGAATAAGCTTCATGACAAAAACAATTCTTATTGCCATTGTGTCTCACGGTTTTTCCAAGTGCTAACAGATACATAAATGTCACATAACCCCATGTCAACATAGCCTCATGGTCGTTGACCTCGTGGTGGCAGAAACAAAGAATAGAATTTCCATTGCCTCCTGTAATTGTAATAATTGTTGAAAGTCTAAAACTTTGCCTTAAGTAGTTGTATAAAACATTAAATTCGATTTCAAAACATATGTTTGTTAATACAAAAATATCTTTTTTAAATTATTATTTATTCATTCATTCATGAGAGACACAGAGAGGCAGAGACAGGCAGATGGAGGAGCAGGTTCCCTGGGGGGGGGCCCGATGCAGGACTTGATCCCAGGACCCTGGGATCATGTACTGAGCCAGAGGTAGATGCTCAACCACTGAGCCACCCAGGCGTCCCCAAAATTGCCACTGATCAGTCATGCCAGTGGCCATGTTTATCTGGTGGCTCTACACACTCCAAGACTCAGCAATCAGAGAGTCCTGGCGGTACAAGCACCAGGGTATGAGAAGATATATCCTCACTTGATTCCCTTGAGACCTGCTGACAATGGGTAGACAGGTGTCATCATGTCCACTATAGAATTAATATACAGAGAGAGAACAAGTGATGTGATGTGCTGTAAGTCTCACATTTGTATTTTAAAGTGACACTAAAAAAATGTTGGCCTCCATAAACTCCTAACTTAAGAAACATACAAATTTCATAACCTCTAAAATGAGGTTAGGCAGCAAAGTCCATGGTTCTGTTCATTATTTTCAGTTCTCTTAAGAATAAAACTTCTCTTGATTCAAAAGTATTTAGTGATCTGGGCTGACAGATTCCTAGCCATGTCAGGGTCGGCTGTTCCTAGGCCAGTAAAGCAGGCTTGCCCCCCGCCCCCCGCCCCGCTCCCCCGTCATTTCAGATGAAAACACATTTAAATTTTCAATCATTGTATCCCTGAAGGCAGTTTTCATTTTCAGGTAAACAGAAGCCACACAATTTCTGTCAGTTTTCTGCCTGTATCTCTTATAAACAAAATCCTAACGGTGTATGACTTTCACAGAAGGAGGTCTGTGGGGTCTTGATTTCATGTCTCTGGGGTCTCAATTGCAACGTCAGGATGTGCTTAGCAGTGAATAGACATCTGTCCTTAAAGTGGGTGAACGATTATGGCTCTTATCAAAATTGTACTTTCTGATGCAGATTTGGATAGGTCATTATTCATGTGATGTTTCCTAATTGCATGTATGTGTGCACACGCATACATGCACATGTGCACACACGTACATACACAGGCACACACGCACAGACCTTATGGAAGGAGTGTATCACTAGAAGTGGTGATACTAGGCAGCAGCTAAGACATGAGGCTCCTTGCCTTCATGCTAAACCCCCGGCACTCAGGTGATGGGTGGGTCGCATCCAAGCCATCTCAGAAGAGATGACATATGCTAACACTGGCTGAGCAGATGAAAACATGGTGCTATTGAATTCAGATGAAACTCCTGGCCAGGGAAGCCCCCGTCAGATGTACAGAATATGCCACTGAGATAAATTCAGGGGCTCGAGGCTCTGGGGGTTTCAAAAGATTTTTAATTGACCCATTAAAAAAATGTAGGCTTGGAGATTCTTCACTGAACTATTAAGTGACCAAGAAGTCAGAATTAAAATGAATTATCTGTTATTTACTCAAGAAACATTTTCTCTATATTTTGCTGATTTCTAAAAATATAATTAAAAACTAGCTGAATAGGCACCATCTTAAATAAATGAGAATTGTATTGAACGAGAGGGCATTTTATGTTCTCTGGCTAAGCAAATCTTGGAAGTAGGCAAAATTATAACAGGGCAGTGGGGTTGGCATTGAGATACAGGTGTTGGTGATACAGGTGTCAGTGACACTGCTGTGACCTCTTGTCAGTTAGACTTGTGCCCTGAGTAATCTTTCCATTGGTGCTTTAAGACAATCTCACTCATAGGCCACACTCACTGGCCACAATGATGACGGAGCTGCTGCATCATTTGAGCCCTGCTTTCCATGGAATGTGCACACACAGACTTGCCACTTCTCCTTCTCGGTTCCTTTATGGCCTCCTCTTCTCATAGTCACTAGTACTGCCTGGTATCCCTTGAGCCTAGTGACATGGGGAACTGCTGAGTTGGTGACACTGGCTAGACCTAAAATCAATGTGGTTGCAAGTAAGGAATAAGTACCGATTGTTTTGACTGGGTTTCTGAAAAGTATTTTCAAGGTCGATATACTGGCCCATTCGGTGATTCTCACTGTGCAGTCTCAGAGTGCTCATAATCCTGCACAACCTCCTAACATCTGTTCAACGCTATAACCCACATGTTGCCTAACTAATAGTGAAAACAGAGAAACTATTTTTTTTCTTTGTTCTACACAGTGTATCAATGTGGTCTATGATTGCATTAGCTTTGGGACAGGTCCCTTATGTGGTTGATTCATTCTTAGTTGGCAGGTAGGGTTTGTTTTTTTTTTCTTTTTCACAAGAACTGCAGTCAGGCCAATTCAGCTTTGTGCTAACAGAGTAGAATTGTAACCCATGTTCATGATTTTACATGTATTCCTATTAAATTCTGATTTGATGGTTTAAGCTCATCATTCAACATATCAAGAGGTTGGCATTTTGATTTTGAAATCCACCATGTTAGCCATCATTCTCAGATTTGTGTGACTTGTAGATAAGATGCAGACATGATACTCTTAGCAAAAATTTTGAATGGCCTGGTACTGAGCAGCCAGTCAACTCATCTATTAACTCTAGCATGATCCTCTTAGTTATATACAGTCCCTTAATCCACAACTTGGGAAGTATTACTGTTCAATTAACTTTAAAAAGTCACCTAAATGATGACTCATTCAGCCCGTATGTATCTATTTTTATTTAGCAAAGACATCATCAGAGTATTTTCCAAATGACTCACTACAGTGAAGCCAGGACATCTATTATATTTCTATATTCCTCTGAGCCTCTGGTCTCTTCATTTTATCATGGGAGAAAATTACAAGACTGGCGTGAATGTTGGTAGTGAGTGCAAGCTGGCTGATATTAACCCACTTTTTTAAGGGCTCATAAGCCATTTGTCCAATAATCCATTCAAGATTTGGCTAGAGATGAACATCTAGCTTTTCATGATACTTTTCATAATGTACCCTTTTCCACTTAGAAGACAATTATTAGTACAGAATTTATGTAAAAGTACAATGTTGTCAGTTGATGGATAGGGCAAGAGACTGAAGTGCAGGAAAAGGTAGATGGGCAATGGAAGCAGAAGCATGAGGGACACATCGTGTGAATGGTGAGTGGCTCAGCATGGTAGGACCAGAGTGTTCCTGAGAGGTGTGGTTAGAGCTGAACACAACGGTTGTACATTGATTATGTGATATGGTTATTGGGGGTCCCTGCTGATGTGATTGAACTTTATGAGTGTGAATCCTGATCCAGGGAATGAGCAGTGGGAACAGAAAGAAGTTGGTGGATGCTAGTGATATTTTCAAGAATAAAAAAACAAGGTAAAATACTTCAGGGGGACATAAAAGAGATGACTCATGTTTTGGGTCTTTCTGGCTCAAATATATTCACAACATTTAGCAAGTTGAGAAAGTAGACATTAATTCAATGAGGAATGAGAAGAGGTCAGGTATGCAGATCTGGACATAATGAGTCATTAAAACAGTCATGGAAATGTCAAGTCCATCAGAGAGGGTAGGGCTCGAGATGTCCATACTGGGAGTCCTCCCAGACTAGGTAGCAAAAGCCCCAGTAGGAGCTCCATTGTGTTGTCCAATGCTGGGGAGCACCACCCCCACAGAATAGCACCGTGTGTATTGTACTCCCGAGAGGGGCTGCACTGGACAGTAGTGTTAGAGCTTGATGATACTGGCTGGAAATATTTCAGTAACTGCTCCTACGAGAACACATTTTCTGTGCTCTTCTTGCTTTAACATTCCTTTAGAAGTCCTGTTTTACTGTCTTCCTTGTTTCTGCAAGCTTCGCTTGTGTCTAGAACTTACTGAAACAAGTCATCCAGGTTCACCCTGAGATGTTCCTCCTTCTGTATTTTGTTCAAGAGTGTGGCACAGCTGAGCAAAACAGCCCCATCAGCACCTCCCTTCCTACTGAAATCATTTGCTATCGTCTTACTGGAATGGGACTCCCATCGTTCTTGACACAAATTACCTCTCCCTTATCTGTTTTCTTCAATGTTTCCTTTTAGTTCCATCTTATTAAGTCTTAATAATACATATGAAGTCACGTTTACTTTTTTACATTTTTTGAAATTTTATTTATTTATTTGAGAGAGAGAAAGAGACACAACAAGAGAGCGCAGGAGCAGGGAGGGAGGGGCAGAGGAAGAGAGAGAAGCAGACTCCTCACTGAGCAAGGAGCCCAGTGCAGAGCTTGATCCTAGGATACTGGGATCATGACCTGCGCCCAAGGCAGACCCTTGACTGAGCCACCCAGGCGCCCTCATACTTAGCTTTTTATGAAAAAAAAAAAAAATCAGGGCAATTTTGATTTGACCCATCCCCCCTGTGGCACAGCTGAGGTCTCAGCCCACGACTCTGCAGCCCATCACTTCCTTGTGTGATTCATGACACATCTCTGCTCCAATTTCTGCTCTTCAGATGTGATTCTTGTATTCTCTAGAGTTTTATTTCTGACTTTTACCCCATGCCCTGATCCATCCTTTTAAGAGGTCCTTGACCCCTGAGATCAGCTGATTGATATTTAACCTGGTCTGCCTAACTTCTTTGCTTTCTTTTACTTCCGGCCTGCCGTTGCTGCTCTCTGACCTGTTCCTTGCCAACCTACTGGAAGTCCCTTCTTGGGCCACAACAACCACACCAGAGACTTGGAGTAGGGGAATCCCTGTTCCTCTGAGTTAGCAGGTGAAGGAAGGGAAATTCCTCAATGAGAACATGAAACTCAAGAATTAGAAAAATTCACATGGATGCTCGGTCCTCTCAGTTACTGGCTCTGTGATAGAGAGCCACACACAAACTCCAGAACCTCAGTTTTCTCATAGAGTCTGTGCAATCCAGGTCAGGGGATCCTTTGAGTGAATCATATGAAATAGTACATGAGAAAGGATTTTTTAATCTGTATAGATAAGAAGTACTTATTTTGTGATTTTGTTTTGTTTTGTTTTTTGCTTATCTCTTTGTTTTTGACTGCTGTGGTAAGAGTCATATACTCTGGGGGCTATTTGTTGAAGATTGGAAGGCCACGTGCTACATGGAAGTCAGGGGCTACAGAATTATTGGTACAGTGATACTTCACCATTTAACAAATATTTATTTAGCCCCAACTATGTCCTAGCCCCTAGTGATACAAAGGTGATTACATGGCTCTTATGCTTCAAAACCTTTCAATTACACATACTTTATTCATTCATCATTTACAAAGAGCTCACTGTTGCTGGCCTGTCTGCTGTGTACTAGAGACACAAAGACCCAATCCATCTACATGCATCAGCCTCTTCCCTTTGGCCTTATTTCCTATATAGAAGCTCCATTTCAAAGGTTTCTAAGATGGCACTCAGCTTCAACGGAGTGATTCTCACATATTCCTCAAGGCTCTGACTAGCCCAGAGGGAGCATCCCTGCTTCCTGTGAACAGAGACAAGGCCGCCCAAGTGCATCATACTCTGGCTTACTG
The DNA here is from genome assembly GCF_048418805.1 of Vulpes vulpes. Classification (NCBI taxonomy): domain Eukaryota; kingdom Metazoa; phylum Chordata; class Mammalia; order Carnivora; family Canidae; genus Vulpes; species Vulpes vulpes. The sequence goes on along the minus strand of NC_132795.1, from coordinate 69,083,078 downwards.
CTCAGGGGTCTGCCTTCTTCAACTGAACACTCTCTCAATCCTAGAAAGCAGTCATGACTCTGCAGTCTCTGATTGGAGGGACTTCTGTTTATTCCTGCCAGTGTGTCCAGGAGCAGTGATGTGTCTTGGCACAAAGGCTGTCTCAACAACGATAGAGGAAGAGGTAACCGTGCACATAAATTATGATCAGAAGGCTATGTGCAATCATAGAGGTCTGGGAGCATGAGAAACTGGTTCTGCTGGGAGAGCGCCTGATTGCTCCTACCATGAGAGTTACCTCCTGAGTTGGAGTTAAAGACTGAGCTGCAGCCGACCCAGTTGGGGGAAGTAGTGGGAGAGATGTACACACACATGGAGAAATAATATGGTTATTTAGGGAGTGGCAAGTGGGTGGAGGGGCAGTAGCAGGGAATGAGAGCAGGAAAGAATGGCAAGTTCAGCTGGGGGAGAACGTTAGACCTTAGAAGAGTATCCCTGATGGATATGCTAAGTAAGAGAGAGAAATGTTCCTAATTGCAGTTTAGCTCTCACCTTAGTTTGGGTCCACCATGAGCTCATTGTTTGTCACTCATCGGTCATTCTTTGTCATATCTAGGTATTCCTGTTTAGTTATTAACTTAATATTTTAAATTCAAATTTCACCTTTTTTGAGTTAAATTTATTTAGAGAAGAAACTTTATCTTAGCCTCATTACACAAGAAATTATGTCAACTTCCACAAATGTAAATACACATTTTTTTTTTAAATTCATTGAGGTATCAGCTACTAAAGGAAATGAGTTTTCTATAATGTTCTCAGAGGCCTGAGTCATGCTTTGAGAAATTCTAGGCTAAATAACTCTTTGTGGGTTAGTCAGATTTGGTGCCTCGATCTTAACAGATAATGTAATTGTATCTGAAAACGCCTCTCATGAACAAATGCGAATCTTACAAACACAGTTTTTGAGCAGAAGCTCTTCATAGCGTGGGTGATGCTCTCATTTGTGAAGTTTTTCTGTTGTTGTGACGAATATTAATAACAAATCTCTGGTTAAGGAAAGTTATTTATTTTTCTTGTCCCCTGGATTAGAACGGAAAACTACTCCCTAAAGAAAGGAGCAACCCGATTGTAGTGAATGAAGTTTATGAAACCAACCAGGGCACATATGTATGTGATTACACTCAGTCGGATAATACAAGTTCATGGATAGTCAGAGCTGTTGTTCAAGTGAGAACCATAGGTAAGTGAGATTTTCATTTCAAGATCTGGGATTTGAAGCCCCATTACCCAATTAAAGATACCTTCCTTTGGCTTAGTAATGGTTTCCTTTTTGGGGAAAAAAAAAGATAATCATATACTGGTAGTCATGTGAAGCCTTAAATGTGGGAAAACATTAATTTTCCCATTAACCTAGATTCCAGCCCCCAGAGAAGGCCTAGTTTTGGATCATATTCAAATTGTCACAAGTTGGGTTTTTCCTGCATTGACAATCCCTGGCTTGTTTTTCTAATAAGTTTAAAAAATAATGTTAAATATTTCATACACAGCAGTAAGTGACACTATGAACCTATTGCCAGCTTTAATACATGTTCATGTTTTTCCACATGTTTAAAATCTTGCTTTTTCTGTAAAGAAACAAAACATTGCAGGGACAGCTTGAGACCTATGCTTTTATCCTTTCCTGCTTCCTCCCTTCCCAGCTGTAGTCTAATCTTGTATACATTCTTCCATTTATATCTTTATGCTTTTCTAAAAATGTAGGTAGGCATTAAAAAATAGAATATTGTTTTATGTTATAAAATATGTTTTGTGTTAAAAATATATGTTATTATTCTAAGGTATCATTTTGTTAATTTACACCACCCTCAGCAAGGAACAGATTCCCATTATTCCCAAATAATGTTTGGTGTTGTTACACTTTTTGATTGATGTCAAGTGAGATCTCTCTCTCTCTCTCTCTCTCTCTTTTTATTTTTTTAAGATTTTATTTATTTATTCATGAGAGAGAGAGAGGGAGAGAGAGAGAGAGAGAGAGGCAGAGACACAGGCAAAGGGAGAAGCAGGTTCCACGCAAGGAGCCCGATGTGGGATTCGATCCTGGGTCTCCAGGATCATGCCCTGAACCAAAGGCGGCGCTAAACTGCTGAGCCACCTGGGCTGCCCCCTCTCTCCCTATTTAAATCCCAATTTACATTTCCATGAAGTTTGATATCTTGTTATACGTTTGTTGGTCTGTTAGGTTTATTCTTCTGTAGCCTGCCTAGTCTTTCCACTGGGTCATTCTTACTAGATTTACAAGTGCCGGCATGAATAAATTGTATAATGCAATTAATTTAAGCATGGCTTTTGCCAAAACACAACTGAGTCAGTCATTCATGCTCTGTATTAAATAGCTACAGAATGGTTGACTCAGCTCATAGTAAATACATTGATTATTTTTACCTCCTCTTCTTTTAGTGTAATGTACAAATTACATTAAACATGCTGAGGCCGGGATGCCTGGGTGGCTCAGGGGTTGAGCATCTGCCTTTGGCCCAGGGTGTGATCCTGGAGTCCCGGGATTAAGTCCCACATCAGGCTTCCTTTGGGAAGCCTGCTTCTCCCTCTGCCTATGTCTCGGCCTCTCTCTCTGTGTCTCTCATGAATAAATGAATGAAATCTGTAAAAAACAAACACAACACACACACACACACACACACACACACACACACACACACACACACTGAGACCAAGTTAACCACTTCTACCTACTTCCTGGATGTCAGTAATTTACATTTATATTATATTGCTCCTTGGGGGAAAAGTTAGAATGCAAGTACCCCACTTGTACCATTTGCTCCCTCCAAGGGATGTGTGATTGTTCTTCACTCAAGGCATGATAACTCAGCCCATCAAATTTTCAAGGGAAGAATGTGGTTTTCTCTTTTTTCCAAGGTATGCCTTACAATATCTGTTGCATCCTTTCAACCAAGCATTCCTGTCTTCCTCATTCACTCCTTCATTCTTTCACATATTCATTTTTTACACAAATATTTGTTGAATATCTAATATGTATCAGGCACTGGGCTTGGTGCTAAGGCTGTAAGCATGAGTGTCTGGACATTTTCTGTGACCGCTCAGAACTTCCCACTTTGTGGGGCACACAGGCTATCCCAATGCATTGTAATGAGTGGAGGGAAAGCAGCGGGGCATATGGAAGGCCCACCAAACCCACACCTGGACCCACCATGTCCAAGTGAGAACTGAGGGGCAAGCCCAAACCAGAGCAATGAAGATGGTCAAGATGCCGTTCCAGGCAGAGGGAACAGCATAGTCAATGTCCCAGAGATGAAAGAGCACACACAATCTGGGAAGAAAAAGAAGGCCCACTGAGAGTGAGTGTCTGGAAACAAGACTGACATCACACTGTTTTAGTGAGTTTGAATTTCATTTAAGGAGCAATGGGGAGCTTTTGAGGGTCCTAAGCAGGAGAGCATCATGAATAGATTTGCCTTTGAGATAGATCACTCCATCTGCTGTGTATAAAATGGGTTTGGGGGGAGCAAGAATGGAGAGAGCAATGACTGATGGTGGCCTGAACCAGGAGTTGCAGTGGGAATGCACTGAAGCAGACAGACTCAAGAAATACAGAGGAGGTACATCTGAAAGGATTTGGGAATTGGCAGTGAGGAAGAGGGAAGAGGTGGGATCCAGGAGAAAAGAGTTGGGTTTATGTTGAACAACTAGATAGACATTCTGTTAGGTACTGATGGAGGGTAGCATTGCATTGCATAGGTAAGAGCTGACCTAGGGCACAAATGGGGGAGCAGCAGGTTTGATACACATTCCAAAAAGATGTTCCTGATTGCTCACTGCACTGACTTAGCAAAGGTGATGAGAAATGGCTATTTGTGCATCAACAGAACATGATGATGGATTTAATGTGTAAAGAGAGAAATGAAGGATGCTTTTGTTTTGTGGCCTAGTTAAGTTGGTAAATGGTGACACCAATTCATGAAGCAAGAAAAGGCTGAAAAAGAAGAGGATCTAAAAAGAAATTAAGGATTAGAGTTTTTAAAGATTTTATTTATCATGAGAGAGAGAGGCAGATACATAGGCAGAGGGAGAAGCAGGCTCCCTGTGGGTATCCCTATGTGGGACTCGATCCTAGGACTCCGGGATCACGACCCGAGCCAAAGGCAGATGCTCAACCATGGAGCTACCCAGGTGCCCCAAGGATTAGGTTTGAAAGGACTTTCAGTGATCCAAATCCCAATGGCAAGGAAGAATTTGGATAAACCAGTCTGGAGGTGTTAGGGCTGGAGATGAAATTTGAGGGTGGTCAACATGATTATCTAAAGCAAAGAGACTGAATGAGGTCACCTAGGGAGTTAGTATAGAAAGAAGGCCTGGAACTGAGGCCTGGAGCATTGCAATACTTGCAGAGGTTGGAAGGAAGGAGGGAATCCCCAGAGGAGGTGGAGCAGGGGTGTGAGAAGAGAGGGAAACTGTCCCAGGGCAAGTGACTAAAGAATGTCGGGGCAAAGGGAGTGACACTCTGCTTCAGTGGTGATGTTTGAGAACTGGTCATTGGGTTTGTGCAGATGGCAGTCATTCTTTACATAAGCCAGTGGGTGCCAGTGGGAGGAAGTGAAATTAATGACATAGGAGAGAGAGATCATTTCAAGGTTCAAGACCTATGTAGGGAAGAGGCCTAAGGAGTGAACAGCACCACAGCAGAGAAAAGGGAGAGAACTGATATTCACGAGAAGCACAGAAAGCAGAGCCCCCAGACACACACCTGGAAACGAGCAGAGAGGCAGAAGGTGAACTAGAGAGCAGAGAAGCAGGGAACCAAAGGATGAGAGGGTTCCCAGAGACAGTGCTCAGCAGTGTCCAATGCTGCTGAGAAATGAAGCTGAAGAAAAACTCAGTTGTGCCCAGTGGATTGAGGTGCCAGAAGGTCACTGGGGACTTCAGTCAAAGCAGTTTCTGTGGAGTGATGGAATCCAACTCCACAAGAAGTGAGAGAATGGAGATGAGCATAGAGCACTGTTTCAAGGATCTGCCTGGGAAGGAAGGAGAATGCGTGCCACAGGGAAATGGGGTGCAGAGATTTTTCCCTGTTTTAAGATGGAGAGACTGAGCATGGATAAATACCAATGGGAAGAAGCCAATGGGAAGATGGGGCAGGTGAGAGAGGAGAAAGAGGCAAATATACAGGGGGAGAGATGGAGTATTTGAGGGAAGGAGGTCCCCAAGAAGTAAGTGGACCATTCCTAGAGCAGAGGTGATGAATTTTCCCTTATCAAGAGATGGGACATAGTCAGGAAGAGTTTGACCACAAAGCCCCAGTTTGGCAGTTTGTGGCAGGAAGCTGAGGGATAAATGAGTAATGGAGTTCCGGACTCAACTTTATTTTGAAATAAACCATGTACTTAGTGATGGAGGAGGTGGACTCCAGTCTAGGTGATGTGAGCATTTTCTCAGGTGCATTCTTCTTCCGGAGAAGAAACCAGATGGTACCAAAAATAATCTTGTAGGAGAAGACAGGAACAGGGGCTCAGGTTGGCGATGGTTGAGCAGGGCTGGTGTGGAAGTAAAAGCACACCCTGGTGGATAAGGATTTACCAGGATTTACTGGTATTTCGTTAGCACCTGTGACCTGATGTCATGGTCATTTGGGAAGGCTCATTTCTCACACGGAAATCGAAGTTCCCAGCCTTAATAGAATCCGAATCAAAGTTGAAGAGGGATCTGCAAAGCATTTAGATCAAAGTGCCACTTGATGCACACACCTTCAGCAAGCAGGCCTTCAGATTTCCCAGTGCAAATAGTAATTTCTATTTTCATCTTTTAGTGAAAGACACTACTCTCAAACCAGATATTCTGGATCCCATCAAGGATGTGCTGGAAGTAGAACTTGGTAAGGTGGATTGTATTATCTCCATTGAATGACCTGTGCTTCTGGGAGCGGCTCTAAGTGTGATATAAGGAAAAGAGCCTTGGAATTTTTTTTTAAAAAATTATTTATGAGAGACAGAGACATAGGCAGAGGGAGAAGCAGGCTCCCCATAGGGAGCCTGATGTGGGACTCGATCCCAGGACTCCAGGATCACAACCTGAGCCAAAGGCAGACGCTCAACCACTGAACCACCCAGGTGCCCCAAAGAGCCTTGGGATTTTAAGTCAAATAGAATTAAGTGTGAATCGTGGTTGAGCCACTGGCTACCTTTGTGACCTGATAGAGTTACTTATTCTTTCTAAGTTTCAAGTTTTAAATATGTAAATAGACGAAAGAAAACTGGCCTCATCTGGATGCACTGAGAAATGTAGGAAACTGTATGTTAGGTGACTAGTGATTGGATATGATCAACAGATTTTAGATTCTTTCTTACTCATCCCAGAAACAGGTGTTATATGTATTAGGTCCATTGGTTAAGTCTGTAAATTTAACCAAATTACCAATCTGAATAGCATGAATCCTCGCAAACATGGTATTTGGTGTGGCCTTTAAGACAATTATGGAGGAACACTGTATCTCCTGCTCAAGTAACTCATATTCCTAAGTGTGTCTTCTTGTGGGTAGAGGGGCAAAGTAATTTTCCTCTGGTCCCCTTGTATTTTATCAACCTCAATAATATCTACACTTTCTCACACAGTAAAATGAGAACTGCTCTACTTAAAATCAAATGCTGGTTGTTCCAGTGAAATAAATGCTCTTTTAAATGCTAAAATATTTATAATTGCAGAAATGTAAAAATAGAGACTATGGTTAAATACCGCTAGATGGCGGTATTAGCGTGTCCTGATTCTGGAAATAGACTGCAAAACCAGCGGCATCACAAGGATGCAAGGAAGGAGGAAAGAAACACAATTAATGATTCAAAAGTAGCTGAGCCACGTATGGTTTCAGTTAATTTGAAAGTATGACAGGGTAGGGGGACAGTATTAAGGCACACAGATGATTTTTGAATGGAGTCTTTAACTGTTTCAAGGTGAAAATTTGAGTTTGAGGCAGTGTATCTGGATACCCCTTAGGGGAAAAATGAGTAGAAAGAGGATAAGTGTAATAATATGCTTCCCAACTGTAGTGCTTTTGCTCAAGAAACTGCTGAATATTTAAACAATTCCTTCTTTAAACTACATTACAGTGACCTGACGATGTTATTTGAGCATGCAAATATTGGTGAGCAGTAAAATGTTGAGGGAAGGAGGTCCTTATGACGCACCTTGTCATAAAGAACATTGTCAACATCAGCGTTGAGTGAGTCAACATCACCAGTGACTCCTCATTTTGTGGAGTCAGTGACTGAGGGGACTCCTCATCTTGCTGGTGTCTATCCTTCAGCCCCATCAGAATTCTTAGTGCTATGCCTATGTAGTCGCAGGTTTGAGATATAAGTATTGCCCTTTGGAGACGAACAGACTTGGTCTTATTTGTTTCCAAATGGGAGTCAGGTAGATGTTGGGTTGTTTCTGACAGTCTCTTTTACCTGCCAACGTGATTGCAGTCATGAGCGGTCTGTGGTTGGAGTCTTCCTCCTGCACCGGACAAAGCGTTCTCACGGACTTCCTTCCTATTTTCTGTGTCGCCTTCATTTTTAGGAAAGCCTTTAACTCTTAACTGCAGGGCACGATTTGGCCACCAAAGGGACTTTAACCCTGTAGTGAAATGGTACATTAAAGATTCTGACCAGGAGAGTGAAGTCCCAACACCCGAGACGATCAGGTAAGAAGGAAATCAGCAGACTGTTATTCTCTGCAGCCCACCCTACATGCTTTCACCTTTGGAAACCTCGAGAACGGGCCCCCCAGAGGTGAGCCAACAGGTGCAGCTGACGGAGTGGCCACTCGCGCCACCTAGTGGTGACTAGAAAAGCGCGGTGACTTTTCACTTTGTAGTGGTGACTACAAAGGGCAAGCTCACGTTAAACAGCAGTTTCTGAAAAGGCCGTATTAGGAAATATTTAAGTTGTGAAGTTCGGTTTATAGCAACAGTTAGATGCGGCTGCTTGAAACATCAAGCTGACAAGCAGACAGACGTAGTGACCCACTCAGCCTGAATAGAAGCAGCACGTCCAACCAACGGGGAAGGAAGGATGCCCTCCTCCTCATTTTTCCTGGTACCATCCATTGAGAGCCCTGGTGAGTTCAGGGATCCACATGTTAACAGTCTGGGATGTATCCAGGGGAAAGCGCACAATAATGCGTCTGACCAAAACTATGAGAAGTGAGGAATAGTTGAAGCAATCCAAATGGAAAAGGAGATGCAGACATGGGATAGCTTTCTTGACATCCTTGGAAGCCATTATGTTTTATGGAAACTAGACTTAGTTTGTCACCCTCTAGAGCTCAGGACCCCCATTGGTGGACAGAATTTACCGGGAAGATAGTTCGGCTCAATAGAAAGAAAAACTCCGGCTATTCAGAGCTATCCAATGCCTCAAGAATCTAGATGCTGGTCCCTGGAAGGATTAAGGGAGGGTTTGGATCCAATCTGTCAGGACAATCGTTAAAAAATAGAGTCCCTTGTTTTTCCAGAATGTGCTCCAAGGTAATAGTCTATGTATTAAGCACTTGCTTCTGATTTTTAAAACCATTTCAATGAACAAGTGTAGTGTTATTTTGAAAAGTACATGTCGCTGCAAAAAATAAAGACCAAATTTTGATGACAGTAATAAAATCCAGCAAGGACTTCTAACTCAAGGGAGGTCACACAAGCCCTTGAGTTTGAATCTATTTCCTACCTATTGGCAATTTGACCCTTGACCCCTGCAAGACTCCATCCCACCACATGCAATCTATGGATGCTTACGTCTACTTCACAAGGTCCCTTGAGGGAGCTGCTCCAGTAGAGGTGATACGCTCATCACAGTTCCTGACCAGTAGGAAGCATTCAGTGAATATGAGTTGATATTGTAGGCTCCAAGCAACACAGCCTAAAAACACCATCCATATAAACAATATTCCTCAATGTAAAGACAGACTATAAATCAGCAACCTTAGAAACTCATATTGTGAATAAATACTGACTCTTACAACTTGCTGAGTGGGGCAGAATGACCTAGGTCCAGGACTCAGGGTGCCATTTCCAAGCAGAGTGACCTTAGGCTGTCACCCACCTCTTGTGCCTGGTCTGTGTTGCTGGTTAAGTTAGAATGATCATATTCTTACCTCATGGGGGCTCCAGTGAAGTGAGGCATGAAGGAGACTTGATTGTCCACATTTAGTGTTCAAAAGAGTGAGCACAGATACATGATAAGCCCTTTGTGGAAATGAGTCAGTATTCAATATTATTCTTAAATTATCATTATTGTCTGTTTCAAGGGGAGTGCTTAGAGTAATGGAGGTCAGATGAGGCCCACACTAAATTAAATTCTGATTAAGTGAGTAAAATGATGCCCAGCAGATTCAATAATCAAAAATGAGCTCTCATCACAAGATGGTCAATATTATTGACCAAGTGCTCTTCTGGCACTTCCTGCTACTATTTGATCCCATAGATCTTCTGAAAGCCGAAACTGTTGGCTGCTAGTATGAATTCCAAATACAGCAAGAGTTGGTCAGTTTATGCTACTGAATGAGTAGGGTATTCATCCTTCTGACCTAGAGTTAAGCACACCATAAAGGATGAAGTCTATGAGCGCATTATCCACTTGAAAGAAGTTACTCAGAGGGATCTTCGCAAGAAGTTTATTTGCTTTGCCCAGAACTCCATCGGGAACACTACCCAGTCCATCCAACTGAAAGAAAAGAAAGGAGGTAAGCCTGGAAGGTTGCCACACCATGCACACAACTGCTTTTATCTGAGAGAAGGGGAATTTTCCTAGAGATTTGTGACAGTGATGGTAGCAATTAATATTTGCTGGATGCCGGACACTATGCATTTTGCTCATATGAAGCCACTTAATACTATGACCAGGGACACATCACTAGTAAGTTTCATATCAGTTATCCAGAACTGGTCCTCTTAACTAATGCCCTGTGTATCGAGGCTGTGTTGGAAAAACCTGTCATTCATTCATTCATTCATTCACTTACTCATTTATTCATTCTACAAATACCTAAAGGGCATGTCCTGTGCAACAGGTATTGTGTTTGTGTTAGGACCTAGCTCCCTTTTAGGATTTTCTTTTCCTTGCTTCTCCATCCAGAGAATGTGATGGTTGGGTATTGGAGAACGGAGAGAAGAGTCATCTTGCTCACTGCTCCGGGTGGTATGTGTATATCACAGATCACAGCCTTTTAAAACTACAGTGGAAATGCCTGGTAAAGAAAAGGTTTGAAATTTCTTTAAGAAGATACTCAATGATGAAGTTGATATCATTCATTCATTCAATTAATAAATGATTCCAAGGACAAGCAAGTTTTGAATACTGGTGAGGCTTACATTAGACAGAATCTGTGCTTGGCCATAGTGGCTGCTCTGTAATGGGGCTCCCATCAGCAGAGGTGCGTGGAAGGGCTCGTGTGTTAGGTGCTACGGAGGGTGTGAAACCAAGCCACACGTAGCTCCTGGCCTCAGGAATTTTAGACTTTAGTAGTGATGATAGTGCATGAAAATAATTTCTAATATGCAATGAGAGGGATCCAAATGGGTGGTGTGGAGGTTTATGGGGGAAAATAATGAGAGTGGCCATGACCAGTTTCCCTGGCCACCTCAATGAGGAATAGCCCATTCCCGTGAATTGTCTCCAATTCATTGTAAGACAGTTGCCCCAAGATGTAATTGCATGTGTTTCCAGATTCAAGAGGAAAGAAAGCTTCCAAGAGCAGTGATTTTGATAAAATAATAGAGTCAGAAAAGGTGCTGGGCCAGCCCACAGCATTGGCCGGAATGTGCTCTTGTCCCAGGAAAGCTGTCTCTGTATTTGCTCATGCCTACCATGTTTCCCCCAGTGGTGTTCATATACATCTTACTTGGCACCGTCATGACTCTGGCAGGCATGCTGACGGCAGGTGCTCTGCTCTACATGTACTGGATTGAAATAGTCCTGCTGTACCGAACCTACCAGAGCAAGGATGAGACACTCGGGGGTAAGGTGACCTCAACTTGCCTCTGGCTTTTCCACTCAGAACTGGCTTAGAGGGAGAAGCTCAAGAAATGGATGTTCCCCAATGGAGAAAGTCATGCCCTCTGGCTTTGAGACCTTCTTCCAGATGTGGTGGCTTCACACCTGGGAGAGCTGGGAGCAGGTGGAGAAACAACTGCTTTTCGGTTCACTTACTGGAATCTTGCTGACCAATGGTACTATGGTAGATAGAGCATGTTGGGCTTGAAAATAATCTCTCTGCTCACCAACCTAATGCAATATGACAAATGACCTGACATCTCTGTGCCTTTGCTTCCTCTCCTTTGAAGTGGGATTATAATCACAATTACAATGAATGCTACGAGCACTCATTGAGTTAAGACATATTAATCATTGAGAACAGCATGTAGTAAACACTCGGTAGATGGTGCCAACTATTATTACCTCTTGAGTGCTGAGGGCATGCAAGTAAGGTGTATTAGCTAGGTGAACTGTCACAGCAATCCTGCAAGCCAGGCAGAGGGACATGAAGTATTGTGCCCAAAATTGGACTGCAGGATGGTGTTAGAATCGGGGATTTGGACTCAGGTGGTTTGGCTTAGAGCCCCCATTAGCTATTACCTCAGTTAGCCTCATGTATAAAATGAGGGGTTTGAAGATGGTGTCAATGTTCGAAGAGTGTTAAACTCTATAAAACCCAAGTACTATTACAATAAATGGAATTATCTGTCCACTTCCACAGGAGACAGGATCATACTGATTAGTGTTTGCTTCTTTAGAATAGAAGAGCTGTTCGCATGTTTTCCTAGCCCTGGAGGTCTCTAAGATTAGAAGGTTTGCAGTTTTAGTGAGTGATTCTCTTGCTTGGAAAGGGCAGGATCCCTTTTGCTGGATTATGGGGAAAATCACTTCCTACACCAGGGCTTGCCCCACACCAGGAACGCAGTGAGGAGCTGTCAGATTTCCAGGGAGAGGACAGGTAAAGAGATGTATCAATCGTACCTTTCTTTAGACTAATTATTGAGAATTCATGCAAGAAATCCTGAAGCTAAGAATGTTGTTTTTTTGTGTGTTTTTAGTTTTTTGGTTTATTTCCTTAAATTAGCTTTTTAGCTTTTTTGAATTGAGCAAGCTATTTAACCAATGTCTTCTTCATTCCCCTGGATGACATATATGTATATTTTTACTAAAATGCTGCTTGTCTTAAGATTCTAGAGCTTGTACAGAAGAGTTGATCATGAAATTTTTAAATCTGTACTTTCCCTTTTTACTTTACACAGTGGCTGATGAGGAGGCAGTGCCTGGTTTTAAAGTATGGAGATTTAGCACCCTCTGTGGCCAATCTAAGGTTTTACAGCAAAATGTCTGTTTCCTTGGACATTAATGTGGAATATCCACAATCTAAGACATACATAGACTGTTGGAGTTGAGAAGGACCTAATACCCCCATTTCCACTAATTTTATTACCAAAGAAATGCAATGCTTCCAGTTAGAGAAAAACCCAAGTTCACAGGAGTTTCACAGGATTTGGAAGGAATGGAGGTGATGAGGGGGGGTGTCACACATTTAAACCACACAGACCTCCATGCCCACCATGGCCCAGGAGCCTCCTCCTCCTTCCCACCTGGGCAATGAAGAGCTTTGCAGATGAGCCCCTTGGGCCTCGGTTTTTTGGCATCCCCCTTTTCTCATCTCCTGGACCTCCCCTCTCCTTCTTTTTCTATTGCTGGCATTTTCATCCACTAAGGCCTCTCCTTATGTCCATGTTGAGCAAGCATGCTATCAATTGCATCAGCCACCTGGGCTAATGTTTGCTATCTTGTAACACTGCTATTTGCCCAACATGGTGCAGAGGAATGGAATCTGAACCAGGCATGTCCAGATTCCAAAGCCCATAAGTTAACTTTTGAGATTTTCTACCTTTCTTGGTTAGTTAGCTACATAACACATCCCAGTACTCGATGTGCATTTGTAATAATCCACTCAACGGAAGTATGTGAGACTTTGCAAATATCCTGAAACAAATTTTATAAATATGATTTCCCATCTAGAAAGCAGGGGAAAAAGATATTTATTTTGTGCCTGCTGTTAGCCAGACACCAAGCACTTTATATACATTATATCACCCAACCCTGGAAACAGTCCACCGGGGAGTTATTATTACATCATTTTACACAGGAGGATTTCTAATATAGGTACATGTGCTGTCAGCTGTCTCCTGTGCAAGTTGCTGGGTCCTGGCAGTGCTTTGCTTGCTGGATATTACCATGCTTTGACGGAACAGACTCCTTTAGGACTCATGAGATAGCAACAGCACGGTGCAAAGAAAACTCAGAGGAATTCACCCCCCACCTCCCTCATCCCTGGGTACATGTGACTTAATCACAGAAGCCACAGCTGTTTGATCTGAACTCAGTGAAAAGGCAGCAGTGTGTCATAAATTAGAATTCGAATCTGGTTAGACAGTCGATACTACTCCGCAGTGTGATTTTAAAATGGACACAGCTGCTGTGTTTTATTGTTAAATCAGTTCAATAAGGAGCTCAACGCTTAATTCTTGCCCATACATCATAGGATGCAAGCATCTGTAGATACATCACGATAGTGAGAAACATGTAAATGGTTGACTGTTTTTTTAATCGTTTCTCTTCCTCAGACAAAAAGGTATTTGATGCTTTCATATCCTATGCGAAATGGAGCTCCTTTGAGAATGAGACCACTTCATCTTTAAGTGAGGAATACTTGGCTCTGAATCTGTTCCCGGAAGTTCTGGAAAATAAGTACGGATACAACTTGTGTTTGCTCGACAGAGATGTGGCCCCAGGAGGAGGTAGGTCCTGGGTGCCAAGAGAAGATATAGAACAAAGAGAAAAGTCGAATAAAAGTGCTCTGTGGGCTTTGGTGTCATTCCTTCTGTTGGGATACACATCTTCCGGAAAGTTTCATGAGCTTAGACTATGTTGGGCCATGGCACAGAAGAACATGTGTTGCAGAACATGTAGCAGGCCTTCCCAATCAAACATATAGCTCCTGGTTCCTCTATAGGAAATTATCTCTGTCATTCTAAACAGATGGTCCCCTGGCTTTGTAGGACTCTGCTGGCCACAGCCCTCAGCATTGGGTCAGGTGGGGCACAACCCTGGCCGCTCATCAGAGGTACAGATCTCATTCAGTTCTCCCCTTCCTCTGCCCCAGGCACCCCACCATGGAGCCTGGGACATCCTGTGTCCCCCTGTTATTCCTAACTATGCCAACTAGCTTTGCTCCTAAAGGAATTGACAGCTTGAGGACAGAGAACACAAAGAGAGGAATGGAAAGTTGAGAATCACTGGACACTAGAGTCTGTCTTCTTTTTTTTTAATATAAATTTTTATTTATTTATGATAGTCACAGAGAGAGAGAGAGAGAGAGAGAGAGAGAGAGGCAGAGACACAGGCAGAGGGAGAAGCAGGCTCCATGCACAGGGAGCCCGACGTGGGACTCGATCCTGGGTCTCCAGGATCGCGCCCTGGGCCAAAGGCAGGCGCCAAACCGCTGCGCCACCCAGGGATCCCTAGAGTCTGTCTTCAACTGTCAGTAGAGTTGATGCAGCAAAAGTGACATAGTAAACCATGCTTCCTTCCCTCCTTCCCTACAAGTGCCTTTGCAAGGAACTCTCTGGGTTGATCTGGGACATTCGGGGTTATTAAGACCCCAGGTTTAGCAATAACAGTTAATTGAATTCTTTATTTCCAGTGTATGCAGAAGATATTGTGAACATTATTAAGAAAAGTAGAAGAGGAATATTTATCTTGAGCCCCAACTATGTTAATGGACCCAGTATCTTTGAACTACAAGCAGCAGTGAATCTTGCCTTGGATGATAAAACACTGAAACTAATTCTAATTAAGTTCTGCTCCTTCCAAGAGCCAGAGTCTCTACCTCATCTTGTGAAGAAAGCTCTCCGGGTTTTGCCCACAGTCACTTGGAGAAACTTAAAATCAGTTCCTCCCAATTCCCGGTTCTGGACTCAGATGCGCTACCACATGCCAGTGAAAAACTCTAAAGGACTCAGGTGGAACCATCTCGGAAGTATCTCCAAAGTTTTTCACTGGAAATGACTCAGTAAAACAGAAACCACTGGGAGGAGCTCCCAGCCTAGAGAATGGTCAAGCGGACAGACCCTGAGCCACCTCCTTCCCATCCCTGGCGGAGTAGAGATGTCAGTGGAAAGAACGCACAGCACGGATCCAGCTGATACAAGATGGGAAGGGCTTTGTCGACCCTGAGCAAGTCTGACAGGCCCCAGAATGATGAGGAACCTCTGGTTAGAGCCTCTGATATTCTGTGGACAGAGGGAGAGTAAATTCTCTAGATGCTTGCATGCATTCAGCACACAGTGCCCCAGAGACTTTCCAAGTGGTCTGAGCAGAATGGGCAGATATAGCCACTTTTGCTCTGTTGCTCTGCTCTCAGGTCTGTTATGTATTATACGTATAAATTTATGTATGCATATGTATATATATATATATTTGCAATCAAATAAATATTACTTTGTAGAAGTGAATGATTTAAACTTTGCCTAAAGCTCCTCGGAAAGAAAGAAACACCTAGTTTTATTCCATCCATGTTCACCCATTAACTCTGGAGTACAGAAAACAAGTGAGAAAGGCAGAAACCATGGGGGAACCAGGGGCAGACAGGGCCTCCATCAGTCTCTACTCTGTCCCTGAGGGAAGTGCCCCCTCTGAGCAGATGAAATAGATGAAATAGAGGAATGCCAGGGGTAGGGGGTTGAGGCACAGCCCCCTGCCGGACACAAGGCTAGGGGAACAATGTAGGGCTAACTTCAGCCCCTCCTTATCCCCTTGGCCATTGGGCAGAGCACAAAGTACACAACCTTACCCTGGACCACGGGAAGTAGGTACAAGTAGGTCAGAATGATCAGGCCTGGGGCACCTGGGTGGCTCAGAGGATGAGCGTCTGCCTTTGGCTCAGGTCATGATCCCGGGGTCCTGGAATCGAGTCCTGCATTAGGATCCCCACAGGGAGCCCGCTTCTCCCTCTGCCTGTGTCTCTGCCTCTCCCTCTCTCTGTCTCTCATGAATAAACAAATAAAATCTTAAAAAAAAAAAAAAAGATCAGGCCAATGAGGAAACAAGGAATGGCTGAGTATTTACTTATAAAGTAGAAAGGCAGTGGCAGGAGTTAGCAGCCCAGATTAAGAGTTCAGGAAGTAAATGCATACATTGGTCAAAAGGCAGCAAGAATGGAGCTTGAACAGAGCTTTCTGGTCTGAGCCCTTTGCCCGGCGAGGCTGGCACTCCTTGCACGTGCTTCCTGACCTACTGATCCCAGCTGAGTCCCAAGTGACAGGGTGCTATGCTAGAGCACCCAGTCGTAGTTTCTGATAGACCAGATGGATCTCATTCTCGTGTGTCTTCCTTAGGAGAGTTCAATCTGTAGTTAATGTTCTGGTCACATAGGAATGTAAAATCTTCACACTCTGTCATCCCTGTCTGAGTGGAATGATGCATTTGAGCAATAAGACAAGCAACTTTCTGGACTCATTTGACTGTAATGTGTCACATTCACCATATGAGCATGATCCCAGTTCAGGATGGACAGAAGTCATCGAGCATCATCTAGCCACCGCTTGGAGCCTGTATGAAATGCTCTGAACTCTTTTTCCACAGAGGATCCCACATCATAAAAACCACTGCGGCTTTGGCACCAAGCAACATCCTTGTTGGGAATTTCAGTGATGAAGTTAAAGATGAGTTAAAAGGTATAAATTATTCCTGGAGGAAGTTTCTTGTGGGAAGGCTCATTGTAGGGTCTCAGTGGGGAAGAATCCACACTGTCATTGTGTCCTTGTGCCATGGTGATGGCCAGAACCCCTGGTTTTCCTGCCAGCTTCTCTCTCAGATCTAAGACTCAGAAACCTCTTTTGGGCCAGTTTACCCAGGTTTATTTTATCCTAAAATAAATTTCGCTAAAACTGATCTGTCCAGTGGTCCAGAGTTTTGTTCTTAGCTTCACAGAAATTCAAACTCAGCCTCAGCCTCAGGTGTGTACCTACTCAAAAAAAAAAAAAAAAAAAAAAAAGCAGGGCGGGGGGGGATTCTCTAAGCTGACATTTATGTCATTTATAATATACTTTATACTTTTTCCAGATTATTAGATACATAGAAGATGACAAATTAGTATTTGGAACAAGGGTTGATTTACATTTCTTACATGCAAATCAATCCAAACAAACTGGGCAGCTTAAACAAATTTTTCTGTATATAAGAAACTAATGGTAACCAAACAGTTGGACTCAGTGGACTACTATAAGAAAAGTGTTTACATTTCCCACTCCATTTTCTAGATATGGGACCATATATTCCAGTTTCTGATTTGCACCTGTTGTCCAACTATAAATCTCACTCTGAAAATGTGTCTTAGTTTGGATGATGGTCACTCTACCCCTAAAACACACTGGAGAGTACTCCCTACTAATTCTAGATGACACCTCAGGCAAATTTCACACCATCCTGGTGTCTTCTGGGTTTTAATAGCTACATTTTCTATCTATATTATTTCCAGATCACAATTCCAGGTAAGAAGGAGTAAGTATACTCTCTCACACACTCATTGCCGCTATAAAATCTGAATAAAATGCTTAGAGAATCAGTCTGAAGATTTTGAAGGTAAATCAGAGCAGAATGGTTGGAGAGGACAAGAATTCAAAGTTTCATGATTTTATTTTCCTCTGATATCCCTTGTCTTGGACTCAACACAGTCTGAAATTCAGAAGTAGATGTTAGTAATGACAGAGGATTCCAGAAGAAGCCCTCTCATTTACCTTAACGACTGGGAAAGGGGTTTCCTAACACTCTCCTATGTTTTTTCCTTTCTAGGTTCTTTTACTTTCTGGCCCCTATGTAATTCTGCAAAAGCTGAGGCAAGAGGGCCCTTAGGAGCCTGAATCTCTGTGGAAGGGGAACTGTTCACTTTAATACAAGAAGCTGTGGTCCCTAGAGAGTGTGGCAAACCTCTTTTGATTGTCCTTTCTGGGACTCTCTGTCTTTTTACCATTTTGGTGTAGACATAGAAGCAGTTGGGGAAGTGCACTGCAGAGTAGGTACAAAAACACCAACACTCTAGCCAGAGAACTGCAACAACAACAACAAAAAAGAAGTTAAGAGGCCTTTAGAACCAGAAAGTACCCTGGGGATTGCAGACAGAAAGGAGTCCAGGAAAGCAAACCCATGAGGTTGCTTGCAAACTCCTGGTCTCATTCCCATGCCGCATATACACGAATCTGGCCCCAGATAGACTACCATAAATTTTGAGAATTGAACTATAGAATAGGCCATTTCCAGAGTTCCAGACTGACCACTGAAAGGTGTATATATGGAATAAGTCTAAGTAGAACTGAAAGACCGTGAAATAGAACTGACATTGAAACCACAAGGCTGGTTAGAATTTGGGGCGTGAATCCAACTGGGTCAAGTGCTTGTTAAATAAAAATAGCATTCTACATAGGATTTCAACAAGATCCAAAGTTGCATAACAGAATATTTAAAATGTTTAGGACACAATCCACTGAAAGCAAAAAATTACATTTTCTGATAGGGTTTTAAATGTAGGTAGATATAAGTTAACAAGAGAGGGAAGGGGAACTTACATGGTGATAGGTATCTATATAGCTCTTGAAGTGGTAAAATCTTGATTCTAAATAGAAAGTGAAAACATAAGTATGTCCTATTTTAATGCCTTAGGCAACCACTAAAACAAAGAACAAATTTATTTATTTTTTTATCATATTTTATTTTTTTAAGATTTTATTTATTTATTCATTTTAATAAATTTATTTTTTTATTGGTGTTCAATTTGCCAACATATAGAATAACATCCAGTGCTCATCCCATCAAGTGCCCCCCTCAGTGCCCGTCACCTAGCCACCAACCACCCCCCCCCCCCGGCCACCTCCTTTTCTACCACCCCTAGTTCATTTCCCAGAGTTAGGAGTCTCTCATGTTCTGTCTCCCTTTCTGATATTTCCCACTCATTAAAAAACCAATTTAAATGAAAATAGAAGAATGAAATTGTTTAACCCAAAAGAGGGAAGGAAAAGGAAAACAAAGGAACAAAAAACTGAGAAGCAAACAGAAAGCAAGTAATAAAATGGTAGACATAAATCTAAACATATCAATAATTATATTAAATCTAAAATGTATAAATATAGCTACTAAAAGGCCAAAGTTATTAGAATACATTTTTAAAATAATGACCCAACTATATTCCCTCTACAATAAACATATCTCAAATAAAAGTTAGATATAAATATATTATATGATCAGAATTAAAGGAAAGTTGGATTTCCTGTATAAATATCAACTTAAGTGGACTTCAGAGCAAAGAAAATTACTGGGATAAAGACAATATCAATGATGATTAAAAGCATAAATTTACTAAAAAGATGTAACAATCTTAAATGTGTACGCACCTAACAACAGAGATTCAAAATACACAAAGTAAAAACTGACAACCAAAAGAAAAAATAGATAAATCCACACTTGTAACCTGGAGGCTTTAATATTCTCCTCTCAGGTATTGATAAAACAAGTAAACAAAAACTTAAGGACAGAGAACTGAACAATACCATTTCATTGATAACTTCTGGATCTATTTGATGATTATAGCAGAATACCCAATAACAGCAGAATATGTATTATTTTGATGTATACATGGAATATTTTCCATGATAGACCATATCCTAGGTCATATAGCAAACATTACAAAAAATAAAAGAATTATACAAAATACATTTTCTATAGTGGATTTAAACTAGAAATTAATTAAAACAGAAAGTAATAGGGAAAAATCTCAGAACACTTGGAAATTAGCACATTTCTAGATAATCTCTGTCTAAAACAGGAAGTCTCAAGGGCAATTAAATAGTATTTTGAACTGAAGGAAAATGCAACCTATCAAAATTTGCAGGAGAGACCAAAGTTGTGCTTAGGGGGAAATATAAAGTATTAAGTGCTTATATTAGAAAAGGAAAACATCTCAAATTAGCCATCTAAATTTCCACTTTAGCAAGAAGAGGAAGAAAATAAAGATAAAGTACAAAAAATGATTAAATTCATTATACTGAATACAGGAAAACAATAGAAAAAATTAACAACACCAAAAGCTGGATCTTTGAAAAGATCAATAAGCTTGATAAACCCTGAGCAACACTGATCAAGAAAAAAAGAGAGGACACAAATTACAAAATCAGGAATGAAATAAATAATAACACTACAGACTTTGCATATCTTAAAGAGATGAGAAGAGAATACTATGGATAGCCACACGGTCTTGTATTTGACAACCTAAATGGAATGAACAAATTCTAAAAAAAACCCTACAAGCTATGAAAATATATCCAAGATGAAATAGATAAGCTGAATTACAAATACAATTAAATAAATTGAATTTGTAGTTTAAATTTTCCAAGTGCAAAACCTCCAGAATCAGATGTTTCACTGTCTAATTCTACCAAACACTTAAAGAAGAAAAACCCTCCAACAACTTTTACACAATTTCTTTCAGAAAATAGAAGATGAGGGAACATTTTCTTTTCCTTTTTTAAGATTTTATTTATTTATTTATTTATTTATTTATTTATTTATTTATTCATGAGAGACACACACAGAGGGGAACATTTTCAAAGTTATTTTATTTTATTTTTTTATAAATTTATTTTTTATTGGTGTTCATTTGCCAACATATAGAATAACACCCAGTGCTCATCCCATCAAGTGCCCCCATCAGTGCCCGTCAGCTATTTAGCCCCACCCCCCACCCACCTCCCATTCCACCACCCCTAGTTCGTTTCCCAGAGTTATTTTATGTGGCAAGAATCTTCCTAATACCAAAACCAAACAAAGCATTAGAAAATTGTCAACCAAAACTCTTTATAAACATTGACACAAAATTATTCAAGAAAATATTGGCAAACTGAATCCAGCAATCCATAGCTACAATAAACCATAGCTAAGGAAGGTATCCTGGGTAGGCAAAACTGGTTTAGTATTCAAGAATCTTTCAATATAACCCTCCATATTAACAGTCTGAAGAAGAAAATTCACATAATTAATCAATTCCAAAAGAGCATCTGACAATTTATCACCCACCCATCATAAAAATTCTCAACAAACTTTCTCACTATAGTTTAAAAAAATGTAGTTAAAGTCATTCTTGATTGTGACACACTGCTTTCTCCATGGCATTGGGGGAAAAAAAGCAAGGATGTTTGCTCTCAAAACCTATTCAAGCTTGTACTGAAAGTTCTCACCAGTACAACAATGCAAGAAAAAGAAATAAAATGCATTCAGTTTGGAAAAGAAGAGATAAAATTGTCCTTATCCCACTTGATTTTCTGTATAGAAAGAAAGCTACAAAAAAAAAAATCCTAGGGCTAATAGATGACTTTAACCAAAATCAAATCTCCAGCAAATAAACAATTCAAAACCAAAGATTAAAAAGCACTATAATTTACAATAGTTTCTTTCAAAAAAAGAATGACTTAGGGGTGAATCAACAGAACATGCCAATGTTTCATACACTGAAAACTACAAAATACTTATGAAATAAATAAAAAAATAATTAAATAAATGGAAACGCATAGCATGTTAGTTGATACAAAAAAAATCAACATATTCTCAAATCAGCAAATCTCCCCAAATTGATTTAGAAGTTTAACACAATTTCAATCAATATCCAAGCAAGATTTTTTTTTATAGATACAGGCAAACTGATTATAAAATTATATGGAAGGTCAAATGATCTAGAATAACCAAAGCAATTTGAAAAAGAAAGTTGGAAGAGTTACACTACTCAATTTTATGAATCAATATAAAGTTACAGAAATGAAGACAATGTGATATTGGCAAAGTGATAGATCAATGGAACAAAGGCAAAAGTGCAAAAATATATCCACACAAATATTGCCTGATGATTCTTTTTTTTTAAGGTTTTATTTATTTATTCTTGAGAGACAGAGAGAGAGAGAGAGAGAGAGGCAGAGATACAGGCAGAGGGAGAAGCAGGCTCCATGCAGGGAGCCTGGTGTGGGGCTCGATCCCTGGACTCAAGGATCACACCCTGAGCCAAAGGTGGCGCTAAACCACTGAGGCACCCAGGCTGCCCCAATTGCCTGATGATTCTTGATAAAGTGTAATAGGTAATTGAGTGATGATAGAGTTTTAAACAAATGATGTTGGATAATTGGACATACATATGCAGTAAGATGAACTTTATACCTTATGCAAACATTAACACAAAACGGACCATATATCTAAATGTAAAACCAAAACCTGTAAAAATGTAAAACCAAAACTAAAATGTTCAGAAGAAAATATGACCTGAGATTAGGTAAGGAATTCTTAGATATGGAATTAGAGGGACACCTGGGTGGCTTAGCAGTTGAGCATCTGTCTGCCTTTGGCTCAGGTCATGATCCTGGTATCCCTCCATCGAGTACCACATTGGGGTCTCTGCAAGAAGCGTGCTTCTCCCTCTGCCTCTGTCTCTGTCTCTGCATCTCTCATGAATAAATAGATAACATTTATTTTATTAAAAAAATAAATAAATAAAACTTATTTTATAAAAAAAAAAAGATACCGAAATAGAGGGTATTATACTAAGCTAATTAACTCAGTCAGAGAAAGACAATTATCATATGATCTCACTCATATGTGGAATTAAGAAACAAAACAGGGATGCCTGGATGGCTCAGTGGTTTAGTGCCTGCCTTCAGCCCAGAGCATGATCTTCCCTACTACCTCTACCCGGGATGGAATCCCACATTGGGCTCCCTGCATAGAGCCTGCTTCTCCCTCTGCCTGTGTCTCTGCCTCTCTCTGTGTGTCTCTCATGAATAAATAAATAAAATCTTAAAAAAAAAGAACTTTTGTTTTAAGAAAAGTGCGATTAAAAGAAGGAGAACACAAACTTTAAACTGGTAGAAAATATTTGAAAATCACATATCCTACGAAGGACATTGATCTAGAATATATAAAGATCTCTCTAAATTCAATAATAAAAATGCAAACTATTCAATTAAAAAAGAAGCAACAAACTTAAATAGACAATTCACTGAAAAGGATGTACAGATGGCAAATAAGTACATGAAAAGATGGGCTGGGCAGCCCCGGTGGCCCAGCGGTTTAGCGCCGCCTTCAGCTCGGGGCCTGATCCTGGAGACCAGGAATCGAGTCCCACAGCAGGCTCCCGGTGCATGGAGCCTGCTTCTCCCTCTGCCTGTGTCTCTGCCTCTCTCTCTCTCTCTCTCTCTCTGTCTCTCATGAATAAATAAGTAAAATCTTTAAAAAAAAAGAAAAGATGGGCAACGTCATCTATTAGGAAAATACAAAATAAAATGACAAACTAAAATGACCAAAAAAAAAAAAAAAAAAAACAAGAAAAAGAGAAAGGAAGGAAAGAAGGAAGGAAAGAGAGAAGGAGGGACAGAGGGAGAGGGAGGGAGGAAAAAAGGGAGGGAGGAAGGAAGGGAGAGAGGGAGGAAATAAAGATAAATCTGACAGTATCAAAATCTACACTGGAGAAATAAAAACTGATGTTCACACACACACAAAATCCTGTACATTAATGTTTATAGCAGTTCTATTCATCATCAATATCTGGAAAAACAAACAAACCTCAGTGACCTTCAACTAGCACCAGTCTGGGTTCAATCAGAAGATGGAAACCACACAGTAATTTTAAAGGGGAAATTTTAATTTAAAGAATTATTTGGCTATAAGAGAGTATCTACAAAAAAATGTGAAAAGAACATCAGAAGTATCTTAGGGCCAAAAAAGAATAGGAAGACAGAGTTGGAAGGGGGTCCTCCTCCAGCTGGGGTGCAGATGTCATTAAAGAAGGTGTAGTACCGGGATCCCTGGGTGGCGCAGCGGTTTGGCGCCTGCCTTTGGCCCAGGGCGCGATCCTGGAGACCCGGGATCGAATCCCACGTCGGGCTCCCGGTGCATGGAGCCTGCTTCTCCCTCTGCTGTGTCTCTGCCTCTCTCTCTCTCTCTCTCTCTGTGTGACTATCATAAATAAATAGAAAATTAAAAAAAAAAAAAAAAAAAAAGAAGGTGTAGTACCCAGCCAATGGCAAAGTTCTCCCGGTTGCCTGTGTCTGGGACGTGGCCACCCGAGGCTGGTGGACAGACCTGAGGCAGCATCAGCACACGTCTGGGGGAATGAGGTCTGGAACACATGGTGTCCACCCTGATGGAGCTTGAGGGAATAAACTTTGGTCCGCAGGAGAGTGGCTGCTGATGTGGGGGTGCCCGGGGGACGGCAGGAGTGCCACCGTGGGCCTGAGGCCGACAAGGTCACTGAGAGACTGCTTACTCTGAGTGCAGGGCTTGTGTGGGGCTCCACCGATGTCTCACACACCCATACTGCTCAGTGATGTCGCAGCACGAGTGAGGAAAACAGAAGGGGTGGCAGGTGGACCCAGGACCCTCCGGCAATGCCCCTCCAGCTCCCACTACTGATGGAGCTTGATGTTCTTCCCCTGGCCGTGACGCAGAGCAGGTGATGAATGGTCAATTCGGGGCTGACAGGTAATAAAGTGATAATGGGCACAGGCCCAATCGATACTTAAATAGTTGTACATGCAGAAAGTTAGATACTTCTCAGTTCACTACCGAGACGCAGGACCTTGGATGAATCTCAAAGCATCATGCTGAGTGAAAAAAATGAATCTCCAAAGATTACATTTTTTTCATGGATGTGGCATGTTAAAAAAAGAAAAAAGGCAAATCTGTGGCCAAGGAGAAATCTGTGGGTTCCAGGGATTAGATCTGTGGCTTCCAGGAGGGTGTGACAAAGGGACACTTGAAGCGAGACAGAGCCTGATTGTCTCTGTGGGGATGTGAACCTACATGTGTGTTACCCCTCACGTGGCCGTGTTTTAGTATATTTTATTTTTGTTTCATTTTATTCTATTATTTTAACTTATTCTATTTAATTTTAAAACAAAAACTTGAAGTCTAGCCCTGTCTAATATCACAACTTTAATTTCAAATCCAGCTCAAACCTCTCCACTTCTCCTAGTTTACATCCTGTGAGTCTATAGACCGGCGGTGAGACGGGGGACAAGGTCTACTTTTCTCTCCTTGTTCTGTGTCCTCCTGTCTGGTTCTGCCTTTCTCCTCATCGGGTTTGCAGGGGAGGAGAGAGGAGAGGAGGAAGACGGATCTTAACTCAGATGGTGTCTTCTGAAATTGTCTCCAAATGGTGGAGTGCCCTCTCTTCTACGTGATGCCAAAGCACTAGCTCCTTCTGGGCGCGGCATTCTGGTGAATTTGAGGGACAGGATCCCCTCCCCTGCAGCCTCACTGGGACTCCCACGAATTGCCTTCTCTGGACCCCCTCAAACCTTGCCCAATGTGGTGAAGCACCTCACAGCCAGTCCTTTCAGTGTGAGTCACCTGGTTCATGAGGAATCAGATGCCCACTTTCTTGCCATCCCAATGGTCCCAGTTGACCTCCCACTGCCAATGATATTCTGCTGACGGTCAGCCACCAGCCTGATCTTTGAATCCCAATGGAGAAATGTCCCATTTTTTCTCTCAAGATTTTTTAAAACTCTTCTACATCCCAACACCAAGACTGCTGTGGGAAGGATAATTCTTCAGCTCCCCACACCTTCAGCCAGGGGCGGGGGGGGGGTGTCAAATGTTAATTATCCAGCTGGCAGACAAGCTACCCCTCTGAGTTGTCCTTTTAGAGCACTCTCTCTGGTGGTAGGGCTGAAGTGCCTCTTCTCTTGGCTGCTAGGGGTTGTGGCATGGAAGTCCTGCAGGGGTTTTGTCTAACACATCTGGATAGACCAGGAGGGCACTGCCATTCACTGTCCTTAAATGTGTGATGTCTGCCCAAAATAAGAGTCAGCTGGGAAAGCCCCACCTAGCATCTTGCTGCACCCACCATGAGTGAATTTTGGTGTCCTTTTCAAAACCAATTACACTAAGGCAAGTTTTGGACCACAATTTTGCACATTTAAGTACCTCATACCAGCCATTCTTACCTTTCTAACCTGGCTCAGTTCATGTTTAGATGTTTTTCACAAGCCTCTCCAACTCCAAGTGGACTATTGAACAGTTGCACTTATGAAGATACCTGCAGGAAACGGCTTTATTTTTGTCCCACCTCTGCCTTGCGACATTCCATAGAGTCTCCTTCGCTTCGGGTGCTCAGGTCCCACAGGAGGATGTTTATGAATCAACACTCAGCCATGGGTGGATGATCACTAACAGGATTGCACCTTGAGTCTAATTAAAGCTACTGCAGAGGTGTAGTAGATCCTGCTATGTGTTCTCCAAGATCATCTCGTCTTTACAAGTTGGTCACTTTTCCCAGCCTCCTTTGTAGTTGGATGAGGACATGTAGACAAATTTTTCTAGAACATGAATGGAAATGATATGTGATTTCTACACAGAGGCAAATACATGCGGGAATAATGTTTCCACACTCCCTCTCCTGCCATTGTGATCTCAGAGTCCACATGCCTGAGATGGCATTGGTGTGTGACAAAGAAGGGCTTCCCAACCCACATTGGACCATAATGTGAGTGAGACGTAAACTTGCTGTGTTGAGCCACTGAAGTTCCAGGATTATTTGCTACTGCGGTAGAACCTAAGTTGTCCTGACTAATGTAAGGCAAAAACTTTTCTCTTTTCCTTCTTAATATCTCAGAGTACTCACTTTAGGGTTTGCCATTTGAATTTGTCGTTGCTTTTGGAGTTAAAGAAAATAATACCAAAGCAGGGTTTTTTTGTTTGTTTTTGTTTGTTTGTTTGTTTGTTTGTTTGTTGTTTGGTTGGTTTTTGGTGGGGAGAATCATGCTTTTCCTTTGTGTTCTTTCACCTCATTTCTCCTCTATTGACTTCTTCCTTTTGCCTTCTTGTTCTGGACAACATCTTTGTGACAGGGTTATTCAGTCAATAGTTGTTGAATCGAACTCTGGGGCTTTGCTTGAGGAACTGCTGATAAGGAAATCCATCCCACTTACACCCAGAGGTATTTACAAGTTACTCTGATAGGAGCTCTCTCTCACTCTCTTTTTTTTTAAAGATTTTACTTATTTGAGAGAGAGAAGAAGGGGGAGCAGAGAGAGAGGGTGAGGGAGAAGCAGACTCTCCACTGAGTAGGGAGTCCAATGCTGGGCTCGATCCCAGGACCCCGAGATTATGACCTGAGCTGAAAGCAAACTCTCAACTGACTGAGCCACCCAGGCACCCCTGACAGGAGCTCTTTTTAACTTTCCCAAACCTGTCTTTTTCCCTTCTCTTAAAATTCACTAAATGATTCTTCTCTTTTGTTGGGTAAGCAGAATATAGACATTTCTCAAAGGGACTCGATTACACCAGAATGACATCATTTAACATATTTCTCAGTAGAATGAGATCCAGTTTGAGTGTGTAGGTATGGGTACTCCATTGCAAGGGGACATAATGTTGTAAAAAGATCACATCCTCAGTCCTTTTCTTTTGTCACACACACACACACACACACACACACACACATACACAGTGTACTCAATGGAACACTGAACTCAATGGAATGAAGCTGGCTGCCCCAGATGGAGCAAATGCAGACTATCTGTGGATGATTTCTCCAGCTTTCTAGTTTTCTGTTGATCACAGAAACCAGTCACCTTCTCCACACAATAAGACTTATGTCAGAGTAAAAAGTAGTACCCGGCAAAGTGGCACCATTCTTGGTACCCCACTCATCTTGGTCCTCAGAGCTATGTCAATTATATCACAAGAAACTGCACTGACAGTTCATGACTTTTGTTTAAGGGCTTTACAAACCTTGCATGTTCTTAGTTCTCAAACCAAATTCAACTTTGGTTAGGCCACAACACGAGTGGGGAGAAGGTGGAAATAATGTCTAGACCTCTAAATTCACCTTTGCCTTTGCTTTCTTGTGTCCCAGAAGTCCTTTCTTATTTCCCACAGAGAATATCTTAACTCTGAGTAAAATCTCTCTTACCTGGGTGGTTCTATAATGACTTTGGACTAAGAATCATGGGCACAAATTCATTTGATGACATTAAGACACAATCCCAAATGGATTAAAGACTTCATCATAAATGTTTACACCGTAAAACTTCTAGAAGAAAATAATAGGATCTAAGCTCCTTGACATCAGTCTTGGCAATGATATTTTGGATTTGACTCCAAAAGAAAAGGCAACAAAAGCCAAAATAAAAATCTGCCGCACAGCAAAGAAAACCATCACCAAAATGAAAAGATAATGTACTGAATGGGAGAAAATATTTACAAAGCATCTGATAAGTGATTAGTATCCAAAGTACAGAGAGAGCTCACACAATTAAATAGCAAAACATACTAAACAATGCCATAAAAAATGGGCAGAGGATCCAAATAGACATTTTTCAAGAAGACATAGAGATGATCAACAGGTATATGAAAAGGTGCTCAACATCACTATTCACCAGGGGCATGCAAATCAAAACTACAATTAGATATCACTTTATATCTATTAGAATGATTATTGTCAGAAAGACAAGAAATAACAAGTGAGGATGTGGAAAAAGGGAAACTTTTGTGCACTGATGGTGGGAATGTAAACTGGTGCAGCCACTACAGAAAACAGCATGAAGATTCTTTTAAAAATCAAAGATAATACTCCAATATGATCCAGTAATTCCACTTCTGGGTATTTACATGAAAGAAATGAAAATAGTAACTCAAAAAAATATATGCACCCCATATGTACAGCAACATTATTTATAATAGAAGACATGGAGGAACCTACGTGTCCATCCACACATGAATGGATAAATGTAGCGTGTACACAAACACACACATCCATACACACACAGGAATACATTCTTCATTCATAAAAAAAGAAGTACATTTTGCCGTTTGTGACAATATGGATGGACATTGAGGACATAATGCCAAGTGAAATAACTCAGAGAAAGATAAATATCATATAATCTCACTTATTTCTAAAATCTAAAATAAAAACATGAACTCATAGATGCAGAGAATAGACTGTAATTGCCAGTGGTAGTGGTTGGGTGGGGGAGAGGCAAAATGGGTGCAGGGTGCAGGTGGTCAAACGGTACAAACTTCTAGCTATGAAATAATAAGTCCTGGGGATGAAGTGACTACAGGTAATAGTACTGCACTGTAATTTGAAAGTTGCTGAGAGAGTAAATCTTAAAGATTACCATCACGGGAAAAAAGATTTGTAAGTATGTGTGCTGATGCGTACTAACTAGACTTAGTGTGGTGATCATTTGGCAATATATACACAAACACCAGTCGCTACATTGTGCACCTGAAAATAGTGTAATGCTATACAGGAATTATATCTCAATAAGCAAAATAAACTTTAAAAAAGACAGAATCCTCTCCAAGTTGCTTCAATTATCAAAAAGCTACCTCCCTGTAAGAGCCTTTCTCTTATATCTGAGCTGAGTGTTCGGTATATACCCCAGAAACAGGTCTGGTCTTGTGGCTTTCAAGAGGGAATCGCGTTTGGGACTCTTCCAGAATTGATGAAACAATTCAGCAGCCCCCTCTGTTTCTCTGAGCAGTGGAAAGTTGACTTTGGGGAGCAGGAACAGAGTTCAGCTCTCCTGTCCTGAAAGCAGGGTCAAAGCTCTTGACTTCACTCCAGCGTGGGATGCAGCCTTTCAATTTAGGGGTATCGTCTGCCAGAACTCCATCCAAGGCCATCCAGCTTAATTGCTAGCTATGGGCTTGGAAAGCAAATCATGTTTCTGGACAGCACTGGCCAGTTCTCTAGGTCTGCTTTCTTGTTCTTCTTCCTGGGGGGAAACAAAAAATACAAAGTTCAGCTATGAAAAAGTAACAGGAGCTCGGGGGCAAGCAGCTAATTCTGTCGGTCCCAAAAGTACTGCACAAATCATTTCTGGTAAAGTCAATTACTGCCAGACACTCTGGGAAGGAAGGAAACAGGTGCTCATCATTTTGTCTGAAACCTGTTCTGGGAGAGAGTGGACATCATGCATGCAGGTACAGAGTAGGGAGTCAATGTCACCCTCGTTTCTTTTGCAGCTTCTCTTAAGACAAAAAAAGTTGCCTTCGGGAAACAAAACTGAGGGTGAAAGGGAAGTGGACCAAGCCCCCAAAACTCTGCTTCCAGCTATGCACAGCTGGAGCCCTAGGGGAATGGATGATCCCTCTGCTGGGTGCACCACCCTTAATTAGTCCCATGAGGGTGGACCGGATATGGTCACTTAAATTATAAGGGATCCACTGGGGAAAGGACAGCAGGTCATTCCTCCCCCACCACTGGACTGTGTGAGTAGATGGGTTTCCAAGGGCAGAGGACAAGGATAGCAAGGATTCTTGGCACCTGGCACCAAAGGTCAGAGCAGGCCAGGTTTCTACTGCCCATACAGTTATTGGATAATTAGACCAAATCATGACACATTTCAGTAGCTTGCTGCTGACCTATAATTCCAGAATAATTCCTTTCATTCTTTGTCTTGCAAGTGAGAGCTGGTCTTTTTCCCCTTTACCTTTAAAATCTCTTTCTATGTAGAAGTGCTTCAGTGGCTCAGTTGGTTAAGCATTTGGCTCTTGATTTCTGCTCAGGTCATGATCTCAGGATCATGGAGCCTGCTTTGGATTCTCTGTCCCTCTCTCTGCCCCTCTCCTACTCTCTCTCTCTCTCTCTCTCTCTCTCTTTCTCTGACAAAACAAAAAAACAAAAAGATAACTCTTTCTATGTACACCAATGGATGGGTAAGTATCCAGTGCCCTACAGTGCCCTGAAACTTTCTCAATTGATCTTTCTCAAGGAATTAAATAAACTGATAATTATCATGTGGATTGTATTACAATGTAAACACACATAAGGAAGAATTTGTTTCAACTGAACAATGAGGATATAATTAAAAGGCTCCTTCTTATCAATTGCCAGGGCTCTTCCTAAATGTCTCATCTTCTCAGTTCTAGTCTGGGAAACCTGCACAATGCAAGATGTGTTCTTGAAACATCAGAGGGTACGTATCTGAGAGTGGAGTTGCTGAGTCATGTGGTAATACTGTGTTTCACATTTTGAGAAATCCAAACTGACTCATTTTAGATTTCCAGTAGCATTTTACATTCCTGCTATATATCCTTGCCAGCTTTGGCAACATTAGTTACTACATTTCTTCCTCTATTCCTCTTTCTTCTTATTATCATCACTATTTAGCCATTTTAGCAAGTATGAAATGACATCTCATTGTGGTTTTGAATCATCTCTCCCTTTGACTAATAGTATCGGGCCTCTTTTCATGTACTTATTGGCCATTTATGTACAATTTTTGAAGAAATGCCTTTTCAGATCCTTTGTCCATTTTTTTAATTGGGTTATTTATCTTTTCATTATTGGGTTGTAAGAGCTCTTTATACATTCAGGATACAAGTCCCTTATCAGACATGTGAGTTACAAGAATTTTTTCCCATTCTGTGAATTGACCTTATCACTTCCTTGATAGTATAGTTTGGAGCACAAGGTTTTTATTTTGATGAAATCCAGTTTATCTGTTTTTTTCTTTTGTTCATTGTGGCTTTGGGATGTGTATATAAGAAAGTTTTATCTAATTCAGGATCATTAAAATTTATTATTTATTCCTTTTTTTTTTTTTTTTTTGTAGTTTGGGGTTTAGCTCTTACCTTAGTCCATACTCCATTTTGAATTAACTTTTAAGTATGGTATAAGGATGGAGTATGTCTTCATTCTTCTGCTTGTGGATATAAGGTTTTCTAGCACCATGTGTTGAAAAAGTTATTTTTTTTATTTTTTAAAGGTTTATTATCTATCTATTTGAGAGAGAGGAGTGAGCACACAGAAGGAGAGGAAGAAGCAGACTCCCCACTGAGCTGGGATTCCCAATGTGGGGCTCAATCCCAGGACCCCAGGATCACAACCCGAGCCGGAGGCAGACGCCCAACAAACTGTGCCACCCAGGTGCCCCCCAAAAGTTATTTTTTACCTATTGAATTGTGTTGGAACACTTGTCAGGAATCAATTGACAATAAATGAAAAGATTGATTTCTGTTTTCTCAGTTCTGCTCTACTTATCTGTATGTCCGTTCTTAATGCCAATATCACATAATTTTGATTACTAAAGCTTTGTAAAGATTATTTTACAAAGATTTATTTATTTATTTGAGAGAGAAAGAAAGAGAGAGTGACCAGGGGGAGTGGCAGAGGGAGAGAGAATACTCAAGCAGACTCTGCATGGAGCATGGAGCCTAACCAGGCCAATCTCGTGACCCTGAGATATGACCTTAGCTGAGATCAAGAGTCAGACACTTAACTGACTGAGTCACCCAGGCATCCAAACTCTGCAGTAAGTTTTGAAATTGAGAAGTGTATGTCTTCTAGCTTTGTTTTTTCCCGTTTCAAGAATTTTTTTGGAGACGGGCTTTTATGGGCACATTCCATATAAATCTCAGGACCAGTTTGTCAATTTCTGAATAGAAAAAAAAGACACAGGATTTTGAAAGAGATTGTGTTGAATCTGTAGATCATTTTGGGGGAATATTCCCATCTTAACAATATTAAGTCTTTTGATCCATGAACAAGGATATCTTTCCACTTATTTAAGTCTTCTTTAACTGCTTTCAACATTGTGTTTTTTTGGAACACAAGTTTCACATTGTTTTTGTTAAGATCATTCCTAAGAAATTTAGCTTTTGATGCTATTAATTTCATTTTGATATTGTCATTGTTACTGTAAAATACAGTTTGTTATTGTATACTGATGTCATATCCTGCAAGTTTGCTGAAGTTACTTATTAGATCTAAGAGTATTTTATTCAATTATTTAGGATTTCCTATATATAAAAGGACATGTCATGTAAATACAGATGGTTTTACTTTTCCCCTTCCAATCTGTATATCTTTTACCTATTTTTCTTGCCCATTGCCCTTGCTAGAACCTCCAGTAGAATGTTGAATATGAGCGGCAAAAGCAGACATCTTTGTCTTGTTCTTGATCTTATGGGAATGTATTTAATCTTCACCATTATGGATGATGGTGGCTGTGGATAGGTTTTTTTTATAGATTGCCTTCTTCATGTTGAGGAAGTTCCCTTCCATTCCTACACTGTTGAGTATTCTTAAAATGAAGGGTTATTAAATTTTGTTAAATACCTCTTCTCAGTCTATTGAAATAGCCTGTGGTTTTGTCCTTTATTCTTTTGATATGATGTTATCCTAAATGACATGTGGATGGTTAGTTGGCTTTGTATTCCTGGGACAAATCCCATTTGTTATAGAGAAGTTTATAATGACTATGTTTTCTTGATAAATTGGCCCTTTTATTTTTATAAAATAAAATATTTTTGTCTTAACATCTATTTTGTCTGTTATTTGTATAGCCATTCCAGCTTTCTTACCTTATTGCCTTACAATATCCTTTCTCCATCCTTTTATTTTTAATCTACCTGTGTCTTTTTTGAAAGATTTTATTTATTTATTTGACAAAAAGAGAGAGCACGAGCAAGGCAGGCAGTGGAGGGGGGGGGAGGAGCAGGATCCCCACTGAGCAGAAGCCTGATGTGGGGTTCAATGCCAGGACCCTGAGATCATGACCTGAGCTTTAGGCAGACAATGGACTGAGCCACTCAGGTGCAGTGCCCCCCTCCACCCCCCACCCCCTAAACTACTTGTATCTTTAAATCTAAAAGTATATGTTCAGGGCACCTGGGTGGCTCAGTTGGTTGCACCACCAACTCTTGGTTTCAGCTCTGGTCATGATATCAGGGTCATGAGGTCAAGCCCCATGTCAGATTCCATGCTCAGCAGGGAGTTGGCTTGAGATTCTCTCCCTCTGCCCTTCCCACCACTTGCTTTTTCTCTCTCTAAAATAAAAAAATAAAAATAAATATTAAATAAATAAATAAATCTTTGTTTTTTAATATCTTCTGGAAATAGTATATGGTCTTACATTTTGGTTGTTGTTAAAAACTAAATATTTTAACATCTTGTAACGATTCTTGTTACTGATTCCTCCCCTTCCTCCAACACCAGGTGTTACTGTGGTTTGGTTGTCTATGTTTGTTTGTTTAGTGAATTGGATGGACTATTTCAATAAAGTCCATTTCCCTATGCAGACTTTAACCATACAGTCTTGGGTATACTCATAACCCCCCTGACTTCTTCCTCTCTCACCTGGGATGACAGTGCCTTGAATAGGGTTCTCTTTGGCTCTTTCACGGATCTCCTTATTAAGCTTCTAGCTGGTCCGTTGTCTCTATTAACATTATACCTAGCTGTTAGCCTCCAGTAATTGCTAGCTGATTGATCCATTGTGTTGAACAGGCCTTAAATTGCTCAGCAGTCTGCTCTAAAATAAAGTCAGGCCCTTTTCAGGGTAATCTTTGTGGCCAGTCTTTGACACTTCTCTGACCCTATGATGATTTTTTTTTAAGATTTTCATTTTTTAAAAAAGATTTTATTTATTTATTCATGAGAGACACAGAGAGGGAAAGAGAGGCAGAGACACAGGCAGAGGGAGAAGCAGACTCCCTGCAGGGGGCCCGATGTCGGACTCAATCAGATCCCAGGGCCCCAGTATCACGCCCTGAGAAGAAGGCAGAGGCTCAATCACTGACCCACCCAGGTGCCCCTTTTCTTATCTGTTTCTTTCCCTAGTTCTTCCATAATGCTTCTAAGTAATCTGCCTTTCACATGTTGGTGTCAGGGAGCTACTGGCCCTTCTTACTTGTGCTCTACCTAAATCTCCCTTGGGCTTGAGCTTCCCTACATTTTGTTACAAGTAAAGTCAGTTCCCTGAGAAATAACTTGAGGAGTTCTTTGTTCTATGGCCTGCCTTCCCCTTTAACAGAACCTCTGTTGCAATACCCTGGAAAGGGACAGGGACAGCAACCTGCTTCTCTGGGAGTAACACTGCTACTATATAAATGAGCTGCTGGACAGTGGCAGTAACCCTTTGTCTTCTTGGCTTGTCTTCCCTGGTGTGGAAACTCAGCCCTGTAAGTGGGGGTGAGAGTGACTGGGGCCCAGTGTTCTTGGCCCACCATGCTTGGGGTAGAATTTCAAGCCTATGAGTGAGTGGGGCTGTATAGGTGAAGGGATCTCTTGGTCATACTTGTAGGCAATACAGCTCATATAAAACCTTGCTTGGGGAATGGGGGAGGGGTGATACTGATGACAAATACTGATATTCTGACTTTCTGAGTAGAATTTGTAGCCCTAAACTAAGATCCCCATCCTCTTGTCTGTGCCCAGCTGGAGTAGAGTTTTCCTTATACTGAACAGGAAGGTAGGGGCAGAAACAAGTCTGGCCATAGACTCTCACAGGTTTTACTAATATTTAGAAGACTGTCTTTAATTACTGTACGCCAATAGGACAATTTCTACAGACTGAATGGCTATTCCCTTTATTTTCAATAGTTCTTCCCAATTATGGTTGTCTCCCTAACACTAAAGAGGGTCTATAGAGTTCCCCACACTGCCATTCTGGAAGCGTTTCTCCCTTGTTTCCTTTTTTCTCTTACTTTGCTATCTTTGGTTTGCACCACTCACGTAAGCTTTGTCTCATACTGTTTTCTAGAGAATCAAGATTAAGAAGGCAATTTTAGGGGTGTCTGGGTGGCTCATTGGTTGAGCATCTGCCTTTGGCTCAGGTTGTGATCCCGGAGTCCTGGGATCAGTGAGGCATTGGGCTCCTCATAGGGAGCCTGCTTCTCCCTCTGCCTGCTTTCTGCCTCTCTCTGTGTGTCTCTCATGAATAAATAAATAAAATCTTTTTTTTTTTAAAGGGAAGGCAAAAAATAAAAATACAAATAAAAAAATCAAAAAGGGAAGAAGGCAATTTCAGAAAGAATATTTCAGGCAGCTGTGTGAAAGCAGTATTGATTGCATGGATGGAGGTGGTGCCAAGGGTTGACAAGGGGAAACAGCAAATCTTAACCTGGAAGACAAGGTGGTTGACTATTATAGAATTCAGGTTTTCCTCTCACTATCCCCTGATCTTGGCATCACTTCTCTGATAGTGATTGTACCCTCAGCTACCAGTTGAGTATAAGGCAAAATCTTTGTTTCACAAAGATTTGAAATTTTAGAGCAGGAAAGGATACCATATGGACAGCATCTTCATTTTATAGATGACAAAATTGAGGCTCAAAACAGGTAAAGTGGTAAATTACCTGGACTGAACCAGGTAATTAATGCCTGAGAACAGAGTTTTTCTGATTCTTACTTTTGGCCTTGACATGGAGCATCATGGGAAATTCTCTCCCATTTCTCTTTAGAAAACAAAAGTAAAATAAAAGTGCAAATGAAAAAGATAAAATATATATTCTAAAGAAGTTTTCCATTACAAGGCTATGCATGTCATCTTTTCTGAAAAAAAAAAAAAAAATGACCCAATATGGTGACCTGCTTGCTATCAACGTGATGGTCTCAGTTTAGTGACTAAATCAGATCTATCTTAGGGCCAAATTGCAAAGGAAAGAGGAAAAAAAATCCATATGAGAGCTTTTAATCCTTGTCTTACTAAGAAGTTGCATCTAGATGCTAGCCTTCCTCACTCAACACCTCCTACCCCTGCTTCCCAGTGATCTTTGCTGAGCATGTGGTGGGGGGTGGGAGTCATCTACACTCACTAACATGAACCAAAAATATACATAAATTGTCCTGCAGTTTGATATGGAAGAAGCATTGAGACTATTTATGAATAATAATTCTCATTTTCTATTGAGCACTATTCCTCATTTAAGCAAAGCTCTTAAAAACCAACATTTAAGTGCCAGTTAAATGCCAGATACTTTACTTGCTTTATCTCATTTAATGCTTCCAGCCAGTTGATGAAGATATCATCATCCCTTACAGATAAGGATGCTTTGAAAGGTATCTAATCTGGTTAAGGCCACCTGGCCAGATGTAGAAGAAACAGAAGTAGATAAAACACTCTGTAGTACTGCTCTTTCTGAACAAATAGACCATAATAACAAAATTCTTTAAAATGAAAAACTTGCATGTGCCATGGAGTTTTTTTTTAAAAAACTAGGTTGTAGATGTATTTCATGAAACTTGTTCTTCTGTTTGTTTGTTTGTTTGTTTTCTCCTGAAGTTCATGGAAATCTAGAACTTTCTTTGAATTACTGCTCATGAGTTCAGTAATGTGTTACACTGCCTCCTCTTCCTTCCTAATTTGCAGAGACCGTATGATTCCAAAACCATCCTGGCTGACACCTAGAGTCTGGCATCATTATTAATCGCTTTTCTCTGCTCTGGAACATGCCCTGTGTGGGTGATAATGACAAGACCACCTTAGTGGTTCATCATTAGAGACGCCAAAGTGTCATATTGCAGCTGCCCACTAGGTGTCAGCAGCGTAACCCCCGGAAAACACTTCAAGGCAAGCATTTCATTACAAAAGTCCTATCAGAGCAAATAATTAAGTGTGGTGCAGGAGCTACCTGCAGCCTTGCCCATTCAAAACAAATGCGAGGCAGGGGGAGGAGAGAAGGAGCAGGTGCAGGCCAGGTAGCTCCTTGCTGAGACCTAGTGGAGAGGGAAGGACTCCCTTCCTCCTCGTCAGAAGGACTCCAGTGGTATCTGGAATGAACACCGTGGTATCCTTTTTAATTTTCACCCACAAGATGAAACCAGTATGCAGTGAAGTGAGGAGACAGCTTTGAACGAAGACATACCTTTCCCCTTCCTAAACTGTTCTTCAAATCATGATCGATCGGATGAAGGTCACACAGGTGACTTGGGCTTTAACGAGTCTACTGAATGACTGATGCCTTTGAGCGAGAAGCTGAGTTGTCTGAACACAAATCCTTTAAAGGTGATTTGAAAACATCGACACTCACAACTCCATGACATGCTTGGACTCTTCTTGGAATGACCCACAGACTGTGCGTATATTACCTTTGACCCAGGTAGACGCGTCTGCTCTCTAGAAACCCTCCTCGACTGCGGATGTGTGGCACACAGTGACACAAGGGGTACGAGAAGCCCACAGGATGGGTTTTCAGATGCTTGTGCCTTTCAGTCCTTGGAACTGGTTGCTACTGCTGGTGGCCTTCAAGTGTTCTGAAGCATCTTCAGATTTGAACGAATCCACAAATTCCACTGCCCAGCATGAGCCTAATGTTCGGTTTGCTGCTGCCAGCTCAGAGGCAGATGAGAAGATATCTGTTTTTGCACTGGATTATGACTACGTGCAAATTCCTTATGAGGTCACCCTGTGGATACTTCTAGCATCCCTTGCAAAAATAGGTAAGTCCCCAAACACCTGCTTGTGGGAGTTGTTCTCCATGTGAGATAATGATGTGAAAATGCCTTGTAGGTGGTGAACTACATGGATTTTAACTGTCATTGCTATTACAACAAAAAAGAAAATATGTTCCTTTTAGTCAAGGGGAAATCATAACTGCTTTTTTTATAAAGCCGTGTAATGCTTCAGGACTGTGCTTTGAAATTTGAGCATACTTTCTGGGTTCTGGGTTGCTTTGATTTCTTCTTATTTCAGGGTGACACCCGTGTGACATTATTTGGCATGTAAAAGTTTCAAGTTCTATGCATTAAGATATAGAATGAGGCAGGTAGACCTCAGAATGATGCCCATTGGACATTTCAGGAGCACATAATGATTCTTCTGTACAATATTCTTTCCTCATTCTTGACCATGTAAATGTGGGCTTCATCAATGACTCCCATTGTTTATTCTTTAAAAGTGACATGTGCTCTTTGCAGAATGACAGAAAGCAAGGAACAGGACAATTAGAGGCTACTCTTAATGTTACTCAGTGATGGGCTATGGGGGCATAGAAGATGATGTGTCAGATACTGGTTTATGCCTGAGTTATATGGTATATGGCTCCAGTGCCCCACTGGTTTCCTTTGTGAAATAAAGGGAATTCAAATTCATAGATTAAATTCTAATCAGGATTATTTGTGCCAAAACCTCAAATAATGGCTTACACTCTGTTATCATTTAATTCCTAACTCCACCTCCTTGTCTCCTTAAAACCAGCTTATTCCAAAGTGAAAGACTGATACAGTTATCTCAATTATTAAGCTTAACATCTCCTTTGCCTTTATTATGAACTTTGTTACTTGAGTGGACAAGTTGTCCTACTGGGATAGAATCTATGAGACATTTTGATGCTTATTTATAATTTCCCTCTAGCATGGGCGTGAAATGTGGGTTGAGCTATGGGACCTGGTAGTTAACTCCTTGGGATCAGGACTGTTGGCTCTGTCTACTCATCAAACTCCCTCCCCAGGGGTGACAGAGGTACCGGCATATTTAATAGATGCTCCTTCCAAACTGCTATTCATTTTGAGCTAGGAAAGTATGAAGAGTGATGGGAGA
The DNA here is from genome assembly GCF_048418805.1 of Vulpes vulpes. NCBI lineage: Eukaryota > Metazoa > Chordata > Mammalia > Carnivora > Canidae > Vulpes > Vulpes vulpes. The sequence goes on along the minus strand of NC_132795.1, from coordinate 69,043,684 downwards.
TTGTTAATTTGAAGAACTCCTGTGTGATTTGTCAAATCGTGAAATTACACAAAGGATCTCACTTTATTTCTAAAAAGCACTCAAGTTGAAACAGCTTTCTAAGGGGATGACATTCTCAGTTCAGAGCTAGGGTTCTAGGACCTTCCGTACAACCACGTGGGCATCGAGATCGGTCAAAGTGGACTTGTGTGGATCTTGAGTTTTCCTTTGTGAACAATACTGTCCCCACCCACTCCTTCCCCCTTCATGGTAATGGGGGAAGTTGGTCTGCAAATGAAGGAAGTAGAGCTGCCAATGACTAGCTGGTCACCGTGTCTTTCTAAGTCTCCATGTGCCCAGCTATGAAAAGATTTCTAAGGCCTCCTTTTGGTGCAAAGTAGGATTTCCTAGTGGCAAAGAAATTTACATTCTACGTCAGTAAACAGCCCAATGCAGAAAGGATATATTTTATCTTTGTTTTATATTAGCATAAAACACAGATTGTTTTTTTTAGAGTATTGCATTGCCCAGACTCACCACATCTAGAAGTTCAGAGGATGGTAAGGACACTGTTGTTCACAAGACTATTGGCTTAAATGTTCTTGATTTTCATTTTGATGGACTTCAACATACTTTAGATAAGGAAAAAACTTCAGTAGGTTATTAGTTGGATCATGCTTATTCAAATACATTTTCCTATTTGCTAGTCATTAAGAACTCAGACTATTTCTGTACTCTACATGGAAAGAAGGCTGCAGTTAGTGATTATTATTTCTCATGTGTCAAATACTGGGCTCATAGTTTTATACATGGTGGCTCATTTGTGTGGGGCAAGAGAAAAAGACTCAGAACTTTAACATGTAAGGAATCTATAAAGATTTCTTTAGATTCTATATTGTAAAACTTGAATCAAAATATAATTAATATTCAGGATGCCTGGATGGCTCAGCGGTTAAGCTCTGCTTTCAGCTCAGGACGTGATCCTGGAGTTCGGGGATGGAGTCCCACATCGGGCTCCCCTGAGGAGAACCTGCTTCTCCCTCTGCCTGTGTCTCTGCTTCTCTCTCTCTGTGTGTCTCTCCTGAATAAATAAATAAAATCTTTAAAATATATATATAATTAATAATCATTACATTTAACATTCATTCTTTCATTCAGTCATTCTATCAAGACACATATATTGAATGTCCATACCACATGTGGGAATGACCATGGTTCCTGGCCTCAGATATTTAATTTAATGGGGGAAAAAATGAATCTAGCACTGCCTAGTAGGCACTCTGACACAAGAACATCACAACTTTCCTTCAATCCTTTTTAAAACAGCCAACTATGTGTATTAGAGAAGAATAATATTATAGAACAAAGACAACACAGAGTTGCCTCAGATTTTGTTGTTTATCTTTTATTTTAGTTCCACCTCTTGGCACATTGTAGAAGGGTGTTTCTTGAGTTATTGGGCAGAATGGAATCATAGGGCCATCTTTGATTTTCAGGCCAAACTTTGTTATTGGTGGCCGTTCAAATTTCAGGCACTGGAGCTGTAAACTCTCAAAGTGACTAACTCTATTGTCCATTATGAAAGGAAAGGAGAATTGTAAAGTGTGAATGCACTTGGCGTTTCGCTTTACAATGCCCTACTTTACAGTGCATAGTGCCTCTTCCTGCTACCTCTGTGTAGGTGTAACTTGGCATAACATAGGTACACGTTAGATCCATCTCAGGAAACTCAATTCCTGGAAGAAGGGCCAAACTGGGGAGACACGGGTCCTGAGAAAGTCACACTAGAGGCTCTTCTACTTCTTTTACCTGTTAAAAAGTTCAGGGTAGTTAAAATAAGTACTAATTAGAGAAGAGGAAAAAGAAAGAAGAGGAAGAGGAGGGCGGAGGGGAGAAAAGAAGGTTGTCATTAGGAAATGGAGAGAGCAGGACTCCCAAACTCTTTAAAGAGGACTTAAACCGATCTTGAAGCAGTGGGTAGGGTTGTGGTTTTGGACAAGTATCAAATATCCCTTGATTCTAATTATTCTGTAATAATTAGAATTATATTCTATCATAATAATATGTCTGCTGATAATAAATGAAATTCAAAGCTGTGATCAGGGAACCCTACATGGATTTTGGATGAGTGTACTTAAAATTCCTTTTTTAATTTTATTTTTTAATTTCAAGTTTTATTTAAATTTTAGTTAGTTAACATATATGGTTTTTTTTTGTATAGAATTTAGTGATTTGTCACTTACATATAACACCCAGTGCTCATCACAATGAGTGCCCTCCTTAATACTTATCACTCATTTAGCCCATCCCTTACCCACCTCCCTCCATCAACCCTCAGTTTGTTCTCTATAGTTAAAAGAGTCTCTTATGGTTTGCTTCTTTCTCTCTCTCTTTTTAAATTGCCCTTATGTTCGTTCATCTGTTTTGTTTCTTACTAAATTCCACATATGAGTGAAATCATATGGTATTTCTCTTTCTCTGACTGACTGCTTTCACTTAGCATAATACACTCTAGCTCCATCCACGTTGTTGCAAAAGGCTAGATTTCATTCTTTTCAATCGCTGAGTAATATTCCATATATATTTATATATATCTCATATCTTCTTTATCCGTTCGTAGGTTGATGGACACTTAGGCTCTTTCCATAGTTTGGCTATTGTTGATAATACTACACTGGGGTGCATGTGCCCCTTTGAATCTGTATTTTTAATCCTTCGGATAAATACATAGTAGTGCAATTGCTAGGTCATATGGTAGTTCTATTTTTAACTTTTTGAGGGAACTTCATACTGTTTTACAGAGTGACGGCACCAGTTTGCATTCCCAACATCCTAAAAATACATAATCCAGATAAGAAATGGACAGAAGACATGAACAGACATTTTTCCAAAGCCTTTCAGATGGCCAACAGACACATGAAAGGATGCTCAACATCACTCATCATCAGGGAAATACAAATCAAAACCACAATAAAATACCACTTCGTACCTATCAGAATGGCTAAAATGGAATTAAAATTCCTAAAGAGACATTCAATGGCTCCGAGTGGCCTGTGGGGGAAATCTATACTCCTTAGCCTTGAACTCAAGACCTTCTCTTATTAGGATCAATCATCTTCCAACTCTCCTTCCAATATTTTTCCCAATTCATAATTTGCTCCAGCCAGGTGGATCTCCTCAATGAATGTCAGACCACTCATTCATCTGACTCAGCCACTCCCATCTTTCTTCATTTTTGTCTTGGAGTTCTCCCCACCTAATATATCTCTTCTCTTCTGCTGTCCAACTATGTAAGTCCTAGTCATCCTCCAAAACCTATTCAACTTCTTCTCATATAAAAGCTTCTCTGGTGAACACATAAACCAATCAATCATTCATTTACACATTTATAGATTCTCTCAGCAAATAGACCAGCTATTGTGTGCAAGGCATCTTGCCAAGTGCTTTGGGGAGATATAGAGATGTACATCATTCTGTCTGAGTTGAAAGAATCTGGAGGTTAGCAGGGGAGATAAGTCATGCACAGAAAATGATAGAAAGAGAACATTGTTGTTAGATAGTGATAAAATATTATGGCAATTCAGAGGAAGACATATGATTTCCTTGGAAAGCAGTTGGGAAAAGTTTAATTTTGAAGATTGAGCAAGACCTAGATAGATTGAAGAAAAGAACAATCCAGGCAGCAATAAATGAAGACAGGAAAGGGGAATCACAGGGAAAAGTTATGTGGTTGGTTGTAACATAGGATGCATAAGGATGGTGGTGGGTGGGAGGGATATTGACTTGGAGAGAACCCCAGATTGGCCTGCTGTGCTCTGATCTCTTCTCATGCATGTCGATATAGTCAATATATACTTCACTGCATACTTAGCTTTGCTTTGTGTTTGTCTTCTTATTTGTTAATGTCTTTATCTGAAATATGATTAATAGTTGGAATTAAAATAAACATGCTTGGTTCTCTGTGTCACACGCAGTGCTTAGCAGTGTGTTGGTCTTGGCTCAAGGATGCTTCACAAATGCCCTTAGTTTAAAATCTGTGAGATGCTTTGTGTGCCTTCAGAGTCTTAGATGGGTAATGAGATGGGTTTGGAAAAGTCATCTGGCATCAGGAATGGGCTGGGGGAGTGAGGGTGAGATAGAAGATCAGGAAGCCAGTACAGAAGACAGGATGGAGAATGGGACCCCTTACATAAAGGCAGTGACTATCAAAATGGGGAGGCAGAGATGATCTTTAGGGGCAGCTACCGAGAGATATATATGATAAAATAAAAAGCTATTACACGGGGGGCCAAGTGATGGAGGTTCAGGGAATGTAACTTGATTTCCTGCTTTCTTTAGGATTTATTTATTTATTTGAGAGAGAGAGAAAGAGAAAGAGAGCACATAGGGGGAAGGACAAAGAGAGAGAATCCTCAAGTAGGCTCCCCACTAAGCATGGAGCCCAATGCATGCAGGACTCCATTCCCCAACCCATGAGAGATCATGACCTGAGCCAAAACCAAGAGTAAGGAGCACAACCAAGTGAGCTACCCAGATGCCCCTTGATTTCCTTTATACCTGGCTGGCCTGATGGCAGTGTCATTGGTTAAATAAGGAAAATAAAATAAAAGGCTGAATTTTCTTTTACTGGTTTTGTGGAAGGGAGGTTTGGAAGAAGCTGATGTTTAGGTGACTGTGACTGACTCTGAATGAGCCTCAAAGGTGGGTTTTGCAGGAATGCAAAGGAGCTCCACGGTCTTCATTCCTCTTCCCCCACTGCCCTCTTGGACCCCATAAGGTAGGGAAGCAGGGAGGAGGAAGGGGAGGGGATGGCTGGTTGAGGACCACTCTGAGACCTTCACTGGGCCCGGCATGTTAAGTATTTGACCTCATCGAGACTCCCTGCAGCACTTCCAGCCCCTGCTACAGATGGGGTCCTGAGGCTCAGGGCTGCATGCCAGCCTACCCAAGGTCCCCTCAACTGGTTTTAGAAGGCTTCTTTTATACCAGTCTCCTGGTATCTTAGTAGCTAGAGCCATCGTATTTGCAAACCTCTAAATGTGGTTCTCTGCTCTTCCCTAGGCTTCCATCTTTACCACAGACTACCAGGCCTCATGCCAGAAAGCTGCCTCCTCATCATCGTTGGGGCTCTGGTGGGTGCCATCATCTTTGGCACTGACCATAAATCTCCTCCCGTCATGGATACAAGCATCTACTTCCTGTATCTCCTTCCACCTATCGTCCTGGAAGGTGGTTACTTCATGCCCACCCGGCCCTTCTTCGAGAACATTGGGTCCATCCTGTGGTGGGCAGGCCTGGGGGCCCTGATTAATGCCTTTGGCATTGGCCTCTCCCTCTACCTCATCTGCCAGATCAAAGCCTTTGGCCTCAGTGATGTCAACCTACTTCAGAACCTGCTGTTTGGCAGCCTGATCTCAGCCGTTGACCCCGTAGCTGTGCTGGCTGTGTTTGAGGAGGCGCGTGTGAATGAGCCACTCTACATGATGATCTTCGGGGAGGCCCTTCTCAATGACGGCATCAGTGTGGTGAGATATCAAAGCGAGTCCCCAGGGAGAGGAAGGGACAGAGTGGAGCTGGAGGTGGGAGTCTGTCCTCAGGGCAAACGGAGAAGGTTGAGTGGGATGGCCCATGGCAGGGCAGGGATAGACTTCGATAGGGATAGTTGATGGACTGTGGCCCAAAGTTTGATGACCTCCGTTAGGATCTGCATCAAGTACGTGATTGCTCGCTAATGCTGCTTGCCATTCACTAGCCAAATGGCTTCTTTAAAGAGAGAAAAAGGAAAGGACATCTCCATCATTTTTTAGTTAAATTCACATTTTCACTTAGCATGAATAAACAGTTGCCAAGGGCTCTTCTGGTCTTCACACTAGGATGAACAGTACTTAGCCATTTTTCATTTCTCTCATTCACTGGAACTCATCCTCCTCTTTATATACTTGTTTGTTTTGTTTTTAACATATTGCATGAGATGATGATGGTAAATACAAGATGGGGTAGGAAAGGCATTGAAAAGGATTTGCAAAAAATGCGTTAGCTGATCCAGAATATGTGACTCCTGGAGAAAAGCTGAGAAAAACTTACCAGGCTAAGTCAACACGTAGCACAAAGGCCCAGAAGATATCTTTGGTGCTGGGACATACAGTCTAGCCACTCTTATTCTTGGTTGTGTTACGTTACTACAAACAATCACCAGGTGTCGGTCTATGAGATTTTTATATATAGTTTCGTTTACTTTTCTTGCCTTTAAATTTCTATCACATCACAGAAGTGATACTAGAATGAATTTTTAGTGTAGAAGACTCTAACAGTACAAAATTAAACAACATAAAAACACAGAAGCCTCCTCTTGTCCCTCTCCTCACCTTCCAAACAACCTCTTTGATCAGTTTGACATTTTTCTACCTTGTTTTTATTTTGTGTGTGTGTGTGTGTGTGTGTGTGTGTGTGTGTGTGTAGGTGTATGTTATTTTGCATAAATCGATTCTATGCATTGCTTAAATATAATAAGTCTTGGAGTCCATTCTATATCATTTTAATTGTTATATAGTATTTCAGAGATTATACTGATGATAATTTATTTAACCATTTCCTGATGGATGGACAGTCAGGTTGCTACCAATTTTTCACTTTAAAAAAATACAACGTTCTGGTGAATATTCTTGTTTCTGCATGCATTTTTGCATGTGTGTTTGTGAGTATTTCATAGGGTATATTCTTGGAAGTGAAATTTTGAAAGTGGGTACCTTTAAAAATTTGAAAGATGCTGCTGTTTTAATCACCTCCTCTTTATCCGGTTGATAAGGGAAAGATTCCTCTTCCAGGGATAAGGAGTGACACCCGATGATGATAAAGAGATGAAACCAGTTAGATACTGTACTCACACCCCAGGGGAGGAGGACACCACATACCACGGGGGCTACATGGGGGCTGCATTTGGGAACAGAGGGATCAGTCAGGGGTGTAAGAGTAAGGTTTTGTAAGACCAAGAAGAGAGATGCCTCCTGGTTCCCTCAGGATGACATGATTGGCTTGTTTTGAATAATTCTCTAGACTGTCAGGAGACTGACATCTAATACTCAGGGATGGACAAGTATTATGCTTGGTCCCATTGGTAAGGAGGGCTGTTTGGCCCGCAAGTGGTCAGACTGGGGAGGAAGACTTGCAGTTATGTCATTCAGGACCCTCCCAGTTTTACTAAATGTCAAGGTAGCATGTAATATTGGATCTTAATTGTAGGTCTTTCATCAGAGCTACTAGAATTTTCCAGAAATGCTTTATGGTCTTACATTTTCCATAGAGTGTGTTAAATGCATTTTTCTTTATCGATGCCCACAGGGGACATTGCTTTGTAATGTATTACAGTCGAATGAGCAAAAAACGAGTTAGTCGTGTTTGTTTTAATTTGTATACATCTTTTCAACAATCTTGGGTCATTTGTGTTTCTCATTCTGTAAATTGGAAGTTCATATCCTCTTAGGGTTGCCAGACTTAAAAAAAATTCAGGACACTCAGTTAAATTAAAATTTCATATAAACAATGAATTTTATATATATATATATCCCAATTATTGTATGCAGGGATCACATCCTGCCCATTTTTCTTTACTGTTTTTTAGATTTTTAAATTGATTTGTAGAAACTCATTAAATTATCTAAATTTTAAACTGTTGAGTATTACATATAAATCAAAGATTGTCTCTCATTCTGTCACTTAATTTTTTTTAAAATTACAGTATCTTTTATCCTATAAAAGTTTTAAATTTTTATGAGCTCAAACCTAATGTACTCTTTTCTTGCCTCCAGGTTTCATATTTTGTTTGCAGAGATTGTGTCTAACCAAAGAACATGCAAATATGGGGTTTTTAAGATTTTTTTTTTGAAAGAGAGAGAAAGGGTGTGTGAGCTGGGGGAGCAGCAGAGGGAATGGGAGAGAGAATCTTAAGCAGATTGCATGCTGAGCGCAGTGTCCAATATAGGGCTTCTAATCCCAGGATCCTGAGATCATGACTAGAGCTAAATCAAGAGTCAGCATCGGAGCCAGCTGAGCTATCCAGGCACCCCACAAACATTATGTTTTTGTATTTCTCCCTTTTTACAATTAGCTATTTAATTAATCTGGCACACAATACCTTATGGTGAGGATTTTATTCAAAAATGGATAGTGCAGGAGGTAAAAGGCTCCTAAAAAGTAACCCGAGGACACCTGGGTGGCTCAGTGGTTGGCCGTCTGTCTTTGGCTCAGGACATGATCCCAGTTCGGGGAACGAGTCCCACATTGGGCTCCCTGTGAGGAACCTGCTTCTCCCTCTGCCTGTGTCTCTGCCTCTCTCTTTGTCTCTCATGAATAAATAAGCAAGATCTTAAAAAAAAAAAAGTAACCCAAGATATCTATTGTGGATTTGCCAAGTGAAGGAGACCCATCCTTGAAGTCGAAAATCAATTTATTGATACATAATGCAAATCTCTAACTGTTCAGCAAGATGCTAGGCTCATCAGGGCTACACATTCTTTCTTTCTGGGCAAGTTCCACAGGGAGCCAAGTTGTCTGAAGCTGCGAGGGGAGGCTGGGACTCCAGACTCCCACCATGTGCCTCAGAATCACCTCAGTGGGATTGATGAATATTTGGATGTCCAAAGCCCATCCCAGACTCTCTGAGAATGGAACCTGGCCATCTGTATTTTAACAGGGACCTCAGATGATTGCTGATGTTTGAGAACTAGTGGTTTCTTGCCTTTACGTTGAAAATAGCTGCTGTATCTTGACCTAAAACAATGCTGTTTGGAACAAGGGCTGTTCTCTCCTCAGATTGGGTCAAATTAACCTCTGAGATCCTCTTTCCTCACCTCATTCTGTCTTTAGATATGTTCGTATTTTCAGTTTTGTCGCAGTGGAGTAAGTGGCCTTGGCTGGGAACCTATTCCACTCCTAAAGTGGTCCATTTGAGCCATGATGTGTTCCTATCACGGTTCGTCTCCTGAAGATTTCACTTAAATCCAAGTGTACTGTAACCCCCACTCTTGGCAGTGTTGTTGAGGAGGCTTATCTGTGATAACATCAAAGCCACCTCTTGGCAGCCCATTCTGAGGTAATTAATTCTTCAATCTTTCCTTCACAAGTGACTTTCTAAATACTACTGCTTGTAATTGTCACAGAACATGCTATTTATAACACTGGGCTCTGCTATCTCTTTGGTATTGCCTCTGAACTTGGGAATCTGATGTCCCCCTGAATTTTCTCTAGATTTTACATCTAGAGCCAATCACAGCTTGGTTTCTGGTTGGGGTTTGTTGGCTAGCAACATTTGTTTGACTTTCCCAAAGTTTAATTGTTTCCACTTGGACATTTTTTTTAAATGATCATTTCAAAAAAAAATATTATAATTTTCAGCTGACCAGAGTATCTGCTAAGGGCACTGGTGTGACCTCCAATGGGCAAAGCTGTCGTTGTGTTGGCTCCAGGGGGGTTGCCCACACGTCACTCCCGGGTCACTCTGTGGTCACCCACAGCACAGTGAGTATTAAGTGTGTGCTGGGGCACTTCTGTGGCCCTACATGAAACCAGAGAAGCTCCAGGGCCAGATTTAGAAAGCAGTTTGAAAGCAACTGGTATTTAATGCAGTCCAGTTGTATTTTGAGCTAAGAGCATTGAACTCACCCTTTCATTGAGGAAGGGGCCTTCCCAAGGGCAGCAGTCACAAGCATGCTCTTTCAGCAGAAAGTCTGAGTCATCTGGAAAGCGATCTGTGATTTGTGGGCTACATGTGACAACTCTACAGATCTTTATCCACTAAACAGTTGCTTTCTCAGTAAAGAGGAGCTGTTCCAAAATTGTCGAAATACCAATGAATCTGATTCTCCAGGTCTCCTGTCCCATGTATTTCACCTTCTTACTGAATATTTCTCCAGAGCATATCCTTAATGATAGGCAAAGGGAGCAGAGACAAAACCCAAATAGCTCTGAAATGATAACTAGTATCCCCAGTTAGATCTCAAGGCCAAAGTCATAGCAGGTGACTATATCCAGCTACTATATCCAATCCCTGCGTGGAGTCACTTTGACCCTATTTTATTAAATTCTTGCATTTTAGTATAAGGCATGGCCTAATAACTTTATTTCACGGATGAAGAAAACAAAGCAAAGGAAGCTAAAATTGGACAAATGTATGCTGCCTGGTGAAGGACAGCCTGACACAGACACACAGCTTAGTCTCATTCCGATATCTTTCCTTGTATTCTTACCTCTTGAATTTTCTTTCTTTCTTTCCTTTTTCTTTCTTTCTTTCTTTCTTTCTTTCTTTCTTTCTTTCTTTCTTTCTTTCTTCCTTCCTTCCTTCCTTTCTTCTTTCTTTCTTTCTTTCTTTCTTTCTTTCTTTCTTTTGTCTTTCTTTCTTTCTTTCTTTCCTTCTTTTTCTTTCTTTCTTTCTTTCTTTCTTTCTTCCTTCCTTCCTTTCTACCTTTCTTTTTTCCATTCTTTCTAAACATTTTATTTTTTAAGTAATCTCTACACCCAACATGGGGCTTGAACTCACAACCCCAAGCTCAAGTTGCATGGTCTACCAACTAAGCCAGTCAGGTGCCCCATCCTTTTGAGTTTTTAATTCATGGAGCCCCAAGGGTTACGAGAGAATTCATGTGTTACTGATGAGTGCACTGGGCTTGAGTCCACTTAGTGAAGCCAGTGGTTTTTATCAGAATTGGCTCACTGGGCAAAATCCGATATGTGGCTCCAGGAGAGATTCTGATCATCTCTGTGCCTCATTTCTGTAAAATTGGGATGATGATATTACTTAGCTCATAGGGTCACTGGAAAATTCATACTAAATTTTTAGTATAGTGAATACCCAGCATGCAGTGAGTGCTCAGTGAGTGTTGGCTGCTATCATATCACAGCAGCTTATGGACATAGCATAGAGGTTGACTAGCTCTTAGTAGGCAGTTGGTTTTAAATATGGCATGACTTCATTTACTGTAGGCAGATGGTTCTTACTGCAGATGCATTGTTTCTCCCTGGTTTTCTTGGGTCAATTTGCTGAATAAGCAATAAGGCGATACTACCAAAGTTTCTTTTGTGTCCCATCTCTCCCCAGCTGCCTCTTCCTCCATCTCTTCTGAGAGGTCCAGGAGGCTAGCATGGGCCAGGACTGAGACTTGAGCTGAGGCAGATGGCTCCAGAGCATGTCTGCTTCTGACTGCTACTCACCTCTCCCTTAACCACTTTCTTTCCCTCTGTTTTTCTTTCCTTTCTCTAGTGAAATATTCACTTGGCATCTTGCTGTACTGGAATCTATTCTCCAGGACTACAGTGAATGAAAGAGTAATAGAGAGAGGCAAATGAAAATGTCTGAGCACAGACCTTGGGCCACGCATATTTACAAGGCTTCATTTACTTTTCCTTATTCTATGTGGCTCAGTCAGTATCCAAAAGATAGAGTGAAAAGTTGCCCTTTCAGTGCTTCTCCAACGTGCTTTTCAAAGCCAGCAATCCATAGCAATTTCTTCACAAAGAGCCTTTACCTTTCATTCAATTTGCCCCTCTTTTTATTATGCATGCCTGTCACTGGCCTTAGATCCTAAATTGCCAGACCCCTTATGCTAGAATTCCCTGCCCTCCTCTCACCTCATCTTGCCATCCCTTTGCCAGGATTTCTCTCCAAGCATCTCCTGTTATTCTTCTAGGACCAGCATGTGGCTCTGAGCCTTGTGAGGCTGCTGAGTCAATGTTTAGAATGCAGGAATGAATGACACAAGGATGGTAAATAAATAAATGCCAATGGGGATGAGGACTAGGAGAGACTGTGCAGAGGCTGTGTTTGCTCTGGGGCTGACCAGCCATTCTGGTCGTCTCAGGGGACCACAGCTTTCCCTGCCTGACTCCCAAGAGTGACACTCAATTTGAACTTGGGTTTGTCAAGGAAGCTGTGAGAAGACTGGGGTGTTCGCCTTCTGACACACTGGCACCACTGAAAGCAGAATTGCTCTGTGAGCCTAAATGCTAGAGGTGGGATGATACCAGTGAGAAGTGTCCCAGTGTCCTTCCTTCCCACACCTTCAGGGAGCGCCATGCCACACTGAGGCTGTCATGGGCATTGGCACATGAAGATGAATGGTGGGCCTTTGACCCTTAGGGCAATCACTCTATGGAGGAGGGACAGCCATCAACCTTACTGATTTTGAGGACAAGATGGCAAGTTTAAACCAAGCTAGGATGATAGTGAGCAGCTTGCCAGAGGAAGCTACGTTAGATCTGGGAAAGATTTCTAAAACAGTTGTGTGGGGGTGAATTTTCCTTCATGATTTTCTGTGGTTTACTCTTTTCCTCCCTTAAAAGGGTCCTACCTCCAGTGACATCATTTAAAAGGCAGTGAAGTATGGCCCAAAAGCATGGATGGCAAAACCATACGCCTTAATTCAATTCCTGGCTGCATGGCTTGCAACTGTGTGACTTTGCACTAGTTACTTAACTTCTCTGGGCCTCAGTTTCTTTTCTGTAAAATGGAGATCATGCTGTGTGGGAATTAAAGAGAGTTAATATACGTAATCATTAAAATGGTTCCTGGCACAGAATAAGTACAGAATATTTGGTGCTTGTGATATTGTGATTTATAATAAATATATGCTTGGTTTTCATCCCCATTCAGGGCACAGAGCTCATAAAACCCTTGGAATTTCCAGTTATGACAGCTGTAAAGGTGTCTTTTTTATGTTAATGAGGTGGCTTTTGGAAAGCCCTTAGGTCACCTAAGGTTGGGGGCCAGTTGTCAGGGAAGCCAATTCTGTGATTAGAGGGTTGGAAATTTCAGTCCCACTCCCAGACTTCAGGGAGAAGAGAAGGGCTAGAAATTGAGTTCATTCATCAATACCCAATGATTTAATCAATCATGCCTATGTGATGAAGCCTCCAAAAAACCCGAAAAGACCAGGTTCTGAGAGTTTATGAGCTGGTGAACTTGGAGATTCAAGGACAGTGGTGTATCTAGAGAGAGCATGGAAGCTCCACACCCTGTCCCCACACTTCGCCCTACACATCTTTTCCATCTGAGTTATATCCTTCTATAACAAACTGGTAATCCAGTCAGTAAAATGTTTCACTGAGCTTTATGAGCCATTCTAGCAAATTAATCAAGTCCAAAGAGGGGGTCGTTGGAACCTCCTTTCTATAACCAGTTGATCAGAGGCACAGGTGACAACCTGGACTTTCGATTAGCAAGTGGGGGTGGGGAGGACATTCCTGTGGGACTGAATCCTTAACCTGTGGGGTCTGACAATATCTCCAGTTGAGCTAATTGCATGGTGTTGTTGGATAAAGCACACACAGTGATACTGATATCAGAGTCAGGTGTTATTAATGATACAAGTCCACCTACTTGAGCGCTTTGGAGCCACAGTGCTTGCCTCACATCCCAAGTGATGCTACATTGTCCTGTCCATCTGGCTGGACTTTGCCATCTCAGCTTTTCCTAGAGAAGTGCTGTACACAAACTTGATTCTTTGGAGGGGTGGGGGATGGTGGTTGGCAACTTTTTCTTGTCCCCTTTTTACTTCTTTTACCTCTTTATTTTCTTTCATTTTATTCAGATTCCTAGGATAGGAAGTGAGAGGCTCCACACACAAGTAGACGGTTTGCTCTGGCCAAGAATGTAGGGAGCTCAAGGTATAAGGCAGAGGTGAGCCTTACAAACTGTACAATCTTGAGCAGGAGACTCAATCCGCTTGTGCCTCCATTTTCCCATGTGTAAAATGGGACGATTAATCTGACCTCAGAGAGTGGTTTCAAGGAGGAAGTGAAAAAATACACATAGATGTCTGACACCTAGTAGGTGATGAATAAATGTCCCTTTGCCCTTCCTGTATTTGAGAGGAGGCTCCACACAGAAAGGCAATCTGGATGACAGCTGTTGGCCTAGAAATGGGAATAAGGCCTAATCGTCAGACAAACTGGGCTGTGGAGGCTTAACTGGCTGGCTTTAGTTGCCTGGGGAGTGAACTTCACCCCCACCCAAAAGGGCTCAGCAAGTGCACCTGAGCTGTGAGATATTTCCCCCAGAGCAGCTTCTGACACATGGTGAGGGAAGGGCAGGTGTCTGGTGTTCACCCAGCCCAGGACCCAGGCATTTTCCTTCAGAAATGGACTCTCAACCAAACATTTGGAGGTTAGCCCACAGCTGCCATTGGCAGTGAGAGTACTGACCTGCAGGATATGTGTGTGCGCCTGCCCACGCACATATGTGTCTGATGCAACAATACAAATAGCTTGGGATAATGCTTGGAGCAGGCTGGAGAAATGGAAAAAAATGGAGAAACAGAGGTACAGAAGACACTCCCATGCAAACAGGACGTTGGAGGTCAGAGATTCATGAATCTGGAGGAGGCAAATCTGACTCCTAAGTGTCTCCAACTGGATGACACCTTTACTGCTCATATCCAGGGTCTCAGCTATAGATTGTTGTTCACCAGCATCCTGAAAGATCTGTCCCTTAGATCCATGTTACAATTCAGGAGCTTAAGCAGTACAGGATCAGAGAGGGACACTATAATCCCTATATCATTGGAATTCCTCAGATTTGAGTCACAAACACTCGTTTGGCTCATTTTCTTTAGGTTAAAGAAATGATGATTGAAGTTGGAATTGTATAAATCAATTTTCAACCAGCCTATGCTGTGAGCCCTTTGGGGTGGTTAGAACTCCCTCCAGTTTACAAGTGCAGGAGAAAAAGAACAAAGCCTCCCTGGTTATCAAGCTGTCCTTCCTTTGTCGGGAGGGTGGGCTGAGCAGCTATGGAAATGGATTTGGAAAAGAAATACTTAGGGAGAAAAGTAAACTCTTTAAGTCTTTAGAGAACAATCAGAACGATCACAGAAAAGCTTGTAGAAGCAGTTCTTTCAAAATCATAACAACCGCCCACTGCACACCAACTGTGCTAAGTGCCCGGGATGCAGAAGCAAACCAGCATTGCCTTTGAAGAACCACAAGCTATCAACATTTGCCGTGTTTCTTTTCATATGTAAATTCTTTTCTTGCCCTACAGCCAAGAACCTACCTATTCTTCTGTATTTTTTTTTTTTTTTTAAGATTTATGTATTTTAGAGAGAAGAGAACACACAAATGGGAAGAGGAGCAGAGGGAGAGAATCTCAAGCAGACACCCTGCTCAGCACAAGCCCCACATGGGGCTCAATCTCATGATCCTGAGATCATGACCTGAGCTGACCCTGAGATCATGAAACCAAGAAACCAAAGACCCGAAACCAAGATCATTTGTTCAACCAACTGAGCCACTTAGGTGCCCCCTTCTGTATTTTTTTTACTGCCCTTTCAAACCATAGAGATTTCTTAGGAGATTATACAATTCATTAATAAAAGTCATTGACTGGGAGAAAAGCCTAGAACTACAAAAAGCCAAAGGAGTTTCCTAGTTCAGAGGTTTTCAATAGACCTCACCCTCCTCAACAGCATGTGTGCATGCATTCTCAGGGGTGAGTTGGGTGTGTCAGGCTGGAGTATGGACAAAATATGCTCAGTATCATGTGAAAAGTCCCATGAGTTGGCTCAAATAGTTTCCCTATAGCTTCCTCAATGATTATGTAAAGTGAATAGTATCCAGCAGAACCTGTTGTACAAGCCTACTCTGCGACTTTATATCCAGGTCATGGGTTAGAGAGGGGAAGCCACAGATTCTATCTCTGGGCTGTGTGGTTCTCCAGACCCCTCACCACCCTGGACCAGCTACAGACCTTAGTGACTATGAGACTTACAGCATGGGAGAAAACTGAAATATGAAATCCAGCGCCTTAATTTAATTTAATTTTATTTTATTTATTTTTTTAAGATTTTATTTATTTATTCATGAGAGACAGAGAGAGAGAGAGAGGCAGAGACACAGGCAGAGGGAGAAGCAGGCTCCATGCAAGGGAGCCCGATGTGGGACTCGATCCTGGATCCCCAGGATCACGCTCAGAGCCAAAGGCAGGTGCCAAACCACTGAGCCACCTAGAGATCCCCCTTAATTTTAAATATAAAAGTTCAGTCCTGTTTGATTGAGCCACAGTCCCCCTGAATCTGAATTATCCATTTACTCATCATTCATTTATTCACACAAAAATATTACTGAGCAACCGTTTTTGGTTTCTGAAAGTTCAGTTTCTCCAAAGAAACAAATCATCACCAAGCTAGCCTTCACAAACACTCTACTGGTCGCAGCTAATATTTGCTTTTATAGTTTAAAAAAAGTTCTGAGGTTAATAGCCTCTAAATGACTTTTCCTGCCATGTTGGTGTAGCAACACCAGATGGTGAAAGATAGTCCTGTGGGCATTTACTCTAAGCTGATGAGAGGGTGGGGGAGGCCAAGGTGACGTAGACTCAGGGGTGCTAGGCTGCGGCCTTCCTTGGATGGTATTTTGGGTGAGGAACAGGTGTTGGTGGGGGCCGGGTGATTACTATTAGGTTGGTTTTGACCTGCTGACTTTGAGATATCTATAAGCCATTGAAAAGAATTTTTCCATAGTTTTAAAAATAGGAGTCTGGAGCATAATAAGGGAATGATCTAATGGAGATACGCACTTGGAAGCCATTGACAGGTAGGTGGCAATTGTAGCGTTGAAATCTTCCTACCATTCTTCAAGCTGAAAAGAATTGTCAAGCTTTTGAAATGAAAATGAATTTCTCAAAGAAGTTTCTTTGCTGTGCCCTACATCAATAAAATCCTGCCACTCACACTTCTCTTGATTAAATTTTCTGACATCTGTTTAGGTCATCTTCCTGGCCTCTGTTCTCTGAGGTTCTAAGCAACACATATTCAAGGATATACAACCTCAGAGAGCTGGCAAATCCCATGTAACATGTCCTGTCAGGGGTTGCAGATCTTCTCTTTCCTTTCTTTGGGAGTGAGGCTAAAGCTTCATCCATTCTTCTTTTATATCATCAGGCGGTGCCTGCTAGGTCATTGCTGGTTTCCTTAGTTGGTTTCCTTCACCCATGAGAGCAAGTGGTTGTCAAGGAAATGCTCTATGACAGAGTTTAATGTGTCCATGACTCTTCAAATAACATAGAAAATTAGCTGGGTTCATTATTTAATTTCCTGTAAGGTCGATGGATACAGCTCCCTCTGACATTCTCTGTACCTTTCTGGTGTCTGACATACAGTAAGGATCATTTTTACCATTCAGCACCATGATTCTGAACTTTCAATGCTTTGTACATGTGTACAAAGCAAAGCTCAAGTAATGAAGATTAATTAAAAAGACACACAAGGCGACCAGGAAGACATAGGTCCCATAGTAGTCTGTTAGGGCCACCATAATAAATAGCACAGATGGGGGATGGTGGCTTCAACAACAGAAATGTACTTTCTCACACTTCTGGAGAAGTCCAAGACCAAGATGTCAGCAGGCTTGGTTTCTGGTGAGATGTCTCCTCCAGGTTGGCAGTTGGCTGCCTTCTTGCTGTGTCTTTGTCTGTGCACCCTCTTGGTGTCCCTTCCTTTTTTTTTACAAGGATACCAATCCTACTGGATATATCCCACCATTATCACCTCCTTTCACCTTAATTACCTTTAAATAGACCCTGTCTCCTATCCAGTCACATTCTGCAGTGCTGGAGGTTAAGACTCACATAAATTTGAGGGGGTCACAATTCAGCTCATAGAAGACCCATTAGGAACCCCTCAGGAAGTGCTTTATGATCAGGCCTCATAAAAGCCATACCTGGAACCAAACAGGTTTTAAGGATTTTAGAAGAACCCAAAGTCCCAAAGGTAAAATCAATGAGTCACTGAAGTAGTTATAAGTTTATTGTTCATAGACCCAAAAAAGATGTTTGCAAACTGGGAGCCCTCAAACCAAAACATGGAATGAGGATGATAGGTATATTGTGAGAAAGCAGCTTATCTAATGTGAAGGCAGAGACTATTTGTTCTTTATAGTGATTGGTTACAATATTAGAATTTTCTTAAATGAGAGGGAATTGGTTGGCAATTACTTCATATCAATTTTAGGGAACTATTTAAGTTTTGCTAGGGGTGCCTGGATGGCTCAGTAAATTAAGCATCTGACTCTTGTTTCAGCTCAGGTCATGTCTCAGGGTCGTGAGATTGAGCCCCTCATTGGGTCCAAGCTCAGCAGGGAGTTTGCTAGAGATTCTCTCTCTCCCTCTCCCTCTCCCTCTGACCCTCCCCCTGCTATCTCAGTCTCTCTCTCTCTCTCTCTCTCTCTCTCTCTCTCTCTCTCAAACAAATAAATAAAATCTTTAAGTATTGCTAATGATTTTTGGAAGTCTATGCCAAAAGTGACCCAGGTTGAGCTTGCCTGGCTTGTCTTAAAAATTAAGCTAAATTAAGATTTTGCTGACTAAACTGGTTTTGTCTTCTCAGGAAATTCTCAAGTCTGGCTTCCATTTGTGTTTAGTTTTAACAGAAACAAGATTTCATAATCTTCTCTGATAGTCAGGAAGGGCCAGGTTATGCTGTGGTAGTACCTTCTAAACCTCTGTTGGCCTAAAACGACAGAGATGTACTTCTTGTTTACACTATTTGTTTCTCACTGACCAGCAGAACACTATTCATTATGGTCACTCAGGACTGTGGACTTATAAAGCAGGCAACATATTGAGTATTGCTGGGCACTCTGCCAGAGGGCAAAAAATTTATGGAAACTCACCTCAGCAAGCAAGTGCCCCATCTCATAAGTAATATGTATCACTTCTTCTCAAAAGTCATTCAAACTCAAAATTTGCCCTGGCATAGTCACATGGTACAGCTGGAAGTGCCATCCTACCAGGTGCTTAGAAGGAAAAGAAATATGGGCTAATTGGTGCTAACAACTATCACATCATAACTCCAGAGCCCTGCCATGGATGCATCATCAGTCAGCTTCCCAGAATCTGCTGCTTTTTATAGATCTTTCTGATTTCATCCCATCTAGACTCACCATAATCTACTCAGTTATCTTTCCCCTGTTCCTTAGAGTTTAATATTCAGTTTTTGGCCCTTATAACCCATACTTCTTTGTGGCCCTTTATCATCTTTTTATTGGTCTCATGGTCCACACCTAGCCTTATCTCCTCACATTTCTCAGAAAATACAGTTGCCATAGCTCATACCCAAGTAGAAGGTTTCACTGACAGTCCTCAGTCTATAGACAGCCTTCTCAAAGATGTGTCTGCTCCTGTTCTTGAATGGAAAGTCTCATGTTGAGAGTTACATGGGGCTACCCCTTCCTTAGATTCAATGTCATAGAAGTTACCCTTACAAGGAGCCATAAGCAGGGTGGGGAGTATGGCTATGATGTCTAAGAGGGCTTGTAGTCACAAAACATCCAATAACTTATCACTACAGCCTCAGCCATCAGTGTCAGAGGAATCCAGGAGATTTAATATTGTGGAAACAAATAGCTTTCTTACTCTGAAGAATAGTTAAGAGCCAGTACATTTAATGGACTTACATGATTTTAAGATTTCTTTATTTTATGTGAAGTGGTATAATGTTAACATAAAGAATCCTGTACAAAGTTGAGAGTACCAGTGAACATAATGCAAAGAGGTATGGACAATAATAATAAAATTAAAGTAGAATTCTAAAAAGTATTCAAATAAAATGAATGTTAAAAAACAGAGGGAAAAAAGGGAAAATAAGTAATAAAATGGTAGATTTAAATCTAACCAATGCAAATTGAACAAACCTTTCAGAATCTCTAAAAGAAATAAAAAAGAGTTTTATTCAAGCAGAAGACAGGAAAGCTGCCCCCAAAACAGGAAAGAATGTACTTCAGAGAATGAACTGTTTTTACAGGGTTATGTAAAAGCTCAAAATATTATAGATTAGCATATAGGCAGAAACCACGAGTTTTATCATAAAGGAATGCAGGGAGCAAGGGCATTGATTGATATCTCAAGGACAAGATGATTTTTCTTTAGGTTACTCATTCACGAAGCAGATGTACTATACATGCATGGTGGCCATAAATCAGGCTTTTGGTTGGAACAAAGTTTATGTGCAGTCATGCTGATGTAAAGAAATCTAAAATGGCTTCCCTTGTATACTAGGCCTTTAGAGTTTTTCTCTCATCATAGTAATTACATTAAATGCTATGGACCAATGCTCTAGTTAAGAGCTAAGATGACCAGAACTGATTCCAAAGCAAGATTCAAATATATTCAATTTATAAGAAATACAATGTAATTATGGAGATACAAATAAATTGAAAGTAGGTAAATGCAAAAAGATACACCAGCAAATAGTAAGCATAAGAATGCTGGTGTGGCTATATTAATATCAGTTAAAATAGATATTGCAAAGAGTGATCACTTTCTAACTCATATTGTGAAGCTAACTTTGCCCTAACACCCAAACCAGGCAAAGATAATGCAAAGAAAGAAAACTACAGATTAATATCTATCATGAATATAGATCAAATATACTTAAGCAAAATATTAGCAAATCAAATTCAGCAATATGTAACAAGAATAATAAATCATGACCACAAAACGTATATCCCAGAAATGCAAGTGTAATATCGGGAAGAAAAAAAAAATCTTTCGATATAATTCATACTGTAAATAGAATTAATGATTGTATCAATTAATGCAGAAAACCATTTGACAGAATTCAATGCCGATTTATGATAAGAAACTCCTAGCGAGGTGAAGAGTAAGTAACTTCTTCAACAAAGCATATTTATGAAAAACCAGAGCTAACATCATACTTAAAGGTATCACTCTCAACATTTCTATTTATTAGGCAAGAAACAAAAAAGCATCAAGACAAAATCCCTAAAGAAATAGTATGTCTGTCTCTATTTATGGAAGATATGCTGGTTTATGAAGAAAATCCTCAAGACAAAACAGCTACTAGAATTAAAAAAGTAAATTTAACAAGGTCACAGGACATAGGGCTAATGCACAAAAATCCGCAGTACTTTAATATAGTAGTGACAAATTACTTTAAATACTAACAGCAAGGGGAAATTTCAAAATTCTATTTAAAAGTACTGTCAAATAAGTAAATAAATAAATATTTTTTAAAATACTGTCAAAATGAAAATTCTTAGAAGTTCAACAAAGATGTGCAAAAACTTTTCACTGAATATGTAGGTCGTTGCTGACATGAATTAGAAGACCTAAATAATATTATATTTGTTAATGAAAGATTGCATATTATTGAAGAAGACAGCTTTCTCTTAATTGATCTGTAGATTCAATAAAATCTCAATCAAAATCCTAGAATGTTTTTGTAGAAATCGATGAGCTAATCTTAAAATCTGATTGGAAGTTCAAATGACATTAAATAGACAAAGCAATTTTTAAAAAGAAGAAAGAAGACTTATTTGAAGACTTATTATAATGCCACAATAATAAGCAATAACATCACAATATTGATCAAACAATACATACAACATCATCAAGGAAAAATAGAGAGGCCAGAAATAGACTTACATATTTTTAGTCAGACTTATAAGTCTCCTGAAAGAAAAAAATCTTCATGACCTTGGCATAGGAAAAGACAGAAAAAACACAAACAACAGAAGGAAAAAGGTAGTAAGTTGGATTTTATCAAAAGAAAAAATGTTGCTCTTTGAAATACACAAATAAAGAAAAATATAAACCACTGGATGGGAGAAAATGCTTGCTACTCCTATATTTCAGAAAAGACTTACACCCAGGATAAAGAATTTTGTAACTCAATAATAAGAATATAAATAACTCAAAAATGAGTAAAAGATTTGAAAAGATATATCATAAAATATGACATACAAGTGGCCAATAAGCACATGAAAATTTGTTCAACATCTTTTGGAATTAGGAAAGTGAAAATTAAAATCACAATGAAATATCACTACACAGCCATTAGAGTGGTTAGAGTTAAAAAGACTGACAGTATAAAGTGTCGACAGGGATATAGAACAATTGCAAATCTCATAAATTTCTGGTGGAAATGGAAATTATCCAGTGACTGAAAGACAGTTTGGCAGTGGCTATAGGCTAAATGTTCATGACCCCCCAAATTCATATGTTGAAACCTAATTCCCAATTTTATAGTATTGGGAGAGGCGGCCTTTGGAAAGTGATAAGATCCTGAGAGTAGAGTCCTCATGAATAGAGTTTGTGCCCTTGTAAAAGAGACCCCAGAGAGCTTACTTGCCCTTTCTACCATGTGAGGACACAGTGAGGAAAGAGCTATGTAAGTACCAGGAAGTGGGCTCTTACCAGACACCAGGACCTTGATCTTGGACTCACCAACTTCTAGAACTATGAGAAATAAATTTCTGTTGTTTATAAGCCACCCAGTCTATGACATTTCAGAGAATAGCATCCCATGTGGACTAAGACAGCAGTTTCTTAAAATTGTGACTTGTATGTACCATACTACCTAGTCATTCCACTCCCCGGTATATATCCAAGAGGAGTGAAAACATAGGCCTACACAAAAGACTTGTATGTAAGTGTTCACAGTAGCAATATTCTGATAGTAGAGCCTGGGTGGTGGGGGAAGCAGGGAACACCTGTCCTTCAACAGGTGAATGGATGAACAAAATGTGTCGTGACCATATAATGGAATATTTCTTGGTATTAAAAAGGAATGAGCCACTGATACTGGTACAACATGGGTAACTCCCCAGAACATTATGCTGAGTTAAAGAACCCGAACACACAAGAGTCCATACTTTATTATTCGATTTATATCAAACACAAATTAATCTAGGGATGCCTAGGTGACTCAGTCTATTAAGTGTCTGAGTCGATTTTGGCTCAGGTTATGATCTCAGGGTCATGAGATGGAGGCCCATCAGGCTCTGCACTGGGCGTAGAACCTGCTTAAGTTTCTCTCTCCCTTCCTCTTTGCCCTTCCCACCCATCTGCCACCCCCCCTCTAATAAACAAAAAACAAATTAATCTACAGTGGTAATAACAGGTCAGTGGTTTCCAGGGGCCATGGTTAGAGGGAGGGATGGGCTTTAAAAGAATAATAAGGAATCTTTCTGGGTTCATGGAATTGTCTGGATCTTGAGCATGATAGTGATTTTATAGATATATACAATGGTCAGAATTCATTCATTTTTAGATGCAACTTATCAGATGTTAATTATCAATAAATTTGACAAAGAAAAAAATATCAGCACATTTAAAATCAACCCTCCACCTCTTCTAAGCCTTGGTCAGTGGGTTGGTGTCTTTAGCCATTATTTTGTATATTGAAAGGGTCTTGCAAACTTTTGCAGTAGTTTCTGTCATGATATTGGGAGGTTTCATGAAGTTCTTAAGGATCACATACAAGTACCATTTCCTGAGCCACATTCTCTGAACTGTTTTGCTTTACAACACCATTTGTGACAACAAACATGTGGGTGTGTTTCCCTATATCAGCCAATTCTCCAACTCTCCAGACCCCAACTTGGTGTTCTACAATTTAATTCAATTCTGACACTAATTCTGAATTTACACGGACCCCATAGATTAAGGGCTCAGTCCCATTAGACTGCCCTTACTTCAGACATCAGTTGCAAGTCTGGGCCACCCATACTTCTGACTGACTGGCTGTAAAATTGGGGGTCCCACAACCATCCCCTCAGGTTTGATAACTTGCTAGAATAGCTCACAGAACTCAGGAAAGAAGTTTACTTTTGGTTACCAGTTAATTATAATGGATGCAATTCAGGAGGAGCCAAATGAAAGAGAAGCACAGGGCAAGGTATGAGAGAAAGGTTGCAGAGCTTCCATGTGCTCTCCAGGCATGCCACCCTCCTGGTACCAATCTGGATGCTTTCTGACCCTGATAGTTTAGAGTTTTTTTGGAGGTTCCATTTCATAGGCATGACTGATTAAATCATTGGCTGTTGGTTATCGAACTCAATCTCTACCCCCTCTTCTCTCCCTGCAGGTCATAGGGTAGGGATGAAAGTTGCAACCCTCTAATCACTTGGTTGTTTCTTTTGGCAACAGCCTACCTCCAGAAGCTCTCTGGGACCTAGGCAAGAATTATCTCATTAGCATAAACTCAGCTGTGGTTGAAAATTGTCCATTACAAATAACAAAGGATGTTCCTCTCAGGAAATGGCAAGGTTTTTAGGAACTCTGTGCAAGGTACTGGGGACAAAGACAATATATATATATATATATATACTTCTTATTATCTCACAATATTGCACTTCCACCCTGACTGAAGAGGGTAAATCTAATCTTGTTTCCATGAAAGCCAGGGACATGTTTGAGATTTAGCACTGGCTGAGATTTCTCCTCCAAAATGTGAAAAATATGCACATGATTGTGATTGAAATGAATCCAAAGAAAACCTTTTACAACTGTAATGACATCCAGAGCCATGTAATTTGAAAGATAAGAATTGTTTTTCATGTAGTCATATGGATTGTGTCTGTAAATGTAGTCTTCTTAAATTATATGTGCTACTTTAGCTTCTCAAACTACCATGGCATCTTTCTGGCAGGGCTTACTGGTGTCCAGAGACAGGCCTGGCCCAGCTGACTTTCCCAGGCCCTTGGAACAGACTGGGTAGCTACTTATAACCCAGAGAGCGATGCAGAGGAGTTTTCGTTTGTGGCA
Source organism: Vulpes vulpes (assembly GCF_048418805.1). Lineage (NCBI taxonomy): Eukaryota > Metazoa > Chordata > Mammalia > Carnivora > Canidae > Vulpes > Vulpes vulpes. The sequence goes on along the minus strand of NC_132795.1, from coordinate 69,019,155 downwards.
ACAACATGCAAATCTTTGAGTCTTAATTATATTCCCTGTGTTTCCTCTGGATTTGAGAGTCAAATAAGCTCCCAGGTCCCACTAACACTCAGTCAGAACCTGCCTTTGGGGGGCCTTGTGGAATGTCTGGCTCCTTATCTTGGCTTCACTCCTTGGAATATGAGCACATCTGTAAAGATTCTGCAGGGCTTCTAGGACGTTCAATGTCGGGCAGAAAGTAACATGGGACTAAATAAACTCACTGAGTTGGGATAAGACCCCTCAGCCAAGATTTTTCTCAGAACCTGGCCTTACTTTGCTTACATAGAAGAGACCAAAATTATAACAGTTTTATAAAATATGTTTGGTATCCAATGGACAGATCGATAGATATTCCAGGTCAGCCAATGTACCAGACATTCAAAGGGCAGTGAGATGCACAAACAATGTATCAGGGGGAAACCCCTGTGAGACAAGATGGGGAGGGAGCTCGGATAAGTAGGGAGCCTCAGACCACCAAGCAGAGTGACTGCAGGTGAGGGAGAGGGAGCTGACAGGATGGATGGGACTGGCTGACCACATTTCTGAGAGAGTTTATCAAGCCAAGCGGAGTCTTCAGGCTAAGAACACCCATCAGAGGAATCCTGCACCTTCCGAGATGGGGCCTGCCTTCGTGCCCTGCCACACCAGGTGCTTGGCTGAGGACAGTGATGGGAATCCAGGTGCAGCAGCTGGCTGCTCAGATTCATTCCCTGCAGTCAGAGACCCAAGGCCTGACTGCCACAGATGGAGGGGTAGATGATAGATGCCATGCAGATAGATAGATGATGGATGGATGATGGATGGATAGATAGGTGATAGATAGGCAAACAGACAAGCAGAATTAGAAAGGATATATATTATATATATGTTTATATAATATTTACATATTTACATATGTATTTATAAATGTACATACATATACGTTTACATATATAGTATCTATAATATTCGGAGTGGCTTTCTCTGGGAGGGACTAGGAGACAATTGTGGGGATTCTCCTTTGTACTTCTATATTTTCTAAAATTTCTGTGGATCAGCGTGTGTATTCTTAATCAAATCTGGTGTGAAATTTCAGCAAGTCTCTCCCCCTCTCTTTTGAAGGCAATCCCTTTCCCAATTGCACAAACCTACAGTGCTCCTGGTGGGTCTGTGAGTATGCATGTCCTTGCTTGAGCCAATTCGCACCAAGCTTTTTGCTTCTTTTTCTTTTTTAATATTTATTTTTTAGAAGTTTTAAAAAAATGTATTCATTAGAGAGAGAGAGCAAGCATGAGTGGGGAGTGGTGCAGAGGGAGAGGGAGAACAGATTCCCCACAGAGTGGGAAGTCCCATGTGGGGCTCAATCCCAGGACCCTGAGATCATGACCTGAGTTGAAATCAAGAGTTGGCTGCTTAACCGACTGAGCCCCCCAGGCACCTCTTATTGCTTCTTCTTATTTATCTTCTTCAGCTTCTTCTCCCAGAAGATGCACTAGAAACATCTCTTTGGGGGAGGAAATGAACCTGTTTATAATCTTCTGTCCATATCCCCTTATCTAACCAAACTTATTGGTTACTGGCTACTAATCACATTAAAAAGCAGGAACTAACCCAGACACTGAAAACATGTGTCCTAGGGTCTCTAAAGAAATAAAATGGATCCATTCTGAGGACAAGCCACAGATTAGGGCTTTATGAAATTTAAAATGAAATTGTAGCCTGAGGGAGGTAGAACAAAAATCAGTCTATAATACAAGTCTATTTATTCATTGTAAGGTCATTTGAGTTATAGAAGCTGTACTGGATTGTAGAGTGTTTCCCCAAAACTCATGTCGACCTAGAACCTTAGGATGAGATAGGCAATGTCAAGACACGGAGAAGGGGACACACAGGGAAGGCCATATGTAGACAACAGTGGTGAGTCCGCAAGTCAAGGAATACCAAGGCTTGCCAACAACCACTAGAAACCAAGAAGAAGCAGAGAAGTGTCCTCTCCTAGAGCCTTCAAAAGGCACTGACAACACTTTGATTGCAGACTTCTAGTTGCCAGGACAGTGAGAGAGAATAAATTTCTGTTGACTTAAGCCATCCAAGTTTGGGGTATTTTGTTATAGCCACTCTAGGCTTATATGGAGGGCAATGTGACAAAGCCGCACTGGGGAGGAGAGGTGCCTGTGGATTGGGGACCTGGGAGCAGAAGGGCCACTAGACACCCTCTCATGTCCCCTCTCCCCCTTCAACTAAGTCCATTAGTGATAAAGCATCCTATGTGAGGATTGGTGACCACTGAGCTATTCTGAGGACTGACCTCTCTGCCAACTCACATTCCAAAACCAAAAGCCATTTTGTACTAGATAAGATTTTTTTCTCAAAATTCTCCTTACTAAAGGTCTTATCATTCCCAAAGCTAGAGGGTGTAGAGACTGAAATTTCCATTTAAAGGTAAGTGCTCACAGCTGCGAGGGCCATGCAGGAACAGGAAACCACACAACACATTGTCATTTCCGTAACATCAGGGCAATATAAAAGAGTCCTAAAAAGGTCCAAAAGGATCTTTGAGGGAAAATTAAATGGAACAAAATTGGAGGCTGTAAAATGGTATACTGTGAATGCATGAAAATTCCTCATACACAGAGATAGCATCGTATTTTAAGACCCATTATTAGGAAAACCCCAAAACAACAAATGACTTTCAACTTTTAACTAACAAATTCCCAGAAAAACAGAAACACTTGTGTGGGGTTTTTTTTCCCCCATGTATTGTTATCTTTTGAATTGAATTTTTTCTGTTTAACTTTTCTTCTTCGTAGGTTAGTAAATGAAGACTACCTGTGAAAAATCGCCACTCTTGCAATATCTTATAGCAAAACCCTAATATCCTTTTGTTTGTTTGTTTTGAGAGAGAGAGAAAGAGCACATGTGTGCAATGGCAGGAGAGAGGCAGAGGGAGCAGAGGAGAGAGAGAAACTAAAGCAAGCCCCACACCCAGTGTGGAGGCTGACACAGCACCTAAATTGGGGCTGGATCTTATGACCTTGAGATCATGACCTGAATCCAAATCAAGAGTTGGTTGCTTACACCACTGAGCCACTCAGGAGCCCCAAAACCCTATCCTAAAGAAGGTGGTATACAAGTCTGTGATTCAGAAAGGAAATTCAGGTCCAGATGTTCTGTAGGGAAAAGTAGGGCCAAAGTAGAGCATTTTCCCAATGAGCAGCTCTATTTGGCACCCAGGAATCCAAACCAGTGTAAGAAAGAATAGAATGGATTTCCAAGAGAAGGAAGCAGGGAGAAAGATCTGAAATATCAGTGTAAGAAAGAAGTTCTCTCCACTTGATTGGATTAAGTGCACCCTGCTTTGTGTGGGAGGGGGGCCAGCACCCAGAGAACAGTATTGAAGTGTTGGTTGCAGTGTAAGCAAGTTCTGTGGTGTTCTGTGGAGTGCCCATAGTTATAGCAGTAACCGGCTAATTATGTAAAACTTGAAAGAAGGAATTATTTAAATTCTTCTTGGGAAAAACGAACACCAATTCATCATTCAGAGATGTAGTACAAGGGTACATTTTGTAGACTCTCAGGGAAAGACATGACGTGGGCATAAGGACCCATCCTGCTCCAGGTGTCACTGGCTCCTGCCCCAGCCCCTACCTCCTATCTCCAGAAAAATGACTTATGTATAAAAGTAGGAGAAATTACATGTTAACAACTGGACTCGAGAAGAATTCTGTCTACACTCCACAAACTTTTAAATAACTCTGCTGAAAAAGCTTTCAGATATACCAACTGCAATTTAAAACCTGTTGCAGGGACACCTGGGTGACTCAGTCAGTTAAGCGTCTGCCTTTGGCTCGGGTCATGATCCCCAGGTCCCGGGATTGAGCCCCAAGTCAGGCTTCCTGCTCATAGGGGAGTCTACTTCTCTCTCTCTCTCTCTCTTTATGTCTTTCTCACTACTTGTTCTCTTTCTCTCAAATAAATAAATATAATTAAAAAAAAATAAAATGTTGCAAATCCCATATTTCCTTCCTTTTCTTCCTTTCTCCTCCCAGCTTTATTGGGATATAATTGACATATGCCCTGTGTAAAGCTGGATAAGATTTTTGATTTCCACACAGAAATCAGTAGCAAAGTGTGTTCACGGTTGACATCGTCGCTCTTGGGCATCCATGAACAGAGATACGCATTGCCACAGACCAGCTGCTTGTTCTGTTTCTGCTACTGCAGAACAAACTCAAACAAATGTGAGGCACTCCTTAGAAAAAAAAAATGCAAATGAGTTGAAGTGGGACTTTGCTTGAATTGCACCTTGATAGTTTATGATTGTGAACATAACAAGAAGCCAGCCTAGGCCCCTTTGCTGGCCATCTCTGTAAGAAAACAACAAACTTTTATCATAAAGGTGATGTCATGGGGCGTCAGCAGAGGTCCTGCATAGAGCAGACCTGGAGGGTCCAGGACTGGGAAAAGAGCTGGGGAAGATCAAAGACCGTGGTCAAGGGGTCAGCATGTACACAAAGCAGTTCTGGTCAGCCCTGTGGGTGAAGCCAAGGCTCCAAACACTGTCAGGGCGCGCTGAGGCTCACAGGTGACACTGAATGTCTCAGCAAGGGTAGATAAATTGGGGATAGAGAAATCAGAGTCGTGCAAGAGGCTTGGGCCTGGGCAAGTCCTGCAGGTCACAAAGCATAGGATTGTTCCAGGGGTAAGGCAAGAGCAGAATGCAAATCGGGGAAATGAATGGGATATAGACCTGACTATTCTGGAGGCTCAGTCCACTCCTGTGGTCCCACACACAGCAGATAATTGACTCTCTTCCCTTGAGTTTTAGCTTCTGCTCCTGCTCTTGATATTCTCCCTCCATTTTTCCAGATATAGCAAACAAAGGCCAATGGATATGTGCTGTGGTTTATCAGGACTCTTCAGGGCCGGACAGCCTCAAAGGTCTTCATTTTCCACAGAGATCTTACTTTACCTGTCTTGTGTGTCTCATTAACTGTGTGGCTGCTGCCAGTTTTCAGGAGCTCAGTCTAAGTTGTGGGTTGTCAAGTACATGAAGTAGTGATCCCTAGATCACTGGAATTTCTTTTTTTTTTTTTAATATTTTATTTGTTTATTTATTTGAGAGAGAGAGAGAGGGGGAGAGAGAAAGCAGAAGCGGGGTGGGGCAGAGCAGATGGAGAAGGACAAGCACACTCCATGCTGAATGCAGAGCCCAACTTGGGACTTGATCCTACCACCCTGAGATCATGACTGGAGCCGAAATCAAGAGTCAGAGGCTTAACTAACTGAGCCACCCAGATGCCCCCACTATGATTTCTTATACATGTTGACATGAACAGAGAAATAGCAGGAAAGTTGAAGTGTGTGTCAGGGGGGCTCAAGTGGTTTGGGGGATTTAATGAGATGACAAGCATGCAAAAAGTAGCAGGAGAGAGAAAGCACACAGTAGGTCAAACGGAAATTTTAACATCAAAATGATTGACTGTAACAAAGGCCTAGCTACAAGGTATGAGAACTCTTCCTGGAACCCTAAGGCTGAGGGACATTGCTCCCCTCAGAGGACAAACTTGGAAGGGGTTCAGACCTCGCTGGAGGTGTGGATGGACCACGAGGCAGCAGAGGAACTGGCTGGTTTAGCCAGGGGAGCTGGTATGGAGCTGCTGGGTGTGCAACAGGCTCCCCTCCACAGGGCAGGCAGGGAGCAGGCATCAGGAGCGGCGACACCGGGCGTGCAGTGGGAGCCTGGGCTGGGGAAGGGCACAGAGCCTTCAGAGGAGCAGGCTGTGTGGACAGGGCACAGGAGAGGGTTTACACAAGAGGGCTGCTCAGAGGGACCCCGGATGACAGTTGTCCTGCATGAGGGCTTTGCCTGGGCTTCTTTTCTTCATGGCAAGAGGTCCAGGGACAGGTTATCTCCAGCTGAAGCTGTAGGGTTATGGAGGAACCTCCTCCAAGTCCTAGGGCCCTGGCAGGACCTAACGGAAGTCCTCCCCATCACCTGACTGACTCTTGCCCCTCCCACTGGAAGTTGCCAGAAAGCCCCTTTCTCCCGCACTGTCTTTCCAGCGCCCTCTGCTGACAGAGCTGTAACTTGCTGCTCCCTTGAAGGGAAAAATCCTGCTGAAGGAATTGCATTGTTTATTATAGGGCCCATATTGCAAGGTGCATTCGGAGCTGGGAGGAAGTAAGTTGATAACCGACACAGAAGCTTCGCAAAGAGAGTGGCACAGAGTGGGTGCTCAGTGATTGAAAGTGTTAGACTCTTACCCAAGGTAAATGGATAAAATTACATAATTTGGAATACATTTAAAAGTTAGGTATTAGCCATGCTAATACTCATGGTCACCGTTTTATGCACTGTTTTATGCTAATATTTATGCAAGTCACTGTTGTGCATTCTTCAACTAGACACAAGTTAAGAATCTCTGTGTTAAATATTTCTCAATTCTAATTCATGTTTCTTTTCTCTCATTTTCTTTTTGTCTAGGTCTTATACAATATATTAATTGCCTTCACAAAGATGCATAAATTTGAAGACATAGAACCTGTGGACATTTTGGCTGGATGTGCTCGATTCATTATTGTAGGGGTTGGGGGAGTATTTTTCGGCGTCATCTTTGGGTTCATTTCTGCGTTTATCACCCGTTTCACTCAGAATATTTCTGCCATCGAACCACTCATCGTCTTCATGTTCAGCTACCTGTCTTACTTAGCTGCCGAGACTCTTTACCTCTCTGGCATCCTGGCGTGAGTACAAACCAAGGACCTACTCTCACAGCAATGAGAGAATGCAGGACCACACCGTGTGGACTAGCATTTGCAAAAGGCAGAACTTCTGACACTAAGCCACAAAGGTGTTGCTGGATTTGGGTTTTTTTAAACTTTTGTAGAATCCGATTCGGGTCCTTTAGCCAAAGGAATGCTTTCCCCAGTGTTTGTATTTGCTCTTCGCCTGAATGGCCAGAGCAATTACAAGGTCAATTTAAAAGGCTCAGAAGAGCTGATGCAGAGAACAACTAGAAGTTCAAGGTTAAAGTCTCATTTCAATAGTTTTTTTTTCCTTGAAAAATTCATTATTTTAAAGGTAAAGGACACATGCCATTCCTGAGCTCAGCCTTCTCCTATTTCCCTTAAATCACAACACAGCTCCAGGACTTATCAGTGTGGAATGGAACTAGGTAGATGGGATAAGACCAGAAGCCCCCATTTTTTTTCCTAATGAAAATATTTGTAAGTGTTTATCCTTCCATAGATCTTGGAATGAGACTTCTTAACTTGGTTTGCTGTATCTGGTCATGTTGTTTTCTCTATGGCATTATCCTCACACCCAGCTACTTAGGCAGAAATATTTAATTTTATTGTATATAAATACCTATTTTAATTAAATATAATAGTATAAAATCTAAAAACTCATTATTGTCCTACCTTAAAAGTGATCAAAATTAGACAAGGCAAAATTTTTTCTCTTCCCCTGTCCCCGACTGCCACCCTCACACTCTCCCCTCTCACCAGACTTGCTAGTGATTCTGGAACAAAAATATTTTATTTTATTTTTTAAAAATATTTGATTTATCTATTCATGAAAGACTGAGAGAGAAGCAGAGACATGGGCAGAGGGAGAAGCAGGCTCCCCATCGGGCGCCTGATGCGGGACTCCATCCCAGGACCCCGGGATGACCTCACAACATGAGCCAAAGGCAGACATTCAACCACTGAGCCACCCAGGTGCCCCTAGAACAAAAACATTTTAAATGAAAAATTTCTCATTAAATTTTTAATGAAAAGAGAAAGGGAAAAGAGAAAGAAAGAAAATCTGTGGGGAAAAAGAAAGGGGAGAAGACATTCTCTCTGAATAAAAACAGGATGTGTGTATCTGTGGCATTGCCAGAAGGAAGGTTTTCACGGAGGGGCAAAGTCTTGGGACTTAATCTGAGACCCTGTTCCTTCTGCAGGATCACGGCCTGTGCAGTAACAATGAAAAAGTATGTAGAGGAAAATGTGTCCCAGACATCCTACACAACCATCAAGTACTTCATGAAGATGCTGAGCAGCGTCAGCGAGACCCTGATCTTCATCTTCATGGGCGTGTCCACCATTGGGAAGAACCACGAGTGGAACTGGGCCTTCATCTGCTTCACACTGGCCTTCTGCCAAATCTGGAGAGCCATTAGTAAGGGACAGCAGGACCCAATGAGGCTTCTGCTTGCTGCCTTTTTTTTTTTTTTTCTTATTCCTTTCTGCAATGTAATAGCCTAAGCAGTGAGCTGACACTAACTGGTTTTACTGGTTAGGGGAGGATAGGCACCTTGTAGGGACTAGGAATGTTGTCTGTGTGCTCCCCCAATCAGTTCGGAGTACTTAGAGGCTGATAAGCTTGTGCACCGAAGCAAGACTGGAGCAAGGAATTTGTTTTTCTTTTTGATTTGAAGAGCAAACTTTCACATCTGCACATTTAAATATAACTCAGTAAATTTATCCCTTGCTCTTCACTTCTTTGTCAATTTTTACCCTCTTGCACCTTAAATCAGATACAGATTATACACTGTGAGCATTTACACTTTTATTATAGGAAAAGTGAGATCTCACCAAGTGTATTCTGTGTAAGGCAGGTACTGTTAGAAAACATTCCCTTAAGGCACACAGGTGGTTTTAGTTGAGGGTTGAGTTTGATGTTGAAACAACCAAGGACCAGAAAGTAAATCTTTATTTTTAAAAAGTGCTTGTCGTTAATTAGTAAAAGCAACTCTATCATGTAACTGACATCACCCCCATAAAACATGCCTAATTTAAAAAGAAAAAAAAGTGTCTTGACTAATGGCTGCTTATTTATCTTGTACATTTATGTTTCCAGGGCCAGCGAGAACATTCAGTACTGAACTACATTGTATGTGCTGCCTTTTGATTAGAAGCAGTTTTATTTTAAAATGATTTTGACCAGGGTTTGAAGCATTTGCTGAATTGACTTTGATCCATATTTTCAAACCAATTACAATTAAAGAGAAATTGGAGGAACGACAGGGAACTTACCTTGAACATATCAACTCTAAATTATTTAGGGTGGGTTTTAGAATCTAGGAAAGAATAACAAGAATGCAAAAAAATATTAAAACATTTATAAAACTAAGTCTGAATATATGTCCCTGTTAGGTTTCCTGGGGAGAAAAGAATGAAGGAAACTGCGCTATTTAATTATATAGATTTATCATTTCAAAGCAAATCTTGGCACTGCTACTAACTAGCTATACTCAAAATCTTCTTCCTCAACCACAAAATGGGAGGTGTGAACAAATTTCTTAGGTTCCCTTCAGTTCCAGTACTCTCTAATGTTGAGAGAAGTAACATTACTGAGCTTCAGTCCAGCCAACAGGAATATAAACCATCTAAAAGAGGATTAATATTGTGGATACCTCAACATTGTTGGCCCTTGGTGACAATCCATTCCAAGTCCTTCATATTCTAGCTGATGAGAGAGTCACTAAGAGAATGACTGACTGGGTCATGTCACAGTGAGGGACAGAGCCAGCTGTCAGGCTCCAATTCTCTCTCCCAGCCTCTTTTCATCCCGAGTCTGACTCATTGTGGCTAGTAGTAGTTCACACTCATGAAGCCTTATAATGTCCTTTCCCTGCTTTCTGTTAGATATAGATATTAAATTTATGTAAATGTTCCATCTACCTTCTGAGGTAAATACCTCCTTCAGAGAGACTGAGCACAAAGATTAGAACCTTAGCCAAGATCACATGACAGTAGGTGGAGGAGTCAGAACAAACAAAAGAAAATGAAAAAGAAATTTTTTTAATATTTTATTTATTCATGAGAGTCACAGAGAAGCAGAGACATAGGCAGAAGAAAAAGCAGGCTCCCCACAGGGAGCCCAATGTGGGACTCAATCCCAGAACCCTGGGATCATGACCTGACCCAAAGGCAGATGCTCAACCACTGAGCGACCCAAGTGTCCCAAGAAAATGAAAATTTTTAAATGTTACAGTCTCTCACACTATGCATGTGCCTGTCATCAAAGATTGCTTGCTGTTAAGTCTGTGTGATTAGAAGTCACATGTGGTTACTGAGAGCTTTATTCTGCAGTAAAACCTCCTCTTTAGTCAAAGCGTTAGTGAAGGGACCTTACCCACCAGGAAGCACTGCGTTGGTGGTAAGCTAGGTTATGTGGGCCTCTCAGGGATGGAAAATCAGTGTGGTAGAAAGCACCTCTGTGTTTTAAACAATCTCTGCCACCATTCACCTTCCACTTACTGGAGTAAGAGCCTCCCCCGACTTTGAAACCTTGCCAGCTTTCTTGTTTGCATTGAACCTCAAGAAGAACCAAACCAACCACAAAAGTTTTGCTTACCCAGCACAGACCACAATCACTAAGAGACTCCTCTTCTGTTTAAAATTATATACCTCCTTTGGTTACTCATTGAGAACATGACAAAAACGTTTCTATCCCCCAAGTAATACCCTTGCTTTACCTAGTTTTACAAGGCAGGGCAAAATTTATGAGTATCGATTAGAATATATATGCCATTTCTTATATCAAAAAATATCAAGATTTTACTATTTATTACTTTTATTATACACACACACACACACACACACACAAGCTAGGAAGCTAACAACCTGAAGCACTACTATTCACAACTACTGAAGAAGTGAAGTTTTATAAGATGTTCTGTTTGGGATGGACAATAGTGGGTGTGATGAAATTAGATTGCATTGTTCTGTGGGCACATGCACACAACTTGGGTTCACTATCACTGTGTATCCACTCATTTATGACTCTCTGCTCTAATATATATTTCTCCCTTTCTAGGCGTCTTTGCTCTCTTCTATGTCAGTAACCAGTTCCGGACTTTCCCCTTCTCCATCAAGGACCAGTGCATAATTTTCTACAGCGGTGTCAGAGGAGCTGGAAGTTTTTCACTTGCATTTTTGCTTCCTCTGTCTCTTTTTCCTAGGAAGAAAATGTTTGTCACTGCTACTCTAGTAGTTATATATTTTACTGTATTTATTCAGGTTAGTAGATTTCTTCCATATTTGAAATAAATAGATTCTTTCAAGGTGATGTATTAAATTAGCATAGTACCAAAAAAGTGATTCTTTATCTAATATGTCAACATATGTGCAATACTCAAATTGAATTCCCAAATATTTCTAGATCATGTTTGTGTTCATCCTTTAACCTCTAAAATATGTTGCCTTTTAATCAATAAAGCATATTGATCAAAATATCCCTGGATAGCAGGGGAATGATACTCTGTTGTGTTTTACTGAAAACACATTTCCAATTAGTACTGGATAGCATAAGTTTTTATTTTAGCTGGAATTTCTTCTCAGCAAACTAATGAGAGTTTATTTTAAGGGATGACACAAAATTCCTGTTTTAAAGCAATGCCCATTTCACTATACAATTTAAAAGAATGAAATAAGAACTAAAGTAAACACTAGAGCATTTATTTAGAAGCTAGTACAAAACAAAGATATGAAAATCGGAAGCTCTAATAGTTTTCCTAATAGAGTTGCTCTCTATATAATGACAATCACCACTACAACAAAACTCTTTCTCATTTGTGGTCTAGGGAATTACAATTGGCCCCCTAGTCAGGTACCTGGATGTTAAAAAGACAAATAAAAAAGAATCCATCAACGAAGAACTTCATATTCGTGTAAGTTATCTCTGTCATAATTAATAAGTTAATACGATGTTCTCTATTTATTATTGATAGGAATAATCTAGAGCTTTGATGAGATGTTGTGTACATGGCGTTAAAGGTAGCCTCTTTCCTCACCAGCTACATCAAGAGTGACTGTACTAGTTTCTGATTGCTACTGTAGGAAATTACCACAAATTTAGTGGCTTAAAAAAACACAAAGTTAAAAAAAAAAAAAAAACCAGAAAGTTATTATCTTATAGTTCTGGAAGTCAGAAGTTCAAAATGAGTCTCACTGGATTAAAATCAAGATATTATTGGACTGCATGTCGTTCTGGAGTTTTTAGGGAAAACTCTGCTTTCTTGCCTTTTCCAGCTTCTAGAAGCCTCTTGAATTACTTGGCTTGTGGACCTCTCCCATCTTCAAAGCTAGCAATGGCCACTCAGGTCTTTCTCATGCTACATCACTCTGATACTGACTTTTCTTTCCTCTTCTTCCATATCAAAGACCTTTATGATTATATTAGCCCCCTGTGGCTAATTTAGAATATTCTCTCTATCTTAATGTTATCAACCCTAAGTCCAACTACTATCTTAATTTTCCTCTGCATATAAACCAACATATTCACAGGTTCTGGGGATTGAAATGTGGACATCTTTGAGAACCATTATTTTGTCTATTACAGTCTGCTCTCTGCCCCTCAAAGATCCATATCTATTCCACATGCAAAATACATGAACTCTATCCTGACATTCCTAAAGTCTCAATCCATTACAGTGTCAATTCAAAGACCAAAATCCCATCACAATTTTATCAGCTCAAAAGTCCCAAATCTCATCATCTCAATCATCTAAATCAGGGATGATTGAACCTCTGATATTATCCATCCTGAAGCACAGCTCCTTTCTAATGCTGAACCTGTGGAATTCAAGAAAAAAGTTATCTGCTCCCAAAATACACTGGTAGGGTAGTCATAGGATAATGGCTATAGATATTCCCTTTCAAAAAAGAGGGAAATAGAAGGGGAAAAAAATCATTTCCAAGTATACCTGGAAAAACGATTTGGTTTCAAGGCCTGGGAACAGACTCTGTTCCACCAGATTGGAACTCCAATCTGGGTTCCACCCTCTGGGTTCTCAACTCCACCCTCTGAGTCATCCTTCCTTTTTCATGAAAGATAGCCTGTGTTTTCAGCTCATTCCTTTAATCAGCCTATTCCTTGCCTACAGAGCTTTGGATTCACCCCCCCCCCCACACACACACACACACATACAACTCCCTACCTCCCGCTTACATTTTATCTTTTCTTCTTGTCTTTTGGTCCAAGCTGCCAGTGTTTCTGTCAGGCTCAACAGGAAAGCAGAACTGGAACAAGATATATATTAAGAATTTTATTGTAAAGAATTGGCTTACCTACTGTAGGGGCTGATTAGGCAAGTCCAGAATCTATATGGCAGCCCTTTAGGAAGGGTAGACCAGAACTCTCAAGCATGAGCCACAGCTACTGTGCTTGACTAGCATTTTCTTCTTCATTAAGGAGGCATCAGTTCTACTCTTCAGGCCTTTAAATTGATCAAAGTGGGCCCACCCAGATTATCTAGGATAATCTCCCTCACTTCAAGACAACCGATTATGGACTTGAGTCATATCTGCTAAATACCTTCAGAGCAACATCTAGATTAGTGTTAATAATACACAGAGACTAGCTTTGCCTAGATGACACCTCAAAAGATGCAGAGTGACTAACGCTCTGAATTGCCCTATTTGCTTTTGAAATCATTGCTCCAAAAGAACACGAGATCCTCTGCTCTTTCTGAACTTTTCATTAGGAAGGGGTAAAAACTTCTCCTACTTGCAGATATAACCTAGAGCAGTTTTCAGTGATAACATTCAACTGACAAAGATGAAAATGAAGTTGAGCATGGTTTCAGGTTTCTTTCAAGTTCAGCACAATATTAGAGAGATGCCATTTTGTATGGCTCCAGGGAATAAAAATGAGAGAGAATACCCAGAAGACAGAGGGAAAGAATGCTTTCAGCTCAGTTAATGAAGAGCATTATGGCAATTGTTTTTCTTATGGCACATCCAAAGATGAAATGGATATGTATAAACAATGACTGGGGACACTTGGTATAGCTGCTGTACAGGAGATTAAGGCTGGGAGGGGATGTATGATTGACCCAGATAATTTTTAGGTTTCTTTTATCACTGTAAATTCATGATTCTAATGTTGGAGAAACTGATGAAGTCTTTCAAAATCAGCCCTGAATTATATGACCAAAGTCATCCAAAACCAAACCAAAAATTTTCAAGGCCATTTGGAAATATTCAACAGATGGGAGTAGGGAATGAGTTTTCAAATAAGAACTGCTTTAACCTGATTGAAGATTTTTGCTTCTATCTTTATACCCTCTGTTCTTTATTTTTAGAAATTAAGTAATATACATAAGACAATGGAACTCAGATACTTCATTGTTTTCTTATTTATTTTTTCTCAGATAAAGCTGTAACTATTGTTAGAAAGTACAACAATTAGGTATTTCAGAATTAATTTAGTATTTTGATCTATTTTGCAAAAAATTAGAAGTCAGCATAAATTCAATGATTACAAGTTTAAATTATGAAGACTGGGATGCTTGGGTGGCTCAGCGGTTGGTTGAACGTCTGCCTTCGGCTCAGAGCAGCATATCTTGGGATCCAGGATGAAGTCCCATATTGGGCTCCCTGTGAGGAGCCAGCTTCTCCCTCTGTCTATGTCTCTGTCTCTCTCTGTGTGTGTCTCTCATGATTAAATAAATAAATCTTTAAAAAAATAAATAAATTATGAAGACTAATTCATAAATTTTGAAGAGATTATGCTTTTTCCTGAAATTCCTATAAATAATTTGGGTGAAGCCAAATGTAGTATAATTGGCTTAGATGGTGAAATGTAACATTGAGACAAAATGATCAGATAAATAATGAAGCAAATAGGTAAATTTTGTTGTTATTATTATAGGATATCTGTAGAATTATATTTTCAGAAACTCTATAAATTGGATACTAGCCATGTTTTTCTTTTGCAGTGAAATTAAAAGTAATAATTAGCTATTATATTTGAGTAATTTCAGTAATGAGACATTTTCTAAATCATTCTAGAAAAATATTATTCAAAACAAATGGCAGATACCCTGTTTTCACTGAGAGTTATGTGCATTATTAAGAAGCTTATCAACAGAGTGTGAATCATGAAACTAACTCGAATTACTATGGAAGGCATTATAAATTTCACTTACACACACAGAGTGATAGAAAAGAGTGCATGTTCCAGGAAATTAAAACTTCCTTGTTTTCCAAAATGTGTTAGCTTTCCTTGTGTGTCTTTTAGAGTTAACGTTTCACCAGCAGTCATTTTCCTGTATTTGGTTTGGCAGCTGATGGATCACTTGAAAGCTGGAATTGAAGATGTATGTGGGCAATGGAGCCACTACCAAGTGAGAGACAAGTAAGGAGGCCAAGGGTTTCACTGCCTGGTATGGTTATTTGTGACATGAGGAACCTGAAAATGTTACATTGAAAACTGAGCATAAGACTAGAAAAGAATCCAGAGGAACAGGACCAGGAATATGGAGGGCCTGGGAACCATGGCAGAGAAGAGGCAGGTGGAAGCCATGCAAAATGGAAAGCTTTGGTGGGGGGGGCGGGGGGGTAGCGGTGCTGTAGACTTGGGCTAGGTTGCATCAGAGAGAACTAGTGCAACATTCAGATTGAAATTTTCAGATCTAAATTTAAAACAAGGACAAGTTTCCCAATGAAAAGAGAAGCTCAACCATAGAATGACTGGCTTAGTAAGTCTACAAAGGGAATTTGGTGAATCATCAGGGATCCTGGGGAAGATAGCCCTCCACTGGGGAGGGAGGCTGCAGTGGAAGACCTTCAAGGATCCTTTCTATATAATGATTCTATAAGAAAGCCAAAATCCCTTTTCTCCACCACATCTCTGATTTCAGAACATATTCTCTCCCTGAATTTTAGTCTACAGCATGTTTCTTAAGTAGCCCTGAGGAGAGTTTCATTCAGCATAAGGAAGATGAGAGTTTGGGAGTTAAAGACAGCTATTAAGCAAACATAGGAGTTAGGAGTAGTTGAGTTAACCAAATGGTAAAAGTTTTCTCTCTGAAGCTTGCCCACATATTGATGTTGATGATGCCAAGAGAAACTAGGTCTTTAAAAGTCTAGCTGTCAAAAAAAAAAAATAAATAAATAAATAAATAAAAATAAAAGTCTAGCTGTTGAGGCAGGTAGTGGCACCTAAATGAGAAACTGAGAGCTTTGGGTGGCCTTTTATTTTATTTTTTTATGTTTTTTTAAATTTTTATTTATTTATGATAGTCATACAGAGAAAAAGAGAGAGGCAAAGACATAGGTAGAGGGAGAAGCAGGCTCCATGCACCGGGAGCCCGATGTGGGATTCGATCCCGGGTCTCCAGGATCGCGCCCTGGGCCAAAGGCAGGCGCCAAACCGCTGCGCCACCCAGGGATCCCTTGGGTGGCCTTTTAAAATTTTATTTTACTTTTTATTTATTTGTGTGTGTGTGTGTTTGTGTGTGTGTAATCTATTTTTAAATTTTAATTTCAGTTAGTTAACATGCAGTGTTATATTAGTTTCAGTGTACATTATAGTGATTCAGCACTTCCGTACATCACCCAGTGCTCATCACAAGTGCACTCCTTAATCCTCATCACCTATTTCACCCATCCTCCCACCAACTTCCCCTCTGGTAACCACCAATTTGTTTTCAATAGTTAAGAGTTTGTTTCTTGGTTTCTCTCTTTTTTTTTTCCTTTTTCCCTTTATTTTATTTCTTAAATTCTACCAGTGGATGAAATCAGAGGGTATCTGTCTTTGACTGACATTTCACTTAGCATTATACTCTCTAGCTTCATCCATGTTGTTGCAAATAGCAAGATTTCATTCTCTTATATGTATACCACATCTTCTTTATCCTTTCATCTATAGATGGGCACCTGGGCTGCTTCCATAGTTTGGCTATTGTAAATAATGCTGCTATAAACATAGGGCTTCATGTATCCCTTTGAATTAGTGTTTTTGCATTTTGGGGATAAATGCCCAGTAGTACAATTCCTGGATTGTAGGGTAGTCTTATTTTTAACTTTTTAAGGAACTTCCATACTGTTTTCCACAGTGGCTGCACCAATTTGTAATTTGAGTGGGCTCTTTCTATGAGATAAAAAGAAGGACAGTTTTAGCAGTCCTCATTGTGTTAAAATAGAATGCTTAGATTATGTAAATGTCCACCAATCTAGAACCTAGGTCATGGATTTTTTTTTTAAGTCTAAATCCTTTAGTTTTCTGAGTGAAAAATCACTTGATATTATTCCATTTAGCCAAATTTATACCAAATTTGCTAGACACTAAGGAAGAGCAGTAAGGTACACTTAATGCATTCTAGGTCCTCACAATATAGTAGACAAGGTCCTGGGGAAAAAAAGAGAGAAAGAGCCTGAATGAGTAATTATGATCCATATAAGAAATGCTATAACAGAGGTAAATTCATGGAACTATAATAGTACTGAAAGGAGAGTATATTTTGAAAATAAATGAGGAGTTCTCCAGGCAAAGAAGAATGGAAAACATGCCAAGCAACAGCAGTGACAGCAAGATATTTCAAAATGCAAAGGCAAGAAAGAGCACAGCATGGTTTGAACACACAGAGAGAGAGACGTGGTGAGACAAGACGTTGAAAAGACAGAGATATGGGCAGCCCCGGTGGCCCTGCAGTTTGGGGCCACCTTCAGCCCAGGGTATGATCCTGGAGACCCAGGATGGAGTCCCACGTAGGGGTCCCTGCATGGAGCCTGCTTCTCCCTCTGCCTGTGTCTCTGCCTCTCTCTCAATGTGTGTCTGTCATGAATAAATAAATAAAATCTTAAAAAAATAAAAAGACAGGGATATGCTTCTATTCTGTAGTGCTAATGGCTATAAAGCCATTAATGCTATAAAATTCAGCTTGACCTTTAATACTCAGATCAAAAGATTTTTAAGTAGAAGAGTAGTGGAAACAGTTGACAAAACCTAAAGACAACCTACAGAATGGGAGATGATATTTGCAAATGTCATATCAGATAAAGGACTAGTATCCAGTTTAGCCCGGGACTCGGACCCAGCCTCTCCCCTACCCGAACACCGGCCCCGGCTCCACCGAGGCCCCCATCTCCCAACCCCGCCTCGATGCCGCCATGGCAGACCCCAAATACGCTGACCTTCCCGGCATTGCCAAGAACGAGCCAGATGTTTATGGAACCAGCGACCTACCTGAGGATGATCAAGCAGAGTTTGATGCAGAGGAGCTGACGAGCACAAGTGTGGAGCACATCATTGTCAATTCCCATGCTGCCTATGACAAGTTCAAAGACAAGAGAGTGGGGACAAAGGGACTTGATTTCTCAGATCGTATTGGAAAAACCAAGAGAACAGGATATGAATCTGGAGAATATGAGATGCTTGGAGAGCGCCTAGGAGTGAAGGAGACACCCCAGCAAAAATACCAGCGACTACTGCATGAGGTCCAAGAGCTGACAACTGAAGTTGAGAAAATCAAGACAACGGTGAAGGAGTCCGCCACGGAAGAGAAGCTGACCCCAGTGGTTTTGGCTAAGCAGCTGGCAGCCCTGAAGCAGCAGCTGGTTGCTTCCCACCTGGAGAAGCTGCTGGGACCAGATGCAGCTATCGACCTTACTCACCCTGATGGAGCTCTGGCTAAGCGCCTACTGCTGCAGCTGGAAGCAACAAAAAACAGCAAAGGAACTGGTTCAAGGGGAAAGACCACCGGTGGGACTCCCGTAGATAGTAACCTTGTCACTTACGAACTACATTCTCGGCTTGAACAGGACAAGTTCTCTCAAGCTGCCAAAGTTGCAGAACTTGAGAAGTGCCTGACAGAGCTGGAAGCCACTGTATGCTGTGATCAGGACGCTCAGAATCCCCTTTCAGCAGGTCTACAGGGAGCCTGTCTTATGGAGACCGTAGAAATGTTGCAAGCAAAGGTGAATGAATGCCCTGGACCTCACAGTTCTGGACCAAGAGGAGGCTCGGCTACAGAGTGTCCTGGGCAAGGTGAATGAGATTGCCAAGCATAAAGCTTCTGTAGAGGATGCAGATACACAAAGCAAGGTGCACCAGCTCTATGAAACCATACAGCGCTGGAGTCCCATCACCTTCACCCTTCCTGAGCTGGTGCAGAGACTTGTCACCATCAACAGCTGCATGAGCAAGCCATGCAGTTCGGTCAGCTCCTGACACACTTGGATATCACACAGCAGATGATCCCTAGCTCCCTCAAGGACAACACCGCCCTCCTGACCCAGGTGCAGACAACCATGCGTGAGAACCTGTCCACAACTGAGGGGAATTTTGCCAACATCCATGAGTGGATGAAGCAGCTGGGAAAGAGCTGCTTTCAGCACCTTTAGGAGATGGAGAAGAGGGGTAATCCCTGAGCCTTTGAACTCTGTTATCAGCTTACATAGGGCTCCCCCTTCATTATAACTCTTGCATCCCCATCCCATTTGACACTGCAAGGGGTTCTTCTTGCATGTGGGGTTTACACCCCCCTTCTGATGAATATAGAGTGGTAGCTGGAGGACTTTAGATGGTGGTCTCCCCTCAGGCCCTGGGGATGTGGGCCCAGCCACAGGGCAGCTCCTATCCAGTACTGCTTTGCCTGGGGTGGGGAAGGACTGTGTCCTGTCCTCCAGCACAGCTCCTGTGGCTGGCTGTACTACTGTACAACTGTTTCTGACCATTAAATGCTGTTGTACTCTGAATTAAAAAAAAAAAAAAAAAAAAAAAAAGGACTAGTATCCAGGATCTGTAAAGAACTTTTCAAATGCAACACCCACAAAACAAATAAACCAGTCAAGAAATGAGCAGAAGACATGAATAGACATTTCTCTAAGGAAGACATGCAAATGGCCAACAGACCTGTGAAAAGATGCTCAACATCACTGGGCATCAGGAAAATACAAATCAAAATCACAATGCACGATGAGATATCCCCTCATACCAGTGTGAATGGCTAAAATTAGCAAGCCAGAAAATGACAAATATTGGTGAAGATGCCGTGAAATGGGAACACTCTTACTCTGTTGGTGGGAATGTAACTGGTTCGGCTACTCTGAAAAAAAAGTATAGAAGATCCCCAAAAAGTTAAAAATATAGCTACCCTATGACCCAGCATTGAACTAGTAGGTATTTACCCAAAGGATACGAACATTGTGATCCGAAGGAGAACCTGTAGCCTGGTGTTTATAGCAGCAATATCCACAATAGCCAAACTATGGAAGGAGCCCAGTTGACCATTGACAGATGAATGGATAAAGAAAATGTGGTCTATATATATAATGAAGTATTACTCAGCCTTTAAAAAGGATGAAATCTTACCATTTGCAATGATATGGATGGAACTGGAGGGTATTATGCTAAGTGAAATAAGTCAATCAGAAGAAGACAATTATCATATGGTTTCACTCATGTGGAATTTAAGAAACAAACAGGATCACAGGAGAAGGGAGGGAAAAAGAAAATAAGACAAAATCAGAGAGGGAGACAAACCATAAAAGGCTCTAAATCATAAGAAACAAACTGAGGGTTGCTAGAGGGGGTGCAGGGGGATATGGGGTAGTTCAGTGATGGGCATTAAGGAGAGCACATGATGCAATCAGCACTGGGTGTCATATGCAATTAATGAATAACTGAATTCTACATCTGAAACTAACCATACACTGTGTTAATTGATTGAATTGAAATAAAATAAGATAAATTAAAAATAAATGAATGAATAAATAAATGGAGTAGCATGACCATATTTAGCTTTTAGAAGACAAACAACAACAGTGATATGGAAGCTGAATTTGAGATAGATACTATGGGGCAGGAGATCTCTAAGGGATATCACATGGATATTCATAAGAATTTCATCCTAAAGTAATAAAATAAGCCTCAAGTACTATGCTTGCTCTTTCATATATTATATCATACATGATCTCCTGAATCTTCTGTGTTAGCACTGTTTTTCTCATTCTGAAGATGAAGAAACCAACTCTAGATCAACTAACCTACAGCAGAAACTTGATTGAATTCAGATCTAGCTTGAGAGTCTCTTCTGTTTTCAATGGACCACAGAGTTTTCAGAATCATATGGGTGAGGAACTAGCAGAAGGGGCACTGAAATATTTCTGAGGTGGACATGGTGACTGGCTCTGGGCATAGGAAGAGGAAAGTAAGGGAAGAGACAATAAGAATGACTCTCAGATTTCCAGATAGTGAGTCCAGGAGGATAACAATGCTATGGTAAAATGCATAGACTATAGAGGAACATTCAGTTAAATAATATAAGGGTGCGAAGAGGGGAAGCTGGGTGAGGACAGGACTCAGAAGCTTCCATTCCTCTGGGGCAGGTAAGGAAGAGGAAGAGATTTGGAAGAAGCCTTTAGGGAGGCTGGAAGGGAAGCAGGTGAGGATCAGGATGTGGAGGGCAGGGATGAAATGACCCAGCGGCACATCAGGAGAAGCCAGGTGGCATGTAGGGCAGGGGCACCCAGCCTGGCACCCACTGGCACTGAACGGTAAAGGTCAAGGTGAGCTCAGTGTGAAGAATGTCAGAGAAGTCCTGATGAGCAACAAAGTGGACTGAGGAATAAACAGGAACAATAGCCTCTCATGAAGAAAGGCAGAAAACAAGAAGGCTGACGGGTTGACCCATTTGGAGCAAGAGCAGGCCTGGGACGAGCCTAACATGAATCATAGGGAATCACAGCCTGCTAACCCTGGAGGAGACTTGACTGATAGAGTGTCCATCTGCCTCACAGACCAGGAAACCAATCACCAGATAATAAGCCAACAGCCCTGGGAGTTATGTTCCCCTCCAAAAAATAAAGCAGGCACACATATTACTCTTTGAATGTAAAATGATTGGAAGTATTGAAAATTCCTACTCCAAACAAATGGCCAACTCTGAAGGCACCATGTGCATATGTGCAGCTCAGTCTAATGGGTCAGCCAGAGGTTTGCTACAATAGTCAGCGGCCATCAGTGTCTAGCCTATTCAGATTCTCCATCATTCAGACTGTCAGGATATATGGGTTCTCCCCCCACCCCTTAATTGTCAGGATTCAAAATGATCTGCAGCACAATGGGCAAAACTACTGTAACTACTGGGCCATTTAAATTTATTGGGTTCTGGTTGAATAGGCCAGTATTACTGTAAGTGCAGCTGCCACTGTTAGGAGCTATTAGAATGGAACATTTGTTCAAAAGCCTCAACCCCTCATTTCTTCTCATACAATTGGAGCTGAGCTGGGCTGGGCCTCCCCCGCTCCCCACTTATGCATACTTTCTGCCCTGATTGCAGCTTGTCCCTTCCTTTTGTCTAGTTGATTTTCAATGTATTCAGGCCACTAGGCTATTCTTTCTTTATTTAAAAAAAAATCTATAAATCCCATGATTTTTTTTTCCCAAAAAATGTATTCAAAGACCGAATTCTCAGCCTCGTCCTGGTGTTCGGGATAAAGTGAAGTAGGAGTTTGTTTAAAAAAAAAAAAATACTTCCATAACACACACAGGGGATTAAAGATTTTCAAAATGTTGGTTTTCATTTTTAGGTTTAAGAAGTTCGATCACAAGTATTTACGGAAAATCTTAATCCGAAAGAACCAGCCCAAATCCAGCATTGTCTCCTTGTACAAGAAGCTGGAAATGAAACAAGCTATCGAGATGGTGGAAACCGGTATTCTCAGTTCCACAGCCTTTTCCATACCCCACCAGTAAGTACAACATGCCCTTTGATCTGGACTTTACACGTCAGAATTCCTAAGAGCACTAACTCATTGTTCAATTTAGAGATAATATACTGGGAGTGAAGAGGCAAAAATTTGAAGGAGGAATCATGAAAAATGAATGACCTAAGTTTGTACTTTGGCCCATGCTCAGCCTCTCTCACCTGGTTTCTGAACATTACTTTTCTAGCCAAAATTGCATGCAAGAGTTGTATGATACCTTTCCTTGGAAAGGAGGGCAAATGAATTATGGTTTACAAGACTTTTTCTCTCTCTTTTTGATTAATTTCTACCCTTTCACCCCTGTTCATTTGATTTTGCTAATCATACACTAATAATAATATGCATTTCTCCCATAAGTCATTTCTCTTCCTCTCTTGCATGAGGAGAGACCCCATCAGCATTTTGTGATGCTAGCTGGGATTCAGGGTTGGAGTGGTGGTAACAGGAGGTAGGGTGATTGGTGGGCTAGTAAAATTTACCCCTCCCTCCACAAGGATGTTCTGATTTCTTTCAAGAAGCAGTTTATGAATTAAGAAAATTGCAGCATATTTAGGATAAACAACACCTCCATCCTGTCATCTTCTATAGGTAGGTAGTTGATCATGAACTTCAATTGTGTTCTCAATGTTTGGAAAGCAGGTTGAGATAAGAGCTAAGAACAGATAGCAATAAAATTGTCACTAATGCTGGAGTGTTATCTCACATCCCTTACGTGCTAATGAGTCAGAAACACCCTTCCCTTTCTTCTATGGCCTGGGAAGAATCTCAAGTAGGGTCCCTGAGAATATCTCCATATAAACAGAAAACTTTCTGCCTTATTTCTTGGTGAGACTGTTTTCATGCTGCTTCATTGCATGGCTTGCTTTAAGGAAACTTTTTTTTTTTTTAAGGAAACTTTTGATACAGAACTGGCAATGTGCTAACAAATATTTATTGGCAATGTTGTACGGAGCCATATTAAAGCCTAAGGCAGAAGAAAAAATCAGTAATATCAATCCTGTCTTTAATCATTTAAAATGTGGATATTTTATTAATCATGAATTTTTTTTTCTTTTCTGCACTGACCTTTTTTTCTAAAACATTGCATTTGCATCCCCCTTAACTTGACGGAACTTTTTTGGCATCATCTTAGGCCCAACCTGTAATAACTCACCAATTATGTGCTGGGAACTATAAGGCAGACACAGTCACTGGCCTCATGGAGTTCCTACCCTAGCAGGGTCATGGCATCAAACATACATTTGTGAAGTCTAGGGAGCTAGGAGAGTGTAAGAGGTGGCCCTTTGGTCCCCAGGCATTAGACCTGCTTACTGAAGGGTGAATGGGAGTTCATGCACTGCAGGAGGGCTGGTAGGTTGAGGCACTTTAGGCCATTAGGAACTTCCTCAATCTGTTTGCTTACTAGTTATGTGAGCTCTTGGTCTAAGAATGTAAGGGCTCTTATCTCAAGTGAGAATCAGTCTGTCATGTGCTAAAACATATTTGCAATCTCTGTATTACATTGCATTAGTTGTAGGCAGTGGCCCCATCTCTAACCTCAAGGCAGTTTTCAAGCCAGCTTTATTTGGGGGGGAGTCTTTCTGTTGAGTTCATTAGTTTTTAGACATCAATTCAAAAATTACTAAGGGAGCCTTATAGACTAGAAACTATTTTTCCTCTTATAGCCCAGACCAGTTAGTTAACTGGAGTAGGAGAGGAGATTCTTTTACCTGATATTTAATACAAGTTTAACTGTATTTAAATTGCATTTATTTGATCTCATCAGAAATCTGTACGACATCAAGCAAAAAGGAATTCCTCTCCCAAGATCAAAGCAGCTAATTTCTTAAAAACAAACCTTCATACAATAATAGGAAAAAGAAGTGTGTACTCAGCTCGCTTTTTATTTTTCTGTATGAGATGATAACAAAATGCACATATATTTTTTTCTTTAGAAGTTTAAGCAATTGTTCTACAAGAGGTTTAGCTTTCCAAACTAACTCTGTGAGCTGCAGAACACTACCACCAGAAGTTGTCAATAGCTTGGTGCAGACTGTGTTGTTTCTATGGAATTCCCTTACTTTTGCACACATTATGCTATTTGACCCTCTAAACAGCCCAATGGAATGGGTAGGGTATGTACATGGACTATTATTTTAAATAAGAAGCACCTGATTTTCCCATGAGTAGTAAGCTTTTAGAAATAACAGACGACAAAGGCTCAAACCAATTAAAAGTGTCAAACCTTTAAAAAGTATTTGGTTAATATTAAAGAGATATTAAAGTGTGTATAAAATTTAGAGGCATAACAAACTGCAACCATAAACTTCAAAAGATCGTCCTTAAAAAGTCCCAAATAATCTTAACATGTCATTTATTTTAAAAAGCGTGAATTACTTTATTGTAGTTTAAGAATTTTTTTAATTGATCACACATTGACAGGCATAGGTTTACACTTATGCATTCTTACACCGAAGATTCTGAAATGAAAATTCTGGCAGCATTTTCACTTCCATAATGGAGCATTGTGTTGTTCAGAGCCAGGCTCTCTCCAGTGCCACTCTTGACTCATTCTAAATGTTGGTCATTTTTGTGACCTTTCTAGAAAGACACAAGGAACCCACACACAGAGAAGAGCAGTTGGGTACCATTGGTCAATCAGTGGGCACATTCTTCACTCACCTTACCATGCATTTCTCATGGATTTCATGTGTAAAGCTATCACAAGAGAATGGATTCTTCCAAATGACTCAGGGTATCACACTTGATCTTTTAGGAATTCATATTATGCCATGAATTGAATATCTACTAGATTTCATATCTATATTTCTGTGTTTAGAACTGAAGCATCTTTTTACATTATTATAGCATCTGATTTTTAAAAAGTTAAGAGAAATGTGAAGCTTTTATTTCAAATACATTTAGATTCAGATTTTCCCAGTTTGATTTTAAAAGCCATGAAATTACCACAGGACTATTATTGAAGGTGACAGTAATTTCCTTTATGGATATTGAATAAATGTTCTAGTGACAAGAGTCTTTCAGCTTGTAATTTTACATTTTTGACCTAGAGATTGTTAGCATTCAGGTTTTCTAAGGATTATACCTTTCCTGCACTCACAATATGATCACTTTAGGGATGATTTTGCTAACGAAGTGGCATGTAGAAAAATATAGGCATCACCTTGCCTAAATTAATAATTCCTCTGTATAACTTCATAATTGTTGCTTCTCAGTGTGGATCAGTACGAAATAGTGCCTTTGAGATACCTATATTACATATCCAGGTAATTACATATCAACACCCTGAATGCACCTTTATTAAGTCTGGTCTTCCCCAAAGTGCTCAATCACAAACTGGGAAGAGCGCCAACTACTGCTATCTAGAGCTTAACTTTACCATTATTTTATGGTTTTTGCTATTTGGTTATAAATATTATTATGAACATAGGAAATGTAACTTTTTGATTAGCTGTTGTTTCTGCTCAGCCAAAGATTGCTTCCACCATACTAAAGAAATGTATTCAGATGGTGGGAATGTGTAGGTGTATCTCAATCAGAATAAATTAAATTTCAAGGACTTTTAAATAGTGAGGTTGAAATGCCCTGATAATAATGTTTAGATCACCAAGGGTGGTAACTGAATATCAATAGTGTTGACATTTGCACCTCTGAGATATGGAAACACTGATTTCAAGGATTTTGTAGAAAGGGCATTTGTCAGTCTACAGATAGAATTGCTAAATAAAATCTGGCATCCTGTGATACCCAGTATCCAAGTCCTTAAAAATATTTTACCAGTTGTACTTACAAATGCACAAAAAGTACTCACAAAATGTCCTTGCTCTTTATGGCTATATTGCTACTAATGTTTGGGGGAAAAAATACTTAAAAAGTGGCCTGTATTGAAACCAATAATTACTGATCTCTGTGATCAATACCCTAAGACCTTTGCGAGCAGGTGGTGGCATCTCAGTGCCTTTATGCATTGAGAAGAGCTCCAGTGAAGAAAGAAAAAAAATCAACACTCTGTAAGGTTTTATATCAAGATATCAAGGGAGGTGAGAGTATTAAAAAATGAATTTGATTTTCTTTAGTTCTCTCTTTTTTTGTTCTTACTTTCTACAGTGAACATATATTATTCATATAATGAAATGTTTTCTAGAAATTCCTGCCACTAGGTTGAAATGATCGAAATCAAATATATTTGTCACATGAGAATTCTACACATAGCAGTGTCATGACCTTGAAATCCTCAGAAGACAATCGTGCATTGACATAACCTGGACATGACTTGATTTTTAAACCCTTTCGGAGGCACTGCAAGGGGAGGGAGGGTTCATGGTGAAGGAAGCCTTGGGGAGCTGGTGATGCGGAGGCAGGGAGCAGTCAACTGCTTCTAGAATCTCACAGAGTACCCAGTGTCTCAGAGCTGGGCTGGCTTTCAGAATAGAAATAGTCTAAATATTCTTGTAAAATAGGATTTTAGTTTCTCACAATTATTCTTTAACTAATGATAAAATCCCTAAAGGGACAATTCCAAGGTAAATGTACTCACAAAATTTTAATACTCCCTTAGATCAGTATTATTCAAAATGTGCTGTGCGGATGGTGTTGTCCATGAACTGTTAGTCACCTGTCTGTGCAAAGAGATAACTACAGATCTAGCCAGAGTCAGTCTTAACTGAGTAATCTTACTTCTATTGAATCTAACAGTAAAACTTTTGTTTCTAATTTTATGGTATCTTTTTAAGAGTTTATTTTCTAGCAATTGATTTTTATTGTCTTTTACCAACGTGTTTGTTCACACCAGATATGGAGGGAAAAAATACTGGTTTGCGACCACCTTAAACCCCTTTTTAAAAATGAGTTAGAATAATTCCTATGTAGCAGCTTTAGGCAAGGAAACCATATTTTCAAAATATTAAGTCAAGACACATATACTGACATTTCATAGGAACCTAGTAAAACAACAGAAAAAAATTATGTTAAAACTGGAGTTCTGGAACTTAGAACTCCCACACATGTATTGATACTTTTATGGCACTCTTGCCAGGATGTTAGAATAATGCTTGGCTTCCCTCCAATGATGTTTCCAGGGCCCAGAGGATACACGGAACCAAAAGGCTTTCCCCGGAAGATGTGGAGTCCATGAGGGACATTCTGACACACAACATGTACCAAGTCCGACAAAGGGTGTGTATTAGCTGTCTGACTTGTCCCATTGCCTGTCCTTCGAACCAGTCATTCAGGAATCAGTTCTTGTTCACATTGTCTCCTCTATATCAGCCTTCTTGCTAAACAATTTCTTTCTGCTTAATTTGGGGGACAGAAAGTTAATTGTTTACCTTTCTGCTAAAAAAAAAAAAAAATTGGCACATGCGGTGTAAAAAGGAATGCAAATCCAATTGCTGGCCCTAGGGGTCAGGCTGCCCTAGCCCTGCAGCCTGGTACTTTCCAGAACCAACAGGTCTCCCTCTCCCTCCAAAGATGAACAAGTGGTGGAGCTCATTCACCGCACCATAGAAAAAGATGGCACCGGGACATCAATGAGAGTATCAATCTGACTGACTGTAATAGAGCTTAAAAAGTCGAGATGGTTATTGAAACTGCAGTGCTGAAAGCCTACATTAAAGGAAATATATTGGGCATATTATTTTTAATTTTGGAGAAAGGAATGGAGTCTATACTACCACCTGGGAACCAGGACAAAGTGTATAATAAGAACATTCCTGGGGGGCAGTGAGTGAGTCTTTCTGAAATTTTGATGTAGTTAAATAACATTTAAGCTTGTAAACTCTAAGTAGGATTTTTTTTTTTTTTTTTTGAAGTTTGAGGATTCAATTGAACATCCCAATTCTTGAGTATGGTATGATTACAAGTAAATGCATTGTGAGGGCCTTGGTTTTTGTGACTACATTATATATCAGTCTTGATGGGCCAAAAAAATCCATCAGGCTCAAGTGCCTCGCTTTCAAGGAGAAGATGCTAAGGTTAGGAGAGTTATTTATCTGACCTATTGAAGGTCACACAAAAGGTTCCACGTTAAGAACCCGGGTCTGCCAACTGTCTACCCAGTGCTCTTTCCATGACTCCAAACTTACATGATCCAGTTAAAGTGAACGTTTTCTGGCTTCCTGTTTTGGAAAGGTCAGTGATTAAGGCGTATGTGTCAGCCAAAGGCTCTGCACCTGCTGAAGGAATATAGGTCAGCATCAATCATAGCAAGCTTAGAGTAAATTCAAGAGCTTTCAAATCATTCCAAGTGAAACTGTTTCAGTAAGACTATCACATTCTGATAAATAGTTAGATAAATTGTTAAGAACTTCCTGGCTAAAAGAATGTTGGCTGGCTTAGAGGGGCCAGAGCTCAAAGGCTGCCTGAAACTCAGCCTTTTCCCCATGTTGATGAAGGTTGAATTTAAGGAAGGTCCAGAATGGAGATGGAGATGCTAGAACTCCAACCTAGTCTAAAGTGAGGTTAAGTTCCATTCTAACTTTTTTTCCTTTCATGCAGGTTCCAAGAGAGCCACCTTTCTGCTTTCATAAGGGTGCCTGTTCAGTCTGTCCTCTGAGTTTCTCTCTTCTAAGCTATGTAACATATCTTCCTTTTTCATTGCCCCAAATAAGCAAATGGGTCATGGAAGGTCTCATGGGGAGAACATAGGTAATAAACAGAAGGGACTTTCAAGCCCCTGAGATGGCTTTTGCTTCCACTTTTGTTGCTTTGAGAGAGTATGCCTCATCACTCCTTCCCTTCCTGTCCCCTTTCGCATCCCATGGTTTACGTAGGTCATGTGACTCCTCTTTTCCCCATGGTCCTCTTGCCCTCTTGAAAGAAAAACTACTCTAGAGATGCAATGCAGGACAACTGCCTCCTAGGGTTCTAGTGGGTGATCTATAGTTTTGAGGATTGTCAAAAGGTGGCATCTGTAATCTCTAGCCTGGGTGATAGGTCAGTGGACCTCACCCGGTGCGGGGCTGATGGCTGGGGCATTTCTCACAGTCTGCATCTGAGAAGAGGCCATTTTGAGAGTCAGGAGTCACTTCAGGGCAAGGTTAGGATGAGTGGACAGTCTGGGAGATCCTGATTCATAGTTGATCTGAAACTGGGCTGGTCCTGCCTGGTCTGTTGCACCTGGAAGGGCTCCGGACACTCCTGTTTGAAGCCACTCCTCTCCACACATCCAGATTATCACTGCTGGGCAACTTGATTAACTAACCTCTGGAGGTTCCCAGTGGGACAGCCCTCTGGGTTGCAGAAGCTCTTTGGAATGCCCTGGGTATGGAGATTGAGAAATACTCTCTTTACATTTACAAGGGAAGAAACTGACTTCAGCTCAGACTCTAAGTCAGAGATTGATGGGCAGCCCCCTGGGGTGCTCCTAAATGATTCAGGTCACACTCAGAATCCCCACACACTTTCAAAGAAATAAACAATTTATCTAACTTCAGCAAATATTTAATGCACATTTAGAGCTTCGCCCCATAGAACTCAAGTTCAAGGGGGAAATACAGTTTTTCAGTGATGCATAGGACCTACTATGCTCCCTGCAGATAGGCAAGGAAAAGCACATGGGTGATGTGATATGAGATGAAATAGAACAAAAATATCCAAACATTCCTTAAAGTACAGCCCTCAAGTCAAGGTGTAGGAAACTCCTATTAGCAACATATACATATACATATACATATATACATACAGACACATACATATATGTGTATATATAAACATACGTGCACATTGAATTCACTTTTACATGAATTTAACACTGATGAAAAATTGTGAAAGTTTGTTTTGGTATTCTAGGGATTTAATTTAAAAATCTTTTTGTGGTAGTGTCGTATGTCATTCTTTAATAGCTTCCTGTATACAATGTACTTAAGTTGAAGTCCATCATTAGTGATGGTGGATGAGAGCCCATATTTCAAACTATCTTCAAAATTTAAGTGTTTTTGCCAGGTTTTTATCAGATTGGTTGATTTGTCAACAGTGGCTGGTAAAGATCTCCTATCAGGTGACGGTGAAAGGTGGCTTTGCAAATTCCTCATTGTTCTCTTGGCCTCCACTTATACCTTCTTTATGGAACTTCTTTTACACAATTGTCTGTTTTGTGAGGATTATTAGTTAACAGATAATAAAGGCCACAAATCTACTTAAGTAGCTATATATACACTTAAAACAGAATAGACTAGGGATGTCTGGGTGGCTCAGTTGTTGAGTGTCTGCCTTCGGCTCAGGGCGTGATCCTGGGTCCTGGGATCAAGTCCCACATTGGGCTCCTTGCGGGGAGCTTGCTTCTCCCTATGCCTATGTCTCTGCCTCTCTCTCTGTGTCTCTCATGAATAAAAAATAAAATCTTCATTTAAAAAATAAATAAATAAATAAACTAAAAGCCAGTGAACCAGTGAGGACACTGTTGTCAACCTCTCCTCTTCTGTTCTGACAGGAAACTGGACCATCTTGTATATCAACCAAGCAGGGGTCTGTTATAAATCTGCATATTAAGTACAAATAAAGCTTAAATTCTCTTGTATTTTTTATAAAAATGAATGGAAACATAAGTATTAGCATTTTTTTCCCTCACACTGGGGATCACCTTGTGGCGTCTCCTGGAGTGTGTTCACCTCACCTAAAGGACCCTTGCCCTGGAAATGGAGTCTCCTCTTTTGGCCGGTTGTCCCCAGCTACTTCCTGTACCTCTGTCCCACTTCTCACTATACTTTGAATAAAGGACTAAATCCTCCTGTGGTAAACAGATTCCCAGCTCTGACCCAGGTGGTCCTTCTATGGCCCATAACAGTTTTTCACAGCTATATATATATTTTTTTTTTTCACAGCTATGTCTTATCTCATGTGTTCCCTCTTTCTGAAGGGACCATTTACTCATCTTTCAAGACTCAGCCCAGTGCAATGCGCCTTTCCCACCCAAGACTGGATCAGTGCCCTTTGCCTGGACTCTATAAGTCCCTCCAGATCCCAATATCTTCTCACTTCCTGAGTGTGTAACCGTATATGCTTGTTTGACTCCCCAACTAGACCATGAGCCCTTTGAAGACCATTCTTCAAATGTATCCATTTTTAAAAAATCCTGCACCTACCATGGCACCTGACAATATAGAGCATTTGCTATTTTGCTATTGAATTGGAAATCCTTATCATAATATCCATTAACCGGGAATGCTAGCACCTGCTGTCCTGAATCTGTTATCCAGTGGGACCAGTATATTTCCTGCTGCAGAGTGAAAGTAGGGAGAAAAGAAGTTCCAGTTAAGCACTCTGTAAACATCTGAGGACCAAGGTTTGTCTGTGGTTTGAGAAAGGTTACCACTGGCCTGGTAAGAATAAGGAAGACATTTTTTATAAAGATAATTGATTCAGTTTGAAGGACTACTCTTTAATCAACAATTGTGTCCTTCCTACGTTTTGGTGTAAAAATCTCTTCTCCGCCTGGGTGGCTCAGTCGGTTAAGCGTATGCCTTTGGCTCAGGCCATGATCCTGGGGTCCTGAAATGGAGCCCCCGTGTCAGGCTCCCTGCTCAGTGGGAATCCTGCCTTTCCTCTCCCTTTGCTGCTCCCCCTGCTTGTGCTCTATCTCTCTCTGTCAAATAAATAAATAAATATTTAAAAACAAACACAAAAAATAAACAAAACCTCTTGTTTTTTGAACTGATAATGGTGATAGTAATCTGTTGATTTTTTTGAATGTATCTTTAATTGGCAAAATGTAAAAATGGCAACCTTAATGAAATTCCCAAAGTAGTTTTGACATTTTTCTCATCCATTAGATCCAAACACTCAGTAACCACTGTCCAAACATAAAAAAAAAAAAAAAAAAAAAAAAAAACAAAAACAAAAAACACAACCTGGGAAAGGGGGTGGGTATGGGGCAGCCGAAGTGCATGGGTACATGAGGACCCGACTGCTGCAAGGATACGAAAATGACAGTGCAGGTGGGCAGCAGGGCTCCACAAGCCAGAAGGCATAGGCTCCAAGCCACAGCTCTGTCCTGGTAGGGGTGGCCTCAGTCACAGGCTTTTCTTCTCAGGGGTCACTGCTTGCTCCTCTGTAATTGAGGCAAAGGCTCAGGTGGCCTTTTCAGTGTCTTCTTTCTGTATAGTCTTAGTTGGTGAAATGTCCATCCATGGTCTCTGAAAGCCATGGTTGGGTGGAGATGTCCTTACCTTATCTGACATTCTGTTCTTTCTGCAGACCCTGTCCTACAACAAATACAACCTCAAACCTCAAACAAGTGAGAAGCAAGCTAAAGAGATTCTGATTCGCCGCCAGAATACCTTAAGGGAGAGCATGAGAAAAGGTCACAGCCTGCCGTGGGGAAAGCCGGTAAGGTGGGGGCTGTAGACTCACCCAGGAGCAGGTGACTGCAGGCAGGAGTAACAGGAAACCACCACCTTGTTGTCAGAGTAAAACAAAAGTAAGAGGGCACAAGACACTAGACAACTTCACTCAGGATCCAGAGCCTTCAGGTCCATGGTCAGGATGAGCCTCCAGGATGGGTCAGTGACTGGAACACTCACACTGGGCTGTGAATCTAAACCAGATGCTAACCAGGTACTGACCATTCCAGGGGAACCTCCATGGACTGGGGTGCTGGGCTTGAGGAAGCTTACTTCTCTCCCAGGGAGATATAGGGAAGGATTTGTTCTTGTTCTGGGCCTCATCTTCGGATCATTCCCTGTACATTGGAACTGTTCTATTTGAGGCCATATCGAAACAACTTCTGGACAAATGTTAGGTCTGGAGTAGATTCTATTTTCTACCCTAATCTTAGTGGCTAAAATATAATGATAATGATGAAGGTAGTAATCATAGCAACTAACCACCTGAGCAGAGGGTTAAGTGACCTTGTTCAAACATTTTAGTTTCACAATTTATCATTTTCAAAATAAAAATCAAACTATTCAACCTGTGATCTTGTAGGAATACCTATCCTAAGCTAACACTGAGAGGTACCCGTGAAATTACTAATAATGTCATGACATAGCATGCATATTGTGTTTTTAAAGCAGACACATGCTTTCTAGTGTTTTCTTTATCCTCACTTTCTGTGAACAATGTAACCCAGGCATTTTATCCCCTTTTTCCAGACACAAAATTCAGGCACAAAAAGGCTAATTGGCTTATCCCACTTAATTATAATTATTCCTGTTATCAGTGACTGGAATGCAGATCTCCTGACAATGGACTAAATAGTCTTTGTTTTTCCTATAAAAATATATATCTCAATAATCCATAATTCTATTTTCCTTACTGAAAAACAAATGCTTTCCAAAATAAAGTCACTTTGAGAGGTTCATAATGGTCTCTTTTATCATGAGAGGGAAAGGAAACACAAAGAAGCATTCTGCTGTCTTTAAACCAGAGTAACGGGGGTACAGGCGAGCCTGTAATCCTAAAGAGGTCCTCAGTGTGGGCCGATGTCTCCCAGTTTCTCATAGGACACTGAATCTCAGACTCATCTCTGCTATTCCTTTCTGCTTGTTACCCACAGGCCGGTACCAAAAATATCCGCTACCTCTCCTTTCCCTATGGCCACCCTCAGCCCGCAAGAAGAGATACAAGAGTTGATGATTTCACAGGTAACCTGCCTACCTGGCTGCTCTTCTTTGCCTATAAAGGGTCAGATGACAAATATTTGGGAGCTCGTGGGCCAAAAGACAAAATCAAAAATATTATGTAGGCACTTATATGATAAGAAAAAGAGAAAACTTTTTTATTAATCTAATTCAGAACTTGATTTACAGTTTTTACATTTACTGAAATTTGAATTTCATGTCATTTTTACCTGTCATAAATAGTCTTATTTTTTTTTCAGCTGCTTAAAAATGTAGCAATTATTCTTAGCTCACAGGCAATACAAAAAGAGTCAACAGCTGGATATAGCCCAGGGGTGATAATTTGCTGATATAAAATTGGCACTTTTTTGAAATATTTGAAAATTCTAACTCAAATTAATTAAATATTTGAAATATTTAAAACTTAACAGGATTCTCCAAAGTTGGTTAAATTTTATTAAAATAATTTCTCAAATTTACTGATGACTGTTTCCTGTTTAATATCTAATCCTTAAGTAGAATTCTTAGAATTATTGAAACTGCCTATTGTTCTATTAAAAGCCATTATTTTTTAAGTGTATATATAAAATGATTTCCTCTTAGCAAAAACACATTTGAAACTCAAATAGGCTAAACATATAGGATTTTAGTATTAAATCTTTGAAGAGTGAATATAATTACTCTTTAAAATGGAATTTTATTTCCTTCTGATTTAAAAACATGCTTGGTATAAAATAAAAACCAATCAGTAGGAAAAAAGCATAAAATAAGAAAGTTAAAAGCACTTGAAACCCCAACACCAGATATAATCACTAGAGAACATTCTGGTAAATGTTCTTCTATAGTTCTCTCTGCACCATCTTGATCCCTACCTTATATGTATCTGATACAAGAAATAAAGAAAAAACACACAACATCATGTTATCCACAAAATCACTGTATCATCGTTGTTTTGGAATTTTTATGAATTACCTAGTTCACTCAACCATCTATGTGGACATATTTCCATTCAATGGATATAAACTAAATAATAATTTTTATGAGCAATCAATAGTCAATTATATAAAATAATCCTAGCTTAGTTAGGTAATCCTTATTAACAAATATTAAGGTATTTTGCCTTTATATCTAATATGAGCAATGATATATAATAAGCATCTCAGATCACTCATGGTTGATTTTTGCACAAATAATCTACTTCCTTAGTATGTTTCCTTGGAAGCAAAATTTGGGCATCAAAAATCACACATATTTAAATTTACCCTCACACCAACAGTCTGTGAGAAAGGTCATTTCCAGACACTTTACCCATCACTCAAACTTTTGAGTAACCTATGATGTGATAGGATAAAGTTTATATACCATATATACCATATTAATTTTCATCTGAGTCTCTGATTTTTAATAAGGTTAAACATCTTTTCGTATTTTTTGGAAGCAACTGTGTTTCTTCTTGGGAAGTTTCTGTTTCTGTCTTTGGTCATTTTTTTTCTATTCCATTGTTTATTTTCTTAAAATTAATTGGAAGAACTCTGTATAACAAGGATATCATCTATTGTCTCATGTTTGTTGCCAATGGTTCCTCTTCCAGTTTCACATTTATCTTTTAGTTTTTAGATATACTTGCCATTTAGAAGGTTTTGTTCTGATTAATCAAATCTGCTCCATCCTCCACAGAAAAATTAGAAAAAAATTTACTCAATGTTTTTAAACTTTACTAGTTTAATGATTCTGTTTAAATTTCAAACCCTTTGAGATTTATCTTTATGTGGATTAAGACAGAGACACTCTTCAGATTGTTTTCCAATGGTCATGCACCTGTCCCTACCCCATCTTTTCCTCCAAGATGAGAAGCCATTTTTGTTGTGCTAAAGTCATTTATCCTAAGAGAGTTTGGGGCTCTCAGTTCTCTTTCACTGATCTAGCCATCTATTCCCAGAGCACTGTCTTGAAAGTAGTGTCATTTTATGTCATAGAAGAGCTAATCCACAAATAAAAGCAAACAAAACAAAAGACCACCACTGTAGGATGTATAATAAATTAATTTCTAAAAATCTTCCTGGTACAAACAATCCGGTGCTATTTACATTGTTTGAATGAAGAGAAAACATGAAATTCTCACAATCATTTCTTACGGTGGACCTCAATATCATGTGCTCCTGTAGCAGATCACCATATAGCATTCCCACTTGAGCACAAATGTGCTATTCTTAAATAAAGCATTATAAACAAATACAGTAGAACATTAAAGAGATACTATACCTTACAAAGTGGAATTTATTGCAGAAGTAACATTGTTTAACATTTGGAAATATGCTTACATTATTCACCAAATGAATAGGTCAAAGGATCCTATTCTTTGAGTAGATACCCTAAAAGGCATCTCACTCATATTTTCCATAATAATAATAAAATCTGAGAAAAATATATGTAGGATTTATATGAAGAAAACATAATAGCCTGTCATTTTCTCTGTCATTTTGTTTCAGTAAAGGGGAGAATATTGGTACCTCCCAGAAACAGCAATTTCACCCTGAGGTGAAGCCAGGCAATGCATACAAAACTCTTAGAACAGTGTCTGGAATCAAATAAATGAGAAAGAAATATTACCCATTATAATTAATACTACTGAGGAATATTGAAGAAGACTTAATTTGTCAGTGGAACATGAATTAAACTAGGCATGGAATGACATCTTGGCCTAGTGCACTTTTTTTTATTTCAAATGTGCACAACTGGTTCAAAATTTTATTAAGTGAGCAAAAATAGACCTAGAAATATGAAAGGGAAAGTAATGAAATGGGACCTATTTTAAAATGCTTAAGTTTTTAATTTTAATTCCAATATACTGAAGATACAGTGTTATATTAGTTTCAAGTGTATGATATAGTGATTCAACAATTCTATACCTTACTAAATGGTCATCAAAATAAATGTACTCTTAATTCCCTTCACCTATTCCCCCCACACACACACCTCTTCAGGTAACTACTAGTTTGTTCTCTATAGTTAAGAGTTTTTTTCTTGTTTTGTCTCTTTTTTCCCTTTGCTCATTTATTTTGTTTCTTAAATTCCATATATGAGTGAAATCATATAGTATTTGTTTTTCTCTGACTGACTTATTTCGCTTAGCATGATACTCTCTGGCTCCAGCCATGTCTTTGCAAATAGCAAGAGTTCATTCTTTTTGATGGCCAAATAATAT
Organism: Vulpes vulpes; assembly: GCF_048418805.1. NCBI lineage: Eukaryota > Metazoa > Chordata > Mammalia > Carnivora > Canidae > Vulpes > Vulpes vulpes. Next base: position 68,981,904 of record NC_132795.1, on the reverse strand, counting down.
TCCATATATAAAAGTATAAATATATGTATAATCCATTATATTCCAACATATTCTATTTTATATATATTCTAATATATATAATATGTATTATATATACCATTATATATATTGTATATATATATACACACACACATACTCATATATACACATACACACATGTGTGTATATATATACATACACACACACACACACACACACATACTCCCCACGTCTTCTTTATCCATGCATCAATCAATCAGTGAACACTTGGGCTGCTTCTATAGTTTGGCTGTTGTAAATAATGTTGCAGTAAACATTAAGAATCATATATCCTTTCAAAGAAGGACTTATTTTATCATTCTTAATAAGTTATAAAGCATTATAATAATCAGGGTTAGACTGAGATCATTTTCACTGTGTCCCTGGGCATAACTATTTGAATCCATATTCTCTCCAAACTTGAAGTCCTTCTGCACTCGGACTACTCAAGGAGTGGCCAGAGGGCCTTTAGGGGAGAATATGGAGGAGAGCCAGCATCTGGCAGGCAGTCTTTGGCTAACCAGGCTGTGACTTGGAGAGCATTCTCCTTTCTTACTGTCCCCTTGCTCTCCAGTGTTGGAGCATCACTTACTCTAGATGTCTGGGGGTCCTACATATTCTTCCAAGGCTCTTTTGCAAGGAACCAAGGCTCACTTGGTATTATAAGTAGAGAGATCTTTCCTAGACACCGCTCCTCTGCTCTCAGATGGCTTACAATCCATGTGGATTGGAGAGGAGGGAAGAGTTCTGGAGATGGACACACAACAATGTGAATGTACTTAATGCCACAGAACTGTACACTTCAAAATGGTCACAATGGAAAAAAAAAAAGTTAAAATGGTAAATTGTATCAGAATTAAAACAGAACTATGAGGAGAGGGAGAAGAGTGGGTTGCACCCAAGGTCTGGTTCTCTAAACAGCATATATTGTAGGAGATCGTCCAGTGTCACCCCCTGGGTATCGGGCTCTACCTTGCCCTGTGCAGAAGCACTTCCTGTTTTCCTTCACCCTGCCCCTGGGTGCCCAAGTCCAGAAGTCAAAATGGAAGATAGAAGAACAGATATTCAGATTTTGCTGCCAGGTCTCCATTAATGCCTCCCTGGAACTACCTGCCTAGTTGCTGACCTGAGGGAGGTTGTGCATTTGGAACACAGCCCAGCCCCCACTCTTCCTCCTTCCTCTTCCACTTTCAACTGGCTTCCTCCTCCCCTTTTGGACAGATCTACTGACTTAAGTTGAATGGCATCTTGCAAGTTGCCCACTCAAGCCTCTTCCTAATGTTTGGAAACTACTTTTCAAGAAGCAGAGGTGGTCAGAAAACGTCAGCTATAATTTGTTTGCCGATGGGGAGCATATGCTCAGAAGAACGGATTGGAAACTAGGTTGGGGGAGAGGGGAGTGGACCAAAGGACTGCTCTTGGCAGAAGCATCCAGGCTATTGTTTTTCTTAGGTAATATTCCAAGCCCCAAAGGATCAAGAGGAACTCTTGTTCCAGGCCAGGTCATAGAGTACAAATTAAGGGGAAGTAGGGAAAAATGGACAAATATTCTTAACTTTTTTTTTTTTAATTCAAAGAAGTTGATTCCTGTCCCTTACTCCCCTCAACTTCTAGAACAGATTATTTTACGTTTTTCTGATGACTAAATACATTTTGTTATATATAAATCTATGTGCATCTCAGTTCTAGCTGTGGGGTTTTTATTTAATTTTGTGTTTGATTTTTTAAGAGGGAATAAAGAGTGGGAGAAAGAAGCCTGCTTTCAGATTTAAGCATAAAGTTCTTAAAATACTTAAATTCTCAGGAGAATATTTAAAGGACAAAAAAATTTATAAGGTTAAAATTCGAGGAAGTGAGAATCAATGGGATTTGTGAAAAATACTCCCTTAAAGATGTATGCACAGTGAAGTAAGGAAAAGGCAATGTTGTAGGCATGAAGGAGGTTTTTGGAAGGTCATCTGAGAAGGGGTGTTACGTAGATACTCAGTGGCTTGCTTCTGCTCTTGGCATAGCCTCCCGACCTGTGTATGCACGTATCAGGGAGCCAGACACAGTCTGGTGGAGAGCAGATATGCAGCTGGTCAGACTCTGTTCAAACTGCAGTCCCATCTTCACTGTGTGATACTGAAACTCACTTAACCTCTTGAAAGGTTAAGTGAACCTCAGCCTCCTTACCTATGAAATAATCCATTCACTCATCTTCAAGGGTGGTCATAAGGTTTAAATGGCAAAGGAGATGTAAAATAGCACAGTGACAGGTATATAGTGAGTTTCAAAATATGGACATTTCCACCACTATCATTGTTCTCATGTGCCAGCAGAAATCTGTTCACCCTCTTACCTCCTTTGAAGGGAGGACATCTAGTCACATTGATTTTGCCACACATAGCTCTCTACTCTGGCTCTCTCCCATCCCTGTTTCTCCAAGATGGGCTATTTTAAGGTCAAAGGGATTAAACTCAGATTTAGTGCTTTCTGGTAACCACTGATTAAAAAGCCAACCAACCAGAGCACCTGGGTGGCTGAGTCAGTTAAGTGTCTGCCTTCTGCTCACGTCATGGTCCCAGGGTCCTGGGATCAGGCTTCCTGCTCAGCGAAGAGTCTGCTTGTCCCTCTCCCTCTGCAGCCCTTCCCCCCACTCATGCTCTCTCTTAAATCAAGAAATAAAATATTTAAAAAAGACAAAACCAAAAACAAACAACAACAACAAGAAACCAAACCAACCATGTTCATATCACAGTTACCATAGAATCTTCAGTTAAGGATTGATCTCTGACAACACAAAGCATCTTTGTGCCTTATGGCCTATTGCCTATGGCCAGTTGATCTGATTTTGTAAAAAAACAAAAAAGAACAACAACAAAAAAAACCCACTTCCTTACTTCCCTGAAGGAGTCTAGCCTGATACACAGGTCTCCATGCCTTTCTATTTATTTATAACACAGCACATAAGCTTCTATTCTATGCCCTCCTTGGGGTGGGGAAAGTCAGACAGATGAGTGTAAGAGCTAGAACCTCAAGAAGAACTCTGCTTCACTCTGAGTTCTTACCATCCAGATAGGAAGTCTTCTATCTGATGTTAAGTCATGTTCTTTTCTCCTCTTGTCGTATTTTCTTAGATAATGACAGCAGCGATTCAGAATTCCCGTCTATTATGTTCAAAGCACGCTCTCGAACAGGGACACTTCAGGAAAGACGGTTGACACAAGAGATAATCCCAATGAAGAGCTTACCCAGAGGAGGGAAGCCGCACCACTTCGGTTATCAAAGAAACACAAGCCAAGAAGAGTATGTTGGTGTGGGCAGAAGGGAGGCACTACGGCCCAAACCACTGTTCCATGTAGTAGATGAGGAGTTTGAATCTGGAGAGGAGAGTGAGGAAAAAATCTCAGCAAGTGAGTCTCGATGGTCAGCAGAGTACAGACCCAGCAGGCAACACCACAGGTCCCACAGTCCTTTACTACAAAGAAAATAGTTTCATCGTCCACATGATTGTCTCCATGTATTTCAAGAGTCCATTTTCCTACTATTATCGAAGAAGGATTTTCAGAGTTACAAAGAGAGCTACTGAATTCATTTTTTTTTTTTTTTTGGAAGCTGTTAGATATGCATCTATAAGAGGAAAGGAGATTCTTTTGGAGAAAAACTTGGAACAAATTTGCAGGCTCCGCTACATTCCTAGTTGGTGTACTCTGTAGATGAATTCCCTGTGAGTGATAAATGTTAATCATCACAGGAATTATTACTAAAATTCCTGAGAGTGTGTGATCCATGAAAATTATTGAGATAGAAGCATGATTGGTCAGTAATTCACCTTGACTATCTGCATGTGCAGCCTGTAATCATGTTAGAACTGGGAAGGGCCTGGAAATCCTCTGGCCCAATCCTCTTGTGTTTACAAATAAGGACACCTTGCCCAAGGTCATGTGAGTTGCTGCTTTCACAAGCTGGCTGTCCTCCCTCCCAAGAGAATGCACTCAATAATTATATTTCTGGGGAAAGGTAAAATTTGCCATAATGTGGCTTTATTTAATCAGTAGCAATAATAAATGGATGTGACATGTACTAGAGGATTAATCTGCGAACAATGGGTTCATAGTCTATTTTATAATTGGAATATTTATTTTAAAAACAAAATAGCTATAAACAGGCTTTAAAAGCAATGACACGAACAGCAGGTATTTATTAGATGTGCAGTTGGAGGCTGTGGTACCGTGCCCTAGGATTTGAAACTGTTTCCCAATTTAATTTTCCATCCTCATCACCCCCAGACTTGACCTTGAACCTCACACTCTGTCTAGCTCACCAACTTCGCTAGATGACTTTATCTTTCCTCCCTCCTTGCCCTCTTCCTCTTCTCTCTCTGCTGGTCACTGTAGATGAACACATATTTTTTAAGTGCTATTTATTGTGCCAAATGGCTGATCTATAATAAACAATTAACCGTAATATCCTTTACCATTGCTATTTTTGTCATCCCTAACAACTGATTTAATGCTATGCATCTCTAAAGTATGCTTTCCAATGCACCCAGGTCCCTACACCTGCCCTGATCCTCTTACTCAGAAGCAATGAAGTGATCTCCCTCCTCCTCGGTGCACCCACACCCCACTGAGTGTGTTACAGAACTTATCAGGGAATTACACTTATGCATGTGCATGTGCATCTACCATGATCTGAAAGACAGGGAGGATTGTCCCTTCATTTTAAATTTTATCCATTCATCAATTGCATTCTTTATCTCTTGGTTTTATTCTTTTTCTATTACTTTTAACTTGTATCCATTTTTGGTCTTAGTTATTACAGTGCCTTGTACATGGTAGATTATCTATAAATCTTGAGGCATCAGTGACCTTTTACATCAGGAAAGGACATTGGAGGAGATGTTGTCAGACATCTTATTTTCCAGGTGACAAAAATGAGGTGTTGGGAAACTGGCTGGTGCCAGCTCAGCGTTTTGAAGGGCTTGTTCTCTAATATAGCCCATGCATACCAATGACTGACAAAGGATATATGACTTTCCTGGATTTATAGTTTGTGAATGGCATTTACTCAGGTTCCTGCTGCAGTGGTAGAAATGGCAATCAAAAGAGCCCACTTGGCTTTTCTTCTTTTGCATCTGATATATAAGACTGCTTCTAGGTTGTCTAAATATTTTAAATTACATATTACCAAACAATCAGCTGTAAGAGATAGAAGTATATGTAAAACCCAGGGATCTCTGGGCTTTGGGTTTGGGGTGTGTGTGTGTGTGTGTGTGTGTGTGTGTGTGTGTGTTTCTTTATTATTGTTTAAACAAACAAGCAGTCAAAGCAACAGTTTTATGAGTTTTTTCCCTCCCATGAGAGGGAGTCAGTGAGCCATTATCCTCAAATTGTAGGTGAAGATACAGAAACAGAGTAAGGGCATCAGAAACCACCTTTCCAAAGCCATATGCAAAACCAATTCTTGAGAGGTAGATAACGCTGTGTTCCTTGCTGGATTATCCATATAACAGAAATCCAAACTGTGAAGGCCCCTTCCCAGAGTCACCAGCAAAGTCTAAGGATCAATGGAATTTATCTAATTCTTTTGTTTTCTCTGACATGCTGGTGCCGTTTGAGAGAGGGATGGTGGGATTTAGTGAATGGATGGGAACTCACCCCTTTAATAGGTAAAAACCACAATAGAGTTCTTTGCCCTGAGCCCATTTGTTTACCTAGACACTGTCTAGCCCTGGCTGCCTGACTTGGGAAAGTGGCCCTGCAGTTCCTTCCTGAAAAGTATGACAGGTTGAGGGCTCTAGGGGTCCTGGTAGCTCTGGTATAGACTTGGAGAGCTTATGGTGGAAATGGCCTCTTTCCTTAGTCATCCAGGATTGTTTCAAAATGCCGTGTGATCTGATCTTCATTCCCCTAGTGACAGTCCACTCTGGGGGTTGGCTGAGGGTGTGATAGGTACCCCAAGAGTGCTCTTGGATATCGATATCACATCATGAGTTTTTCTAACAGGCACCAAGCAGTTTTTCTAACAGGCACCAAGCAGCAGAGAAAGTTCTCTCTTGAGTGTTGAGAAAGATCTGCTTCTTGCTCCCTACTCAGCTCAGGGAGGGGTTAGAATCCCTTAGGGTGCTCTCCTGGGCCTGGCCGAAGGTCCACTGAGCATCACATCTTTTCTGCCAGTGGCAGAATTTGTCCTTTTGTCTTCAACCTCGAAAAACCAAACATACAACCCACAAAATCCAATTTTCCATATATAAGTTTTTTATTTGTTTTGTTTTTTACTTTCTCAAACCTGTTCCTATTGCTAGCCTCAGTGGTCTTAGGCTTTAGTAAATTCTGAAATTGGGTAGAGTAGCATTTCCTCTTATTTATCCTATACAGCAGCTTCCTACCTAAAAGGTTATGTTGGTGTTTGGGATGTGGTGACTATTTGTGCTCACTTAGCCCAAACCTGACATGGGACCTCCCCTGTCTTTCATCAACCTGCTAAAAGAGAAACATTGGCTGTAGAAGAGAATCTGCTATGACAAAGTGGGGATGGCATGGTGGACACTTCCTTGTGCTTCCCTCATGCTTTTCTCTCTCATGAAGGCCATATACTTCTATGCTTCTCTTCTGAGAAAAAGTTAAAGGGTCCTTGGGAGTAGGGCTAGAATTGCCACTCGAATTTAGTGATAGAATTACCATTTCTAGGTATAATAGGTGACTACTACTACTGTTCAGGTCTTTAGCCTACATCGTTGATTTTAGCCTGCAGGGAAGCTCCTAGAACACTTCCTTGCCTTTTCAGATGCCAACCACTCAGATCATTTACATTTTTAAATCAATATCATTAGTTCAGAGTTCAGGCTCTGGAGTGAGATTGCTTTTAGCTGTGGGACTTTGGGAAACCTAGTTATCATCTTCAAGCTGAAATTGACTGATAAAATAATTATTTTATCTACCTCGTAGAACGATCAAAAGGATTAAATAAGATAATATTTTTAAGATTCTCAGCTTAGTGCTGGTTTGATAGTAAGAGTTTGGTTACTAACAGCTATAATTATTTAGGCAAAAATATATGTACTCATAACAGAGGACATACATTAATTTAATTACATGAAGAGGTATAAATAACAGACATCTGAGACCTTTCTGAGAGGCAGTTTGAATAACATAATAGAGGATACTTGGGACTATGCATCAATCCATAGCAAAACCAGAGATCAGGTCTGGATACAGATTCATGTTTTTCCAGCAAACCTTATTTAATTTTTTTGTCATTATCTCAAAATTATTGTATTTTCTTGTTTGGGGAAGATGGTCACCATGGTGTCCATTCCTAATCATGGTTTATTCTCAAAGAGACAAAGAATTTAGAAGACCTAACTCTGCATATCGTGATAGGTACCCAGTGAAGAAAGGGAAAATTTCTCTGTGTTGGGAAAAATTCAATGGGCTTTAATTCCTCAGCTTGGAATCTTTTCTGTAAGAGACCTCCCCTCTGAAAGAGTGATTATTTTTAATTTATAAGTATTAACTAGTGAAATAAGTGATTAAGGATTTTCAGCATGGAAAAAAAAGGTAGTTTTACTGTGTTTCATAACTTTCTAAAATTAGGGAAAGTAGTTTTTCCTAAATAAATAGAGTCAGTGTATGTGTTGGTGTTGTGTAGGGTTCTTGTAAATATATTTCATCCACAAGTAATACAGGTGGTTTCTTGTAGTTTAACATTTTTTTTTTTCCTGAGTAAACTCTGTCAAGTATCTTATTTCTAACTCCTCCTGAGAAAAGCCAGCAGTGCAGACAGAAAGCTTCCTTTTAGGACATCAGTCACTGCTAATTGTTAATTGGGCCATAAGCCGAGGGGAATAAAAGAGATGCCTGCACCAGTGCTAGTCACTCCCGTAATTAGCAAGTGATGTGTTGTTTCATCTGTGCACAATATTTGATTTAATAAATTCTTTTTCTTTCTGAGACTCTAATACGCTTCCAAGCCAAGGGTCGTAGTCAAAGTGAGTATGACATGTCAGAAATAAAAATTTCCACTGCTTGGCCTTCTTCAAGTTTGGGCTTCTTCAACAGAGTAATGGGAGCCATGTTGTAAACTGAACCAAGATGGCCATGACTCTGTTTCCAGGCACAACAATGCAGACCTTGAATCAAAATTGGTCCTAAAATCAAGGTGTATACTCTACGTCCTAAGAGATCAGTCTTGCATAAAACAGCAATAATAGCCCACATTTACAGGGTACTTATTATATGCCAGGCGCTATTCAAAATGCTTTATCACATAGTACATAGATGTGGTGTCACCCCATCTTAAAAGAAAGGACAGACTGAGTAACAGGTCCAAGGTCTCCCTGCTTCCAACAAAGATCTTGAAAACCAGGTCTATTTGGTTCAGAACCATTGACTAAACTCTCTCCCTGAGAAGAATTGAGAATTTGATTTTTTTCTCACTTGGGAAAGATCCAGTGGAAAGAAACAGCAGACCTCCACCCTCAAAAAAAAAAGAACTTGACTTTAAAATGGACAAATACAGCAGAAAGTGATGTAATTCTGAAAATCTGTTTTTACAAACAGGGTGGAAGGGGGTCAGGAGAGTGACTGACTACTAAAGCATTCAGATAATATCTAAAGAGGCACATATATTCTTGGTGAGCCCTGTGCCATTAATTGGAAACATATTAAGTACCTCGCTTTTTTACTAAGAATTTTTCATACACGTTTTTAAAAATTTAATTCTCTTAATAATCTTGTGAAGTTGCCATTAGGATTATTATCCCCATTTTACAGATGAAGAAACTGAGTGTCAGAAAAGCTTTCACTAAGGACACACAGTTGCTCCAAGTGTTCATCCAGGGACACAAATGGCAGTGTATTCACATTTAGAACTGAGTCCAAAGTCACTTATTCTATCCACTGAGCTAGAGTAACACCTTTAGAGATGTTGTAAAAAATATATTGAGTAACCTAAAAAATGAATTTTGTGTTTACCATCATCATTTGAATTCTTAACATCACGTCACTACATCAAGTAATGGTTCTGGTCTTGTTTATGCACCTGCTGCCACAACCAGGACTTTCCTTTCTGTTTGGCTTGATGTTCAAGTGCTAATTGAAGCTAACAGTGCCTGTGGCCAAATCATTGCTTCCGGAGTCTGTGTCTTGTATTAAGTATAGTGAAATGAGAACATGAATTATCCTTTGACTGGTTTTTATAATTTTAATATTTTTATTCCTATTGGAGTTTATCTTGGAACTAAAGAAAATACTAGAAATAAAGCCAGATAGAAACTTTCAAAATAAGGGGTCACCCAGCACCACAGCCCTGGGCCAGTGGAAAAGGAAGGAAGGCCCCATAGTGTTTCATTTATTTTGTTTCCTTACAGGAATTTTTCTGGGTAACTAAGAGCGAGCGAAACCAAGACTCTGGGTTTCACTGGTGTACTGTTTCATGGGTGAAGGCTGCCCTTGTTTTGAGTTTGTACCTTTTCTGGACCTAGTTCAGGAGGCAGCCCTATTATCTAATTATGCCATCTTTAAATGGGATTGTGTGTATGGGCAGCGGGGCATGTTCCAGAGTTATAAATGCAGAAGTGAAAAAAGCAATCAGAAAGAGGAAAAGAGGGATAAATGCTTTGTCCTCCAAAAAGGAGATACTCTTGAAACAAGAGGACAAAGGACAGGTCCTCACCCAGGGAAACGCCCACAGGAAAGGCTTACGGAGCAGGGCAGTCCAAACCAGCAGTCTTAAGAGCATGGGGTTTAGCAAACAATGGTTGTTGTACTCCACCCACACCCCTGGAGCTGAATTTCAAGTTCTGAATTTAGACAATACAGCTGGAATTTCTGCAGTTTCTTTCCTTGACACATGGAGCTTCGGGCAGTTCTCGTTAAAAATATCTGGACAAATATTGCGAGAATCAAAATGAATATTTGAAAAGTGAAATACATCTTTGGTGAGTTGGGATAAATTCTTCCAGGCAAGATGAAAGAAAATAGCTTTTGAAGAGTACCTCCAAGCAGGATAGTAGTTTCATAATGGTTTGAGGAAGTAGAATGAATTTGTTGGAGGGAAAAAAAAAAGGTAGAATCTTGATTATTTCATACTAGATCCTTCCTTGCACTTAGGGTGGACTCAAGAAAACTTCATACACAGAAGATAACTTTACATTTGATTAATTACTTGCAAGGCTTGGTGTACCACACTGTTCCCTTCTAGACCGTAAACTCTTTAAATGCCAGCTATAAAGAAAGCCTTGGGAAATGTTGTTGCATTAATGTGTCTTTAATAAATGGTAAGAACTAAATATCCTAGAGCAGTTGGTCAAATGTTGGTTGAACACCGCAGGGTCATTTCTTCCAGGGCTTTGTTCAGAAAAATTACATTACTCCACGATTATATTGAGAGGAGTCACCCGGCAGTAGAGTCTTTCTCACTAGCCATTTCTGTCTTCCTGGGGATGACCTGACCTCCTCCTCCTCCAACACAGCAATGTAGAATTCGGAATCCAAAGGTTTGGGTTGGAGTACTAGCTCCATCCTTCCAAGCCAAGGGTCCATCCTTCCACACAAGGGTGCTTGTGTGATGCCCATCAAGCTCTTTAACCTCCTCAGTTAATTTCATATCACTAAATTGAGAGTAACAACATCTATTCTACCTAACTCATGAGAGGGGTGTGACTCTGGAATGAGGTCAAGAGTTTAGTGAACTCTAAAAAGATGGATCCCTGCATTATTCTTGAGCAAGCTGAAAATTTGAGGGGCTGTGAGAAGACTTAAGGAGGCATTCTAAGACAGTGGTTAAGAGCTGGAGTACAGGAGTAAAGCAGACCCGATTCTGAATCCCTTTCTGTGGCTTTGGGAAACTTCACTTAGCCAAGGTTTACAGTCTTCAGTTAGCGGAGTGTCTTAAATAGTTAGTGCATGATACACTTTACTTGTTACCCTAATAAAGGAGTTAGCATAGTTTTGTGATGAAAGATGGGGGCTCTGCAATCAGATCACCTAGACCTGTGAAAGGGCAAGTCCTTTTTTTATTTTTTATTTATTTATTTATTTATTTATTTATTTATTTATTTATTTTTCATTTTGCAAGTCCTTTTTAAAGAGTTAACATCGTGACTCTCAAAAAATAAAGTGCACACTTGTTGAAGATGATATTTAACTCATTAATTCATGAGGGAACCAATACAATATCTCAAAGGAGAATTCTGAATACCACACATTTAAGAGGCGGTCATAAATGCTAAAAGGAAATCACAGATAAATGTGAAATAAGCTTTTAACATGGTGGGAAGAGAAATCAGTTGTCTCTTCACCCAACAGAATCCATTTGCGTGTCTACAGACAAGAATTATTTGGAATGATATCAGTTTTCTACAATTTACAGAATCAAAATTAGCTGAGAAACAACAGTATAATTTAAAGACAATGAAAGCGTAAAACCATAGTGCTTGGAGCAGGTTAAAGTTAATGGAGAAAATGAGAGAAAAGGACTTTTTTTTTTTTTTTTTCTGCACCTTGAGGTGGACTTAAATTCTCATTTGCTAAAAACTCATGGGAAATACTACAACTCAGAAAGTTCCAGTTTCTCTGGTAAAGGGGATAAACCCCAACTACATTATTGTCTACTGTTCAGATCTGCAACTAATTCAAATCTGATCCTTTCTCCTGTGCTTTCAATAGATTTGACACTTAAAGTAGTATACTGATCCAGGTGCTTCTCATGAGTCTGAGATTAGCAGTTGCCTTCATTTGATTATTACTAATTATGATACAAATATCCTAGGGTATAGTTCATTTTGTTCCCTATTTAAAACTCTTACCCCATGAGGGGAGCCTGTGTAGTGCAGTCAGTTAAGCACCCAACTCTTGGTTTGGGCTCAGGTCATCTTGGGTTGGGGAGACTGAACTCCAGATAGGTTCCACCTTCAGCATAGAGTCTGCTTAGGTTTCTCTCTCCCTCTCTCTCAGCTCCTACCCGTTGCATGTGCTCTCTCTGTTTCTCTCTTTCTCTAAGTAAATAAATCTTTTTAAAAATACCTCTAACCTTATGAATTATCTCTATGTTTGTTTTTAATCTACTCCCAACTTTTGCAAAACTGTCCTAAAATTAGTTTTCTCCTAGTTCACTATTCAGACTGTTCATTTCATTTGATATGTTAGAAAAAGCATCAGTTTAGGGGTGTGATTAATGTGGCATCAAATTACAGCCATGTAACATTCGAACTGTGGGAACTCAGACAAGCTACCATAACTTGGAACCGTGTTTATTGATATACAAAATGGGAACAATATTTCCACTGATGTGAGAAATAAACAAATAATGCACATAAAAATCCTAGCCAAAGCCCCTAGCTGGCTCTAATAAATAAAGTAACTACCCTTATCCTCAATTTATCCAGGAAGAGTGTGTGTCTTGTTATTTCATACATACATCTTGATTTGGGATTATTGGATTTTTTTTCCATTAAAAAATAGTATTTTAGACTACTTTGAAGAAAACAATTAGATTTGGGAGAAGATATTGAGGACCCAAGTAAAATTAGAGGACAAAGAAAGATTCAGCATGATAAATATAGTAATTCTTCCTGGATGTATCTATATATTTCATTAAATTTAAATAAAAACCTGAACATGTTCAATATGGAATTTACCAAGATTAAAAATTTTTAGATTTAAAAGAAAATTTTAAAATTTATATGAAAGTGCCAAGTCTCAAGATTGATAAGACAGAAGAAGAGAAAAGATGAGGAAGAGGAAGATCTGGAGGGCTAGTTAAATCAGCTCTCAAATCTTTTTATAAATCTATAGCAATATTAATGAAGGGATAGATATATTGACCAATAGGATGACACTGAAAGACTCCAGAAATGAACTCACACATACTTGGAAATATACTGTCAATAAATGATCATGAGACAACTGGCAGCCCATCAGAAAAAAAACATTAAATCAAATTGCCATCTTTCATCATACATAAAAATGATTTTTCTAATATACCTGCTGTGCTCACTCATTGGCTGAGAGTGGCCCAAGGGAAATATGACCTGCTATGAATATCAAGAGAGATCTAAAGGTATGGCAACTGGAGGCTATCAATGAATTATACTCCCTATAGAAAGTTCTCTTGTTGGGCAACTGGGTGATACAGTCAGTTAAGAGCCAACTCTGGGTTTAGGCTTAGGTCATGATCTCAGGGTTGTGAGATCGATCCCTACATCAGGCTCTGTGCTCAGCATGGAATCTGCTTAAGGTTTTCTCTCCCTCTTCTTTACTCCTCACCGCCCCCCCCCCAACACTCTCTTTCTAAAATAAATAAATAAATCTTCAAAAAAAGGAGAGAGAGAGAAAGTTCTCTTTAAAGGGAGCACAGTGGCTCCATAAAGACAACATATCCCCAATATGAAAATATTTGGAAAATGGTTAGCTGCCATAAAAATGGAAAAGAGTACTTACCCTTCCTCTCAGATACTCAAAGTCAATATAATTCTTTTTCTAAAACGTGAAACAGCCACAACAAAGTGTTCCTAGTAAACAATATTACTAGTTCTTATATGACCCAGCTTTATCCTTAAATTAAACTTGAATGAAAATTCATGTTAGGAGAGACAAGACATAATAATAGAAATTAGGTATTTATTTGCTAGTATAGCAATAGAAAATGCAAAACATAGAGTTTTATAGAGACAAGAGCCAATCCCACTTCTATTCTTGATTCTGGGATCCATGTATTGAAGTTACAGTTATTGCAGAGTCACATATTGGTGCTTAGTTCAGTCTACATTCCATGTCTTCTTAAGACTATTACCTAAGTTCACAAGGTGGTTTTTCTCAGCCTTCAACTGACTATTTCACTATCCTACTTCTGAGTGGTAGAGTATACGGTAAAACTAGTGAATTCTGTTGGTTTCAGCATACTATATTAATTCCTTTGCTATAAAACATGGGATTTTGTCAGAACAGTGTTTTGTGAAATATTGTGATTATGAATAAGTAAGCATCATGATTATAAATAAATAGTATGGCTTCCAGAAGGATGGCTTCCAAAAGGATGCAAAGCAAGGTAAGCAAATTCATTTCCAGAGTTAGTGGCAGAAAGAGGAGCTGCATAAATCTCTTCTTCATAAAAACAATGAAAATACTGGCAAAATTATCAAAATTAACTTCAAAGCACTGACAATTGGCTAAAAGCTCATAACAATCTGAAGATGGTTTATCCAAGAACTACTAATTCTCGGTAAGGACGGCAGGTTTTGTGATGTTTTGTATGGCACACTTATTCCTATTCTCAGAAAAGCTCATGACCAGAGAATTGTGATTGTCTGACAGCTCCTTGGAAAAGTCCAGTTCACAGAACTTGTTTTATTTGATCTGAATCAGAGCTTGTTCAGTGAGAAAAATTCTATCTGTGGTGTGTTTGTTAAAAACAATCAGCAGAAATTGGTTAATATCACAGCTGCCTAAGGCTATGTGATGCCAGCTGTGACAAACAATAACTAGTCAACAATTTAAAAAGAAAATCTAGGAAGTGAAATCTAGGAAGTTTCCATAGAAACTTTAAAAAGCTATGGTGTATTCCTGGGGATTTACAAGTCCTTACACATGTACAGAATAGAGCTGAAAGTGTTCTGGTCACCTCTGGCTATCTTTAAATCTCTATACAAGCTGGAAATAAAGAGTAAGGCAGACTTGTAAATTGCCTGAGCATCAAAGGCATGAGTCAACAAATACCTAAATTACAACTACATGGATTTTGGTTATTTTACCATTCCATGGTATATGTTGGTGATTACATTGATGACATGCTGATAAGGCTAGGTGACCAGGAAATAGCAAGAGGCACTGATGGCTTGTTAAGACATACATTGTGGGGACATCTGGGTGGCTCAGTGGTTAAACATCTACCTTCGGCTCAGGGTATGATCCTGGAATCCCCGGATCGAGTCCCACAAAGGGCTCCCTGCATGGAGCCTGCTTCTCCTTCTGCCTATGTCTTTACCTCTCTCTCTGTGTGTGTATATATATCTCATGAATAAATAAATAAAATCTTTTTTTTTTAAAAAAAGACAAACATTGTGTATGAGAATAGGTGACTTGTGTAATGAAAATTCAAGGGTCCTCCAGGTCAGTAATGTTTCTCAGGTCAGTAGTCTCAGGCAGGTTATTCTTTCTTGTATTCGTCAAGGTTCTATTAAGAATCCACGAAATCCTCAAATATTGGTAAATAAGGATTTCTTGAGGAAGAATCTATTTAAAAAGGTGAAGACAAAGTTAGGAATATCAATGAGGGATGGTGAAATACCCTTGGGCTAGTAAAGGAAGTCTTTTCTATCCCTAATGAAAGACTCCTAGAGGTAAAGGGGCCTACACCACCTGCTTGTGCAGCTTACTTGTGCCTGTTGGCCCTGTCATGCCTGATCCCAGATATACCAATATGATATTTTGCTTGTTGCCCAGCCTACCTAAGCTTCTGGTTCAATGGATTCAGATAGAACTCGCTCCCAATAGACAGTTTGGCAACATAGTTGCTTTATGTCTAATGGTCGGAAGCTGTAAGATCCCAGGAGCATGCTAAAATTTTTTAAAGCTGCTTTAAAGCGATGTGTAATTTTGTGCTACAGATGGCATGGCCTTGCTCCAAAATTGCAAGTGTTGATTTTGTGATTCTTCTACACAATTCTTTTTTATTTTTTATTTTTACAGATTTTATTTATTTACTCATGAGAGATACAGAGACAGCGGCAGACAGGCAGAAGGAGAAGCAGGCTCTCTGCAGGGAGCCCGAATGGGCCTCGATCCTGGGACTCCAGGATCATGCCCTGAGCCAAAGGCAGATGCTCAACCATTGAGCCACGCAGGTGTCCTTCTTCTACAAACTTCTGCCATAAACTCCATATAGCATCTGTTATTGTTAGATATCTAATACCACAGGGTTCACGACATCTGATGGCTCAAGCAGCAGGGTTGCTTATACCAATGTCTGGAGCCGTTGCAGAGTCCTTCTGACCCAAACCCTACTCAAAGCTGGCAGCCTTATGTGTTACTTGATACCTGGATCAGAGAAACATTACTAAGTATGGAATATGCTGCCTCCGAAACCCAGAGAGGTCTACCAGGGTTCCTTTTGGCTTGCTTTTTAGTGATGAGAAGTACAAAACACAGTATTTTGTCCTTCACGCTGGAGGGGATTGTCTCAGTACGACCCAGAACTTTGGGCATAAAAACTTCAGGAAGTGGCAGATCCCCGAATCTTCATACTGTTCATCTTCCAAATTCTGCTTTCCATGCACCTTATCAAGGCTTCCGAAAACATTTGCCGTTTCTTGTTCATCCCTCCAATTAGAATGATGTCATTACGATGTTATACATAAAGATCATAAGGCCCAGCTGTCTTCAGATTATGGCAGAGGGATAGAGAATTAACATAACCTGGGGAAGACCTCACAGGTATACTAATGTCAAGTCCATGAGAATACACACTGTTTCTGGCTCTTCTTCTGGATGGGGATGAAAAATCCTTCCACAGTGGATGGCTGCCTACTTTTTACCTGAGTCCCTGTTAGCACCTCTAGCAGATAGTACCACGTACAAGTAGCAGTTGCAATTGGGGCAACTATTTGTGTGAATTTACAATAATCCACTGTTAACGTGTCATATTTATATGCTTTTTATAGGAACCAGATTCGTGAATTAAATGGAAATATATTGGGACTATACTCACCATAATACTTAAGTCTTTAAGGGTGGAACTAATCTCTGCCATTTGCCAAGGGATAGAATGCTGTTTTTAATTTAATATCTTGGCCACAGTAGCGATGTGATAAAGGCTTCACCTTGGCTTTCTAAGCTCTTACCTCATCTGTCAAGGAAAAAGTAGGGAGTTCTTCCAACCTCCAAACATGCCCATTTCAATTATACATTTGGAGACTAGGGAAATGACCACTGGATGGGACAATGGACCCACAGTCAGCCAAACATGGGTGAGGAATCAAACTGTTATCTTGCTCCTGTATGTACCCAGTTGAACAGGTTATAATGATCCTTCAGATCTCTGGCTAATAAAATTAAATCAGACCCTAAGTACAACAGTCCTTAAAATGTCTGGGTACCCCTCTTTTCTCAGTGAATGGTTTCCTGAGTAAATGGCTATAGGTCCCTTTAGGGAAGGACTAGGAAATTATCCCATATAAATTACAAATTTGTTACAAATTAGTTTCTTTCGGGGGTCTGGACTCTTCTTCAGTCCATGGGTTCTAGTTCTGAAATCCTGCTCAGTTTTGAAAGCCAGCAAGTAATTGTCATGTTTCTTTGGGTAGTGTGATAAACTGAGTAATGACTCCCAAAGGTGTCCATGTCCTTATCCCCCAAACCTGCGAATGTGTTACCTTACAGGGCAAAAGAGATTTTGTAGATGTGATCAAGTTAAGGATCTTGATACCAGGAGATTATCCTGGATTATGCAGGGAAACCTAATATAAGCATATGGGTCTTTATAGAGGGAGGCAGAAGGGTCAGGCTCAGAGGAAGAGATGAAAGTCAGAGGGAGATTTGAAGATGCTATACTGCTGGCTTTGAAGATGGAAGAAGAGCCATGAAGCCAAAAGATGTAGGTGGCCTCTAGAAGCTGGAAAAGGCAAGGAAATAATTTTTCCGTAGAGTCTCCAATGAGAACTAGCACTGCCAACACCTTGATATTGACCAGGGAAACCCATTTCAGACTTCTAGAATTATAGAAGAATGAACTAGCATTTGTTCAATCCATTAAATTGGCAATTTGTTAGAGCAGTGATAGGAATCTAATGTAGACAGCTTCCGGAATCATTTATCTCTTGATATTTGGTTGTAAATATTGAACAGTACAAAGTGTTCACTGCACACCTATCACACCCTAAAGAGAAGACAGATTCACTTCTAAATAATTACTCTCTGCAGCTCAGGCTTACAGCCTACCACTCCAATCTTCATGCTCATCACAGTTCTTCCATCTTGCCTCTCCTGTTTTGGGATCCTTTCCTTCTCATTTCCACGAGTAAGTCTCTCCCCATCAGGCTTCCTTATAAAGGATAATGTCTACTGAGTGGTGCTGCTGTCCTCTTAATAGCACATTCTTTATTGTTAGTAGATGGAATGTCTTCCAGAAACTTCAGTAGAGAACAAGGTTGGCTGGTGGTGGATTTCTGGCTTTTCATGAAAGATTCACTCAAACATTACCAATTCTTTGAGACTTTTGCTCTTTTAAAAAAAATTTATCATTTGTCATTGAAGTTTTGGCATCACTTAATATGGGACATCACTTTCTCTAGGATTTCAAGGGCTAACCTAGAGTTAGCCCATCTCCCAAAGTCTTTCCAGGGTGTTAAATCCTGAATCACAGGAGAGTGCTCCTATATTTATAAATCTCTTTTATCAAACTTTGTGCACCTCTCACCACCTTGATGAAGCACCTCAGGACCTTGTCCCACCACTATTGCACCAGTTCCTACCAGTGCATGTGGTCTAGGTCCTGCTGCTCAGCTGGGATGTAGTCACTTTCTCCCTTCTCGGGCCTAGCACTTCCCCAGCTGGGAATGTTAAAAATTAATACCAGTTATTGGCCTACTGGCCAGGAGGAGAGGTGAAGGTAGATCATGAAAGAGCATATGTAGTCTTGCAAAGCAGAGACCTCAACACCATTTTCAACCAAAGATGGGGGGTGCTGGCCTTTGGCAGAGAATAGTGGGCCATTCCAATAGACCCAGAAATTCAGAGAATCTGCCACTCAAGATTCAAGTTCATTAGCCCTGATGTCTCAGAACCCTGATATTGGGAATTACTGGGATTGAAGATTCAATCTCTATGGAGCTCTACTATCTACATTAAGTTCTGGATCTGACCCTTAGCTTTTTCTGTTCTCCAGCTGCAGGAGGTAAGTGTCTTTATAGGCTTCCAAGGAGGCTTCTGGCTTCATATTTTGTATTAAATCAGTAATTAATCACCCTCAGCATTTCATTACCTCTTCCTAATTGATTAATGGCATTCAGAAATAGCCATCTATTCTCATTTTCCTCATAATTAATACTTCCCTATGTTCCTGGAACACCTGAGTTATTGCACCTGCCTGAGTATTTCCTTTCACTGATATCTAATTGCAATAAATGACAAATAAAAGTTTTAATAACTGCACAATAGTATATCAAAGGTTTTATATATATATATATATATATATATATATATATATATATATATATATATACTTACCATCATATATGAGGTCCTTATTGCCAACTGATGGGTAATAAAGTTCCAAAAATCTCACTTTGAGTCCTGATTACTGGGACCAATCCTGGCACCAACTGTGTTAGGCCTGGTTCCCAGGGGAATCAATTCTGAAAAGCAGGTTTGCATGCAGAAATGTTAATAGATGGTATTCCCAGGAACACCTGTGAGGGAGTGAGAGGGGATTGGGATTAGCCAGAAGGAGAGATTTAACTGTGACAGAGTTGCAGCAAAGTCCTCCACCAAATTCAAAGGGAATTCTTAAGCTGAGATAGCCCTTGAGAGATGACTTGAACTAAAGCAAGGAGGCCAGGCCTCTTTACCTCCAGTTGGACCCATCACTAGGTATGGGCTGCCCCAGCAAGGGTTCATAACCTTGGACAAGGCCACTTTCTTAGCTAAGGGTATTTCTAGGGAAGGAATAGCCAGCCACAAACCTTCAACAAGTGACAGCTATGCCTCAGGCCTAACGGGGGTTACAAAGGGCATACACAGCACCCACTACCTCTACAAATTTCACACACAGTCTTAAAAAGACAAGTGAAATGGGGAGATATTAGTAATCACGATCCTTGCATGTTTTAAGCTTTGAAAATGGCACTGATACTTGTGATTTCCCCTAGGAATGTAGTTCTAATATCAGCTGGCAATTTTGCATAGTGGAAGAAGCTCCATAGAGTTCTACTTGCTCTTTCATGATGTAGTAGCCCTCACTTGATGAATCCAGAAGCCAATGGTTATATTTTAACTATGCATTCAGGGGATGCCTGGGTGGCTCAGTGGTTAAGCATCTGCCTTTGGCTCAGGGCGTGATCCCAGAGTCCCGGGATCGAGTCCCACATCAGACTTCCTGCAGGGAGCCTGCTTCTCCCTTTGCCTATGTCTCTCCCTCTCTCTCTCTCTCTCTCTGTCTCTCATGAATTTAATATATATATTATAATATATATGTATATATTAATTGTGCATTCAGGATCTGGAAAATTAACTACAGTTAGATCCATAGATCTAGCAGATCATTGATAGTTGGACTCGTACCATAATTCCATGTCTTGCTTTACCTCATAAGTTTCTATTTGGACTAGTTTTCCACTGCAGAATTTTAGGTTTGCAGAAATTAAAGTTACCTCATGAACCCATGTCCAATAATTCCCTATATCTTTCTTTCTCTTGGACATAATTATAAGAAAAATATCTGCAACTCACTTTGGGAAATATTAGGTGGGAAATCTAATGTGTGTGATTCATTTATCACACTGACCTGGAAGTCCACCTCAAAGCCAGTATCTCCCGAACATATCTATGGTCTATAGAAATAGCTATTACAATATTTTTCAAAGACAATGGCATTCTCCTCATCATAATGAAGAGAAGAATTTCAGAGTTTCCTTTCAGGGACAGAACTATGGATGGGGTAAAAAGTAACACAGATACATACACAACACTGATTATGTCTTTGGAATCCTTCCTGTACATTACCTGTGGATTTCTGGCCTCTGATCTTCATTCAGTGTAGACTGTGAATAAATTCAGGTACCAGTCAATGGAATGAACAAATATTGCTGAAGCAAGTACATTTAATCCAGAATCTCTGGTAAATGCATCTGTATCAAAATCAACTTAATCTAAAATTTTATTTCTGCCTCCCTGGTCTGTAACCTTGTGAATTTATGATCATGGAAATACTTTCCTCATTTAATTAAAATGGACTAGAAGATATCTTGCAATTATTTTGGGGAGAAAACTTTCACTTAAGATTGGCCCCCTATAGGGGGATCCCTGGGTGGCTCAGCAGTTTAGCGCCTGCCTTTGACCCAGGGCACAATCCTGGAGTCCCGGGATCGAGTCCCATGTCGGGCTCCCGGCATAGAGCCTGCTTCTCCCTCCTCCTGTGTCTCTGCCTCACTCTCTCTCTCTATGTCTCATAAATAAATAAATAAATCTTTAAAAATAAAAAAAGATTGGCCCCCTATGCCATGCTGGGACATGATAAGGACTTATGGTGACAGAGGTGGCTCTACTTTGCAAAGTAGCTGCTCAGTTAGGGCATTTTATGGTCTTCAAATATAGTAGGCCTTTATCATGTAGAATGGAAGGAATTGCTTCTTCTGTCTAGGGAGATTCAATGGAGTTTTTTAGTTTGGGGCATTTTGAATGATTCAAATATTCCTTAATGTGCCCACTAAAATTTTCTGCATCTCACTCTTTTCCAAGCAATGCCTATGGCTTTACATAAGAGAACTTGTAAGTTGTGGATTTAAGTGATGTCTTAATTAAGCAACTCATATAGTCATGAAAAGTGAGACAAGAGGCCACAAATGGAGTCACTTATGCTAAACCCCACATCATCAAACTGGGACTTAGCTTAGTTACAGTTCCAGCTCTCCCAGAAATGGAATCCCCTGATTGGCACTAACTAGGTAACCTGCCTGAGGAGTCCATTGCTGTCTTCAGAGAATTTTAAATGTTGAAACTAAGGTTGTCTTCCTTTATACCCTCCAGCACAATGGAAAGCAGCAACCCCCCTAGTATTGTGTTCCTCATGTCTTCCCTACTGTCCTAAGGCAGCACCCACTGGGTCCCATAGGCCTTGTCTGCACAGGGTATGCTATTCTGAGTGAGTGTTGACAACAGTTAAAGAACTTATTCCAGCATTGTGTGCTACCAGGGCTACCAGAATCCCATCTTCTTATTCTAATCAGTTCTTTCTGTTTCAGCCAGGCCACATAAGCAATACCAGCTTCTCCTTTAAGTGAAGGCATGTTCCTTGCACCCACTGCTGGTAACAATCACTGAATCAGTCACAAACAACAGAATCCACTATCTAGTTTACAAGGAATATATTACCTGACATTCAGTAGCTCATAGTATCAGTGGGAGAGAAGGAGAAATGGGTCTAGGCCTCAACATGCACATAAAATGCCTAAAATCACCACAGAGCTGGCTTGTTTCAAAGCTGCTGTTCCTGCTGCTGCCATCATGGACCGTAGACAGCAAGTGCCAGGAACTCCACTGTAGTCCTGCTGCTATTAGCCATGTTGTCCTTTTACATCAGGGACTGGACTTTATAATCCCTAAAAGACAAATGCCTTACCTTCACCTATATCAGCAAGTAGGAGTGTCTGCAGAGCCAACTTCTTTGTTCCTTTCAACTCAAATCCAGTGCCAATGTACCTGATTGGAGGAACCTACATCCATCTGTGTTACGGCTATAAGAAGTGTATATTCAATTCTTTCTATGACACAGGAATGAAGATATCATAACATGGGAATGTACTCCAACATACAAAGGCTTTTCAAAGGATGATATATATTTTCAAGTATTAAAAATAAAATAAAGAGATCCATTACATCTTTACAACATGAAAAAAATATTTACCATGTGGTGATAGTTGTAGAAAAGCAGAGTATACCACAGTAAGTTGGCTTCATTTATTTGCTGATTTATGTATTTATTATTCACTGCTTCTGTCTATAGTAGGAGCTTCTTGAGACCTAAAAATTTAATGTTCGTAGATATACCTGCTGGCTTTAGCTAGGACAGAGTTTAAACCAGAATAGTCAATAAATCATTATTGAATAGATTAAGAAATAAATAGATATATTTATATTTGGCTATGCTTCTTGATATACAGCCTTAATGTTACACACCAACAAATGAAAGGCTTACTGTTTTGGGTTTGTTTTTTTGTTGTTGTTTTTGTTTTGTTTTTTTTAGAATCTAAAATGGTGCTTGAAATATAATAGCAATTCAGCTAATTGTGTTACTATTTTGAAGTTGAACAAATACTGTTGTTTGACTTTTAAGAAAATAACTTGCCTGAGACTACCCAGTTAGTAAAGACATGTGATTTTGGTGTTAAAAATGCAAATTCTGCTCCTGACACCTAGGTGACTCTGAGTAAGTTACCCTACTTTTTTGTGCCTCAATTTCCTTATCTATGAAATGGGGGTAATAATAATCAACAACCTCAAGAGATTGTGGTGATTTTCAAAAACTATATGTAGACCCTAAAACAATGTCTGTTGCATGGGGGACATTCAACAGCTATTTACTATTTTTATAAAGGGCCAGTTCATTCAGTCATCATATATAGAGATGTGGTTTCTGCAGCCATAGGGTCTCAATCAGGATATCAGAGTTCTCACTTCTCTGGCTGGGTTTCCTTTTCTTTTCTTTCTTTCTTTCTTTCTTTCTTTCTTTCTTTTTCTTTCTTTCTTTCTTTCTTTCTTTCTTCTTTCTTTCTTTCTTTCTTTCTTTCTTTCTTTCTTTCTTCTTTCTCTTTTTTTAAAGATTTTATTTATTTATTTATTCATGAGAGGTACACACACATAGAGAGAGAGAGGCAGAGACACAGGCAGAGGGAGAAACAGGTTCCATACAGGAAACCTAACGTGGGACTCGATCCCGGGTCTCCAGAATCAGGCCCTGGGCTGAAGGCGGCGCTAAACCACTGAACCACCTCTGGCTGGGTTTTCTTCTTTAGCATCTGTCTAAATTCACGGAATAAACAGAGTCCATTAACAAGTCTACTACTGAATCAGCAGCTTCTTGAGGGCAATTACCAAGTCTTATTCATCTTTATTTCTCTAAAGCCTGGTGCAGTACCTAACACATTTAGCAAAATGATTTTCAGCTTTTCCTTAAACATGCTCAGATAAAGGAGTCACACATATCAAATTCTTACTTCATCAATGTTGGTTAAATATAAGAATTCTATAGGTTTGCTGAGAGAGTGTTTGGTTTAGTGTAAGATAAGGAAATGAACATGAGTTTCTCTGAAACTTAGATATCTCATACAAAGGAGAATAAAGAAACCAAGAAATAATCAGGATAAACATGACTCAGAGAGGTAGCAACCCATATTCAGAAAATGTAGCAATCCATCCTTGCACACACTGGTCACAAGGAAAGCCTTCAGGTTGAGTTACAGGGTGGGGAAGTATTTATTAAAGGAGGTTGGAGAACATGAGAACAGTGTTCTAATATTAATGTGATGTCAAGAGAACTTGTGCCTCAGTATTTTGCAAATAATCCAATTACACACACCCTTTGTAGAGTAGGAATGTAGAGTACATTTGGACACAATCTTATGAAAGCTTCCTCAGATACATGAACATTTTGGCTGCTGGGCTTTATCTGAAAATGTATGCCAAGTAAGAAAAACAACAAGAATTGCAGTGATCAAATATGGGCAAAAAAGTCCCCCCAAAAGGAGATGCTAAAGTGTTGCATAGGTGGAAGGCAGATATATACTAGCAGTTAAGATTATGGGCTTTAGAGCTTGACTACCTGGGTTTTCATATTAGCTTTAACATTGATTAGATTTATGATGTTGGGTAATTGATATTTATTTTCTCATCTCAAAAACAATGATAATGGTCATATGAGCTGTTGGGAAGTGAAAATATAATTCTTGGAAAGTATTTAAAGTACTGCTTGTCAATGGTCACTGTTCAATGCATGTTAAGGGCTATGATCATTTCCAGGCAAAATATGAACCCCATTGAAACTTCCTTTGGCCTTTCAAGAATCTGATAACTAGTATCCTTCATTTTTAAAAGTACTCTTTTAATTTAAACTGGGAATGCAATGGACTCTTTTTGTCCAGGAGAATGATAGAACCACTCCATAGTAAAAGTTGTGGTGGTAGACTGTGGTAGGAAAGGAGTCTTCTGTTGGGAAAGCTCTGAAAACCAAGATTTTTCTTGGCTCCCTCCCTTCCACTCATCCTACGTAATGACATTGTTGCTTGTCACTAAAACCTATTTGCACACTCCCAAACGTCCAGTGCTCACAGTTTGGGTGGGGCTTCTGTAACACTATGGCTTTGAATTTATAAGTGTAGCTTTATGGAGTCCACTTAGATCTACTTGATCTTGAATAGGGAAATCACAAATCACTGGCTAGATATGTGTGTCTATTCCTTCCAGGTATAGACACACATAGACACATACATATCTTCCATTGCACTGAATTATTATCTCTCCCTATTGCCAATATCACTGTCTTCATTTCCTCTCCTCTTGATTCCTTTATATGGATCCAAGATTCCATCTGACACCAATTCCTCTCAGCTTAAAGAAGTTTTAAAATTTTCTATAGGGCTCCCTGGAGTCAAATTTTCTAATTTTAGTTTAACTGAGAAAAAAAGTCTTCATTTGCCTCTCTTTTGTAGAGATATTTTCATTGGACACAGAATTCTAGGTTGACATTTTTTTCTTTTCAACAGTTTAAAGACCCAATTCAATTTTTTCCCTGTTAATGTATTTTTCATTTCTATAATTTTTACTTCTCTTTTTTAATAGCTTTCCTTCTATGTTGATATTATTTTTAAAGATTTTGTTTATTTATTCATGAGAGACACACAGAGAGAGGCAGAGACGTAGGCAGAGGGAGAAGCAGGCTACGGCTGAGGAGCCCAATGTGGAACTCAATCCCAGGAGTCTGGGACCACGCTCGGAGCCAAAGGCAGACACTCATCCACTGAGCCACCCAGACATCCCTGCTGTAGAGATTCTATATTTTGTTAGCTTTTTCTAAATAATACTGAGTTTTGTTTTTCCAGGCAATTAAATTACTACTGTATCCAGTGATCTTGTGGATGGTTTAGTTTTAGGCTACTTTTGGATAAGTTCTCTCAGTGTTCATTTGTCAGATTACAGAAATTCCTTGTTATATTGATGAGAAAATTTTATTATGATTAATTTTCACATTTTATCAACTTTTTAATGGAGTTTTTCTCTTCTTTTTAATGTGGTGAATTACATTAATTGATTTCCTAATATTAAACCAAGTATGTATGCTGCTAGTAAATCAACCTTATTGTAACAAATTATCTTTTAAAATGTTGATGAATTTTTATTGCTAATATTTTACTTAGGATTTTTATATCTGTGTTCACTAAGACATATTATATATGATATATATACATAATTTTATCTTATATATAGCAGAATATGAAGAGCATATTCTACTTCAAAATGAAGTCATGAACTTCCCCTTTTCTCTCAGAAACGCCAATCTAAATCCAATCTCCACCTCAAGGTTCAGTTGAACTATTCTATTTCTTTCATGAATTTAGTCTCAATTCTATTCACAATTAATCATTCCAATCTGTATATAACAGTTTATCTTTGCTATGCTTTCTCTGTATTATAACTTTTCCTATCTAGGATGTCCAGGATATTTGAATATTTCCTCCATAAGACTGTGATCCTCTTAAAAGAGACTTTTATGGGGCTCCTGGTTGGCTCACTTGGTTTACCTTCAGACTCTTGATTTCAGCTCAGATCATGATCACAGGGTCATGAGATCAAGCCTGCATGGAGGTCCACATAAGGCTCAACTCTGGTGGGGAGTCTGCTTTTCTCTATCTCCCTCTATCTCTGCGCCTCTCCCTGCTCTCTCTCTCTCTCTCAAATAAACAAATAAGTCATTTTAAAGAGAGAGAGAGAGAGAGAGAAATCTTTGTTTCTGAACTTTGCAAGCTCTATCACCATGTCTGGAACAAAGCAGATGCTCAGCACATGTTTGTTGAACTGGTTTATACCATGTTTTACATGTTTTTCATTTGGATGCCCTTGTTCTTCATTGCCTGAGCTCACTTTCTTTGCCTACATGGATTCCATGATACCCTTTACTTTTCTCTATGTAGTCAGAATTAAATAATGATAATGATGATAATAATATAACTGGCACAGAGCCAAAATGGCTTCTTCTGACTTCAAGCTCATTCCACTGGAGACTTGGGGTGAAAGATACATCAGTCTGTCAATTAAACAAATTACTGAAAAACAATTTAGTTTTTTACTTTTCTCTTGTGAAAAGGCCTGATATAAAGAACATTCTAAGCCAAATGCCTGAAATCACTTTAAAAATTAATTTCATAACTCTCTTACTTTGAGGACCTGTCTTAGTGTGCTGGTATCTGAAGTCATCCTTTTATTCAAGGCTTCCAAAAGGTTTCAAACCCAGTCACCATGCAAGATCTAGATTCTTTTTTCATACTTTTTCTCTTTCCACATCTAGTCTTTCTTTTCTGCAACAAATAATTTTTTCCCCCTTTTAAAGTTTTCCTCTCTAGGATTCAATTGGATAAGGCTGGTATAGCTGAAGGAGGCCTGAATGTCACTAGTCAAAGACAAAACGTTCCCTAGCAGGTAGAGGAAGTAAAACAACCATGAAACTCTTATTTTACTTTAACTTTTTGTCCCTTTGACATAAAAATTATCAGCCACCTATTACATTTATCAAACTTTTAATTTTCACACATATATAATTATCATAATAACTGTAGGAACTGAGCCTTTAATGGCCTCTTGGACTAAAAAAAATTCTAGTGAACACAAGCTAATGATTCAAAAATAATGCTAATTACAAAATGTATATAAGGAAATGCAACAGAATTATGATTTCTTAATAACACATCGATCATTTTTCTTTTGAAGTATCAAATGTCACATTAACAAAGCAAATCTTTTGTTTTTTTAAACACTCTCCTGGTGCTCTAAGCATGGGTCAAGTCTTCCTATTGCGCAACACATCTCTGTCAGAGAGGTAGGTTTTGTTTCCATTTAACAAATAAATGAGTGAAGGATCAGGGCAGTTACCTGCTTAAGGTTGCACAGTTAGTAAATGGGGAATAAAGATTGGAACTCAGGTAATTCAGTTATTTGAGATGAAGCTCACTAGTGTTTTACTTTTTTTTTTTTTTGGCTCGAATTTTGGTCAGTTGATTGGTTGGTTAGTGCTTAGTGTTTCCTTCCATTTCACACTGTACTTACATCTGACTATCAACTTCTACCTTATCTGTAGACATCTCCTAAACTCTACTTTTCTGATTATATGAGCAGTAAATTTTAGCTCCCAGTGGACACTTCCTATTATCTACCTGGCTTTTCAGAATAGAGCACATCTTCCCCATGAAACCAGACAATGGGCTCTTCAGTGTTTTGAGCTCCATTACTATATGATCTTAATTATTACCTGCAATTATTTCTAGCCAGAACAAGGATTGTGAGGGGCAGGAAATGAGGGTAGAAATGACCAGTTAAGATGCATGGAAAAGTTAGTCAGCCCTCACCAGAGGAACTGCCTTTATGATCCACATATGTTCTTATGAATCAGCATCAAACAGCTCTCCAGGAAGCCTCTCAACATCATTCTAAAGTAGATCTCAGTGTTAACAGAATGACTATGAAAATTATGATCAAGTATTCAAAATCACAAGAGGCGAGTCAATATTCAAGCAGGTATCATTTAATATCAGTAAGAGAGAGGAGTATTTGAAAAAAGAATGGAGCATTTCATCAGGTCCATAGATCTTCAGAGTCCAATGAGAAAATATTATATATCTTAAGAGCCAAAGAAGCATACAATCTAATGAGCCTTCTGCATTATGGTGCAACATCTGGGTGGTTCTTTCCCAAATATTTAGTCCTTGTGTAATTAATTCTATCTCTGAGATTATCTGAATGCTTCCTTCTGACTAGTATTAATCCAGCCACCACACATACAATCAGGTATAACAATGCTTAGAGTCAGAGACAAGTATCAGTCATGTCCTGCCTGAAATCCCTCGTCATTAAGAAGCTCACCAAGTTGAGGGGCACTTGGGTGGTGCAGTTTGTTACGTGTCTGCCTTCAGCTTAGGTCATGATCCCAGGGTTCTGGGATCAAGCCCCTCATCCAGCTTTCTGCTCAGAGAGGAATCTGATCCTCTCCCTCTACCTCTACCCCTCCCCTCCTCACTCATGATCTCTCTCAAATAAAGAAATAAAATCTTTAAAAAAAAAAAAAAAGCTTACCAAGGTGAGAAGTTACTGCTGAAAATTGTATAGGAAAATAATTTTCAAATCGTGTGAAATGCCATAATTCTCTCCTTAATGGATACCTATCTTTCAATGATGAGAAGACTTTAAACTTAATATAGAAAATATTCATTAGATCTAATATTTGGCACTGGTATCTTGGAATTAAGAAATCTGTTCATGATTGATACTTTATGTATTTGTATTGTTTCAGATTTTCAACTGAATGAGACAACAGATTAGCCTTATAAATTCAGTATACAATGAATATTTAAATGATTGAAATAGTACCATGATTTTTAAGTAGCCATCTTAGTAAGATTACAAAAGGCAATGGAAGTAAAATTATAATAAGTTTGATTTGTCGGGATCCCTGGGTGGCGCAGTGGTTTGGCACCTGCCTTTGGCCCAGGGTGCGATCCTGGAAACCGGGGATCGAATCCCACGTCGGGCTCCCGGTGCATGGAGCCTGCTTCTCCCTCTGCCTATGTCTCTGCCTCTGTCTCTCTCTGTGACTATCATAATAAAATAAAAATTTAAAAAAAAATTTTTTTTAAAGTTTGATTTGTCAAATGTGGACTGACCTTAAAAGTTTAGAGAAATAGCTGAGTATCTGAATTTTACATTTGTAATTTTAGTAAATTTATTATAGATTTCTTCTGCTACCCAAAAGTAGTACTCCCATGAAATCTTTCCTAAACTGGCATAAAATGGCATAAAGCGAAGAAACAGTTACTATTCATTTATATGGAAAAAGTTTTGAGCATTCCCAACCGCAAAAATCACCTCTCTTAGGCTTCTTCTGATACCTTAGCACACATCTTACTAACAGATGCACAGAACAAATTGAGATAAAGCCCAGATGCTCACTGACACTGGTCAGAGCTCAGGCGGTATGATGGTGAAATGCTGAGTGTAGCTCAGGGAGGGGGGCGGTGCAAACTGCCTCTATAGTGGCTCCTGCAAAACCAACAATGAATGCTATTTTCCCTTCTTTTGTAAAAGGAAAAGTCCTTTCTGGATTTCTTTTGGTTAAGGAAATCAAGTACTACTGTAGGTCTTTTGTAAAGGCAAAGTGAGGTAATATGACCTTTCAAAAATCAAGGGATACCTGTATTACCTTTTTAAAACCAAAGGAAACCTCTGAATAGCTTTTCCATGCACAACACTGCCCTGTAGGGCACCAATACACATATATCTATTGTGAGTTAATCTCTTGCTAAGCTTTCTGCGTGTTTGACTTTCCATTTGGCATTTCTTCAAATCCTCCTAGAAAATGCCTTCAGACTTGGGCATGGCGGCATGGGAGCTAGGGACAGAATCACTAGGTGACACGTGAGGATCATGGAGAGTTACCAGATGGGTAAGCACAGCCAGGCTGTAAACTAAGAGAACAGCAGTGACTTTGGGAGTCATCAGTATGCAAGTATTCAAGAGACTTCACCTGACCTCTGACTTTAATTTGGAGAACATCAAATCTTAGACTGAAGTACATGCTGTACCCTTCCACCATAGGGATCCAAGTCCCAATATTTGGTCTTATTATCTTCAATGATAAGGAATTAAGACCTAGAGTGTGTTTCACTCTGAAAGTCAGTGTGAAGGGTTGTTTCTGAGATAATCTTTTGT
Source organism: Vulpes vulpes (assembly GCF_048418805.1). Taxonomy (NCBI): domain Eukaryota; kingdom Metazoa; phylum Chordata; class Mammalia; order Carnivora; family Canidae; genus Vulpes; species Vulpes vulpes. Next base: position 68,951,221 of record NC_132795.1, on the reverse strand, counting down.
TAGTCCTTGCTTGTTGGGGTTTTGTCTTTCCCTAAGGGTGAATTCCCTGGCACGATGGCCAGCTCCCTTCTCTATGTGGATGCTTTAGCTGGCAAAAGAACTGAGGTTGAAATTTGAGATTGGCTTTATGGGTGAGGTTCCTGTTTGTTCAAAGCCACCTCCTATCTTTCCCTTCTGAAGCCACCAAAGAAAACTCTGAAAATCCTGGAGTGACCCTTAATTAAGGCAGCTCCGGGAGGAGGTACAGAGTAGCTAAAATAGAATGTCTTTCTTTTTCTGTATAGCAAATATAGTCTGGCTGAAAGGCTTTTAGGGACTAATCAGTTTTCCCTGGGTTGATCTACTATCTGACTAAACCGAAACAATCTTTCCTCTGTTCCTTTGAGACAAGGGGCCAGGTTTGAGTGAGTGGGTCCTTTAGCTCCAAATAGCCATGTTTCTGGGAGCACCAGCCATTGTCTCCAAATGGCTGTTCCCTACTCTCGAGGGAAATAAGTGGTAACAGGGTGGGGCTGGTCATGGGAAGTGATGTCGGGGGTCAAGGTCTTCTAAAGGATCCATCTCCTTGTTGCTCAGAACACCCCTCCCTTCCAGACCTCACCCTGTGCCCCCTTCCTTTACCAAAATGCCTCCTTAGGCAAGTTCAGAATAAGCACCTTACATTTTGCTGTGTTAGATCTCTCAGAGCCCTGACTTCTGAGCCTCATTAAAGGAAAATGAGTTTCTGACATCAAAGTAGTTGGAAAGGGTTTTTAGGAATTCCCTCTCACTCACATAAGAAGGGAGGCTTTCTTAAAAGAAAACATGATACATTCAGATCTGTATGCGACTCCATTTTTCCAGAAGAAAAATTGGTCTGAACTAGTAGATAGCTGAACTTGAACTGACTTAAAGCAACCACTTTAAGCAATCTATTGAAGCAAAAACTAGAAAGCACTTAGGAGTCTATTTTAAGCTTAGTTGAAAGGAATGCAAAAATGTGCCATCTTGCTTTTGCCGTGCAATTTTACATTGCCTTTTCTTCTCAGGGAAGTCTTTTGATAGAAGCACTTGGACAGGTAGAAAGGTTAAAAAGGTTATTTTCTGGACATTTGCACATTCCAAATGTTTTCTTAAGAGCAAGGGCAATCACCTGTAAAACGTTGTACCAACATTTTGTCTTAATGATTCTCAATCTTTATTGTGCATGATAATTACCTGGGGAATTTGTTCAAAGCACAGATTTCTGCACACTCGCTCTCTTCTCCCCCAGATAATCCAACAGGTCTGTGCTGGGGCCCAATAATCTGCATTTTGAGAAATAGGCAACAAAGTTGAACTGGGGAAAAATCACAGGGATTCATTTAACTGGCAGGACTACATAGCTAACTCTGATTAGATTTGACTGCTCTCTCTCTTTCTTGGCTGTGCCTGGGCCCAGCTCCCTTTGTCCTTCTTTGTCCCCTTTGCCTGTAGTCCTCCTCCCTTCTCTGGGAAGCTAAGCCCTAGGGCACCATACATTGAGTCCCTGATTGTGACTTGGCCCTTTGGGGGAGTGGTCACATGGCAAACAAATGCTCACTTCCTCTGGCTTCATTTCTCCAGGCTAAGCTATCTCTCCTTGAGGAAATGATCACCTTAGAAGCATGTCATGCAGATCTGGTTACTACACTTTAAGAAAAACATAGCAGATCTGATTTCTAAGCTGCAGACATTAAAACAGCACAGAAGGTTTCATGGGAGGCAGAAGAAATAATTACAGTCTGTATATCTGGGAAGTCAAAAATTCCCCAGGAGGGCTATAGTCTGAGAACCAGTTGGCACCATAGAAATCATGGAGTGCTAGTCTCTCAGTTCAGAGTCAGCGGAAAACATGTACATAAGAGCAAACCAATGCAGCCTTACTTCCTAATGAAAAAGACCTATCACAGCTTGGAAGAGATCATTTTGCAAGATAAAAGAAATATATTACCCAACAAGTTATGGATTAAATGCAGACAACTCATTATTAGCAAATAAATCACATAAAATATTTAAAGAGCAGTCTTGAGATATTGATGCGTGTTGGAAATATTAAGAAATAATTAAAAAAATTAACAGTGTTCAGACAGATCTCTAACATTTGGAAGAGACCAGTGCAATCTCTCCCAAAGGGATTTCTTTTTCCTCTACTTTTTAAAAAAAGTCACTGGTTTGCTGAAGCCAGGCACTTCTTCTTCAGTCAACAGGTCCAATGAAACCTCAGGACACCTGTAAAGTAATGCACATAGTATAACAAGAAACATGGCATCCAGCTCTCTGGAATGTCCAGTATAGTTGGGAGATATATCAATGAACAGAAAATAACTAAGCATAGCTAAGCCAACAGAATCCAGTAGTTGGAGAAAGGGCCTCAACACCATGACATATAGAATAGTCTAGTTAGTCTTTAGAGATAAAAATCGGAATCTAGGGTCACACTTACCAGCTTTGTACTGCAGTTTCTTCATCTTTAACGTAGAGACAATGGTAACAGTAGTACTACCTACTTCATAAGGTTAATATTAAATAGTGCATGTAAAATGTATGATATCCAGTACAAGAGCTTAATAGATAAGATCTTTATTATCACTGTGCCCTTCCTTTTTGAATGTTTTCTATCATGCCATACTTTCTTCTAACCTGCTTAATTCTTACTCACACCTCAAAACCCTGCTCAAATAACACTTCTCTCAGGAAGCTAGCCCTGATTCTTTGATTTGGTTTTGGAGTGCATTACTATCAGCATTGATCACTCAGTCTTTGGCCTCCTCCACTAGATTCCATGGTCTCTGATGACAGAGAGCAGGATTTATTTGACTGTGTCTCCAGGGCTTAATAGCACGTTCAACATATCAGAGGTACCGGGTGAACAGTTCTTCATTAAATGAAATGAATTTTTAAAATATTTTATTTATTTGAGAGAGAGAGCAAGAGCAAGAGCGAGAGCACACAAGCAAGGGGGAGGGGCACAGGGAGCCTGACACAGGGCTCCAACCCAGGACCCTGGGATCATGACTTGAGCCAAAGGCAGATGCTTAACCAACTGAGCCACCCAGGGGCCTTGGAATGAATTT